>NC_092343.1:233485000-238285000 GCF_046630445.1 Rutidosis leptorrhynchoides
TTGTTTACATAAAGGAAAATGTTTAACTTCATAAGTTTCACTAAAGTTTCACCTATGCCGTGTGATTTAGAATACAAACCAAGGTATTTTCAGTTCATAGTCTTAAAGAAGGACTCGATCCAAGGAAGTGGCAATTTGAACCAACGAAAACGGAGTTGTAACGAAGAAATTATGACCAAAATAAGATCGGGTGTCCAAAGCTTGTTTAGCCACGAAAATAATTGGAGAAAAATTAAATAAATCACATCTTTCTAAAATAACATGATATTTTATATATATGTACTCGTAATTTAATTTTATATATTTCAGGACCACCCGTAAACAACACGAGAAGATTAATCATAAGACCTCACGTATGTACGCAACACGTCATTTGACAACACCGGTACTTTATGTACGCAATACGTCATTTGACAACACCGGTACCGTGGGTCAAGATTAATTCCGATCAACATGAATACGATGTGGTCTGTATTTATTTATTTACTTTATTAAGCAACTAATTGTGGACTACTAACATCAAAATGCTAACTACGGACTAAGGAATTATAAAAGTATTAAAAGTATATATATGAAACGTTTATTTCTTAAAAAGAAAATATATATTGATATATTATATATGGATAGGTTCGTGATATCAATCGGAGACCAAGTCAAAATTTCATATCTTCAAGACAACAGTGAGTATATAGTCCCACTTTTAAACTCTAAATATTTCGGGATGAGAATACATGTATTTTATGTTTTACGATATGGACACAAGTAACTGAAAAATATATTCTACGTTGAGTTGTACCACTGGCATACTTCCCTGTAGCTTGGTAACTAATATTTACAGCGGTATTGTAAACGCGAATCCTGTTGATAGATCTATCGGGCCTGACAACCCCAACCGGACTGGACGACCAGTATTCAACGGTTGCACATTACTTCGTTTTGTGACTACACTTGGTACGGTGTAGTAAGATTTCATATTAAAGGGAATATGCGACGTGAAAATGTTAAGTATGGTTACCAAGTGCTCAACCACTTAGAATATTTTTATTAAACTCTTTATATACGAAATCTTGTGGTCTATATATATATTGTTGCCGGCGCTAAACCTATATCTCACCAACTTTATGTTGACCTTTTAAAACATGTCTATTCTCAGGTGATTTCTAAAAGCTTCCGCTGCAGTATGTTGAATTTAAGCAGGATCTTGCGTACGCATATTTGTGTCAAAAATAAGACTGCATATCCAAGAACTTGTGTTGTAAAATATGCTAGAAATCGGGTTGTTATTATCATTTGTAAAGTTTGTAAGTCGAAGATTGTCGCTAAACGATAATCATCTTTATTTTGTCCAAAGCTTGTATCAAAAATAAGAGTTGTGGTTTGTAATGTGAAATATATGCAGTTTTCTTTCAAAAATGTCTCATATAGAGGTCAATACTTCGCAATGAAATCATACGTTATCTAACGCGTTCTTATGATTAAGGACGGGTTATGACATGTGGTATCAGAGCGTTGGTCTTAGCGAACCAGGTTTGCATTAGTGTGTCTAACCGAGAAGTCGTTAGGGTACATTAGTAAGTCTGGACTTTGACCGGGTCTGATTTCAAAAACCATTGCTTATCACTGTTGGTTAAAATTTATATGTAAATATTATGTAGTACTAATGAGTTAGTTGTGGTGTGATAGATGTCGGGCTCAAAACTTATTATCACATTCAGCGACTCCGAATCAGAATCTTCAGATGGTGTTCCGGTCATTAACCTATCCGATGACGAAAATAATATCTTTGGGGAAGACTCACAAATTCCGGATGAACCAACTATAGAAAATCTGGAAAGTGAACCCGAGGAGGAAAGTGAACCCGAGGAGGAAAGTGAACCCGAGGAGGAAAGTGAACCCGAGGAAATTACGAAAGACAAGTTCGAACAAGGAAAGAAACGAAAAGCTAATGAATTAGAAAATTCAAATCCCGAGTTTAGGGAGGATGATGTGGCACCAACTCCACTAAACACTACCACCCCTATTCCCGCTATTCCTATTCGTGTTGTCCCGGCATCTAGTTCTTCAGCCCCACCGCCAAAATATAGGCAGACAGCTAGGATAAGCGTTAGGCCATTCATTGGAACTAAACGTCCTAGAAAATAGACCAAACGATGCGCTGCCGTATTAAACCATGGGATCATATAATGTTTTGTATAATATTATCAGTGTGGTTTGCTTAATGTTCGATGTAAGATAAGCATATGTAAAATAGTGAAGTATGAAATGCAATAATTTTCCATGGTTAAGTATTATTTAGATTGTAGTAATTGGTTCGGTACTAAGCTATTAAGTATGAACATTAACGGGTAGGTACTACCCTAGATATAATTATAAAACGCTAATAAGAAGAAAAGGCTTTTATAATAATACCTGGTTCATATTATTAATAACCTATAAATGTACTATAAATACACACTACATCTATAATATTCCATGTGAATAATTATTTTCTTTCATTAGGAAATGGCGCGATTGAATCGAATGACGGAACAAGAACTCGAGGAACTCATCAACCAGCGAGTGAACGACAGAATGTTATGGGTTGAGGCTGCAAGAGCTGCTGCAGTTAACCCAAATCCTCGTGTAGGATGCTCCTACAAGACGTTTCAAGCTTGCAAGCCCTCATCATTCAGTGGAACGGAAGGACCGATCGGTTTAACCCGATGGATAGAAAAGATGGAAACTGTGTTCAAAATCAGTGGTTGTGATGAAAAAGACATGACCAAGTTTGCATCGTGCACTTTACAAGATAGTGCACTCACATGGTGGAAGAATTATGTGAAGGCGGTAGGAGGAGATGTAGCTTATGATACTCCATGGGAAGAATTCAAAGCGATGTTAATCAACGAGTATTGTCCAAGGAATGAGGTTATTAAGTTAGAAGATGAGTTACGAAATTTGAAGGTGGTTGGTACTAAAATCACCAACTACAATAAGCGATTCATGGAATTGGTTTTGCTATGTCCTGAATTGGTTCCAACCGAAGCACGGAAGATTGAAATGTACAAAGGTGGTTTGCCCAGCAAGGTCAAGGCAAACGTTACGGCATCGAAACCTAAGACAATTCATGAAGCTATAACCATGGCGAACGAGCTAATGGATCAAGTCATCTTGGATAAGAAAGCATTCACTATTGATGTGAAGGTATCGAGCAACAAAAGAAAGTGGAACGGAAATTATGATCGAGGTTACCAACAACAATCTTTTAAGAAACCAGAAATCCCGAAAGGTGCGGGTAGTGGTTCGGGCTTTGGTTACAAAGGACAAAGTCCTTTATGCAACCGATGTCACAAACATCACTTTGGTTACTGTAGTGTGTTGTGCACCAAATTCAATCGACAGGGTCATCTGGCTGAAGATTGTAAGGCTCTCGTTACAAATGGCAACAAGACCCCTGCCACCAACGCAAATAGAACTGCTTTGGCTACCGTTACTTGTTTTGGTTGTGGAAAACAAGGTCACTATAAGAGTCAGTGCCCGAATCCAGAGAAGAATGGCGGACCGGCATGTGGAAGAGCGTTTGTTATTAATGCTAGAGAGGCACGAGAAGACCCGGAGCTTGTTACGGGTACGTTTACCATTAATAACTTATCAGCATCTATTTTATTTGATACTGGCGCCGATAGAAGTTACGTGTGTAGAAATTTTTACACTAAATTGAATTGTTCATCATTACCTCTAGATGCTAAGTACATGATTGAGTTAGCTAATGGTAAACTAATTAAAGCCGATAAAATTTGTCGTGATTGTGAAATAAATTTAGCCGGAGAAACGTTTAAAATCGACTTAATACCCGTAGAATTAGGAGGTTTTGATGTAATAGTCGGCATGTACTGGATGTCCAAAGTAGGAGCGGAAGTTGTTTGTGCCAAGAAGGCAATTCGTATTCCTGGTAAGGATAAAATACCGGTGATGATTTATGGAGAGAAGGGTAATTCAAAGCTAAAACTCATTAGCTGTTTGAAAGCCAAGAAGTGTTTAGAAAAGGGATGTTACGCTATTTTAGCACATGTTAATAAAGTCGAAAAGAAAGAAAAGTGTATCAACGACGTGCCTGTGGCAAGAGATTTTCCTGAAGTTTTTCCGGAAGAGTTGCCGGGATTACCTCCATTTAGATCTGTAGAATTTCAAATAGATTTAGTACCGGGAGCTGCACCAGTGGCTCGTGCGCCATATAGACTTGCACCATCCGAATTAAAAGAACTTCAAAGTCAGTTAAAAGAATTACTGGACCGTGGATTCATACGACCAAGTACTTCACCGTGGGGAGCTCCAATTTTGTTTGTTAAGAAGAAAGATGGATCTTTTAGGATGTGTATAGATTATCGTGAATTAAATAAGTTAACTATCAAGAATCGGTATCCACTACCGAGAATTGATGACTTATTTGATCAATTGCAAGGATCATGTGTTTATTCAAAAATCGATCTAAGATCGGGTTATCATCAATTACGCGTCAAAGAAGAGGATATTCCGAAAACTGCTTTTCGGACACGCTACGGCCATTACGAATTTTTAGTCATGCCGTTTGGATTGACGAATGCGCCAGCTGTATTCATGGACCTCATGAATCGAGTTTGTAGTCCGTATTTAGATAAGTTTGTTATCGTTTTCATTGATGATATTCTTATCTATTCTAAGAGTGAGCAAGAGCATGAAGAGCATTTAAGGTTGATATTGGAGTTGTTGAGAAAGGAACAACTATATGCTAAATTTTCTAAGTGTGCTTTCTGGTTAAAAGAAGTGCAATTTCTTGGTCACGTTGTTAATAGCAAAGGAATTCAGGTTGATCCAGCAAAAACTGAAGCCATTGAAAAATGGGAGACTCCTAAGACACCAACACAGATACGCCAATTTTTGGGTTTAGCCGGTTATTATAGAAGGTTTATTCAAGATTTTTCCCGAATAGCTAAGCCGTTGACAGCGTTAACGCAAAAAGGGAAGAAATATGAATGGACCTCGGAGCAGGAGAACGCATTTCAAATACTAAAGAAGAAGTTAACTACGGCGCCTATTTTATCGTTACCAGAAGGGAACGATGATTTTGAAATATATTGTGACGCTTCGCGACAAGGTTTTGGTTGCGTTCTTATGCAACGGAAGAAAGTTATTGCATACGCATCCCGACAATTGAAGATTCACGAACGGAATTATACGACGCATGATCTAGAATTGGGAGCAGTCGTGTTTGCACTGAAGATGTGGAGACACTACTTGTATGGGGTTAAATTCACTGTGTTTACTGATCATAAAAGCCTTCAACATATTTTTGATCAGAAACAGCTGAACATGAGGCAACGTAGGTGGGTCGAGTTAATAAACGACTATGATTGTGAAATTCGTTATCATCCCGGGAAAGCGAACGTGGTGGCCGATGCTTTAAGCAGAAAAGAACGAGAACCAATTCGAGTTCGAGCGATGAACATAAAAATTCGTATGAATCTCAACTCACAAATCAAGGAGGTTCAACAAGAAGCACTCAATAAAGAAAACATAAAGAATGAAATAATGAAAAAGTACGAGAAACAACTCGTTGTACGGGAAGATGGAATTCGATATTTTGCAAATCGTATTTGGGTACCGAAGTTGGGTGGATTAAGGAAGTTGATATTGAATGAGGCACATAAGACAAGATACTCGATACATCCTGGAGTCGGAAAGATGTATCAAGATCTTAAGACACGTTATTGGTGGCCTAATTTAAAGACAGACGTAGCAACATATGTTGGGGAGTGTTTAACTTGTTCTAAGGTCAAAGCAGAACACCAAAAGCCGTCAGGGTTACTTCAACAACCAGAAATCCCAGAATGGAAATGGGATGGTATTACCATGGATTTCATCACGAAGTTACCAAAGACTGCCTGGGGATACGACACCATTTGGGTGATTGTTGATCGTCTCACCAAGTCTGCACATTTCTTGCCTATAAAGGAAACGGATAGAATGGAGAAACTATTACGATTGTATATAAAGGAAGTTGTTTCAAGGCATGGAATACCTATTTCCATTATATCCGATCGTGATAGTAGATTTACCTCAAAGTTTTGGCAATCACTACAGGAGGCACTAGGAACTCGTTTGGATATGAGTACCGCATATCATCCGCAAACCGACGGGCAGAGTGAAAGAACAATTCAGACTCTTGAAGACATGCTCAGGGCATGTGTGATCGATTTTGGAAACGGATGGGATAAATATCTACCGTTAGCAGAATTCTCGTATAATAATAGTTATCATGCGAGCATTGGAGCTGCGCCATTCGAAGCATTGTATGGAAGGAAGTGTAGATCTCCTATCTGTTGGAATGAAGTAGGAAATCGACAATTAACTGGTCCCGAGATCATACATGAAACGACTGAGAAGATAGTGCAAATCAAGGAGAGATTGAAAACAGCCCGTAGTCGCCAAAAGAGCTACGCCGATGTCCGAAGGAAACCATTAGAGTTTCAGATCGGGGACATGGTTATGCTAAAGGTGTCACCATGGAAAGGTGTAATACGTTTCGGCAAAAGGGGTAAACTGAACCCAAGGTACGTAGGCCCGTTCAAGATCATCGAACGCATTGGACCAGTAGCTTATCGACTCGAGTTACCGCAACAACTCGCCGGAGTACATAATACCTTTCACGTCTCGAACCTTAAGAAGTGTCTTGCAAAGGAAGACCTTACCATTCCTCTTGAAGAAATCCATGTCGACGAGAAACTACAATTCATCGAAGAACCAATCGAAATCATGGATCGTGAGGTTAAACAGCTCAAGCAGAGCAACATACCGATCGTTAAGGTTCGTTGGAATGCTCTAAGAGGTCCCGAGTTTACGTGGGAACGAGAGGATCAGATGAAACAAAAATATCCACACTTGTTTCTCGATGACGCAAAATAGGTACAATTTTAAAATTTCGGGACGAAATTTATTTAACGGGGAGGTAATGTAACGACCCGCACTTTTTCGATCGTTCTATACTTATAAGAATAATATTTACATAAATTAAACCTAACCAACATGATAAGCAATCCAAATTGTTGAGATTTATGTTTCCGAAAAGAGTTTTACACAACGTTTGACCGTCTAGTTTGACCGATGATATCACGAACTATACAATATATGATAATTATACGTTTGTGTATATATATATGTATATATACATATTTAACATGATCTAAGGATATTTTAATATCTCATTTTGTATTAATAACAATAAGTTATAAGTATATTTTGAAACTACTAACTTAAGTTTTCAAAACGATAACTATACGTAATGTTTTTCGACGTAAATACTTATAACCTATAATACTTATACATGCATCATATAGATATGTATTTTATCACTTTTAAAGGGCTTACATACATAAAACAATATAAGTATATTTACAAAAGATAGCTATATTTGAATCCTCGTTCCGTTTTCTCAAAGATTTCTATACGTATATCTAGGGTACTATACACAGCTTCTAGAAGTATTTACTATTGGTATATACCAATAGAAATCTTCAATTATTGGAATAATATGTCATTCATGACATAATAAATTTTAACTTATCTTAGATATTTTCACTAAAAACCAAATTTTCAAGCCTATAAATAAGCACCATTTCTAACTCATTTTTACACATTCATTTTCCAAATTTTACTTCCAATTTTCACACACACTTGCAAGAACTCTCTCAACTTTTATTTTACTACTTCTTTCCAGCAACTTTACATTTTAAACTTGAGGTAAAAACTCTACTTCAACTCTTTTTCAATTCATATATTTATAGCTATATATATAAGAGTTTATAAACTAGAACATAGTTTGAATGATTTCAAACTTGTTCGCAAACTAAATAGATCCTTCTAACTTAACTTTTAAAATACTTCAAGACCTGTAACATATCTTAATTATATGCTAATTTAACAAGGTATAACTTGGTTTTTCAAAGAATATCTTAAAAACTGTTTTTACGACGTCGGAGTGTCACCGGGGACTGTTTTGGGTTGGATAATTAAAAAAAAACATTTAAACTTTGAATTGGAGGTTTATGTTCTGGAAAAATGATTTTTACTATGAATATGATAACACATAAAAATTTCATGATTTAATTCAAAGTATAAGTATTTTTAGAAAAATAACCATTTAAGGTTGTTTACATAAAGGAAAATGTTTAACTTCATAAGTTTCACTAAAGTTTCACCTATGCCGTGTGATTTAGAATACAAACCAAGGTATTTTCAGTTCATAGTCTTAAAGAAGGACTCGATCCAAGGAAGTGGCAATTTGAACCAACGAAAACGGAGTTGTAACGAAGAAATTATGACCAAAATAAGATCGGGTGTCCAAAGCTTGTTTAGCCACGAAAATAATTGGAGAAAAATTAAATAAATCACATCTTTCTAAAATAACATGATATTTTATATATATGTACTCGTAATTTAATTTTATATATTTCAGGACCACCCGTAAACAACACGAGAAGATTAATCATAAGACCTCACGTATGTACGCAACACGTCATTTGACAACACCGGTACTTTATGTACGCAATACGTCATTTGACAACACTGGTACCGTGGGTCAAGATTAATTCCGATCAACATGAATACGATGTGGTCTGTATTTATTTATTTACTTTATTAAGCAACTAATTGTGGACTACTAACATCAAAATGCTAACTACGGACTAAGGAATTATAAAAGTATTAAAAGTATATATATGAAACGTTTATTTCTTAAAAAGAAAATATATTGATATATTATATATGGATAGGTTCGTGATATCAATCGGAGACCAAGTCAAAATTTCATATCTTCAAGACAACAGTGAGTATATAGTCCCACTTTTAAACTCTAAATATTTCGGGATGAGAATACATGTATTTTATGTTTTACGATATGGACACAAGTAACTGAAAAATATATTCTACGTTGAGTTGTACCACTGGCATACTTCCCTGTAGCTTGGTAACTAATATTTACAGCGGTATTGTAAACGCGAATCCTGTTGATAGATCTATCGGGCCTGACAACCCCAACCGGACTGGACGACCAGTATTCAACGGTTGCACAGTACTTCGTTTTGTGACTACACTTGGTACGGTGTAGTAAGATTTCATATTAAAGGGAATATGCGACGTGAAAATGTTAAGTATGGTTACCAAGTGCTCAACCACTTAGAATATTTTTATTAAACTGTTTATATACGAAATCTTGTGGTCTATATATATATTGTTGCCGACACTAAACCTATATCTCACCAACTTTATGTTGACCTTTTAAAACATGTCTATTCTCAGGTGATTTCTAAAAGCTTCCGCTGCAGTATGTTGAATTTAAGCAGGATCTTGCGTACGCATATTTGTGTCAAAAATAAGACTGCATATCCAAGAACTTGTGTTGTAAAATATGCTAGAAATCGGGTTGTTATTATCATTTGTAAAGTTTGTAAGTCGAAGATTGTCGCTAAACGATAATCATCTTTATTTTGTCCAAAGCTTGTATCAAAAATAAGAGTTGTGGTTTGTAATGTGAAATATATGCAGTTTTCTTTCAAAAATGTCTCATATAGAGGTCAATACCTCGCAATGAAATCATACGTTATCTAACGCGTTCTTATGATTAAGGACGGGTTATGACAACCGGGTAAGCCACGAAAGTCAAGGAAATAGTCGAGAGATTCTACACCATCGGGATCTTCTCGTGAGTCGTTTCACCTAACCATGAAGGAGAATCATGATACGGTAACCGAACGAAAAAGAAGGTATTATGAATCGAAGCAAGTTGAAGTTGAAATGAGGACATTGGCGATTGATATGACGGAGGATGATAGGCAGATCATCGCGAGGCAAAAGGCGTTGATCAGGAAGAACGAGTTGAAGAGGTTTGAGGAGGTCCAGGAGTTGAGTACGGATTCGGACGAGGAGTAGTTTGGTTGGTTGTTTGTCGATTTAGCCGTTTGTGTGTTCGTATGAATAAATCTTGTTTTGGAATGTGTCGTGTTTTTTAATTTTAATTTTAGGAATGTACTCTTTTTTTGATTAATAAAATATGTGTGTTTTATTTATTTTTTTTTATCATTTATATATAGTTAAATAAATAAATATAATTTTAAAAATCATTAAAAAATAAAAAAAATGAACACTGAAATGGACATTGTGGACACCTCCACCTGACGCACACCTAGTCAATTTCAGTGTCAATTAATGGACACCGAAATTGACATATGAATACCTCGTGCTCTTACATGTAAATTTATTCAATAATATATATATATATATATACATATATATATATATATACATATATATATATATATATATACATATATATATATATAGGGGCAGGATCAATGGGGAAGTAACCATTCGGGGGGAAGCGGGGGGAAGCAAAAAAAAAATAAAAAATTCGTTTTTTTTGAATTTTTTTTTTCCTGCATCAACATCACAAAAAAATATGAACATTTAGAAGAGACACTTCGTGATGAATGTTATTATTTAGGCGGGAAAACGATCGACAAAAATAACATTCAAGATAATATTGTTCGTGAAGAATATGAACGTTTTTTTTTCATGTTTTGTGAAGTAAAATTTAGCCCGATTTAGAGTTTTAGGGTTTAGGGTTTAGGGTTTAGGGTTTAGGGTTTGGTGTTTTGGGTTTATTCCATAAACCCAAAACACCAAACCCTAAACCCTAAACCCTAAACCCTAAAACTCTAAACCGTTCGTGTTAAAAACTCAATCAAAATCCTAAATCTAAACCCTAAATCTAAACCCTAAACCCTAAATTTCTAAACCCTAATATCTAAACCCTATAAACCCTAATATCTAAACCCTAATAGCTAAACCCCAATAGCTAAAATCTCAAAATACGCTCGAAAAACACGATAATTGTTATAATCACTTCTTCGAGCGTTTTCCCGCCAAAATAAAAACATTTATCACAAAGTGTCTCTACTAAATGTTCATATTTTCATCTCATCTATAATGTTCGTGAACAAAGTTTTTTAAAAAAACGAAAAAAAAAAAAAAAGTTTTTGCTTCCCCCCGCTTCCCCCCGAATGGTTACTTCCCTCTTGATCCTACCACTATATATATATACATATATATATATATATATATATATATATACATATATATATATATATACATATATATATATATATATATATATACATATATATATATATATATATATATATATATATATACACACATATATATATACACGTATATATATATACGTATATATATACGTATATATCTATACGTATATATATACATATATATATATATATGTATATATACGTATATATATATATATGTATATATACATATATATATATATACGTATATATACATATATATATATACGTATATATACATATATATATATATATATATATATATATGTACGTATATGTACGTATATATATACATATATATATATATACGTATATATATACATATATATATACGTATATGTATATATATACGTATATATACATATATATACGTATATATACGTATATGTATATATATACGTATATATACATATATATACGTATATATATATATATATATATATATATATATATATATATATATATATATATACATATATATATATATAGTCTTTTTAACCGATGCACTTCTGGCCATCTCACCTCATCAATTCACTTCATTTTTTGTCCAGATTTGTCACATATATGTACACCTTTTTACTAGTATTAATTATATATTTATAAGCAAACAAAGTTTTATCATACTCCGTATCATTAATTCACTTAGAAAAGCAATAAAATTATATAACCAAATAACATCAAATGTAGAACATTAATGAAATATTTGTATTAAAAACTTGCCATGACTTCCAATTTCTCTCCCAATTATCCTCAAACCTTCAAACCTACCTTCAAACCAACCTACCCTAATTCCATTCCAATCTTCAATTCCTTTTCAAATCTTCACAATTCCAAAACCAAATCCTATTCCAATTCATCAAAACAAATCCCCAACAACAAACAAACCTCCAAAAACAAAAATTTCACTAAAAAATCTACAATCTTCCTTGGTAACCTTCCCCTTTCCATCGATTTACCCACCCTCGAAAATTCCTTCCAAACCTTCGGCTCCATTCAGGGTATTTCCTGGAAGAAAGATCGATCTTATGCCTTAATTAAATTCGAAAACATCTCACAAGCTTCTAATCTTGTGAAGGTTATGAATGGAACTTTCTTCAATGGTAAGAGACTTATCGTCGGGTATGCAAAAAAAGAGCTTAATTTGAACGTGTTACCCAAAACCTTTCAACCTTCTTAGCCTCTTCACTCACTTCCCACTGAACCTGCTATCAACCTGTCGGTCAAAAAGGTGACACAGTCTCATTCACATTTGTCTGCCTTAATTGTAGATAACACCCCTATCAGTGCTTCTAAACTGTTTAAATGGCTTAAAATCCGATCTGTTGCAATCGAAGTCGTAACTTCATGGGGGCTATTCGCCTACATTGTAAATGTTCCGATGAAGAAAGCTATAATAGGATGACTATGGGTCCAACAATGAACGAGTTGGAGTTCGTAGAAGTCATCCCAATGAAAGATCGAATCAATAAGTATTCAAGATTCATTAAAGTGGCTATGTCCGGTATTCCTTTCACTTGTGTTTCTCTGAATTGTTCTATTGAAGTTGCTAAAAACTTTGGCAAAGTCCTACATACAAGTAGTAAATTTAAACGGGCCAATGTAGTTTTTGCTTTAGTTGAAGTATTTGAACCGGGTCATATTGCCAAATTGGTAAGAGCAAACGTTGCTAATGTCACAGAATGCAATCTTTGGATCGAGGAAATCAACTATAACGAAGAAATCGAGCTTATTCGTGACGACTTAATAAACAAGTATAACTCAATTTCGTAAATCTATGTGAAAACAGTGGAAGAAAGAAAAAACGGTCATCGGAGTCCTTCTCCGGCACCAGAATTATCACCGGTTATTAAAACTAATCAGGGTGAGACTTTTGTTACCGTTGATGATACTGATGGGGCCATGTTTCAAACTCCCCAAAAGAGTGCCAAAAAGGTAGAGATACATTATCCTATGGAAAAAGTCAACTTGGCATTGTCATCTCAAAAAGATATGGTTATGGGTAATACCAACAAAAGCAGTATGGGGGTTGCAGAGGAGATAAAGAGATCTCTTTTCAAGTCTATGAAAGTCACATTCCCAACGTACACCCTATTGAGGTACTTTCGGCAGAAGTACAACCCACACCAAAAGATGCCAATTTCAATCTTGAGCAAAAGGACTATCCTACCCTTGAGGTAATTTCACCAAAAAATAACCCTTCACTACTACAAATCGGCTCATTTAGGGCCCCTCATATAGACGTGTTCCTCAATCCGCACGTCTAATTAAGAAACATGAACACGTCTAAATGGTTAATTTTTGTTAAAAAACCAGAACACCACTAAATGCAAGTCAGAACACGTCTAATTAGAATCCTACAACACGTCTAACTAAGGGTAACACCTCTTATTGGTAACCACGTCTTATAAGTTTTACCGGGAACACGTCTATAAGACAACACGTCTAATAAGTTGTACCAGGCACACGTCTAATTGACAACACGTTTAATTAACTTACCCCGGACACGTCTAATTTAGTTTGATCAACACGTCTAATTGTAACACGTCTAAATTACTTAGAAGGAACACGTCTAATTAGTTTAACACGTCTAATATGTTGATAACACTAACACCGTAAACAAATTAACCGGTTATGTTGGTTAAATTAACGTGGGTAGAAGAAATCAATTAGGAGCTAGTTTGAATTAGGAATGAATTTGATTTAAGGAATGAGTATTTTTCTCAAGAGATAAGTATGAATATATATTATAATACAAAAATATATTTATATCTATCTATTAACTTATATAAATTACAAATAATCTTTAAAAAAATATTTTTTTATATCGATCAACATATAAATTAACAATATAAATTACAATATAAATTGACAATATGATCGATTGTCAATTTTCTATACTTATCTTCCATATTATTCACTAACAATATCGATCATCATATCAACGTACATAAGTCTTCATTATCTGTCAAGTTTAATTCACGTGGAGTACATTTAACAATCAACATATCAAAATCGATCAAAGGTATGTTTTTTCTTTCTTGTTTATGCATGATACAGTAAGTTTTGTTTTCTTGTTGTTTGATATAGAAAACAATCAAAAAACATGTAATAGTATATATAATAATTGGGTCGTTGTCTTATTGGATGTCGGATAGACCAATGTATCTTCGTCTCAATTGTTATTTTTTATGAAAAGCAATTTGATAAATTAAGTTGAAAAAAGATACAGAGCATGAACTAGCCACAATACAATCAATATGTGAGCTAGTAGATCAACACAGACCTAAACTAATACAATTCATACTACGAGTAGAACACAAACAAACAATACATGAGCCAAAATAGCCCAGCAACATCCCAAAAACAACCTGCAAGTTGCTGAGATTGCAACTAAGATATACAGCCCAGTTAGTTTGTTATGAGATAAGCCACTTGAACCAATCTAAGTGTAGCCCAGTTAGTTTGCAACTAAGATTGCAACTAAGCTGTTTCGAAAAGATATACAGCCCAGCTACAACACAAGATAAGCACTCGGATTTCAAAGCCACTTGAACCAATATAGTCTCAAATTTTGAAGTCTCCTAGATATCCACTCATAAGATAATATTTGTATCTCATTAACTAACACTAAAGCAATCAAAATTTTTATTTTTGAACACTTTGGAATGTCTTGTTTTCCACAGAATATAACTACCCCAACCTAATACTTGCCATATAATTTTGATTGCCATATCAACTAACCTATAAACATTATTTAACCTATATTTAACCTATAATCTATCTATAAACTATAACTTAGGTGCAAATCCTTCTAATTAAACCTGGACATCCAAAACGTAAATATGCCTATAATTTTGCCAAATCAAAACCAAACAAATGCTATATATCTATGGCCAATACAAAAACGAATATACCGTACTTTTAGTGCAGTATCACATACAGAGCATACAAGTGTGCAGGAACCAAACAAACAAAACATACACACCAATATAATACATTTGTATATGTCAGCCAGTGCACAGAACATAAATTGTTGCAGAATAGCCTACACAAACATAAAACTACATATATACTGTGTACACGAACCTATTAAAACAGGTTACATTAACATAACAAAATAAAATCAGTTTCCAACAAAGTAAGCATACAAAAGTTACAGTAACATTTCAAGTATCGATCAAGGATATTTAGTCCATAACAATTGGATTAATTTCAGTCATACCTTTTCCATCTTTGACGAAAACATTTTTTGATAGCTTGATCTTTAGGATTCGTTCTGATTTCCTTCTTTTTATTGGTCATACCGGAATTTTTTCTCCAATTCTTGAATTCTTCAACATTGCATCTATTTATTTAATCACTGGAACGTTTTCTTCTTCGCTCTCCGGTTATCCTCCTGTTGCTTCTTCTTCTTCTTCTTCTTCTTCTTCTTCTTCTTCTTCTTCTTCTTCTTCTTCTTCTTCTTCTTCTTCTTCTTCTTCTTCTTCTTCTTCTTCTTCTTCTTCTTCTTCTTCTTCTTCTTCTTCTTCTTCTTCTTCTTCTTCTTCTTCTTCTTCTTCTTAGCTATACTCATTTCGAATCTCATATCTACAAATTCCGGACCATTACTCGCTTGACTCAAAGTCAGGAAGAGAAAACGAAAGTATGAAGCTTTGAAAAATAATGAAGAATACAAAGGCCGAAAATCACCCAGGATTTACAAACCGTGTATATCAATACGTATTGCAACGTAAAGACACGGGAGAATTAAAAATATTATAATTCCGAGGAAAGGATAGAAGTAAATAGATTCTTCTGGCGATAAATGAAAGAGAAGAATGAAAGATATGAAAGTTAGAAGTATAACAAGAATTAGAACGGGATGGAGCATTTAAAAGAATACTTTAAGGTATGAGTTGAAGGAGAAAGGATAGAAGATGTGAGTTGTGGAAATAAGGAAGAGAAGGAAATGGATTTATAGCAAAATATTCGACAAAGAAATCGAAACAGATCGCCGCACTAAATCAAAGAAGATCTTGATCGCCAAAGAACCAAATCTTATTACGTAAGATTTTCCATAAATTCTGGAAATCAATCCTAATCACGTCATCGGTTACAACAATTCTATATTTACTCATTTCACTCTTTTGTGATAGCTTCGCTCGTGCGTCTCACTTAACCAAATCGTTTTATCTAAATCTTTCAATAATGATAAAATTTCATTATTACCTCATATTCGTCATGAAAACATTCCTATTGTTATTTATGACAACCTCTACCAAATTTCGAGGACGAAATTTCTTTAACGGATGGGTACTGTAACGACCCGGAAATTTCCGACCAAATTTAAACTCTAATCTCTGTATGGTTCCGACACGATAAGCAAAAACCCTAAAGTTGACCCGCACTTTTTCGATCGTTCTATACTTATAAGATTAATATTTACATAAATTAAACCTTACCAACATGATAAGCAATCCAAATTGTTGAGATTTATATTTTCGAAAAGAGTTTTACACAACGTTTGACCGTCTAGTTTGACCGATGATTTCACGAACTATACAATATATGATAATTATACGTTTGTGTATATATATGTATATATACATATTTAACATGATCTAAGGATGTTTTAATATCTCATTTTATATTAATAACAATAAGTTATAAGTATATTTTGAAACTACTAACTTAAGTTTTCAAAACGATAACCATACGTAACGTTATTTGACATAAATACTTATGACTTATAATGTTTATACATATATCGTATAAGTAATGTATTTAATCACTTTT
Organism: Rutidosis leptorrhynchoides; assembly: GCF_046630445.1. Classification (NCBI taxonomy): domain Eukaryota; kingdom Viridiplantae; phylum Streptophyta; class Magnoliopsida; order Asterales; family Asteraceae; genus Rutidosis; species Rutidosis leptorrhynchoides. Next base: position 233,501,932 of record NC_092343.1, read on the forward strand.
AAGAACTTAAATACATAAAACCATATAAGCGTATTCACAAAAGATAGCTATATTTGAATCCTCCTTCCATTTTTCACAAAATTTCTATACGTATATCTAGAGTATTTGTACTCGTATCATACCTAGCTTCTATACGTATTTACTATTGGTATATACACATCAAATCACCACCTAACCAGCCTTGTTCAATGCCTTATGTATAAGGTAATTACTTTTGAATGATTGTAAGACTAATTACAAAAATACAAACTAAAATTTTGTCATGTTATCCTTAAAGATCACATTTTTAGGAGTATATATGTATCATCATTTTTGATTCATTTTACTTCCATTCTCTAGCTAAAAACACACACACTTTCAAGAGCTTTGAACTCCATAACAATCCAGCAAATTACCAAGAAGATCTAGCCATAAAAACCTTACTTAAACACCATAAGAAAACTCTTACAACAACACTTCAAGAAAACCTTCCAAGAACACCAACTTACTTCCAATCTTTCATCCACTTCCATCACCCTTTTGGTTCTAGCTTTTCAATCCTCTTTTACAGCAATCTTATCCAAGGAACTTGAGGTAGAATCTATGTTCATAACCTTATTCGATTCATATATATATAGCTATCTTATTTTGTGGTATAAAAGTTTAACAACAAGAACATAGTTTGAAAGTTTTCAAACTTGTTTGCAAACTAAATAGATCCTTCTAACTTAACTTTTAAAATACTTCAAGACCTGTAATATAACTTAAATATATGCTAATTTAACAAGGTTTAACTTGGTTTTTCAAAGAATACCTTAAAAACTGTTTTTACGACGTCGGAGTGCAACCGGGGACTGTTTTGGGTTGGATAATTAAAAACCATCTTAAACTTTGAATTGAAAGTTTATGTTCTGGAAAAATGATTTTTATTATGAATATGATAACACATAAAAATTTCATGATTTAATTCAAAGTATAAGTATTTTTAGAAAAATAATCATTTAAGGTTGTTTACATAAAGGAAATTGTTTAACTTCATAAGTTTCACTAAAGTTTCACCTATGCCGTGTGATTTTGAGTACAAACCAAGGTATTTCTAGTTCATAGTCTTAAAGAAGAACTCGATCCAAGGAGATGGCAATTTGAATCAACGAAAACGGAGTTGTAACGAAGAAACTATGACCGAAACAAAATTGGTTATCCTAGACTTATTCAACTTCGGGATTAATTGGAAAAAAATTAGATAAATCACATATTTCTAAGATAACATGATATTTTATATATATGTACTCATAATTCAATTTTATATGGTTCAGGATCACCCGTAAACAACACGAGAAGATTAATCATAAGATCCCATGTTTGTACGCAACACGTCATTTGACAACACCGGTACTTTATGTACGCAACACGTCATTTGACAACACCGGTACCGTGGGTCAAGATTAATCTCGACCAATACATATACGATGGGGTTTTATTTATTTCATTGGGGGTTTTATATATTTCATTGCGGGTATATTAAACATCTAAATATGAACCATTAAAAATTGAATTACTAACAACGAAATGCTAACTACGGACTAAGGAATTTTTCAAAGTATTAAAAGTATAACAAGTATATATATATGTAACGTTTGTTTAAAAAGAAAAGGTATTGATATATTATATATGGATAGGTTCGTGATATCAATCGGAGACCGAGTCAAATTTCATATCTTCAAGACAACAGTGAGTATATAGTCCCACTTTTAAACTCTAAATATTTCGGGATGAGAATACATGTATTTTATGTTTTACGATATGGACACAAGTAACTGAAAAATATATTCTACGTTGAGTTGTACCACTGGCATACTTCCCTGTAGCTTGGTAACTAATATTTACAGCGGTATTGTAAACGCGAATCCTGTTGATAGATCTATCGGGCCTGACAACCCCAACCGGACTGGACGACCAGTATTCAACGGTTGCACAGTACTTCGTTTTGTGACTACACTTGGTACAATGTAGTAAGATTTCATATTAAAGGGAATATGCGACGTGATTAAATGTTAAGTATGGTTACCAAGTGCTCAACCACTTAGAATATTTTTATTAAAATGTTTACATATGAAATCTTGTGGTCCATTGTTATAACGCTGCTAGCATCAAACCTATATATCTCACCAACTTTATGTTGACATTTTAAAGCATGTTATTCTCAGGTATGAATTAAGTCTTCCGCTGTGCATTAACTCGTACTAAGGATACTACTTGAGGCCATTAAGGACCTATATCATAAGGCGTTGCATTCGAGTCATTGAAGTTCATAGAGACTATTATTAAGTAAATGGCGGTTTAGGTCATTTGAATATTATGAAATGTCAGGCGAATATGTCAATTCTGGATGTAACTATAGATTGCCTTTTAAGAATAAATGCAACGTTTGTAAAATGTATCATATAGAGGGCAAGTACCTCGCGATGTTATCAACTATTGTAATTCGTTTATAATCAATATGGACATCGTTCGGATGATTAGTTTCGGATCCTTTCAGTTGGTATCAGAGCTGGTTTAATGCCGTTTATGAGCGGGTTAATCGTAGAGGGGGTTCTCACAGTGTTACCTGTGACGAAGCATTGGCTCTTGCCCCTCGCGGTCCCTATTAGGGTTGGCTGTACTGCCGAGAGGCGGGCTGTAAAATCAGTGTCTGAGATACGCTCAGTGGTCACTAAGGCGGTTAGCCGAGAAGGCACTGAGTGGGATGCGTCCCCAACCTTTCAGTTGGTATCAGAGCGTTGGTCTTAGCGAACCAGGCCTTGCATTAGTGTGTCTAACTAGTAGTTGTTAGGATACATTAAGTGAGTCTGGACTTTGACCGTGTCTGCCTGTCAAAAGTTTTGCTTATCAATCCTAGTCGGAAACCATCTGCTTATCATCCTTAGGGAACTGCCTGCTTATCATTCTTAAGTCTAGACACGTCTTACTGCATTTAGTGCATCGATAGTGTATAGACAAAATTCATATCTTAGCGTATCTGTTACTATAGACATTGCCTGACGTATTTCAAAGATTCTCCGTAATTCATGGGATTTTGATATTATATATACATATGTAAATTATGTATTGAAGAGTACCAAACCCAACTCCTATAATCTATTCCAAACCAAAAATTCACTTCTCCGACTATACAAGATGGATTCTTCATCCAGTTCGAATTCCTCCGACTTCGATAGCTACGCCGATATGGATTTCCATTCGAGCTCCGAGAACAGCGTCACCGGAATGGATCAACCAATTTCCCATCATCTATTTTGGATGAATTGGGGATGGGTTCGTAATATACTAAATCTCTGGAGGCAAGAAGAAGGTGATCCATTCCATCCACCAAATTGTCCTCTTAACGATGAACCTGAAGCACTTACCGGCGAACCTATTCGAAACACCATTTTCTCGCTCATTTCTAGAGTATCTCGTCATGATTACATACTATCCCATATTTCGAATCTTGTTCATTCGATCGTTCCAACAGTCAATCATCCCGGTATAATAGAAGAAGTCAACGAGCTTCGCGCTCGGGTAGTGGCTTTAGAAAATACGGTGCGAAGGTTACAAACACCAGCAGCAGCACCAGCAGCATAATCTATACCACCATCATCAACGCCGACAGTACTCTTGTCACCCCCAAAATCTCAACATCACAATCTGTATCTCGAATATCAACATCACACGACTCAATATCTGTACTTCGAGTATGATCCTCGTTCTATATATCGTTCTACATCGATTATCTTCGCTTTACGTATCGTATGACGATTATGTAATTTCTAAAGTCTTAGAGATTATGTAATCTAGAATTAACGATAAATCAAATGAGTTTAATATCTTATTGACTCATTAAATCTATGATTATCTCTGAAGAAAATATATATGCAAGTATATTTTCATAAAGATAGTAATTAAAAATTCCTTCGTACAAACTAATAATGATGAAAATATTTTAACGGGTGGGTAGTACCCGAGGAATATTTAGAATTCACATTAATAAGTTATATTGTACATTCTTGAATCTGATTCAACGGTCATTTGTTATTCTACTTACAACCATCGATATACGTATCCGTTCACCCCAGAATAACCATTTCCATTTAAATTTCATATTTGAATTTTTACCTATCCAAATCCAACAAGTGGCATAAAGAAGAAACATTGGACAATTAAAATGAAATAAAATGTTGATTATAACATATGAAACTAAACAATTCTTCAAGTTTGCCACTTGATTTCATCCTAAACCTCATTTGTACTTCGACAATTATAATCCTCATTCAAATCTTTTCATGATTCTTGAAAACACCTCGATCGAGAAGTTGAACCAGCCGCACCTCGTTTACGGAAGAAAGATTTATGCATACAGTGATGCACCTGAAAATTTTTCGAAACCGAAGTTATAGTTAAAACGTATCCGCGTCGAATTCCTTATCATTCATTATCAAAAACAATCATACGATTCCTTTTCAAGAAGCTAATTTTGTCACAGCTCCACTTCGACTTCTCAGTGAGACTACTCCTATTATAATCTCGATATTTATACTTTGTCCTTTCGCCGTTGTTACCGGAGAACCTTTTTCACAACATCATCAGCAGACGTACCAGCAACTCGTTATCTCTTTGGCGAAATCCGCAATCAGTATTTTGAAAATCTCGTAGAAATTCTCCCAGTTATACCGAGAACGACTATCCCTAAGAATTACATATTTCGAATGTGAAGTTCTGAAAAACATCCTGGACTATGAAGTAGTTCTTGAAATGCTGAAGAAGCAGCAAAAACTGTAAACGACTTTAACAGTCAAAAGTTTAATGATGAAGTACATTGTGTTGGTAAAGCTTAGAAAAAGAGGAGAGTTGGAACTGGAAAACGGATTGAGCAAAGTATGAAGAAGGATGTAGATAAATCACAAGAACTGAATCTGCTTTCAAAGGATTCAAACGATTCAGTGCCTGCTGAAACCATTAGTAAAAACCCTACCCCTTATCCTAAACCTTTCCCGATGATATTCTTTATCATCATCTTATCTTAGATATTATAAGATATCTTCATATCTTCTGTTATACATATTCTCCATATTTCTGGAGATATTTTCACAACTATTCTTATCTGAGAATATTTATCTCTCCGTAATATCTGCGTTACAACATAAAAGAAACTGTGTTAGTTTCTAAGTTCTAAAACCTTCAAGTTTAAAATAGGAATGTTCTGAAGCAGTGTTGGGAACTGATGCATGAATTAGTATAATATAATGAAACTTGATCAACTTCATTATATTACAGTAAGTCATGTTAAGTTTCTAATGAAATGTGATGATTCACAGTACCATCATCATGTGCCATGTTACACGGCTCTTACATTCTATCCAATTCTCAAACATAATAGGAACGTGTCATCCTGACAGTTCTATCTTTTCCGGGGTATTCTGGTAATTTGACAAATCAAAATTTGTCCTATTACCATTTCTTTCTTAGAGCATTAGCTATACTCATTTCGAATCTCATATCTACAAATTCCGGACCATTACTCGCTTGACTCAAAGTCAGGAAGAGAAAACGAAAGTATGAAGCTTTGAAAAATAATGAAGAATACAAAGGCCGAAAATCACCCAGGATTTACAAACCGTGTATATCAATACGTATTGCAACGTAAAGACACGGGAGAATTAAAAATATTATAATTCCGAGGAAAGGATAGAAGTAAATAGATTCTTCTGGCGATAAATGAAAGAGAAGAATGAAAGATATGAAAGTTAGAAGTATAACAAGAATTAGAACGGGATGGAGCATTTAAAAGAATACTTTAAGGTATGAGTTGAAGGAGAAAGGATAGAAGATGTGAGTTGTGGAAATAAGGAAGAGAAGGAAATGGATTTATAGCAAAATATTCGACAAAGAAATCGAAACAGATCGCCGCACTAAATCAAAGAAGATCTTGATCGCCAAAGAACCAAATCTTATTACGTAAGATTTTCCATAAATTCTGGAAATCAATCCTAATCACGTCATCGGTTACAACAATTCTATATTTACTCATTTCACTCTTTTGTGATAGCTTCGCTCGTGCGTCTCACTTAACCAAATCGTTTTATCTAAATCTTTCAATAATGATAAAATTTCATTATTACCTCATATTCGTCATGAAAACATTCCTATTGTTATTTATGACAACCTCTACCAAATTTCGAGGACGAAATTTCTTTAACGGATGGGTACTGTAACGACCCGGAAATTTCCGACCAAATTTAAACTCTAATCTCTGTATGGTTCCGACACGATAAGCAAAAACCCTAAAGTTGACCCGCACTTTTTCGATCGTTCTATACTTATAAGATTAATATTTACATAAATTAAACCTTACCAACATGATAAGCAATCCAAATTGTTGAGATTTATATTTTCGAAAAGAGTTTTACACAACGTTTGACCGTCTAGTTTGACCGATGATTTCACGAACTATACAATATATGATAATTATACGTTTGTGTATATATATGTATATATACATATTTAACATGATCTAAGGATGTTTTAATATCTCATTTTATATTAATAACAATAAGTTATAAGTATATTTTGAAACTACTAACTTAAGTTTTCAAAACGATAACCATACGTAACGTTATTTGACATAAATACTTATGACTTATAATGTTTATACATATATCGTATAAGTAATGTATTTAATCACTTTTAAGAACTTAAATACATAAAACCATATAAGTGTATTCACAAAAGATAGCTATATTTGAATCCTCCTTCCATTTTTCACAAAATTTCTATACGTATATCTAGAGTATTTGTACTCGTATCATACCTAGCTTCTATACGTATTTACTATTGGTATATACACATCAAATCACCACCTAACCAGCCTTGTTCAATGCCTTATGTATAAGGTAATTACTTTTGAATGATTGTAAGACTAATTACAAAAATACAAACTAAAATTTTGTCATGTTATCCTTAAAGATCACATTTTTAGGAGTATATATGTATCATCATTTTTGATTCATTTTACTTCCATTCTCTAGCTAAAAACACACACACTTTCAAGAGCTTTGAACTCCATAACAATCCAGCAAATTACCAAGAAGATCTAGCCATAAAAACCTTACTTAAACACCATAAGAAAACTCTTACAACAACACTTCAAGAAAACCTTCCAAGAACACCAACTTACTTCCAATCTTTCATCCACTTCCATCACCCTTTTGGTTCTAGCTTTTCAATCCTCTTTTACAGCAATCTTATCCAAGGAACTTGAGGTAGAATCTATGTTCATAACCTTATTCGATTCATATATATATAGCTATCTTATTTTGTGGTATAAAAGTTTAACAACAAGAACATAGTTTGAAAGTTTTCAAACTTGTTTGCAAACTAAATAGATCCTTCTAACTTAACTTTTAAAATACTTCAAGACCTGTAATATAACTTAAATATATGCTAATTTAACAAGGTTTAACTTGGTTTTTCAAAGAATACCTTAAAAACTGTTTTTACGACGTCGGAGTGCAACCGGGGACTGTTTTGGGTTGGATAATTAAAAACCATCTTAAACTTTGAATTGAAGGTTTATGTTCTGGAAAAATGATTTTTATTATGAATATGATAACACATAAAAATTTCATGATTTAATTCAAAGTATAAGTATTTTTAGAAAAATAATCATTTAAGGTTGTTTACATAAAGGAAATTGTTTAACTTCATAAGTTTCACTAAAGTTTCACCTATGCCGTGTGATTTTGAGTACAAACCAAGGTATTTCTAGTTCATAGTCTTAAAGAAGAACTCGATCCAAGGAGATGGCAATTTGAATCAACGAAAACGGAGTTGTAACGAAGAAACTATGACCGAAACAAAATTGGTTATCCTAGACTTATTCAACTTCGGGATTAATTGGAAAAAAATTAGATAAATCACATATTTCTAAGATAACATGATATTTTATATATATGTACTCATAATTCAATTTTATATGGTTCAGGATCACCCGTAAACAACACGAGAAGATTAATCATAAGATCCCATGTTTGTACGCAACACGTCATTTGACAACACCGGTACTTTATGTACGCAACACGTCATTTGACAACACCGGTACCGTGGGTCAAGATTAATCTCGACCAATACATATACGATGGGGTTTTATTTATTTCATTGGGGGTTTTATATATTTCATTGCGGGTATATTAAACATCTAAATATGAACCATTAAAAATTGAATTACTAACAACGAAATGCTAACTACGGACTAAGGAATTTTTCAAAGTATTAAAAGTATAACAAGTATATATATATGTAACGTTTGTTTAAAAAGAAAAGGTATTGATATATTATATATGGATAGGTTCGTGATATCAATCGGAGACCGAGTCAAATTTCATATCTTCAAGACAACAGTGAGTATATAGTCCCACTTTTAAACTCTAAATATTTCGGGATGAGAATACATGTATTTTATGTTTTACGATATGGACACAAGTAACTGAAAAATATATTCTACGTTGAGTTGTACCACTGGCATACTTCCCTGTAGCTTGGTAACTAATATTTACAGCGGTATTGTAAACGCGAATCCTGTTGATAGATCTATCGGGCCTGACAACCCCAACCGGACTGGACGACCAGTATTCAACGGTTGCACAGTACTTCGTTTTGTGACTACACTTGGTACAATGTAGTAAGATTTCATATTAAAGGGAATATGCGACGTGATTAAATGTTAAGTATGGTTACCAAGTGCTCAACCACTTAGAATATTTTTATTAAAATGTTTACATATGAAATCTTGTGGTCCATTGTTATAACGCTGCTAGCATCAAACCTATATATCTCACCAACTTTATGTTGACATTTTAAAGCATGTTATTCTCAGGTATGAATTAAGTCTTCCGCTGTGCATTAACTCGTACTAAGGATACTACTTGAGGCCATTAAGGACCTATATCATAAGGCGTTGCATTCGAGTCATTGAAGTTCATAGAGACTATTATTAAGTAAATGGCGGTTTAGGTCATTTGAATATTATGAAATGTCAGGCGAATATGTCAATTCTGGATGTAACTATAGATTGCCTTTTAAGAATAAATGCAACGTTTGTAAAATGTATCATATAGAGGGCAAGTACCTCGCGATGTTATCAACTATTGTAATTCGTTTATATTCAATATGGACATCGTTCGGATGATTAGTTTCGGATCCTTTCAGTAAGTAAGAAAGCTTGATCAGTCAGCACCTGAGACAAAACATGCTAAAGTGTCAACCAAAAAGGTTGAGTGAAGTTCATAGGTTTAACAAATAAGTTTGACCGTTGTTTTAGACCACAAGATTTAGTTTGTAAAGTTGATCTCGCAGGATTAAAAAGTTATGCCAACGCGTGATATTTAGACTAAACATTCAAGTTCGCCCCAAAGACAAGTTGTGTGTATACTTGTCGGTTTAATTTCATTATTAAGTAATACAAAGACTTAGTCAAATGTATCGGGGACGTTACTCCCGATAGGCTTACCCCCAATAATTAAGAATGCATTCAACGAGCAATTAAAAATATCACTGTAGGGACTTAGTCGGACATAGCCGGGTATAGCATAGTTTTAACAGTTGGTGCTTGTGTCTAAATTGTAAAATGTAAAAACAACATGTGTCTCACCCCAATAAAAGTAAATAAGTTGTTAGAAATAAAGAGTGGGGCTATGAATTCACCTTAGTAAGTAGAGAGAGAGAGAGCTAGTTATTCCTCGGAATAGAAAGTTGGATGAGTGAGCAGAAAAGTCAACCTATGACATTTAAGAGTAGTTAAGTGTTTAGCCCACGTTTAAGTTTAAGCATGTAAGTGTAGTTCGTTTTACTAAGTTTCCATTCCTAGTAAGTTTCCACTTTTAGAAAGTTTCTATTTTTAGAAAGTTTCTATTTTTAGTAAGTTAGTGTTGAACACTAGTGAGTTGTGCTTAATAAGTCTATCACCTATTAAGTGTGGAAGTAACTAAGTGTATGATTACTATAGTCGGGTTGATATTGTGGACCGTACCCAAACATCTAAGCCACCTCCGAGTCACCAAGATGAACTATTGATACCGGTTGGCCCAGGATTTCTTGACCAAAATCTAAGTTTGGCATTCGTAATCCACAAGCGTCCCATAGTGGTACCGATGAACACCCTAGGCCTTTGGCAACGTCGATGTTTAAGTAACTTCACTCTATCGTGAATAACTATCGTAATCGTATAATATAAGTAGTATCGTATATGTGTTAATAATAGTATAAGTGTAAGTGTTAAATAATAGTATAAGTAATATTAGGGTTTCATTAATTAATTAGGGTTAATTAGTTAAAGTAGTATTTTAATGATTAGAGTTTAGTAATTAATAACTAGGGTTTAATTAATGTCTAGGGTTTAATAATTAATTAGGGTTTTAATAATTTAGGGTTTTAATTAAAGTAGTATAGTTTAGGTGTAATTAGGGTTTAGGGTTTTAATATGTATATGTATATATAATTCGTATATATATGTGTGTATATATATATATATATATATATATATATATATATATATATATATATATATATATATTTACATGTATATATATATGTATCGATATGTATATGTATATATATGTATTTATTTTGTTTCCTTAATTAAACACAAACAAATCTTTATCTAATCACCTAGGTTTTAAAGATCAAACTTTCCTTTTCCCTTTTTTTTTTCCTTTTGGGTCGACATACATACATACATATTAATTTTTTTTTTTCATGTATAGATCTAGGTGTGTTTATGTATATGGTTATGAATTAACAAGTTTGTAATGTGAATATGAATTAAACAAAGATCAAAGATTATGTAAATAGTTTAGGGTTTATTTTATACCTTTAAAGATTCGAAGATGACTAACAAAAGAAAAGATGATCACGATGAAGATTGAAGATCAAAGCCTTTGAAGATTCGAAGAACACCTCGAAGATTCTTGAAGAACACGAAGAACGCGAAGAACACTTGAAGATCACTTGGAAAATCCTTGATGATGGTGGTGGAATTCGATGGTGGTGGTGGTGGTATTTTTGATTTTGAGCCGAAAATTAGGAGAGAGAGAGAGATTTTTGGGAGAGAGATTTGATTGTGATTTGGTACAAAGAAAAGGTTTAGGTTAGGCCTCTATTTATATGGAGGATAGGAAAATTCTAGAATTAGGGTTAGGGTTAGATTAACTTAGGGAACAAGTTAGCTTGAAGAGGGGGTTAGGGTTATTTGACTTGGCCGAAATTTTGGAGGGCAAAATGGTAATTTTACCCTTCCAAAATCGGCTAGGGTTTAATGGGGCTAGGGTTTAACTTTTTCACTTAAGTCCTTGTACTTTAGATTAGCTTAAATGATTCCTTAATCATCCAAGTTTAATTATTTTAAGTACACAAGTTTAAAGTTATTTATTTGTTCCTAAAAATTAATCAGCTCTTTATTTTTATCTTTTTATTAACTTGTTAATTATTACATAAAGTTAATTAATATAATTCTTAACAATCGTTAATTAAAGTTTAATCATTAAGTTTAATTATATAGTTGGGCATTTTAATAAGGAAAAGTATAGAATGGAAAAATGAGGGTCGTTATACCAAGTATCTTCCGCCAGCCCGTTATACCATGTCGAAGGTCGAGAAAACTAAATTTTGCCAATGTTTATATAATGTTAAGGTTCCAATAGGTTATTCGGCTAACATTAGAAAGTTGGTTTCGATGAAAGATTTGAAGTTACTTGGTATGAAGTCACATGACTGTCATGTACTAATGACTCAGATGATTCCTATTGCAATTCGTGGAATTTTACCTAACCACATACGACACATAATAACAAAACTATGTTTATTTTTTAACACGATTCATTCGAAGGTGATTGATCCTGCGGTGTTGGATGATTATCAAAGAGATATTATACTCACTCTTTGTGAACTTGAGTTGTATTTTCCACCTTCTTTCTTTGATGTCATCGTTCACTTGGTATCTCACATTGTTGGAGAAATCAACGAATGCGGTCCAGTTTTCTTACGTTACATGTATCCATTCGAAAGATATATGGGTATCTTAAAAGGGAATGTAAGGAACTGTAACGACCCGGAAATTTCCGACTAAATTTAAACTCTAATCTCTATATGGTTCTGACACGATAAGCAAAAACCCTAAAGTTGACCCGCATTTTTTTTTGATCGTTCTATACTTATAAGATTAATATGTACATAAATTAAACCTTACCAACATGATAAGCAATCCAAATTGTTGAGATTTATGTTTCCGAAAAGAGTTTTACACAACGTTTGACCGTCTAGTTTGACCGATGATATCACGAACTATACAATATATGATAATTATACGTTTGTGTATATATATATGTATATATACATATTTAATATGATCTAAGAATGTTTTAATATCTCATTTTGTATTAATAACAATAAGTTATAAGTATATTTTGAAACTACTAACTTAAGTTTTCAAAACGATAACTATACGTAATGTTTTTCGACGTAAATACTTATAACCTATAATACTTATACATGCATCATATAGATATGTATTTTATCACTTTTAAAGGGCTTACATACATAAAACAATATAAGTATATTTACAAAAGATAGCTATATTTGAATCCTCGTTCCGTTTTCTCAAAGATTTCTATACGTATATCTAGGGTACTATACACAGCTTCTAGAAGTATTTACTATTGGTATATACCAATAGAAATCTTCAATTATTGGAATAATATGTCATTCATGACATAATAAATTTTAACTTATCTTAGATATTTTCACTAAAAACCAAATTTTCAAGCCTATAAATAAGCACCATTTCTAACTCATTTTTACACATTCATTTTCCAAATTTTACTTCCAATTTTCACACACACTTACAAGAACTCTCTCAACTTTTATTTTACTACTTCTTTCCAGCAACTTTACATTTTAAACTTAAGGTAAAAACTCTACTTCAACTCTTTTTCAATTCATATATTTATAGCTATATATATAAGAGTTTATAAACTAGAACATAGTTTGAATGATTTCAAACTTGTTCGCAAACTAAATAGATCCTTCTAACTTAACTTTTAAAATACTTCAAGACCTGTAACATATCTTAATTATATGCTAATTTAACAAGGTATAACTTGGTTTTTCAAAGAATATCTTAAAAACTGTTTTTACGACGTCGGAGTGTCACCGGGGACTGTTTTGGGTTGGATAATTAAAAACCATCTTAAACTTTGAATTGGAGGTTTATGTTCTGGAAAAATGATTTTTACTATGAGTATGATAACACATAAAAATTTCATGATTTAATTCAAAGTATAAGTATTTTTAGAAAAATAACCATTTAAGGTTGTTTACATAAAGGAAAATGTTTAACTTCATAAGTTTCACTAAAGTTTCACCTATTCCGTGTGATTTTGAATATAAACCAAGGTATTTTCAATTCATAGTCTCAAAGAAGGACTCGATCCAAGGAAGTGGCAATTTGAACCAACGAAAACGGAGTTGTAACGAAGAAATTATGACCAAAATAAGATCGGGTGTCCAAAGCTTGTTTAGCCACGAAAATAATTGGAGAAAAATTAAATAAATCACATCTTTCTAAAATAACATGATATTTTATATATATGTACTCGTAATTTAATTTTATATATTTCAGGACCACCCGTAAACAACACGAGAAGATTAATCATAAGACCTCACGTATGTACGCAACACGTCATTTGACAACACCGGTACTTTATGTACGCAATACGTCATTTGACAACACCGGTACCGTGGGTCAAGATTAATTCCGATCAACATGAATACGATGTGGTCTTTATTTATTTATTTACTTTATTAAGCAACTAATTGTGGACTACTAACATCAGAATGCTAACTACGGACTAAGGAATTATAAAAGTATTAAAAGTATATATATGAAACGTTTATTTCTTAAAAAGAAAATATATTGATATATTATATATGGATAGGTTCGTGATATCAACCGGAGACCTAGTCAAATTATATATATCTTCAAGACAACGGTGAGTATATAGTTCCTTTTAAACTTTAAATATTTTGGGCTGAGAATACATGCGCTATTTTTATAAATGATTTACGTTATGGACACAAGTAACTGAAAAATATATTCTACGTTGAGTTGTACCACTGGCATACTTCCCTGTAGCTTGGTAACTAATATTTACAGCGGTATTGTAAACGCGAATCCTGTTGATAGATCTATCGGGCCTGACAACCCCAACTGGACTGGACGACCAGTATTCAACGGTTGCACAGTACTTCGTTTCGTGACTACACTTGGTACGGTGTAGTAAGATTTCATATTAAAGGGAATATGTGACGTGATTAATTGTTAAGTATGGTTACCAAGTGCTCAACCACTTAGAATATTTTTATTGAAATGTTTACATACGAAATCTTGTGGTCTATATATATATATATCGCTGCCGGCATTAAACCTATATCTCACCAACTTTATGTTGACATTTTAAAGCATGTTATTCTCAGGTATGAATTAAGTCTTCCGCTGTGCATTAGCTCGTACTAAGGATACTACTCGAGGCTATTAAGGACTTATATCATAAGGCGTTGCATTCGAGTCATTGAAGTTCATAGAGACTATTATTAAGTAAATGGCGGTTTAGGTCATTTGAATATTATGAAATGTCAGGCGATTATGTCAATTCTGGATGTAACTATAGATTGCCTTTTTAGAATAAATGCAACGTTTGTAAGATGTATCATATAGAGGGCAAGTACCTCGCAATGTTATCAACTATTGTAATTCGTTTGTAATCAATATGGACAACGTCCGGATGATTAGTTTCGGATCCTTTCAGTTGGCATCAGAGCTGGTTTAATGCCGTTTATGAGCGGGTTAATCGTAGAGGGGGTTCTCACAGTGTTACCTATGACGAAGCATTGGCTCTTGCCCCTCGCGGTCCCTATCAGGGTTGGCTGTACTGCCGAGAGGCGGGCTGTAAAATCAGTTTCTGAGATACGCTCAGTGGTCACTAAGGCGGTTAGCCGAGAAGGCACTGAGTGGGATGCGTCCCCACTGTCCTTTCAGTTGGTATCAGAGCGTTGGTCTTAGCGAACCAGGCCTTGCATTAGTGTGTCTAACTAGTAGTTGTTAGGATACATTAAGTGAGTCTGGACTTTGACCGTGTCTGCCTGTCAAAAGTTTTGCTTATCAATCCTAGTCGGAAATCATCTGCTTATCATCCTTAGGGAACTGCCTGCTTATCATTCTTAAGTCTAGACACATCTTACTGCATTTAGTGCATCGATAGTGTATAGACAAAATTCATATCCTAGCGTATCTGTTACTCTAGACATTGCCTGACGTATTTCAAAGATTCTCCGTAATTCATGGGATTTTGATATTATATATATACATATGTAAATTATGTATTGAAGAGTACCAAACCCAACTCCTATAATCTATTCCAAACCAAAAATTCATTTCTCCGACCATACAAGATGGATTCTTCATCCAGCTCAAATTCCTCCGACTTCGATAGCTTCGCCGATATGGATTTCCATTCGAGCTCCGAGAACAGCGTTACCGGAATGGATCAACCAATTTCCCATCATCTATTCTGGATGAATTGGGGATGGGTTCGTAATATACTAAATTTCTGGAGGCAAGAAGAAGGTGATCCATTCCATCCACCAAATTGTCCTCTTAACGATGAACCTGAAGCACTCACCGGCGAACCTATTCGAAACACCATTTTCTCGCTCATTTCTAGAGTATCTCGTCATGATTACATACTATCCCATATTTCAAATCTTGTTCATTCGCTCGTTCCAACCGTCAATCATCCCGGAATAATAGAAGAAGTCAACGAACTCCGTGCTCGGGTAGTGGTTTTGGAGAATATGGTGCGAAGGTTACAAACACCAACAGCAGCACCAGCAGCATAATCCGTACTACCATCGTCAATGCCGACAGTACCTTTATCACCCCAATCACAACCGCGCCTTAAATCTCAACATCACAATCTGTATCTCGAATATCAACATCACACGACTCAATATCTGTACTTCGAGTATGATCTTCGTTCTATATATCGTTCTACATCGATTATCTTCGCTTTACGTATCGTATGACGATTATGTAATTTCTAAAGTCTTAGAGATTATGTAATCTAGAATTAACGATAAATCAAATGAGTTTAATATCTTATTGACTCATTAAATCTATGATTATCTCTGAAGAAAATATATATGCAAGTATATTTTCATAAAGATAGTAATTAAAAATTCTTTCGTACAAACTATTAATGATGAAAATATTTTAACGGGTGGGTAGTACCCGAGGAATATTTAGAATTCACATTAATAAGTTATATTGTACATTCTTGAATCTGATTCAACGGTTATCTATTATCTTACTTACAACCACCGATATTCGTATCCGCTCACCCCAGAATAACCATTTTTAATCAAATTTCATATTCGGATTTTGACCTACCAAAATCCAACAAGTGGCATAAAGAAGAAAACATTGGACAATTAAAATGAATTAAAATGTTGATTGTAACATATGAAACTAAACAATTCTTCAAGCTTGCCACTTGATTTTATCTTAAACCTCATTCGTAACTTGACGATTACAATTCGCATTCAAATCCTTTCATGATTCCTGAAAACACCTCGACCGAGAAATTGAACCAGCCGCACCTCATCTATGGAAGAAAGATTCCTGCATACAATTATGCACTTGAGAAACCTTCGAAACCAAAGTTATAAACTTATCCGCGTTGAATTCCTTACCATTCCTTGGTAAAAACAATCATACGATTCCTTTTCAATTAGCTAATTTTGTCACAGCTCCACTTTGACTTCTCAATGAGACTACTCCTATTATAACCTCGATATTTATACCTTGTCCTTTTGACGTCGTTACCAGAAAATCCTTTATATTTCAC
This sequence comes from Rutidosis leptorrhynchoides, assembly GCF_046630445.1. Classification (NCBI taxonomy): domain Eukaryota; kingdom Viridiplantae; phylum Streptophyta; class Magnoliopsida; order Asterales; family Asteraceae; genus Rutidosis; species Rutidosis leptorrhynchoides. Next base: position 233,518,902 of record NC_092343.1, read on the forward strand.
GACATCATCAGCAAATGTACCAGCAGATCGTCCACCCTTTGGCGAAATCCGCAATTAGCATTTTGAAAATTTTGCAGAACTTCCCCAGTTATACCTATAACATTTATTCCTAAGAAATTTCATACTTCGAATGTGAAATTTTTGAAAACACCCTGAACTATGAAGTAGCTCTTGAAATGCTGATGAAGCAGCAAAAACTGTAAACGACTTTAACAATCAAAAGATTGATGATAAAGAATGGTATGGTGGGAAAGCTGAGAAAAAGAGAAGGTTTGGAACTGGAAAACGGATTGAGCAAAGTATGAAGGAGGTCGTGAACAAATCATGAAAACAGAACCTGCCTTCAAAGGATCCAAATGATCCAGTGCCTGCTGAAACCGTTAGTAAGAACACTGCTCCTTATTCTAAACTTTTTAAGATGATATTCTTCACCATCATTTTATCTTAGATATTATAAGATATCTTCATTCGTTATACATATTTTTCATATTTCTGGAGATATTTTTACAACTATTCCTATCTGCGATCATTTAACTCTCCGTAACATCTGCGCTACAATATAAAAGAAACTGTGTTAGTTTCTAAATTCTGAAATCTCTAAGTTTAAAAATATGAATGTTTTGAAGTAGTGTTGGGAACTGATACATGAATTAGTATAATATAATGAAACTTGATCAACTTCATTATATTACAGTAAGTCATGTTAAGTTTCTAATGGAATGTGATGATACACAGTACCGTCATCATGAGCCATGTTACACGGCTCTTACATTCTATCAAGTCTCCAAACATATTAGAACGTATCACCTTGATAGTTCTATTTTTTTCGGAATATTCGAGTAATTTAACGAATCAAGATCGTGCCATTACAATTTCATTCTAAAACCAATAGCAAGGTTCATTCAAAATTTCCTACCTACGAATTTCGGACCATTGTTCGCTTGGCTCGAGGACGGGAAGAAGAAATGAAGGGACAAAACCTCAGAATAGAAATAGGAACATAAACCACAGCAAATAAGAGAGAGCATTAACTGTGGATGACAATGATTTTAAGGGACGGGAGTAGGAACATCGAAATATAAGGGAAGGTATAAAACCTAACAACAACCCCGAAACTACAAACCGTGCATATCAATACGTATTGCAACGTAAAGGCACGGGAGAATTAAAAACATTATAATTCCAAGGAAAGGATAAAAGAGAATAGATTCTTCTGGTGATAGATGAAAAAGAAGAATGAAAGATATGAAAGTTAGAAATATAACAAGGGTTAGAATGGGATGGAGCATATTAGCGAATGTCTTAAAGTAGGAACTAAAGAGAAAGAATAGAAGATGTGGGATGAAAGAAAGGGAAGGAGGTAAATTTATAGTGAAATATTCGACAAAGAAATCAAAACAGATTGCCGCGTTAAATCAAAGAAGATCCTGATCGCCGCAAAACTAAATCTTATTACATAAGATTTTCTTTAAAACCCTTAAATCCCGGAAATCGATCATAATCACGTCATCGGTTACAACAATTCTATATTTACTCATTTCACTCTTTTGTGATAGCTTCACTCGTGCGTCTCACATAACCGAATTGTTTTATCTAAATCTTTCAATAATGATAAAAATTCATTATTACCTCATATTCGTCATGAAAACATTCCTATTGTGATTTATGACAACCTCTACCAAATTTCGAGGACGAAATTTCTTTAACGGGTGGGTACTGTAACGACCCGGAAATTTCCGACTAAATTTAAACTCTAATCTCTATATGGTTCTGACACGATAAGCAAAAACCCTAAAGTTGACCCGCATTTTTTTTTTGATCGTTCTATACTTATAAGATTAATATGTACATAAATTAAACCTTACCAACATGATAAGCAATCCAAATTGTTGAGATTTATGTTTCCGAAAAGAGTTTTACACAACGTTTGACCGTCTAGTTTGACCGATGATATCACGAACTATACAATATATGATAATTATACGTTTGTGTATATATATATGTATATATACATATTTAATATGATCTAAGGATGTTTTAATATCTCATTTTGTATTAATAACAATAAGTTATAAGTATATTTTGAAACTACTAACTTAAGTTTTCAAAACGATAACTATACGTAATGTTTTTCGACGTAAATACTTATAACCTATAATACTTATACATGCATCATATAGATATGTATTTTATCACTTTTAAAGGGCTTACATACATAAAACAATATAAGTATATTTACAAAAGATAGCTATATTTGAATCCTCGTTCCGTTTTCTCAAAGATTTCTATACGTATATCTAGGGTACTATACACAGCTTCTAGAAGTATTTACTATTGGTATATACCAATAGAAATCTTCAATTATTGGAATAATATGTCATTCATGACATAATAAATTTTAACTTATCTTAGATATTTTCACTAAAAACCAAATTTTCAAGCCTATAAATAAGCACCATTTCTAACTCATCTTTACACATTCATTTTCCAAATTTTACTTCCAATTTTCACATACATTTACAAGAACTCTCTCAACTTTTATTTTACTACTTCTTTCCAGCAACTTTACATTTTAAACTTAAGGTAAAAACTCTACTTCAACTCTTTTTCAATTCATATATTTATAGCTATATATATAAGAGTTTATAAACTAGAACATAGTTTGAATGATTTCAAACTTGTTCGCAAACTAAATAGATCCTTCTAACTTAACTTTTAAAATACTTCAAGACCTGTAACATATCTTAATTATATGCTAATTTAACAAGGTATAACTTGGTTTTTCAAAGAATATCTTAAAAACTGTTTTTACGACGTCGGAGTGTCACCGGGGACTGTTTTGGGTTGGATAATTAAAAACCATCTTAAACTTTGAATTGGAGGTTTATGTTCTGGAAAAATGATTTTTACTATGAATATGATAACACATAAAAATTTCATGATTTAATTCAAAGTATAAGTATTTTTACAAAAATAACCATTTAAGGTTGTTTACATAAAGGAAAATGTTTAACTTCATAAGTTTCACTAAAGTTTCACCTATGCCGTGTGATTTTGAATATAAACCAAGGTATTTTCAATTCATAGTCTCAAAGAAGGACTCGATCCAAGGAAGTGGCAATTTGAACCAACGAAAACGGAGTTGTAACGAAGAAATTATGACCAAAATAAGATCGGGTGTCCAAAGCTTGTTTAGCCACGAAAATAATTGGAGAAAAATTAAATAAATCACATCTTTCTAAAATAACATGATATTTTATATATATGTACTCGTAATTTAATTTTATATATTTCAGGACCACCCGTAAACAACACGAGAAGATTAATCATAAGACCTCACGTATGTACGCAACACGTCATTTGACAACACCGGTACTTTATGTACGCAATACGTCATTTGACAACACCGGTACCGTGGGTCAAGATTAATTCCGATCAACATGAATACGATGTGGTCTTTATTTATTTATTTACTTTATTAAGCAACTAATTGTGGACTACTAACATCAGAATGCTAACTACGGACTAAGGAATTATAAAAGTATTAAAAGTATATATATGAAACGTTTATTTCTTAAAAAGAAAATATATTGATATATTATATATGGATAGGTTCGTGATATCAACCGGAGACCTAGTCAAATTATATATATCTTCAAGACAACGGTGAGTATATAGTCCCTTTTAAACTTTAAATATTTTGGGCTGAGAATACATGCGCTGTTTTTATAAATGATTTACGTTATGGACACAAGTAACTGAAAAATATATTCTACGTTGAGTTGTACCACTGGCATACTTCCCTGTAGCTTGGTAACTAATATTTACAGCGGTATTGTAAACGCGAATCCTGTTGATAGATCTATCGGGCCTGACAACCCCAACCGGACTGGACGACCAGTATTCAACGGTTGCACAGTACTTCGTTTCGTGACTACACTTGGTACGGTGTAGTAAGATTTCATATTAAAGGGAATATGTGACGTGATTAATTGTTAAGTATGGTTACCAAGTGCTCAACCACTTAGAATATTTTTATTGAAATGTTTACATACGAAATCTTGTGGTCTATATATATATATATCGCTGCCGGCATTAAACCTATATCTCACCAACTTTATGTTGACATTTTAAAGCATGTTATTCTCAGGTATGAATTAAGTCTTCCGCTGTGCATTAGCTCGTACTAAGGATACTACTCGAGGCTATTAAGGTCTTATATCATAAGGCGTTGCATTCGAGTCATTGAAGTTCATAGAGACTATTATTAAGTAAATGGTGGTTTAGGTCATTCGAATATTATGAAATGTCAGGCGATTATGTCAATTCTGGATGTAACTATAGATTGCCTTTTTAGAATAAATGCAACGTTTGTAAGATGTATCATATAGAGGGCAAGTACCTCGCAATGTTATCAACTATTGTAATTCGTTTGTAATCAATATGGACAACGTCCGGATGATTAGTTTCGGATCCTTTCAGGAACCACAATCGACCAGAAGGTAGTATTGTTGAAGGATATGCTTCCGAAGAGGTGGTTAACTTCTGCACAGACTATATGGTTGAGATTAGAAGTATCAGGATTCCACAAAGTCGACATGAAGGTAGACTATCTGGTCAAGGGACACTTGGGCGCAAAGTGGGATTTCCAAAAAATGTTGATGGTATACATGAGGCACATTTTACAGTGTTACATCAAACTACATGTATTGATCCGTACATACGGGAGCACCAGTCGTTGTTAAGACGAGATAACCGTCATAAGAGCGCAACGAGGTTGGCTAAAGAACATAAAAGTACATTTTCAGAATGGTTGAAAGACAAAGTTAGGAGCGCACTTCCAAATGTTGATAAAACAGTAGAAGATTTAGCATTTGGGCCTAGAAATGTGGTAACATACCAAGGCTATGAGATTAATGGTTATACATTTCACACCAAAAAACAAGATGATAAGGGTATGACATAAAATAACAGAGTGACAGTGATAGCCTCTTCGACTCAAGTAACCATTGTTAATCGTGAAGAAAGATCAAAGATCGCTAAAGACTCTTATTATGGTGTTATTGAAGAGATATGGGAATTAGATTATGGTTCGGTCAGTATACCCCTGTTCAATTGTAAGTGGGTTAATAATCAAAGTGTTAAAATAGATGAAGATGGTTTTACAACGGTTAATCTATCCACTAATGGCTACGTGTTAGAACCATTTATTTTAGCAAAACTAGTTACACAAGTGTTTTTTATCACGAACAACACTGACAGTAGATGTCACGTGGTTATATACGGAAAACGACGGATTGTTGGTGTTGAAGATGTTGTCGATGAGGAAGAATACGATCAATTTGACGAGTTACCTCCATTTTCAGTCGGTGTTGCACCTATGAATGAAGTTATTCAAAATGATATATACTTGAGGCAAGACCACCAAGAAGGAGACGAGGTCCAAGATACATGAAGTTATTCAAAATTTATAGATTTTTTTTTAAAATAGATTTACGTATTATTTATTCATTTTATTTGGTGTAACACTTAATATTTTATATATTTAATTATAACTATACACTTATACACTTATTATTATTATTTTTATTTATCATAGTTATATTAAATTCTTGTTCAAGAACAGGAGAAACAAATTGGGAGCTTGGGAAAATTTTATACCCGCTATAATTTAACACTACCGCCATGATCCTCCTATATACTCGCTCCAAAAATTTTAATCCGGCCTCAAATCCCTCCATCGATTCATCAATATTCAACCCTAATAATCCAAAGTTTCAATCAAAAACCGCCATACTATTTTCCTGCTTGTGTCTGATGCTCCAAAACTTCCTCAATTCGCAATTAGTAACCGTCAATTCATCAATTGGATTGCTTCCAAAACGAAATTGCTGCTTCAATTGGAACGAGCTACATAAACCCTAACACTCTCTACTGCAACTAAAAATCATGGTACGTGTATTCATATAATGTATCTATATTTGGTTCGAATAAAACTGTTCTTAATGGTATGAATGTTACATTTGTTTTAGTATTGTATTTGGTTTGTTTCACTGTTGTATATTTGCAGAATCATAGTTAGAGTAATAGGGATGTGCAGAATCATAGTTAATGTTATGAATTTTATATATGTAGAATCATTGATATTATTGTTACACTGGTTTTACTGTTGTATTTGTTATATATACAGAATCAAAACAATAACAATGATAATGATATGGGTGGGGACCCAACAACCACAAAGGAAGAAAACCAAGAGAGGTGTTAACAAACCGAGAGTTTTAGTGGTTCCGATTGAGGTAGAGTTTGACATTTTCGGGGAAGCGATAGGAGAACACCAGAAGATTTTTTTGAGTAATATAGGTGTTATAACAAGGCGGAGGATGGATTATCTTGTAGATGACTGGAGGCTAATAGAGCCCAAGGAGAAAGACGCTTTATGGTTGGAAATCAAGATATAAAATTCAAAAATTTTGTGTATCTGATAATAATTTATATGTGTATAACAACATTCACTAGTTAAGTTTAATTCTACATGCAGGATACGCATTTTATTAAAGACGATTTTGCAAAGATAAAAACACTTCAACATTGTAACGGAGTTTTTAAGAGATTTAGGCAAAAGTTACGAACACATATGGATGACGGTAAACTTCCATATGTTGAAGTCGAAGATTATTTTTTCATTACTCCAGAAAAATGGTTAACTTTTGGTAAACTTGAAAATACACCGGAAAAACTGGTTAGTTTTATTCATTTGATTTTTATCATTTTTGGAGTTAGATTATGGTACTATAACTTATGTGTTCTCTAATCTTATGTAATATGTAAAGACACTACGAGCACAAGTACGGTTAAACGCTTTGAAACAAAAGAAATAAAATTATGCCCGTGTTGGTCGGTCAGGATATCGTGGCCACCAAAAAAGGTGGGAGCTGGAAAAAGATGATCCTAACAAGCATACAATGTACCACGATATTATTAATCCCGCCACAAGGAATTATGTGTTGGGTAGGATGAAGCCAGATAAAGAAGGGAAGAGGAAATGTCTCGAAACAAATTCGACGCTCATAAATAAAATTGTATTATAATTTAGTTTGCCATTATATGATTATAATTAAGTATTAAAATATTTTATATAACAGTTTTTTTTTTCAGCTTAGGATGGATAAAGAGGGTGGGGATGCCATGTTAGAACATGTAGGGAAAGAACATGGTGGTAGAACTAGGGGTGTTAGTAACATGTTAGGGTATAGCACAGTCCGACTACGTAAAAAACAGAAGGGAGAGAAAGTATATACAGTGGGTGAAATAAAGGAAATAGTAGACGAGCGTATAAAAGAGAATAAAAGAAGAGAAAACTCCGGATCACCTGTATCAGATTCACATGATGACCCGGAGATAGAGATGACACTAATTGAAGACGAAGTAGTAGACGAGCAGGTGATGGGGAATGATAAGGTAGTTGATGAAAATCAAGTAATTGAACAACAACTGAGAGAGGAGGAACGGAGGATAGTTGAGGAACAACGGAGAGAGGAGGAACAGCGGAGAGAGGAGGAACAATGGAGAGAGATGGAGGAACGACGGAGGGAAGAGGAACAGCGGAGAGAGGAACAACAACGGAGAGAGGTGGAACAACACATGAGGGTGGTGAAACAGACGAACGTGAAGGGACTAGCCATTCAAAACCAAGGGATTCGTGATTCGAGGGATCGGGTGAAATACGAAGCGCATTTAAATTTGAAAAACACAAAGGTATAGTAACTGACAACTTTTTGATTACTTCAATTGACATATAAACTATTAACTACATTTCATGTCTTGCTAATGTTTATAGGAGCCGGTTGAAATCATGTTATTTCACCCTAATCGTATAGACCATATTGTGTGTGCTAAGGGTATAGTATACCCAACCAGTGAAGATACAGAAGTAGATGGGGAAAAAGTTGTACCTTTTTACATGAAGTTTAAAATAAAAGTATTCGCTAAGAGTTGCGAGTCCTTGAGGCTTCCAATACCGCTTAAAGGCATTAATAAAGATTCAATGAAGGAGTTTTTAAAAGATGTAGTAGGGACGTATGTTCAATGGCCTGTTGTGAAAATGGATCCAAGCAATGGTGTGCAAAATAAGAATTCAACAATACAAGGGTTGACACCGCAAACAGCGATTGAATTGCAGCAAAAAAAGGTTATTGTTTTTACTCTCATTAATTGTAGATTTTTTTTACTCAGAATACTTCTCTGTGATACATACTTGTATAATACTTCTAACTACTAAATATATTTTTTATTGCATGTTTGTTACTTTATAGGCGCGTACAGAAGTATTATTGCTCCACCCCAAAAGTAAAGAACCTGTACCGTGTGCAAGGGGGATTATGTATCAAACCGAGGAGACTACCGTATCACATGGACAATGATCATATACATAGCATTGTATATGTATATTTTATTTGCTAAAGGCCAAGAGCAGAAGTTACGCGAACTATAATAAAAAGGTGTGGAATATTCGCTGAAAATAAGTATAGCGGTTATGTTTCCGCATTAATAAAAGACTGCGGTTTATTCTGCTAAGTTTTCGCGGATAGTTAAGCAATCTGCAGACCGCGGATATTTCGAATACTATAAATAGAGAGCATGGCCTCTCATTTATAGGTTGTTGATTCTCTGCCATTTGCCCAGACCTTTGTAATTTTCTCTTGTGATCTTGCCCAAGGAACTTTTACATTATGTTAAGGTGAATCATGCTAATTGACAATCAAGACCGGGTCGGGATGGTTGATCACTTGATAGTTAAAGTGAAAGACGTTCATCAGGGCCCAAAATAATCATCAAACATCCCAACCTCCATCTTAGTCTCATTGAACTCAATCCATAATTAAGTAACTCATTAATTAGGGATTGATCAATTGGCGTCATCCGTGGGACACGTTTTAAGAATTAAACTTGAAATTTTTTGTTTTGTGCTATCAAACGATTAATTGGCTTGTTTAATTCTAATTGTGTGTTATTTTGATGATTCACAGGCGAATATGTTTGTAATTGGCGGTAAATTGCTTGTTTAATTGAAATAATGAGCAATATCGGAATTGATAGTGGTATTGCTGTCGCTGCGCAAGCATATGCCCAAAAATGAGGAAGAAAGCGAAAGTCGGCAAGAATGTTTCATAATTGGCAGTTTGCGCCAATTAGTTTTCCAAAAATGCAGAGCGATGATTTCTCTGAAATGCCGATAATAGTATCGTGCAAAATTGCGGAAACTGGAATCACAATCATGAAGGTTCATGTTGATAATGGCAGTGGTGTTGACATTGTTTATGAACAATGTTTTGTTCAACTGCTGGAGAGTATTAGAGCAACTTTACAACCAACCGCAGCCTCGCTAACCGGTTTTACGAGAGAATCCTCATTGCCTATGGGCGTCTTGCCCTTAGATGTTGAGCTTGTTGATGAAAATGATAATGGTTTAGTGCGGCGAGCGCGACTGGATTTCTATGTTATGCGGACCTCATCTCGCTATAACATGTTGTTAGGCAGAACAGCCTTAGATAAATTCGGAATTGTTCCATCTACAATTCATGGCATGATTAAATTCGCAACGAATAAAGGCGTTACGACAATAAGTTCAACAAGCATTATGCCCATTTGTGCGGCTGTTAATGTAAAAAGTGCAGTGCAAGAAACCGCTGAAGCCACGGACAACATGGTAATGGTTAATCCTTTATATCCCGAGCAATAAATTAAAGTGGGATGCAATGTTAGTGCAGATACTAGGAAACAAATTGTGCAGTTACTTGTGCAGTATATGGATGTTTTTACTTGGTGTGAAAATGATATGACTGGTGTTCCGCGTCATATTTTGGAACACAAACTTAATGTAAATCCAGCTTTAAAACTGTAGTGCAGAAGCGTAGAGGCATGCCCTCAGATCGCGTGAAGTGGCTGTGTGAAGAGGTAACAAAATTGGTGAGAGATGGAATTTTACAAGAAGTTCAATACCAATCATGGATTGCGAATCCAGTTTTGGTGAAAAAGCGTGATGGTTCATGGAGAATGTGTATTGATTTCAAGGATTTAAATAAAGCGTGCCCTAAGGATAACTATCCACTTCCAGAGATTAATTTGAAAGTGGAATCTTTACATGCTTTTCCATATAAATGCTTTTTGGACGCGGCAAGGGGTTATCATCAGATCCCAATGGTTCAAGAGGACGCAGATAAAACCGCGTTTCACACGGGCAAAGGCATATTTTCTTACATAATGATGCCTTTTGGTTTAATCAATGCGGGTGCGACGTATCAATGTTTGATTGACACCGCTTTCGAAAAGCAAATTAGGTGTAATCTTGAGGCTTATGTAGATGATTTAGTAATCAAAAGCACAACACAAGAGCGAATTATTGAAGATATGCGCGAAACATCTGACACATTGCGAAGGATAAACATGAAGCTTAAACCGCTAAAATGTAGTTTTGGCGAAACTGAAGGAAAGTTTTTGGGATATCTTGTTACTGAACAAGGTATTCAAGCTAATCCAAAGAAAATTGTGGCTATTGAAAATATGGCAGCACCAAAAACGGTCAAGGAAGTGCAAAGTTTGACGGGAAAGTTAGCCGCATTAACGCGTTTCTTGTCTAAAGCCGCTGAAAGACAATTACCGTTTTTCAAAACTTTAAAAGGCTGTTTGAAACAAGAAAGCTTTGTTTGGACAAGCGAAGCAGAAACCTCATTTCAAGAAATGAAGAAGTTGTTGAAAACTTTGCCTACGTTAACAGAGCCAATTGATGGCGAAATTCTTTACCTTTATATATCGGTAGCAAATGAAGCTTTTGGCTCAGTTTTAGTTGCGGAAAGGGATAAAATACAAAAACCTGTGTATTTTGTCAGTAAAGCTCTTACAAGAAGTGAAATAAACTAAGCGCCGATTGAAAAGTTTGTGTATGCGCTAATATTAACATCGCGAAGGTTAAGAAGATATTTTCAAGGGCATCCAGTGCACGTCTTAACTAATATGCCGGTCAAGCAAGTCTTAACAAAACCAGAGATATCTGGTAGACTCGCATTGTGGGCAGTGGAGTTAGGTGCTTATCAAATTTCTTACCTTCCGCACAATGCTATAAAAGGTCAAGTTTTGGCGGATTATCTCGCCGAAATGACGGGGGAGTTGGAGGTGATTAATGAGCGAACAGAATTAAAGCCAGTATGTGGCGAAACTTGGGATTTATTTACTGATGGAGCTTCATGTGCAAAAGGCGCAGGTGCGGGTTTGGTTTTGGCAAGCCCAAGTGGTGAAGAGCATACGTACGTGTTACATTTTATTTTTGATGTGACAAACAATGAAGCAGAATATGAAGCCTTGCTTTCTGGGTTAAATATTGCACGTAAAATGGATATCACTAAATTCCGAGCATTTACAGATTCGCAATTAGTAGCAAATCAGTTTAATGGCTCTTTCGTAGCACATGATTCCTCAATGCAGAAATATTTGCAGCTGTTAAAAGAATTGGCAGTACGATTTGAGCCTTTTGAACTCGCACAAGTGCCAAGAAGTCAAAATAAGAAGGCGGATGCTTTGAGTAAGTTGGCTGCTCTAACGTTTTCGCACTTTCAAAAACAAGTTTGGGTTGAGGAATTGCTAAGAAAGTCAATAGATAACGATTTAATGGTCGCGTCGGTTGTAGAAGAACAACCAAATTGGATGGAACCAATCCTGCAATACATTCGCAGTGATATTTTACCAAGTGATAAGCGCAAAGCTCGCTTAGTAAGAAAGCGAGCACCAATGTATATTATTCAAAATGATGTTTTATATCGCAAATCATACTGCGGTCCAATGATGGGATGTGTGGGCCTAATTGAAGAAGAAATGATCATTGATGAGGTGCATAACGGTTCTTGTGCATTGCATTCACGCTATAAAACTATCGCGGTGAAAATTATGCGGATGGGTTACTTTTGGCCATCCCTATATCGTGATGTTGCAAAAATTGTTAAGCGTTGTAAAAGCTGTCAAAGGCATGCTCCGCAGAATCGGATGCCAAGGCATGATATGATTCCTGTTAATTCACCATGGCCATTTCACAAGTGGGCTATTGACATTGTAAGGCCATTTTCCGCAGGACCTGGCAATGTCAAATTCTTGATTGTGGCAATTGACTATTTCACAAAATGGGTTGAAGCTAAGGCGGTTCGCACTATCACTGGAGTGCAAGTGCGTAATTTTGTATTAGAGTATATTGTTTGCAGATTTGGTATTCCACGCGAATTAGTTAGCGATAATGGTGCCCAAATAGCGAAAGATCCTTTTAAAATATGGTGCACTGATTTAAATATAATCCAAAAGTTTACATCAGTGGCACATCCACAGGCTAATGGCTTATGCGAAGTAACCAATCGCGATATTGTAAGCGATATTAAAAAGAGGCTATGCGAAAAGTAAACTGGTTGGGTAGATGAATTACCCAATGTGTTGTGGGCACATCGCACTACTTTTAAGAAAAGCACAGGGGAAAAACCTTTTAGTTTGGTATATGGCTCCGAGGCAGTAATACCCGCAGAAATTCTTGTGCCAACGCATAGAGTTGCTAACTTCGAGGAAGAAGCAAACGATGATGCATTGGGTGAAAATCTGAATTTCATCGAAGAGTGAAGGTTAATAGCTGCTATCAGAGAAGCAAATAATAAACAACAAATCACCAAGTATTATAACAAAAAAGTGTGTGCTTTATCTTTTGATATAGGCGAATGGGTACTGCGAAATAATGATGCAAGTAGAGCATAAAAACTTGGCAAATTAGGACCTAACTGCGAGGGTCCTTATGAAGTTATGGCAATTAATGCAGCAGGTTCATATAAGCTCACAGATGTGGAAGGGCGAACTTTACCTAATGCGTGGCATGCTGCTTTTTTAAAGCGATATTATGCATAACTTTGCGAAAATCATATGAAGGCTATGTTACATATGTGTAAAGTGAGAAATTAGTTGCAAGGCCTATAGTTGATATTCTTTCTATGTGTTCTTATTTTTAATTTTTTGCAAGTCCTGATCACACTTGTAGGAATTTCAAAAGTTGACACTTGTAAGAATATGCAAAGAGTTTATTTGTGAAATGCCAAAAAGTTTATGAAATGTTTTGTATTTTGTTTCATAATAATGAGGTGTTTCGCGATGCTTAAATAGCAAAGTGATGAAATTGCCCACATTTGCAAAAAATAATTATTGCGAAAGGAACTTCAAATCCGAAGTATTTGATTTTGCCAATACTTAGATGCTTCGCAATGCTAATTGATTGCCTAAGGATCGTTTTGGCAGACTTAGAAGATTCATAACGTATAAATATACACGCATAAAGATTGTTTCGTAAAAGTACATACTTATTATGTGCATAATAATAAAAGTTGAAAATTGCAAAGGACAAGTTCGTGTTACGAATATTGTTAATGAAAGCGCTATATAAATAAAAGTACTTGCAAATAGATATGGAAATATGAAAATTTTATTAATAATTGCGCAGAGATAGCTGCGTGCTAAGTTTTACAATATCATCATGGTTTTGATAAATCAAGCTCAATGATGTCATTGACAGTAGCATCATCCTGCTGACTTAGCGCGGTAACTTTTGGGATTGGAATGTCCGCTATTTTTTCTTTCGCAGAAGAAAATGCATCTCGAGCATCTGTAAGCGAACATACGCGGTCTTCCATCGCGGGTGGTAGTGGGTTTGGTATGGTACAGTAAGGAGCAATTTCATCCAAAAATTCCACTCTTTCGCGCAATCGTAGAGCGGCAGTGTAAGTTGAAAACTGAGCAGAAACAGGATGAGAATTGAGGACTTTTTTGGCAAACTCCGAAAAATGTTGGCGAAGTTTGGTAAATTCAAGTTTCACAGAAGCTGAGGCAGCTATAGCGTTGTCTCGTTCTGCAGTAAGTTTTGTAACCTCTTCTGTTAATGAATTAATAGTGGCTTGGAGGTTATTTTCGTTTTCAGCTGCAGAAGAAATCTGCAGTTTTAAGTCATCCACCGTGATTTTTGCTGCGGTAAGTTAGTAAGAGAGGTTAACACAGTGCTTTTCGCTGTTTTCAGCTTTAACCTTCTCGGTGTTATACGTTCTCTGTTCAGCCTCAAGAACGTTGAAGAATTGTTCTTGACGGCATATCATATCATATGCCGAATTAAAGCACATGTAAAAATTCTGAACAAAGCTGTTGTGCGCATCAAGTGCAGAAAGCTTTGAGAATTCACAGCGAAGTTCGCCTGGGATTGCCAACTTCATTTGTTTGCGCTGATCCAGTGCTACAGCGGAAGAAGCATAGGTATATCCCGATAGGCCGTCGATTCTTACACCGTAAGAGTCAGGTGGAGTACGGAATAACTCAGTAATTTGCTCCGCAGTGTAACATCCCGCGTTTTTCCGTTAAATTTATTTTAACACCGTCTTTTTTTTAAAATAAAACCTTTCGTATTTGAATTCATAGTTCCGTTGAGTAACATTCATAATATTTCCCGCTATTTAATATAACGTCACCCGTTTACTCGAGCGTTTTAAAAATATTCGTTTGGTTAATTCCCGCACCCGACTACAAACTCGAGGGACCATTTTTGCCAAATGGCCAAACTAATCACTAGTAGTTGACTAAGTCAACTACTTCTCCACCATTCCCCACATTTTAATTTCTTTTCTTTCTTCTTTTCTCTCAACCAAAAACTCAAATCTTAAATTCTTCATCATCTTCATTCATCATCCATTTCAAAGCTAGGAAGCTCACAACAAATCCGACTACATATTCTTGATCCTCTCATCATTCTCTACGATTTGATACTAACCTCATCGATTTTGGGTAACTTTTCTAAAACACTAAATTTCTCTAAATTCGTTTTAATTACTTGAAATGTTGTTAGTTAGTGTCTATGGCTCGTGTATAACATGAATATATGATTCGTTTGCTTGAATTGTTGATTTTGGTGTAACTAGCTTAAAAATGAAAAGTGTATGCTTAATCTTTGATTTTGAATGATTAAATGTTGATTAGATTGTTAAAGTTCATGTTTTAAAAGTGTTACTAGCATCATTAGCTTCATGTTGATGTATAGATTGATTAAGAAAACTTCAAGAACATGATTAGTGATTTTGTGAACTTGGATTAGGGTTTGATAAGCTTTATATGAACTTTTGGTGCATCAAATGCTATGAATTGTTAATTGTTAGTGTTTAGTTGTAATGTATGTTTCATTACCTTCAAAACGGCATATCATACATGTAAATTGGGTTCCCGGAACTTGAAATGCATTTTTATGAGTTTAAACTTTGATTTTGAACGCTTAACGATCATTCAACGAGGTTTTGTTGTCTTTAATGATGATGTTGAGTGTTGATATGTGGTTAGTTGTATTCCTTGTCGAAATAGCTTTCCGATGATATAAGATACATGTTCTAATTGTTTGCGGATCATAAGTTATGGTTATTTGAGTTTTGGTTCGTGCTTAGTTGAAAAACAGAAAAATAGCTGAAGCAGCAGGGTGGCGCGGCGCGCCATACCCCCCGCGCGGCGCGCCGATGTGGGCTGTCCAAACTTGTCCATTTTACAAAAATGTTTGCTATGCTATGGACCTCCGATTCACATGTAACTTGTTCTAACATGCTTATATATGATTAAAAACCTCAGAAAATTTGTTCGGGACCCGACCCGAACATGTTGACTTTTTTCGTTGACTTTGACCAAGTTTGACTTTTAGTCAAACTTAACCAAACTTTTATGCAATCGTTCTAACATGCTTCTATGCTTGATTCATGCATGAAACTTGACAACGTGATTCACATGCTATACTTTTCGAGTCGTAACGAGCCATAGGACTAATTGAACACATTTCGCCCGACCTTGTGTCGTAACCGGTTAATTGATATAACTTACTTGTTTAGGTCAAGGCTAAGCAACTTTCATGCATACGTCACTTTGTGAAGTACACTTTATACTCGTACACTCGAGGTGAGATCATAGACCCACTTTTCAAATACTTTTATACTTTAAATTCGTGGGCTGAGAAACATATACTTTATATACATTTTATGCGGTTGATGTCGAAGCGGGTGTATACGAAATAGTACTATTTTTAGTGCGAAATACTATTAAATATGCTACAATTTTACACAAGTTATTTATTTATTTATCGAGTGGGATATACTAAACCTTGCTACAACACTTATAGGCAGTGTACCTAATCGTAGAGTAGTGTAGTTTTTAGTAAGTCCGGTTCGGTCCACAGGGAAAGCGCGAGAGGTGAAACGCAATATAAAAAGAAAAATATATAAATATATATATATATATTAAGTAGTAGTATTTTAAATATATAAAGGGGGGTTTTTTACCGTTTAATGACCGGTTTGTCGATTTTAAAAACTTAAAAACAGTTAAATCCTAAAACAAAATATTAAAAATAAAGAAAACTTAATTTAAAGCGTAAAGTAAATAACGATAATTTAAATGACAGAAATTAAAGTGCGATAATTAAAAGTGCGATTAAATATGAAATTAAAGGGATTATGCTTATTTAAACTTCCATAATCATGATGTTCGGCGTATTAATTTTAGTTTTTAGTCCGATGGGTTATTTGTCCTTTGTCCTGGATTATTCAAGATGTCCATACGGTTTTGTCCATAGGGTCCAACGGGCATAATTATAAAAGCGAGGTTCTTCGTCAAATAGTCCTTATGTCCGAAGTCAAATATTCCAACTAATTGGGGACTTAAACTGTAACAAGGTATTAATTCTTTGTTTGCATGAATACACCGGGTTAACGACTGCGTGTACCCCAAGGTCTTAATAATTTGTTAACAATTACACCAATTACCCTTGAATGTAATCCACCCCTGTTTCAACTATTCTAGTGGTCAATAATTCACCCCCGTTTCCGGTCAAATGAACAATAATATGTACTTATAAATATCCCGCCAACCGTATCCGATAGGCGTATATGGATATTTATAAATACATAAAACTATAACCTTTATATAAAATTAACGAGGTTATCGTTAATTAAACATAAAGCCCATTAAAAACCCATAGTCTAATTTCCACAAGTGTCGTTCTTTTGTCCAAACCCCAATTATGGTCCAAAGTCCAATTACCCCAATTTTAGTGTTTAGCCTTACATCATGATTACTTCGGTATTAAATAAGCATAATAACGGCTTAGCTACTAGACATTAATGAAAATAATATATACATAACTTACAGTGATTAATAATATAGAGTAATATTATACGGGCAGAAATTCGACTTATACACTCAAAACACTCCTTAACATAACCTTATTATTATTATTAATTAAAATTAAAATTATAAATTTATTTATTTATTACAGAGTATTACAGAGGGAGATAGATAGATAAAGGTGTAAGGTGTAAAAAATTCGGAAGACAAACACGCGAATTTATAGAATGTCAGCTGGAAATAGGGCTCATGCGACTCGCATGATTTTTGCCCTCCAGCCATGCGAGTCGCATGGGTAGGCTGGACAGCTCACATTGTTTTAACTTATTGCTGCCGACATAATTTTAAATAATAATATAAATATAAATAATTTTAATAATTATTTATATATTATATTATATTTAAATGCATAGTTGAGTAGATATTTTTAGTCCGTTGCGTCGCGCGTTTCTTCTAGTGCTCAGGTCCCGGTTCCGGTTTTTCGGACGTCCTCGCGTATAATTTTAAATCGCGTACTTTGCGTCTTGTAACTTGTACTTTTGTCATTTTGAGACGTTCCTCATCAATATTTTGAACCTTTTTAATTGAGTCTTGTACTTTTTAGCTCTTTGGACCTTTTTGTCTTCAATTTGTCGTTTTCGCCTTTTATCTTCTCTTTTTAATATTTAAACGAATATCGCTTGAATATGGAACAATTATAACTAAAACCTTGTCTTTCTTGGGGAATAATGCTATAAAATATATGTTCATTTTTGGCATTATCAATATTCCCACACTTAAGCGTTGCTTGTCCTCAAGCAATATAGTCTTGAAATATAATACGTCACACGAGTCACTTCTTTATTCTTCACACTTTGTACATCAGTGACTTCAATACAGTGGTATAAACAATGGTAGTAACGATGTGGTTAAAGGTGGGTGTGTCTTTTTATGGTTGCCTCGGGTTTAGGTCAACGACACTGGCAATCAAATAGCCGATTTACTTTCGGTTTCCAAAGCAAAGTGCACATTTGAAAGGTGGTTTACAGTCCCACATGACTATAAAAATTTAGATCCTTTAGGAAATTGGATCTTTATGAAAACATTTGATCTTTTGAAAATTCAAGCTAGATTTTATCCTAGACAAGTTTTCTGATTTGATCCATCATTGGTGTTGCAAAATATAATTGTGGATCAATATTTTAGCTTAAAACATTTAGGTTCGTGTTAATCCACTGCTATCCCGGTATCGAATAGCACACATCCAATTTACTTGTTCCGTATATTACCTTTCGGCAAACTACCGTCCGGTTGTAAAGGAAAGCGATGAACAAGAAACTGTTAAGGCAATGTCCAGTGACATGCAGATGATTATGGTCTTTTTAAACGTGTCGGATGCTAGAACTATCCTTGGTAGAAGCGATAGTAAAGATCATCCTATGATTTTTCGGTCTGGCACAAGGTCCTGTCTCCGACCATGCTATGCAACCACCGTTCTTACGGTTGACACCCGATTTGGTTCAGGTGACCTAATGAATTCTGGTGAATTCCTAGGATTTTACGTTCAATGGTAATGAACGCATTGAAAATGGATTTTCAGAAAACAAATCGGTTTGTATTTTGATCAAAATATTTTCTCGTTCAAGCTCGAGTTTAGATATCATTGAATTCCATGAGTTTGAATTCTCAATCTTTAAGGTCAATCTCAAGGATTGAGTAATATCAGTCTTAAAAGCTGATTTTTAATCTTTAAGGAGATTATCCTTTTCTGGGGATCTGATTCATTAGTCTTATCCAGCTAATTTGCACGGTGCCTCCCCATTGTACGAGATAAATCCTTCTCATGGTTAGGATAAATCTGACCACTTGGCGACCCTGTTTGATGCTGAGGTCCGTGGATTTCCTGCTGATTTTAGTGATGACTTTTCTAGATTTTTCGTCAACCTACAGCTGGTCTGGACGACAACTTCATGACCTAAATCAAGAAGCGCGTGTCTTTTTCGGAAGACTTTACTTCCTTCTAATGATGGAATTGATTCATCGTGTAGATCCATCTCTCTTTCAATAGTTTCATCGGATAAAACAGTTGATTATCGTTCCATAACAAAAGTATTTTCAAATATTTGTACAAAAATATGTGATATATGTTTTGAATAACTTGGTAAACTTTTCCCACACTTGGCTTTTATTTATGTTTTTCTTTGCTTTATTCTCTTCTATTCCATTCTTATTAAATGAATTCTAACATTTTGGTTGTTTCTCAATTTATGTCCTTTCCGAGGTAACGATAATTTCGGCTCAATGACCTAGTTTTAATCGTTCATAAATATGTATAAACATGATTTTGAATCCATTTTATTAAAAATTTTGAAAAATTTACTAGAAGTGGGTAGTTGGTATATAAGACTAGGGCTGTTCCTTGTTATCGGAGAGCACTAGATTCTAATACAACTACTGCGTTACTAGCATTTTTAGTGGTAACCAAGTGTTTAAATCAAAAATTTTTAAAATTCGAAAGAATTTAACCCCTTCCCACACTTAAGATCTTGCAATGCCCTCATTTGCAAGAAATCAGTAACAATTTAAATTTTTGAGGGTGATTAGCGTAGAAAAATGATTAAATTTTACCAAAGTTTCAAACATATTGTCGTTTGATTGTTTGAATGATAAATGGTGCACGTCATTTGTTCATTCCGTCATTATTATAAATATAACCCTAATTGGATTAGCCCTTCCCCTCATGCGACTCGCATGGGGGGTACTGTTCCGAAATTTTTGAATTTTTTTTTTTTTTTTTTTTTTTTTTTTATATAACCTTATACTTTTAAAACATAATATTTAATAAAATTTTAAAAATTTTGTTTCTTTTTAGGACGAGGTCGTTTCGGGACGATGCCCTAGTCCGTCCCTCGACAAAATTTTAAAATTTTGTCAATTTCAAGCGATTGTTTTAAAAGCTTAGATTTTTGGGTTTTTTTAATTTTTTTGGCATACTTTAAATCAATAAGCTTAAAAATAATGATAGTGAAAATTCTCGTCCCGCCCTCGGGTAAAGCAATTTCGACTCAACGGTCTAGTTTTCAACTCACGACGAATTTTAAAAATCATATTTTTAACTTAATGAGATAAAGTAAATTTTTTTGTTTTTAAATTCACACAACTTAAATTTAAAATGCATAAAATTTAAAATTACATAATTTTACAAAATTAAAAATATTTTTGGATTTTAAATTTTTCAAACTTATATTAAAAATATTTAATCTTAAAGAAATATTTACAAACTTAAATATATTAATTTATAGAAATTTAAAATATTACTTTTATATTTATATATTAATTTAAAAACAAGTTAAAAATAAAATTGAATTGAAAATCTTTTTGGTCTTTTATCCCACTTTAATCAATCAAATATTATCAAAAATATACGCCCCTCTTTTTGGGTAAAGTAATTTAGTTTTCTAGCCTAAACTTACTCATGACGAATTTTTGAAATATTTTGGTTTGATTGATTAAAGATATTTATACCTTATGAGTAAACGGTAAATTTCGTAGTGTCGTAATAAATTTTTGTATGATATCAATAATTTCGGCTTCGCGAACCTAATTTTATTGAATACCAATTTAATACTTTTACCGAGCAATTCAGCGTTTATCATCAAAAGGTTGAAAGCAGTAAAAATAATAATAAAAATAAAAACTGTACATACTTACCTGATAGATGGAATTCTTAATGACCTGCTTTAAAAGACTCATAGGAGAGTCTTTGGATTTCGTTCTCCATTGCTACATAAGCGTATCCACGAGCGTTTAGTAACTTTTCTTCTGAACATACGTATGGTCCTTCTCTGCATAGCTTAACAAATTCGGTATTGGAATGTGTCTGATTATTCGAACATTTTCCTTCATGTGACCATTTTCCGCATTTGTAACACTTTTCAAGGTGTCGTGCTCTTCTTTTTGCTGCGGATTTTGATTTTCCTTTACCAAAATGTATCTTATTATGATTATTTCTTAGTTCTTTTCTTTCTATGTCCATTCTTTCTCTTATTACGGATACCAATTCACTCGGGAGTTCGTCATTATTACGTTTAGTGATCATAGCATGTAGCAGTAAACCATGGTTCAAATCAAAAGAATTCTTCATCTTGTAAAACCTAAAAGAAATAAAAATTCAGAATGGGGGGAAGAAGACTAGTTCTTTAGGGTCTGCTAGGGAAAGACCAATCGGGTTCCATTTTCGAAAAGTATACGAAAACAGACAATCTAACTTTAACAGATATTCATATGACCCTTAAAAGATTCGATTGTTCCCACACTTAGTTAGCTGTGGTATAGGATTTGTAATTAGCTTTGTCTTCACTCTTGAATTTTGTTTTAAGCCAAGTTGCGAATTCTTCTCTAAAATTTATATATTCAACTAACATCCCTCTTTCTCTAGGTGATGAATTGAATATTAATCGATTATATAACTCAAAGTTCCCCTTATTTCTAGCATCAATAATCCGGTGATAAAGTATCTTCGTTGAACTCTTAAAAACGGATTTTTCTATTTCCATATCATCGTCGGGGTTCTTTGTTATCGGTTCCTTAACAGGTTTTTCTTCATCTTTCCCACACTTAGGCATTTCTATTGGTTCAACAGTTTTGATTGGTGGAGGTCTAAATTTTCTGTTCATAAAGGTAACTGATTCATCTCCATCCCTAAGTGTGATTCTACCAATCCTTACATCAATAGACGCGTCGGCTGTTGCTAAAAATGGGCGACCTAAAATTAGAGGAGTATTGAGATCTTCCTCCATATTAATGACTATGAAGTTTGCAACAAAGGTCAGACTTCCCACTTTAACAATCAAGTTGTTTGCTATTCCAACCGGGTGTTTAATGGTTTGGTCGAATGCTCGAACTTTTACTTTGGCTGGTTTTAACTTACCTGCGCCTAATCTTATGTATAATGAAAGTGGCATAACATTTGCACTTGCTCCTAAATCTGCGAGTCCATTATACACAGCACCATCTTTAAGTAAACAAGAAATGATAAATTCACCTGGATCTCCCACATTAGTAGGAACAGTTGGTTTGTTAACCTTATCCGGGTGATCTTTTCTTGGTTCTTCAACTTCTTGTTTTCCTTTGTTTCTTTTAGTAGGTGGTTTGTATAGAAATTCTTCTTCATCACTCCAGTTTGAAGTTTCCTTTTCTTTAGATTTTTGCTTTTCATATGTTATTGATAACATATTTACGGTTTCATTCTGAGGATTTTCTTTGGTAATGAAATTATGACTAACTTCATTGTCAACTTCCATCGGACCGTGTATATAGTGTTTAACTCTGTGACCATTAACCTTAAATTCATTTCCATTTGAATCTATTAACTCTACTGTTCCGTATGGGAAAACTCTTTTGATTGTGAATGGTCCAGACCATCTTGATTTCAATTTTCCGGGAAATAGCTTGAATCGTGAATTGAAAAGAAGAACTCGGTCTCCTTCTCTAAAATCTTTACAACTTCGGATTCTTTTATCATGCCATCTCTTCGTTCTTTCTTTATAGATTAACGAATTTTCATAAGCTTCATTTCTTAATTCTTCTAATTCGTTAATTTGACTTAATCGTAAACGTCCGGCTTCATGTAAATCAAGATTACATGTCTTCAAAGCCCAAAATGCTTTGTGTTCAATCTCTACTGGAAGATGACATGCTTTTCCGTAAACAAGTTTAAAAGGTGTGGTTCCAATTGGAGTTTTGTAGGCTGTTCTAAAAGCCCAGAGTGTATCCTCCAATTTCATGGACCATTCCTTCGGATTTGATCCTACGGTTTTCTCTAAAATTCTCTTTAATGCTCGGTTAGTATTTTCAACTTGTCCACTTGTTTGTGGATGATAAGCGGTTGAGATTTTATGAGTTACTCCATAACGTTTGAGAACTTTCTCAAGTTGATTATTACAGAAATGAGTTCCCCGATCACTTATTAAAGCTTTCGGTGCTCCAAACCTTGCAAAAAGACGTTTTAAAAAGTTGACTACAACTCGTGCATCATTAGTTGGGAGAGCTTGTGCTTCCGCCATTTAGATACATAATCAATGGCAACGAGAATGTAGCGATTATTATTAGATTTTGGAAATGGACCCATAAAGTCAATACCCCAAATGTCAAATACTTCGCATACTTGAATGACATTTTGTGGCATTTCATCACGTTGACTTATCTTTCCGGCCCTTTGACATGCATCACAGGATTTGCAAAGAAGGTGTGCGTCTTTGAAAATTGTAGGCCAATAGAATCCAGCATCGAAGACTTTTCTTGCTGTTAGTTGAGGCCCATAATGCCCTCCTGTTGGTCCTGTGTGACAATGGTTTAAGATTTGATTGGCTTCTTCTCCGAATACGCATCGGCGTATTATTCCATCGGGACATTTCTTGAACAAATGTGGATCTTCCCAGAAATAGTGTTTTATATCACTAAAGAATTTCTTTCGTTTTTGGTACGACAACCCTTTTTCAAGGAATCCACATACTAGGTAGTTTGCAAAGTCAGCAAACCATGGAATGTCACTATAATCTATCTTTAATAGATATTCATCGGGAAAGTTATCTTGAATGGCCGATTCATTTAGAACTTCTAAATCGGGATTTTCAAGACGAGATAGATGATCGGCTGCGAGATTTTCTGCTCCCTTTTTGTCTCGGATTTCAATATCAAACTCTTGTAGAAGTAAGATCCAACGAATTAATCGTGGTTTGGCATCTTGTTTCGAAAATAGGTATCTAAGAGCAGAATGATCGGTATAGACTATTGTTTTTGATAGAACAAGATATGAACGAAATTTGTCGAAAGCGAAGACAATAGCAAGGAGTTCTTTTTCAGTAGTTGTGTAGTTCGTTTGTGCTCCTTGTAACGTCTTACTAGCGTAGTAAATAGGTTGAAATCGTTTTTCAATCCTTTGTCCTAAAACAGCTCCCATTGCATAATCACTTGCATCGCACATAAGTTCAAATGGTAGATTCCAATTTGGCGTTATCATGATCGGTGCATTAGTGAGTTTCTCTTTAAGAATATTGAAAGATTTGATGCATTCATCCGAAAAGATGAATGGTGCATCCTTTTCTAGGAGTTTATTCATAGGAGTGGCAATTTTAGAAAAATCTTTTATAAAACGTCGGTAAAAACCGGCATGCCCTAGAAAACTCCTAACTCCTCTAACATTGGTGGGATGTGGAAGTTTAGCAATTACATCTACTTTAGCTCTATCCACTTCAATTCCTTTTTGTGAAATTTTATGACCAAGAACGATGCCTTCTTTAACCATGAAATGGCATTTCTCCCAATTAAGAACTAGATTTGATTTTTCGCATCTAATTAGCATTCGTTCAAGATTAACTAGACATGATTCAAATGTATCACCGAAGACTGAAAAGTCATCCATGAAAACTTCCATGCATTCTGCTATCATGTCGTGAAAAATCGCCATCATGCACCTCTGAAAGGTTGCAGGGGCGTTACAAAGTCCAAATGGCATTCGTTTGTAAGCAAAAGTACCATAAGGGCACGTGAATGTGGTTTTCTCTTGATCTTCGGGTGCTATTGGAATTTGAAAGTATCCGGAAAAACCGTCTAGAAAACAATAGTAACTGTTTCCGGCTAACCTTTCCAACATTTGATCAATGAAAGGTAAGGGAAAGTGATCTTTTCTGGTGGCGTCATTTAATTTTCTATAATCAATACAAACACGCCATCCTGTTACAGTCCTAGTAGGAATAAGCTCATCTTTTTCATTTGTGATGACAGTCATGCCACCCTTCTTTGGTACGCATTGAACTGGGCTTACCCATGGACTATCAGAAATTGGATAAATTAAACCTGCATCTAGCAGTTTAATTATTTCCTTTTTAACAACATCTTGCATATTAGGATTTAGTCTTCGTTGGCGTTGCACATACGTTTTATGACCTTCTTCCATAAGGATTTTATGAGTGCAATACGAAGGACTTATGCCTTTGATGTCATGAATCTTCCACGCAATGGCTGGTTTATGAGCTTTTAGCACAGAAATGAGTCGAGATTTTTCATCATTTGTGAGAGAAGATGATATTATTACAGGTAATTCAGATTCACCATGTAAATAAGCGTATTCCAAATGGGTTGGAAGTGGCTTTAACTCTAAAGTTGGTGGTTCTTCTATCGATGATTTGTATCGATATCGGTCTTCCTCTTTTAACATTTGAAGTTCTTCTGTTGTTGGTTCATATCCGTTATCTATAAGTGTGGCTAACATTTCAGCTTCATCAATTGGTTCAGTTCCTTCTCCTATAGAACATTCTCCCGTTCCTTGTAATTCTGGAAATTCTTCTATCAATTCAGCATATGGATCTACAGTTTGAACACAATAGCATGTATCATCTGCAGATTGCGGTTGTTGCATGGCTCTATCCACTGAAAAGGTAACACTCTCGTCCTCTATACTTAGGGTCAGTTTCTTATTGAACACGTCTATTATTGCTTTGGCCGTGTTTAAAAATGGTCTTCCTAATATGAGAGGTACTCGAGAATCTTCTTCCATGTCCAGAATAACAAAATCTACTGGAAATACTAAATTACCAACTTTAACTAGCATGTTCTCCATTATCCCTCTAGGATATTTTACTGATCGATCGGCTAGTTGTATACTTATTCTTGTTGGTTTCAAATCTCCAAGGTCTAGTTTAGCGTATAGGGAATACGGCATTAAATTTATACTAGCACCTAAATCTGCCAATGCTTCTATTGAACTAAGACTACCCAGAAAACATGGAATTGTGAAACTTCCTGGATCAGAGAGTTTTTCGGGTATCTTATTCAACAGCACTGCTGAACAAGTTGCATTCATAGTGACAGCCGAGAGTTCTTCCATTTTCTTTCTATTTGTGATTAGATCTTTCAAGAATTTAGCATACCTTGGCATTCCTGAAATTACATCAATGAAAGGAAGATTTATATTTATTTGTTTAAACATATCCAAAAATTTGGATTGCTCGGCTTCAAGTCTTTCTTTTCTCATTCTACTCGGGTAAGGAAGTGGTGGTTGGTATGGTTTAACATAAGGTTTAGCCTTAACTGTGTTATCTTCATTAACCTTTTCAACTACCTGTTCTTTTTCCTTTTCTTGCTCGGATTGTGGTTCTTGTGGAGTTGGAATAGAATCATCTGAAACTACAGGTATTTCAGGTGGTTTAAGTGTAATACCACTTCTTGTGGTAATGGCTTTAGCTGTTTCATTCCGGGGGTTAGCATTTGTATCACTTGGTAAACTTCCCGGTTTTCTTTCACCTATCAATCTTGCTAGGTTGCTCACTTCTTGTTCCAAATTTTGAATCGAAGCTTGTTGATTTCTAAATGCTTGAGCATTTTGTTCATTAGTTTGTTTTTGTGATGTGAAAAATTGAGTTTGAGATTCAACTAGCTTTGATAACATATCTTCTAAATTTGGCTTTTTATCATCGGTTTGTTGTGGTTTAATCGGAAAAATAGGTCTTTGCTGATTGTAAGTATTGTTAGATACTTGTTGATTGCTAGGACCTTGTTGGTTGTTGTATGGAACATTTCGGTTATAGTTCTGGTTTTGATTGTAGTTAGGTCTTGGCGGTTGATAATTATTCTGATAATTATTTCCAAGCCTTTGGTTCATGTACGAAACATTCTCTCTTTGTTCCATTGTTTGTTCAATACTGAGACAATCTTTTGTCAAATGTGGTCCTCCACACTGCTCACAACTAATTCGTATAGCATGAATATCTTTAGTCATCTTTTCCATTCGTCTCTCGAAAGCATCTATCTTTGCGGAAATGGAATCTAAGTCATGGCTAGAATCGGCTCTAGCTGCTTTAGATGATCTAACGATATCTTTTTCTTGATGCCACTCATGTGAGTGGGAAGCAGTGTTATCAATGATTTTATAAGCTTCGGTTGCGGTTTTCTTCATTATGGAACCACCAGCTGCTATGTCGATGTCTTTCCTTGTAGTGATGTCACAACCTTGGTAGAATATTTGCACTATTTGATAAGTATCTAAACCATGTTGCGGACATCCTCTTAACAACTTTCCAAATCTCGTCCACGCCTCATATAGAGTTTCATTTGGCTTTTGTGTGAACGTAACAATTTCTCCTTGAAGTCTTACGGCTTTGGATGCCGGAAAGAATTGTTTAAGAAATTTTTCAACTAAAACATCCCATGTGTCAATCGCCCCTTCAGGTAACGATTCCAACCAATCTTTGGCTTCTCCCTTTAAAGTCCAGGGAAATAACATGAGATATATTTGTTCGTCTTCCACTTCTCGGATTTTGAATAGTGTACAAATTCTATTGAACGTACGAAGATGTTCGTTCGGATCTTCATTTGGCGCACCACTAAATTGGCATTGGTTAGTCACCATGTGTAGGATTTGTCCTTTGATTTCATAATCTGGCGCATTAACGTTTGGTTGAGTAATTGCATGACCTTGGCCAGTACGTTTAGCTCTCATTCGGTCTTCCATACTTAGAGGTTCTAGATTTTCCATGATTGGAAGTGTTGTATCCGAATCACTAGAGGTTTCTGATTTAATGGTTTCTTCCTCAACAATCTCCGTTTGAATGATTGGAGGTTCCGGAGGAATAATTAGTGGATCAGGGTCTTGGAATTGTCCCTGAGTATTCTCCGGATTCTCAATTGTGATGTTTGTTTCAAAAACTGGATTATCGGAAATTTGAGTTTGAGTATTCGGTTGACTAGATGGCGAGTTTAAAGAAAAATCAACGGGTGCGGTATTTGTTAAACGATGTCTTGATCGAGTTACAGGCGGTGAATGTATGAAAGGCGGCGAACGTCTTGCTCGGTGCATTCACAGAATATCCTATTAGTATAAAAATAATAAGAAAAACTTATATAAGCTATCCAATTAATAGACTTTTCTGATTTTTGCCCACGTTTCGAATAGCCAAAAGATGCAGCAGAGGGGCAGGATTCGTTTGGTCTCAATATAATTGAGGACTGTTTGGCTCCAACAACCCGTTCCACGTACAAATCCAACTATTACTACGAACCAGAAAAATGTCAACGTCTATTAATTTAACCACTTAGATAATTTCTCTTTCCGTTTAAGAAATATTAGATAAGAAGTAGATAAAATACTAAGTCCTATAACTAGAATGACGAGAAATAAGGAAGAAAAAGATTGCGCGTCGAAAAGTGTCGAAAAATGAAAAATGAAAAAGGCGAAGAGCGGCTTGAGACACACAACTAATCGATCCTTATAACGACTATTAACTTAAAATTAAAATTGCAAATTGAGAGTACAATTTGGAATTGTAATTGATACATCGGTAAACGGCGTCGAAAAATAAGAAAATAGCACGAAAAAATGGCGTCGCAAAATTCTAAAGCACCTAAAACTTAGTCTAAGGAATAAGCACTTAAGGGATTTTACGGCAATCCTAAAAATTCTAGAAGTAAAAATAAAACTACGGCAAAAAACTAGATTAAAAACTAAGTACGAACGAAGAAAATACAAAAATTACGCTAAAACGATTAAAGTTACAAAAATATAAAAGTTATAAAAAGTTATAAAAATATTAGATTTTATAAAATTTTTATTTTTATATTTTTTTTTTATAATAAAAATTAAGTATAATATATAATAAAAACTAAAAATAAGTAAATAAAACTTAATTAAATTAAAACTTAATATAATAATAATATTAAAATTAGGGTTATATTTATAATAATAAATAATAATCCGTAATAAATGCTGATTTAGGGTTGTTTGGCCTGACCTGGGTCGCTATGCGACTCGCATAGAAACAGTCAGAGGGTCATGCGACTCGCATGGCCCTTCTGAACTGGTCCAATTCGGGGGTTCAAATGACAGGCCAACTCGAATTTTTAATATATATTTTTATATTTTCAGTTTTAAATATAATATAAAATATATATATATATATATAAAATAAAAACTTAAATAAATATTAAAAATAAACTTAAAATACTTAATAATTTTATAAAAATAAAAGAAAAAAACTTAAAAATATTTTTTAAAATACTTTTTTTTTTTTTCGGTTTTTATATTTTTAATTTTTTTATATTTTAAATTTTTTTTAAAACAAAAATATATAAATTTAACACAAAAACTAATAAAAACTTAAAAATTAGGAATATGGCGTTTCGCTTCGGCGATCCCCGGCAGCGGCGCCAAAAACTACTTGATGTCGAAGCGGGTGTATACG
Source organism: Rutidosis leptorrhynchoides (assembly GCF_046630445.1). Classification (NCBI taxonomy): domain Eukaryota; kingdom Viridiplantae; phylum Streptophyta; class Magnoliopsida; order Asterales; family Asteraceae; genus Rutidosis; species Rutidosis leptorrhynchoides. Next base: position 233,548,328 of record NC_092343.1, read on the forward strand.
AAATAGTACTATTTTTAGTGCGAAATACTATTAAATATGCTACAATTTTACACAAGTTATTTATTTATTTATCGAGTGGGATATACTAAACCTTGCTACAACACTTATAGGCAGTGTACCTAATCGTAGAGTAGTGTAGTTTTTAGTAAGTCCGGTTCGGTCCACAGGGAAAGCGCGAGAGGTGAAACGCAATATAAAAAGAAAAATATATAAATATATATATATATATTAAGTAGTAGTATTTTAAATATATAAAGGGGGGTTTTTTACCGTTTAATGACCGGTTTGTCGATTTTAAAAACTTAAAAACAGTTAAATCCTAAAACAAAATATTAAAAATAAAGAAAACTTAATTTAAAGCGTAAAGTAAATAACGATAATTTAAATGACAGAAATTAAAGTGCGATAATTAAAAGTGCGATTAAATATGAAATTAAAGGGATTATGCTTATTTAAACTTCCATAATCATGATGTTCGGCGTATTAATTTTAGTTTTTAGTCCGATGGGTTATTTGTCCTTTGTCCTGGATTATTCAAGATGTCCATACGGTTTTGTCCATAGGGTCCAACGGGCATAATTATAAAAGCGAGGTTCTTCGTCAAATAGTCCTTATGTCCGAAGTCAAATATTCCAACTAATTGGGGACTTAAACTGTAACAAGGTATTAATTCTTTGTTTGCATGAATACACCGGGTTAACGACTGCGTGTACCCCAAGGTCTTAATAATTTGTTAACAATTACACCAATTACCCTTGAATGTAATCCACCCCTGTTTCAACTATTCTAGTGGTCAATAATTCACCCCCGTTTCCGGTCAAATGAACAATAATATGTACTTATAAATATCCCGCCAACCGTATCCGATAGGCGTATATGGATATTTATAAATACATAAAACTATAACCTTTATATAAAATTAACGAGGTTATCGTTAATTAAACATAAAGCCCATTAAAAACCCATAGTCTAATTTCCACAAGTGTCGTTCTTTTGTCCAAACCCCAATTATGGTCCAAAGTCCAATTACCCCAATTTTAGTGTTTAGCCTTACATCATGATTACTTCGGTATTAAATAAGCATAATAACGGCTTAGCTACTAGACATTAATGAAAATAATATATACATAACTTACAGTGATTAATAATATAGAGTAATATTATACGGGCAGAAATTCGACTTATACACTCAAAACACTCCTTAACATAACCTTATTATTATTATTAATTAAAATTAAAATTATAAATTTATTTATTTATTACAGAGTATTACAGAGGGAGATAGATAGATAAAGGTGTAAGGTGTAAAAAATTCGGAAGACAAACACGCGAATTTATAGAATGTCAGCTGGAAATAGGGCTCATGCGATTCGCATGATTTTTGCCCTCCAGCCATGCGAGTCGCATGGGTAGGCTGGACAGCTCACATTGTTTTAACTTATTGCTGCCGACATAATTTTAAATAATAATATAAATATAAATAATTTTAATAATTATTTTTATATTATATTATATTTAAATGCATAGTTGAGTAGATATTTTTAGTCCGTTGCGTCGCGCGTTTCTTCTAGTGCTCAGGTCCCGGTTCCGGTTTTTCGGACGTCCTCGCGTATAATTTTAAATCGCGTACTTTGCGTCTTGTAACTTGTACTTTTGTCATTTTGAGACGTTCCTCATCAATATTTTGAACCTTTTTAATTGAGTCTTGTACTTTTTAGCTCTTTGGACCTTTTTGTCTTCAATTTGTCGTTTTCGCCTTTTATCTTCTCTTTTTAATATTTAAACGAATATCGCTTGAATATGGAACAATTATAACTAAAACCTTGTCTTTCTTGGGGAATAATGCTATAAAATATATGTTCATTTTTGGCATTATCAGCGGTTTATACTTTCATACTTTGAATACAAATACGAATACAGAAGCAAAGATACCTACGAGTTAGAACAAAAGTCCTCAATCCAATTATCATTAGTTCCACTTGCAGGGTGTAAGTGTAAGCGAGTGATTATGTTGTGTGGCCATACGGGTTTAACGAACCCTCATTCAGACGGTTCGCTACCGTTAGTGGATGAAATATAATTTCAACGTGCATAGTGTATGTTCTAATACTATATTCAAAATTCAGAGGTAAGATTCAGTTGATTTTGGTAATTGGGTGCTCGTGATACAAACAACATCCTTGGGATGTATACGCTTGTTATTCACTTTATACAAATTCTTATGGTTTACAAACAACATCTTCTGGGATGTATACTCTTTAATACTAAACCTTGTGATTTAAAAACATACTTTTACAAATACACTTATGATCTCACCAACGTTTTTCGTTGACAGTTTTCTACATGTTTTCTCAGGTTCATACTTGGCTACTTGATACATGCTTCCGCACTCTTTGATTACTTGATTGGAGTCTACCATGCATGCATACGCTAGGGATAGCACTTTTGAATTCAAACTTTTGTCTACTTACTTACGCTATTTATAGCAACTGTGATTTTTAAACTAATTATGTCGCGAGTTCTTTCATTCATACTATATAACTTTTGTAACTTAAACTTATTGTCGATCCGTTTGTTAAACTAAACATTGTAAGTCTTGTACTTTTCAAATGATGCGACATAATTTTGGTCAAACGTGTCTCATATAGAGACTACGACCACGCTACGGGACCTAAGTTAACGGCGCCGTCAATAACGGTTTTGGTCGGGTCGTTACAAGTGGTATCAGAGCGTTGGTTGTAGAGAACTAGGATGCATTAGTGTGTCTAACAGAGTCGTTAGGACGCATTAGTGAGTCTAGACTACAACCGGATAGTTAATCATTGTATTCTGACATACATTTGCTATAGATAGCACTTACTTGACTACTTGTGCATTATACTTGAATCATTCTTAGGAAAACTTTTTTTTATGGTACCCAACCTTCATTATACGAACTCGTATCCCGCCACTTTGGTTCGGGGACTCTGACTCCTTGGTTGTTATTCACCCCGTCTCATCTTACTATCCACAAGTGTTGGAAAGTTATCATCACTATTTATCACTACGGTTGCATACTATTCGTTATCACGATTCGTTATACTTCTCGTACCGAAATACATTATTGTTTGACTCGAACCGCATTGACATGAACAATCGTTTATACACTTCCCTCGGGGAACGCATCTTTAGAGTTGCACTAATTCTTTCGATTAATACGAGTCACGTTAGAGACGTCGTTACATTTTGTTCATTTTAGATTTTCGCGATGACACGAACTTGAATCTATGGAGTGATGTGGGAATGGAGGTATGAGTTAGCGTAATATAACTACACTCGATCAACGTAGTTATATTACGGTAAGGCATACCAAAGTTCTAGTGACACGTGATGGTGGTTAGACTCGATCAACCTAAACACCACCATGTGCCATGTACATGACTTCATCCTTTCATGTTTGGACATCTGAAAACTCCGAAAATATTGATAACAACCATACCGGGGACACCCCTTCGATTTTTGTCAAACTATACTTATGCTTCCGAATGAATTACCGATTCCTCTCGACTTCAACCGTATGTTACACGTGTATACTAGCTCGTCCTCGCACAGTCTTAATGACTAACTACAATTTACTCGTTATGCTCGCGTCGAGGCGGAAACTTCTCTCGCCTTACACTCGTAATTTTCGGTTCAGGAAATCTTTTACCTTAAAGAGTCATGGAGACAGACTCTTCACGTTATACTAGTATTCACCTCGAGGGTGAATAGTCCCGACGAACGTTTTTCAGAAACCGATGAGAACTTGCCCCGACTAACGTTTTTGGAAACTGATAAATCTTCCGCGACGCGAATTTCTTGAGAAACTTTTCCTAACTAACGTATTCAATTCCTAGCAAACTTGATCAACATACCTTACAGAAATGTACCTCGTTTCGGATCGAGATCCTCGCTTCACTTCTAGATTTCAGAGTACCTTACGAAAAGCCTCGGGACCACGTTTATACATGAGTGCCGCGTACCATCCACAACCCGACGGACCGAACAAACATACGATTTAAACCTTGGAAACCATAATACGAAATTGTATTACCAACTTCAATTCACCTGAGAAAAGTCTTGCCTTTAACCAAATTCTCTTACCACGATAGTTATCATTCGATTCTTAACGTCACACCCTTTGAAACCACATGTGATCGGAAACGTCATTCTCTTTTGTCGAACCAAGTAAACGATGATCAATTCACCGGGGCCGAGAAACATCCGAGAAATTTGTTTTAAACCGAGGAGGACCCAACGCGACTTGTAATCACCAAGAGCTACACCAATGTTAGTCGTAAACATTTTGAATTCCAGCTTGGTAATCCGCGAAATCTTAAAGTCGCACCTTGGAAAGGTGCAATCCGTTTCGGGAAACGTAGGGAGCTAAATCCGCGATATTTTAAATCCTTTTTGAAATCTTGGGGCGTTTTGGACCCGTTGCTAGTCGTTAGATTTTCCGACTCGTTTTGAGTCTCCGTTTAACCTACGTTCAATGTATCAACTTAAGGACGTGTCTTGCAAATAAGAACTTGTTATTCCTTTCCGGTGAGCGTACTACCGACGACCAATTCCACTTCCTAGGAGGACCGGTTGAATCTATAAGTCGTGAGACCAAACCTTAAAACAACATGACCCCAACCGTCAAGTTCGTTGAAACACCCAAGGACATACCTTCACTTATTCGTAGTTTCAACAACTACTACTTCCAACTAAATTTCGGGACGAAATTTCTTTTGAGGTGTGGATAATGTAACATCCCGCGTTTTTCCGTTAAATTTATTTTAACACCGTCTTTTTTTTTAAAATAAAACCTTTCGTATTTGAATTCATAGTTCCGTTGAGTAACATTCATAATATTTCCCGCTATTTAATATAACGTCACCCGTTTACTCGAGCGTTTTAAAAATATTCGTTTGGTTAATTCCCGCACCCGACTACAAACTCGAGGGACCATTTTTGCCAAATGGCCAAACTAATCACTAGTAGTTGACTAAGTCAACTACTTCTCCACCATTCCCCACATTTTAATTTCTTTTCTTTCTTCTTTTCTCTCAACCAAAAACTCAAATCTTAAATTCTTCATCATCTTCATTCATCATCCATTTCAAAGCTAGGAAGCTCACAACAAATCCGACTACATATTCTTGATCCTCTCATCATTCTCTACGATTTGATACTAACCTCATCGATTTTGGGTAACTTTTCTAAAACACTAAATTTCTCTAAATTCGTTTTAATTACTTGAAATGTTGTTAGTTAGTGTCTATGGCTCGTGTATAACATGAATATATGATTCGTTTGCTTGAATTGTTGATTTTGGTGTAACTAGCTTAAAAATGAAAAGTGTATGCTTAATCTTTGATTTTGAATGATTAAATGTTGATTAGATTGTTAAAGTTCATGTTTTAAAAGTGTTACTAGCATCATTAGCTTCATGTTGATGTATAGATTGATTAAGAAAACTTCAAGAACATGATTAGTGATTTTGTGAACTTGGATTAGGGTTTGATAAGCTTTATATGAACTTTTGGTGCATCAAATGCTATGAATTGTTAATTGTTAGTGTTTAGTTGTAATGTATGTTTCATTACCTTCAAAACGGCATATCATACATGTAAATTGGGTTCCCGGAACTTGAAATGCATTTTTATGAGTTTAAACTTTGATTTTGAACGCTTAACGATCATTCAACGAGGTTTTGTTGTCTTTAATGATGATTTTGAGTGTTGATATGTGGTTAGTTGTATTCCTTGTCGAAATAGCTTTCCGATGATATAAGATACATGTTCTAATTGTTTGCGGATCATAAGTTATGGTTATTTGAGTTTTGGTTCGTGCTTAGTTGAAAAACAGAAAAATAGCTGAAGCAGCAGGGTGGCGCGGCGCGCCATACTCCCCGCGCGGCGCGCCGATGTGGGCTGTCCAAACTTGTCCATTTTACAAAAATGTTTGCTATGCTATGGACCTCCGATTCACATGTAACTTGTTCTAACATGCTTATATATGATTAAAAACCTCAGAAAATTTGTTCGGGACCCGACCCGAACATGTTGACTTTTTTCGTTGACTTTGACCAAGTTTGACTTTTAGTCAAACTTAACCAAACTTTTATGCAATCGTTCTAACATGCTTCTATGCTTGATTCATGCATGAAACTTGACAACGTGATTCACATGCTATACTTTTCGAGTCGTAACGAGCCATATGACTAATTGAACACATTTCGCCCGACCTTGTGTCGTAACCGGTTAATTGATATAACTTACTTGTTTAGGTCAAGGCTAAGCAACTTTCATGCATACGTCACTTTGTGAAGTACACTTTATACTCGTACACTCGAGGTGAGATCATAGACCCACTTTTCAAATACTTTTATACTTTAAATTCGTGGGCTGAGAAACATATACTTTATATACATTTTATGCGGTTTATACTTTCATACTTTGAATACAAATACGAATACAGAAGCAAAGATACCTACGAGTTAGAACAAAAGTCCTCAATCCAATTATCATTAGTTCCACTTGCAGGGTGTAAGTGTAAGCGAGTGATTATGTTGTGTGGCCATACGGGTTTAACGAACCCTCATTCAGACGGTTCGCTACCGTTAGTGGATGAAATATAATTTCAACGTGCATAGTGTATGTTCTAATACTATATTCAAAATTCAGAGGTAAGATTCAGTTAAGTTTTGGTAATTGGGTGCTCGTGATACAAACAACATCCTTGGGATGTATACGCTTGTTATTCACTTTATACAAATTCTTATGGTTTACAAACAACATCTTCTGGGATGTATACTCTTTAATACTAAACCTTGTGATTTAAAAACATACTTTTACAAATACACTTATGATCTCACCAACGTTTTTCGTTGACAGTTTTCTACATGTTTTCTCAGGTTCATACTTGGCTACTTGATACATGCTTCCGCACTCTTTGATTACTTGATTGGAGTCTACCATGCATGCATACGCTAGGGATAGCACTTTTGAATTCAAACTTTTGTCTACTTACTTACGCTATTTATAGCAACTGTGATTTTTAAACTAATTATGTCGCGAGTTCTTTCATTCATACTATATAACTTTTGTAACTTAAACTTATTGTCGATCCGTTTATTAAACTAAACATTGTAAGTCTTGTACTTTTCAAATGATGCGACATAATTTTGGTCAAACGTGTCTCATATAGAGACTACGACCACGCTACGGGACCTAAGTTAACGGCGCCGTCAATAACGGTTTTGGTCGGGTCGTTACACGCAGTGCGTGGGCTGGGATAAACTGGATCGAAAGGCGAATCACCTGCAAAACAACACAATTAATTAATGCGCGAAATAAAAGCATAGCAAATATTATACGCATAACATAATGTTTGTGACATACCAGCTTGCTGCTCCCCTTCATAATCCGATGTAATTGGATTATCGTAAAGGGCGGTATCGTGTTGCTTGAGTTTTTTGCTTTGTGATGGCGGCGGCGTCTGGTATGGTCATTTGGTGGAGTTGGGCTTAGATGGCGGAGATTTGGATGTCAAATCAACGATCGAAATTGATTGTTTTTCCTGCTTGATTTCTTGTCCAGAGGATTCCGTTGATTTGGAGTCCGGACTTGTTAATAGCTTAGTAATTAGTGCCTTTGGGTTAACCTTGCTATCAACTTCGTCGATTTTCATTTTTGGTTGGAGGAAAGTTGCGAGTAAAAAAGAAGATTGTAAAGGTTAATCGAGAATTTGATTAATTGCAAAATAGTTCAGAAGAAGCAAGTAGGAAATTTGTGATTTTGGATCACGATATATATAGGGGAAGTAAGAGTGGCAATTGATTGTGTTTAATTATCCGTTGTGAGAATTCAAACGGTAATATTTTAGGCAACGGATAAAAACGGTAACTTTGTTTGCTGTAACGGTAACAAAGGTAAAGCGAAAATGTCTTAATGCGGGTAATAGTTACGATAACTGTGGATTTTTAGAGTTTATCATGACACATTTACTTCGCAAGATGTGTCATAATAAACTGGGGGGACTTGATCATATACATAGCATTGTATATGTATATTTTATTTGCTAAAGGCCAAAAGCAGAAATTACGCGAACTATAATAAAAAGGTGTGAAATATTCGCTGAAAATAAGTATAGCGGTTATGTTTCCGCATTAATAAAAGACTGCGGTTTATTCCGCTAAGTTTCCGCGGATAGTTAAGCAATCTGCAGACCGCGGATATTTTGAATACTATAAATAGAGAGCATGGCCTCTCATTTATAGGTTGTTGATTCTCTGCCATTTTCTCAGAACCTTTGTAATTTTCTCTTGTGATCTTGCCCAAGGAACTTTTACATCATGTTAAGGTGAATCATGCTAATTGACAATCAAGACCGGGTCGAGGTGGTTGATCACTTGATAGTTAAAGTGAAAGATGATCATCAGGGCCCAAAATAATCATCAAACATCCCATCCTCCATCTTAATCTCGTTGCACTCAATCCATAATTAAGTAACTCATTAATTCGGGATTGATCAGACAACGTGTGATTCCGGGCTACATGAAAGTGTCGGTAAAAATTGTCCTGCCTCACTATGAGTCTGTGTTGCTTCCAATACGAGATGAAGATTTTGACATTAATACAATCAAGGATGCAATAGGGAGTTTCATACAATGGCCTCTCTTGAAAATGCGTCCGGTAAATAAAAAGGTACCTGTATAAATGCTTACTTTATGAGTTTATTGAGTTGGTAAATCCCCATCAATTGGTAGTAACTATAAAATTAGTGTGTTTATTAACTTTTGATTAATTTAAGTATTATATTTGTTAACAGGAGAGTGAAACGAAATCAATGAATCAAAATGTTTCTCCTGGTATTAAGAAGGTATAAATATTCTCAATTTGGACATTAGCATAACTAAATCAAGTTACATCATTATATAAATAATTTATAATTTTCTGATGATGTGGTGTTTAGTTGGTTCCAAGTAACAAACGAGTAACTGATTTGGATCAAAATGTTGCTCCTGGTAGTAAGAAGGTATATATATATATATATATATATATATATATATATATATATATATATATATATATATATATATATATATATATATATATATATATATATATATATATTCAATTTAGACATTAGCATATCTAAATCAAGTTACATCATTATATTAATATTATATAATATTCTAATGATGAAATTGTGAAACTGTGATTGGTACAACTGTGAAACTGTGATTGGTATAACTGTGATAATGAAACTGTGAAACTGTGATTGGTACAACTGTGATAATGAGTATGATAATATTCTAATGATGTGGTGTACAGGTGGTTACAACTAACGAAGGAGTAACTGATTTGGATCAAAATGTTGCTCCTCGTAGTAAGAAGGTATATATATGTTCAAATTAGCCATTAGCATATTTAAAACAAGTTACATCACTATATTAATATTAATATTTTATATAATTTTGATGATGTGGTGTTCAAGTGGTTCCAACTAACGAACGAGTAACTAATTCGGATCAAAATGTTGCTCCGGGTATTAAGAAGGTATATATATGTTCAAATTATCCATTAGGATATCTTAATCAAGTTACATCATTATTTAAGTATTCTGAAATATTTTCATGAGTTGGTGTTCAGGTGGTTGCAAAAAAGAAACCAATATCCGATTTCCATGCCAAAAAGAAAGAAGAGGTGTATACCCAGCTGGTTTTATTGGAAAATGCCTTACCCAAAAGAAAATATGTACAAGATGTGTATTTTAAATGGATATCTCGAGAAGATCCTTCCGTCGACTTAATTGTTACTTCCCCTCCTGGTACATTTGCAGGCGAACCAGATGACTTCGTATGTACGATTGATATTGATGACATCATGATACTTTGGAAAAGGGGTTGTTTGGATTGCAGCATCATATACTCCTTCTTGATGTAAGTACATTTATGTTTTCTTTTTTTCCCTTGTTTTCATATGCACGTTTGAGTATAGTTTTATGTGACAGTGACATGATATGGTAACTTAATATTTCTCAGGGGTCTACACAATTTTATGAAATTCACCTTTAGCAAACCATATGGGTTAATGAACCCTTATTTAATCCAAGACTCTTTGATTAAATCTCCCAAAAATGATGTGATAAACTACTTGAGGACCGCCTTCAAATCCACTAATCAGTGTTTCTTTGCACCATATATTCAGAAGTATGTGTATCTTCAAATTATATCATTGCTTAAATCTATATTATCGCTTAAATCTATATTATATATATATATATATATATATATATATATATATATATATATATATATATATATATATATATATATATATATATATTTATAATATCTTCTACACGAGTGTAATTTAATTTTCTAGCGGCCACTGGGTGTTGTTTTTTGTATCTCACAAAGAGCACAAAGGAATTATACTTGATTCAATGAATAAGAATCAAAAGAAGACGAAAGACGATTATCTGCTCACTGATTGTATAAATATGTAAGACTGCTTTGTTAACATGATCTAATTAGTTTTTTAAAATACAGATTTAATTAACATTCTGCTTGACAAGATAATTTGTTGTATTTTTTTTATCTATTATTCGATAGGGCTTGTGGTCCTATTAAATGGGATGTAGTTAAGGTTAGTGATCCAAACTATGTTCATGTTTTAGTATTGTATTTGGTTTGACATGTTAAACTAATATCTATACGTGTTACATGTCATTATAATATGCGGTCAACTTGTAATGCAGTGCAATCAACAACCCGGCAGTTGGGAGTGCGGCTACTATGTTCTCACTTGGATGTATTCGATCACAACTAGTCGTATGAAAAAAATGTTGGTATTGATGAAGTAAGTATTTGGTATTTAAGATCGAATTGATACATTTGTATTTGTTACATATTACTTATATGTTACATAAGTATTTGGATGTATTTTGTTTGTAAGTATTTAGATGTATTATGATCCAATTGGTTAATTTTTTCTGTTTGTAATTTAAATCTACAGCTTTCATGGGATGCACGTTGCTTTTCAAACGTCGATCTAGATGATATTATTGAAAGATGGCATATGTGGAGTCCGTTTTGATCTGAACAAGGTATGTATTAATTGTTGTACAACTGTAACCAATTATCACACCCTTGAACTTAACATGAATTGTCTTTGATCTTTTTCTTAAAATGAAACACGAACATGAATTGTTGCACTGATCATCAATTATTGTCAAATGTATTAATTTTGCACGAATTGTTGCATTGATATGCACTGATCATCAATCATGCACTGATCATCAATCATTTTTTCATTTTAAATTTTCATTAATTATTGTCAAATGGGGATGTTTTTATAGGTGCATATTGCAAGATTGAAAAATATTGTCGAGTAAACAAGGGCTGCTATTTGGATGAGTATATGGATGAGTAAACAAAGGCTACAAAGACATTAGTTTTTTTAGGTTTAAAGATTTCGTACTAAATTTTGTTAGGTTTAGGTTACAGTTACATGTAGTTTGTGAATATATATACTTTGGTTTTCTATTACAATTTGATTTATTGATTATTGATTTGGTTTATCATAATATTTATACATTTAATTATAATTTAAGCATTTTACCAGCTCTAGCATATAATTTATACATTTTAGCTGCAGCAGGAATTTAACACGTCTATTTGCTGACACGTCTTATTGCTAACACGTCTATTTGCTAGTCTGTTATTTTTGGCGTGTTAAAAGGATCTGGTAACAAACTTTTGGCGGTTATTTAAAAAATTGAAATATTTAATATTAAAATTTGAAAATTTAAATTTTTTGATAAATATTTGGCGGGTACAATTCTAAAAATTTAAATTATTTGAAAAATAATCAACACGTCTAAATGACCCTAACGGACCACGTCTAATTGAACTAATGGCACACGTCTAAATGCAATAACGGAGCACGTCTAATTGAGACATGACTGCCAACTGCTGAACATGTTTAATTGTGAAAAACAGACACGTCTAATTGAACCTATTAGACCGGTGCAAGGAACCGCATTACTTGGCATTATTAATTAGTGCTGTGCTGGTTAGACGTATTGGATAACACGTCCAGTTGGTCTTTTCCACACGTCTAAATAGGCAGATCTGTAGTAGTGCTTTATCTTCTCTCTCTCTCTCTCAACCAAAATCCTCCTGCGTTGCTTTTAAAACATCATTTGCTTCCAAACTCACTGTCAATGTTTCTAATCTCACTTCCAATGATAAATGCATTGGGAGTGCTTGTTGCAAAGATTGTGCTGATATAAATGCTCGATGTCAACCCTCTAATTCAAAACAGTATCCTGTGTTTAACCCCAAGTGTGCTCCATAAAAGTCGGATAAAAGTAAAAACAACAAATGGATCAATGAAGTCCACAATCTCTCTAAATTTTTAGATACAACGAGTGAAATAAGCCATGTTGTCGGGCAAGTCCTATGTTTAACCCCAAGTGTGCTCCAAAAAAGTCCGATAAAAGTAAAAACAACAATTGGATCAATGAAGTCCACAATCTCTATGAATTTTCGATACAACGAGTGAAATAAACCATGTTGTCGGGCAAGGTTCATCTTCCAAAAATACGGCAGCCGATTCTCAACAATTTGGAAATAAAAAGACCTCCTAAAAAGAAGACCTTCACAATTTCGGTATCTTAATGGAAAATATGGCGGACGATGAAACACCAACCAAACCCACCAAACCGTGAGGATCGCCTCATGGAATACCCGCGGCCTCAGTATTAAGTTTAGAGCTTATATGACGGGTTCGTGAAATGATCCCCAAACCGAATTAACAATTAACTTGTAAAAATATGACACTTTTTTTACATTGAAATAAACCACCAAATTCATAAGTTGCATACAGTATTTGTTCAAATTCAAAAGCGAGTTTAACAATACAACAAGATAATTGTTTACGTCATCTGGTACATAATACCTATAAGCTTAACCAATTGTTTTAACCAAAAAGACCCATTAACGAGCATGACCGTCAGGACCATTACCAAAAAGTGCCTTCTTAAATCTGCCACAAACAAGCTAGGTCAAACTCTTACCCTTGTCCTTCGAGGTGCCATGATCTATATAAATAGAAAAAACAACGAGGGTAAGCAAAGCTTAGTGAGAAGAATAAGTATACAAGTATGCATACAAATTACTAACTTGACTTACCGCACAACCATTAAATATATGCATAAACACTAAGCACCACAATCACCTAGCACAATTAATCCCAATAGCATGCTAGACGCAACATGTATAAAAGTCCAAAACAATCATGGTTAACCATTATCACTAGGGAGCGGTTCGTTAGAAGAACCACCGATCGTTCATAACAACCGTTAGTGTCACGACACACGTTTTGCACTAACCCTGCGGTGTCACGACACACGTTTCACCATAAGACCTATGTGGTGTCGACACACAAACTTGAATGAAACCCCGACATACGTGGTAGCACTCTACTGCACCCCGACACACGCGGTAACACTAAACCACAACAAACTCAAGCAAGTAAATTATACAAATAGAGCATAAATATTCCGCTCACCTTTACCAACTTGAGCTAATGCCAACACTTGAGCTTCGCTTCCAACATGACTCAAGTCACCTATCAAATACGCATAATAACAAGCTAAATCAAACATAGCTCTAGTGACCCAAAGTGGCCTAACTGCAATTTCAACCCAAATTGCACTAAACTTTCCAACTAAGTCAATCAAGACCCAAATACCCCCAAATCACTAATGGCTAGTGATTTGGTCCCCAAACACACCAAAAAGAATTTAGAATCAAGTGCTAGGAGCACCTCAAGACCCAATTCAAACAAAAGACTCATTTTGACCCAAATCGGGTTTACACCCAAATCATTCCTCCACACATACACCAATGGGTCCCAATCATCAACAAAATCACTAAAACTAATGATTTTACCCCATATTGCAATCCTTAAAAATGACCAAAACGTTTTCCAACCCAAACCCCACCAACAAGGGTCAATCAACACCCACACTAGCTTCAAACATCCATTTGTGAGCTAGATGGGTTATATCAAGAACATGCAATCACAAATCCTAACCTCAAATTGAATGAAAATTAGAGTTAGGACTTACCACCACTATCACCACGTAGCTAGAAGCAAGATGAACAATGTTAACTCTTGTACTTTGGAGAGATTCAACCTCCTTCACCTCCAATCTAAGCTTTCTCACACTAGGAAATGGGTTTCTCACTCTAGAATGTTTGAGAGTGTTTGGTTGAGTTGAAAATGAAATTAGAATGGAAGTAGAGCTGCTCCATCAGCTATAAGGTCGTCCATGTGCAAAAAGACCATAATGCCCCTAATTTATACCCCTTAAAAATGGGTTAAAATCTCAGATCTGTCGCCAGAACTTCGTTCTATACCATGGAACATCGTTCCTTTTAAGAGGAACGTCGTTACTGAAACTAGGGGTGTGCATTAAACGGTTTCGACCATGAAACCGACCAATCTAAATTGGTTTGGTAAAAATGGGTTGGGTTATATTGTTTTAGTTTGGTTTATTGGTTTTACTCAAAAATATTTACAGTTTTTGGTTTGGATTCGTATTGTAAAATTAACATTTGGTTTCAAACCGAAAAACTGAAATATACTTTTATTTATGGCAAATGCTCGTCCCAACTTCCACCAAATTTAGTGGCACTTTTGAAAGCATCTTGGCTTTAGTGACACTTTTCAGCTTTTTAGTGGCACTTTTACCGAAGATATCTAAAACGTAGTTACTCACCTAAAACATGAGGTGTTACAGTTCGTTATTCAATCGGTTTCAAGTCCATTTTTTAGCTATTCAAGAAACTATGGTCAACTATGTTGCTCAACCCATCCTCAATGAAATATGGAGACATTATGTTTTCGATTCTATCCAAATTAATGCGAGTGGTAGGTCCAGCGGGTTACTATCAATTTGGAGAACAGATATCTTTTCGTTAGTCAAAGCCTGGAAAAGAAAACATTGGATCGCCACTATTATGAGGTATTCTCCTTTCAATCGAGTTTTCCTTATTATTAATGTTTATGCACCTCAACAAGAGCATAAAAAGAAAATTTGTTGGTCTCAACTATCTAAGATAGCTCTCAAGTGGTCGGGCTTACTTTGTTTCATTGGCGATTTCAATTTGGTTTGTAATCCGGATGAGAGGCTTTGCAAATCAATTGATGTTAATAGCATAGCGTCGTTTAATGACTTTATTATAAATGCTTCTTTGTTTGATCAACCCTTATCCAATGATGTATTTGCTTGGGAAGGCCCGCTAGGTAAATTTTCACGTATTGATAGAATGTTATGTAACTACGAATGGTCTTTTGCTTGGCCTGATGCAATCCTTCAAACGAATCTCCCAGATCGATCCGACCATAAGCCCATTATATGGGGGAATAAATTGTGAACTTGGGTTCTGAAACCATTCAGGTTTTCAACAACCTATGGTTTAGAAAAAAAATGGTTCATGGATCTACGCGAGGCTTACTGGAACGGTTATAATATAGTCTGATGGGCAACATTTGTTATCAATAAGAAACTCAGGCTCTTAAAAAGCAACTTGAAAATATGGAGTGCATCACACCAAGATCAGGATAGCTCAGAACTAAAGGTTTGTGAATGATATGGCCCAAAACGGACGGTTTTATTCGTACGGTGTCGATAGATCGCAAAACATCAGAATTAGTTACCAAGAGGGAGTACTAGTTTTATTATTTATATTTAGCTGGGTTTCCTAGCTATAATTCACCTACTTGTCTTCCTTTTAACGAGTAAGTGGTAAGTATAACTCAGGTTTGTATTTTTGTATGTTTGCTCAGTAATGTGGGATAAAAGTTCCTAAATAGTTAACCCTAGCGACAAAAGGTGATAGATTAAACTTAATTAAGGTGATACAAACTATAAAGATAAAAAGGGATAGGTATGAAGAATAGAATAGTGATGGAGAACTATTACAAGAGTTTAACTTCCTAGAATGAACACTAAATCTCAATCAATTGGGTTATGAACATAGTCAATTTGTCACTAAGAGTTTAGACTTTGAAGATTCTGGCTAAGACGGATATCCCTACTCCCAACGTTAACCTTAGAAGGTTTAAACGACCTTATGGATAGAATCCTAGGTACATGAATAAAGTGGTATATCCATAAAGAAAAGTCTCAACTTTTCTTAATCCTAGTCGGTTTAACTATGGTAACATTCCTCCACTTAATACTAAGATATGCCTTAACATTAACAGATGTGCAATCTTAGATATTCTAAGGTACTGCTAATTGGATTAGAGGTCTCTCCTTTGCGATCACTTACTCAACCCTGGATCATCTTACAACATCTCAGGAACGTTGCTTCTGACGTGAATCATGCTTTTGAGTAAGCCAGTGTTCACAGAACTCTACATTGCCTACTCTAATCACAACCTAAATGGGCAGCTCTTCTTTGACGGATAAATGATTAATCGTACGTAGGTAATATATCCCTATTGTGATGTTAAGCACACATAACTACTTACCTCGTATCCTAGGGTTGATCAGGTCCTAATACTAGGTTATAGCCACGTGAATAAGTGGAAAGGGTGGTCCATAAATTAGACGTCTAAACCGTCAAGGTATCAGCATAACAATAGCATAAGTTTTAGATAAGATATTCAATATGTAATAAACATTTGTAACTGATATCGGCCAAAAAGTCACATTTTTACCCCCAATACTAAGCCCTAGAACAATAAAGATTCAAACTTTGTCGGCAAAATTATCGCTTTTTCGGTTGATTTTGTACATTAAGTAATTACGAAGGCGATGCAAAAGGAAAAAGTAAAACCGAGCTAAAACGAAGATTTTAGAGCGAAAACAGTGAAAGATAAGAAATCAAGTTACGATCCAGTGAAAATCAGCTGACCAGTCAGACCAAACGGCTTGCCAAACGGCCTGACTGGCTCACAAACGGCCTGCCAAATGGCCAGATCAAACGGGCACCTTAAACGGGCAAACCTGGCAAACGGCCCCTGCAAACGGCGTGCCAATTGGCCTACCAAATGGCCTGCCAGCCGTTTGCAGGTAAATTTCACGTCTATTTAAAGGGCTTTCTCCATCCATTTCAACACACACTCAATTTGTAATTCACTTTATATTTTCAAGCTTTTTGTTAGTTTTTAGTAGTAGTTAGCTTAGCTTTTATTTTCCGGAGGATATCCCAGCGAGTCCCTGCGATCTCGGGCAGATTTCTTCGGCCTTTTCAGGATTTTATCCGAAACGCTTGTCTTTTGTATTAAACATGTGTTTTTACTTTTTATGTTTAATAATGTGTTCCGATATTACCATGATAGCTTAATTAATCTGTACGTTGCCATGTGATAATGCCAAAAATGAACACATATTTTATAGCATTATTCCTCTGGAAAGACAAGATTTTAGTTGATATTGTTCGATTTACAAGCAATATTCGTTTAAATATTAAAAAGAGAAGATAAAAGGCAGATTCGACAAATTGAAGACGGAAAGGTCCAAAAAGCTAAAAAGTACAAGATACAATCAAAAAGGTTCAAATTATTGATGAGGAACGTCTCAAAATGACAAGAGTACAAGTTACAAGACGCAAAGTACGCGATATAAAATAATACGCGAGGACGTCCGAAAATCCGGAACCGGGACCTGAGCCTAGAAGAAATGCCTGACGCAACGGACTAAAAATATCTAATCAACTATGCATATAAATATAATATAATATATAAATAATTATTAAAATTATTTATATATATATTATTATTTATTATGTCGACAAGCTATGAGACAAACGAATGTGAGCTGGAATTCATGGCCATGCGACTCGCATGGCCCTATGCCTCTTTTCCATGCGAGTCGCATGAGGAGAGATTTCAGGCCAGGTCTATAAATTCGCGTGTTTTGTTCAGTTTTATGGACACCATATTATATCTTTCTATCTCTCTTTTGTAATACATAAATAAAAATAAATATAATTTTAATTTTAATTAATAATAATAATAAGGTTATGTTAAGGATTGTTTTGAGTGTATAAGTCGAAATTCTGCCCGTACAATATTACTCTATATTATTAATCACTGTAAGTTATGTCTATATTATTTTCATTAATGTCTAGTAGCTAAGCCGTTATTATGCTTATTTAATACCGAAGTAATCGTGATGTAAGGCTAAAACACTAAAATTGGGGTAATTGGACTTTGGACCATAATTGGGGTTTGGACAAAAGAACGACACTTGTGGAAATTAGACTATGGGCTTTTAATGGGCTTTATATTTAGTTAACGATACCTCGTTAATTTTATATAAAGGTTATAGTTTTGTGTATCTATAAATATCCACATACGTCTAATCGGATACGGTGGACGGGATATTTATAAGTACATATTATTGTTCATTTGACCGGAAACGGGGGGTGAATTATTGGCCACTAGAATAGTTGAAATTGGGGTGGATTACATTCAAGGGTAATTGGTGTAATTGTTAACAAAGTATTAAAACCTTGGAATACACGCAGTCGTTAACCCGGTGTATTCATTAAACAAAGAATTAAGACCTTGTTACAGTTTAAGTCCCCAATTAGTTGGAATATTTGACTTCGGACATAAGGACTATTTGACGAAGAACCTCGCATTTATAATTATGCCCGTTGGACCATTATGGACAAAACCGTATGGACATCTTGAATAATCCAGGACAAAGAACAATTAACCCATCGGAATTAAACTAAAATTAATACGCCGAACATCATGATTATGGAAGTTTAAATAAGCATAATTCCTTTTTATTTCATATTTAATTGCACTTCTAATTTACGCATTTTAATTATCGTACTTTAATTTCTGTCATTTAAATTATCGTCATTTACTTTATGCTTTAAATTAAGTTATTTTTATCTTTAATATTTTGTTTTAGGATTTAACTGTATTTTAAGTTTTAAAAATCGACAAACCGGTCATTAAACGGTAAAAACCCCCCTTTTATATATTTATAATACTACTACTTAATATTTATATATTTATATATTTTTCTTTTTATTGTGCGTTTAACTTTTCGAGCTTTCCCTGTGGAACGAACCGGACTTATTAAAAGCTATACTATAATACGATTAGGTACACTGCCTATAAGTGTTATAGCAAGGTTTAAGTATATCCCACTCGATAAATAAATAAATAACTTGTGTAAAATTGTAGCATATTTAATAGTATTTCGCACTAAAAATAATACTATTTCGTACCCCTTCGCTTTAACATCAAGTATTTTTGGCGCCGCTGCCGGGGAAAGCCGAAGCGAAACGTCAATATAAAAAAAAATATTTTAAGTTTTAATTAGTTTTTGTAATAAATATATATTTTTGTTTAAATTTTAAAAAATTAAAAATTAAAAAACTATTAAAACCGAAAAAAATATATTTTAAAATCTATTTTTAAGTTTTTATTATTATTTACAAAATTATTAAAGTATTTTTATTTTATTTTAGATTTTAAAATTAAGTTTTTATTTTAATTATATATATATATTTTAAACAGAAAATATAAATAAAATATTAAATAATTACGTTCGAACCTGTTTTGACCTCCCTGATTTGAACCTGCAAGACAGGTCATGCGACTCGCATGACCCTCTGCCTTAACTCATGCGACTCGCATGAAGACCCCAAACAGGCCACATCTTAACCTAATCTTGCATTAATTACGGGTATTAATTAAATATTATTTATCTAAACCCTAAACTATTATTATTATTATATTTAAGTTTTTAGTTTATTTTATTTATATTACTTAAAATCTAGTTTTATATTTTATAAACTTAATACTTTTATTATAAAATATAAAAATAATATTTTTATAAAAACTAATAATTTTTATAACTTTTTGTTAACTTTTATATTTTGTACCTTTTATTTGTTTTTAGCGTAATTTTTGTATTTTTATCGTTCGTACTTAGTTTTAAGTCTAGTTTTTTGCCGTAGTTTTATTTTTACTTCTAGAATTTTTAGGATTGCCGTAAAATCCCTTAAGTGGTTATTCCTTAGATTAAGTATTAGGTGCTTTAGAATTTTGCGACGCCATTTTTCGTGCTATTTGCTTATTTTTTTCGACACTTTTACCTATGTATCAATTACAATTTCAATTAGTGATCTCCATTTGCAATTTTAATTTTAAGATAATAGTCGTTATAAGGATCGATTAGTTGAGTGTTTTAAAAGTGTTACAAGCTACTCTTCGCCTTTTTCATTTTTCGACACTTTTCGACGCGCAATCTATTTCTTCCTTATTTCTCGACACTCTAGTTATAGGACATAGTATTTTATCTACTTCTTATCTAATATTTCTTAAACGGAAAGAGAAATTATCTAAGTGGTTAAGTTAATAGACGTTGACATTTTTCTGGTTCGTAGTAATAGTTGGATTTGTACGTGGAACGGGTTGTTGGAGCCAAACAGTCCTCAATTATATTGAGACCAAACGAATCCTGCCCCTCTGCTGCATCTTTTGGCTATTCGAAACGTGGGCAAAAATCAGAAAAGTCTATTAATTGGATAGCTTATATAAGTTTTTCTTATTATTTTTATAACTAATAGGATATTCTGTGAATGCACCGAGCAAAACGTTCGCCGCCGGTCATACGTTCACCGCCTGTAACTCGATCAAGACATCGTTTAACAAATATCGCCGCCGTTGATTTTTCTTTAGACTCGCCATCAAGTCGACCGAGTACTTCAACTCAAATTTCCGATAATCCAGTTTTTGAAACAAACATCACAATTGAGAATCCGGAGAATACTCAGGGACAATTCCGAGACCCTGATCCACTAATTATTCCTCCGGAACCTCCAATCATTCAAACAGAGATTGTTGAGGAAGAAACCATTAAATCAGAAACCTCTAGTGATTCGGATACAACACTTCCAATCATGGAAAATCTAGAACCTCTAAGTATGGAAGACCGAATGAGAGCCAAACGCACTGGCCAAGGTCATGCAATTACTCAACCAAACGTTAATGCACCAGATTATGAAATCAAAGGAAAAATTCTACATATGGTGACTAACCAATGCCAATTTAGTGGTGCGCCGAATGAAGATCCGAACGAACATCTTCGTACGTTCAATAGAATTTGTACACTATTCAAAATCCGAGAAGTAGAAGACGAACAAATCTATCTCATGTTATTTCCCTGGACTTTAAAGGGAGAAGCTAAAGATTGGTTGGAATCGTTACCTGAAGGGGCGATTACTACATGGGATGATTTAGTTGAAAAATTTCTTAAACAATTCTTTCCGGCATCCAAAGCCGTAAGACTTCAAGGAGAAATTGTTACGTTCAAACAAAAGCCAAATGAAACTCTATATGAGGCGTGGACAAGATTTGGAAAGTTGTTAAGAGGATGTCCGCAACATGGTTTAGACACTTATCAAATAGTGCAAATATTTTACCAAGGTTGTGACATCACTACAAGGAAAGATATCGACATAGCAGCCGGTGGTTCCATAATGAAGAAAACCGCAACTGAGGCTTACAAAATCATTGATAACACTGCTTCCCACTCACATGAGTGGCACCAAGAAAAAGATATCGTTAGATCATCTAAAGCAGCTAGAGCCGATTCTAGCCATGACTTAGATTCCATTTCCGCAAAGATAGATGCTTTCGAGAGACGAATGGAAAAGATGACTAAAGATATTCACGCTATACGAATTAGTTGTGAGCAGTGTGGAGGACCACATTTGACAAAAGATTGTCTCAGTATTGAACAAACAATGGAACAAAGAGAGAATGTTTCATACATGAACCAAAGGCTTGGAAATAATTATCAGAATAATTATCAACCGCCAAGACCAAACTACAATCAAAACCAGAACTATAACCGAAATGTTCCATACAACAACCAACAAGGTCCTAGCAATCAACAAGTATCTAACAATACTTACAATCAGCAAAGACCTATTTTTCCGATTAAACCACCACAAACCGATGAGAAAAAGTCAAATTTTGAAGACATGATGTCAAAGCTAGTTGAATCTCAAACTCAGTTTTTCACATCTCAAAAACAAACCAATGAACAAAATGCTCAAGCATTTAGGAATCAACAAGCTTCGATTCAAAATTTGGAACAAGAAGTGAGCAACCTAGCAAGGTTGATAGGTGAAAGAAAAACGGGAAGTTTACCGAGCGATACAAATACTAACCCCCGGAATGAAACAGCTAAAGCTATTACCACGAGAAGTGGTATTACACTTAAACCACCTGAAATACCTGTAAATTCAGATGATTCTATTCCAACTCCACAAGAACCACAATCCGAGCAAGAAAAGGAAAAAGAACCGGTAGTTGAAAAGGTTAATGAAGATAACACAGTTAAGGCTAAACCTTATGTTAAACCGTACCAACCACCGCTTCCTTACTCGAGTAAAATGAGAAAAGAAAGACTTGAAGCCGAGAAATCCAAATTTTTGGATATGTTTAAACAAATAAATGTAAATCTTCCTTTCATTGATGTGATTTCAGGAATGCCAAGGTATGCTAAATTCTTGAAAGATCTAATCACGAATAGAAAGAAAATGGAAGAACTCTCGGCTGTCACTATGAATGCAAATTGTTCAGCAGTGCTGTTGAATAAGATACCCGAAAAACTCTCTGATCCAGGAAGTTTCACAATTCCATGTTTTCTGGGTAGTCTTAGTTCAATAGAAGCATTGGCAGACTTAGGTGCTAGTATAAATTTAATGCCGTATTCCCTATACGCTAAACTAGACCTTGGAGAATTGAAACCAACAAGAATAAGTATACAACTAGCCGATCGATCAGTAAAATATCCTAGAGGGATAATGGAGAACATGCTAGTTAAAGTTGGTAATTTAGTATTTCCAGTAGATTTTGTTATTCTGGACATGGAAGAAGATTCCCGAGTTCCTCTCATTTTAGGAAGACCATTTTTAAACACGGTGAAAGAACCGGTCCTAATCCTCCCGGACGAAGTCTTCAACAGTTGGTCCCATTGCGATGATCGACTCTAAATAATATCTTTAATATGAGCTAATGCACAGCGGAAGACTTAATTCGTACCTGAGAATAAACATGCTTTAAAACGTCAACATAAAGTTGGTGAGATATATAGGTTTGATGCTAGCAGCGTTATAACTATGGACCACAAGATTTCATGTTTATAAACATAATACACTCGCAAGTGTGTGAAAAGCATTCCAAGCAGTGGGCACCCGGTAACTAGCCTTAACAAGAGTGTGTACCCCTGAGTTATAATAATATGTGCACCGAATCAAGTGCGTTCCGTTAACCTCGAAGTACTAAACACCCGTTTTTCTAGTTTAGTAGTGACTAGAATAACATCTGGGTGGGGGGGTGTAAAACCCGATAGATCTATCTTTAGGATTCGCGCCTACCAGTTCATAAACCAATAGTTAAAGTTACCAAGCTAGGGGATTTTTGATTCAAACCCATGTAGAACGTAATTTTAGTCACTTGTGTCCATAACGTAAATCATTTATAAAAACAGTTCATGTATTCTCAGCCCAAAATATTTAAAGTTTAAAAGGGACTATATACTCACCTAATGTATTTTGTAGTAAAAATACATATAACACCATTGGTAACTTATAAGGTTGGCCTTCGATTCACGAACCTATATCATTTATATATATATTAACGCACATAATTGTAATCGAACAAATAGATATAATTATAAATTTATTAGTTATATCATTTTTATATTAACAACTTATAGATTTCATTATTTAATTAAATATATTCATTTTTAACTATTCTAAATAAATAAAGATATTAATATAATTAAATTATGTGTATTAATATATATTTTATTTAAAGATCATTTATTTTTTAAATTAATAATTGTAATAATACTAGATTAAGGATGATAATAATAATGATAGTAATAATATTGTTAATAACATAAGTATGTTAATTTGAAGAATAATACTGTTAATAATAGTTTTTAATAAAATAATAAGTTTAATAATAATGATAATTTTTAATAATAATACTAATGATAGTTTTTAAAATGATAATCTTATTAATTATAATAATAATTTATATATATATATATATATATATATATATATATATATATATATATATATATATATATATATATATATATATATATATATATATATATATATATTTTTTGATAATAATGTTAATGTGATAATAATACCTATCTTTGTAATAATAATAATGTAATAATAATAATAATAACTACCTTAAAACTAGCTTCCAAAAATAAATGCCTGAAACGGGACTCGAACCCGTG
Source organism: Rutidosis leptorrhynchoides (assembly GCF_046630445.1). Lineage (NCBI taxonomy): Eukaryota > Viridiplantae > Streptophyta > Magnoliopsida > Asterales > Asteraceae > Rutidosis > Rutidosis leptorrhynchoides. The sequence goes on from NC_092343.1 coordinate 233,572,670, forward strand.
ACCTCCCACTCACCCACAACACCTCTAACCATCCTCCTGTTCTTTCATATCTGATTAAAACTCAACCCATAAATATATATCTATAGTTGTCTGATTCATCCTCTTCATTTTCCAAAAAAAAATAAAAACGTCCCAGGCCAGGATTGATCCTGTGACATCACGGCTAAACCAATCACCTTCCAACCACTAAACCGTTCGTTTGTATTCGCCATAACTCGTGTTTTTAAATTTTTATGTACAAACTCGTGTAACATCTTCATCATAAATCACTTATCATTTTCATCATCATCCACCATTCTTATCATACACTATTATCGTCATCTTAATCTAATCTTAATCCAACATCATTGTACACGTATGATTATCATAATCATACTATGAATCCTTATCATTTTCCTAATCATCATCACTGTAGTGCATCAATTATAATCGTAACATAATCAAATAACAATTCAATCCCTAGTTCAATCATCTCATGATCATCTTCATTAACAGACTCTTCGACCCATTAGCATACAAGTGCAACGACCCAACAGAATATTTAAAAAAAACCGACCCATTTCAGGCCCATCGGTGGTCCAAAACAAAACCCGTTTAAAACGAAAATGAATGATGATGGAATAAAGGCGCAAGTGAGATTATTTTGGTTAAATCCTTGTCGGCCAAAAGGAAAGAAAGATCACTTTATTAGACTTTAAATATAACAAGTGGTCTTTGTACAACTATAATTCAATAATAATAGCCATCCCTTTCCAGCTCATTTTCTATTAACATTACCATAATAAAAAAATTAGTTTACACTTATATGAGAGTGGAGGTGGTGTGATTGAGATGGTGGCAGAATCATGGTGGTATGGTGGCGGATCAATGGTGATCAAGTGGTGTTTACGATTATTGTTGGGGTTGTTCTTCAACAGAGAAATGAAACAGAAAAATAGTATCGTGAAGGTGGCGGTGATTTATGTAGGCGACGGTTATGGTGTTAGGAGAGAGAGAGGGATGAGTGAAAGGATGGTGGTGATCGAGTATTAATAATCAACATGTGTTCTTTGTGATGGAAGAGGTGGGTTGTGTTTCACGAAGGTTAGTAAGATAGAGAGAAGAGAAAGAGAGGTATAGGGTTGTTCCGGCGATGGTGGAAGTGGGTTTTGTGATGTTTATCCGATGATTAGAAGATGGTGGTGTCTTGGTTGGTAACCGTGGTGGTTGTACGGTGATGGAGAAGAGATGGCGGTGGTTGGCTTACGATGAAAAGGATGGCGGTTTGAAGGCCGTATGTTCATGGTTGTTGAGAGAGAAGAGAGGTGTAGTGACGGTTTATGGTGAAGGTTGGGATGTTCATGGATGAGGTCCGGTGGTTCAAGGTGGCGGATATGAGATGTTTTACGGTGGTAGTTATATATATGGTGGTGATGAAAGTTGAAGATAGATGAAGTGAAGGATGATGGAAGGTGATGATCGAATGGTTGCAGTGTTTTGCGTTTTTGATAAATTTGTTCAAGAACAAAGATACTAGTTTGGTTTCTTCAGCTTTTAGTTTAATAACTTCCCAAATGGTAATGACTGGGTTAAATAGGACGTAATGAATTAATTGATGCTGTATCATGATTTGATCCAAGTTGTATTTTAGTGATTATTGAAATTGATAAAAAACAAAACCGTGAGCAGGAATCGAAGAAAAAAATATAATCAGATAGTGATTGATAATTTATTCAATTAATTTATTTTATATAATATTTATAACTAATAAATATAAAAACCCTAATAGTAATAATGCTGTAATAAAAATAATAAAAATGTTAATATTATTGATAATAATAATAATAATATAATTTCAAATAATAATAATAATAATATGATAATGTAATTAATAACAATAATTATATTGATACCAATAATAACTATAATATAACAAATTTACATGTAACAATTACATAATATAAATGTTAATAATACAAAAGATACTAATATTTATAGTTATAATAACGAATGTTACAATAATAACGTGCCCATTATATTATAAATGGTAATTCTATCTATATGAATATATTTACTTAATATCAATTGTTCGTGAATCGTCGGAAATGGTCAAAAGGTAACTGATTAACCAATATAGATTTTTAGATTTTCTAGACTCAACATTGAGATTTTTGCTTATCGTGTCGGAAACATATAAAGCTTAAGGTTTAAATTTGGTCAGAAATTTCCGGGTCGTTACAATACCCACCCGTTAAAGAAATTTCGTCCCCGAAATTTGGTAGAGGTTGTCATAAATAACAATAGGAATGTTTTCATGACGAATATGAGGTAATAATAGAGTTTTATCAGTATTGAGAGATATAGATAAAACTATTCGATCAAGTGAAGCGCACGAGTGAAGCTATCACAAAAGAGTGAGATGAGTAAAAGTATACTCATTTTAACCGATGACGTAATATGATTGATTTCCAGAATTTACGGAAAGAAAATATTCATAGTAAGATTTAGTTCTGCAGCGATTTAGGAAATCAAAATCTTCTTTGATTTAATGCGGTAATCTGTTTCGATTTCTTTGTCGGATATTTTACTATAAAACTACTCCCTTCGTTTCTTCTTCCCGTCCTCGAGTCAAGCGAGCAATGATCCGAAATTCGTAGGTATGAAATTCAAAATGGACATAACTAATGTTCTAAGAAAGAAATGGTAATGGAATGATTTTGATTTGTTAAATTACCAGAATACCCTGGAAGAATAGAACTATCAAGATGATATATTCCCAATATGTTTAGAGATTGAATAGAGTGTAAGAGCCGTGTAATATGACACATGATGATGGTATTGTGAATCATCACATTCCATTAAAAACTTAACATGGCTTAATGTAATATAATGAAGTTGACCAAGTTTCATTATATTATACTAATTCATGCATCAGTTCCCAACACTGCTTCAGAACATTCCTATTTTAAACTCGAAGGTTTTAGAACTTAGAAACTAACACAGTTTGCAGATGTTACGAAGAGATAAATGATCCCAGATAAGAATAGTTGTGAAAGTATCTCCAGAAATATGGAGAATATGTATAACGGAAGATATGAAGATATCTTATAATATCTAAGATAAGATGATGATGAAGAATATCATCGGAAAAGATTTAGAATAAGAAGTAGGGTTCTTACTAATGGTTTCAGCAGGCACTGAATCGTTTGGATTCTTTGAAAGCAGGTTCAGTTCTTGTGATTTATCCACAGCCTCTTTCATACATTGCTCAATCCATTTTCCAATTCCAACCCCTTCTATTTTTCTGAGCTTTACCAACACACTATACTTTATCATCAAACTCTTGACTGTTAAAGTAGTTTATGGTTTTTGCTGCTTCATCAGCATTCCAAGAACTACTTCGCAGTTCAGGGTGTTTTTCAGAAACTTCACATTCGAAGCATGTAATTCTTAGGGGTAGACGTTACAGATATAACTGGAGAAATTCTGCGAGGTTTTCAAAATACTGATTGCGGATTCTGCCAAAGAGATAACGAGCCGCTGATACATGATGTTGTGTAATATAATAGGTTCTCTGGTAATGACGGCAAAAGGACAGCGTATTTATATCGAGGTGATAATAAGACTAGTTTTACTGAGAAGTCGAAGTGGAGCTGTGACAAAATTGGCTACTTGGAAAGGAATCGTAGGGTTGCTTTTACTAATGGATGATAAGGAATTTTGACGCGGATACGTTTTAACTATAATTTCGGTTTTTGAAAGTTTTTCAGGTGCATAACTGTATGCATGAATTTCTCTTCCATAAACGAGGTGTGGCTGGTTTAATTTCTTAATCGAGGTGTTCTCAAGAATCATGAAAGATTTGAACGCGAATTGTAATTGTCAAGATACGAATGAGGTTTAAGATAAAATCAAGTGGAAAACTTGAAGATTAGTTTAGTTGCATATTTTATAATCAATATTTTAATTCATTTTACTTGTCCATTGTTAGCAGTCTATTGTCCGATTGTCCAATGATCTAATAACAGTTCAATATATCCATATATAATTTAATATACATAATTAATACGTATCGTGACCCGTGTACCGGTCTCAGTGTCGATCACAACTCAAAGTATATATATATTTTGGAATCAACTCCGACCCTGTATAGCCAACTCCCATCTTCACATATAGAGTGTCTACGGTTGTTCCGAAATATATATATAGATGGGTCAGTATGATAAGTCGAAACCTTGCATACGTGTCCCGTTATTTAAAGTGCGTAAAATAAATAAATATATATCATGACCCATGCACCGTGTTGTCTCAGAATTAATCCGACGTATTGCGTACATGTGTCCCGACTTAAAAATGCATAAAAGTAAATAACAGAAATTAAATGACGATAAATAAAATTGCGAGAATGTAAATTGCGATAAATTAAATATTAATTAGTTAGCTGGGAACAGTTAGCCGGAACAGTTAGCGTGGAATCCTTAACAGATTTACAATTAGTTAATTCGTCTGTTTCTAACAAATTTTATTTGTCCAATGTTTTCTTCTTTATGCCACTTGTTGGATTCTGATAAGTCAAAATCCGAATATGAAATTTGAATGAAAATGGTTATTCCGGGGTGAGCGGATATGAATATCGGTGGTTGTAAGTAGGATAATAAATAACCGTTGAATCAGATTCGAAGAATGTACAGTGTCACTTGTTAATGTGAATTTTAAATATTCCTTGGGTACTACCCACCCGTTAAAATATTTTTATCATTAACAGTTTGTACGAAAAAAAAATTTAATTACGATCTTTATGAAAATATACTTGCATATATATTTTCTTCAGATGTAATTATGGATTCAATGAGTCAATAAGATTTTATACTCATTTGATTTATTGTTAGCACTTGATTACATGATCTCTAAAACTTTAGAGATTATATAATTGCCATGCCGGACGAAGGTAAATGAGGTAGAACAATACGTAGAACGAAATTAATCGATGTAGAACGATATGTAGAACGAAGATCATACTCGAAATACAGATGGTAATATTGAGGCGTGTGATTTTGATATTCGAGGTACAAATTGTGATGTTGAGAGTTACGGCGCGGTTATGGTTTAGGGATGATAAGGGTACTGTCGACGTCGATAATGGTGGTACTGATTATGCTGCTGGTGCTGGTGCTGCTGCTGCTGCTGGTGTTCGTATCCTTCGCACCAGATTCTCCAAAGCCATTACTCGAGCATGTAGTTCGTTAACTTCTTATATTATGTCGGGATGATTGACGATTGAAACGAGCGGGTGAGTAAGATTCGAAATATAGGATATTATATAATCGTGATGGAATATTCTAGAAATGAGAGGGTAAATGGTTTCTCGAACAGGTTCGCCGGTAAGTGCTTTCAAGTTCATCGTCAAGAGGGCAATTTGGTGAATGAGAAGGATCTTCGATGTGAAATGATTTTTCGGATGTCGGATGATATTCTAGCTATATAGAATATCTATAATACTAAAGATTTCGTAGCCTACAGAGGAACTTACGTGTAACGACCCGGAAAATTTCGACTAATTTTGAGCCAAATTCTCGATACGATGTAATATTTTCGACACGATAAGTAAAGTCTGTTAGGTTGAGTCATAAAAATTTTGAACTGTTTCATATATTCGATTGACCTTCGACTGTTCTCGACGATTCACGAACACCTAATTGTAAATAGATATATTTAATTATATATATATATATATATATATATATATATATATATATATATGTATGTAAATATTTTTTTTAAATATATATAATTATAATTAAAAAATATATCATATGATTATTTTAGTAGTTAAACGGTAGGTAAGATAATCTATAGAAATGGCTACTAAATTATTTAAGTTACTATGTGTACAGTTAATATTCGATAGATATTATTATATCTACTATCATATAATATAAAATATATTATATTTATATCACATACAAAATGGAGAGATTTAAAACAACTCAATCACGACCTCACGTTTGAATTAAGGGAATCATAATTAAGATACATGACATAACCTTTATAGTTGTCCAAATATTTACCAAATCAATTTCAAGTTTTGTTAACGGATCAATCATGAATGTGTTAGGCAATCACTGATATCGGCTAAAAAGTCACGTTTTTACCCCCGATATTGAGTCCCAAAAAGCATAAAGTTTAACGCTTTGTCGGCAAAATAATCGTTTTTTCGGTTAAACTTGTAGGCAAAGTAATTACGAAGACGATGCAAAAAGAATCAAGAGAATCGGAGCTAAAACGAAGATTCTAGAGCGAAAACGGTGAAAGTCAAGAAATCAAATTACGATCCAGGAAACGAGCTGACCAAGACCCCGGATCCGGCCTGCCATCCGGCCTGCCATCCGGCCTACCACTATGGATCCGGTTTGCCAAATCCGAGCCACCATCCGGTCTGGCAGCACGGATCCGGCTTGCCAGGTCCGGGCCACCATCCGGCTTGCCATCCGGCCTGCCAGCCGGATTTTGGCAATTTTCAAGTCTATAAATAGGGCCTTGTCCACTCATTTCAACACACACCTCTCTTCACTCTCTCACTACAATACACTTTCTCACACTAGAGCTTTCAAGGCCTTCTCACCTCCGAGCGGGAAATTAAGTACCCGGAGGCGAACGCCGAAGATTGTACTAGGAGCGGGCTAGAGGTTGTCAGCACTTGTAATGGTCCAGATCTCGTCTGTAAACGGTGAACGCTTTCCTTAATTTAATAAAGTTATTATTTTGAGTTGCTTTCATCTTGCATGATTATCTAGCTGTTACAATTGTTTATTATATGATTGAATATTTTATCTGAAACTTGTTATGTTGTTATGCTGAAACCTTGACGGTTTAGTAGTTTAATTTACGGATCACCCTTTCCGCTTATTCACGTGGCTATAACCTAGTATTAGGACCTGATCAACCCTAGGATACCTGGTAAGTAGTTATGTGTGCTTAACGTCACAATAGGGATATAGTACCTACGTACGAATAAGTATTTGTTCGTCATAGAAGAGCTGCCCATTTAGGTTGTGATTAGAGTTAGCAATAGAGAGTTCAGTGAACACTAGCTTGCTCAGAAGCATGATTCGCGTCAGAAGCAGTGTTCTTGAGATGCTGTAAGATGATCCGGGGTTGAATAAGTGATCGCAAAGGAGAGACTTCTATTCCAATTAGCAGTACCTTAGGATATCTAAGATTGCACATCTGTTAATGTTGAGGCATAGTATAGTAACCAGTGGTAGGATATTGCTTTAGTTAGACCAACTAGGATTAAGAAAAGCCGAGACGTTCCTCTATAGGGTAACCCACTTTGTTCATGTACCTAGGATTCTTTCCATAAGGTCGTTAAACCTTTTAGGTTAGCGTTGGGAGTAGGGATTACCTGTCTTAGCCAGAATCTTCAAAGCCTAAACTCTTAGTGACAAATCAGTTAGGTTCACAGCCCAGTTGATTGAGGTTTAGTGTTTATCCTAGGAAGTTGAACTCTTGCAATAATTCCCCTTCAGGATCCTATTCATCATACCTATCTTTACTTTTCCTGTCTAATTATTATTCTATCTTACTTAGTTAATCTTAAAACTATCACCTCTTGTCACTAGGGTTAACTGTATACGCACTTTTGTCCCACGTTATCGAGCAAACATACAAAAATACGTACCTGAGTTATACTTACCGCTTACTCGTTTAAAGGAAGACAAGTAGGTGAATTATAGCTTGGAACCCCAGCTAAATATAAATAAAAAACAACCACTACTCTATCCCCGTGGTAGGACTGATTCTGACGCTCCGCGACCTAACGACACCGCGGAAATAAAACCGTCCGTTTCGGCCACATCACGAGGAAGGTAAAGTTTTTGGCGCCGCTGCCGGGGACTTATTTTCTGTCTGTTAAGGTAATCGCTGATTCTATCAAAATATCTGAGATTCTTGGGTGGTGTCTAAGAAAGACAATTATACACGGACGTTGGTTATTGGATTTTCCGAACAGTCTCCAATTATATTGGAACCAAAAGGATCCTGCCTCTCCGTTTGTCTGCCTGGCCACTTGTTTCGAGGATAGATTGACAAGAATCACACATGCTTAACAAGCAGAGAGTTTGTCGGTATAGGATTTAAAGTCGCCATTATAGTAAACCCCTTTTCTTATAAAATACAAAACAAAATATTAATTATGGTTGTTCTTTCTGTAGTGTCCAGTTCAAACTTAACCGACTACGAAGAAAGTGTGAATGGCAGTTGCTCTCCCACGACTTCGGAAACCGGTGAAGTTTTCCTTTTTAAACCAAAAACAAATCTAAACCCTGATGAATCTCATCAAGACTTAGTTCTTGGTTCTTGTAGTCCAAGGAGCCGGATAATTTCATCTGACTCTGAGATTTCATTGCTTTTGGATAAGTTTTATTCAAATTCACCAGGATTCGACCCTCTTCACGATCCAAAAGGGAGGTTCAGTCTTAACGAACTCCTGATAATGGAAGATGAGATAAGGGAAGAATATCCAACTATTTTCAACTATCCCGACTTGTTTGAATTTGATCCTAAAAAAATACGAAACCCTGATAAAACAAAAGCTCCGTTTATTGGAAGTCTGTTAAATCCCAGTCGAAGGTTAGACGTCTATAGAGAATTCGTTAGACACCTCTATTCCTCGGACTTCCCATTTTCAACATTTCAACTCAATTTGTTAAAAGAGCTGCGTTCTCAGACTCGTTCTCTTCACAAACTGTTAAAAGAAGGTGGAGATGACCTTTTCGTCAAGTATCGGGATGCAGAAATAAATTTTAAATTCGATTTAGAGTCATTCGTCGCTTTTCTCCCTCACTTCACCAATAAGGAGATTTCTCCAATCCACATCAACCGCTACGTTTCGATGATGATCTCTGAACTAGAATTTTGGGATGAAAGCAAAATACCTAACCCTGTTTCAACCTACGGAAATCGAGATTTCTTTTACTTCGATCCAGCCTCATTTCTTATCAAACGATTAATTGAAGTTTTTCCGGATTCTACCGAGGAAAGAATACATCAGAATTTCTTCGCAAAAAGAAAGGAGGTATATTCAGAACTCGTGCAGATCCTCACTACGTCAAAATTTCCGTTTACAAACCCGCAAAGGACGATCATTCGAGAAATATCTTCAAATTTTAAATTTACTATCGGTGATCCTGACTGCGCGGAAGATCTTTTATTTCAAGACACAGTGGCAAAACTTCTTTTTTGAACTAAATTATAGAGATACTGGGCCACGAGACGGAATTTCGAATACTAAAAAAGTTAAAAGGGCTTTGATAAAACTTATGGACGATATCGGAGATTTGCAGAAACGCGAGTGCAAAATGATTAGTGATTTCGAAGTATTTTCAATACACTCTGCGGATCTACTCTGGATGGTCAAAGAAGCTTTAAACTTGTCTTTCTTTCCGCGTCATTTCTGGAATTTAGTTGTAGAACCTGTATGATTTGAAGGTTTAAATTTAATAAAATATTTTAATTTTTGTTTTAGTCATTTCCATTTTAGTTTATTTTTCTTTTATTTCCTGCTTTAGAAAATATAAAAATACACAAAAATAATATAAAAACAACCGGATTAAAATCCGAGGTTTTATTTTATTTGCCTTTTCTTAAAACCCTTTAATTTTTAAAATTATAAAAACTTAAAAATTGTGCGAGTCGGGTCGGGGAAATAAGCCCGCGAGCCACACGGACCCTTTTCTTCCTCATTTCTCTTTCCTTCTTCCTCCTTTCCCCTTCATTTTTTGATTTTTCTCTCCTCCCTCTGCTCCCCTTAACCGACGGCACCACCACCATACCCAAACCTCCATTTTTCAACCAAAATCGACGATTCAAAGCTCAAATCTTAGTCTCTCGGGCCTTCTAAACTCATTTCTAGCGTCAATTTCGAACAAAAGGTACTCCCTCTTGGTTAAAATTCGATTTTTCTCTAAATATCAATTTTTGACTTTTTAGGAAAAACTTGATTTTTGATTCGATTTTGGGTTCCTTTGTGCTTAGATAGATAATGTGATTACTTTGGGTTAGTTTTTAGGCTAGATTGAGGCGATTAGGATAGTTTTTGGCTCACGACTCGTCACTTGAGGTTTTAGGGTAAAAATTGGGTGAAATTCTTGGAAATTTGATGTTTTGCTAAGCTTTGTTAGGCTTAGTGATTCATTAGGATTGCTTAGAATCTGATTTTGGAACAAGATTGGCTAGTTTGCTTGATTTTGAATTTTTGGTCAAACTACACGTTTTTAGGACTTCGGTTTTTCCTATAGTTAAAACGTTTTTAAAACTTAGGAATGCCTTAGAACTAGTTCAAATAATGATTTCAATGATTTGCTCGTGAAAATGAAGCCTAATCCTTGATTTTCCTTATTTTGTACGTTTTGAACAAAATGGATATTTTTGGGTCAAACGGGTCTAATCTTTGATTTTGAAATGTTATAGCTCACTCTTGATGTCTAAAAATATTTAAGGTAATTAAAAATGGTCTTTCGGATCATTGTATGCTTAAATTTCATCATTTTTTGGCTTAAAATTGCTTATTACGACTAAATGGCTATAATTATTATTTATTGCATTATTTTAGTAATCACGGGTACGCTTTGAATTTTGCTTTAAATTTATAATATAGTTCATTTCTATGTTGTTTGCGGTAATTTTGACTATATTTGACTATAACAGGATTTTGGAAAACTCCATTTTTAAAGCCCTCATTTCGAATTTTTTTTCGAAAAATATAGGCAATTTTGGAGTTTAATTGTTAATTTTTGGAACATAACCTACTTTATTTGATTGTGCAGATGTCTCGTCGTCGCGACCATGTGGATTTGCCTAACTGTCTTCTTAATCAGGATGACCCAGAGATATATGAACCTGCTATGCACGTTTGGTATAACCGTGTCAAATCTGGAAATAAGTACATTAATTGGAGAATCCTGGAAGAGTGTGGATGGAACCAGGATCTTGCGAGAATGTTTCAGTTCCAAGCCGAGGATAGGACGCATAGGGCTTGGAAAATATTGTTTGAACGTAACGAAGTTACTTACGATGAGCCATATGCTGAATTTATGGCTACATGGAGCTTTGATTCGGATGTAGGCCCAAGAGATTATCTCACCCAGCAGTGTATTCACTTCAGACACCGTAACAGATGGCATCATTTAACTCTTGGACAGTTTGCACAATACCTCGAGTTATATAAGGAATCTCAGCTGCGCCGAAGGATATTCAGAAATGGCCTAATCTCCCCAAATCAGATTCGACACAATGAATTCTGGCGCGAACACACAACCGATGACGACGACTGGCACTCAAATAAAAAGGCATCTAAGTTTAGAAATCCCGCACTCCGAATACTTCACCACCTCATCACCAAATCCCTCTATCCGAAAGCGAGATACGGCGGCGCAGTCACTGTCAAGGATATGCGCTTAATGAGTGCCATCATCAGCAACCAGAATATTCAGGTGGCACATCTCCTTGCTCAATCATTTACTGCGGAGAAATGTTCGGCAGCCACAGTTGTTCCGGTTTTAGGAGGGGTTGTCACCAAGCTATTAAGGCAAATGGGTTTGCTAGGTGGTTTGGATCGTTATAGGATTGGGGCTATGTCCGAGGAGGTAGGGTATAAGCTATTGAGCAGTATGGATTTGATTCGCGTAGAGGATGAACGCTTGATTATCCTACCACATCCCGACATACCCAACGACGAGGAGTATATGGTGCCAGGTGTTAGAGTTCAGGGGTTCGGACCTGACATTCGTACTCAGCAAGGTAGTAGGAGGAGAGGTTCACAGGAGCCTAGAGATGAGGATGATCCGACAGCCCACGGGGGGCCCACAGACACCCGCCGACATTCATCAGTCGGAGAGGGTGATCGCCCGAGATCACGCTACCCACCTTATGGATATCAGTATCATATGGGTACCATACCGGGGCCGGAGAGTTGGTTTTCTCAGCATGCGATTCTCGAAAACCTGGATCATTGGGTACATCACGCGGCGAGACGTCACGACATTCCGCCGCCACCACACGAGTATCCGGTCATGCAGGCATTTCGTGATCCCATGGGGCCAGGTCCTAGTCATCAGTTTTCTGGACCTCCAGATCCGCCTACTCAGCATTTCACTCAGCACACCGTGATCACATCAGATCCTCCACAGACTACAGTGGGTCAAGGCTTTATCGATCAGTTATTTCACACCGACCCCATTCCTACATCTGGACAGGACGCGGTATGGGATCGGGCTGCAGAGCAGAGTACAGCTGCCAGGGTCACTCAGGGTATACAGGGAATGGACGTAAACCGCCAGTGGGGGCAAAATAGGGACTCGCAGGGTAGTTTCGGTTGGAGCGCGGGCCCGATGATACATACGAGCACTTCATCGCTGACAGGGTTAATAGCTGGATCGGGGGAAATTGAATTTAGGATGACCTCAGACACTAACACAGCGGAGTTAGCCGCCCAGTTAGCTACGGATGAGGAAATGACCATCGAGGGTCAATCTAGGCTTAGGAACCCGACAGGAGCTCGTACCAGAGTCGTCTACTCGCCACCATACTCCGCACCCCAGCCTGGGCCTTGAGTACATCTTTTTGGGAACATTTCATGCTACATTTTATTTATCATGCTACACTATATTTTGTACGCCCAGTTTTGGGCACTGTTACTTTTATTATTAGTGTGTTTGTTTCTAGAATAATATTGCATGAATAAACGTCACCAAACAAACGACGATCGAGACCGTACAAGGAAGATATTGGAGCAAAAATGACGTGAACTTGGACGACGCCGGTACCAGAATTGAAGAAGCCAAAATGAAGCGCGCCACCCAAATCGCACGTCCTGGAATACTAGGGGAGTACTACGTTTCCAAACACCTTTTCAATTAGAATATACGCAATTACTATACCACTATAAAAACTAAGTGTGGGATTGGCAACCCCACCAATATAAACATTTAATAACACATACGCCTCCTTTTAAAAACTAAAGTGTGGGATACTCCGTATCCTTAACATTGAGGACAATGTTATTTTAAAGTGTGGGATAGCAAATGTTGCACATAACGATTCTTGTAAAATCCTCAAGTTTTCATAAAATTTAAAAACTTTTTGAACTTTAAAACGCTAAGGATAATTAAATTCTATAAAAGATCAAAACGTTTTTACAAAATAGACAAAAAAGGGTAAAACAAGGTTGAAAACTTTTCGCGAAAAATCAAAATCGATTTCCAATAGAGCATTGCATAACGAAAGGCGCAATTCGACCCGTTATAATTGTTGTGAGGCACCCCCAAATAAGGCTTTATAAGCACTCATTTTTAGTGCTTCACTATATTTCCGTTGAGTGCGCCGATGTTAGCATCTCGGAATCAGAACTTGCTCTTGATCTACATTTCGGAATCACACAGTTTGACGAGAACGAATAAGTTAAAACCTTAGCTACCCACGAAGACGAAAATAACCTCCACCTCCATTTCCACTTTCACTTTCGCTCCACAAAACCCATTTAACCTTCCTTTACCCACTCTATCCTCTTCAGAAACAAATAAAACCCGACGAATCATTTCGTCAGGAAACCTTCAGAACCACAAATAGAAAACTGCGAGCATCCAAGTCAAGTATCAAAGAAGATCGCCCCAAAACGGAGACCTCGAAGAGAAAAGCAAAAGATGCTTTCAAAAAAAAAAAAAAAAAAAAAAAAAAACTAGAGCAAAGTCTCTATGAATAAAAGGCTCTGAGAAAGGGAGCAGAACCAGCAAAGACTCGAGAACAGAACTCCTGGCGGTCAAAAAGAAGGATGCTCATCAAGAAATTCCCAACAAAAAGCTTAAGGGATCGACGAAATCAGTCTTTCAGAACAAAACTCCTATCTATCAAAAACCTTTCGCACCCTAGAAACTTCAACATTCCCCATCTCTTCATAACGCAAGCTAGGTCGATAACCGAAAATTCTCGCAAATAAGTGATAGAGATTTGAGTCTTGATCAAGCCTATGACGAAGAATGCGAGCATGACTGGCTAAGAGTGACTTCATTTCTTAGAACGTTAGGACACCCTAAACACTTGAGTGAAATGAGTGACCCGAGTGAGATAGCCTCAGTTATGTAACCTCCTCTCATGCTTGCGGGAAAAAAAGATTTGAGAATAAGCAGAAGAATAAAACCGAGTTTTCGCTCTTCCGTCTTGCGGAACGAAACAGCTTGATCTCTACGAATTAAAGTCCTCACTGTTCTAAGTTCAGAAGTTTGCTTGAGGACAAGCAAAGTCTAAGTGTGGGATATTTGATATCGGCTAAAAAGTCACGTTTTTACCCCCGATATTGAGTCCCAAAAAGCATAAAGTTTAACGCTTTGTCGGTAAAATAATCGTTTTTTTGGTTAAACTTGTAGGCAAAGTAATTACGAAGACGATGCAAAAAGAATCAAGAGAATCGGAGCTAAAACGAAGATTCTAGAGCGAAAACGGTGAAAGTCAAGAAATCAAATTACGATCCAGGAAACGAGCTGACCAAGACCCCGGATCCGGCCTGCCATCCGGCCTGCCATCCGGCCTACCACTATGGATCCGGTTTGCCAAATCCGAGCCACCATCCGGTCTGGCAGCACGGATCCGGCTTGCCAGGTCCGGGCCACCATCCGGCTTGCCATCCGGCCTGCCAGCCGGATTTTGGCAATTTTCAAGTCTATAAATAGGGCCTTGTCCACTCATTTCAACACACACCTCTCTTCACTCTCTCACTACAATACACTTTCTCACACTAGAGCTTTCAAGGCCTTCTCACCTCCGAGCGGGAAATTAAGTACCCGTAGGCGAACGCCGAAGATTGTACTAGGAGCGGGCTAGAGGTTGTCAGCACTTGTAATGGTCCAGATCTCGTCTGTAAACGGTGAACGCTTTCCTTAATTTAATAAAGTTATTATTTTGAGTTGCTTTCATCTTGCATGATTATCTAGCTGTTACAATTGTTTATTATATGATTGAATATTTTATCTGAAACTTGTTATGTTGTTATGCTGAAACCTTGACGGTTTAGTAGTTTAATTTACGGATCACCCTTTCCGCTTATTCACGTGGCTATAACCTAGTATTAGGACCTGATCAACCCTAGGATACCTGGTAAGTAGTTATGTGTGCTTAACGTCACAATAGGGATATAGTACCTACGTACGAATAAGTATTTGTTCGTCATAGAAGAGCTGCCCATTTAGGTTGTGATTAGAGTTAGCAATAGAGAGTTCAGTGAACACTAGCTTGCTCAGAAGCATGATTCGCGTCAGAAGCAGTTTTCTTGAGATGCTGTAAGATGATCCGGGGTTGAATAAGTGATCGCAAAGGAGAGACTTCTATTCCAATTAGCAGTACCTTAGGATATCTAAGATTGCACATCTGTTAATGTTGAGGCATAGTATAGTAACCAGTGGTAGGATATTGCTTTAGTTAGACCAACTAGGATTAAGAAAAGCCGAGACGTTCCTCTATAGGGTAACCCACTTTGTTCATGTACCTAGGATTCTTTCCATAAGGTTGTTAAACCTTTTAGCTTAGCGTTGGGAGTAGGGATTACCTGTCTTAGCCAGAATCTTCAAAGCCTAAACTCTTAGTGACAAATCAGTTAGGTTCACAGCCCAGTTGATTGAGGTTTAGTGTTTATCCTAGGAAGTTGAACTCTTGCAATAATTCCCCTTCAGGATCCTATTCATCATACCTATCTTTACTTTTCCTGTCTAATTATTATTCTATCTTACTTAGTTAATCTTAAAACTATCACCTCTTGTCACTAGGGTTAACTGTATAGGCACTTTTGTCCCACGTTATCGAGCAAACATACAAAAATACGTACCTGAGGTATACTTACCGCTTACTCGTTTAAAGGAAGACAAGTAGGTGAATTATAGCTTGGAACCCCAGCTAAATATAAATAAAAAACAACCACTACTCTATCCCCGTGGTAGGACTGATTCTGACGCTCCGCGACCTAACGACACCGCGGAAATAAAACCGTCCGTTTCGGCCACATCAATCACCATAAGATACATTTTTTTATATTATCATAACATTAATTATTGTAGATATAATCAAACTAAGTGAATAAAAATTCTATTGGTTTTCGTTACAATTTATATTTATAATATATGTATAATATGTATACATAGATAAAGACACACAGATATTATCGCATAAGTTGTTTTCAAGTCACTTTCAGATTTTACATTTCTTCCTGTCTTTCATGTTACCCGTGATTTCATGTCGACCAACTTATTATATACTAAATCAATCATATAAGGTTTATTGATAAAATTATTCAAGTATCCACTATCTTATAATATACATACTTTACATATAAGCAGAGGAGATGTTATTCTTCTTCCTTTCCATTTTCATTCTTCCTCTTGTACTCCCATCTTTTAATTTCTGCAACCGAGACCATCATCAAGAACCATCACCACCATTAACCAAAGTTAAACCGCCACTCTCACCTATTTACCATCCAAGAATCACCATAACACCATCTTCACAATTGTTTTATAAGTGTAACCCATTATCTTCTAATACCCTCAACCGAAACCAACCCACCACCTACATGTTTCTGCTTTTGCAACATCACCTGTAACATCCTGTTACCGGGCCTAGCTGAAATGACCCTTTTGACCTTGGGTGTGTTTGTGTGTTATTATAATAATTATATGTTTATAATTATTTGGTTATTTAGTTGAGACCAGTTTGTGACAAGGGTCACAGAACAGGTTGGTTTATTTAATTTGGACTCCGTTAGGGCAGTCAAATTAAGTACGAAAGTTATTAGATAACTGGTAAATACCCGTGTGTGATGGGGTATTGTGTTTGACACTGATATATAAGCAATATATCAGCTCCTTCTCTTATTTTCTTGAATGTCCTAAACAAACCCGTACCTAACTCTTTCACTCTCTTGAAACCCTAATCTCCAAATCATGTTGTTGATCCTTGTTTTTGTTGGAAATTAGTAGCAAGTGATTTCTTGAGTCTAAACCAGGTAAGAATCGTTTGATTTCATGTTTAAATCTTTGTTAATTGGGGTTTTTGTTAGTTTTTATTCAAAGTGTAATTTTGGGTCAAGATTACTTAAATTGATGTTGTTTGTACGAAATTCTTGTGGGTTTATGTCCCAAAATGTTTGATAAATAAGTTGTGGTCGGTTTTAAGGTCAAATCTGAGTCCAGGATCGAGATTTGGTGATTTGGGTGTGAAACCCGTCACTTTGCTGCTGCTGCAGCTGATGAACTACCCTCGGCCGATGGTCGTTGACCATCGACCGATGGTGAGGGACGATCGGCCGGTGGACAAGACCATCGACCGATGGTATATGACTTCTGACCAGCGGATGTAATTTTGACGATCGGCCGATTGGGGGAGACCATCGACCGATGGTGTGTTGACGATCGGCCGATGGATGGGACCATCGACCGATGGTCTTAGACAATGAAATTTATACTAAGTGTTGAGTTTTAGCTGTTATGCTGTCTGTGTGTTTTTATGATTTTCAGGATGTAAATTCTGAAAATGCATAAGTGTTAAGTAGACCTTTTTGTGGCGCTTTTTGTGACTGATTTTCTGTATTGTGTTGTTTTGTGTTATCGGATGGAAACTAACTTGATTTGCCTTATGTTCAGGTAATAAGGATAAGGAAGAAGCTCAGTGATAGTTTATCTGAGCTAGTTGCTGGTAATCGGTGAGTGGGATTATCTCTTGGTATAGTATAGAGTAGCAAGTTGCGCTACTATGTTGATATTGTTGTTAGTTGCCATGATTAGTAGTTATGTTGTGCCGTTGATCTCCGTTAGGGTTGCCATGCTTTTAGTAGTATTAGTTGCCTGTAGTAGTAGTTGACTAGTTGTATGTGCACAAGTTGTTGTAGTTGCCTGTTGGAACCTATTGTTGTTAGGTTCAGCTCAGAGAGGTCAACCTTGTTGTGGTTGGGTCCAGTTGGCTACTGTTTGTTGAGTATAGTGCTGAATGACGCATCACCTGCGTGTGGATTTACTATACTGGGGATTCAGTAGTAAGGACTTTTGGTAGACGCTAGACTGATCAGCTAGTGGTCGTGTGCTCGTACAAGCCGCCGAGTCTCTAGTTGGAGCATAGTTGCCAGTTGTTTTGTGTTGCATGTTGTTGTATGTAGTTGCTGTTGTAGGAATACAAGTTGGTACTGTATGCTAGACCTTTTGATAGTTCCATTCACTTAGCCTTTTGCTAACCCCTCACCTCCTCCCTTGCAGGTTTTGGATCTTAGTGCTGGTAGGGACGGGAGTCGGGCTGATGATATGTTTGACAAGACGAACTCTGATGTCTTAACTTTTGTAATTATGTAACTAGTCGTTTAACGTAACACCGGTGGTTTGTAATAAAGTAATTAACTAAGGGTATTTATGTAAATGAAATCTTCCGCTGTGATTTATAAAAAAAAAAAAATCTAGGGTGTTACAACTTGGTATCAGAGCATAGGTTTGGCCGCATGTACATTGTGTTAAATGTCATGTTCCCAAACCTTGTGTTGTGTCAAACATATCTGAGGGGACGGGTTAAGTGAATGTAGGGATTACATGCGTTAGTTGATAGGTACTAACCTGTTTTCCACTAAGCGTTTGTGTGAGTTGTTATGGTAGTGCAGTTATGGCAGATAACACAGGAAACGCAACTGGTCCGTCAGCCCCCAGAACGTTCAGAGCCCCAGATGAAGACGGATATGTGTCAGAAGAGGACCCGCAGGAACAAGTAATAGAATTGCAAAGTAAGTTAAAGGAAGCACATGATCGAATAAGGGAATTAGAACAACGGCGGGTAACCGTGAATCCAAGTGGTAGTGTACCGAATCAGATGATTAGTGGGTATCCGGTGCAGTCCAATATGTATCAGCAAACTGGAAATGCTTTCCAACAACAGCAATGGATACCACCTCAGTATCAGTTTCCACAACAGTATCAGATGCCACCTCAGTTTAATCAACAGTTCTCAAATCAGATGTGGGGTCCGTATCAGATGCCGACGTTTCAATCGCCGAAGAAATGTACGTTCAAACAGTTTCTGAATTGTAATCCACCCGAATATTCAGGAAGTTCTAACCCAACAGTGACCCTTAACTGGTTAAGAGAGATAGAAAAGGTTTTTGAGGCCTGTCAGTGCGAACCAGAATTACAGGTTATTTATGCTAGTCGTATGCTGAAGAATAGAGCAATGGTTTGGTGGGATACGGTTATTTCAAGTATACCAAAAGAGCAAGTGAGCATGATTACTTGGGGACAATTTTATAGTAAAGTTTGTGAGCAGTATTGTTCGTCTTATGACCTTAATCGAATTAAGACAGAATTTTTGGCAATAAAAATGACTCATCAGATGACGATAGATGAGGTGATTGAGCAGTATATGGATAAATTAAGGTTCGTACAACAGTGGGTTCCAGATGAGCAGTCCAGAATACAGCATTTTGTTAACATAATTTTACCAGAGTACAGAACGATGGTTAGGATGGCGACGACGTTATCGCAAGCATTTGTTATGGCCAAGATGGTAGAAGATGATGTCAGAGCAGCAAGAAACAGAATGGAAAGTTATGTCATGCCACAACAAGATCAGGTGATGAGTCAGTCGGACTCTAGGTCAAAGAAGTCTGTTAAGTTGAAACATAAAAGTGGGTCAGAACAGAGTGGGTCAGCATCAAGTCAGAATTCTTGGTGTTATAGTTGTAGATCATCTCATAGTGGTCCGTGTTCAGATTTAACCAAAAGATGTTTGAGATGTGGTATTGTGGGACACGAGATTCGGATGTGTTCGTTCCAGGAGGATGTATGTTGGATATGTCATCAAGTGGGGCATAGGTCAGCTCAATGTCCGTATGTAAGAGGATCAGGTTCTGGGGCGGGGCCAGGAGCGCAGTCGGTATCGGTAGGTGGATCTTCTGGTTCTCCAGTTGGGCAGAAAAGAAAGAATCCACCTACGGCAACAGCAAGAGCTTATCATATGGTTGCAGATGCGGATGTCGAATATGATGTGAATACAGGTATGTTTTAAAATCCTCGTATTGTTTAGTTATAATATATTTGTTTTTGTGTAGATTGGTAGATCTTGTTTGTAGTGTAAGATGTACTTTGTTGGGTTATGTTGTTATATGTTTTGGTTTCGACCCTTGTGTGCTTTGTGGGGTAAGGGTGACCCTTAGGTTGACTTTTTGGGATTGAAAACCATGATTTGGATAGAGATGAGTTGTGATTTATGTAGTGGATTCTTAGACGGCAGGAGACTATTAGATAATGATACTGTTGTTACTGATGTGATGGAATAAGGGTTGTGTCGATTGGACAATTCTTTTCCTTAACCAGATGTATAATACTGCTAAGTTGAGCGTATTTTGACATTGAGGAACATATGTTGCGATTTCCTATGCTTGATGAATTTGTAGTAATGTTGCTAGATTATACTTGAACATTTGATGGACAATGTTTAAATAACTATGATTGGACAGATGGTGTAACTGATTAATTATAAAGTAGCTTAGTTATTGCCGAAGCATTTGAGGAGACTCATTGGACTTAAGATTAGTGGATGGAACAAGTAGTACTTTTCCGATTCTAGCGACGCAGAATGAAGGCATGACTTAGGATAATATACTTGTGTCCGGCCAACAGAAGTATATTGTGGTAAGTCATACGGAATTTCTGAGAAGCTGGAGGAAAATTAGGTGGCCTGTGCTATATTGGATTGTGACGCGACTGGACATGAGATGATTAACCTCTAAAGTTCTGTTGACTTAATAACAATTGTGTGGACATATGTATAGATTTTAGAATGATGACTGATTCTACTGCCTGAGCTTGGAATAATTGTGGAATATTGACTGTGTTATAAGTTGAATTTGATGATAGATTATGAGATTTTCGATACAGAATGACTTAGAAACGTGAAATTTGACTTGGATCATTGAATTAATAGTGAGGATTTGTGGATTCAAGTGGTTGACCAATGGACGTTGTGATGATTTTCATTGTATCAGACGTGAGTAAAAAGTTAGAAATTCCTTATGCGTGCACTTGTTTGAAGAAAGACGGTGGGTATTGGAAGGACGATTTGCTAGTGTGGGTTAATTATCATGTAAGACTTAGTTGAATTTATGGTTTGTTGACCATAGTTGACTCGATTCCCAGGACGGAATATCTTTAAGGGGGGTAGATTTGTAACATCCTGTTACCGGGCCTAGCTGAAATGACCCTTTTGACCTTGGGTGTGTTTGTGTGTTATTATAATAATTATATGTTTATAATTATTTGGTTATTTAGTTGAGACCAGTTTGTGACAAGGGTCACAGAACAGGTTGGTTTATTTAATTTGGACTCCGTTAGGGCAGTCAAATTAAGTACGAAAGTTATTAGATAACTGGTAAATACCCGTGTGTGATGGGGTATTGTGTTTGACACTGATATATAAGCAATATATCAGCTCCTTCTCTTATTTTCTTGAATGTTCTAAACAAACCCGTACCTAACTCTTTCACTCTCTTGAAACCCTAATCTCCAAATCATGTTGTTGATCCTTGTTTTTGTTGGAAATTAGTAGCAAGTGATTTCTTGAGTCTAAACCAGGTAAGAATCGTTTGATTTCATGTTTAAATCTTTGTTAAATTGGGGTTTTTGTTAGTTTTTATTCAAAGTGTAATTTTGGGTCAAGATTACTTAAATTGATGTTGTTTGTACGAAATTCTTGTGGGTTTATGTCCCAAAATGTTTGATAAATAAGTTGTGGTCGGTTTTAAGGTCAAATCTGAGTCCAGGATCGAGATTTGGTGATTTGGGTGTGAAACCCGTCACTTTGCTGCTGCTGCAGCTGATGAACTACCCTCGGCCGATGGTCGTTGACCATCGACCGATGGTGAGGGACGATCGGCCGGTGGACAAGACCATCGACCGATGGTATATGACTTTTGACCAGCGGATGTAATTTTGACGATCGGCCGATTGGGGGAGACCATCGACCGATGGTGTGTTGACGATCGGCCGATGGATGGGACCATCGACCGATGGTCTTAGACAATGAAATTTATACTAAGTGTTGAGTTTTAGCTATTATGCTGTCTGTGTGTTTTTATGATTTTCAGGATGTAAATTCTGAAAATGCATAAGTGTTAAGTAGACCTTTTTGTGGCGCTTTTTGTGACTGATTTTCTGTATTGTGTTGTTTTGTGTTATCGGATGGAAACTAACTTGATTTGCCTTATGTTCAGGTAATAAGGATAAGGAAGAAGCTCAGTGATAGTTTATCTGAGCTAGTTGCTGGTAATCGGTGAGTGGGATTATCTCTTGGTATAGTATAGAGTAGCAAGTTGCGCTACTATGTTGATATTGTTGTTAGTTGCCATGATTAGTAGTTATGTTGTGCCGTTGATCTCCGTTAGGGTTGCCATGCTTTTAGTAGTATTAGTTGCCTGTAGTAGTAGTTGACTAGTTGTATGTGCACAAGTTGTTGTAGTTGCCTGTTGGAACCTATTGTTGTTAGGTTCAGCTCAGAGAGGTCAACCTTGTTGTGGTTGGGTCCAGTTGGCTACTGTTTGTTGAGTATAGTGCTGAATGACGCATCACCTGCGTGTGGATTTACTATACTGGGGATTCAGTAGTAAGGACTTTCGGTAGACGCTAGACTAATCAGCTAGTGGTCGTGTGCTCGTACAAGCCGCCGAGTCTCTAGTTGGAGCATAGTTGCCAGTTGTTTTGTGTTGCATGTTGTTGTATGTAGTTGCTGTTGTAGGAATACAAGTTGGTACTGTATGCTAGACCTTTTGATAGTTCCAATCACTTAGCCTTGTGCTAACCCCTCACCTCCTCCCTTGCAGGTTTTGGATCTTAGTGCTGGTAGGGACGGGAGTCGGGCTGATGATATGTTTGACAAGACGAACTCTGATGTCTTAACTTTTGTAATTATGTAACTAGTCGTTTAACGTAACACCGGTGGTTTGTAATAAAGTAATTAACTAAGGGTATTTATGTAAATGAAATCTTCCACTGTGATTTATAAAAAAAAAAAAAAAAAATCTAGGGTGTTACATCACCACTCAACCATCTCCCACCACTACACAAAATAGTCACCACAAACCACACGTATTTTGTTCGACTTCTACGACTACGAGTACGACACCAACTCAAAATTCACAAGAAAACCCCAAGATCACCATTTCCATCGTTCACCTTCCATCATTTTTTTTTTCTCTTTCGCCACTCTCACCATCTCAACACCCATCACCAACGAACACCACCATGAAACCTTCACCTACACACCACAAGCAACCATCTTTCTCCTTCATTCTCCCTCTCACTTTTATCTTCTGTTTATATTTACGCCCAAACAATAAACTATACAGCTACTACTGTTCCGTTCTTTCTGTTGCAGCCACGTGCTGCTACAACTATTTTTTTTTTTGTGTTTTTCGAAAACAACCAACAAGAACCCAATGCTATTTCTTGCTGCTACAGCTCACGTGTCTGTGCAGCCACACACCATCGAAACCTACAACCAAACCCAACACAAACACCATCAAATCACTCGAAACAGCTACTGCAGCGAAAGTTTCCTGTTTCTTAATCTTTTTGTCGAAATCCATCATAACCCACCACCACAACTTATTCCTATTACTGCTGTAATGATTTGATAATATCACAAACATCGACTAGAATTTTTTTCTTTTGATCGAACCATATCATAAACCTGCAATTAGTGTATGTGCTTCTGCCTTCTGCACGAGTAAACCGATACCAAACCATCACTCATTGAAACCCAACACCATTAATCAACCTTGAACTGCTGTTTCTGTTTTTTAGCAACCTTCTCGAACCACTGCAACTGCATTCTTTATTTTTCTTGTGTTTCGATTTAACAAGATGAGATAATGATGTATTAAATATTAATACTCATAGCTTTATAAAGTCATCAAATAGATACAAATGGTACATGTTAATGGCCGACCAGTGGAGGGTGTTGATATCGAGTGTTTATTTTTATTTATTTTTTTTTAAACCACGGCCTCCATCAATTAAAACATCCAGCTGTATTTTTTTAAACCCATGAAATATGCCACTTGATGGATTATAGAAATTAGTTGTGATTTAATTCAGAAAGAGCCAAACAGTTTAAAGGGTTGAGCGTATGGTTGGGGAATAAAGAGGTCCTTAGTTCGAATCTGGGCAACTACATTTTTTTTTTTTACAATAGAAGACTGTATTGGAAGATTGGGCCGTGAGAATTATATCCATTGGGTTGTGAAGTTGGTTTAACTGGGCCGATACCTAGCTCCTATGTTGGGCCGTGACTTTGAATCCACCTTTCATTCTATTGGGCCGAAAAGAATAATATAATTAATTTCGGGGCATTCAAAACAGAAAAAGGAGATATAGAGGGACGGTTAGGAAAGTGTTCGGAGTACCGAGAGGTCTTGGGTTCTAACCTTAGCTGGGGCAATTTAATTATTTTTCTTGATGCTTTTCTTCAAAGGTAGTTTTCTATTACATATTATTATTATTATTATTATTATTATTATTATTATTATTATTATTATTATTATTATTATTATTATTATTATTATTATTATTATTATTATTATTATTATTATTATTAAGGTTACAAAAATCATTATTTTTAATATTAACATATAACTATTATCATTATTTTATTATTATTAGATAGTATTAGTATTATTATTAAAATTATTATCATCACAATTAGTAATATCATTGTTATTATTATTAATAGTATTGTTTTTTTTTTATAACAAATTATTGACTTGTGATTTAAAACTAATTACAAATAGATATATACTTTAATATAATTATATATATATGAATAATGAATATTTTACAAAATAACCATATATGAATATAACTGAATATATAAAACATAAATAAAGAATATATATATAACTACAACATTGGATATACATAAATATTGTATAGAAAGAATTATGTGATTATATATGTTAATATATATATTTGATATAGGTTCGTGAATCTGAGGTCAACTCTACACATGTTAAATGTCGTCATATGTATTTTTACAACAAAATACAGTATGGTGAGTTTCATTTGCTCCCTTTTTATTTGCTTCTGCAATATATATTTTTGGGACTGAGAATACATGCGCTGCTTTTATAAATGTTTTACAAAATAGGCCCAAGTACTAAAACTAATTCTAAGTGGGTTAGAATAAAAAATCCCCTAGCTTGGTAACTTTAACTATTGGTTTATGAACTGGTAGGCGCGAATCCTAAAGATAGATCTATCGGGTTTTACACCCCCACCCAGATGTTGTTCTAGTCACTACTAAACTAGAAGAACGGGTGTTTAGTACTTCGAGGTTAACGGAACGCACTTGATTCAGTGCACATATTATTATAACTCAGGGGTACACGCTCTTGTTAAGGCTAGTTACCGGGTGCCCATAACTTAGAATGTTTTTCATACACTTGCGAGTGTATTATGTTTATCAATATGAAATCTTGTGGTCTATTAAAATAATGGAAATGATTGTTTACGATAAACCTATGAACTCACCAACCTTTTGGTTGACACTTTAAAGCATGTTTATTCTCAGGTACGAATTAAGTCTTCCGCTGTGCATTTGCTCATTATAAGGACATTACTTGGAGTCGATCATCGCAATGGAACCAGATGTTGATGATTTCGTCCAGGGGGATAAGGACGGGTTGTTACATGTGGTATCAGAGCGTTGGTCTTAGTGAACCAGGTCTTGCATTAGTGTATCTAACTGATAGTCGTTAGGATGCATTAGCGAGTCTGGACTTCGACCTTAGCTGCATATTATAAGTATTGTTTATCATTCCTAGTAGAAAATTTCTTGCTTATGATTCCTAAGTTTAGACATGACTTCCTGCACTTATTTGATAGATAGTGTACAGATAAATTCATATCTTAGCGTATCTATTACTGTAGACTTTATCAGACACATTTCCTTAATTCTCTCCGTAATCTACGGGATCTTCTGTAGTATACATAGATATTCTATGTAATTAGAATATCATCTGATATCCGAAATTCTTTTCATATCGAAAACCCTTTATCAAATCATACGAAATGGAACTCACCACTAGTTCAAATCTCTCGAATTCTCCAGCTCCGAAAGCAGCGTCACCAGGATGAACCAACCAAACATCCATCCCCAATTCATCTGATGGGTTCGTAGTCGACTTAATCAATGGAGACAAGAAGAAAGCGATCATTTCCATCCACTAACTTTCCCTGTTGGCAAAGAACCTGAATCAATTACCGGCAAACCTGTTTGAAACACCATTTTCACTCTCGTTGCCTGAATATCTCGCCACGATTATATTCTATCCACAATTCTAAACCTTATTCATCCACTCGTTTTGACCGTCAATCATCCCGGAGTAATAGAAGAAGTCAACAAGCCTCGTGTTCAAGTCGTGGCATTGGAGAATATGGTGCAAAATTTACCAGCTTCAGCAACATCACCGACACCAACAGTACCACCAACAACCCAAGTTTCAACATCACACGCCTCAATATCTCATTCTGTACCTCGAGCATAATCATCATTCTACGTATCGTTCTACATCGATTATCCTCGCTCGACATGATGATTGTGAAATTTCTAAAGTGTTAGAGATTATGTAATCTGGTATTAACAATAAATCAAATGAGTTTAATATCTTATTAACTCATTAAATCCATGATTACATATGAAGAAAATATATGTATATTTTCATAAAGATTGTAATTAAAAATTCTTTCGTACAAACTGTTAATGGTGAAAATATTTTAACGGGTGGGTAATACCCAAGAAATATTTAGATTTCACATTAATAAGTTACATTGTACACTCTTCAGTTCTGATTCAGCGATCATTAACAAATACTGCTCAAATTCATACATACACGTATCCGTTCACCAAAGAATAACTATTTCCATTCAAATTCAATTTCATATTTGGATTTTGACCTATCAAAATTTAACAAGTGGCATAATGAAGAAAACATTGGATATAATAAAATTTGTTAGAAACAAACGAATTAACTAACTGAAATTCTATTAAGATTCCACGCTAACTGTTCCTAGCTAACTGTTCCCAGCTAACTGATTAACATTTAATTTATCGCAATTTACATTCTCGCAATTTTATTTATTGTTAATTAATTTCTGCACTTTACATACTGTCGGGACACATGTACAACAATACGTCGGATTAATTCTGAGACAACACGTTGTATAATGGGTCATGATATATATTTATTTACTATACGCACTTTAAATAACGGGACACGTATACAAGGTTTTGACCTATCATATCGACCCATCTATATATATTTTGGAACAACCATAGACACTCTATATGTTAATGTTGAAGTTGACTATACAGGGTTAGAGTTGATTCCAAAATATATATGGTTTGAGTTGTGATCAATACTGAGACCGGTACACGGGTCACGATACGTATTAATTAATTGTATATTAAATTATATATGAATTCATTGGACTATTGGACTATTGGACTATTGAACTGCTAACTTTGGACAATTAAAATGAATTAAAATATTGATTATAACATATGAAACTAAATAATTCTTCAAGTTTGCCACTTGATTTCATCTTAAACCTCATTTGTACCTCGACAATTACAATCTTTGCTCAAATCCTTCATGATTCTTGAAAACACCTCAATCAAAAGGATGAACCAGCCGCACTTCATCTACTAAAGAAAAGATTTATGCATATAATTATGCACCTGAAAAACTCTCGGAACCTAAGTAAACGTTTAACACATAGCTGTGTTAATTCCTTTGGCGTTATTATTACCCAAAATAACTTTGCAATTCCTTTCCAAATTAGCCAATTTTGTCACAGCTCCAGCAAGTTGATTTCGACTTCTCGTTCAAAACAACCTTATTATAACCTCGGAATATATGCGTACTCTTTTATTGTTACCGGAAACCTTTTCACCATACTACCATCCGCGTTTAATCATCCCAAAACGCAATTCTCCTGAAAACACCTCGAGTTGATAACTGATGACCCAAATCCGTTAACTTTGAAAATGCTGGCGAAGCAGCATGTTGTAGATGGTCTTAATGGCCAAGAGTTTGATGATAAATAATGGAGTGTAGGAAACACTCAATAGAAAATTTGTTACTGAAAAAAATGGATTAAGAAAAACCATGAAGGAGATTGTGAACAAATCACAAAGACTAAGCCTGTACTTAAAGAATCCAGATGATTCTGTATCCGAAGAAATCTTTAACGAATATCTTGCTCCTACGTATTCTAAATTCTGCGGAAAAATTTCTTCATCATCTTCTGGTCTTAAATATTTCAAGATATCATCTTATCTTTTGTTATAAATATCTTCGATATTTCTGAAGATACCTTCATAAATATCTTTATCAGAAATTATCTATCTCCTCGTGCTATCTATGTTACATCATAAAAGAAACTGTTTTAGTTTCTATGCTTCTATAAAATTTGAGTTTAAATATTGGATGATTTTTGGAGAAGTGTAGGGAATTGAAGCATGAGTTAGTATAATATAATGACGCCGGGCCAACGTGATTATATTACAGTAAGTCATGCTAAATTTCTAATGGAATGTGATGACGGTTCACAGACCTTGCCCTCATCATGTGCCATGTTACATAACTCTTTCATTCTACTTAATTTCTAAGCATATCACGGAAATATTTTCTTGATATTTCTGTTCTTCCGTAACTCCGACAATCTGCTAATAAATCGTGCTATTACATTTTCTTTTTGATTAGAAGATTCCTTTAAATTCCTTGAATTCTGAAAATCAACCTTGACTATGTCAGAAGTTAAGACGAACCTCTAATCACTTCATTTCACTCTTTTGTGATAGCTTCACTCGTACGCTTCGCATGATCGAATCGTTTTATCCATATTAATCAAAAATGATAAAACACTATTCATATTCGTCATGAAAATAATTATATTGTTAGCCATGACAACCTCACTCAAATTTCGGGGACGAAATTTCTTTAACAGGTGGGTAATGTAACGACCCGGAAAATTTCGACTAATTTTGAGCCAAATTCTCGATACGATGTAATATTTTCGACACGATAAGTAAAGTCTGTTAGGTTGAGTCATAAAAATTTTGAACTGTTTCATATATTCGATTGACCTTCGACTGTTCTCGACGATTCACGAACACCTAATTGTAAATAGATATATTTAATTATATATATATATATGTATGTAAATATTTTTTTTAAATATATATAATTATAATAAAAAAATATATCATATGTTTATTTTAGTAGTTAAACGGTAGGTAAGATAATCTATAGAAATGGCTACTAAATTATTTAAGTTACTATGTGTACAGTTAATATTCGATAGATATTATTATATCTACTATCATATAATATAAAATATATTATATTTATATCACATACAAAATGGAGAGATTTAAAACAACTCAATCACGACCTCACGTTTGAATTAAGGGAATCATAATTAAGATACATGACATAACCTTTATAGTTGTCCAAATATTTACCAAATCAATTTCAAGTTTTGTTAACTGATCAATCATGAATGTGTTAGGCAATCACCATAAGATACATTTTTTTATATTATCATAACATTAATTATTGTAGATATAATCAAACTAAGTGAATAAAAATTCTATTGGTTTTCGTTACAATTTATATTTATAATATATGTATAATATGTATACATAGATAAAGACACACAGATATTATCGCATAAGTTGTTTTCAAGTCACTTTCAGATTTTACATTTCTTCCTGTCTTTCATGTTACCCGTGATTTCATGTCGACCAACTTATTATATACTAAATCAATCATATAAGGTTTATTGATAAAATTATTCAAGTATCCACTATCTTATAATATACATACTTTACATATAAGCAGAGGAGATGTTATTCTTCTCCCTTTCCATTTTCATTCTTCCTCTTGTACTCCCATCTTTTAATTTCTGCAACCGAGACCATCATCAAGAACCATCACCACCATTAACCAAAGTTAAACCGCCACTCTCACCTATTTACCATCCAAGAATCACCATAACACCATCTTCACGATTGTTTTATAAGTGTAACCCATTATCTTCTAATACCCTCAACCGAAACCAACCCACCACCTACATGTTTCTGCTTTTGCAACATCACCACTCAACCATCTCCCACCACTACACAAAATAGTCACCACAAACCACACGTATTTTGTTCGACTTCTACGACTACGAGTACGACACCAACTAAAAATTCACAAGAAAACCCCAAGATCACCATTTCCATCGTTCACCTTCCATCATTTTTTTTTCTCTTTCGCCACTCTCACCATCTCAACACCCATCACCAACGAACACCACCATGAAACCTTCACCTACACACCACAAGCAACCATCTTTCTCCTTCATTCTCCCTCTCACTTTTATCTTCTGTTTATATTTACGCCCAAACAATAAACTATACAGCTACTACTGTTCCGTTCTTTCTGTTGCAGCCACGTGCTGCTACAACTATTTTTTTTTTTGTGTTTTTCGAAAACAACCAACAAGAACCCAATGCTATTTCTTGCTGCTACAGCTCACGTGTCTGTGCAGCCACACACCATCGAAACCTACAACCAAACCCAACATAAACACCATCAAATCACTCGAAACAGCTACTGCTGCGAAAGTTTCCTGTTTCTTAATCTTTTTGTCGAAATCCATCATAACCCACCACCACAACTTATTCCTATTACTGCTGTAATGATTTGATAATATCACAAACATCGACAAGAATTGTTTTCTTTTGATCGAACCATATCATAAACCTGCAATTAGTGTACGTGCTTCTGCCTTCTGCACGAGTAAACCGATACCAAACCATCACTCATTGAAACCCAACACCATTAATCAACCTTGAACTGCTGTTTCTGTTTTTCAGCAACCTTCTCGAACCACTGCAACTGCATTCTTTATTTTTCTTGTGTTTCGATTTAACAAGATGAGATAATGATGTATTAAATATTAATACTCATAGCTTTATAAAGTCATCAAATAGATACAAATGGTACATGTTAATGGCCGACCAGTGGAGGGTGTTGATATCGAGTGTTTATTTTTAATTTTTTTTTTAAACCACGGCCTCCATCAATTAAAACATCCAGCTGTATTTTTTTAAACCCATGAAATATGCCACTTGATGGATTATAGAAATTAGTTGTGATTTAATTCAGAAAGAGCCAAACAGTTTAAAGGGTTGAGCGTATGGTTGGGGAATAAAGAGGTCCTTAGTTCGAATCTGGGCAACTACATTTTTTTTTACAATAGAAGACTGTATTGGAAGATTGGGCCGTGAGAATTATATCCATTGGGTTGTGAAGTTGGTTTAACTGGGCCGATACCTAGCTCCTATGTTGGGCCGTGACTTTGAATCCACCTTTCATTCTATTGGGCCGAAAAGAATAATATAATTAATTTCGGGGCATTCAAAACAGAAAAAGGAGATATAGAGGGACGGTTAGGAGAGTGTTCGGAGTACAGAGAGGTCTTGGGTTCTAACCTTAGCTGGGGCAATTTAATTATTTTTCTTGATGCTTTTCTTCAAAGGTAGTTTTCTATTACATATTATTATTATTATTATTATTATTATTATTATTATTATTATTATTATTATTATTATTATTATTATTATTATTATTATTATTATTAAGGTTACAAAAATCATTATTTTTAATATTAACATATAACTATTATCATTATTTTATTATTATTAGATAGTATTAGTATTATTATTAAAATTATTATCATTACAATTAGTAATATCATTGTTATTATTATTAATAGTATTTTTTTTTTATAACAAATTATTGACTTGTGATTTAAAACTAATTACAAATAGATATATACCTTAATATAATTATATATATATATATTAATAATGAATATTTTACAAAATAACCATATATAAATATAACTGAATATATAAAACATAAATAAAGAATATATATAACTACAACATTGGATATACATAAATATTGTATAGAAAGAATTATGTGATTATATGTGTTAATATATATATTTGATATAGGTTCGTGAATCTGAGGTCAGCTCTACACATGTTAAATGTCGTCATATGTATTTTTACAACAAAATACAGTATGGTGAGTTTCATTTGCTCCCTTTTTATTTGCTTCTGCAATATATATTTTTGGGACTGAGAATACATGCGCTGCTTTTATAAATGTTTTACGAAATAGGCACAAGTACTAAAACTAATTCTAAGTGGGTTAGAATCAAAAATCCCCTAGCTTGGTAACTTTAACTATTGGTTTATGAACTGGTAGGCGCGAATCCTAAAGATAGATCTATCGGGTTTTACACCCCCACCCAGATGTTGTTCTAGTCACTACTAAACTAGAAGAACGGGTGTTTAGTACTTCGAGGTTAACGGAACGCACTTGATTCGGTGCACATATTATTATAACTCAGGGGTACACGCTCTTGTTAAGGCTAGTTACCGGGTGCCCATAACTTAGAATGTTTTTCATACACTTGCGAGTGTATTATGTTTATCAATATGAAATCTTGTGGTCTATTAAAATGATGGAAATGATTGTTTACGATAAACCTATGAACTCACCAACCTTTTGGTTGACACTTTAAAGCATGTTTATTCTCAGGTACGAATTAAGTCTTCCGCTGTGCATTTGCTCATTATAAGGACATTACTTGGAGTCGATCATCGCAATGAAACCAGATGTTGATGATTTCGTCCAGGGGGATAAGGACGGGTTGTTACATTACGGCATATGACAAGCAAGTCTACAGATGCGCTAAGATATGAATTTTTTTGTCTATACACTATCGATGCACTAAATGCAGTAAGACGTGTCTAGACTAAAGAATGATAAGCAGGCAATTCCCTAAGGATGATAAGCAGATGGTTTCCGACTAGAATGATAAGCAAAACTTTTTGACAGGCAGACACTGTCGAAGTCCAGACTCACTAATATATCCTAAAAACTACTAGTCAGACACACTAATGCAAGGCCTGGTTCACTAAGACCACCGCTCTGATACCAACTGAAAGAACCGGTCCTAATCCTCCCGGACGAAGTCTTCAACAGTTGGTCCCATTGCGATGATCGACTCCAAATAATATCTTTAATATGAGCTAATGCACAGCGGAAGACTTAATTCGTACCTGAGAATAAACATGCTTTAAAACGTCAACATAAAGTTGGTGAGATATATAGGTTTGATGCTAGCAGCGTTATAACTATAGACCACAAGATTTCATGTTTATAAACATAATACACTCGCAAGTGTGTGAAAAGCATTCCAAGCAGTGGGCACCCGGTAACTAGCCTTAACACGAGTGTGTACCCCTGAGTTATAATAATATGTGCACCGAATCAAGTGCGTTCCGTTAACCTCGAAGTACTAAACACCCATTTTTCTAGTTTAGTAGTGACTAGAATAACATCTGGGTGGGGGTGTAAAACCCGATAGATCTATCTTTAGGATTCGCGCCTACCAGTTCATAAACCAATAGTTAAAGTTACCAAGCTAGGGGATTTTTGATTCAAACCCATGTAGAACGTAATTTTAGTCACTTGTGTCCATAACGTAAATCATTTATAAAAACAACGCATGTATTCTCAGCCCAAAATATTTAAAGTTTAAAAGGGGCTATATACTCACCTAATGTATTTTGTAGTAAAAATACATATAACACCATTGGTAACTTATAAGGTTGGCCTTCGATTCACGAACCTATATCATTTATATATATATTAACGCACATAATTGTAATCGAACAAATAGATATAATTATAAATTTATTAGTTATATCATTTTATATTAACAACTTATAGATTTCATTATTTAATTAAATATATTCATTTTTAACTATTCTAAATAAATAAAGATATTAATATAATTAAATTATGTGTATTAATATATATTTTATTTAAAGATCATTTATTTGTTAAATTAATAATTGTAATAATACTAGATTAAGGATGATAATAATAACGATAGTAATAATATTGTTAATAACATAAGTATGTTAATTTGAAGAATAATACTGTTAATAATAGTTTTTAATAAAATAATAAGTTTAATAATAATGATAATTTTTAATAATAATACTAATGATAGTTTTTAAAATGATAATCTTATTAATTATAATAATAATTATATATATATATATATATATATATATATATATATATATATATATATATATATATATATATATATATTTTTTTTTTGATAATAATGTTAATGTGATAATAATACCTATCTTTGTAATAATAATAATGTAATAATAATAATAATAACTACCTTAAAACTAGCTTCCAAAAATAAATGCCTGAAACGGGACTCGAACCCGTGACCTCCCACTCACCCACAACACCTCTAACCATCCTCCTGTTCTTTCATATCTGATTAAAACTCAACCCATAAATATATATCTATAGTTGTCTGATTCATCCTCTTCATTTTCCAAAAAAAAAATAAAAACGTCCCAGGCCAGGATTGATCCTGTGACATCACGGCTAAACCAATCACCTTCCAACCACTAAACCGTTCGTTTGTATTCGCCATAACTCGTGTTTTTAAATTTTTATGTACAAACTCGTGTAACATCTTCATCATAAATCACTTATCATTTTCATCATCATCCACCATTCTTATCATACACTATTATCGTCATCTTAATCTAATCTTAATCCAACATCATTGTACACGTATGATTATCATAATCATACTATGAATCCTTATCATTTTCCTAATCATCATCACTGTAGTGCATCAATTATGATCGTAACATAATCAAATAACAATTCAATCCCTAGTTCAATCATCTCATGATCATCTTCATTAACAGACTCTTCGACCCATTAGCATACAAGTGCAACAACCCAACAGAATATTTAAAAAAAACCGACCCATTTCAGGCCCATCGGTGGTCCAAAACAAAACCCGTTTAAAACGAAAATGAATGATGATGGAATAAAGGCGCAAGTGGGATTATTTTGGTTAAATCCTTGTCGGCCAAAAGGAAAGAAAGATCACTTTATTAGACTTTAAATATAACAAGTGGTCTTTGTACAACTATAATTCAATAATAATAGCCATCCCTTTCCAGCTCATTTTCTATTAACATTACCATAATAAAAAAATTAGTTTACAGTTATATGAGAGTGGAGGTGGTGTGATTGAGATGGTGGCAGAATCATGGTGGTATGGTGGCGGATCAATGGTGATCAAGTGGTGTTTACGATTATTGTTGGGGTTGTTCTTCAAAAGAGAAATGAAACAGAAAAATAGTATCGTGAAGGTGGCGGTGATTTATGTAGGCGACGGTTATGGTGTTAGGAGAGAGAGAGGGATGAGTGAAAGGATGGTGGTGATCGAGTATTAACAATCAACATGTGTTCTTTGTGATGGAAGAGGTGGGTTGTGTTTCACGAAGGTTAGTAAGATAGAGAGAAGAGAAAGAGAGGTATAGGGTTGTTCCGGCGATGGTGGAAGTGGGTTTTGTGATGTTTAGCCGATGATTAGAAGATGGTGGTGTCTTGGTTGGTAACCGTGGTGGTTGTACGGTGATGGAGAAGAGATGGCGGTGGTTGGCTTACGATGAAAAGGATGGCGGTTTGAAGGCCGTATGTTCATGGTTGTTGAGAGAGAAGAGAGGTGTAGTGACGGTTTATGGTGAAGGTTGGGATGTTCATGGATGAGGTCCGGTGGTTCAAGGTGGCGGATATGAGATGTTTTACGGTGGTAGTTATATATATGATGGTGATGAAAGTTGAAGATAGATGAAGTGAAGGATGATGGAAGGTGATGATCGAATGGTTGCAGTGTTTTGCGTTTTTGATAAATTTGTTCAAGAACAAAGATACTAGTTTGGTTTCTTCAGCTTTTAGTTTAATAACTTCCCAAATGGTAATGACTGGGTTAAATAGGACGTAATGAATTAATTGATGCTGTATCATGATTTGATCCAAGTTGTATTTTAGTGATTATTGAAATTGATAAGAAACAAAACCGTGAGCAGGAATCGAAGAAAAAAATATAATCAGATAGTGATTGATAATTTATTCAATTAATTTATTTTATATAATATTTATAACTAATAAATATAAAAACCCTAATAGTAATAATGCTGTAATAAAAATAATAAAAATGTTAATATTATTGATAATAATAATAATAATATAATTTCAAATAATAATAATAATATGATAATGTAATTAATAACAATAATTATATTAATACCAATAATAACTATAATATAACAAATTTACATGTAACAATTACATAATATAAATGTTAATAATACAAAAGATACTAATATTTATAGTTATAATAACGAATGTTACAATAATAACGTGCCCATTATATTATAAATGGTAATTCTATCTATATGAATATATTTACTTAATATCAATTGTTCGTGAATCGTCGGAAATGGTCAAAAGGTAACTGATTAACCAATATAGATTTTTAGATTTTCTAGACTCAACATTGAGATTTTTGCTTATCGTGTCGGAAACATATAAAGCTTAAGGTTTAAATTTGGTCAGAAATTTCCGGGTCGTTACACACGACTAAAGCAATAATAGACGTGTTCAATAAGAAACTGACCCTAAGTATAGAGGACGAGAGTGTTACTTTTTCAGTGGATAGAGCCATGCAACAACCGCAATCTGCAGATGATACATGTTATTATATTCAAACTGTAGATCCATATGCAGAATTGTTAGAAGAATTTCCAGAATTACAAGGAACGGGAGAATGTTCGGTAGGAGAAGGAACTGAACCAATTGAATGTAAAGACCCGTCCTTATCCTCCTGGACAAAGTCATCAACATCTGGTCCCATTGCGATGATCGACTCCAAATAATGTCTTTAGTATGAGCTAATGCAAAGCGGAAGACTTAATTTGTACCTGAGAATAACATGTTTTAAAATGTCAACATAAAGTTGGTGAGATATATAGGTTTGATACTAGCAGCGTTATAACTATGGACCACAAGATTTCATATATAAACATTTAATAAAAATATTCTAAGTGGTTGAGCACTTGGTAACCATACTTAACATTTAATCACGTCGCATATTCCCTTTATTATGAAATCTTACTACACTGTACCAAGTGTAGTCACGAAACGAAGTACTGTGCAACCGTTGAATACTGGTCGTCCAGTCCGGTTGGGGTTGTCAGGCCCGATAGATCTATCAACAGGATTCGCGTTTACAATACCGCTGTAAATATTAGTTACCAAGCTACAGGGAAGTATGCCAGTGGTACAACTCAACGTAGAATATATTTTTCAGTGACTCGTGTCCATAACGTAAAACATAAAATACATGTATTCTCATCCCGAAATAGTTAGAGTTTAAAAGTGGGACTATATACTCACCATACTGTATTTTGTAGTAAAAATACATATAACATCATTGAATAAGTGTAGGGTTGGCCTCGGATTCACGAACCTATATTATTTGTATATCTATTAATACATATAAATGTAATGGAAACCAATTCATATATTTTTAGCTATGTAAAGGGATTAATACTTCTATATAATTTTCATTAATACTTATAATGTTTTAAAATGCCTATTTGTTATATATAAGTTAATTATCATTATATCAATATAACTAATATTTATATCAGTTAAAACGTAGTATTATGTAAAATTAGTATACTCATTATATTTTTATATAAATAGTTCATGTTTTGCCAAAATTAATAATTGTAATAATAATAAGATAGGGATGATAATAATAATAATAATAATAATAATGATAATAATAATAATAATAATAATAATAATAATAATAATAATAATAATAATAATAATAATAATAATAATAATAATAATAATAATAATAATAATAATAATAATAATAATAATAATAATAATAATAATAATAATAATAATAATAATAGTAGATATATAATACTTATAGTTGTGTTAATAATAATACTACCTATAATCATCATGTTGATAATAATACTAAAATGATTAATAAACATATTACTAGTTTTATTAATAATAACAACTAATAATAGCAATAATTAATACTAATAATACTAATAATAATAATAATAATAATAATAATACAAATATTAATAATAGAAATTGTAAAGGTTACAACCTTTGAGGTGAAGTCCAAAAAGAAAACGTTGCTGCCGGGTCTTGAACCCGCGACCTTATGCTCACTCAAACCAAAACACCCATCACCACTCCACCGTTCCTGTTTTTCTGAAGTTATACTATCCTAATTTAATTTAAACCTGTTTAATTAACTGTTTTTATTTCTCCTTCCTATTCAGATTATTCATTCGAACAGAGGCAATCAACCATAGCAATTACAAGCTGAAATGGTTTTTAACATAAACGATTTTATCTGGGGTTTTCTTTTATTAACAGCAAACAAAAAGAATTTTTAATAAATATAAAAAAAAAACTGTTATTGTTCGAGAAAAAAAATAATGAACCTAATATATGATTTTGAAATTGGGATGTTTTGAGGCCTCACTTTCTTCATAAAATATCTTTCAAATCGACATTAGAATACATTAGAATCATTAATTGATCCAGAACGTTTGACACTGATTCGAATTTCACTAGAATACATCGTTTGATTTTTTTTTTAAATAATAGTTTGACTTCAAAATTAAAGCTTAATTTAAGGAGTTGGTTCTTGAAACTTTTCGGATAGAATCAAAACATGAATTGGATCCCTTCTGCATTTCTAGTTTCTTAAAATTGATTCGCAATTAAGGCTTTGATGGAATTCGTTTGGGAGGAGGGTAGCGACACAGAACCTATTTCTTTTATTTATTATTATTTTTTTTAATATGGAAACAATTGTTAGAGATTGGAAATTGGTAGTAGTTCAAATGATTTACATTATGCTGTTAAAACTTTGCTATATTCGAATATCTTATAACTATAGATGGTCGACAGAATTTTCCTACAAACAAGGAGAAAGAACCAAAAAAAATTAAAAAGCAAATAATGACAGTTACCAGATATATGCATAATATATTTTGATTGGTACGGTTTATCAATTAGAAATAGGAACAAATCTTACAATTTAAGATATACATGCATCACACGTTTTTTTTTTTTTTTTTATAAGTATAATTACTATAAATAAATACATTAATAATATTAATACTCATTAATAATAATAATATTAATAATAATTATTGATAAATAGTCTAATTGTATTAATGATAAATATACTACTTGTTAAAAAAAATTATAACTTTTTAAGAATAGGTATAATAATGGTAATATGATAATATTGATAATAACATTAATGATAATAATAATCCTAATAATACAAATAATGGTATAACAAATTATACATATCAATTTTACAAATAATAATAATAATAATAATATCACCTTTGTTTTTATATATTTCCGTATTGTTATAACTCTTGCATTTATGGATTATAAGAATTTCTTAATATTAAATATAACTATATTAATAATACACTTTATATATACATACATATATATATACACATACATTTATTTACAATTAATTGTTCGTGAATCGTCAGGCATGGTCAAATGGTGACTAATTATCCGAATATAGATTTCAAACTTTCTAGACTCAACATTAGGGTTTTTTCTTATCGTGTCGGAAACATATAGAGATTAGAGTTTAAATTTGGTCGGAAATTTCCGGGTCGTTACAGTACCCACCCGTTAAAAAAATTTCGTCCCCGAAATTTGGTAGAGGTTGTCATAAATAACAATAGGAATGTTTTCATGACGAATATGAGGTAATGATAGAGTTTTATCATTTTTGGAAGATATGGATACAACGATTCGATCATGTGAAGCGCACGAGTGAAGCTATCACAAAAGAATGAAATAAGTGAATATGGAATTGTTTTAACCGATGACATGATTAGGATGGATTTCCAGAATTTAAGGGATTTAAAGAAAATCTTATGTAATAAGATTTGGTTCTTCAACGATTTAGGAAACGGGATTTTCTTTGACTTAATGCAGTAATCTGTTTCGACTTCTTTATTGGATATTTCACTATAAAACAACTCCCTTCGTTTCTTCTTCCTGTCCATGAGCAATAGTTCGGAATTCGTAGGTATAAGATTTGGAATGAACATAGCTAATGTCCTCAGAAAGGAAGGGTAATGGCATGATTTTGATTTGTCAAATTACCAGAATATCCAGAAAAATAGAACCATTAAGATGATTTGTTCGTAATACGTTTCGGAATTGAATAGAATGTAAGAGCCGTGCAACATGGCATATGATGACGGTACTGTGAATCATCACATTCCATTAGAAACTTAACATGAGTTACTGTGATATAATGAAGTTGATCAAGTTTCATTATATTATACTAATTCATGCATCAGTTCCCAACACTGCTTCAGAACATTCCTATTTCAAACTTGAAGGTTTCAGAATTTAGAAACTAACACAGTTTCTTTTATATTGTAACGCAGATGTTACGGAAAGATAAATGATCCTAGATAAGAATAGTTGTGAAAATATCTCCAGAAATACGGAGATTGTGTATAACGGAAGATATGAAGATATCTTATAATATCTAAGATAAGATGACGATGAAGAATATCATCTGGAAAGGTTTAGAATAAAGAGTAGGGTTCTTACTAACGGTTTCAGCACGTTCTGAATCGTTTGGATTCTTTGAAAGTAGATTAAGTTCTTGTGATCTATCCACACCTGCCTTCATACTTTGCTCAATCCGTTTTCCAGTTACAAATCTCCTCTTTTCTGAGCTTTACCAACCTACTGTACTTTATTGTAGATTTTTGACTTGTTAAAGTCGTTTACAGTTTTTGCTGCTTCATCAGCATTTCAAGAACTACTTCATAGTTCAGGGTGTTTTTCAGAAACTTCACATTCGGAGTATGAAACTCTTAGGGATAAATGTTATAGATAATACTGGAGAAGTGCTACGAGATTTTCAAAATACTCACTGCGGATTCCGCCAAAGAGATAACGAGCTGCTGGTATATCTGCTGATGATGTCATGGGATATAAAAGGTTCTCCTAGTAACGACGGCGAAGGACAACGTATTTATATCGAGATTATAATAGAAGTAGTCTTACTGAGAAGTCGAAGTGGAGCTGTAACAAAATTGACTACTTTGAAAAGGAATCGTATGGTTGTTTTTGCTAATGAATAATAAGGAATTCGACGCAAATACGCTTTAACTATAACTTCGGTTTCGAAAGTTTTCCAGGTACATAACTGTTTGTATAAATCTTTCTTCCGTAGACGAAGTGCGGTTGGTTCAACTTCTCGATCGAGGTGTTTTCAAGAATCATGAAAAGTTTGAACACGGATTGTAATTATCGAGGTACAAATGAGGTTTAAGATGAAATCAAGTGGCAAACTTGAAGAATTGTTTAGTTTCATATGTTATAATCAACATTTTAATTCATGTTAATTGTCCAAAGTTAGCAGTTCAATAGTCCGATTGTCCAATGGTTCAATAAATTCATATATAAATTAAATATATAATATTCGAATTAATTAATACGTATCGTGACCCGTGTACCGGTCTCTGTGTCGATCACAACTCAAACCATATATATATTTTGGAATCAACTCCAACCCTGTATAGCCAACTCCCACCTTCACATATAGAGTGTCTACAGTTGTTCTGAAATATATATATATAGATGGGTCGATATGATAAGTCGAAACCTTGCATACGTGTCCCGTTATTTAAAGTGCGAAAAATAAATAAATATGTATCATGACCCATTATACAACGTGTTGTCTCAGAATTAATCCGACGTATTGTTGTACATGTGTCCCGACGGTATGTACAGTGCAGAAATTAAAATTGCGAGAATGTAAATTGCGATAAATTAAATGTTAATCAGTTAGCTGGGAACAGTTAGCCGGAATAGTTAGCGTGGAATCCTTAACAATATTTCAATTAATTAATTCGTTTGTTTCTAACACTTTTTATTTTTGTCCAATGTTTTTCTTCGTTATGCCACTTGTTGGATTCTGATAGGTCAAAATCCAAATATGAAATTTGAATAGTAATGGTTATTCTGTAGTGAACGGATACGTATATCGGTAGTTGTAAATAGGATAGTAAATGATTGTTGCATCAGATTCGAAAAAAAAATGTACCGTGTAACTTATTAATGTGAATTCTAAATATTCCTCAGGTACTACCCACCCGTTAAAATATTTTTCATCATTAACAGTTTGTACAGAAGAGTTTTTAATTACAATCTTTATGAAAATATACTTGTATATATATTTTCTTCAGATGCAATTATGGATTTAATGAGACAATAAGATATTAAACTCATTTGATTTATCGTTAATACCAGATTATATAATTTCTAACTTTAGAAATTACATAATCGTCATATCGAACGGAGATAATTGATGTGGAATGATATGTAAAGTGAGGATAGTCAATGTAGAACGTTATGTAGAACGAAAATAATGCAGATAGAACAATACGTAGAACGATGATTATGCTTGAGGTATAGTTTGTGACGTGGAGGTTTACGACGTGATTGTGGTTGGGTGTTAAGAGTATTGTCGGCGTTGATGATGATGATACTGATTATGCTGCTGGTGCTGCTGCTGATGTTTGTAACCTTCGCACCGTGTTCTCCAAAGCCGTCACACGAGCACGAAGTTCGTTAATTTCTGCTAGTACACCAGGATGATTGGCGGTTGGGGTGAGCGAATGAACAAGATCCGAAATATGGGATAGGATATAATCGTGACGAGATACTCGAGAAATGAGAGAGAAAATGGTTTCTCGGACAAGTTCGCCGGTAAGTGCTTCAGGTTCGTCGTCAATAGGGCAATTCGGTGGGTGAAAGGGATCACCTTCTTCTTGTCTCCAATAATTTAGTACACTACGAACCCACTCCCAATTCATCCAGAATAGATGATGGGAAATTGGTTGATCCATTCCAGTGACGCTGCCTTCGGAGCCCGAATGAAAATCCATATCAGCGTAGCTGTCGGAGTCGGAGGATTTCGAACTGGACGCGGAGTTCATCTTGTATAGTCGGGGAATGAATTTTTTGTTTTGGATAAATTATAGGAGTTGGGTTTGATATTCTTCAATACCTAACTTACATATGTATTTATAATACTCAAAATCCCGTGATTTGCGGAGAATCTTTGAAATTCGTCAGGCAATGTCTATAGCAACAGATACGCTAGGATACGAATTTTGTCTATACACTATCGATGCACTAAATGCAGTAAGACGTGTCTAGACTTAAGAATATTAAGCAGGCAATTCTTAAGGATGATAAGCAGATGATTTCCGACTAAATATGATAAGCAAAACTTTTGACATATAGACACGGTCAAAGTCCAGACTCATTAATGTATTCTAACAACTACTAGTCAGACACACTAATGCAAGACCTGGTTCACTAAGACCAACGCACTGATACCAAATGTAAAGACCCGTCCTTATCCTCCTGGACAAAGTCATCAACATCTGGTCCCATTGCGATGATCGACTCCAAATAATGTCTTTAGTATGAGCTAATGCAAAGCGGAAGACTTAATTTGTACCTGAGAATAACATGTTTTAAAATGTCAACATAAAGTTGGTGAGATATATAGGTTTGATACTAGCAGCGTTATAACTATGGACCACAAGATTTCATATATAAACATTTAATAAAAATATTCTAAGTGGTTGAGCACTTGGTAACCATACTTAACATTTAATCACGTCGCATATTCCCTTTATTATGAAATCTTACTACACTGTACCAAGTGTAGTCTCGAAACGAAGTACTGTGCAACCGTTGAATACTGGTCGTCCAGTCCGGTTGGGGTTGTCAGGCCCGATAGATCTATCAACAGGATTCACGTTTACAATACCGCTGTAAATATTAGTTACCAAGCTACA
Source organism: Rutidosis leptorrhynchoides (assembly GCF_046630445.1). NCBI lineage: Eukaryota > Viridiplantae > Streptophyta > Magnoliopsida > Asterales > Asteraceae > Rutidosis > Rutidosis leptorrhynchoides. The sequence continues at coordinate 233,616,659 of NC_092343.1, forward strand.
GGGACGTATGCCAGTGGTACAACTCAACGTAGAATATATTTTTCAGTTACTCGTGTCCATAACGTAAAACATAAAATACATGTATTCTCATCCCGAAATAGTTAGAGTTTAAAAGTGGGACTATATACTCACCATACTGTATTTTGTAGTAAAAATACATATAACATCATTGAATAAGTGTAGGGTTGGCCTCGGATTCACGAACCTATATTATTTGTATATCTATTAATACATATAAATGTAATGGAAACCAATTCATATATTTTTAGCTATGTAAAGGGATTAATACTTCTATATAATTTTCATTAATACTTATAATGTTTTAAAATGCCTATTTGTTATATATAAGTTAATTATCATTATATCAATATAACTAATATTTATATCAGTTAAAACGTAGTATTATGTAAAATTAGTATACTCATTATATTTTTATATAAATAGTTCATGTTTTGCCAAAATTAATAATTGTAATAATAATAAGATAGGGATGATAATAATAATAATAATGATAATAATAATAATAATAATAATAATAATAATAATAATAATAATAATAATAATAATAATAATAATAATAGATATATAATACTTATAGTTGTGTTAATAATAATACTACCTATAATCATCATGTTGATAATAATACTAAAATGATTAATAAACATATTACTAGTTTTATTAATAATAACAACTAATAATAGCAATAATTAATACTAATAATACTAATAATAATAATAATAATAATAATAATAATAATAATAATAATAATAATAATAATAATAATAATACAAATATTAATAATAGAAATTGTAAAGGTTACAACCTTTGAGGTGAAGTCCAAAAAGAAAACGTTGCTGCCGGGTCTTGAACCCGCGACCTTATGCTCACTCAAACCAAAACACCCATCACCACTCCACCGTTCCTGTTTTTCTGAAGTTATACTATCCTAATTTAATTTAAACCTGTTTAATTAACTTTTTTTATTTCTCCTTCCTATTCAGATTATTCATTCGAATAGAGGCAATCAACCATAGCAATTACAAGCTGAAATGGTTTTTAACATAAACGATTTTATCTGGGGTTTTCTTTTATTAACAGCAAACAAAAAGAATTTTTAATAAATATAAAAAAAAACTGTTATTGATCGAGAAAAAAAATAATGAACCTAATATATGATTTTGAAATTGGGATGTTTTGAGGCCTCACTTTCTTCATAAAATATCTTTCAAATCGACATTAGAATACATTAGAATCATTAATTGATCCAGAATGTTTGACACTGATTCGAATTTCACTAGAATACATCGTTTGATTTTTTTTTAAAAATAATAGTTTGACTTCAAAATTAAAGCTTAATTTAAGGAGTTGGTTCTTGAAACTTTTCGGATAGAATCAAAACATGAATTGGATCCCTTCTGCATTTCTAGTTTCTTAAAATTGATTCGCAATTAAGGCTTTGATGGAATTCGTTTGGGAGGAGGGTAGCGACACAGAATCTATTTCTTTTTTTTCTTTTTTTATTTTAATATGGAAACAATTGTTAGAGATTGGAAATTGGTAGTAGTTCAAATGATTTACATTATGTTGTTAAAACTCTGCTATATTCGATTATCTTATAACTATAGATGGTCGATAGAATTTTCCTACAAACAAGGAGAAAGAACCAAAAAAAATTAAAAAGCAGATAATGACAGTTACCAGATATATGCATAATATATTTTGATTGGTACGGTTTATCAATTAGAAATAGGAACAAATCTTACAATTTAAGATATACATGCATCACACGTTTTTTTTTTATAAGTATAATTACTATAAATAAATACATTAATAATATTAATACTCATTAATAATAATAATATTAATAATAATTATTGATAAATAGTCTAATTGTATTAATGATAAATATACTACTTGTTAAAAAAAATTATAACTTTTTAAGAATAGGTATAATAATGGTAATATGATAATATTGATAATAACATTAATGATAATAATAATCCTAATAATACAGTGCAAGTCCGGTGTATTCATTAAACAAAGAATTAAGACCTTGTTACAGTGTAAGTCCCCAATTAGTTGGAATATTTGACTTCGGACATAAGGACTATTTGACGAAGAACCTCGCATTTATAATTATGCCCGTTGGATCATTATAGACAAAACCGTATGGACATCTTGAATAATCCAAGACAAAGAACAATTAACCCATCGGACTAAAACTAAAATTAATACGCCGAACATCATGATTATGGAAGTTTAAATAAGCATAATTCCTTTTTATTTCATATTTAATTGCACTTCTAATTTACGCATTTTAATTATCGTACTTTAATTTCTGTCATTTAAATTATCGTCATTTACTTTATGCTTTAAATTAAGTTATTTTTATCTTTAATATTTTGTTTTAGGATTTAACTGTATTTTAAGTTTTAAAAATCGACAAACCGGTCATTAAACGGTAAAAACCCCCCTTTTATATATTTATAATACTACTACTTAATATTTATATATTTTTCTTTTTATTGTGCGTTTAACTTTTCGAGCTTTCCCTGTGGAACGAACTGGACTTATTAAAAGCTATACTATAATACGATTAGGTACACTGCCTATAAGTGTTATAGCAAGGTTTAAGTATATCCCACTCGATAAATAAATAAATAACTTGTGTAAAATTGTAGCATATTTAATAGTATTTCGCACTAAAAATAATACTATTTCGTACCCCTTCGCTTTAATATCACCATGATAGAAGTTTGGGTTAGCGTAATTATGTTAATTTAGTACGATTACTGTCGTAATACTGAACTAGGAAGTCTGATAGATTTGTAAGCTAGAATCTTAAGAATTGACCAACCTAGGTTGTGATCAGGACTTGTCCACCTATATGAATTTAGCTACTTCATAGGATTAAGACTCCTGGTTATACTGTATCTGAAGATTCTATGAACTCGGTATGGCCAGAGTTCTCGATAGGCATTTAATGCGCTTTTAGGACACGTAACTTAGGAATTGAGACATGAATGACCTAGTATGCCTATTGAATATTCCAAAGAGACTTCTTAGGAGATGCTAAGATCTAGTTAGTGCCTTCACTATGTGACCCAAGCCTATTGCATGTTCTTGTTTGATTGTTGCCTTAGTACTTAGTCATATCAACTGTTTAGGTATTTAATAGGTTTCTATCTGCTTTACTATCAGTATATCAACTGTAATGATGTATAATGCTTGAATTGATATTATCTCACTAGTATGATGGAATGGTTGTTAGTTTTCATTTAAGGTTTTGCCAACTTAAACCGACGGAATCCTTCCATTTCTGATCAGTGTTCAATCAACATGGCGCGTTGTTATTCATTTAACTAAACTGATAACAAGGGTTAGGATTAGAGCTCAACTCACTAATAAACCTAGCACTTTACTGAGGATAACCTCCGAGGTATAGATACCTTTCAATTATACAACCAAGTGACATACTTCTCACTGCTCAAAGAGAACTCCGAGAGTTCAGAGACAAGTAGGTCTATGTAATTGGCTCATCCAACCAGATATACATCATTCCAATCATAGTCTTAACATAAGCATAATTACCTTTCTCTAACCCAATACTGATATCTTGGTCAACATTTCCCTGATCTGCAAACTCCGGATATCCTTCCACTTATTTACTTTTCTGCACTTTGAACTTTTAGCTTAAACCAACTACTATCCTTTATCTGGGTAATTCAACTAAAAGACAATTATCCACTAGATCTTCAATTCGTTAATCCATAAAAAACATGACACTAGGTTAACTTACACCTTCTACACCTTAGAAAGTAAAAGTAAATTTATGCCCCGCACAATATAAATAAACAAAACCACTATCTGCTACCTTGATCAACCGAATCAGACGTCCTGCGTCCTAACGACACCGCACGAATTAAACCGTCTGTTTCAACCGTACCTTTGTAGTCACATCAGAGTTTTCTGGCACAGCCGCCGAGGATCGAAATTGACAAAGATTTTAAACAGACAAAAGTATTGTTTGGTGGTGTCTAAGAAAGACAATTATACACGGACTTGGTTGTTGGATTTTGTGAACAGTCTCCAATTATATTGGAACCAAAAGGATCCTACCTCTCCGTAGTCGTCCTGGCCACCTAGATACAAGTAATCTGTAAGAAATCCTATCAGTTAAATATCCGATTAGGTTAGCGATCGAATTTCAAGAATAGTTGTTTTATTAAATTATCGATCCTTTTAGTAAATTAATATTTTCTAAAAGTTATTTTAAGTCTTTTTAAACATAAAATCTAAAAATGGAACAAGATACCCTTGCTTCTATGCATAAGTCGTGCTTAGAAGAAAGAGGAGGACCAATCACTTTGAAACCGAAGAAATTCCTGAAATTAGTTCACACATGATTAAAACTAGTCAGTATGATCTGTAAATTTCAAGGATTACCGACTGACGATCCAAACTTTCACTTAAATAAATTTATCAGTCTGGTTGACTCTTTTGAAACTTCATCTTTTCCAATATTCACTTTCTGCACACGCTTTAGCATGGTTTGACGAACTTAACCTGAATTCAATACATTCATGGGAGGATCTAGCCACCAAATTTCTAAACAAATTTTATCCACCCTCACTACAATCATGTTTAAAAATGACATCACAAAATTTTCTCAAAAAGAAAATGAGTCATTGTGTCTAGCATGGAATAGAATAAAGATGATGCTTAAAAGATGTCCGAATCATTCGTTAAGTCAGGCAGACATAATTTGTACGCTTTACAATGGTTTGACCAAGGATGATAAGTCTCTCCTAGACATGGCCTCGCAAGGCAATTTCATGTCCCGAACAGCAGACGAAGCATGGAATCTCTTGGATACAATAGCTGCACAGCAGGAAGATTGGAGCAATGAAGCTGCTAAGAAGGATGACGTCTTCGCTCATACGGTAAAAATGCTGGAAACCAGGTTACAAGATCTCACCCTTACTCTTCAAAGTTTACCAATTCCTAGAAACTCCGATGCTACTAGAGCCAATCTAAGGTATCCTTACCCTAGATGGGCACATAAACAGTAAAATAGCTCGGAGCATAATATAATCTTCCCGTTACACAAACCTACTCTCCACTCTAAGGAAATTTTAGTTGAATTTATGAAAAAGCAATACATGATAAACCTTCAAGTCATAGAATGTCAAAATAAGTTCGATACTTTGATAAAGATTTTTGAAAAATTAATCACCAGTTTTCAGCTTACCCTTAAACGTTTAACCACTAAAGTTGATATAGAGTGTAGTGAGTTTGATGCCCTAGTAATCACTAGAGGAGGGAAAGAAACAACTGTCAATATACCCATACAAGATTTTTCCGATAAGGAACCTGTGTCAATTGACCCAGTTGTCAATCCACCAGAACCTATCTCTCCTAAGGCCCCATAAATTATTCCGCGCACCCGCAACCTTTTCCAGGTAGGCTTAGGAAGGAAAACAAGAAGCACAATTTGCTAAGTATTGAGATATTATCAAGAATTTGCATTTGAATGTACGACTAGTATATGCTTTAGTAGAAATGTCAAACTGCGCTAAATTTTTCAAAGAACTGCTTACTAACAAAGAGAGATTAAGAGAGATAGTTAGCTTGCCCTTAAGTGAAGAATGTTCATTAGTGTTACAACATGGAATTCCCCCTAAGTTAGGAGATACAGGAAGATTCACGGTACCTTGCTACCTGCAAGATATCCAAAGTGTAAACCTAATACCCTATTCGTTATTCAAAAAGCTAGGTTTAAATGACTTATGGCCTACCAGAATGACTATCCAACTCGCGGACAGATCAGTTAAGATTCCTCGAGAAAATAGCTGAAGATGTCCTAGTCAGAGTGGATAAGTTCGCATTTCCCGTCGATTTCGTCATTATGGACATTAAGGAAGGCACGAAGGTCCCACTCATTCTTGGCAGACCATTCCTGAATACTGCCAAGGCCGTAATTGATGTGCACGAGAAATTATTGAAATTAAGGGTTGAAGGAGAATAAATCACATTCAATGTTGATCGTCTCATGAACCATCCTCGCGAAGAAGATGTGAATCTCTCTGATTCTTTTCAAGAACTCGTCAACGAATACTTGGAAGAAACCATGACTATATGTAGTCAAGATCAAATTTCTAAGGATCTGTTCTTTACACCTCTTGAAGGTAATCTAGACAACCATTCAGCCATAAACCTTAGTCAACACAAATCTCCCCTCTCTGAAAGTAATTTTCTTGGCAAGACTATCCATATAGCACCACTAGGACAAGGCATTCCTCTACCTCTGTTAAGGAGAAGACTGAATGAAGAAACACATTTCATTCCGGTATATCAGGAACCCCAGTCAAAAGAGGACTATGTGGAAATTCCTGAACCTACCTTCGAAACTAAGGAAGACGTTTCTGAGGAGGAAGCATTAAGAAGGACGGTTTTCAAAAATGAAGAACAGATAGCATCAGTGACCGCTACTGAAGAATCAGAATTCCAGGAGAAGTATGACTCATTATACCGAAAGGAGATAGCTAGGATGAAGCCATCTATCGAGGAACCTCCGGATTTGGAATTAAAGAAGTTACCCGACAATCTGGAGTATGCATTCTTAGAGGTATAATCGCAACTCCCCGTAATCATCTCGAAAGACCTCACGCCACAAGAGAAGGAGATATTGATTCAAGTTTTGAAATCACATAAGAAGGCAATTGCTTGGAAGATCTTCGACATAAAAGGAATCAGCCCCAACTATTGCATCCACAAGATCTTTATGGAAGATGATTTCAAACCATCAGTTTAGAGGCAAAGAAGGGTCAACCTAATGATTCAAGAAGTTGTCAAGAAAGAAGTAATCAAACTTCTGGATGCCGGTCTGATCTATCCCATTTCTAATTCTCCATGGGTTAGTCATGTTCAAGTGGTACCCAAAAAGGGAGGGACAACCGTAATTCAAAATGAGAATAATGAACTTATTCCAACACGGGAAGTCACCAGTTGGAGGGTTTGCATAGATTATCGTAAATTAAACGATGCAACCCGAAAAGTTCATTTTCCATTACCTTTCATCGATCAAATGTTGGAACATCGATCAGGAAATGAATACTATTATTTACTTGACGGTTTTTCTGGCTACTTTCATATTCCTCTCGATCCAAAGGACCAAGAGAAGACAACCTTTACCTATCCTTATGGAATATTTTCCTATCGACGCATGCCCTATGGGTTGTGCAATGCACCAGCTACATTCCAGCAATGCATGGTAGCAATATTCCACGACATGATTGAACGTTGTATGGTAGTCTTCATGGACGACTTCTCAGTCTTTGGTAGTACTTTTGATTCGTGCCTTTCTAACCTTGACAAGATGCTCACCCGGTGTGAAGATTCAAATTTATTTCTGAATTGGGAAAAATGTCACTTCATGGCTAAAGAAGGGATAGTTTTAGGACATAAGATTTCAAAAGCAGGAATAGAAGTTGATAAGGCTAAGATTGAGACCATAACCAAAATTCCAGAACCTACCACAGTAAAAGCGGTAAGGAGTTTCCTTGGACACGCCGGTTTTTACCGACGCTTCATTAAAGATTTCTCAAAGGTCACACGACCTCTCACTCATCTCCTAGTAAAGGAAGTTCCTTTTGTCTTCGACGAAGAATGTATTATAGCATTCAACTATCTGAAGGAACAGCTAACACATGCACCCATCATGATAGCTCCTAATTGGAGTTTACCATTCGAAATCATGTGTGATATAAGTGACTTCGCAGTTGGATCTGTACTCGGACAACGGACATATAAGCACTTTCATCCAATCTATTACGCCAGAAAAACCTTAACCGGAGCTCAAGAGAATTACACTACCACAGAAAAGGAGCTGCTAGCTGTAGTACTCGCCTTCGACAAATTCTGTTCCTATCTCATCCTGTCCAAAACTACGGTTTATACAGATCATTCAGCCCTTAAATATCTATTCACTAAACAAGACGCTAAACCAAGACTCCTACGATGGATCTTACTCCTTCAGGAATTCGATATAGAAATTAAAGATAAGAAAGAAGCAGAGAACGTCGCAGCAGACCATCTTAGTCGTTTAGAGAATCCAGCGATGGAACAACTTGCTGAACAAGATATCAGAGAAAAATTTCTGGAAGAACAGCTTATGAGTTTAGGACAAACTTACATAGGATCACAATTCACTGATACTCCTTGGTATGCCGACATGGCCAACTACCTAGTTGCCGGAGTAGTACAGAAGGGAATGAGCACCTCCCGAAGAAGGAAGTTCTTCAGGGATGTCAAGTGCTACTACTGGGAAGATCCTTACCTGTTTAGAATTTGCCCTGATCAGATAATCAGGAGGTGCGTAGATGAGAAACAAGCAGCAGGGATTCTTCACCAATGTCACCACGGACTAACTGGAGGTCATCATGGAGCAAACTTAACCGCAAGAAAAGTCTACGAATCAGGATTTTATTGGCCGTCTATATTCTAAGATGTACAAGAGCTTGTAAAGCGTTGCGATGCATGTTAAAGGCAAGGTATTATCTCTATCAAGGATGAGATGCCTCGGACTAACATCCAAGCTTGAGAGATCTTTGATATATAGGGATTAGACTTTATGGGGCCATTCCAAAAGTGTAACGGGAAAGAATATGTCCTCGTAGCAGTAGATTACGTCTCCAGATGGGTCGAAGCCCAAGCATTTCCAACCAATGATGCCAAGATCGTCACCAACTTCCTGAAGAGACTCTTCTGCAATACTCAATTTATGAAGGTGATGCAAGAATACAGAGTTACCCACAAAATGTCCACTGCCTATCACCCGCAAACTAAAGGACAAGCAGAGGTCATGAATAGAGCACTCAAAAGAATCCTAGAACGCACTATCAGCCATCATGGAAATAAATAGGCTGAGAAACTAGACGATGCTCTGTGGGCATTCCGGACTGCTTACAAGAATCCTCTAGGGACTACACCGTACCGCATGATCTATGAAAAAGCCTGTCACCTTCTGCTAGAACTCGAATATAAAGCTCTATGGGCGATGAAGACCTGCAACCTCGATCCTCAGTTACCGCTAAGCATCAGAAGATGCAGATGAACGAACTCGCCGAATTAAGAGACCAAGCATATGAAACGTCATACATCTACAAGGAACGAACGAAGCCTACACATGATGCAAAATTGATTCCTACAAAGTTCGCTCCTGGAGATAAAGTTCTGCTCTTTAATTCTCGGTTCAAGAAGTTCGCTGGAAAATTTAAATCAAGATGGAGTGGGCCATACAAAGTTGTACATGCTTTTCCACAAGGAGCCGTGTAATTGGAAGGACCTACTGGCAACTTTAAAGTCAACGGCCACCGGCTAAAAGCTTATCTAGAAGACCACGATAAGTAGGAGCACCTCTTCTCCTTTGATCCATACTGAAGATCTAACAAAGAAAAGTCGAGCTGTAACGACTTGATAAACAAAGCGCTCTTGGGAGGCACCCCTTTCTTATCCTTTTTATTTTATTTTTCTTTATTTCAATTATTAGGCTCAAGGCGATTGATATTGGAGAGTGTTGAGGAGGATATGGTACAACACCGCCAGCTCCTCCTGTTCGACGATCTAGATGTTTAGCTAGGAGTCCCGCTGAGCACACACAACCACTAGAGACACATGAGCTACAGACGGTGATACACTATGGAGCCACCTTGAATGACCCAGATGTTACATGGGCATTACTCAGAGACCAGCAGAGGCTTTATCGAGCTCTTAGAGCATACCTTCAACGCGAGGGGATGCCGCGCAGTACTCAGGGCCCGTCGTCATTTAGGCTAGCGCGCCGTGTTCAGCCGACACGACAAGCTACCCCCAGGCGTTCCACATTGGCCTTAGTTCACTCAGTCGCTTCAGCTGCCATCCTAGCACAATGCTACTCTGATATGGCCGAAACGGACGGTTTTTATTCGCGCGGTGTCGTCGGGCCGCGGCTCGCCAGCATCAGCCACTCGTGGGAGGAAGGTACTTTTTTTAAATTTATATTTAGCGGGGCCTAAATCTTACTACTCCTTATAAGTAAGGGAAGTATGACCTAGGGTCGTATCTTTGAGATATCAGTAGAATCGAACCTATATTTAAGCCTAAGATAGTTAGGGAATAGAGAATATTTATTTTGGGATTTTCTAATTTAATAAGACAGATAAAGTAAATGCGATAAAATTTGTAATTCAGATAAGGCTAAAGTGAGTGCATACTATGAGTTCATCAGTTATTCTGCCGAGATTATGGAATGCTGGCTCATGAATAGGCAGAGGCCTTGTATTCATTACACTGGTCCTAAACGCCCCTGTCATAAGACATGTCACTGGGTACTGCGTTAGGCTTGAAGATTCTGAATAGACAGCAACGTCCCTTACCCCCGACGCCCGTGTAGTCTGACTACATGCATACACGTTCAGACTGCTCATCCAATTGAGCGACTCGGTTGGGTGACATATTAACATTCTAAAATGGTCTAAACTTTCTTAACCGTAATAGAATACATGGTTTACCATATCCGAGAGATGTGATGTGTTTCAATGCTTTCGTTAATGATTGGTAAAAGATAGTTAGGCCCTTAAAAAGAGTTCAAACATAAAGAACACCATGGCCAAGTCAAGATGACTTCCATGAACACGTTCGGTTATCCTAACGGTCCAATCCTTTATGTGTCTAAACAAACAGTTCCTTAAATAACTAAGAATCTCTCAAGTGGGATGCAATGCTTAAGACCGCGTTATGGTGCAGTGTACTGGTCAACACTAACCGGGTTCCATGGCCTTACTTAGCATAGGTACAACTTACAACAACCGTTATGCTTCAGCGTACACGTACGAAGTTTATATGCTTGGTGACTACACTAGCATGGTCTAGGACCGACAATGTACTAAGGGTCTAGTCAGATGTTTCACTACAAAAGAGTCCATAGTCGGAATCCAAAGCTCGATAGACTTACTACAATCAGTGTGCCTTAGTCGATCTTACGTTGTATTCGATAGACTTCTCTTACCAAGGGGTGACACAGATAGTGTACTCTGAATCGGGGTTCGCGACTTCCCAATAACAGAGCCTATAGCTACGTTCTATTAGTTGGAAAAGCGATTGAGTTTAAAGCATAATCGGAAAGCATTTCGACAGCATACACATGCCATAATATTATTTTGGTATTATAACTGCTTACATCATAGCATACACTAAAGATAACTACTCGATAATCATGACAACGATATCATAAAACATTATATAAGATAAAGGATACAAGTACCAGTAGATTAAACGAGTTTTGAATACAAAAGTGACAACTTCAAGACTCCAGACCGCTCCTAATACAATCTTCAGCGTTCTTCTCCGGGTACTAGGTTTCTTGCACGGAGTCGAAGGCCTTGAGAGTATGACTAATATTGTACAAGAGAGATAAAGAAGTGAATTGAAGTGTGTGTTCGAATGAATGACAAAGACCCTTTAAATAGACTGGGAATTACCCAAAATACGGCTGACAGGCCGTATGGTGGCCCGTATTTGGCAGGCCGTATGGCTGGCAGCCCGTTTCTTGGGGGCGTTTGCTGGGCCGTGTGGCAGGACGTACCCCATACTGGCAGGCCGTATGGCAGGCCGGTTCTGGTGCTGGTCAGTCTTGATTCCCTGGATCGTAACTTGATTTCTTGTCTTTCACCGTTTTCGCTCTAGAATCTTCGTTTTAGCTCCGATTCTCTTGATTCTTTTTGCACTGCCTTTGTAATTACTTGTTCTTCAGTTCTAACCGGCGAAGTGGGTATTTTGCTGACAAAGTTCGAATCTTTCTTGTTTTTGGGCCTTCTTACTGGGGTGAAAACGTGACTTTTTAGCCGATATCAAATATCCCACATTTAGACTTTGCTTGTCCTCAAGCAAACTCTCATTTACTTAAGAATCTTTTCGGTGTTTCTTTTCTAATAGCCTAAGCGGTTTGCTTTTATTATAAGAGCAAAAAGATTAGGTGAGTCATTTATGTTAGGATTAAAATTATCTCTACAAGCATGCGAGGAGGTTACAAGACATAGGCTAGCTTTCACGGGTCACTCAAATCACTCAAGTGTTTAGGGTTCCCTATAGATCTAAGAAATGAAAACGCTCATAGCCAGTCATGTTGCACCCATCGTCATAGGCTTGATAAAGACTCAAATCCTTGATGCTAATGTGAGAACGGTAATAATCTCAGCTTTATAGGTCATTTGTCAATGATGGAGAGGGAATTTTGGAGTGGTAGTGAAGTTGTTTTTGAGGGGTGAGATGAAGGGTAATGTAGTCTTTATATAGAATTTTATTCAGATAGACAGGAGTGCTGAAATATTTTTGAGAAGCACTTTTGAACTTTTCTTCATTTGATAATCATTTTCGGTCGAGTTCTCTTCGGCATTTCTCTTATTTGGTTCTGCTCCTTTTTTCAGAACTATGAATTTTTTTTTTAATAAAGACTTCATCTCGAGAAACTTTTTGCCGGTAAACTTTTTCAAGACCTTTGCCATGATACTTGACAGGTTTATAACATCGGGTTTTCGGAAGGAATCTCATTTTCTAGCTTTTTCGAGAGATAGTAAAGGTGATGTGGATGTGGTGGTGGAGTAGAAGTAGTGGAGGTGCGGAAGGTTTATGTTTGACAAATGGCTAGCTATTTTGATTACAACCGAATCACGTTTCACTGCTTGGAGATGTAGATCTAAAGCAAGTTCTGATTCTGAGCACGGACATCGGCACTCTCAACAGAAAATAGTGAAGCATTAAAGATGAATGCTGGTATTTATTTGGGGTGCCTCACCATAATCAATTTAGGTCGATAATGCCTTAGTCATGCAATGCTCTATTAGAGATTTCAATCTAACAAGATTACCACCTTACTTAAGCCTTATTTTTATTGACAAACGTTTTAGGTTTTCAAAAATACTCTTTCGAAAAGGGTTTCTTTTGCAAAAATTTCTGAAATTTGGCTTAAGGACTTGAAATCTTTGTAATGGGTGATTATAACATAGCATAAAAAGATACCAACATCCCACACTTAGATGAACATTGTCCTCAATGTTCCTAGTGTATCCCACACTTAGGAGTTTTAGTTGAAGATTTGGGAGTATTTGTCTAGTGCTTTTATTGGGTGTTATCCCACACTTAGTGATAAGCTAGGATGTGGCATATTTTAAATCTTGAGCTAGTAGCGAAAAGAAAGAAATACCCCTAGCAGAAGTGGCTGGTTTCCAATCCTTGCGTCTTTATCGGCTCATTTTTCATTCTTTTATTCTTCTACTCTACTTTATTACACGGGTTGCCTCCCGAGAAGCACTTTTGTTTAAGGTCGTTGGCTCGACCGTAGTGATGCTTCAAAAAGCAAACATTCCTCGTTGATGGTTGTGATCTTGGTCTTCTCAAGGGAATGTGAGTCTTGGTGGATAAATTCTGAGAAAGTGTCGGACCAATAGTGGTAACACATCCGGTACTTCTCTTGAAGATATTCTGAAAGATAAGTAGTGCGCAGTTTCGGCTCTTGATAAGTCTTGAAGTTCGATGAGAATATGATCCATAGCTCTGCAGGTTGACCCATGAATGTCAATCATAGAAGCAGTGCTGGTGTTGATTATTTCTCTGACGGGATGCTCATTTCGGAGGTCTTCAAATAATGTCAGAAACTGTATCTTTAGAATCTCGAAGTCTTCGGAACGGTGATCTCCACAGTAGGAGTCTGTTGCTTTGCATAGATTTGTTAAGAGACGAAGCTGGAAAGAAGTGAACATCAATCCTGATCCGAGTATTAATTTCACCGTCTTTGAGTATATCTCCCGACATCCAACTTTAAATGTGAAACTAGGATCTGTGGACTCGTGGAAGATACGTGATAGCTGCTTCGTAACATAGGTGGCAATATTGACTCGATCTGGTTCAAGATGAGGGAACGGATTGTTTCGCCTTGCTTCCTCCATAACAGCGTCTTGTAACTCTTTGATAATCAGATCAGCGTGGTGATCCATTGTTACGTAAATCACTAGTCTGTCTGGTGTGCTTTCGAAATTATCTCTTTCTAAAAGAGCGAAAAAGCTGTGAATATCCTCGATCATTTGCAAATCAGAGTGATAAGTCAGGCGTCCGGTGGAAAGATCCATATGCTTTCGGATGAGAGTCAGTAGTGCTCGTTGGTTTCGTGAGAACGGAAGTGTAGATCCGGGTAAGGCGTTATAAACCCTAGAGTAAATGATCTTCTGATCTCGACAGAATCTTGTTCCAAGAATAGTGTGAACCACTGAATTATGCTCTCGTTTCCTTTCTTCATGATAATATGATCGTGAAGAGAATTGATAAAGTCTTGAATGCATTCTTCTAGGATTTCAACATCATTGTCTTCTCTTCAGAGATATAGGTGGTGTTCTTCTCTGATAGCCATGATTCGTTCTGTTAAGCGTAGCGAATATTCAATGGTTGATTTTCGGATGGCTTTGAGAATGTCTTCAAATTGATCGGTATCATTGATGAAGGTTATCATGTCTGCATGTGTGGATATAACAGGAATTCGATCTGAAGAAGAGTCTGGCTCCCCTTGATCTGGTTCGATTGGAGAGTGTGAGTTATTCAGAATGTCTTCATGTTGTTTCTCCTCGTCATCATCGGTATCTTGTTTGTCTGAGGATGCGTCTGATGAACGGGCTTCTTCAGTATTTTGATTCTCCACTTTGATACTTGCAGGAACAATTTCTATATCCTTAACCTCAACCTTGTCGGTCTTCTTTTTGAAGCGAATGATTAAACTGTGATCTTCCGTCTCAAGCCTCATTATTTCTTCATGACGCTCAGTGCTTGGAATGGGCATTGTCGCAGTTTATTTTACGTCTTCCATTTCCTCTTCCTCTTCAGATTCCTCTTCTTCCTCTATTTCTTCACTGGGATCCTCTTCTTCCATTTCTGGGTCGTCTACAGACTGTGATTCGACACCCATCTCGACATCATCGGCTGGTGGCGAAGACTCATCATCGGAAGTGATCCGTCTGGTGGAAATAGCAAACATCTCTGCCTGTCCAGAAAGATCGGTTGGTCGGTCAATTTTGAAGGTAACGCTCTCCCCATGCGATCGTAAGATCAATGTTTGATTGTACACATCAATGACAGTCCTAGCCGTATTCATGAAAGGTCTTCCTAACACTACTGGGGTGTGTAGGTCTTCCTTAATATCCATTACTACGAAATCCGTAGGATACAAGAATTTGTCGACCTTCACCAAGACGTTCTCAACTATGCCCTTAGGATATCGAATTGTATGATCGACAAGTTGGATTGTCATTTTGGTTGTTGACAAGTCTCCTAACTCTAATCTCTTGTAGAGAGAGTAGGGGATTAGGTTGATACTTGCTCCTAAATCTGCTAGCGCATGAATGGTTCCAGATTGGTAGATTGAACACGGGAAAACGAATTGGCCCGTATCTCCTAGCTTAGGTGGTAGACAGTTTCTGAGTAATGCAGAGCATTCTTCACTCAGTGGAATTTTGTTAGAGTGTGGTATCCTCTCCTTTGTAGAGAGAAGCCTTCGGATGTATCTCTTCTGGTTGGGAACTTTGGACATGGTATCCAGGAATCTTCCATCAAGTTTGAAGGAATCAAGCTTGGATGGTCCTTCTTGTAGCCTTCCAGGGTAAGGTACGCGAACTAGAGTTTCATGGATCAACTTCTGAGTATATGTCAATTTGTTATTGAGCCTAGCTGACCTTCTCTGTGGTTCTTCCTCTGGGATTACGGAATCCATTTGCTTTGCCTCTTCTATGTGTGGATTTTGGATAGTATTACTTGGCAATCTTCCATGCGGTCGGGTTTCAAGGCGTTGTGATAACTGTCCGAGCTGCGTTTCCAAACTTTTGAGCAGACCCAATTGATTTCTCATTAGTATCTCCATCTGATCTTGTCTGGCTGCAATTCTCTGATTTAGCTGTTGTTGTCCTTGAATGAACTGAGTTAACTGATCATTAGCTCCGAAAGTGGGGTTAGTTGCTTTTGTAATCTGGGTGGTAGGGGAATTTTCCTCAACTGGGGGACCAGTGAGTGGAAGTGGTTGATCGTAGGTCAATTGAGATTGTTGGACTGAATAAGGTGGATAGCGATAGCGAAAAGGTTGACTGCTTCGCTGAAATTGATTAACCCTAGGTGGTTGATTGAATCTGGGATTTGGTGGACGAGCTGGGTATTGGACGTAACAGACTGAACCGTCAGGGTTTTCGTACTCAACTTGATATTCTTCAGTTGGTTGCGGGTTGGTACAATTAACACAAGCCTGAGCTTGGTTAACCTGTTGCGGCTGCGTCTTCAATTCTCCGAGTAATTTGGTAAGAGATTCCATATTATCTGTGAGGGAATTGATGGCCTCCGTTTGATTGTTAAGTGCAGAGAGTGGGGCAGATGATGAAGTTGTTTCACCACTGTTCCAGTTATGATGATGCATCGTCTTGTTCTCGAGCAATTCCCATGCTTCATCTGCAGTTTGGTTCATCAGATTCCCTTGAGCTGCTGCATCGATCGTCGTCCTATGATTTACTGTAAGACCATTGTAGAAGGTACAGATTTGGGCTGACCGTTCTAGCTGGTGGTTAGGGCATTTCTTCAGCAGGGTTTTGAAACGCTCCCATGCGGTGTAAAGAGATTCGTCATAACTTTGTTTGAAGTTAATGATGTCATTCTTCAGTTTGGTTTGTTTAGAAGGAGGGAAATATTTGGTTAGGAATTTAGTAGCCATCTCCGTCCATAACGTGATGGAATCTTTTTCCAGTCCTTCAAACCAAGTTTGAGCATGATGAGTGAGAGAATATGGGAACAAGTATAGTCGGACTATATCTTGTCCTATCCCTGGCTGTTTGTAGGAGTTCGAAAGAGATATGAATTTATCAAGGTGAGAATTAGGATCGTCATTCGGTAATCCATGAAACTGACAGCTATTCTGAATGAGCTGGATGATGTGATGTTTTAACTCGAACGAGTGTCCTTGAATCTCTGGAAATATGATTGGTCCTCCTCGACCTTCAATCGAGGGTTTGGTATTTTCTGCTAAAGTAACGCGTAACGCCATTTGATTTCTCATTCGTGCTTCCTTACGTGCTTTAGAGATTATTGCGTCTGGATCAGGTACGAATAACAACGACCCTGGTCTAGATCGGGTTTGGGACGTACACTGGGTATGCCTTTATGTTTTTAATTTTTCGCAGATAAACTAAAATTATATAAGCTAAACTAATCTAATCTATTCTAGGATAATCTAATCTAAGGTAGTCTAAGTTAGTCTAATCTAAGGTAGTCTAAAGTAATCTAATTTAATTAATTAACTATCCTACGGTTGAATATGTTTTTGGTTCTGGCTACTGATTCCCTGGAATTTTGGTAACAGAGCTCCGCACGAACTATTCAACAAACCAAGTGGCCATGCCGACTACGGAGAGGCAGGATCCTTTTGGTCCCAATATAATTGGCGACTGTTCGGAAAATCCAACAACCAAGTCTGTGTATAATTGTCTTTCTTAGACACCACTAAATGCTTTTGAATAAGTTTGATAGAGAGCAGTATTGCATGATACCAGTTCCCCGGCAGCGGCGCCAAAAACTATACTCCTCCCGTGATATGGCCGAAACGGACGGTTTTTATTCGCGCGGTGTCGTCGGGCCGCGGCTCGCCAGCATCAGCCACTCGTGGGAGGAAGGTACTGTTTTAAATTTATATTTAGCGGGGCCTAAATCTAACTACTCCTTATAAGTAAGGGAAGTATGACCTAGGGTTGTATTTTTGAGATATCAGTAGAATCGAACCTATATTTAAGCCTAAGATAGTTAGGGAGTAGTGAATATTTATTTTGGGATTTTCTAATTAAATAAGACAGATAAAGTAAATGCGATAAAATTTGTAATTCAGATAAGGCTAAAGTGAGTGCATACTATGACTTCATCAGTTATTCTGCCGAGATTATGGAATGCTGGCTCATGAATAGGCAGAGGCCTTGTATTCATTACACTGGTCCTAAACGCCCCTGTCATAAGACATGTCACTGGGTACTGTGTTAGGCTTGAAGATTCTGAATAGACTGCAACGTCCCTTACTCCTGACGCCCGTGCAGTCTGACTACAGGCATACACGTTCAGACGGCCCATCCAATTGAGCGACTCGGTTGGGTGACGTATTAACATTCCAAAATGGTCTAAACTTTCTTAATCGTAATAGAATACATGGTTTACCATATCCAAGAGACGTGATGTGTTTTAATACTTTCGTTAATGATTGGTAAAAGATAGATAGGCCCTTAAAAAGAGTTCAACCATAAAGAACACCATGGCCAAGTCAAGCTGGCTTCCATGAACACGTTCGATTATCCTAACGGTCCAATCCTTTATGTCTCTAAACAAACAGTTCCTTAATTAACTAAGAATCCCTCAAGCGGGGTGCAATGCTTGAGATCGCGTTATGGTGCAGTGTACTGGTAAACACTAACCGGGTTCCATGGCCTTACTTAGCAGTTGTACAGCTTACAACAATCGCTGTGCTTCAGCGTGCACGTACGAAGTTTATATGCTTGGTGACTACACTAGCATGGTCTAGGACCAACAATGTACTAAGGGTCTAGTCAGATGTTTCACTATGAAAGAGTCCTCAGTCGGAATCCAAAGCTCGATAGACTTACTACAACCGGTGTGCCTCAGTCGATCTTACGTTGTATCCGATAGACTTCTCTTACCAAGGGGTGACACAGATAGTGTACTCTGAATCGGGGTTCGCGACTTCCCAATAATAGAGCCTATAACTACGTTCTATTAGTTGGAAAAGCGATTGAGTTTAAAGCATAATCGGAAAGCATTTCGACATCATACACAAGCCATAATATTATTTCGGCATTATAACTACTTACATCATAGCATACACTAAAGATAACTACTCGCTAATCATGGCAACGATATCATAAAACATTATATAAGATAAAGGATAGAAGTACCAGTAGATTAAACGAGTTCTGAATACAAAAGTGACAACTTCAAGACTCCAGACCGCTCCTAATACAATCTTCAGCGTTCTTCTCCGGGTACTAGGTTTCCCGCACAGAGTCGAAGGCCTTGAGAGTATGACTAATATTGTACAAGAGAGAGAAAGAAGTGAATTGAAGTGTGTGTTGGAATGAATAACAAAGACCCTTTAAATAGACTAGAAATTTGCCAAAATACGGTCGGCAGACCGTTTGGCAGGCCGTATGGTGGCCCGTATTTGGTAGGCCGTATGGCTGGCAGCCCGTTTCTTGGGGGCGTTTGCGTGGCCGTGTGGCAGGCCGTACCCCATACTGGCAGGCTGTATGGTAGGCCGTATGGCAGGCCAGTTCTGGTGCTGGTCAGCCTTGATTCCCTGGATCGTAACTTGATTTCTTGTCTTTCACCGTTTTCGCTCTAGAATCTTCGTTTTAGCTCCGATTCTCTTGATTCTTTTTGCACCGCTTTCGTAATTACTTGTTCTTCAGTTCTAACCGATGAAGTGGTTTTTTCTGACAAAGTTCGAATCTTTCTTATTTTTGAGCCTTAATACCGGGGTGAAAACGTGACTTTTTAGCCGATATCATACTCCTATTCCCATCACGCCACCTGCTCCAATCCCCGAGGTAGTCCCGGTCACTGAGCTACCTGAGGGTTGTCACCTAGTCACGATTCCCATATCAGTTGAGCCACCCACGGCCCAGGCATTTGAGATTACCGGAAACATCCCTGATGAGGAGCCTTTCCCGAGCCTATCACACCTAAAGTTACCGTCAGACCTTTGTCTGGATTCATTACTAGGCCCTGAGATGGATATAGGGAAACTACTCGAGTATTTGCTGAGACTCGAGGATGATGATGATCTCTTTGGATACTTCGCAGCGCCGACTCAGCACATTGACCAGGATAGTATTCCATAGACTACTTTATTTTATTTACTTTTAGTTTTTTCTTTTTGAAGCATTGTACTAAAAAGTTATATATAGTTGAAATGCTGCCTTTTTCTATTTGTTCTTCATGCAGAAATCTTATCAAAAGAGACTGGTCCTTTCCAGCAATTAGGAGACCAACCGTAGGAAGGCCTAGCACTAGGAAAGTAACATGACCATAGGGAAGTAATCCTTCCTCAAACCTATTTCAATTATTACGCACTAAAATCTCTAAGTGTGGGGTAACCCCCACAACTAACTTGGAAATTTTAGAAGACAATGTCCTTAATTTATAAAATATTAAAATATTCTTTTTCAGAGAATATTAGGGACAATGCTCTTCTAAGTGTGGGGTATTGGATAAAGGTTTAAAGGTCGAGTAACCGTAAAATGCCAAGTTGAAAAATTCTTTTGTCTAAAAAAGTAATTAAGCAATGGATATTGGGTGATTTCAAAAAATTCTTACCTTGTTTTGCCCAAAAGATCCAATAAAATTGCTAGAAATCGGTTTTTGAAACATTCATTAGAATAGAACGATTAAGATGAAACTGATGTTTTTGTGTCAAAAGATTTCTTTTAAGAAAATATGTAAAAGGCTACGCATGATCAAGCACGACCCCTACTCCCAAAAGGTGAGGAATCTTGGACCCAAAGTATCTATATGACCCATCAAATCTACAGTACTTTGTCATTTCAATTGATGAGCGTGCCAGTGTACGGTTCAAGTTAGAACTTGGTTCTGACATACGTTTCAAGACCAATGGTTAGTAGGCGCCATACGTGGTGCAAGTGCAATACTCCTTCCGAAATCATTCTGAATAGAGAAGACAAAAAGTCATCCGTTTCCGTTTCCACTCCACGCACTTTAAACCGACCAACTCACATAAAGAGTTGATGAATCAGAAATATTCACCCCAAATTCACTCCCAAAATACACTATTCACCTTCATTCCCCTTTCCATTTATCCAGAGATTAATAAAGAGATAGATCGATCAAATTCACTTCAAAAGCACTTGTTGAAAGATTTGTGTGATGACCCGGAGATTTCCGAACAAATTTAAACTTTAACCTTTATATATATCCGACACGATAAGAAAATCTGTAATGTTTGAGTCTCGAAAGTGTTGAAACTATATTCATTTAATCAAATACCCTTTGACCATGCCAAGCGATTCACGAACAATTACGTGTAAATAAATATATATGTATATATACATGTGTGCTTATTAGATTGACATATATTATAAAACATTGAACGGATTAGTTGATATGAACGTAAGCTATGAGATCTATTTTATGAACTTGGAAATGCTATCAAGGTATTGAATAGATAATACTTTACATAAACGTATTTGTTCGATGTAAGTTAATCAACAAGATTAAAAGATGATATCAAATGATTGAATTACCAGATACATTGATTTATGATTTCGAGTCTCTGTTATGAGGCCCACTTTGAATTAGAAAACTCTTACTTTTAACGGTATTCGGAATAAATGGTAATGTGATTTACAAGTAAGAACAAAGTATCACTTATTGGGAGTTAGACAAAAGTTAGTGGAGAATCGAATTTCATAATACTCGATTTATCATATAGAAGGAATAATTGGGATAAGATTCGTTGACTAGATAAACCCTTTTGATATGTTATATTAAGTTATATTATTTAGAAAGTTAAGAAAATTAATTAAACATCTACGCATACAAGAATTAAATCAAATTAAGTTTTAAAGCATAAACGTTATAGGATTTTCGATTATGTAAATGATCTTAAATTATACTTTGAAATATATCTAGTTTTGAAAAGTTAACTAGTATGTTATTAGATAAATATTTCAAAAATATGTATTGTGTATAAGATTATAAATTTTAAATAGATTTATATATTTAATTAGTCATAAAACGTTTTGATTTTTAAACTAATATTAATAAATAGACTTTGATAAATAACAAGATTGTGAATTATAAAAGGAAATGACCAAAATACTCAAAAGTTTAAGTTACACTTTGAGTGGGTTAATTTTTCATTTATTAAGTCTATATTTTGATAAAGGTACGAGTCATAAAACGTCCTGATTTAAAATAATATATTTTGATAAATAACGAGTCACTGATTTATAGAAGTAAATGACCACAACGGTCAATTTTATAAGTTATATTTTTATAAAAGAAATTTATTGATGAGTGAGTCTAATTTTTGTGAAAGGTACACGTCACGTAACTTAAAAGGCTAGTTTTCTAAACGTACGAAAGTGCGCCCGAAAAACCGAAAGTGGTACATGAGTCGTGAGACCACGACCGTGTCATTTTTGTAAAAATTATATTTTTACCATGAACGTAAATATAATATAATATTTAATTAATTCTAAAGATTAAATATATTAAATATTAAATAATATTATAAAATCTATATATAAAGTTTAGTTAGACGTGTTTATGTGATGTTATGTTAGGCGCAAATTACGGACCTTATTTCCTTCATCACTCCGAGATTTCACAGTTAATGGGTCCCAGCAACATTATATAAATCTAGAACGCATTTTTTGTTCAAACTGAATTCATTATTTTCATTCTTCCATTCTCTCGTCTCTCAAATCTCTCTACATATATATTAATTATAATTATTATTATTAATAATATTATTAATAAGATCAATATTTATTTTATGATTAGGAGTATTATTATTAGTAGTATTATTATTATTATACATAAAATATTACGACGAGTTCATGAGCGGGTCATTTCAAGACAAGTTTTATGAGTAGGATAGGGCTAGGGAAATTATGGGTTATGGCTATGGAGGTGATGGGTAATGTTCGGGGGTTATGCTCGTGGGTCAAATCTAGTGTTTGTCATCTCCGTTGCGTCTACGTACCTTTCCTAC
The DNA here is from genome assembly GCF_046630445.1 of Rutidosis leptorrhynchoides. Classification (NCBI taxonomy): domain Eukaryota; kingdom Viridiplantae; phylum Streptophyta; class Magnoliopsida; order Asterales; family Asteraceae; genus Rutidosis; species Rutidosis leptorrhynchoides. The sequence goes on from NC_092343.1 coordinate 233,639,505, forward strand.
AATATTGAACCTCAATATTGATACGTGAGCACTCATAACTTAACTTTTATTTACTAATAGTATATCCCTGACTAGTGCTCGAGAATATAGAATTGTGCATGCTTGTATATTTGATATTGCCCTTAGATAGGTTATGTTGAATCTTAAAGGTTGTTATACTAGGGATGAAAAAAAAGGTTGTTATACTAGGGATGAAAAAAGGTATAAGATATGCATGTCATTGGAAAGCTAGTGAAAAATTAATAACTTTACCTTTAGGTGCCAAAGGGATCTGATGGACGGATTAGAAGTTATAATCAATTTAAATTTCGTAAAAATGATTATATTGTCATCGTTAATATCGTTGTTCTAAAATTTATCTAATTGTTAATATTATTATTAATATTATAATAATTATTATTAACATCATTATCATTATCATCATCATCATCATTATTATTATTATTATTATTACTATCAATAAAAGTATTATCATTAAGAATTGTTATTATAAAATATCATTATTATTATCAATTTAAATAAAAATTATTATTTTAAAGTTAATATTAAAAAGTATCGTAAAAGATATCATAATTACAATTATCATTTTACCATAATATCATTTTTTAGTAAATATAAATATTGATTTTTATTAATAAAATAGTAATAATTATTATTACAAAATAACACGACTGTTACTTATTATTATTATCAATACTAGTTTATCAAATAAAAATGTAATACAAAGTATATAATTGCCTCAATAGAATCTATCACAATATTTTTATGATAATTAAATGCACTTTATAAATTTTATTACTTATGATATGTAAAAGTATATCTTAATATAAAATTGGATCTATTAATAAATGAATTATATTATTTACTCTATTAAATCTTTTAAAATATTTTTAAAAATATAAAACGACGATATTTAAAATCATATAATAATCATTTTTAATGGAAATCATTTTGAGTCAAACTAATTTTTGTCGACCTTTGCATATTAGACTCGAGCATTAGGATTGTGGTGCACTATGACTTAACTTAATGTATTAGACAAATATTGACAAATACATAAATATATATAAATAATTTAGGTTCGTGAATCCGAGGCCAACCTTGCATTTGTTCAATGATGTTATATGTATTTTTACTACAAAATACAGTATGGTGAGTTTCATTTGCTCCCTTTTTAAATGCTTTTGCAATATATATTTTTGGGACTGAGAATACATGCGCAACTTTTATAAATGTTTTACGAAATAGACACAAGTATGTGAAACTACTTTCTATGGTTGAATGATCGAATTTAGATATACCGCGTTTAGCTTGGTAGCCTAAGAATTAGGGAACGTACACCCTAATTGACGCGAATCCTAAAGATAGATCTACCGGGCCCAACGAGCCCCATCCAAAGTACCGGATGTTTTAGTACTTCGATTTTAATCAGGTCTGAGGTAGTTTCGGAATGATTGGGGATATTCTATATGCATCATGTTAATGTCGGTTACCAGGTGTTCACCATATGAATGATTTTTATCTCTAAGTACGATGCGAAATGCCTGCTTGAGATGGTTGTTATGAAAAATGAAATCTTGTGGTCTATTAAATGATGAAAATGAAATGATTATAATAAACTAATGAACTCACCAACCTTTTGGTTGACACTTTAAAGCATGTTTATTCTCAGGTTTGAAGGAAATCTTCCGCTGTGCATTAGCTCATTTTATGGATATTACTTGGATTCATTCATGACATATTTCAAAAGATGTTGCATTCGAGTCGTTGAAGTTCATTAAAGATTATTATTATTAAGTAATTGACGGATTAGGTCATTTATAGATTGGATATTCTGAAATGGTATACATATCTGTCAACTTTTGATGTAATGAAAGGTTGTCTTTTAAAAACAATTGCAACGTTTGTAAAATGTATCATTTAGAGGTCAAGTACCTCGCGATGTAATCATATGTTATTGTATTCGTCCCTATGGATTGGGTCGGGTCGTCTCAATTTGGAACCCATGATTGTTTTTGATAGGTCAAAGACCTATTTTCAGTGGATTATCACTTCCTCTCAGGCACCATGAACGAAAGACAAAAGTTATGAAGAAAGGGTATGCCGAAAAAAATGTTTAATGAAAGAGCAAAGTCTCTATGAATAAAGGCAAAGAAAAACCCGAGAATTTTCCCTAAAGAAGGATACCGGGGGAGCCAAAGAAAATTCTAGACAATGTCTTAGCAAAATCCGCCTCTTCCGAAGAAAACTTTTTACGGATTTCAAGCCGCTCTCTATCCAAAAATGGATACTCTAAAGAATCGAAGACTATCAATTCTCTCAAAATCAAAAGATCTGGATACCTTTCACCAATCCATTAAAATTTCCAACCAAAGCCTACAACCCGTCTTCCTCTTGAAAGAATGCCTAGGAAGAAGATCATTGATGTCCTTACTTAACCGGTGGAGATATCGATGCTTTACCAAGCCTATGATGAGAACTGTTACATGACTGGCTTCTGAGTGACAATACAATTAGAATAGGCCACCCTAAACACTTGAGTGATATGAGTGATCCGCTAGTGAGGAGCCGGATCATGTATACTCTATATCCGAGAGTTGGAAAGTATGCCTTTTTCACTATGGACACAATTGAAATCTAGCGACCAGTTGATCGAAGCTCGAAACTTTTTCTAATACTTTCGAAAGATGTGACGAATTCTGATGAAGGCATAATAAAAGGATCCACGGGTGGGGCAAGGAAGAATCTCTTAGAAAGATCCTTATATTCCCGCTTTTTGCTTGAGGACAAGCAAAGCTAAGTGTGGGGTATTTAATATCGGCCAAAAAGTCATATTTTTACCCCCAATATTAAGCCCTAGAACAATAAACATTCAAACTTTGTCGGCAAAATTATCGCCTTTTCGGTTGATTTTGTAGATTAAGTAATTACGAAGGCGATGCAAAAAGAATCAAGTAAAACGGAGCTAAAACGAATATTCTAGAGCGAAAACGGTGAAAGACGAGAAATCAAGTTACTATTTAGTGAAAATCAACTGACCAGGCAGACCAAACGGCTTGCCAAACGGCCTGCCTGGCTCACAAACGGCCTGCTAAACGGCCAGATCAAATGGGCACCTTAAACAGTCAAACCTGATTTTCGTCTGGATTTATTTCTTTATTTATGAGGTGAATGAAAACAATAGGTAACAGTAGATGGATTTGTGGTGGCTTGGAGTGAAAATGGAAATTGAGGTATTTGATGGGGGTGTTTTTTCTTCACGAATAGCCGTGGTTTATAACCTAGTAATTCTGATCAAAAGGTGTGATTCCGAAGTGTAGATCAAGAGAAAGTTCTGATTCAGAGATGCTAACATCGGGACACTCAACGGAAATATAGTGAAGCACTAAAAATGAGTGCTTGTTGGCCTTATTTGGGGTGCCTCACAACAATTATAATGGGTCGAATTGCGCCTTTGGTTATGCAATGCTCTTTTGAAGATTTTGTTTTGGTTTTTGCAAAACGTTTTGACCTCATTTTACTCTTTTGTCTATTTTGTAACAAAAACCTTTTTTTATCATTTATAGAATTTGTAATCCTAAGTGTTTTAAGGCTTGAAAAGTTTTAAATTTTGCGAAAAAATTTAGTTTTAAAAACACTTGAGGATTTTGCGATAATCATTATGTGTAAAATATTGCTATCCCACACTTTAAACCAACATTGTCCTCAATGTTAAGGACACAGGGTATCCCACACTTTAGGTTTTGAAAAAGACACTTTGTTATTAAAAGTTTATGTTGGTAGGGTTGTTAATTCCACACTTAGTGTTTAAAGTGGTCTAGTATGTTGCGTATATTCTATTGAAAAAGTGGTGAAGACGTAGTATTCCCCTATGGTCGCGAGGTGTGGCTGGATGGTTCGCCGATTATGGTTTCTTCTATTCTTGTGGTGGCACCATTCTCGTTCAATGCGTCCTTGATCCAAGTCGTGCTTCCATCTTGTGTATGGTCTCGATCGTCGTTTGTTTTGTGGCTTTTATTCATGCAAATTTATTCAACTAATATCATACAAACTAAGAAAGGTAAAAAGTAGTTATGCCCAATATTGAGCGTACATGAATAATGTAATATTGTATCATAACATCACAAATAATCATAGATGAAATAGAGAGAGATAGGGTAGAATGATGGTTGATCTGGCATGTGCGGAGAAAGAGAATATGATACACTGGTACGAGGCTACCTCGGAGGTCTCAAATCTGATTGTCCTTCATCGCGCATCTCCTCGTCGGTGGCCAACTGTCGTACCCATCCTGAAGTGTTCGTGCCTGAGGATACCATGAAACGAACGTCGTTCAAACGTGCAATTAGTCCGGTGAGCGATGAGGTGCTGGTATGAATCATCGGCCCGTGCGTCAACCCTGTCCTTCTTGCAGATCCCTACCCCAATCAGTGTTTACACCCATTCCTCCTAAACCCTGTGTCACATCCTCGGCTATACCATGGCTTACAGCCTGATCCCATACAGAAGTCTGAACACCGGCAGATGTATCTCTATGTGTGCTGATGAGGTTCGTCCCGAAAATGCTGTTAGCCAAATCCTCGTACCCTGTGTTTTGCTCTTGTGGTAGAGATGGAATAATTGTGTGTTGGTTGTAGTGATGCTGAGGAGGAGGAGGAGGATGAGGAGGAGGTGGTGGTCGATGCTGATAACTAGTCCTTGCATCTGTAGGCTCTCTGTGGGTGATGATCAAAGGATGCGGCCATGGATATGGTGGGACATTAAGCTATCTGCCTGAATGATGCATGAAGTGCTCCAGGTTCTGGAATATCGCAGACTCAGCAAACCATTTTCCGGCCCAGGCAAATCCCCCATGTGATAATGATACGGCTCATAATATGGTTGAGCCCCCTGACGTACTGGTGAATGTCTCTGGGTGTCACTATCAGTGGGCTCACCCTGCAACGTGGGATCATCCTCATCCCTTGGATCCTGTGAACCCCGACCTCGTCTCCTGCCATCCCTCATCCTAGGGTTGAGCCTAAAACCTCTAACTGTCACACTAGGCACACTCCTATCGACTGAACCTGCAATTGTTGGGTTAGCTAGACTATCAACTGATGATCCCGTATCTGAATAAACTGCCAATTGTGCAGCAGTTTATACCCGATCTCTCCTTACTCAGTCTCTCTCCAATAACCCATTGCTTCAATACTTCCCAAGATGTGCATCCGTCGAAGAATTTTTGTGACTACAGCCCCTTAAACTGGCTCAACTGTACGTGGTGCATTTTTCTCATTAGTGAATGCAACTCGCATGTTTCGGTTGTGGAACATGGAGTGCATAAGATGCATGTCGGCAATGGTAACATCTCTGCCATGCTGGGTTTTTGGATGAAGAATCTTAATTATAAGGTGATGGAGGATGCGATGGACTGGGTTAATGAAACTAGATGCCTTTTTCCTCGACCTTCAGGCTTCTTGATCGGTGGTGTAGGTTTGCCAGAAAACCTGATAATTTACTGTAGGGTCCAAAGTAGTGTACCCTCTCTTGAATACCAAGCGGTTTACATGAGAATTCTTGTACAACTCCAGATAAGTGGCGAACTGCGCAAGAGTGAGATGGTTCATGATATTTTGGTGGCGGAAGTAGATGCAAGAACGAGTGTTATACTCTTTTGGGTCAACGTTTGCCTCAAAATTCCATGTAGCCATAAACTCAGCAAACGGTTCTTGATACACGCTCTCGTTAATTTCAAACAACTTTAACCAGGCGCTGTGTGTTTTTCCATTCATCTGAAAACTTAACATTCCTCTCAGTTCCTCCGCCCACCTGCATTGTTCCATTATTTCCCAATTGATGTACTTGTTATGACCCTTTCGTTTGTTTATCCAAGTTCTCATAAACGGCTCATTTACCTCTGGATTATCTTGCCCGTGGATAGAATGGGGTAACTCGTACTCTTCGGGTAGACGATATCTATTTGCCATCCGCAATATTTAAACAATTCCAAAATAATAATACTTATTATAGTAAGAAAGAATGAAAATGATTATAATTTTCAAAAAAAATTCGAAATGAGGGCTTTAAAAATGGCATTTTCCATAACTCTATTATTGTCAATTATAGAAAAAATTACTGCAAACCATATCTTAACCAACTATAAACTTATTTTCAAGCAAAATTTAAAACGTACCCGTGATTGCAACAAATAATGCTAAAAATAATAATTATAGCGAGTTAGTCGTAATAAGCAATTTTGTTCAAAGTGAGATGATTTCTAAGCATACAACGATCCTAATAACCATTTTCAATTACCTTAAATATTTTCCAACATCAAACTTTGCCTATAACGTTCTTAAGTTATGATTTAAAACCATTTTTATCGAAAAATATTCATTTTAATCAAAACATACAAAATAAGAAAAATCAAAGACTAGATTCCAATTTCATTCTTAAGTCAATGATATCTCAATTTAAACTAGTTTTCAAGTCATCCTAAGTTTTAAAAATGTTTTAACGTTAGGAAAAATCGAAAGCCTAATTTCGTACATTTTTATCAAAATTGCATTTTCCAATCAAACGATCCTAAATTGTTTCAAAACTAGTTCCTAAGTGTATTAGGTGAATCACTAAGCCTAGATGAGCTAGCAAAACATCATGTAACATCCTGAGATCGGGCCTAGGAGGAAATGACCAAATTGCCCTTGTGTGATGTTAATTAGTGATTTTTATAATTATATGTTTATAATTATTTGTGTATGTGGAAAGGACCAGTTTGTGACAAGGGTCACATAACAGGTTTGTTTTATTAATTTGGACTTCATTTGGGTTGCCAAATGATGTACGAAAGATATCAGATAACTGATAAATACCCGTGAGTTGAACAGTGTGGGAATTAAACTCACTTAAGTGGCTAGTGCTGGGTTCTTCTTCTCATTTCTAGACTTTTCTTTCCAAAACCGTATCTTCATCCCTTCCATCTATCAAACCCTAATCTTAAATCCTTGATCTTGAGCTCAAATCTTTTACATTACCTTGTTCCTTGTGATATACTGATTCTATCAAGGTAAGAATCACAAGCTTTCATGCTTTAATTCTTGAGAAATTTGGGTTTTTGTGTGAGTTTTTGTAAAGTGAGTAATTTGGGTCAAAATGGTGAGATTTGATGTTGTTTGAGTCAAAATCTTGTTGGTTTATGTTTCTTTATGTTTAGTGTCTTCAATTTGGTCAGTTTTGAGGTCGTAATCGAGCTCTAGAGCAAGAATTGGATGATTTTGGGTGAAACCCGTCACTTTGTTCTTCAGCTTCTGCAGATAAACATACTCGGCCGAGTGTCTCGAGACACTCAACTGACCGACTCAACCATCGACCGAGTGTGTGAGACCCACGGCCGAGTGTGTCTGTGAGAGACCATCGACCGAGTGACTAGACACTCGACCGAGTGAGTGTAGACAGTCGGCCGACTGTCTCTGACAGTCGACCGAGTGTTGGAAAATTTTACTAAGTGCTGATTTGTAGCCGTTATGCTGCCCGTTTGAATATTGATGGAGTATGTGTGTATGTATATATGTGTGTATATATTGTGATTGTGATATTGTTAGCATTTGGAATATGATTTGCTAACTTGTGAGTATTGTTTTCAGGTGATACAGACGAGGAGAAGACTCGGTGACATTAGACTACCGAGTGATGTCGGTATCGGTGAGTGGGACTAACTGTGGAATATAGTATAGAGTAGCATGTTATATTATGACTGCCATGCTTGTTAGTTGCACTTATTGATACAGTTAGTTAGTATGTTGTGATCACTGCATGTTAGTTGATGCTTATCTGCTGGAGCCCAGTGCGTCCCTATTGTGTGGTAGCCTCGGTAGGAGAGATCAACCTGCGGGTTGGGTTCCTCTGTGGTAGCCTAGACAGCCGTGGTGTATATATATGTGAATGACGCGTCCGTCACGTGTGGATTATGTATATACATACGGTGGTGGAGGAACTTCTGGTAAGCCCCAGTCCGATCAGCTGGTGGTTAATGGTTTGGCCGAGCCGCCAGAGTCTCTGTAGACGGCACTTGGGTGATGTTTGTGTATTAGCTCTTTGTGATATGATTAGTATGACGGTTCTGTATACTATTGCCTGTAGTTAGTTGCACTCACTTAGCTTCGTGCTAATCCCCCACATCTTCCCTGCATGTTATGGATTTGTTGTATGCTAGTTATCAGGGTGAAGATGGGATGCTGGAAGATATGTTTGACAAAACCGAAAACTCTGATGTCGTGTCCTTTATACTAAAAGTTGTTTAATGTTTAGTATAACACCCGGTCATTTAAATGTTAACGTGTATATTATACTTAAGGGGATTTTGTATGATTTATATATAATAACCCAGTCTTCTGCTGTATATAAAAAAAAAATCTGGGGTGTTATAAGTTGGTATCAGAGCGTAGGTTTGGCAGCATGTGCACAGAAGTGACATGTTCCCAAACCGTGTGTCGAGTCAAACATATCTTGGGGGTGGGTTAAGTGAGTGAAGTAGGTATTGATGAGTTAGTTGGCAGAAACTAACAGAATATCTACTAAGCTTTTGTGTGTGAGATGTTGTGTTAAGACAGGTATGAAGATCGATTCCACCCTGCTGGTGCCCCGTTGACCCTCAGTGCTGACAGAACTTTGGTGGACGTGTTTGATGCCGATTTGGGTGAAGGACTTGACGAGTATTAGTTGACGTGGCTCCAATGATGGGGATTCAGTTGCAGAGTAGTTGCAGAGTTGATGAGGGTTAAGAGTGCGGGTGCGATCGAGGTGTTGATAGATACAGAAGATGTCTTCTGGTACATAAAGGTACATTCTGGTTACATTAATGTAATTATTATTATTGTACCTGTAAATTGTACTTTTGTGTTTGTTGAATACTGTGATAGATGTAAAGATGATCTGTAGTAATTAGTTGAGATTATGTGTGACTAGGTGCTTCTGCTTTGAATATAGAAGTAGTTGATAGTTTGATGACTCATATGAGAACGGCTGCGTCTGGAGCTACCCCTGACATGATTGCGATTTTATTCCCTTAGACTGACGACCATGATTAGGGAAACCCGTTAGATATGGCACATGTGACCAATTGTCATGTTTTTGGTGAGATGTTTGATATGGCCTGTTACAGGTTTAATCTGCTAGAATTGTGTAGTATCATGCTAATAATACTTGGTCTGCTATACCGATTGTGAGTTAATTGTTAATCTGGACCTGACGAGCTAGTGTGCATGATTTTTTAGTATTAATTAAGACTTGCATGGAGTCTTTATCCTTACCGGTGACCCATAGAGACTGATTAGGGTAGTGAGCCCTTGATGACTGGTGAAAGTCCCGAACCTTATTGTGTAACTATGTGAAGTGTAGTCTTCCTGCTTGTCGACAGTGACTGAATCAGTAGATGACGGACCCTGTGATATTGTAGTATGGCGGGTCTTGTTGTGTTGGGCTTAGGTGAAATGTAATTCCTTCCCATGGATCGACGGGACACACGTAATGGCCTGTAAGGATTAGAATAAAGTAGTAGTTTCCTTGTCTTCTAATAAGAGGACCCGAACCCTGTTTGTTGCTGTGGTATGTTGGTAGTTTACGTGTCATGTATGATGTTGACTTTTGGTTTAGATGATTTTGATCGTAGTAAGAACTTGAGGAATCACTTTTCCTACCATAGAATAATGTGAGTTGGTTGTGACCTTTAGGAAGTAAGTTTGAATGGAGTTTTCCATGTAGTCTTGACTGAAATTAGGAAAACTATGTTTTGTCATTTTGTGAGGGGTATTATTAGCCTGGAAGTTTTTGTTGCTGGATTTGACTAGCTAGGTAGGACCTGTAGAGTTGTCCTGAGAAGTTGTTGATTTTTGTGAATTGATGTGACTCATTAGACGTCAGTATATGAGATGTTCGTTTAGTGACTATCTTGGAAGTAGAGAAGACCTTAACAGCAATAGGAGTTCAGTTCAAGCTGAATTATGATTAATCTTGACTAGGTCAGAAGACGTGATTAGAATAGTGATCATATTATTGCTAAGGTAGGATCATTCATCTGGTAGTTCGATAGTGACTGTTGTGAATATTTTGTCTTTCGAAGATCTGAATGTAAGGTTGAGGACAAACGATAATAGTATTTGCAAATAAGATGAAGTAAGTAAGTATAGTTTATTGAATGTTGGATCAGATTTACAAATGTGGTTGCTAAAGAGGACTTAGTAGAATTAAGATCGAACTAGAACCGAGTTAGGTGTTTACTTTCAAGACTTTTTGCGGTTTTGATGGTCTTAGTTTGTAAAATCTATTAGTTGGAATATAGTGGAAATTTATAACTAACGGTGATTTGAGAAAATAAACTGTGTTGTTTTGATGAACTCGATTAAAATCTTCTTCCGAAATACTCGAAATGAAAGTGTGATTTAGAATAATGTATTACGCCTGGCCAGCGAAAATACATTGTAGTAAATCATACAGTAGTTTCGAGAGTCGGAAGAGATGTAACGAGTGTTAGATCGGATGTTGTTTGACAATTAATGCGATTTTCGATGACTGTTGACCGAGAGTTGACTTTTCTGACATAGTAATGCTAGTTGAGTAATATTCGCACGTAGGCTATTGAGGATCGAATAAGCTTTAGTTTTGAATTCTGATGAAGTTCTAAGTAAAATAAATACGATGCAGAGATAGTTTTAGCGGTGTTAAACATGTATCGATGTCATTTGACGGACTTGATTGTTAGATGGATGTTTATTGCTTGTGTTAGTGGGTATCATTGACTTGAAATCCATGTTCGAATGATTCATGTTGGTTTGATATTGCATTTGTTAGTGTTTCTTCTAATGATTATATAAATAAAGCCATGCTTTAAGTAATGAATTTCGGGTAAGTATCGACCTAGATGAATGATTTATGACGAAACTCATAAATATTGAGTTTGAACTAGGTATTTATCTGCAGATATCGGGTTATCTTGTTGTGATCGGTGTTGACCTAGCGTTAAGTTATTTGAAGAATTGCATATTTTTCTTTGTGTATAGAGGTTAGTGTTAGACTTTGATCTGTGACACGGACATAAGTAATACTGAAAATTCGATGAAAATGATTTAGGAAATAACCCTAAGATGAAATTGATCGATACCATGTGGTGAGTCGATAATGTGTAAATTCGATGAAAATGATTTAGGAAATAACCCTAAGATGAAATTGATCGATACCATGTGGTGAGTCGATAATGGTATTTAGTGACTCTAATATGTGATATACCTAGACCTTGTGTAATTCTTGATTTAGATGGTTAAATTTTCCGGTTCTGAGAGCATTTTAACCAAGTGATAATCTTTCTGATGTAGCTGTAGCAATGTTGGGCATGTGTATTGATGTTACTTGAGGGAATTAACACTTGGATAATTACTTCTAGAACATGAGGACAGTTATTCTTTACTCAAGATTTGTGATGTAATGATTGAATTGATTTGAAAGTGGGTTGGTAATCATTTCTACTATGATTGAGTTGACCAGAATCATGATTTAGTCTTAGAATAATTGGGTGAATATTGAACCTGATAAGCGAGTTTCAACGAAATTCTTGAATATCGGGATTGAAACAGGTATTAAATTACGGAGTATGGGTAACTTAGTGTAATTCGAGTTGATTTGGCTATGTTGTAATGACGAAATTAGCTAAGTTTGTGTATTATAAGGTAAATGATAGCCATTATTCAGTGTTTTAGAGTGAGTTAATCTAGGAAATTCGATGAAGATGACTCGGGGATAATCTCAAATCATGATTAACAGATAGCATGTAGTGGGTCATTGGTAGTGACTCAAGAAGTTAGTGTGTAAAACCTAGACCTGATATGGAATTTTCATGGTATTTCGTAAGATTGATGATAGATCAAGTTTGAAATTCAGATGAAATTAAACTTGTTTAGATATTAGATAGCGGCAGGTTTTCAGCATAGAATTTCTTTAACTAGTGGTAAAGACTTTTTTCTAGACCAGAATGTGAGGAACGATTCGAATATCGTGTAATGTAAGTAAGTAAATTTACAGATCAGTATATAGAGGGTCTTGACCCTTGGGTAGTAGATTAGCAAATGGTGTGTTTGAATTTAGACCAGTAAGTTAGCTTTTGACCTACGAGAATGGATGGAGCTTTGTAACGCGTATGACTGTAGAACATGTTTTGACCTAGACCACGTTGTGGCCTGTTGTAATGGTTTGTAGTATCTTTGACCTTTATTGACTTTGTGATGAAGAATTGTGGGCTTAACTGAGTTTGAGTCTTCATGTGACACGTTGACAACAGACAGATGACTTAGAATAAACTGAATGGGAGATTTTATGGATTTACTTTATGGGTAATCTCGAAATTTGATGGATCAGTCCGATTTGATGAAATTGACAGTGTATAACCATTGGTATCTTCAGAAAGTAGGGTGTAGTGACAGTTTGGCGTGAAACTTTTCGTGGAAAACCTAGGAAATCAGACTAATTGATGTTAATTGGAGGACTAAATGATGGATAGTTACATATGATTCGAGAATACGATATGTAAGTGGAAACTCGTTGTGAACCATTTTGTAGAAATCAATTTAGTTGATGATGGGTCTATATTATATTTTTGGGTTGTCTTGTATTATCTGAATGTTGTGTTGCGTGATTAGGGTTAGTCGTAACAAAAGAGATTAGTATTGACTTAGTGACGGTGAGTTTTCATATTGACATTATGGTTTATGAGTTAACAGATGAGAAACTAATGAACCTTGCTAACGTTTGTGATCTTAAGTTTATGTTGGTATTTGTTACCTGTGACCCGTTGTGGCTATGACTTACCAGATTCTGAGGACGGAATCTCCTTAAGGGGGGTAGATTTGTAACATCCTGAGATCGGGCCTAGGAGGAAATGACCAAATTGCCCTTGTGTGATGTTAATTAGTGATTTTTATAATTATATATTTATAATTATTTTTGTATGTGGTAAGGACCAGTTTGTGACAAGGGTCACAGAACAGGTTTGTTTATTTAATTTGGACTTCATTTGGGTTGCCAAATGATGTACGAAAGATATCAGATAAAACTGATAAATACCCGTTAGTTGAACAGTGTGGAAATTAAACTCACTTAAGTGGCTAGTGCTGGGTTCTTCTTCTCATTTCTAGACTTTTCTTTCCAAAACCGTATCTTCATCCCTTCCATCTATCAAACCCTAATCTTAAATCCTTGATCTTGAGCTCAAATCTTTTACATTACCTTGTTCCTTGTGATATACTGATTCTATCAAGGTAAGAATCACAAGCTTTCATGCTTTAATTCTTGAGAAATTTGGGTTTTTGTGTGAGTTTTTGTAAAGTGAGTAATTTGGGTCAAAATGGTGAGATTTGATGTTGTTTGAGTCAAAATCTTGTGGGTTTATGTTTCTTTATGTTTAGTGTCTTCAATTTGGTCAGTTTTGAGGTCGTCATCGAGCTCTAGAGCAAGAATTGGATGATTTTGGGTGAAACCCGTCACTTTGTTCTTCAGCTTCTGCAGATAAACACAGTCGGCCGAGTGTCTCGAGACACTCGACCGACCGAATCGACCATCGACCGAGTGTGTGAGACCCACGGCCGAGTGTGTCTGTGAGAGACCATCGACCGAGTGACTAGACACTCGACCGAGTGAGTGTAGACAGTCGGCCGACTGTCTCTGACAGTCGACCGAGTGTCTTTGGCAGTGGAAAATTTTACTAAGTGCTGATTTGTAGCCGTTATGCTGCCCGTTTGAATATTGATGGAGTATGTGTGTATGTATATATGTATATATATTGTGATTGTGATATTGTTAGCATTTGGAATATGATTTGCTAACTTGTGAGTATTGTTTTCAGGTGATACAGACGAGGAGAAGACTCGGTGACATTAGACTACCGAGTGATGTCGGTATCGGTGAGTGAAACTAACTGTGGAATATAGTATAGAGTAGCATGTTATATTATGACTGCCATGCTTGTTAGTTGCACTTATTGATACAGTTAGTTAGTATGTTGTGATGACTGCATGTTAGTTGATGCTTGTCTGCTGGAGCCCAGTGCGTCCTTATTGTGTGGTAGCCTCGGTAGGAGAGATCAACCTGCGGGTTGGGTTCCTCTGTGGTAGCCTAGACAGCCGTGGTGTATATATATGTGAATGACGCGTCCGTCGCGTGTGGATTATGTATATACATACGGTGGTGGAGGAACTTCTGGTAAGCCCCATTCCGATCAGCTGGTGGTTAATGGTTTGGCCGAGCCGCCAGAGTCTCTGTAGACGGCACTTGGGTGATGTTTGTGTGTTAGCTCTTTGTGACATGATTAGTATGATGATTCTGTATATTATTGCCTGTAGTTAGTTGCACTCACTTAGCTTCGTGCTAATCCCCCACATCTTCCCTGCAGGTTATGGATTTGTTGTATGCTAGTTATCAGGGTGAAGATGGGATGCTGGAAGATATGTTTGACAAAGCCGAAAACTCTGATGTCGTGTCCTTTATAGTAAAAGTTGTTTAATGTTTAGTATAACACCCGGTCGTTTAAATGTTAACGTGTATATTATACTTAAGGGGATTTTATATGATTTATATATAATAACCCAGTCTTCCGCTGTATTTAAAAAAAAAATCTGGGGTGTTATACATCAAAATTCTAAAAATTTCACCAATTGCTATCCTAGAACTGAAACTCACGAATCGTATGCTAAAGTAAACCAAAATGCCTCAATCGAACCTAAAAACTAACACATATCAATCACATTGTCTAACTAAGCATCAAAGGAATCAAACTGGGCATAAAATAAAATTTTTTACAAAAGTCAAAAAATTTACCCTAAGCAAAAACTTGAGTTTTAACCATGAAAGAGTACCTTACTTGCGAAATTGACAGTGGGAATGCGTTTAGATGGTATGAGAAACTTAGAGTGCTTTGAATCGTTGAAATTGATTGAGAAATGGCGATGATGGTGGTGGTGATGCTTGTCGGCCGCATGAAAGGAGAAGTGAAGGAGAAGGAGAAAAAAGAAAGAAAGAAAAGAAAGAAAGAAGAAAAAGAAAAGAAAAAATTAAGTCGTTGGCACCTGTGGTTTGTTTACACTTTGTTGACAACACCTAAACTTAATTTTTTGAACAGTTGGTACCTAAGCTTTGCCTAACTTTCGTGGTTGGTACCCCAACTAACTTCCATTAAGTTTTTAATGTTAACCCCTCACATGTGCCACGCATGTGAGGGCAAATTCATCCTTTTAAATAATTTAGTCCATATAAAAACAATTCACAAAAGATCAATCTTTTATGATCATTAAGAAAGAAGAAAAGCATAAGAGGGAACAAGAACGAGCTGAAAGGTTACAATATATAACATGTTGGTATGACTCAAAGGCAAGTGCCTTGTACAAATTTAGTTTCGATGGTAACAGTAGCTTATTTACTAATCACATTATAAGCAAATTCCTTGTGCTAAATTTGAGGTGATTTT
This sequence comes from Rutidosis leptorrhynchoides, assembly GCF_046630445.1. Classification (NCBI taxonomy): domain Eukaryota; kingdom Viridiplantae; phylum Streptophyta; class Magnoliopsida; order Asterales; family Asteraceae; genus Rutidosis; species Rutidosis leptorrhynchoides. Next base: position 233,654,989 of record NC_092343.1, read on the forward strand.
TGTGAATATGCAGCTTAATTCTTGCTACATTGATTACTGAAAGTAATACTGTAATACTGTACACTGTACAAATATGTGGTTTGTTTTTTATGCATTATGTAGTATTTTGTTAGGTTTCCTCATACTTTGATACCTTAATCAGAACAACATTGTGCTAGTATCAACTATGAGGTTGGAGGGTGATATGTACCTTTTTCAAAAAAATGACTTCACCATGCCTAGATATAAAATACAGGAAACAAGAATTGATTGACATCATAATATAGGGTTTTATGGATTTGATATGTTTAACGTGCACTACAAATGTATAATATTGTATATACTACTACTATAATATTATTGAAAATGCATTGTAACTTAACTGATACAGTAATAATCTTTACTAGATTATTTATGGGCCGAAAGTAATCACAATTGATTGAGGATTTTGATTATGTGTACTAAATTATTTAAAGGGACGAATCTGCCCTCATATGCGTGGAACATGTGAGGGGTTAACATTAAAAACTTAATGGAAGTTAAGTTTGGGTACCAACCACGAAAGTTAGACAAAGCTTAGGTATCAACTGTGCAAAAAATTAAGTTTAAGTGTTGTCAAGAAAGTGTAAACAAACCACAGGTACCAACGGCGTAATTTTTTCAAAAGAAAAAGAAAAATGGGCTCGTGTGGCGCACGACTTATTTTCCCGACCCGACTCGCGATTTTTATATTTTATAATTTTAAATTTTATCCCTAAATTAATAAAATATTTATAAAAAATTTCTTCGGATTTTAATCCGGTTATTTTTGCTAATTAAACTAAAATTTAAAAGAAAAAGACAAACGGACAGATAGAAATAAAAATTCTTATTTTTATTAATAACGCAAATTATACAGGTTTCACAACTAAGTTCCAGAAATGACGCAGAAAGAAATATAAGTTTAAAGCTTCCTTGACCATCTAGAGTAAATCAGCGGAGTGTACTGAGAATATTTTAAAATCACTTAGCATTTTATGCTCACGCTTTTGTAAATCCCCGATGTCTTTCATAAGTTCAACCAAAGCCCTTCTAACTTTCTTAATGTTTGAAATTCCATCCCTAGGTCCAGTATCTCGATAATTCAGTTCAAAAAGAAGTTTTGACACTGTGTCTTGAAACAAGAGATCTTCCGCGGAGTCAGGATCACCGATAGTAAATTTTATTTTTTCAGATATTTCTCGAATGATCTTTCTTTGCGGAGTTGTAAATGGAAATTTTGACGTAGTGAGGATTTGCACTAGTTCAAAATATATTTCTTTTCTTTTTGTGAAGAAATTATGATGTATTCTCTCCTCGGTTGAATCCGCAAAAAAGTCGATTAATCTTTTGATGAGAAATGATGATGGATCAAAGTAGAAGAAATCTCGATCTCCGTATTGTGAAATAGGGTTAGGTTTTCTGCTTTTAATCCAAAATTCTAATTCAGAAATCATTGTGGTGACATAACGGTTGATATGAATTTGAGAAAACTCCTTATCATCGATATGAGATAGAAAATTGACAAATGACTCTAAATCAAATTTGAGGTCGATTTCTACATCCCGATACTTGACAAAAATATTTTCCTCACATTCCTTTGATAGTATGTGAAGAGAACAAACTTGATTTCGCAGCTCTTTTAATAGATTTATTTGGAATTTCGAAAAACGGGAAATCTGAGGAATAGAGGTGCTAACGAATTCTCTATAGACGTCTAACCTTCTGCTAGGATTTAACAGATTTCCAGTAAACAGAGCTTTTGACTTATCAACGTGTTGTTTCTCTTTTGGAACATATTCAAACAAGTTTGGATATTTGAAAATAGTTGGGTATTCTTCCCGTATTTCATCTTCTATAATGAGGAGTTCATTAAGACTGAGCCTACCTTTTGGACTGTGAAGAGGTTCGAATCTTGGTTCATTTGATTAAAATTTATCCAAAAACAATGAAATCTCCAAGGCAGATGAAGTTATCCGGCTTCTTGGACTACAAGGATCAAGAATTAATTCTTGATGACACTCATTAGGGTTTAGACTCATTTTATTTTTATAAAGGAAAACTTCTCCGGTTTCCGAAGTCGTGGGAGAGCAACTTCCTTTTGCACTTTCTTCGTAATCGGTTAAGTTTGAACTGAAATATACAGAAATTAATACCATAATTAATATTTGTTTTTGTAGTTTCATAAATGGTTTACTATAATGACGACTTTAAATCCTATACCAACAAATTCTCTGCTCATTAAGCATATGTGTTTCTTATCAATTTATCTTTGAAACAAGTGGCCAGGCTGACAACGGAGAGACAAGATCCTTTTAGTTCCAATATAATTGGAGACTATTCGGAAAAATCCAACAACCAAGTCCGTGTATAATTGTCTTTCATAGAAACCACTCAAGAATCTCAGTTATCTTGACAGAAGCAACGATTACCTTAACAAACAGAAAATTCGAGTCCCCGACAGCGGCGCCAAAAACTTACTCTTCTTATGATATGGCCAAAACGGACGGTTTTATTTGTGCGGTGTCATTAGGTCGCAAAAAGTCAGAACCAGTTACCAAGAGGGAGTAATAGTTTTATTATTTGTATTTAGCTGGGTTTCCTAGCTATAATTCACCTACTTGTCTTCCTTTTAATGAGTAAGTGGTAAGTATAACTCAGGTTCGTATTTTTGTATGTTTGCTCAGAAATGTGGGATAAAAGTGCCTAAATAGTTAACCCTAGCGACAAGAGGTGATAGATTAAACTTAACTAAGGTAATACAAACTATTAAGATAAAAAGGGATAGGTATGAAGAATAGAATACTGATGGAGAACTATTACAAGAGTTTAACTTCCTAGAATAAACACTAAACTTCAATCAATTGGGTTATGAACCTAATCAATTTGTCACTATGAGTTTAGGCTTTGAAGATTCTGGCTAAGACGGATATCCCTACTTCCAACGTTAACCTTAGAAGGTTTAAACGACCTTTTGGATAGAATCCTAGGTACATGAATAAAGTGGTATATGTCATAACCCGTCCTTAACCATAAGAACGTGTTAGATAACGTATGATTTCATTGCGAGGTATTGACCTCTATATGCGACATTTTTAAAAAAAAACTGCATATATTATACATTACAAACCATAACCATTATTTTTGTTACAAGCTTTAGACAATAAAAAGATGATTATCGTTTAGCGATAATCTTCGACTTACAAACTTTACATATAATGATAACAACACGGTTTCTAGCGTATTTTACAACACAAATCCTTGGGTATGCAGTTTTATTTTTGACACATATATGCGTACGCAAGATCCTGCTCAAATTCAACATAATGCAGCGGAAGCTTCTAATTATCACCTGAGAATAAACATGTTTAAAACGTCAACATAAAGTTGGTGAGATATAGGTTTAGTGCCGGCAGCAATATATATATAGACCACAAGATTTCGTATATAAACAGTTTAATAAAAATATTCTAAGTGGTTGAGCACTTGGTAACCATACTTAACAATTAATCACGTCGCATATTCCCTTTAATATGAAATCTTACTACACTGTACCAAGTGTAGTCACGAAACGAAGTATTGTGCAACCGTTGAATACTGGTCGTCCAGTCCGGTTGGGGTTGTCAGGCCCGATAGATCTATCAACAGGATTCGCGTTTACAATACCGCTGTAAATATTAGTTACCAAGCTACAGGGAAGTATGCCAGTGGTACAACTCAACGTAGAATATATTTTTCAGTTACTTGTGTCCATAACGTAAAACATAAAATACATGTATTCTCATCCCGAAATATTTAGAGTTTAAAAGTGGGACTATATACTCACTTTCGTCTTGAAGATATATATATTTTGACTTGGTCTCCCGGTTGATATCACGAACCTATCCATATATAATATATCAATATATTTTCATTTTTAAACAAACGTCACATATATATACTTGTTATACTTTTAATACTTTTAATAATTCCTTAGTCCGTAGTTAGCAGTTCGTTGTTAGTAATTCAATTTTAATGGTTCATTTTTAGGTGTTTAATAAACCCCCAACAAAATAAATAAAACCCCATCGTATATGTATTGGTCGAGATTAATCTTGACCCACGGTACCGGTGTTGTCAAATGACGTGTTGCGTACATAAAGTACCGGTGTTGTCAAATGACGTGTTGCGTACAAACATGGGATCTTATGATTAATCTTCTCGTGTTGTTTGCGGGTGATCCTGAACCATATAAAATTGAATTATAAGTATATATATATATAAAATATCATGTTAACTTAGAAAGGTGTAATTTATTTAATTTTTCCCAATTATTTTCGTGGCTAAACTAGTCTTGGATATCTGATTTTGTTTCGGTCATAGTTTCTTCGTTACAACTCCGTTTTCGTTGATTCAACTTGCCATCTCCTTGGATCGAGTCCCTCTTTAAGACTATGAACTGTAAATACCTTAGTTTGTATTCAAAATCACACGGCATAGGTGAAACTTTAGTGAAACTTATGAAGTTAAACATTTTTGTTACAAAAATATCATTTAATGACCATTTTTCTAAAAATACTTATACTTTGAATTAAATCATGAGATTTTTATGTGTTATCATATTCATAGTAAAAATCATTTTTCCCGAAAATAAACCTCCAATTCAAAGTTTAAGATGGTTTTTAATTATCCAACCCAAAACAGCCCTCGGTTACACTTCGACGTCGTAAAAACAGTTTTTAAGGTATTCTTTGAAAAACCAAGTTTTACCTTGTTAAATTAACATATATTTAAGTTATATTACAGGTCTTGAAGTATTTTAAAAGTTAAGTTAGAAGGATCTATTTAGTTTGCAAACAAGTTTGAAAACATTCAAACTATGTTCTTGTTGTTAAAATTGTATACCACAAAATATGATAGCTATATATATATGAATCGAATAGGGTTATGAACATAGTTACTACCTCAAGTTCCTTGGACAAGATTGCTGTAAAAGAGGAGTAAGAAGCTAGAACCAAAAGGGTGATGGAAGTGGATGAAAGATTGGAAGTAAGTTTGTGTTCTTGGAAGGATTTCTTGAAGTGTTTTTGTATGGTTTTCTTATGGTGTTTAAGTGATGTTTTTGAAGCTAGATCTTCTTGGTAAGTTACTGAATTGTTATGGAATTCAAAGGTTAAGAAAGAGTGTGTGTTTTTAGCTAAGAAAATGGAAGAGAAATGAATCAAAATGGAGATCCATGAACCTCCTTAAAAACGTGGCCAAGGGGGGACATGGACAAAATTCTCATGTTGTATTTTTGTGTATTTGTCATGCTTGCTTCCAAAATCAATTACCTTATACATAAGGCATTGAACAAGGGCTGGTTAGGTGGTGATTTGATGTGTATATACCAATAGTAAATACGTATAGAAGCTAGGTATGATACGAGTACTTATACTCTAGATATACGTATAGAAATTTTGTGAAAAATGGAATGAGGATTCAAATATAGCTATCTTTTGTGAATACACTTATATGGTTTTATGTATTTAAGTCCTTAAAAGTGATTAAATACATTACTTATACGATATATGTATAAACATTATAAGTCTTAAGTATTTATGTCAAATAACGTTACGTATGATTATCGTTTTGAAAACTTAAGTTAGTAGTTTCAAAATATACTTATAACTTGTTGTTATTAATACAAAATAAGATATTAAAACATCCAAAGATCATATTAAATATGTATATATACATATATATACACAAACGTATAATTATCATATATTGTATAGTTCGTGATATCATCGGTCAAAGTAGACGGTCAAACGTTGTGTAAAACTCTTTTCGGAAATATAAATCTCGACAATTTGGATTGCTTATCATGTTGGTAAGGTTTAATTTATGTAAATATTAATCTTATAAGTATAGAACGATCGAAAAAGTGCGGGTCGTTACATTACCTCCCCGTTAAATAAATTTCGTCCTGAAATTTTAAAATTGTACCTATTTTGCGTCATCGAGAAACAAGTGTGGATACTTTTGTTTCATCTGATCCTCCCGTTCCCACGTAAACTCGGGACCTCTTCGAGCGTTCCAACGAACCTTAACAATCAGTATGTTGCTCTGTTTGAGCTGTTTAACTTCACGATCCATGATTTCGATTGGTTCTTCGACGAATTGTAGTTTCTCGTCGATATGGATTTCTTCAAGAGGAATGGTGAGGTCTTCCTTTGCAAGAAACCTCTTAAGGTTTGAGACGTGAAAGGTATTATGTACTCCGGCGAGTTGTTGTGGTAACTCGAGTCGATAAGCTACCGGTCCAATGCATTCGATGATCTTGAACGGGCCTACGTACCTTGGGTTCAGTTTATCCCTTTTTCCAAAACGTATCACACCTTTCCAAGGTGACACCTTTAGCATAACCATGTCACCGATCTGAAACTCTAATGGTTTCCTTCGGACATCGGCGTAGCTCTTTTGGCGACTACGGGTTGTTTTCAATCTCTCCTTGATTTGTACTATCTTCTCAGTCGTTTCGTGTATAATCTCAGGACCAGTTAATTGTCGATCTCCTACTTCATTCCAACAGATAGGAGATCTACACTTCCTTCCATACAATGCTTCGAATGGTGCAGGTTTAATGCTCGCATGATAACTATTATTATACGAGAATTCTGCTAACGGTAAATACTTATCCCATCCGTTTCCAAAATCGATCACACATGCCCTGAGCATGTCTTCAAGAGTCTGAATCGTTCTTTCACTCTGCCCGTCGGTTTGCGGATGATATGCGGTGCTCATATCCAAACAAGTTCCTAGGGCCTCCTGTAGTGATTGCCAGAACTTTGATGTAAATCTACTATCACGATCGGATATAATGGAAATAGGTATTCCATGCCTTGAAACAATTTCCTTTATATACAATCGTAATAGTTTCTCCATTCTATCCGTTTCCTTTATAGGCAAGAAATGTGCAGACTTGGTGAGACGATCAACAATCACCCAAATGGTGTCGTATCCCCAGGCAGTCTTTGGTAACTTCGTGATGAAATCCATGGTAATACCATCCCATTTCCATTCTGGGATTTCTGGTTGTTGAAGTAACCCTGACGGCTTTTGGTGTTCTGCTTTGACTTTGGAACAGGTTAAACACTCCCCAACATATGTTGCAACGTCTGATTTTAAGTTAGGCCACCAATAATGCGTCTTAAGATCTTGATACATCTTTCCGAATCCAGGATGTATCGAGTATCTTGTCTTATGTGCCTCGTTCAATATCAACTTCCTTAATCCACCCAACTTCGGTACCCAAATACGATTTGCAAAATATCGAATTCCGTCTTCCCGTATAACGAGTTGTTTCTCATACTTCTTCATTATTTCATTTCTTATGTTTTCTTTATTGAGTGCTTCTCGTTGAACTTCTTTGATTTGTGAGTTGAGATTCATGCGAATTTTTATGTTCATTGCTCGAACTCGAATTGGTTCTCGTTCCTTTCTGCTTAAAGCATCGACCACCACATTCGCTTTCCCGGGATGATAACGAATTTCACAATCATAGTCGTTTATTAACTCGACCCACCTACGTTGCCTCATGTTCAGCTGTTTCTGATCAAAAATATGTTGAAGACTTTTATGATAAGTAAACACAGTGAATTTAACCCCATACAAGTAGTGTCTCCACATCTTCAGTGCAAACACGACTGCTCCCAATTCTAGATCATGCGTCGTATAATTCCGCTCGTGAATCTTCAATTGTCGGGATGCGTATGCAATAACTTTCTTCCGTTGCATAAGAACGCAACTAAAACCTTGTCGCGAAGCGTCACAATATATTTCAAAATCATCGTTCCCTTCTGGTAACGATAATATAGGCGCGGTAGTTAACTTCTTCTTCAGTATTTGAAATGCGTTCTCTTGCTCCGAGGTCCATTCGTATTTCTTCCCTTTTTGCGTTAACGCTGTCAACGGCTTAGCTATTCGGGAAAAATCTTGAATAAACCTTCTATAATAACTGGCTAAACCCAAAAATTGGCGTATCTGTGTTGGTGTCTTAGGAGTCTCCCATTTTTCAATGGCTTCAGTTTTTGCTGGATCGACCTGAATTCCTTTGCTACTAACAACGTGGCCAAGAAATTGCACTTCTTTCAACCAAAAAGCACACTTAGAAAATTTAGCATATAGTTGTTCCTTTCTCAACAACTCCAATATCAACCTTAAATGCTCTTCATGCTCTTGCTCACTCTTGGAATAGATAAGAATATCATCAATGAAAACGATAACAAACTTATCTAAATATGGACTACAAACTCGATTCATGAGGTCCATGAATACAGCTGGCGCATTCGTCAATCCAAACGGCATGACCAAAAATTCGTAATGACCGTAGCGTGTCCGAAAAGCAGTTTTCGGAATGTCCTCTTCTTTGACACGTAATTGATGATAACCCGATCTTAGATCGATTTTCGAATAAACACATGATCCTTGCAATTGATCAAATAAGTCATCAATTCTCGGTAGTGGATACCGATTCTTGATAGTTAACTTATTTAATTCACGATAATCTATACACATTCTAAAAGATCCATCTTTCTTTTTAACAAATAAAATTGGAGCTCCCCACGGTGAAGTGCTTGGTCGTATGAATCCACGGTCCAGTAATTTTTTTAACTGACTTTGAAGTTCTTTTAATTCGGACGGTGCAAGTCTATATGGCGCACGAGCCACTGGTGCAGCTCCTGGTACTAAATCTATTTGAAATTCCACCGATCTAAATGGAGGTAATCTCGGCAATTCTTCCGAAAAAACTTCAGGAAAATCTCTTGCCACAGGCACGTCATTGATGCACTTCTCTTTCTTTTCGACTTTATTAACATGTGCTAGAATAGCATAACATCCCTTTTCTAAACACTTCTTGGCTTTCAAACAGCTAATGAGTTTTAGCTTTGAATCACCCTTCCCTCCATAAATCATCACCGGCATTTTATCCTTACAAGGAATGCGAATTGCCTTCTCGGCACACACAACTTCAACTCCTACTTTGGACATCCAGTCCATGCCGACTATTACATCAAAACTTCCTAATTCTACGGGTATCAAGTCAATTTTAAACGTTTCTCCGGCTAAATTTATTTCACAATCACGACAAATTTTATCGGCTTTAATTAGTTTACCATTAGATAACTCAATCATGTACTTAGCTTCTAGAGGTAATGATGAACAATTCAATTTAGTGTAAAAATTTCTACACACGTAACTTCTATCGGCACCAGTATCAAATAAAATAGATGCTGATAAGTTATTAATGGTAAACGTACCCGTAACAAGCTCCGGGTCTTCACGTGCCTCTCTAGCATTAATAACAAATGCTCTCCCACGTGCAGGTCCAACATTCTTCTCTGGATTCGGGCACTGGCTCTTATAATGACCCTGTTTTCCACACCCAAAACAAGTAACGGTAGCCAAAGCAGTTCTATTTGCGTTGGTGGCAGGAGTCTTGGTACCATTTGCATTTGTAACGAGAGCCCTACAATCTTCCGCAAGATGACCCTGTCGATTACACTTGGTGCATAACACACTACAGTAACCAAAGTGATGTTTGTGGCATCGGTTGCATAAAGGACTTTGTCCTTTGTAACCAAAGCCTGAACCACTACCCGCACCTTTCGTGGTTTCTGGTTTCTTAAAAGATTGTTGTTGGTTACCTCGATCATAATTTCCGTTCCACTTTCTTTTGTTACTCGATACCTTCACATCAGCATTGAATGCTTTCTTATCCAAAATGACCTGGTCCAATAGCTCGTTCGCCATGGTTATAGCTTCATGAATTGTCCTAGGTTTTGATGCTGTAACGTTTGCCTTAACCTTTGGGGGCAAACCATCTTTGTACATTTCGATCTTCCGTGCTTCGGTTGGAACCAATTCAGGACATAGTAAAACTAATTCCATGAATCGCTGATTGTAGTTGGTGATTTCAGTACCAACAACCTTCAAGCTTCGTAATTCATCTTCCAACTTCCTAACCTCGTTCCTTGGACAATACTCGTTGATTAACATCGTTTTGAATTCTTCCCATGGAGTATCATAAGCTACATCTCCTCCTACAGCCTTCACATAATTCTTCCACCACGTGAGTGCACTATCTAGTAAAGTGCACAATGCATACTTGGTCATGTCTTTTTCAACACAACCGCTGATTTTAAACACCGTCTCCATCTTTTCTATCCACCGGGTTAAACCGATCGGTCCTTCCGTTCCACTGAATGATGAGGGCTTGCAAGCTTGAAACGTCTTGTAGGTGCATCCTACACGAGGATTTGGGTTAACTGCAGCAGCTCTTGCAGCTTCGACCCATAACATTCTGTCGTTCACTCGCTGGTTGATGAAGTCCTCGACTTCTTGTTCCGTCATTCGATTTAATCGCGCCATTTCCTAATGAAAGAAAATAATTATTCACATGGAATATTATAGATGTAGTGTGTATTTATAGTACATTATAGCTTGTTAATAATATGAACCAGGTATTATTATAAAAGCCTTTTCTTCTTATTAGCGTTTTATAATTATATCTAGGGTAGTACCTACCCGTTAATGTTCATACTTAATAGCTTAGTACAGAACCCATTACTACAATCTAAATAATACTTAACCATGGAAAATTATTGCATTTCATACTTCACTATTTTACATATGCATATCTTACATCGAACATTAAGCAAACCACACTAATAATATTATACAAAACATTATATGATCCCATGGTTTAATACGGCAGTGCATCGTTTGGTCTATTTTCTAGGACGTTTAGTTCCAATGAATGGCCTAACGCTTATCCTAGCTGTCTGCCTATATTTTGGCAGTGGGGCTGAAGAACTGGATGCCGGAATAGCACTAATAGGAATAGCGGGTATAGGGGTGGTAGTGTTTAGTGGAATTGGTGCCACATCATTCTCATTAAACTCGGGATTTGGATTTTCTAATTCATTAGCTTTTCGTTTCTTTCCTTGATCGAACTTTTCTTTCGTAATTTCTAGTATTTCTTCCTCGGGTTCACTTTCCTCTTCGGGTTCACTTTCCTCCTCGGGTTCACTTTCCGGTTTCTCTATAGTTGGTTCATCCGGAATTTGTGAGTCTTCCCCAAAGATATCATTTTCGTCATCGGATAAGTTAATGACTGGAACACCATATGAAGATTCTGATTCGGTGTCGCTGAATGTGATAATAAGTTTCGAGCCCGACATCTATCACATAACAACTAACCCATTAGTACTACATAATATTTACATATAAATTTTAACCAACAATGATAAGCAATGGTTTTCAAAATCAGACCCGGTCAAAGTCCAGACTTACTAATGTATCCTAACGACTTCTCGGTTAGACACACTAATGCAAACCTGGTTCGCTAAGACCACCGCTCTGATACCACATGTCATAACCCGTCCTTAACCATAAGAACGTGTTAGATAACGTGTGATTTTATTGCGAGGTATTGACCTCTATATGCGACATTTTTAAAAGAAAAACTGCATATATTATACATTACAAACCATAACCATTATTTTTGTTACAAGCTTTAGACAATAAAAAGATGATTATCGTTTAGCGATAATCTTCGACTTACAAACTTTACATATAATGATAACAACACGGTTTCTAGCGTATTTTACAACACAAATCCTTGAGTATGCAGTTTTATTTTTGACACATATATGCGTACGCAAGATCCTGCTCAAATTCAACATAATGCAGCGGAAGCTTCTAATTATCACCTGAGAATAAACATGTTTAAAACGTCAACATAAAGTTGGTGAGATATAGGTTTAGTGTGATGACCCGGAAATTTTCAACCAAATTTAAACTTTAATCTTTATATGTATCCGACACGATAAGCAAAATCTGTAGTGTTGAGTCTCGAAAAGTTTGAAAACTATATTCATGTAATCAATTACCCTTTGACCATGTCTGACGATTCACGAACAAAAATGTGTAAATAGAAATGTATGTGTATGTACATATGTGTATTTATTAAGCTAAGAAATATTGTTAAAACATTTAAGAGCTTGGTGATACAAAAAATAGGTTATGAGATTATTATGTGACTTGAAAGCATTGAACGAATTAGTTGATATGAATATAAGCTATGAGATCTATTTTATGAACATAGAAATGCTATCACAGTAGTTAGTGAATAATACTTTACTTGAACGTATTTGTTCGATGTAAGTTTATCAATGAGATTAAAAGATAATATCAAGTGATTGATTTATCAGGTACATTGAATTATGATTACGAGTCTTTGTTATGAGGTCCACTTGAATTAGAAAACTCTTACTTTTAACGGTATTCGGAATATTTAGTAAAGTGATTCCGTGTAAGAACAAAAGTGTTATTATTGAGGATTAGACAGAGGTTAGCGGAGAGTCTCGTTTAATTATCAAAAGCGTACCTTGCAATGATTGACTTGTGTCACTTGGTAGGTTAATTATTTAGTTTTCTTAATATTGAAGACGTTTTACGATATAGATGAAACCTTTTAAAGAATGATTTTGAATATAACTAATTGTGGAAAACTAAATTATATTTATTCAATTTAGTACAAACACATTTTTTTTCGATATAATAGAATTTGATTATAAAATATTTTTATGGATTTTCAATGATATAAAAATAAAAATAAAGATAAAATAAAGATTTCTAATGAGCACCAAAAGACTACAACATTTCATCACAAGATTGAAAGTTAAAATGTTGGAAATCACTAAACCTGCGCACTTGCACGAGAAAAATCATAACTAAATCATACTGACTCGAAAAAGGGTGATTCCGGTGTCCAAACGACCGTAACTCAAAAATCTACAACTTTCATGAAGACACCATACACGAATCGTGTACCTATCTACACGAAACGGGTAATCTTGTGCCGACATATTTTGGTGGCGGCTCACTATGCAACATGTTTTTAATTTTTATTAATATTATATTATATTATTATATTATTTATAAATCTATATATATAGGATCGATCATAATTGTTTTCTAACTATCTATCTCTCACACTCTCTCTATAATTATATTTATTATTATTATTGTTAGTGTTATTATTATTATTATTATTAGTATTATTATACATAAAATACTACGACGAGGTCATGGGCGAGTTATTTCAAAACGGGTTTTATGAGCGGGATAGAGCTAAGGAAATTATGGGTTATAACTACGGAGGTAATGGGTAATGTTCAGGGGTTATGCTCGTGAGGTCAAATTAGTGTTTATCATCTCCGTTGCGTTTACGTACCTTTCCTGCAATATTGAACCTCAATATTGATACGTGAGCACTCATAACTTAACTTTTATTTATCAATAGCGTATCCTTGACTAAGTGCTCGAGTATTAGGATTATGCATGCTAGTATTTTTGATATTGCCCTAGATAGACTACGTTGAATCTTAAAAGTTGTTATACTAGGAACGAGCTAAGGTATAAGATATGTATATCGTTGGAAAGCTAGCGAAAAATTAAGAACTTTTCCTTTAGATGTCGAATGATTTCGACGAACGGATTAGAAGCTATAGTCAATTGAATTTTTGATGATATTATTAAAAATGATTATTATTATCGTCGTTATTATCGTCGTTATAGTTTTTTTATCAAATTATTATTTTTTTATTACCATTATTGATATCATTAGTATTATCATTAAAATTGTTATTATTATTATTATCAATTTTAAATAAAATTAGTATTTTAAAGCTAATATTAAAGTATTGTAAATATTAATGTTATTATAATCAGAATTATCGTTTTATCATAATATTAATTTTAGTAAATAAAAACATTGATATCTTGACAAATAGAATAAATAATAATTTTTATTACAAAATAAATACAACTTTTACTTATTATTATTATCAAGGTTATTTTTATCAAACAAATATATGAATAATATAATTACAGTTATTATATTATTTTACGATAAAGGACTTTACAAATTTATTACTTAAGATATATAAAAGTATATTTTAAATAAAGCTTTACTTATTAGAAAGTGAATTATATACTTTAACAAATCTTTTAAATATTCAAACGACGATACTGAAACCATATAATAATCATATATATAAAACTTTGGGAAATCATTTTAAGTCAAAATGAACTTTGTTAACTTTTGTGTATTAGACTCGAGCATTAGGATTGTGGTACACTATGACTTAACTTAATTTGTTAGACAAATATTAACCAACATGTAAATATATATAAATAATTTAGGTTCGTGAATCAAAGGCCAACCTTACATTTGTTCAATGATGTTATATGTATTTTTACTACAAAATACAGTATGGTGAGTTTCATTTGCCTTTTACCCTTTACATATTTTTGGGCTGAGAATACATGCGCAACTTTTATAACTGTTTTACAAAATAGACACAAGTAATCGAAACTACTTTCTATGGTTGAATGATCGAATTTGGATATACCCCGTTTAGCTTGGTAGCCTAAGAATTAGGGAACGTACACCCTAATTGACGCGAATCCTAAAGATAGATCTATCGGGCCCAACGAGCCCCATCCAAAGTACCGGATGTTTTACTACTTCGATTTTAATCAGGTCCGAGGTAGTTCCGGAATGATTGGGGATATTCTATATGCATCTTGTTAAGGTCGGTTACCATGTGTTCACCATATGAATGATTTTTATCTCTAGTACGATGCGAAATGCCTGCTATGAGAATGATATTTATGGAAATGAAAAATGAAAATCTTGTGGTCTATTAAAATGATGAAAATGAAATGATTATGATAAACTGATGAACTCACCAACCTTTTGGTTGACACTTTAAAGCATGTTTATTCTCAGGTTTGAAAGAGATCTTCCGCTGTGCATTAGCTCATTTTAAAGATATTACTTGGAGTCATACATGACATATTTCAAAAGACGTTGCATTCGAGTCATTGAAGTTCATTAAAGATTATTATTAAGTAAATGACATATTAGGTCATTTATAGTTTGTGTATTATGAAATGGTATGCATACATGTCAACTTTGGATGAAATGAAAGGTTGTCTTTTATAAATGAATGCAATGTTTGTAAAATGTATCATATAGAGGTCAAATACCTCGTGATGTAATCATATGTAATGTTCTCGTCCATATGGATTTGGTCGGGGCACTACAGGTGGTATCAGAGCGGTGGTCCTAGCGAACCAGGTCTTGCATTAGTGTGTCTTACTGATAGCTGATAGGATGCATTAATGAGTCTGGACTTCGACCGTGTCTGTATGTCAAAAGTTTTGCTTATCATTTTTAGTCGGAAATCATATACTTATCATCCTTAGGAAATTACCTACTTATCATCTTAAGTTTAGACGCGTTTTCCTGCATTCATTGCATAACAGCGTATAGACCAAATTCACATCTTAGCATATCTGCTAATAAATATCTTAGCGTCTCTATTACTATGAACTTTGACTAACATCTTTCAAAGATTCTCCGTAATTTATGGGATTTTGGATATTATATATACATATGCAAATTATGTAATTGAAGAATACCAAATCTAAATTCTACAACCTACTTTATACCAAAACTTCTTCCCCTAATCATACGAGATGGATCCCTCAACCAGTTCGAACTCCTCAGATCCCGACAGCTATGCCGATATGGATTTCCATTCGAGCTCCGAAAACAGTGTGACCGAAATGGATCAACCAATCAGTCATCATCTATTCTGGATGAAGTGGGGATGGGTTCGTAGCCTCCTCAATTATTGGAGACAAGAAGAAGGTGATCCTTTCCATCCACAAAATTGCCCTATTGGCGATGAACCTGAAGCACTTACCGGCGAACCTGTTCGTGAAACCATTTTCTCTCTCATTTCCAGAGTATCTCGTCACGATTATATACTACATCAAATTTTAGATTTTATTTATCCGCTCGTCCCAACCGACAATCATCCCGGTATACTAGCAGAAGTTAACGAACTTCGTGCTCGTGTGACGGCTTTGGAGCTTATGTTGCAAGGATTACAAACACCATCAGCAGCACCAGCAGCATAATCTGTACCGCCAGTAACATCAACATCGCAACCCTCAATACCCTAAACGTCAACAGCATCACCGACATCAACGGCATCACCATCATTAACATCAACAGTATCATTACCACCATCAACAATCACATTCGCATCACACGCCTCAACATCATAAGTTATACCGCGGATATCAACATCACACGCATCATAGATACCAAGGAGTACCAACAACAACAAACGATGAAGTATTGATTCATAACTTCATCGGAGGAATATTCTACGGCGATTATGTAATCTCTAAAGTCTTAGGGATTATCTATTTCCACCCTAACCCTAAATCAGATGAGTGAACCAAAATGAGTCAAGGAAGAATCGAAACTCTAACAAGGATGGTGCGCGATTTACTTGTTATACAAGCATCACTAGCAATTACCGGAAGTATCATCAGCAGCAACAGTACCGTTAGCATCACCAGTATAGTCAGTAACGTCAGCATCATCAGAATCAGCAACACCTATGACATCACAAATCTCATCAGTTCAAGAATCATTGTGAAAATCGTTACCAATCAACAACGAATATGTTGCATCAACGAGTTATATAGTATTAACTCATTCCTTCTGAAGAATTATTATATATTTTATATATATGAATTCTGGAATTATAATAAATCTTTTTGTACTAAGCTATTAAGTGTGAATTGAAAAAGAGTAGATACTACTCGTTTAAGTTCATATTACTAATATCTTATGATGTACATCCTTCATTAACAACTTAATCATCGTTAACCACAATCTCTGTTTCAATCTAATGAACTCCGGTTCATAATAAATCAAGTGTATCATTCAATGACATGTTTGATTATACACTTTCATCTTCGATATACCCGAAATTTACGGGAAAACAATATTCTTATCTTGCGAAGTTAGCAACAGTTCTATGAGCATCTGCATGATTGACGAAGGAAATATCTATAAGAATAAGTACTAAAGTATTAGGTACATTAGTGAAATACTCCGCGAAGATAATGTAATCTTTCATGTTTTAGAGATTATCTCTTTCTAATTCAAGCCAGAAATCAAATGAGTTTAATAGGATATTAACTCATTGAATTTGTATTATATCTGAAGAAAATATACCCACAAATATTTTCATAAAGACTGTAATGAAAATTCTTGTTCAAAATATTATCTGTGAAATTTTTTTAACGGGTAGGTAATACCCGCGAGAGATTCACAATTAATGTATCACATTCTTCAATTCTGATTTAACAATCATCAACTATACTCCCTACTTTCACAATAATATACATTCTTCTACAGAAATCAAAACAATCATATTCATTCGAATCTGATTACATATTCTGATTTTGAAATTTCAGAATTCAATTCGGGATATAATCGAAATCATCGCTCTTATATTCCTACGTAATTAGAAGCTATACTTTGACTTCAAAACTGTGATAAGAAATCACTCTTATTCGTAACACTTAGAAGGATTTGAGAATCAGCCGAGATTCATGACGATTTCATCCTTTGGATATTGACAATGACAATCTGCACTTAAAACCCTTTGAATTTTTTTTGAAAGACACTTCAAATAATGAACAATCGAGATGATGATCCAACCACACACTACCCGAAGTCTTGTACCTGAAAAACTCTCGAAACCAAAGTTTAACACGTAACCGTGTCGATTCCTTTATCATCTATTGGCAAAAACAACATTTCGATTCCTTTTCAAAGTAGCCAATTTTGTCACAGCTTCAACAAGTCAACTTCGACTTTTCAGTCGGACCAGTCTTATTATAAACCCAATAGATACGTTGCCCTTTCGTCATTATTACTGGGGAACCTTTCATATTCCACCATATTACCACCAGCGTTTAATCATCTAAAACACAATTCTTCGGAACCCACCTCGGATTGATAACCAGCAATTCAGATGTTATAGCATTAAATGCGGAGGAAACATAAAAATGGTAGACGGTCTAAACGGTCAAAAGTTTGATGATAGAAGATAGTGAGTTGGTAAAGCTCAGAAAAAGAAAGGATTTGGTACTGAAAAACGGATTGAGCAAAGTATGAAGGAAGCCGTGGACAAATCACAGGGACTAAATCTGCCTTCAAAGGATTCAAATGATTCAGTGCCTGCTGAACTCGTTAGCAAACACCTTACTTCTTATTCTAAACCTTCACAGACAGATATTCTTCATCATCATCATATCTTAAATGTTATAAGATATCTTCGTATCTTCCATTATACATATTCTCCATATCTTTGGAGATATTTTCACAACTATTCTTATCAAGTATCATTTATCTCTCCGTAAAGTCTGCAACATAAAAGAAACCGTGTTAATTTCTAATTTCTGAAAAATTCGAATATGAATGTTTTTGAAGTAGTGTTGGGAACTGATGCATGAGTCAGTATAATATAATGACACTTGATCAACGTCATTATATTACATTAATTCATGTTAAGTTTCTAATGGAACGTGATGATTCACAGAACACACCGTCATCATGTGCCATTTACACGACTCTTACATTCTAACTAATCTTAAAATATATCAAGAAAATATTTCTTGATGATTCGGTCTTTTCCAGGGTATTCTGGTAATTTAATAAATCAGGATTTACCATTGCCCTTTCCTTCTTAAAACAATTACTATATTCCTTCTGAAATCCATACATACGAATTCCGGACCATTACGAGAGCTATTTAATCGCAAGAAGAAGAAACGAAAGGACAAAGCTCTGAAATAGAAATTCGGGGTATAAACCGCAGCAAATAGAAGAGAGCGTTAACTATGGATGACGATGATTATAGAAGACAGAAGCAGGGGCATTAGAACATAAGGGAAGATATAAAACCCAGCAACCACCCAGAAGCTACAAACCGTGCATATCAATACGTATTGCCACGTAAAGGCACGGGAAAATTAATAACACTATAACCCCAAGATAATAGTAGAAGTAAATAAAATCTTCTGGTGGTAGATGAAAGAGAATGATGACAGATGTAAAAATTAAGAGTATATCAAGGATCAGAATGGGATGGAGCATATTGACGAATGTTTTAAAGTATGAACTGAGGAGAAAGAATAGAAGGTGTGAGTTGTAAGGAAACGACGAGGGTGGATTTATAGAGAAATATCCGACAGGTCAATCGAAACAGATGGTCGCATTTAACCAAAGAAGATCTGAATCTCCTTAATTACTGAAGAATCAAATCTTATTATGAAGATTTCTTCCAAATTCCTTAAATTCCGGAAATAAATCTTGACTACGTCACCAGTTAAGTCAAACTTGCATATATTCATTTTCACTCTTAAGTGTTAACTTCATTCGAGCTCTTCACAAAAACAAATCGTTTTACCAGATTACTCAATGATGATAAAACCCTATTATCGACTTATATTCGTCATAATAACATTCTTACTGTTAGCTATGATGACCTCTATCAAATTTCGGGACGAAATTTCTTTTAACGGGTAGGTAATGTGATGACCCGGAAATTTCCAACCAAATTTAAACTTTAATCTTTATATGTATCCGACACGATAAGCAAAATCTGTAGTGTTGAGTCTCAAAAAGTTTGAAAACTATATTCATGTAATCAATTACCCTTTGACCATGTCTGACGATTCACGAACAAAAATGTGTAAATAGAAATGTATGTGTATGTACATATGTGTATTTATTAAGCTTAGAAATATTGTTAAAACATTTAAGAGCTTGGTGATACAAAAATAGGTTATGAGATTATTATGTGACTTGAAAGCATTGAACGAATTAGTTGATATGAATATAAGCTATGAGATCTATTTTATGAACATAGAAATGCTATCACAGTAGTTAGTGAATAATACTTTACTTGAACGTATTTGTTCGATGTAAGTTTATCAATGATATTAAAAGATAATATCAAGTGATTGATTTATCAGGTACATTGAATTATGATTACGAGTCTTTGTTATGAGGTCCACTTGAATTAAAAAACTCTTACTTTTAACGGTATTCGGAATATTTAGTAAAGTGATTCCGTGTAAGAACAAAAGTGTTATTATTGAGGATTAGACAGAGGTTAGCGGAGAGTCTCGTTTAATTATCAAAAGCGTACCTTGCAATGATTGACTTGTGTCACTTGGTAGGTTAATTATTTAGTTTTCTTAATATTGAAGACGTTTTACGATATAGATGAAACCTTTTAAAGAATGATTTTGAATATAACTAATTGTGGAAAACTAAATTATATTTATTCAATTTAGTACAAACACATTTTTTTTCGATATAATAGAATTTGATTATAAAATATTTTTATGGATTTTCAATGATATAAAAATAAAAATAAAGATAAAATAAAGATTTCTAATGAGCACCAAAAGACTACAACATTTCATCACAAGATTGAAAGTTAAAATGTTGGAAATCACTAAAACTGCGCACTTGCACGAGAAAAATCATAACTAAATCATACTGACTCGAAAAAGGGTGATTCCGGTGTCCAAACGACCGTAACTCAAAAATCTACAACTTTAATGAAGACACCATACACGAATCGTGTACCTATCTACACGAAACGGGTAATCTTGTGCCGACATATTTTGGTGGCGGCTCACTATGCAACATGTTTTTAATTTTTATTAATATTATATTATATTTTTATATTATTTATAAATCTATATATATAGGATCGATCATAATTGTTTTCTAACTATCTATCTCTCACACTCTCTCTATAATTATATTTATTATTATTATTGTTAGTGTTATTATTATTATTATTATTAGTATTATTATACATAAAATACTACGACGAGGTCATGGGCGAGTTATTTCAAAACGGGTTTTATGAGCGGGATAGAGCTAAGGAAATTATGGGTTATAACTATGGAGGTAATGGGTAATGTTCAGGGGTTATGTTCGTGAGGTCAAATTAGTGTTTATCATCTCCGTTGCGTTTACGTACCTTTCCTGCAATATTGAACCTCAATATTGATACGTGAGCACTCATAACTTAACTTTTATTTATCAATAGCGTATCCTTGACTAAGTGCTCGAGTATTAGGATTATGCCTGCTAGTATTTTTGATATTGCCCTAGATAGACTACGTTGAATCTTAAAAGTTGTTATAGTAGGAACGAGCTAAGGTATAAGATATGTATATCGTTGGAAAGCTAGCGAAAAATTAAGAACTTTTCCTTTAGATGTCGAATGATTTCGACGAACGGATTAGAAGCTATAGTCAATTGAATTTTTGATGATATTATTAAAAATGATTATTATTATCGTCGTTATTATCGTCGTTATAGTTTTTTATCAAATTATTATTTTTTTATTACCATTATTGATATCATTAGTATTATCATTAAAATTGTTATTATTATTATTATCAATTTTAAATAAAATTAGTATTTTAAAGCTAATATTAAAGTATTGTAAATATTAATGTTATTATAATCAGAATTATCGTTTTATCATAATATTAATTTTAGTAAATAAAAACATTGATATCTTGACAAATAGAATAAATAATAATTTTTATTACAAAATAAATACAACTTTCACTTATTATTATTATCAAGGTTATTTTTATCAAACAAATATATGAATAATATAATTACAGTTATTATATTATTTTACGATAAAGGACTTTACAAATTTATTACTTAAGATATATAAAAGTATATTTTAAATAAAGCTTTAATTATTAGAAAGTGAATTATATACTTTAACAAATCTTTTAAATATTCAAACGACGATACTGAAACCATATAATAATCATATATATAAAACTTTGGGAAATCATTTTAAGTCAAAATGAACTTTGTTAACTTTTGCGTATTAGACTCGAGCATTAGGATTGTGGTACACTATGACTTAACTTAATTTGTTAGACAAATATTAACCAACATGTAAATATATATAAATAATTTAGGTTCGTGAATCAAAGGCCAACCTTACATTTGTTCAATGATGTTATATGTATTTTTATTACAAAATACAGTATGGTGAGTTTCATTTGCCTTTTACCCTTTACATATTTTTGGGCTGAGAATACATGCGCAACTTTTATAACTGTTTTACGAAATAGACACAAGTAATCAAAACTACTTTCTATGGTTGAATGATCGAATTTGGATATACCCCGTTTAGCTTGGTAGCCTAAGAATTAGGGAACGTACACCTTAATTGACGCGAATCCTAAAGATAGATCTATCGGGCCCAACGAGCCCCATCCAAAGTACCGGATGTTTTAGTACTTCGATTTTAATCAGGTCCGAGGTAGTTCCGGAATGATTGGGGATATTCTATATGCATCTTGTTAAGGTCGGTTACCAGGTGTTCACCATATGAATGATTTTTATCTCTAGTACGATGTGAAATGCCTGCTATGAGAATGATATTTATGGAAATGAAAAATGAAAATCTTGTGGTCTATTAAAATGATGAAAATGAAATGATTATGATAAACTGATGAACTCACCAACCTTTTGGTTGACACTTTAAAGCATGTTTATTCTCAGGTTTGAAAGAGATCTTCCGCTGTGCATTAGCTCATTTTAAAGATATTACTTGGAGTCATACATGACGTATTTCAAAAGACGTTGCATTCGAGTCATTGAAGTTCATTAAAGATTATTATTAAGTAAATGACATATTAGGTCATTTATAGTTTGTGTATTATGAAATGGTATGCATACATGTCAACTTTGGATGAAATGAAAGGTTGTCTTTTATAAATGAATGCAATGTTTGTAAAATGTATCATATAGAGGTCAAATACCTCGTGATGTAATCATATGTAATGTTCTCGTCCATATGGATTTGGTCGGGACACTACATTTAGTGCCGGCAGCAATATATATATAGACCACAAGATTTCGTATATAAACAGTTTAATAAAAATATTCTAAGTGGTTGAGCACTTGGTAACCATACTTAACAATTAATCACGTCGCATATTCCCTTTAATATGAAATCTTACTACACTGTACCAAGTGTAGTCACGAAACGAAGTACTGTGCAACCGTTGAATACTGGTCGTCCAGTCCGGTTGGGGTTGTCAGGCCCGATAGATCTATCAACAGGATTCGCGTTTACAATACCGCTGTAAATATTAGTTACCAAGCTACAGGGAAGTATGCCAGTGGTACAACTCAACGTAGAATATATTTTTCAGTTACTTGTGTCCATAACGTAAAACATAAAATACATGTATTCTCATCCCGAAATATTTAGAGTTTAAAAGTGGGACTATATACTCACTTTCGTCTTGAAGATATATATATTTTGACTTGGTCTCCCGGTTGATATCACGAACCTATCCATATATAATATATCAATATATTTTCATTTTTAAACAAACGTCACATATATATACTTGTTATACTTTTAATACTTTTAATAATTCCTTAGTCCGTAGTTAGCAGTTCGTTGTTAGTAATTCAATTTTAATGGTTCATTTTTAGGTGTTTAATAAACCCCCAACAAAATAAATAAAACCCCATCGTATATGTATTGGTCGAGATTAATCTTGACCCACGGTACCGGTGTTGTCAAATGACGTGTTGCGTACATAAAGTACCGGTGTTGTCAAATGACGTGTTGCGTACAAACATGGGATCTTATGATTAATGTAACAACCCTCACTTTTCGACTTTGATTTTTTTTACTAAAATACCTAGAGTTGTTATATAAGAATAAATGTAACATTGACCGAATAAACGTACGCTTAAAATAAATAATATAATTATAAATATTATAAATAAGGTTATGTTATATAATATAACATAATTACATCAATGAATATATATATAATATTTATATTACTTTTGTTATTTAGTTAATAGATTATATAATTAACTAAATAATAAATAATATTATAACATTTATGAATTAATAAAAACCATAAAGTAATAATTATAAATTTTAATTTTAATTATAAAAACTAAATATAATAATAATTTTTATATAAAATTCGTATTTAACAATTAAACAAATATAGAAATATAGAAATAAAATGTTAAATGTTCTTAGAAATGTATTAAATGATTTTTTTTAAAATTTTAAAAAAAATCAAACCTATATCTATTTTTAATAAATAAATACAAACATACAAACTACTTTTTCTTATTTTAACTTTTAAGATTTTACTTTTAATAAAAATACAAACTACTTTTTCTAATATTAACTTTTAAGATTTACTTTTAACAAAAATACAAACTACTTTTTCTAATTTTAACTTTTAAGATTTTACTTTTAACAAAAATACAAACTACTTTTTCTAATTTTAACTTTTAAGATTTACTTTTAATAAAATTACAAACTACTTTTTCTAATTTTAACTTTTAAGATTTTACTTTTAACAAAAATACAAACTACTTTTTCTAATATTAACTTTTAAGATTTACTTTTAATAAAAAATACAAAATACTTTTTCTTATTTTAACTTTTAAGATTCTACTTTTAATAAAAATACAAACTACTTTTTCTAATTTTAACTTTTAAGATTTTACTTTTAATAAAAATACAAACTACTATTTCTAATTTTAACTTTTAAGATTTTACTTTTAACAAAAATACAAACTACTTTTTCTAATTTTAACTTTTAAGATTTTACTTTTAATAAAAATACAAACTACTTTTTCATATTTTAACTTTTAAGATTTTACTATTAATAAAAATACAAACTACTTTTTCATATTTTAACTTTTAAGATTTTATTTTTAATAAAAATACAAACTACTTTTTCATATTTTAACTTTTAAGATTTTACTTTTAATAAAAATACAAACTACTTTTTCATATTTTAACTTTTAAGATTTTACTTTTAATAAAAATACAAACTACTTTTTCATATTTTAACTTTTAAGATTTTACTTTTAATAAAAATACAAACTACTTTTTCATATTTTAACTTTTAAGATTTTACTTTTAATAAAAATACAAACTACTTTTTCATATTTTAACTTTTAAGATTTTAATTTTAACAAAAATACAAACTACTTTTTCTTATTTTAAATTTTAAGATTTACTTTTAATAAAAATACAAAATACTTTTTAACTTTTAAGATTTTACTTTTAATAAAATTACAAACTACTTTTTCTAATTTTAACTTTTAAGATTTTACTTTTAACAAAAATACAAACTACTTTTTCTAATTTTAACTTTTAAGATTTTACTTTTAACAAAAATACAAACTACTTTTTCTTATTTTAACTTTTAAGATTTACTTTTAATAAAAATACAAAATACTTTTTAACTTTTAAGATTTTACTTTTAATAAAATTACAAACTACTTTTTCTAATTTTAACTTTTAAGATTTTACTTTTAACAAAAATACAAACTACTTTTTCTAATTTTAACTTTTAAGATTTTACTTTTAACAAAAATACAAACTACTTTTTCTTATTTTAACTTTTAAGATTTACTTTTAATAAAAATACAAAATACTTTTTAACTTTTAAGATTTTACTTTTAATAAAATTACAAACTACTTTTTCTAATTTTAACTTTTAAGATTCTACTTTTAATAAAAATACAAACTACTTTTTCTTATTTTAACTTTTAAGATTTTACTTTTAACTTTTAAGATTTACTTATTTTATTTTATTTTTACCTAACATTTTCAACTATAAATACCACATACATTTCTCATTTCAAACTTACACCTTAATCTCTCATTTCTCTCTTAAAGAACTACTTCTAGTTGATATCCCGATCACTTACTTGCTTTACTTTCCTTTCTTGCGTGGAATACTTCAACTGCTATTTAAGGTGAACTTCATAGCCCCTCTTTTTTTTTTCCTGTTTTCTTAACTGTTTTATAAACTTTTGGGGTGAGACACATGCTTGCTTTTAAAACTGATTTTTCGTGAATTCATAGCCCCACTTTTTACTATTTCATTACTTTTTGAAACTATGGGGTGAGACACATGCTTGCTTTTAAATTTTTAACATGCAATGCTTTTATAACTGTTTTACTAAATGAATACAAATACTAAAACCGATTTTATGTGAGTCTATTTGATTCCCTTTTACTCTTTATATTTTTGGGCTGAGAATACATGCGCAACTTTTATAACTATTTTACACGTATCAACTATTAAACTGTGATATGATGGGCTATGACCAGCAAGCCCCCAACCGACAAGTATAAATGATAAACTTGACACGGGGTAAACTTGAAAGTCTAGTCTAAATATCAGTACCTACACGTATCAACTATTAAACTGTGATATGTTGGGCTATGACCAGCAAGCCCCCAACCGACAAGTATAAATGATAAACTTGACACGGGGTAAACTTGAAAGTCTAGTCTAAATATCAGTACTTACACGTATCAACTATTAAACTGTGATATGTTGGGCTATGACCAGCAAGCCCCCAACCGACAAGTATAAATGATAAACTTGACACGGGGTAAACTTGAAAGTCTAGTCTAAATATCAGTACCAACTGTTAAAACTATGTTTAGTATAAATATCACGAATTGGCATAACTTTTTCTTTTCGACTTTACAAACTAAATCTTGTGGTCTAAAACAACGGTCAAACTTTTTTGTTAAACCTATGAACTTCACTCAACCTTTTTGGTTGACACTTTAGCATGTTTTGTCTCAGGTGCTGTTTGATTCAAGCTTTTATACTTACTACTTATGTTATGCTACTTGGACATAGGATCAAGAGATATTGCATTTATTACTTCTGCATGTGAACATTTCCATTATTGTTATTCCTATCATTGTAACTACATTTCATTTTCCGCTGCGTACTCAATAAAGTTTGTTTTATCATTTAGTATTGTTCTCGTATATTATAATATGTTGGTTGATTTGATATTAAGTCACATTTCACCCAGGCCCTAACTTGGGGTGTGACAGATTGGTATCAGAGCAGGTTGTTGTAGAGAACCAGGATTGCATTTTATGTGTGCCTTATACAATTAGGTACCTTAGCAATTTAGGACTACAACTTTCCTTGACCATAGTGCCTTTAATTGTTACCTTTAATTGTTAAATGCTACACTATACTTTAGAAACTTTACTTATCTTAGAATGTCAAGCCAATCTAAGAATTTTCCTAAGTACTATCCAAGAAATGTCCCCATCTCTTCTCAGCCGCTGATGCATCCGAGAAGTCTATCTAAAACTTCGGGACGAAGTTTTTATTAACGGGGAGGTACTGTAATAACCCTCACTTTTCGACTTTGATTTTTTTTACTAAAATACCTAGAGTTGTTATATAAGAATAAATGTAACATTGACCGAATAAACGTACGCTTAAAATAAATAATATAATTATAAATATTATAAATAAGGTTATGTTATATAATATAACATAATTACATCAATGAATATATATATATAATATTTATATTACTTTTGTTATTTAGTTAATAGATTATATAATTAACTAAATAATAAATAATATTATAACATTTATGAATTAATAAAAACCATAAAGTAATAATTATAAATTTTAATTTTAATTATAAAAACTAAATATAATAATAATTTTTATTTAAAATTCGTATTTAACAATTAAACAAATATAGAAATAAAATGTTAAATGTTCTTAGAAATGTATTAAATGATTTTTTTTAAAATTTTAAAAAAAATCAAACCTATATCTATTTTTAATAAATAAATACAAACATACAAACTACTTTTTCTTATTTTAACTTTTAAGATTTTACTTTTAATAAAAATACAAACTACTTTTTCTAATATTAACTTTTAAGATTTACTTTTAACAAAAATACAAACTACTTTTTCTAATTTTAACTTTTAAGATTTTACTTTTAACAAAAATACAAACTACTTTTTCTAATTTTAACTTTTAAGATTTACTTTTAATAAAATTACAAACTACTTTTTCTAATTTTAACTTTTAAGATTTTACTTTTAACAAAAATACAAACTACTTTTTCTAATATTAACTTTTAAGATTTACTTTTAATAAAAAATACAAAATACTTTTTCTTATTTTAACTTTTAAGATTCTACTTTTAATAAAAATACAAACTACTTTTTCTAATTTTAACTTTTAAGATTTTACTTTTAATAAAAATACAAACTACTTTTTCTAATTTTAACTTTTAAGATTTTACTTTTAACAAAAATACAAACTACTTTTTCTAATTTTAACTTTTAAGATTTTACTTTTAATAAAAATACAAACTACTTTTTCATATTTTAACTTTTAAGATTTTATTTTTAATAAAAATACAAACTACTTTTTCATATTTTAACTTTTAAGATTTTACTTTTAATAAAAATACAAACTACTTTTTCATATTTTAACTTTTAAGATTTTACTTTTAATAAAAATAAAAACTACTTTTTCATATTTTAACTTTTAAGATTTTACTTTTAATAAAAATACAAACTACTTTTTCATATTTTAACTTTTAAGATTTTAATTTTAACAAAAATACAAACTACTTTTTCTTATTTTAAATTTTAAGATTTACTTTTAATAAAAATACAAAATACTTTTTAACTTTTAAGATTTTACTTTTAATAAAATTACAAACTACTTTTTCTAATTTTAACTTTTAAGATTTTACTTTTAACAAAAATACAAACTACTTTTTCTAATTTTAACTTTTAAGATTTTACTTTTAACAAAAATACAAACTACTTTTTCTTATTTTAACTTTTAAGATTTACTTTTAATAAAAATACAAAATACTTTTTAACTTTTAAGATTTTACTTTTAATAAAATTACAAACTACTTTTTCTAATTTTAACTTTTAAGATTTTACTTTTAACAAAAATACAAACTACTTTTTCTAATTTTAACTTTTAAGATTTTACTTTTAACAAAAATACAAACTACTTTTTCTTATTTTAACTTTTAAGATTTACTTTTAATAAAAATACAAAATACTTTTTAACTTTTAAGATTTTACTTTTAATAAAATTACAAACTACTTTTTCTAATTTTAACTTTTAAGATTCTACTTTTAATAAAAATACAAACTACTTTTTCTTATTTTAACTTTTAAGATTTTACTTTTAACTTTTAAGATTTACTTATTTTATTTTATTTTTACCTAACATTTTCAACTATAAATACCACATACATTTCTCATTTCAAACTTACACCTTAATCTCTCATTTCTCTCTTAAAGAACTACTTCTAGTTGATATCCCGATCACTTACTTGCTTTACTTTCCTTTCTTGCGTGGAATACTTCAACTGCTATTTAAGGTGAACTTCATAGCCCCTCTTTTTTTTTCCTGTTTTCTTAACTGTTTTATAAACTTTTGGGGTGAGACACATGCTTGCTTTTAAAACTGATTTTTCGTGAATTCATAGCCCCACTTTTTACTATTTCATTACTTTTTGAAACTATGGGGTGAGACACATGCTTGCTTTTAAATTTTTAACATGTAATGCTTTTATAACTGTTTTACTAAATGAATACAAATACTAAAACCGATTTTATGTGAGTCTATTTGATTCCCTTTTACTCTTTATATTTTTGGGCTGAGAATACATGCGCAACTTTTATAACTATTTTACACGTATCAACTATTAAACTGTGATATGATGGGCTATGACCAGCAAGCCCCCAACCGACAAGTATAAATGATAAACTTGACACGGGGTAAACTTGAAAGTCTAGTCTAAATATCAGTACCTACACGTATCAACTATTAAACTGTGATATGTTGGGCTATGACCAGCAAGCCCCCAACCGACAAGTATAAATGATAAACTTGACACGGGGTAAACTTGAAAGTCTAGTCTAAATATCAGTACTTACACGTATCAACTATTAAACTGTGATATGTTGGGCTATGACCAGCAAGCCCCCAACCGACAAGTATAAATGATAAACTTGACACGGGGTAAACTTGAAAGTCTAGTCTAAATATCAGTACCAACTGTTAAAACTATGTTTAGTATAAATATCACGAATTGGCATAACTTTTTCTTTTCGACTTTACAAACTAAATCTTGTGGTCTAAAACAACGGTCAAACTTTTTTGTTAAACCTATGAACTTCACTCAACCTTTTTGGTTGACACTTTAGCATGTTTTGTCTCAGGTGCTGTTTGATTCAAGCTTTTATACTTACTACTTATGTTATGCTACTTGGACATAGGATCAAGAGATATTGCATTTATTACTTCTGCATGTGAACATTTCCATTATTGTTATTCCTATCATTGTAACTACATTTCATTTTCCGCTGCGTACTCAATAAAGTTTGTTTTATCATTTAGTATTGTTCTCGTATATTATAATATGTTGGTTGATTTGATATTAAGTCACATTTCACCCAGGCCCTAACTTGGGGTGTGACAATTAATCTTCCCGTGTTGTTTGCGGGTGATCCTGAACCATATAAAATTGAATTATAAGTACATATATATAAAATATCAAGTTAACTTAGAAAGGTGTAATTTATTTAATTTTTCCCAATTATTTTTGTGGCTAAACTAGTCTTGGATATCCGATTTTGTTTCGGTCATAGTTTCTTCGTTACAACTCCGTTTTCGTTGATTCAACTTGCCATCTCCTTGGATCGAGTCCCTCTTTAAGACTATGAACTGTAAATACCTTAGTTTGTATTCAAAATCACACGGCATAGGTGAAACTTTAGTGAAACTTATGAAGTTAAACATTTTTGTTACAAAAATATCATTTAATGACCATTTTTCTAAAAATACTTATACTTTGAATTAAATCATGAGATTTTTATGGGTTATAATATTCATAGTAAAAATCATTTTTCCAGAAAATAAACCTCCAATTCAAAGTTTAAGATGGTTTTTTAATTATCCAACCCAAAACAGCCCCCGGTTACACTTCGACGTCGTAAAAACAGTTTTTAAGGTATTCTTTGAAAAACCAAGTTTTACCTTGTTAAATTAACATATATTTAAGTTATATTACAGGTCTTGAAGTATTTTAAAAGTTAAGTTAGAAGGATCTATTTAGTTTGCAAACAAGTTTGAAAACATTCAAACTATGTTCTTGTTGTTAAAATTGTATACCACAAAATATGATAGCTATATATATATGAATCGAATAGGGTTATGAACATAGTTACTACCTCAAGTTCCTTGGACAAGATTGCTGTAAAAGAGGAGTAAGAAGCTAGAACCAAAAGGGTGATGGAAGTGGATGAAAGATTGGAAGTAAGTTTGTGTTCTTGGAAGGATTTCTTGAAGTGTTTTTGTATGGTTTTCTTATGGTGTTTAAGTGATGTTTTTGAAGCTAGATCTTCTTGGTAAGTTACTGAATTGTTATGGAATTCAAAGGTTAAGAAAGAGTGTGTGTTTTTAGCTAAGAAAATGGAAGAGAAATGAATCAAAATGGAGATCCATGAACCTCCTTAAAAACGTGGCCAAGGGGGGACATGGACAAAATTCTCATGTTGTATTTTTCTGTATTTGTCATGCTTGCTTCCAAAATCAATTACCTTATACATAAGGCATTGAACAAGGGCTGGTTAGGTGGTGATTTGATGTGTATATACCAATAGTAAATACGTATAGAAGCTAGGTATGATACGAGTACTTATACTCTAGATATACGTATAGAAATTTTGTGAAAAATGGAATGAGGATTCAAATATAGCTATCTTTTGTGAATACACTTATATGGTTTTATGTATTTAAGTCCTTAAAAGTGATTAAATACATTACTTATACGATATATGTATAAACATTATAAGTCTTAAGTATTTATGTCAAATAACGTTACGTATGATTATCGTTTTGAAAACTTAAGTTAGTAGTTTCAAAATATACTTATAACTTGTTGTTATTAATACAAAATAAGATATTAAAACATCCAAAGATCATATTAAATATGTATATATACATATATATACACAAACGTATAATTATCATATATTGTATAGTTCGTGATATCATCGGTCAAAGTAGACGGTCAAACGTTGTGTAAAACTCTTTTCGGAAATATAAATCTCGACAATTTGGATTGCTTATCATGTTGGTAAGGTTTAATTTATGTAAATATTAATCTTATAAGTATAGAACGATCGAAAAAGTGCGGGTCGTTACAGTATATCCCTAAAGGAAAGTCTCAACTATTCTTAATCCTAGTCAGTTTAACTATGGTAACATTCCTCCACTTAATACTATGCTATGCCTTAACATTAATAGATGTGCAATCTTAGATATTCTAAGGTACTGCTAATTGGATTAGAGGTCTCTCCTTTGCGATCACTTACTCAACCCCGGATCATCTTACAACATCTCAAGAATGTTTCTTCTGACGTGAATCATGCTATTGAGTAAGCCAGTGTTCACTGAACTCAATATTGCCTACTCTAATCACAACCTAAATGGGCAGCTTTTCTTTTACGGATAAATGATTAACCGTACGTAGGTACTATATATTTACTGTGACGTTAAGCACACATAACTACTTACCTCATATCCTAGGGTTGACTAGGTCCTAATACTAGGTTATAGCCACGTGAATAAGTGGAAAGGGTGGTCCGTAAATTAGACGTCTAAACCATCAAGGTATCAACATAACAATAGCATAAGTTTCAGATAAGATATCCAACATGTAATAAACATTTGTAATAAGATAAGGTCTCCTAGGCCCAGCCTTTGATATATTGAAAAGGGCATAAAGTTAATGTTAGCTCCCGAGTCGGCTAATGATGTAAATATCTCTGACCCGTTCACATTGTATGGGATGAGAAAAGGTCCGGGATCACCCATTTTTGGTGGTAGGTTACATTTCCTTAAAAATCCATCACACTCATTTTTTAAGAAAGCGGTGGATACTTGTTCAACCTCTTCCTTCTTGGCCATGAGTGCCTTCGAGAATTTCCCATAGTTGAGCATGTTTTCAAGCACCTCCGCCAAGGGAGTTTAACATAAATATTTGTGTTATCGATTAGGGTTGACTTACAATCCACATCGTTTAGATGTGTAGGAGGCAATGATTGAAGATAAGAGACCGATGTCTCATTTTTCTCCTTGGTTGATGTAGCACGAACCTCGACCTCGTTCTTTTGCTCCCTTGTATTCAAGACATTTTCTACCTTTGACTTTTTCTCCGCTTTTCCCAATTTGAATTTCTTAAAATCACTCTCTAATTTCTTGCATGTTGACTCGATAGTCTCCATGGACATCACACTTTTCACTTGATAGGGAATAAACTCTGCCTCTTATGAATCATCTGAGAATTTGAATACTCCAAGCTCCATTGTATCGATTTCCAAAGCGTCATCCAAATCGCACTCTTCCTCTTCGATTGAAGAAATCAAGTTCAATTGAGCATAGTTATGATTAGATGTAGCATTTGATGAACTTGCTTGGTTGATGTTTTGATTGGTGGTGTTGCTCTCGATAGGTATGACTCTCGTGTTGTTTTGGTTTTATTGGTGTTGTTGGGATTGTTGGTTGCTCCGGTTGTTATTGTAGTTGTTGTTTGGGTTGACTTGAGTATTTGAAGGTAAAGTTCCTTGAAGTCTCTTGGACACTTGGTTTGAAAGTCTCCCAACGATGCTTTCAAGGTTTTGAAATGAAGCTTGTTGGTTTCGAATTTGTTGCTTCAAGAACTCATTCTCCTTTGTCAAGAAAGCTTCGGTTGTATCCACCTTCTTGATATAATTTTGCATCATCTCCTCTAGGCTTTTAGAAGGTTGGGAGGAATAGGATTGGTTGTTTTGTCGAATGTAACCTTGGTTATTTTGTGGTTGACTATAACCTTGGTTGTTTTGATAACCTTGATTTCCTTGGTAATTTGAGTTGGGTTGGTTATTGTAAGGTTGATTGTTGTTGGTTTTGAGATTGGTAATTGTTTCGGTTTTGATAATAGTTGGAGTTGTAACCTTGGTTTCGATTTTGGTTGGTGAACCTGGGTGGTTCATTGGTTTGATTGTTAAATGACACTTGATTTTGGTTAGGGTTATAGTAGCTTTAGTTCGATTGATAAGAATTGTTGCCTTGGTTCGATGTTCCACCCCTTTGATAGTTTTGATTACTCACATAGTTGACATGAGCATCTGACTTCATGGGAATGTCATCCAAATCAATGTGATTGCATTGATTTTGGGGATAATTCTTGGTGAGATGTGGTCCATCACACCTTTGGCAACCTACTTGCATTGCAACTATCGATTGTTGTGGCTTATTCAACTCTTTTCCATACATTTGAAATTGATTGTTCAAGCTTGCAAGGGTGATTTGACCATTGTCACTCTCCACTTGAGCTACACTTTTCCTTGATAAATCACGTGGTGAAGGTGCCCATTCGTAAGTATTAACTGAGATGTCTTCTAACAAAGTTTCGACCGCATCTGGTGATTTGTACATAAACACTCCTCCCGCGGAAGAATCAAGATGTTGTCTAGTCAAAGGTGTAGTTGTGACGCCCCGTACAAAACCATCGTGTACAGATCATCAACAACAGGATCATTACAAGGTCAAACACTATATGCTGTTTGAAAACCAGATTTGCATTCATGAAAAGATAGCGTTTTACAAAAGATGACTAGAAAACATTAACATGAGTACATGATACAAAGGTCATTACAAAGATATTGTTTTGAAAATAACATAAGTTGCGAATGCAAAGTAAAAGTTCCATGCTTGAGACATCTCTAAATAATGCAGCAGAAGTCTAACACAGCAAGTCTGTAACAACAAGTCTATAATAGCAAGTCTAACACCAAGACTGCAAGTTTAACAGCAAGACTGCAAGTTTAACAGCGGAAGCAACATC
Source organism: Rutidosis leptorrhynchoides (assembly GCF_046630445.1). Classification (NCBI taxonomy): domain Eukaryota; kingdom Viridiplantae; phylum Streptophyta; class Magnoliopsida; order Asterales; family Asteraceae; genus Rutidosis; species Rutidosis leptorrhynchoides. The sequence continues at coordinate 233,689,724 of NC_092343.1, forward strand.
GTCTAAGCACCTGAGAAATACATGCTTAAAAAGTCAACACGAATGTTGGTGAGCTATAGTTTAAGTCGTAACAGTAACGTAAGGTAGGCCACGAGATTTCAGTGCTTCAAACAAGCGTTTCAAATCAATAAATCAAATCAGTATGATAAAGTATATGTATAACCGTGGGCACCCGGTAACTAGACTTAACGTTTATAACCCCCTAAAAGTACACTTGGCGAGTGCGTATGTCTACGAAGTATTAAACACTCGTTAAATGCTAGCGCGACTAGCCCGAGTGGGGATGTCAAACCCTATGGATCCATATCTAAGATTCGCGTTCACCGGTTCAAAAACCAATGACTAAACGTTACCGTGCTAAAGGGAATATTTATGCCGTTATATAACCCACATACATACAAAGTTTAAGTACTCGTGCCTAACATGTAAAACGTAAAAGCGCATGTATTCTCAGTCCCAAAATAGTAAAAGTAGTAAAAAGGGATGCTATAACTCACAGTGAATAAGCAATACAAGTTGTTACGAAAGTATGCAAGTAGTAAGTCGGTCCGAAAGGTCGTCAACCTAAATCAAAGCTACTAGGTCAGTAGGTTGTCTTTATAAGTTCAAATAGGGCATAAATAAGTTCAAGTGTCGTCATCATCATCATTCATCATCATAAAAGCTAAGTAAACTAATCAAGTATAGAGGTCAAACAATAGACTGACTTCGGTCAGATGCTACGGCCTCTACGTAAGTCGAAAAGAAGAAAAATCAGTGGCTATGGCTCCGTATGGGAGTCCTATAGTTGCTGACCAATTTCTAGACTCAAACTCGTCTTAGTTTGACCGTGGTGACGGTCTAAGTGCGAGTAGGTCCGAATTTTCAGCACAACGTCACAAGGGAGTATTGACTTTCGGAAGGCCATAGATCCTAAACCGTAACTCGGATTAAGACGAGTTCTAAACGGAAAATCATCTACTCGAAACGAGCTAGCTGAAAATCAACTTTCCAGTAGCCCAGGTGGCCTGATCAGAACAAAAAACAGCAGCTAAGGTGCTCCGGTGGGGTTCTTGGTGCTTGATGCTCATCACGGTTCTCATCCTTGATGCTTGTATGAGACGACCCGACCTTAACCATAAGGACGAATACAATAACATATGATTTCATTGCAAGGTATTGACCTCTATATGCGACGTTTTTCAAAAACTACATTCATTTTTACAATACAAACCATAACTTTTATTTAAAAACCAAGGTTTAAACAACATAATAATGATTACCGCCTAGCGATAATCTTAGCCTTACAAACTTTACATGTATAAACAACAACACGATTTCCAACATATTTTACATTACAAATCTTCCGATATGCAGTTTTATTTTTGACACAAATTCGCGAACTTCAAATCTTGCTTAAGTTCAACATGATGCAGCGGAAACTTCTAGTTATCACCTGAGAATAGACATGCTTAAAAGGTCAACATAAAGTTGGTGAGATATAGGTTTAATGCCGGCAGCGATATAAATATAGACCACAAGATTTCATATTTGTAAACATAAAAATATTCTAAGTGGTTGAGCACCTGGTAACCATACTTAACATTTAATCATCGTCACATATTCCCTTTCATATAACATCTTACACCATACCAGGTGTAATATAAAAACGAAGTACTGTGCAACCGTTTAGTACTGGTCGTCCAGCCCGGTTGGGGTTGTCAGGCCCGATAGATCTATCAACAGGATTCATGTTTACAATACCACATGTAAATTGTAGTTACCAAGCTAGAGGGAAGTATGCCAAAACTCACCCCAACATAGAATTTATATTTTTGATCACTTGTGTCTATAACGTAAATCATAAAATGCATGTATTCTCATCCCGAAATATTTAGAGTTTAAAAGTGGGACTATATACTCACTTTTGTCTTGAAGATAATAACACGACTTGGTCTCCGATTGATATCACGAACCTAACCATATGTAATATATCAATATATTTTCTTTTTAAGAAATAAGCGTTTCATATTTATACTTTTAATAATTTCTTAGTCCGTAGTTAGCAGTCTGATGTTAGTGGTCCACAATTAATTGCTTAATAAAATAAATAGAGACCCCATCGTATTCATGTTGATCGGAATTAATCTTGACCCACGGTACCGTGTTGTCAAATGACGTGTTGCGTACATAAAGTACCGTGTTGTCAAATGACGTGTTGCGTACGTACATGAGGTCTTATGATTAATCTTCTCGTGTTGTTTACGGGTGGTCCTGAAATATATAAAATTAAATCATGAGTAAATATATATGAAATATCATATTAATGAGGAAAGATATAATTTATTTAATTTTTCTCCAATTATTTTCGTTGTTAAACAAGCTTTGGATACCCGATCTTATTTTTGTCGTAGTTTCTTCGTTACAACTCCGTTTTTGTTGATTCAACTTGCCACTTCCTTGGATCGAGTCAAATTTTAAGAATATGAACTGTAAATACCTTGGTTTACATTCGGAATCACAGGTTATAGTCCAAACTCTAGGTGAATCTTATGAAAGTAATCATTTTTGTCATAAAAACATCATTTAATGATCATTTTTCTAAAAATACTTATACTTTTAATTAAACCATGAAATTTTTATGTGTTAACATATTCATAAAAAATATCATTTTTCCAGAACATGAACTTCTAATTCAAAGTTCAAGATGGTCTTTAATTATCCAACCCAAAACAGCCCCCGGTTACACTCCGACGCCGTAGATTCAGTTTTAAGGTGTTCTTTGAAAAACAAGTTGTATCTTGTTAAGTTAGCATATCATTATGATATATTACAGGTCTTGAAGTATTTTAAAAGTTAAGTTAGAAGGATCTATTTAGTTTGCGAACAAGTTTGAAATCATTCAAACTATGTTCTTGTTGTTAAGATTTTATATCACAAAATAAGATAGCTATATATATATATATATATATATATATATATATATATATATATATATATATATATATATATATATATATATATATATATATATATATATATATATATATATATATATATATATGAATCAAATAAAATTATGAACAAGGTTACTACCTCAAGTTACTTGGACAAAGTTGCTGTAAAAGATGAGTAAAATCCTAGAACCAAAAGAGTGGTGGAGTTGGATCAAAGGTTGGAAGTAAACTTATAAATTTGGAAGGATTTTTGAAGTGTTCTTGGAAAGGTTTTCTTATGGTGATTAAGTGATGTTTTTGAAGCTAGATCTTCATGGTTATTTGCTGAGATTGTGAAGAACACTTAAGGTTCCTAAGAGTGTGTTTTTGGTTAGAGAAAATGTGTAGTAAAAATGAAAATGGAATGGGGTATAAATGGTGGTGAAAGATGTATAAATTTGTAATATTGTGAAAAAAAAAGTCTTGTAATCTTGTGAAATTGTCATACTAGATAACAAAAGTAGTTACCTCTCATTTAGGGCAGTAATAAAGGTGATTAGGATGTTGATTTGATATGTATATACTAATAGTAAATACGTATAGAAGCTGGGTATGATACGGGTACATATACCCTAGGTGTACGTATAGAAATCTTTGAGAAAACGGAACGAGGATTCAAATATAGCTATCTTTTGTAAATATACTTATATTGTTTTATGTATGTAAGCCCTTTAAAAGTGATAAATTTAACAACCCGTCCTAATCCTCCTGGACGAAGTCATCAACATTTGGTCCCATTGCGATGATCGAATCCAAGTAATGTCCTTAGTATGAGCAAATGCACAACGGAAGACTTAATTCGTACCTGAGAATAACATGCTTTAAAACGTCAACATAAAGTTGGTGAGATATATAGGTTTATCATCGATATAATAATAATAGACCACAAGATTTCATAGTAATAAACGTTTTAGCAAAGATATTCTATACGTTGTTGAGCGCCCAGTAACTATACTTAACAGATGTTTTCCGTGCATATTCCCTTTTCAAAGTTATCGCTACACCGTACCAAATGTAGTAAAACGAAGTACTAAACACCCGTTATGTACTAGTGCTAACTAGCCCGAGTGGGGTTGTCAAACCCAATTAAGATTTGCGCTTACATGTTAACCACATGTAACAAATAGTTACCAGACTATTAGGGATATATACAAAGGTACAACTCAACATAGAATATATATATTTAAGTACTTGTGTCTATTTCGAAAAACAAAAGATGCATGTATTCTCATCCCAAAATATTTAGAGTTTAAAAAGGGACTATATACTCACCTAATATATTTTGTAGTAAAAATACATATAACACCATTGGTAAATTATAAAGTTGGCCTTCGATTCATGAACCTTAACGTAGTAAAAGAATGCCCAAGTCCGGGTTTGAACCCGCGACGTCCCGCTAACCCGATAATAAATCAACCAATACTTCATTTGTTACTTTCCAGATTTAATACCCAATTTAATTATTTTAACCCGCATGATTTAACTAGTTCATCTTCATTAAACACTTATCATTTTATTATCATTATCATAATCCAATATCATCATCATTCTTATATCATAATCATTTCTATTATCATGATATCATAGTCATCATCATCATCATAACACCATTGTCTTTGTTTAATCCCATCATCACCATGAATCATAACATCCTTTCTCGTATCAACTTTATTATCATAATCATTATCTTCTATCCTCGTTACTTATCTTCATCGTACGTATATCATAACTATCATCATCTTATCATTAATTATTCAATATCAAATCCTAATTACACCTTAAATATGTACGAGCAAAAGATTTAATCCACCATTAATCCAAATGATCTAGTAGCCTAATAGAAAATAAAATGTTGAGCTCGGCCCAAAACAAAAGGGTACTCAGCCCAACAGCAACTAAATCACAATTTGACCCAACATAAAAATGTTTAGATCTTTTTCAGCCCAAAAATAGATACAAACTCATCAATCTGAAGTTTGTTTTAATCGCCAGACCCCACAATCACCTAACATCCCACTTCTATTAATCTCAATTAAAGAATACGTCCACTTTAATATTAATCTTCTAATAGTATCAATCATGTTTTCTTCAAACTCAACATTCATCATTATTGGGGTGGTGGTGTTTGCACAGTAACCCGGAACCAGAAATACAATCGTGGAGTAGCAAGCAAACATCATAATTCCATGTCGAGCAGGAAAAATATACGGTTGTTCTTGGAGGTTAGTGACTGCAGTGGTGGTGTGTGGTTATTGAAGAGGGTGTCGTGATGCTGGTTGTAGGGTTGTGAGGGTTTTCTTGCGAAACAGAAAACTGGGTGAAAGAATCGAGAGAGAGAGGTTGAACAGAGTGTCGATATATAGTTGGTGATCAAACGGTTTACTTGAGTGTGTCGAGCAGCACATAATACGGAAATGGGAACACGTTTTAGAGAGGAATCGAAATGACAAACAAGAACCCAAATACATAGTAAACTCGACCCACATATCGACTAAAATAGTGTTAGCAATCGAGAATAAATCGTGAGTTGAACCAGAAACAAAAGTATACAGAAACCCAGTAGTAGCTAGACAGAAGACGATAATAGTTTCATGGGTGATTTCGATAGTGATGGTGGTGGTTTCATGGAGGTTAGTGAGAGGGATATGGAGAGAGAGAGAGAGAGATAGAGAGAGAATGAGAGTTGTAGGGCGATGAGGGTGATCTCCGGTGGTGATGTGGTGAGTTTGATGATGGTGATGAGTTTCACAATTTTAGAAGTGATGGTTCAACGGTGTGAAGTGAGCGAAGGTAACGGGCTGAGCATATTAGTAAAGGTGGTGATCGAATGACAATATAATCGATGGTAGTAGCAGGAGTTGTTTTAGATGATGGTTACTTGTGTTTGTTATTTGCGTATAATAGAAAATGAATCAAGAAGTGGGTGAGGTTTGAAAGGTGACTATCGAAGAAGAAGGGTTGGTTTTTGATTATGAGTGTATATCAACATCCATATATATCTATATAAATTTTGTTAGTTGCTAGTGGGGACAAAAGAAAACAGAATCTCACAATTCATTTCACAGATACAATTAATCGAATTGAGAATAGGAATATATAATATAATAATAATTATAATATAATTTAAAAACAAAAACGTGTGAATTGAGAAAAATATCTGCCGACCGTTTTGATGGAGAAAATATCTTGGTCCGTTATAATTAAGTGGCGGATTAAAAGTACACTGAAACATCCTAAATTTATATTTATTTATGCTAGTCATTATTGTTGTGTAAGAATCGTTCACTAAATATTTAGAATCATTAAAAAAAAATTAAATCAATTAATAGTTCCCAACCCCCAAGTAAAATACTAAATGTTAAAACTAATCAAATAGGTTCTTAATTATATTTTCTTAACAAAGCTATAATTGTTTCCTAAATAAATTTAAAACAATTAATTTTCGAATTACATTATATTTACATAAAAGTGTATTAACTAACAATTTAATTATTAATTCAAAACATTAAATCATATAATACTTTATTTAATACATCTAATTATTATTTATGCACTTATATATATATATATATATATATATATATATATATACATATTTATTTTCAAATTATTATATACACACACACATATATATATATATATATATATATACATATACATATTTATTTACAAGTAACTGTTCGTGAATCATCGAGAACAGTTAAAGGTCAATTGAATATATGAAACAGTTCAAAATTTTTGAGACTCAGCCTAGCAGATTTCTCTTATCGTGTCAAGAATATTAAATCGTATCAAGAGTTTGGTTTAAAATTAGTCGAAATTTTCCGGGTCGTGACAATAAAATACTTATCTATACGATACATGTATAAGTATTATAGGTTATAAGTATTTATGTCAAAGAACGTTATGTATAGTTATCGTTTTGAAAACTTAAGTTAGTAGTTTCAAAATATACTTATAACTCATTGTTATTAGTACACAATGAGATGTTAAAACATCCTTAGATCATATTAAATATATATAAATACATATATATACACAAACGTATAATTATCGTATGTTATGTAGTTCGTGATATCATCGGTCAAATCGGATGGTCAAACGTTGTGTAAAACTCTTTTCAAAAACATAAGTCTCAACAATTTAGATTGCTTATCATGTTGGTAAGGTTTAATTTATGTAAATATTAATCTTATATGTGTAAAACGATCGGAAAAGTCCGGGTCGTTACATTGTAGCTTCAAGTGTACAACTCGTTGATGGGTTAGCATCACATTGACTAAGATTCCACCATCAATACACAATATGTTATGACCAAGTAAGAACATAACTCATTTATGAGTCTTAGATGGATGATGAACCAAGGTTACATCATATCCTTAGCCTTAACACAAATACAAGTCACAATTACAACTAAAGCTACAAACTTTACATAAATCAATCAAGTATGAACACAATCTAAGTCAAAAGAGGTGATGGAACCCTAAGCTCGAGAGCTTGGATCCATTTCACACAAGTTACAAGGTTACAAAGCTAGAAAGCTTAAACCTTTATTGTTCTTTGAAGATCTTGAAGCATAAAGCTTGGATCTTGAAGATACATGAAGATAACAAACAAAAGTTTGAATCTTTATCACAAAACAACATGATCATAAGTTAGAAAACTTAGATCCAACAAAAAGATATGAAGATTCAAGCTAGAAAGCTTGAATCTTGATTGTTCTTGAAGATCTTGAGGCATAAAGCTTGGATCTTGAAGGTACATGAAGATTACAAACAAAAGTTTGAATCTTTTCAACAAAACAACATGAATAAAGCATAAGAAATCTAGATCTACAAAGTTGGTGAAGATTCAAAGCTAGAAAGCTTGAATCTTCCATGTTCTTGAAGGATTCATGCTTGAATCAACAAGATATAATCAAGATCAAAGTTAAAGGAACTTGATCTCCATAAAATGATGATGATGATCACGAATTTGAAAGGAAAAAGAAGAAGAAAAAGAAAACTTACAAGTAATACTAGAAAGGAAGGAAAGAAGAGAGCAAGTGTGTGTGAAAACTAAATGAGAGCAAGTGTTGAATGAGAGGAAAATGGCTAGTATTTATAGGCAAAATTTTTGACATGGATTGATGACATGGAAGGCTTATAGGCCGTTGCATTTGGTAGGGAGGAGGGGGAGACACCATTTTGCTTTTTGGGTAATGGTTGTCTAAAGCATGTACTTATGCTAGAATCCCATGTAACAATATGGATAATCCTTATCCAAATGCTTGTATGACTCATTAATTAATTTATTTTATTTATTTTATTTATTATGGGTCACTAGTAATAATACTTGGGCTATTTAATTGGGTCACTAGCTAGAGTAGGGTGGGCTTAAGTCCAACAAGGTAGAAAGTCCAACAAGACTAACTATTGGGCTCTAGTAAATAAATAAATAAAATTAAGCATCCAAAAGCCCAAGTAATTATTATTATAAAACAATAATTAATATTTCGCAGTCCCAATATTCCGGTTACGACAAAAGTCAAACGTGCGCGCAGTCCGCGGTTTAATCGAAACGTCAAGTAACGCTAACGGTTATAAAAGCATCCGATGAACAAGTTAAGCATCCTAGGTACTCTAAGGCACGTTTTAATGTATATATAGATATAAAACACGTGTGCCAAGGTTCCGGAGTATAAAGTAACACAGTACACACACAAACGCAGTTTCGCTAAAAGCACAAAGCACAAAAGCAAGTCGAAAAAGCCGGGTCGTTACATTACCCACCTGTTAATGGAAATTTCGTCCCGAAATTTGAGGAGTGACTAAAAATGGTACCGTATTTAAATAAGAAGTAGCATATCAAGGCTCCGTGAAACTCGTGGGCTCAGAAGTGAGTTGTTTACCTCGAAAGGTACTTGGGCGTATAAAAGTAAGAATAGGTATATGCTATTAATTAAGTCTCTTGTCCTAAGAGATCAACAAAATGATTTCGTTTCTAGTTAACATGAGTATGTCATCCGAATATATCCACAAAAAGGAAAGATGATGTTTTTAGCCCTACATGCATCTTCAGTATGAAATACATCATGAATGTTACTAAACTCATCTAAAACATGGAGCGCTTATGTCGCAATACAAGGTTGACAGGTAGAATGGAAAACATGGTGATCACAACTATGCGATTTGATGTCTAGATAGTGTTAGCCACGGATTTTACTAACCCTTAGATTTCGAAAGGAGTCCATAGGCATAAATAACCCGATATTTAAGAATGTTTCATTTGACTAAATGAATTGAAATTTTAGCTGAAAGTGACTAATCGGACTTATTGGCAATGCAAGCCATAATTATCTATAGTGTCTTCGGGATGGTCTGAACGAACAATGAAGGATATAACTCAGTTTACCATACTGCAGGTGAACTTATCCTTAGATGAATGAAAGCACAGTTCCATAATGTAACTTTATCCTTTCAGTTACATATTGAAGTTAGGGTTTACATTAATCTAGGACAACATATAGTTGTAACCAGCGAAGGAAGGAATATGTAGAGTAACCACAACAATGTCGTAGATTGTTTTAAGCAGTCCCCTTCCAAGAGGATAACAAGGTTCATAGATCCCTAAAGTATTTTACATTACATTTCCGAAAGAAAATCGCACGTAAGGTGTGATCTTTGAACCAGGGTGAACTCTTTGAGCGGATTGATCTGAATTTATCCTTATACCTATGGGGATGCGCGGATGAGAAGATACGTGAACCCTTGGTCATAAAGAATGGTCTTCTCCGAGTGAAAAGAATCTCAAAAATGATTTTTGTACCTCAACATACTGATTGATAGAGATGATGTTTACGAGGGTGTTGTGATTAGTCGTGAAACATTGAGAGTAGAAACCCGCCTAGTGCCTTTCCTACAATAGGGTGACCACTAAGTGTACCTCAGAAGACGGATTTATCGGCCCGCCTTTTTGCCATATTTTACCTTAAAGGAACATTTTACGAGCGCAAAGACTTCACAATAAATTTTATAAATCTGCCATCCAAAGTGGCTCAAGAGTTTTTTTTTTTAACAAAGATCTTAATAGTAAGCTTTATCCGTTACGGAGGGCAAGAAGAAGTGTGATCCACACATGGTGTAGTCCAATAAGAAAACCTTTAATAAAATCAACCCAGGAAGTTTTGAAAAACCTTTAAACGTTTGATGCGATAACATGAATGGAACGAAGTTCTTGGTAAATTTAGAAGTATGTACAACGAGTACCATTTTGCACAAAACTATTTGACTTAAGTTAAACAACTCAATAAAGGAGCGGTTTTTAAATGATTTGGAGGTATAACTTGGTATGTACTAACCAAAATGATTTTATAAATCGCATAAGTGACAGAAAAGTTTTTAGTACTTTCATTTGTCCATAAATCTCGTGAGGACCGCGTAAATAAACAATGTGTAAAAATCAACGTGTAAAAACTTTGATAAACAAATTTTTTCGTATTTCAGAGGTTACGAGTTGAAAAAGATCGGGTGAAAAATCTTTGAATCATCGGGTGACATATCACTAGGTAATTGAAAACTAATGAAGTAAATGTAGTTTCGATGATTATCAGGGACTTAAGTCTTTAGCCCAAAAATGTTCACGTGCGAAGCCGTTGCTAAAAAGTGAGGTATGAAGGATATAGCATGAGGACGAGAAGTTAATCGCTTCTTGACTTTGCAAAATGCCAAACAGGTTATGGCCAATATTAAAGTCGGAATGCTGATGGTGTTATTATCACTAGATGAGAATCCCTTGGAATAACTCAGGAATTAGAGGTATGTAAAAAAGAGTATCTCTCTAACAGGTGTGGCAGATAAGATTCCTGGGATAACGAAATAATTTTGAATGGTTTAAGTGTTAGTAGATGCCCGAAGGCTCTGCATCATGGTAGTAAGTGCCTTCATCACATATACACACACATGAATCTCTCAATTTCGACGGTTGTAAGTCTTCATGATGACTTGGATACGAATAAGCAACGAAAAATTTTATATAACAAGCAACAAAAATTTTATAGAAATCATTTAAGGTGACAATGTAAGAAAAGAAATGAAGTTCTTAGTAAATCACGATTATGTACAACACGTACTATTTAAGGTAAGATATCTTTTGAATAAAAGGTTTGATTTGTAGAAGGTGAAAATAAAATTTCATACGTATTTGTCAAAAATTAAGTAATCATTTACTTTATAACATATACGATTTCAAAAATTTGCACGAATGACAAATAAAATAAATTTACTTTTATAAAACCTTGGGAGGATCGCACAGTAAAATAGTGCGTGAAATTTTTTTTTTTTTTGGCAGCAAAAATTTTCATATTTCGGAGGTTACAAGTTGGAAAAAGATCGAGTAAAAGATTTTTGAAAATTTTGGGGTGGTAGTTGAGCAAACATGTCACGAGGTAATGAAAACCGTTGAATTTAAATGTGGTTGATGACTATTAGTAGGGCATAAGCCCTTCGACCAAAATTTCTTAAGTGTAAAGTTGTTGCTTATAAGTGAGATACGAAAGGGAGAGTATGAGGATGAGAATTAATTACCCATTGATTTTGGAAATTTCGAACTGGTATGACTAATATCGAAGTAAGAAGGATGATGGTGTGATTATCATCAAATAAGAAATCTCTCGGAATAAGTTAGGATTCAGAATCGCGTAATAATGAGCATCAAATAAGATTCTTGGGTAGTCCTTAAGATAGAATTTGGATCGCCGAAGTGACGGGATACAATTTTCTTTATGTATCATCTTGTAAGTTTGTCCATTGTATCGGTTTCTTTCATGGCTAGAAAGTGAGCATATTTGGTGAGGCGGTCAACGATAACTCAGATAGTGTCATAACTGCCTATCGTTTTCGGTAGCTTCGGGATGAAATCCATTGTCATCCCTTCCCATTTCCATTGTGGGATCTCGGGTTGTTGAAGTAACCCAGATGGCTTTTGGCTCACCATTCTCGCGAGGTATACGAATAATCTTCTAACTATTAATAACTTACGCTTTCATCCTTGAAAGTCAGTCCGTTCCAACTATTTCATCAAAGCTTCCTAACTTGATGAGTATTAGGTTAATCTTAAAGTCCATTCCAGCTAAATCTTATTATACTATCGCGACAAATTCTATCAACCTTCTCAAATAACATCTGCTTGTGCGTAGGTAACTAATCCTTTCCAACTACTACTTTAAAACTTCTAAGTTTTGTTAGCATGAGGTCATCTCCAATGACCCACCTGTTAATTTTAAGGTACTACCTTAAATTATTCCTCTATCTCTGCCTAGCTTACCATTAGTTTGTCCTATAGAATACTTAACTCTAGTCATAACACTAAGGTTCTTAGATATAAGGTTTCTATCGCTCTAGTATTAAACAACTTCGGGACAATAAATCGTTGTGAAGAAACGTACCCTAACTAAAATCAGGATCCATGCGAGTCTCCTTAGCCGAGATAACGATTGCTCTACCGTAAGTGAGTCCAAAGTTTTTCTTTTCTTGTTTGAGAACTTTTTCCTTAAGTATCCAGGGTGTCTATATCTATAACAAATTTTCGGGTTATCAATTCTGCAATCCAGGACCTTCTCATACAGTATCTAGGCTAAGTGGTTATTTCTACCTTTATCAAACCATAATGCGTATACTCAAGTGGTTCCAACCAAAATTTCCCTTGAATCGCTTCATATTCCTTATATAGTAACATTGAAACTTCTGCATGATTTACTTCAATATAACCATGCTGGCCTGGCGTCATTATATTGTACTAAATCGTACGTTCATTCAAATATCACTCCATATGGTCAATGTAACGTGATCACTTCAAGTTCTACTCAATTTCATCTAACGGTGCTTTATCTATGCTATCTCAAAACAAAATCTACATAAATAATCTCACGGTTTCTTGGCGTAGGTGCGTAGGTTCCGTAGGTCATGCATCAATGCCTAAATGTCCCAAAATTTCTTCAAAATGTTCGGGTTCAGGTAATGTCGTTAGATTACTTTCTAAAATTTTCAATCTGGGTCTCGCGTCGAGTTGTACGTGTAGCAAGTAGTAATATGATATGTTTTGAGGCGACTCCCAAGTCTTTGGGTATGGTTGAGCATTAGTAGGAGGCACTCTAATCTTGTGAAAGGAGATGTCCTCCCGACTTCTCCAATACCTAAGAGTGTTAAGGACCTAAGTCCAGAAGTGTCGTTATATCGTCGAGTAGTGGTGGGGAATGGAAGAGATAAGTGACGGTCATGAAAGCGTATGAGATACGAGTCAACTTGCAGAAACTGAACAACCTTCTAATGTTCATACGTTGTACGTGGCTAGTTAGAGCGAGCTCGGGGTGCGGTTACTCTGACAAGTCCTCACCTGTCTCCTCCCGAGGATCAACTTTAGTGAGCGTGTAATCCGAGGGGTACTCCTTCTAGATTGCGTGAAGTAATGTTTCGATCTCTAGAACGGTGGAACAGTAGTAACATGTGGATTACATTACTAGTCCTTAGGGTTAGACGAGTAGGAAAGGGTTCAGAAAAACATCTGAACTAGGAAGGATAAATTCTCCAAGTCGGTACAGCGAAAAGCAGACGGGTAGCAAGCACGTAATTAGGTATAGTAACTACAGCAGCCTAGATCGTCTACAGCAATGCAGAGCATGGTAATGAAAACAGTTCTAAAAAGAAGTAACATGCAATAGTAGGTAGTAGCATGCAGTAACGAGAATAAGTAGCAGCATGCAGTAAGTTTACATAGAAGTAAAAGGAAACGGTAGCATGCAGTAAGTTCATACAGTAGTAAAAGTAAGCAGTGGCATGCGGTAGTAGTAAACAGTAACATGTAGTAATATAATACAGTAGCATGCAATAGGTTCTGCAGAAACAAGTAAACAAGCAAGTTGTAGATTAGTCCTATTAGCGAATCCTACTCGACTCGGTCAAGACTCACTAATGCAACCTAATTCCCTACAACCAATGCTCTGATACCAAATGTGACACCCCGTACAAAACCATCGTGTACAGATCATCAACAACAGGATCATTACAAGGTCAAGCACTATATGCTGTTTGAAAACCAGATTTGCATTCATGAAAAGATAGCATTTTACAAAAGATGACTAGAAAACATTAACATGAGTATGATCAATCCTAGATTATCCAATTACAGTTAATCAAGGATTGAGTGCAATGAGGGGGTACAATGGATGTCGATTATGGTTTTGGGACCTTATTGTCATATTTCGTTAAGTGCTAAACGATCAACAACCATGTCCCGGTCTTCGCAAATTACCTTAACCGAATAATGATTTTGTCTCGGGCAAGGTCACGAGAGAAATCAATATGGCTAGGGCAACCCTTCCAGAATCAACAACCTAAAATGAGAGGCCAAGCTCCCTATTTATAGGTCCAGGAATTGTGCGAAAGTAAGAATATGCGGGCACTTAGGCGTTCCGCACAAGTATTGCGAGAAGCCTCCGCATTCTTTAATGTTCTGCGCAATCCTACCGCATTAATACTGCGGTTTTGGTTATGTTGTGCTTTTGCCTTTTCATGGACTTTCGCATTAAAAACATACATATACATAAGTATGTATATGATCAAGTCCTCCCAGTTTATTGTGTTACATTTTCGCAGAAAAAGTAAGACAATAAACTCTTAAAAAAGAAAAAAGTATAGTGCATAAGGGATGTAAAGATCACACGCATATTGTTCGCAATGTCGCATACTACGTAAATGGTTCATCCGCATTGCTAGTTTCCTGCTAACGGCTATATTTTTAGCCGTTGTAATCCCCTCGCATCTTAATAGCCGTTAGATCATCATGATTATTCTGAAACGGTTATTTGCAATCGGGAAAGTATAAATAGATATCACCACCGCACATATCCATTTTCACTTTCTCACACTATTTTCTCTCTCTAAAAAGCATATTTACAATTTTTATCGCACTTCATTATCTTTCTGCGCTTTTCATTCTTGCCTTTAGCTAATTCACATTCATACTTTTAATCATGTCTACATCACGATCCCCTTCAACATCTGGACCCTCAGTTCGTGACTTTAATTCACTAATCACTGAAGAATTGCTTGATCAAATCAAACGCAACTACCCATTACTTGAAGAATTCGCACCTGTTGCACCCGCAGTAGGTGTTACTGCAGACAACCCTCCCAAAGGATACATTACCATTTACGAAACCTCTTTATACTCAGGCAATTTGAGGCTGCCTTTCACTAACTTCTTTTTATCCGCATGTCAATTTTATGCGGTTGGGCCTGGTCAATGGCACCCAAATGCGGTGGCCAAGCTTATAGTATTTGAAATGTACTGTAATGCTATAAACAGGCAACCATCGCTAGATGTGTTTCACAAATTCTCATTGATCATGGCACATGATGCTAGCTGGTTCAGTTTTAAATGCCGCAATGGTGTCATGGATATACCAAAGGAGAACGTCGGCAAATGGCAACAATCTTACTTTTTTATAAAGAGATCTGCCCTTCGTGATTACAAAAAGATTGACGCCTGGGTTACTTCCTGTTCAGAGTCCAGCAAAGACCACGTCACATTTGGCGAATATGAAACTGAGACATTCAATCTGCTTGTTAATATGCGTCTGCAAATGCGACCCTATGGGATCGTGCCTCTTCATGTAGGCAGGATCTCCACGCATTGGCCTTGGCCGAATCAACATGGCATCTTCAAAGATGAAAATGATAATGGTATATACTTGTATAACTTGCATTTTATTACTGCGGATTTTAATATATTTGTGTATGTAACAATTATGTGAATTTTCGCAGAGATTTCTTTGGATCGAATTATGCGCCAAAAGAATATTCGAGGAATCACCTCCTACCGTCATTCATTAAAGAACAACGAAATCATTGATGTTGAGGAACCCTTAATCAACGAAAACCAGATTGCAGAGATTCATGATAAAGGCAAACGGAAAAGCTCAACTAGTATCCCTTCTGCGTCAGGAAAGAAACGCGGAAAACAAGTCGTCCAAGAAGATACTGAAGAAGAAGAAGAAGAAGGTATACAAAATAATTGCGTTATCTTACTTATGCACAATGCTATTATTTTTACTTTACCGCAGTCATACTGCAATTTTATGCGTAACATGCACTGATATAATTTTTCGCAGAAACCATCGACCTTACAAAAGGTTCGCAAGAGGGTGTACAGTTCAACATCTCACAAGATATCCCTCAGAACGTTTTCAGCAAGGACTTTGGTCCAGCAAGTCCCATTATGTCAATTAAATTTGACAACTTTCTTGAGCATATAAATATTGACCGTGCAACTGCCGCAGATCAATTAGGGCAGCTTGCGTCTGCGGTTCCTACAGACGTACGCGCAGAATTTAAAAAATTCAATGATGAGACCGTGGAGAGCGCACGGATACAAAATTTGTATATTGCATTATGTTTGCTTGTGGACGATATCCCCCGCAGGGATAAGTTAGTGAAGGAGCTTATATCCCAAGAAAAAGCCTTAAAGCAAGCTAACAAAAAGATAGCGCGATTGGAGAAGGAGAATGCAACGTTGAAGGAGAACCTTGAATCATCCCAAACAACTCTGCAAACCGCGGAAGCTCAAGTGACCACACTGACTACCGCACTTGAGTTCCAGCCGCAAACTGAAACCACAAATGAGCAGTTCAAACAACTCGTTGCCTATCTTCCCACTCTGAGCCACAAAATAATGGATTCCCAAGCTGTTTCGCAAAAGTTTCAAGAGTTTCTTAATGCAGCTAAACTTCGTGAACGGTGTGAGTTTTTAGCAGTAATTGAGAAAGCGTATGGAATTGGTCCACCTTATCCTGATGTAATTGATAAGGACGTGTGCGAAATGGAGATTGCACATAAGGTTTATGATGACACCAGTAAGGGCATCGAACACATTGACATTCCAGCTCTTACCGCACTCAGCCAAGAAGAAGATGTCACCATGAAAGACATTATTGAACTTAAATTGTAATTGTGTAATCAGTCCGCAATAGTGATTGCGCGTATTTTGATTTGTAACACTCATCCGCAGACAAATGCGCTTTTATTAATAGAAATTGTTCATATTAGTTGCAACACTTTTATTTTTATAGCGCTTTGATTACTTTGTCATTGTCCTTTGCACATTCACTATTTATTATTGTGCACATAATAAAAAACTACTTAGTGCGAAACAACCTGTATGCGCGTGCCAATCTGCACATTATGAATCTTCTAAGTCCGCCGAAACGATCCTTAGGCATATAAATTTGTGTTTTATGCGAAGCATCCAAGTATGGCTTAATCTAATACCTTGGGCAAAACTTTCAACTTTATCTTTTCGCATACACGTTCCTCATGTTTACTACTAAACACTAAGTGGGCTTTTCCATCACTTTTTTAATATTGAACTTGGTGTTCTCATGTTATTACTGGCTTTTATTGTTCGCATAAATGCTCATCCATGTGCACGAGTTAATTTTGCATAAAAAAATTAATGCGACTTCATAATGTCTAATATTATTTCTATGTAACCAACTGCACTCTTTATTTCAACAAGACATTACATAGAGTGGGCTTTTCCATCACTTTTATACCATACGTCAATAATTTGTTTGTCTTATGCATCATAACAAATTTTACGCACAACATTATCATAAAAAGAAATCAACACATTTTATTTATTTACATTTGATTGTTTTCAAACAACAACCAATAGGAGAAAACATTCTTTTGCTTTTGTAAACAAGAACATGAAAATCAAAGTTCAGATGATATATCATTCGCATTAAACCTTTTATGCGAAGCACCGGATGTTCACATTTTGGTGTTGTAAA
Source organism: Rutidosis leptorrhynchoides (assembly GCF_046630445.1). Lineage (NCBI taxonomy): Eukaryota > Viridiplantae > Streptophyta > Magnoliopsida > Asterales > Asteraceae > Rutidosis > Rutidosis leptorrhynchoides. The sequence goes on from NC_092343.1 coordinate 233,707,526, forward strand.
AGTCACTCTATCACCATGACATTTGCATTTGCTACCACCATATGCCCTTCTGTCCCCGCATTATCGTTCAAAATTACAGATGCACATAATGACTGCTGAACCGCAGATGTTACTGTCTCAATGCCATTAGTCGTTGCAAACTTCACCATCCCATGAATTGGGGAAGAAACAATGCCCAACCTGCACACAGCTGTGCGCCCCAAGAGAACATTATAACGCGAAACAGTATTCATCACGTACAAATTTAATAGAGCTTTACGCGAAAGGTTTGCGTTTTGCTAGTCAACAACCTCAATTTCCAACTCCAACTGCCCTATAGGCCACGCAGACTCACCAGAGAAGCCTGACAACAACATTGCGGTTGGTTTTAATTTGGACTGAACATTTTTTGGCAGTTTGCGAAAACACTGGTTATACATTACGTCAACACTACTACCAGTATCTATGTGGACTTTCATCACTTGAATACCCAATTCCGCAATCCTGCAAGATATAACAATTGTGTAACGACCCGGATTTTTCCGATCGTTTTACACTTATAAGATTAATATTTACATAAATTAAACCTTACCAACATGATAAGCAATCTAAATTGTTGAGATTTTTGTTTTTGAAAAGAGATTTACACAACGTTTGACCGTCCAATTTGACCGATGATATCACGAACTATATAACATACGATAATTGTACGTTTGTGTATATATATGTATTTATATATATTTAACATGATCTAAGGATGTTTAACATCTCATTGTGTGCTAATAACAATGAGTTATAAGTATATTTTGAAACTACTAACTTAAGTTTTCAAAACGATAACTATACGTAACGTTCTTCGACATAAATACTTATAACCTATAATATTTATACATGCATCGTATAGATATGTATTTTATCACTTTTAAAGGGCTTACATACATAAAACAATATATGCATATTTACAAAAGATAGCTATATTTGAATCATTGTTCCGTTTTCTCAAAGATTTCTATACGTATACCTAGGGTATATGTACCCGTATCATACCCATCTTCTAGAAGTATTTACTATTGGTATATACCAATAGAAAATACCAATAATTAACCATGAATGATTAAAAGACATGTTAACAACTTGTGGGACCCATCATTTGTCATTAATCAAGACTTATGAACTAGAAATCAAAACATAAAGTCTATATATACATACATATACACGTTTTTTTTTACATACATACAAACATTTCATATCAATTTTCTTTTAAGTGAAATGATCTCCTAAACTCTCTCATCTCTAACTTTCAAGTATTCTTCAAGATCCTCATAAATTTCTAGCTTCATAATCAAGGTAAAACTATGTTTAAACTTTGATTTAATTCATGTAAGTTAATTATCTTAAATCAAGATATAAACTTACTTACAAACTTTGTTTCCTTTCATGATTCACTTCTTAATCTTTCAAGTCATCAAGAACAAGTTCATATTTTGTTTATTCAGTAACTTTCTTCAGCATACTTGAGGTATAACCTTTGTTTATCATCTTGTTCAATTATAACTATCTTACTACGAATATACAAAATATAACAACAAGAACATAGTTTGAATGATTTCAAACTTGTTCACAAACTAAATAGATCCTTCTAACTTAACTTTTAAAACACTTCAAGACCTGTAATATATCATAATTATATGCTAACTTAACAAGATACAACTTGTTTATACGAAGAACATCTTAAAACTGAATCTACGTCGTCGGAGTGTAACCGGGGGCTGTTTTGGGTTGGTTAATTAAAAACCATCTTGAACTTTGAATTAGAAGTTCATGTTCTGGAAAAATGATATTTCTTATAAATATGTTAACACATAAAAATTTCATGGTTTAATTCAAAGTATAAGTATTTTTAGAAAAACGATCATTAAATGATGTTTTTGTGACAAAAATGATTACTTTCATAAGATTCACCTAGAGTTTGGACTATAACCTGTGATCCCGAATGTAAACCATGATATTTACAGTTCATATTCTTAAATTTTGACTCGATCCAAGGAGATGGCAAGTTGAATCAACAAAAACGGAGTTGTAACGAAGAAACTACGACCAAAATAAGATCGGGTGTCCAAAGCTTGTTTAACAACGAAAATAATTGGAGAAAAATTAAATAAATCATATCTTTCTTAATTAATATGATATTTCATATATATTTACTCATGATTTAATTTTATATATTTCAGGACCACCCGTAAACAACACGAGAAGATTAATCATAAGACCTCATGTACGTACGCAACACGTCATTTGACAACACGGTACTTTATGTACGCAACACGTCACTTGACAACACGGTACCGTGGGTCAAGATTAATTCTGATCAACATGAATACGATGGGGTCTTTATTTATTTTATTAAGCAAGTAATTGTGAACTACTAACATCGGACTGCTAACTACGGACTAAGAAATTATTAAAAGTATTAAAAGTATTAAAAATATATATATATATATATATATGAAACGTTTATTTCTTAAAAAGGAAATATATTGATATATTACATATGGTTAGGTTCGTGATATCAATCGGAGACCAAGTCGTGTTATTATCTTCAATACAAAAGTGAGTATATACTCCCACTTTTAAACTTTAAATATTTCGGGATGAGAATACATGCATTTTATGATTTACGATATAGACACAAGTGATCAAAAATATAAATTCTATGTTGGGGTGAGTTTTGGCATAATTCCCTGTAGCTTGGTAACTACAATTTACATGTGGTATTGTAAACGCGAATCCTGTTGATAGATCTATCGGGCCTGAAAACCCCAACCGGAGCTGGACGACCAGTTCTAAACGGTTGCACAGTACTTCGTTTTTATATTACACTTGGTATGGTGTATGATGTTATATGGAAGGGAATATGTGACGATGATTAAATGTTAAGTATGGTTACCAGGTGCTCAACCACTTAGAATGTTTTTATGATTATAAATATGAAATCTTGTGGTCTATATTTATATCGCCGCCGACATTAAACCTATATCTCACCAACTTTATGTTGACCTTTTAAGCATGTCTATTCTCAGGTGATAACTAGAAGCTTCCGCTGCATCATGTTGAACTTAAGCAAGATTTGGAGTTCGCATATTTGTGTCAAAAATAAAACTGCATATCGGAAGATTTGTAATGTAAAATATGTTGGAAATCGTGTTGTTGTTATTACATGTAAAGTTTGTAAGGCTAAGATTATCGCCAGGCGGTAATCATTATTATGTTGTTTAAACCTTGGTTTTTAAATAAAAGTTATGGTTTGTATTGTAAAAACGAATGCAGTTTTTGAAAAATGTCGCATATAGAGGTCAATACCTCGCATTGAAATCATATGTTATTGTATTCGTCCTTTTGGTTAAGGTCGGGTCGTCTCATGTGGTATCAGAGCGGTGGTCTTAGCGAACCAGGTTTACATTAGTGTGTCTAATTGATAAGTCGTTAGGATGCATTAGTAAGTCTGGACTTTGACCGTGTCGGATTCTAAAAACTATTGCTTATCATTGTTGGTTAAAAATTGATATGTAAATATTATGAGGTACTAACTTGCTAGTTGTTGTGTGATAGATGTCCGGCTCAGAACTTATTATCATATTCAGCGACTCCGAACCCGATTCCCCATATGGTATTACAGTCATTAATCTATCTGATGATGAAAACGACACCTTTGGGGAAGACTCACAATATCCGGATGAACCAACTATAGAGGAACCGGAAAATGAACCGGATGAGGAAGAAAAACATGAAATTACGAAAGATGAGATCAAACTAGGAAAGAAGCGAAAGGCTAATGAATTAGAAAATCCAAATCCCGAGATTAGTGAGGATGTTGTGGCACCAACTCCACTGGACACTATCACCCCTATCCCCGCCATTCCTATTAGTGCTATCCCGGCATCTAGTTCTTCGGCCCCTCAGCCAAAACGTCGGGAGACAGCTAGGATTCGCGTTGGGGGATTCCCTGAACACAAACGTTTTGGGATATAGGTGGAATGATGCACTGTTGTTTAAAAACCATGGGATCAAATAACGTTTTGTATAATATTACTAGTGTGGTTTGCTTAATGTTGATGTAAGATAAGCTTATGTAAAATAGTGGAGTGTGAAATGCAATAATTTTCCATGGTTGAGTATTATTTGGATGGTAGTAATTGATTTCCGTACTAAGCTATTAAGTATGAACTTTAACGGGTAGGTACTACCCCAGATATAATTATAAAACGCTAATAAGAAGAAAAGGCTTTTATAATAATAACTGGTTCATATTATTAATAAGTTGCGATGTACTGCAAATACATACTACATCTAAATATTCCATGTGAATAATTATATTTTTTTTTTCATTCTTATAGAAGAAAATGGCGCGAGTGAACCGAATGACGGAACAAGAAGTCGAGGAACTCATAAATCAACGAGTTAACGACAGAATGTTATGGGTCGAGGCTGCAAGAGCTGCTGCAGTTAACCCAAATCCTCGTGTAGGATGCACTTACAAGACTTTTCAAGGATGCAAGCCTTCATCATTAAGTGGAACAGAAGGACCAATCGGATTAACTCGATGGATCGAAAAGATGGAGTCTGTGTTTAAAATCAGTGGTTGTGTTGAGAAGGACATGACCAAGTATGCATCGTGCACTTTACAAGATAGTGCACTCACGTGGTGGAAAAATTATGTGAAGGCTGTGGGAGGAGATGTAGCTTATGATACTCCATGGGAAGAATTCAAAACAATGCTAATCAATGAGTATTGTCCAAGAAATGAAGTTAGGAAATTGGAAGCTGAACTACGAAGTCTGAAAGTTGTTGGTACTGAACTCACCAATTACAATCAGCGATTCATGGAATTAGCTTTGCTATGTCCTGAATTGGTACCAACCGAAGAACGGAAGATTGAATTGTACAAAGATGGTTTGCCCAGAAACGTCAAGGCAAATGTTACAGCATCTAAACCTAAGACTATTCATGAAGCCATTACTATGGCAAATGAATTAATGGACCAAATTATTTTGGATAAGAATACCGATGTTAAGACATCGGAAAACAAAAGAAAGTGGGAAGGTAATCATAATAGAGGTCACCATCAACAATCCAACAAGAAACCAAAAATGGTACAAGGTGCGGGTAGTGGGACTGACGCTAGATACGTGAGACAACCACCTTATTGTAATAGGTGTCGCAAACATCACACAGGCTTTTGCAGTATTGAGTGCAACAACTGCCACCGAAAGGGTCATCATGCTAAGGACTGTTGGATTCCTGTCGCAAGAAATATTAAAACTCCCACTAACGCATATGGAACTGCGTTAGCCAACGTTATTTGTTATGGATGTGGAAAGCCAGGACATATCGAAACTCATTGCCCGAATACAGAAAAGAAGGATGAACCTGCTCGTGGAAGGGTGTTTAATGTCAATACTAGAGCCGCACGAGAAGACCCAAAGTTGGTTACGGGTACGTTTTCTGTTAATAATTTAACAGCATCTATTATATTCGATACAGGTGCCGATAGAAGTTACATGAATAAAGACTTTTACACTAAGTTAAATTGCTTATCATTACCATTGGATTCTATGTACTTAATTGAATTAGCTAATGGTAAGTTGTTAAGAGCCGATAAAATCTGTCGTGAATGTGAAATAGAGATAGCCGGAGAAACCTTTAAGATCGATTTGATACCTGTTGATTTGGGAAGTTTTGATATAATTGTCGGCATGGATTGGATGTCCAAAGTAGGAGTCAAAGTTGTGTATGCTGAAAAGGCAATTCGCATTCCTCGAAAAGATAAATCAATGATAATGATTTACGGAGATAAAGGTAACTCAAACCTAAATCTCATCAGCTGTTTGAAAGCTCGAAAGTGCTTAGAAAAGGGATGTTATGCCATCCTAGCACATATAAAGAAAGTTGAAGAAAAGGAGAAGAATATTAACGATGTAAAGGTAGTAAGAGACTTTCCCGATGTATTTCCGGAGGAATTACCGGGACTACCTCCTTTTAGGTCTGTAGAATTTCAAATAGATCTTGTACCAGGTGCTGCACCAGTTGCTCGTGCCCCATATAGACTTGCACCATCCGAGTTAAAAGAACTTCAGAGTCAGCTAAAAGAATTACAGGACCGTGGATTCATACGACCAAGTACTTCACCGTGGGGAGCTCCAATTTTATTTGTTAAGAAGAAAGATGGATCTTTTAGGATGTGTATAGACTATCGTGAATTAAATAAGCTAACTGTTAAGAATCGGTATCCATTACCGAGGATTGACGACTTATTTGATCAACTGCAAGGATCATGTGTGTACTCGAAAATCGACCTCAGATCGGGTTATCATCAATTACGTGTCAAGGAAGAAGATATTCCGAAAACAGCTTTTCGGACACGTTATGGTCATTACGAATTTTTGGTCATGCCGTTTGGATTGACAAATGCGCCAGCTGTATTCATGGACCTTATGAATCGAGTTTGTAGTCCGTATTTAGATAAGTTTATTATCGTTTTCATTGATGATATCCTTATCTATTCCAAGAATGAGCAAGAACATGAACAGCATTTAAGATTAATATTAGAGTTGTTAAGAAAAGAACAGCTATACGCCAAATTTTCTAAGTGTGCTTTTTGGTTAAAAGAATGCAATTTCTTGGTCACGTTGTTAGTAACAAGGGAATTCAGGTAGATCCAGCTAAAATTGAGGCCATCGAAAAATGGGAAACTCCTAAGACACCAACGCAGATACGCCAATTTTTGGGTTTAGCTGGTTATTATAGAAGGTTTATTCAAGATTTCTCCCGAATAGCTAAGCCATTGACAGCGTTAACGCAAAAAGGGAAGAAGTATGAATGGACTTCTGAGCAGGAGAATGCATTTCAATTACTGAAGAAGAAGTTGACTACAGCGCCTATTTTATCGTTACCAGAAGGGAACGAGGATTTTGAGATATATTGTGACGCTTCGCGACAAGGTTTTGGTTGCGTCCTTATGTAACGGAAGAAGGTTATAGCATACGCATCTCGACAATTGAAGATTCACGAGCGGAATTATACGACGCATGATCTAGAATTGGGAGCAGTAGTGTTTGCATTAAAGATATGGAGACACTACTTATATGGAGTTAAATGCACTGTGTTTACGGATCATAAAAGCCTTCAGCATATTTTTGATCAGAAATAGCTAAATATAAGACAACGTAAGTGGGTTGAGCTGATAAACGACTATGATTGTGAAATTCGCTATCATCCCGGGAAGGCGAACGTGGTGGTCGACGCTTTAAGCAGAAAGGAACGGGAACCAATTCGAGTACGAGCGATGAACATAAAAATTCGCATGAATCTCAACTCACAAATCAAAGAGGCTCAACGAGAAGCGCTCACCAAAGAAAACATAGGAAATGAAGTAATGAAGAAGTATGAGAAGCAACTCGTTATACGAAAAGACGGAATTCGATATTTCGCAAACCGTATTTGGGTACCGAAGTTGGGTGGATTAAGGAAGTTAATATTGAATGAGGCACATAAGACAAGATACTCGATACATCCTGGAGTTGGAAAAATGTATCAAGATCTTAAGATGCATTATTGGTGGCCTAATCTGAAGACAGACGTTGCAACATATGTTGGGGAATGTTTAACTTGTTCCAAAGTCAAAGTAGAACATCAGAAGCCGTCAGGGTTACTTCAACAACCAGAAATCCCAGAATGGAAATGGGACGGTATTACCATGGATTTCATCACAAAGTTACCTAAGACTGCTTGGGGTTATGACACCATTTGGGTGATAGTTGATCGTCTCACCAAATCTGCACATTTCTTGCCTATAAAAGAAACAGATAAAATGGAGAAACTATTACGATTATATATAAAGGAAATTGTTTCAAGGCATGGAATACCTATTTCCATTATATCCGATCGTGATAGTAGATTTACATCAAAGTTCTGGCAATCACTACAGGAGGCCCTAGGAACTCGTTTGGATATGAGCACCGCATATCATCCGCAAACTGACGGGCAAAGTGAAAGAACAATTCAGACTCTCGAAGACATGCTCAGGGCATGTGTGATCGACTTTGGAAATGGATGGGATAAGTATCTACCATTAGCATAATTCTCGTATAATAACAGTTATCACGAGAGCATTAAAGCTGCACCATTTGAAGCGCTGTATGGAAGGAAGTGTAGATCCCCTATCTGTTGGAATGAAGTAGGAGATCGACAATTAACTGGTCCTGAGATCATACATGAAACTACTGAGAAGATAGTACAAATTAAAGAGAGATTGAAAACAGCTCGTAGTCGCCAAAAGAGCTACGCCGATGTCCGAAGGAAACCGTTAGAGTTTCAGATCGGTGACATGGTTATGCTAAAGGTGTCACCTTGGAAAGGTGTAATACGTTTCGGTAAAAGGGGTAAACTAAACCCAAGGTATGTAGGCCCGTTTGAACGTATTGGACCGGTAGCTTATCGACTCGAGTTACCGCAACAACTCGCCGGAGTACATAATACGTTCCATGTCTCAAACCTTAAGAAATGTCTTGCAAAGGAAGATCTCACCATTCCTCTTGAAGAAATCCAAGTCAACGAGAAACTGCAATTTATAGAAGAACCAGTCGAAATTATGGACCGTGAGGTTAAACGGCTTAAGCAGAGCAACATACCAATCGTTAAGGTTCGTTGGAATGCTCGAAGGGGTCCCGAGTTTACTTGGGAACGGGAGGATCAAATGAAACAAAAGTACCCACATCTGTTTTCCGATGACGCATAATAGGTACAATTTTAAAATTTCGGGACGAAATTTATTTAACGGGTAGGTAATGTAACGACCCGGATTTTTCCGATCTTTTTACACTTATAAGATTAATATTTACATAAATTAAACCTTACCAACGTGATAAGAAATCTAAATTGTTGAGATTTGTGTTTTTGAAAAGAGATTTACACAACGTTTGACCGTCCAATTTGACCGATGATATCACGAACTATATAACATACGATAATTATACGTTTGTGTATATATATATATGTATTTATATATATTTAACATGATCTAAGGATGTTTAACATCTCATTGTGTGCTAATAACAATGAGTTATAAGTATATTTTGAAACTACTAACTTAAGTTTTCAAAACGATAACTATACGTAACGTTCTTCGACATAAATACTTATAACCTATAATACTTATACATGCATCGTATAGATATGTATTTTATCACTTTTAAAGGGCTTACATACATAAAACAATATATGTATATTTACAAAAGATAGCTATATTTGAATCATCGTTCCGTTTTCTCAAAGATTTCTATACGTATACCTAGGGTATATGTACCCGTATCATACCCATCATCTAGAAGTATTTACTATTGGTATATACCAATAGAAAATACCAATAATTAACCATGAATGATTAAAAGACATGATAACAACTTGTGGGATCCATCATTTGTCATTAATCAAGACTTATGAACTAGAAATCAAAACATAAAGTCTATATATACATACATATACACGTTTTTTTTTTTTACATACATACAAACATTTCATATCAATTTTCTTTTAAGTTAAATGATCTCCTAAACTCTCTCATCTCTAACTTTCAAGTATTCTTCAAGATCCTCATAAATTTCTAGCTTCATAATCAAGGTAAAACTATGTTTAAACTTTGATTTAATTCATGTAAGTTAATTATCTTAAATCAAGATATAAACTTACTTACAAACTTTGTTTCCTTTCATGATTCACTTCTTAATCTTTCAAGTCATCAGGAACAAGTTCATATTTTGTTTATTCAGTAACTTTCTTCATCATACTTGAGGTATAATCTTTGCTTATCATCTTGTTCAATTATAACTATCTTACTACGAATATACAAAATATAACAACAAGAACATAGTTTGAATGATTTCAAACTTGTTCACAAACTAAATAGATCCTTTTAACTTAACTTTTAAAACACTTCAAGACCTGTAATACATCATAATTATATGCTAACTTAACAAGATACAACTTGTTTATACGAAGAACATCTTAAAACTGAATCTACGTCGTCGGAGTGTAACCGGGGGCTGTTTTGGGTTGGTTAATTAAAAACCATCTTGAACTTTTAATTAGAAGTTCATCTTCTGGAAAAATGATATTTCTTATAAATATGTTAACACATAAAAATTTCATGGTTTAATTCAAAGTATAAGTATTTTTAGAAAAACGATCATTAAATGATGTTTTTGTGACAAAAATGATTACTTTCATAAGATTCACCTAGAGTTTGGACTATAACCTGTGATCCCGAATGTAAACCATGATATTTACAGTTCATATTCTTAAATTTTGACTCGATCCAAGGAGATGGCAAGTTGAATCAACAAAAACGGAGTTGTAACGAAGAAACTACGACCAAAATAAGATCGGGTGTCCAAAGCTTGTTTAACAACGAAAATAATTGAAGAAAAATTAAATAAATCATATCTTTCTTAATTAATATGATATTTCATATATATATTTAATCATGATTTAATTTTATATATTTCAGGACCACCCGTATTCAACACGAGAAGATTAATCATAAGACCTCATGTACGTACGCAACACGTCATTTGACAACACGGTACTTTATGTACGCAACACGTCATTTGACAACACGGTACCGTGGGTCAAGATTAATTCCGATCAACATGAATACGATGGGGTCTTTATTTATTTTATTAAGCAACTAATTGTGAACTACTAACATCGGACTGCTAACTACGGACTAAGAAATTATTAAAAGTATTAAAAGTATTAAAAATATATATATATGAAACGTTTATTTCTTAAAAAGGAAATATATTGATATATTTGATGTCGAAGCGGTTGTATACGAAATAGTATTATTTTTAGTGCGAAATACTATTAAATATGCTACAATTTTACACAAGTTATTTATTTATTTATCGAATGGGATATACTAAACCTTGCTACAACACTTATAGGCAGTGTACCTAATCGTAGAGTAGTATAGCTTTTAGTAAGTCCGGTTCGGTCCACAGGGAAAGCACGAGAGGTTTAATGCCAAATAAAAAGAAAAATATATAAATATTAAGTAGTAGTATTTTAAATATATAAAGGGGGGTTTTACCGTTTAATGACCGGTTTGTCGATTTTTAAAAACAGTTAAATCCTAAAACAAAATATTAAAAATAAAGATAACTTAATTTAAAGCGTAAAGTAAATAACGATAATTTAAATGACAGAAATTAAAGTGCGATAATTAAAATGCGTAAATTAGGAGTGCAATTAAATATGAAATTAAAGGGATTATGCTTATTTAAACTTCCATAATCATGATGTTCGGCTTATTAATTTTAGTTTTTAGTCCGATGGGTTAATTGTCCTTTGTCCTGGATTATTCAAGATGTCCATAATGGCCCAACGGGCATAATTATAAAAGCGAGGTTCTTCGTCAAATAGTCCTTATGTCCGAAGTCAAATATTCCAACTAATTGGGGACTTAAACTGTAACAAGGTATTAATTCTTTGTTTGCATGAATACACCGGGTTAACGACTGCGTGTACCCCAAGGTTTTAATACTTTGTTAACAATTACACCAATTACCCTTGAATGTAATCCACCCCTGTTTCAACTATTCTAGTGGTCAATAATTCACCCCCCGTTTCCGGTCAAATGAACAATAATATGTACTTATAAATATCCCGCCCACCGTATCCGTTAGGCGTATATGGATATTTATAGATACATAAAACTATAACCTTTATATAAAATTAACGAGGTATCTTTAATTAAACATAAAGCCCATTAAAAACCCATAGTCCAATTTCCACAAGTGTCGTTCTTTTGTCCAAACCCCAATTATGGTCCAAAGTCCAATTACCCCATTTTTTAGTGTTTAGCCTTACATCACGATTACTTCGGTATTAAATAAGCATTATAACGGCTTAGCTACTAGACATAATTAAAAATAATATAAACATAACTTACAGTGGGATTAAATAGCGAAATGGTACACGGACAGCGTTCCGACTTACAAAACCTTAAGACACTCGACTAATAGAACCTTATTATTATCATTAACTTAAAATTACGATTACAAATTACAACTAAAATAGCATTTGATACATGGAATTGGGAGTAAAATATAAATTATATATATTTATTTAAAATTAAGCGTACATAACTCGTTGAACTAGGCATCCTTTTATAGAAAAAGGGGGACCGCGACTCGCGGTGGTTTCTTCCCTTTTTGCCGCGACTCGCGGTGAGTACTTTTACAGCTCACATTGGAAGGGATCCTAGGCTGCCGACGTTTTATATAATAAATATAAATATAAATATAATTAATATAATTAATTATATATTATATTTAATTTATGTTCATTGTTATCTTGTAATTTTTATACCGTCGCGTCGAGCGTTGAGAGTTGGTTCATGTCTCGGTTCCGGATTTTCGGACGTCTTCGCGTATTATTTTAAATTGCGTACTTTGCGTCTTGTAACTTGTACTTTTGTCATTTTGAGACGTTCCTCATCAATATTTTGAACCTTTTCAATTGTATCTTGTACTTTTTAGCTCTCTGGACCTTTTTGTCTTCAACTTGTCGTTTTCGCCTTTTGTCTTCACTTTTTAATATTTAAACAAATATCGCTTGAATATGGAACAATTACAACTAAAATCTTGTCTTTCTTGGGGAATAATGCTATAAAATATGTGTTCATTTTTTGCATTATCAATATTCCCACACTTAAGCGTTGCTTGTCCTCAAGCAATATAGTCTTGAAATAAAATACGTCACACGAGTCACTTCTTTATTCTTCACACTTTGTACATGAGTGACTTCAATACAGCGGTATAAACAATGGTAGTAACGATATGGTTAAAGGTGGGTGTGTCTTTTTATGGTTGCCTCGGGTTTAGGTCAACGACACTGGCAATCAAATAGCCGATTTACTTTCGGTTTCCAAAGCAAAGTGCACATTTGAAAGGCGGTTTACAGTCCCACATGACTATAAAAATTTAGATCCTTAAGGAAATTGGATCTTTATGAAAACATTTGATCTTTTGAAAATTCAAGCTAGATTTTACTCTAGACAAGTTTTCTGATTTGATCCATCATTCGGTGTTGCAAAATATATTTGTGGATCAATATTTTGGCTTAAAACATTTAGGCTCGTGTAATCCACTGCTATCCCGGTATCGAATAGCACACATCCAGTTTACTTGTTCCGTATATTACCTTTCGGCAAACTACCGTCCGGTTGTAAAGGAAAGCGATGAACAAGAATCTGTTAAGGCAATGTCCTGTGACATGCAGATGATTATGGTCTTTTTAAACGTGTCGGATGCTAGAACTATCCTTGGTAGGAGCGATAGTAAAGATCATCCTATGATTTTTCGGTCTGGCACAAGGTCCTGTCTCCGACCATGCTATGCAACCACCGTTCTTACGGTTGACACCCGATTTGGTTCAGGTGACCTAATGAATTCCAGGTGAATTCCTAGGATTTTACGTTCAATGGTAATGAACGCATTGAAAATGGATTTTCAGAAAACAAATCGGTTTGTAATTTTTGATCAAAATATTTTCTCGTTCAAGCTCGAGTTTAGATATCATCGAATTCCATGAGTTTGAATTCTCAATCTTTAAGGTCAATCTCAAGGATTGAGTAATATCAGTCTTAAAAGCTGATTTTTAATCTTTAAGGAGATTATCCTTTCTGGGGATCTGATTCATTAGTCTTATCCAGCTAATTTGCACGGTGCCTCCCCATTGTACGAGATAAATCCTTCTCATGGTTAGGATAAATCTGACCACTTGGCGACCCTGTTTGATGCTGAGGTCCGTGGATTTCCTGCTGATTTTAGTGATGACTTTTCTAGATTTTTCGTCAACCTACAGCTGGTCTGGACGACAACTTCATGACCTAAATCAAGAAGCGCGTGTCTTTTTCGGAAGACTTTACTTCCTTCAAATGATGGAATTGATTCATCGTGTAGATCCATCTTTCATTACAGTAAATTGGGTAAAACAGTTAATTTAGTTCAAAACAAAAGCATTTTCACAAAAAATTTGTACAAAAATATGTGATGTTTTGAATAACTTGGTAAACTTTTCCCACACTTGGCTTTTATTTATGTTTTTCTTTGCTTTATTCTCTTCTATTCCATTCTTATTAAATGAATTCTAACATTTTGGTTGTTTCTCAATTTATGTCCTTTCCGAGGTAACGATAATTTCGGCTCAATGACCTAGTTTTAATCGTTCATAAATATGTATAAACATGATTTTGAATCCATTTGTTAAAAATTTTGAAAAATTTACTAGAAGTGGGTAGTCGGTATATAAGACTAGGGCTGTTCCTTGTTATCGGAGAGCACTAGATTCTAATACAACTACTGCGTTACTAGTATTTTTAGTGGTAACCAAGTGTTTAAATCAAAAATTTTTAAATTCCGAAAGAATTTAACCCCTTCCCACACTTAAGATCTTGCAATGCCCTCATTTGCAAGAAATCAGTAACAATTTAAATTTTTGAGGGTGATTAGCGTAGAAAAATGATTAAATTTTACCAAAGTTTCAAACATATTGTCGTTTGATTGTTTTGAATGATAAATGGTGCACGTCATTTGTTCATTCCGTCTTGTTGTTATTTCACATATATTTTGCATCTTGTCGTCAAAATTACTTGCTTTTGCTGAACTTAATGCCAGTCTTTGAAAACGCGTTGTTTTACCCTGTTGTGTACATAAGATACAAACATACATATACATATTTTTGAAGTTTGGCAAATAACCCCACATTCAAAAATTAATACAATCTAATAATAAAGATTATAAAACTATAAAACTTAAAATAATACAAATACAAACGTAAATTGTATACAACATTACAAATAATAAAAAAAAATAAAAATAAAAACTAACGGAATAGATTAATATACCAGTAGGGGTCCCAAGCTCGGCCGTAAGTCTCGAAGAATGCTTGGGCCGGATCGTAAGTAGGATATGGAGGTCTCATGTCTGGAGTCCAATCAGGAAATTCGGGCTTGTCAGTAGGATAATAGCGTTCTCCTGTATACTCGCAATAGGACCGGATGTGGTCTTGATGCGTTTGCCAATCTTGAAATGCTCTATTTCTAGCATTTTCATATTCTTGCATTGCCATAAACCTTTGAAATTCAATGCCCGGTCCTATATTACCTTGCTGTTGACCCCTCTCGACCTGTGGATGATTTCCCTCATATGGTGTTGCGGCGTTATGTTTCCTTATTAAAACCTTAGCACCATGATATACATTTAAACTAATTGCCCTCTCGCTTTGTTCTGGTTCTGGTTCTAAATAACCCCCTCTACTTATATCCACATTGAGGTACTCAGCAATTAAAGTAATGAATATACCACCTCCTATAATACTACCTCTTCTCAAATTCTTAACTATAGACGAAAGATAATAACCCACGCAATAAGGAATGCTTACGGCACTGTGTGGGTCTCGAATACACATTAGGTAAAATAAATCCTGTTCATTCACCTTTTCTTTGTTATGACCTCTTTGTGTAATCGAATTAGCTAGGAATCTATGTATTACTCTTAATTCGGCTCTATCCAGGTGCGTATAAGAGCAATCTCCCCCCTTAAACCTGTGGTGTCTAGTCATCTGACTCCATACCTCATGCATATCAAAATTATCATCTACCTTCCTACCATTTAAAATTAAACCTCGGCAATCGGCCGATGCGAGCTCCTCGGGCGTATATATACATAGAGCCCGGGCCATGTCTAATAAAGACATACAACGCATCGATCCTCCTAATAAAAATCTAAGAAAAGAACGATCGGTCAAAGTGGTTACCTGATCGTTCATTACTATACTACACAATAGTTCTTCACACCAGACTCTATACACATGCCTATGAATATTAAACAATGTTACCCAGTCGTCAAAAACGGAATTACCATACCTCTGTCTCAGTAATTCCCTAATCCGTTCGGCTAAATGTACTGCCTCCAACGGCTCCCAATCAATTACCCTGGGTACTTCGATGGCCTTTGAGTGAAGATTATTTAGTGCATCTTGATATTCTGGATAATTAATCCAGCGTCTATCTATCCTCAAATTTGGGTGTAATTGTTCCAAGTGTAGATTTGAATGTGTCTTTATCGGGTGCGGTAAATCCTGCTTATAGAAATTATCCACCTCCTCTTGAGTCGCGTTTTCAGGAGGAGGAGGAAGAACACGGGCTTGGGATGAAGATTCACCCCTTTCATTCTGCAAAACACATCAAATACAAAAATTGTGCATCCAAATATGCATTAGTGTTAGCAGAATGATAACTTAAAACAATTATGATGACATGTTTAATTTGCAACACATTTTATACACATTTTCTTAAAAATAACAATTCTACACTTAAGCATATACGAAAATGTATAACACGTTTTTACACATTTAAGCTCCTAAACATGTCAACAATAATCATTATAGCAATTAAACACTTATTATATGGCATTCAAATCAAACTAGTGCTCATTTTCATATTTTATCAATTCTATACTTTTTCAAACAAGCATATACGAAAATGTTCATCAAGTTCATAAGCATTTATCTCAAATATCATGCCAAAATAATCACTTTTAACAATTAAACAAGTTTCAAATGGCCTTTACATCAATTTAACCAAGTTCATGAATTTTGACTTGAAAAAGTCCACTTTAATCTTCAAAAATCATGTTTAGGCTCAAAGTTTGGATCAATTAACTACCTAAACATGTTACACTACTCAATTTAGCAACAATTCATAACAAAAATCGGCCATAACCTGTTTATATCAAAAAGCCCCAAATTTGCTCAAGAACACAAACCCTAGATTCTAAAAATTTTGAAGTTTTTGGCTTCAAATCATGTTAATAAGCATCAATCTAGGTTATACATGCATAATATACTAACAATTTAACACTAATTACACTAAAAATTAACAAAATTGAAATTATACAAAATAGCTCAAGAACACACTAAAATTCGGATTTAAAGGTGATTTGGGGTGTAATTATACCTGTTTTCTTGAGTAATTCTTAGATAAGATCCTTCTCAACATGATTGTAGTGAAAAATTTGAAGATTAACGGTGAAAAATCGAGTTTTTGAGAGGGATTTTGATGGGTTTTTCGGGTTTTTTCGAAGGGTTTGTGGGTGTGTGTGTGTTATTCTGCCCAGTTTCTGCGTTTTATTTTTTTTCTGGATTTTGGGCCCACCGCGAGTCGCGGTGGTTTGTGTATTAAGTACCGCAAGTCGCGGTCTTTTTTTTTTTTTTTTTTTTTTTTTTTTATAGAACCATAATCTTTTAAAACTTAGAATTAAATAAAATTTTAAAAATTTTGTTTCCTTTTGGGGCGAGGTCGTTTCGGGACGATGCCCTA
Organism: Rutidosis leptorrhynchoides; assembly: GCF_046630445.1. Lineage (NCBI taxonomy): Eukaryota > Viridiplantae > Streptophyta > Magnoliopsida > Asterales > Asteraceae > Rutidosis > Rutidosis leptorrhynchoides. The sequence continues at coordinate 233,724,945 of NC_092343.1, forward strand.
GTCCGTCCCTCGACAAAATTTTAAAATTTTGTCAATTTCAAGCGATTGTTTTAAAAGCTTAGATTTTTGGGTTTTTTAATTATTTTGGCATACTTTAAATTAATAAGATTAAAAATAATGATAATAAAAATTCTCGTCCCGCCTTCGGGTAAAGCAATTTCGACTCAACGGTCTAGTTTTCAACTCACGACGAATTTTAAAAATCATATTTTTAACTTAATGAGATAAAGTAAATTTTTGTTTTTAAATTCACACAACTTAATTTAAAATGCATAAAATTAAAATTCATATTTTAAAAATTAAAGATGCAATATAATATTGATATTTATATATAAATATATTATAAGCTTATATTTTATAAACTATTTAAAAACTTAAAGACATTATAAGATATATATATATTAGATATATATAAATATATATAGTTTTAAAACAAAGTAAAAATAAAATTAAAAATCTTTTTGGTCTTTTATCCCACTTTAATCAATCAAATATTATCAAAAATATACGTCCCTCTTTTTGGGTAAAGTAATTTTAGTTTTCTAACCTAAACTTACTCATGACGAATTTTTGAAATATTTTGGTTTGATTGATTAAAGATATTTATACCTTATGAGTAAACGGTAAATTTCGTAGTGTCGTAATAAATTTTTGTATGATATCAATAATTTCGGCTTCGCGAACCTAATTTTATTGAATACCAATTTAATACTTTTACCGAGCAATTCAGCGTTTTAGCTTCAAAAGGTTAAAAGCAGTAAAAATAAAAAAATAAAAATAAAAACTGTACATACTTACCTGTGAGAAAGAAATTCTCAACGACCTGCTTTGGTCGACTCATACGAGAGTCGCATGATTTCGTTCTCCATTGCTACATAAGCGTATCCACGAGCGTTTAGTAACTTTTCTTCTGAACATATGTATGGCCCTTCTCTGCATAGCTTAACAAATTCGGTATTGGAATGAGTTTGATTATTCGAACATTTTCCTTCATGTGACCATTTTCCGCATTTGTAACACTTTTCAAGGTGTCGTGCTCTTCTTTTTGCTGCGGATTTTGATTTTCCTTTACCAAAATGCATCTTATTATGATTGTTCCTAAGTTCTTTTCTTTCTATGTCCATTCTTTCTCTTATTACGGATACCAATTCACTCGGGAGTTCGTCATTATTACGTTTGGTGATCATAGCATGTAGCAGTAAACCATGGTTCAGATCAAAGGAATTCTTCATCTTGTAAAACCTAAAAGAAATAAAAATTCAGAATGGGGGGAGAAGACTAGTTCTTTAGGGTCTACTAGGGAAAGACCAATCGGGTTCCATTTTCGAAAAGTATACGAAAACAGACAATCTAACTCTAACAGATATTCATATAACCCTTAAAAGATTCGATTCTCCTCACACTTAGTTAGCTGTGGTATCGAATTTGTAATTAGCTTTGTCTTCACTCTTGAATTTTGTTTTAAGCCAAGTTGCGAATTCTTCTCTAAAATTTATATATTCAACTAACATCCCTCTTTCTCTAGGTGATGAACTGAATATTAATCGATTATATAACTCAAAGTTCCCCTTATTTCTAGCATCAATAACCCGGTGATAAAGTATCTTCGTTGAACTCTTAAAAACGGATTTTTCTATTTCCATATCATCATTGGGGTTCTTTGTTATCGGTTCCTTAACAGGTTTTTCTTCATCTTTCCCACACTTAGGCATTTCTATTGGTTCAACAGTTTTGGCTGGTGGAGGTCTAAACCTTCTGTTCATAAAGGTAACTGATTCATCTCCATCTCTAAGTGTGATTCTACCAATCCTTACATCAATAGACGCGTCGGCTGTCGCTAAAAATGGGCGACCTAAAATTAGAGGAGTATTAAGATCTTCCTCCATATTAATGACTATGAAGTTTGCAACAAAGGTCAGACTTCCCACTTTAACAATCAAGTTGGTTGCTATTCCGACCGGGTGTTTAATGGTTTGGTCGAATGCTCGAACTTTTACTTTGGCTGGTTTTAATTTACCTGCGCCTAATCTTATGTATAAGGAAAGTGGCATAACATTTGCACTTGCTCCTAAATCTGCGAGTCCATTATACACAGCACCATCTTTAAGTAAACAAGAAATGATAAATTCACCTGGATCTCCCACATTAGTAGGAACAGTTGGTTTGTTAACCTTATCCTGGTGATCTTTTCTTGGTTCTTCAACTTCTTGTTTTCCTTTGTTTCTTTTAGTAGGTGGTTTGTATAGAAATTCTTCTTCATCACTCCAGTTTGAAGTTTCCTTTTCTTTAGATTTTTGCTTTTCATATGTTATTGATAACATATTTACGGTTTCATTCTGAGGATTTTCTTTGGTAATGAAATTATGACTAACTTCATTGTCAACTTCCATCGGACCGTGTATATAATGTTTAACTCTGTGACCATTAACCTTAAATTCATTTCCATTTGAATCTATTAACTCTACTGTTCCGTATGGGAAAACTCTTTTGACTGTGAATGGTCCAGACCATCTTGATTTCAATTTTCCAGGAAATAGCTTGAATCGTGAATTGAAAAGAAGAACTCGGTCTCCTTCTCTAAAATCTTTACAACTTCTGATTCTTTTATCATGCCATCTCTTCGTTCTTTCTTTATAGATTAACGAATTTTCATAAGCTTCATTCCTTAATTCTTCTAATTCGTTAATTTGACTTAATCGTAAACGTCCGGCTTCATGTAAATCAAGATTACATGTCTTCAAAGCCCAAAATGCTTTGTGTTCAATCTCTACTGGAAGATGACATGCTTTTCCGTAAACGAGTTTAAAAGGTGTGGTTCCAATTGGAGTTTTGTAGGCTGTTCTAAAAGCCCAGAGTGCATCCTCCAATTTCATGGACCATTCCTTCGGATTTGATCCTACGGTTTTCTCTAGAATTCTCTTTAATGCTCAGTTAGTATTTTCAACTTGTCCACTTGTTTGTGGATGATAAGCGGTTGAGATTTTATGAGTTACTCCATAACGTTTGAGAACTTTCTCAAGTTGATTATTACAGAAATGAGTTCCCCGATCACTTATTAAAGCTTTCGGTGCTCCAAACCTTGCAAAAAGACGTTTTAAGAAATTGACTACAACTCGTGCATCGTTAGTTGGGAGAGCTTGTGCTTCCGCCCATTTAGATACATAATCAATGGCAACGAGAATGTAGCGATTATTATGAGATTTTGGAAATGGACCCATAAAGTCAATACCCCAAATGTCAAATACTTCGCATACTTGAATGACATTTTGTGGCATTTCATCACGTTGACTTATTTTTCCGGCCCTTTGACATGCATCACAGGATTTGCAAAGAAGGTGTGCGTCTTTGAAAATTGTAGGCCAATAGAATCCAGCATCGAAGACTTTTCTTGCTGTGAGTTGAGGCCCATAATGCCCTCCTGTTGGTCCTGTGTGACAATGGTTTAAGATTTGATTGGCTTCTTCTCCGAATACGCATCGGCGTATTATTCCATCGGGACATTTTTTAAACAAATGTGGATCTTCCCAGAAATAGTGTTTTATATCACTAAAGAATTTCTTTCGTTTTTGGTACGACAACCCTTTTTCAAGGAATCCACATACTAAGTAGTTTGCAAAGTCAGCAAACCATGGAATTTCACTATAATCTATCTTCAATAGATATTCATCGGGAAAGTTATCTTGAATGGCCGATTCATTTAGAACTTCTAAATCGGGATTTTCAAGACGAGATAGATGATCGGCTGCGAGATTTTCTGCTCCCTTTTTGTCTCGGATTTCAATATCGAACTCTTGTAAAAGTAAGATCCAACGAATTAATCGTGGTTTGGCATCTTGTTTCGAAAATAGGTATCTAAGAGCAGAATGATCGGTATAGACTATTGTTTTTGATAGAACGAGATATGAACGAAATTTGTCGAAAGCGAAGACAATAGCAAGGAGTTCTTTTTCAGTAGTTGTGTAATTCGTTTGTGCTCCTTGTAACGTCTTACTGGCGTAGTAAATAGGTTGAAATCGTTTTTCAATCCTTTGTCCTAAAACAGCTCCCATTGCAAAATCACTTGCATCGCACATGAGTTCAAATGGTAGGTTCCAGTTTGGCGTTATCATGATTGGCGCATTAGTGAGTTTCTCTTTAAGAATATTAAAAGATTTGATGCATTCATCCGAAAAGATGAATGGTGCATCCTTCTCTAGGAGTTTATTCATAGGAGTGGCAATTTTAGAAAAATCTTTTATAAATCGTCGGTAAAAACTGGCATGCCCTAGAAAACTCCTAACTCCTCTAACATTGGTGGGATGTGGAAGTTTAGCGATTACATCTACTTTAGCTTTATCCACTTCAATTCCTTTTTGTGAAATTTTATGACCAAGAACGATGCCTTCTTTAACCATGAAATGGCATTTCTCCCAATTAAGAACTAGATTTGATTTTTCGCATCTAATAAGCATTCGTTTATGATTAACTAGACATGATTCAAATGTATCACCGAAGACTGAGAAGTCATCCATGAAAACTTCCATGCATTCTGCTATCATGTCGTGAAAAATTGCCATCATGCACCTTTGAAAGGTTGCAGGGGCGTTGCAAAGTCCAAATGGCATTCGTTTGTAAGCAAAAGTACCATAAGGGCACGTGAATGTGGTTTTCTCTTGATCTTCGGGTGCTATTGGAATTTGAAAGTATCCGGAAAAACCATCTAGAAAACAGTAGTAACTGTTTCCGGCTAACCTTTCCAACATTTGATCAATGAAAGGTAATGGAAAGTGATCTTTTCTGGTGGCGTCATTTAATTTTCTATAATCAATACAAACACGCCATCCTGTTACAGTCCTAGTAGGAATAAGCTCATTCTTTTCATTTGTGATGACAGTCATGCCACCCTTCTTTGGTACGCATTGAACTGGGCTTAACCATGGACTATCGGAAATTGGATAAATTAAACCTGCATCTAGCAGTTTAATTATTTCTTTCTTAACAACATCTTGCATATTAGGGTTTAGTCGTCGTTGGCGTTGCACATACGTTTTATGACCTTCTTCCATAAGAATTTTATGAGTGCAATACGAAGGACTTATGCCTTTGATGTCATGAATCTTCCACGCAATGGCTGGTTTATGAGCTTTTAGCACAGAAATGAGTTGAGATTTTTCATCATTTGTGAGAGAAGACGATATTATTACAGGTAATTCAGATTTACCATGTAAATAAGCGTATTCCAAATGGGTTGGAAGTGGCTTTAACTCTAAAGTTGGTGGTTCTTCTATCGATGATTTGTATCGATATCGGTCTTCCTCTTTTAACATTTGAAGTTTTTCTGTTGTTGGTTCATATCCATTATCTATAAGCGTAGCTAACATTTCAGCTTCATCTATTGGTTCAGTTCCTTCTCCTACAGAACATTCTCCCGTTCCTTGTAATTCTGGAAATTCTTCTATCAATTCAGCATATGGATCTACAGTTTGAACACAATAGCATGTATCATCTGCAGATTGTGGTTGTTGCATGGCTCTATCCACTGAAAAGGTAACACTCTCGTCCTCTATACTTAGGGTCAGTTTCTTATTGAACACGTCTATTATTGCTTTAGCCGTGTTTAAAAATGGTCTTCCTAATATGAGAGGTACTCGAGAATCTTCTTCCATGTCCAGAATAACAAAATCTACTGGAAATACTAAATTACCAACTTTAACTAGCATATTCTCCATTATCCCTCTAGGATATTTTACTGAACGATCGGCTAGTTGTATACTTATTCTTGTTGGTTTCAATTCTCCAAGGTCTAGCTTAGCGTATAGTGAATACGGCATTAAATTTATACTAGCACCTAAATCTGCCAATGCTTCTATTGAACTAAGACTACCCAGAAAACATGGAATTGTGAAACTTCCTGGATCGGAGAGTTTTTCGGGTATCTTATTCAACAGCACTGCTGAACAAGTTGCATTCATAGTGACAGCCGAGAGTTCTTCCATTTTCTTTCTATTTGTGATTAGATCTTTCAAGAATTTAGCATACCTTGGCATTCCTGAAATTACATCGATGAAAGGAAGATTTATATTTATTTGTTTAAACATATCCAAGAATTTGGATTGCTCGGCTTCAAGTCTTTCTTTTCTCATTCTACTTGGGTAAGGAAGCGGTGGTTGGTATGGTTTAACATAAGGTTTAGCCTTGACTGTGTTATCTTCATTAACCTTTTCAACTACCGGTTCTTTTTCCTTTTCTTGCTCGGATTGTGGTTCTTGTGGAGTAGGATTAGAATCATCTGAAATTATGGGTATTTCAGGTGGTTTAAGTGTAATACCACTTCTTGTGGTAATGGCTTTAGCTGTTTCATTCCGGGGGTTAGCATTTGTATCACTCGGTAAACTTCCCGGTTTTCTTTCACCTATCAACCTTGCTAGGTTGCTCACTTCTTGTTCCAAATTTTGAATCGAAGCTTGTTGATTTCTAAATGCTTGAGCATTTTGTTCATTGGTTTGTTTTTGTGATGTGAAAAACTGAGTTTGAGATTCAACTAGCTTTGATAACATATCTTCTAAATTTGGCTTTTTATCATCGGTTTGTTGTGGTTTAATCGGAAAAATAGGTCTTTGCTGATTGTAAGTATTGTTAGATACTTGTTGATTGCTAGGACCTTGTTGGTTGTTGTATGGAACATTTCGGTTATAGTTCTGGTTTTGATTATAGTTAGGTCTTGGCGGTTGATAATTATTCTGATAATTATTTCCAAGCCTTTGATTTATGTACGAAACATTCTCTCTTTGTTCCATTGTTTGTTCAATACTGAGACAATCTTTTGTCAAATGTGGTCCTCCACACTGCTCACAACTAATTCGTATAGCGTGAATATCTTTAGTCATCTTTTCCATTCGTCTTTCGAAAGCATCTATCTTTGCAGAAATGGAATCTAAGTCATGACTAGAATCGGCTCTAGCTGCTTTAGATGATCTAACGATATCTTTTTCTTGGTGCCACTCATGTGAGTGGGAAGCAGTGTTATCAATGATTTTATAAGCTTCGGTTGCGGTTTTCTTCATTATGGAACCACCGGCTGCTATGTCGATATCTTTCCTTGTAGTGATGTCACAACCTTGGTAGAATATTTGCACTATTTGATAAGTATCTAAACCATGTTGCGGACATCCTCTTAACAACTTTCCAAATCTTGTCCATGCCTCATATAGAGTTTCATTTGGCTTTTGTGTGAACGTAACAATTTCTCCTTGAAGTCTTACGGCTTTGGATGCCGGAAAGAATTGTTTAAGAAATTTTTCTACTAAAACATCCCATGTATCAATCGCCCCTTCAGGTAACGATTCCAACCAATCTTTGGCTTCTCCCTTTAAAGTCCAGGGAAATAACATGAGATAGATTTGTTCGTCTTCCACTTCTCGGATTTTGAATAGTGTACAAATTCTATTGAACGTACGAAGATGTTCGTTCGGATCTTCATTTGGCGCACCACTAAATTGGCATTGGTTTGTTACCATATGTAGAATTTGTCCTTTGATTTCATAATCTGGCGCATTAACGTTTGGTTGAGTAATTGCATGGCCTTGGCCAGTACGTTTAGCTCTCATTCGGTCTTCCATACTTAGAGGTTCTAGATTTTCCATGATTGGAAGTGTTGTATCCGAATCACTAGAAGTTTCTGATTTAATGGTTTCTTCCTCAACAATCTCCGTTTGAATGATTGGAGGTTCCGGAGGAATAATTAGTGGATCAGGGTCTTGGAATTGTCCCTGAGTATTCTCCGGATTCTCAATTGTGATGTTTGTTTCAAAAACTGGATTATCGGAAATTTGAGTTGAAGTACTTGGTTGACTAGATGGCGAGTTTAAAGAAAAATCAATAGGTGCGGTATTTGTTAAACGATGTCTTGATCGAGTTACAGGTGGCGAACGTATGAACGGCGGCGAACGTCTTGCTCGGTGCATTCACAGAATATCCTATTAGTTATAAAAATAATAAGAAAAACTTATATAAGCTATCCAATTAATAGACTTTTCTGATTTTTGCCCACGTTTCGAATAGCCAAAAGATGCAGCAGAGGGGCAGGATTCGTTTGGTCTCAATATAATTGAGGACTGTTTGGCTCCAACAACCCGTTCCACGTACAAATCCAACTATTACTACGAACCAGAAAAATGTCAACGTCTATTAATTTAACCACTTAGATAATTTCTCTTTCCGTTTAAGAAATATTGGATAAGAAGTAGATAAATTTCTATGTCCTATAACTAGAATGACGAGAAATAAGGAAGAAATAGATTGCGCGTCGAAAAGTGTCGAAAAATGAAAAAGGCGAAGAGCGGCTTGTAAGACACACAACTAATCGATCCTTATAATGACTATTAGCTTAAAATTAAAACTACAAATTGAGAGTACAATTTGGAATTGTAATTGATACATAGGTAAAAGCGACGAAAAATAAAAATAGCACGAAAAATTAGCGTCGCAAAATTCTAAAGCACCTAAACTTAGTCTAAGGAAAAGGCACTTAAGGGATTTTACGGCAATCTTAAGAATTCTAGAAGTAAAAATAAAACTACGACAAAAAACTAGATTAAAAACTAAGTACGAACGAAGAAAATACGAAAATTACGCTAAAAACGATTAAAAATACAAAAATATAAAAGTTACAAAAAGTTACAAAAATATTAGATTTTATAAAAATATTATTTTTATATTTTATATAATAAAATATTAAGTTTTATATATCTTAAAACTAAATATAAGTAATAATAATTAAATAAACTAAATACTAAATATAATAATAAATAAAAAGTAGGGTTTAAATAATAATAATATATAATACTCCGTAATAAATGTGATTTTAGGTCAACTTGTGGCCTGTCAGTGGGGCACCGCGAGTCGCGGTGAACCCAGTTCAAATCGCCGCGAGTCGCGGTGATTGCAGGTTCAAAAGAGGCAGGTTCAAAATCGCAGGTTCAAACTTAATTATTTATTTATTATTTATATTTCTTTTTAATTTTCTGTTTTTAATTATAATATAAAATATATATATATAATAAAAATAAAAACTTAATAAAATACTAAAAATACTTAAAATACTTTATAAAAATAAAAGAAAAACTTAAAAATATATTTAAGATACTTTTTTTTTTTTTTTTTTCGGTTTTTAAGTTTTTAAAATTTTTTTTTTATTTTTAATTTTTTTTTTTTTAAATTTTTAGACAAAAATAAAAATATTTTACAAAAACACACTAGAACTTTAAAATATAAAAATATGGCGTTTCGGTTCGGGTTCCCCGGCAGCGGCGCCAAAAACTTACTTGATGTCGAAGCGGTTGTATACGAAATAGTATTATTTTTAGTGCGAAATACTATTAAATATGCTACAATTTTACACAAGTTATTTATTTATTTATCGAATGGGATATACTAAACCTTGCTACAACACTTATAGGCAGTGTACCTAATCGTAGAGTAGTATAGCTTTTAGTAAGTCCGGTTCGGTCCACAGGGAAAGCACGAGAGGTTTAACGCCAAATAAAAAGAAAAATATATAAATATTAAGTAGTAGTATTTTAAATATATAAAGGGGGGTTTTACCGTTTAATGACCGGTTTGTCGATTTTTAAAAACAGTTAAATCCTAAAACAAAATATTAAAAATAAAGATAACTTAATTTAAAGCGTAAAGTAAATAACGATAATTTAAATGACAGAAATTAAAGTGCGATAATTAAAATGCGTAAATTAGGAGTGCAATTAAATATGAAATTAAAGGGATTATGCTTATTTAAACTTCCATAATCATGATGTTCGGCTTATTAATTTTAGTTTTTAGTCCGATGGGTTAATTGTCCTTTGTCCTGGATTATTCAAGATGTCCATAATGGCCCAACGGGCATAATTATAAAAGCGAGGTTCTTCGTCAAATAGTCCTTATGTCCGAAGTCAAATATTCCAACTAATTGGGGACTTAAACTGTAACAAGGTATTAATTCTTTGTTTGCATGAATACACCGGGTTAACGACTGCGTGTACCCCAAGGTTTTAATACTTTGTTAACAATTACACCAATTACCCTTGAATGTAATCCACCCCTGTTTCAACTATTCTAGTGGTCAATAATTCACCCCCCGTTTCCGGTCAAATGAACAATAATATGTACTTATAAATATCCCGCCCACCGTATCCGTTAGGCGTATATGGATATTTATAGATACATAAAACTATAACCTTTATATAAAATTAACGAGGTATCTTTAATTAAACATAAAGCCCATTAAAAACCCATAGTCCAATTTCCACAAGTGTCGTTCTTTTGTCCAAACCCCAATTATGGTCCAAAGTCCAATTACCCCATTTTTTAGTGTTTAGCCTTACATCACGATTACTTCGGTATTAAATAAGCATAATAACGGCTTAGCTACTAGACATAATTAAAAATAATATAAACATAACTTACAGTGGGATTAAATAGCGAAATGGTACACGGACAGCGTTCCGACTTACAAAACCTTAAGACACTCGACTAATAGAACCTTATTATTATCATTAACTTAAAATTACGATTACAAATTACAACTAAAATAGCATTTGATACATGGAATTGGGAGTAAAATATAAATTATATATATTTATTTAAAATTAAGCGTACATAACTCGTTGAACTAGGCATCCTTTTATAGAAAAAGGGGGACCGCGACTCGCGGTGGTTTCTTCCCTTTTTGCCGCGACTCGCGGTGAGTACTTTTACAGCTCACATTGGAAGGGATCCTAGGCTGCCGACGTTTTATATAATAAATATAAATATAAATATAATTAATATAATTAATTATATATTATATTTAATTTATGTTCATTGTTATCTTGTAATTTTTATACCGTCGCGTCGAGCGTTGAGAGTTGGTTCATGTCTCGGTTCCGGATTTTCGGACGTCTTCGCGTATTATTTTAAATTGCGTACTTTGCGTCTTGTAACTTGTACTTTTGTCATTTTGAGACGTTCCTCATCAATATTTTGAACCTTTTCAATTGTATCTTGTACTTTTTAGCTCTCTGGACCTTTTTGTCTTCAACTTGTCGTTTTCGCCTTTTGTCTTCACTTTTTAATATTTAAACAAATATCGCTTGAATATGGAACAATTACAACTAAAATCTTGTCTTTCTTGGGGAATAATGCTATAAAATATGTGTTCATTTTTTGCATTATCAATATTACATATGGTTAGGTTTGTGATATCAATCGGAGACCAAGTCGTGTTATTATCTTCAATACAAAAGTGAGTATATAGTCCCACTTTTAAACTTTAAATATTTCGGGATGAGAATACATGCATTTTATGATTTACGATATAGAGACAAGTGATCAAAAATATAAATTCTATGTTGGGGTGAGTTTTGGCATACTTCTCTGTAGCTTGTTAACTACAATTTACATGTGGTATTGTAAACGCGAATCCTGTTGATAGATCTATCGGGCCTGACAACCCCAACCGGAGCTGGACGACCAGTTCTAAACGGTTACACAGTACTTCATTTTTATATTACACCTGGTATGATGTATGATGTTATATGGAAGGGAATATGTGACGATGATTAAATGTTAAGTATGGTTACCAGGTGCTCAACCACTTAGAATGTTTTTATGTTTATAAATATGAAATCTTGTGGTCTATATTTATATCGCCGCCGGCATTAAACCTATATCTCACCAACTTTATGTTGACCTTTTAAGCATGTCTATTCTCAGGTGATAACTAGAAGCTTCCGCTGCATCATGTTGAACTTAAGCAAGATTTGGAGTTCGCATATTTGTGTCAAAAATAAAACTACATATCGGAAGATTTGTAATGTAAAATATGTTGGAAATCGTGTTGTTGTTATTACATGTAAAGTTTGTAAGGCTAAGATTATCGCCAGGCGGTAATCATTATTATGTTGTTTAAACCTTGGTTTTTAAATAAAAGTTATGGTTTGTATTGTAAAAACGAATGCAGTTTTTGAAAAACGTCGCATATAGAGGTCAATACCTCGCAATGAAATCATATGTTATTGTATTCGTCCTTTTGGTTAAGGTCGGGTCGTCTCAAATTGGTTCTTCCAAAAATGCACAACCACTTTCTGCCGCAAAAGTTATAGGCATAAGCTGCCATTTTTCATAATTTTCCAATGACTTTTGCTGTTGCGTATCATCATTAATAGTCACCATGTTTATGACTTGAATTTGCTGCAAAGTGTCCTTCTTCCCAACCACTTTCGCGCCTAAGTTTTTAACCGCAGGTGGTTTGCGGTCTTGTTGCACCACTGTGTTAACGTTTGGCATTTTTGGAGTAGCTGCCAATGCGGGTGCAACGACTGCGTCAGTAGAGATTGGTTCCTTATTAATTAAAAGATGATTGAATTTTCCCTGTCCAACCGCTTCTGCAATCAACTCAACAAGTTCGCGACAACAATTTGTATCATGTCCATAGTCATCGTGAAAGATACAAAATTTTGACTTATCGCGCCTATTATTATCACTTAACTGCGGTGGATCTGGAAATGCTTTAGCAACGTGCTCTTGCAAAAGTATATCTTTTGGTGACTTTGTCAAAGTTTGAATTACAGCAAAGGAATCATTATTCCATTTACGCGTATAATTCCTATCGCGGTTGTTGTAACTTTGGTTACCACCATCCGCATTATTTCGTTGCCTGTCGTTGCGCCAATTGCCACCATTATTATTCCTTCTTTGCTGACCAGATCCGCGGTTATAGTCACGGTAACTATCCCCATTACCATCACGGTATGTGTCATTATCATCACGCCAGCTCCTGTCCTTACCCCATCCGCAGTTTTGCATTATATTACTGTCTTCACCACAACAGATATAATCATATGTTTCTTGCATGACTTTAGCAAAACTGCGCGGAACATCTCTGCGAAGACGGCGCACAAGAGTTGGGTGTCTTTGCGGATTTATTGCGTGCACAAAACCAGAAATTTTTTGATCCTCATGAAGATTTGGAATTTTTTGACACTCATAAATGTATCTTGTCAATAAACTCCCCAATGTTTCTTTAAAGCCTTGTTTGATGTCGTGGCACTCTATGTGAGTCTTTTTCTGCGACAACAAGTTTTGGAATTGCAAAAGAAATTTTTCTCTCAAATCGAAAAATCCCGCAATGCTTCTTGCATTTAGATTATAGAACCACTCACGCGCTAATCCCTGCAAGACCATTGGGAAAACGCGGCACGCAATTGCTTCATCCTAGTTATACGTGCTAACTACACCCTCAAATCTTTGCAAAAAATCAAGTGGATCTGTTAACCCTGAATATACACCCAAAGTTGCTGGCACAATGGGTGGTTTAGTGATTGGGTAATCAGATATATGTTCCGCAAACTTATCTATTGCAAAAGTGATTTCAGTTGCTTTTTTCAGCCGCACTTCCTTGTTTTCTGCGCAGTATTTTTCAATCATTTGCTGAATAACATCTGGATGATCAAACTTGTGCTGCATATCCTTTGGCGCTAATTTTTTAAACATATCCGCAAAAAATGTCTGCGCATTTTCCATTTTCGCAGCTTGAGATGTTTCTCCTTCTTCGTAACAACGCGTAATAGGCGTGGAAGGCCTTTTACGCTTCAATTTCGCAATCTCTATTACTTCAGGATCACCCTCAGAATTTTCAGATTCATCTGAATTTGGCATAAAAACTTTCGCGGTTTTTGCTTTCTTTAAAAGCAACACCGGTGAACCAAAAGCTCTTTGATCATGTTCTTCATCACGCATTCTTTCGTCATGTTGGATGACTAGCCTTTGCGAATTCGGTGATGATTCATTTAATGGCCATTCATAATTGTTTGGAATGTGAAGGTCAAAACCTCTTTCTTTTAACATTTGCTTTGCCTCTAAGGGCGTAAGTACTTTTTTCGCAGTGTTTTTTGACGCTCCTTTTTCTGCGGTTTCAACACCGCCATGCGCAGTACCTTCATTGATCAAAGTTTTATCTGATTTTGTCTGCGCACTTGCAGAAGCTATTTTTGACCTCATTTCCTCTGCTTTTAGCTCTTCACGATTCTGCGGTACATTTCGCCTTGCCGCATTCATCTTGTCAGATACAACATTCGCTTGTGTTTCTTCCATTGCTTTGGCATTTACAGATGCCTTCACCAGAAACTCTTTGGTTTGCTGGCTAACTTCAGGACTTGATTGAAAGTCAAAATTCGAAGCATGTTTTGGATCCAATGCACCTATAGTGCTCGCATTCTTCTTTTTATTGCACGTAGACATATTTATGCAAGAATATCTTGAAACTCTTGTTTTTTGTGAATTTGAAGCACGTTCCTGCAATACAAAACAGAAAACAACACGATCAGAATTAGGAAATGAGTTTAATAGCTCGATTAAAATGAACGCAAATTTCTCATTTCAATTCCACTCGTGTCCCACGGATGGCGCCAATTGATCAATCCTAGATTATCCAATTACGGTTAATCAAGGATTGAGTGCAATGAGGGGGTACAATGGATGTCGATTATGTTTTTGGGACCTTATTGTCATATTTCGTTAAGTGCTAAACGATCAACAACCATGTCCCGGTCTTCGCAAATTACCTTAACCGAATAATGATTTTGTCGTGGGCAAGGTCACGAGAGAAATTAATATGGCTAGGGCAACCCTTCCAGAATCAACAACCTAAAATGAGAGGCCAAGCTCCCTATTTATAGGTCCAGGAATTGTGCGGAAGTAAGAATATGCGGGCACTTAGGCGTTCCGCACAAGTATTGCGAGAAGCCTCCGCATTCTTTAATGTTCTGCGCAATCCTACCGCATTAATACTGCGGTTTTGGTTATGTTGTGCTTTTGCCTTTTCATGGACTTTCGCATTAAAAACATACATATACATAAGTATGTATATGATCAGAGTACATGATACAAAGGTCATTACAAAGCTATTGTTTTGAAAATAACATAAGTTGCGAATGCAAAGTAAAAGTTCCATGCTTGAGACATCTCTAAGTAATGCAGCGGAAGTCTAACACAGCAAGTCTGTAACAGCAAGTCTATAACAGCAAGTCTAACACCAAGACTGCAAGTTTAACAGCAAGACTGCAAATTTAACAGCGGAAGCAACATCGTCTAAGCACCTGAGAAATACATGCTTAAAAAGTCAACACGAATGTTGGTGAGCTATAGTTTAAGTCGTAACAGTAACGTAAGGTAGGCCACGAGATTTCAGTGCTTCAAACAAGCGTTTCAAATCAGTAATTCAAATCAGTATGATAAAGTATATGTATAACCGTGGGCACCTGGTAACTAGACTTAACGTTTATAACCCCCTGAAAGTACACTTGGCGAGTGCGTATGTCTACGAAGTATTAAACACCCGTTAAATGCTAGGGCGACTAGCCCGAGTGGGGATGTCATACCCTATGGATCCATATCTAAGATTCGCGTTCACCGGTTCAAAAACCAATGACTAAACGTTACCGTGTTAAAGGGAATATTTATGCCGTTATATAACCCACATAAATACAAAGTTTAAGTACTCGTGCCTAACATGTAAAACATAAAAGCGCATGTATTCTCAGTCCCAAAATAGTAAAAGTAGTAAAAAGGGATGCTATAACTCACAGTGAATAAGCAATACAAGTTGTTACGAAAGTATGCAAGTAGTAAGTCGGTCCGAAAGGTCGTCAACCTAAATCAAAGCTACTAGGTCAGTAGGTTGTCTTTATAAGTTCAAATATGGCATAAATAAGTTCAAGTGTCGTCATCATCATCATTCATCATCATAAAAGCTAAGTAAACTAATCAAGTATAGAGGTCAAACAATAGACTGACTTCGGTCAGCTGCTACGGCCTCTACGTAAGTTGAAAAGAAGCAAAATCAGTGGATATGGCTCCGTATGGGAGTCCTATAGTTGCTGACCAATTTCTAGACTAAAACTCGTCTTAGTTTTACCGTGGCGACGGTCTAAGTGCGAGTAGGTCCGAATTTTCAGCACAACGTTACAAGGGAGTATTGACTTTCGGAAGGCCATAGATCCTAAACCGTAACTCAGATTAAGACGAGGTCTAAACGGAAAATCATCTACTCGAAACGAACTAACTGAAAATCAACTTTCCAGTAGCTCAGGTGGCCTGATAAGACACGAAAAACAGCAGCTAAGGTGCTTCGGTGGGATTCTTGGTGCTTGATGCTCATCACGGTTCTCATCCTTGATGCTTGTAGCTTCAAGTGTACATCTCGTTGATGGGTTACAATCACCTTGACTAATATTCCACCATAAGTACACAATATGTTATGACCAAGTAAGAACATAACTCATTTATGAGTCTTAGATGGATGATGAACTAAGGTTACATCATATCCTTAGCCTTAACACAAATACAAGTCACAATTACAACTAAAGCTACAAACTTTACAGAAATCAATCAAGTATGAACACAATCTAAGTCAAATGAGGTGATGGAACCCTAAACTAGAGAGCTTGGATCCATTTCACACAAGTTACAAGGTTACAAAGCTAGAAAGCTTAAACCTTTATTGTTCTTTGAAGATCTTGAAGCATAAAGCTTGGATCTTGAAGATACATGAAGATAACAAACAAAAGTTTGAATCTTTATCACAAAACAACATGATCATAAGTTAGAAAACTTAGATCCAACAAAAAGATATGAAGATTCAAGCTAGAAAGCTTGAATCTTGATTGTTCTTGAAGATCTTGAAGCATAAAGCTTGGATCTTGAAGGTACATGAAGATTACAAACAAAAGTTTGAATCTTTTCAACAAAACAACATGAATAAAGCATATGAAATCTAGATCTACAAAGTTGGTGAAGATTCAAAGCTAGAAAGCTTGAATCTTCCATGTTCTTGAAGGATTCATGCTTGAATCAACAAGATATAATCAAGATCAAAGTTAAAGGAACTTGATCTCCATAAAATGATGATGATGATGATCATGAATTTGAAAGGAAAAATAAGAAGAAAAAGAAAACTTACAAGTAATACTAGAAAGGAAGGAAAGAAGAGAGCAAGTGTGTATGAAAACCAAATGAGAGCAAGTGTTGAATGAGAGGAAAATGGCTAGTATTTATTGGCAAAATTTTTAACATGGATTGATGACATGGAAGGCCTATAGGCCGTTGTATTTGGTATGGAGGAGGGGGAGACACCATTTTGCTTTTTGGGTAATGGTTGTCTAAAGCATGTACTTATGCTAGAATCCCATGTAACAATATGGATAATCCTTATCCAAATGCTTGTATGACTCATTAATTAATTTATTTTATTTATTTTATTTATTATGGGTCACTAGTAATAATACTTGGGCTATTTAATTTAGTCAATAGCTAGAGTAGAGTGGGCTTAAGTTCAACAAGGTAGAAAGTCCAACAAGACTAACTATTGGGCTCTAGTAAATAAATAAATAAAATTAAGCATCCAAAAGCCCAAGTAATTATTATTATAAAATAATAATTAATATTTCGCAGTCCCAATATTCCGTTTACGACAAAAGTCAAACGTGCGCGCATTCTGCGGTTTAATCGAAACGTCAAGTAACGCTAACGGTTATAAAAGCATCCGATGAACAAGTTAAGCATCCTAGGTACTCTAAGGCACGTTTTAATGTATATATAGATATAAAAGACGTGTGCCAAGGTTCCGGAGTATAAAGTAACACAATACGCACAAAAACGCAGTTTCGCTAAAAGCACAAAGCACAAAAGCAAGTCGAAAAAGCCGGGTCGTTTCAGTAGTACCCTGGTAGAATGTGTTGATGTACTCCTTCTTTGTCAAACCATGTGGTGGGAAAGCTCTTAGCATTTTCTTGAACTGTATCCATGCATCATACAAAGAATCATCACTCCGTTGAGTGAATGCATTAATTTCCATCCTTAATCGTTCCGCCTTTGATGGTGGAAAGAAATGATTGATAAAAATGTCGCTTTGACCTTGAAAAGTCCTAATTGAATCGGGAGGTAAATTCCTTAACCATGCCTTCGCATCACCTTGAAGAGTGAATGAAAACGCTCTCAACTTATAAGCATCATCGGTAACATCCTTAGTCTTGTAGATATCACAAATGTCGTTAATTTGTTGGAGGTGTTCGAATGGATTCTCTTCTATTGTCCCATGAAATAACATATCCTTGATCATCGTAAAGAAGTTACCCTCGATCTTCCAATTATCGGCCCCGATGGGTGGTTTTGTAATAGCCAGAGGCACAACTGTTTAGCATTCCACATTGGAGTGTCATTTGGATCGTTTTCTTGCTCTTCATTAACTGGTAAACCATGAACAATCGGATTACCCTCTACACCTCCGTCCATATCTATCAAACAAAATGGCAAAACCTCAAAATACTTTCTTAAATCCCTTTCTTCTCTACGCTTGTAAACCTCGTTCATGTGTTTTTTCGGGTCAGAAAATGGATGTGTAAACTCTTGATCCTTGTGGGATCTCCTTTTCATACACCAAAGTACCTAACCTTCAATAACAACACAAGCACAAATAATATATAAAAACAAGAAAAGTAACTTTTGTAAGGATGATCCTTACAAAAGGATCGAACGATTAAAAGCTTAAAACAAAGATATAATTAGCTAACCACTCCCCGGCAGCGGCGCCAAGAAGTTTGATGCTCGTTTCATAAACATATATTTATCTTCAATGTTTTATACTTAAACGTAGACTCAACTATGTGACAAGCATACGAGAAACAATTACTCGGTTGTTGCAGTTAGTAAGTTTTCCGTTTAAGGTTCGTCCCAAGAGAGCGGTGGTAGCTAGTTGAATGGATGCAAACTCATAATCATCCTAAGTTGTGTTTGATTGAGGGGTTTTGATATTGAGATTTTAAGAAAACTAATTCACTTTAAACTAAGAAAACTAAGAATGATTAAGTAATTATCAATACTAAAGATATGTACACTTGCTTAATCCACTGGAAGCATTTGGGCTGTTCCTTGTTCACTTAAGATCTAAATGTGTTAAAACATTGGATTACTATCCCTACTAGATGTTATTGTGATCAATTTAATACTTTCAAATTTCCATAAGCTTATACTAATTGATCTTAGTTGAATCATGCAATTATCACAAGTACTTAGCCTAGTTTAAAGTCCCCTAAAACCTTTTTAGTGATCAAAATCCCTTAAGAAAACCAACCTCACTGAGACGACCCGACCTTAACCATAAGGACTTATACAATAACATATGATTTCATTGCGAGGTATTGACCTCTATATGCGACGTTTTTCAAAAACTGCATTCGTTTTTTACAATACGAATCATAACTTTTATTTAAAAACCAAAGTTTAAAACAACATAATACTGATTACCGCCTAGCGATAATCTTGGCCTTACAAACTTTACATGTAATAACGACAACACGATTTCCAACATATTTTACATTACAAATCTTCCGATATGCAGTTTTATTTTTGACACAAATATGCGAACTCCAAATTTTGCTTAAGTTCAACATGATGCAGCGGAAGCTTTTAGTTATCACCTGAGAATAGACATGCTTAAAACGTCAACATAAAGTTGATGAGATATAGGTATAATGCCGACAGCGATATAAATATAGACCACAAGATTTCATATGTAAACATTTTAATAAAAATATTCTAAGTTGTTGAGCACTTGGTAACCATACTTAACATTTAATCAACGTCGCATATTCCCTTTATTATGAAATCTCCCTACACCGTACCATGTGTAGTAACGAAACGAAGTACTGTGCAACCGTTAAATACTGGTCGTCCAGTCCGGTTGGGGTTGTCAGGCCCGATAGATCTATCAACAGGATTTGCGTTTACAATACCCATGTAAATTGTAGTTACCAAGCTACAGAGAAATATGCCAGTGGTACAACTCAACGTAGAATATATATTTTTAGTCACTTGTGTCTATAACGTAAATCATAAAATGCATGTATTCTCATCCCGAAATATTTAAAGTTTAAAAGTGGGACTATATACTCACTTTTGTCTTGAAGATAATAACACGACTTGGTCTCCGATTGATATCACGAACCTAACCATATATAATATATCAATATATTTTCTTTTTAAGAAATAAACGTTTCATATATATACTTTTAATACTTTTTATACTTTCTTAGTCCGTAGTTAGCAGTCTGATGTTAGTAGTCCACAATTAGATGCTTAATGAAATAAATAAAGACCCCATCGTATTCATGTTGATCGGAATTAATCTTGACCCACGGTACCGTGTTGTCAAATGATGTGTTGCGTACATAAGGTACCGGTGTTGTCAAATGACGTGTTGCGTACGTACATGAGGTCTTATGATTAATCTTCTCGTGTTGTTTACGGGTGGTCCTGAAATATATAAAATTAAATCATGAGTAAATATATATGAAATATCATATTAATTAGAAAACATATGATTTATTTAATTTTTCTCCAATTATTTTCGTTGTTAAACAAGCTTTGGACACCCGATCTTATTTTAGTCGTAGTTTCTTCGTTACAACTCCGTTTTTGTTGATTCAACTTGCCATCTCCTTGGATCGAGTCAAAATTTAAGAATATGAACTGTAAATACCATGGTTTATATTCGGAATCACAGGTTATAGTCCAAACTCTAGGTGAATCTTACGAAAGTAATCATTTTTGTCATGAAAACATCATTTAATGATCATTTTTCTAAAAATACTTATACTTTGAATTAAACCATGAAATTTTTATGTGATAACATATTCATAAGAAATATAATTTTTCTAGAACATGAACTTCTAATTCAAAGTTCAAGTTGGTTTTTAATTATCCAACCCAAAACAGCTCCCGGTTACATTCCGACGCCGTAGATTCAGTTTTAAGGTGTTCTTGTAAAAACAAGTTGTATCTTGTTAAGTTAGCATATCATTATGATATATTACAGGTCTTGAAGTGTTTTAAAAGTTAAGTTAGAAGGATCTATTTAGTTTGCAAACAAGTTTGAAATCATTCAAACTATGTTCTTGTTGTTAAAATTTTATATCACAAAATAAGATAGCTATATAAATATGAATCAAAAAAGGATTTTTAACAAAGTTACTACCTCAAGTTACTTGGACAAGATAGCTTTAAAAGATGAGTAAAATCCTAGAACCAAAAGAGTGGTGGAGTTGGATTAAAAGGTTGGACGTAAACTTGTAAATTTGGAAGGATTTTTGAAGTGTTTTTGGAAAGGTTTTCTTATGATATTTAAGTGTTGTTTTTGAAGCTAAATCTTCATGGTAACTTGCTGGGATTATGATGAACACTTAAGGTTCTTAAGAGTGTGTTTTTGTTTAAAGAAAAGAGGTAGTAAAAATTGAAAATGGATGAGATATTTAAAGACATAAAAACATGTTTTATGGAATCATGGACAAAATTTCATGTTGTATTTTTATGCAATTAGTCAACAAACTTCCAAATTCTAATTACCTTATACCTAGGGCAGTAACATGGCTGATTAAAAGGTTGATTTGATGTGTATATACCAATAGTAAATACATCTAGAATATGAGTATGATACGGGTACCTATACTCTAGGTGTACGTATAGAAATCTTTGAGAAAACGGAACGAGGATTCAGATATAGCTATCTTTTGTAAATATACTTATATTGTTTTATGTATGTAAGCCCTTTAAAAGTGATAAAATACATATCTATACTATGCATGTATAAGTATTATAGGTTATAAGTATTTATGTCGAAGAACGTTACGTATAATTATCGTTTTGAAAACTTAAGTTAGTAGTTTCAAAATATACTTATAACTCATTGTTATTAGTACACAATGAGATGTTAAACATCCTTAGATCATGTTAAATATATATAAATACATATATATACACAAACGTATAATTATCGTATGTTATATAGTTCGTGATATCATCGGTCAAATTGGACGGTCAAACGTTATGTAAAACTCTTTTCAAAATCATAAATCTCAACAATTTAGATTGCTTATCATGTTGGTAAGGTTTAATTTATGTAAATATTAATCTTATAAGTGTAAAACGATCGAAAAAATTCGGGTCGTTACATTACCTACCCGTTAAATAAATTTCGTCCCAAAATTTTAAAATTGTACCTATTATGCGTCATCGGAAAACAGATGTGGGTACTTTTGTTTCATTTGATCCTCTCATTCCCAAGTAAACTCGGGACCCCTTCGATGTAACGACCCAGATTTTTCCGCTATATATTTATAAGGTTAATATTAACATAATTAATGTTTCCAACATATTAAGCAATCAAACTCATTAAGACTTAGTTATTTGAAATGAATTTTATACAAACGTTTGGCCACCCAATCTGTCTGACGATTCACGAACGTCATAATTTGAAATAATTATATAATGATGTATATATGGATATATATATATATATACTTATGATTTGTTAAAATGATATTTAAGTATCTCATTATATATAATAACAATTGGTTATATACATAAAATGAGGTTACTAACTTAAAGACTTCAAGACTATATACATATATATAACGATTAACGTTGTAATAACTTCTAAATTAAAATGTATATATATGTATTATTTTAATATGAATTAATACACTTTTAAAGGACTTAAGTACATATATACTAACATACTTATACTCAATAAAGATAGCTATACTCATAATCTCATTCAATTCCATCAAGAATTTTATTCGTTTTCATTCGATATTTACACCCGTATCATACCCAGCTTCCATACTTAAATACTATGAGTATATACCAATATGAAATACCAATTATTACCTCCTTAGCAGCCCTATGAGTCACAAGACAAGAATAAACATGATGGAACCAACATTTTAACTTCTAGTATGCATTATTATGCTATATTCCAAATTTTGATAAAGTTATTATGCTATATTCCAAATTTTGATAAAGTCTCTTAACCATATGCATGACCAACGAATTTTAACCCTTTTTTTACTCATCCATATCATCTATTTAACCCACCTTCACTCTCATAATATTCACACACAAGAACTCCAAGTATTCTCTTCATTTCTTACTCTTTAAACACTCTTTAAAAACACATACTTCAAGTCTATACTTTCAATCTTTTGAATCCATTTCAAGAACCCTTTGAAGATCAAGAACATCACTTTTATCTCAGCAACTTTGCTCAATTGATTTGAGGTAGTCACCTTATTCATAATCTTATTCGATTCATATTCATATAGCTATCTTATTTTGAGTTTATAACTAATAACAACAAGAACATAGTTTAGATCATTTCTAAACTTGTTCGCAAACAAACTTAATCCTTCTAACTTGACTTTTAAAATACTTCAACACATGTATTATGACAGTATGTCAAGCTAACATAAGGATATAAAACTTGTAAACACAAAGAACACCTTAAAACTGAACATACGCCGTCATAGATCATCGGGGGCTGTTTTGGGTTTGATTTTAAAAACCTATCCTAAACTTTGAATTAAAAGATTTCCTTTGGTGAAAAATCTTATTTTATATGGATATGAAATATATCCAAAATCCATGGTTAAACTCTAATTGGAAGTATGTTTTTCAAAAGAGTCATCAAGATGTCGTTCTTACGACGGATATGACTATCTTCTTGTATTTGTCACCTAAACTGTATATTCGACTATAAACATACTGTTTTTCTGTTTAGATTAGTAAATAACTTTTTGATACAAAACTATGGCAATTCGAATCACTCAAAACGGATTTGTAACGAAGAAATTATGGGTAAAATAAAATTGGATATTTTTGTTTGTTTTTAGCTACGGTTTTGATTAATAAAAATGGATGCTAACCTTATCCTAGCTAACTTACCTTGTATCCTACATGTATTTATACATGTCCTGATCCCGAACTTATGGAAGTACAATTTATAATAGTCGTGATTAAGTTCTACGATAATATATTATAGTCTTAATAAAGATCGTAAGGCACCATATATATATGACTTGATCACCGTGGATCCATATACAGCGTTTTGACATATCATATCGACCCATCTATATATATATTTCGGAACAACCATAGACACTCTATATGTGAAGGTGGGAGTTGGCTATACAGGGTTGAGGTTGATTCCAAAATATATATATACTTTGAGTTGTGATCGAGCCTGAGACATGTATACAACGGGTCGCGGATTGCTTCAGACAATATACATATTATGTGTCTTACTATATTAAGACAATATATTATAGTGTTAGTGAATTCTAACACAATATACGCATTTATATTTATATATATATTTATACTGTTGGACTATCGGACTATTGGACTATCGGACTGTTGGACTACTAACAAAGGACAATTAAAATTATCACAAGTATCATAAGTATGGAATATTAATTATATATATATATCTTGACACAAGAATTTTATTATTAGGTTCGTGAATTTGTCAAAGGCCAAGTCTTATTACCATCTATTCGGAAATCATTACAAGTGAGTTATAGTCCCATTTTCACTATCTAAATTATTTTGGGATGAGAATACATGCAAATTTATAAATGTTTTACAAAATAAGCACAAGTTCATGAAACTACATTCTACGATTGTTTTGTTATACCGGATATCTGTACTTATTATTATTATGCTTGGTAATCTAATAATTAGTGAAAAACACTAATTGACGCGAATCCTAAAGGTAGATCTACGGGCACCAACCACCCCCATTTTCGAATAGTGGAAATGCTTTAGTACTTCGAAGGGTCCTTGTCATACATTTGAATAGTGGAATGTATGATGCCAGATATCTTAAGCGCTCTATATTAAGGTCGGTTACCAGGCGACTCATCGTATGAATGATTTTTGCAGTTGTAATGATCCTGCACATTTAATTAAATGAAATCTTGTGGCTTATTAAATGTTATGATTGTTATATAGAAACTAAACCTATAACTCACCAACAATTTTGTTGACTTTTTAAGCATGTTTATTCTCAGGTGATTATTAGAAAGCTTCCGCTGTTGCATGTTTACTCAACGTCAAGATTTGGAGTCATCATGCTTTTCTAAATAAATAAACTTGCATTCGGAAACTGTATTTGTAATATATTGTTGGCAAGTATGTAATGGTGTGTGTAAAATACATGTATTTTCAGGAGATTGTCTTTGATCGACAATCAAAACTTATGTTTATAAACCTTTATTCAATAATAAAGGTTATGGTTATTTTAAAATGGATGCAAGCTTTGAAAACGTCTCATATTGAGGTCAAAACCTCACAAGGAAATCAATTAATATGAAACGTTTATAATTAATATGAACGGGGCATTTCAGTTGGTATCCGAGCATTGGTCTTAGAGAATCAGAAAATTTTTCATTAGTGTGTCTAACTGATTTTTGATGCATTAGTGAGTCTGGACTTCGACCGTAATTGTTTTAAAAATGATTGCTTAATATAATTGTTGGAAACATAAGATTATTAACATATAAATATTATAGGATATATCTTTCTCTTAACGTGCCTGCTGTTATGTAATAGATGACTTCATCCGATCATATAAGCATCTCTAGTGACTCAGATTTCATTTACTTATCAAGTGATTCGGAGACTGAGTCAAAGCATACGACTTATGAACCAACGGAAAAGTTAACTGTTGGTATTACCATTAAAGTGGAAAATTGTTGGGAAAATTGGGAAGATTCACAATTTCCCGAAGAGGATCCGGAAGAAGATCCAGAGGAGGAACCCGAAGAAGAGACTCCTGAAAAAGTTGTGGAAATTACCGAACCACAACGTGATTTGGGAAAATCTTTGGCTGTTATACCCGATCCCAAACTAGATGAACCTATTATGACCCAAAATGTTTGTGACCATCCACATGAACCATCTAAGAAACCAGGTTATAAAATGACCGCTCGTATAACGAGTGGTGGTTTTGTTCCCAAACAATTAACCGAAAGAACCAATTTGGAGGAATTGGAAAAAGAACTATCCAAACGAAAATCCAAACATTTGGCCGAGAAAGAAACAACATCAACATCTAAGAAATCTCGCCGTTCTTGAACCATCGGCAGCCACCCTATATTCCTTGCATTGTATAATATGTATTATATTATGTGTTTAAGTTTGTAAGAAAATCCGCAATGTATCTTTCCTTATGATTGTATAATAATAAGAATAAGCATGGAAGGTTTATTATTATTATTACAATCTATAATTACGTAGTAACGTAATAACTTACCATAGTTTTTCATATTAGAATTTTAGTAGTTAAATTGTGTGTTAGCTGCCAAGTATGAACATTATTACAGTTATAAAACGCTAATATGAAGAAAAGGCTTTTATAATAATAAGTTCATATTAAGCTATAAAAATACTTTTTGACTACTTCTAAAAATTCTATGTGATTAACTCATACCGCTATTTTTGAAGGAAATGGCTCCTCCTGTTACTAGACAACATCAAATGAACACAGAAGAACTTCAAGCTTTCGTTGCAAATATGGCTGCAGTGATGAACGCAATGAACTACAACAACCAATCGAGTTCTAGCAGTGGAGGAAACAATGGAAATCGTGTAGGATGTTCCTACAAAGCTTTTATGGCATGCAAACCCAATGAGTTTGAAGGAACCGAAGGACCCGTTGGACTAAAGCGGTGGACAAAGAAGGTTGAAGCTGTGTTCGCAATCAGCAACTCGCAGAAGAGGATAAAGTTAAGTATGCCACACATACTTTCAGGGGTACTGCTTTGACATGGTGGAATACCTACATGGATTACGTAGGACAGAATACCGCCTACGCACTTCCATGGTCCGCTTTCAAGCACATGATGAAGGAAGAGTACCGTCCCAGAACTGAAATCAACAAGCTCAAGGAAGAGCTTAAAGCACTGACAACCCAAGGGTTAGACGTCATTACCTATGAGCGACGTTTCAACGAACTGGTTTTAATGTGTCCTGGAGTATTTGAGGATGAAGAGGCAAAAAGTGAAGCGTTCATAAAAGGGTTGCCGGAACGAATCCAAGAGCATGTAGGTGCTAACGACCCTGCAACAATGCAGAAAGCGAGTCATATAGCCCACAAATTGATAGGCCAAATTACATGAAGGATAAAGAAAGAGGCGGCCTAGGAGACCATAGTGAAACATGAAAAGAGAAAATGGGAGGAAAGTGGTGACCAGGGTCACCAGTACAACAACAGTCAAAACAACAACTACAGCAACAATCGCAACCACCCCAACAACAACAAAAATCGCAACAACAACCACAACAATAACCGCAACAACCATCCCAATAATAATTACAACAACAACAACCGCAACCAAAACTACAACAACAACAACCCCAATCCAAACAATAACAACAACAAACGCCTCAACAACAATAACCCTAACAACAACAACAACAATAACAATGACAACAAAAAGCAAAAGACTATATGCCCAAGGTGTGATAAGTTTCATCCGGAATGGTTTTGTAAAGAATTATGTACCAAGTGCAATAGGCATGGTCATATTGCGGCAAAAAATGAAGTCTACGGACCAAATAGAAACGGAGGAGCAAATAATGCCGGAACAAATAATAACGGCGTTGTTTGCTATGGATGTGGACAACCGGGCCATACCATAAACCGGTGCAGGAAAGGAAATAGGCAAGGCCGTGGGAGAGCCTTCAACATTAATGGGAAAGAAGCACAGGAAGACCCGGAGCTTGTTACGGGTACGTTTCTTATCAACAATACATCTGCTTATGTTTTATTTGATTCGGGTGCCGATAGAAGTT
This sequence comes from Rutidosis leptorrhynchoides, assembly GCF_046630445.1. Classification (NCBI taxonomy): domain Eukaryota; kingdom Viridiplantae; phylum Streptophyta; class Magnoliopsida; order Asterales; family Asteraceae; genus Rutidosis; species Rutidosis leptorrhynchoides. The sequence continues at coordinate 233,752,647 of NC_092343.1, forward strand.
ATATGAGTAGAGAATTTTGTGCCAAATTAAATTGCCCGTTAACGCCTTTGGATAAAAAGTGTATAGTTGAAGTAGCAAATGGTAAACTAATTAGGGTTGATAAAATTTGCCGAAATCGAAAAATTAGCTTAGTTAGCGAAACGTTTACAATTGATTTAATACCGGTGGAATTGGGAAGCTTCGACGTGATTATTGGAATGGACTGGATGTCCAAGGTGAAAGCAGAAGTTGTTTGTCATGAGAAGGCGATTCGCATTCCGAGAAAAGATGGATTACCCTTAATGGTGTATGGAGAAAAGGGTAATGCCAAATTAAATCTTATTAGTAGTTTGAAGGCGCGCAAACTAATAAGAAAAGGTTGCTATGCCGTACTAGCACACGTTGAGAAGGTTGAAAAAGAAGAAAAGAAAATCGACGACGTTCCCGTTGCAAGAGAATTTCCTGAGGTATTTCCGGACGAATTACCAGGGCTACCTCCACATCGATCCGTTGAATTCCAAATAGATCTTGTACCAGGAGCCGCACCAATAGCTCGTGCTCCATATAGACTTGCGCCCACCGAAATGAAAGAATTACAAAGTCAACTACAAGAATTATTAGAACGTGGTTTTATCCGACCGAGTACGTCACCATGGGGAGCTCCAATTTTGTTCGTTAAAAAGAAATATGGGTCTTTTCGCATGTGTATCGATTACCGTGAGTTGAACAAAGTCACCATTAAAAACCGATACCCTTTACCCCGAATCGATGACCTATTCGACCAACTCCAAGGTTCGAGCGTATACTCCAAAATTGACCTAAGGTCAGGTTATCATCAACTAAGGGTTAAAGAAGCTGATATACCGAAAACAGCCTTCAGAACTCGTTATGGCCACTACGAATTCATGGTTATGCCATTCGGTTTAACCAATGCACCCGCAGTTTTCATGGATCTCATGCACCGAGTATGTAGTCCATATTTAGATAAGTTTGTTATTGTCTTTATTGATGACATCCTTATCTATTCGAAGAATAACCAAGAACATGAACAACACTTGAGACTTGTGTTAGAGTTGTTAAGAAAAGAACAACTTTATGCTAAGTTCTCTAAATGTGCTTTTTGGTTAAACGAAGTACAATTTCTTGGCCATGTAGTCAGTAGTAATGGAATCAAAGTTGATCCCGCTAAGATCGAAGCCATCAAAAATTGGGAAACCCCGAAAACTCCAACGCAAATACGTCAATTTTTGGGTTTAGCCGGTTTCTATAGGAGATTTATTCAAGATTTCTCCCGAGTAGCCAAACCTTTAACTGCCTTGACACATAAGGGGAAGAAGTATAAATGGACTTCCGAACAAGAGAGTGCCTTCCAATTGTTGAAAAAGAAGTTGACTACGGCACCTATTTTATCGTTACCTGACGGAATAGAAGATTTTGTTATCTACTGTGATGCATCAAGAATGGGTTTTGGGTGTGTTCTTATGCAACGGAAGAAGGTGATTGCATATGCGTCTAGACAACTCAAAATTCATGAACAAAACTACATCACACATGATCTGGAATTGGGCGCCGTTGTTTTTGCATTAAAAATGTGGAGACATTATCTATATGGGGTTAAGTTCATCATATACACTGACCACAAAAGTCTCCAACATATTTTAAATCAAAAGCAACTAAACATGAGGCAGCGTAGATGGGTTGAGCTGCTAAATGATTATGATTGTGAAATCCGTTACCACCCGGGGAAAGCAAATGTGGTAGCCGATGCCTTGAGTCGAAAGGAAAGAGAACCTATTCGAGTAAAAGCTATGAACATGATTATTCATACTAATCTTACTACTCGAATAAAAGAGGCACAACAGGAGGTTTTGAAGGAAGGAATTTTTGGAAGAGAAATACCCAAAGGATTAGAAAAACAGCTTAATATTCGGGAAGACGGAACCAGGTATTTAGCTGAAAGAATTTGGGTACCAAAGAATGGAGATTTGAGGAAAGTGGTACTAAATGAAGCACATAAAACCAGATATTCAATACATCCCGGAGCGGGGAAAATGTACCAAGACCTCAAGAGAAACTTTTGGTGGCCAGGAATGAAGGCCGATATAGCCATATATGTAGGAGCATGTTTGACTTGTTCTAAAGTCAAAGCTGAGCATCAGAAACCATCTGGTCTACTCCAACAACCTGAAATCCCAGAATGGAAATGGGAAAACATTACCATGGATTTCATTGCTAAGTTACCGAGAACCGCAGGTGGTTATGATATGATTTGGGTAATAGTAGATCGTCTTACTAAGTCAGCACACTTTCTGCCAATAAAAGAAGAGGATAGTATAGAGAAATTAGCACGATTATACCTGAAAGAAGTTGTTTCTATACATGGTATACCAATCTCTATTATCTCTGATCGTGATAGCAGATTTACTTCTAGATTCTGGCAGGCATTACACGAAGCGTTGGGAACTCGTCTAGATTTAAGTACTGCCTATCATCCACCGACTGATGGGCAGAGTGAAAGGACGATTCAGACACTCGAAGACATGCTACGAGCATGTGTTATTGATTTTGGAAGCAGTTGGGATCGACATCTACCGTTAGCCGAGTTTTCCTACAACAACAGCGATCATTCTAGTATTGAGGCGGCACCATTCGAGGCACTTTATGGAAGGAAGTGCAGGTCCCCGATTTGTTGGAGTGATGTGGGGGAAAAACAGATTACGGGTCCGGAAATTATCCAGGAAACTACCGATAAGGTCATTCAGATTCAACAACGATTGAAAACAGCCCGGAGTCGACAAAAGAGCTACGCGGATGTTAGAAGGAAACCTTTAGAGTTTGAGGAGGGTGATATGGTTATGCTTAAGGTATCACCTTGGAAAGGTGTTATTCGTTTTGGAAAGCGAGGGAAATTGAGCCAAAGATACATTGGGTCATTCAAGATCGAAAAACGCATTGGGCCGGTGGCCTATCGACTTGAACTACCTCCACAATTAGAAAAGATTCACAACACCTTTCATGTTTCGAACCTGAAGAAATGCCTAGCTACCGAAGATCTCATTATCCCTTTAGACGAAATTAAGATTGACGAGAAACTAAATTTCGTCGAAGAACCCGTTGAAATTATGGATCGTGAGGTCAAACGACTTAAACAAAGTAAGATTCCAATCGTTAAGGTTCAATGGAATGCTCGTAGAGGACCATAATTCACTTGGGAATGAGAAGACCAAATGAAGTTGAAGTATCCACATTTGTTTCCCAATATCGCACATTAACTAGGTACTATTCTAAATTTCGGGACGAAATTTAATTTAACGGGTGTGTAATGTAACGACCCGGATTTTTCCGCTATATATTTATAAGGTTAATATTAACATAATTAATGTTTCCAACATATTAAGCAATCAAACTCATTAAGACTTAGTTATTTGAAATGAATTTTATACAAACGTTTGGCCACCCAATCTGTCTGACGATTCACGAACGTCATAATTTGAAATAATTATATAATGATGTATATATGGATATATATATACTTATGATTTGTTAAAATGATATTTAAGTATCTCATTATATATAATAACAATTGGTTATATACATAAAATGAGGTTACTAACTTAAAGACTTCAAGACTATATACATATATATAACGATTAACGTTGTAATAACTTCTAAATTAAAATGTATATATATGTATTATTTTAATATGAATTAATACACTTTTAAAGGACTTAAGTACATATATACTAACATACTTATACTCAATAAAGATAGCTATACTCATAATCTCATTCAATTCCATCAAGAATTCTATTCGTTTTCATTCGGTATTTACACCCGTATCATACCCAGCTTCCATACTTAAATACTATGAGTATATACCAATATGAAATACCAATTATTACCTCCTTAGCAGCCCTATGAGTCACAAGACAAGAATAAACATGATGGAACCAACATTTTAACTTCTAGTATGCATTATTATGCTATATTCCAAATTTTGATAAAGTTATTATGCTATATTCCAAATTTTGATAAAGTCTCTTAACCATATGCATGACCAACGAATTTTAACCCTCTTTTTACTCATCCATATCATCTATTTAACCCACCTTCACTCTCATAATATTCACACACAAGAACTCCAAGTATTCTCTTCATTTCTTACTCTTTAAACACTCTTTAAACGCACATACTTCAAGTCTATACTTTCAATCTTTTGAATCCATTTCAAGAACTCTTTGAAGATCAAGAACATCACTTTTATCTCAGCAACTTTGCTCAATTGATTTGAGGTAGTCACCTTATTCATAATCTTATTCGATTCATATTCATATAGCTATCTTATTTTGAGTTTATAACTAATAACAACAAGAACATAGTTTAGATCATTTCTAAACTTGTTCGCAAACAAACTTAATCCTTCTAACTTGACTTTTAAAATACTTCAACACATGTATTATGACAGTATGTCAAGCTAACATAAGGATATAAAACTTGTAAACACAAAGAACACCTTAAAACTGAACATACGCCGTCATAGATCATCGGGGGCTGTTTTGGGTTTGATTTTAAAAACCTATCCTAAACTTTGAATTAAAAGATTTCCTTTGGTGAAAAATCTTATTTTATATGGATATGAAATATATCCAAAATCCATGGTTAAGCTCTAATTGGAAGTATGTTTTTCAAAAGAGTCATCAAGATGTCGTTCTTACGACGGATATGACTATCTTCTTGTATTTGTCACCTAAACTGTATTTTCGACTATAAACATACTGTTTTTCTGTTTAGATTAGTAAATAACTTTTTGATACAAAACTATGGCAATTCGAATCACTCAAAACGGATTTGTAACGAAGAAATTATGGGTAAAATAAAATTGGATATTTTTGTTTGTTTTTAGCTACGGTTTTGATTAATAAAAATGGATGCTAACCTTATCCTAGCTAACTTACCTTGTATCCTACATGTATTTATACATGTCCTGATCCCGAACTTATGGAAGTACAATTTATAATTGTCGTGATTAAGTTCTACGATAATATATTATAGTCTTAATAAAGATCGTAAGGCACCATATATATATATGACTTGATCACCGTGGATCCGTATACAGCGTTTTGACATATCATATCGACCCATCTATATATATATTTCGGAACAACCATAGACACTCTATATGTGAAGGTGGGAGTTGGCTATACAGGGTTGAGGTTGATTCCAAAATATATATATACTTTGAGTTGTGATCGAGCCTGAGACATGTATACAACGGGTCGCGGATTGCTTCAGACAATATACATATTATGTGTCTTACTATATTAAGACAATATATTATAGTGTTAGTGAATTCTAACACAATATACGCATTTATATTTATATATATATTTATACTGTTGGACTATCGGACTATTGGACTATCGGACTGTTGGACTACTAACAAAGGACAATTAAAATTATCACAAGTATCATAAGTATGGAATATTAATTATATATATATATATCTTGACACAAGAATTTTATTATTAGGTTCGTGAATTTGTCAAAGGCCAAGTCTTATTACCATCTATTCGGAAATCATTACAAGTGAGTTATAGTCCCATTTTCACTATCTAAATTATTTTGGGATGAGAATACATGCAAATTTATAAATGTTTTACAAAATAAGCACAAGTTCATGAAACTACATTCTACGATTGTTTTGTTATACCGGATATCTGTACTTATTATTATTATGCTTGGTAATCTAATAATTAGTGAAAAACACTAATTGACGCGAATCCTAAAGGTAGATCTACGGGCACCAACCACCCCCATTTTCGAATAGTGGAAATGCTTTAGTACTTCGAAGGGTCCTTGTCATACATTTGAATAGTGGAATGTATGATGCCAGATATCTTAAGCACTCTATGTTAAGGTCGGTTACCAGGCGACTCATCGTATGAATGATTTTTGCAGTTGTAATGATCCTGCACATTTAATTAAATGAAATCTTGTGGCTTATTAAATGTTATGATTGTTATATAGAAACTAAACCTATAACTCACCAACAATTTTGTTGACTTTTTAAGCATGTTTATTCTCAGGTGATTATTAGAAAGCTTCCGCTGTTGCATGTTTACTCAACGTCAAGATTTGGAGTCATCATGCTTTTCTAAATAAATAAACTTGCATTCGGAAACTGTATTTGTAATATATTGTTGGCAAGTATGTAATGGTGTGTGTAAAATACATGTATTTTCAGGAGATTGTCTTTGATCGACAATCAAAACTTATGTTTATAAACCTTTATTCAATAATAAAGGTTATGGTTATTTTAAAATGGATGCAAGCTTTGAAAACGTCTCATATAGAGGTCAAAACCTCGCAAGGAAATCAATTAATATGAAACGTTTATAATTAATATGAACGGGGCATTTCAGTTGGTATCCGAGCATTGGTCTTAGAGAATCAGAAAAATTTTCATTAGTGTGTCTAACTGATTTTTGATGCATTAGTGAGTCTGGACTTCGACCGTAATTGTTTTAAAAATGATTGCTTAATATAATTGTTGGAAACATAAGATTATTAACATATAAATATTATAGGATATATCTTTCTCTTAACGTGCCTGCTGTTATGTAATAGATGAATTCATCCGATCATATAAGCATCTCTAGTGACTCAGATTTCATTTACTTATCAAGTGATTCGGAGACTGAGTCAAAGCATACGACTTATGAACCAACGGAAAAGTTAACTGTTGGTATTACCATTAAAGTGGAAAATTGTTGGGAAAATTGGGAAGATTCACAATTTCCCGAAGAGGATCCGGAAGAAGATCCAGAGGAGGAACCCGAAGAAGAGACTCCTGAAAAAGTTGTGGAAATTACCGAACCACAACGTGATTTGGGAAAATCTTTGGCTGTTATACCCGATCCCAAACTAGATGAACCTATTATGACCCAAAATGTTTGTGACCATCCACATGAACCATCTAAGAAATCAGGTTATAAAATGACCGCTCGTATAACGACTGGTGGTTTTGTTCCCAAACAATTAACCGAAAGAACCAATTTGGAGGAATTGGAAAAAGAACTATCCAAACGAAAATCCAAACGTTTGGCCGAGAAAGAAACAACATCAACATCTAAGAAATCTCGCCGTTCTTGAACCATCGGTAGCCACCCTATATTCCTTGCATTGTATAATATGTATTATATTATGTGTTTAAGTTTGTAAGAAAATCCGCAATGTATCTTTCCTTATGATTGTATAATAATAAGAATAAGCATGGAAGGTTTATTATTATTATTACAATCTATAATTACGTAGTAACGTAATAACTTACCATAGTTTTTCATATTAGAATTTTAGTAGTTAAATTATGTGTTAGCTGCCAAGTATGAACATTATTACAGTTATAAAACGCTAATATGAAGAAAAGGCTTTTATAATAATAAGTTCATATTAAGCTATAAAAATACTTTTTGACTACTTCTAAAAATTCTATGTGATTAACTCATACCGCTATTTTTGAAGGAAATGGCTCCTCCTGTTACTAGACAACAACAAATGAACACAGAAGAACTTCAAGCTTTCGTTGCAAATATGGCTGCAGTGATGAACGCAATGAACAACAACAACCAATCGAGTTCTAGCAGTGGAGAAAACAATGGCAATCGGGTAGGATGTTCCTACAAAGCTTTTATGGCCTGCAAACCCAATGAGTTTGAAGGAACCGAAGGACCCGTTGGACTAAAGCGGTGGACAGAGAAGGTTGAAGCTGTGTTCGCAATCAGCAACTCGCAGAAGAGGATAAAGTTAAGTATGCCACACATACTTTCAGGGGTACTGCTTTGACATGGTGGAATACCTACATGGATTACGTAGGACAGAATACCGCCTACGCACTTCCATGGTCCGCTTTCAAGCACATGATGAAGGAAGAGTACCGTCCCAGAACTGAAATCAACAAGCTCAAGGAAGAGCTTAAAGCACTGACAACCCAAGGGTTAGACGTCATTACCTATGAGCGACGTTTCAACGAACTGGTTTTAATGTGTCCTGGATTATTTGAGGATGAAGAGGCAAAAATTGAAGCGTTCATAAAAGGGTTGCCGGAACGAATCCAAGAGCATGTAGGTGCTAACGACCCTGCAACAATGCAGAAAGCGAGTCGTATAGCCCACAAATTGATAGGCCAAACTACATGAAGGATAAAGAAAGAGGCGGCCGAGGAGGCCATAGTGAAACAGGGAAAGAGAAAATGGGAGGAAAGTGGTGACCAGGGTCACCAGTACAACAACAGTCAAAACAACAACTACAGCAACAATCGCAACCACCCCAACAACAACAAAAATCGCAACAACAACCACAACAATAACCGCAACAACCATCCCAATAATAATTACAACAACAACAACCGCAACCAAAACTACAACAACAACAACCCCAATCCAAACAATAACAACAATAAATGCCTCAACAACAATAACCCTAACAACAACAACAACAATAACAACGACAACAAAAAGCAAAAGACTATATGCCCAAGGTGTGATAAGTTTCATCTGGAATGGTTTTGTAAAGAATTATGTACCAAGTGCAATAGGCATGGTCATATTGCGGCAAAATGTGAAGTCTACAGACCAAATAGAAACGGAGGAGCAAATAATGCCGGAACAAATAATAACGGCGTTGTTTGCTATGGATGTGGACAACCGGGCCATACCATAAACCGGTGCAGGAAAGGAAATAGGCAAGGCCGTGGGAGAGCCTTCAACATTAATGGGAAAGAAGCACAGGAAGACCCGGAGCTTGTTACGGGTACGTTTCTTATCAACAATACATCTGCTTATGTTTTATTTGATTCGGGTGCCGATAGAAGTTATATGAGTAGAGAATTTTGTGCCAAATTAAATTGCCCGTTAACGCCTTTGGATAAAAAGTGTATAGTTGAAGTATCAAATGGTAAACTAATTAGGGTTGATAAAATTTGCCGAAATTTAAAAATTAGCTTAGTTAGCGAAACGTTTACAATTGATTTAATACCGGTGGAATTGGGAAGCTTCGACGTGATTATTGGAATGGACTGGATGTCCAAGGTGAAAGCAGAAGTTGTTTGTCATGAGAAGGCGATTCGCATTCCGAGAAAAGATGGATTACCCTTAATGGTGTATGGAGAAAAGGGTAATGCCAAATTAAATCTTATTAGTAGTTTGAAGGCGCGCAAACTAATAAGAAAAGGTTGCTATGCCGTACTAGCACACGTTGAGAAGGTTGAAAAAGAAGAAAAGAAAATCGACGACGTTCCCGTTGCACGAGAATTTCCTGAGGTATTTCCGGACGAATTACCAGGGCTACCTCCACATCGATCCGTTGAATTCCAAATAGATCTTGTACCAGGAGCCGCACCAATAGCTCGTGCTCCATATAGACTTGCGCCCACCGAAATGAAAGAATTACAAAGTTAACTACAAGAATTATTAGAACGTGGTTTTATCCGACCGAGTACGTCACCATGGGGAGCTCCAATTTTGTTCGTTAAAAAGAAAGATGGGTCCTTTCGCATGTGTATCGATTACCGTGAGTTGAACAAAGTCACCATTAAAAACCGATACCCTTTACCCCGAATCGATGACCTATTCGACCAACTCCAAGGTTCGAGCGTATACTCCAAAATTGACCTAAGGTCAGGTTATCATCAACTAAGGGTTAAAGAAGCTGATATACCGAAAACAGCCTTCAGAACTCGTTATGGCCACTACGAATTCATGGTTATGCCATTCGGTTTAACCAATGCACCCGCAGTTTTCATGGATCTCATGCACCGAGTATGTAGTCCATATTTAGATAAGTTTGTTATTGTCTTTATTGATGACATCCTTATCTATTCGAAGAATAACCAAGAACATGAACAACACTTGAGACTTGTGTTAGAGTTGTTAAGAAAAGAACAACTTTATGCTAAGTTCTCTAAATGTGATTTTTGGTTAAACGAAGTACAATTTCTTGGCCATGTAGTCAGTAGTAATGGAATCAAAGTTGATCCCGCCAAGATCGAAGCCATCAAAAATTGGGAAACCCCGAAAACTCCAACGCAAATACGTCAATTTTTGGGTTTAGCCGGTTACTATAGGAGATTTATTCAAGATTTCTCCCGAGTAGCCAAACCTTTAACTACCTTGACACATAAGGGGAAGAAGTATAAATGGACTTCCGAACAAGAGAGTGCCTTCCAATTGTTGAAAAAGAAGTTGACTACGGCACCTATTTTATCGTTACCTGACGGAATGGAAGATTTTGTTATCTACTGCGATGCATCAAGAATGGGTTTTGGGTGTGTTCTTATGCAACGGAAGAAGGTGATTGCATATGCGTCTAGACAACTCAAAATTCATGAACAAAACTACATCACACATGATCTGGAATTGGGCATCGTTGTTTTTGCATTAAAAATGTGGAGACATTATCTATATGGGGTTAAGTTCATCATATACACTGACCACAAAAGTCTCCAACATATTTTAAATCAAAAGCAACTAAACATGAGGCAGCGTAGATGGGTTGAGCTGCTAAATGATTATGATTGTGAAATCCGTTACCACCCGGGGAAAGCAAATGTGGTAGCCGATGCCTTGAGTCGAAAGGAAAGAGAACCTATTCGAGTAAAAGCTATGAACATGATTATTCATACTAATCTTACTACTCGAATAAAAGAGGCACAACAGGAGGTTTTGAAGGAAGGAATTTTTGGAAGAGAAATACCCAAAGGATTAGAAAAACAGCTTAATATTCGGGAAGACGGAACCAGGTATTTAGCTGAAAGAATTTGGGTACCAAAGAATGGAGATTTGAGGAAAGTGGTACTAAATGAAGCACATAAAACCAGATATTCAATACATCCCGGAGCGGGGAAAATGTACCAAGACCTCAAGAGAAACTTTTGGTGGCCAGGAATGAAGGCCGATATAGCCATATATGTAGGAGCATGCTTGACTTGTTCTAAAGTCAAAGCTGAGCATCAGAAACCATCTGGTCTACTCCAACAACCTGAAATCCCAGAATGGAAATGGGAAAACATTACCATGGATTTCATTGCTAAGTTACCGAGAACCGCAGGTGGTTATGATATGATTTGGGTAATAGTCGATCGTCTTACTAAGTCAGCACACTTTCTGCCAATAAAAGAAGAGGATAGTATAGAGAAATTAGCACGATTATACCTGAAAGAAGTTGTTTCTAGACATGGTATACCAATCTCTATTATCTCTGATCGTGATAGCAGATTTACTTCTAGATTCTGGCAGGCATTACACGAAGCGTTGGGAACTCGTCTAGATTTAAGTACTGCCTATCATCCACAGACTGATGGGCAGAGTGAAAGGACGATTCAGACACTCGAAGACATGCTACGAGCATGTGTTATTGATTTTTGAAGCAGTTGGGATCGACATCTACCGTTAGCCGAGTTTTCCTACAACAACAGCGATCATTCTAGTATTGAGGCGGCACCATTCGAGGCACTTTATGGAAGGAAGTGCAGGTCCCCGATTTGTTAGAGTGATGTGGGGGAAAAACAGATTACGGGTCCGGAAATTATCCAGGAAACTACCGATAAGGTCATTCAGATTCAACAACGATTGAAAACAGCCCGGAGTCGACAAAAGAGCTACGCGGATGTTAGAAGGAAACCTTTAGAGTTTGAGGAGGGTGATATGGTTATGCTTAAGGTATCACCTTGGAAAGGTGTTATTCGTTTTGGAAAGCGAGGGAAATTGAGCCCAAGATACATTGGTGTAACAACCCAAACCAACCCACGACAATCCATGTTAAATTTTACAACAAAAAAAATTTTTGCTGGTGAGAGGTATTGATGCGGGTGAGCTGACCAAAGAAACCAGCAACACAGCCAGCACAAGTTCAAATGATGTCACACTCGAATCTGGTCAAGCAATGGTCGTGTTGCCATCTCTTTCGTATCATCTAAGTGTTTTTGGAGCTGGTTCAACAAGCTCAGGGGTTACCCTACTTCAGTCCTTAAACTGAAGTAGTTATGTTTTCAAGAATAAAGTTTTGATAGTTGAAGGCAAGCCAGCAATTTAGAAGAACCAGCTAAGCGGACCAGCAAATGAGCTTCAGTTTAGTCAGTAAAGCTTTAATTCACTCAGCCGGGTAACCAGCAAATCGAGAGCCAGCAAAGTTAAACTTAGGCAAACCAGCAAGTTCAACCAGCTGAAGAATTTAAGCTCAACCAGCACACGAAACTTAGTTCAACCAGCAGGCGACGCTATTTCTTTCTAAAGGGCCAACTTGCTGATACGATTCAAAGTTTACTTATGCTTTTCAATAAACCGGTCAGGTCATGTGCTTAACACGTGCGTGGCTGTTCTAGAAGAATGTTAGCTGTCCAAGGAAGATTCCTATCTATCATTGGATGCTTTTATCATGGGAAGGAGCACTACTAAATGGCAGGCTTTATGCAGATTATGTCCTTTATTCTTATTGGCTAGTTTGTAATTGTTTGTCCTTTTTGTCTCCATTTCCTTTTATGTTTTTGTCTTTTCTAGAAAAGTAGCTGTTAAGCTTCTCCTATAAATAGAGAGCTCTTGTAATTGTAAAACTTGGTTGATGATGAATGAAAAAGTTTGATAGAGCTTATCTATTTACAAAATCTCTGTGTCTTTACGAATCTTTGATTCCGGTGGCTAAGAGTGGTTTCTTTATCAGTGTTTGTGGTGTTTCTTTATCAAACATTGTGGTGAAATCCCAAATCTTCATATCTGATATTATAGTTGTGGTGGAATCTTTATCAGCTGTAGTTGAAGACTTGGAGTGTTTCTAGATCTCTAATTGTGGTGGTATCTTTATCAATTAAGGGTTTAGATTCTCTATCCTTTGTGTTCTTATTTCTGAGTTTTACACTCTGTTTTGGGGCGGTTGCTGTTACAATTTGGGGGTTTGTTTTCAGATCTGTTTTGGTGAAGAAAGCTTGTTCCAAATTGCATTTTTAAAGTCATAATTACGCATCAACGTGGTATCAGAGCTTAGGTTGTTCAATCGAAGCTTTCTTATCATTTTCTAGTGTTGTTTCAGTTCATACTCTGTTTCAGAGCTGAAGGTTTATTTCAGATCTGATACTTGAAATGGCTGATATTCGAAGAAATATGACTCTTGAAGAAGCTCATAATCTTAGAAGAGATAGAGCTATTGAAGCTCTACAACATCAGATGGAAAGAATGGTTAACTTGTTGGAAGATGGTGTTCCAAGAAGAAATAGAGTTAGATCTGAAAATGGAGATACAACCATTGTGTCTTCTAGTAGTGAATCTGAAGATGGTAGCCATGGATCTACTGATGAATCTCATTCTTCTTCACAAAGAAGAAGAAGAAGGCATAGAAAAAAAGCTGATGATTTGAAAGATATCAAGATAGATCCACCTGATTTTGAAGGGTCCTCTAATCCTGAAGATTACTTTGAATGGGTTCAGACCATGGATAGAATTATGGAGGTTAAAGGCTATGATGATAAAAAGGCCTTTAAAGTTGCTGTAATCAGATTAAAGAAGTATGCTTCAATGTGGTATGATAATCTGAAAAATGAAAGGCAATATGAAGGAAAGAAGACCATCAAGACCTGGTCCAAACTAAAAGAGTGTATGCAGAAAAGATTTGTTCCTCAAGCTTACAAGCAAGATCTGTATATTCAGATGAATACCCTCAAGCAAGGCAGTATGAACGTTGTTGATTACATCAGAGAGTTCGAGCAGCTCAAAATTCGTACTAATGTCAAAGAAGCTGAAGAACACACTATAGCAAGATTTGTTGGGGGCTTAAATGCTTCTATTGCTGATCAAGTTGAAATGCAACCTCTATGGACTTTTGAGAGTGCTTGCAAGCTGGCTATTCAAGTGGAAAAACAAGCAAAGAAGAAAAGTAATTTTAAGTCTTATTCCAAGCCAGCAACGCTGCCTATGAAGGGTCAATCCTCAATGCTGCCTAAGCATAATGAAGCAACGTCTAGAGCATTTAAAGGCAAAGAGCAGGTTGTAGCTGGTCTTAAAGATGATAAAAGGAAATGCTTCAAGTGCCATGGATTTGGGCATTTTCAAGCTCAATGTCCTAACCAGCGTGCTCTTACCTTAAAAGAGATTGAAGATTTGGAAGGGGGTTTTGAAACTGAACCAGCATATGATGAATCTGATAGTGAAGAGTTTGTTGCTGCTGATGTTGGAGAGTTTTTAATGATTCGAAGGGTAATGCACTCAGCTGAAACTATTGAAGATAAGAGCCAGCGTGAAAACATCTTTCATTCAAGATGCACAGTCAAAGGCAAAGTGTGCAGCTTGATTGTTGATGGAGGCAGCTGTGCAAACGCAGCATCTGCTCACATGGTGGAAAAGCTTGAGCTGGTTACAAAGAAGCATCCTCATCCATACAAACTTCAATGGCTTAACCAAGGCAGCGAGGTAAAGGTTACTCGCCAAGTTACTGTTCCGTTTTCAATTGGTACTGTTTATCAAGATGAGATTACTTGTGACGTTATTCCTATGGATGCTTGTCACTTGCTGCTTGGTAGACCTTGGTTATTTGATAAGTATGTCTATCATAATGGACACCAAAATACTTATTCAATGTATGTAAATGGAAAGAAGATCACCCTCACTTCTCTAAAGCCTAGTGAAATACCTAGAGCTGATTCTACTGTTAAGAATGATAAAACTTTGTTTATGACTCAAGCTGAAGTTGATACTGAGTTAAAGGGTGGTACTGGTGCTTATTTATTGCTGATGGTTGAACGTGATGAATTGAGTCAGCATGCTGAAATACCAGCTAGAGTAAAGCCATTGTTATCCGAATTTGCTGATGTGTTTCCTACTGAGTTACCTACTGGTTTGCCACCAATCAGGGGTATTGAACATCAAATTGATCTTGTACCTGGATCTGTTCTTCCCAACAAAGCAGCTTATCGATGTTCTCCTCATGAAGCAAAAGAATTAGAGAAGCAAGTAAATGAGCTGGTTGCAAAGGGGTATGTTAGAGCCAGCATGAGTCCTTGTTCAGTACCAGCTTTGCTGGTTCCAAAGAAAGATGGTTCTATGAGAATGTGTGTAGACAGCAGAGCTATTAACAATATCACCATCAAATATAGGTATCCCATACCTAGATTAGATGATATGCTAGATGAGCTGCATGGTTCTTGTGTATTCTCCAAAGTTGATCTTAGAAGTGGGTATCATCAGATTCGAATGAAAGAAGGAGATGAATGGAAGACAGCTTTCAAGATCAAGGGTGGATTGTTTGAGTGGTTGGTTATGCCTTTTGGATTATCCAATGCACCCAGCACATTCATGAGGCTTATGAATGAAGTGCTCAGGCCACTTATTGGTCAGTTTGTGGTTGTTTACTTTGATGACATCCTAGTGTACTCGAAAACTAAAGAAGAACACTTGGATCATTTAAGGAAAGTATTTGAGCTGTTAAGGCAGAATCAATTATATGCAAAGCTGGAGAAGTGTGATTTCTTTGTCAGCAAAGTAGTGTTTCTTGGATATGTGGTTTCTGAAGAAGGCATTTCAATGGATCCCTCTAAGGTGGAAGCAATCAGATCATGGCCTAGTCCTTCTTCCATCACTGAAGTCAGAAGTTTTCATGGTTTAGCTTCATTTTATAGAAGATTTATCAAAGACTTCTCCACAATCGTTGCTCCAATTACTGATTGTATGAAGAAAGGGGTGTTTGAATGGTCTAGTTCTGCCCAATCAGCATTTGAATCATTGAAAGAAAAGCTAAGTTCAGCACCTATCCTTGCTTTGCCTAATTTTGATATGTTGTTTGAACTTGAATGTGATGCAAGTGGTGTTGGCATTGGAGCTGTGCTAGTGCAAGGTAAAAGACCAGTAGCTTATTTTAGCGAAAAGCTAAATGGGTCTAAACTGAACTATAGCACTTATGATAAGGAATTTTATGCCATCATTCGAGCTGTTGATCATTGGTCCCATTATTTGAAGCCAAGGCAGTTTGTTCTTTTTTCTGATCATGAAGCATTAAAGTACATTAATGGGCAACACAAATTAAATCCAAGACATGCAAAATGGGTTGAATTCTTGCAGATGTACTCCTTTGTGTCTAAACACAAGGCTGGTACCTCTAATATTGTTGCTGATGGTCTTTCAAGAAGATATTCATTGTTGTCAATTCTGGAAGCTAGAGTTCTTAGATTCTCATTTGTTAAGGAGTTGTACGAAGCTGATCCAGACTTTGCTCCAATTTTGAATTGTTCACCTGCTGAGTTCAAAAGAGATTATGTTGAGCAAGATGGTTTTCTATTCAAGGGCAGCAGATTGTGCATCCCAAAAGATTCAATCAGGGAGTTGCTGATTAGGGAGGCACATGGAGGTGGTTTAGCTGGTCATTTTGGGATTAACAAGACATTGGAGATCCTAAATGAACACTTTTATTGGCCATGTATGGATAAAGATGTTAAAGCTGTGATTAATCGTTGTGCTACTTGCTTTCAAGCTAAATCAGCTTTTCACAAGGGTTTGTATACTCCTCTTCCTGTTCCCAACCAGCCATGGGAAGATTTGAGCATGGACTTCATTGTTGCATTGCCAAGGACTCAGCGAGGCAAAGATTCAATTATGGTTATTGTTGACAGGTTTTCAAAAATGGCACATTTCATAGCCTGCAACAAAACCAATGATGCTACTATTGTTGCTGCTTTATTCTTCAAAGAGATTGTTCGTCTTCATGGAGTACCAAAACCCATTGTGTCTGATCGAGATACCAAGTTCTTAAGTTATTTTTGGAAGACATTATGGAAGCTGCTTGGTACTAAGCTTTTGTTCAGCACTTCTCACCATCCCCAAACTGATGGCCAAACTGAAGTTACTAATAGAACAGTGGGAATGCTGCTTAGAACACTTATAAGGAAGAGTTTGAAGGAGTGGGATCTAAAGCTTGCTCATGCTGAATTTGCTTTTAATAGAGCACCTAACTACTCCACAGGAAAATCGCCATTTGAAATCTGTTATGGTGCAAATCCACTCACTCCCATTGATTTGGTTCCTTTTGCAATTGAGCCTAAGGCAAGTGTTGAGGCAGTAGCAAAGGCGAAAGAAATGAAGAAGCTGTATGAGCAGGTGAAAGCTCAAATTGAGAAGACCAATCAGCAATACAAGGCTAAAGCTAACCAGCACAGAAAGCAGCCCACTTTTATTCCTGGTGATCTTGTTTGGATTCATCTAAGGAAGGAAAGGTTCCCAGCAAAAAGGAAGAACAAGCTGATGCCAAGAGCTGAGGGTCCATTTAAAGTATTGGAAAAAGTTGGTGATAATGCTTACAAAGTCGAGCTGCCTGGTGATACCGCTGTGTCTAGCACTTTTAATGTTGGTGATCTGATGCCTTACTTGGAAGATGACAACCTCGAGAACTTGAGGTCAAGTTCCTTTTTAGAGGGGGAGGATGATGCGGGTGAGCTGACCAAAGAAACCAGCAACACAGCCAGCACAAGCTCAAATGATGTCACACTCGAATCTGGTCAAGCAATGGTCGTGTTGCCATCTCTTTCGTATCATCTAAGTGTTTTTGGAGCTGGTTCAACAAGCTCAGGGGTTACCCTACTTCAGTCCTTAAACTGAAGTAGTTATGTTTTCAAGAATAAAGTTTTGATAGTTGAAGGCAAGCCAGCAATTTAGAAGAACCAGCTAAGCGGACCAGCAAATGAGCTTCAGTTTAGTCAGTAAAGCTTTAATTCACTCAGCCGGGTAACCAGCAAATCGAGAGCCAGCAAAGTTAAACTTAGGCAAACCAGCAAGTTCAACCAGCTGAAGAATTTAAGCTCAACCAGCACACGAAACTTAGTTCAACCAGCAGGCGACGCTATTTCTTTCTAAAGGGCCAACTTGCTGATACGATTCAAAGTTTACTTATGCTTTTCAATAAACCGGTCAGGTCATGTGCTTAACACGTGCGTGGCTGTTCTAGAAGAATGTTAGCTGTCCAAGGAAGATTCCTATCTATCATTGGATGCTTTTATCATGGGAAGGAGCACTACTAAATGGCAGGCTTTATGCAGATTATGTCCTTTATTCTTATTGGCTAGTTTGTAATTGTTTGTCCTTTTTGTCTCCATTTCCTTTTATGTTTTTGTCTTTTCTAGAAAAGTAGCTGTTAAGCTTCTCCTATAAATAGAGAGCTCTTGTAATTGTAAAACTTGGTTGATGATGAATGAAAAAGTTTGATAGAGCTTATCTATTTACAAAATCTCTGTGTCTTTACGAATCTTTGATTCCGGTGGCTAAGAGTGGTTTCTTTATCAGTGTTTGTGGTGTTTCTTTATCAAACATTGTGGTGAAATCCCAAATCTTCATATCTGATATTATAGTTGTGGTGGAATCTTTATCAGCTGTAGTTGAAGACTTGGAGTGTTTCTAGATCTCTAATTGTGGTGGTATCTTTATCAATTAAGGGTTTAGATTCTCTATCCTTTGTGTTCTTATTTCTGAGTTTTACACTCTGTTTTGGGGCGGTTGCTGTTACAATTTGGGGGTTTGTTTTCAGATCTGTTTTGGTGAAGAAAGCTTGTTCCAAATTGCGTTTTTAAAGTCATAATTACGCATCAGGTATTGCGCGGCGCGCCATGCTTCCGCGCGGCGCGCGAAATGAAGCTGGCAGCCGGCTGTTTTGCAAGTCCCGAAATGCGAAAAAGATCGAGGTGTTCCCGACACATTTAGCCAAAACGCTTTTAACCGTACATTAATATAAGTAAAACTAACACGATTAATTAATTAAAACGAGTTTTACATCGCGGGGCCCACATATGCCCAAAATACCCCTTTTATACAAAATACAACTTCGACCCAATGAGTTTAAGTTCCAACAAACTACGAGCATGATGTTGGGGATAAACTACCCAATCCTAGGTCAAATCCAAAAGTAATCCAAGCAAGCATCAAAATGGGAAAATCATCTAATCCCGAGCATACCCTTGCCACGTCCGCCTTCGAACCTAAAAATGTAAACAACGAGAGGGTAAGCTAATGCTTAGTGAATGCAATACTTATACGCATACATACATAATCCAATTACTTGCATACACCTACACAACAACACAATAACATTAGCAAACCGCAATAACGAATAAACGAATAATCAACGTACAACAAGTCAATAACATTAGCATAGAGATTTCAACAATAATATACGCCAAATACAATTACGTACAATGCTAATAAAACTACACATCCCAATATACCCAATGTCGACATTCGACTCGATGGTGGCCGACGAAGAGTAGTAGGTCAAATACGTTAACTACTCACCACCCATCGCAACGCGTACGTGGCCGACGAAGAGTAGTAAGTCAAAATCGTTAACTACTCACCACTACGCACCAAGAGGCCGACGAAAAGTGAAACCTAAATGTTAACACTTACCTCAATTACAAGGATGGCCGACGAAAAGCGGAACCGCTTACCATCCCACGATAAGTGGCCAACGAAGAGCGAACCCCTAAACGGTTAACACTCACCACTTACCCAAACACACATGTGGCCGACGAAGAGCGATAGGTCAAACGTTAATCACTCGCCACAAACTAAATATACACATGTGACCGACGAAGAGTGATAGGTCAAACATTAACCACTCGTCACATATCCAAACGCACACATGTAGCCGACGAAGAGTGATAGGTCAAACATTAACCACTCGCTACATATCCAAAACGAATA
Organism: Rutidosis leptorrhynchoides; assembly: GCF_046630445.1. NCBI lineage: Eukaryota > Viridiplantae > Streptophyta > Magnoliopsida > Asterales > Asteraceae > Rutidosis > Rutidosis leptorrhynchoides. The sequence continues at coordinate 233,772,344 of NC_092343.1, forward strand.
TAGCCAACGAAGAGCTATCCACGCGGATATCACTCACTATATTTTTTCCAACTCAAATGTGGTACACGAAAAGTGAATCCTAACGGATATCACTTACCACCCCGCACACAAGCAACTAAATTATATACATAAGCGTATAAATATTCCACTCACTTTGAAATACTTGAAGAACGTATCCCGCGATCTTAACTTCTTCCACCGACTTCACGCAAATCACCTACGCAAAGTATACATGCAAATAAGCTACTCACAATGCTTATTCGACTTAAACAATACATATGTTCTCCTAGAACATCCTATTGACCAACTTTGACCAAAGACCATTTTTCGCTCGAAAACCTTCATAATCACAAATGACTTGTGATTATGCCTCAACAACATCATTTAAACATGGTTTGGTCATTCGATCACTCATTTAAACACACGACCCGCCCATTTGGTCCTAAAGTGTGTTTTACACCCTATTAAGCATAAAACGACACTCACAAGTCCAAAACTTATGAAATCACTTCCCGCATTCCCGAAATAGCTAATCTTAACTCTTTTAGCCATTAAACGCCATTTATAGGGTTGTTTACTCAAAAACCCATTTTGACCTAAAACTAGTCAAAACACCAAATTGTAAGTTTACACCCCTAATCACCAACAATCCAAGTAGCTAGTGATTTCATCAACTAATTTAGTTTTACAAACCCACAATATCATCATCCAACCCTAAACCCACCAATATTAGGGTTCTTGCACTAAAACTTAACCTGTTTACCCCAAACTTCCAAGAAATGGGTTTTACATCTACTTTAACACAAACCCTAGCATAATAAACGAATTAACACAACTAAATCCGAATTAGGGTTTTACCTTTTGAAGAAAACGAAGCTAGTACATCAACAACACAAGTAATGAGCTTAAACTTGAAGAATCCAAGCTTCTTCTTCCTCTTCTCAAGCTTTCTCACTCTACTCTCACTCTAGAACTTGAGGTTGAAGATGAGAGTGTTTGTGGACTTGAAAATGATCCAAAAGTGGATCTAAAACTGATCTAAAAGCCACAAATCCATCCACAAGTGAAAGGACCATAATACCCTTCATTTAGACACTTAAAATGCTGAAAAAAACGCATCAGACCCATTCGGCGCGCTGCGCCAAAAGGTCGCGCGCCGCTCCACACTGCAGGTCAGATTTCAGAAACTTGTTTTGGCCATAACTTTTTGACCGTAGCTCCGTTTTCGATGAATCAAATATCGTTGGAAACGTAATAAGATTTCCTTTCCAATGGTAAGGCTTTGAAACATCAACTCAAACTTTATTTGGGGTTGAAAAGATTCGTACACACCTTGTACCTCAAACAACGTCCAGTTTTCTTCGACATTCGAGCAAGCAACACGTACCTGCTTCGTACACTTCTTATACGCATCGTACACCATAAATACATTATGTACAATAAATATTTGGGTCTTACAACTCTCCCCCACTTAGAATCGATCACGTCCTCGTGATCCTCGTCACTTAAATTAGCAAGTACCAAAATCCATGGTCCTTCGACATACGTCCAAACTCGATGTCCACAACATTTCCCCCAAATTCGAAGATTTCATACAAATCCTTTAGACGACCTTACACAAGGTTACCTTTCCGTTTAGAATCATCATCCCTGATTCACCAATTCTACCAAACCGAGCACTAAGTCTCGCTTCGTCCCCGAACCGGGACAAACTCATGCCTCGACCGCATGACATAAACAAGCTAACATTCCATATCCTCGTACCAAGTTAGCAATCCCTTTAGCGTACCCTTATCACGTACATCGCTAAAGTAACCGCACAACAATCACATGGCCAACAAGCAAATACAACGGAGCCGATGAAAAGTGAATCCTCACGATTGGATACCACTTGCCCCACATCCTTACGCGTACGTGGCCGATGAAAAGCGGTAGATCAAACGTTAACCACTTACCACTATGCAACAAGAGGCCGACAAAAAGCGCATCCTTACGGATCACACTTACCTCTACCCACACATGGCCAAACAAAAGCGATCCCTAACGGAAAACGCATTCCACACACCAATAAGTAGCCGACGAAAAGTGAATCTTAACGGATAACACTTACTACTTATCACACTTCAACCGTGGCCAACGAAAAGTGAACCCTCACAATTGGATAACACTCGCCACAATACATATAAACAAATTAAGTATATGTGCATACTTGGAATCATTCCACACATCTAGGAATTTCCGCACACGAAATATCCGCACGCGCGAATATCGCCATCACAACCGAGCAAGAACCACCTATATCGCACATAGGCACAAAGCAATAATTCTCTAGAAGAGAATCCGACACACACATCCCTTAACCGGGGGATTTCACCTTGCTCGTCAAACATGTCCATTACCTCTCAACGAGATTTACCACATTACCACCTCGGTGATAATTTAAGTCCAAAATCATAAGTACAATTTAACCGAAATTGTACTCTACCACAAATCGACCAAAAATCTAGGTCCCGACACAAATTTCGGATCTACCAAAAACACCGTCCGAAATCTCATACTAATACCTCCTTGTGCGGGAGTGTAACTCCCCCATTTGGAACTACGTTCCATAACCACATTTTGTATAACCGTACAATGCTACCCAAGGTAGACTTTACAAACAATTGGGTTTACACGACCCATTACCATATCTCGCTCCAACCTTGACATACAAAGGTCCTCAACCTAATCTCAAACACTTCGAACAAAAGTGCACCACAATTTACACAAACTTTATCCTTGCAATTTTCCGATTGCCATAACTTACCAAAGTTTCACCTAGTCACTCATGCACCTAAGGTTTTATCCCCGGTACCCTAAGTACAACGTAACCGCATCACCATCAGAGTCGAACACTATGCTTGTAGGTATGGAAGAAGGCACCTAACGTCGCATCATGTAGACTCCTTCACCAATACACATCGAGATCAACACTAGACCTCTCGGGTTTTATCCACCCGATGAACATCACGGTTTAACGACCTCAACACGAGAGCGTACACGCTCTAACATCCAAACACCAAAACCCACACATGTGGCTTGGTATAAACTTTTTCCAATATCAAGGAATGCTTGGTTACACCAAGTCTTATGCCCTTCGCCTGACAACCGGACCAACAACATAGGGTAATTTCATAAGGAACACTACCCCTCATTACACTACGCACTAACACGAAATGCATTAAACACAATCATAAGTACGATTCAATAAGATAGTCGATTAGTACATGAACACCATCGTCAGCTTCTCATGCTTTACCAACTAAATCCGGACACGCCGACTTTCGGTGTCCCTCCTTTCGACAATTAAAACACACAACCTTGTTAGACTTCGCATTCGTACACTCGCGTGACATATGATCGCGTTCTCCGCAATTATAACACGTGGGTACAAAACCGTCGGTACCACTCTTCTTCACACTTCTGCCGCCCTCGGAAGTACTCTTACTTTTGTTGTTCGAATGCATCGTAGTCTCGGACTTCCGCTTACTAACATCAGAACCACTCTTCCTTAGGACAAGCGTCTCAAAACCTTTCGCCATGTCAAACAATTCGTCAAAAGTTTTCACCACGTTTACGCTTATCTTCTCTTGATAACCATCGTTCAAGATTCGATAAAAGTCTTCCTTCAACATTTTGTCATTACCGACATACTCCGGGCAAAATTGGGTCTTCGATAAGAAAACGGATTTGAGAGTGTTTAAATCCATTGACCCTTGCCTCAAAGCACGCAACTCGTCCTTAACCCTAGAAAGATCGGCCGAAGTTCGATACTCATTGAAAAATTCCGCCTTAAACTCGTCCCATGTGAAGTCCATACATTGTTCCTCACCATAAAGTTGGATTTTCGCGTCCCACCACAACTTGGCGTCACCCCTTAACATACTACTACCATACCTCGTCTTCTTTTCGAGAGGGCACTCACTAGTACGAAAAGCCCCCTCCATATCGGAGATCCATCGAGCACTCTTAAGCGGATCCCGCTCTCCCTCGAAAGTGGGAGGTTGAGCATCCTTGAAGTTCTTGTAGTAGAAGTCCCGCCTTTTAACATTATCTTCTTGAAGAACAATCTTAACTTGTTCCTTGACTAGATCGACTACTTTCTCGTCAATCGTGTCTAAGAACATCTTTTTGACGTCCTCTAGAAATCCCGCCCTTTGACGTTCGAAGATGGCCTCAACCTTAGCCGTGAACTCAGAGTCGTCGCTTTGCTCACCAATATCATGTCCGTTCCTCGTCTTCATTCTAAGAAATGAACTTGGTTAGGAACGCAACACAAGGAAAGTACACACACCGCCACGAACAATAATCACATTCATATAAGTATGACAACGTTCGCGCATCCCATCTAATCCAATACTTGTTGTACATCACTTGCATGACTTGGCTTGCAACCGTAATAATGTTCGCGACGCATTATTACGCTCACACGCCATGCCGAGCTCATGAATACAACAACCATCTCGCTAGATATTCAACACAAAACCACACGGTTAGTAACAACATAAACCGTACATAGCTAGTTCACCTACAATCTAAGGCACTAGCTAAAACCCGAACCGACCCGTAATCCTACAAGTCTCGCATAATAGCACACATAAAAAGTCTAAGTCTAGGCGCCTATCTCAAGTCACCTAAATCCCTTAGACCATGCTCTGATACCACTTGTAACAACCCAGACCAACCCACGACAATCCATGTTAAATTTTACAACAAAAAAAATTTTTGCTGGTGAGAGGTATTGCACGGCGCGCCATGCTTCCGCGCGGCGCGCGAAATGAAGCTGGCAGCCGGCTGTTTTGCAAGTCCCGAAATGCGAAAAAGATCGAGGTGTTCCCGACACATTTAGCCAAAACGCTTTTAACCGTACATTAATATAAGTAAAACTAACACGATTAATTAATTAAAACGAGTTTTACATCGCGGGGCCCACATATGCCCAAAATACCCCTTTTATACAAAATACAACTTCGACCCAATGAGTTTAAGTTCCAACAAACTACGAGCATGATGTTGGGGATAAACTACCCAATCCTAGGTCAAATCCAAAAGTAATCCAAGCAAGCATCAAAATGGGAAAATCATCTAATCCCGAGCATACCCTTGCCACGTCCGCCTTCGAACCTAAAAATGTAAACAACGAGAGGGTAAGCTAATGCTTAGTGAATGCAATACTTATACGCATACATACATAATCCAATTACTTGCATACACCTACACAACAACACAATAACATTAGCAAACCGCAATAACGAATAAACGAATAATCAACGTACAACAAGTCAACAACATTAGCATAGAGATTTCAACAATAATATACGCCAAATACAATTACGTACAATGCTAATAAAACTACACATCCCAATATACCCAATGTCGACATTCGACTCGATGGTGGCCGACGAAGAGTAGTAGGTCAAATACGTTAACTACTCACCACCCATCGCAACGCGTACGTGGCCGACGAAGAGTAGTAAGTCAAAATCGTTAACTACTCACCACTACGCACCATGAGGCCGACGAAAAGTGAAACCTAAATGTTAACACTTACCTCAATTACAAGGATGGCCGACGAAAAGCGGAACCGCTTACCATCCCACGATAAGTGGCCAACGAAGAGTGAACCCCTAAACGGTTAACACTCACCACTTACCCAAACACACATGTGGCCGACGAAGAGCGATAGGTCAAACGTTAATCACTCGCCACAAACTAAATATACACATGTGACCGACGAAGAGTGATAGGTCAAACATTAACAACTCGTCACATATCCAAACGCACACATGTAGCCGACGAAGAGTGATAGGTCAAACATTAACCACTCGCTACATATCCAAAACGAATATAGCCAACGAAGAGCTATCCACGCGGATATCACTCACTATATTTTTCCCAACTCAAATGTGGTCCACGAAAAGTGAATCCTAACGGATATCACTTACCACCCCGCACACAAGCAACTAAATTATATACATAAGCGTATAAATATTCCACTCACTTTGAAATACTTGAAGAACGTATCCCGCGATCTTAACTTCTTCCACCGACTTCACGCAAATCACCTACGCAAAGTATACATGCAAATAAGCTACTCACAATGCTTATTCGACTTAAACAATACATATGTTCTCCTAGAACATCCTATTGACCAACTTTGACCAAAGACCATTTTTCGCTCGAAAACCTTCATAATCACAAATGACTTGTGATTATGCCTTAACAACATCATTTAAACATGGTTTGGTCATTCGATCACTCATTTAAACACACGACCCGCCCATTTGGTCCTAAAGTGTGTTTTACACCCTATTAAGCATAAAACGACACTCACAAGTCCAAAACTTATGAAATCACTTCCCGCGTTCCCGAAATAGCTAATCTTAACTCTTTTAGCCATTAAACGCCATTTATAGGGTTGTTTACTCAAAAACCCATTTTGACCTAAAACTAGTCAAAACACCAAATTGTAAGTTTACACCCCTAATCACCAACAATCCAAGTAGCTAGTGATTTCATCAACTAATTTAGTTTTACAAACCCACAATATCATCATCCAACCCTAAACCCACCAATATTAGGGTTCTTGCACTAAAACTTAACCCGTTTACCCCAAACTTCCAAGAAATGGGTTTTACATCTACTTTAACACAAACCCTAGCATAATAAACGAATTAACACAACTAAATCCGAATTAGGGTTTTACCTTTTGAAGAAAACGAAGCTAGTACAACAACAACACAAGTAATGAGCTTAAACTTGAAGAATCCAAGCTTCTTCTTCCTCTTCTCAAGCTTTCTCACTCTATTCTCACTCGAGAACTTGAGGTTGAAGATGAGAGTGTTTGTGGACTTGAAAATGATCCAAAAGTGGATCTAAAACTGATCTAAAAGCCACAAATCCGTCCACAAGTGAAAGGACCATAATACCCTTCATTTAGACACTTAAAATGCTGAAAAAAACGCATCAGACCCATTCGGCGCGCCGCGCCAAAAGGTCGCGCGCCGCTCCACACTGCAGGTCAGATTTCAGAAACTTGTTTTGGCCATAACTTTTTGACCGTAGCTCCGTTTTCGATGAATCAAATATCGTTGGAAACGTAATAAGATTTCCTTTCCAATGGTAAGGCTTTGAAACATCAACTCAAATTTATTTGGGGTTGAAAAGATTCGTACACACCTTGTACCTCCAACAACGTCCAGTTTTCTTCGACATTCGAGCAAGCAACACGTACCTGCTTCGTACACTTCTTATACGCATCGTACACCATAAATACAATATGTACAATAAATATTTGGGTCTTACAATTGGGCCATTCAAGATCGAAAAACACATTGGGCCGGTGGCCTATCGACTTGAACTACCTCCACAATTAGAAAAGATTCACAACACCTTTCATGTTTTGAACCTGAAGAAATGCCTAGCTACCGAAGATCTCATTATCCCTTTAGACGAAATTAAGATTGACGAGAAACTAAATTTCGTCGAAGAACCCGTTGAAATTATGGATCGTGAGGTCAAACGACTTAAACAAAGTAAGATTCCAATCGTTAAGGTTCGATGGAATGCTCGTAGAGGACCATAATTCACTTGGGAATAAGAAGACCAAATGAAGTTGAAGTATCCACATTTGTTTCCCAATATCGCACATTAACTAGGTACTATTCTAAATTTCGGGACGAAATTTAATTTAACGGGTGTGTAATGTAACGACCCGGATTTTTCCGCTATATATTTATAAGGTTAATATTAACATAATTAATGTTTCCAACATATTAAGCAATCAAACTCATTAAGACTTAGTTATTTGAAATGAATTTTATACAAACGTTTGGCCACCCAATCTGTCTGACGATTCACGAACGTCATAATTTGAAATAATTATATAATGATGTATATATGGATATATATATACTTATGATTTGTTAAAATGATATTTAAGTATCTCATTATATATAATAACAATTGGTTATATACATAAAATGAGGTTACTAACTTAAAGACTTCAAGACTATATACATATATATAACGATTAACGTTGTAATAACTTCTAAATTAAAATGTATATATATGTATTATTTTAATATGAATTAATACACTTTTAAAGGACTTAAGTACATATATACTAACATACTTATACTCAATAAAGATAGCTATACTCATAATCTCATTCAATTCCATCAAGAATTCTATTCATTTTCATTCGGTATTTACACCCGTATCATACCCAGCTTCCATACTTAAATACTATGAGTATATACCAATATGAAATACCAATTATTACCTCCTTAGCAGCCCTATGAGTCACAAGACAAGAATAAACATGATGGAACCAACATTTTAACTTCTAGTATGCATTATTATGCTATATTCCAAATTTTGATAAAGTTATTATGCTATATTCCAAATTTTGATAAAGTCTCTTAACCATATGCATGACCAACGAATTTTAACCCTCTTTTTACTCATCCATATCATCTATTTAACCCACCTTCACTCTCATAATATTCACACACAAGAACTCCAAGTATTCTCTTCATTTCTTACTCTTTAAACACTCTTTAAACACACATACTTCAAGTCTATACTTTCAATCTTTTGAATCCATTTCAAGAACTCTTTGAAGATCAAGAACATCACTTTTATCTCAGCAACTTTGCTCAATTGATTTGAGGTAGTCACCTTATTCATAATCTTATTCGATTCATATTCATATAGCTATCTTATTTTGAGTTTATAACTAATAACAACAAGAACATAGTTTAGATCATTTCTAAACTTGTTCGCAAACAAACTTAATCCTTCTAACTTGACTTTTAAAATACTTCAACACATGTATTATGACAGTATGTCAAGCTAACATAAGGATATAAAACTTGTAAACACAAAGAACACCTTAAAACTGAACATACGCCGTCATAGATCATCGGGGGCTGTTTTGGGTTTGATTTTAAAAACCTATCCTAAACTTTGAATTAAAAGATTTCCTTTGGTGAAAAATCTTATTTTATATGGATATGAAATATATCCAAAATCCATGGTTAAGCTCTAATTGGAAGTATGTTTTTCAAAAGAGTCATCAAGATGTCGTTCTTACGACGGATATGACTATCTTCTTGTATTTGTCACCTAAACTGTATTTTCGACTATAAACATACTGTTTTTCTGTTTAGATTAGTAAATAACTTTTTGATACAAAACTATGGCAATTCGAATCACTCAAAACGGATTTGTAACGAAGAAATTATGGGTAAAATAAAATTGGATATTTTTGTTTGTTTTTAGCTACGGTTTTGATTAATAAAAATGGATGCTAACCTTATCCTAGCTAACTTACCTTGTATCCTACATGTATTTATACATGTCCTGATCCCGAACTTATGGAAGTACAATTTATAATAGTCGTGATTAAGTTCTACGATAATACATTATAGTCTTAATAAAGATCGTAAGGCACCATATATATATATGACTTGATCACCGTGGATCCGTATACAGCGTTTTGACATATCATATCGACCCATCTATATATATATTTCAGAACAACCATAGACACTCTATATGTGAAGGTGGGAGTTGGCTATACAGGGTTGAGGTTGATTCCAAAATATATATATACTTTGAGTTGTGATCGAGCCTGAGACATGTATACATATTATGTGTCTTACTATATTAAGACAATATATTATATTGTTAGTGAATTCTAACACAATATACGCATTTATATTTATATATATATTTATACTGTTGGACTATCGGACTATTGGACTATCAGACTGTTGGACTACTAATAAAGGACAATTAAAATTATCACAAGTATCATAAGTATGGAATATTAATTATATATATATATCTTGACACAAGAATATTATTATTAGGTTCGTGAATTTGTCAAAGGCCAAGTCTTATTACCATCTATTCGGAAATCATCACAAGTGAGTTATAGTCCCATTTTCACTATCTAAATTATTTTGGGATGAGAATACATGCAAATTTATAAATGTTTTACAAAATAAGCACAAGTTCATGAAACTACATGCTACGATTGTTTTGTTATACCGGATATCTGTACTTATTATTATTATGCTTGATAATCTAATAATTAGTGAAAAACACTAATTGACGCGAATCCTAAAGGTAGATCTACGGGCACCAACCACCCTCATTTTCGAATAGTGGAAATGCTTTAGTACTTCGAAGGGTCCTTGTCATACATTTGAATAGTGGAATGTATGATGTCAGATATCTTAAGCGCTCTATGTTAAGGTCGGTTACCAGGCGACTCATCGTATGAATGATTTTTGCAGTTGTAATGATCCTGCACATTTAATTAAATGAAATCTTGTGGCTTATTAAATGTTATGATTGTTATATAGAAACTAAACCTATAACTCACCAACAATTTTGTTGACTTTTTAAGCATGTTTATTCTCATGTGATTATTAGAAAGCTTCCGCTGTTGCATGTTTACTCAACGTCAAGATTTGGAGTCATCATGCTTTTCTAAATAAATAAACTTGCATTCGGAAACTGTATTTGTAATATATTGTTGGCAAGTATGTAATGGTGTGTGTAAAATACATGTATTTTGAGGAGATTGTCTTTGATCGACAATCAAAACTTATGTTTATAAACCTTTATTCAATAATAAAGGTTATGGTTATTTTAAAATGGATGCAAGCTTTGAAAACGTCTCATATAGAGGTCAAAACCTCGCAAGGAAATCAATTAATATGAAACGTTTATAATTAATATGAATGGGGCATTTCATTCGAGCATTCCAACGAACCTTAATGATTGGTATGTTGCTTTGCTTAAGCCGTTTAACCTCACGGTCCATAATTTCGACTGGTTCTTCTATAAATTGCAGTTTCTCGTTGACTTGGATTTCTTCAAGAGGAATGGTGAGATCTTCCTTTGCAAGACATTTCTTAAGGTTTGAGACATGGAACGTATTATGTATTCCGGCGAGTTGTTGCGGTAACTCGAGTCGATAAGCTACCGGTCCAATACGTTCAATGATCTTGAACGGGCCTACATACCTTGGGTTCAATTTACCCCTTTTACCGAAACGTATTACACCTTTCCAAGGTGACACCTTTAGCATAACCATGTCACCGATCTGAAACTCTAATGGTTTCCTTCGGACATCGGCGTAGCTCTTTTGGCGACTACGGGCTGTTTTCAATCTCTCCTTAATTTGTACTATTTTCTCAGTAGTTTCATGTATGATCTCGGGACCAGTTAATTGTCGATCTCCTACTTCATTCCAACAGATAGGGGATCTACACTTCCTTCCATACAGTGCTTCAAATGGTGCAGCTTTAATGCTCTCGTGATAACTGTTATTATACGAGAATTCTGCTAATGGTAGATACTTATCCCATCCGTTTCCAAAATCGATCACACATGCCCTGAGCATGTCTTCAAGAGTCTGAATTGTTCTTTCACTTTGCCCGTCAGTTTGTGGATGATATGCGGTGCTCATATCCAAACGAGTTCCCAGTGCCTCCTATAGTGATTGCCAGAACTTTGATGTAAATCTACTATCACGATCGAAAATAATGAAAATAGGTATTCCATGCCTTGAAACAATTTCCTTTATATACAATCGTAATAGTTTCTCCTTTCTATCAGTTTCTTTTATAGGCAAGAAATGTGCAGATTTGGTGAGACGATCAACTATCACCCAAATGGTGTCATAACCCCAAGCAGTCTTTAGTAGCTTTGTGATGAAATCCATGGTAATACCATCCCATTTTCATTCTGGGATTTCTGGTTGTTGAAGTAACCCTGACGGCTTCTGGTGTTCTGCTTTGACTTTGGAACAAGTTAAACATTCCCCCACATATGTTGCAACATCTGTCTTCAGATTAGGCCACCAATAATGCGTCTTAAGATCTTGATACATTTTTCCAACTCCATGATGTATCGAGTATCTTGTCTTACGCGCCTCATTCAATATTAACTTCCTTAATCCACCAAACTTCGGTACCCAAATACGGTTTGCGAAATATCGAATTCCGTCTTCCCGTATAACAAGTTGCTTCTCATACTTCTTCATTACTTCATTTCCTATGTTTTCCTTAGTGAGAGCTTCTCGTTGAGCCTCTTTGATTTGTGAGTTGAGATTCATGCGAATTTTTATGTTCATTGCTCGTACTCGAATTGGTTCCCGTTCCTTTCTGCTTAAAGCATCGGCCACCACGTTCGCCTTCCCGGGATGATAGCGAATTTCACAATCATAGTCGTTTATCAGCTCAACCCACCTACGTTGTCTCATATTTAGCTGTTTCTGATCAAAAATATGATGAAGGCTTTTATGATCCGTAAACACAGTGCATTTAACTCCATATAAGTAGTGTCTCCATATCTTTAATGCAAACACTACTGCTCCCAATTCTAGATCATGCATCGTATAATTCCGCTCGTGAATCTTCAATTGTCGAGATGCGTACGCTATAACCTTCTTTCGTTGCATAAGGACGCAACCAAAACCTTGTCGCGAAGCATCACAATATATCTCAAAATCATCGTTCCCTTCTGGTAACGATAAAATAGGCGCTGTAGTCAACTTCTTCGTCAGTAATTGAAATGAATTCTCTTGCTCTGAGGTCCATTCGTACTTCTTCCCTTTTTGCGTTAATGCTGTCAACGGCTTAGCTATTTGGGAAAAATCTTGAATAAACCTTCTATAATAACCAGCTAACCCCAAAAATTGGCGTATCTGCGTTGGTGTCTTAGGAGTCTCCCATTTTTCAATGGCCTCAATTTTAGCTGGATCAACCTGAATTCCTTTGCTACTAACAACGTGACCAAGAAATTGCACTTCTTTCAACCAAAAAGCACACTTAGAAAATTTGGCGTATAGCTTTTCTTTTCTTAACAATTCTAATATTAACCTTAAATGCTGTTCATGCTCTTGCTCACTCTTGGAATAGATAAGAATATCGTCAATGAAAACGATAACAAACTTATCTAAATACGGACTACAAACTCGATTCATGAGGTCCATGAATACAGCTGGCGCATTTGTCAATCCAAACGGCATGACTAAAAATTCGTAATGACCATAACGTGTCCGAAAAGCTGTTTTCGGAATGTCTTCTTCTTTGACACGTAATTGATGATAGCCCGATCTTAAGTCGATTTTTGAGTAAACACATGATCCTTGTAATTGATCAAATAAGTCGTCAATTCTCGGTAATGGATACCGATTCTTAATAGTTAACTTATTTAATTCACGATAATCTATACACATCCTAAAAGATCCATCTTTCTTTTTAACAAATAAAATTGGAGCTCCCCACGGTGAAGTACTTGGTCGTATAAATCCACGATCCAGTAATTCTTTTAACTGACTCTGAAGTTCTTTTAACTCAGACGGTGCAAGTCTATATGGAGCACGAGCAACCGGTGCAGCACCTGGTACAAGATCTATTTGAAACTCTACAGACCTAAAAGGAGGTAGTCCCGGTAATTCTTCCGGAAATACATCGGGAAAGTCTCTTACTACATTTACATCGTTAATATTCTTCTCCTTTTCTTCAACTTTCTTTACATGTGCTAGGATGTCATAACATCCCTTTTCTAAGCACTTTCGGGCTTTCAAACAGCTAATGAGATTTAGGTTCGAGTTACCTTTATCTCCGTAAATCATTATCATTGATTTATCTTTTCGGGGAATGCGAATTGCCTTTTCAGCACACACCACTTCGACTCCTACTTTGGACATCCAGTCCATGCCAATAATTATATCAAAACTTCCCAATTCAACAGGTTTCAAATCAATCTTAAATATTTCTCCTGCTATCTCTATCTTACAATCATGACAGATTTTATTGGCTCTTAATAACTTACCATGAGCTAATTCAATTAAATACATGGCATCCAAGGGTAATGATGAGCAATTTAACTTAGTATAAAAGTCTTTATTCATGTAACTTTTATCGGCACCAGTATCGAATATAACAGATGCTGATAAATTATTAACAGAAAACGTACCCGTAACCAACTTCGGGTCTTCTCGTGCCTCTCTGGTATTGATATTAAACACCCTTCCACGAGCAGGTTCATTCTTCATTTCTGCATTCGGGCAATAAGTCTTAATATGTCCTGGTTTTCCACACCCAAAACAAATAACCGGGCCTAACGCAGTTCCATTTGCGTTGGTGGCAGGAGTTTTGGTATTTCTTGCGACAGGAACCCTACAATCCTTAGTGTGATGACCCCTTCGGTGGCATTTGTCACACACAATATTGCAATAGCCTGAGTGATGTTTATAACACCTATTACAATAAGGTTGTCGTCCTATGTATCCTGCGCCTGTCCTACTACCCGCACCTTGTACAATTTCTGGTTTCTTGTTGGATTGTTGATGGTAACCTCGATCACGATTACCTTCCCACTTTCTTTTGTTTTCCGATGTCTTGACATTGGTGTTCTTATCCAGAATAATCTGGTCCATCAGTTCATTTGCCATGGTGATGGCCTCATGAATTGTCTTAGGTTTCGATGCTGTAACATTTGCCTTGACATTTTTGGGCAACCCATCCTTGTACAAATCAATCTTCCGTTTTTCGGTTGGTACCAATTCGGGACATAGCAAGGCTAATTCCATGAATCGTTGATTGTAATTGGTGAGTTCAGTACCAACAACTTTCAGACTTCGTAATTCAGCTTCCAATTTCCTAACTTCATTTCTTGGACAATACTCGTTGATTAGCATTGTTTTGAATTCTTCCCATGGAGTATCATAAGCTACATCTCCTCCCACAGCCTTCACATAGTTTTTCCACCACGTGAGTGCACTATCTTGTAAAGTGCACGATGCATACTTGGTCATGTCCTTCTCAACACAACCACTGATTTTAAACACGGACTCTATCTTTTCGATCCACCGGGTTAAACCGATTGGTCCTTCTGTTCCACTGAATGATGAAGGCTTGCAACCTTGAAAAGTCTTATAAGTGCATCCTACACGAGGATTTGGGTTAACTGCAGCAGCTCTTGCAGCCTCGACCCATAACATTCTGTCGTTCACTCGTTGATTTATGAGTTCCTCGACTTCTTGTTCCGTCATTCGGTTCACTCGCGCCATTTTCTTCTATAAGAATGAAAAAAAATAATTATTCACATGGAATATTTTAGATGTAGTATGTAATTACAGTACATCGCAACTTATTAATAATATGAAGCAGTTATTATTATAAAAGCCTTTTCTTCTTATTAGCGTTTTATAATTATATCTGTGGTAGTACCTACCCATTAAAGTTCATACTTAATAGCTTAGTACGGAAATCAATTACTACCATCCAAATAATACTCAACCATGGAAAATTATTGCATTTCACACTCCAGTATTTTACATAAGCTTATCTTACATCAAACATTAAGCAAACCACACTAGTAATATTATACAAAATGTTATTTGATCCCATGGTTTTTAAACAACAGTGCATCATTCAGCCTATATCCCAAAACATTTATGTTCAGGGAATCCCCCAACGCGAATCCTAGCTGTCTCCCTACGTTTTGGCTGAGGGGCCGAAGAACTAGATGCCGGGATAGCACTAATAGGAATAGCGGGGATAGGGGTGGTAGTGTCCAGTGAAGTTGGTGCCACAACATCCTTACTAATCTCAGGATTTGGATTTTCTAATTCATTAGCCTTTCGTTTCTTTCCTAGTTTGATCTCGTCTTTCTTAATTTCATGTTTTTCTTCCTCCTCCGGTTCACTTTCCGGTTCCTCTGTAGTTAGTTCATCCGGATATTTGTGAGTCTTCCCCAAAGGTGTCGTTTTCGTCATCAGATAGGTTAATGACTGTAATACCATATGGGGAATCGGGTTCGGAGTCGCTGAATATGATAATAAGTTCTGAGCCGGACATCTAACACACAACAACTATCAAGTTAGTATCTCATAATATTTACATATCAATTTTTAACCAACAATGATAAGCAATAGTTTTTAGAATCCGACACGGTCAAAGTCCAGACTTACTAATGCATCCTAATGACTTATCAATTAGACACACTAATGTAAACCTGGTTCGCTAAGACCACCGCTCTGATACCACTGAGACGACCCGACCTTAACCATAAGGACGAATACAATAACATATGATTTCATTGCGAGGTATTGACCTCTATATGCGACGTTTTTCAAAAACTGTATTCATTTTTTACAATACAAACCATAACTTTTATTTAAAAACCAAAGTTTATAACAACATAATACTGATTACCGCCTAGCGATAATCTTGGCCTTACAAACTTTACATGTAATAACGACAACACGATTTCCAACATATTTTACATTACAAATCTTCCGATATGCAGTTTTATTTTTGACACAAATGTGCGAACTCCAAATCTTGCTTAAGTTCAACATGATGCAGCGGAAGCTTTTAGTTATCACCTGAGAATAGACATGCTTAAAACGTCAACATAAAGTTGGTGAGATATAGGTTTAATGCCGACAGCGATATAAATATAGACCACAAGATTTCATATGTAAACATTTTAGTAAAAATATTCTAAGTTGTTGAGCACTTGGTAACCATACTTAACATTTAATCAACGTCGCATATTCCCTTTATTATGAAATCTCCCTACACCTTACCATGTGTAGTAACGAAACGAGGTACTGTGCAACCGTTAAAATACTGGTCGTCCAGTCCGGTTGGGGTCGTCAGGCCCGATAGATCTATCAAGAGGATTCGCGTTTACAATACCCATGTAAATTGTAGTTACCAAGCTACAGAGAAATATGCCAGTGGTACAACTCAACGTAGAATATATATTTTTAGTCACTTGTGTCTATAACGTAAATCATAAAATGCATGTATTCTCATCCCGAAATATTTAAAGTTTAAAAGTGGGACTATATACTCACTTTTGTCTTGAAGATAATAACACGACTTGGTCTCCGATTGATATCACGAACCTAACCATATATAATATATCAATATATTTTCTTTTTAAGAAATAAACGTTTCATATATATACTTTTAATACTTTTAATACTTTTTATAATTTCTTAGTCCGTAGTTAGCAGTCTAATGTTAGTAGTCCACAATTAGATGCTTAATGAAATAAATAAAGACCCCATCGTATTCATGTTGATCGAAATTAATCTTGACCCACGGTACCGTGTTGTCAAATGACATGTTGCGTACATAAAGTACCGGTGTTGTCAAATGACGTGTTGCGAACGTACATGAGGTCTTATGATTAATCTTCTCGTGTTGTTTACGGGTGGTCCTGAAATATATAAAATTAAATCATGAGTAAATATATATGAAATATCATATTAATTAGAAAAGATATGATTTATTTAATTTTTCTCCAATTATTTTCGTTGTTAAACAAGCTTTGGACACCCGATCTTATTTTAGTCGTAGTTTCTTCGTTACAACTCCGTTTTTGTTGATTCAACTTGCCATCTCCTTGGATCGAGTCAAAATTTAAGAATATGAACTGTAAATACCATGGTTTATATTCGGAATCACGGGTTATAGTCCAAACTCGAGGTGAATCTTATGAAAGTAATCATTTTGTCATGAAAACATCATTTAATGATCATTTTTCTAAAAATACTTATACTTTGAATTAAACCATGAAATTTTTATGTGATAACATATTCATAAGAAATATAATTTTTCCAGAACATGAACTTCTAATTCAAAGTTCAAGTTGGTTTTTAATTATCCAACCCAAAACAGCCCCCGGTTACATTCTGACGCCGTAGATTCAGTTTTAAGGTGTTCTTTGTAAAAACAAGTTGTATCTTGTTAAGTTAGCATATCATTATGATATATTACAGGTCTTGAAGTGTTTTAAAAGTTAAGTTAGAAGGATCTATTTAGTTTGCAAACAAGTTTGAAATCATTCAAACTATGTTCTTGTTGTTAAAATTTTATATCACAAAATAAGATAGCTATATAAATATGAATCGAAAAAGGATTTTTAACAAAGTTACTACCTCAAGTTACTTGGACAAGATAGCTGTAAAAGATGAGTAAAATCCTAGAACCAAAAGAGTGGTGGAGTTGGATTAAAAGGTTGGAAGTAAACTTGTAAATTTGAAAGGATTTTTGAAGTGTTTTTGGAAAGGTTTTCTTATGATATTTAAGTGTTGTTTTTGAAGCTAAATCTTCATGGTAACTTGCTGGGATTATGATGAACACTTAAGGTTCTTAAGAGTGTGTTTTTGTTTAAAGAAAAGAGGTAGTAAAAATTGAAAATGGATGAGATATTTAAAGACATAAAAACATGTTTTATGGAATCATGGACAAAATTTCATGTTGTATTTTTATGCAATTAGTCAACAAACTTCCAAATTCTAATTACCTTATACCTAGGGAAGTAACATGGCTGATTAAAAGGTTGATTTGATGTGTATATACCAATAGTAAATACATCTAGAAGATGAGTATGATACGGGTACCTATACTCTAGGTGTACGTATAGAAATTTTTGAGAAAACGGAACGAGGATTCAAATATAGCTATCTTTTGTAAATATACTTATATTGTTTTATGTATGTAAGCCCTTTAAAAGTGATAAAATACATATCTATACGATGCATGTATAAGTATTATAGGTTATAAGTATTTATGTCGAAGAACGTTACGTATAATTATCGTTTTGAAAACTTAAGTTAGTAGTTTCAAAATATACTTATAACTCATTGTTATTAGTACACAATGAGATGTTAAACATCCTTAGATCATGTTAAATATATATAATTACATATATATACACAAACGTATAATTATCGTATGTTATATAGTTCGTGATATCATCGGTCAAATTGGACGGTCAAACGTTATGTAAAACTCTTTTCAAAATCATAAATCTCAACAATTTAGATTGCTTATCATGTTGGTAAGGTTTAATTTATGTAAATATTAATCTTATAAGTGTAAAACGATCGGAAAAATCCGGGTCGTTACACTCACTATGTTGACTAAAGACCAATTGATTACCAACCCAAACCAAGACCCCAATCCCTTGGAATCCTTAATTTGATTGTCTAGATCACCTAAGTGTTGAAGTACATGATGCTTCACTAGTCAAATCCCTTTGAAAGCTACACAACTCATATAATGAAACTAAAGTCTAAAACAAGCATAACAAAGGATCTTTTGGCTAATTCTAATTACAAATCACAATCGTCAAACTAATAGATTCATCTAAACACGATCAATAACATCAATATGAACAACCCATAGCATTCAAGCTTCATAAACAAGTGTACATAATAAAATCTATCCAATCATGGCTAGAACTAGATCACTATAATCAAACAGAGTAAATCTAAACAAAATTAAGCAATAAACAAGAGTAGATTGTACCAAACTTAAGAAATTACAAAAGTGCTAAATGAAGAAGATGAAGATGATAAAGAACAAGCCCTAGATCTTGCTCCACTCTCTTAATCTTGATGTAGAATGGAATGGATGATGGAAACCTGATGAAAACCTTAAGAAAATAGCTAAGAAACCTTAAAATTGATCAGCCACCACGAACTAATTTATTGAATGAATGATATGGATGAAACCCTCAACTCTTCCTTTTTATACTCTTCAAAATCTGTCTAGAAAACGTAGGTAGAACGTCATTCCATTTTAAGGAACGTCGTTCTTGCGCTTCAGAAATGGAACGTCGTTCTGGTTGACACAACGTCATTCTTGAACAAATGTGGAACGTCATTCTTTCAAAGGAACGCCGTTCCTGAATCGTGCTAGAAAATCCATCTCTTTCTGCTTCCATTTCCTTTTAAATTTCCCAGGTAGAACGTTGTTCTTAGCTTTAGAACGTCATTCTTGCTTATGGAATGACATTCCTTGATGATGGAACTTGTTGTCAGGATGAGCACTTTGCAGTTTTCTTGATCATTTAGCACACTTTGGTCAATTTTACACTTAGAACTGCAAAAGCACTCAGAACGCGATTGAACCCAAGATCATAACCTTTTTGAATACTTTGGAGAGGTAAACCTAGTGAAACGAGGTAGATATTGCATGAGAAACATAGCGTGGATGAGCAATATCATATGGATAAGAAACTTCTAGTGGCACCACAGTCAAACAGTACAAAAACAATGTGATTATTTAGAAGAAACGTACCAGTAACCAAGTCAGTGTCCTCATGAGCCTCGTGAGCATTGATATTAAATGCTCTTCATCTTTGTTTCGCTGGTCCTTTCTTGTTTAGAGATTCATTTCTAAAGTTCCCCTTCTGACTGCACTTATAACACGTCTTCACGGCTTCAGTATTAGTAGCAGGAGGATTTACAGTACTAGTAGTCTTTGACCAGCAGTTCTTGGTCAGGTGCCCTATTTTCTTGCACTTTCCACAAGTCACACTGCATCTTCCCTCATGGTGTCTCTCACACCTTGAACAGTAAGGAGCCTTTCTTGGATATCCTTTCCCAGAAACTTCCTGCTTTTTGGATGACTAGGAGTTTCTAGTCATTTCCTCTTATTATCCTCAGATTTCACTTCAGCAGCACGTTGAGTAACTTGATCCATGAGATCATTTGTCATATTAATGGTCTCTTGAAAATTTTGGGGTTTGAAAGCATGAACATTAGCTTGAATATTTTCAGAAAGACCCTTAACATAACGGTTGATTTTCTTCCTTTCAGTTGGGACCATACCCGGACATAGCAGAATCAATTCCAAATAGCGGTTGGTGTAAGTAGAAAGATCAATCATAACGTTTAGATCCCATAACTCTGCCTCCATCTTCTTAACTTCATTATCAAGACAATACTCAGTAGTCATATGGGTTTTGATGTCTTCCCAAGGGATGGCATCAGCATCCTCGAGACTCATAGGTCGAGTAATAGAATTCACCAGGTCAAAGCTTTACCTTCCAGTGTTAAAGTAGCAAACGTTACCCAGTTAGTTTGAGCATAGTTACTAATACTAAACACTGACTCCATCTTCTCAATCTAATGGGTTAGACCCACCGTCCTTCAATGCCTTTTAATGGTAGTGGCTTACAAGCCATAAATTCCTTGTAAGTGCAGTTTTGTCTAGTGTTCGAGCCTCCAGGAATATTAGCCATTGCAGCAGAGACACCTTCATTGATAAATGCTCAGAGTTCATCAGGACTGTAAGTTCGTCTTCCGACCATTATTCTTCAAACAATTTAATAAATACAGAGTTAGCATCCTCGGATACACAGTTATTGCAAAAGGGATTTTAGCATTGATTAATAACAAATAATTCTTTAATAAGTAAGTAAATAAATATTTGTTATAATTTAAATCAAAGTTTTATTAATAATATCAGAAATTGAAATTACATTATTGTCCATGAATGGACTTATTCAATCCTAAAATACAGAAATAAAATTATTAATCCAACTCTAAAGCAATAACTAATTAGGAGGAGGAATGCCCAATGCCTTCATGATCACTTCACAAAAATTCATCACAATACTCATATCCTCCTCCAAATGACCCACACGTGTACACATCTCTTCCAGATGGTCACAATTAACATAAATCACTTATTGCATATCAGTAATCCCACTCTTAGTAAATTTGGCAGATTCTTCCTTCAAAATGGTTAAGTCTTGTTTCATTGTTAGGACGTTGTCCCTAAGTTCGGTCACATCTTATTGAAGAGAACTTCCATCAGAAACAGTCACAGTAATCGGTGATTTTGGCTTCTTGAACTCATAACTTAAGTCGACATACATGGGAGCTTTATCTGGATGTTTTCTTTTCAGTGGCGAATATTCAGGCTCTTCAAGAGGCTTAGGTGAATTGACTTCTTGCTCGGATTCTTCTTCCTGTTCTTCCTCATCCAGATCCTCTTCCTCTTCCGGACCTTCTAAATACTCAGTCACTTCATTTTCCTCAGAGGAACGACCAGAATAATCGGGGTGATTTTTCCATTCGAAGGAGGTCGCAGGGTGGTAGCTCGGTGAATGGTTAGTGTCGAGTCCCCAAAATAATTAAGGATTTAATTATGACAAAACAGATCTTATTTACACTAAAATGTTATGTGCAGCCAGCACAAGTTTGTTTATGTATAGTCAGCTAATATAGTTGTGTCGAGTGTTTAGTATGCTGCCTAGTCTACCAGCACAAGGTAGAGTGTATTCTTCGAATCAGCACAGGTTGTGTACTCAGCAAAGCAAGAATAACAAGTGACTCAGAATATGAAGAACCAGTATGTCTGGTTAGCAGCATGCAACACAAGACAGCCATGCTCCATTACAAGCATGGTAGTTTCCTAAGTGGTCTACATCAAATGTACTATTCAACAAAAGTCGAAGACAAAGTTGAACAGAAAAGGACACGCGTCAGCGGCTGACAAGTGACCTTACAAGACCACGTGGGAATGCAGAAGTTTAACGCATGTGCAGACATGGGTTATCCTTTGTCAACGCTTAGGGAACACAACATTCTATTTGTTTAAACAAATAGTGGTGCTAAACCAAATTAGGGTGTTCCTGCAAATAGCTACCAAAGAGGAAAGAAGGGAGCACGCCTTCTGACACAATTGTCCCTACAAGTACAGACATCCTATGTACCAGTGGACAATGGATCAAATACACGGATAATAGGACTACTATAAATTGATGTATCCACTATTGTAACTAGTGGTGTGGGTTTTACTACTTAGAGTCTAAAACGTGTAATAGCTTTTAGTTTACCTCTTAGCTATAATCTAGGTATTCTGTATCAACCAACTATCATTCTGCCAAGGATAGTTGTGATTCTTTGTGATTCAATCAAAAAAGAATAACCGTTGAATATTACCTGTGACTCTATTTAATTTACAT
Organism: Rutidosis leptorrhynchoides; assembly: GCF_046630445.1. NCBI lineage: Eukaryota > Viridiplantae > Streptophyta > Magnoliopsida > Asterales > Asteraceae > Rutidosis > Rutidosis leptorrhynchoides. The sequence continues at coordinate 233,795,195 of NC_092343.1, forward strand.
GCTTGAATACTAATCGTGTTTAACTGTTAAGTTAATTAAGAAGAAATTGTATTCACCCCCCCCCCCTATAATACTCCTGTTGTTATTAAGGGACCAACAACTAGTACCAGAGCTTCAGTCTTGATAATTAATATCTTGGATCTGAATTCTCTCATGGCTGCATACTCAAATACAGCTTACCTTGAAAATGGCTCATCCAATAGACCACCCAAATTTGATGAAGATGAGTATGAAACTTGGAAGGCAAGATTCATGCTTCACCTTGAGTATTGACCCACTCATGCCTGGTATTGCCACAAATGGTCCATTTGTTCCTACTGAGACTATTGGTAGTGCTCCAGCTACAGCTGACACTCCTGATGTTCCTGGCAGAGAGGTTATTCTCACTCCTTCTAAATGGGATGCTGAGGATAAACGTCGTGTTGGACTTGACCCTAAAATCAGAACCCTGTTAGCTATAACTTTGCCTAACCCACTGTTCAAACTGATTAGGGGAAAAGAAAATGCTAAGCTTATGTTGGACTATCTAGATGTCACCTGTGAGGGTATGGGTGAGGTAAGGCAGAACAGAATAATTGCTTTGAAAAGAGAATATGAAATGTTCTTTGCCTACAAGAGTGAAACCCTTAAGCAAACATTCATTAGGTTTAACTCCTTGATTGCAGACCTAATCACTTTGAATGTCACCTATACTGAATTTGAACAAGTAGACAAATTCATTGATTCACTGCCTACTAAATGGAAACCTGTTACTGACCCTTTAAGAACCACTCAGACCTTAAAGAACTTTAACATGTCTTCTCTCTATAGTTCACTTTGGAACCATAAGAAGGCAGAAGCTAAATTTGAACTTAACTTATAAGAAAACTTTAGGTCTGCCCCCACCACTTCAAAATCTTCTAAGACAGCTGATACTGCTCTTATTGATGCTGCTAAAAAGAAAGCTCAAAACGCTTTACTGGTTCAAAAGTTGTTAGCAGAAGAAGAGTCAGCTGATAGTGATGGAGACAGTGGTACTGGGTCTGAAGAAAGCAATGATGATGAAAGTGATGTGGAAGGGTTTGCTGAAGGTATGTCTTTGCTGGCTAGGCAGTTAAAAAGGTTCAATCGCAATAGAACCAGTAAGTCATACAAAGGGAGTAAGAAACCAAGTGCTAGGTATAGCAGCAAGTCAGTCAAGGGTCCTAAATCTGAGTGTTATAATTGTGGGAAGGTTGGACATTTTGCTGCTGAATGCATGTCCAAGAAACCTTCAACTTCACATGCTAACTCTTTCTCAAAAGCTGATAAGTACAAGAACAAGTACAAAGCTATGAAAGTTCAGATGAAGGAAAGTGCTAAGACTGATAAGAAGCGTAAAAATCCAGAAAAGGTTCTAGTTGCTGAGCATCATGATTGGGATGAAACCAGCTCGTCTTCATCTTCTGATAGTGACACTGATGATGATGGTGCTGGTTATGCTTCTGGTAAAAAGCTGTGTTTAATGGCCAAGGAGGTCGAGGAGTCTGATGAGGATGATGGTGGTAGTAAGTTTTTGGCTGATATGAGGGAAGCTGATCAGAAAAGAGATTCACCTCAATGGAAAACTAAAATGATGTATAAGGTTGATAATTTTCGAACTTATACTGATGATGAGAAAGCCGAAATGTTTGACTACCTAAGAGTTGACTTATGTAGAGGCAGCAAACGTGAAGAAGTTTTGAAAACTGATAACAGATCTTTAAATGAGAAACTTAAAAGCAAAAATGATGAAATTAAAATCTTGAAAGATGATATTTCCAAACCTGAAAAACAAAACTTTGCTTTAAAGTCTCTTCACGTTGAGGCAGCAGAAGTCAAGAACCAGCTGGATAATCTTAAAAAGGTTGTCGCTTCATGGTGTACATCTGCTCAACGCACAGCTAAGTGTGTTAACAAGCAGGTGTCTGCCCAAGTTGAATCTTTCTATGCTGGTGACTATGTTGCTGCTGCTGCTATTGCAGAAGTTACTTTCACGGACCCGATTCTTGAAACTGATCGTGAAGTTGTCTTGCCAAATACTTTTGCCAAGATTGTTAAGGGTAAAAAGGTCTTGACAAATAAGTTTGTTAGACCTGCTGTGTCCCCACCACCTGCCATGAAAGAGATTTTGGAGGATGAAGTGAGAGCAAGAGAAGCCAGTACCTCAATTGATGAGACTACTGACCCCTCAAGCATCTACTACATGACTCCAAAAGATAGATGTATTAAAAGGTAAATCACTGCAAAATAATCTAAGGAAAATTAAATCAACTGATTCTCCTTCGTGTTCGAGTTCCAATTGTGCTGAGCCAGCTGATGACAAACTTACTGGTCAACCAGTAGCTGTAGATAAGCCAGTCAAACGAAATACTGGCAAGTCCAAGACAGCAGGTAAAACTCCTACTAGCTCATCAGCTTCAGTAGATAAGCCAATAACTTCCCACGCTGGCTCGTCAAGTGATAAAGGCAAAGCAATATTCCATGACTATGGTACTGGTTCTAAGAAGAAAGCTACCCATAAAGGAAAAGCAAAAGTGAACTTGAATGATGAGCTGTCTATCACTGAGATTATGACAGTCAAGTTTGACCAGCTAATTGAGGCAGTAACCAAAAGTCGACCTGATCTTACTGCCCCTATTAGATCTGTGTATGATCAGCCACCAAGGCCAAAGGTGAGAAAATGCTACAAATGTGGCAGCAGAAATCACCTGGCCAACCAGTGTACTCAAACCCAGACCCCCTCTACTACTGCTTCTTCTATCAAGCCAGCAAAAAAGAAGAGATCATCAAAAATGACTCTTCCAGAACCCATCCTCGGATGGGTTCCTAAAAGAACTAATCTCTCAGCTACTGTGAAGGGCATTCAAAACAAGCAAATCTGGTATCTTGATAGGGGTTGTTCGAGACATATGACCGGAAGTAAGTCCCTGCTAATGGATTATCAGGAAAAGGATGGTCCAGTTGTCTCATATGGAGATAATTCGTTGGGTTACACAAAGGGTTTTAGTACTTTGACAAATGGGAATGTCACGTTCTCAAATGTTGCATATGTAGTTGGGCTTAAACATAATTTACTCAGCATAAGCTAACTGACAAGTAAGAATAAGATAGTCCAATTCAGAAGGAAAATTGGCACTATTTTTGATAAGATAGGGAAGTCACTGCTGACTGCAAAACGTCATGAAAACATGTACCAAATTGACATGAACACAGCAGTCACAACAACTGATACTTGTTTCTATTCAAAGGCAGTAGACAACCTGAAGTGGTTTTGGCACAAGAGACTCTCACATCTCAACTTCAAAGATATTCACAAATTATCCAGTAGAGGTTTAGTGTCTGGGCTACCCACGATGTCTTATGTTAAGGACAGATTGTGTCCTGGTTGTGAAAAGGGAAAACACCACCATGCCTCGTTCAAATCAAAGCAAATCTCATATGTTGAGAAACTATTTCATTTACTTCATATGGATCTGTTTGGTCCTGTTAATGTGGCCAGCTGTAGTGGGAAAAAGTATACACTGGTTATTGTTGATGAATATTCCAAATACACTTGGGTATTCTTTCTGAAGCAAAAGAGTGAAGCTGCTGATGAAATTATCAATTTTATCAAAAGAACAGAGCTTTTGAATGGGCAGCTGGTGAAATAACTTAGAAGTGATCATGGTACAGAATTCAGAAATGCTACATTGGAAGAATTTTGTGCTGACAAAGGTATTTCCCAGAACTTTTCTGTTGTGAGAACACCTCAACAAAATGATGTTGCAGAAAGAAGGAACAGAACTCTCATTGAAGCAGCAAGATCTATGTTGGCTGAGTCTGGGTTGAAGAATTCATATTGGGCAGAAGCTGTGAATACTGCCTGTTTTACCCAGAATAGATCTCTTATAGTAAAAAGACATCAGAAAACTGCTTATGAAGTTCTTAAAGGAAGAAGACCCTCAATTTCATTTCTTCATGTATTTGGCACTCCGTGTTACATTCTAAACAATAGGGATCAGCTGGGAAAGTTCGATGCTAAGGCTGATGAAGGTATATATCTTGGATATTCCAACATGTCAAAGGCATATAGGGTCTACAACAAGAGAAGGGGTTGTTTTGAAGAATCCATTAATGTTACATTTGATGAAACTGCCCCTACTTCATCTACTGGTCATGAAGATGAAGTGTTACTGTTTGAAGAGCCTGCTCAGCAAGCTCTAGATGATGAAGAACCAGCAGCACAACCCTCACCAATCCATGCTGCTGGGTTCTCTGATGATGATATGGAACACTCTGTTCCATCTGTGTCCAAACCAAGTGGACCTACTGGCTCTACTGAAGTTTTACAACTTGAACATAGGTCTGCTGGTTCTGAAAGATCACAAGTTGGTACTGATTCCACTAATATTGAACAGCTGTCTCCTACTGCTGCTCAAACTACTGAACCAACTGATGATCAAGATGTTATGTGTTCCACAACCAGCTCACATGTTCATAACTCTAAATGGACAAAGGAGCACCAAATTGAGCAAATCATTGGTAATCTGGCTAGTGGTGTCAAAACAAGAAGGCATGCAACCAACAACTTTTGTATGCATGGCAACTTTGTGTCTAACATTGAACCCACATGTCCTGAAGAAGCACTTAAGGATCCTAGCTGGGTAGGAGAAATGCAAGATGAACTTACTCAGTTTGATAGGAATAAAGTATGGAAGTTGGTACCTGAACCAGAAGATAAGACAAAGAAAATCATTGGTACCAAGTGGGTGTTTAAGAACAAGATGGATGAAGATGGGATTGTAATCAGAAACAAAGCAAGGTTGGTTGCTCAAGGGTTTAGACAGGAAGAAGGTTTGGATTATGGGGAAACGTATGCACTAGTGGCTAGGATGGAAGCTATCAGATTGTTCTTGGCATATGCTGCTAAGATGAACTTTAGGGTATTCCAGATGGATGTTAAATCTGCATTTCTGAATGGGAAGCTGCAAGAAGAAGTCTTTGTCAAACAGCCTCCTGGTTTTGTAAGCTTGAAATATCCAGACCATGTCTACAAGTTAGACAAAGCTCTTTATGGCCTCAAACAGGCTCCAAGAGCATGGTATGAGACACTTCATGTGTATCTCACTGGTTTAGGTTTTAAAGTTGGAACAATTGATACCACTCTGTTCTCAAAAGAGATAGATGGTGATCTTTTGTTGGTACAGATATATGTGGATGATATTATTTATGGTTCTAAAAATGAAACACATTGTCAAGAATTTTCAAAACTTATGTCAAAGACATATGAAATGAGTTTACAAAGGGATCTGGAATACTTTCTAGGATTGCAGATCAAACAACTTGATAATGGGATTTTTATAAGTCAAGATAAATATATCAAAGATATATTAAAGAAATTTGGTCTGACCTGTTTAAAAGATATAGGGACTCCAATGGCATCATCCATTAAAATAGATGCTGATCCCAATGGTGAACCAGTCAATATCACTGAATATAGAGGTATGATTGGATCCCTGCTTTATCTCACTGCAAGCAGACCAGATATTATGTTTGCCACATGTCTCTGTGTCAGATATCAAGATGATCCTAAAGAGTCACACCTGCTAGCAGTAAAAAGAATATTTAGGTACCTAAAAGGTACTGCTAAACGTGGTCTTTGGTATCCCAAAGACCAGGATTTTGAGCTAATTGGGTATTCAGATGCTGACTTTGCAGGTTGTAAAATAGACAGGAAAAGTACTGCTGGTGGATGCCAGTTACTGGGTGGTAGGCTAGTCAGCTGGACAAGCAAAAAGCAAAATACTGTGTCCACATCTACTGCTGAGGCAAAATATGTTTCTGCTGGTAGTTGTACTGCTCAAGTACTATGGATACAAAGCCAGCTGAAGGACTATGGAGTTCATGTTACAAAAACTTCAATCTACTGTGACAACACCAGTGCAACTGCTATCACCAACAATCCTGTGATGCATTCAAGGACTAAGCACATTGATGTTCGGTATCATTTCATAAGGGATAATGTTCGAAAAGGATATGTTGAGCTACATTTTATTTCTACAGACCAGCAGTTAGCAGACCTATTCACAAAGCCATTAGATGATAAACTTTTTAACTATCTCACCTCTGAGCTGGGTATGCTTGAACTTTAAATAAAAGACAAGTTTGTTAGTGTGCTGGCTCTACAACATGTAGGGCAAACCAGTAAGTCACATTCTTTTGCTTACTGCCTACATACAAACACTCAGCACAACAAGGTCTTTTACACTTTGGTTACTCAAAATGTTTTTAAATGAAATAATAAATAGCTCACAATATTAAATGATTCCTTAAAACTGAAACTCATTTACTCCCAATGATTTAAATTAAGTTCATGACATATTAAATGTAACAAAGTATTTTGTATTTCATACAAAACTTATTTTGTAGTTTTTAAATCAATTTTGAATTAAAACCTGCTGCATTTAATGCTGAACGGGAGATATGAGTGTTCAAGCCGTATATACGTCTTGTCAACAGTCTGTGTCCCCTCAAAAATGTGCCAGTCTGTCACATTTTCCCACGCGCCTGCAGATTACAGTTGCCATTTTCTCTCTCCTGCGCTTTTTCACCCAATCAGAACGGATAAAAGAGTGTTTTATCTTCCATAATAACCTTCAGTTATTCATTATTCAAAAACACATACTCTTTTCCTCTCAATAATCTTCCAATCTTCAAACTTTCAAATCTTCAGATCTTCATCCTTACATTTCATCAATGGCAGAACAATCACAATCACCATGTGTTGAGAACCAGCCAGATGAACATCCACAGCAATAACAACCGGTAGAACCACAACAACCACCACAACCTGATCAACAACCATAACCGGCACCGGAGGAACAAGTCGTTCAGGGAACACTGTTCAACCTCCACCCAAATCTAGTTAGGGCTGCTAATGCACCTGAACACACGACTATTCGCCTATCGAGAGGCAATGCTGCATATTGATATCGGGCAAAAAGTCACGTTTTTACCCCCTAAATCAGGCCCTAAAACTATAAAGATTAAAACTTTGTCGGCAAAATTATCGCTTTTTCAGTTGATTTTGTAGATTAAGTAATTACAAAGGCGATGCAAAAAGAATCAAGTAAAACGGAGCTAAAACGAAGATTCTAGAGCGAAAATGGTGAAAGACAAGAAATCAAGTTACGATCCAGTGAATCAGGCCCTGATCAGCAAGCCATACGGCCTGCCACTATGGAAACGGCCTGCCAGATACGTGCCACCACACGAGCCACCAAACGGCTTTCCAAGCATACGGCCTGCCAAATACGGCTTGCCATACGGCATGCCAAACGTCTGCCAGGTGTATTTGGCAGAATTTCAAGTCTATTTAAAGGGCCTTTCTCCATTCATTCCAACACACACTCAACTTGCAATTCAATTTACATTTTAAATTTTTTAGGTAGTTTTTAGCAGTAGTTAGTTAGCTTTTTATTTTCCGGAGGATATCCCGGCGAGTCCCTCTGATCCCGGGCAGATTAGTTCAGCTTTTTCAGGTTTTTATCCAAAACGCTTATCTTTTGTATTAAACATGTATTCTTACTTTTTATGTTTAATAAAGCGTTCTGATATTGCCATAATAGCTTAATTTATCTGTATGTTGCCATGATAGAAGTTTGGGTTAGCGTAATTATGTTACTTTAGTACGATTACTGTTATAATACTGAACTAGGAAGTCCGATAGATTTGTATGCTAGCATCTTAAGGATTGACCAACTTAGGTTGTGATCAGGACTTGTCCACCTATATGAAATTAGCTACCTCATAGGATTAAGACCCCCCTGGTTATACTGTATCTGAAGATTCTATGAACTCGGTATGGCCGGAGTTCCCGAAAGGCATCCAATGCACTTTTAGGACACGGAACCTAGGAATTGAGACATGAATGACCTAGTATGCCTATTGACTGTTCCGAAGAGACCTCTCAGGAGCTGTTAAGATCTAGTTAGTGCCTTTACTGTATGACCCAAGCCTATTGCATGTTCTTGTCTGATTGTTGCCCTAGGTCTTAGTCATATCAACTGTTTAGGTACTCATTAGGTTTCTATCTGCTTTACTATCAGTATATTAACTGTAATGCTGTATAATGTTTGTTTTGTTGTGATCTCACTAGTATGATGAAATGGTAGTTAGTCTTCAATCAAGGTTTTGCCAACTTAAACCGACGGACTCCTTCCGTTTATGAACAGTGTTCAATTAACACGGCACGTTGTTATACAGTTATCTAAACTGATAACGAGGGTTAGGATTAGAGCTCAACCCACTAACTAACCTAGTACTCTACTGAGGATAACCTCCGAGGTATTGTTACACTTCAGTTATACGACCAAGTGACATACTTCTCACTGCTCAAAGAGAACTCTGAGAGTTCAAAGATAAGTAGGTCTGTGTAATTGGCCCATCCAACCTGATCAACATCAATCCAAGCATAGCCTTAACATAAGCATAATTATCTCTACCTAACCCAACACTGATATCTTGGTCAACATTTCCCTGATCTGCATACTCCGGATATCCTCCCACTTTATTTACTTTTCTGCATTTAGGACCTTTAGCTAAAACCAACTACTATCCTTTTATCCAGGTAATTTAACTAAAACACAATTATCCACTTGATCTTCAATTCGTTAATCAGCATAAAAATTCGACACTAGGTTAACTTACACCTTCTACACCTTAGAAAGTAAAAGTAAATTTAGGCCCCGAAAAATATAAATAACAAAACGACTGTGTGCTGCCTTGATCAACCGAATCAGACATCCTGTGACCTAACGACACCGCACGAATAAAACCGTCCGTTTCGGCCATATCGTAAGTAGCACATCAAGTTTTCTGGCGCCGCTGCCGGGGATCGAATATTTTGATCGAGAAAGATTTTAAGTAGACAAAGTATTGTTTGGTGGTGTCTAAGAAAGACAATTATACACGGACTTGGTTATTGGATTTTTCGAACAGTCTCCAATTATATTGGAACCAAAAGGATCATGCCTCTCCGTAGTCGGCCTGGCCACCTCGATACGAGTAATCTGTGAGAAATCCTATCAGTTAAGATATCCGATCTGGTTAGCGACCGAATTTCAAGAATGACTGTTTTTATTAAATTAGCGATCCTTTTAGTAAATTAATATTTTCTAAAAGTTACTTTTAAGTCCTTTTATTATCAGAAAATCTAGAAATGGAACAACAAGATACCCTTGCTTCTATGCATAAGTCATGCTTAGAGGAAAGAGGAGGACCAATCACCTTAGGAACCGAAGGAATTCCTGAAATCAGTTCACACATGATTAAACTAGTCAGTATGATCTGTAAATTTCAAGGATTACCGACTGACGATCCTAAATTTCATATAAACAAATTTATCAGTCTGGTTGACTCTTTCAAGAAGGAATTAAACGATAAAAACATTTTAAAACTTCATCTTTTTCAATATTCACTTTCTAAACACGCTTCAACATGGTTTGACGCACTTAACCCGAATTCAATCCATACGTGGGAGAATTTAGCCACTAAATTTCTAAATAAATATTATCCACCCTCCCTGCAAACCTGTTTAAGAAATGACATCACTAACCTTTCCTAAAAAGAGAATGAGTCATTGTGTCTAGCATGGAATAGAGTAAAGATGATGCTTAAAAGATGTCCGGATCATTCGTTAAGTTAGGCAGACATAGTCTGTACGCTTTACAATGGTTTGACCAAGGATGATAAGTCTCTCCTAGACATGGCCTCGCAAGGCAATTTCATTTCTCGAACAGTAGATGAAGCCTGGGATCTCTTGGACACAATAGCTGCACAACAGGAAGACTGGAACAATGAAGCTGCTGAGAAGGATGATGTCTTCGCTCATACGTTAAAAATGCTGGAAACCAGGTTACAAGATCTCACCCTCACTCTTCAAAGTTTACAAATTCCTAAGAACTCCGATGCTACTAGAACCAATCTAAGGTATCCTTACCCTAGATGGGCACACAAACAGCACAATAGCTCGGATCATAATATAATTTTTCCATTGCACAAACCTACTCTCCACTCTAAGGAAATTTTAGCTGAGTTTATGAAAAAGCAATATATGATAAACCTTCAAGTCATAGAATGCCAGAACAAGTTCGACACTTTGATAAAGACTTTTGAAGAATTAATCACGAATTTTCAGCTTACTCTTAAACGTTTAACCACTAAAATTGAGATAGAGTGTAGTGAGTTTGATGCCCTAGTAATTACTAGAGGAGGAAAAGAAACAACTGTTAATATACCCATACAAGATTTTCCCGATAAGGAACCTGTGCCAATTGATCCAGTCGTCAATCCACCGGAACCTATCTCTCCTAAGGCCCCGGAAATTATTCCGCGCGCCCGCATACCTTTCCCAGGTAGGCTTAGGAAGGAAAAACAAGAGGCACAATTTGCTAAGTATTGGGATATTATTAAGAATTTGCATTTGAATGTACGCCTAGTAGATGCTTTAGTAGAAATGCCAAACTGCGCTAAATTTTTCAAAGAACTGCTTTCAAACAAAGAGAGATTAAGAGAGATAGTTAGCTTGCCCTTAAGTGAAGAATGCTCGTTAGTATTACAGCATGGAATTCCCCCTAAGTTAGGAGATACATGAAGATTTACGGTACCTTGCTACCTGCAAGATGTCCAAATTAGCAATGCGTTAGCAGACTTAGGAGCCAGTGTAAACCTAATGCCCTATTCATTATTTAAAAAGCTAGGATTAAATGACTTAAGGCCAACCAGAATGACTATCCAACTCGCGGACAGATCAGTTAAAATCCCTAGGGGAATAGCTGAAGATGTCCTAGTTAGAGTGGATAAGTTCGCATTCCCCGTTGATTTTGTCATTATGGATATTGAGGAAGACACGAAGGTCCCACTCATTCTTGGCAGACCATTCCTAAATACTGCCAAGGCCGTAATTGACGTTCACAAGAAATCATTAAAGTTAAGGGTTGGAGGAGAAGAAATCACATTCAATGTTGATCGCCTCATGAACCATCCTAGGGAAGAGGATGTGAATCTCTCTGAATCTTTTCAAGAACTCGTCAACGAATACCTGGAAGAGACTATTGCCATATGCAGTCAAGATCAAATTTCTAAGGATCTGTTCTTTACACCTCCTAAAGAAAATCTTGATAGCCATTCCGCCATAAACCTTAGTCAACACATATATCCCCTCTCTGAAAGTAACTTTCTTGGCAACACTATTCAAATAGCACCGCTAGGACAAGGCATTCCTTTACCTCTATTAAGGAGAAGACCGAATGAAGAAACAGATTTCATTCCGGTATATCAGGAACCCCAGTCAAGGGAAGACTGTGAGGAGTTTCCCGAACCTACCTTCGAAACTAAAGAAGAAGTTTCTGAAGAGGAAGCATTAAGAAGGACAATTTCCATAAATGAAGAACATATAGCATCAGTGACCACTACTGAAGAATCAGAATTCCAGGAGAAGTACGACTCGTTAGACCGTAAGGATATAGCTAGAATGAAGTCATCTATCGAGGAGCCTCCGGAATTGGAATTGAAGAAGTTACCCGACAATCTAGAGTATGCATTCTTAGAAGGAGAATCGCAACTTCCTGTGATCATATCAAAAGACCTCGTGCCACAAGAGAAGGCGAAATTGATTCAAGTGCTGAAATCACATAAGAAGGCAATTGCTTGGAAGATCTCCGACATCAAAGGGATCAGCCCCAACTATTGCACCCATAAGATCTTCATGGAAGATGATTTCAAGCCATCAGTTCAGAGGCAAAGAAGGGTCAACCCTATGATTCAAGAAGTCGTCAAGAAAGAAGTAATCAAACTTCTGGATGCCGGTCTGATCTATCTAATCTCTGATTCACCATGGGTCAGTCTTGTTCAAGTGGTACCCAAAAAGGGAGGGACGACCGTAATTCAAAATGAGAATAATGAACTTATTCCAACTCGGGAAGTTACCGGTTGGAGGGTTTGCATAGATTATCGTAAACTGAACGATGCAACCCGGAAGGATCATTTTCCATTACCTTTCATTGATCAAATGTTGGAACGTCTATCAGGAAATGAGTACTACTGTTTCCTAGACGGTTTTTTTGGGTACTTTCAAATTCCCCTCGATCCAAAGGACCAAAAGAAAACAACCTTTACCTGTCCTTATGGAACATTTGCCTATCGACGTATGCCCTTTGGGTTATGCAATGCACCAGCTACATTTCAGCGATGCATGGTAGCAATATTCCACGACATGATTGAGCATTGTATGGAAGTCTTCATGGACGACTTCTCAGTCTTTGGTAGTACCTTTGATTCGTGCCTTTCAAACCTTGACAAGATGCTCACCCGGTGTGAAGAGTCAAATTTAGTTCTTAATTGGGAAAAATGTCACTTCATGGTAAAAGAAGGGATAGTTTTAGGACATAAGATCTCTAAAGCAGGAATAGAAGTTGATAAGGCTAAGATTAGGACCATCACTAAACTTCCAGAACCTACCACAGTAAGAGCGGTAAGGAGTTTTCTAGGACACGCCGGTTTCTACCGATGCTTCATTAAGGATTTTTTGAAGGTCACACGACCTCTCACTCATCTCCTAGGAAAGGAAGTCCCGTTTGTCTTCGATGAAGAATGTCGAGAAGCATTCAACTATCTAAAAGAGCAGCTAACACATGCACCGATCATGATAGCTCCTGACTGGAGTCTACCCTTTGAGATCATGTGTGATGCGAGCGATTTCGCAGTTGGATATGTGCTTGGACAACGGGTAGAAAAACACTTTCATCCAATCTATTACGCAAGCAAAACCTTAACCGGAGCTCAAGAGAATTACACTACCACGGAGAAGGAGCTGCTAGCCGTAGTATTCGCCTTCGACAAATTTCATTCCTATCTTATCTTGTCTAAGACTACGGTCTATACAGATCATTCAGCCCTCAAATATCTATTCACAAAGCAAGACACAAAACCAAGACTCCTACGATGGATCTTACTCCTTCAAGAATTCGACATCGAGATTAAAGACAAGAAAGGAGCAGAGAACGTCGCAGCAGATCATCTTAGTCGTTTGGAGAACCCAACGATGGAAAAACTTGCAGAACAAGATATCAGAGATAAATTTCCGGAAGAACAGCTTATGAGTTTAGGACAAACTCACATAGGATCACAGTTTACTGACACTCCTTGGTATGCTGACATGGCCAACTACTTAGTTACCGGAGTAGTACAAAAAGGGATGAGTACCTCCCGAAGAAGGAAGTTCTTCAGGGATGCCAAGTACTACTACTGGGAAGATCCTTACTTGTTTAGAATTTGCCCTGATCAGATAATCAGGAGGTGTGTAGATGAAAAACAAGCAGCGGGGATTCTTCACCAATGTCACCATGGACCAACTGGAGGTCGTCATGGAGCGAACTTAACCGCAAGGAAAGTCTACGAATCAGGATTCTACTGGCCATCTATATTTCGAGATGCGCAAGAGCTTGTAAAGCGTTGCGACGCATGCCAAAGGCAAGGCAATATCTCTATGAAGAACGAGATGCCTAGGACTAATATCCAAGCTTGCGAGATCTTCGATATATGGGGATTAGACTTCATGGGCCCATTCCCAAAGTCTAACGAGAAAGAATACGTCCTCGTAGCAGTAGATTACGTCTCAAGATGGGTCGAAGCTCAAGCATTTCCAACTAATGATGCCAAAGTTATCACAAATTTCCTGAAGAGACTACTCTGCAGATTTGGAGCTCCCCGTGCGATCATTAGTGATAGAGGCACACACTTCTGTAACACTCAGTTTATGAAGGTGATGCAACAATACGGAGTTACCCACAAGATGTCCACTGCCTATCATCCGCAGACCAACGGACAAGCAGAGGTCACAAACAGAGCACTCAAAAGAATCTTAAAACGCACTGTCGGCCATCATGGAAATAAATGGGCTGAGAAACTAGATGATGCTCTGTGGTCATTTCGGACTGCTTACAAGAATCCTCTAGGAACTACACCCTACCGAATGATCTATGGAAAAGCTTGTCACCTTCCGTTAGAACTCGAATATAAAGCTCTCTGGGCACTGAAGACCTGCAACCTCGATCCCTCAGTTACTCGAAGACATAGAAAAATGCAAATGAACGAACTCGCCTAATTGAGAGACCAAGCATATGAAACGTCATACATCTACAAGGAACGAACGAAGCTTACGCATGATGCCAAATTAATCCCTACAAAGTTCGCCCCTGGAGATAAAGTTCTTCTCTTCAATTCTCAGTTCAAGAAGTTCGCGGGAAAATTTAGATCAGGATGGAGTGGCCCATACAAAGTTGTACACGCTTTTCCACATAGAGCCGTGGAGTTGGAAGGACCTACTGGTAATTTCAAAGTCAATGGCCACCGATTGAAAGCCTATTTAGAAGACCACGATAAGGAGGAGCACCTCTTCTCCTTTGATCCATTCTGAAGATCTGACAAGGAAAAGTCGAGCTATAACGACTTGATAAACAAAGCGCTCTTGGGAGGCACCCCTTGCTTATCCTTTTTATTATTTCTTATTATTATTTTCAGTCTTAAGATATTATTTCTGTACTAACAAACTAAGCTCCATACTTGCTCTTAGTGCTTACAAGTTTGTTTAATGTGTTTAGGCGCAATGCCAAGTTCAGGAGCATCAGCTTGCATTCCCGTTCGCAGGAGGAGGACTCCTGTAGTCTACTCATCCGGAAGCAGTGCTGATCAGAACAGGCCGTGAACAGGGCAATTAGGCCCTAGCAGATTAGTATTAGAGAGCATTGAGGAAGATATCAGTACAGCACAACCATCTCCTCCCGTCAGACGATCTAGACGTCTAGCCAGGAGACCGGTCGAGCATACACAGTTGCCAGATATGCATGAGCCACAGATGATGATCCATTACAGAGCTACTTTGAGTGACCCTGATGTTGCATGGGCACTACTCAGGGATCAGTAGAGCCTTTACAAAGCTCTGAGAGCATACCTCCGACGTGAGGAGATGCCGCGTAGCACCCTGGGCCCATCTTCATTTAGGCTAGCACCCCGTGTTCAGTCAACACGACGGTCTACGCCCGGGCAGTCCACACCAGCTTCGGTTGACTCTGTTGCTATGCCCGCACATGCTACTCCTACTCCCATCGTGCCGCCTGCCCCGGTTACAAAGCCAGTTCCAGTTACTGTGTTGCCAGAGGGTTGTCATTTAGTCACTATTCCTATTTCAGTGGAGCCGCCAACGGCCTAGGCATTTGAGATCACTGGGAGCATACCTGACGAGGAGCTTTGCCCAGACTTATCCCACCTGGAGATACCGTCAGACTTATGTCTAGACTCTTTGCTAGGCCCTGAGATGGATATAGGGCATCCTTTCGAGCACATGCCGAACCTGGAGGATGACGTTCTCAGATACTTTGCAGAGCCGACACACATTGACCAGGATAGTATCCCATAGACTACTTTATCTTTATTTTATGTTTTAGTTTTTATCTTTTAAAGCATTGTACTAAAAATTATTATATATAGTGGAAATGCTGCCTTTCTCTTTTTGTTCTTCATGCAGAAATATTATTATAAAAGAGACTAGTATGTAGGAGATTGAACGTAGGAAGGCCCAGCACTAGGAAAGTAACACGACCATAGGGAAGTAACCATTCCTCAAACCTATTTCAATCATAACGCACTAAACTCTCTAAGTGTGGGGTAACCCCCGCAACCAACTTAGAATTTTAGAAGTCATGTCCTTAATTTATAAAGTATTAAAATATTCTTTCTAGAGAACATTAGGGACAATGTTCTTCTAAGTCTGGGGTAATGGGTAAGGTTTTTAAGGTCGAAGTTTTTAGTCAAGTAACCATAAAACGCCAGGTTTTGAAAAATTCTTTTGTCCAAAAGTAATTAAGCAATGGATATTGGGTAATTTTGAAAATTTTATACTTTGTTTTTACCCAAAAGATCTAATAAAATTGCTAGAAATCTGTTTTCGGAACATTTATTAGAACGGAACGATTAAGCTAAAACTAATGTTTTGAGTCAAAAGATTTCTTTTAAGAAAATATGTTAAAGGCTACGCATGATCAAGCACGACCCCTACTCTAAAAAGTGAGGAATATTGGCCCCAAAGTATCTGTATGACCCATCAAATCTACAGTACTTTGTTATTTCAATTGATGAGCGTGCCGGTGTACGGTTCAAGTTAGAACTTGGTTCAGACATACGTTTCAAGGCCAATGGTTAGTGAGCGCCATATGTGGTGCAGGTGCGATACTCCTTTCGAAATCATTTCGAATAGAGAAGACAAAAAGCCATCCGTTTCCGTTTCCACTCCACGTAATTTTAACCGGACCAACTCACATAAAGAGTTGATGTATCAGAAATATTCACCCCAAATTCACTCCCAAAATACACCATTCATTCCCCTTTCCATTCACCAAAGATCCAGAGATCAATGAAGAGATAGATCGATCAAATTCGCTTCAAAAGCACTAGTCGAAAGATTCCGAACCCCTGATTGTTTTTGATAGGTCAAGGACCTATTTTCAGTGGATTATCACTTCCTCTCTGGGCACCAGGAACGAAAGACAAAAGTTATGAAGAAAGGGTATGCCAAAAAAAAAAATGATGATTGTATGAAAGAACAAAGTCTCTGAGAGCAAAGTCTCTAATAAGGCAAAAAGAAACCCAAAGAGATGCCCTGAAGAAGAATGATGGAAGAGCAAAAGAAAATTCTAGACAAAATCTTAGCAAAATCCGCCTCTTCCGAAGAAAACGTTTACGGAATTCTCAGCCATTATCTATCCAAAATGGATACTCTGAAGGATCAAAGTCTATCAATTCTCTCAAATCAAAAGATCTGGATACCTTTCACCAAAACTCATAACTTTCCAACCAAACCCTATAACCCGTCTTCCTCTTGAAAGAATGCTTAGGAAGAAGATCAGTGTCGTCCTTACTTACCGGTGGAGATATCGATGCTTTACCAAGCCTATGATGAGAACTGTTACATGACTGGCTTCTGAGCGACAATACAACTAGAATAGGACACCCTAAACACTTGAGTGATATGAGTGATCCGTCAGTGAGGAGCCTGGTCATGTATACTCTACATCTGAGAGTTGGAAAGTACGCCTTTTTCACTATGGACGAAATTGAAATCTAGCGACCAAATCATCGAAGTTCAAAACCTTTTCTAATACTTTCGAAAGATGAACCGACTTCCGATGAAGGCATAATAAAAAGATCTTCGGGTGGGGAAAGGAAGAATATATTAGAAAAATCCTGATATTCCCGCTTTCTTCCTTGAGGACAAGCAAAGCTAAGTGTGGGGTATTTGATATCGGGCAAAAAGTCACGTTTTTACCCCCTAAATCAGGCCCTAAAACAATAAAGATTAAAACTTTGTCGGCAAAATTATCGCTTTTTCGGTTGATTTTGTAGATTAAGTAATTACAAAGGCGATACAAAAAGAATCAAGTAAAACAGAGCTAAAACGAAGATTCTAGAGCGAAAACGGTGAAAGACAAGAAATCAAGTTACGATCCGGTGAATCAGGCCCTGATCAGCAAGCCATACGGCCTGCCATACGGCCTGCCATAATGGAAACGGCCTGCCAGATACGTGCCACCACACGAGCCACCAAACGGCTTGCCAAGCGTACGGCCTGCCAAACGGCCTGCCAGGCGTATTTGGCAGAATTCCAAGTCTATTTAAAGGGCCTTTCTCCATTCATTCCAACACACACTTAACTTGCAATTCAATTTACATTTTCAATTTTTTAGGTAGTTTTTAGCAGTAGTTAGTTAGCTTTTTATTTTCCAGAGGATATCCCGGCGAGTCCCTCTGATTCCGGGCAGATTAGTTCGGCTTTTTCAGGTTTTTATCCGAAATGCTTATCTTTTGTATTAAACATGTATTCTTACTTTTTATGTTTAATAAAGCGTTCTGATATTGCCATGATAGCTTAATTTATCTGTATGTTGCCATGATAGAAGTTTGGGTTAGCGTAATTATGTTAATTTAGTACGATTACTGTTATAATACTGAACTAGGAAGTCTGATAGATTTGTATGCTAGCATCTTAAGGATTGACCAATTTAGGTTGTGATCAGGACTTGTCCACCTATATGAAATTAGCTACTTCATAGGATTAAGACCCCCTGGTTATACTGTATCTGAAGATTCTATGAACTCGGTATGGCCGGAGTTCCCGAGAGGCATCTAATGCACTTTTAGGACACGGAACCTAGGAATTGAGGCATGAATGACCTAGTATGCTTATTGACTATTCCGAAGAGACCTCTCAGGAGCTGTTAAGATCTAGTTAGTGCCTTTACTATATGACCCAAGCCTATTGCATGTTCTTGTCTGATTGTTACCCTAGGTCTTAGTCATATCAACTGTTTAGGTACTCAATAGGTTTCTATCTGCTTTACTATCAGTATATTAACTGTAATGCTGTATAATGTTTGTTTTGTTGTGATCTCACTAGTATGATGAAATGGTAGTTAGTCTTCAATCAAGGTTTTGCCAACTTAAACCGACGAACTCCTTCCGTTTGTGATCAGTGTTCAATCAACACGGCACGTTGTTATTCAGTTATCTAAACTGATAACGAGGGTTAAGATTAGAGCTCAACCCACTAACCAACCTAGTACTCTACTGAGGATAACCTCCGAGGTATTGTTACACTTCAGTTATACGACAAAGTGACATACTTCTCACTACTCAAAGAGAACTCCGAGAGTTTAGAGATAAGTAGGTCTGTGTAATTGGCTCATCCAACCAGATCAACATCAATCCAAGCATAGCCTTAACATAAGCATAGTTATCTCTACCTAACCCAACACTGATATCTTGGTCAATATTTCCCTGATCTGCATACTCCGGATATCCTCCCACTCTATTTACTTTTCTGCATTTAGGACCTTTAGCTAAAACCAACTACTATCTTTTATCCAGGTAATTTAACTAAAAGACAATTATCCACTTGATCTTCAATTCATTAATCAGCATAAATTTCGACACTAGGTTAACTTACACCTTCTACACCTTAGAAAGTAAAAAGTAAATTTAGGCCTCGCAAAATATAAATAACAAAATGACTGTGTGCTGCCTTGATCAACCGAATCAGACATCCTGCGACCTAACGACACCGCATGAATTAAACTGTCCGTTTCGGCCATATTGTAAGTAGCACATCACTTATGCACTCTCCATTCCCAAATCGAAAGCCAATATGGGTTATGAAACGGTAATCGACTACATCCAGCAATCCTCTCTGGCTAGAGCTATCACCGGTGTACCTTCACACTTATTTGCTGCCTGCTTGGCACGATTTTGCCACCACTGCCACCACTCCCCAGAATGTTCCATATATTCGTGGCATGGTAACCGAAACCCTAACTTGCTCTGTCACCGTTGAGGCCCTCCGCCGTACTCTTCAATTACCAGGTGGACCATTTGTCGATTCACCAACCAGCGATGTATTCAGATGGGAGGTGCTAGAAACCATTGGGTTTTCTCAACCAATAGCTCATACACCTTTAAGGAAGCATATGCCACCTCTTTGGTACTATTTCTTTAGCTGCTGACCCAGTGCATCAACCAGAAATCAGGAAGTTTTGACCAGTGCTCAGATTTTGAGCTTAAAATTGGTCATGATTTGTTGTTTAATAGAAACATTGATTATGCCGGAGAAATCTATTTGAGGCTAAGGGAGATGGTGCAAGCACCTAAAAGAACACATTTAATTCCCTTTCCACGATTCTTAAGTCATGTTTTTGAAAATGAGCTGGGTGAAGCATACTAGCAAATCTCTGATGAATCGTTTGAACTGCCTCTCAAACAAGGGGGAATGCCAAAAGAGGCTCCTGCTGACAGTACAACCAGTAGAGAACATAACTGACCCCCAAAACAGACTTGAGCTGGGTCCTCATCGTGTTGAACCAGCTCAGGATACTGCACAACTTATATGTTACTTGGATCATGATAAGATTCTCACTCCTACATCATTACCAGCCAGAACTCTTACACTATCTAGGTCAACATGTGTTGCCAATGAGTCAGTAGAGTCACATCTCTACTTACAGACACCTTATTCTATCTCATTCGAAGGGCTGACTAAATCAATAGTCTGTTCCCAGATGTGATGACCCGCGAATTTCCGACCAAATTTAAACCTTAATCTTTATATGTTTCCGACACGATAAGCAAAAATCTGTAATGTTGAGTCTCGAAAGTTTTGAAATCTATATTCATGTAATCAATTACCCTTTGACTGTGCTTGACGATTCACGAACAATTAATTGTAAACAGATATGTGTGTATATAAATGATAATTCGAAATATAATTTGAAGTATTATATGTTGTTGTTATTAAAGATTAATAAAATAAAAATACGATATTATAATAATTATTATTTAAAATATATCTCTATATATTAATGATGTATATTAAAAATAAATATTAAATGATTGTGTTACTCGTTTGATGTTTCGATTGATATTAAGCAAGTTAAATATAAACTTATGTAATTTTAAATAAAAGGTGATCCGAAAATGGGTTATATAAGCTATAGGCTTATTGAAAGTATATTCAGGATCAAATTAGTTAATTTCAACACTTTTTATATTTTACCCATAAATGGGAGGGACAGTTGATGTAATTTTTATCTAACAAATTAAGGATCGAATGTTATACCATAATGACCAAAACAAATAAATATAGTTAATCTAAAAACTTGAGATTTTTTTTCGAAGACTTCCATCCGCCACTAATTTTAATTAGTAGACGATACACAGTCTGAAAACTGTCGGCACAATGATAGAATTTACAGGCTACCAACTTGGTTCATTCACACGTTTCTTTTCCATAATATGCAATTATCATCATTATATGACTACTTTAATTTATTATTAAATCTTATATTATTTATCTTATATTGTATATATACATACATACTTACACTGCTTGGAACACAAGCCGCCAATGAAACCATTAATTTTAATCACACTTTTCTATTTCTATTCCTAATTTGACTAACACACCCACATGTACAATTTCTTTTCACCCATGAATTTTGTTGATTGAAGGATTACTGTATTTAATTCAATCATGTGGATGATATTTTTTTAATTGTTACTATTATTAATCTAACCTTATATATACACCTATACTATATAATTAACGATATAGACAAAGTAATCGATGGCCTTACTGCTCCATATCATTTTATGTATGATTGATAGAATAATCTGTTACATTTCATCTCACCTATCACTATCTATGTCTATTATGACATATATATATATATTGGCATATATCTGTAAAAACAAAAAAAGAGAAAGCACCCCTACCCCCACCATCCACCATTCCATTATTTCTCTATACACGTTTTCAATTACTCTTCTTATTCTAATATGATTAGGAGATATATATACATAAAACACAGACATGGAATGGGAGACTACTTCATAATTGTTTCTATTTCTTCTTCAACAACTCACCACCTTAATCGCCATCTTAAACCACCGCCGGCCACCATATCCGAGAGCCACCACTACTCCATCACCCACACCATCAATCCATCGCCACCACCATGGTTCACCACCAATATCTAAGTGTATATGTTTATGTTTGAAAAACGTTACCACAATTAACAACCACCTTCACAAACCACCTGCTTCAATCCTATTCAAAACCCACAACGATCACTTGTATACGAAAACCACGAGAATAAAACCATCCAGTGTCTCTGAACATCACTATCTTCGATCATGAGAACCAAAACATCATTGAAACAAAAGTCATTTGATTTAGTTTCTACTATTCGTTGCTGCAACTATAATCTGGAACCCACTTCTCTTTACATGAGTATAACTACAACGTACCGGTACTCTCTTTGTTTCAATCAACCACTATATCACAACCCATTAAAAACCACTTTCGGGTCACCACCAAAAGCACCTACGAAACAAGTTATTGCTACAAGCCATCTCCTGTGGATCGTTCTTATTTATTTTGATGTTTGTTACTAATTAATATCCACTCTAAACTGCACTACTGCTGCTCGCTAATTTTCTTATGTTTCTTTCGAAACAAACCCACCACTCGCCGTTATTTTTTTTATTTTATTTTTTTCCTTTACTGCTGTGTTACGCCATCACCTGCTGCATAATGATGAAACCACCATGGACCATCGTGATCTTGATACTGCTACGTGCATTTTTCTGTTCTCTTTCGAAGCTCACCACAGCCGTCCCCACCGTTGATTGTTTCTGCTCGATTTTAAAACCCAAAGATTAAAACCCTAGAATTTCTTTTAACTGCTACTGCTGCTGTGATATTGCTGTTTCAATGATGGTGATAAAATGCAGCGAGGGTGTTAACAAGAAGTGATGATGTACGATGAAGAGGACGATGATCATGATACATGATCATGTTAACGAGATAAAAGGATTCCACAAATTTAATTGGGTTTGAAAGATCACTTGGGCCGTATGTTTATTTTTTTTTTGAGTTGGGCCGGAATCTAGTATTGTCTGTTGGGCCGGGACTGTTAAAAATATGTTGGGCCGAGATAATAAGAAATAACGGATTATAATCAAGGTTGGTTGGGTTTAAATCACAAAAATCGTGTTAGCTAGATGGTTAGTGATGTTATGGGTGGACGAGAGGTTGCGGGTTTGATCCTTGCCACTTGCTGTTTTGTATATTTTTGAAGCTTGTCTCCTTTTAAAGGTAGCATTATTATCGGAATTATTATTATTGTCATTATTATTATTAGTATTATTTATTATCCGTGATTGATTGTTATTAAGTAAAATAATTATTATTGTTATTATTTATTATCATTATTATTATTCTACCATTAGGATTAATACTACAATTAAACTAGTATCATAATTACCATTAGCAATTTTATAGTTATTATAATTATCATTATTATTAATATTATTATTAAAAATAATTATTTTCGCAAAAACTATCATCTTTACTTTATCATTATTAGTAAAACTAACATTTTTATCTTATCATTATTATCATTTTTATCAAAATTATCATTATAATTAACATTACACCTAGTAGTGTTATCAAAACTATTAATATCTGTATTATTAATAAATCTAATTATTTTTGTTATCACCAAAAGATACAAATTGTTAATTATTATTATAGATATTATATTATCAAATAAATAGCTACATAAGAATTTATTTATTACGTATCACATAACAACATTTATATTTTCATAATAAATACTAATTATTCATCTAAAATACATAAAATAAATATAGTTAATTTAACTATTAATGAAACTTACAAGTTGCTAAAATAACAATTAATAATAATACATAAACTTACTTGATCACGAGTATATGTTTTAATATATATATGAATGATATAGGTTCATGAATCCGAGGCCAACCTTACACTTGTTCAATGATGTTATATGTATTTTTACTACGAAATACAGTATGGTGAGTTTCATTTGCTCCCTTTTTAAATGCTTTTGCAATATATATTTTTGGGACTGAGAATACATGCGCAACTTTTATAAATGTTTGACATAATAGACACAAGTACCTTAACTACATTCTATGATAGAATTATCTGGGATTGGGGTTGATTGATATGAATGATTTGTATCTCTAGTACGATGCGAAATGCCTGCTATGAGATGATTGGTTGATATGAATGGTTTATTAGTTATGACATTTTGGCACCGGATGGCCTATATTTTATATACATGTGTTCAGCCGTGGGGTGTAAAGACCGGCACAGAGGTTCTATATTTTGAAGGCACATGTATTCAGCCGTGGGGTGTAAGACCGGCACAGATGGTTACTATTATATTTTGAATCTCCACCAGGTGTTCTTCATATGAATGATATTTTTGTACAGTTGGAATGGGACTTCTGTGCATTGATTTATAATACTTAAAATCTTGTGGTCTATTAAAATTGATGAAAATGAAATGTTTACTATAAACTAATGAACTCACCAACCTTTTGGTTGACACTTTAAAGCATGTTTATTCTCAGGTTTGAAAGAAGTCTTCCGCTGTGCATTAGTTCATTGTTAAAGATATTACATGGAGTCGTTTATGGCATATAGAAGTCAGTTCATCGCGATGGTACCAGATGTTATTGTATTCGTTCAGGAAGATTTTGGACGGGGTATGACATATGGTATCAGAGCGGTGGTCTTAGCGAACCAGGTCGACATTAGTGTGTCTAACAGGTAGATGTTAGGATGCATTAGTGAGTCTGCATTAGTGTGTCTAACAGGTAGTTGTTAGGATGCATTAGTGAGACTGATTAGTGTGCCTAATAGTTATTTGTTAGGATGCATTAATGAAGTCTGGACTTCGACCTAGTAGTTGTTAGGTTATATTAATAAGTCTGGACTTGAACCTGGTCTGCATGTCAAAAGTTTTGCTTATCAATTCGTGTCAACAATTACCTGCTTATCATTCTTAGTCTAGACACATTTTACTGCATTCATTGCATAGATAGTGTATAGACAAAAATTCATATCTTAGCATATCTGCTACTGTAGACTTTATCTGACACGTTTCCTTAATTCCCTTAGTAATCTACGGGATCTTCTGTACTATGTATAGGTATTCTATGTAATTATAATATCATCCGATATCCGAAAATCATTTCATATCGAAAAATCCTTTTATTTAACCGTACGCAATGGAACTCACCACTAGATCAAGTCCCTCAGATTCCGATATGGAGTCCCACTCCAGCTCCGAAAGCAGCGTCACCAGAATGAATCAATCAATTAGCCATCCCCAATTCATCTGATGGATTCGTAGTCGACTCAACCAATGGAGACGAGGAGAAGGCGATACTTTCCACTAACCAAATTCACCTCTTGACGAAGAACCTGAAGCACTTACCAGCGAACCAGTCTGAAACACGATTTTCATACTCATTTCTCGAATACCTCGTCACGATTAGATTCTATCTAAAATTTTAAACCTTATTCATTCGCTTGTTACGACCGACAATCATCCCGGGGTAGCGAAAGAAGTCAACGAGTTTTGCGCTCGAGTCATGACTTTGGAAAATACGATGCACAACTTACAAGCACCAGCAGCATCACTGGCACCAACAGTACCACCAACATCAGCACCGACAGCACCAGTACCACCAACAACACAAGTCTCAACATCGCACGCCTCAACATCACAATCTATACCTCGTGCATAATCTTTGTTCTACATCTTGTTCTACATCAATTATCTTTGTTCTACATCTTGTTCTACATCAATTATCTTTGTTCTACATCTTGTTCTACATCAATTATCTTTGTTCTACATCTTGTTCTACATCAATTATCTTTGTTCTACATCTTGTTCTACATCAATTATTTTTGTTCTACATCTTGTTCTACATCAATTATCTTTGTTCTACATCTTGTTCTACATCAATTATCTTTGTTCTACATCTTGTTCTACATCAATTATCTTCGTTCTACATCTTGTTCTACATCGATTATTTTCGTTCTACGTCATTTATTTTCTTTCTACATGGCAATTATGTAATCTCTAATGTTTTAGAGATTATATACTCTAGTTCTAACCGTAAATCAAATGAGTTTAATACCATATTAACTCATTAAATCCATGATTACATTTGAAGAAAATATATATGCACATATATTTTCACAAAGATTGTAATAAAAAAAAAAAATTTCTCTTGTACAAACTGTTAATGATGAAAATATTTTTAACGGGTAGGTAATACCCGAGGAATAATTAAGATTTCACATTAATAAGCTACACCTTCTACAACTAAACATTTCTTCAAGTTGCCACTTGATTTCATCTTAAACCTCATTTGTATCGTGATGATTTCAATCTTCGTTCAAACCTTTCACGAATCTTGGAAACACCTCAATCGAGAGGATGATCCAACTAGATGTATCCGTGTCAGATCTTTTAGCATTGTTATTACCGAAAATAACTTTGCAATCCCTTCTCAAATTAGCCAATTTTGTGACAGCTCCAGCAAATCAACTTCAAGTTATTTATTTGAATAAACCCTATTATAAAGATTACCCCTTCATCATCGTTACCGAGGAACCGTTTATATTCCACCACATTAGCAGTAAACTTACCCGCAACTTCATTACTCATCGGCTTAAGTCTCTATGAGGAACCATTATATCCGTTCATTAAAACCCTATCATATACTTATCCGTATCTTATAACGAGAGTTGTCATATCAATTACCAAGAATTAGCAATCAGTATTTTGAAATCTCGCAGCATTTCTACATCAACAATTATATGTACACATATAATATTTATCTCTTGGAATTATGATCTTACACTCTGAAATTTTGAAAAGCACCTAGTCTACAAATCAATACTCCAAATTCTGAAAAAGCTGAATACATCAGCAAAAACTGTACAAGCTAAATACAGCAACAAAAACTGTACACGACCTTAGCCGTCGAAGATATAAAGATAAAGAATAGTATATTGGCAAAGCTCAGAAAAGCTGGAACTGGAAATCGGATTGAGCAAACCATGAAGGAGACTCTGAACAAATCACAAGGACTAAACTTGTACATAAAGAATCCAGATGATTCCGTTTCTGATGAAATCTTTAGCGAATACCTTACTCCTTAACCACTCTAAATCATCGTGAATGAATTTCCTCATCACAATTTGATTCTGAAATCCTAAGATATCATCGTACCTTTCCTTATTAATATCCTCAATATTTCTGAAGATATCTTCATAAATATTCTCGTTCGATATTAATTATCTCTGTGCGCTATTCGTATTATATCATAAAAGGAAACTGTTTTAGTTTCTATATTCTGCGAACCTTCGAATTTAAAATATGAATGTTTTTGAAGTAATGTTGGAAACTGATGCATGAGTTAGTATAATATAATGACACTTGATCAACGTCATTATATTACAGTAATTCATGCTGAGTTTCTAATGGAACATGATGATTCACAGTACCATCATCATGTGCCATATTACACGACTCTTACATTCTATCTAATCTTCAACATATCAAGAACATATCTTCTTGATAGTTCTATCTCTTCTCATGAATTCTTGTAACTTAACCAATCAGTATCGTGCTATTACAATCTCTCTCTTAGAACATTAGTCATGTTCACTCAAAACCTCATATCTATGAATTCTGGACCATTATTCGCTTGACTTAAAGTCGGGAAGAGAAAATAAAAGTGTGGAACTCCAAAATATAATGGAAATGAAGATGGTGGATTTATAATAAAATATCCGACAGAGCAATCGGAACAGATTATTGCATTTTATCAAAGAAGATCCTGATTTCCTTAATCGCCGAAGAACCCAATCTTATTAGAAGACTTTCTCTAAATCCCTTGAATTCCGGAATTCAACCATGACTAATCAAAAGTTATGATGAAACTTGTCTCTCTCATTTCACTATTTAGTGATAGCTTCATTCGTACTCTTCGAGTAATCAAATGGATTTATCTCTCTTAATAAAAATGATAAAACTCTATTTATCAACTCATATTCGTCATGAAAACATTTTTATTGTTAGCCATGACGACCTCTATCAAATTTCGGGACGAAATTTCTTTTAACGGGTAGGTACTGTGATGACCCGCGAATTTCCGACCAAATTTAAACCTTAATCTTTATATGTTTCCGACACGATAAGCAAAAATCTGTAATGTTGAGTCTCGAAAGTTTTGAAATCTATATTCATGTAATCAATTACCCTTTGACTGTGCTTGACGATTCACGAACAATTAATTGTAAACAGATATGTGTGTATATAAATGATAATTCGAAATATAATTTGAAGTATTATATGTTGTTGTTATTAAAGATTAATAAAATAAAAATACGATATTATAATAATTATTATTTAAAATATATCTCTATATATTAATGATGTATATTAAAAATAAATATTAAATGATTGTGTTACTCGTTTTATGTTTCGATTGATATTAAGCAAGTTAAATATAAACTTATGTAATTTTAAATAAAAGGTGATCCGAAAATGGGTT
This sequence comes from Rutidosis leptorrhynchoides, assembly GCF_046630445.1. Classification (NCBI taxonomy): domain Eukaryota; kingdom Viridiplantae; phylum Streptophyta; class Magnoliopsida; order Asterales; family Asteraceae; genus Rutidosis; species Rutidosis leptorrhynchoides. Next base: position 233,823,242 of record NC_092343.1, read on the forward strand.
ATATAAGCTATAGGCTTATTGAAAGTATATTCAGGATCAAATTAGTTAATTTCAACACTTTTTATATTTTACCCATAAATGAGAGGGACAGTTGATGTAATTTTTATCTAACAAATTAAGGATCGAATGTTATACCATAATGACCAAAACAAATAAATATAGTTAATCTAAAAACTTGGGATTTTTTTTCGAAGACTTCCATCCGCCACTAATTTTAATTAGTAGACGATACACAGTCTGAAAACTGTCGGCACAATGATAGAATTTACAGGCTACCAACTTGGTTCATTCACACGTTTCTTTTCCATAATATGCAATTATCATCATTATATGACTACTTTAATTTATTATTAAATCTTATATTATTTATCTTATATTGTATATATACATACATACTTACACTGCTTGGAACACAAGCCGCCAATGAAACCATTAATTTTAATCACACTTTTCTATTTCTATTCCTAATTTGACTAACACACCCACATGTACAATTTCTTTTCACCCATGAATTTTGTTGATTGAAGGATTACTGTATTTAATTCAATCATGTGGATGATATTTTTTTAATTGTTACTATTATTAATCTAACCTTATATATACACCTATACTATATAATTAACGATATAGACAAAGTAATCGATGGCCTTACTGCTCCATATCATTTTATGTATGATTGATAGAATAATCTGTTACATTTCATCTCACCTATCACTATCTATGTCTATTATGACATATATATATATTGGCATATATCTGTAAAAACAAAAAAAGAGAAAGCACCCCTACCCCCACCATCCACCATTCCATTATTTCTCTATACACGTTTTCAATTACTCTTCTTATTCTAATATGATTAGGAGATTAGGAGATATATATACATAAAACACAGACATGGAATGGGAGACTACTTCATAATTGTTTCTATTTCTTCTTCAACAACTCACCACCTTAATCGCCATCTTAAACCACCGCCGGCCACCATATCCGAGAGCCACCACTACTCCATCACCCACACCATCAATCCATCGCCACCACCATGGTTCACCACCAATATCTAAGTGTATATGTTTATGTTTGAAAAACGTTACCACAATTAACAACCACCTTCACAAACCACCTGCTTCAATCCTATTCAAAACCCACAACGATCACTTGTATACGAAAACCACGAGAATAAAACCATCCAGTGTCTCTGAACATCACTATCTTCGATCATGAGAACCAAAACATCATTGAAACAAAAGTCATTTGATTTAGTTTCTACTATTCGTTGCTGCAACTATAATCTGGAACCCACTTCTCTTTACATGAGTATAACTACAACGTACCGGTACTCTCTTTGTTTCAATCAACCACTATATCACAACCCATTAAAAACCACTTTCGGGTCACCACCAAAAGCACCTACGAAACAAGTTATTGCTACAAGCCATCTCCTGTGGATCGTTCTTATTTATTTTGATGTTTGTTACTAATTAATATCCACTCTAAACTGCACTACTGCTGCTCGCTAATTTTCTTATGTTTCTTTCGAAACAAACCCACCACTCGCCGTTATTTTTTTTATTTTATTTTTTTCCTTTACTGCTGTGTTACGCCATCACCTGCTGCATAATGATGAAACCACCATGGACCATCGTGATCTTGATACTGCTACGTGCATTTTTCTGTTCTCTTTCGAAGCTCACCACAGCCGTCCCCACCGTTGATTGTTTCTGCTCGATTTTAAAACCCAAAGATTAAAACCCTAGAATTTCTTTTAACTGCTACTGCTGCTGTGATATTGCTGTTTCAATGATGGTGATAAAATGCAGCGAGGGTGTTAACAAGAAGTGATGATGTACGATGAAGAGGACGATGATCATGATACATGATCATGTTAACGAGATAAAAGGATTCCACAAATTTAATTGGGTTTGAAAGATCACTTGGGCCGTATGTTTATTTTTTTTTGAGTTGGGCCGGAATCTAGTATTGTCTGTTGGGCCGGGACTGTTAAAAATATGTTGGGCCGAGATAATAAGAAATAACGGATTATAATCAAGGTTGGTTGGGTTTAAATCACAAAAATCGTGTTAGCTAGATGGTTAGTGATGTTATGGGTGGACGAGAGGTTGCGGGTTTGATCCTTGCCACTTGCTGTTTTGTATATTTTTGAAGCTTGTCTCCTTTTAAAGGTAGCATTATTATCGGAATTATTATTATTGTCATTATTATTATTAGTATTATTTATTATCCGTGATTGATTGTTATTAAGTAAAATAATTATTATTGTTATTATTTATTATCATTATTATTATTCTACCATTAGGATTAATACTACAATTAAACTAGTATCATAATTACCATTAGCAATTTTATAGTTATTATAATTATCATTATTATTAATATTATTATTAAAAATAATTATTTTCGCAAAAACTATCATCTTTACTTTATCATTATTAGTAAAACTAACATTTTTATCTTATCATTATTATCATTTTTATCAAAATTATCATTATAATTAACATTACACCTAGTAGTGTTATCAAAACTATTAATATCTGTATTATTAATAAATCTAATTATTTTTGTTATCACCAAAAGATACAAATTGTTAATTATTATTATAGATATTATATTATCAAATAAATAGCTACATAAGAATTTATTTATTACGTATCACATAACAACATTTATATTTTCATAATAAATACTAATTATTCATCTAAAATACATAAAATAAACATAGTTAATTTAACTATTAATGAAACTTACAAGTTGCTAAAATAACAATTAATAATAATACATAAACTTACTTGATCACGAGTATATGTTTTAATATATATATGAATGATATAGGTTCATGAATCCGAGGCCAACCTTACACTTGTTCAATGATGTTATATGTATTTTTACTACGAAATACAGTATGGTGAGTTTCATTTGCTCCCTTTTTAAATGCTTTTGCAATATATATTTTTGGGACTGAGAATACATGCGCAACTTTTATAAATGTTTGACATAATAGACACAAGTACCTTAACTACATTCTATGATAGAATTATCTGGGATTGGGGTTGATTGATATGAATGATTTGTATCTCTAGTACGATGCGAAATGCCTGGTATGAGATGATTGGTTGATATGAATGGTTTATTAGTTATGACATTTTGGCACCGGTTGGCCTATATTTTATATACATGTGTTCAGCCGTGGGGTGTAAAGACCGGCACAGAGGTTCTATATTTTGAAGGCACATGTATTCAGCCGTGGGGTGTAAGACCGGCACAGATGGTTACTATTATATTTTGAATCTCCACCAGGTGTTCTTCATATGAATGATATTTTTGTACAGTTGGAATGGGACTTCTGTGCATTGATTTATAATACTTAAAATCTTGTGGTCTATTAAAATTGATGAAAATGAAATGTTTACTATAAACTAATGAACTCACCAACCTTTTGGTTGACACTTTAAAGCATGTTTATTCTCAGGTTTGAAAGAAGTCTTCCGCTGTGCATTAGTTCATTGTTAAAGATATTACATGGAGTCGTTTATGGCATATAGAAGTCAGTTCATCGCGATGGTACCAGATGTTATTGTATTCGTTCAGGAAGATTTTGGACGGGGTATGATACCAGAGACCAACACCAGATGTAATTGTTGAGTCAAATTTATTTGGTTCTACAGTTGTTAACATAAAATGTTCTATTATTTCAGTTCTTATCAGGGTAGATGAACAGGCAGAGGGGGAGCAAGAAAAAGATGTTATAGTTTCTACTGATGAGATTGATGCCTCTGCTACTGGTGTTGGTGCTACTGATTCTCCGACTGGTGGTGCTGATGCTGGTACTGTTGCTTCTACAGCTGCTGGTGATACTGGGAAGTTAGTTGATGCTGGTTCAACTATTGTTTATGAGGAGCTGGTCTCTGACATTTTTCCTACTGTTACTCCTCAAGCTCCCAGTATTGCTGCTTTCACTACTGAACCTGAAGTGGAAGATGAAATCATGGTGGATCCTCATGTCCTTGAAAAAGTCATTGATAATATTGTCAAGGAGATTCTACTTGATGACCCTCTCACTAAACCAAAGGGTGACTCTGTGCTTGATTCTGACAACGCTGCTGATACTGCTTATTCTTCAGATCAGGAATTTCAAACAATTCCACCAAATGCAGCAAATGTTATTGTCATCCCTGGTTCAGATTCTGGTCAACAGGATGTTATTATGGATGTTGGTACTTGTGCTACTTTTCCATCTGATTCTTCTTCAGCTCCTGCCTCTGAGGAGAAAAAACCATATGTTATCAAGGCACCAGATCCAGATGAAGTTGTACCTAACTTCATCTTTAAGGGAGCTTCTATTTCTCCCAAGATTGCTTTGCTGGTGGATCAGCTGACTATTGATCCACAAACTGCTATAGTCTCAGCCAGCAGGTTACCAAGAGAGGAGCTGACTGAGCTATTATCTCAGCTAGATCGACCAGCAAGAGAAGAGGTATATGAGAGGCTGGATGTGCTGGAGCAAATCAATGAACAACCATATTATCATGTGTTTGGTATGGCTCCAGCTGTCTCACCATGGCCTAGTACTTGGAGGCCTCTCATTTTCATCATAGATCCAGTCACCAAGAAGTGTGTCATGCAAAATGTCCCTGATTCGCCAGTACCTTCTTCTTCATCAGCTTCTTCCTCATCATCTTCTTCATCTGATGGTTATGCTGATGAAGGTACTGGTAAGGGCGAGCCAGTCACTCATGATAATGTGACTGGTTCCAAGGACAAACTAGTGGATCTCACTGATGATGCTGACAAGGATACTAGTGGTTCTAAGCCTTTGGGTGAAGGTAAAAATGATGGTGATCATGGTGATGAGTCAGATCATGACCTTCCACCTCCACCACCCCACGGAGGCACTGCTTTGTTAGCTGCCAGTGACCGCCCCTCCACCAGCAGTTTCAATGCTGATGAGGTGGCTGACATCTCCACCTTCGTTGTCTATAAGACATTGGCCGAAGTTACACCAGGTCTACAAAACACTATTCGCTCTGCTATTGTTGATAGAGTATCTGAAGCCATACGCTGTGCTGGGGAAGTTACCACTACTTCTATTGAAAACAAGCTCAAACAGGTATGTGCTTTTGCTGATCTAGCGGTGGAAGCTATTGTCAAACAATATGAAGAAGAAGAGGATCTCAAGAAGTGAATCATCTCTCATAATGAATATTGTGAACATATTACCCGTCTCCAAGCTGAACTTGATGCTGCTAATCAGAGGAATCTTTTTCTTAATGAGGAGAACAGGGTATTGATAGAGAGATTGGATTCGCAGGAACAACAAATGGCCAACATGATTCCTGCTTCTGCTTATGTTCAAATGGTGGAAACTATACAACGAATGGCTGCCCTACAAGGTGATGTTAGGGCCATTGTTGAACAAATGGCCATGGTTGTTGCAAGGAATGAAGTTAGGTCTTCCAACCTCCTTCTTCGACAATATGGTGTAGATCCTGGTGCCCATCTTACTCCTGAAGTTGCTGAATGGAACAATTTTGCCTTCTCTGTTCCAGAATCAGATAGTGACCTTGATGCACAGGTCCCCCCTACTCACCCTTCTGCCTCTACTGATGACAAAAAGGGGGAGAAGAAGTCTAAGAAGAAGTCCAAGAAGAGAAAACAATCAGAGGGGGAGCATGAGCATGAAAAGGCTCCAAAACAACAAAGGAGGGATGGTGATGGTGATGGTACTACTGGTCAAGACTCTGGTCATAAGCCCAGCAACGCTCATACTGAAGCTGGTGTACAGGCAGCTGGTGAATCTCAACCCAGTGTGTCTGCCACATCAGTGGATGATATTAGTTCTGGCAGTATGCCCAGTGATGTTTCTGAGCTAGCTGTTGCTGAATCTTTTGCTGTCTCTCAGACGATTGAAAGGAGAATGAAAAGAAAACTGGAGAGACATCAGAAGAGACAGCAAGTTTTAAATGATGCCTTTAATGTCAAGTGGGAGGCCTATGTTGCTCGTAAACAACACATAATTGAACATAGAAGGAGCCTGACCCCAGAAAAGATGGACATTGATGATGACCTGATTAGCATTGACAAATACAAAAAGGATGCACGAAAAAGAAATGCTAAGTTCATGGTCAAATACGACAAGAAAAGGGAAAAGCTGTATGCTGAGTGAGCATACATGATCAAACGAATGACTCCAGAAGAAATGAGAGATTATCTGCAATCTACCGAGTCAGAGGGAGTTAGAGCTGATGTGTTTATGAAATGGTTAGATGCAACATTAGAAACCAGCTCATCTTCTCGACCAGCATCTTTTGCTCAGCCAGCTACACAACAAAAACCAGCAGAAATAATAGATCTTAATGACGATGATGTTCAGGGGGAGTATCTTGCTATTGTTCCCTACCTGCCTCCAATAGAGCCAGTATCCACACAAGAACCATCAGCTAAACCTATGTCTATTGATAAACAAAGGGTGAAATCTACTCCTAGGGATAATCAGCCCCTAAGGAAAGGACCCCCTATTTGAGGCAGCTGATGAAGATACTGAGGTGGATGTACCAGCTGATACTAATCAGTCAGTTGGTACTGAAGACACAGCGAGGAGTGCTGTGAATGAAGACCCAGCCAGAAGTGTGCTGCTGGGTGATACAAGTGTTGAAGACCCAGCCAAGGTGGTTGGGCTGGGTGCTAATCAAGATGATGACACGGTTGATCCTGCTGACTTTACAGTCTGGGGTAGAGGAGATCACTTATTTGTTCAATCACCTATCTCTCCCCGGACCCTCACTTATTTTAACAGAACACAGGATAATCGTGTTAATCAGTTTCCAGTGAGTTCATCTGGCATTGCAGAATCAATCATGTATCCTCCATCTTTCCCAAAACGTCACGATAAACATACTACTTGGGAAGATGATTCAGTTGCCCATGGTGAGCCAGATCTTAGAAGAATGAATCCAGATGAAAGAGATGCTTACAGGCTGAAGATCGCTGTACCAGAATTGCTTGAGCAAAGACAAGCAGCTATTAATGAAAGAATATGCCAAGTTAGATTGCTGCATCATCCTCTTAATCAGCCACTCTACATCACTGCCTTGACTTATGGCATTGAAATTGGCATATATTTAAATAACAGTGGTCAAAGGCTCTCTACTGATGAGGAGAAATCTCAATTTCAAGAAGCTCGCCAGCTGGGTATGGATCTAAGGGAGTATCGTGTTGCCCTTAGAACTGAAGAGGGTAGAAAGATGATTGAAACAGTCAAATCCCTAAAAATTACTGCCAATGATTATCTGCTGGGCTTAGAAGCTGAAAGGCAAAGAAGGGAGGCTGCTGATGCTGAACTCGCTGAGAGGTTAAGGCTTCAGGAAGTATAAGACAAATTGGCTGCTGATAGAAAGCAAGAGGCTGAGTCCCTAAAATTAATTAAAGCCATTGTCAAAGAACAGGATAAAGCCTTTAAAGAATTGGAAGCTGCTGAGAAAGCACCAGATGCTGCTCCTGTTGAAACTGAACGAACCATAGAGTTATCTTATCATTATTATAGGAGTAGGTATGGTGATGTGATGAATAGAGGATCCAATCCCAGCAGGATCATCAAAGTGCACAGAGGCTCAAAAAGAGCTTTCAGTGTCAGCAGGGAGAATAATGTTCAAGAAAGGATAAACTATGATGAGTTAAGATCCCTAGGATTTAGTGAATGGATGGAGATATTGGAGTATTTCATTAGTAAAGGTCAAAGTGTCATCAGAGATACACTTAAATCTGAACTCCAACAACTCTTCAAGAAAGCAACAATGTTTGGGAATGCACCAGTAGTGAATGTGGAAGAAGTTCTTTCTCAAAAGCCTAAAGGAAAGCAATCTACTGGTGAAGGCCCACACGGAAGAGGTCCCATCATTCTACCTCCTCATAAACCTGTATTTGACCCTGATGTACCTATCATGTTTCCTGAAGCCTGGAAAATCAAACAAGAGGAGCTATCTGAAGAAGAACGAGATAAAGATAAAGATAGATAGTCCTCTATGTGCTTAAAATGTATCTTTTGCTTTATTCACTTTTCATTATGATATTTTTGTAATTACTGTATATATTCTGTGTAATGAAAGTGAAATGAGTTTATCTTCAAAATCATATCAAATTATAAGATATAGATAACTCAGCAAAAGATCCCAAAACAAACTTAAAAAGGGACAAACTTACTGCCTATTTTTCTTTAGTTTCCTTAGTGCTGGCTTTAGTGTTTTCTCTTCATGTCAGAGGTTTTGTCATCATCAAATAGGGGGAGATTGTTGAGTCCCCAAAATAATCAAGGATTTAATTATGACAAAATAGAATTTATTTACACTAAAATGTTATGTGCAGCCAGCACAAGTTTGTTTATGTATAGTCAGCTAATATAGCTGTGTCGAGTGTTTAATATGCTGCCTAGTCTACCAGCACAAGGTAGAGTGTATTCTTCGAATCAGCACAGGATGTGTACTCAGCAAATCAAGAATAACAAGTGACTCAGCATATGAAGAACCAGTATGTCTGGTTAGCAGCATGCAACACAAGACAGCCATGCTCCATTACAAGCATGGTAGTTTCCTGAGTGGTCTACATCAAATGTACTATTCAACAGAAGTCGAAGACAAAGTTGAAAAGAAAAGGACACACGTCGGCGGCTGACAAGTGACCTTACAAGACCACGTGGGAATGCAGAAGTTTAACGCATGTGCAGACATGGGTTATCCTTTGTCAACACCTAGGGAACACAACATTCTATTTGTTTAAACAAATAGTGGTACCAAACTGAATTGGGGTGTTCCTGCAAATAGCTACCAAAGAGGAAAGAAGGGAGCACGCCTTCTGACACAATTGTCCCCACAAGTACAGACATCCTATGTACCAGTGGACAATGGATCAATTACACGGATAATAGGACTATTATAAATTGATGTATCCACTATTGTAACAACTAGTGGTGTGGGTTTTATTACTTAGAGTCCAAAACGTGTAATAGCTTTTAGTTTACCTCTTAGCTATAATCTAGGTATTCTGTATCAACCAACTATCATTCCACCAAGGATAGTTGTGATTCTTTGTGATTCAATCAATAAAGAATAACCGTTGAAAATTACCTGTGACTCTATTTAATTTACATGCTTGAGTACTAATTGTGTTTAACTGTTAAGTTAATTAAGAAGAAATTGTATTCACCCCCCCCCCTACAATACTCCTGTTGTTATTAAGGGAACAACAGTTAGGACTTTCGTCCTTGGAGTCGGAGAGAATAATGGGGCTAGCTTTCGACATGTTATCTATAAGAAAACAAGTAAATCGAGAGTAACAAGTAAGTAAGGCAACTTATAATTGTCTAGTTATAGATTAGGCTTATCAACGTATCCCATAGGCAGACACACTAATGCATCCTAATTCTCTATAACCTCGCTCTGATACCAACTGTAATACCCCGTCCAAGTGTGGCCTTGACTTGCTGTATTATCAGGGGTCAAAGTCTGATCGATGTAATATATATGCAACGTTTTAAAAGCAATAGTGAAATTTTATTCAAAAACCAAACGTTTACAATACTTAAAGATAAAAACCAACAAAGTACTAATCAAAAACCAAATGTATATATAATGAAAGACAAGATGCCACTATTATAGTTTAAACAATCTTCAATCCAAATGCATGACCTCTACTGCCTTACTAGCTACAGCGGATTCATTCTCTAATTACCTGAGTATAAACATGTAAAAACGTCAACATAAAGGTTAAGTGATTCATAAGTTTAAGTATTATAAAGTGTAGACCATAAGATCTGTTTGCATGCTCGCAAGCATCGTTAAAAAATATATAAAGATTCTATAATTTTGAGCATCTGGTAACTAAGCTTAACGTACGTCTAAAGTACCACTGTTCTTAAGTACACTTAACCAATGTGTACTACCTCAAATAGTATACGCCTATTTTGTGCTAGCGCGAGTAGCCCGAACGGGGATGTCAAGCCCTATGGATCCATATACATATATTGGCGCCCACCAGTTCATAAATTATTAGTTACTAGTTACTAAAGCTAAGGGATTTTCGGTTATAACTCAGCATCGAATGTAAGTTTAGCACTTGTGTCTATGTTGTAAAACAGAAAAAGACATGTATTCTTACCCCGAAAACAGTTTATAAAATAGTTAAAAAGTTAGGGCTATGACTCACCTTATGAGCACAGTAACAGTGCGATAGCAAATAGCAGCGGTGGTCCAAAGTAGTCAACCTATCATCATTAGGTTTAAGTTAGTTGGATTATCATGATCATCATCATCATTTTAGTTATACGCTTGATAACCATATGTTCATATTTATTACCGGTGTTCCTTTAAGAGTTTTCAGTGTTTACCATTCTCACAGTTTAGATGTTGTATAACTCAAACGATCCTCGTTTCTATCAAGTAAGTCAATGGACAGCTAGATGTAACCGGGGGCCAGGACTCTTGATCCGACTTTAAGTCATGACATTCGAGATCCACAACCATATCCCAAACTGGCAACCTAGACACCATCCATGAACGTAAATAGTAGTGAGACTCGTGAAAGTCATACGTTATCGGTTTGTGATTATAGTTCATTATATAATTCATATGTGTTTTAATACTTTCAAATGTGTGTATAGAAATACAACACGATATGTTATATTATAAGTATATAATATTTAGTCTGTTTAATAATAATATTTATATTATAATATAGATGGTATAAATGATACATATATCATATTATAATATTAATACCTTTTATTTTAGCATTATAATAATAGGTATAATGTAAATGTATTTTACATATCTTATAATATAATATTATATTATAGTTAGATAAGATTTTATCTAATAACCTTTTATCATTATCTGTAATAATATTATATTATACTTATTTTTTTAAGATCGTATTTATCGTGTTACTTATAAGTATTCGTATTAACAATAATAGTTTAGATACTTATATATAATATTATTAGATAGTGAACCTTATCCCTTATCTTTTATCACATTTATATTAAAGTACTTATATATATATATATATATACACACGATACATACATACATATATATATATATATATATATATATATATATATATATATATATATATATATATATATATATATATATATATATATATATATATATAATTTTATTGTTTTGTATTATCAAATTTATTTAATAATCTTATCATGTAAATCATTAAAATAAAAGTATTAATTTATTATCAAGCTTATTATGAAACCATGCATACATATTATATATATATATATATATATATATATATATATATATATATATATATATATATATATATATATATATACATGCATGCATGCGTAACATATACACATACACACATACGCGATATATATACATACATATATAATATTATTGTTTATCAATTCTTTCAAGCTTTTAATCAAGTTCATGTTTATATGTATTCAACCATATTCAAGTGTTTATCAACTTTATTCATGCATTAACAACATATATGTACCATAAAAATTTAGGATTGCGTATATATAAAGTGTATAATTAAATCTTAAGTTTATAGTGTACCTTGGGAGTGTTTCAGCAAGGAAAAAGTGAGGATTTGAAGGTGATAAAGTGGCCGATCAGCAGCAACAGTTTCGGCAACAAAGCAGGTACTAAAAACAACAAAACAATGTTCATTTGTGGTGGTTATGAGTGGCGGTTTGAACCAAAAAACAGGACTAGCAGCAGGGCCGAATATGGGTTGTTTTGGAGGTATTTTCAGCTGCAAACGCAGCTTAAAAAGGGTGGTGGATGTGCCGATTTAGGGCTGCAAAAGACAGCAGCAGGGAGGCGGTGATGGTGGTTGTTTTGGTGGTCGACGATGGGGTTGTTTGGTGGTGGTGATTGCCGATTTCTACAAGAGAGAATAGGGAGAATGTTTGTGATTTTTATGAATGAATTATGAGCTAGGATCATTGGTTTATATAGGTGAGCAATTAGAAAAGAGTTAGGATTTCTAATCCTTTAAGAGTTATCTTTTAGAAGGTTATAGAATATTAGGATTCTTTAGGATAGAGTTTAGGAGTTTGAGTGTATCAGGACTTCTAACTTTTATCCCTTTAATTAATTTAGATAACTTTTTATTATATTTCTTTTTTTTAATCGATTTATTATTTAATATAAATTTACTTATATTTTTTTCGGTTATATATATATATATATATATATATATATATATATATATATATATATATATATATATATATATATATATATATATATATATATATATATATATATATATATATATATATATATATATATATATAGGGGCAGGATCAATGGGGAAGTAACCATTCGGGGGGAAGCGGGGGGAAGCAAAAAAAAAAATCATTTTTTTTGAAAAAAAATTTCCGGCATCAAGATCACAAGAAAATATGAACATTTAGAAGAGATACTTCGTGATGAATGTTATTATTTAGGTGAGAAAACGATCGACAAAAATAACATTCAAGATAATATTGTTCGTGAAGAATATGAACGTTTTTTTTTTCTTCATGTTTTGTGAAGTAAAATTTAGCCCGATTTAGAGTTTTAGGGTTTAGGGTTTAGGGTTTAGGGTTTAGGGTTTAGGGTTTAGGGTTTAGTGTTTTGGGTTTATGGAATAAACCCAAAACACCAAACCCTAAACCCTAAACCCTAAAACACTAAACCGTTCGTGTTAAAAACTCAATCTAAATCCTAAATCTAGACCCTAAATCTGAACCCTAAACCCTAAATTTCTAAACCCTAATATCTAAACCCTATAAACCCTAATATTTAAACCCTAATATCTAAACCCCAATAGCTAAAACCTCAACATACGTTCGAAAAACACGATAATTGTTATATATTACTTCTTCGAGCGTTTTCCCGCCAAAATAAAAACATTTATCACAAAGTGTCTCTACTAAATGTTCATATTTTCATCTCATCTATAATGTTCGTGAACAAAGTTTTTTAAAAAAACAAAAAAAAAAATTTGTTTCCTCCCACTTCCCCCCGAATGGTTACTTCCCTCTTGATCCTACCACTATATATATATATATATATATATATATATATATATATATATATATATATATATATATATATATATATATATATATATATATATATATATATATATATATATATATCTATTAACTACATATAAATCTATAAGAATATGATGACGTGTCGCAACCTCACGCATTTGAGCCCCACCCCATACAACTATACTCACATTAAAATTATACATATACATAAAAACATATACATACACAAACCAAATTCAAAATTCGGATTTTTGCATTTGGTACCCAAAAAAAATCAAATTTTTACACTTTCCAAGGCAAAACACTCAATTATCTTCACCATTTCCAATATTTCCATTTTTTTTCACTTCCTTCTCCCACAATCCATAACCGGACTAAACCTCTCTACACATCCTTCCACCTTCTTCTTCCAGGTATTACTTTATTTTCTTTCGTAATCAGTTTCTTAATTTTTCGTCAATTAATTATAATTTGTTTTCTCAACTTATATGTAGTTACAGATCAATATATATTGTTATGATAATTTGTGCTGTGAACATTTATTTATATATCTACTTAATATAGATTTTTAGTAAATCTTTACACACAACTGATTTGTGTTCTCACATTCTATGTGGTTACACATTCATATGTAGTTTTGATAAATTGTGTTCTGTAATAAGATTTATATGTAGTTATACAGATGTAGTGATACATTGATACGGTCAACAGGATGAGAATTCTTGAAAATACATTTATATGAAAATTGAATTTCTGTTATGTAGTGATAATTTATTTTCTCAACTTATATTTCCTTTCATTTTAGTTTATGTCATGTCTCGATCAATCAAGAACATTTCTGTAGCAGCTATTGACAGACGACAAGTGAATTTTAATCTCAAAGTTAAAGTCGTTCGAGTTGTTCAAAAGCTTGGTCACGGATTTGACGAAGGCAAGCCCACTCTTGAGCTCATTGTGTGTGATGATATGGTTTGTGTTCTTTTACTTTGTTTAGTCTAAAGTATATGTTTTTGTTTGTTCTAAGTATATTTTCATATATATGTTTGTTACATTTACTTTCTTCATATATCAGGGCCATAAAATTGTAGTAAACATCCGTAACAACCTGAAGGACAAGTTTGATGTTCTCATCAAAGAATGGGGCACTTATTGTATTACCTACGCTGTTGTAATTGATAGTCCCCTTTGTTATCGGTCCAAACATGTGAAACATGATTACAAGCTCATGTTTACTAAAAAACCTCTGTTGTTGAAATACCACCTAACGAATGGACTGGGAATAATGGATTCACGTTCATTCCTTTCGATGTTTTGATAGAGAGCGAGATTGCAGTTGGAGTTTCTGCAGGTCATTTATTGTTTATGATAAACCTTTTTTTAGTGTCGACCTATATATTGAGTTAAGCCACATAATTTTTTTAATCAACAATTGCTGAGCTATTTTCGTTTATGTGCAGATGTTATTGGTCGTGTATCGTTCTATGGTCCAATACAGGATTTCAAAAACACCGGTGAACTAAAGAACAAGTACATTAATCTGCAACTGATCAATTTAGAGTAATATTTTTACACCTATAACTTCTAATTGAAAGTATGTCTTTAATTTCAGTTTATCTTAATATTATACTTATGTACGTTTTTTGTGCTTGTATTTATATAAGATTTATATTTCACTGATTAATAGTTCTTTGGAAGTTGATGCAACTCTGTGGGGTAAATTCGCCATTGATTTCGACAACCATATCAAATATGTGTCTGATGATTCTTCTGTGATCTTGATCATTCAGTTTGGAGTCACCAAGCCTCATAACAGTTTGTGCTTTTTCATTCAACAAACCTTCACAATAATATTTTGTATTTGTGTCGTTATGATCTTTGTGTTACTTTAATGTGTTTTGTCCATTCTCTTTTGTTTAAATTAACGCTGCAGGGAAGCTGGCCGTGTCCACCGACTGGAATTACACTAATGTAGTCTTTGACAAAAACCATCCGCAGATTGTTGATTTCCGACAACGGTACATTGATTATCTCATTTAATAAATACCTATATAAAAAACAATCATTGGCTAATAAATGACAACCATCGTGGATCAATGTATCACTACATTAACTACATGTTAGTTAATGAAGTTAATCATTTAATGAGGTGCTATGTTTGTTACATAAATACAACATTGATTTTATTTATAGTTGTTTTAATGTACTTTACTCTAACAAACTAACTTCCTTATATTTTCTATTTCATAGCCTCAATGAAATCCATTCTGGTGACAATTCAATTGGTTCCTTAGCTCCTTCTTTGTCAGTGATCCCACCTCGTGATCGTAATCCGAAAGCTTGGTTTAAAGATGCAAAGCATCTTGGTTTAAATCAGTTGAACCCTACATTGGTAATAATTTAACCTTGACAAAAAATATAACCATTTATCTGATTTTTATTCTATCATATTAATCCCATATATAATGATAATTTTCTTCCAATTACAGTTTCTTTTATGATACACATATTATACTGCAGTTAACCTGCATAATTTAATTGAGTTGTTGTATACTTGTGAAGTTCACCCTATTTTAGTGCACATCTAATACCAATGTTATACTGTGTATATCAAATACTTTCAGAAAGGTATCTTCATTGTTGTAGCCACAATCAACACCATACTTCCAGACGATCTTTGGTACTACATTGCCTGCAAGAAATGTAATAAGAGTGCAAAGCCTGTTACCCCCAACTATGATCTTACTTTGGACATTGATCAGCTATTAGCTTTGGAGCGAAAGTGTTATGCGTGTAGAGATAAGCCGGATCCGGTAATTAGGTGAGTTGCCAATAACTACTTAAACATGTTCATTTATGTTATAGTCAATCTTTAATTGTATAAATGTTTTTATACATAATAGGTTTAAAGTGCCAATCCGTGTGGAAAATCCAACTGGCACAGCATCTTTTACAGTTTTTGAAACGGTTGTCAAGAAGTTTGTTACCAAAACAGCATATCAGTTAATGAAGGAGATGTTTGAAGATGATGATTATCCGGAAGACTTGGAAGCTTTGTTGGAGAAGACCCTTCTTTTTAAGATAGAGGTCACTAATTTCAACAACGAACGGGGTATTCGCAATTACACTGTTAAAGATGCTACCGACAACCCTGAGTATTTACAAATCTTTGAAACCTTCAAGGTAACATTTTATACTTTAACATTGATTTCTATTTATTATGATCTAACGTTAATACGACTTAGGTTGATCATCCATTTCAATGTGAAGATGTTGAGGGCGAACCATCATCTGATCTGCTGACTTATTCAGTTAATGTATGATTTCTTCTTCTATATTACCTTCATTATTGATTGACAAAATTAAACTAATTAAGATTATCATTGCAGTTTGCTTCTAATGATGATGCGAGTGGTTGTCGGTCCATCGATCTCAGTGACGATATTGGTTTTAGCCCGCCATTGAAAAAAATCAAACAAGAACTTTTAACGACTCCCGGATCTGTGAAGTCTTCGACTACCAAGGTAAAATGGTCCGATCGTTTTGAATAGAATCTGTCGCAGATTGTTAAATTTGAATATTTTTTGGGTTCCCCGAATCACCAACGACATGTAAACGATACAATTGTTTTGATTTTGTTACTATTTGATGATGGTGGCCATTAGTTTAAACCCTTTTAGGTCGCCCATCATATTCAAAACAATGTTTCATGCCTTCGTTCCAACATAATCCTTTTATGTGTATTCCAATGATCTGTTACAAAACAGAATATTTTATTAGAACGTTTTAACTTAACCAACAATAAAATTCTTATGAAATGTGAATTCTAAACATAATATGTTTTTGTTCATGCTTCCTATAGTCATAAGTTTTAAATGTTGGAATAGTTGTTACCTTTTATACTTTATGATTATATCACATAATCATGTTTACTTATTAGTTGTTAAACATACAATTACATGGTATCCAAATATTTAATCATAAGTAGATTTTATGTATAATGTTTTATATGCATACTAAGTGGTCTAACAGTTTGTCATAATCAATCCTTAACATATAATTGATAAACACTTCCAATACAAAAACGAAAATACCTCAAATGCGTTTACATATTTTTAAAGAACAAGATTGCTTACCATTTTTATCAAAATTAAAATAATTAAAAAAAGTTTGATCCATGCACCAAGCCACGTGCTAACCTATACAATTAATGATGATTAGACCTTGGTTCCTCTCATGTCGATTCATAGCACCTAAAATCAACTTTCCAAAGAAAGTTGTCAGTCACCATTTTTTAGCACAGATTTTTTTGATCTTTCACCTTCTTCTCAACACATTTCTTGCAGTTACCCAAAAACAAATATTGCAAAAAACTCCATCTTCCTTTTCTTTAAAAAACATACAAAAAAATGGCGGCAACTCAATATAGCATTGTTGAAGCTCTTCCCCAGGACATGCTAGCAGAAATATTGTCTCGAGTTGGGCGAGATTCTTGTCAACAGTTGTTCTTAACTAAGACTGTTTGCAGAGATTTTTCGGAGGTCTCCTTTGATCCTTTAGTTTTTAAACGTCTTTGCTTAGATAGGTTTCCTATTGTGCATTTTGGCAACCCTAAATTAACAATGTTGTTTGATCGTTGTTTTTTCTATGGAAACCCTAATATGATTTATCGAAGGGGTTTAACCTGTTATTTTAATTCACATGACTATACTGAGTTAGGGCTTCGTTTATTAAAACAGGCAACTGAAATGAAAGTTTTAGAAGCTGTTTATGTTTATGGTTTGATAATGTTTGCTAAGCATGAAATCAAGTTTAGGGATGTTGGTTTACAAATCCTAATTGAAGCGTTCCCACCCTTACCTGATTTGGTAGTTGCTGTTCGAAATCGGGTTTTTGCTATGCTTTCAAGGTTATGGTTGTTTAACCGCCAACCTTTTGAGGAAGTGGCAACCAGGTGCCCTAACTTAGCCCACCAAGGTTATTGGCCAGATGCACATGGCTGGGAACAACAATTGCAACCACCAGATTGCATGTCGTGTTTCTGGGCTTTTGAGTTGGGTGTCTTTGTTCAACGATTTCATTATCAATAGGTTGTGTTAAGATTATGGACATATTTTGTACTTCTGATGCCACATTGTTCATATTTTTTGTTATATATTACGGGCATTACTGATTATTATGTTGTATATCTTCATATCACTTTGTGTATATGAAGTCTATTCTGATATTCCTGTTATAATGTTCAATGTGGATGTATATCTAATAGTATGAATACTTTAGAAAACTTCTCATGCTAAGTACCATATGACCAACAATGTGTACAATTTACCCATAAAACAATCAAGTGGTACATAATATGAAGTATTATTGTTACTAACAGTTATATGTACTCAATTTTGTAATAGATAATTTTGTGTTGAACAATATTTTTCAAAAGATCAATAGGTGTAAAAACTAAATAAAGCCTAAGTCCTTTGTTGTTATTGTAATCTATTTTAACTATAGGGCTGAAAATATGGGCTTATACATCACCTTTCATGTTTAGATTTGATTTCTTATTGGCCTTTTAAGCCCACATCTCCTAAACTGAAAAATATATTTACATGTTATAAATCTGACAACAAACTATATTATACATGTTTGATAAACGTACACAATAAATGAAATAGAAAGATGAGATGATAAAAATATGAATTTTATTTTTTGAAAAGCCTATGGTGTGTTGGAAATAATATAGTTGGCAAAGTTTGACTAAAAAAACATCATTACCTTAGACTTTACCCTACTAATAGGTTTAAGTACATGGTACCAATAAAACAATTAACAAATTAAACATGCCTTTACCTGTTGGGTTTACTCACTAACCACTCTTAAAAGTTTTTGAAATTTGAAATTTTAAATAATCAATCAACTAAAACTAACGGATCAGAAAACATCATCTTCAAGAATCATAATTTCAGCAAAATTTACATAAAAACAAACTTCAGATGGACAGAGTTTTGAGAACATCTTCACGTAACAATAAATCAAAACAAGCAGAAAGTAGCAACGAAGAACTTTTCATCAAGAGAAAACAACCATCAAGGGATTTTGAGTTTGATGTTAATGGATCAAATTCAGGTAACGCTTTCCTGACTTATTAACTTACACTAACAAAACATATGTTTACCATTTGTTCCTTAAGAATCAATTGTAACTGTTATATCACTTCTATTTTTCGTGCTTATCAAACTCCTCCACTGCAAAGAGAATTGTTAGTAACATTATAATGAAACACATAAATCAGACAAACACAACAACATTTGGCCAACAATGCACTCCTTCAAGATCAATACTAACAGGTAACCAAGCTTTTGTATACTGTAGTTATCTAATAGCATGGGTTTACATATGTATATTATTTGACTGTGTAAAATTTAAGTAAACAATCATTATTTGTGGATTCAGATTTAACCAACACAATTGGAACAAAGTTTGTGAATTCATCTACAACACAATGTACATCAAGTTTCTTTAAAGAAAACATGTTCCAAACATCGACATCTAAACAGGGTGAATGTTCACATACCATTGCAACTCCTGCACCGAAAACACCAAGTGTTATATTAGGTAATCCATCACTTACAAATAGTGACCAATGTTGTTCTACAGAAGAAAGTGTATCCAAAGGTAATTATATTGGCAAGCAATTTTATATTTGCATTTCCCTTTAATTATTAAAATTTTCATAATTAGTTTTTATAATCTATTTTTAGATGCACGGTCAAAGCGTAAATCAGTTATCAACAAACGTTGGAGGAGAAAGATTACACCCATTGCTTTCGACATTGAACAACTGATCTCCAATGAAGTTCAAAAAACATCATTCAAGGGAATTTCAAACGGTACTCATTTTATTTTTGCCACATTTGTTCATTTATTATATATTTTAATAGATTAAGTAATTAATTGTTAGTATTGACAGATTATGTTGATGACGGAGATATGACTTATGTATGTTCTGCCTGCGGTGCTAAATTATGGCTTAAAGAGACTAAACGTGGGAAACTAACTCAACAGCAAACTGGTGCAGAGTCACTTTGTTGTCAGAAAGGTAAAGTTGCACTTCCAGAGTGGACCAAGTCTCCTCCTAAATTAATTTGGGATCTATATACCAACAATCATCCAAAAAGTAAACATTTCCTTGAGAATATTAGACAGTACAACATGATTTTTGCGTTTACTTCCATGGGTGGCAAGGTGGACAATCGATTCAATAAAAATTGTGGCCCTTATACATTTCGTATTAGTGGTCAAAATTTTCACCGGTATGGAGGTTTATTACCAAATGTTGGTCACAAGCCCAAATTCGGACAGTTATACATATACGATACTTCAAATGAAGCCCATAACAGGAAAGAAGCAATCAGGTATCATTCGTCTAATTCATATATTGTAAAATCAAATAATAGGAATACCAAAAACAAACTCAAATTATTAACAGGTTAATTTGTTTATGCTTGGCACCCATGACAGAGGGAAAAACAAGACAATATCGACGTCATCAAGTCATTCACTAGACGAGGATCTCATTGTTCAAATAATGCAAGTTCTCGATGAACATAATCCTCTTGTCAAGACTTTTCGGATGGCCCGTGAAAGGTTTAAAGATGATCCTAATATGCAGTTGAAGATTAAATTAATTGGTGGACGAACCAAAGATGGACGTAATTACAATCTGCCAACGGTTGATGAAGTTGCGGCACTTATTGTTGGTGATATCAATGTATCTTCCTTTGACGAAAGGGATATATTAATTGATAGTCATGTTGAAGGGTTAAAACGAATCTCTGAGCTTCACCCTGAATATTTAGCTCTACAATACCCACTTCTGTTTGTTTACGCAGAAGATGGGTACCGTACAGACATACTTCATCGTGATGTCGATGTCAATGTTGGTACCACAAGGAAAAAAAAAGAGTTACTATGCGTGAATTTTTTGCTTATAAACTTCAGGAACGTGCTGAACCCACACCTGTGCACTTAGGCCGTAAGTTGTATCAACAATTCGTAGTAGATGCTTACACTATGATTGAGTCTGAAAGAATATCATACATAAGGAAGAATCAAAAAATTCTAAGAGCTGATACTTTCAACAACATAATGAATGTATCGTTATCGGGTAATGTGGTTAATAGTATGATGGGAAATATGATAAAACTTCCATCCTCATTCACGGGTAGTGCTAGATATATGATTGAGAATTATCGTGATGCTATGGCACTTTGTCGTGTATTTGGCTATCCCGACTTATTCTTAACTTTTACATGTAATCCAAAGTGGCCAGAAATCACAAGAGAATTGGACGGGACAGGATTTAAAGCAGAAGACAAACCTGGTTTGTGTGCAAGGATGTTTAAAATGAAGCTCGACCAACTGATGAAAGATATAAGGAAACAAAAGATTTTTGGTACTTTGAAAGCAGGTTTGCCTATTAACTTTTAACTACTTTTCCAATTGTATTATGTGTTAAATTTTTGTATTTATTATTTAATGCTTACATACTTTGTCAAACAGTACTAATATATCCAAAATACTTTACATCATCCAATAATTCAATGCTTCAAAATTAATAATTTCTTTCTTTATTTTTTTAGAAGTGTACACAGTGGAATTTCAAAAACGTGGATTGCCTCATGCCCATATATGCTTATTCCTTGATGAAAGAAGCAAAATGCCTCAACCAGAAGATGTAGATAAGTATATATGCGCTGAAATACCGGACGAAGTCAACGAACCAGAACTGTATCAACTCGTGTCAGATTTAATGATGCACGGTCCTTGTGGGGACAAGAATCCATCGTGCCAATGCACTGATACAGAAACCAAAAAATGTACAAAAAGGTTTCCAAAACCTTTTTCAGATGTCACAAAAACTGATGCAGACGGTTATCCAATCTACCGAAGAAGGAATGACGGAAGAACGGTCAGAAAACAAGGTCACGATTTGGATAACAGCTGTGTGGTAGCTTATAACCCTAAACTACTCAAAATGTACCAAGCACATCTCAATGTAGAGTGGTGTAACCAAATAGGTTCAATTCGATATTTGTTCAAATATATCAACAAGGGCAACGATAAAATTACAGCACATCTCTGTGATCAAGAAACTGATGAAATTAAACAATACTATGATTGTAGATATGTTTCATCTTGTGAAGCAATGTGGAGAATTTTCTCATTTGATATACATCATCATCGCCCATCAGTTATAAGATTACCCTTCCATTTAGAGGGAGAACATCAAATCATTTTTGATGAAGATGAAATAATAGAACAAGTATTAGAAAAACCATCTGTGAATACATCAATGTTTCTAGAATGGATGAAGTGTAACAGGTGCAGCAAACAAGCACGTGAGTTGACTTATGTTGATTTCCCGACAAAGTTCATTTGGGACAAAGACGACAGGGTGTGGAAGTTGCGTAAAAGAAAAACCGGTGCAATTGGACGTATTCATCATGTGTCACCAGCTGCTGGTGATCTTTTCTATCTTAGAATTCTTCTAAACAAGGTTAAAGGTCCAACTTCGTATGAAGAAATCCGAACGGTAAATGGTGTCCTATTTGATAACTTCAAAGATGCTTGCTACCATTTAGGTTTATTGGATGATGATAACGAGTATATAGAAGCTACTAAAGAGGCTTTTTTTGGGGAGGGTGGACATTTTGTTAGAAATTTTTTTGCACAGCTACTGTTAACTAACACTATGAGTCGACCGGAAGATGTTTTTGAAAAAACATTTGAATTTTTGTCGGTAGATGTCGTTCATCCAAACAGACCAGGTAATGATATTTACAGTATATTATTCGATACTTTTCATCTTAAATATACTAATAAAATGAGTGGTAATTTATTGCAGGAACAAAAATTGGGAACGAACTTTTGAAAGATTTGACTTTACAAGAGATCGAAAGATTACTTCAACGTAATAGTAGTTCATTGAGAAATTTTAGTTCAATGCCTTTTCCATCTTATAATACAAGGGATATTTTTGAAAACCATCTTATTATAGATGAACTCTCCTACGACAAAAGTACACTTGAAGTTGAACATGCAGATTTCATTACCAAGTTAACAACAGAACAAAAGGATGCATATGATCAGATAACAAAGGCTGTTGATGAAGGCACTGGAGCTGCGTTCTTTTTGTACGGATATGGTGGTACTGGAAAAACATTTCTCTGGAAAACACTAACAGCTGCATTACGAAGTAAAGGAGAAATTGTTTTAAATGTTGCAACAAATGGGATTGCAGCTTTATTGTTATCTGGAGGTCGGACAGCTCATTCACGTTTTAGAATACCACTTCAACCAACAGATGAGTCTTTTTGTACTATTAAGTCGGACAGCAATTTGGCTGAACTAATTAGGAGGGCAAAACTAATTATTTGGGATGAGGCCCCAATGGTAAACAAGCTGTGTGTTGAAGCGTTGGATCGTTCTTTTCGTGATATATGCCGTCAAATCAATCATAATAGCATGGATACAATATTTGGCGAAAAAATTGTTGTTTTTGGTGGTGATTTTCGACAAATATTACCGGTTATTCAAAAGGGTACAAGACAAGATATCGTGGCTGCATCACTCAATTCCTCCTATTTGTGGGATTATGTAACTGTTTTGAAACTTACAGTTAACATGAGATTAGGTGGGATTGGTGCCTCTGCAACTGATTCCGAAACTAGAATGTTTGCTGAATGGATACTAGATATAGGCAATGGTGATGTTGGTGAATCAGAAGACGGAGTTTTTGATATTGAGATTCCACAAGATCTTTTGATAACAGATTATGTTGATCCAATCGGTTCTATGATCTCAACTATTTATCCAGAATATCTTCTAAATCTTGCCAATCCACAATATTATCAACAACGTGCAATTCTTGCTCCAACTCATGAAGTTGTGGACATCATTAATGATAGAATGATGCAATGTTTGGAGGGTGAAGAAAGGTCCTATCTGAGCTCAGATAGTATATGTGCGTCACAAAGAGACACTGACTTTAATTCTGAACTATACAATACTGATTTCCTAAATAGTATTGAAGTTGGTGGATTACCAAAGCACAATCTAAGGCTGAAAGTTGGTGTACCAGTTATGTTACTTCGAAATGTTGATCAAGCAGGAGGTTTGTGTAATGGTATACGGTTACAAGTTATTGAATTAGGTGAAAGAATGATCAAAGCCAAAATTTTAACCGGTTCCAACGTGGGCAAGATAACAGCTATATCACGTATGCTAATCGTTCCTACGGACAAGAGAATACCTTTCAGATTCCAAAGAAGACAATATCCGTTGTCGGTGTGCTTTACAATGACCATAAATAAAATTCAAGGACAATCACTTGAGCACGTCGGTTTATTTCTTCCAAAACCGGTCTTTAGTCATGGACAACTATACGTTGCACTTTCTCGAGTAACCAATCGTCAAGGAATAAAGATATTAATTCTAGACAAGGATAATAAAATATCAAACAAAACGAAAAATGTTGTATTCAAAGAAGTGTTGCAACACTTATAGATTTGAGTTTACAACTACGTTTAATGTTTTTTTTTGTTAAGTATTTAGAATTATGGTTCATTTTTATGAAATTTATTAAGTATAATGCATGTTTCATGTTATTTTTTTTTTTTAATTAGAACTATGATAAAATGTTATGACATCCATCATTTATTAACTACATATCATAACTTCTAAATTTGTGCATCAAAATTTTTATATAAACAACTACAAATTATTGCTACAATTAATGAAGATCCTATATTCATTAATAATAGAGAAATCAAAAAGATTACAAAAAATAGTTGTTAGACTAATTAAAAGATGATCACAACCTGATTAAAAAATATTAATTATATCATTGATTGATAATAATTATATAAAATGATTTTTTTAAAATCAGTTATATTATTTCCACCGTGCATCGCACGGGCTCAAAAAATCTAGTATATATATATATATATATATATATATATATATATATATATATATATATATATATATATATATATATATATATATATATATATATATATATATCGTTAGTTTCTTTTTTAAATAAGTTTTGGTTTTCTAACCGAGCACGTTTACTTTGGACAACTTAAGTTTCAAGTTCATTATCTTAATAACGTTCGTTAAGTATAAAATGATCGGAAAAATTGGGTTGTTATACTTTCCAGATTATACATTTAACATTACGGGTATTACAACTATTTCCTCCTTAAAAAGATTTTGTCTCGAAATCAAATATCATAACTTACATAATATCGTTATCTTTTTCCAAATTTATAAGTGCACGAGACTCCAGAGAATAACATAATCAAAGTGTTACTACATTATATAAAAGTTTCATGCTATAAAAATTCAACAATTACTTATATCACTAAAGTTTGCGTATAACATTTATCCTCGATTTTTCAAGTATCCGGACTCCACTCCACTTAGATATTTCGTACTCAAAATTTAAGATAAGTCAAATTCATAAAAAAATACATATTATAATTGTTAACCTAAAAAGGAAGAATTATTAGCAGAGCGTCAATATAGCCCTTAAAAACTATCATGATTAAGTATAAAGTGACATATTATTAAAACCTATTATTATTTAATAGATTATTATGATTATGATACCGTATATATAGTTGTATATATTATGTATGTGCTAAGAACAACGTTTTTAATTAATAAAGTAATAAATTTATTTAATAGGTTAATTTATTCATTAAATCAATTATTCAAAATTTCAGGTATTACAAATGTACGGTAAAAACTTGTAATGTAGGTAATTTCTCTAATTGTGGTATTGAGTGATATTCAACTTGGCGTACTGCCAATTCGGGTTCAATTCTCACTTCAAACGGGGAGTTTCCAATCTTTAATAGTACTGGCAACATTAACGCGATTTGGAAAAGTCTTTGAGGAGGTTTTCCCAAACTTCGATGGTCCTGCCAACATCATCGCGAATTTGATTTCCTCCTAACGCGTGTGTGGGTGACAAACGAGAACATTCGATATCGATATCGTCGTTCAAAAAAAAAAAAAAAATTTCTCTAATCATCCGGCCACCTATGGCCAATCATTTTAATTTGCTTAATTTGTAGGATTTTTTATCATGAGATCGTTTCTTACTTTTCTTAGCCACCAATCTCATGAAATTTGTTGCTTATAAAAATGTATCTTAGTTGTTTAGTTTTTCTTATTGTATTACATAGTCTTGTTTAAATGATTAAAATATTTGTAACGTTACATTTAGAAGATAAACAACAAATGATGAGGAAGAACAACAATTCAGGTGTAATGAATAAAAGTTTGGTTTAATATTAGAAAAAGTGAGATTGTTGAACCATAGACATAAGCAATCAACTAGTAGGCTAATAATATATATTTGAACAATAACTCAGTTCTCATGGTTGTACACTAGTTTTTGTATATTAGCTGCTATGTGTAGTAGTGCTGAACAATGGTAGCTATAAGTGATCTTAAAGGTTGTGTATATATAACTTCATACATACCAAGAAAAGGAAGTAACTGATATATATGTACATGGTGCTCGCAGTTATTCGTTGCCCTATCTATGGTCTGGACAATTTGTACAACAATTGTTATGTGCTTTTGTATGGTCCGGTCATTATTACACACATTTGACATTTGACCACGTGCACGGATCTTTAACAACAATATATACAAGCTAGATCGATTAATAAAAAGACGGAAGCAATTAAACACCATATCAAAGTTAACCAAATGATTTATTGATAGCTAAACATTGTTGAACGATTACAATCGATTAAACAGAGAAACAGTGGTTGGCAAGGGGTGATTTGAGGCATAAATCATCCCTTACACGTCTCTAGAGCCGCAGCTCCAGAGAGAGGGTTTCACAAATTGCTTAACCCTAAAATATGCATAAACTGGTTTATATAGGCCACGAATGGGCTTCATTCGTACAAACGGACCTTCAGTCACATATGCTCCTACAACTGACCAATTTCATGCATATACATCAACCTAGGTGTATAACATAAATATGACAATATCCAAAACTATTCGCCAAGCGACGGACATCCAGAAAATGCATCAACAAATTCCCCCTTGGACGTTGCTTGTGAATTGCTATAAACACCTCTTGCAAACTTCAGTCAATCTCTGTCGGATGTACTAAGGTCTTTAAATACCCACCTCACGTCTTCAAGAACACGTGCTAGCTCACACTTCGAACATCAATGTTTCCGCCCACTGAAATCGAATTACCAATGTCGTTCTTGAAGAAACAACAATACTTCCTAAACTTGAACGCACTAGTACCAACACAACAAAATTCCCCCTCGGACTGAACATGATAATAATCCTGATTACATCTTCATACCTGAGACTCATTCAGAGTCATCAATTGCAAATTTTCCCCCTCACTGTTAGCCGTATCCTAATATACATTAATAGCTCAAATCTTCTTGTCATCATGACATGTATAGGCAAAAGATATAGAGGAGTTCGATCCACAATTAATAAATCCAAACAAAACAACATGCATTCAGATTTACCAAGAGTAACGTTCTAGTATCCTATGATTGCGTATCCAAATCAGATTCCCCTACGAAACGAAATCATCCACTTCTACAAAGTCCAGAATACATAAAGAACACGGTTGGCCCATAAAATAATCATATGCTCCTGATTACCCCACAATAACATCTCGATCAACATCGAGTTCCACAAAATGTTCACTTTTCTATCTATGAAATCTAGTGAACGAGGAGGTCATCCATTAGACGTGCATACGCTATCTTCCAAGTGAACTCCGTTTCAACATTTACTGATCAAGTTCGTCTTTATGTCTTCAAACGAACACCAAAGTATAACGAAACGGAACCAAAAACCCGAAAATTTCTTCCGAAAACTGCTGAAAATCGAAATTACATAACGGAAAATTCAACGGTCCGATCATCACAAAAATTTTACCACATTTAGAACATTATGGCTTCTATCTACAGCAAAAATTTCAGGTCGATCCAACGGTAGACGAAACCTCGGTGATTTTTCTCATACCGCAGCAAAAACAAACCCTGAAGGGTTTTTTTTTTCAAGAACGGCTGCCGTTTTGAAAAGATCATATCTTGAAATTGAACGGTCCGATCGCTTTCAAATTTTAACAGATATTAGATCTATGAGTTTAGAACGTACAGTAAAAATTTCAAGGAGATCCAACGGTTAACGAACCGGCTACAAATTTTCTTCCATAACAGCTTCAGGACCTCCGAATTTTTAACAAAACTTTAACGTCTTTAACTTTAAACGATCGAATCGATTAGCTCGGTTGTACCCGCTCTGATACCAATTTGATAGACCACGTGCACGGATCTTTAACAACAATATATACGAGCTAGATCGATTAATAAAAAGACGGAAGCAATTAAACACCATATCAAAGTTAACCAAATGATTTATTGATAGCTAAACATTGTTGAACGATTACAATCGATTAAACAGAGAAACAGTGGTTGGCAAGGGGTGATTTGAGGCATAAATCATCCCTTACACGTCTCTAGAGCCGCAGCTCCAGAGAGAGGGTTTCACAAATTGCTTAACCCTAAAATATGCATAAACTGGTTTATATAGGCCACAAATGGGTTTAATTCGTACAAACGGGCCTTCAGTCACATATGCTCCTGCAACTGACCAATTTCATGCATATACATCAACCTAGGTGTATAACATAAATATGACAATATCCAAAACTATTCGCCAAGCGACGGACATCCAGAAAATGCATCAACACCCATTTGACAAATTTTAAAAACAAAGAATGACCCGTTGGCGGTTGGATGACAAAATGTATTGGCCCATTTAATGCCCAGGATGACGCGGTGACCCGTTTAATTACAAACTGAAGTGCGAACCCATATGGCCTGTTAGATGACAATTTGAAGCATAGACCCAATTGACAATTTCAACAAGAAAAAAGCACTTGGTTTTAGTACTGACCGATTTGATAACAAATCATTGTGACTTTCAATCAAGGGATCGAACACATGCTTTAAAAACATTATACCATTAAACCCCTTATTGTGACGCCCCGTACTAAATCGTCATGTACGGACCATCATCAACAGGATCATTACAAGGTTAAGTACTATATGCGTTTTCAAAACAGAGTTTGCATTCATTAATAAAAGTGACGTCATAACATACGTCAATTGTTTTACAAATCAAAAGCATGCTTCACTAAGTAGAAGCATTAAATAAGTGTACGTGACCATAATGGTCTTTACATAACATAAGTTCATAAGTAAAAAGTTTGAATGCAAGATAAGTAGTCATGCGAATACAACTCTAAGCAGTGGGTTCTACAGCACAACAAGTATGATAGCGGAAGCGACTTCAAGCACCTGAGAAATACATGCTTAAAAAGGTCAACACAAAGGTTGGTGACCTATAGTTTAAGTATAACAGTAATGTAAGTAGGCCACGAGATTTCAGTGCTACAACGAGCGTTCAAAAGTATGTAAAAGTATATGCTTAACCATGGGCACTCGGTAACTAACTTAACGTTTAATGTACCCCCTTAAAGTGCACTTGGCAAGTGCGTATAACCTCGAAGTATTAAACACTCGTTAAATGCTAGCGCGACTAGCCCGAGTGGGGATGTCAAACCCTATGGATCCATATCTAAGATTCGCGTTCACGGTTCAAAAACCAATGATTAAACGTTACCGAGCTAAAGGGAATGTTTCTGCCATTATATAACCCACACATATATAAAGTTTAAGTACTCGTGCCTAGTATGTAAAACATAAAATCCGCATGTATTCTCAGTTCCCAAAATAAGTTAAAGTAAAAAGGGAATGCTATAACTCACAATGATTAGTAGTAACGGTAAGGTAGTAGTCGGAAAGTGGTGTGCAAGTAACGGTCCAAACGTCCTCAACCTAAGTCAAATAGCACTAAGTCAATAAGTCATCTCAAAAGGTTTATAAGTATGTAATTAAGGTCATAAGGGTCATCATCAATCATCATTAAACAAAAGGTAACAAGTAAGACTCGTTTATGAAAGTCGTTTAAAACAAAGGCTGACTTCGGTCAGTCACCACGGCCTCTACACAAACCGAACAGAGGTGAGGCCAGTGGATATGGCTCCGTATATGAGTCGTTTAAGTGTGGTTAAATTTACAGAAGTTAACTCGTCTTCGTTTGACCGTGGTAACGGTATAAGTGCGAGTAGGTCTGAAATTTCTGCACAACGTTAAACGGACATAGTGACGATCGGAGGGCCATAAATCCTAAACCGTAACTCGGATGAAGACGAGTCCTAAATGAAAAATTATCTACTCGAAAAGTTATATCCAAAAATCAAGATGGGATCAGCCCAGAGCTACTGGTATGGTCCAGAAACAGCTGAACAGACCCTGTTGGACAGAAACAGTGGGTTTTGGAGAGTTCCGGTTGTCTCGGTGCTTGATGTTCATCACGGTTCTCATCCTTGATGCGTATAGCTTCAAGTGTACAACTCGTTGATGTGTTAACATCATCTTGACCAAGGTTTGTCCATCATAACTCAAGTGCAAGTGTTGTAAGTGTTTTAATGAACCAAGGTTACATCAAGGCTTAGTTTCAACACTTACATGAACTTTAGAAGTAAAAACAAGTTATAACTTAAATCAACAACTAGTAAAGTGTATGTAAGCTTTATAGCTTTTGTTTATGACAAATTATGAAGACCATAAGCTAGATAACTTAGATCTTTCAAAGGTATTTGAAGTTGTAACTAGTAAGTTACACTTCCATGTTCTTGAAACTTATAAGTTAACTTTTAAGTTCAAGAAGATTATGAGATCAAGTCTAACTTGTAGCACTTGACCAACAAACCAACAAACAAGTAATTTAAGTGCATAAAGTAAAGAAACAATTTAATTAAACAAGTAGCTAGTTCAAGTGTTGTTCATACTTTAAAGATTCAACCAAAGTTGATCTTTAAGTAAAGTAAACCTTAAGTTTACTTCCATGACTTGCAAGTATGATTTTTAACAACAAGAACTCATAATCTTTGAAACAAATAAAGTAGAAAACTAAATAAACAAGAGAAATGATTCCTAGTTGCTCATACTTTTAAAGATTCAACCAAGGTTGATCTTTAAGTAAAGTAACTTCAAAGTTACTTCAAGAACATCAAGTAATGAGTTTATACAACTATGAACTTTAATCTTTTGAAACAAAATATGTAGAACATAACTAGATAGATTATGTTCTTGAATGTTCTTGTTATAACAAGATAAAGATGAAGAAATCAAACTAGTAAGTTTGTTCTTGAAAGTTAGAAAGTAAGTAACATATAACTAGTAACTACATGTATTCAAACATTAAGCAAGAACAAGTAAACAAACAACAATTGATGATGATGTTTAAGGGGTAAAAGGCCACGGTTTTAGTAACCAAAAGAAGAAGAAGAAAAGTTCCTAGTAGCTTACAAGTATCAGAGAAAAAGAGAGGAAAGTTGAGAGGATTTCAAGTGTGTGTTTGAATGAGAGAAAACTAGAGATGAAGTAATGAAAAATGAAAGCAAAGAACACTCCTAAAGGCCTCTAAACTTTCGGCCAGCTGCATTAGGAGGGAGAGTGGGAGTGTTTGTTGGTTAAAAGCTTGTAAAGATGATTAAAGTTGGATAATAAGGTGGTGTTCATGGGGATTGGTTGCTAACTTGATTCCATTTCTAAGTAACTACTAGTTTAAGTTCAAGTATCATACTTACACTTGTAAGAGTGGGCTAAATGTCCATTAAAAGAAGTAGGGTGGGCTTGGAAGCCCAAGTCATGAGTTCATTAGTTTAAAACAAGCCCAAGTCCAATAAATCACAAGTTAAACTAATTAAAGCCCAAGTAACCAACTAATTACCATAGTTAATTAAAATGATTAATAAAATTAATCATGGATGTAAATAATATCTTAAAATATTATTCGTGAAAGTTCCGGGTGTCGCAAAGACGTTTCGGGCATTTAAAGTTCAAGTACGGGCAATCAAAGCAACATGTAAATGTAATAACATACATTCGTTTAATCAAGCGTATTAATAATAATAATAATTATTAATAAATAACGTTGGAAAAACCAGGGTCGTTACATTACCCACCTGTTAAAGAAAATTTCGTCCCGAAATTTTAAGCTGAATCTGAAGGTGATGGAGGAGGTGGGAAAAGGTGAGGATACTTCTGTCTCATGCGGTCCTCTCGTTCCCAAGTAAACTCAGGTCCTCGTTTGGAATTCCATCGAACTCGGACGATCGGAATCCTATTGTGTTTCAACTCCTTGACTTCTTTTTCCATGATTTCAACGGGCTCTTCCACAAAGTGGAGTTTGTCATCGATAGTAAGTTCCTCCAATGGTATGATAAGTTCAGGTGGAGCAAGACACTTCTTCAAGTTTGATACATGGAAGGTAGGATGAACTGAGCTCAATTGTGCTGGAAGATCAAGACGATAAGCAACGGGTCCAACACGTTCCAAAATTTCAAATGGACCAATGTACCGCGGGTTCAACTTTCCGCGCTTTCCAAAACGGATCACACCCTTCCAAGGTGCAACCTTCAACATAACACGATCACCAACGTTGAATTCAAAGTCCTTACGTTTAAGATCAGCATAACTCTTTTGGCGATCACGGGCTACCTTGAGTCTGTTTTGAATCTGAGCAATCTTTTCTGATGTTTCATGGACTATCTCGGGCCCGGTGAGTTGCACTTCACCTAGCTCGGCCCAACAAAGAGGAGAACGGCACTTGCGGCCATACAACGCTTCAAAAGGTGCAGCTTTAATGCTCGAGTGATAACTGTTGTTGTACGAGAATTCGGCGAGTGGCAAATGCCTTTCCCAGGCCTTTCCAAAATCAATAACACATGCACGTAGCATGTCCTCCAAGGTTTGAATTGTTCGTTCACTTTGCCCGTCAGTCTGAGGGTGATACGCAGTGCTCATGTCGAGACGAGTTCCCATGGCTTCTTGTAGAGAACGCCAAAATCTAGAAGCAAAACGAGGGTCGCGATCGGAGATGATCGATATAGGTATACCATGTCGTGACACAACCTCCTTAATGTAAAGTTGAGCAAGTCTCTCCATTGTGTCGGTTTCCTTCATTGCTAAGAAATGTGCTGATTTTGTAAGACGATCAACAATAACCCAAATGGTATCATATCCGCCCACCGTCTTTGGTAGCTTGGTGATAAAGTCCATAGTTATCATCTCCCACTTCCATTGTGGGATTTCCGGCTGTTGAAGTAACCCAGAAGGTTTTTGATGCTCGGCTTTGACCTTTGAGCAAGTCAAACACTTACTAACATAAGCTGCAACGTCTTTCTTAAGATTGGGCCACCAATACTGTTCTTTAATATCATGATACATCTTGCCCGCTCCGGAATGAATCGAATATCTAGACTTATGAGCTTCATCAAGTATGAGGCTCCGTAGATCTCAATAACGTGGTACCCAAATTCTTCCGGCATAACATCGGAGTCCGGATTCCCTAACCTCGAATTTAGAGACGAGGATGTCAAATACTCATACCGCAAGTGCTTCTCTATGAGAGCCTGTTCTTGGGCTGCTCGGATTTGGTTCTGGAGATTGGAATGAATCGTGATGTTCAATGCTCGAACACGAAGAGGTGCCGATCTCTCCTTTCAGCTTAATGCGTCAGCAACAACGTTGGCTTTACCCGGATGATAGCGAAGTTCACACTTGTAATCATTTAGTGTCTCAATCCATCTTCGTTGTCTCATATTCAAGTGTTTCTGATCGAATATATATTGGAGACTCTTGTGATCGGTGAAGATAGTGCATTTAGTTTCATAAAGGTAGTGCCTCCACAATTTGAGCGCGAAGACAACGGCTCCAAGTTCAAGATCGTGTGTGGTGTAGTTTCATTCGTGGATCTTAAGTTGACGAGAAGCATAGGCGATGACCTTCATGCGTTGCATCAGTACACAACCTGAGACGACCCGACCCAATCCATAGGGAAGAATACAATAACATATGATAACATTGCGAGGTACTTGACCTCTATATGATACATTTTACAAACGTTACATTTATTCTTAAAAGACAATCTATCATTACATCAAAAGTTGACATGTTCGCCTAACATTTTATAATATCCAAATGACCTAATCTGTCATTTACTTAATAATAGTCTCTAATGATCTTCAATGACTCGAATGCAACGTTCTTGAATCCTGGCTTAAATGGTCCCAAATAGTATCCTTAATATGAGCTAATGCACAGCGGAAGACTTAATACATACCTGAGAATAACATGCTTTAAAACGTCAACATAAAGTTGGTGAGATATAGGTTTAATGCCGGCAGCAATATATATATAGACCACAAGATTTCGTATATAAACAGTTTAATAAAAATATTCTAAGTGGTTGAGCACTTGGTAACCATACTTAACATTTAATCACGTCGCATATTCCCTTTAATATGAAATCTTACTACACTGTACCAAGTGTAGTCACGAAACGAAGTACTGTGCAACCGTTGAATACTGGTCGTCCAGTCCGGTTGGGGTTGTCAGGCCCGATAGATCTATCAACAGGATTCGCGTTTACAATACCGCTGTAAATATTAGTTACCAAGCTACAGGGACGTATGCCAGTGGTACAACTCAACGTAGAATATATTTTTCAGTTACTTGTGTCCATAACGTAAAACATAAAATACATGTATTCTCATCCCGAAATATTTAGAGTTTAAAAGTGGGACTATATACTCACAGTTGTCTTGAAGATATGTAATTTCGACTTGGTCTCCGATTGATATCACGAACCTATCCATATATAATATATCAATACCTTTTCTTTTTAACAATCGTCACATATATATACTTTTAATACTTTTAATAATTCCTTAGTCCGTAGTTAGCAGTTCCGATGTTAGTAATTCAATTTTAATGGTTCATTTTTAGATGTTTAATAAACCCGCAATGAAATAAATAAAACCCCCATCGTATATGTATTGGTCGAGATTAATCTTGACCCACGGTACCGGTGTTGTCAAATGACGTGTTGCGTACATAAAGTACCGGTGTTGTCAAATGACGTGTTGCGTACAATCATGGGATCTTATGATTAATCTTCTCGTATTGTTTACGGGTGATCCTGAACCATATAAAATTAAATTATGAGTACATATATATAAAATATCATGTTATTTTAGAAAGATGTGATTTATTTTAATTTTCTTCAATTAATCACGTAGCTAAACAAGTCTTGGATATCCAATTTTGTTTTTGTCGTAGTTTCTTCGTTACAAATCCGTTTTCGTTGATTCAACTTGCCATCTCCTTGGATCGAGTCCCTCTTTAAGACTATGAACTGTAAATACCTTAGTTTGTATTCAAAATCACACGGCATAGGTGAAACTTTAGTGAAACTTATGAAGTTAAACATTTTCCTTTATGTAAACAACCTTAAATGATTATTTTTCTAAAAATACTTATACTTTGAATTAAATCATGAAATTTTTATGTGTTATCATATTCATAGTAAAAATCATTTTTCCAGAAAATAAACCTCCAATTTAAAGTTTAAGATGGTTTTTAATTATCCAACCCAAAACAGTCCCCGGTTGCACTCCGACGTCGTAAAAACAGTTTTTAAGGTATTATTTGAAAAACCAAGTTTTACGTTGTTAAATTAGCATATATTTAAGTTATATTACAGGTCTTGAAGTATTTTAAAAGTTAAGTTAGAAGGATCTATTTAGTTTGCAAACAAGTTTGAAAACTTTCAAACTATGTTCTTGTTGTTAAAATTGTATACCACAAAATATGATAGCTATATATATATGAATCGAATAAGGTTATGAACAAAGTTACTACCTCAAGTTACTTGGACAAGATTGCTGTAAAAGAGGAGTGAAAACCTAGAACTAAAAGGGTGATGGAATTGGATGAAAGATTGGAAGTAAGTTTGTGTTCTTGGAAGGATTCTTGAAGTGTTTTTGTAAGGGTTTTCTTATGGTGATTAAGTGATGTTTTTATGGCTAGATCTTCATGGATACTAGCTGAATGGTTATGGAGTTTCTTAAGAGTGTGTTTTTGGTTAAAGAAATGAGGTAGTAAAGTTTGAAAATGGAAGATGTATTTAAAGCCATAAAAACATGATTAATGGAAAAACATGGACAAAATTTCATGTTGTATTTTTATGTAATTAGTCATACTAAACATCAAAAGTAGTTACCTTATACATAAGGCATGAACAAGAGAGTTACCTTATACATAAGGCATGAATAAGGGCTGGTTGGTGGTGATTTGATGTGTATATACCAATAGTAAATACGTATAGAAGCTAGGTATGATACGAGTACATGTACTCTAGATATACGTATAGAAATCTTGTGAAAAATGGAATGAGAATTCAAATATAGCTATCTTTTGTGAATATACTTATATTGTTTTATGTATTTAAGTCTTTAAAAAGTGATTAAATACATTACATATACGATATATGTATAAACATTATAGGTCATAAGTATTTATGTCAAATAACGTTACGTATGGTTATCGTTTTGAAAACTTAAGTTAGTAGTTTCAAAATATACTTATAACTTATTGTTATTAATACAAAATAATATATTAAAACATCCTTAGATCAAGTTAAATATGTATATATACATATATATATACACAAACGTATAATTATCATATATTATATAGTTCGTGATATCATCGGTCAAACTAGACGGTCAAACGTTGTGTAAACTCTTTTCAAAAATATAAATCTCAACAATTTGGGTTGCTTATCATGTTGGTAAGGTTTAATTTATGTAAATATTAATCTTATAAGTGTAAAACGATCGGAAAAATCCGGGTCATTACATTACCTACCCGTTAAATAAATTTCGTCCCGAAATTTGATAGAGATCGTCATGGATAACAATATGGGTGTTTTCATGACGTATATGAGGTGACAATGGAGTTTTATCATTATTGGGAGGTATAGATACAACGGTTCGATCAAGTGAAGCACACAAGTGAAGCAATCACAAAAGAGTGAATTGAGTAAATATGGATTTGTTTGAACCGATAACGTGATTAGAATTGATTTCCGGAATTTATGGAAAATTTTACGTAATAAGATTTGGTTCTTTGGCGATCAAGATCTTCTTTGATTTAGTGCGACGATCTGTTTCGATTTCTTTGTCGAATATTTTGCTATAAATCCGCTTCCTTCTCTTCCTTATTTCCACAACTCATATCTTCTATCCTTTCTCCCTCAACTCATACCTTAAAGTATTCTTTTAAATGCTCCATCCCGTTCTAATTCTTGTTATACTTCTAACCTTCATATCTTTCATTCTTCTCTTTCATTTATCGCCAGAAGAATCTATTTACTTCTATCCTTTCCTCGGAATTATAATGTTTTTAATTCTCCCGAGTCTTTACGTTGCAATACGTATTGATATACACGGTTTGTAAATCCTGGGTGATTTTCGGCCTTTGTATTCTTCATTATTTTTCAAAGCTTCATACTTTCGTTTTCTCTTCCCGACTTCGAGTCAAGCGAGTAATGGTCCAGAATTTGTAGATATGAGCTTCGAAATGAGTATAGCTAATGCTCTAAGAAAGAAATGGTAATAGAAAAATTTTGATTTGTCAAATTACCAGAATACCCCGGAAAAGATAGAACTATCAGGATGACATGTTCCTATTATGTTTGAGAATTGGATAGAATGTAAGAGCCGTGTAACATGGCACATGATGATGGTACTATGAATCATCACATTTCATTAGAAACTTAACATGACTTACTGTAATATAATGAAGTTGATCAAGTTTCATTATATTATACTAATTCATGCATCAGTTCCCAACACTGCTTCAGAACATTCCTATTTTAAACTTGAAGGTTTTAGAACTTAGAAACTAACACAGTTTCTTTTATGTTGTAACGCAGATATTACGGAGAGATAAATATTCTCAGATAAGAATAGTTGTGAAAATATCTCCAGAAATATGGAGAATATGTATAACGGAAGATATGAAGATATCTTATAATATCTAAGATAAGATGATGATGAAGAATATCATCGGGAAAGGTTTAGAATAAGGGGTAGGGTTTTTTTACTAATGGTTTCAGCAGGCACTGAATCGTTTGAATCCTTTGAAAGTAGATTCAGTTCTTGTGATTTATCCACAACCTCTTTCATACTTTGCTCAAACCGTTTTCCGGTTCCAACTCTTCTCTTTTTCTGAGTTTTATCAACACACTATGCTTCATCATCAAACTTTTGACTGTTTAAAATCGTTTACAATTTTCGCTGCTTCATCAGCATTTAAAGAACTACTTCATAATTCAGGGTGTTTTTCAGAAACTTCACCTTCGGAGTATGAAATCCTTAGGAATAGACGTTATAGGTATGACTGAGAAGTTTTGCGAGATTTTTAAAATACTAATTGCGGATTCTGCCAAAAAGATGACAAGCTGCTGGTACATGATGTCGTGGAATATGAAAGGTTCTCCGGTAGCAACGGTGAAACGATAAGGTATATATATTGAGGTTATAATAAGAGTAGTCCTACTGAGAAATCAAAGTGGAGCTGTGACAAAATTGACTTATATTGAAAAGAGAAATGTAAGGTTGTTTTTGCCAATGAATGATAAGGAATTTGACGTGGATAAGTTTTAACGATAACTTCGGTTTCGAAAGTTTCAGGTGTATAACTGTATGCATAAATCTTTCTTCCGTAGACGAGGTGCGGCTGGTTCAACTTCTCGATCGAGGTGTTTTCAAGAATCATGAAAAAAATTTGAACGAGGATTATAATTGTCGAAGTACAAATGAGGTTTAGGATGAAATCAAGTGGCAAACATTGAAGAATTGTTTAGTTTTATATGTTATAATCAACATTTTATTTCATTTTAATTGTCCAATGTTTCTTCTTTATGCCACTTGTTGGATTCGGATAGGTAAAAATCCAAATATGAAATTTAAATGAAAATGGTTATTCTGGGGTGAATGGATACGTATATCGATGGTTGTAAGTAGAATAACAAATGACCGTTGAATCAGATTCGAAGAATGTACAGTGTAACTTATTAATATAAAATCCAAATATTCCACGGGTACTACCTACCCGTTAAAATATTTTTCATCATTAACAGTTTGTACGAAAGAATTTTTAATTACAATCTTTATGAAAATATACTTGCATATATATTTTCTTCGGATGTAATTATGAATTTAATGAGTCAATAAGAGATTAAACTCATTTGATTTTTCGGTTAGAATTGGAGTACATAATCTTTAAAACATTAAAGATTACATAATCGCTATGTAGAACGAAAACAAATGATGTAGAACAATACGTAGAACGATGATAATCAATGTGGAACAATATATAGAACAAAGATCATACTCGAAGTTCTGATGAGGTTTTTGAGGTATGTGATGTTGATATCCGAGATACAGTTTGTGAGGTTGAGATTTTGGGGGTGACAAGAGTACTGTCGGTGTTGATGATGGTGGTACAGATTATGCTGCTGGTGCTGCTGCTGGTGTTTGTAACCTTCGCACCGTATTTTCTAAAGCCACTACCCGAGCGCGAAGCTCGTTGACTTCTTCTATTATACCGGGATGATTGACGGTTGGAACGAGCGAATGAACAAGATTCGAAATATGGGATAGTATGTAGTCATGATGAGATACTCTAGAAATGAGAGAGAAAATGGTGTTTCGAATAGGTTCGCCGGTAAGTGCTTCAGGTTCATCGTTAAGAGGACAATCTGGTGGATGGAATGGATCACCTTCTTCTTGCCTCCAGAGATTTAGTATATTACGAACCCATCCCCAATTCATCCAGAATAGATGATGGGAAATTGGTTGATCCATTCCGGTGACGCTGTTCTCGGAGCTCGAATGGAAATCCATATCGGCGTAGCTATCGAAGTCGGAGGAATTCGAACTGGATGAAGAATCCATCTTGTATAGTCGGAGAAATGAATTTTTGGTTTGGAATAGATTATAGAAATTGGGTTTGGTACTCTTCAATACATAATTTACATATGTATATATAATACCAAAATCCCGTGAATTACGGAGAATTTTTGAAATACGTCAAGCAATGTCTATAGTAACAGATACGCTAAGATATGAATTTTGTCTATACACTATCGATGCACTAAATGCAGTAAGACGTGTCTAGACTTAAGAATGATAAGCAGGCAGTTTCCTAAGGATGATAAACAGATGATTTCCGACTAGAAATGATAAGCAAAACTTTTGACATGTAGACACGGTCAAAGTCCAGACTCACTAATGCATCCTAACAACTACCAGTTAGACACACTAATGCAAGGCCTGGTTTGCTAAGACCAACGCTCTGATACCACATGAGACGACCCGACCCAATCCATAGGGAAGAATACAATAACATATGATAACATTGCGAGGTACTTGACCTCTATATGATACATTTTACAAACGTTGCATTTATTCTTAAAAGACAATCTATCATTACATCAAAAGTTGACATGTTCGCCTAACATTTTATAATATCCAAATGACCTAATCTGTCATTTACTTAATAATAGTCTCTAATGATCTTCAATGACTCGAATGCAACGTTCTTGAATCCTGGCTTAAATGGTCCCAAATAGTATCCTTAATATGAGCTAATGCACAGCGGAAGACTTAATACATACCTGAGAATAACATGCTTTAAAACGTCAACATAAAGTTGGTGAGATATAGGTTTAATGCCGGCAGCAATATATATATATAGACCACAAGATTTCGTATATAAACAGTTTAATAAAAATATTCTAAGTGGTTGAGCACTTGGTAACCATACTTAACATTTAATCACGTCGCATATTCCCTTTAATATGAAATCTTACTACACTGTACCAAGTGTAGTCACGAAACGAAGTACTGTGCAACCGTTGAATACTGGTCGTCCAGTCCGGTTGGGGTTGTCAGGCCCGATAGATCTATCAACAGGATTCGCATTTACAATACCGCTGTAAATATTAGTTACCAAGCTACAGGGACGTATGCCAGTGGTACAACTCAACGTAGAATATATTTTTCAGTTACTTGTGTCCATAACGTAAAACATAAAATACATGTATTCTCATCCCGAAATATTTAGAGTTTAAAAGTGGGACTATATACTCACAGTTGTCTTGAAGATATGTAATTTCGACTTGGTCTCCGATTGATATCACGAACCTATCCATATATAATATATCAATACCTTTTCTTTTTAACAATCGTCACATATATATACTTTTAATACTTTTAATAATTCCTTAGTCCGTAGTTAGCAGTTCCGATGTTAGTAATTCAATTTTAATGGTTCATTTTTAGATGTTTAATAAACCCGCAATGAAATAAATAAAACCCCCATCGTATATGTATTGGTCGAGATTAATCTTGACCCACGGTACCGGTGTTGTCAAATGACGTGTTGCGTACATAAAGTACCGGTGTTGTCAAATGACGTGTTGCGTACAATCATGGGATCTTATGATTAATCTTCTCGTATTGTTTACGGGTGATCCTGAACCATATAAAATTAAATTATGAGTACATATATATAAAATATCATGTTATTTTAGAAAGATGTGATTTATTTTAATTTTCTTCAATTAATCACGTAGCTAAACAAGTCTTGGATATCCAATTTTGTTTTTGTCGTAGTTTCTTCGTTACAAATCCATTTTCGTTGATTCAACTTGCCATCTCCTTGGATCGAGTCCCTCTTTAAGACTATGAACTGTAAATACCTTAGTTTGTATTCAAAATCACACGGCATAGGTGAAACTTTAGTGAAACTTATGAAGTTAAACATTTTCCTTTATGTAAACAACCTTAAATGATTATTTTTCTAAAAATACTTATACTTTGAATTAAATCATGAAATTTTTATGTGTTATCATATTCATAGTAAAAATCATTTTTCCAGAAAATAAACCTCCAATTCAAAGTTTAAGATGGTTTTTAATTATCCAACCCAAAACAGTCCCCGGTTGCACTCCGACGTCGTAAAAACAGTTTTTAAGGTATTCTTTGAAAAACCAAGTTTTACGTTGTTAAATTAGCATATATTTAAGTTATATTACAGGTCTTGAAGTATTTTAAAAGTTAAGTTAGAAGGATCTATTTAGTTTGCAAACAAGTTTGAAAACTTTCAAACTATGTTCTTGTTGTTAAAATTGTATACCACAAAATATGATAGCTATATATATATGAATCGAATAAGGTTATGAACAAAGTTACTACCTCAAGTTACTTGGACAAGATTGCTGTAAAAGAGGAGTGAAAACCTAGAACTAAAAGGGTGATGGAAT
This sequence comes from Rutidosis leptorrhynchoides, assembly GCF_046630445.1. NCBI lineage: Eukaryota > Viridiplantae > Streptophyta > Magnoliopsida > Asterales > Asteraceae > Rutidosis > Rutidosis leptorrhynchoides. Next base: position 233,865,699 of record NC_092343.1, read on the forward strand.
TGGATGAAAGATTGGAAGTAAGTTTGTGTTCTTGGAAGGATTCTTGAAGTGTTTTTGTAAGGGTTTTCTTATGGTGATTAAGTGATGTTTTTATGGCTAGATCTTCATGGATACTAGCTGAATGGTTATGGAGTTTCTTAAGAGTGTGTTTTTGGTTAAAGAAATGAGGTAGTAAAGTTTGAAAATGGAAGATGTATTTAAAGCCATAAAAACATGATTAATGGAAAAACATGGACAAAATTTCATGTTGTATTTTTATGTAATTAGTCATACTAAACATCAAAAGTAGTTACCTTATACATAAGGCATGAACAAGAGAGTTACCTTATACATAAGGCATGAATAATGGCTGGTTGGTGGTGATTTGATGTGTATATACCAATAGTAAATACGTATAGAAGCTAGGTATGATACGAGTACATGTACTCTAGATATACGTATAGAAATCTTGTGAAAAATGGAATGAGAATTCAAATATAGCTATCTTTTGTGAATATACTTATATTGTTTTATGTATTTAAGTCTTTAAAAAGTGATTAAATACATTACATATACGATATATGTATAAACATTATAGGTCATAAGTATTTATGTCAAATAACGTTACGTATGGTTATCGTTTTGAAAACTTAAGTTAGTAGTTTCAAAATATACTTATAACTTATTGTTATTAATACAAAATAATATATTAAAACATCCTTATATCAAGTTAAATATGTATATATACATATATATATACACAAACGTATAATTATCATATATTATATAGTTCGTGATATCATCGGTCAAACTAGACGGTCAAACGTTGTGTAAACTCTTTTCAAAAACATAAATCTCAACAATTTGGGTTGCTTATCATGTTGGTAAGGTTTAATTTATGTAAATATTAATCTTATAAGTGTAAAACGATCGGAAAAATCCGGGTCGTTACACAACCATAACCAGTTTTCGAGGCGTCGCAATAAACAACAAAATTGTCATTACCCTCAGGAAGTGATAAGATAGGTGCGGTGGTTAACTTCTGTTTCAAGAATTGAAATGCCTTCTCTTGTTCGTCTCCCCAAACAAATTTCTTTCCTTTGTGAGTGAGTGCGGTTAACGGACGTGAAATCAGAGAGAAACCTTCGATAAACCTTCGGTAGTAACCGGCAAGACCCAAAAATTGGCGGATGTGAGTCGGAGTAGTGGGGGTCTCCCACTTGCTGATCGCTTCTATCTTGGCGGGATCAACTTTGATGCCCTGGTCACTCACAACATGACCCAAAAACTGAACTTCCTTCAACCAAAATTCGCACTTAGAAAACTTCGCGTAGAGTTGCTCTCGTCTCAAGAGCTCAAGTACTAATCGGAGATGATGCTCGTGTTCTTCTTCGCTCTTAGAGTAGATGAGGATATCATCAATGAAGACTATAACAAACTTGTCCAAGTACGGCTTGCAAACACGGTTCATAAGGTCCATAAATACAGCAGGTGCATTGGTTAGACCGAATGGCATTACAAGAAACTCATAATGACCATAGCAGGTTCTAAATGCAGTTTTCATCACGTCGCTTTCTTTCACCCTCAACTGGTGATAGCCCGATCGCAAATCGATCTTTGAGTAAACACACGATCCTTGCAGTTGGTCAAAAAGATCGTCAATTCGTGGAAGAGGATACCGATTCTTGATTGTTAATTTGTTAAGCTCACGGTAGTCGATACACATTCGGAAGGATCCATCCTTCTTCTTCACAAACAATACAGGTGCGCCCCACGGCGAAGAACTTGGTTGAATAAACCCTCGATCAAGTAACTCTTGTAGTTGGCTTTGCAATTCTTGCATCTCGGAAGGTGCAAGTCTATAGGGTGCGCGAGCTACAGGTGCAGCTCCTGGCACTAAGTCAATCTGAAACTCTACTGCCCTCGGTGGCGGCAATCCAGGCAATTCTTCAGGAAAGACATCGGAGAACTCGTTCACAATACGCACATCTTCCACTTTCTCCTCCTCGGTTCCTACGGTTTTCACATGAGCTAGGACAGCAAGGCGTCCCTTCTTCATTATCTTTTGCGCCTTCACGCAACTTATGAGGTTCAGTTGCGAGGTACATCTCTCGCCATAAATGGTTAGTGGCTCACCGTCTCCTTGGGGTATACGAAGAGCTTTGTCTCCACAAATAATCTCGGCTCTTATCTTAGTCAACCAATCCATACCAACAATAACATCAAAGCTTCCCAACTTAATGGGTATCAAGTCTATCTCAAAGTCTACACCGGCTATGTTGATAATAGCCACTCAGCCAATTTGGTCCACTTTTTCAAGTTTTCCGTTGGCTACCTCGACAAGCATACCCTCCTCTAAAGGCACTAATGACCAATCTATCTTATCGCAAAAATGTCTACATACATAACTTCTATCGGCACCAGTATCAAATAGGAAAGAAGCTAAAAGATTGTTGATTTTGAATATACCTGTCACCAAGTCGGGGTTGTCGCGTGCATCTCTTGCATTAACATTGAAGGCTCTAGCACGTGGTGGTCCGCCATCCTTACGCTTGTTAGGACACTCGTTTCTGAAATGGCCCGTCTTTCCACATTCATAACACTTCTTAGGCCCATTGTTGTTGTGGTTTGGCTTCACATTCAAAGTGGTAACCTTGCAATCCTTGCCAACATGTCCAGATCGTTGGCACTTCTCACAGACAACATTGCAATACCCAGTGTGGTGCTTGTAACACCTATTGCATTGTGGTAAAGTTCCTTTGTAGTTCGGATTGGTGCGGTTGTTGTTGTTGGGGTTGGTGTTGTTGTTGTGGTTGTTGTTGTTTTGCCTGAACCCTTCATGTCGCTTTGCCGGGTTTTGATCATAGTTCCTACCCCTGTTGTTGTTGTGGTTGTTGTCCCATTTCCTCTTTTCACCACTACCAGTTTCAAACTTAGCCTTCTCCGGCTCGTCCAGGATGATTTGATTCAAGAGAGTATGCGCCATGCGCATTGCTTCGGGAACGCTTGGTGGCTTGGATGAGGTAACATTACCCTTGATGGACTTAGGAAGTCCCGAGAAGTATTTCTCCAAACGCTTAAATTCGGGGGTGACCATGGTTGGACACATGAGAGCCAATTCCAAAAACCTACGGTTGTAACTGTTAAGGTCGTTCCCTATGGTTTTCAATTGCATAAACTCGATTTCCATCTTTTGAATCTCGGTTCTCGGACAGTATTCCTCGATCATAGCACATTTAAATTCTTCCCAAGGCGTGGCATACGCCTCATCAATTCCTTGCGCTTGGGCCATGGTATTCCACCATGTAAGCGAGCCATCAGAAAGTGTGCAAGATGCAAATTTCGTTTTGTTAGCCTCAGAACAATTGCTAACTCTGAATACCGATTCCAACTTTTCGAACCATCTGGTTAGACCGACGGGTCCCTCAGTGCCACTGAAGTAGTGTGGCTTGCAGCTTTGAAATTCCTTGTAAGTACACCCATCTCGGACGACAGGTGGATTAACAGGCGGTGGTGGTGGAGCTTGGGGTTGTCTTTCAGCTAGTGCAGCAGCGACTCGCTCGTTAATCATTTCCTCAATTTGTGCCGCGGTAGGGGTAGATCTCCCGTTGGCCATGATGTTCTATACAAACATTTTGACTCAAGTCAAAATCCATTATGCAAATAATAATAATACATTATATAACAACCAACATGAAAACAGCACGACACATGTTGATTAAGTAACGCAAGCAGATATAAGTACCACAAAACCATGATATGATAACGTAATTAGAACACTTGCGCAAGAAGTAAGCAACACAAATTCCATTCATTAATGATAATAAGTTCATACATTACAATAAGTTCGTACATTACATAAGTGAAACATAAAATTATAAAAGAGATTACAATACAGAATCTAGTACAAAGTCCTACGGCGATGGTGGGTACAAGATGTCCAAAACATGAGCCAACTGCTCCTCGAGCTCAGTAACTCGAGTCTGGAGAATCTCAATCTCCCGCCTCATTTCCTCATTAGAGGAAGATGGTGGGGCAGGTGGTGCTGGCGGTGCAGGTGGAGCCGGTGGTGCTGAAGTGGATGGTCCGGCTCTGGGTGGAGATGGTAATATCTGTGGGTCGGCAGGATACGGCACCAGCCGTTTACGGGCAGTGATCCTACGACGCCGACCATAAGCGTCAGTGACAGTACGACCAGGAATAATGCCAGCGAAGCGATACCGCTTCTTCGGCGGGGTGGAAGGTGCCTGAATCGGTCGGTCAGCGGGATCCTCCTCATCACTGGAGTCGTCAGATGAGGTGTCGTCTGAAGAAGCATCGGTGGAAGAACCGCCGTATGAATCATGCGGTGGTGGCGCGGGTGGCTCAACATATCCGAAAGCAGCCAACATCTGTCGGTGTCGGCCTGGCGTAATCACGGCTAAGCGGCCGTCGGCAGTGCGTCGACAAGGTGTGCGCCAGTGATTACGGAAGGGACCTTCCCCGAACTCCGCGGGGATCTCTATACCACCAATGCGAGCCAGTTGCCTCGGGGGTCTGGAAGAAGATGCTCGGGCAGGTACACTAGAGCTAGCTCCAGAAGTAGAGGCGCCGGGGTCGCCAGTGGGTGTCGGGGCCGGAATGTCGGCAGCAGCAGTAGCAACAGGTGCAGCAGTAGGTGGAACAACGGGGCCTGAGCCTGAACTGCCCGAAGAGCCAATAGGTGGAACGTTCGACATCTGAACAAGGAAAAATAAATTTTCCATGTCAGTAAGCACGCAAATAGTAGGCCAACAGTTTAAATCAGGTATAACAGTAACTAGCATGGTAATAACGGCATATCGTATGAAAGTAGCATGCAATCGGAAGCAAGTAGCATCATGCAGTAGTGATATCATATAGTAGTATACGGCATATAGTAGAAAAAGTAAGCAGCAGCATGCAGTAAACACAGCGGAAACAAGTAAACTAGCAAGTTGTAGATTAGTCCTATTAGTGAATCCTACTCGGGTCGGTCTTAGACTCACTAATGCATCCTAATTCCTTACAACCAATGCTCTGATACCAAATGTGACGCCCCGTACTAAATCGTCATGTACGGACCATCATCAACAGGATCATTACAAGGTTAAGTACTATATGCGTTTTCAAAACAGAGTTTGCATTCATTAATAAAAGTGACGTCATAACATACGTCAATTGTTTTACAAATCAAAAGCATGCTTCACTAAGTAGAAGCATTAAATAAGTGTACGTGACCATAATGGTCTTTACATAACATAAGTTCATAAGTAAAAAGTTTGAATGCAAGATAAGTAGTCATGCGAATACAACTCTAAGCAGCGGGTTCTACAGCACAACAAGTATGATAGCGGAAGCGACTTCAAGCACCTGAGAAATACATGCTTAAAAAGGTCAACACAAAGGTTGGTGAGCTATAGTTTAAGTATAACAGTAATGTAAGTAGGCCACGAGATTTCAGTGCTACAACGAGCGTTCAAAAGTATGTAAAAGTATATGCTTAACCATGGGCACTCGGTAACTAACTTAACGTTTAATGTACCCCCTTAAAGTGCACTTGGCAAGTGCGTATAACCTCGAAGTATTAAACACTCGTTAAATGCTAGCGCGACTAGCCCGAGTGGGGATGTCAAACCCTATGGATCCATATCTAAGATTCGCGTTCACGGTTCAAAAACCAATGATTAAACGTTACCGAGCTAAAGGGAATGTTTCTGCCGTTATATAACCCACACATATATAAAGTTTAAGTACTCGTGCCTAGTATGTAAAACATAAAATCCGCATGTATTCTCAGTTCCCAAAATAAGTTAAAGTAAAAAGGGAATGCTATAACTCACAATGATTAGTAGTAACGGTAAGGTAGTAGTCGGAAAGTGGTGTGCAAGTAACGGTCCAAACGTCCTCAACCTAAGTCATATAGCACTAAGTCAATAAGTCGTCTCAAAAGGTTTATAAGTATGTAATTAAGGTCATAAGGGTCATCATCAATCATCATTAAACAAAAGGTAACAAGTAAGACTCGTTTATGAAAGTCGTTTAAAACAAAGGCTGACTTCGGTCAGTCACCACGGCCTCTACACAAACCGAACAGAGGTGAGGCCAGTGGCTATGGCTCCGTATATGAGTCGTTTAAGTGTGGTTAAATTTACAGAAGCTAACTCGTCTTCGTTTGACCGTGGTAACGGTATAAGTGCGAGTAGGTCTGAAATTTCTGCACAACGTTAAACGGACATAGTGACGATCGGAGGGCCATAAATCCTAAACCGTAACTCGGATGAAGACGAGTCCTAAATGAAAAATTATCTACTCGAAAAGTTCTATCCAAAAATCAAGATGGGATCAGCCCAGACCTATTGGTCTGGTCCAGAAACAGCTGAACAGACCCTGTTGGACAGAAACAGTGGGTTTTGGAGAGTTCCGGTTGTCTCGGTGCTTGATGTTCATCACGGTTCTCATCCTTGATGCGTATAGCTTCAAGTGTACAACTCGTTGATGTGTTAACATCATCTTGACCAAGGTTTGTCCATCATAACTCAAGTGCAAGTGTTGTAAGTGTTTTGATGAACCAAGGTTACATCAAGGCTTAGTTTCAACACTTACATGAACTTTAGAAGTAAAAACAAGTTATAACTAAAATCAACAACTAGTAAAGTGTATGTAAGCTTTATAGCTTTTGTTTATGACAAATTATGAAGACCATAAGCTAGATAACTTAGATCTTTCAAAGGTATTTGAAGTTGTAACTAGTAAGTTACACTTCCATGTTCTTGAAACTTATAAGTTAACTTTTAAGTTCAAGAAGATTATGAGATCAAGTCTAACTTGTAGCACTTGACCAACAAACCAACAAACCAACAAACAAGTAATTTAAGTGCATAAAGTAAAGAAACAAGTTAATTAAACAAGTAGCTAGTTCAAGTGTTGTTCATACTTTAAAGATTCAACCAAAGTTGATCTTTAAGTAAAGTAAACCTTAAGTTTACTTCCATGACTTGCAAGTATGATTTTTAACAACAAAAACTCATAATCTTTGAAACAAATAAAGTAGAAAACTAAATAAACAAGAGAAATGATTCCTAGTTGCTCATACTTTTAAAGATTCAACCAAGATTGATCTTTAAGTAAAGTAACTTCAAAGTTACTTCAAGAACATCAAGTAATGAGTTTATACAACTATGAACTTTAATCTTTTGAAACAAAATATGTAGAACATAACTAGATAGATTATGTTCTTGAATGTTCTTGTTATAACAAGATAAAGATGAAGAAATCAAACTAGTAAGTTTGTTCTTGAAAGTTAGAAAGTAAGTAACATATAACTAGTAACTACATGTATTCAAACATTAAGCAAGAACAAGTAAACAAACAACAATTGATGATGATGTTTAAGGGGTAAAAGGCCACGGTTTTAGTAACCAAAAGAAGAAGAAGAAAAGTTCCTAGTAGCTTACAAGTATTAGAGAAAAAGAGAGGAAAGTTGAGAGGATTTCAAGTGTGTGTTTGAATGAGAGAAAACTAGAGATGAAGTAATGAAAAATGAAAGCAAAGAACACTCCTAAAGGCCTCTAAACTTTCGGCCAGCTGCATTAGGAGGGAGAGTGGGAGTGTTTGTTGGTTAAAAGCTTGTAAAGATGATTAAAGTTGGATAATAAGGTGGTGTTCATGGGGATTGGTTGCTAACTTGATTCCATTTCTAAGTAACTACTAGTTTAAGTTCAAGTATCATACTTACACTTGTAAGAGTGGGCTAAATGTCCATTAAAAGAAGTAGGGTGGGCTTGGAAGCCCAAGTCATGAGTTCATTAGTTTAAAACAAGCCCAAGTCCAATAAATCACAAGTTAAACCAATTAAAGCCCAAGTAACCAACTAATTACCATAGTTAATTAAAATGATTAATAAAATTAATCATGGATGTAAATAATATCTTAAAATATTATTCGTGCAAGTTCCGGGTGTCGCAAAGACGTTTCGGGCATTTAAAGTTCAAGTACGGGCAATCAAAGCAACATGTAAATGTAATAACATACATTCGTTTAATCAAGCGTATTAATAATAATAATTATTAATAAATAACGTTGGAAAAACCAGGGTCGTTACACTTATGACAACAGATGCTACTGCATTATTGACAATTATTATAAAACACAGATGTCCCTGTTGATGAGTTACAGAATCCAGATGAGAAGTTAGAATTATGTCAAAATATGTCAATATATACATTTGTGAGCTATGTACCATACACGAATAAGGATAACAAGCATAGAGTCAACAAAATGAATTTAATAAATCAATCCCATCAACTTAAACATGCATTACAAATCAAAATGAAACCAACAGTCAACATATGACAAACTACACAACCCATATCTTTCATCCATGATCCATTGATATCACTAATTTTTCAAACTACTTGCAACAAAATACAAATAACAGCCAACATTGTAAAAACGATCAATATATAACTCCCAAAAATTAGAAATGACTCCCAATAATAGAAAATGATGCGGGGCAAGACGGATGAATGTGTAAGAACTTATTTTAAGAACGTATTATGAGCTGCACCTTTTTGAGCTACTTTGTTTAATTTGTTCAATACTTTAATCTGTATACCCTCTATTATGAAAACAAGTGTAAAGAAAAATTATATTGTGACATTTAGAAGTTAAACTGCCATCAAAACCATATACATCTAAGTTCTTCAAGTTCTTCAAATTTATAACTTAAAACTTTATCTCTAAATCTTCTTTGATTCCATTTTTCAAAACAATGCACATAGTCAGCACATAAATAAAGAGTTATATGGCCACCCAAAGTCAAACAAAAAAGCCAACAATCAGTAGCACCATTTTTCAAAACTTTAAATCCATGAACGACTTCTCATTTTGACTTTTAAAAGTCAACATTGAAACATTAACAAAATTCCAATCAGTAGCACCATTAATCCAATTCCCAGAAATGATCCAACTATTTTCTTTACAACAACAATACTCAATCCCACGAATGTAGGGTATGGGGGAGGTGGAGTGTAGACAATCATTCCTCGTACCCTAGACTAGAAGGAAATCCCTACTCCACTTTGGTCTATAACATATTTGACTTTGCACCACAACAGGTACTATAACCATAAATCACAATTATTAGTCTTCTGAACAAGTTCATTAATGTAATAGTTTTAATGAAACAGTAAAAATTAGCATAAAATAGTAGCAAGACAAACAATTGCAACCAAAATTTTTCTATATAGCAGTGGAATTAGACTCAATTCCAACTTGTGAAAGTGTAGAAGACGGAGTATGTGAATAAAAGACAGATCTTTACCGTTAAAACAGAAGGCAACAATTTGATAACACTACCCTACTCCACCTTAACCCAAAAGGACACAATTACAGTAGATACTTCAACTCTTGCCTAAAAGGGTTTAATATTATATATATATATTTTTTTTAAAAAGAAGAAGAAGAACCACATTCTAGTGCTACATATATTTTCGCCCAAACACCTAAATGGCTATCTTTTACACCAATTGACAGACTCATTCTCTTTCAATTTGTACAATAAATGTTATGTGCTTTTGAATGGTCGGGGCATTATTACACACTTTTGACCCGGTCTATGACGAATCAAAGTACTGTTGCAATGCACCTGTGAGATGTCAAATCAAAGCAGTGACCCATTCTCAACATTGTGATGATAATATGAAGCGTAGGCCCATTTGACAATTTAAATAAAGAAAGAACTGTTGGCCTTTGGATGATAAAATGCATTGACCCATTTAATGGCAGAATGACTTGATGACCCATTTAATTACAAACTGAAGTAGGGACCCATGTTAGATGACAATTCGGAGCATAGACCGATTGACAAATTCAACAAGAAGAAAGCACATTGTGGTAATACTGACCTATTTGATGACAAATCATTGTGACTTTGAATCAAGGGAACACATGGTTATACCAAGAAATGAGTACGAACTTCTTCTCATACGTGATTTTGCATGGTCTTGGAATTGTTACATCCATTTAACCTGTTTGATGACAATTTAGAGTGGTGACCCATTTGAAATAGCGACACATTTGACCTGTGTGTTGACAATTTAGAGTGGTGACCCGTTTGAAATGGCGACATATTTGACCTGTTTAACGACTATTGGATGCATAGACAGACTAAGATGCATTTGAATCCCAACGCCAAGAACACATTTAATGACAGATTGATTGATCGAGTACCGACCCGTTTGATGACAGAATGAATTCAATCAATTTGATAACAGAAGAGTAAAACATATTTTAATGATGGAACCATAACCCTGCGTTATATGTCAGATGATTGTATCCAAGAGTAAAACATTATGAATACGAATCTCACTGCAATATACTCCATGTCAGATGATTATGAAACAGAAATTGCCCTGTTCAAGAAGTTAATGACTACACATGAAAAGTTAGAATTATGTAACTGTTTGCTATTCTATTTAACAAACCATATAGTCAACAGATTCATTCTAGGTAATCAAAGCTATCACTATCCATTAACAAGATGCGCATGTACTAACTAGTTACATCATGAAACTTAACGTACACTAATTCTTGTTTATCAAACAGCAAAATCAAAATCTAAATCAAAATATTGAAAGATGTTATCACATGCTATTTCTTGTTAAGAAGTTCATGAAGTTGAGGCTGCCCGGGTACTCTTTCCAACTCAAACATAAACACCATCTTTCCTTTATCATCTTTCTCCTTTTCAAATTTCTTTACAACATACAAACCATCATAAACAAAAACATCATGACCACCCTTCACCTCACTAATCTTTCTAATCACTCTTACCACATTTTTCATAACCATGCTGTTTTTCAACGCCAAATTACCCCGTTCTAGCTTTTGATCTTCAGGTAACTTATCTGCTTTACTTCCCAAAAACCTAACCCCACCTTGACCACAATATTTCATGACATCACTCGATTTCCTATCATTCTGATACTTACTAGAGTCCACAATACTAATTGCCACATTCTTCCCACTAACTTCCATATAATCGATCCCTGATTGTGGCTGACAGTGAACTCCAATCATTTGAAGTTGGGCCCGATACCTAAATTTATCACCGATTTCAACACCAAAAATTGGACCTAAACTCTTTCCAACTTCAACCCAATTCAACCTGCTTTTTACTACTTTCACTGCCTCACCAGGAACCCTCCAATGTGCTATTTTTTCTACCTTTTCTTTCTCTCTGTTTGCTAGGAACAATTCATTATAAACTTCATAAAATATATTCATTGCTTTTTCGATCTCTTGACTTCTCGTTTTATCCTTTTCTGATACCAAAACTTCAACCTCCTCCTTTGATTTCTTTTCATCAGCTTCCTTAGTATCCGAAAACTTCAGTTTAATGTTGCCAGGTGGCCTTTTTGGTTTAAGTTTGTTGAAAGGAATCCTCCCTTTAGCGTTTATGATTCCACAACCTTGAGGGTAATCACGTACAACTCGAACTCCCAACCTCATTTTCAGTTTACTGATTTCTTCAGACTCATGAATATCATCATTAAAATGTCGTGTTTTCAGCTGATCAGTGTTCTGTACTAGTGCCATTACTGTGAATTCTGATAAAATTCAATGTTAGGTTAAAAAAGTTAGTTACATTCAGAATCAAAATAAAACAACTTATTCAGCAATGTACAAGAACTACTTATTCACTGATGTATTCAAATTTAGAATAAATAATAGTAACACTTCAGCAAAATTAGTTAACAAATCAGCTACTAATTATCATATTTATCATGTACATAAAAACTACGAGGCAATGGTCATTTAGAACTGATTATAAACAAATATCATCTAAGTGTCATTTTTTGGACCGATTAGTGTTCTGTACTAGTTCCATTACTGTGAAAGTCTGATAACTTCAATTCTAGGTTAAAAAGCTAGCTACATTCAGAATCAACACAAAACAACTTATTCACAGATGTAATTTAAACTTAAAATAGATCATAGTAACACTTGAGCAAAATTAGTTAACAAATCAGTTACTAATCGTCATATACATAAAAAGTACAAGGCAACAGCAACTTAGAACTGATCATCAACAAATATAAGTAAATGTGATATAAGAGATGTGTAATTTCATGATTTTTACGCAGAAATTATGACATCAACAGACTGAAATCGAACGATGAACAAGGCAAAACACAAGGATTCGAGAGATGAAGTAATACAAATAGATATAGATATAGATATATATATATATAAATAATAAATACTCCGTAATAAGTAAAAATAAGGAATTTGAACCAAAAGCTTACATAAAAATGGCTGAGCGTGAAGTTGCTGCAGACCTGCAGTGCAGAGAGACTATTAAATGAATATCGCGAAGTGACACGGAGAGAAGTTTCTTTATAAACTATTTTTTTCTCTTTTCTTTTTATAGAACTAAAAAAATGGCTGGCCAAACATTACAATACGGAGTAAAAATATTTGGGAGATTACCAGATTAAACTAGATACAAATATAAATATTTTATATAACAAACTATAAATTAAATATAAATATGCTATGTTTAATAAATAGGGATGGCAATGGATCGAATATGGAGCGGGTGATGCCGTATCCACATCCATATCCATTTAATTTTTGTTCATCCATATCCATATCCATATCCGTTTAGTTTCAGGTCATCCATTCATATCCATATCCAGTGGATTAAGCGGGTTAATGGATAGATTAAAAAAATGGTATGATATTTTCTAATATGCGATTAAAATAAAAATGTAGTATAGCATAAATAATTATAACATGACATATTTAAAATCTATCCATAAGAATGTGTAATCTTTGTCGAAGATATAACAAAATTTGTTAAATTTTACTATAAAACATGTATTATGAAAAATTAAACATGAAAATTGTAAATTTATTTTATTAGATATGCGTGTTTTATTGTAATATATTATAGTTATTTCATTGTAATTTTGAAAGCAAAATATATATCTAAGGGTAAATGAACTTGTAATAGTAAATATGTAAGCATATATCTATATTTATGTATCTGTGTATGTATTTCGGGTGATAATGGATATATCCATGGATGAAACTTTTCATCCATGTCCATATCCATATCCATTTAGGTTCGTCCATATCCATCACGAAGCGGGTGGATCAGGTGGTCATTGTCATCCCTATTAACAAATAAATAGTCGGTCCTCTCAAAATCTTAACATAAAAAACTTTTTTTTGAACTAAGCTTTGCATGACGTTTAGAAGAAATCAACCCCAATCACGAACTAAAAATTACGTACTGTACAAGATTACAAAGCTCGAAATTTATAATATAATATTATCTAAATAAATTAAGAAAACAATAATTCACGTAATAAAAATTATATACATATATGTAAGTAATAATAGTTCATATTATAAACTTTACCATGTAAGTTTGCCAAAATTAGCAGCTTAGCAGGTCCCTTTTTATCATATGTTAATGTCCACCAAATTTAATTATTCAATATTAAGCATTGTTAATCTTAGTTGGTTTAAAACTATTATGTATGTATGTATGTATATGTATTTTATATAAGAATATTATTATCGTTTTATGTACAATTTTTTTTAATTAAAATAGCTTTAAAAAATATTGCCCCTGTCGAAAAAAATTTCTGGATCCGTCATTGTTTGCATCGGTATATTATTTATTTCAACGGCACTTATCATTTGCACAAACACACGTTTGGGAGGAAATCCGAATCGCGTTACATGAACCCGATCTTTTAACCATTCCGAGGGGCAGACGGACGGGTTTTAATCCTGAATAGATTCGGGAGAAAACTCCCTGGGGTCAATCTGGATATCCATATTTCGGACAGATTGGCAGGCAGGCCGGGTTTGAATCCTGAATGGATCCGGGAGAAAACCCCCTAGGTTCAATCTGGATATCCATATTTCAGGCACATTAATTAAAAGGATGGGCAAAGCGAGACTCGAACCCATGATCTAACCCCGGCTCCAACATACAAGGTGAAGGGAATGTCGTTGAAGCAATGTTTATTTCATTTATAAAACTCATGTGTAACTCACGGGCTCATACATCACAGAACATCTACGGTTATTCGACTTCCTTTCCGCTTGGATGGTCAACAGTCTATTATTTTTGACGAGGAAGAATATATTGATAGTTTTCTAAACAAGCCTTCGGTCAATACCTCTATGTTTCTCGAATGGATTTCTCAAAGAGTCAATCCCTCTATCTTTCTCGAATGGATTTCTCTAATCAATGAACTATAACAAAGTAACCAAAGAAGCATGCCAATTAACTTATGTTGAGTTTCCTACTAAGTTTGTATGGCAAAAGGAAAAAAAGGTCTAGGTTAGAAGGAAATCAAAAACATGTGCAATTGGCCTAATTCATCATGTTTCGCCGTCAGTGGGTGATTTTTTTATCTTCGTATTTTGTTAAACAAGGTCAAAGGTCTTACTTACTATCAACATATTTGCACCAAAACCTTCAAATTTTGCACCAAAACCTTCAACTTTTGTCCATAAACCTTCATAATTTGCCTAAAAACTACTCCCTCCGTCTCATTCCAATAGTCCACAGACAAAAAACACGCAGTTTTAGGAAATCTCACTAACTTCATTTCTCCACCAATGAAATATCTTCTCTCTCCAGACCCACCAATGAAATATCTTCTTTCCTTTCTATTTATGAAAGTGGACTATTAATTTGGGACAACCCAAAATGGAATATCGGACTATTAGAATGAGACGGAGGTAGTATATTTTATTGCTCTAAAACCTCTATATTTAGTCCAAAAAAATTCCTACGGTTTTAAATTTTTTTTTTTTTTGCCCGCAGTGAAAAAAATTCTAGTTCCGCCATGGTGGCTAAGGTCAAAGGTCCTAATGTTAACTGTTTTCTAAAATGATACTCATTAAGACATGCCTAATGTTAATAGTTGAAGGTTGAATCTTATTGGGTTATGGTAATTGATATCGCTCCAATTATATATATTTTATGTCGCGATATCAGTTCTTTATGGTTATTATTTCACGAAGATGTGAAGACTTTTGAGGGTACTTGGAAGAAAATGATGATTTCTGCTTAAAAAGTCGTTGATTTAATGTTTCGGTTGATTTCAGCAAGATGTTGGCTTTAAATAGACTCAAAATAAGATTAAACGCGAGAAAAAAATGAAGATTTGTTGAAGGAGTGTGAATCGCGGCCGCAACTAAGGGGATTCCGGTCGCGATTCATGGACAGAAGGTGAGGATTTTCGAAGAGGCTCGATCACGGTCGCGATTGTCTGATCACGTTCGCGATTCCTGTCTGAATTCCGGTCGCAATTCGCGTATTCCGGTCGCGATACGGGTTCGGTCAGACACCCGAATTTCCATGTTTAAACTCCCCTATTTAAACCCAACATTAGGGGATCGAATTATTTACGAATTCTAAGGCTAAGAGGGTCGTTTTTGAAGGTTTTTGAGCCACTCTTCACCAATATTGAAGATCATAACATCAAGGTTGAAGATTGAATCATTACAACATCGTTGGTACTCTAGATTTCATCTCTTTTAGTGATAAAACTATGAATTCTTATTGTTTCCATTGTTTTGTTTGATTTTATGATCATGTTTGGCTAAAACCCTTAAGGGTTTGCTTTAATGTAAGACTTATGATTATGGATTGTTCTATCTTTTGATTTATTAAGGTTTTTATGTTTGATTAATCGTGCTTTCTTGATAGATCCATTGTTGTGTTCATCTATATATCGTTTATTTAATTATACAGGTTATTGAATTTGGTGTAATCAATATTCATAGCTTGTACTTCAACACTTTGTGATCTAGATAATTGTATGTGAGTGCACTTGGTGATTAAATCGATATTGTGATAACACAATCGTGTAGGCTATTCCGAGTGATCCCAATAATCTAGGTTTTATGTGAGTTTAACCAAGAGAAAGTCTCGTATAATTTAACATGGTAATTTGGACCTCTGATTGATAATTTATGTGAGTAAATTGAATTCATTATGCTTTTGGTTCATTGATTTCGTGAGACCGATATGAACTAATTACCTAGACCTTTAATAATGGTTTTAATAAAAGAACAATCCTAGTCATTTGTTGAGAATTAAAGTGGACACTGCTTCTCCTTATCTGGTTAATTCGTTGTTTTACTTTTGCTACCGTTTTTAGTTTATTTAAATTCGAAACAAAAACCCCAAATTCTTAAAATAATTATTAGTTGTTTGAATCTTAAACGCTGCTCCCGGTAGACGAATTCGTAATTATATTACAATAAGATTAGGTGTGTCTAAAGCATATCAACTTTTTGGCGCCGCTGCCGGGGAGCGGTGTGTTTTAAGATTTTAGTAACTCTTAGTTGTTCGATCCTTTCGTGGGAATTCGTTTTTGTAAAAGTTACTTTATGTTATTTTATTTTGTTTGGTTTTATGCGCTCGTTTGGTTGTGTTGTGATTGCAGCTAGGTTACAGGTATACCATGGCCAGGCAAGAATCTTTGTATGACTTGTTATGGTTAAGAGTAATGAACGATGGTCAATAATTGGGCACGAACAATGATTATGGTTATATGAGCATGAACAATGGTACTTATGATGGTTAGTGTGATGACAAGGGCTATGATAATCGTTATATGAATGATTTTGTTTCGTTGGATCAACCTTGTGATATTGGTCTAATTTCTAATTTTCACTCTTTTGGTCAACCAATGGACTATTGTTATGAGAGGGATGACTCAACATGGGATTCTTCTCAATATCAATTCCAAGAGCAACAACAAGAGGAGATTGATCCGAATTTACAAGAGTTATTCCCAAACTTCATGAGGATCTACTTTCACCGCATCGAGGCTCTTAACCAAGAAAGGAAATATTTAAAGGAAATGTTAGCTAGTCAACAACAGTCCATCCAGTGTTTAGAAGAATCAGTGAGTTCCTTAATTCCATTGCTTGAAGATTTTGTATCCACTAACATTTCACCACCCACCACACCCGTAGTCTCCACTTCTCGGTAACGAAATTGGATGTTTTATGATGATGATGATGATGATGTAAGCTTTTATGCCAAGATCAAAGTGGTGGAGAATACACAAGTACCCACATATTTGATAACCAATGATGAAGAGAAGGATGAAGATGATAATAGTGACGATGATGATAAAGATGATGGTAGTGATGAGGAAGATGATGAAGTGAGTGAAACTTTGCCAACACCCGACTATGATAATCCACTTGGTGATGGTAAAGATGATAGTGATGATGATTGTGAGGATGATCGTGAAGATGAGGTTGAAGATATCATACCGGAAACTTTTAAAGTGTACAACAATCCACTCGGGTATGGTAATGATGATATTGAGGAGGTTTTGCAACCCGAGGTTGAAGTGACCAAGTCACCAAAGGTCATTGAGACTGAGGTGATTGATATAGTGAAACCACTTGAGAAGTCACCTTCTCATGTGGAAAATGTATGTCCTCACGAGTTTAAAATGTGTGATATGATGTATGATCACCCGTTTTGGTACGAGCCGATCAAGAAGATAAACATTTTGTTGCAAACCGTGTTTGAAAGAGAGTCTTTCATTGACTCTCGGGTTAGTTTAATTTCTTCATCAAGAAGATTGTTCTTGCTTTCTTATACACCACCCGAGGGGTTAGTGAGTGGCTCACGCTACTTATTCGTGGAAGTTTTTCCACTGATTTCATATGTCGTCCGATAAGTGTGGGGGAGTATGACCCTACTAGGCAATAAAAGAAGGGGTCAAGTTGGGTACACGACTCGTTAAATATGCACCATATATCCTTGTACTTTTTGTATCGTGTGTTTTAAAACTAAAAACCTAAAAATTTGAAAGAAAAAAAAAACCAAAAAATCCAGAAATATTTTTCTTTTTGTCGTTTTGTATTTTCTTTGCATGAGTGTGTGTAATAAGGAAGTAATGTCTTCCAGGGTATAAACACCAAAATTGTAGGATGATTCAAGTCCATCCATAAAAGAAGTTGAGTCTTCCGAAAGCCCGTCTTACTTAGTGTGGGAGACTTCCTAATCCACATCATTTCATACTGACATTGGTGGATGCATCATTTCACGATGTATTACACTTATGTATCGTACTGTGGGAAGAGGAGCCTTGAGCTTCACTATGTGTTGTCTTCTTTAGGAAGAGCAATGACTTCGTGCTAGTTGATCATATATATAGGCATATATATGTATATTTCAAGTGCAAAAGGCAATTTAAATGCAAGTACAAACAGAACCGCGGGTATGAGTTAGCATTTACGCGCTGCGCCTAAAAAATTGCGAAAGGTTGCAGAAAGAAAGTGTGTGAAGATGTCCCGCACAAACATTGCGGATATGTCGGTTCTGCGCAATCATTAGTAAAATATTTAAAAACCAATTTTTAATTAATATCAGCGTAGGTAACGTTGCCAACAATTGCTTCATTTCCTGAAATGCGCTATCCGCTTCTGCAGTCCATATCGAGTTCTTCTAATTTAAACATCCTTTAAGAGTTTTAAAGAATAGCATAAATATCAATTTTTAATTAATAAATTTTCCCTCCTTTTTTCCAAAACTGCATTTGGACGGACTTAGCTTCATATTTATTCTGCTCAGATTTTGAAATGTTTCCGCAATATCTTGCAGCATTTGCTCTTAAGCTTTGCTTTTGATTACCAGATCATCTGCGTACGCTTCAAGATATCACCCAAATTGGATTTCGAATGCGCTATCTATCAAGCGTTGATATGTAGCGTCAGCATTCTTTAGTCCAAACGGCATCTTAATATAACAAAATATGTCTTTTCCCGTATGAAATGCACTTTTATCTTTGTCTTCCTCCGCCATTGGAATTTGATGATATCCTTTATAAGCGTCCAAAATGCACTTAAAAGGATACGCATTTAACGATTCAACCTTCCAATCTATTTTTGGCAGCGAATAATTGTCCTTAGGACAAGCTTTATTGATATCTTCAAAATCGATACACATTTGCCACGATCCATCGGACTTTTTAACCAGCACTGGGTTTGCAACCCATGTTTGATATTTAACTTCGCGCATAATCCATGCATTAACAAACTTATTTACTTCTGCGCATAACTGTTGCCAACTGCAATGTCACTTTCTGGATTTTTTGGTGAGGCAACATGGCCTTTGGGGCAATTAGAATTGTGCATTGAATTGGCTGATGAGGTGGATGCAAGACGTGCGTGAAAGGCAAAACTAAACTTGTATGTCATGCGTTCCACTTCATGCTTCAACATTTTACTAGGGCGCACTGCGCTATGCAAACTCAGTGTGATCTCATCAATAATTCATGGAATGGTTAAATTTACAACATGCAAGGGAATTGCAACTGTTACATCCGCAGAGTTTGAGCTAGTTTGTGCGCTAATCACTGCGCAGGAAAACGTAGGAGTTGAAGGTCCTCAAGTTGTGACTAACCGCGTTATTCAAAGGCAAGGTGATAATGGTTTAAGCAAGACTGTAAATCAGTTGGCAATAGAAATACACCGCGCAACACGAAAACCAGTTTCTCGTGTATTGAGCAACAAAGGTATGTCTGCAGCAACTTTTGTGCGTAACATGCGTTCGTTTACAGTGGGGTTGCGCAGATTAATTCAAAAGGATCGAGCAGATGATCCATTTTATGCGGAAAATATGATTGAGATTGAAAAATCAGATTAGCGAGCTTCAATATTCAAAAACGTTGCTAAGCAATGATAGCGAACTTTCGCATTTTATTACAGCAACCACGTGATTTGGTGTATTACCAAAAGTATCAACGCAGTATTAGAAATACTTGTAAGAAAGTTGTGTTAAGAGCACGTTTATTGTATAAAGTTTCATTTTGTATTGATATAAGAATGTTGTACCAAGAACACGTTTTTGGTATAATTTTTTAAATAATAAAGGCAATTTTTAGCAGAATGCTATCGCGTAATTATCTTATGATCACTTTGCGTATAAAGGCGCAGTAATAATTGATAAGCGATGGAAAAGCCTGCTATGTTGGAACAAATGAATACAATTAAGTGTTTGCGAGATGATGGGAACTTATATATATTAAATTCCTAAGTTGTGAATTTGCTCAACTTAGATGCTTCACAATAACACATTTGGCGTATTATAAACGTAGTAATTTACCCAAGGATCGTTTCGGCGGACTTGGAAGATTCGTAAGGTATATTGATTATACAATTAAAAGATTGTTTCGCAGAAGTAGATATTTATTATGTGCACAATAATAAATGTTGAAATTGCAAAGGACAAGTCTAGCGATTATGAATATCAATTGGAACAAAGCGCTATATAAATAAAACAGTTGCAACGGAGATATACAAAAGAGAATCTTTATTAATACGCAAAAGAATTGCGTCAAAATGATCGCACAACGTTACAAAAGTAGATGCGTATATACGCACAGTTAATAACAAAAGAACTGCAAAAAACTTTACAATTTCAATTTGATAATGTCTTCTGCGGTTATGTCTTCTCCGCGGCTAATTTCCAAAAGCGCGGGAATATCAATCTTTTCAATTTCCGCTGCGCATTGATTATATGCCTCACGAGCATCTTCAAGTGGGCATATTTCTTTTCGCACTGCTTCGGGTAATGTTGTTGTAAGATTGGTAACCTTCAGCAGAAGTTCTAAGAATTCACATCGTGTAAGAATATTTTAGGCCTGTAAGTAGTTGCGAAACGTTTCGGTAACAAGCGCCGAATCCATGATTTTTTGACTTAATTCAGGTAAGTGCTTGAGTAGCTTGATTAATTGCTCTTTTGCGTGCTCAGTCTCTTCAGATGGATGAGGAATTGCGGCAGAAAGTTGAGCGTTGGCTTCTTGCGTTTCTTTCAAAGTAATTTTCGTCTTTTCAAGATCCCAAGCTAGCTGCATTTTATGTTGCTTAAGTTGGCGAATTTTTGATCGCAAAACTTCATTGGACGCTTTTTCAGCGCCAAGTGCTGCTAGAGTAGCTTCGCGGAGTCTGACGACATCAACTAGCGAACAGACAAAATTAAAGCAATTCTGAATGCTTGCGTTTTCTACAGCAAAGAGCTTTCGATACTCATTATGCACGTCTTGTGGTATTGCATCTCGTAAGCATTTTGTAACATCCCGCCTTTTTCCGTTAAAATTTCTGTTTATTTATTTTAAGTCCGTTATATGATTTTAACATCTTTCGTTATTACGCGTTTTAAAATATCTCGTTTAGGTAATTCACGCACCCGATTCAAACTTGAGGGACTAAACTTGCCAAGGGGCCAAAGATTTAACTAGGTCAACTAGTCAAACCTTCAACCTCATCCATTCATTCATCTCTTTCATCTTTGTTACTTCCTCCATTTTTCTCTCAACACCCAAATACAAAAATTCATCATCTAATTTCGTTCTAGCAAGTGTCCATCAAAACAAATTACATATTTGGGATCCTTGCAACTTCCTCTTCGATTCCATACCGATTTCATTACATTTGGGTAAGTTTCTAAAATCACTAGATTTTGTGTTCTTGATGTTTTAACTTATAAAAATTGTTAATTAGTGTCTATGGCTCAAGTCTAACAAGAATATGTGATTTATATGTTCGATCTTGTTATTTTAAGCAACTAGCATGAACGTGAACTTTGATGTGTTTGTTTTGGTGATTTTGTTGCTTGAATGTTGTTAAAAGTTATAAGTGCATGTATTAAATGTGTTCCTAACATCACTAGCTTCAATTTGATGTGTAGGTTGCTTTAGAAAACTCCATAAACTTGATTAGTGATTTTGATGATGTTGGTTAGGGTTTGAGAGACTTAAATGTGAACATTTAATGTATTGAATGCCATAAATTGTTGTTGGTAAGTAGTTAGTTGTATTGTATACTTGATTACCTACGAAACGGCATGTTATATGGATGCATTTAATTCCCGAATCAAAAACGTGCATTGATGAACTTGAACATTTATGATGAGCATTAATTGAGCATTTAATTTTGGAAAGTCGGTTATTGCAAATGATGTTTTCGGTTGGTGAAATGTGTTTAGTTGTGTTCTTTGTCAAATTACCTTTCAAACGATATAAGATACGAGTCCTAAGTGTTTACGGTTTGCAAGTTGTGTTTAATTGAATTTTGATTTGGGACTTGAACAAATTCAGCAGACCAGGTACCAGCCCTCGTTGTTTGTCGCGGCGCGACACCTGGGGCCGCGGCGCGGCATTTGCCGTGGTCCAGATTCTGTTTCTCTTGTCCATTTCACGTAAAATATTTACCATGCTATGGACCTCCAATTCACATGTAACTTGTTCTAACATGCTTATATATGATTAATAACCTCAGAAAAATAGTTCGGGACCCGATCCGAACGTGTTGAATTTTTCGTTGACTTTGACCCGACCAAAGTTTGACTTTTTGTCAAACTTAACCAAACATTTATGCGATCGTTCTAACTTGTTTTCTATACTTGTATATTGCATGAAACTTGACAATTTGATTCACATGCTACATAATCGAGTCGTAACGAGCCATAGGACTAATTGAACATCTTTGACCAATCGTGTTTACCGTTATTGATACAAACCTATTTGTTTAGGTCAAGACTAGCATTGTTCTTTGCACATGTTTACTTGTTGAAGTACTTTTTACTCATGCACTCAAGGTGAGATCATAGTCCCACTTTTACTCTTTTAAACTTACATTGGGATGAGAAAACATAAACGTTACATTTTTACTAAGTGAACACAAGTACATGAAAACAAACATTCTACATACGAGTTTAGAACAAAATCCTCAATTCGATTATCATTAGTTACACTTGCCGGGTGTAAGCGAGAACTTATGTTATATGGCCATATGAGTTTGACAAACCCTCATTCGAACGGTTCGCTACCGTTACATCGGATGAAATATATTTTCGAGAAACAGTGTATGTTCTAGCACTATTGTGATGGGGTTCTATGGAAGGAAACGTTAAGCCTTGATAATTGGGTGCTCGTGAATATTAACTTTTGGAATGTATTACTATTTATCAATGTTGCAAATCTTGTGGTTCAACTTACTTATTTATTCACTTGATTACTTAAACCTATGATTTCACCAACGTTTTCGTTGACAGATTTCTATGTTTTTCTCAGGTCTTTGAACGATATGTGATACATGCTTCCGCTCATTATTTTTGATACTTGCATTGGATGTCGAGTATATATGCATACATGGAGCGTCTTTTGGCTATTTTAAATCGTGTCGCATATGTTTCATTTGTACTTAACGTTGTAACATGACTTGTGGTTGAACTATTCTTGTAAACTTTGAAACATTCTTTACATATGAAATGAATGCGACATCTTTTGGGTCAAACGTCTGTTTTAAAGACTTATGACCATGTAATGGGACCTAAGTAGACGGCGCCGTCAAACGTCGATTTGTCGGGTCGCTACAGATAGTATCAGAGCATTAGTTGTAGGGATTTAGAGTTCATTAGTGTCGACCCCGAGTCGTAGGGTACATTAGTGAGTCTAGACTACAACCGGCATATAGACTTGAAGTAGGAATTACTTGACTACTTGTGCATTTATACTCGAACTCTCCTACTCATATCTATTCCTATTCTATCTTAATCCCACGTTGTTTAATTTGATTGACACCCCACATTGACTATATGAAATAATGTCGAATGCACATATGAATTAGGGTAATATAATTTTCGAGATTATATTACGGTGACTCATATAAACGTTCTGACATTATGACATAAAGAATTTAAGGCGAGTCAAAGAAAATTTTCTCTTTATCCTTATTCCATATCACTGTTAGTATTATTAAGAATACTAATCAACGATATTCTTGTGTTTTGAAGGAACAATGGCTCCTCGCCGTGGACCACGCCGTGAAACACCCGAACAAGCTCTACAACGAATGGTAGCCACCGCCGTGGAGGCGGCCATGGCCGGTCACTCCACCAACAACAATAACAACAATAACAACAACAACAACAACAACAACAACAACAACAACAATCAAGGGGCTGGTAACTCAAGCGAAGGGTGCTCCTACAAAGCTTTCATGGGGTGCAAACCTCACACTTTTGATGGAACCGGGGGACCGGTTACTCTCACTCGATGGTTCGAACAAATGGAGGCCGTCTTTAGCATAAGCGGTTGTCAAGACCAAGATAAGGTCAAATACTCCACTCACACTTTCGCCGGTGTCGCTCTCACATGGTGGAACACCTATGTGCAATCGGTGGGTACCGATGAAACTCACGCCCTCTCTTGGGCCGACTTAAGGGAAAAGATGATCGTCGAATATTTCCCTCGTGAAGAAACCCGAAAGCTCGAACAAGAGCTAAGAACTTTAAAGGCGGTCGGAAACAATCTCAAGGCCTATAATCAACGATTCGCCAAACTATCCTTGATGTGTCCAAACCTCGTGAACCCCGAAATCTCAAAGGGTTGAACTCTATATGGATGGTCTTTCAAAGAGCATCAAACAAGGAGTGATGTCATCCAAACCCGCTAACCTACAACAAGCCTAAAATATGGCCCGCCAATTGATAGAAACGGTGGATGAAATCGTAGTGCCGGCTCCTAAGGCCGAGGACAAATCGGGTGGCAACAAAAGGAAATTGGAAGCCACTCCATCAAGCAACTACAACAACAACACCTCCACCAAAAAGCCTTTCACCAATGACGGCAAGAAGGGTTATGCCGGAAACTTACCTTTTTGCAACAAATGCCACAAGCATCATTTTGGCAAATGTGGCGAGCTAATTTGCCACCGGTGCCAAGGAATTGTGATATGACTGAAACGGATGGTTTTATTTGTGCGGTGTCGTTAAGTCGTGGCTCATCAGAATCAGCCACTCGTGGGAGAGGGTACTTATTTTAAATTTATATTTAGCGGGGCCTAAATCTTACTACTCCTTATAAGTAAGGGAAGTATGACCTAGGGTCGTATTTTTAAGATATCAGTAACATCGAACCTATATTCTAGCCTAAGTTAGTTAGGGAGTAGTGAATGTTTATTTTGGGATTTTCTAATTTATAAGATAGATAAAGTAAATGCGATGAAATTTGTAATTCAGATAAGGTTAAAGTAAGTGCATACTACGACTTCATCAGTTATTCTGCCGAGATTATGGAATGCTGGCTCATGAATAGGCAGAGGCCTTGTATTCATTACACTAGTCCTAAACGCCCCTGTCATAAGACATGTCACTGGGAAATGCGTTAGGCTTAAAGATTCTGAATAGACAGCAATGTCCCTTACCCCCGACGCCCGTGCAGTCTGACTACAGGCATACACGTTCAGACGGCTCATCCAATTGAGCGACTCGGTTGGGTGACGTATTAACATTCCGAAATGGTCTTAACTTTCTTAAGCGTAATAGAATACATGGTTTACCATATCCGAGAGACGTGATGTGTATCAATGCTTTCGTTAATGATTGGTAAAAGATAGTTAGGCCCTAAAAAGAGTTCAACCATAAAGAACACCATGGCCAAGTCAAGATGACTTCCATGAACACGTTCGGTTATCTTAACGGTCCAATCCTTTATGCGTCTAAACAAACAGTTCCTTAATTAACTAAGAATCCCTCAAGCGGGGTGCAATGCTTGAGACCGCGTTATGGTGCAGTGTACTGGTCAACACTAACCGTGTTCCATGGCCTTACTTAGCAAAGGTACAGCTTACAACAACCGATGTGCTTCAGCGTGCACGTACGAAGTTTATATGCTTATTGACTACACCAGCATGGTCTGGGACCGACAATGTACTAGGGGTCTAGTCAGATGTTTCACTACGAAAGAGTCCTCAGTTGGAATCCAAAGCTCGATAGACTTACTACAACCGGTGTGCCCCAGTCGATCTTGATTCTCTTGATTCTTTTTGCACCGTCTTCATAATTACTTGTTCTTCAATTCTAACCGACGAAGTGGGTATTTTGCCGACAAAGTTCGAATCTTTCTTGTTTTTGGGCCTCAATACCGGGGTGAAAACGTGACTTTTTAGCCGATATCAAATATCCCACACTTAGACTTTGCTTGTCCTCAAGCAAACTCTCATTTTAAAGACCTTTTCGGCGTTTCTTTTCTAATAGCCTATGCGGTTTGCTTTTATTATAAGAGCAAAAAGATAAGGTGAGTCATCTATGTTAGGATTGAAATTATCTCTGCAAGCATGCGAGGAGGTTACATGACATAGGCTAGCTTTCACGGGTCACTCAAATCACTCAAGTGTTTAGGGTTCCCTATAGATCTAAGAAATGAAGTACACTCATAGCCAGTCATGTTGCACCCATCGTCATAGGCTTGATAAAGACTCAAATCCTTGCTACTAACGCGAGAACGGTAGTAATCTCAGCTTTATAGGTCATTTGTCAATGATGGAGAAGGATTTTTGGAGTGGTAGTGAAGTTGTTTTTGAGGGGTGAGATAAAAAGGGTAATGTAGTCTTTCTACATACTTTTATTCGGATAGATAGGAGTGCTGAAGTATTTGAGAAGCACTTTCGAACTTTTCTTCATTTGATAATCATTTTCGGTCGAGTTCTCTTCGACATTTCTCTTATTTAGTTCTGCTCCTTTTTTCAGAACTTCAAAATTTTATTTTTTATTTTTTATTTTTTTATTTTTTTTTAAGATACTTCTTCTCGAGGAACTTCTTGCCGGTAAACTTTTTCAAGACCTTTGCCATGATACTTGAGAGGTTTATAACATTGGGTTTTCGGAAGGGATCTCATTTTCTGGATTTTTCGGATAAGTAATCAGGGTAATGTGGATGTGGTGGAGTAGAAGTAATGGAGGTGCGGAAGGTTTATGTTTGACAAATGGTTAGTTATTTTGATTACAACCGAAACACGCTTTGCTGCTTGGAGATGTAGATGCAAAGCAAGTTCTGATTCTGGGCACAGACATCGGCACTCTCAACGGAAAATAGTGAAGCATTAAAGATGAATTCTAGTCTTATTTGGGGTGCCTCGCCATAATCAATTTAGGTCGATAATGCCTTAGTCATGCAATGCTCTATTAGAGATTTCAATCTAACAAGATTTCCACTTTACTTAAGCCTTACTTTTATTGACAAACATTTTAGGTTCTCAAAAATACTTTTTCGAATTTTTTTTGAAATTTGGCTTAAGGACTTGGAATCTCCGTAGTGGTTTATTATGATATAGCATAAAAAGATACCAACATCCCACACTTAGATGAACATTGTCCTCAATGTTCCTAGTGTATCCCACACTTAGGAGTTTTAGTTGAAGATTTGGGAGTATTTGTCTAGTGTTTTTATTGGGTGTTATCCCACACTTAGTGATAAGCTAGGATGTGGTATAATTTGAATCTTGAGCTAGTAGCGAAAGAAAGAAATACCCCTAGCAGATGCGGCTGGTTTCCTTGCTTCTTTATCGGCTCATTTGTCATCCTTTATTCTTCTACTCTACTTTATTGCACGGGTTGCCTCCAGAGAAGCGCTTTTGTTTAAGGTCGTTGGCTCGACCGTAGTGATGCTTCAAAAAGCAAACATTCCTTGCTGATGGTAGTGATCTTGGTCTTCTCGAGGGAATGTGAGTCTTGGTGGATAAATCCTGAGAAAGTCTCGGACTAACAGCGGTAACAGATCCGGTACTTCTCTTGAAGATCTTCTGAAAGATAAGTAGTGCGCAGTTTCGACTCTTGATAAGTCTTGAAGTCCGATGAGAATATGATCCACGAATCTGCTGGTTGATCCATGGATGTCAATCATGGTAGCAGTGCTGGTGTTGATGATTTCTCTGACGGGATGCTCATTTCTGAGGTCTTCAAACAATGTAAGAAACTGTATCTTTAGAATTTCGAAGTCTTCGGAACGGTGATCTCCACAGTAAGAGTCTGTAGCTTTGCACAGATCAGTTAAGAGACGAAGCTGGAAAGAAGTGAACAGCAATCCTGATCCGAGTATTAATTTCACCGTCTTTGAGTATATCTTCCGACATCCAGCTTTAAATATGAAACTAGGATCTGTGGATTCATGGAAGATACGTGATAGCTGCTTCGTAACATAGGTGGCAATGTTGACTCGATCTGGTTCAAGATGAGAGAATGATTTGTTTCGTCTTGCTTCCTCCATGACAGCGTCTTGTAACTCTTTGATAATCAGATCAGCGTGGTGATCAATCGTCACGTAAATCACTAGTCTGTCTGGTGTGCTTTCAAAGTTATATCTATCCAAGAGAGCAAAAAAGCTGTGAATATCCTCGATCATTTTCAAATCAGAGTGATAAGTCGGGCGGCCGGTGGAAAGATCCATATGCTTCCGGATGAGAGTCAGCAGTGCTCGTTCGTTTCGTGAGAACGGAAGTGCAGATCCGGCTAAGGTGTTGTACACCTTAGAGTAAATGATCTTCTGATCTCGACATAATCTTGTTTCGAGAATAGTGCGAACCACTGAATTATGCTCTCGCTGCCTTTCTTCGTGATATATATGATCGTGAAAAGAATTGATAAAGTCTTGAATGCGTTCTTCTAGGATTTCAACATCAATGTCTTCTCTTTGGAGATAGAGGTGGTGCTCTTCTCTGATAGCCATGATTCGTTCTGTTAAGCGTAGCGAAAAATCAATGGTTGACTTTCGGATGGCTTCGAGAATGTCTTCAAATTCATCGGTATCATTGATGAAGGTAATCATGTCTGCATGTGTGGATATAACCGGAATTTGATCTGAAGAAGAGTCCGGCTCTCCTTGATCTGGTTCGGTTGGAGAGTGTGAGTTAGTCAGAATGTCTTCATGATGCTCTTCCCCGTCATCATCGGTATCTTGCTCCTCTGAGGATGCGTCTGATGAACGGGTTTCTTCAGTATTCTGATTCTCCACTTTGATACTTACAGGATCAATTTCTATATCCTTGACCTCAGCCTTCGCGGTCTTCTTCTTGAAGCGGATGATTAAACTGTGATCTGCCGTCTCAAGCCTCATTATTTCTTCATGACGCTCAGTGCTGGGAACGGGTGCTGTCGCAGTCGCTTTTACGTCTTCCATTTCCTCTTCCTCTTCAGATTCCTCCTCTTCCTCTATTTCTTCGCTGGGATCCTCTTCTTCCATTTCTGGTTCGTCTACAGGCTGTGATTCGACACCCATTTCGATATCATCGGCTGGTGGTAATGACTCGTCATCGGAAGTGATCCGTCTAGTGGAAATAGCAAACATCTCTGCCTGTCCAGAAAGATCGGTTGGTCGGTCAATTTTGAAGGTAACGCTCTCCCCATGTGATCGCAAGTTCATGGTTTGATTGTACACATCAATGACAGTCCTAGCCGTATTCATAAAAGGTCTTCCTAACACTACTAGGGTGTGTAGGTCTTCCTTAATATCCATTATGACGAAATTCGTAGGATACAAGAATTTGTCGACTTTCACCAAGACTTTCTCAACTATGCCCTTAGGATAACGAATTGTATGATCGGCAAGTTGGATTGTCATTTTGGTAGGCGACAAGTCTCCTAATTCTAATCTCTTGTAGAGAGAGTAGGGGATTAGGTTGATACTTGATCCTAAATCTGCTAGTGCATGAATGGTTCCAGATTGGTAGATTGAACACAGAAATACGAATCGGCCCGTATCTCCTAGCTTAGGTGGTAGAGAGTTTCTGAGTAATGCAGAGAATTCTTCACTCAGTGGAATTTTGTTAGAGTCTGGTATCCTCTCCTTTGTAGAAAGAAGCCTTCGGATGTATCTTTTCTGGTTGGGAACTTTGGACATGGTGTCCAGGAATCTCCCATCAAGTTTGAAGGAATCAAGCTTGGATGGTTCTCCTTGTAGCCTCCCAGGATAAGGTACGCGAACTGGAGTTTCAGGAGTCAGCTTCTGAGTATATGTTGATTTGTTCTTGAGCCTAGCTGATCTTCTCCTTGGTTCTTCCTATGGGATTACGGAATCCATTTGCTTTGCTTCTTCTATGTGGGGATTTTGGATAGTATTACTTGGCAATCTTCCCTGCGGTCGAGTT
Source organism: Rutidosis leptorrhynchoides (assembly GCF_046630445.1). Taxonomy (NCBI): domain Eukaryota; kingdom Viridiplantae; phylum Streptophyta; class Magnoliopsida; order Asterales; family Asteraceae; genus Rutidosis; species Rutidosis leptorrhynchoides. Next base: position 233,895,666 of record NC_092343.1, read on the forward strand.
TCAAGGCGTTGTGATAACTGTCCGAGCTGCGTTTCCAAACTTTTGAGCAGAGCCAATTGATTTTGCATTAGTATCTCCGTCTGATCTTGTCTGGCTGCAGTTCTCTGATTTAGCTGTTGTTGACCTTGAATGAACTGAGTTAACTGTTCATCAGCTCCGATAGTGGGGTTAGCTGCTTTTGTAATCTGGGTGGTAGGGGAATTTTCCTCAACTGGGGGACCAGTGAGTGGAAGTGGTTGATCGTAGGTCAATTGAGATTGTTGAGCTGGATAAGGTGGATAGCGATAGCGGAAAGTTTGGTTGCTTCGCTGAAATTGATTAACCCTTGGTGGTTGATTGAATCCAGGATTTGGTGGACGAGATGGGTATTGAACGTAACAGACTGAACCATCAGGATTCTCGTACTCAACTTGATATTCTTCAGTGGGTTGCGGGTTGGTACAATTTACACAAGCCTGAGCTTGGTTAACCTGCTGCGGTTGCGTCTTCAATTCTCCTAGCTGCTCAGCAAGAGATTCCATCTTATCCGTGAGGGATTTGATGGCCTCCGTTTGATTGTTAAGTGCAGAGAGCGGGGCAGATGATGAAGTTGTTTCACCACTGTTCCAGTCATGATGATGCATTGTCATGTTCTCGAGCAATTGCCATGCTTCATCTGCGGTTTGGTTCATCAGATTCCCTTGAGCTGCTGCATCGATCGTCGTCCTATGGTTTACCGTAAGACCATTGTAGAAGGTACAGATTTGGGCTGACCGTTCTAGCTGGTGATTAGGGCACTTCTTCAGCAGGGTTTTGAAACGCTCCCATGCGGTGTAAAGAGATTCATCATAACTTTGTTTGAAGTTAATGATGTCATTCTTTAGCTTGGTTTGTTTAGAAGGAGGGAAATATTTGGTTAGGAATTTAGTAGCCATCTCCATCCATGACGTGATGGAATCTTTTTTGAGTCCTTCGAACCAAGTTTGAGCATGATGAGTGAGAGAATAGGGGAACAAGTATAGCCGGACTATATCTTGTCCTATCCCCGGCTGTTTGTAGGAGTTCGAAAGAGATATGAATTTATCAAGGTGAGAATTAGGATCGTCATTCGGTAATCTATGAAACTGACAACTATTTTGAATTAGCTGAATGATGTGATGTTTTAACTCGAACGAGTGTCCTTGAATCTCTGGAAATCTGATCAGTCCTCCTCGACCTTCAATCGAGGGTTTGGTATTTTCTGCTAAAGTAACGTGTAACGCCATTTGGTTTCTGATTCGTGCTTCCTTGCGTGCTTTATATATTATTGCGTCTGGATCAGGTACGAATAACAACTGCCCTGGTCTAGATCGGGTTTGGGTCATACACTGGGTATGCCTTTTTTGTTTTTAATTTTTCGCAAATAAACTAAATTAATCTAATTTATTTTAATCCTAAAGCAAGCTAAATTATTCTAATGTTAAGCTAGGGTAATCTAAGGTTATCTAAGGTAATCTAATCTAAGGTAATATAACTAACCTAAGTTAATCTAAGGTAATCTAATTTAATTAACTAACCTACGGTGGAATATGTTTTTGGTTCTGGCTACTGATTCGCTGATATTTTGGTAACAAATCTCCGCTCAAACTATCCAACAAACCAAGTGGTTAGGCCGACTACGGGGAGTCAGGATCCTTTTGGTCCCAATATAATTGGCGACTGTTCGGAAAATCCAATAACCAAGTCCGTGTATAATTGTCTTTCTTAGACACCACTAAATGCTCGTGAATAAGTTTGATTGAAACAGTATTTCCTGATACCAGTTCCCCGGCAGCGGTGCCAAAAACTAGGTACTCTCCTGATATGACTGAAACGGACGGTTTTATTTGCGCGGTGTCGTTAAGCCGCGGCTCATCAGAATCAGCCACTCGTGAGAGAGGGTACTTGTTTAAAATTTATATTTAGCTCGGCCTAAATCTTACTACTCCTTATAAGTAAGGGAAGTATGACCTAGGGTCGTATTTTTAAGATATCAGTAACATCGAACCTATATTCTAGCCTAAGTTAGTTAGGGAGTCGTGAATGTTTATTTTGGGATTTTCTAATTTATAAGATAGATAAAGTAAATTCTATAAAATTTGTAATTCAGATAAGGTTAAAATAAGTGCATACTACGACTTCATCAGTTATTCTGCCGAGATTATGGAATGCTGGCTCATGAATAGGCAGAGGCCTTGTATTCATTACACTAGTCCTAAACGCCCCTGTCATAAGACATGTCACTGGGAAATGCGTTAGGCTTGAAGATTCTGAATAGACAGCAACGTCCCTTACCCCCAACGCCCGTGCAGTCTTACTACAGGCATACACGTTCAGACGGCTCATCCAATTGGGCGACTCGGTTGGGTGATGTATTAACATTCCGAAATGGTCTAAACTTTCTTAAGCGTAATAGAATACATGGTTTACCATATCCGAGAGACGTGATGTGTTTCAATGCTTTCGTTAATGATTGGTAAAAGATAGTTAGGCCCTAAAAAGAGTTCAACCATAAAGAACACCATGGCCAAGTCAAGATGACTCCCATGAACACGTTCGGTTATCCTAACGGTCCAATCCTTTATGCGTCTAAACAAACAGTTCCTTAATTAACTAAGAATCCCTCAAGCGGGGTGCAATGCTTGAGACCGCGTTATGGTGCAGTGTACTGGTCAACACTAACCATGTTCCATGGCCTTACTTAGCATAGGTACAGCTTACAACAACCGCTGTGCTTCAGCGTGCACGTACGAAGTTTATATGCTTAGTGACTACACCAGCATGGTCTGGGACCAACAATGTACTAGGGGTCTAGTCAGATGTTTCACTACGAAAGAGTCCTCAGTCGGAATCCAAAGCTCGATAGACTTACTGCAACCGGTGTGCCCCAGTCGATCTTACGTTGTATCCAAGAGACTTCTCTTACGAAGGGGTGACACAGATAGTGTACTCTGAATCGGGGTTCGCGACTTCCCAATAACAGAGCCTATAACTACGTTCTATTAGTTGGAAAAGCGATTGAGTTTAAAGCATAATCGGAAAGCATTTCGACAACATATACAAGCCATAATATTATTTCGGCATTATAACTGCTTACATCATAGCATACACTAAAGATAACTACTCGATAATCATGGCAATAATATCATAAAACATTATATAAGATAAAGGATAGAAGTACCAGTAGATTAAATGAGTTCTGAATACAAAAGTGACAACTTCAAGACTCCAGACCGCTCCTAATACAATCTTCAGCGTTCTTCTCCGGGTACTAGGTTTCCCGCACGGAGTTGAAGGCCTTGAGAGTATGACTAATATTGTACAAGAGAGAGAAAGAGGTGAATTGAAGTGTGTGTTGGAATGAATGACAAAGACCGTTTAAATAGACTTGGAAAATAGCCAAATACGGCTGGCTGGCCGTTTGGCAGGCCGTATTTGGCAGGCCATTTTTGTGGCAGGCCGTTTGGTGGCTCGCTTGGTGGCACGTATTTGGCAGGCCGTATGGCAGGCCTGGTCAGCCTGAATTCCCTGGATCGTAACTTGATTTCTTGTCTTTCATCGTTTTCGCTCTAGAATCTTCGTTTTAGCTCCGATTCTCTTGATTCTTTTTGCACCGTCTTCGTAATTACTTGTTCTTCAATTCTAACCGATGAAGTGGGTATTTTGCTGACAAAGTTCGAATCTTTCTTGTTTTTGGGCCTCAATACCGGGGTGAAAACGTGACTTTTTAGCCGATATCAAATTGGTCATAAGGCCAATGAGTGTAAAAGTGCCGCCCCCGTTGCCCGAAAAGGGCCCAACGCACCAAAGTCGGTCACTTGTTACGAATGTGGCCAAACGGGTCATTATAAGAATGAATGCCCAAAGAAGAAAGCTAACCCCAATCCACGCGGCCGAGCCTTCAACATTACCACCGAGGAAGCCCGAGATGATAATGAACTAGTCACGGGTACGTTTCTTCTCAAAAACTCATATGTTACTTGCTTATTCGATTCGGTTGCCGATAAATGCTTTGTATCCAAGACTTTAGCTCATACTCTTTGCACTCCACCACTTCCCTTAGATACTACTTATGCCATTGAGGTGGCCAACGGAAACCTATTAAGTGCCGACACATATTACTGGGGGTGTACGTTAAACATTTTGGGTAATGAATTTGAAATTGATTTGATACCCATGGAACTACGAAGTTTCAATGTAATAATCGGTATGAATTGGATGGTCAAAACGAAATCTCACATCTTTTGCGATCTTCACGCAATCCGAATTCCTATCGAGAATGGTGAACCTTTGATCGTTTATGGCGATAAGAGTTGCACCGGACTCAACCTCCAACGTGCCTTAAAGTTAGAAAACTACTCCGTAAGGGTTGTTTCGCGATCCTTGCTCACGTTAAGAAAGTCGAGTCCGATGAGAAGCACATCGATGATGTGCCGATTGTTAGTGACTTTTCTGATGTATTTCCCGACGAATTGTCGGGTCTTCCACCTCATCGACCGGTTGAATTCCAAATCGATCTTATTCCGGGAGCCGCACCCGTAGCACGTGCACCATATGGACTTGCTCCATCCGAAATGTAAGAATTGCAAAGTCAAATTCAAGAACTACTTGACCGTGGTTTTATCCAACCTAGCCATTCACCATGGGGCGCTCCGATTTTATTCGTTAAGAAGAAAGATGGATCCCTACGAATCTGCATCGATTATCGTGAACTAAACAAATTGATGGTCAAGAACCGATATCCTCTTCCTCGCATCGATGACCTCTTTGATCAACTACAAGGGACTCGTGTATATTCAAAAATCGATCTCTGTTCGGGTTATCATCAACTAAGGGTTAAGGAGGAAGATGTCTCCAAAACCGCTTTCCGGACTCGTTATGGTAGTTATGAATTTCTTGTAATGCCCTTTGGTCTCACTAACGCACCGGTGGTGTTCATGGACCTCATGAACTGTGTGTGCAAACCGTACCTCGATAAATTCGTTATCGTGTTCATCGATGATATTTTGGTCTATTCTAAAAGCGAAGAAGAACACGAGGAACACCTCTGACTTATGCTTGAACTTTTAAGACAAGAACGACTCTATGTCAAATTCTCCAAGTGTGAATTTTGGTTGAAGGAAGTTCAATTTCTTGGTCATGTTGTAAGTGATCAAGGTATTAAAGTCGATCCCGCTAAAATCGAAGCCATTAGTAAATGGGAGACTCCTACTACTCCTACTCACATTCGTCAATTCTTGGGTCTCGCCGGATACTATCGTAGATTCATCAAAGATTTCTCCTTGGTTGCTCATCCTCTAACCGCGTTAACTCATAAGGGAAGAAAATTCGTTTGGGCAACCGAACAAGAATCCGCGTTCCAAATCTTGAAGACAAAGTTAACCACCGCTCCTATCTTGTCACTCCCCGAAGGCAATGATGATTTCGTTGTGTATTGCGATGCCTCGAAACATGGTTTTGGGTGTGTATTAATGCAACGAGAGAAAGTCATTGCTTATGCCTCGCGACAACTAAAAGTTCACGAACGGAATTATACAACCCATGATCTCGAACTCGGAGCCGTTGTCTTCGCGCTTAAAATGTGGAGACATTACCTTTACGGAACCAAGAGTATCATCTTCACCGATCACAAAAGTCTCCAACACATCTTCGATCAAAAGCAACTAAACATGAGACAACGAAGGTGGATTGAAACCTTAAACGATTACGATTGTGAGCTTCGTTACCACCCCAGGAAGGCAAATGTAGTAGCCGATGCCTTAAGTCGAAAGGAAAGAGCGGTGCCTCTTCGTGTCCGGGCTTTAAACATCACCATCCACACCAACCTTAATAGCCAAATTCGGGTAGCCCAAGATGAGGCTCTCAAGGATGAAAACATTTCACAGGAGTTCTTGAACATTCTCGTCTCTCGATTCGAAACTAAGGATACCGGACTCCGATATTTTCGCCGGAAGGATTTGGGTGCCTATTTATGGGGACCTACGAAGCCTTATTCTAGATGAAGCCCATAAGTCACGATACTCGATTCACCCCGGTGCCAATAAGATGTACCACAACCTTAAAGAACAATATTGGTGGCCGAACATTAAAAGGGATGTAGCTACTTATGTTGCCACGTGTTTGACATGTTCCAAAGTCAAAGTCGAACACCAAAGACCGTCTGGGTTACTTCAACAACCCGAAATCTCGCAATGGAAGTGGGAAAGAATAACAATGGATTTTATCACCAAGCTACTAAAGACGGTGGGCGGTTATGATACTATTTGGGTTATTGTTGACCGTCTCACCAAATCCGCACACTTTCTCGCTATGAAAGAAACCGACAAAATGGAGAAACTTGCACAACTTTAAATTAAGGAAATCGTAGCCCGACACGGTGTACCTTTATCGATTATCTCCGATCGAGATGGCCGTTTTGTTTCTAGATTTTGGCGTACCTTACAAGAAGCGTTGGGAACGCGATTGACATGAGCACCGTATATCATCCAAAAATCGACGGACAAAGCGAACGCACAATCCAAACCTTGGAAGACATGTTACGAGCTTGCGTTGTCGATTTTGAAAAAGCTTGGGACAAGCACTTACCTCTCGCCGCATTCTCTTACAATAATAGTTATCACGCGAGTATTAAAGCCGCACCTTTTGAAGCGTTATATGGCTGAAAATGTCGTTCTCCTCTTTGTTGGGCCGAGGTTGGCGACGCACAAATCACCGGACCCGAACTCATTCATGAAACAACCGAGAAAATCGTTCAAATCCGAGATAGGCTTAGGACGGCCCGTAGTCGTCAAAAGTGCTATACCGACAAAAGACGCAACGACCTCGAATTTCAAGTCGGTGACCGCGTAATGTTAAAAGTCGCACTTTGGAAAGGTGTAATCCGTTTTGGGAAACGCGAGAAGCTAAATCCGCGGTATATTGGTCCTTTCGAAATCTTGGAGCGTGTTGGAACCGTTGCTTATCGTTTAGATCTTCCGCCTCAATTGAGCTCCGTTCACCCTACCTTTCATGTGTCAAACTTGAAGAAGTGTTTTGCCGAACCCGAACTCGTTATCCCTCTCGAGGAGCTTACTATTGATGATAAACTTCATTTTGTGGAGGAACCGGTTGAAATTGTGGACTCCTCCGTCAAGACATTAAAACTGAGCCGAATTCCGATTGTTAAGGTCCGTTGGAACGCCAAGAGGGGACCCGAGTTTACTTGGGAAAGGCAAGATCAAATGCAAAAGAAATACCCTCATTTATTCGTGGATGCGGAAACGCAAGATCTCGGGGAAGAAACAACGACTACTACGCCTACTTAAATTTCTGGATGAAATTTCTTTTAAGGAGTAGGTAGTGTAACATCCCGCCTTTTTCCGTTAAAATTTCCGTTTATTTATTTTAAGTCCGTTATATGATTTTAACATCTTTCGTTAATACGCGTTTTAAAATATCTCGTTTAGGTAATTCACGCACCCGATTCAAACTTGAGGGACTAAACTTGCCAAGAGGCCAAAGATTTGACTAGGTCAACTAGTCAAACCTTCAACCTCATCCATTCATTCATCTCTTTCATCTTTGTTACTTCCTCCATTTTTCTCTCAACACCCAAATACAAAAATTCATCATCTAATTTCGTTCTAGCAAGTGTCCATCAAAACAAATTACATATTTGGGATCCTTGCAACTTCCTCTTCGATTCCATACCGATTTCATTACATTTGGGTAAGTTTCTAAAATTACTAGATTTTGTGTTCTTAATGTTTTAACTTATAAAAGTTGTTAATTAGTGTCTATGGCTCAAGTCTAACAAGAATATGTGATTTATATGTTCGATCTTGTTATTTTAAGCAACTAGCATGAACATGAACTTTAGTGTGTTTGATTTGGTGATTTTGTTGCTTGAATGTTGTTAAAAGTTATAAGTGCATGTATTAAATGTGTTCCTAACATCACTAGCTTCAATTTGATGTGTAGGTTGCTTTAGAAAACTCCATAAACTTGATTAGTGATTTTGACGATGTTGGTTAGGGTTTGATAGACTTAAATGTGAACATTTAATGTATTGAATGCCATGAATTGTTGTTGGTAAGTAGTTAGTTGTATTGTGTGCTTGATTACCTACGAAACGGTGTGTTATATGGATGCATTTAATTTTCGAATAAAAAACGTGCATTGATGAACTTGAACATTGATGATGAGCATTAATTGAGCATTTAATTTTGGAAAGTCGGTTATTGCAAATGATGTTTTCGGTTGGTGAAATGTGTTTAGTTGTGTTCTTTGTCAAATTACCTTTCAAACGATATAAGATACGAGTCCTAAGTGTTTACGGTTTGCAAGTTTTGTTTAATTGAATTTTGATTTGGGACTTGAACAAATTCAGCAAACCAGGTACCAGCCCTCGTTGTTTGTCGCAGCGCGACACCTGGGGCCGCGGCGCGGCATTTGCCGTGGTCCAGATTCTGTTTCTCTTGTCCATTTCACGTAAAATGTTTGCCATGCTATGGACCTCCAATTCACATGTAACTTGTTCTAACATGCTTATATATGATTAATAACCTCAGAAAAATAGTTCGGGACCCGACCCGAACGTGTTGACTTTTTCGTTGACTTTGACCCAACCAAAGTTCGACTTTTTGTCAAACTTAACCAAACGTTTATGCGATCGTTCTAACTTGTTTTCTATACTTGTATATTGCATGAAACTTGACAATTTGATTCACATGCTACATAATCGAGTCGTAACAAGCCATAGGACTAATTGAACATCTTTGACCAATCGTGTTTACCGTTATTGATACAAACCTATTTGTTTAGGTCAAGACTAGCATTGTTCTTTGCACACGTTTACTTGTTGAAGTACTTTTTACTCGTGCACTCAAGGTGAGATCATAGTCCCACTTTTACTCTTTTAAACTTACATTGGGATGAGAAAACATAAACGTTACATTTTTACTAAGTGAACACAAGTACATGAAAACAAACATTCTACATACGAGTTTAGAACAAAATCCTCAATTCGATTATCATTAGTTACACTTGCCGGGTGTAAGCGAGAACTTATGTTATATGACCATATGGGTTTGACAAACCCTCATTCGAACAGTTCGCTACCGTTACATCGGATGAAATATATTTTTGAGAAACAGTGTATGTTCTAGCACTATTGTGATGGGGTTCTATGGAAGGAAACGTTAAGCCTTGATAATTGGGTGCTCGTGAATATTCACTTTTGGAATGTATTACTATTTATCAATGTTGCAAATCTTGTGGTTCGACTTACTTATTTATTCACTTGATTACTTAAACCTATGATTTCACCAACGTTTTCGTTGACAGATTTCTATATTTTTCTCAGGTCTTTGAACGATATGTGATACATGCTTCCGCTCATTATTTTTGATACTTGCATTGGATGTCGAGTATATATGCATACATGGAGCGTCTTTTGGCTATTTTAAATCGTGTCGCAGATGTTTCATTTGTACTTAACGTTGTAACATGACTTGTGGTTGAACTATTCTTGTAAACTTTGAAACAATCTTTACATATGAAATGAATGCGACATCTTTTGGGTCAAATGTCTGTTTTAAAGACTTATGACCATGTAATGGGACCTAAGTAGACGGCGCCGTCAAACGTCGATTTGTCGGGTCGCTACACGTTTAAGCATATCTGCAGCCACATCATCGCTAACATTTAAGCTTGCCATAAAATTATCAATGTGAATTGATTTGATGGGATTAAACGGTGATGAGAAAATGTTTTAAAATCGTGGATCGCTAAATTCTTCAAAAGGAAGTTCATGACCAATGAATGGTTCTTCCTCTGTTTCTTCTGTATTCGCAGTTAGATCAACAGGATCTGCTACAATATAAAAGATATAAAATTTAGTTGGTACAAAAGTAATTGGCAAAGTATAATAGCGTATTTATGGCGCAAAAATATAACATACTTTTGCCTTTGCCTTTTCCGAACACTTCCTCTGCAATAGGAGTAATGCGTGAAAGTTTGCGCATACTTTCTTACGCAGAGGGAGCACTTATGCTGCTAATTTTTCTGGAATGGTTAGTAGATTCATCACTGGTTCCTCAATAGCTGCGGTAGAACTGCTACCTTCTTTAGGACCGCAAACCACTTTGCAACGTGTTGCATCCTCTAGCACCATCAAATCAGAAAGAAAGATCTCTGAAAGAAATAGAAAGTGTTAATATGTAATATGCAAAATGCATAAGTTTTGTGCAAATATAACGCTGCGATAAATACCTCTATTGGTTGCATCATAGAGGCTGACATTGTAATTATTCCACGGCCAATACACTGAAACTCACCCCAAATACAATGGAATATGGCTATATTGGTGAACTATCAAGTGTACGTTTTTGACTTCGGCCAATAGTTTTTCACCAAGCTCATCAAGGTCATTGCGTTCATGTGCACTTTGATTAAGGTCCAGTGGCCAGCAACGAAGGTTTTGATAATTGCGCAGCGCTTCAGCCTTAATAAAAAAGAATGATTTGCGCCAGTTTCCAATGGACTCCTTTGGAGTTGTAATTACGCCACTGCGTGACTTAAAGTAAATCATCCGCGGTCAGTTTGTGTGATGGTATTGAAGTTGCGAAACACATCAAGTAAGGGTTGCTCATTGATCGCCCTGCAATACATTTCAAATAAAACTATTTTAGCAACCGTGTAGGGGTGCAATTGGGAGATGGCGATGCTGTACGAATCAAAGACGCCCAAAAAGAAGTCGGTCGGTGAAAATCTTAGATTTCCTTGAAACATAGTTATTTCATAGACCACAATCATCCCTTCAGGAGGATTGTTAGCTCTCTCATTCTCAGCAAGAGTAATTAGCATGAACTGATCCAATAGTGGATAGTTAATTTTCAATTACTCGATCTTCTCATCTGTCATGTACGATGAGAATTTATCTGCAGTGATGGTGGAAGAAGACTGAGGAGTAGAAGAAGAAGCCATTGGTGATATATGCAAAGATTGAAATTAAAAAAAAGTAAGGAGATGATGAAGAAAGAGTGTGAATGATAAGCGTCGGGAAGATAAAGTGTTAATTTGCTTGAGTAATGCTTTAATAGAAAGGCAGATGAATGAGAATGAGTAAAGTGAAACTGAATTAAACCGATCCTATTTATAGTGGTAATTGAAGGTATCAAGGTTATTCGCAATGATTATAATCAACGGCTATAATTCTGCTGCAATTTATCAATGGCTAGAAAAGAGCCGTTAGGACACGCTGATGGGACACGCTTTATTTGTCAGATGCAATATTTATGTGCGTAACAGACTAAAATTTTGCGGAACATTTGAGAAACACATTTTAAACTACGTTTTTTTGGGTTTATTATGTTATATTTTCTGCGAAAAAATAACACAATAAACTGGGGGGGGGGGGACTTGATCATATATATAGGCATATATATGTATATTTCAAGTGCAAAAGGCAATTTAAATGCAAGTACAAACAGAACCGCGGATATGAGTTAGCATTTACGCGTTGCGCCTAAAACATTGCGGAAGCTTGTAGAAAGAAAGTGTGCGAAGATGTCCCGCACAAACATTGTGAATATGTCAGTGTTGCGCAATCATTAGTTCCGCGGATATCTGAAACCTATAAATAGGGAGCTTGGCCTCTAATGTTGGGTTGTTAATTATGTGCAACTGCCAAGGTTTTTATGGTTCGCTTGTGAATACGCCCAAACCTCAATCATAATCAAGCCAAGGTAATGCGATCAAGATCGGGACATGGTGATTAATCACTTGAACCTAAGTGAAAGACGATCAAAAGGTCCCAAAAACATTATCAACACCATCATCCACCCCTCATTGCACTCAATTCCTAAATTAGATCTTAACATCTAAATTAGGATTGATCAATGTAGACAATGGTCTTAGACAACACCAAATAAGGTCGGAATTTATCGAACGCGAAGACAACCGCGAAGAGCTCTTTCTCAGTTGTGGTATAATTAACCTGAGCTCCCGTTAGTGTCCTACTCACTTAATAAATTTGACGGAAATGATTATCATGGTGTTGCCCTAGGACGGCTCCCAACGCATAATCACTAGCGTCACACATTAGCTCAAAAGGTAAACTGAGATCTGGCGATACAATTATAGGAGCTCGTGTGAGCTTGGTTTTTGAAATAGAGAAGGCGTTCTTACAATCATCATTGAAATCAAAAGGAACGTCCTTCTCAAGAAGTCGGGTCATGGGGCGAGCGATTTTAGGAAAGTCTTTTATGAATCGTCGATAAAATCCCGCATGACCGAGAAAACTGCGGATGGCCTTAACACTCGTCGGTTCAGGTAGTTTAGAGATGACCTCAATTTTGGCTTGGTCTACCTCAATCCCCACACGAGCTATTTTATGGCCCAAAACGATGCCTTCCTTTACCATGAAATGGCATTTCTCCCAATTCAAGACTAAATTGGCTTTCTTGCATTGATTCAGCATACGTTCAAGATTGGACGGGCATAAATCAAGGGAGTCTCTAAAGACGGAGAAGTCGTCCATATAGACTTCCATGCACTCCTCGATCATGTTGTGGAAAATCTCCATCATGCACCTTTGAAAAGTTCCAGGTGCATTGCATAACCCAAAAGGCATGCGGCGATAAGCAAAAGTACCAAACGAACAAGTGAATGTTGTCTTGTCCTGATCTCGGGGGTCTATGGGGATTTGGAAATACCCATAGAATCCATCTAGGAAGCAGTAGAACTCCTGACTCGCCAATCGTTCAAGCATTTGATCGATAAAAGGTAGTGGGAAGTGATCCTTCCTAGTAGCATCATTTAAACAACAATAGTCTATACAAACTCTCCATCCCGTAACCGTGCGCGTAGGAACAAGTTCGTTCTTTTCGTTAAGCACAACGGTTGTACCCCCTTTTTTCGGTACAACTTGGACGGGACTCACCCATACGCTGTCAGAGATTGGGTAAATTAACCCAGCGTCAAGTAACTTGACTACCTCCTTTTTCACAACGTCCTTCATATTCGGGTTTAGCCTCCTTTGCCTTTGGACAACGGGTTTGTAGTCATCCTCTAAGAGGATTTTATGAGTGCAAAAGCAGGGATTGATGCCCGGTATGTCGGTCGTTTTCCAAGCGATCGCCCTTTTATGAGCCTTTAACAGATTAATTAACAGACCCTTTTGATCACTGTAAAGAGTAGAAGAAACAATTACCGACTATTGTGACGTACCTTGAAGGTAGGCATACTCCAAATGCTCCGGGAGTTTCTTAAGTTCAAGCACAGACGGTTCTTCCAAGGAAGTTTTAATTCAGAACTTATCCTCCTCCTTGATCTCTTCAACTAGTTCCTCTTCTCTGGGATCTTCTTCACTACTCAATTCATCATTCATATTCACTTCCATCAAATTTGCAAACTCAACATCTAAATCAAATCACTACCATCCATGAGAACAAAACCTGTAGTGTCAACCTCCAACAATTCCTGCAAATCATTCTCAACACACAAGTCTATAACATCAAGTTGAAAACAAGTATCATCAGTGGACTTGGGTTGTTTCATGGCTTTGTCTACATGGCAAATCACTCTTTCTTCACCTACACCTATGCTTAAAGTATTTTGTTGGACATGGATCATTGAATCCACGGTGTTAAGGAAATGTCGACCTAGAATGATTGGTACTTTAGTGTCCTCTTTCGTTTCAAAGATGACAAAGTCGGCCGGAAAGACTAATGGTTCCCTATTCGGACAAGGGTTGTTCACTTTTACTATCAAGTCTTCGACAATACCTATGAGAGTGTCAAAATAATGGTTAGCCAGTCGGATCCCCATCCTAGTTGGTTTCAAGTCTCCTGGGCCAAGTTTCAAATACAACGAGTAGGGCATCAAATTAACACTTGCCCCCAAATCGGCTAGTGCAACGTACACTACCTAATCTCCCAACAAACAAGAGATGATAAAGCTACCCGGGTCTTCCAATTTAGGAGGCATATTTTGCTTTTTAAAATGGCCGAACATGCCTCATTACAGAACATGGCTGACACTTCTTGATACTTACCTTTCGAAGAGATCAGGTCCTTTAATAATTTCCAGTAGTTGGGCATCCCTCTTATCACCTCCGCAAGTGGCATGTTCACGCTGATTTGATTTATCATATCCAAGAACCTTTGATATTGACTTTCTAGCTTATCTTTCTTCAAGGCTTTAGGATATGGAATTGGTGCTTTTTACACCTTCAACGACGATGATTTAGTTATGATCTCCGGTGGATCATCTTTCTTTTGCTCTTCATCCGTCGAATTATCGACCTTAGACTCATCCTTCTTTAGCTCCTCATTAGTGGGTACCTGCAAAACATTAGGAAAAAAAAACAGGAGGAGACTTCGGAGTCTCCTCGTTAATGACCAAACCACTTCGGGTAGTTATAGCATTCACGTGCTCAGTTCTAGTCGGCCCTTTGTTGTTTGGATTGGACTGCGTATTAGATGGGAGAGCACCCGGTGGTCTCTCTGATAAAGATTGAGCAATACGCCCCACGTCTCGTTCCAAGTTCTGAATCGAAGCCTGCTGATTTCTAACTTGTTGCTTTGTAGATTCACCATCCTGTCTCAAAGCAGTAATACTCTCATCCGTTTTCATGATAAATCCTCTTAATAACTCCTGCAATGGATGCATCTTATCGACTGACTGTTGAACGGGTTGAATAGGTTGTTGGAAATTCCTTGGTGGTGCTTGCTGATTTCTGTTATTTAACCCAGGTGGCTGATACGGATAAGTCTTTTGGTTACCTTGGAATCCTCCTTGATAATTATTATTATTCGCATTACCCGCTTGGTTGAAGAATTTCTTTCCACCCGGAAATTCACCAGGCACAAAATCACCCTTTTTCACATAACCCAAGTAATTAGCCTGCTCCTCCATCGATGCTTGATCACAATCTTTCGTAAGATGTGGACCCTGACATAACTCACAACCACCTTTAATCGCGTGCATTTCTTTAGTAATAGATTCCATCTGTCGCTTAAAAGATGCAAGTTGAGCCTTAACTGACGCGAGTTCATGACTAGTTTCGGTACTAGCGACATGAGAAGAGCGAGAAACATCCATCTCTTGATCCAATCATAAGAGTGCGTAGCTGATATCGGCTAAAAAGTCACGTTTTGACCTCGGTATTAAGTCCCAAAAATAAAAAAGTTTCGAACTATATCGGAAAAATACCCGCTTCATTGGTTAAAATTGAAGATCAAGTGATTACAAATACGGTGCAAAAAGAATCAAGAGAATCGAAGCTAAAATGAAGATTCTAGAACGAAAACGGTGAAAGACAAGAAATCAAGTTGCGATCCAGCAATTCAGCAAGCCAAACGGCTTGACAAACAGGCTGCCAAACGGCCTGCCAGTATGGCAAACGGCCTGCCATACGCCCAAGGCAAACGGCCATGGTAAACGGGTTGACTGATCAAACGGCCCCTGCAAACGGCTTGCCAAACGGCCTGCCAGCCGTTTGCAGGCAAAAATCATGCTTATTTAAAGGGTCTTTGTCTTCCATTTCAACACACACTTCAATTCACTTCTTTCTCTCTCTTGTACAATATTAGGCATACTTTCAAGGTCTTCGACTCCGTGCGGAAAATCTAGTACCTGGAGAAGAACGCTGAAGATTGTATTAGGAGCGGTCTGGAGTTTGAAGTTGTCACTTTTGTATTCGGAACTCATTTAATCTACTGGTACTTCTATCCTTTATCGTTATATAATGTATTCTATCATTATGTTTTGTGATGTTGTTTCCATGATTAGCGAGTAGTTATCTTTAGTGTATGCTATGATGTAGTGAGTTATAATGCCAAAATAATATTATGGTTTGTGTTTGTTGTCGAAATGCTTTCCAATTATGCTTTAAACTCAGTCACTTTTCCAACTAATAGAACGTAGTTATTAGCTCTGTTATTGGGAAGTCGAGAAACCCGATTCAGAGTAAACTATCTGTGTCACCCCTTTGTAAGAGAAGTCTATCAGATACAACACAAGATCGACTGAGGCACACCGGTTGTAGTAAGTCTATCAAGCTTTGGATTCCGACTGAGGACTCTTTCATAGTGAAACATCTAACTAGACCCTTAGTACATTGTCTGTCCTAGACCATGCTAGTGTAGTCACCAAGCATATAAACTTCGTACGTGCATGCTGAAGCACAACGGTTGTTGTAAGCTGTACCTTTGCTAAGTAAGGCCATGGAACCCGGCCAATGCTGATTAATACACTTTACCATAATGCAGTCTCAAGCATTGCACCCCACTTGAGGGATTCTTGGTTAATTAAGGAACTGTTTGTTTAAACACATAAAGGATTAGACCGTTAGGATAACCGAACGTGTTCATGGAAGTCAGCTTGAATTGGCCATGGTGTTCTTTATGGTTGAACTCTTTTAAGGGCCTAACTATCTTTTTAACCTAATCATTAATGAAAGCATCGAAACACATCACGTCTCTTGGATACGGTAAACCCTGTATTCTATTATCACTACAAGAAAAACGGGCTTATAGGACCAATATTTATTTGGTCAAACACGAAAAGGTCCTAAAAAACTACATATTAGGACCATTATTTCAGGGTCCTAACAGGGTCATGGAAAGGGTCCTAACAGACTACCTTTTAGGACCTTTTAGTAACTATGTCCTATATGTTGATTGACGGAATTTACTTAGGGTCCTAATAGGTATAACTAATAGGACACATTTTCAAAGGTCCTATCATAACTTGTGACCTTTTTAAAAAGGGTCCTATAATGGGATTAAATAGGACCTTTATTAATGGTGTTCTATATGTTGATTGACGGAATTTATTTAGGGTCCTAAAAGGTATAACTAATAGGACACTTTTTCAAATGTCCTATCATAACTTGTGACATTTTAAAAAAGGGTCCTATAATGGGATTAAATAGGAACTTTTATTAATGGTGTCCTATATGTTGATTGGCGGAATTTACTTAGGGTCCTAAAAGGTATAACTAATAGAACACTTTTTAAAGGTCCTATCGTAACTTGTGACATTTTTAAAAATGGTCCTATAATGGGATTAAATAGGACCTTTTATTAATGGTGTCCTATATGTTGATTGACAGAATTTACTTAGACCGGTTAGCAAATTAATTGGAACGCTCCAAATTATTTATTAGACGTGTTACAACCGGTCTTGTTGATCCTTATTGTTTAGACCTGTTTAAATGCATCAATCTAATTTAATCTCTGAATTCATACCAAAATGATAAATTATACAGTGGAATTTATATCTAACACAAATGTAGAACTATTAATGAAACCAAACAATATTACATTATATACATTTACAGTTTATACAAAACCTTCAACAAATAACAAAATCATATTCTTTTTGTACTAATCAATACAATAATGCGATCAACTTGAAAAATGCACTAGTTTCTAAAGTCCTATCTTTTTGCATTATTGGCGCTCACCCATATAATTATTGTTTTGTCCTACAAAAACAAGAATTATAGGAAGCAAAGAAGTGAGTATGAACTGTATGATGGTATACAAATATATAGATTCAAGAAGTAGGTTATCGAACGATGTAATGAAAAAAGTGATTCATTTTGATAACAATCATGTAATGAAGAATGGTCGTTTAGGGAAAAGTAAACTTTGGCAACACATATACACACCTGAATGAGGGTATCTGATGCATACTTCCTTGAAGCCAAGTTTAACTCTAGAATGTAGGAGTATCATAAAAATCTGTGAAAGATGAATGACATGAATTACAAATACTGTAATTAACAACAGGCTGATACTAAGAGATAATTACCGAGTTACCGTGATAGCTCTCGAAAGAGCATCTAAACCGAGTTAAGCTCCAATCTTTGCACACCAAATTCTTCAAGTTTCTTCTATGTCTTCATCAAATATATTTAGCTTCATTCCTCTCTTTGTGCAACATAAAGCTGCTTGAAAAGTCAATATGGTCTAGTGGCTTTCAATATAGCATCTTCTTTTTCAATGGATGAAACGTCCAGCTAAACAAACAAAAATGACCTATAAGAGACATATTTTAGAGTTCAACCTTCATTCATCAAATTATATGAAAAGAGCTCGTTTTCAATTTTATTAACTGCCCGAGACCTACCTACGTTCTGTGAGGTCCTTCCAATACAGAACGAAAATTAGGGGTCAACACTACTAATTCTCTAGATACATATGGCTTCTGTCTGTTAAGTTGATCTTCATTAGCCATAAATTTCTGAACATGTGCTTTCAAACATAAAGATGCATACCGAGTAGATCCACAAATAACTTACATTATAAAACATGTGTGTCACCGAAAGGTAACGAATGAAACTAAAAAGACATGTCTCTCAAAAAGCAGGGATTTGGTAATTAGAACCTGCTAATCATTATATAGTTGTAGACCTCGTATTCATTTTAAGCTATCTGCATAAAAAAATATAGATCACATCTAAGATCGGAAATAAATATAGCATAGCAGGCGAGGTTGCAGGAATCACTAATCAAGGAGTAATTGGTTGGGACCTTGAAGGAGTAATTTGTGAGTAATCGTCGAGTAATCCCATAATCATATCAGAGCAGAGGTTGAGCTGCGTACTCCACGAGTATTACCCGAGTAATCCCGAATTTTGCAACAATTATAGCACGTGAGAAGAATTTTTGAAGAAAGTCAAAGTTTAATCAATAGTCATTAATTATTCTAGCAGTTGATGATCCATATTGATTTGTTTAGTGTCAATTTCAACCCATTTTCAAATTGAAAATCTGTTAGCCCTTAAAACCAAAAAACTGTAATCCTTAAAGCTAACCAAAAGTTGAAAAATAACTCACACACAATGAAGCAAATTACCAATGATGTGTTTATAGCTTATGAGGTTGCAAAAAAAAACATGTTATGTCAAACACATTTCTAAGAGGCCCCAAGCAGGATAAACAATAGAAAAGGAAAGTCTAGTTAAATGGAAATACAATAACTGCTGAATGTTTGATATACAATACAAACTGATTTAAAAAGGCTAAATATCATGTTTATACTCACCGTTGTTATTTCGAATCCACCATTAACTGCCTTCATAAATGGTTTCTCTAAAATGCACATTAGCTAAATCTGCAACATGACTTTATTCACGTACCTGAAAACACAGTTAACAGAATTAAAGATGTTCATCTGCAACACTATACTTTTCTATTTAGAGTCCAAAGCATATATATATATATATATATATATATATATATATATATATATATATATATATATATATAGAGAGAGAGAGGCACGATCCGTGGCTAAGCTTAAAACGAGTACAAACGGGATAAGCAAATTTGGACCACAAACTATCATTTAACAAACAAAAACGCGGAAGGGAAAAATTGTAAATTTACAAATTAAGAAATATGAATGAATTTGTCAAACACGGAGTTTCATTGGTGTTTCCTTCATTGCCTGCTTCACCTTCAATCTTCATCTTCAATCTCACCTTCAGTCTCACAAACTATCTTCACCTTCTATCTCATCTTCAATCACACCTTCTATCTTCATCTTTAGTCTCGCATTAAAATCTGAAATCATCTGTGTCTGCTTCACCGATTGCATCTCCAATTGCATCTCCGATTTCATTTCCAGAATAGAACAATACACGCCATTGTACTTGTTGGAGACACTTGCAATACATGATCTTCATTCGAAGCGACGCTGAAACATCCGATGATTCTAGGTTAGTTTCGTATGAACTTTATGCTTTATAATTTTATTCACGAGTTTGTTATTACATCTAATTTCGTTATTTTATTTTTTGTTTATGATGGCTACATGTATATAATTTGTAATATGATAAAGTTATGCATAAACTGAGAATTTGTATTAGTTTTCTTTTAGTTTTTATATTCGCACACCAACTGTTTGCTGAAAGTCCTGAATGAGTAATGTCACAATATATTTTATATGTTTTTTTGTTAAAAAGCCTAGGATGAATTTGAAGCCTAAAAGATAAAAAAAGGTTATTACAGATTGTTATTATCTAAATGATGAATGATAAATGTTGATTCATGTTATCATTCATCAAAAAAATAATGACATCTTGATGATGAATAAACTGTTTTTTCATTAATTAGATGCTTAAAACATGCTGATAAGTGTTAAGTTTGTGTTTGTAGTAGCTTTTGTTGATCAACTTTGATTGGTTACCATCTATTTGAAATAGCATTGGTGTCTGCTGCTAAAAAACTTGTGGACTTGTTACCATCTTACCTTGTCAGGTCAACTTTATCACTTCAACTTTTTGACTAAAATTGTTGGTCAATGAAACAAGTGTGTGACATGATTAAAATATAATGTTAGGTAAAGATGAAGGTGCTGAGTTAAGAATAGTGAGCTGGTCAAGAGGAACAAATGTTGCAAAACCTTCCACCTCAAGTCTTTTTACATTTTGAACAAGAAATCTATAGGCATTATACCATGGCAAAAATACATCTTTGACCTGCATAGTGGACCAGGTATCCAATTACAAAAAAAATAAAAATGAAGGGTATAATTTTACAAAAGATATCATGTAAATGGTCCAATGAGTGTCTCTAATTAGCCATATGAAGGTAAAGATGCTCACAACACTATAGACTCACTAAGAAATTTTATCAAACACGTGATAGAGATACTCAACAAAACAGATTAAACAAGAAAAACTATAATCTTTATATTATTAAACCAAAATTTCAACATAATCAGAGATACTAAGAATAGAAAGCAACAAAAATCAATCAGCTATAACAAATGTTAATCTACAAATTATGAGGGGTAAAAAGTAATTAAACGATATGCAATTTCATATGTATACATGGAGAAATTGATCGATATTACCCAAATCAACAACGAAAGGACCAAAACCTTTTCAAATTCATATTGCCAAAATCAACAACCAGCCAGCAGAACAGAGATTAGTTTCGAGATTAAAGGAGAATTGAGCAAACCTGAGATTAGTGAAGAGTGACTGGTGCATGACTTGTATGAGAAAGGTCTCGTTAAAGTAACATTTTATAAGTCAGGGTTCACCAAAATGATAAGAAGTTAAAAGGTAAGGAGATAAAAGTTAGGGTTTGTAAACCGATGCTTAACTCAGTGAGAGAGGTTAGAGAACAGAGTGACAACTGCGTTTGCGATTGAATACTTAGGGTTTGTGAAGTTAAAAAGTTGAATGTCATAATGGGGAGGGAAATAGCCCGCCATTGTCAAAATTAGGTGAAATTTTTTGTGAACATTAGAGAGGGTAACCTAGAAGCTCGATTGAAGCAAGGAGAAACTATATTATATGAGATTGTGATACTACATATTTTGTTTAGGTGGAAATAATTAAGGTTTGGAGGGAAATAAAAATTTTAGTTTTTGGAGAAGATTGGCGTTGTATGGAAAACTAAACATGGATTTATTATTCATAATTCGTGCATACACTTGCACAATATATATTATAGATAAGATACACTATATATATTATGGATAAAGATAGATGAGAAGCTTTGATGATTTGGTTGAGTTAAAAAAAACATAAATCTCACAATTTGTATGAATCTACATTACATTAATTAAGAAATCCTAAAAATAAAAATATAATATATATATAAATTCTTAAAAGTGATAAATACAATAATATACATATAAAATAAATTCTTTGTCATCCTTGTTCGATTAGTTGTTAGTGGTGGTAGTGGTGGTGGTTGGTGGTTGTAGGTGGTTTGTGTTAGTAGTGTTGGTGGTTGGTGGTGGGTGATGGTAGTCGTGGTGGTTGGTGGTAGTGGGTGGTGTGGTAGGTGGTGGACGGTGGTAGTTGTAAGTAGTGGTGGGATGTGGTAGTGCTTGGTAGGAGGTGATAGTAGTTGGTGGTGGTGATTCGTGTTGGGTGGTGGTTTTGGGTGGGTAGTGATAAGTGGTGATGTTTGGTGGTTGTGATGGTTGGTAGTTGGTAGGTGGTGGTGATGGATTGTGGTTAGCGATGGTGGGTGATAGCTTGTGTTGGTGGTGGGTGGTGGTGGTGAGTGGTGGGTGGTGTGGCGGTTCATAGTGGTATGTAATGGTGAGAGGTGGTCGTGGTTTTGGTGGTTGATGGAGGTGGTGGTTGTTGGTGGTGGTGATTGGTGGTGGGTGGTGGTTCTTGTATGTGGCGGTGGTAAGTGGTGTTTGGTTGGTGGTTGTGATTGTTGGTAGTAGGTGGTAGGTTAAAGTGAGGGTGGATGATAGTGAGTGGTGGGTGGTAGGGGGTGAGAGGTGGTGGTGATCGTTGGTGTTGGGAGGCGGTTGTAGTGATTGGTGGTGGTTGTTAGTGTTCGTGGTGGTGGTTGTATGTGTTTGTGGTGGTTGGTTGGTGGTGGTGCTTGGCGATTGTGGTAGGTGGTGGGTGACTGGGTGGTGTGGTAGTGGTGGAAGGTGGTGGTAGTGCTGGGTGATTGTGGTAGGTGGTGGGTCATTGGGTGGTGTGGTAGTGGTGAAAGGTGGTGGTTGTAACGACCCGGAAATTTCCGACCAAATTTAAACTCTAATCTCTATATGGTTCCGACACGATAAGCAAAAACCCTAAAGTTGACCCGCACCTTTTCGATCGTTCTATACTTATGTAACGACCCTTACTTTTTCGATCGTTCTATACTTATAAGATTAATATTTACATAAATTAAACCTTACCAACATGATAAGCAATCCAAATTGTTGAGATTTATATTTTCGAAAAGAGTTTTACACAACGTTTGACCGTCTAGTTTGACCGATGATATCACGAACTATACAATATATGATAATTATACGTTTGTGTATATATATGTATATATACATATTTAACATGATCTAAGAATGTTTTAATACCTCATTTTGTATTAATAACAACAAGTTATAAGTATATTTTGAAACTACTAACTTAAGTTTTCAAAACGATAACCATACGTAACGTTATTTGACATAAATACTTATAACATATAATGTTTATACATATATTGTATAAGTAATGTATTTAATCACTTTTAAAGACTTAAATACATAAAACAATATAAGTGTATTCACAAAAGATAGCTATATTTGAATCCTCATTCCATTTTTCACAAAATTTCTATACGTATATCCAGAGTATTTGTACTCGTATCATACCTAGCTTCTATACGTATTTACTATTAGTATATACACATCAAATCACCACCTAACCAGCCTTGTTCAATGCCTTATGTATAAGGTAATTACTTTTGAATGATTGTAAGACTAATTACAAAAATACAAACTAAAATTTTGTCATGTTATCCTTAAAGATCACATTTTTAGGAGTATATATGTATCATCATTTTTGATTCATTTTACTTCCATTCTCTAGCTAAAAACACACACACTTTCAAGAGCTTTAAACTCCATAACAATCCAGCAAAGTTCCATAAAGATCTAGCTTCAAAAACCATACTAAAACACCATAAGAAAACCATACAAAAACACTTCAAGAAAACCTTCCAAGAACACCAACTTACTTCCAATCTTTCATCCACTTCCATCACCCTTTTGATTCTAGCTTCTTACTCCTCTTTTACAGCAACTTTATCCAAGGAACTTGAGGTAGAATCTATGTTCATAACCTTATTCGATTCATATATATATAGCTATCTTATTTTGTGGTATAAAAGTTAAACAACAAGAACATAGTTTGAATGTTTTCAAACTTGTTTGCAAACTAAATAGATCCTTCTAACTTAACTTTTAAAATACTTCAAGACCTGTAATATAACTTAATTATATGCTAATTTAACAAGGTAAAACTTGGTTTTTCAAAGTATAAGTATTTTTGGAAAAATGGTCATTAAATGATTTTTTTGTAACAAAAATGTTTAACTTCATATGTTTCACTAATGTTTCACCTATGCCGTATGATTTTGAATACAAACCAAGGTATTTCCAGTTCATAGTCTTAAAGAAGAACTCGACCCAAGAAGATGGCAATTTGAATCAACGAAAACGGACTTGTAACGAAGAAACTATGACCGAAACAAAATTGGTTATCCTAGACTTTTCCAACTTCGGGATCAATTGGAAAAAAATTATATAAATCACATATTTCTAAGATAACATGATATTTTATATATATGTACTCATAATTCAATTTCATATGGTTCAGGATCACCCGTAAGCAACACGAGAAGATTAATCATAAGATCCCATGTTTGTACGCAACACGTCATTTGACAACACCGGTACTTTATGTACGCAATACGTCATTTGACAACACCGGTACCGTGGGTCAAGATTAATCTCGACCAATACATATACGATGGGGTTTTATTTATTCGTTGGGGGGTTTTATCTATTTCATTGCGGGTATACTAAACATCTAAAAATGAACCATTAAAATTGAATTACTAACAACGAAATGCTAACTACGGACTAAGGAATTATTCAAAGTATTAAAAGTATAACAAGTATATATATATATAACGTTTGTTTAAAAAGAAAAGGTATTGATATATTATATATGGATAGGTTCGTGATATCAACCGGAAGACCAAGTCAAAAATATATATCTTCGAGACAACAGTGAGTATATAGTCCCTTTAAACTCTAAATATTTTTGGGCTGAGAATACATGCGCTATTTTTATAAATGTTTTACGTTATGGACACAAGTAACTGAAAAATATATTCTACGTTGAGTTGTACCACTGGCATACTTCCCTGTAGCTTGGTAACTAATATTTACAGCGGTATTGTAAACGCGAATCCTGTTGATAGATCTATCGGGCCTGACAACCCCAACCGGACTGGACGACCAGTATTCAACGGTTGCACAGTACTTCGTTTTGTGACTACACTTGGTACAGTGTAGTAAGATTTCATATTAAAGGGAATATGCGACGTGATTAAATGTTAAGTATGGTTACCAAGTGCTCAACCACTTAGAATATTTTTATTAAAATGTTTACATATGAAATCCTGTGGTCCATTGTTATAACGCTGCTAGCATCAAACCTATATATCTCACCAACTTTATGTTGACATTTTAAAGCATGTTATTCTCAGGTATGAATTAAGTCTTCCGCTGTACATTAGCTCGTACTAAGGATACTACTTGAGGCCATTAAAGACCTATATCATAAGGCGTTGCATTCGAGTCATTGAAGTTCATAGAGACTATTATTAAGTAAATGGCGGTTTAGGTCATTTGAATATTATGAAATGTCAGGCGAATATGTCAATTCTGGATGTAACTATAGATTGCCTTTTAAGAATAAATGCAATGTTTGTAAAATGTATCATATAGAGGGCAAGTACCTCGCGATGTTATCAACTATTGTAATTCGTTTATAATCAATATGGACATCGTTCGGATGATTAGTTTCGGATCCTTTCAGTTGGTATCAGAGCGTTGGTCTTAGCGAACCAGGCCTTGCATTAGTGTGTCTAACTAGTAGTTGTTAGGATACATTAAGTGAGTCTGGACTTTGACCGTGTCTGCCTGTCAAAAGTTTTGCTTATCAATCCTAGTCGGAAATCATCTGCTTATCATCCTTAGGGAACTGCCTGCTTATCATTCTTAAGTCTAGACACGTCTTACTGCATTTAGTGCATCGATAGTGTATAGACAAAATTCATATCTTAGCGTATCTGTTACTATAGACATTGCCTGACGTATTTCAAAGATTCTCCGTAATTCATGGAATTTTGATATTATATATACATATGTAAATTATGTATTGAAGAGTACCAAACCCAACTCCTATAATCTATTCCAAACCAAAAATTCACTTCTCCGACTATACAAGATGGATTCTTCATCTAGTTCGAATTCCTCCGACTTCGATAGCTACGCCGATATGGATTTCCATTCGAGCTCCGAGAACAGCGTCACCGGAATGGATCAACCAATTTCCCATCATCTATTTTGGATGAATTGGGGATGGGTTCGTAATATACTAAATCTCTGGAGGCAAGAAGAAGGTGATCCATTCCATCCACCAAATTGTCCTCTTAACGATGAACCTGAAGCACTTACCGGCGAACCTATTCGAAACACCATTTTCTCGCTCATTTCTAGAGTATCTCGTCATGATTACATACTATCCCATATTTCGAATCTTGTTCATTCGCTCGTTCCAACCGTCAATCATCCCGGTATAATAGAAGAAGTCAACGAGCTTCGCGCTCGGGTAGTGGATTTAGAAAATACGGTGCGAAGGTTACAAACACCAGCAGCAGCACCAGCAGCATAATCTATACCACCATTATTAACGCCGACAGTACTCTTATCACCCCCAAAATCTCAACATCACAATCTGTATCTCGAATATCAACATCACACGACTCAATATCTGTACTTCGAGTATAATCTTCGTTCTATATATCGTTCTACATCGATTATCTTCGCTTTACGTATCGTATGACGATTATGTAATTTCTAAAGTCTTAGAGATTATGTAATCTAGAATTAATGATAAATCAAATGAGTTTAATATCTTATTGATTCATTAAATCTATGATTATCTCTGAAGAAAATATATATGCAAGTATATTTTCATAAAGATAGTAATTAAAAATTCCTTCGTACAAACTAATAATGATGAAAATATTTTAACGGGTGGGTAGTACCCGAGGAATATTTAGAGTTCACATTAATAAGTTATATTGTACATTCTTGAATCTGATTCAACGGTCATTTGTTATTCTACTTACAACCATCGATATACGTATCCGTTCACCCCAGAATAACCATTTCCATTTAAATTTCATATTTGAATTTTTACCTATCCAAATCCAACAAGTGGCATAAAGAAGAAACATTGGACAATTAAAATGAAATAAAATGTTGATTATAACATATGAAACTAAACAATTCTTCAAGTTTTCCACTTGATTTCATCCTAAACCTCATTTGTACTTCGACAATTATAATCCTCATTCAAATCTTTTCATGATTCTTGAAAACACCTCGATCGAGAAGTTGAACCAGCCGCACCTCGTTTACGGAAGAAAGATTTATGCATACAGTGATGCACCTGAAAAATTTTCGAAACCGAAGTTATAGTTAAAACGTATCCGCGTAGAATTCCTTATCATTCATTATCAAAAACAATCATACGATTCCTTTTCAAGAAGCTAATTTTGTCACAGCTCCACTTCGACTTCTCAGTGAGACTACTCCTATTATAATCTCGATATTTATACTTTGTCCTTTCTCCGTTGTTACCGGAGAACCTTTTTCACAACATCATCAGCAGACGTACCAGCAACTCGTTATCTCTTTGGCGAAATCCGCAATCAGTATTTTGAGAATCTCGTAGAAATTCTCCCAGTTATACCGAGAATGACTATCCCTAAGAATTACATATTTCGAATGTGAAGTTCTGAAAAACATCCTGGACTATGAAGTAGTTCTTGAAATGTTGAAGAAGCAGCAAAAACTGTAAACGACTTTAACAGTCAAAAGTTTAATGATGAAGTACATTGTGTTGGTAAAGCTTAGAAAAAGAGGAGAGTTGGAACTGGAAAACGGATTGAGCAAAGTATGAAGGAGGATGTAGATAAATCACAAGAACTGAATCTGCTTTCAAAGGATTCAAACGATTCAGTGCCTGCTGAAACCATTAGTAAAAACCCTACCCCTTATCCTAAACCTTTCCCGATGATATTCTTCATCATCATCTTATCTTAGATATTATAAGATATCTTCATATCTTCCGTTATACATATTCTCCATATTTCTGGAGATATTTTCACAACTATTCTTATCTGAGAATATTTATCTCTCCGTAATATCTGCGTTACAACATAAAAGAAACTGTGTTAGTTTCTAAGTTCTAAAACCTTCAAGTTTAAAATAGAAATGTTCTGAAGCAGTGTTGGGAACTGATGCATGAATTAGTATAATATAATGAAACTTGATCAACTTCATTATATTACAGTAAGTCATGTTAAGTTTCTAATGAAATGTGATGATTCACAGTACCATCATCATGTGCCATGTTACACGGCTCTTACATTCTATCCAATTCTCAAACGTAATATGAACATGTCATCCTGACAGTTCTATCTTTTTCGGGGTATTCTGGTAATTTGACAAATCAAAATTTGTCCTATTACCATTTCTTTCTTAGAGCATTAGCTATACTCATTTCGAATCTCATATCTACAAATTCCGGACCATTACTCGCTTGACTCAAAGTCAGGAAGAGAAAACGAAAGTATGAAGCTTTGAAAAATAATGAAGAATACAAAGGCCGAAAATCACCCAGGATTTACAAACCGTGTATATCAATACGTATTGCAACGTAAAGACACGGGAGAATTAAAAATATTATAATTTCGAGGAAAGGATAGAAGTAAATAGATTCTTCTGGCGATAAATGAAAGAGAAGAATGAAAGATATAAAAGTTAGAAGTATAATAAGAATTAGAACGGGATGGAGCATTTAAAAGAATACTTTAAGGTATGAGTTGAAGGAGAAAGGATAGAAGATGTGAGTTGTGGAAATAAGGAAGAGAAGGAAATGGATTTATAGCAAAATATTCGACAAAGAAATCGAAACAGATCGCCGCACTAAATCAAAGAAGATCTTGATCGCCAAAGAACCAAATCTTATTACGTAAGATTTTCCATAAATTCCGGAAATCAATCCTAATCACGTCATCGGTTACAACAATTCTATATTTACTCATTTCACTCTTTTGTGATAGCTTCGCTCGTGCGTCTCACATAACCAAATCGTTTTATCTAAATCTTTCAATAATGATAAAATTTCATTATTACCTCATATTCGTCATGAAAACATTCCTATTGTTATTTATGACAACCTCTACCAAATTTCGAGGACGAAATTTCTTTAACGGATGGGTACTGTAACGACCCGGAAATTTCCGACCAAATTTAAACTCTAATCTCTATATGGTTCCGACACGATAAGCAAAAACCCTAAAGTTGACCCGCACCTTTTCGATCGTTCTATACTTATGTAACGACCCTCACTTTTTCGATCGTTCTATACTTATAAGATTAATATTTACATAAATTAAACCTTACCAACATGATAAGCAATCCAAATTGTTGAGATTTATATTTTCGAAAAGAGTTTTACACAACGTTTGACCGTCTAGTTTGACCGATGATATCACGAACTATACAATATATGATAATTATACGTTTGTGTATATATATGTATATATACATATTTAACATGATCTAAGAATGTTTTAATACCTCATTTTGTATTAATAACAACAAGTTATAAGTATATTTTGAAACTACTAACTTAAGTTTTCAAAACGATAACCATACGTAACGTTATTTGACATAAATACTTATAACATATAATGTTTATACATATATTGTATAAGTAATGTATTTAATCACTTTTAAAGACTTAAATACATAAAACAATATAAGTGTATTCACAAAAGATAGCTATATTTGAATCCTCATTCCATTTTTCACAAAATTTCTATACGTATATCCAGAGTATTTGTACTCGTATCATACCTAGCTTCTATACGTATTTACTATTAGTATATACACATCAAATCACCACCTAACCAGCCTTGTTCAATGCCTTATGTATAAGGTAATTACTTTTGAATGATTGTAAGACTAATTACAAAAATACAAACTAAAATTTTGTCATGTTATCCTTAAAGATCACATTTTTAGGAGTATATATGTATCATCATTTTTGATTCATTTTACTTCCATTCTCTAGCTAAAAACACACACACTTTCAAGAGCTTTAAACTCCATAACAATCCAGCAAAGTTCCATAAAGATCTAGCTTCAAAAACCATACTAAAACACCATAAGAAAACCATACAAAAACACTTCAAGAAAACCTTCCAAGAACACCAACTTACTTCCAATCTTTCATCCACTTCCATCACCCTTTTGATTCTAGCTTCTTACTCCTCTTTTACATCAACTTTATCCAAGGAACTTGAGGTAGAATCTATGTTCATAACCTTATTCGATTCATATATATATAGCTATCTTATTTTGTGGTATAAAAGTTAAACAACAAGAACATAGTTTGAATGTTTTCAAACTTGTTTGCAAACTAAATAGATCCTTCTAACTTAACTTTTAAAATACTTCAAGACCTGTAATATAACTTAATTATATGCTAATTTAACAAGGTAAAACTTGGTTTTTCAAAGTATAAGTATTTTTGGAAAAATGGTCATTAAATGATTTTTTTGTAACAAAAATGTTTAACTTCATATGTTTCACTAATGTTTCACCTATGCCGTATGATTTTGAATACAAACCAAGGTATTTCCAGTTCATAGTCTTAAAGAAGAACTCGATCCAAGAAGATGGCAATTTGAATCAACGAAAACGGACTTGTAACGAAGAAACTATGACCGAAACAAAATTGGTTATCCTAGACTTTTCCAACTTCGGGATCAATTGGAAAAAAATTATATAAATCACATATTTCTAAGATAACATGATATTTTATATATATGTACTCATAATTCAATTTCATATGGTTCAGGATCACCCGTAAGCAACACGAGAAGATTAATCATAAGATCCCATGTTTGTACGCAACACGTCATTTGACAACACCGGTACTTTATGTACGCAATACGTCATTTGACAACACCGGTACCGTGGGTCAAGATTAATCTCGACCAATACATATACGATGGGGTTTTATTTATTCGTTGGGGGGTTTTATCTATTTCATTGCGGGTATACTAAACATCTAAAAATGAACCATTAAAATTGAATTACTAACAACGAAATGCTAACTACGGACTAAGGAATTATTCAAAGTATTAAAAGTATAACAAGTATATATATATATAACGTTTGTTTAAAAAGAAAAGGTATTGATATATTATATATGGATAGGTTCGTGATATCAACCGGAAGACCAAGTCAAAAATATATATCTTCGAGACAACAGTGAGTATATAGTCCCTTTTAAACTCTAAATATTTTTGGGCTGAGAATACATGCGCTATTTTTATAAATGTTTTACGTTATGGACACAAGTAACTGAAAAATATATTCTACGTTGAGTTGTACCACTGGCATACTTCCCTGTAGCTTGGTAACTAATATTTACAGCGGTATTGTAAACGCGAATCCTGTTGATAGATCTATCGGGCCTGACAACCCCAACCGGACTGGACGACCAGTATTCAACGGTTGCACAGTACTTCGTTTTGTGACTACACTTGGTACAGTGTAGTAAGATTTCATATTAAAGGGAATATGCGACGTGATTAAATGTTAAGTATGGTTACCAAGTGCTCAACCACTTAGAATATTTTTATTAAAATGTTTACATATGAAATCCTGTGGTCCATTGTTATAACGCTGCTAGCATCAAACCTATATATCTCACCAACTTTATGTTGACATTTTAAAGCATGTTATTCTCAGGTATGAATTAAGTCTTCCGCTGTGCATTAGCTCGTACTAAGGATACTACTTGAGGCCATTAAAGACCTATATCATAAGGCGTTGCATTCGAGTCATTGAAGTTCATAGAGACTATTATTAAGTAAATGGCGGTTTAGGTCATTTGAATATTATGAAATGTCAGGCGAATATGTCAATTCTGGATGTAACTATAGATTGCCTTTTAAGAATAAATGCAATGTTTGTAAAATGTATCATATAGAGGGCAAGTACCTCGCGATGTTATCAACTATTGTAATTCGTTTATAATCAATATGGACATCGTTCGGATGATTAGTTTCGGATCCTTTCAGTGGTGGATAAGTAGTGGTGGTTGGTGGTGGTGCTGGGTGATTATGGTAGGTGGTGGGTGACTGGGTGGTGTGGTAGTGGTGGTGGTGGTAAGTAGTGGTGGGTGGTGCTGGTGGTGGTGGTTAGTGGTGGTGGGGGGTGGTTCTGGGTATGTAGTGGTTGTAAGTGGTGGTGGTTGGTGGTCATGATTGTTGGTAGTTGGTGGTAAGTGGTAGGTGATGGTTGGGGTAGATGGTGGCGAGTGGTAGGTGGTAGGGGTTAGATGAGGTGGTGGTAATCGTTGGTGTTAGGTGGTGGTGGGAAGCGGTGGTAGTGATTAGTGGTGGTTGTTAGTGTTTGTGGAGGTGGTGGTTGGTGTTCGTGGTGGTGGTGGGTGATTGTGGTAGTGTGGTAGTGGTGGAAGGTGATGTTGGTAAGTAGTGGTGGAAGGCGGTGGTGGTGGTTAGTGGTGGGTTAACTAAATTCAAAATTTTTGAAATTAAAAATTGAACCGAAGAAATCGAATTCAAATTTGGTTTCGGTTTCAGTTTCGGTTTTGTTCAATACATAAAATTAAAAAAATTCAAATTCGGTTTGATTTTTTTTATTCTGTTTTAGTTCAATATTCGGTATAAATAATTTTAAATCAAATATTGAACACCTATAGATTTTGCTGAAAAATATACGGAGTAAATAATTTGGTTAAACAAAAAAAGTTACCGCTAAAATAATTTATAAAATTCAAAACTCTTTCAATTATTTTCCAAATTTCAACTCCCCTTTTTATCCCCAAAAAATAGCAATTGTCCCCTTTTCATTTGTACAAAATTTGTTTCGTCCATCTCGAAACGCGTCTTGCTTCTTCAAGCCTAAATCGTTCGTTCCTTAGGTCATGTATGAAATCGAGACAAGTGAATGGTATTTTTGTTCAATTGCAACCACAATTAGTGTGTTTGTTAAAAATTTCACCTCAGTTAGTTGTAGCACAACCGTAACCCTAATCGTAATTCTAGCGAATCGAATAAAATAATCTCCACCAGTTCTACGAATCGAATCAATAACACAATGAAAAGATACACGTGATGAATCAAGTGAAAGATTCACTCTCAAACCCACCCATTTTTTCCATCCCGATTTGAACTAGGGACTTTTATAATTCCGCATAAAATTACTTATGTTGATGATGTTATCCTCATAATAATTACTATTACTATTATATATCAATAATAGTTGAAAGAATACTATATTAATATTAAATCTTAGCATTATATGAGGATAAAAGTTACAAAATAATAAATATGAAATATAATATATTTAAAATATATAACGAAAAATAAGATTATTGCGTTAACGAGTCGAGCTCGAGCCGAGCTTGAGCTTGTAAAATATCAAGCGAACCGAGCTCGAGCTTAATATATTAGGCTCGAACCGAGCCGATCTCGAGCTCTATGAAACTTGAACGAGCCGAGCTCGAGCCTGACAGTGTTCGGACTCGGCTCGGCTCGTTTACAGCTCTAGTAATAAATTTAAATGACTATATATAAATATCAAACAAAGGTGCAATAGGACATTGTAGTTTATAGTATTATAATTAATTTTTATAATTCAAATCTTGTTCGAGTCAGGTATACGGGTCTGGTATACAAGCGAAGTATGAGGGTTTGTATTTAAACTCATCCATATACCCGAAACAGCAAAAAAAATTAAAATCATCCTCATACCCGGTCTACGACCCGAATACTCATACCCAAACCCAGTCCAAAAATATCAGGTTCCGAGTTTACGTGTCGAGTAAGGATCTTTTTGACATATGTAGACGAAAGTAGTAATGACAACTAAATTTGAGATTGGCGGTAAAATTCCCACCTTTTTTTTTCCAAAAATTTTAGATTTAATTTTGAAGTTCTCCGCCTAATTTTGAAGTTTTCCCAAAATTATCATCCCGTGTTCTCATCGACCTCATTCCATTCAAACTCACCAAACTCACCAACTAAAAGTCAAACTCTGGAAAGAACTCTCTAATCACTTCACATCTCTCGAACAAACTCTTATGAAAAAACCAGATGCAATTAAACACAAAATCGAAACCCTAGATACCGAAACAAAAGTCTCAGTTGTTTCTATCAAACAAGTCGATCCACAAATACTATCTTAAATTAGGGTTTCTGGATATTTGGTTGTATTTGTGTGATGTTGGTGATGGATTGGTTTTTTTTGTTGTTGTAGTAATTACCTACTCATGTAATTTTCTTCTTCGCTTCCCAAAAGGTATGAATTTAACGATTGCTTGCTGAATATATTATTGAGATTTATCGTATGTTGTGTAATTTGAAGTTTTCTAACTTTTTGGAACGTTGATGATGTTTTTTTTTTGTTGTTTGAATTCTTCATTGCAGGTTTCATTATTTGTGGTCGTTACCTTCACTTCAAGCTTTGTCTACATAGTTGGTGTTTCTTATTAAGTGTAAGTTTTTAACTCTATTATTTTTTTTTTAATTTGCATCGGCTGTAAATTATTGCTCAATCAAGCATCAAATAAAAATCATAAACTTTAGCATAATCATTAAAAGGATAAACTTCATATATATAATTTTCAGTTTTATCTTTTTCTTTGAATGTCGTTGTATATACCGGCATCTTGGTTTTCTATCTATTTGCTAATGCTACCAGACTATTGAGTGTATAATTTGTTGTTTTACCACTCAAATTCTTTTTACGAAGTAATTTCCTGTATATGTGACAGGTTTGATAACTAGAACAGCTGCTTCCAATAACATTTTTACTGTATCTATTATCAGATTTGTTCACACATTACGTTCAATTCTAATTCAGTCTTTTAGAAAACGAACTTTGGATACTACACTCTTCCAATCGTATTAAAAAGATATTCTTTTCAGTTATAAATATATTTAACATACAGTATTATTAAACTTTTTCGAGTTCGTAGTCCTTCAGTCTGCACAATAGGACTGTCCGTTCTACTTTTGGTTTCAATTCTGATAAGGTGTTAACGTCGCCAAGGCTTTATAGGCGACAAAAAAGCAGGAGCCCTTCGTTAGGTTCTGTGGCTAAATCTCCTAGTATCGGGTCCATGAATTGTAAGATCTTGGATGAAAACATGAAAAAAGATGATGAAGATGAAAAGAAAAGGTATCTGCATATCATTTACTAGAAATCTCTATTTTATTATCTTGTTTCTCATTTTAATCTCTTTTCAGTTATGTAAATCATCTTTTGGTTGTTGGAGTGCTATTGTTATTCATAGTTTTAACATTTTGGAATTGCACTTATAAGGTTTAATTTCTTTGAGCCGCACTTTTAATTCTATGTTTTCACATTTTTGTTTTGTATAGGCTTTTGGTGTTGCATAAATGTATCTCCATTTTCCACTACTCTAGTTAGGAAAATAGGGATTCACATTTATGAATACTTTCATTAAACAAATTTGAACATCTTGGACTTGGATAGGTACGTTGCTGTTACATAGATAAATGCGAAGGTTATACTAATACTCTTGACTCAAAGTTAAGTAACTAAGCTTATAGTAAAATGAGGACACATGATCAACGATAATACTAGAGAGTTGAGTATCCCTTGGAACAAAGTTTAACTGACTGATACCCGCCAGTATATTCACGAAATTTCAAACGGTTTATGCTTTTGTTTTTTGATATTCCAAAATAGAAACAATTTTCATTATATTTGGATTTGGCATCTTTTACTTTATTGGTAATTTTATGTCACATAACGGATAGTTGTTGTGTTCATGTTAATATATACTTGTAGAAATATTTACTAGTAATTTAATAATTCCATTATTACACTGAGTTTTCCAATTTGGTTAACCTTTGTTTTCCAATTTGGTTAACCTTGTTGCCACTGTTATAGCGTAGTTTCTTTAACTTTAACTGATTATGATATGATTATGATAAGGTGTTGAGTAACATTATGAGTCATTAGGGAAAGCAAGTTGATAGCTTTGATTGATTATCGAGTATGATATAATGTGCTGAGTAACATTGAACAGTCGCTAAAAAATAATGAAATAAATTTTCGAATACTGATCAAATGTGTTTCATCATTGCAGCAGTATCCAGAGTATCCCAGAATGCTGGTAACTTCAGAAAAAAGAAGAAAAAACCAAATAGTACTACAAGAAACTGGAGAATCCTTTTGCAAGTGTTCGTGTTGCTATTGAGAGTTCAGCATCTCTCTATATTGTTGAACTGTTGCTGTTTGAGAATCAGTGAGTTACAACAGGTACTTTCTTCCTTACCCTTTGGTTAAGTTTAAGTTTGTTATTTACCTTTTGGTTGTGGGCACTGTTGTTCAATTTGAGGAATCTGTAAGCTGAAGGTGAACACCTATTATTCATGATTCTCCTTTGTGTGGCGTCATCTTACTGTTTGAAAATATAATAATCGTGCTTAGTTTTAATGGTTTAAAAAAATAATAACCATCTGTTGTTGGTGGTTCTGCAAGTGCTGCTGCTGCTGGTTCTGCTAGTGCTGCTGGTGGTGGTTCTGCAACTGGTGGTTGAGCTGTTACTGGAGCCTCTGCTTCTGCAGCAAATGACTCCAAAACTATAACATCCCATGTACAGTTTAAAGTTTAAACTTAGCCACTTTAATTTTGTGTAGAAAGTTCAAACTATGACATGCTATGTACAGTTTAAATGTAGCCACTTTATGTCTAAACTTAGATGCCTCGTGTTAACCTATGACGTACCTCTAGCTAATCTAGCATCTGTAACGTTTGTTATCCCGTATTGTTATAGATCAAGTCAGAAGCCGTGATCAAGATCAAAATGGACTAGTAACGGATTTCAACTTCATGGACAATATGCATATTTAACTTTTGGAAATTTTGTCGAGGTATGACCTTCTTAAAATGTACTTTTGTAATTATAAGTTATATTAACGCGAAGGTTTAAAACTAACATATGAAATATATATATTTTTTTTTGTAGGTAGTACCTCTTGATTAAGAAGATTGCTTCATGATCGATCTACTCGTTCTTAGTATTCATGTGTTTACTTCTTTATTATTATCGCCAAATGTTACTAGACTTTTATATTTGATTTTTTGTAACTATGTTTACTTCCAGATGAAACATATCTGAGATTCTGAGTTTGTTATTAAATAAAAATGAGTTGTTGGATGTCTATTTCATTTATAGAATTTGTTTGTTTTAATTATAATTTTAATATCATGCCCATGATTATTTTATTTTTATCATGACCATTATAGCTGAATTTCGCGATCCTAAAAATCGGTTTCATAGTTTTACTTTGAGATTTAAGGACCCTTTTAAAAGGTCCTAATATATGTTTTTAGGACCTTTTTAATGGATCATAATATATGTTTTAGGATCCATTTATAATGTAAATAATTATATTATAGGACCCTAAAAAGGGTCTCATCATCTTAGTTAGGATATTAGGACCTTCATTAACAGTCCTAACATGTGTTTTTTAGGACCTTTTTTGTGTGTTTTAGGACTCTATCGAAAGGTCTCAATATAGTATTTAGGACTCTATTCGTGTGGTCCTTAATTATTTTACAAGACCCTATTTATGGGTTTCAAAAAACTTATTTTAGGACCCTATTTGTGTGGTTCTTAATGATATTATAGGACCCTTATTAATGGGTTTCATAAACTTATTAGAACCTTTTTTAAGAATCCTAATATATTTTTTAGGACCCTTAAATAAAGTCCTTAAATGTTTTAAAATATTAGAAGTCCTATTATATGACCCTATAATAAGGTCCTAATATGGTTCTTGGGACCCTTCTTAAGCGTCCTTAATGATATTATAGGACCCTTATTAGTGGGTTTCATAAACTTTTTTCAGCTATTAGGACCCTTTTTAAAGATCCTTATATGTTTTTTAGGACCCTTTTATAAAGTACTTATATGTTATGAAATATTAGATGTCGCATTATACGACCCTACAATAAGGTCCTAATATGTTCATGGGACCTTTCGTAAGGGTTCTAATACATTTTTTAAAACCGTTTTCTAATAAGGTCCTAAAACGTTGTTAGGACCCTTCTTAGGCTAATAGGACGGGGGTGTGGGAGGACCAAGTCGTTAGTGGTCCTATCAGCCAAAAGGTCCTATTAGAGTACATAATAGGACCTTTGCAGTGGTCCTATAAGGCCGTTTTTCTTGTAGTGTATGCTTAAGAAAGTTTATACCTTTGTGGAATGTTAATACGTCACCCAACCGAGTCGCTCAATTGGATGAGCCGTCTGAACATGTATGCATGTAGTCAGACTGCACGTGCGTCGGGGGTAAGGGACGTTGTTGTCTATTCAGAATCTTCAAGCCTATCGCATTACCCAGTGACATGTCTTACGACAGGGGCGTTTAGGTGTAACATCCCGCGTTTTTCCGTTAAATTTATTTTAGCGCCCGTCTTTTTTTTAGATAATATCCTTCGTTATCTAAATTCGTATCTTTCGTTAACTAACGTTCTTAATATTTTTGTTATTTAGTTATAACATCTCTCTTTTACTCTAGCGTATTTAAAACATTTCGTTCGGTCAATTCCCGCACCCGACTATAAACTTGAGGGACCAATCGTGACTAGTGGCCAAAGTGGTGACTAGGTCAACTAGTCAACCACCTCACCACCACCACTCATCCATTCAAGCTCCTCTTCCTCTTTCTTAATTCTCTTTTTGCTCTCAACTCACCCAATCATTCATTCATCATCTAAATTCGATCTAGGAGGCTTACAATAAAACAAATTACATATTCGTGATCCTCTCATCATCCTCTACATTTTGGTACCAATTTCATCTCATTTGGGTAACATTTCTAAAACTCTAGATTTCATATTCTTAGTGTTTTTGACTTGAAATGGTGTTAATTAGTGTCTATGGCTCAAGTCTAACATGAATATGTGTTTAGTTTGCTCGATTTGTTGTTTTGAGTAACTAGCATGAATATGAAAAATGGGTGTGCTTAATCTTGAATTTTGGATGATTAAATGTTGTTTAAATGTTAAAGTTCATGTATTAAATGTGTTACTAGCATCATTAGCTTCATTTTGATGTGTAGGTTGATTTAGAAAAGCTTCATTTGCAAAATGGTTGAATTCATGATTTTGGTTAGGGTTTGATGAACTTTAAAATGAACTTTTTATGCATTGAATACTACGAAATGTTGTTAGTAAGTGTTTAGTTGTATTGTATGTTTAATTACCTTCGAAACGGCATATCATATGTGTAAATTAGATTCCCGGACCATGAAATGCATTTTTATGAACTTGAAACTTTGATAATGAACTTTTAACGATCATTCGACGAGGTTTTTGTTTTTGTAAATGATGTTTTTGTTTGATGAAATGTGTTTAGTTGTATTCCTCGTCAAAATACCTTTCCAACGATATACAATACGTGTTTTGAATGTTTACGGTTCATAAGTAAAGTTCGTTTGAAGTTTGGTTCGAGACTTGCCTTTTTTCAGCAGAACCCACCTGAACAGACACAAATGCGGCGCATCTGAGAGGGATGCAGCGCATCTGATGCTGACTGCCCAAAAATCTCGTTTTTCGTTTAATTCCAACTATGCTACGCACCTCCGATTGACATGAAACTTGGCCAACATGCTTATATATGACTTCAAAGCTCAGAAAAATAGTTCGGGACCCGACCCGAATGTGTTGACTTTTTCGTTGACTTTGACCAAGTTTGACTTTTAGTCAAACTTAACCAAACACTTTTGCTATCGTTCTAACGTGCTTTTATACTTGATTCTTGCATGAAACTTGACGACGTGATTCACATGCTATACTAATCGAGTCGTAATGAGCCATAGGACTAATTGAACACATTTCGCCCGACCTTGAGTCGTAA
The DNA here is from genome assembly GCF_046630445.1 of Rutidosis leptorrhynchoides. NCBI lineage: Eukaryota > Viridiplantae > Streptophyta > Magnoliopsida > Asterales > Asteraceae > Rutidosis > Rutidosis leptorrhynchoides. Next base: position 233,935,218 of record NC_092343.1, read on the forward strand.
CCGGTTGATTGATACAACTTACTTGTTTACGTCAAGGCTAAGCAACTTTCATGCACACGTTTACTTTGTGAAGTACATTTATACTCGTGCACTCGAGGTGAGATCATAGTCCCATCTTTTCAACAACTTTTATACTTTTAAATCATGGGATGAGAAACATATACAATTTTATACTACATACTTTTATACTATGAACACAAGTACGAAACAAACATTCCACGTGCGAGTTAGAACAAAAATCCTCAATTCGATTATCATTAGTTACACTTGCAGGGTGTAAGCGAGAACTTATATTGTGTGGCCATAAGGGTTTTACAAACCCTCATTCGGACGGTTCGCTACCGTTATGCGGATGAAATATATTTTTGAGAAATAGTGTATGTTCTAACACTATTGTGATGGGGTTCGTGAAACGTTAAGCCTTGATAATTGGGTGCTCGCGAATAACAATTTTTGAAATGCAAACGATTTGGATAATCAACTATGGAAATACTAAATCTTGTGGTTCAAAAACAACGTTTAAAACACCTATGATTTCACAAACGTTTTTCGTTGATAGTTTTCTATATGTTTCTCAGGTTCATGAATGGCTATTTGATACATGCTTCCGCGTACACTCATACTTGCTTGGGGTCAAGCATACATGCATACACTCTGATTACTTGCTTGGAGTCAAGCAAACATACATACTTACGCTATTTATAGCAACTGAGATTTTAAACTAATTATGTCGCAAGTTATTTCACTTATACTTTATACTTTTGTAAACTTAAACTTTGTAAGTCTTGTTCGTTTCAAATGAATGCGACATAATTCTGGTCAAACGCGTCTCATATAGGGACTATGACCACGTAACGGGACCTAAGTTAACGGCGCCGTCAATGACGATTTTGTCGGGTCGTTACAGATGGTATCAGTGTAATGAATACAAGGTCCCTACCTATTCATGAGCCAGCACTCCATAATCCCGGCAGAGTAACTGATGAAATCATAGTATGCACTTGTTTTAACCTTATCAGAATTACGAATTTTATTGTATTTACTTTATCTGTATTATAAACTAGAAAAACCCAAAATTAGGTAACCACTACTCTTTCACCTTATAATTATCTTAAGCTTTAAATATAGGTTCGATTCTACTGATATCTTAAAAATACGACCCTAGGTCATACTTCCCTTACTCATAATAAGGAGTAGTACGATTTAGGCCCCGCTAAATATAAATTTAAAACATTACACCCCCCCCCCCCTTTGGTAACTGATTCTGATGTGTTGCGACCTAACGACACCGCACAAATTTCGGTCATATCAGTAGCTGTTTCGGAGATGATGTTGTAAGCTTCGTTCGGAGTCTTTTTCATCAAAGAACCACATGCAGCAATATCGATTTCTTTCCTTGTCGGCACATTAACACCCTTATAAAATATTTGCACCTTATTAAAATTGTTCAACCCATGTTGAGGATAATTTCGAAGCATTTTACAGAAACGGGTCCAAGCATCATAAGTGTCTCGTTGGACTTCTGAACAAAGTGATTAATGTCACTCTGTAATTTTACGGCCTTTGAAGCTGGAAAGAAACGCTGCAAGAATTTGTCTTCCATCAAAGTCCAACTGTCAATCCCACCTTCGGGCAATGATTCTAACCAATCCTTGGCATCATCTTTCAAAGACCGAGGGAAAACCATTAAATAGATAACAGTATCTTCAACCTGAGCAATCTTGAACAAATTACAGATGCTTTTGAAATTTTGAAGATGTTCGAATGCATCCTCTTTCGGTGTACCCCTAAACTGACACCGATGAGTTATCGTATTAAGAATCTGGCCCATAACCTCAAAATCCGTGTTGACTGCCAGTTGTCTAATGGCATGCCCCTTACCAGCACTCGTGGATTTCATCATTGCTTCCATGGATTGACCTTGTCACAACCCGAACTTTTTCGACCATGTTGTTTAATCTAATTTTCATGAATTAAAATTTTCAACTTGACTAGTAGTTTTGATAAATTAAATCTTCATTTATTTTTGGGATTTGTAAGACTTTAAAGTTATAATTAAGTCTTGTTTAATAAAGAGTTGTTTTGAACATTTTTGAAACCCTAGCTTATCACCATAAACCCTAGATTTTATAATCTATATATATATATATATATATATATATATATATATATATATATATATATATATATATATATATATATATATATATATATATATATATATATATATATATATATATATATATATATAATAACTTAATTAGTAAATTTATTTACTAAGTACTTGGATTTAAAGGCTTGAAAGAATTTCATTTGAACATTTGATCATGAGATAAAAACATTTCTACAACTAGTTTTAATTACTTTGTACTTAGCCATTTCTTTCACTTAACTAAATCTATCTTGATTAGAGCCTAATCTTATCTTACTTTCTAAACCTTAAACATACAACTTAACACCTTAAGTTATACATTACAAGTACATGTACATTTAAGAACCAAAAATTGACAAGAACACTTCCATCATCATTATCCAAATCGTCTAACATCATCATCATCCATAACATCACCATACATGTAAGAATACTTCCTCCTTAAGCTAAAGAACATGCAAAATATCCTAGATATTTCTTCAAACCTCATGCAAAACATCATCATGACTTCCATTAATGGAAGAAGATGAGTCACACCCTCCTTTTGCTCTCCTTGTGCCACATCGCCACTCACACTCTCTATATAAACCTCCTATTGTTCACTTCTAGCTATTTGATCACTTCTCACACACTCACACTTCATGTTTACAGATCCAAACACTTTCTAGATCATATTATTGAAGCCCTAAGATCAAAACCCTTCAAGTTATAACAAACTACTTCAATTCTATTCATCCTTTCTAGTCATCTTCAAGAACATTCATGGTGTAAAAGCTTGATCTAGAGTACTTAATAACTCAATGATGACTATATAGCTAACCATCTTCTTGATTTTAGATCATTAACATTAAGATCTCTACATGTCCTATGTCTTAAAATGAAGCTAAACCAAGAACTAAAGTGATTAAACAATGTAAAACTGTTTTGTCTTAAAGCTGTCCAAATTTCTACTTGAAGTCTATGACCTAAACACCAACCTATGGTTGCTCTCTGGAACTCATCAATTTATATGATGTTCATTTATGTGTTTGAGACTTCTAGTAAAAGTTTCATGATTTAACTCAAAGGTAAAGTCATTTTAGAATTTTATTTGGTAAAACATGTTCAGATTCATGGAAATCTGACCAAGTGTCAAACATTCATGTATAGCTCAAAATATAAAATAGATTTCGATCCAAAGTCTTCTGATCTAAGAAGTACACTTAATAAGGAAACCAAGGACAGTAAAATCACCAAAATCTATTAAGAAATCATCAAAATATAGTCCTATCTAGTTGATACAAGATTTTGTTGAAGTCGGAAATTGGTCCAAAACCTCATCTCTAAAGACAAGGTTAATGAAGACCTGGACACTATTCCTTTTGGGAATAATCACTTGTATATGTGCTAAGACTTCTTTAAAGTTCTTGAGTCAAATAGATAAGTTTTGATATTTATAAACTTGCATGAGATCTTGATGTGTAAAACAAAACTGTTTTTCACACTTGTGAAGAAATGAACTTTTGACCAACTTATGTTCTCATTTTAGAGGCTAACCTTACATTGTTAGAACCTACACTCAAAGAGTTCTCCAAAGATATTAAATTTACTTAAAATAGATGTCTAGATCATTAGAAACACCTACACTTATTTCATGATAAAACTAGTCGAAAACAGTCTATTCTTAAAACTATGAACTAGTAACTTTTGAAACCAAGAACCGAATTGGACATGTTAGATTTCTTAAGGGATTGATCTTAAACCTAATCTAATTACTATATCAGATATATGACCTCTGACCTCATAATATTCATTAGGTCTCAAGCCGGATCACCATAAACTATCCAAACCACACTTTCCGAGCTTCGCACCGTGTTGCGTCAATTGTGAGTTCATAGCCCCCTTTTTCTCGTTTTATGATTTTTTTGGGGTGAGAATACACGCTTAATGTTTTTATACATATTTTATGTTTTTCAAACATGCCTACTGTTTTACTGTGCTTTATTTATAAAGTTGGTTTTAAAAATATTCTTATTATTAAATAACACTTTATGCATTTCGAAGTTTGTTATATGTGAGTTTTATGCTAAAAAGCCCTTAACTCGGTAATATTAATTACAGTGACTTGTAAGCGCGAATCACTAGAGCAGATCTGTTAGGTTTGATAACCTCACCCTACCTTTAACTGTGGTGCTAGTTACTTCGAAACAATACATCTAGCATAATGTATAGTCAAATATAGGGTAAAGGAAATCATGTTATCATTACATGTGGTGTTAAGATTATTACCGAGTGCTCAGGAAACATATACACTTTGGAACTGTATGGAAACCGTGATAACCGTGGAATCTTATAAACCGTGGAACTGTTTACAAACTTGATATGTTACGAACTACGAACTTATTTTCGTACTTGAAATCTTGAAATCATATTACTTCTAAACTGTTTATGAAGTTGAGATCTTGTGATCTGTTTTACTATCAAACCATTTATGGAACTTAATATTCGTATTACTGTTTTAAACTATTTCAAATTGTTTGAAACTATGAAACTTTTGTAAACATTTATACGTTGTACAAAAACCTATGAACTCACCAACCTTTGTGTTGACGCTTTAGCATGTTTATTCTCAGGTACTTATTGCTTCCGCTAGAACTTTGTTGTTGCTTAGAGGTCAAGACCAAGCACTAGAACTAGAGTTAGTATCTGCGTCAATGGCAATTTTGGCGGGGTGCTACAGATGGTATCAGAGCATTGGTTGTAGGGATCTAGGAATTTCATTAGTGTGTCTGACCGAGTCGTTAGGATGCATTAGTGAGTCTAGACTACAACCCGATTGATAACTGTTACGTATTACTTTTTGTGTGACCATATAGGTGTATATGTGTGTGTGTGTGTGTGTGTGTATACTACGTTTACACTAGCACGAAATATTGTTACTATCCGTTGCAATTATAATTACTCACTACTCATTACAGACAATACCGACCGACTTTGAACACATCGACGTGAATTACAATTCATTCGTTTTACGTGAGACACTTACGTTTGAAAGATTTGCACCAACTGTTTTTGACTAAATTCCTTCCGTTCTCCATGATTATATTCCCTTGGGTCTTATGGAGTGATACTGGAATGAATGTATGATTTAATGTAATATAAAGACGCCTAGCTAACGTCATTATATTGCAGTAAGTCATACAGAAGTCCTAACATTGCTTCATGAGAAGAAGAAAATATGAATTATCATGATATAATGACGTCGGGCCAACGTGATTGTATTACGGCAGTTTGTATGAAAGTCCCAATATCAACACATGAAGGATTGTGTGAAACATAACTATCCTCATATGTTTCCTTTGATATCCTCATATGTTTCCTTTGATATCCTCATTCGTTTCCTTTAACATCACGCCTTCAGCTGATGTTACCCAAAATTTCGGGACGAAATTTTCTTTGACCGGTGGATAATGTCACAACCCGAACTTTTTCGACCATATTGTTTAATCTAATTTTCATGAATTAAAATTTTCAACTTGAGAAGTAGTTTTGATAAATTAAATCTTGATTTATTTTTGGGATTTGTAAGACTTTAAAGTTATAATTAAGTCTTGTTTAATAAAGAGTTGTTTTGAACATTTTTGAAACCCTAGCTTATCACCATAAACCCTAGATTTTATAATCTACATCTATATATATATATATATATATATATATATATATATATATATATATATATATATATATATATATATATATATATATATATATATATATATAATAACTTAATTAGTAAATTTATTTACTAAGTACTTAGATTTAAAGGCTTGAAACAATTTCATTTGAATATTTGATCATGAGATAAAAACATTTCTACAACTAGTTTTGATTACTTTGTACTTAGCCATTTCTTTCACTTAACTAAACCTATCTTGATAAGTGAAACAACCCAACCCGTACTCCGTACGATAAATTTTTTTTTTTTATAATAAAACACATTTATGCGCCAATTAAACATGTAAACCAAATCACAAGTTTCATTTAAAACATACAACCATTTTAAATGTTTACAAAAGGCACAAAGGCCATTAATAAAGTTAATACAAGTTTGACCAACTACAATGATAGTTTATACACCAAACGACCAATCGAGCATGGTTTGGGACTAAACTACCCAAAACGTAGGCCAACTTCAAAACTTCTACAAGCAACATCATCGAGGACACCTAGTGCCCAACAACCCCTTTCCCTTTGTCCTCACCTGCAACTAACAAGATAAACAACGAGAGGGGTAAGCTAACGCTTAGTGAATGTAATAATTATACATGTTCATATATAACCTACTTACTTGCAAACACTTACACAATACCACATACGAGCTAGCAATACGACAACATGCGATCATCATGCATAAACTACTATCCACATTCCACATTAAGCTAGCAACAATAATAGCATATAGTTCACAATTTAATATGCTAAGTACAATTCTCACAACCATGGTTAACCAAGTACACAAAGGAACGGTACATGAAAGTCCGTTGGAGTTCATAACATCCACTAGTGTTACTTAAACACCGCGTAATCACTAATCCCCCGGGTGATGTCTTTAACACCGCGACTAACTCACCCTCACGACAATGTGGCGTCTTAAGCACCGCGACGAATCCACACTTCATTCAAAACAATGAGTGGTGTCTTGAACACCGCGACAATTCCACTCCCATGACATTGTGGTGTCTTAAACACCACGACAATACCACGTGTCAATTACACAATGAGTAGTGTCTTAAACACCGCGACAATTCTACTCGTTACTTAGAATGTGGTGTCTTGAACACCACGACAATTCCATATTCATACTCACAAATAAATACATTATATACGTACACGCATAATAATTCCACTCACCTTGACACAAGGATGATTAATATGCACTTCCGAACTTCAAAGCAAAGTACCTAATACATTAAGTACCAATTCAATACACAAACTAGTGGAATTAACCACATTACAACTACTTGAGCATTTAATGACTCAACTTGCATTAGATGACTCAACTACCACAAAACCGCTCATAAATGGCCAAGACTCAACTTTAATCACCAAAGCTAGTGAATTAAAGTCTATTAACTTCAACTAACATAAACTTAGGGTAATTCATACACATTTCACCCAAACTTGGTCAACTTTGCTACTTTGACCCATTTCAACTCATAACTTTCAAACTTAGTCAATTATGACTCATTTACAATTCTTTCAACCTTTACAAGTGTATTAGTGACCAAAAACACCATTGACACTTAAAATTCCCATTTTACAAGACCAAACCCTAGATTACATCTATTTAGGGTTTCCTTTCATCACACAACTCAAGTTCACCCATTTTAACCCCAAATGGGTCATACAAGTCTCTAGTAACCCAAAACCCTAACCATAAACCAATTAAAACCCAAAACATAAACTTAGGACTTACCAAGACCACCAAAACGTAGCTAGAGACACAAGGAACAACTTTAATACTCGGGTTTGGGCAAGATTCAACCTTCTTCTTCACTAATTTGAGCCTTCTCACTCTTACAATCTCACTCTCTCTCTCTCTAACTTTGAATTTAATTAAAAGGAAATGTAATAAATGAGAAAAAGATAAGATTGGATCAGTTTTGAGTCCCCAAAACTGGCCCTATGGTGAAAAGACAACTATACCCTCAAAAGATCCTATTTTAAATGGGTTTAAAAGTAAAACAGCGCTTAATGTCGCGATACGCGACTCCTTGTCGCGATACGCGACTCTGGTACGCGATATGTATTTTTATTACGCGATATTTGAACAGAAGGGTAGAAGTTTGACCTGTCGCGTTTTGACTCGACCTATCGCAGATCGCGATTGACCAGGTCGCGATGCACAAGCTTGGAACGCGACAGACTGTCTGGTTGGACATTTTCTTCACTTTTTAACACATAACTAAGCACAAACACATACGGTTACGATATTAAATGTTCACGAGGATAATTACGTACCTTAATACACATTAAGAGGAACGGGATGTTACAACTCTCCCCCACTTAGATCGGAGCGCGTCCTCGCGATCCAAGCCGCATGACAAGCCGGAAGATAAACCAAAACAAACTCTTCGGATTCCCATGTAAACTCGGAACCCTTTCGATGTCGCCATTGCACTTTGAAGGTTCTAACTTCCTTGTTCCGCAACATCTTAACCTTCTCATCAAGGATTGCAACCGGTTCTTCCGCGTACTCCAACTTGTTATTCAAAGTAATCTCGTCTAAAGGCACCCAAGTCGAGTCATCCGCAAGACACTTACGAATATGGGAAACGTGAAACGTATTATGAATTCTTGCAAGTTCTTCGGGTAACTCTAGTCGATAAGCAACCTCACCAACACGTGCCAATACCTTGAAAGGACCAATAAACCGAGGAGCTAACTTTCCTCGCTTTCGAAATCGAATAACACCCTTCCATGGAGAAACCTTAAGCATCACCATATCACCTTCTTGAAACTCAATCGTTCTCCTACCTTTATCGGCATAAGACTTTTGTCTATCTTGCGCCGCTTTAAGTCGAGCCAAAATCATCTCAATTTTACTATTCGTCTCCAAAACCAAATTCGAACTTCCGATTTCTCGGTGACCCACTTCTCCCTAACAAATGGGAGTTCGACATCTACACTCATAGAGCATCTCATAAGGTGGCATCCCAATACTAGTGTGGTAACTATTATTGTACGAGAATTCCACCAATGGTAAGTGCTCATCCCAACTTCCACCAAAATCAATAATACACGCCCTTAACATATCCTCTAACGTTTGGTTTGTATGCTCGGTTTGACCGTACGTTTGAGGATGATACGCCTGATGTGCAAAAGTGTGTAGTGCTTAATTTGCCTTTCAAACTTTTAAATTTATATAACCTTTATTTAATACACTTTTAACACCCTAACGAGCAAGATAACCCGATCAAGTGTAGTATTTAAGGTGATCGTCCCAAGAGAGAAACTTGTAAACGAATAAAGTTGTTATTATTATTTAATTCTTATTAAAGAATTAAAGATATATTTTTGTAGTTTTAAGGGATAGATTTCTCTTAAGAAAGAGTTTTGGGTTTTTCAAGATATAAATAAAACAAAACAAGGAATTAAAGATTCAAAATACAAACTATTATACAAGCAATTACATGGATAATCAAATCATACGGAATTCATATTAGAAGAGATCATAACTTATATTAACACAAAGTAGAATAACAATCATAGACCAATCATTATCCCTTGATAGGTTAAACTAAGTGTCGCATATCAATTAATAAGTAGGATTTAAAGCATATGCTAGATATGTGATGTGCATAACTAACATCTCAATTCTTCATGTTTAATTCAATTACATGATACATATCAATCTTGTGATGAGGACCAATATGCAAATAGACTGACAAATTATATAAGCTATTAAACACCAAGTAGATCAACTCAAGTTACTAGCTGAAAGTCAATTACTACTAAGTTCTCATGCAATCATTAATTAAACAAATCCAAACGAAGGATCTTCGATTAAACCTAACAAAATCAATCTTTATTATATAAGCGTAATTCTAATTAAACACATTTATCTCTATTAAGTTCTTTAACTTAGTTGCATGCAATTCAATTTAACAAGTTTGATGGACTAGATCTAAACAAGTAGCATGAATCAAATAAGTAGATTTATAAGATCAAGGACTAATCAATCCTAAAATCATGTTATTTAAACTTTAAGCATGGCAAACAAGCATAATCAAACAAAACAGATTTAAAATAGTTCAAATATCATCACAGAAACTCAACCATACAGATCTGGAAAAGAACCAGAAACTGCACAGAATTAAGCACAAAGCCGGCGGCTTTGCTCACTCCAAGCCGGCGGCTTGGGAGTGAAGCCGGCGGCTTCATCTGAATTCCAGATGAAGTGACTTTTAATCCACGTAAACGTTTAATTCATAATAAAAGACGAACAGAAACATAAACAGTAAATAAACGAGACTAAATAATAAAATAAGGATAGAATCATACCTTATAAATGAAGGTAGATGTAAAATAACTTGATTAAAACTTGAATCTTGATTACAAAATACCAAATCTACTCTAATAGGGTTTAGAGAGAACCCCTAAACGAACCAACTACTCTACAAAAACTTTTAATTTTTCAACATATGAAAAACTGAACAAAAAGCTGAAATTTATAGTGTTTTGAGTCGGCCAGACCAAGCCGGCGGCTTCAGTGGGAAGCCGGCGGCTTGCCCTTGAGTCGGTGACTCCTTGTGCAAGTTTTACGTAATCAACAAGTAAACTTCTCAACCGTCCTAGCAAAGCCGGCGGCTTCAAAGCCAGGCCGACGGCTTTAACTTTTTGCCGGATCTTTCTGCTTTTATCTTGATTTTGTTTCCATTTTTACTTGACTTGATCAATAAGTAGAAAACCGTGTTATCCAGGCCGGCGGCTTCAGTGTAAAGCCGGCGGCTTCATTGCCTTTTTGCTTGATCAACAAGTTCTTTCAATATTTTATCGAATTTCAGACTTTCTGGAACATTCAACCCCAAGCCGGCGGCTTCATCATAACCAGGCCGGCGGCTTCATCAGCCAATCTGCATTTTCCTTTATTTTTGATCATGTTTGATACAAAACTTGAACATAATCATTAGAAATAACATTTTCCCCTTTTTACCCATTTTAGTGTGTTTTGGAATAAAAATAACTTAAAAACACTAAGATAACTCCTCGAAATGTTATTAAAAAACTGTATAATTTAGGAGTTATCAAATTCCCCACACTTAAACTTTACTTGTCCTCAAGTAAAACTTAGAACTTTTATCATGGGTATTTCAAAGTAAAATTACAAAGGCAAAAATATGTCTTAGTAAAAAGTTAGTATTTATTATTCATAAGAACTAATCCGAACCAGACCAAGGATTATAAGCAATCCTAATGGTTATTAAGTCAAATTTATACAGTTTGGTCATCATTGGACTCTTTTGTTTTCTAACTTTTATAAGTGTATGGTTCTCATTGGAACTCTTTTCATTCATTGGCCTTCATTGGGCTCTTTTTCCTTTTCATTTCTTTTGCTTTCATGCTTAGCTTTTAGCTTTACACTTGGCAATTTTCTAATTTGGCCCTTCATTGGGACTCTTTTACTTTTACCTCAGTGGTCCATGCTTATTATGCCATATGGTAGTGGCTATAAGTTCGCACTTGTTTCACAATTTTTGGCTTTCAACTTACTTATCTTAAACAAATAATCCGATCTCGAAATTGAGAATAGTTCTTTTATTAATTTTATAATTAAGTTAGTTAGAAAGACATACGTTTGACTAAGAATTTATACTTTTGAAAAATTGAAGAATTTAAAATTATACCCATTTTTTCAACCTTTTCGGGAAAATTTAACAATATTTTATGTTCATTATACTTAAGTGATTAATCACTTCCCTCCCCACACTTAGATTATGCAATGTCCTCATTGCATTTATGAAAGAATAAAATAAATAATTTAAAGGACATAAATAAAAATAAGGGAAAGAGTGATGTTACTTGATTTGCAGGATCATTGATATCGGCTAAAAAGTCACGTTTTTACCCCCGATATTGAGTCCCAAAAAGCATAAAGTTTAACGCTTTGTGTCATAACCCGTCATTAACCATAAGAACGCGTTAGATAACGTATGATTTCATTGCGAGGTATTGACCTCTATATGAGACATTTTTGAAAGAAAACTGCATATTTTTCACATTACAAACCACAACCATTATTTTTGTTACAAGCTTTAGACAATAAAAAGATGATTATCGTTTAGCGATAATCTTCGACTTACAAACTTTACAAATGATGACAACAACACGGTTTCTAGCATATTTTACAATACAACATCTCGGATATGCAGTTTTATTTTTGACACAAATATGCGTACGCAAGATCCTGCTTAGATCCAACATGATGCAGCGGAAGCTTTTAGAAATCACCTGAGAATAGACATGTTTTAAAAGGTCAACATAAAGTTGGTGAGATATAGGTTTAATGCCGGCAGCAATATATATATATATATATATAGACCACAAGATTTCATATATAAACGTTTAATAAAAATATTCTAAGTGGTTGAGCACTTGGTAACCATACTTAACATTCAATCACGTCGCATATTCCCTTTAATATGAAATCTTACTACACCGTACCAAGTGTAGTCACAAAACGAAGTACTGTGCAACCGTTGAATACTGGTCGTCCAGTCCGGTTGGGGTTGTCAGGCCCGATAGATCTATCAACAGGATTCGCGTTTACAATACCGCTGTAAATATTAGTTACCAAGCTACAGGGAAGTATGCCAGTGGTACAACTCAACGTAGAATATATTTTTCAGTTACTTGTGTCCATATCGTAAAACATAAAATACATGTATTCTCATCCCGAAATATTTAGAGTTTAAAAGTGGGACTATATACTCACTTTCGTCTTGAAGATATGTAATTTGACTCGGTCTCCGATTGATATCACGAACCTATCCATATATAATATATCAATACCTTTTCTTTTTAAACAAACGTCTCATATATATACTTGTTATACTTTTAATACTTTGAATAATTCCTTAGTCCGTAGTTAGCATTTTGTTGTTAGTAATTCAATTTTAATGGTTCATTTGTAGATGTTTAATATACCCGCAATGAAGTAAACCAAACCCCCAACGAAATAAATAAAACCCCAACGTATATGAATTGGTCGAGATTAATCTTGACCCACGGTACCGGTGTTGTCAAATGACGTGTTGCGTACATAAAGTACCGGTGTTGTCAAATGACGTGTTGCGTACATACATGGGATCTTATGATTAATCTTCTCGTGTTGCTTACGGGTGATCCTGAACCATATGAAATTGAATTATGAGTACATATATATAAAATATCATGTTATCTTAGAAATATGTGATTTATATAATTTTTTTCCAATTGATCCCGAAGTTGAAAAAGTCTAGGATAACCAATTTTGTTTCGGTCATAGTTTCTTCGTTACAAATCCGTTTTCGTTGATTCAAATTGCCATTTTCTTGGATCGAGTTCTTCTTTAAGACTATGAACTGGAAATACCTAGGTTTGTATTCAAAATCATACGGCATAGGTGAAATTTTAGTGAAACATATGAAGTTAAACATTTTTGTTACAAGAAAAATCATTTAATGACCATTTTTCTAAAAATACTTATACTTTGAAAAACCAAGTTTTACCTTGTTAAATTAGCATATATTTAAGTTATATTACAGGTCTTGAAGTATTTTAAAAGTTAAGTTAGAAGGATCTATTTAGTTTGCAAACAAGTTTGAAAACATTCAAACTATGTTCTTGTTGTTTAACTTTTATACCACAAAATAAGATAGCTATATATATATGAATCGAACAAGGTTATGAACATAGATTCTACCTCAAGTTCCTTGGATAAAGTTGCTGTAAAAGAGAAGTAAGAAGCTAGAATCAAAAGGGTGTTGGAAGTGGATGAAAGATTGGAAGTAAGTTGGTGTTCTTGGAAGGTTTTCTTGAAGTGTTTTTGTATGGTTTTCTTATGGTGTTTTAGTATGGTTTTTGAAGCTAGATCTTTATGGAACTTTGCTGGATTGTTATGGAGTTTAGAGAGTAATAAAGAGTGTGTGTTTTTAGCTAGAGAATGGAAGTAAAATGAATCAAAAATGATGATACATATATACTCCTAAAAATGTGATCTTTAAGGATAACATGACAAAATTTTAGTTTGTATTTTTGTAATTAGTCTTACAATCATTCAAAAGTAATTACCTTATACATAAGGCATTGAACAAGGCTGGTTAGGTGGTGATTTGATGTGTATATACCAATAGTAAATACGTATAGAAGCTAGGTATGATACGAGTACAAATACTCTAAATATACGTATAGAAATTTTGTGAAAAATGGAATGAGGATTCAAATATAGCTATCTTTTGTGAATACACTTATATGGTTTTATGTATTTAAGTCTTTAAAAGTGATTAAATACATTACTTATACGATATATGTATAAACATTATAAGTCTTAAGTATTTATGTCAGATAACGTTACGTATAGTTATCGTTTTGAAAACTTAAGTTAGTAGTTTCAAAATATACTTATAACTTGTTGTTATTAATACAAAATGAGATAATAAAACATTCATTAATCATGTTAAATATGTATATATACATATATATACACAAATGTATAATTATCATATGTTATATAGTTCGTGATATCATCGGTCAAACTAGACGGTCAAACGTTGTGTAAAACTCTTTTCAAAAACATAAGTCTCAACAATTTGGATTGCTTATCATGTTGGTAAGGTTTAATTTATGTAAATATTATTCTTATAAGTATAGAACGATCGAAAATAAAAAAATGCGGGTCAACTTTAGGGTTTTTGCTTATCGTGTCGGAACCATATAGAGATTAGAGTTTAAATTTGGTCGGAAATTTCCGGGTCGTTACAGTACCCACCCGTTAAAGAAATTTCGTTCTCGAAATTTGGTAGAGGTTGTCATAAATCACAATAGGAATGTTTTCATGACGAATATGAGGTAATAATGAAATTTTATCATTATTGAAAGATTTAGATAAAACGATTCGGTTATGTGAGACGCACGAGCGAAGCTATCACAAAAGAGTGAAATGAGTAAATATAGAATTGTTGTAACCGATGACGTGATTATGATCGATTTCCGGGATTTAAGGGTTTTAAAGAAAATCTTATGTAATAAGATTTAGTTTTGCGGCGATCAGGATCTTCTTTGATTTAACGCGGCAATCTGTTTTGATTTCTTTGTCGAATATTTCACTATAAATTTACCTCCTTCCCTTTCTTTCTTCCCACATCTTCTATTCTTTCTCTTTAGTTCCTACTTTAAGACATTCGCTAATATGCTCCATCCCATTCTAATCCTTGTTATATTTCTAACTTTCATATCTTTCATTCTTCTTTTTCATCTATCACCAGAAGAATCTATTCTCTTTTATCCTTTCCTTGGAATTATAATGTTTTTAATTCTCCCGTGCCTTTACGTTGCAATACGTATTGATATGCACGGTTTGTAGTTTCGGGGTTGTTGTTAGGTTTTATACCTTCCCTTATATTTCGATGTTCCTACTCCCGTCCCTTAAAATCATTGTCATCCACAGTTAATGCTCTCTCTTATTTGCTGTGGTTTATGTTCCTATTTCTATTCTGAGGTTTTGTCCCTTCGTTTCTTCTTCCCGTCCTCAAGCCAAGCGAAAAATGGTCCGAAATTCGTAGGTAGGAAATTTGGAATGAACCTAGCTATCGGTTTTAGAATGAAATTGTAATGGCACGATCTTGATTCGTTAAATTACTCGAATATTCCAGAAAAATAGAACTATCAAGGTGATACGTTCTAATATGTTTGGAGACTTGATAGAATGTAAGAGCCGTGTAACATGGCACATGATGATGGTACTGTGAATCATCACATTCCATTAGAAACTTAACATGACTTACTGTAATATAATGAAGTTGATCAAGTTTCATTATATTATACTAATTCATGCATCAGTTCCCTACACTACTTCAAATCATTTATATTTTAATCTCGGGGGTTTCAGAATTTAGAAATTAACACAGTTTCTTTTATATTGTAACGCAGATGTTACGGAGAGATAAATGATCGCAGATAGGAATAGTTGTAAAAATATCTCCAGAAATATGAAAAATATGTATAACGAATGATATGAAGATATCTTATAATATCTAAGATAAGATGATGATGAAAAATATCATCCGGGCAAGGTTTTGAATAAAGAGTAGGGTTCTTACTGACGGTTTCAGCAGGTACGGAATCGTTTGTATTCTTTGAGAGCAGGTTCAGTCCCTGTGATTTATCCACAGCCTCTTTCATACTTTGCTTCATCCATGTTCTAGTTCCAAACTTTTTTTTTTTTTTCAGCTTTACCACCTTACTTTTCTTTGTCATCAAACTTTTGACCGTTAAAGTCGTTTACAGTTTTTGCTGCTTCGTTAGCATTTCAAGAACTATTTCATAGTCCCGGGTGTTTTTCAGAAACTTCACGTTCAGATTATGAAATTCTTAGGGATAGACATTATAGATATGATGGAAGAAGTTCCGCGAGATTTTCAAAATACTGATTGTTGATTTCGCCAAAAGGATAACGATCTGCTGGTGCACTTGTTGATATTGTCGAGGGATATAAAAGGTTTTCCGGTAATGACGGCGAAAGGACAAGGTATAAATATCATGATTATAATAGAAATAATCTCACTGAAAAATCGAAGTGGAGCTGTGACAAAATTAGCTTCTTGAAAAGGAATTGTAGGGTTGTTCTAATAAATGGCAAAGGATTCAATACGTTATGTGTTAAATTATGAATTTGGGTTCGAGAGTTCTTCAGGTGTATAACTGTATGTATAAATCTTCATTCCTTAGGCGAGGTGCGGCGGGTTCAACTTCTCGGTCGAGGTGTTTTCAGGAATCATGAAAGGATTTGAATGCGAATTGTAATCGTCAAGTTACGAATGAGGTTTAAGATAAAATCAAGTGGCAAGCTTGAAGAATTGTTTAGTTTCATATGTTACAATCAACATTTTAATTCATTTTAATTGTCCAGAGTTTTCTTCTTTATGCCACTTGTTGGATTCTGGTAGGTCAAAATCCGAATATGAAATTTGATTGAAAATGGTTATTCTGGGGTGAGCGGATACGAATATCGGTGGTTGTAAGTAAGATAATAGATAACCGTTGAATCAGATTCAAGAATGTACAATATAACTTATTAATGTGAATTCTAAATATTCCTCGGGTACTACCCACCCGTTAAAATATTTTTATCATTAATAGTTTGTACGAAGAAATTTTTTTATTACTATCTTTATGAAAATATACTTGCATATATATTTTCTTCAGAGATAATCATAGATTTAATGAGTCAATAAGATATTAAACTCATTTGATTTATCGTTAATTCTAGATTACATAATCTCTAAGACTTTAGAAATTACATAATCGTCATACGATACGTAAAGCGAAGATAATCGATGTAGAACGATATATAGAACGAAGATCATACTCGAAGTACAGATATTGAGTCGTGTGATGTTGATATTCGAGATACAGATTGTGATGTTGAGATTTAAGGCGCGGTTGTGATTGGGGTGATAATGGTACTGTCGGCGTTGACGATGGTAGTACGAATTATGCTGCTGGTGCTGCTGTTGGTGTTTGTAACCTTCGCACCATATTCTCCAAAACCACTACCCGAGCACGGAGTTCGTTAACTTCTTCTATTATACCGGGATGATTGACGGTTGGAACGAGCGAATGAACAAGATTCGAAATATGGGATAGTATGTAGTCATGACGAGATACTCTAGAAATGAGCGAGAAAATGGTGTTTCGAATAGGTTCGCCGGTAAGTGCTTCAGGTTCATCGTTAAGAGGACAATTTGGTGGATGGAATGGATCACCTTCTTCTCGCCTCCAGAAATTTAGTATATTACGAACCCATCCCCAATTCATCCAGAATAGATGATGGGAAATTGGTTGATCCATTCCGGTAACGCTGTTCTCGGAGCTCGAATGGAAATCCATATCGGCGAAGCTATCGAAGTCGGAGGAATTTGAGCTGGATGAAGAATCCATCTTGTATGGTCGGAGAAATGAATTTTTGGTTTGGAATAGATTATAGGACTTGGGTTTGGTACTCTTCAATACATA
This sequence comes from Rutidosis leptorrhynchoides, assembly GCF_046630445.1. Classification (NCBI taxonomy): domain Eukaryota; kingdom Viridiplantae; phylum Streptophyta; class Magnoliopsida; order Asterales; family Asteraceae; genus Rutidosis; species Rutidosis leptorrhynchoides. Next base: position 233,953,123 of record NC_092343.1, read on the forward strand.
ATTTACATATGTATATATAATATCAAAATCCCATGAATTACGGAGAATCTTTGAAATACGTCAGGCAATGTCTATAGTAACAGATACGCTAGGATATGAATTTTGTCTATACACTATCGATGCACTAAATGCAGTAAGAAGTGTCTAGACTTAAGAATGATAAGCAGGCAGTTCCCTAAGGATGATAAGCAGATGATTTCCGACTAGGATTGATAAGCAAAACTTTTGACAGGCAGACACGGTCAAAGTCCAGACTCACTTAATGTATCCTAACAACTACTAGTTAGACACACTAATGCAAGGCCTGGTTCGCTAAGACCAACGCTCTGATACCACATGTCATAACCCGTCCTTAACCATAAGAACGCGTTAGATAACGTATGATTTCATTGCGAGGTATTGACCTCTATATGAGACATTTTTGAAAGAAAACTGCATATTTTTCACATTACAAACCACAACCATTATTTTTGTTACAAGCTTTAGACAATAAAAAGATGATTATCGTTTAGCGATAATCTTCGACTTACAAACTTTACAAATGATGACAACAACACGGTTTCTAGCATATTTTACAATACAACATCTCGGATATGCAGTTTTATTTTTGACACAAATATGCGTACGCAAGATCCTGCTTAGATCCAACATGATGCAGCGGAAGCTTTTAGAAATCACCTGAGAATAGACATGTTTTAAAAGGTCAACATAAAGTTGGTGAGATATAGGTTTAATGCCGGCAGCAATATATATATATATATATAGACCACAAGATTTCATATATAAACGTTTAATAAAAATATTCTAAGTGGTTGAGCACTTGGTAACCATACTTAACATTCAATCACGTCGCATATTCCCTTTAATATGAAATCTTACTACACCGTACCAAGTGTAGTCACAAAACGAAGTACTGTGCAACCGTTGAATACTGGTCGTCCAGTCCGGTTGGGGTTGTCAGGCCCGATAGATCTATCAACAGGATTCGCGTTTACAATACCGCTGTAAATATTAGTTACCAAGCTACAGGGAAGTATGCCAGTGGTACAACTCAACGTAGAATATATTTTTCAGTTACTTGTGTCCATATCGTAAAACATAAAATACATGTATTCTCATCCCGAAATATTTAGAGTTTAAAAGTGGGACTATATACTCACTTTCGTCTTGAAGATATGTAATTTGACTCGGTCTCCGATTGATATCACGAACCTATCCATATATAATATATCAATACCTTTTCTTTTTAAACAAACGTCTCATATATATACTTGTTATACTTTTAATACTTTGAATAATTCCTTAGTCCGTAGTTAGCATTTTGTTGTTAGTAATTCAATTTTAATGGTTCATTTGTAGATGTTTAATATACCCGCAATGAAGTAAACCAAACCCCCAACGAAATAAATAAAACCCCAACGTATATGAATTGGTCGAGATTAATCTTGACCCACGGTACCGGTGTTGTCAAATGACGTGTTGCGTACATAAAGTACCGGTGTTGTCAAATGACGTGTTGCGTACATACATGGGATCTTATGATTAATCTTCTCGTGTTGCTTACGGGTGATCCTGAACCATATGAAATTGAATTATGAGTACATATATATAAAATATCATGTTATCTTAGAAATATGTGATTTATATAATTTTTTTCCAATTGATCCCGAAGTTGAAAAAGTCTAGGATAACCAATTTTGTTTCGGTCATAGTTTCTTCGTTACAAATCCGTTTTCGTTGATTCAAATTGCCATTTTCTTGGATCGAGTTCTTCTTTAAGACTATGAACTGGAAATACCTTGGTTTGTATTCAAAATCATACGGTATAGGTGAAATTTTAGTGAAACATGTGAAGTTAAACATTTTTGTTACAAGAAAAATCATTTAATGACCATTTTTCTAAAAATACTTATACTTTGAAAAACCAAGTTTTACCTTGTTAAATTAGCATATATTTAAGTTATATTACAGGTCTTGAAGTATTTTAAAAGTTAAGTTAGAAGGATCTATTTAGTTTGCAAACAAGTTTGAAAACATTCAAACTATGTTCTTGTTGTTTAACTTTTATACCACAAAATAAGATAGCTATATATATATGAATCGAACAAGGTTATGAACATAGATTCTACCTCAAGTTCCTTGGATAAAGTTGCTGTAAAAGAGAAGTAAGAAGCTAGAATCAAAAGGGTGTTGGAAGTGGATGAAAGATTGGAAGTAAGTTGGTGTTCTTGGAAGGTTTTCTTGAAGTGTTTTTGTATGGTTTTCTTATGGTGTTTTAGTATGGTTTTTGAAGCTAGATCTTTATGGAACTTTGCTGGATTGTTATGGAGTTTAGAGAGTAATAAAGAGTGTGTGTTTTTAGCTAGAGAATGGAAGTAAAATGAATCAAAAATGATGATACATATATACTCCTAAAAATGTGATCTTTAAGGATAACATGACAAAATTTTAGTTTGTATTTTTGTAATTAGTCTTACAATCATTCAAAAGTAATTACCTTATACATAAGGCATTGAACAAGGCTGGTTAGGTGGTGATTTGATGTGTATATACCAATAGTAAATACGTATAGAAGCTAGGTATGATACGAGTACAAATACTCTAAATATACGTATAGAAATTTTGTGAAAAATGGAATGAGGATTCAAATATAGCTATCTTTTGTGAATACACTTATATGGTTTTATGTATTTAAGTCTTTAAAAGTGATTAAATACATTACTTATACGATATATGTATAAACATTATAAGTCTTAAGTATTTATGTCAGATAACGTTACGTATAGTTATCGTTTTGAAAACTTAAGTTAGTAGTTTCAAAATATACTTATAACTTGTTGTTATTAATACAAAATGAGATAATAAAACATTCATTAATCATGTTAAATATGTATATATACATATATATACACAAACGTATAATTATCATATGTTATATAGTTCGTGATATCATCGGTCAAACTAGACGGTCAAACGTTGTGTAAAACTCTTTTCAAAAACATAAGTCTCAACAATTTGGATTGCTTATCATGTTGGTAAGGTTTAATTTATGTAAATATTATTCTTATAAGTATAGAACGATCGAAAATAAAAAAATGCGGGTCAACTTTAGGGTTTTTGCTTATCGTGTCGGAACCATATAGAGATTAGAGTTTAAATTTGGTCGGAAATTTCCGGGTCGTTACACTTTGTCGGCAAAATAATCGTTTTTTCGGTTAAACTTGTAGGCAAAGTAATTACGAAGACGATGCAAAAAGAATCAAGAGAATCGGAGCTAAAACGAAGATTCTAGAGCGAAAAAGGTGAAAGTCAAGAAATCAAATTACGATCCAGGAAACAAGCTGACCAAGACCCCGGATCCGGCATGCCATCCGGCCTGCCATCCGGCCTGCCACTATGGATCCGGCTTGCCAAATCCGAGCCACCATCCGTTCTGGCAGCACGGATCCGGCTTGCCAGGTCCGGGCCACCATCCGGCCTGCCATCCGGCCTGCCAGCCGGATTTTGGCCAATTTCAAGTCTATAAATAAGGCTTTGTTCACTCATTTCAACACACACCTCTCTTCACTCTCTCACTACAATACACTTTCTCACACTAGAGCTTTCAAGGCCTTCTCACCTCCGAGCGGGAAATTAAGTACCCGGAGGCGAACGCCGAAGATTGTACTAGGAGCGGGCTAGAGGTTGTCAGCACTTGTAATGGTCCAGATTTCGTCTGTAAACGGTGAACGCTTTCCTTAATTTAATAAAGTTATTATCTTAAATTGCTTTCATCTTGCAGGATTATCTATCTGTTACAAATGTTTATCATATGATCGAATATTTTATTTGAAACTTGTTATGTTGTTATGCTGAAACCTTGACGGTTTAGAAGTTTAATTTACGGATCACCCTTTCCGCTTATTCACGTGGCTATAACCTAGTATTAGGACCTGATCAACCCTAGGATACCTGGTAAGTAGTTATGTGTGCTTAACGTCACAATAGGGATATAGTACCTACGTACGAATAAGTATTTGTTCGTCATAGAAGAGCTGCCCATTTAGGTTGTGATTAGAGTTAGCAATAGAGAGTTCAGTGAACACTAGCCTACTCAGAAGCATGATTCGCGTCAGAAGCAGTGTTCTTGAGATGCTGTAAGATGATCCGGGGTTGAATAAGTGATCGCAAAGGAGAGACTTCTATCCCAATTAGCAGTACCTTAGGATATCTAAGATTGCACATCTGTTAATGTTGAGGCATAGCATAGTAATCAAGTGGTAGGATATTGCTTTAGTTAGACCAACTAGGATTAAGAAAAGCTAAGACTTTCCTTTATAGGGTAACCCACTTTGTTCATGTACCTAGGATTCTTTCCATAAGGTCGTTAAACCTTTTAGGTTAGCGTTGGGAGTAGGGATTACCTGTCTTAGCCAGAATCTTCAAAGCCTAAACTCTTAGTGACAAATCAGTTAGGTTCACAGCCCAGTTGATTGAGGTTTAGTGTTTATCCTAGGAAGTTGAACTCTTGCAATAATTCCCCTTCAGGATCCTATTCATCATACCTATCTTTACTTTTCCTGTCTAGTTATTATTCTACCTTACTAAGTTAACCTTAAACTATCACCTCTTGTCGCTAGGGTTAACTGTATAGGCACTTTTGTCCCACGTTATCGAACAAACATACAAAAATACGTACCTGAGTTATACTTACCACTTACTCGTTTAAAGGAAGACAAGTAGGTGAACTATAGCTTGGAACCCCAGCTAAATATAAATAAAAAACAACCATTACTCTATCCCCGTGGTAGGACTGATTCTGATGCTCCGCGACCTAACGACACCGCGGAAATAAAACCGTCCGTTTCGGCCACATCACGAGGAAGGTAAAGTTTTTGGCGCCGCTGCCGGGGACTTATTTTCTGTCTGTTAAGGTAATCGCTGATTCTATCAAAATATCTGAGATTCTTGGGTGGTGTCTAAGAAAGACAATTATACACGGACGTTGGTTATTGGATTTTCCGAACAGTCTCCAATTATATTGGAACCAAAAGGATCCTGCCTCTCCGTTTGTCTGCCTGGCCACTTGTTTCAAGGATAGATTGACAAGAATCACACATGCTTAACAAATAGAGAGTTTGTCGGTATAGGATTTAAAGTCGCCATTATAGTAAACCCTCTTCTTTTAATACAAAACAAAATATTAATTATGGTTGTTCTTTCTGTAGTATCCAGTTCAAACTTAACCGACTACGAAGAAAGTGTGAATGGCAGTTGCTCTCCCACGACTTCGGAAACCGGCGAAGTTTTCCTTTTTAAACCAAAAACAAATCTAAACCCTGATGAATCTCGTCAAGACTTAGTTCTTGGTTCTTGTAGTCCAAGGAGCCGGATAATTTCATCTGACTCTGAGATTTCATTGCTTTTGGATAAGTTTTATTCAAATTCACCAGGATTCGACCCTCTTCACGATCCAAAAGGGAGGCTCAGTCTTAACGAACTCCTGATAATGGAAGATGAGATAAGGGAAGAATATCCAACTATTTTCAACTATCCAGACTTGTTCGAATTTGATCCTAAAAAGATACGAAACCCTGATAAAACAAAAGCTCCGTTTATTGGAAGTCTGTTAAATCCCAGTCGAAGGTTAGACGTCTATAGAGAATTCGTTAGACACCTCTACTCCTCGGACTTCCCATTTTCAACATTTCAACTCAATCTGTTAAAAGAGCTGCGTTCTCAGACTCGTTCTCTTCACAAACTTTTAAAAGAAGGTGGAGATGACCTTTTCGTCAAGTATCGGGATGCAGAAATAAATTTTAAATTCGATTTAGAGTCATTCGTCGCTTTTCTCCCTCACTTCACCAATAAGGAGATTTCTCCAACCCACATCAACCGCTACGTCTCGATGATGATCTCTGAATTAGAATTTTGGGATGAAAGCAAAATACCTAACCCTGTTTCAACCTACGGAAATCGAGATTTCTTTTACTTCGATCCAGCCTCATTTCTTATCAAACGATTAATTGAAGTTTTTCCGGATTCTACCGAGGAAAGAATACATCAGAATTTCTTCACAAAAGGAAAAGAAGTATATTCGGAACTCGTGCAGACCCTCACTACGTCAAAATTTCCATTTACAAACCCGCAAAGGACGATCATTCGAGAAATATCTTCAAATTTTAAATTTACTATCGGTGATCCTGACTGCGCGGAAGATCTTTTATTTCAAGACACAGTGGCAAAACTTCTTTTTGAACTAAATTATAGAGATACTGGGCCACGAGACGGAATTTCGAATACTAAAAAAGTTAAAAGGGCTTTGATAAAACTTATGGACGATATCGGAGATTTACAGAAACGCGAGTGCAAAATGATTAGTGATTTCGAAGTATTTTCAATACACTATGCGGATCTACTCTGGATGGTCAAAGAAGCTTTAAACTTGTCTTTCTTTCCGCGTCATTTCTGGAATTTAGTTGTAGAACCTGTGTAATTTGAAGGTTTAATTTTAATAAAATATTTTAATTTTTGTTTTAGTCATTTCCATTTTAGTTTATTTTTCTTTTATTTCTTGCTTTAGAAAATATAAAAATACACAAAAATAATATAAAAACAACCGGATTAAAATCCGAGGTTTTATTTTATTTGCCTTTTCTTAAAACCCTTTAATTTTTAAAATTATAAAAACTTAAAAATTGCGCGAGTCGGGTCGGGGAAATAAGCCCGCGTGCCACACGGGCCTTTTTCTTTCTCTTTTCTCCTTCCTTCTTCCTCTTTCCCCTTCATTTTTTTGATTTTCTTTCTCCCCTTTCTGCTCCCTTCACCGACGGCACCCATCACCACCTACAACCTTCATTTTTCAACTAAAATCGACGATTCAAAGCTCAAATCTTAGTCTCTCGGGCCTTCTAAACTCATTTCTAGCGTCAATTTCGAACAAAAGGTACTCCTTCTTGGTTAAAATTCGATTTTTCTCTAAATATCAATTTTTGACTTTTTAGGAAAAACTTGATTTTTGATTCGATTTTGGGTTCCTTTGTGCTTAGATAGATAATGTGATTGTTTTGGGTTAGTTTTTAGGCTAGATTGAGGCAATTAGGATAGTTTTTGGCTCACGATTCGTCACTTGAGGTTTTAGGGTAAAAATTGGGTGAAATTCTTGGAAATTTGATGTTTTGCTAGCTTTGTTAGGCTTAGTGATTCATTAGGATTGCTTAGAATCTGATTTTGGAACAAAATTGGCTAGTTTGCTTAATTTTGAATTTTTGGTCAAACTACACGTTTTTAGGACTTCGGTTTTTCCTATAGTTAAAACGTTTTTAAAACTTAGGATTGCCTTAGAACTAGTTCAAATAATGATTTCAATGATTTGCTCGTGAAAATGAAGCCTAATCCTTGATTTTCCTTATTTTGTACGTTTTGAACAAAATGGATATTTTTGAGTCAAACGGGTCAAATCTTTAACTTTGAAATGTTGTAGCTCATTCTTGATGCCTAAAAATATTTAAGGTAATTGAAAATGGTCTTTCGGATCATTGTATGCTTAAATTTCATCATTTTTGGCTTAAAATTGCTTATTACGACTAAATGGCTATAATTATTATTTATTGCATTATTTTAGTAATCACGGGTACGCTTTGAATTTTGCCCTAAATTTATAATATAGTTCATTTCTATGTTGTTTGCGGTAATTTTGACTATATTTGACTATAACAGGATTTTGGAAAACTCCATTTTTAAAGCCCTCATTTCGATTTTTTTCAAAAAATGTAGGCAATTTTGGAGTTTAATTGTTAATTTTTGGAACATAACCTACTTTATTTGATTGTGCAGATGTCTCGTCGTCGCGACCATGTAGATTTGCCCAACTGTCTTCTTAATCAGGATGACCCAGAAATATATGAACCTGCTATGCACGTTTGGTATAACCGTGTCAAATCTGGAAATAAGTACATAAATTGGAGGATCCTGGAAGAGTGTGGATGGAACCAGGATCTTGCGAGAATGTTTCAGTTCCAAGCCGAGGATAGGACGCATAGGGCTTGGAAAATATTGTTTGAACTTAACGAAGTTACTTACGATGAGCCATATGCTGAATTTATGGCTACATGGAGCTTTGATTCGGATGTAGGCCCAAGAGATTATCTCACACAGCAGTGTATTCACTTCAGACATCGGAACAGATGGCATCATTTAACTCTTGGACAGTTTGCACAATACCTCGAGTTATATAAGGAATCTCAGCTGCGCCGAAGGATATTCAGAAATGGCCTAATCTCCCCAAATCAGATTCGACACAATGAATTCTGGCGCGAACACACAACCGACGACGACGACTGGCACTCAAATAAAAAGGCATCTAAGTTTAGAAACCCCGCACTCCGAATACTTCACCACCTCATCACCAAATCCCTCTATCCGAAAGCGAGATACGGAGGCGCAGTCACTATCAAGGATATGCGCTTAATGAGTGCCATCATCAGCAACCAAAACATTCAGGTGGCACATCTCCTTGCTCAATCATTTACTGCGGAAAAATGTTCGGCAGCCACAGTTGTTCCGGTTTTAGGAGGGGTTGTCACCAAGCTATTAAGGCAAATGGGTTTGCTAGGTGGTTTGGATCGTTATAGGATTGGGGCTATGTCCGAAGAGGTAGGGTATAAGCTATTGAGCAGTATGGATTTAATTCGCGTAGAGGATGAACGCTTGATTATCCTACCACATCCCGACATACCCAACGCCGAGGAGTATATGGTGCCAGGTGTTAGAGTTCAGGGGTTCAGGCCTGACGTCCGTACTCAGCAGGGTAGTAGGAGGAGAGGTTCACAGGAGCCTAGAGATGAGGATGATCCGACAGCCCAGGGGAGGCCCACAGACACCCGCCGACATTCATCAGTCGGAGAGGGTGATCGCCCGAGATCACGTTACCCACCTTATGGATATCAGTATCATATGGGGACCATACCGGGGCCGGAGAGTTGGTTCGCCCAACATGCGATCCTCGAGAACTTGGATCATTGGACACATCACGCAGCAAGGCGCTTCGACATTCCGCCACCACCGCATGAGTATCCGGTGATGCAGGCATTTCGTGATCCCATGGGGCCAGGTCCTAGCCATCAGTTTTCTGGACCTCCAGATCCGCCTACTCAGCATTTTACTCAGCATACCGTGATCACATCAGATCCTCCACAGACTACAGTGGGTCAGGGCTTTGTCGATCGATTATTTCACACCGACCCCATTCTTACATCTGGACAGGACGCGGTATGGGATCGGGCTGCAGAGCAGAGTACAGCTGCCAGGGTCACTCAAGGTATACAGGGCATGGACGTGAACCGCCAGTGGGGGCAAAACAGGGACTCGCAGGGTAGTTTCAGTTGGAGCGTGGGCCCGATGATACATACGAGCACTTCATCGCTGACAGGGTTAATGGCTAGATCGGGGGAAATTGAATTTAGGTTAACCTCAGACACTAACACAGCGGAGTTGGCCGCCCAGTTAGCTACGGATGAGGAAATGACCAGCGAGGGTCAATCTAGGCTTAGGAACCCGACAGGAGCTCGTACCAGAGTCGTCTACTCGCCACCCTACTCCGCACCACAGCCAGGACCTTGAGTACATTTTTTGGAACATTTCATAATTACTATGCTTGCTACATTTTATTTATCACGCTACATTTTGTACGCCCAGTTTTGGGCACCGTTACTTTTACTTTTAGTATGTTTGTTTCTAGAATAATATTGCATGAATAACGTCACAAAACAAACGACGATCGAGGCCATACAAGGAAGACGTTGGAGCAAAGATGACGTGAACTTGGACGACGCCGGGACCAGAATTGAAGAAGCCAAATGAAACGCGCCATCCAATCGCACGTCCTGAAATCCTAGGGGAGTACTACGTTTCCAAACACCTTTTCAATTAGAATATACGCAATTACTATACCACTATAAAAACTAAGTGTGGGATTGGCAACCCCACCGATATAAACTTTTAATAACACAAACGCCTCTTTTTAAAACTAAAGTGTGTGATACTCCGTATCCTTAACATTGAGGACAATGTTATTTTAAAGTGTGGGATAGCAAATGTTGCACATAACGATTCTTGTAAAATCCTCAAGTTTTTCATAAAATTTAAAACTTTTTGAACTTTAAAACGCTAAGGATAATTAAATTCTATAAAAGATCAAAACGTTTTTATTACGAAATAGACAAAAAGGGTAAAACAAGGTTGAAAACTTTTGCGAAAAATCAAAATCGATTTCCAATAGAGCATTGCATAACGAAAGGCGCAATTCGACCCGTTATAATTGTTGTGAGGCACCCCCAAATAAGGCTTTATAAGCACTCATTTTTAGTGCTTCACTATACTTCCGTTGAGTGCGCCGATGTTAGCATCTCGGAATCAGAACTTGCTCTTGATCTACATTTCGGAATCACACAGTTTGACGAGAATGAATAAGTTAAAACCTTAGCTACCCATGAAGACGAAAATAACCTCCACCTCCATTTCCACTTTCGCTCCACAAAACCCATTTAACCTTCCTTTACCCACTCTATCCGCTCTATAATCAAATAAAACCCGACGAATCATTTCGTCAGGAAACCTTCAGAACCACAAATAGAAAACTGCAAGCATCCAAGTCAAGTATCAAAGAAGATCGCCCCAAAAAGGAGACCTCGAAGAGAAAAGCAAAAGATGCTTTCAAAAAAAAAAAAAAAAAAAAAAAAAAAAAACTAGAGCAAAGTCTCTATGAATAAAAGGCTCTGAGAAAGGGAGCAGAACCAGCAAAGACTCGAAAACAGAACTCCTGGCGGTCAAAAAGAAGGATGCTCATCAAAGAAATTCCCAACAAAAAGCTTAAGGGATCGACGAAATCAGTCTTTCAGAACAAAACTCCTATCTATCAAAAACCTTTCGCACTCTAGAAACTTCAACATTCCCCATCTCTTCATAACGCAAGCTAGGTCGATAACCGAAAACTCTCGCAAACAAGTGATAGAGATTTGAGTCTTGATCAAGCCTATGACGAAGAATGCGAGCATGACTGGCTAAGAGTGACTTCATTTCTTAGAGCGTTAGGACACCCTAAACACTTGAGTGAAATGAGTGACCCGAGTGAGATAGCCTCAGTTATGTAACCTCCTCTCATGCTTGCGGAAAAAGATTTGAGAATAAGCAGAAGAATAAAACCAAGTTTCCGCTCTTCCGTCTTGCGGAACGAAACAGCTTGATCTCTACGAATTAAAGTCCTCACTGTTTTAAGTTCAGAAGTTTGCTTGAGGACAAGCAAAGTCTAAGTGTGGGATATTTGATATCGGCTAAAAAGTCACGTTTTTACCCCCGATATTGAGTCCCAAAAAGCATAAAGTTTAACGCTTTGTCGGCAAAATAATCGTTTTTTTGGTTAAACTTGTAGGCAAAGTAATTACGAAGACGATGCAAAAAGAATCAAGAGAATCGGAGCTAAAACGAAGATTCTAGAGCGAAAACGGTGAAAGTCAAGAAATCAAATTACGATCCAGGAAACAAGCTGACCAAGACCCCGGATCCGGCATGCCATCCGGCCTGCCATCCGGCCTGCCACTATGGATCCGGCTTGCCAAATCCGAGCCACCATCCGGTCTGGCAGCACGGATCCGGCTTGCCAGGTCCGGGCCACCATCCGGCCTGCCAGCCGGATTTTGGCCAATTTCAAGTCTATAAATAAGGCTTTGTTCACTCATTTCAACACACACCTCTCTTCACTCTCTCACTACAATACACTTTCTCACACTAGAGCTTTCAAGGCCTTCTCACCTCCGAGCGGGAAATTAAGTACCTGGAGGCGAACGCCGAAGATTGTACTAGGAGCGGGCTAGAGGTTCAGCACTTGTAATGGTCCAGATTTCGTCTGTAAACGGTGAACGCTTTCCTTAATTTAATAAAGTTATTATCTTAAATTGCTTTCATCTTGCATGATTATCTATCTGTTACAAATGTTTATCATATGATCAAATATTTTATTTGAAACTTGTTATGTTGTTATGCTGAAACCTTGACGGTTTAGAAGTTTAATTTACGGATCACCCTTTCCGCTTATTCACGTGGCTATAACCTAGTATTAGGACCTGATCAACCCTAGGATACCTGGTAAGTAGTTATGTGTGCTTAACGTCACAATAGGGATATATGCCTACGTACGAATAAGTATTTGTTCGTCATAGAAGAGCTGCCCATTTAGGTTGTGATTAGAGTTAGCAATAGAGAGTTCAGTGAACACTAGCCTACTCAGAAGCATGATTCGCGTCAGAAGCAGTGTTCTTGAGATGCTGTAAGATGATCCAGGGTTGAATAAGTGATCGCAAAGGAGAGACTTCTATCCCAATTAGCAGTACCTTAGGATATCTAAGATTGCACATCTGTTAATGTTGAGGCATAGCATAGTAATCAAGTGGTAGGATATTGCTTTAGTTAGACCAACTAGGATTAAGAAAAGCTAAGACTTTCCTTTATAGGGTAACCCACTTTGTTCATGTACCTAGGATTCTTTCCATAAGGTCGTTAAACCTTTTAGGTTAGCGTTGGGAGTAGGGATTACCTGTCTTAGCCAGAATCTTCAAAGCCTAAACTCTTAGTGACAAATCAGTTAGGTTCACAGCCCAGTTGATTGAGGTTTAGTGTTTATCCTAGGAAGTTGAACTCTTGCAATAATTCCCCTTCAGGATCCTATTCATCATACCTATCTTTACTTTTCCTGTCTAGTTATTATTCTACCTTACTAAGTTAACCTTAAACTATCACCTCTTGTCGCTAGGGTTAACTGTATAGGCACTTTTGTCCCACGTTATCGAACAAACATACAAAAATACGTACCTGAGTTATACTTACCGCTTACTCGTTTAAAGGAAGACAAGTAGGTGAACTATAGCTTGGAACCCCAGCTAAATATAAATAAAAAACAACCATTACTCTATCCCCGTGGTAGGACTGATTCTGACGCTCCGCGACCTAACGACACCGCGGAAATAAAACCGTCCGTTTCGGCCACATCAATCATCATAGAATTTGATGTTTACTTTTGCAGATTTCTTTTTGAATTGAATAGATAACTTAACAAAAATATTAAATAACAAAAATAATACAAACATAATATTTTATTCATTATTCAATCATTACTTAATTATTAAAACACTTAAACAATTATGAGCTATATTGCTCTTACAATCATAACAAAAATAATTAAAATACTGAAAACACTTGGACAATAATATAGTCCTAATAAACAAAACATATAGGGATAGGTAGTTTAGATTATAGAGTCGTTTTCGCGTCTCTTTCTTCCTCAACCAATTACTCCTTAGACTTATTTTCTTCACTCTTACTCTTTTCATACTCATTCAACTTCCTTTTCAAACCGGATTTCGATGTTATAGGTAGAGTTTCAATATGATCCCCTTGATGAAAAATAATGGTATTACTGACATAGTTAATGATGGCTTTAGATACGGACAGAAATGGTGTTCCCAGAAGGATAGGTGTGATTTTGTTTTCCACTATGTCCATAACAAGAAAATGGACAAGAAATTTGGTTGATCCTATGTTAATTTTAACATTTTTCACAATACCCCTTGGACGATCTAAGCTTTGAATTCCAAAATAAACATTCCCATCAACAGGTTCTAGCGTGCCTAACTTTAATCGCTCAAACATACTAAAAGGCATAATATTCACACTAGATCCACTATCAGCCAACGCACGAATAGACGTGGAACCATTAATTTCACATGGAATATGAATCTCTCCAGAATTAGCACGAACTTTAGGAAAATCGGAAATTGAAATTTCTATGGGTTTTAACGGCACTTCACCAACAGAGTCATTTTCCTTAACCACATTATCATGTTCAGTCTCCTTACGAGGCGGAATGAATACCCATCGTTTATTTCCTTTCAATGATTCAGCGAACTTTTCAACTTCTTCGACTTCATTATCTATCTTTCGAGTGGTTTCTTCAACTACTTTGTCCACATATTCATCTAAATCAACATCCTTAACAATTTTGGACTTAATAGCAAGATCTTCTTCTTCCTCCGAAGAAGGATATCCACCTTCTTCCTCTTTAGACAATTCCTCCTCCGTCAAATCATACTCTCACATTATATCAGCTCCCCTAGAGGCTACATATTCTCGGACGACTTTTTTTCCAAGGTGCTCCCTTTCAGATATTCCCTTGACAGTTTCCCAAAACCTATTATAGTCCGGATCATTTTCTCTAGGTCCCTTATCAAAATCATATTCAGAGTCAACAGAACCTTCATCATTATCACTATCATCACTATCACTTATATTAATAAAAGTAACCGCATTTACCTTTTCACAACGAACATCCTTAGAAACTTCAGCTTCAACCGGAACTTTTCCCTTGACAAGTTTGAATAACTTAGTAACATTGCGCTCTAAGTTTTGAATTGACGCTTGATGATTGATTTGCACTTGGGAAAGTTGAGCTTTTATGTTATCATTAGCTTCATTTTGATTTTTAATAAACGTGAGGATGCTGTCTTCAAGATTAGACTTTTGAACATTAGAATTCGGAATGAAAGGTGCTCTAACAGGAAAGTAACCAGGCGGGTTTTTATTATTGTTATTATTATTAGGATAAGGTGCATTATAATTATTTCTGTAATTCGGGTTTCCTTGAAATTGATTAACATACGAAACATTCTCAACTTGCTCCATGGTAAGACTAGCAACACAATCCTTAGTAGCATGAGGACCTTGGCATTTTTCACAACCTACTTTAATCATATGCATTTCCTTAGTAAGCTTCTCAATCTGCCTGCCTAAATTACCCAGTTGCACATTCATAGCTTTAACCATATCTTCAGAATCATAACTAACAGATTTCACCGAACGAGAAATATCTAAGTCTTGGTGCCATTCGTGGGAATGAGCAGCCAACTTGTTAATAAGAGATTCGGCTTCTTCAGCAGTTTTGCTCATAATGTTTCCTCCAGCAGATGTATCAATTTCCCTTCTAGTAGCAATATCACAACCCTTATAAAAAGTAGTTACTATTTTAAACTTATCCAAACCATGTTGCGGACAACCTCTAAGCATTTGACCAAATCGAACCCACGCAGAATAAAGAGACTCATTAGTTTTCTGACGAAAATTAGCAATTTCAGTTTGCAGCGTGACAGTTTTAGATGCAGGAAAGAATCTAGTAAGAAATTTTTCAACCATCGTATCCCAACTAGTAATATCTCCAGCAGGTAACGAATTCAACCATTCCCTAGCTTCATCCTTAAGCGACCATGGGAAGAGACGAAGATAAATAACATTACTCTCCACATTATTAATATTAAACAGATTACAGATATCTTTAAAATTTCGAATGTGAGCATTAGCATCTTCCTTCTCCGTACCCCTAAATTGATTATCTTTTAACAAATGAAAAATAGGCCCCTTAATATCAAAATTCTCTTTAATTACGGGCTGAGTAATAGCATGACCTAACCCTTCTCGACCAGCTTTCATTAACGCTTCCATTGAATCAGTCATTCTAATTTCTGAACCAAAAAGACATCCCACATTAGAACTAGGATTAGATGGGGGACTAGATAACGAATCATCATCAGAAGTAGTTCCTTCTTGAAAATCTAATTTCTTAACTATTTTCGATTCCTTAGGACGTTTAAGTAATATATCAGGATTTGACAAAGTTCTTTGTAAGACCGGTTTCTTGGATCGAGTATTCATTTAATCTAGAATCATAAAAAGAAATGTTTTAGAAGAAAAATTTAAGTCTTAACGGATTTATGTTTCTCTTTTTAAATTTTCTATTTAAGAAATATTTTAAATTAAAAATTTAATTATATTAAATATATATAATAATTAATAATAATAAATTTATCTAACAACTTTTATCGCATAACAACGAATAATCAAACATATTCGGCCTATTGAGTCTTTCAATACTTAAGTGACCCGTCCGCGTCTAGGTTTGGGCAGGAGCCTTTAAATCGGAACCCCAGCAACCCTCTTCCTAGAGGAAGGCTGTAACGACCCGAAAATTTCCGACCAAATTTAAACTCTAATCTCTATATGGTTCCGACACGATAAGCAAAAACCCTAAAGTTGACCCGCATTTTTTTTTCGATCGTTCTATACTTATAAGATTAATATGTACATAAATTAAACTTTACCAACATGATAAGCAATCCAAATTGTTGAGACTTATGTTTTCGAAAAGAGTTTTACACAACGTTTGACCGTCTAGTTGACCGATGATATCACGAACTATATAATATATGATAATTATACGTTTGTGTATATATATGTATATATACATATTTAACATGATCTAAGAATGTTTTAATATCTCATTTTGTATTGATAACAATAAGTTATAAGTATATTTTGAAACTACTAACTTAAGTTTTCAAAACGATAACCATACGTAACGTTATTTGACTTAAATACTTATGACCTATAATGTTTATACATATATCGTATAAGTAATGTATTTAATCACTTTTAAAGACTTAAATACATAAAACAATATAAGTATATTTACAAAAGATAGCTATATTTGAATCCTCGTTCCGTTTTCTCAAAGATTTCTATACGTATACCTAGGGTATATGTACCCGTATCATACGCAGCTTCTAGATGTATTTACTATTGGTATATACCAATAAAAATCTGCTGCTTAGCAGCCTTAAATGATTAAGAAACATGTGGAACCAACCATTTGTCAAGTATCATGAATTATTTAGCAAGAAAACAAAGTTAGGTATCTTTTTTTTCCTTTATAACCTAAAAACGTTTTTATGCATGCACACCATTTCTTCACCCCATTTTCTCATACTTACACTTCCATTTCTCTCTCAAAATACTCTTAACTTCATACTTGATCATCTCCAAGCATTTTCCCCATCATTTAGCTTCAAAAACAACACTTAAACCTCATAAGAAAACCTTACAAAAACACTTCAAGAAATCCTTCCAAGAACACAAACTTACTTCCAATCTTTCATCCAATTCCATCACCCTTTTGGTTCTAGCTTCTTACTCCTCTTTTACAGCAACCTTGTCCAAGGAACTTGAGGTAGTAACTATGTTCATAACTTTATTCGATTCATATATATATAGCTATCATATTTTGTGGTATACAATTTTAACAACAAGAACATAGTTTGAAAGTTTTCAAACTTGTTTGCAAACTAAATAGATCCTTCTAACTTAACTTTTAAAATACTTCAAGACCTGTAATATAACTTAAATATATGCTAATTTAACAAGGTATAACTTGGTTTTTCAAAGAATACCTTAAAAACTGTTTTTACGACGTCGGAGTGTAACCGGGGACTGTTTTGGGTTGGATAATTAAAAACCATCTTAAACTTTGAATTGGAGGTTTATGTTCTGGAAAAATGATTTTCACTATGAATATGATAACACATAAAAATTTCATGATTTAATTCAAAGTATAAGTATTTTTAGAAAAATGGTCATTAAATGATATTTTTGTAACAAAAATGTTTAACTTCATAAGTTTCACTAAAGTTTCACCTATGCCGTGTGATTTTGAATACAAACTAAGGTATTTACAGTTCATAGTATTAAAGAGGAACTCGATCCAAGGAGATGGCAAGTTGAATCAACGAAAACGGAGTTGTAACGAAGAAACTATGACCGAAACAAAATTGGTTATCCAAGACTAGTTTAACTTCGGGATTAATTGGAAAAAAAAATTAAATAAATCACATCTTTCTAAGATAACATGATATTTTATATATATGTACCCATAATTCAATTTTATATGGTTCAGGATCACCCGTAAACAATACGAGAAGATTAATCATAAGATCTCATGTTTGTACGCAACACGTCATTTGACAACACCGGTACTTTATGTACGCAACATGTCATTTGACAACACCGGTACCGTGGGTCAAGATTAATCTCGACCAATACATATACGTTGGGGGTTTTATTTATTTCGTTGGGGGTTTATTAAACATCTAAATATGAACCATTAAAAATTGAATTACTAACAACGAACTGCTAACTACGGACTAAGGAATAATTAAAAGTATTAAAAGTATAACAAGTATATATATATATGTGACGATTGTTTAAAAAGAAAAGGTATTGATATATTATATATGGATAGGTTTGTGATATCATTCGGAGATCAAGTCAAATTACATATCTTCAAGACGAAAGTGAGTATATAGTCCCACTTTTAAACTCTAAATATTTCGGGATGAGAATACATGAATTTTATGTTTTACATTATGGACACAAGTAACTGAAAAATATATTCTACGTTGAGTTGTACCACTGGCATACTTCCCTGTAGCTTGGTAACTAATATTTACAGCGGTATTGTAAGCGCGAATCCTGTTGATAGATCTATCGGGCCTGACAACCCCAACCGGACTGGACGACCAGTATTCAACGGTTGCACAGTACTTTGTTTCGTGACTACACTTGGTACAGTGTAGTAAGATTTCATATTAAAGGGAATATGCGACGTGATTAAATGTTAAGTATGGTTACCAAGTGCTCAACCACTTAGAATATTTTTATGAAAATGTTTATATATGAAATCTTGTGGTCTATATATATATATATATATATATCGCTGCCGGCATTAAACCTATATCTCACCAACTTTATGTTGACATTTTAAAGCATGTTATTCTCAGGTATGAATTAAGTCTTCCGCTGTGCATTAGCTCGTACTAAGGATACTACTTGAGGCCATTAAGGACTTATATCATAAGGCGTTGCATTCGAGTCATTGAAGTTCATAGAGACTATTATTAAGTAAATGGTGGTTTAGGTTATTTGAATATTATGAAATGTCAGGCGTATATGTCAATTCTGGATGTAACTATAGATTGCTTTTTAAGAATAAATGCAACGTTTGTAAGATGTATCATATAGAGGGCAAGTACCTCGCAATGTTATCAACTATTGTAATTCGTTTGTAATCAATATGGACAACGTCCGGATGATTAGTTTCGGATCCTTTCAGTTGGTATCAGAGCATTGGTCTTAGCGAACCAGGCCTTGCATTAGTGTGTCTAACTAGTAGTTGTTAGGATACATTAAGTGAGTCTGGACTTTGACCGTGTCTGCCTGTCAAAAGTTTTGCTTATCAATCCTAGTCGGAAATCATCTGCTTATCATCCTTAGGGAACTGCCTGCTTATCATTCTTAAGTCTAGACATGTCTTACTGCATTTAGTGCATCGATAGTGTATAGACAAAATTCATATCCTAGCGTATCTGTTACTATAGACATTGCCTGACGTATTTCAAAGATTCTCCGTAATTCATGGGATTTTGATATTATATATACATATGTAAATTATGTATTGAAGAGTACCAAACCCAACTCCTATAATCTATTCCAAACAAAAAAACTCATTTCTCCGACCATACAAGATGGATTCTTCATCCAGCTCAAATTCCTCCGACTTCGATAGCTTCGCCGATATGGATTTCCATTCGAGCTCCGAGAACAGCGTTACCGGAATGGATCAACCAATTTCCCATCATCTATTCTGGATGAATTGGGGATGGGTTCGTAATATACTAAATTTCTGGAGGCAAGAAGAAGGTGATCCATTCCATCCACCAAATTGTCCTCTTAACGATGAACCTGAAGCACTTACCGGCGAACCTATTCGAAACACCATTTTCTCGCTCATTTCTAGAGTATCTCGTCATGATTACATACTATCCCATATTTCAAATCTTGTTCATTCGCTCGTTCCAACCGTCAATCATCCCGGTATAATAGAAGAAGTCAACGAACTCCGTGCTCGGGTAGTGGTTTTGGAGAATATGGTGCGAAGGTTACAAACACCAACAGCAGCACCAGCAGCATAATCCGTACTACCATCGTCAACGCCGACAGTACCTTTATCACCCCAATCACAACCGCGCCTTAAATCTCAACATCACAATCTGTATCTCGAATATCAACATCACACGACTCAATATCTGTACTTCGAGTATGATCTTCGTTCTATATATCGTTCTACATCGATTATCTTCGCTTTACGTATCGTATGACGATTATGTAATTTCTAAAGTCTTAGAGATTATGTAATCTAGAATTAACGATAAATCAAATTAGTTTAATATCTTATTGACTCATTAAATCTATGATTATCTCTGAAGAAAATATATATGCAAGTATATTTTCATAAAGATAGTAATTAAAAATTCCTTCGTACAAACTATTAATGATGAAAATATTTTAACGGGTGGGTAGTACCCGAGAAATATTTAGAATTCACAATAATAAGTTATATTGTACATTCTTGAATCTGATTCAACGGTTATCTATTATCTTACTTACAACCACCGATATTCATATCCGCTCACCCCAGAATAACCATTTTTAATCAAATTTCATATTCGGATTTTGACCTACCAGAATCCAACAAGTGGCATAAAGAAGAAAACTCTAGACAATTAAAATGAATTAAAATGTTGATTGTAACATATGAAACTAAACAATTCTTCAAGCTTGCCACTTGATTTTATCTTAAACCTCATTCGTAACTTGACGATTACAATTCACATTCAAATCCTTTCAAGATTCCTGAAAACACCTCGACCGAGAAGTTGAACCCGCCGCACCTCGCCTAAGGAATGAAGATTTATACATACAGTTATACACCTGAAGAACTCTCGAACCCAAATTCATAATTTAACACATAACGTATTGAATCCTTTGCCATTTATTAGAACAACCCTACAATTCCTTTTCAAGAAGCTAATTTTGTCACAGCTCCACTTCGACTTTTCAGTGAGATTATTTCTATTATAATCATGATATTTATACCTTGTCCTTTCGCCGTAATTACCGGAAAACCTTTTATATCCCTCGACAACATCAACAGGTGCACCAGCAGATCATTATCCTTTTGGCGAAATCAACAATCAGTATTTTGAAAATCTCGCGGAACTTCTTCCATCATATCTATAATGTCTATCCCTAAGAATTTCATAATCTGAACGTGAAGTTTCTGAAAAACACCCGGGACTATGAAATAGTTCTTGAAATGCTAACGAAGCAGCAAAAACTGTAAACGACTTTAACGGTCAAAAGTTTGATGACAAAGAATAATAAGGTGGTAAAGCTGAAAAAAAAAAAGTTTGGAACTAGAAAACGGATGAAGCAAAGTATGAAAGAGGCTGTGGATAAATCACAGGGACTGAACCTGCTCTCAAAGAATACAAACGATTCCGTACCTGCTGAAACCGTCAGTAAGAACCCTACTCTTTATTCAAAACCTTGCCCGGATGATATTTTTCATCATCATCTTATCTTAGATATTATAAGATATCTTCATATCATTCGTTATACATATTTTTCATATTTCTGGAGATATTTTTACAACTATTCCTATCTGCGATCATTTATCTCTCCGTAACATCTGCGTTACAATATAAAAGAAACTATGTTAATTTCTAAATTCTGAAACCTCCGAGATTAAAATATAAATGATTTGAAGTAGTGTTGGGAACTGATGCATGAATTAGTATAATATAATGAAACTTGATCAACTTCATTATATTACAGTAAGTCATGTTAAGTTTCTAATGGAATGTGATGATTCACAGTACCGTCATCATGTGCCATGTTACACGGCTCTTACATTCTATCAAGTCTCCAAACATATTAGAACGTATCACCTTGATAGTTCTATTTTTCCGGAATATTCGAGTAATTTAACGAATCAAGATCGTGCCATTACAATTTCATTCTAAAACCGATAGATAGGTTCATTTCAAATTTCCTACCTACGAATTTCGGACCATTGTTCGCTTGGCTCGAGGACGGGAAGAAGAAACGAAGGGACAAAACCTCAGAATAGAAATAGGAACATAAACCACAGCAAATAAGAGAGAGCATTAACTGTGGATGACAATGATTTTAAGGGACGGGAGTAGGAACATCGAAATATAAGGGAAGGTATAAAACCTAACAACAACCCTGAAACTACAAACCGTGCATATCAATACGTATTGCAACGTAAAGGCACGGGAGAATTAAAAACATTATAATTCCAAGGAAAGGACAAAAGAGAATAGATTCTTCTGGTGATAGATAAAAAAGAAGAATGAAAGATATGAAAGTTAGAAATATAACAAGGATTAGAATGGGATGGAGCATATTAGCGAATGTCTTAAAGTAGGAACTAAAGAGAAAGAATAGAAGATGTGGGAAGAAAGAAAGGGAAGGAGGTAAATTTATAGTGAAATATTCGACAAAGAAATCAAAACAGATTGCCGCGTTAAATCAAAGAAGATCCTGATCGCCGCAAAACTAAATCTTATTACATAAGATTTTCTTTAAAACCCTTAAATCCCGGAAATCGATCATAATCACGTCATCGGTTACAACAATTCTATATTTACTCATTTCACTCTTTTGTGATAGCTTCGCTCGTGCGTCTCACATAACCGAATTGTTTTATCTAAATCTTTCAATAATGATAAAAATTCATTATTACCTCATATTCGTCATGAAAACATTCCTATTGTGATTTATGACAACCTCTACCAAATTTCGAGGACAAAATTTCTTTAACAGGTGGGTACTGTAACGACCCGAAAATTTCCGACCAAATTTAAACTCTAATCTCTATATGGTTCCGACACGATAAGCAAAAACCCTAAAGTTGACCCGCATTTTTTTTCGATCGTTCTATACTTATAAGATTAATATGTACATAAATTAAACCTTACCAACATGATAAGCAATCCAAATTGTTGAGACTTATGTTTTCGAAAAGAGTTTTACACAACGTTTGACCGTCTAGTTGACCGATGATATCACGAACTATATAATATATGATAATTATACGTTTGTGTATATATATGTATATATACATATTTAACATGATCTAAGAATGTTTTAATATCTCATTTTGTATTGATAACAATAAGTTATAAGTATATTTTGAAACTACTAACTTAAGTTTTCAAAACGATAACCATACGTAACGTTATTTGACTTAAATACTTATGACCTATAATGTTTATACATATATCGTATAAGTAATGTATTTAATCACTTTTAAAGACTTAAATACATAAAACAATATAAGTATATTTACAAAAGATAGCTATATTTGAATCCTCGTTCCGTTTTCTCAAAGATTTCTATACGTATACCTAGGGTATATGTACCCGTATCATACGCAGCTTCTAGATGTATTTACTATTGGTATATACCAATAAAAATCTGCTCCTTAGCAGCCTTAAATGATTAAGAAACATGTGGAACCAACCATTTGTCAAGTAGCATGAATTATTTAGCAAGAAAACAAAGTTAGGTATCTTTTTTTTCCTTTATAACCTAAAAACGTTTTTATGCATGCACACCATTTCTTCACCCCATTTTCTCATACTTACACTTCCATTTCTCTCTCAAAATACTCTTAACTTCATACTTGATCATCTCCAAGCATTTTCCCCATCATTTAGCTTCAAAAACAACACTTAAACCTCATAAGAAAACCTTACAAAAACACTTCAAGAAATCCTTCCAAGAACACAAACTTACTTCCAATCTTTCATCCAATTCCATCACCCTTTTGGTTCTAGCTTCTTACTCCTCTTTTACAGCAACCTTGTCCAAGGAACTTGAGGTAGTAACTATGTTCATAACTTTATTCGATTCATATATATATAGCTATCATATTTTGTGGTATACAATTTTAACAACAAGAACATAGTTTGAAAGTTTTCAAACTTGTTTGCAAACTAAATAGATCCTTCTAACTTAACTTTTAAAATACTTCAAGACCTGTAATATAACTTAAATATATGCTAATTTAACAAGGTATAACTTGGTTTTTCAAAGAATACCTTAAAAACTGTTTTTACGACGTCGGAGTGTAACCGGGGACTGTTTTGGGTTGGATAATTAAAAACCATCTTAAACTTTGAATTGGAGGTTTATATTCTGGAAAAATGATTTTCACTATGAATATGATAACACATAAAAATTTCATGATTTAATTCAAAGTATAAGTATTTTTAGAAAAATGGTCATTAAATGATATTTTTGTAACAAAAATGTTTAACTTCATAAGTTTCACTAAAGTTTCACCTATGCCGTGTGATTTTGAATACAAACTAAGGTATTTACAGTTCATAGTCTTAAAGAGGAACTCGATCCAAGGAGATGGCAAGTTGAATCAACGAAAACGGAGTTGTAACGAAGAAACTATGACCGAAACAAAATTGGTTATCCAAGACTAGTTTAACTTCGGGATTAATTGGAAAAAAAAATTAAATAAATCACATCTTTCTAAGATAACATGATATTTTATATATATGTACCCATAATTCAATTTTATATGGTTCAGGATCACCCGTAAACAATACGAGAAGATTAATCATAAGATCCCATGTTTGTACGCAACACGTCATTTGACAACACCGGTACTTTATGTACGCAACACGTCATTTGACAACACCGGTACCGTGGGTCAAGATTAATCTCGACCAATACATATACGTTGGGGGTTTTATTTATTTCGTTGGGGGTTTATTAAACATCTAAATATGAACCATTAAAAATTGAATTACTAACAACGAATTGCTAACTACGGACTAAGGAATAATTAAAAGTATTAAAAGTATAACAAGTATATATATATGTGACGATTGTTTAAAAAGAAAAGGTATTGATATATTATATATGGATAGGTTTGTGATATCATTCGGAGACCAAGTCAAATTACATATCTTCAAGACGAAAGTGAGTATATAGTCCCACTTTTAAACTCTAAATATTTCGGGATGAGAATACATGAATTTTATGTTTTACATTATGGACACAAGTAACTGAAAAATATATTCTACGTTGAGTTGTACCACTGGCATACTTCCCTGTAGCTTGGTAACTAATATTTACAGCGGTATTGTAAGCGCGAATCCTGTTGATAGATCTATCGGGCCTGACAACCCCAACCGGACTGGACGACCAGTATTCAACGGTTGCACAGTACTTCGTTTCGTGACTACACTTGGTACAGTGTAGTAAGATTTCATATTAAAGGGAATATGCGACGTGATTAAATGTTAAGTATGGTTACCAAGTGCTCAACCACTTAGAATATTTTTATGAAAATGTTTATATATGAAATCTTGTGGTCTATATATATATATATATATATATATATATATATATATATATATATATATATATATATATATATATATATATATATATCGCTGCCGGCATTAAACCTATATCTCACCAACTTTATGTTGACATTTTAAAGCATGTTATTCTCAGGTATGAATTAAGTCTTCCGCTGTGCATTAGCTCGTACTAAGGATACTACTTGAGGCCATTAAGGACTTATATCATAAGGCGTTGCATTCGAGTCATTGAAGTTCATAGAGACTATTATTAAGTAAATGGCGGTTTAGGTTATTTGAATATTATGAAATGTCAGGCGTATATGTCAATTCTGGATGTAACTATAGATTGCCTTTTAAGAATAAATGCAACGTTTGTAAGATGTATCATATAGAGGGCAAGTACCTCGCAATGTTATCAACTATTGTAATTCGATTGTAATCAATATGGACAACGTCCGGATGATTAGTTTCGGATCCTTTCAAAGGCAGTCATCACTCGTTTTCAAGGAATATCAATAACCAAAGTATATCCAAATTCCGTATTTACCGCGCTGATCCTTGGTAAAAACCAAAGAAAGACAGCTTGCTTCTCCCCGGCAGCGGCGCCAAAAAGTTGATGTGCAAAAGTGTGTAGTGCTTAATTTGCCTTTCAAACTTTTAAATTTATATAACCTTTATTTAATACACTTTTAACACCCTAACGAGCAAGATAACCCGATCAAGTGTAGTATTTAAGGTGATCGTCCCAAGAGAGAAACTTGTAAACGAATAAAGTTGTTATTATTATTTAATTCTTATTAAAGAATTAAAGATATATTTTTGTAGTTTTAAGGGATAGATTTCTCTTAAGAAAGAGTTTTGGGTTTTTCAAGATATAAATAAAACAAAACAAGGAATTAAAGATTCAAAATACAAACTATTATACAAGCAATTACATGGATAATCAAATCATACGGAATTCATATTAGAAGAGATCATAACTTATATTAACACAAAGTAGAATAACAATCATAGACCAATCATTATCCCTTGATAGGTTAAACTAAGTGTCGCATATCAATTAATAAGTAGGATTTAAAGCATATGCTAGATATGTGATGTGCATAACTAACATCTCAATTCTTCATGTTTAATTCAATTACATGATACATATCAATCTTGTGATGAGGACCAATATGCAAATAGACTGACAAATTATATAAGCTATTAAACACCAAGTAGATCAACTCAAGTTACTAGCTGAAAGTCAATTACTACTAAGTTCTCATGCAATCATTAATTAAACAAATCCAAACGAAGGATCTTCGATTAAACCTAACAAAATCAATCTTTATTATATAAGCGTAATTCCAATTAAACACATTTATCTCTATTAAGTTCTTTAACTTAGTTGCATGCAATTCAATTTAACAAGTTTGATGGACTAGATCTAAACAAGTAGCATGAATCAAATAAGTAGATTTATAAGATCAAGGACTAATCAATCCTAAAATCATGTTATTTAAACTTTAAGCATGGCAAACAAGCATAATCAAACAAAACAGATTTAAAATAGTTCAAATATCATCACAGAAACTCAACTATACAGATCTGGAAAAGAACCAGAAACTGCACAGAATTAAGCACAAAGCCGGCGGCTTTGCTCACTCCAAGCCGGCGGCTTGGGAGTGAAGCCGGCGGCTTCATCTGAATTCCAGATGAAGTGACTTTTAATCCACGTAAACGTTTAATTCATAATAAAAGACGAACAGAAACAGAAACAGTAAATAAACGAGACAAAATAATAAAATAAGGATAGAATCATACCTTATAAATGAAGGTAGATGTAAAATAACTTGATTAAAACTTGAATCTTGATTACAAAATACCAAATCTACTCTAATAGGGTTTAGAGAGAACCCCTAAACGAACCAACTACTCTACAAAAACTTTTAATTTTTGAACATATGAAAAACTGAACAAAAAGCTGAAATTTATAGTGTTTTGAGTCGGCCAGACCAAGCCGGCGGCTTCAGTGGGAAGCCGGCGGCTTGCCCTTGAGTCGGTGACTCCTTGTGCAAGTTTTACGTAATCAACAAGTAAACTTATCAACCGTCCTAGCAAAGCCGGCGGCTTCAAAGCCAGGCCGGCGGCTTTAACTTTTTGCCGGATCTTTCTGCTTTTATCTTGATTTTGTTTCCATTTTTACTTGACTTGATCAATAAGTAGAAAACCGTGTTATCCTGGCCGGCGGCTTCAGTGTAAAGCCAGCGGCTACATTGCCTTTTTGCTTGATCAACAAGTTCTTTCAATATTTTATCGAATTTCAGACTTTCTGGAACATTCAACCCCAAGCCGGCGGCTTCATCATAACCAGGCCGGCGGCTTCATCAGCCAATCTGCATTTTCCTGTATTTTTGATCCTGTTTGATACAAAACTTGAACATAATCATTAGAAATAACATTTTCCCCTTTTTACCCATTTTAGTGTGTTTTGGAATAAAAATAACTTAAAAACACTAAGATAACTCCTCGAAATGTTATTAAAAAACTGTATAATTTAGGAGTTATCAACGTCGTGCTCATTTTCAATTGAGTACCCATATCTTCATGAAACTTGTTCCAAAACCGAGACGTAAAGCGAGTATCTCGATCCGAAACAATAGATACCGGAACCCCATGTCTTGATATCACCTCCTTTATAAACAACTTGGATAAGGTCTCCGATGATATCGTTTCCCGAATGGGAAGAAACAAAGCACTCTTCATCAACCTATCAACAATCACCTAAATCGTATCGTATTGGGTTCGCGCCGTCTTCGGTAACTTGGTAATAAAGTCCATGGTAATGTGCTCCCATTTCCATTTCGGGACTTCCAATGGTTGTAACTTACCATACGGCTTTTGGTGTTCGGCTTTAACTTGCAAACACGTGACGCATTGTTCAACATACTTAACCACATCACGTTTCATGTCGGGCCACCAATAATCTTTCTTCAAATTGTGGTACATTTTTGTTGCACCCGGATGAATGGAATACTTTGACTTATGTGCTTCATCGAGTAGCACTCGCCGGTAATCCCCCATCTTAGGTACCCACTCCCTTCCTTGAAAGGACAACAACCCACGCGGGCCCATTGTAATGAACTCCGATTGGCCCACTATTCGTTCCGTATGCTGTTGTGAACGTAAGCCTCTATTTGAATTTCACCAAGCTTCTCAAGAAAGTCATTAGTGATAATCAAACGTAACGATCCCACCTTTATCGCTGGATGTGTACTCTTTCGACTCAAGGCGTCCGCAACAACGTTCGCCTTACCCGGATGATAAAGTATCACACAATCATAATCTTTCACTACATCCATCCATCTACGTTGACGATAATTCAAATCTCGTTGAGTAAAAAGATGTTTTAAATTCTTGTGATCCGAATATATCGTACACTTGACACCGTACAGGTAATGGCGCCAAATTTTCAACGCATGTACCACCGCCGCCATCTCAAGATCATGAGTCGGGTATCTCTTTTCGTGTTCCTTTAATTGTCGAGAGGCATAAGCGATGACTTTACCCCTTTGCATCAAAACACACCCGAGCCCATTCAACGAAGCATCACAATAAACAACCATGTCTTCAATCCCTTTCGGTAACACTAACACCGGAGCTTGACACAACTTCTCTTTCAACAATTGGAAGGCGGACTCTTGCTCTTTTTCCAATTAAAATTAACGTTCTTTCTCGTCAACTTCGTCAAAGGAGAAGCAATCTTAGAAAAGTCTTGGATAAACCGACGATAATAACCGGCCAATCCGAGAAAACTTCGGATTTCCGTAGGCGTAGTCGGTCGTCCCCAACTCTTCACCGTTTCTATCTTCCCCGGGTCTACTTGAATACCTTCTTGATTCACAATATGGCCGAGGAATTGAACTTCCCTTAGCCAAAATTCACATTTGGAGAACTTAGCGTACAATTTCTCCTTTCGCAACGTCTTCAACACTTCACGTAAATGGTGTTCATGTTCCTTCATACTCTTAGAATAAACGAGTATGTCGTCAATGAACACGATTACCGACTTGTCCAACATAGGTTGGCACACTCGGTTCATTAGGTCCATGAATGCCGCCGGTGTATTCGTAAGACCAAAAGGCATAACTACAAACTCATAATGCCCGTAGCACGTTCGGAAAGCCGTTTTCTCTATGTCTTCCTCACGGACTCGCACTTGATGATAGCCGGATCGAAAGTCAATCTTAGAAAAATACGTGGCACCTTGGAGTTGATCAAAAAAATCGTCAATCCGAGGCAATGGATAATGATTCTTGATCGTCACTTTATTCAACTCCCTATAATCAATGCACATCCGCATACTTCCATCTTTCTTTTTCACAAACAAAACTGGAGCACCCCATGGCGAGGAGCTCGGTCGAATGAAACCCTTCTCAAGCAACTCTTGGGTTTGATTTAACAACTCTTGCATTTCTGTCGGCGCTAAACGATAAGGAGTTTTAGCAATGGGAGTAGCTCCCGGAACCAACTCGATGCGAAATTCGACTTGTCTTTCCTCCGGAAACACCCGGTAATTCATCCGAAAAAACATCTTCAAATTCATTAACCACTGGAATTTCACGAATAGGTGGTGGCTCATCACGAGTATCGACTACATGAGCAAGATAAAACAAAGCACCGCTCTTGAGAAAACGTCACGCCCGTGCATAAGTGCATAATGGTACGAGTCTTCTCCGTCTATCGCCATGAATAATCAACTCTCCCCCACTTGGGGTCTTAACACGAATGAACTTATCATGGCACGCAATATCGGCTCTATAACGATCGAGCCAATCCATACCAACAACAATATCAAACTCACCCAAAGTCATCAGAATGAGGTCAATTTTAAATGTTTCGGTACCAAACACAACATCGCAATTCTTACACACATCAACCACTAGTGCCGTCTTGCCATCCGCTATCTCAACTTCTACCGGACGACTCAACTTAACTAGCGGTTTATTTAACTTAGATACAAATCGAGGCGACACAAAAGACAAATTAGCACCGCTATCAAATAATATCTTGGCCGGATTAGAGTTAACCAAGAAAGTACCTGAGACAACTTCGTTCGATTGCTTTGCTTCATCATTGGTCATCAAATAATTTCGCCCCCGGCCCGTACCCGCCGCCTTCTCTAACCGCTTAACATGATCATTAACCAACTCGGGACACTCCGTCTTCTTGTGCCCTTCCTTACCACAATTATAACAAGTGAATTTGGTTGTAGAAGATGGTTTGGTGCAATAACGGGCCATATGCCCCCTTCGCCCACAATTATGACAAGAATAGGGAAAATCTCCCGAAGCACCTTTCTTCACGCTCCCAACACTCTCGGTGCCCTTCTTATGCTTTTTGTTAGAAAAATTCGATTGACTAGTAGCTTCGAACTTCTTTTTGCCCAAGGTAAAGCCACTTTTTCTCATCACAAGTGACTCGAAGCCCTTGGCCATGTTAAACAACTCGTTAAAGCTTTTCACCACATTCACACTTATCTTCTCTTGATAACTATCATTCAAGATCCGATAAAAATCTTCTTTTAACATTTTATCATTCCCGACATACTCCGGGCAAAATTGGGTCTTGGACAAAAACACGGATTTGAGAGTGTTCAAATCCATCGACCCTTGCCTCAAGGAACGTAACTCGTCCTTAAGCCTAGTGAGATTGGCCAAAGTTCGGTATTCATCGAAAAACTCTTCCTTAAACTCATCCCAAGAAAAGTCCATGCATTGCTCTTCACCATAGACTTGGATCTTTGTATCACACCATAGCTTAGCGTCACCTCTTAGCATGCTACAACCATACCTTGTCTTTTTATCGGGAGGGCACTCACAAGTACGAAAAGCCCCCTCCATATCGGAGATCCAACGGGCACTCTTTAACGGGTCTCTTTCGCCCTCAAAAGTAGGTGGTTGATATGGTCGAAACGGACGGTTTTATTTGCGCGGTGACGTCAGGCCGTAGCTCGCCAGAATCAGCCACTCGTGGGAGAGGGTACTTGTTTTAAATTTATATTTAGCGGGTCCTAAATCTTACTACTCCTTATAAGCAAGGGAAGTATGACCTAGGGTCGTATTTTTGAGATATCAGTAGCATCAAACCTATATTCTAGCCTAAGATAGTTAGGGAGTAGTGGATATTTATTTTGGGATTTTCTAGTTTATAAGATAGATAAAGTAAATGCGATAAAATTTGTAATTCAGATAAGGTTAAGATAAGTGCATACTATGACTTCATCAGTTATTCTGCCGATATTATGGAATGTTGGCTCATGAATAGGCAGAGGCCTTGTATTCATTACACTAGTCCTAAACGCCCCTGTCATAAGACATGTCACTGGGAAATGCGTTAGGCTTGAAGATTCTGAATAGACAGCAACGCCCCTTACCCCCGACGCCCGTGCAGTCTGACTACAGGCATACACGTTCAGACGGCTCATCCAATTGAGCGACTCGGTTGGGTGGCGTATTAACGTTCCAAAATAGTCTAAACTTTCTTAAGCGTAATAGAATACATGGTTTACCATATCCGAGAGACGTGATGTGTTTCAATGCTTTCGTTAATGATTGGTAAAAGGTAGTTAGGCCCTAAAAAGAGTTCAACCATAAAGGAACACCATGGCCAAGTCTAGATGACTTCCATGAACACGTCCGGTTATCCTAACGGTCCAATCCTTTATGCGTCTAAACAAACAGTTCCTTAATTAACTACGAATCCCTCAAGCGGGGTACAATGCTTGAGACCGCGTTATGGTGCAGTGTACTGGTCAACACTAACCGTGTTCCATGGCCTTACTTAGCAGAGGTACAGCCTACAACAACCGATGTGCTTCAACGTGCACGTACGAAGTTTATATGCTTAGTGACTACACCAGCATGGTCTGGGACCGACAATGTACTAGGGGTCTAGTCAGATGTTTCACTACGAAAGAGTCCTCAGTCGAAATCCAGAGCTCGATAGACTTACTACAACCGGTGTGCCTCAGTCGATCTTACGTTGTATCCGAGACACTTCTCTTACCAAGGGGTGACACAGATAGTGTACTCTGAATCGGGGTTCGCGACTTCCCAATAACAGAGCCTATAACTACGTTCTATTAGTTGGAAAAGCGATTGAGTTTAAAGCATAATCGGAAAGCATTTCAAAAACATACACAAGCCGTAATGTTATTTCGGCATTATAACTGCTTATATCATAGCATACACTAAAGATAACTACTCGCTAATCATGGCAATAATATCAATAAACATTATATAAGATAAGGGATAGAAGTACCAGTAGATTAAACGAGTTCTGAATACAAAAGTGACAACTTCAAGACTCCAGACCGCTCCTAATACAATCTTCGGCGTTCTTCTCCGGGTACTAGGTTTCCCGCACGGAGTCGAAGGCCTTGAGAGTATGACTAGTATTGTACAAGAGAGAGAAAGAAGTGAATTGAAGTGTGTGTTGAAAATGAATGAACAAAGCTCCTTAAATAGGCATAAAAATTCAGCCGGATACGGCTGGCAAGCCGTACGGCAAGCCGTATGGCAAGCCGTATTTGGCAGGCCGTATCCGGGTTGGCAACAGGCATGGTGGGGCGTATTTGGCAAGTCGTACCCATACGGCAAGCCGTATGGCAAGCCGTATAGCAAGCCGTATGGCAAGGTGTATTTTTGCCTGGTCAGCCTTTGTTTCCTGGATCGTAACTTGATTTCTTGACTTTCACCGTTTTCGCTCTGGAATATTCGTTTTAGCTCCGATTTTCTTGATTATTTTTGCACCGTCTTCGTAATTACTTGTTCTTCAATTCTAACCGACGAAGTGGGTATTTTTCCGACAAAGTTGGAATCTTTCTTGTTTTTGGGCCTCAATACCGGGGTGAAAACGTGACTTTTTAGCCGATATCAGTGGTTGAGCATCTTTGAATTTCTTAAAGAAAAAGTCACGTCTTCCCACATTATCTTCATGTAGGACGGCTTTAACTTGTTCCCTTACTACATTGACTAGTTGCTCGTCAATGGAATCTAGGAACATCTTCTTGATATCCGCAAGATACACTTTCTTTTGGGCCTTAAGAATGGCGTCGATCTTGGCCGTCAACTCGGCGTCCTCACTAGTACCCCCATTATCAAGTTCGGGTCCATTTCTCGTCTTCATTCTATAAAACGAAATAGATTAAACGACGAAACGAAAGACACGACACATATATACACATATACTCCATACCGCCCCATCTTGCTGTTTGACACGATTTGCACCCGTAGCAATGGTAGCTAGTCATTGCTATGCGAACACGTCGCATTAACTCGTTAGTACAACGTCTATCTCGCTTGATGATTCAAACTTCAACACAAAACAATTAGTGCATGGTTAGTTCACATAAACCTACGCACTACAATTTCCGATCCGACCCGAAGTCCTACAAGTCCCGCATAAAAGCGCATACACATAAAAGTCTAAGTCTAGGCACCTATCTCAAGTCGCCTAAATCCCTTAAACCATGCTCTGATACCACTTGAAACAACCCAACCCGTACTACGTACGATAAAATTTTTTTTTTTATAATAACACACATTTATGCGCCAATTAAACATGTAAACCAAATCACAAGTTTCATTTAAAACATACAACCATTTTAAATGTTTACAAAAGGCACAAAGGCCATTAATAAAGTTAATACAAGTTTGACCAACTACATTGATAGTTTATACACCAAACGACCCATCGAGCATGGTTTGGGACTAAACTACCCAAAACGTAGGCCAACTTCAAAACTTCTACAAGCAACATCATCGAGGACACCTAGTGCCCAACAACCCCTTTCCCTTTGTCCTCACCTGCAACTAAAAAGATAAACAACGAGAGGGGTAAGCTAACGCTTTGTGAATGCAATAATTATACATGTTCATATATAACCTACTTACTTGCAAACACTTACACAATACCACATACGAGCTAGCAATATGACAACATACGATCATCATGCATAAACTACTATCCACATTCCACATTAAGCTAGCAACAATAATAGCATATAGTTCACAATTTAATATGCTAAGTACAATTCGCACAACCATGGTTAACCAAGTACACAAAGGAACGGTACATGAAAGTCCGTTGGAGTTCATAACATCCACTAGTGTTACTTAAACACCGCGTAATCACTAATCCCCCGGGTGATGTCTTAAACACCGTGACTAACTCACCCTCACGACAATGTGGCGTCTTAAGCACCGCGACGAATCCACACTTCATTCAAAACAATGAGTGGTGTCTTGAACACCGTGACAATTCCACTCCCATGACATTGTGGTGTCTTAAACACCGCGACAATACCACATGTCAATTACACAATGAGTAGTGTCTTAAACACCGCGACAATTCTACTCGTTACTTAGAATGTGGCGTCTTGAACACCGCGACAATTCCACATTCATACTCACAAATAAATACATTATATACGTACACGCATAATTATTCCACTTACCTTGACACAAGGATGATTAATATGCACTTCTGAACTTCAAAGCAAAGTACCTAATACATTAAGTACCAATTCAATACACAAACTAGTGGAATTAACCACATTACAACTACGTGAGCATTTAATGACTCAACTTGCATTAAATGACTCAACTACCACAAAACCGCCCATAAATGGCCAAGACTCAACTTTAATCACCAAAGCTAGTGAATTAAAGTCTATTAACTTCAACTAACATAAACTTAGGGTAATTCATACCCATTTCACCCAAACTTGGTCAACTTTGCTACTTTGACCCATTTCAACTCTTAACTTTCAAACTTAGTCAAACATGACTCATTTACAATTCTTTCAACCTTTACAAGTGTATTAGTGACCAAAAACACCATTGACACTTAAAATTCCCATTTTACAAGACCAAACCCTAGATTACATCTATTTAGGGTTTTCTTTCATCACACAACTCAAGTTCACCCGTTTTAACCCCAAATGGGTCATACAAGTCTCTAGTAACCCAAAATCCTAACCATAAACCAATTAAAACCCAAAACATAAAGTTAGGACTTACCAAGACCACCAAAACGTAGCTAGAGACACAAGGAACAACTTTAATACTCGGGTATGGGCAAGATTCAACCTTCTTCTTCACTAATTTGAGCCTTCTCACTCTTACAATCTCACTCTCTCTCTAACTTTGAATTTAATTAAAAGGAAATGTAATAAATGAGAAAGAGATAAGATTGGATCAGTTTTGAGTCCCCAAAACCGGCCCTATGGTGAAAAGACAACCACACCCTCAAAAGATCCTATTTTAAATGGGTTTAAAAGTAAAACAGTGCTTAATGTCGCGATACGCGACTCCTTGTCGCGATACGCGACTCTGGTACGCGATATGTATTTTTATTACGCGATATTTGAACAGAAGGGTAGAAGTTTGACCTGTCGCGTTTTGACTCGACCTATCGCGGATCGCGATTGACCAGGTCGCGATGCACAAGCTTGGAACGCGACAGACTGTCTGGTTGGACATTTTCTTCACTTTTTAAACACATAACTAAGCACAAACACATACGGTTACGATATTAAACGTTCACGAGGATAATTACGTACCTTAATACACATTAGGAGGAACGGGATGTTACAATTAGAGCCTAATATTATCTTACTTTTTAAACCTTAAACATACAACTTAACACCTTAAATTATACATTACAAATACATGTACATTTAAGAACCAAAAATTGACAAGAACACTTCCATCATCATCATCCAAATCGTCTAACATCATCATCATCCATAATATCACCATACATGTAAGAATACTTCCTCCTTAAGCTAAAGAACATGCAAAATATCCTAGATATTTCTTCAAACCTCATGCAAAACATCATCATGACTTCCATTAATGGAAGAAGATGAGTCACACCCTCCTTTTGCTCTCCTTGTGCCACATCGCCACTCACACTCCCTATATAAACCTCCTATTGCTCACTTCCAGCTATTTGATCACTTCTCACACACTCACACTTCATGTTTACAGATCCAAACACTCTCTAGATCATATTATTGAAGCTTAAAGATCAAAACCCTTCAAGTTATAACAAACTACTTCAATTCTATTCATCATTTCTAGTCATCTTCAAGAACATTCATGGTGTAAAAGCTTGATCTAGAGTACTTAATCACTCAATGATGACTATATAGCTAACCATGTTCCTGATTTTAGATCAGTAACATTAAGATCTCTACATGTCCTATGTCTTAAAATGAAGCTAAACCAAGAACTAAAGTGATTAAACAATGTAAAACTATTTTGTCTTAAAGCTGTCCAAATTTCTACTTGAAGTCTATGACCTAAACACCAACCTATGGTTTCTCTATGGTACTCATTAATTTATATGATGTTCATATATGTGTTTGAGACTTCTAGTAAAAGTTTCATGATTTAACTCAAAGGTAAAGTCATTTTAGAATTTTATTTGGTAAAACATGTTCAGATTCATGGAAATCTTACCAGGTGTCAAAGATTCATGTATAGCTCAAAATATAAAATAGATTTCAAACCAAAGTCTTCTGATCTAAGAAGTACACTTAATAAGGAAACCAAGGACAGTAAAATCACCAAAATTTATTAAGAAATCATCAAAATATAGTCCTATCTAGTTGACACAAGATTTTGTTGAAGTCATAATTTGGTCCAAAACCTCATCTCTAAAGACAAGGTTAATGAAGACCTGGACATTATTCCTTTTGGTAGTAAGCACTTTTATATGTGATAAGACCTCTTTAAAGTTCTTGAGTCAAATAGATAAGTTTTGATATTTATAAACTTGCATAAGATCTTGTAGTGTAAAACTGAACTGTTTTGCACACTTGTGAAGAAATGAACTTTTGACCAACTTATATTCTGAGTTTAGAGGCTAACCTTACATTGTTAGAACCTACACTCAAAGAGCTTTCCAGATATAGTAAATTCACATAAAATAGATGTCTAGATCATTAGAAACACCTACACTTATTTCATGATAAAACTAGTCGAAAATAGTCTATTCTTAAAACTATGAACTAGTAACTTTTGAAACCAAGAACCGAATTGGACATGTTAGATTTCTTAAGGGATTGATCTTAAACCTAATCGAAGTACTATATTAGATAGTATGACCTCTGACCTCATAATATTCATTAGGTCTCAAGCCGGATCTCCATAAACTATCCAAACTGCACTTTCCGTGCTTCGCACCGTGTTGCATCAATTGTGAGTTCATAGCCCCCTTTTTCTCGTTTTATGATTGTTTTGGGGTGAGAATACATGCTTAATGTTTTTATACATATTATATGTTTTTCAAACATGCCTACTGTTTTACTGTGCTTTATTTATAAAGTTGGTTTTAAAAATATTCTTATTATTAAATAACACTTTATGCATTTCGAAGTTTGTTATATGTGAGTTTTATGCTAAAAAGCCCTTAACTCGGTAATATTAATTACAGTGACTTGTAAGCGTGAATCACTAGAGCAGATCTGTTAGGTTTGACAACCTCACCCTACCTTTAACTGTGGTGCTAGTTACTTCGACACAATACATCTAGCATAATGTATAGTCAAATATAGGGTAAAGAAAATCATGTAGGACATTACATGTGGTGTTAAGCTTATTACCGAGTGCTCAGGAAACATATACACTTTGGAACTGTATGGAAACCGTGATAACTGTGGAATCTTATAAACCGTAGAACTGTTTACAAACTTGATATGTTACGAACTACGAACTTATTTTCGTACTTGACATCTTGAAATCATATTACTTCCAAACTGTTTATGAAGTTGAGATCTTGTGATCTATTTTACTATCAAACCATTTATGGAACTTAATATTTGTATTACTGTTTTAAACTATTTCGAATTGTTTGAAACTATGAAACTTTTGTAAACATTTATACGTCGTACAAAAACATATGAACACACCAACCTTTGTGTTGACGCTTTAGCATGTTTATTCTCAGGTACTTATTGCTTCTGCTAAGACTTTGCTGTTGCTTAGAGGTCAAGACCAAGCACTGGAACCAGAGTTAGTATCCGCGTCAATGGCGATTTTGGCGGGGTGCTACAGACCTTCTCCTCCTTCAGCCATTATAACTTCTTCCTTCTTAATATATTCAAAATCCGGAATATAAAAAGGTAATATAGCGAAACCTTCGGCGGTTTCCTGTTCTTCTTTAGCTTTGTTGCGTGTATGGTAAACTTTAGACGGTTCTAGAGTTATTACGACCTAACCTGCAATCACACAACAACAAAACCGTGCGCAAAACCAAATAAAATGACAGTAAAGTAACTTTTGTAAGAATTGCTTCTCACAAAAGGATCGAGTAACTAAAAGCTCGTAAGTTCCCGATTGAACACCGCTCCGCGCCAAAAAGTTGATGTGTAATTTTATACTCTAAAAATACTAGCAAACACTACCCAATAATTATCACACAATACAGGCAACTATTCCCGATCGTGCAGTAATTTATAAGTAATGTTGACCAGTTTGTCCACAGAAAGCAGTTATATCATAAACTTTAACTTGTAATTATTTTAGTAAAAATGGGGGTTTTTGTTTAGAAAACAATCGCGTAACTAAAATTAATGTAAATCATTAAAGACAAAGGTATCCACTTAGAATCAATTCCCTCGGATCAGGATTGCTGTTAAGTTCACTTAAAACAATTATATTGGTGGTAACACTGTAATTATCTCTCGATTCTCACAGATTATCAACTAAATCCTTAGCTCAACTCTCGTTGATCCTAATTCTCTAATCTAGTTACCTAGATATTAATCAATATATTAATCTAACTTGAATTGTTTAAGTCTCCCTAACAATTCCACTATTATCAAGGTTTCTCACAGTTTAATTACTAATCAATCAATTATACCGATCTCCCTTATATAATTAACTAAAGGCCTAAGTTATTAACGTTCAATAACCTAGTAAAGATCACCACTTATTCAACTCTCGTTGAGTAGTAAATAATCTCCGCAACTTCAACTAATTGATTAACATAGATAACAGTCGTTCTTAGCCAAACAATATATGAATAACGAGATCTAATCATTTAATTCATAAAGATAACAATCCTTCACCTCAGTTCAATCATCTAAGTAGATACAATAAATTTAGCTACTCATATTAAAGCAAAGAACATAAGAGAATAAAAGATAAACAATTGAATTCATTAAATTGAATGTAAATAAAAGTAATTGCAAGATTAATACTAACCAAAATTGTTGCAATAATGTAAACCCAATGAAAAGTATGATGAAAAGCTATAAAATTGGTAACCTAGCTGCTAGAGCACCAAAATTCGTCTTAAAAAACTAATTACCCTAAAAAGGGAGTAAAAACGCGTATTTATAGTTGCTAAAAATCTGAAGTCGGCTAGTAAGCTCGCGGCCGCATTAAGGAATCGCGACCACGAGTTATGGATAAAATCGTGCCCGCATGACATAGAATCGCGACCGCGATTTTCCTTGATCTCTGTTTCCGGATTTCAGTTAATGCAATGCGATCGCGAGATTTAAATCACGGGCAAAACAACAAATCGCGACCGCATTAGGTGGTATTGCAGCCGCGAGATTCACCAATTCGAACAACATTTTTTCGGTTTCACTTTAAACTTTGATGTTTTGCTTCGACTTTCGATAATCTTTTACAAAACAACGAAACTTTCATCCAAATATCTTCCAAATTATAGTAACTCTTCGAATCATCTCGTAGGAATGTAACAACTCAACTTTGACAATTTCTTCGCCATTTTTTCAACTTATATCCAAAAACTCAATAGAATCGAACCGATATTGCGAGTAAAAGTATGTATAAACGAGGCAATATCAAAATCCACTACACTTGAACCTTGCTTGTCCTCAAGTAAGTCTATCTTCAAATATTATCAACTTTAACAAAGATAAAAATACTCGAACATGTCTTCAATAATAATAGAATTAAAACATACCGATATCGTCTTCAATAATCATTAAATCCATATCGTGTAGTCTTCAATAAAATAAGCGCAAGGTTCAAGCCTTCAATCAAATATATTCTTCAAAATCGAACTCATGATCACCCAAAAGCTTCATTACCCTAATCAATAACACCACGTGCAGAACCAAAAAAAATTTGGCCTTAGGAAAAACAAGACCTTAAGAAAACCATTTTTGCATTAAGAACGTGAAAACTAGTTAAGTTTTTACACAAAACAAGTTTTTCGGAAATTTTGGGTTTTAAGGTTATGTGCTTTCAAAGCCATCTCAGTTTTGAGACAGTCGCACAGACAATTGTTACCCAGGTATATTATCTAGGATAAACTACTTCCCAGTTCGAAAGCGATGAGATAACAATTTTTTTGGGCTCAAAAGGCGGTGTGCATACAAGCAATCACGGTTGTGAGACAGCCGCACGAGTAGTTGCCAACCCGGTATATCACCGAAGTGAACTACCTCCCGGTTCGAAGGCGATGAGAAAGAAACTACCTTGGGTGTAAATTTTCCGCAGAGTCTAGTGCACGAAACCTGAAAGACTTTACTTTCAAGGTATGGTCTTTTGAAACTCAACTTTAACTTGTAAGACTTTAGTTACAAGTTTCGGAAGACTTTACTTCCTAAGTACAACATGGGAGGACTCGATTCTCCCGGAAGTGTTTAAACACTTGTTTGAATTATTTAAGGTCCTTCGACCCCACTTCCCACGCATCTAACTTTTATGCTAGTTTTGAGAAAATGTAGGAAGCGGATACTACATTCCTGTATTTGAAAGGGTGCCACGGCTTTTGACCATGGCGTGTGTTGTCTAGCCACACTAGCATGAAGCCATTGCTTTTCATAAAGAAGATAGCATAGGTTGAAGGTCAAGGCTCCTCTTCTCACAGTAGGATACATCGGTGTAATACATCATTAAATGATGAACTAACCAATGTCAGTATAAAATGACTTAGATTAAGAAGTCTCCTACACAAAGTAAGACGGGCATTCGGAAGACTTGACTTCCTTCATGGATGCACTTGAATCATCCTACAGTTTTGGAGCTTTTTTTTTTTTTTTTGAAAATCCTGGAAGACTTTGCTTAACAAAAACCATTCAAAAAGTTCATAAAATTTTCAAATTGGTAACAAATGTCCGCGAGGATTTATCTCTCCCCCCCCCCCCCCCCCCCCCAACCCCAACACTTAAGATCATGTAATGCCCTCATTTACATGAAATCTTATAATTAAAGATAAATTCGAGAGGACAATAGTGACGGGAAAAAGAAAAATAAACTCAGATTTTTATTCCCTTTTTAATAGGCTTTATATTGTTTTTTTTTTCTTTTTAATTTTATGTTTTTTTTTTAAAAAAATGCATGAATAATAAATAAATAAAAGAAAAACTTACAAACGTTTACAAGGTTGATTGTTTAACGAGTCGTTTACTCTCCATCCCGCGATCAAGTTTCCTCCGAGTAAAAGGTGAGGTCCTCCTTCTCGGTTTCATTGAATCCTTCATAGTATAACTTCAACCGATGACCATTAACCTTAAAACATTCACCATCACTTCCAATTAACTCAACATGACCGGGCGAAAAAGCTTGTGTGACCACAAATGGACCGGACCATCGTGACTGAAGTTTTCCCGGCGAAAATTTGAACCGTGAGTTATAAAGCAAGACTTTTTGACCGGGTTCAAACTCCTTCCTCTCTCTCAAATGGGCATCGTGCCAACGTTTGGTTTTCTCCTTATACGAAAAAGAGTTCTCGTATGCATCTAACCTCAACTCATCAAGTTCATTCAATTGTACAAGCCTATTCTCAACCGCCTTTTCAAGATCCAAGTTAACATTTTTCAATGCCCAATAAGCTTTGTGTTCCACCTCTACCGGAAGATGGGACGTTTTTCCATAAATGAGTTGAAACGGTGTGGTCCCAAGAGGCGTTTTGTACGTGGTTCAGAAGGCTTACAACACGTCATCTAATTTGCGTTGCCACATCTTTGGATTATCATTAACCGTTTTTTCAAGGATACGCTTTAAAGCACGATTAGTATTCTCCACTTGCTGACTTGTTTGTGGGTGATAAAGAAGCATGTGAAAGCTTTTGCTAACCATTTGGAACTAGTGTGTAATAGAAGAAATTAGAACTGACTAGTTCTAGTGATCCGGAATACTCGAAAACCGCGCATTTCGAATAGAGTCCCGAAGGTGCTGAACTGCAGACTCAATTCCACTACTTATATCAGGTCTTCTCAACTCACTATTCACCAAACAATCACATATGTACCAGTGTGCAACTCTATACTTGCTTCACATTTCTAGAATGATTCGCTTGTCCTCAATTCTTCTACTCATGTTAGAGAAAAATATTGGATACTAAAAAAAGGATGTTGACTGGTCAATGTTAGACTTTCACGTAATACGCAATACCAACGTGTGTACGATCAAATGTGTTTTTTCTTTGTTTCGTGCAACAGATTCGTTGTGTGTTTCGTAGCTCTTTTTGTTGAAGGTTATTATTATTACTATCGTTATTTGTATTATTGGATCA
Organism: Rutidosis leptorrhynchoides; assembly: GCF_046630445.1. Classification (NCBI taxonomy): domain Eukaryota; kingdom Viridiplantae; phylum Streptophyta; class Magnoliopsida; order Asterales; family Asteraceae; genus Rutidosis; species Rutidosis leptorrhynchoides. The sequence goes on from NC_092343.1 coordinate 233,995,842, forward strand.
TGATGATACGTCAAATTACAAGACAATAATATGGTTCGTAATGACTGTATTAGTTGACTTGATTAACGGTATCACTCACGAGAGAGGTTATGTTGTTTTGATTAGTATTGAGGTTTAGGGGATATTTATCGTGTCGGGTAGCGATTCCTTATTTGATAACTCGTATAACACATTAAGTGTAATCGGTTTTACGCCACTGATCCTTGGTAGGAACCGAATGAATGTGAATGAGGAGGAATGGCTTCGTTGATTTTTAATATCTATGTAAGAGTAATAATGTCTTGGCTTTGGATTGATATCAAGTATTGTCACTACACATTTATGTTGGCAGGTGGTTATTAGAAGTAAGGTTATGTGTGAGTTCATTTGTGTTGACCCCTTGCTTCTCATTTCCTCCCTCTTTTATAGGCAAAGATACCTACGTTCTTTATATGCAATATAGATATAGATACCTACGTTATTTGTAGGCAATGTTATATGGGTTATAGATCCACCCACTTGCATGTGTAATACATATCCATCCATACTCTACCATACAATCCCTCCATGCTAGTGCTACTAATATTAGTGTATAACATATACCTCATCATTGTTAACATTATTTATTTATATATAATATACTACTAAGTCACAAATAATACTTCCTCTATTAGATCACGTTATTATTATTTATCATATATACTTAGATCTTGGGATCAAGTATTCTAGCGAACCTCTTTACTTTCGGATATAGCTTAAGTCAAACCGATCTGAATTGTCAGATCGATGCCTAGAGTCGTTAATTCGATTTGTGGGTTTGAGATCAGCTGGAATAGAGAGAAAATGGTGAGGAAACTCAATAGGGTGAATAACCCTAACTTGTGAAGCATAGGATGTTATTTATAACGCATGGACCATCTATCAACGAGCCCGTTTGTCGATGACAATCTCGTCTTGCTTTAACTTACATTGGGTGATACAAACTAAGGACTTTAATGCACCAACAAACTCCCCTATGACCTAGTTCTATCAACATTCCTTCTTTACTCAGACTTATACACCACTAAACTCTCTTGAGGATAAACATACTCCCCCCGGATGTGACATTATTTTCAATTTCACTTGATTTCCCCTTTATGCACCAATAAACTCCTTGAATATGCCACATTTCTTCTCTGAAGCATTAAGTAAAATCTCTTTTGATGCTCGGAGACTTATACTCTCAATATCCAATCATTCACGCTAGTAATAACTAAGCAAGGTAGAATGTTTCATTCACGAATACTTAACATTGCACAGTTAACATTGCTAGTTTGAATATAACTACCGATCTTTCTTAATTAATGGTGGAAACTAGAAAACATCGTTCAACCGTCGAATTTTTTTTCCCGCAATGAAGCTTGTGAAATCCGAATTACGAAACCAAATGGGTGACGAGTTTTTGCACGACTGTTTAATTGATGCTATAAAAAAAGAAGGACTTCTCAACGTTAAGGATGAAGCCGTAATGAAGCGTTTTCGGATGATGAAAGATCATAGACGACAACTCAATTAGCTGGTAGTTAACTTGTTTTCTTTTTGTAATGAAGCGCTATTATTATTATCGTTAAATTAATATTAATTATTAATTGATATTATTATATTTTTATGCTACCACTCATTATAAATCCTAGATCCGCCACTGAATCCACACATATTTAGCAGAATATAAACAGCTCATTCACTGCAGATTAGACATGTTCGTGTAACATAGGTAAATATTAGCATACATAAGTATGACATATATTTGCAGAATATAAACAGGTCATTCATTGCAGAATGATCCAGGCACCAAAACATGTTGACTTTTGATGAACGATGAACACGAATACAATGTTCACGAGTTTCATTTTGTTAATCAAATATGATGTATCACGAATCTTTAGTTTTTGATTGTAATCACTTTTATAATCTCGGAACTTGTTGAGAGTTATCAATTAAATATATGTAAATTATAAGCATGATGATGAAGATGAAGACATTGTTCGAAGCTGAAACTGTAATCTGATTTTGATACTTTAATGAGTTCTGAATCTGTAAATGATAATCAGTAACTGCTAACGATATAATTTCAGAAATGAATTTGTGTTCTGTTATTTTGATGATGAGATTGCCAGATTTGATAAATCCGTTAAAATTGTTGAATATGTTTTTTGGATAAAATTCATGCGATAATCATTAAATTTGTTAGGACCCTAGATGTATGAATATGTATGAAGGTGGATGAAGATCAAGAGAGAGAATGACAATCGGTCAAACTTGTATTCCACGGCTCCCTTGATCAACATTACATATCGGTGGCTAAAATCACTAAGCTGGGGAGCCTTGGGGATCTATATAGCCCTCATCTATAGATCCCACCAGTGGGCATACAAACACAATTAACTCATTTCTAGGGTTCCAGCACGCTTCAAAACTTCTTAGCATACACAATAAAAAAAACAGCTCAAGCTTAAGTACTCCCTGAGTTGCTGAGTACTTGTTAAAAATCTCGATCAAGTACTCTCTGAGTAACGATTTTTGCAACCTTGCTTACAACTACAATACTATTAATATTAAACTAGTAATGTTGTACACATAGAACGTATTGATGGAAGATGTTTTCTTGAATCCTATCGAAGAATATTTTTAGATGAAATGAAGAAGCTAAAATCTTTATAAACAGAGTTTTAAGTATCCATGCACCCGCACCAACTAGTGTAGATGTAATCCCTCTTGTGATATAATTTAGAACCTTTGCCGTGTCTCTTGATATATCAACACCGTGGTTTATTAAGAGACCCCATGTTAATAGAATTAAACCCAACCATATAAAAACGCGAACGCTCTTTTAAAAATTATATAAAAAATATAGAACTTTCTTTTTAAGCAAGAATTCCTTTTCAGTTAAGAAAACTACCACATTTATAAACCACTCTGAAAGCATACGGCCACAGAAAATTGCTAATACCAAAACACACCATTTCCACAAATCTAAACCCCATAATTTTGCAATTCTCCAGCCTATCAACTGTTATACTTAATATGAGAACCATTGTAATGGAAACAAATATACTAAATTCAATTAAAAACAGAACCTTGATTTTATTGGATCGTTTTCTAGGCTGATTTGCTTTGAGAAGTCTTGCAAAATATACTTCAACATTGATCAAGCCAAAAACGACTTGAGTGCAAAAAGATTGTAGACTAACCTTCGGAAGGGGTTCCTCCGGTTACGTGATGAGTATGAATGATGTGGTGGTGGTTGACTTTTGCCGAGCCTCCAAGGTAAGCTAATTAGAGTGATCAGCAAAGTGGTAAGTGAATGTTGATTGTGTGTTTAAAGTGTGATAATGAGTGGTATTTATAGGCATAAGATGGCGGTTATACTAGGTAACCACCATTACTCCACTAACCCACGATTACCACTCCTGGAATCCTCTAATCATGCCCACTAACTGCTCCACGTTCTCCTGATTTGTCGGACAGGCACACAACTGTGTGGACCAAGTCATCATTTCTCCGGTACGCTACGGGTGGCGTAGCGTAGGAACATTCATGACTAATTTATCGTTGACTTGGTTGCAATTCTACCAGGAGCTGAAGGTAAACGTCCAGCTGGTTTGTACGCCATGCGTCTCACGTGACGCCCATGGCGGGACGTACGTCATTAAGTCCCCCCAGTTTGGTTGGAATCCAATTTCCTTGGATTGTAACCAAACTAAAATAAAATATTATAAAAGATCATCATTACTGACACGCCGTAAACGTCCAATCATGTTCCCTCGTAGGGTGTGCTAGGGATGACATCAGCACTCATTGCGTTTTACAGCTGTAAATACTGGAACGACGCGAATCTGACGGCTGTGCGTGAACATCCCTAGGACACGTGTACGATCCAGATCAAGGCCCATTTCCAGGCCCACGGTTACTTTCTTCTATAAATACGTCCAGTTACCTCCTCATTATTTACACCTTTCTCTCCGCTTCCAAATTATCAAATAATTTATTCTTCCTTCTCGACACGCGTCACGTTTTTACTCCAAAGGTAAATAAAGATGTCTAAGGCTAACGTGGAGACGGAAAATACTTCCGTTACGACGGAACAATTATGAAAGGATCCGAAACTAATCATCCGAACGATGTCCATATTGATTATAAACGAATTACAATAGTTGATAACATCGCGAGGTACTTGCCCTCTATATGATACATTTTACAAACGTTGCATTTATTCTTAAAAGGCAATCTATAGTTACATCCAGAATTGACATATTCGCCTGACATTTCATAATATTCAAATGACCTAAACCGCCATTTACTTAATAATAGTCTCTATGAACTTCAATGACTCGAATGCAACGCCTTATGATATAGGTCCTTAATGGCCTCAAGTAGTATCCTTAGTACGAGCTAATGCACAGCGGAAGACTTAATTCATACCTGAGAATAACATGCTTTAAAATATCAACATAAAGTTGGTGAGATATATAGGTTTGATGCTAGCAGCGTTATAACAATGGACCACAAGATTTCATATGTAAACATTTTAATAAAAATATTCTAAGTGGTTGAGCACTTGGTAACCATACTTAACATTTAATCACGTCGCATATTCCCTTTAATATGAAATCTTACTACACTGTACCAAGTGTAGTCACAAAAACGAAGTACTGTGCAACCGTTGAATACTGGTCGTCCAGTCCGGTTGGGGTTGTCAGGCCCGATAGATCTATCAACAGGATTCGCGTTTACAATACCGCTGTAAATATTAGTTACCAAGCTACAGGGAAGTATGCCAGTGGTACAACTCAACGTAGAATATATTTTTCAGTTACTTGTGTCCATATCGTAAAACATAAAATACATGTATTCTCATCCCGAAATATTTAGAGTTTAAAAGTGGGACTATATACTCACTGTTGTCTCGAAGATATATATTTTTGACTTGGTCTTCCGGTTGATATCACGAACCTATCCATATATAATATATCAATACCTTTTCTTTTTAAACAAACGTCACATATATATACTTGTTATACTTTTAATACTTTTTATAATTCCTTAGTCCGTAGTTAGCATTTCGATGTTAGTAATTCAATTTTAATGGTTCATTTTTAGATGTTTAATATACCCGCAATGAAATAAATAAAACCCCCAACGAAATGAATAAAACCCCATCGTATATGTATTGGTCGAGATTAATCTTGACCCACGGTACCGGTGTTGTCAAATGACGTGTTGCGTACATAAAGTACCGGTGTTGTCAAATGACGTGTTGCGTACAAACATGGGATCTTATGATTAATCTTCTCGTGTTGTTTACGGGTGATCCTGAACCATATAAAATTGAATTATGAGTACATATATATAAAATATCATGTTATCTTAGAAATATGTGATTTATCTAATTTTTTCCAATTAATCCCGAAGTTGAATAAGTCTAGGATAACCAATTTTGTTTCGGGCATAGTTTCTTCGTTACAACTCCGTTTTCGTTGATTCAAATTGCCATCTCCTTGGATCGAGTTCTTCTTTAAGACTATGAACTGGAAATACCTTGGTTTGTACTCAAAATCACACGGCATAGGTGAAACTTTAGTGAAACTTATGAAGTTAAACATTTTCCTTTATGAAAACAACCTTAAATGATTATTTTTCTAAAAATATTTATACTTTGAATTAAATCATGAAATTTTTATGTGTTATCATATTCATAATAAAAATCATTTTTCCAGAACATAAACCTCCAATTCAAAGTTTAAGATAGTTTTTAATTATCCAACCCAAAACAGTCCCCGGTGGCACTCCGACGTCGTAAAAACAGTTTTTAAGGTATTCTTTGAAAAACCAAGTTAAACCTTGTTAAATTAGCATATATATAAGTTATATTACAGGTCTTGGAGTATTTTAAAAGTTAAGTTAGAAGGGTCTATTTAGTTTGCAAACAAGTTTGAAAACTTTCAAACTATGTTCTTGTTTGTTAAATTTTTATACCACAAAATAAGATAGCTATATATATATGAATCGAATAAGGTTATGAACATAGATTCTACCTCAAGTTCCTTGGACTAGGTTGCTGTAAAAGAGAAGTAAAAAGCTAGAATCAAAAGGGTGATGGAAGTGGATGAAAGATTGGAAGTAAGTTTGTGTTCTTGGAAGGATTTCTTGAAGTGTTGTTGTAAGAGTTTTCTTATGGTGTTTAAGTAAGGTTTTTATGGCTAGATCTTCTTGGTAATTTTCTGGATTGTTATGGAGTTCAAAGCTCTTGAAAGTGTGTGTGTTTTTAGCTAGAGAATGGAAGTAAAATGAATCAAAAATGATGATACATATATACTCCTAAAAATGTGATCTTTAAGGATAACATGACAAAATTTTAGTTTGTATTTTTGTAATTAGTCTTACAATCATTCAAAAGTAATTACCTTATACATAAGGCATTGAACAAGGCTGGTTAGGTGGTGATTTGATGTGTATATACCAATAGTAAATACGTATAGGAGCTAGGTATGATACGAGTACAAATACTCTAAATATACGTATAGAAATTTTGTGAAAAATGGAATGAGGATTCAAATATAGCTATCTTTTGTGAATACACTTATATGGTTTTATGTATTTAAGTCTTTAAAAGTGATTAAATACATTACTTATACGATATATGTATAAACATTATAAGTCTTAAGTATTTATGTCAAATAACGTTACGTATAGTTATCGTTTTGAAAACTTAAGTTAGTAGTTTCAAAATATACTTATAACTTGTTGTTATTAATACAAAATGAGATATTAAAACATTCTTTAATCATGTTAAATATGTATATATACATATATATACACAAACGTATAATTATCATATATTGTATAGTTCGTGATATCATCGGTCAAACTAGACGGTCAAACGTTGTGTAAAACTCTTTTCGAAAATATAAATCTCAACAATTTGGATTGCTTATCATGTTGGTAAGGTTTAATTTATGTAAATATTAATCTTATAAGTATAGAACGATCGAAAAAGTGCGGGTCAACTTTAGGGTTTTTGCTTATCGTGTCAGAACCATATAGAGATTAGAGTTTAAATTTGGTCGGAAATTTCTGGGTCGTTACAGTACCCATCCGTTAAAGAAATTTCGTCCTCGAAATTTGGTAGAGGTTGTCATAAATAACAATAGGAATGTTTTCATGACGAATATGAGGTAATAATGAAATTTTATCATTATTGAAAGATTTAGATAAAACGATTTGGTTATGTGAGACGCACAAGCGAAGCTATCACAAAAGAGTGAAATGAGTAAATATAGAATTGTTGTAACCGATGACGTGATTTGGATTGATTTCCGGAATTTATGGAAAATCTTACGTAATAAGATTTGGTTCTTTGGCGATCAAGATCTTCTTTGATTTAGTGCGGCGATCTGTTTCGATTTCTTTGTCGAATATTTTGCTATAAATCCATTTCCTTCTCTTCCTTATTTCCACAACTCACATCTTCTATCCTTTCTCCTTCAACTCATACCTTAAAGTATTCTTTTAAATGCTCCATCCCGTTCTAATTCTTGTTATACTTCTAACTTTCATATCTTTCATTCTTCTCTTTCATTTATCGCCAGAAGAATCTATTTACTTCTATCCTTTCCTCGGAATTATAATATTTTTAATTCTCCCGTGTCTTTACGTTGCAATACGTATTGATATACACGGTTTGTAAATCCTGGGTGATTTTCGGCCTTTGTATTCTTCATTATTTTTCAAAGCTTCATACTTTCGTTTTCTCTTCCTGACTTTGAATCAAGCGAGTAATGGTCCGGAATTTGTAGATATGAGATTCGAAATGAGTATAGCTAATGCTCTAAGAAAGAAATGGTAATAGGACAAATTTTGATTTGTCAAATTACCAGAATACCCCGGAAAAGATAGAACTGTCAGGATGACATGTTCCTATTATGTTTGAGAATTGGATAGAATGTAAGAGCCGTGTAACATGGCACATGATGATGGTACTGTGAATCATCACATTTCATTAGAAACTTAACATGACTTACTGTAATATAATGAAGTTGATCAAGTTTCATTATATTATACTAATTCATGCATCAGTTCCCAACACTGCTTCAGAACATTCCTATTTTAAACTTGAAGGTTTTAGAACTTAGAAAGTAACACAGTTTCTTTTATGTTGTAACGCAGATATTACGGAGAGATAAATATTCTCAGATAAGAATAGTTGTGAAAATATCTCCAGAAATATGGAGAATATGTATAACGGAAGATATGAAGATATCTTATAATATCTAAGATAAGATGATGATGAAGAATATCATCGGGAAAGGTTTAGGATAAGGGGTAGGGTTTTTACTAATGGTTTCAGCAGGCACTGAATCGTTTGAATCCTTTGAAAGCAGATTCAGTTCTTGTGATTTATCTACATCCTCCTTCATACTTTGCTCAATCCGTTTTCCAGTTCCAACTCTCCTCTTTTTCTAAGCTTTACCAACACAATGTACTTCATCATTAAACTTTTGACTGTTAAAGTCGTTTACAGTTTTTGCTGCTTCTTCAGCATTTCAAGAACTACTTCATAGTCCAGGATGTTTTTCAGAACTTCACATTCGAAATATGTAATTCTTAGGGATAGTCGTTCTCGGTATAACTGGGAGAATTTCTACGAGATTTTCAAAATACTGATTGCGGATTTCGCCAAAGAGGTAACGAGTTGCTGGTACGTCTGCTGATGATGTTGTGAAAAAGGTTCTCCGGTAACAACGGCGAAAGGACAAAGTATAAATATCGAGATTATAATAGGAGTAGTCTCACTGAGAAGTCGAAGTGGAGCTGTGACAAAATTAGCTTCTTGAAAAGGAATCGTATGATTGTTTTTGATAATGAATGATAAGGAATTCGACGCGGATACGTTTTAACTATAACTTCGGTTTCGAAAAATTTTCAGGTGCATCACTGTATGCATAAATCTTTCTTCCGTAAACGAGGTGCGGCTGGTTCAACTTCTCGATCGATGTGTTTTCAAGAATCATGAAAAGATTTGAATGAGGATTATAATTGTTGAAGTACAAATGAGGTTTAGGATGAAATCAAGTGGCAAACTTGAAGAATTGTTTAGTTTCATATGTTATAATCAACATTTTATTTCATTTTAATTGTCCAATGTTTCTTCCTTATGCCACTTGTTGGATTTGGATAGGTAAAAATTCAAATATGAAATTTAAATGGAAATGGTTATTCTGGGGTGACCGGATACGTATATCGATGGTTGTAAGTAGAATAACAAATGACCGTTGAATCAGATTCAAGAATGTACAATATAACTTATTAATGTGAATTCTAAATATCCCTCGGGTACTACCCACCCGTTAAAATATTTTCATCATTATTAGTTTGTACGAAGGAATTTTTAATTACTATCTTTATGAAAATATACTTGCATATATATTTTCTTCAGAGATAATCATAGATTTAATGAGTCAATAAGATATTAAACTCATTTGATTTATCGTTAATTCTAGATTACATAATCTCTAAGACTTTAGAAATTACATAATCATCATACGATACGTAAAGCGAAGATAATCGATATAGAACGATATATAGAACGAAGATCATACTCGAAGTACAGATATTGAGTCGTGTGATGTTGATATTCGAGATACAGATTGTGATGTTGAGATTTTGGGGGTGACAAGAGTACTGTCGGCGTTGATGATGGTGGTATAGATTATGCTGCCGGTGCTGCTGCTGGTGTTTGTAACCTTCGCACCGTATTTTCTAAAGCCACTACCCGAGCGCGAAGCTCGTTGACTTCCTCTATTATACCGGGATGATTGACGGTTGGAACGAGCGAATGAACAAGATTCGAAATATGGGATAGTATGTAATCATGACGAGATACTCTAGAAATGAGCGAGAAAATGGTGTTTCGAATAGGTTCGCCGGTAAGTGCTTCAGGTTCATCGTTAAGAGGACAATTTGGTGGATGGAATGGATCACCTTCTTCTTGCCTCCAGAGATTTAGTATATTACGAACCCATCCCCAATTCATCCAAAATAGATGATGGGAAATTGGTTGATCCATTCCGGTGACGCTGTTCTCGGAGCTCGAATGGAAATCCATATCGGCGTAGCTATCGAAGTCGGAGGAATTCGAACTGGATGAAGAATCCATCTTGTATAGTCGGAGAAGTGAATTTTTGGGTTGGAATAGATTATAGGAGTTGGGTTTGATACTCTTCAATACATAATTTACATATGTATATATAATATCAAAATCCCATGAATTACGGAGAATCTTTGAAATACGTCAGGCAATGTCTATAGTAACAGATACGCTAAGATATGAATTTTGTCTATACACTATCGATGCACTAAATGCAGTAAGACGTGTCTAGACTTAAGAATGATAAGCAGGCAGTTCCCTAAGGATGATAAGCAGATGATTTCCGACTAGGATTGATAAGCAAAACTTTTGACAGGCAGACACGGTCAAAGTCCAGACTCACTTAATGTATCCTAACAACTACTAGTTAGACACACTAATGTAAGGCCTGGTTCGCTAAGACTAACGCTCTGATACCAACTGAAAGGATCCAAAACTAATCATCCGAACGATGTCCATATTGATTATAAACGAATTACAATAGTTGATAACATCGCGAGGTACTTGCCCTCTATATGATACATTTTACAAACGTTGCATTTATTCTTAAAAGGCAATCTATAGTTACATCCAGAATTGACATATTCGCCTGACATTTCATAATATTCAAATGACCTAAACCGCCATTTACTTAATAATAGTCTCTATGAACTTCAATGACTCGAATGCAACGCCTTATGATATAGGTCCTTAATGGCCTCAAGTAGTATCCTTAGTACGAGCTAATGCACAGCGGAAGACTTAATTCATACCTGAGAATAACATGCTTTAAAATATCAACATAAAGTTGGTGAGATATATAGGTTTGATGCTAGCAGCGTTATAACAATGGACCACAAGATTTCATATGTAAACATTTTAATAAAAATATTCTAAGTGGTTGAGCACTTGGTAACCATACTTAACATTTAATCACGTCGCATATTCCCTTTAATATGAAATCTTACTACACTGTACCAAGTGTAGTCACAAAAACGAAGTACTGTGCAACCGTTGAATACTGGTCGTCCAGTCCGGTTGGGGTTGTCAGGCCCGATAGATCTATCAACAGGATTCGCGTTTACAATACCGCTGTAAATATTAGTTACCAAGCTACAGGGAAGTATGCCAGTGGTACAACTCAACGTAGAATATATTTTTCAGTTACTTGTGTCCATATCGTAAAACATAAAATACATGTATTCTCATCCCGAAATATTTAGAGTTTAAAAGTGGGACTATATACTCACTGTTGTCTCGAAGATATATATTTTTGACTTGGTCTTCCGGTTGATATCACGAACCTATCCATATATAATATATCAATACCTTTTCTTTTTAAACAAACGTCACATATATATACTTGTTATACTTTTAATACTTTTTATAATTCCTTAGTCCGTAGTTAGCATTTCGATGTTAGTAATTCAATTTTAATGGTTCATTTTTAGATGTTTAATATACCCGCAATGAAATAAATAAAACCCCCAACGAAATGAATAAAACCCCATCGTATATGTATTGGTCGAGATTAATCTTGACCCACGGTACCGGTGTTGTCAAATGACGTGTTGCGTACATAAAGTACCGGTGTTGTCAAATGACGTGTTGCGTACAAACATGGGATCTTATGATTAATCTTCTCGTGTTGTTTACGGGTGATCCTGAACCATATAAAATTGAATTATGAGTACATATATATAAAATATCATGTTATCTTAGAAATATGTGATTTATCTAATTTTTTCCAATTAATCCCGAAGTTGAATAAGTCTAGGATAACCAATTTTGTTTCGGTCATAGTTTCTTCGTTACAACTCCGTTTTCGTTGATTCAAATTGCCATCTCCTTGGATCGAGTTCTTCTTTAAGACTATGAACTGGAAATACCTTGGTTTGTACTCAAAATCACACGGCATAGGTGAAACTTTAGTGAAACTTATGAAGTTAAACATTTTCCTTTATGAAAACAACCTTAAATGATTATTTTTCTAAAAATATTTATACTTTGAATTAAATCATGAAATTTTTATGTGTTATCATATTCATAATAAAAATCATTTTTCCAGAACATAAACCTCCAATTCAAAGTTTAAGATAGTTTTTAATTATCCAACCCAAAACAGTCCCCGGTGGCACTCCGACGTCGTAAAAACAGTTTTTAAGGTATTCTTTGAAAAACCAAGTTAAACCTTGTTAAATTAGCATATATATAAGTTATATTACAGGTCTTGGAGTATTTTAAAAGTTAAGTTAGAAGGGTCTATTTAGTTTGCAAACAAGTTTGAAAACTTTCAAACTATGTTCTTGTTTGTTAAATTTTTATACCACAAAATAAGATAGCTATATATATATGAATCGAATAAGGTTATGAACATAGATTCTACCTCAAGTTCCTTGGACTAGGTTGCTGTAAAAAAGAAGTAAAAAGCTAGAATCAAAAGGGTGATGGAAGTGGATGAAAGATTGGAAGTAAGTTTGTGTTCTTGGAAGGATTTCTTGAAGTATTGTTGTAAGAGTTTTCTTATGGTGTTTAAGTAAGGTTTTTATGGCTAGATCTTCTTGGTAATTTGCTGGATTGTTATGGAGTTCAAAGCTCTTGAAAGTGTGTGTGTTTTTAGCTAGAGAATGGAAGTAAAATGAATCAAAAATGATGATACATATATACTCCTAAAAATGTGATCTTTAAGGATAACATGACAAAATTTTAGTTTGTATTTTTGTAATTAGTCTTACAATCATTCAAAAGTAATTACCTTATACATAAGGCATTGAACAAGGCTGGTTAGGTGGTGATTTGATGTGTATATACCAATAGTAAATACGTATAGGAGCTAGGTATGATACGAGTACAAATACTCTAAATATACGTATAGAAATTTTGTGAAAAATGGAATGAGGATTCAAATATAGCTATCTTTTGTGAATACACTTATATGGTTTTATGTATTTAAGTCTTTAAAAGTGATTAAATACATTATATGTATAAACATTATAAGTCTTAAGTATTTATGTCAAATAACGTTACGTATAGTTATCGTTTTGAAAACTTAAGTTAGTAGTTTCAAAATATACTTATAACTTGTTGTTATTAATACAAAATGAGATATTAAAACATTCTTTAATCATGTTAAATATGTATATATACATATATATATACACAAACATATAATTATCATATATTGTATAGTTCGTGATATCATCGGTCAAACTAGACGGTCAAACGTTGTGTAAAACTCTTTTCGAAAATATAAATCTCAACAATTTGGATTGCTTATCATGTTGGTAAGGTTTAATTTATGTAAATATTAATCTTATAAGTATAGAACGATCGAAAAAGTGCGGGTCAACTTTAGGGTTTTTGCTTATCGTGTCAGAACCATATAGAGATTAGAGTTTAAATTTGGTCAGAAATTTCTGGGTCGTTACAAATTAGAGAGTTTCATAGATGAATATCCGGTGTTGCGCGACGCACCGACCATGGTAGCAATACCCGGGCAGCGCGCTGACCAGCCGCCCCAAGGATACTTCACGGTGTATTGGAAGTCGGTGGCCCTTGGCAATTTACGCTTTCCACTAAGCGATTTTGTCACGGCTGTCCTGAACCATTATCACATCAGCGTGTCACAGTTACACCCACACGCGTGGCAGCGTATTATTATTTTTGAGATGTTTTTCCATGGTCAAAATAGACCAGCTAGTTTGAACGTCTTTCGAGCGACGTTCAAGCTGACCGCATCGGGGAGGGGTTGGTACACTTTTGAGAAAAAGTGTAATTTTACAACCAAGAAGTCGCCGTCCCTCCATGATTGGAGGGGAATGTTCTTTTTCGCCGGTGTCGCACTGCTGGGCGAAGGGCGTGCCCACCTCGCACAATGGCATTATACACGTTCATCCGACGTTTCCAAAACTCCCGACCTTGACCAAGGGGAGCGTGAGCTGTTTAACTTGTGTAAGGACGCTACGCTCGAGATGCGTCCTTACGGTGAAGTTATGTTAAAGCTATGCAATGTTCAGCATTACTGGCCGTGGAATGATCGTGTGCCATTGATTTTATGCGACGGCAGGGGTATGCTCTTCGTGCCGTTACGTCTTTTAAATTTGTAAGTATCCCGTCCTTGTAACCTTTCTAACTTTAGAACATGATTGTGCAGAGATGGAATTTAACAGAGTTCTCCGCCGCCCGAATCTTGATGGTGTCCACTTCAAGAAGTTTCCAAAGACAAAGCTTCCGGAAGGCCATCCGTTGAAGGGAGACGAGGGTGAACCCGCTGCCGTTTCGTCCAGCAACGTTGCCAGTGACGTGGCAACAACTCAAACGGCCGCCTCAACTCCCGCCATCAATGCAGAACCTATATCTGTTGCCGTTCCGATTGTCCAACCGGAACAACAGCAGCAAGAGCAACAGCAGCAGGAGAAACGTCCCCGCTCTCCTAGCAAAGCAACCGCTTCTGGTGGCGGAAAAAAGAAGAAATCTGCCCGAGATGCGGCAGAGTACAACTTGAAAAACTTTCAAGAGATTCCCAGCGAAGGTGGGTACTTTGAAAATCCTGATAATAATCCCGCTACGTCACCAAAAGCTCAGTGGGAGAAACTAATAAAGTTTGTTATTTCTCCAGGGTTACGCTTGGGAGTCCCTACCGTTGTCCTCCAGGAATCCTCCGGCACCACTGATAAGGTGTTGGAGCAAGAAAAAATCAACCTCTCCAGCTTCGGCGGCCCGTCCGGTCAACACTCCGCTTCACTAGAGGAGCCTTTTTCTCCAGGGTTTGGCAAACAACCAACTTTCAGCCACCTGGAGACCATGTGGAACATCCCTCATAGCGACGCCTTGTCGCAATTTGAGTACTTACAGCGGATCTGCCCCCTGTCCTTTATGAGGCGGTCAGGGCGATGCCGGACAACGCAGCCCGTCGTGCCCGGGTACAACACATTTATGAAGGGCTGGCGTTGACCCGTGATGAAATGCAGCGTACCGTCGATCTTGATCAGAGAGCCCGTCGCGCCGAGGCAACGAATAAGGAGCTCAATGACGAAATCGTTAAGGTTAGGGGGGAGCTGGAGCAGGCTAAGAAAGCTGCCGCGGATGCAGAGGCGGATAAACAGAGCGCCTACAGGGAGGCCCAAAAAGCTGTTAAAGAGTTGGCGTCGCGCGCCGAAAAGGAACAAACGGCGCTAAAAGATCTCGAGGCGGCGCAAAAGGATTTGGAGGAAGAAAAAGCTTCCAAGGATCTCCTCGCCGCCGAGGTTCAAAATCTTAAAGCTGCCAACTTAAAGGCAGCGGATGACTTCCAGGAGTTGTGCTCCCTCATCCCATCCATGTTTGCCAAGGCCCTTAAGACGCCGGAGGTTAATGGTCCGTTCCAGAGGCTGCTTGACGCTACCAAAAAAGTGGAACGCTTCGAAGCGTATACACTACTGATGAATCACGTTGAGATAGCCGATCCCATTCCGGAACCAATCGAGAATATGGCGGATCCTGACGCCTATGACCTTCACGACGCGGCGGTCAGTGCTTGTGCTGCAATAAAGGTTCCATTTATTGAGCAGCTTGGGTCGACGCCGGATCTGAATTTGCAGAAGGTGAAGTTAATCATCCCGTAGTGTGTAGGGATATGTTAATGTAATTTTGTTTTTCGTTGATGTAATGTTTATGAATGGAATCAATGAAACATTAATTTATGAATCTTGTTTTACATTTTAAGTGTTGCAACCATTCTGTAGTAAAACGTTGTATGTACGTTCCGTCGTCACGGCAACGTACCGTATGTCAAGATTACACTTGACTATTGTCGACATTGCATTCATCTACTTAATGCTGGGATTTATGCGACGGATACGAAATCCGGAGGCATCCCGTTCCGAGGGCTAGACGTACCTCCAGTACGCCAAGCGTCGCCAACGCCGTCCAAAGATTAGATGATGTCTTTGTTCATGGCGTAAGTAACTGGTAAATGGACTTACATTATTACATTCTTTCGAAACACCGAAGTGCCGCCATAACAGTTACACAACACATTAGCAATAAAAACTAGAATGCATTGAATCGAAACAACTGCGAACGAAAGTCTGATGCGCTACGCGCTTACATTTGTGGTGATCAATCACAAAACTGAAATGAAAAACTGAATTAAAAATTTCACTAACAAAACGTTTCGAAATAACTTAAACATAAAATTTCTTTAAGTTAGTAGCGTGCCAAGTATGCGGCACGAACTTGCCATCATGTGTCTTGAGATTATACGCTCCGTTGCCAATGACGTCAGCAATCACATATGGGCCCTCCCAATTGGGTCCCAACTTGCCAGTATCCTCGACCCGGCTAGCGTTGTTGTTACGCCACACAAAATCACCGGGGCGGAAAGTACGTTCCTTCACGCGTTGATTGTAGTACTTGGCAATTTTTTGCTTGTTTGACGCTTCTCTGATGGCGGCGGCGTCGCGCCTTTCCTCCAACAAGTCCAGATTTTCCTTTAGGCTAATAACGTTGGACTCATCATTAAATTGCATTATACGCTGAGTTGGGACGGCAATTTCGGCGGGTATCACCGCCTCGGTGCCGTAGACAAGGCTAAATGGCGTCTCTCTGTTGCTTCCTTTTGGCGTAGTTCGGAACGCCCATAAGACCTGTGGAAGTTCGTCTGCCCAACCCTTACTGTCCGTGTCTAACCTTGCCTTTATCCCGGCAACAATGTCTCTGTTGGTGACTTCAACCTGCCCGTTTGCTTGAGGGTGCGCAACGGAGCTGAAAATCTGCTTAATGTTTAATCCGTCGCACCATGAGCGAAATGGATCGTGAGCAAATTGCTTCCCGTTATCACTTACGATTTCATGAGGTATTCCGAAACGGCATACGATATCGTCCCAGACAAAGTTCACAATCTGCTTGCCCGTTATGCTTTTCAAGGGCTTTGCTTCGACCCACTTGGTAAAAAAGTCAATTGCCACGACTAGGTGTTTACCGTCTGGAAAGGGGCCTACCAAATCAATTGCCCATTTGTAAAAGGGCCAAGCCGACGTCACGGGAATCAGCTCATGCGCTGGCATGTGTATTTGCGGCGCGTGACGTTGGCATGAAGCACAAGCTTTGATGATTTCTTTTGTGTCACGGTACATTGATGGCCAAAAATACCCCAGCCGCATTATCTTTCCCACAACGGTCCTGAATCCTGCATGCATGCCACAAGTCCCTTCATGCACCTCCCTTACAATTGTTTCTGCTTCACCTGGGCCGACGCACCGTAACAGTGGCGCCGTGAAGGACTTCTTGAACAAAACTCCGTCCCGCAGCAAATACATCGGTGCTTTCATACGGATCTTTCGTGCCGTTGACCCGTCGACTGGTAACGTCCCAGTCTTTAAGTACGTGACGATGGGACTCATCCATGTTTCGACCTCTTCGACGGGGGCCGCCTCCTGTAATCGTGTTGCAAGAATTAGTACATAGGAGTGCGTTGTGTTTTTAACATATTATGCGTATAGCGTATTTTATATCGAAGCGAGTCGATACCTGTACAACGTCAGTGGATTTTTGATTAAGGACGTCCGCCCAAACGTCCTTGGCGAAGTGACTGAACACACTTGACGCAAGCGTGCTGAGTGCGTCAGCCTTTTTGTTTAAGGATCGCGGCACTTGCGTTATCGAAAAGTGCTCAAATTTGTTGGCCATTTGCTCGGCCAAAGCCAAATAGTTTTGCATGGCCGGATCCCTGGCCTCAAACGTCACGTTCATTTGGTTAGCCACTAGCTGAGAATCAACCGAAACTTTTAGATTTTTGATTCCCAATTTTTCAGCCATTCGTAAACCAGATAACAATGCTTCGTATTACGCTTCGTTGTTTGAGGCGGGGAACTCAAAACGCAACGCGTAGGTATGTTCCTCACCGTCGGGGCCAATAAGGATTAGCCCTGCACCTGCACCGTCAGAGCTTGACGCCCCGTCAGTGAACAGCTCCCACGTGACGGTATCCGGTACTTCCTTGGCCGCCGACTCGGGTGGCGCGGCGCCTATGAATTCGACCATGAAGTCAGCCATGATCTGGCCCTTAACAGCGGTACGGGGCCGTAATGAATTTCATGTTCACCTAGTTCGATTGACCACTTAGCCAATCGTCCCGAAACCTCCGGTTTGCTCAGCACCTGCACAAAAAACTTGTTAGAATAAATTTCCGCCGATATGCTCCGGTTCCTTTTGCCGTACCGTACCTGTTTAATAGGTGAATCCGTTAGCACCAGCATGGGGTGCGCTTGAAAGTACCTCCTCAACAGCCTCGCGGTGTGTACTAAAACGAAAATAAGCTTCTCGATTGGTTTGTAGTTGACTTCGCCATGTTGTAGCACTTTGCTTACAAAATAGACTGGCATCTGCGTGCCGCCTCGTTCCGCGACGAGCACTGAGCTAACAGCCTCAGTTCCCGCCGCCAAGTAAATGGTCAAAGTTTCGCCTGAAAACTTCACACGTTAGATTTACTAATTTTAACAAAATTGTAAGAAATAATGGCGGAACGGTTAGTTTACCCGGTACCGGCGCCGTCAACGTCGGTAACGTACTAATCAAATTCTTCATTTCCTGGAAAGCGCGATCCGCTTCAGGTGTCTAATCAAAATTACGTCCCACGTTTTCCTTTAGCACTTTGAAAAATGGAAGCGACCGTTCCGCTGCTTTTGACAGAAACCGTGACAATGCTGCCAGCTTTCCGTTCAGGCTTTGGACTTCTTTCCTCGTTCGCGGCGCTACCATTTCTTCAACAGCTTGTATTTTCTTCGGGTTTGCCCGTATGCCGCGTGTCGTCACGACGTGTCCCAAAAACTTTCCCTCTTCGAATCCGAAGCTACACTTTTCCGGGTTCAGCTTCATGTTAATCTTCCTTAGTGAGTTGAACGTTTCCTGAATATCCTGCAAGAGGTCCGGCTCGGTGTGGCTCTTGATTACAATGTCGTCAACATATGCTTCTACATTCCGGCCGATCTGTTCTTTGAACGCAGCGTCGATGACACGCTGGTACGTGGCACCAGCGTTTTTCAAACCGAAAGGCATCTTTTTGTAGCAGAAAATGCCTTGATCTGTGTGGAACGCGGTTTTGTCTTCGTCGCGTTCCGCCATCTGAATCTGGTGATATCCCTTGTAAGCGTCGAGGAAACATTTGAAGCGAAAACCTGCAAGCGACTCTACCTTCCAGTCTATCTCGGGCAGCGGATAGTTGTCTTTGGGACAAGCCTTGTTAATGTCTTTAAAATCTACGCACATTCGCCACGAGCCGTTCGCTTTCTTTACTAAGACCGGGTCGGCAACCCACGTTTGGTACTTAACCTCTCTTAGTATGTCCGCCTGCACTAGCTTTTCCACCTCGTTTTTCAAGAATGCGCTACGCTCCGGAGCCATGCCCCGTTTCTTCTGCCTTATGGGGGTTATACTGGGATTAGCATTCAAGCGATGCTCTGCTATGGTGCGAGGTACGCCCGTCATGTCAGACTCCTGCCAGGCGAATACGTCAGCGTTGTTGGCCAAAAGTTCACACAGTGCGCTCTTTGTTGTGTCGGACAACGTACGCCCGATTTGAATCGTCTTCTCGGGAAAGGAGTGGTTGATGATGACGCTTCCCCCTTGCTCTACCGGTGCGATTTTCTGTAGCGGTTGCTCGACCTGGCCTACAATTGGTACTCGATCGGAGAAAACAGTCGCAATGCCCAACGGGGTTGGGAATTTCACCATCCCGTGCACCGTGGAAGCTATCGCGCCGAATTCACATAACGCTTCCCGTCCCAAAATAATGTTATACTTTGATTGGCTTCTAACGACCACAAAGTTCAGGGCGACCGTTCGCCGCTTCTCATTTTCTTCCAACGTAACGTCAATGCTTACTCGGCCCAGCGGCCAGGTAGTTTCGCCCGTGAATCCCGCGACGGGATGGAGAGGTGGTTTCAACTTATCCTGCACGTCCTGAGGAAATTGTAAGAAGCAATGTTCGTAAAGAACGTCAACAGCGCTTCCCGTATCAACATAAATCCTGGATACCCTGCACCGTCCTACCGTCGCGGTTATCGTCACGGGTAAGTCTGTAGGACAGACTTTCCAAAAAGCCGGGAACGTGATAGGGGCACATTCCCATTCCTCCAACACTTCTGCCTTTCGAACGTGACCCGCGTGCCACATTTGTATCATATGAATGTGTTTCTCGGGAGCTTTTTCTTTCCCCCTTTGCCAAGAGAACTTCTTTGCCCCGGGTATTTTGGAACGCGACGGCTTTAGATGGTCGAATTCCCCGAGCTTTAACCGTTCAATAATTACCTTCTTGAGTTCCCTACAGTCGTCCACGTCATGCCCCTTGTCCTCGTGAAAGATGCACCATTTACTTTCATCAACGGCGAAGCGGGGCTGCATTGGTTTTGGTGGCGGAAAATCTTTGCTCAGTTCTTCCGTTGTCAAGATCTCCTTGGGTGTTTTCGACAATGATTTTATCAAAGTTTCCTCCTCCGCTGACAGCCTCTTAGGGACATACCGATCGTACGGTCGGTAGCTGCTACGGTGGTCAGTCTTATTACTGGAACGTCCGTAACCCCTGTTACTGCTGCCACTTCCTTTGTACCTGTTTCCTGCGTTACCCTTGCTATTCCCCTTATCGTCCTTGTCGTTCCGGTCCGTCGTGCCACGATCATTGACGACCGTATCCGCAAACTCCTCGGAACGCACATAGTCCTTTACCATTTTGACCGCTTCAACAAACGTCTTGGGCAGTTTGCGCCGCATCGACTTCACCAACGGCAAATAGCGGATTTGACAAATACCCATGATGAACGCCGAGATTTGCTGCGTCTCGGGTAGGTCCGGTATCTTTTGGCATTCTGCCGTGAAGCGTGAAACAAAACCCATTAGGGACTCACGTGGCCGCATCTTGATGTTGTGCGCGTCCAGGTGAGTCAATTCGGTGCGTTTAAAATTTTGGAACCGTTGCACAAACTTCGTTCTCAAGTCCGTGTAACTGGATATGCTCAAGGCGGGTAGCTTAGCAAACCATTCCCTCGCAGCGGCTTGGAGCTGCCCCGGGAACATATGGCACGCCGTCGGGTTGTCCCAATGCTGCGTCTTGACTGCGTGCTCGAATTGTTGCAGAAAGTCCTCCGGATCCGTTGTGCCGTCATAGATCCCTAGCGTGAGGGGGGTAGTGAGGACGGCGGGCAACGGATGGGTAGCTATATCTCTAGTGAACTTCTCGGACGTCGCCGAAACCTCAAACGTCCGCTTGACGTTGTCTCCCATCATGGCGTACCAATTATTCAACATATTGTCCGCTACGCCGGGTTGCTCAACCTGTGCGCTCATGGATTCCGGTGCGGCTAATATCAAACTCTCGATCAAGTCTTTCCGCGCCTCTTCTCTGGTTTTGCCGGAGCCCTTGCTGGCGTCCGTCGTCTGTCGAATAACGGTTCGCGGTTTAGCTTTTGACATTCCTGTTGGTCTCTCACCGCCCTTGGACATGAGCGACGGTAAGACAAATCCTCCTTTTGCTAGAAAACGTATCGCTTCCTCGCCATCGATGGGCTTGAGCTGGCTAAGGTTTTCCTCCGGGGTTTTCGTTCCCTCGGCGTCGCGTTTATCAGCCTCGTCGCCGTCATCGAATTGCAGCCTGGTGCGCCTAATTGAGTCGTCCGGTGTCTCGTAACCGCTGTCGTCAACAGGCTTGAGAGGATCGTATGGTTCCTTGCCGGTGTTGACGGTTTGTGATGGGTTGGAATCGCCTGTCATCTTGCGTGAATGTAGATCAAACGCTCCCACGGATGGCGCCAAATGATCAAGCCAAAAACGACTTGAGTGCAAAAAGATTGTAGACTAACCTTCGGAAGGGGTTCCTCCGGTTACGTGATGAGTATGAATGATATGGTGGTGATTGACTTTTGCCGAGCCTCCAAGGTAAGCTAATTAGAGTGATCAGCAAAGTGGTAAGTGAATGTTGATTGTGTGTTTAAAGTGTGATAATGAGTGGTATTTATAGGCATAAGATGGCGGTTATACTAGGTAACCACCATTACTCCACTAACCCACGATTACCACTCCTGGAATCCTCTAATCATGCCCACTAACTGCTCCACGTTCTCCTGATTTGTCGGACAGGCACACAACTGTGTGGACCAAGTCATCATTTCTCCGGTACGCTACGGGTGGCGTAGCGTAGGAACATTCATGACTAATTTATCGTTGACTTGGTTGCAATTCTACCAGGAGCTGAAGGTAAACGTCCAGCTGGTTTGTACGCCATGCGTCTCACGTGACGCCCATGGCGGGACGTACGTCATTAAACATCATCGTCCTCTTCTACTTGTGACGTTATTAATGGCATTTTAGGTGTTATTGGAAGGGTGAATTTGGGGGTTTTTGACTTTTCAGAAGGAGAAGCAGTTGTTGTCACAATATTGTTATCTATCTTCCGACTGCTGGGATTGTTGGTTCAATGAGTCTTGATTTTGCCTTCGGGTTTGGAGACTGTGCTAATGATTTTTTGGTTAGCAGTGTCCTGATCATTGACCTTAATAGTTGGTATTTCGATAGTCGAAAAACCGGTAAAGGATGGAAGTTTTTTCCTTGATCGGAGACATGGGTCTTGATTCAATTGAACAATTTGTATAGGTATAGTTGGTTGGTCTACCCGAAGGTACTTTTTAAATGAGTAAGACCCAGTTTCAGATTCTTGTTTCTCAATGGAGGCCTCAACATGTTGCCCATTCGATTCATTAGAATTCGACGTTGTTGTTACTTGGTCACCTGTAATCTCTACTATAACTTCACCACCATCCAACTCTTTTTCCATGAATTATTATTTCTTTTCTTTTCTCACTCAATTGTTAGCCTGACGAAGAGTGATAATCCATAAGCAAATGTTTTTTTTCTGTAAAGTCCATTAGCAATTGTTACGTTTCGCCAATTTATGTTCTTTTAAGTTACATATTGCATAGCTGAAGCGAACATGAGAAACTGGTAGAGAAACACAAGTAGGTCAGTCATCATAAAAGCGGTAAAGACTTACCAAAGGTGAAAAAAGCAGTAAAACATGCTGAGCCAAGCATATAAATTTGGAACTAAAAGCTTTAGAAGCCGCTCAATTGCATATAAAGTGTCTCCTTTTTAATGAATGCCGTGAGTTCTTGACAATTGGATTGATATACTGCCAAAGTAGCATACCATATCATGACACAATTTGAAATGCTCGAGTAAAGAAACTGAATTGATAAGCTCAAAAGGCCAAGAGGAATTACTTGTTCAATAATGAAATGCATGAGCCCAGTAAATATTACTAGCTTGATCAGTTGCCGTATCACCCAACCCTTTCGTATAACAGCTAGAGATGGCAATGGATCGGATATGGATCGGGTGAGGCCGTATCCATATCCATATCCATTTATTTTTTTTAGTTTTCATCCATCCATATCCATATCCGTCGGGTGAAGCGGGTTAATGGATAATTATACATATCCGTTTAAATTTATCTTATTTTTAACAATTATAAGCGGTGGTTCATTATATACGATAAAAAGTATATTTTTTTAATAGTTAATGCGACCGAAAGTCACATTTTTACTAATCTATATAACAAATATTCAATAAATAGCCTATTAAATGTGTAAAGATATCGAAATGTAAGTTGCTTACTTTTAGTTACATGGAATCACATTTAAACCACCAAAGTACGATAAATACATTTAAATTAAACAAAACAAAATATAAGAATAAAGATATATTTTTAGAGAGAATATAACGAAAGATGAATATGAATATAATTAATGAAATATCACTACATAAAGGATACTAATTTGAGTGATAAATTTATATATTTAGTTATTTCGGGTGGAAGCGGGTTCATCCATGGATGAAATTTTTTCGTCCATATTCATATCCATATCCATTTAGATCGTCCATATCCACGAATAATCGGGTGGATCGGATGGATATCCACTGGATCGGGTATCCATGTAGCGACCCCGACAAATCGTCAAGTGACAGTGTCGTCTACGTAGGTCCCATTACATGGTCATAAGTCTTTAAAACAACGTTTGACCAAAATATGTCTCCTTCATTTCTAAAGTAAAGATTATTCCAAGGTTTACAAGAATTGTTCATCCAAAAGTTAAGTTACAAAGTTATTAGTACAAATGAAATCTAGGCGACACGGTTTAAATTAAAGTCAAAAGACGCTCCATGAAATGCATGTATACTCGACATCCAATGCAAGTATCAAATAATGAGCGGAAGCATGTTTCACATATCGTGCAAGACCTGAGAAAAACATAGAAATCTGTCAACGAAAACGTTGGTGAAATCATAGGTTTAAGTAAGTAATTGAGTAAAAGTAAAGTGAGTCGAACCACAAGATTTGCAAAGTTAAAATAATAGTAGTACATTCTAAAAGTTAATATTCACGAGCACCCAATTATCAAAGCTTAATATTCCGTCCGTTGATACCCCATTCATAGTGCTAGAACAACACTGTTTCTCGAAAATATATTTCATCTGTGGACGGTAGCGAACCGTCCGAGATGAGGGTTTGTCAAACCCATATGGACATACAACATAAGTTCACGCCTAAACTTACACGCTGCAAATGTAACTAATGATAATTGAATTGAGGGTTTTTGTTCTAAACTCGCATGTAGAATGTTTGTTTTCCTGTTCTTGCGTTCACTTAGTTTAAAAGAATCGTTTATGTTTTCTCATCCCAAATATAAGTTCAAAAAGAGTAAAAGTGGGACTATGATCTCACCTTGAGTGCAAGAGTAATAAAGTACTTCAACAAGTAAACGCGTGCAAAGACAAAGCTAGTCTTGACCTAAACATATAGGTTATATAAATAGCGGTAAACTCAAACGGTCAAAGATGTTCAATTAGTCCTAAGGCTCGTTATGACTCGATTAATATAGCATGTGAGTCAAATTGTCAAGTTTCATGCAAGATATAAGTATAAACGCAAGTTAGAACGATTGCATAAGTGTTTGGTTAAGTTTGACTAAAAGTCAAACTTGGTCAAAGTCAAAGTCAAAGTCAACAGGGTCGGGTCGGGTCGGGTTTCCGACCATTACACATAAAAACGTAGTCACATATAAGCATGTTGGCAAAATTTCATGTTAAACGGAGTTGCGAGCAAGCGGGAACGAAATTGCAAAAATCAAAAGTGGGCTTTGGTCAGGGAGAATCTCGCGACCGCGAGTCCCAGCATTATGGTCGCGAAGTGGCCTTTTTTAGCATCTGGTGACCGCGATTCCGACCCTTGTGGTCACGAAATGTGTGTTTTCAGGAGCTGTTTGCTGAATTTGTTGTATGCACGAATTTAACTTCAAACAATCATATTTCATGAACCGTAAACAATTAGAACACGTATCTTATATCGTTGGAAAGGTAATTTAACGAGGAATGCAACTAAGCACTTATCATCAAACAATAATATAATTTACAATAGTCTAAATCTCATCAAGTGATCATTAAAGGTCCATTTTCTAAGTTTCAAGTTCACAAATTTGCATTTCATGATTCGGGCGTCTGATTTACATGTATGATATGCCGTTTCGAAGATAATTAAACATGGCAAGCATTCAATGCATCAAAAGTTCAATTTACTCCTATCAAACCATAACCCAAATTCACAAATTTAACAATCATGCTTATGAAACTAATCCATGTCAACCTACATACCAATTTGAAGCTAGTGATGTTAGGAACACAATTAAAACATGAACTTTCATCATCAAACAACATATGAACACCTAAATCACAAGATTAAGCAAGTCAACTTTCATAATGAACTAGTTACATCAAAATATCAAAAACGAGCATACAAATTACATACACGATATCACAATGAGCCATAGACACTAATTAGCACACTTTTAAGTCAAGAACACGAATTTAAAGAAATCTAGTGATTTAAGAAAATTACCCAAATGAGATGAAATTGGTATCAGAATGTAGAGGATGAAGAGAGGATTCCAAATACGTATTTTGTTTTGATTGAAGCTTGCTAGATGTGATTTGGATGATGAATCTTGTAATGGAGAAATGAGAGAAAATGTGAAAGTATTGAAAGAAAAGAAAAATGAAATGGAAAAGAAAGAGGATGTGGGGGGTTGACTAGTCAAATGCTAGTCACCTCTTTGATACTTTGGCGAAACTAGTCCCTCGAGTTCGGTTGCGGGTGCGTGAATTACCTAAACGAGATATTTTAAATTACACGAGAGTACGGGAGACGTTATAATCCAATAACGAAAATATTTTTAAGAATGTAGCTAATGGAGGATACAAATCGAGATACGAGGAATTAAATAAATAAAATAAAATAATAAAAAAAAAGAAGACAGCGTAAAAAAATAATTTAACGGAAAAATGCGGGATGTTACATTATCCACACCTCAAAAGAAATTTCGTCCCGAAATTTAGTTGGAAGTAATAATCGATGTCTGCTTACTCGATACCTAGTGTTGTACTCTACGAATGAGTGAAGGTACTTTCTTGGATATTCCACGAATCTGGGTAGTCGGGGTGTTACGTAGTATTAAGGCTTGGTTTTACGATCCGTAATTTCAACCAGTTTTCCCATGAAGGGGAGTTTGTCATCAATAGTTGGTGCATCCAGAAGGATTGCACGTTCCTGTTCCACAGGACACGTTTCTAAGTTTGTTACACGAAATATAAAGTAAACGGAAACTTAATTGAGTCGGCAGTTCTAAACGGTAGGGAGCGGTTCCAATACGCCTCAAGGTTTCAAAAGGTTCAATATTGCGGTTATAACCTTCCTCGATTTCCCAAAATGGATTACACCTTTCCAAGGTGCGGTTTCTCAATATTACGCGGTTACACACTGGGATTTTGTGAGGTTTTCATCTAAGTTTGGTATAACTCTTTTGCGACTACGGGTCGTCTCGAGCCCTTCTCGGACTTGAATGATCTCAATTGTTGTTTCTTGAATGAGTTAAGATTCGGTGTTTGTTTGCCACATGCGTTGGTCCAACGAATAGGGGTATGACATTTGCGGTCATATAGGGTTTCGGAAGTGCGGCGTTAGTACACGAATGGTAACTATCGTAGTATGAGGGATCAACTAAAAGCGACAATGCAAGTTTGAAACATGTCCTTCCAAGATGTAAATCGTTCGTTTGCTCGGTTCGTCGGTTTGTGGGTGGTACGCGGTACTCATGTCTAAGCGGGTTCCCAAGGTTTCTTGCAAAACTAGAAGCGATACGAGTATTTTGATCTGAGGTAATTGGCAATGGTACACCATGTTAGAATAGGATTTCTTAAGATGTGTTTGAACAAGTTAGTTAGAGTCCGAAAATGTTCGTTAGGACTATTCACCCTCGTGGCGAATACTAATGCAATATGAAGAGTTTCTCTATCCATTGAGAGATGTTACAAAAAGTTTCCTTATACGGAAGTGCGAGCGATAAAGATAGGAGTGAAATGAGGACTTAGATAGGATGAGTTTACATCTCGAGGTTACCATATTGTGCATCTAGTTGTCAAAAATTGAAGTCTGAAAGAGAAACAAGATAGTACACGTAGTTGTATAGTTCGGGGTTGAATAATAGTTGGCCGATTATCAGAAACACAAGGGCGTTAAGTCAAAGAAGAGTGAAGTATCATTGGATTGTGTGTTATCTTAAGTTCCAGTAATATCAGATGGTAACGGTGAAATAACAGAGGTATGTAGTGTGGTACGTGATGACGAGAAAATTGATCGGATCCACAATTAAGTATTCGAATTCTTCGTGCCAAATAACGAATTTCAGTTACGTTGATTTTGAGTCGAGAGAGTATGCCTTTCGGCATTCAAGTAGAAATATTTCCGTAATTGAGTCCCATCTGGGGCTATATGAATTTAGCTAGTAATGTTGGTGTGAAAAATCACGCTCAAGGTTCGGGCACGGAGGGGTTTAAATTTTCCCTCAGTGAGTTAACGAGGTTAAAAGTCGTGTAACACGAGAAAAGTCAGAAATGAATCTTCGGTAATAACCGGCGAGATCTAAGATTTTACGAATATAAGTCTGAGTTGGGAGAGTTCCCTGATTACGTGTGGCTCTACCATTAACATCATGGTCTAGAAAATTGGACTTCGTTCAACAAAAATTCCCACTCGGAGAACTTGGTATAGAGTTGCTCTTTTCTCAAAATTTCGAGATTGATTGTAATGCCTCGACCATTAACATCATGGTCTAGAAAATTGGACTTCGTTCAACAAAAATTCCCACTCGGAGAACTTGGTATAGAGTTGCTCTTTTCTCAAAAGTTCGAGCGTAAGATGGTGATGTTGTTCGTTTTCTTCTTTACTTGAATAGGTTAAGATATCATCTATAAATACGATAACGGATTTGTCTAGATAAGTTTGCATACGTGGTTTAGGAGGTTCATGAATACGGACGGAGTCCTAAATAAATCGAATGGTACTAAGAGGGATTTACAACTAACGTTGCGAGTTCGGAAAATGGCTTAGGAGACATCGTCTCCCTTAACCCCCAATTGATGATAACCGGAACGGAGGTCGATTTGGAGTACACGGGATCCACGCAAATAATCATGAGGCCATGGATACGAGGAAGAGGGTATCGGTTTCCAACCGAAAATTACTTAGTTCACAATAATCTATACATAATTGTAGGGAAATAATTTCTCCTTAATGAATAGGTTTTGAGCTCCTTAGTTCTATAGGTGTCAAGTCAAAATTCTTAACGTATATCCTCCGATAAAATTTATAGGCACACAATATTTTTTCGTTGGTCACTTAAATTGCCTAAGTAGTGTCTAGGGGAAAAGGTGGAGTGCAAAGAGCAGGAGTCAAAGCCTTGGTTATAAAACGTCTAGCGGTAACCGAATAGAATATGTATGAAATATGGGGTTTGTTGTGAAGAAACATACCCGTGACTAGTCCATCATCGTCTCGGGCATCCTAGGTGTCGATGTTGAAAGTTCAACGGCGTGCGTTGGGGTTGATTTTCTTATTTGGGCATTCATTCCTAAAATGACCCGTTTGGCCACATGCGTAGCAAGTGACAGACTTTTGTGTGTTGGGTCCCTTTTGAGTGACGGGGGTGGCACTTCCACAATGTTTGGCCATATGATCCCTTCCTTGGCACCGGTGGCAAATTAACTTATCACATTCACCATAATGACGGTTGCGGCATTTGTTGCAAAATGGTTTGCCACATTCACCAAAATGATGTTTGCGACACTTGTTACAATAAGGTAGGTTTCCGGCATACCCTTTCTTGCCGCCGGGGGTGAAAGGCTTCTTGGAGAGGTTGTTATTGTTGTGGTTGCTTGATTGAGAGACTTCCCATGTTCTTTTATTGCCGCTCGATTGGTTCTCGATCATTGGTGTCGGCGCTTCCATTTCATTCACCGTTTCTAAAGTTTGGCGGGCCATTTTGAAAGGATCCGAAACTAATCATCCGGACGTTGTCCATATTGATTACAAACGAATTACAATAGTTGATAACATTGCGAGGTACTTGCCCTCTATATGATACATCTTACAAACGTTGCATTTATTCTTAAAAGGCAATCTATAGTTACATCCAGAATTGACATAATCGCCTGACATTTCATCCTTAGTACGAGCTAATGCACAGCGGAAGACTTAATTCATACCTGAGAATAACATGCTTTAAAATGTCAACATAAAATTGGTGAGATATAGGTTTAATGCCGGCAGCGATATATATATATATATATATATATATATATATATATATATATATATATATATATATATATATATATATATATATATATATATATATATATATATATATATATATATATATATATAGACCACAAGATTTCATATATAAACATTTTCATAAAAATATTCTAAGTGGTTGAGCACTTGGTAACCATACTTAACATTCAATCACGTCGCATATTCCCTTTAATATGAAATCTTACTACACCGTACCAAGTGTAGTCACAAAACGAAGTACTGTGCAACCGTTGAATACTGGTCGTCCAGTCCGGTTGGGGTTGTCAGGCCTGATAGATCTATCAACAGGATTCGCGTTTACAATACCGCTGTAAATATTAGTTACCAAGCTACAGGGAAGTATGCCAGTGGTACAACTCAACGTAGAATATATTTTTCAGTTACTTGTGTCCATAACGTAAAACATAAAATACATGTATTCTCATCCCGAAATATTTAGAGTTTAAAAGTGGGACTATATACTCACTGTTGTCTTGAAGATATAAATATTTTGACTTGGTCTTCCGGTTGATATCACGAACCTATCCATATATAATATATCAATATATTTTCATTTTTAAACAATCGTCACATATATATACTTGTTATACTTTTAATACTTTTAATAATTCCTTAGTCCGTAGTTAGCAGTCCGATGTTAGTAATTCAATTTTAATGGTTCATTTTTAGATGTTTAATAAACCCCCAATGAAATGAATAAAACCCCCATCGTATATGTATTGGTCGAGATTAATCTTGACCCACGGTACCGGTGTTGTCAAATGACGTGTTGCGTACATAAAGTACCGGTGTTGTCAAATGACGTGTTGCATACAATCATGGGATCTTATGATTAATCTTCTCGTATTGTTTACGGGTGATCCTGAACCATATAAAATTGAATCATGAGTACATATATATAAAATATCATGTTATCTTAGAAAGATGTAATTTATTTAATTTCTCCCAATTATTTTCGTGGCTAAACTAGTCTTGGATATCCGATTTTGTTTCGGTCATAGTTTCTTCGTAACAACTCCGTTTTTGTTGATTCAACTTGCCATCTCCTTGGATCGAGTCCCTCTTTAAGACTATGAACTGAAAATACCTTGGTTTGTATTCAAAATCACACGGCATAAGTGAAACTTTAGTGAAACTTATGAAGTTAAACATTTTTGTTACAAAAATATCATTTAATGACCATTTTTCTAAAAATACCTATACTTTGAATTAAATCATGAAATTTTTATGTGTTAACATATTTATAGTAAAAATCATTTTTCCAGAAAATAAACCTCCAATTCAAAGTTTAAGATGGTTTTTAATTATCCAACCCAAAACAGTCCCCGGTTGCACTCCGACGTCGTAAAAACAGTTTTTAAGGTATTCTTTGAAAAACCAAGTTTTACCTTGTTAAATTAGCATATATTTAAGTTATATTACAGGTCTTGAAGTATATTTTAAAAGTTAAGTTAGAAGGATCTATTTAGTTTGAAACAAGTTTGAAAACTTTCAAACTATGTTCTTGTTGTTAAAATTTTATACCACAAAATAAGATAGCTATATATATATGAATCAAATAAGGTTATGAACATAGTTACTACCTCAAGTTCCTTGGACAAGGTTGCTGTAAAAGAGGAGTAAGAACCTAGAACCAAAAGGGTGATGGAAGTGGATGAAAAATTGGAAGTAAGTTTGTGTTCTTGGAAGGATTTCTTGAAGTATTTTTGGAAAGGTTTTCTTATGATGTTTAAGTGTTGTTTTTGAAGCTAATTCATGGGGAAAATGCTTGGAGATGATCAAGTATAAAGTTAAGAGTATTTTAAGAGAGAAATGGAAGTGTAAGTATGAGAAAATGGGGTGAAGAAATGGTGTGCATGCATAAAAACGTTTTTAGGTTATAAAGGAAAAAAAATACCTAACTTTGTTTTCTTGCTAAATAATTCATGCTACTTGACAAATGGTTGGTTCCACATGTTTCTTAATCATTTAAGGCTACTAAGGAGCAGATTTTTATTGGTATATACCAATAGTAAATACATCTAGAAGCTGCGTATGATACGGGTACATATACCCTAAATATACGTGTAGAAATCTTTGAGAAAACGGAACGAGGATTCAAATATAGCTATCTTTTGTGAATATACTTATATTGTTTTATGTATTTAAGTCCTTAAAAGTGATTAAATACATTACTTATACGTTATATGTATAAACATTATAAGTCATAAGTATTTATATCAAATAACGTTATGTATGGTTATTGTTTTGAAAACTTAAGTTAGTAGTTTCAAAATATACTTATAACTTATTGTTATTAATACAAAATGAGATATTAAAACATCCATAAACCATGTTAAATATGTATATATACATATATATACACAAACGTATAATTATCATATGTTATATAGTTCGTGATATCATCGGTCAAACTAGACGGTCAAACGTTGTGTAAAACTCTTTTCGAAAACATAAGTCTCAACAATTTGGATTGCTTATCATGTTGGTAAGGTTTAATTTATGTAAATATTAATCTTATAAGTATAGAACGATCGAAAAAATGCGGGTCAACTTTAGGGTTTTTGCTTATCGTGTCGAAACCATATAGAGATTAGAGTTTAAATTTGGTCGGAAATTTCCGGGTCGTTACAGTACCCATCCGTTAAAGAAATTTCGTCCTCGAAATTTGGTAGAGGTTGTCATAAATAACAATAGGAATGTTTTCATGACGAATATGAGGTAATAATGAAATTTTATCATTATTGAAAGATTTAGATAAAACGATTTGGTTATGTGAGACGCACGAGCGAAGCTATCACAAAAGAGTGAAATGAGTAAATATAGAATTGTTGTAACCGATGACGTGATTATGATCGATTTCCGGGATTTAAGGGTTTTAAAGAAAATCTTATGTAATAAGATTTAGTTTTGCGGCGATCAGGATCTTCTTTGATTTAACGCGGCAATCTGTTTTGATTTCTTTGTCGAATATTTCACTATAAATTTACCTCCTTCCCTTTCTTTCTTCCCACATCTTCTATTCTTTCTCTTTAGTTCCTACTTTAAGACATTCGCTAATATGCTCCATCCCATTCTAACCCTTGTTATATTTCTAACTTTCATATCTTTCATTCTTCTTTTTCATCTATCACCAGAAGAACCTATTCTCTTTTATCCTTTCCTTGGAATTATAATGTTTTTAATTCTCCCGTGCCTTTACGTTGCAATACGTATTGATATGCACGATTTGTAGTTTCGGGGTTGTTGTTAGGTTTTATACCTTCCCTTATATTTCGATGTTCCTACTCCCGTCCCTTAAAATCATTGTCATCCACAGTTAATGCTCTCTCTTATTTGCTGTGGTTTATGTTCCTATTTCTATTCTGAGGTTTTGTCCATTCATTTCTTCTTCCCGTCCTCGAGCCAAGCGAACAATGGTCCGAAATTCGTAGGTAGGAAATTTGGAATGAACCTAGCTATTGGTTTTAGAATGAAATTGTAATGGCACGATCTTGATTCGTTAAATTACTCGAATATTCCGAAAAAATAGAACTATCAAGGTGATACGTTCTAATATGTTTGGAGACTTGATAGAAGGTAAGAGCCGTGTAACATGGCACATGATGACGGTACTGTGAATCATCACATTCGATTAGAAACTTAACATGACTTACTGTAATATAATGAAGTTGATCAAGTTTCATTATATTATACTAATTCATGCATCAGTTCCCAACACTACTTTAAAACATTCATATTTTAAACTTGGAGGTTTCAAAATTTAGAAATTGACACAGTTTCTTTTATGTTGTAATGCAGATATTATGGAGAGATAAATATTCTCAGATAAGAATAGTTGTGAAAATATCTCCAGAAATATGGAGAATATGTATAACGGAAGATATGAAGATATCTTATAATATCTAAGATAAGATGATGATGAAGAATATCATCGGGAGAGGTTTAGAATAAGGGGTAGGGTTTTTACTAATGGTTTCAGCAGGCACTGAATCGTTTGAATCCTTTGAAAGCAGATTCAGTTCTTGTTATTTATCCATAACCTCTTTCATACTTTGCTCAAACCGTTTTCCGGTTCCAACTCTTCTCTTTTCTGAGTTTTATCGACACACTGTGCTTCATCATCAAACTTTTGACTGTTTAAAATCGTTTACAATTTTCGCTGCTTCATCAGCATTTAAAGAACTACTTCATAATTCAGGGTGTTTTTCAGAAACTTCACCTTCGGAGTATGAAATCCTTAGGAATAGACGTTATAGGTATGACTGAGAAGTTTTGCGAGATTTTTAAAATACTAATTGCGGATTCTGCCAAAAAGATGACAAGCTGCTGGTACATGATGTCGTGGAATATGAAAGGTTCTCCGGTAACAATGGTGAAAGGACAAGGTATATATATCGAGGTTATAATAAGAGTGGTCCTACTGAGAAATCAAAGTGGAGCTGTGACAAAATTGACTTATATTGAAAAGAGAAATGTAAGGTTGTTTTTGCCAATGAATGATAAGGAATTTGACGCGGATAAGTTTTAACGATAACTTCGGTTTTGAAAGTTTCAGGTGTATAACTGTATGCATAAATCTTTCTTCCGTAAACGAGGTGCGGCTGGTTCAACTTCTCGATTGAAGTGTTTTCAAGAATCATGAAAAGATTTGAACGAGGATTATAATTGTCGAAGTACAAATGAGGTTTAGGATGAAATCAAGTGGCAAACTTGAAGAATTATTTAGTTTCATATGTTATAATCAATATTTTAATTTAATTCATTTTAATTGTCCAAAGTTAGCAGTCCAATAGTCCGATGGTTTAATGATTCATATATAATTTAATATATAATATTCGAATTAAATAATACGTATCGTGACCCGTATACCGGTCTCGGTGTCGATCACAACTCAAAGTATATATATATTTTGAAATCAACTCCGACCCTGTATAGCCAACTCCCGCCTTCACATATAGAGTGTCTACGGTTGTTCCGAAATATATATATAGATGGGTCGATATGATAAGTCGAAACCTTGCATACGTGTCCCGTTATTTAAAGTGCGTAAAAGTAAATAACAGAAATTAAATGATGATAAAAATTGCGAGAATGTAAATTGCGATAAATTAAATGTTAATCAGTTAACTGGGAACAGTTAACCGGAACAGTTAGCGTGAAATCCTATCACAATTTCAATTAATTAATTCGTTTGTTTCTAACACTTTTTATTTGTGTCCAATGTTTTATTCATTATGCCACTTGTTGGATTCTGATAGATCAAAATCCAAATATGAAATTTGAATAGAAATGGTTTTTCTGTGGTGAACGGATACGTATATCGGTAGTTGTAAGTAGGATAGTAAATGACCGTTGAATCAGATTTAGAGAATGTACAACGTAACTTATTAATGTGAATTCTAAATATTCCTCGGGTACTACCCACCCGTTAAAATATTTTCATCATTAACAGTTTGTACGAAAGAATTTTTAATTACAATCTTTATAAAAATATACTTGCATATATATTTTCTTCAGATGTAATCATAGATTCAATGAGTCAATGAAGTATTAAACTCATTTGATTTATCGTTAATACTAGATTACATAACTTCTAAAGCATTAGAGATTACATAATCGCCAGGTCGAACGAAGATAAATGAGGTAAAACGATACGTAAAGCGAAGATAATCGATGTAGAACGATATATAGAACGAAGATCATACTCGAAGTTCTGATGAGGTTTTTGAGGTATGTGATGTTGATATCCGAGATACAGTTTGTGATGTTGAGATTTTGGGGGTGACAAGAGTACTGTCGGCGTTGTTGATAGTGATACAGATTATGCTGCTGGTGCTGCTGCTGGTGTTTGTAACCTTCGCACCGTATTTTCTAAAGCCACTACCCGAGCGTGAAGCTCGTTGACTTCTTCTATTATACCGGGATGATTGACAGTTGGAACGAGCGAATGAACAAGATTCGAAATATGGGATAGTATGTAGTCATGACGAGATACTCTAGAAATGAGCGAGAAAATGGTGTTTCGAATAGGTTCGCCGGTAAGTGCTTCAGGTTCATCGTTAAGAGGACAATTTGGTGGATGGAATGGATCACCTTCTTCTTGCCTCCAGAAATTTAGTATATTACGAACCCATCCCCAATTCATCCAGAATAGATGATGGGAAATTGGTTGATCCATTCCGGTAACGCTGTTCTCGGAGCTCGAATGGAAATCCATATCGGCGAAGCTATCGAAGTCGGAGGAATTTGAGCTGGATGAAGAATCCATCTTGTATGGTCGGAGAAATGAATTTTTGGTTTGGAATAGATTATAGGAGTTGGGTTTGGTACTCTTCAATACATAATTTACATATGTATATATAATATCAAAATCCCATGAATTACGGAGAATCTTTGAAATACGTCAGGCAATGTCTATAGTAACAGATACGCTAGGATATGAATTTTGTCTGTACACTATCGATGCACTAAATGCAGTAAGACGTGTCTAGACTTAAGAATGATAAGCAGACAGTTCCCTAAGGATGATAAGCAGATGATTTCCGACTAGGATTGATAAGCAAAACTTTTGACAGGCAGACACGGTCAAAGTCTAGACTCACTTAATGTATCCTAACAACTACTAGTTAGACACACTAATGCAAGGCCTGGTTCGCTAAGACCAACGCTCTGATACCAACTGAAAGGATCCGAAACTAATCATCCGGACGTTGTCCATATTGATTACAAACGAATTACAATAGTTGATAACATTGCGAGGTACTTGCCCTCTATATGATACATCTTACAAACGTTGCATTTATTCTTAAAAGGCAATCTATAGTTACATCCAGAATTGACATAATCGCCTGACATTTCATAATATTCAAATGACCTAAACCGCCATTTACTTAATAATAGTCTCTATGAACTTCAATGACTCGAATGCAACGCCTTATGATATAAGTCCTTAATAGCCTCAAGTAGTATCCTTAGTACGAGCTAATGCACAGTGGAAGACTTAATTCATACCTGAGAATAACATGCTTTAAAATGTCAACATAAAGTTGGTGAGATATAGGTTTAATGCCGGCAGCGATATATATATATATATATATATATATATATATATAGACCACAAGATTTCATATATAAACATTTTCATAAAAATATTCTAAGTGGTTGAGCACTTGGTAACCATACTTAACATTCAATCACGTCGCATATTCCCTTTAATATGAAATCTTACTACACCGTACCAAGTGTAGTCACAAAACGAAGTACTGTGCAACCGTTGAATACTGGTCGTCCAGTCCGGTTGGGGTTGTCAGGCCCGATAGATCTATCAACAGGATTCGCGTTTACAATACCGCTGTAAATATTAGTTACCAAGCTACAGGGAAGTATGCCAGTGGTACAACTCAACGTAGAATATATTTTTCAGTTACTTGTGTCCATAACGTAAAACATAAAATACATGTATTCTCATCCCGAAATATTTAGAGTTTAAAAGTGGGACTATATACTCACTGTTGTCTTGAAGATATAAATATTTTGACTTGGTCTTCCGGTTGATATCACGAACCTATCCATATTTAATATATCAATATATTTTCATTTTTAAACAATCGTCACATATATATACTTGTTATACTTTTAATACTTTTAATAATTCCTTAGTCCGTAGTTAGCAGTCCGATGTTAGTAATTCAATTTTAATGGTTCATTTTTAGGTGTTTAATAAACCCCCAATGAAATGAATAAAACCCCCATCGTATATGTATTGGTCGAGATTAATCTTGACCCACGGTACCGGTGTTGTCAAATGACGTGTTGCGTACATAAAGTACCGGTGTTGTCAAATGACGTGTTGCGTACAATCATGGGATCTTATGATTAATCTTCTCGTATTGTTTACGGGTGATCCTGAACCATATAAAATTGAATCATGAGTACATATATATAAAATATCATGTTATCTTAGAAAGATGTGATTTATTTAATTTCTCCCAATTATTTTCGTGGCTAAACTAGTCTTGGATATCCGATTTTGTTTCGGTCATAGTTTCTTCGTTACAACTCCGTTTTTGTTGATTCAACTTGCCATCTCCTTGGATCGAGTCCCTCTTTAAGACTATGAACTGAAAATACCTTGGTTTGTATTCAAAATCACACGGCATAAGTGAAACTTTAGTGAAACTTATGAAGTTAAACATTTTTGTTACAAAAATTTCATTTAATGACCATTTTTCTAAAAATACCTATACTTTGAATTAAATCATGAAATTTTTATGTGTTAACATATTTATAGTAAAAATCATTTTTCCAGAAAATAAACCTCCAATTCAAAGTTTAAGATGGTTTTTAATTATCCAACCCAAAACAGTCCCCGGTTGCACTCCGACGTCGTAAAAACAGTTTTTAAGGTATTCTTTGAAAAACCAAGTTTTACCTTGTTAAATTAGCATATATTTAAGTTATATTACAGGTCTTGAAGTATTTTAAAAGTTAAGTTAGAAGGATCTATTTAGTTTGAAACAAGTTTGAAAACTTTCAAACTATGTTCTTGTTGTTAAAATTTTATACCACAAAATAAGATAGCTATATATATATGAATCAAATAAGGTTATGAACATAGTTACTACCTCAAGTTCCTTGGACAAGGTTGCTGTAAAAGAGGAGTAAGAACCTAGAACCAAAAGGGTGATGGAAGTGGATGAAAAATTGGAAGTAAGTTTGTGTTCTTGGAAGGATTTCTTGAAGTATTTTTGGAAAGGTTTTCTTATGATGTTTAAGTGTTGTTTTTGAAGCTAATTCATGGGGAAAATGCTTGGAGATGATCAAGTATGAAGTTAAGAGTATTTTAAGAGAGAAATGGAAGTGTAAGTATGAGAAAATGGGGTGAAGAAATGGTGTGCATGCATAAAAACGTTTTTAGGTTATAAAGGAAAAAAAATACCTAACTTTGTTTTCTTGCTAAATAATTCATGCTACTTGACAAATGGTTGGTTCCACATGTTTCTTAATCATTTAAGGCTGCTAAGGAGCAGATTTTTATTGGTATATACCAATAGTAAATACATCTAGAAGCTGCGTATGATACGGGTACATATACCCTAAATATACGTGTAGAAATCTTTGAGAAAACGGAACGAGGATTCAAATATAGCTATCTTTTGTGAATATACTTATATTGTTTTATGTATTTAAGTCCTTAAAAGTGATTAAATACATTACTTATACGTTATATGTATAAACATTATAAGTCATAAGTATTTATATCAAATAACGTTATGTATGGTTATTGTTTTGAAAACTTAAGTTAGTAGTTTCAAAATATACTTATAACTTATTGTTATTAATACAAAATGAGATATTAAAACATCCATAAACCATGTTAAATATGTATATATACATATATATACACAAACGTATAATTATCATATGTTATATAGTTCGTGATATCATCGGTCAAACTAGACGGTCAAACGTTGTGTAAAACTCTTTTCGAAAACATAAGTCTCAACAATTTGGATTGCTTATCATGTTGGTAAGGTTTAATTTATGTAAATATTAATCTTATAAGTATAGAACGATCGAAAAAATGCGGGTCAACTTTAGGGTTTTTGCTTATCGTGTCGGAACCATATAGAGATTAGAGTTTAAATTTGGTCGGAAATTTCCGGGTCGTTACACATTTCTAAAGCCTCTTGTAGGTTAGTGGGTTGGGATGTCGTTACCTCGCGTTAAATGCTTTTAGGGAGGCCATCCATGTAAAGTTCGACTCTTAGGGATTCGGGAGTCATGAGATTTGGACACATTGAGACTAGTTCGGTAAACCGTTGATTATAAGCTTCGAGGTCATTCCCGACCGTTTTTAAATTCCTTAGACCCTGTTCGAGCCTTCGAGTCTCGTCGCGCAGAAAATATTCGGTGATCATTCTTTCTCTTAATTCAGTCCAAGAGAGTGTGTAGGCTTCATCGATACTCACTGATTGTACATACGTGTTCCACCATGAGAGAGCGATACCGGTAAGAGTGAGGGTGGAAAACTTGACCTTATCTCGGTCTCGACAACCGCTTGTGTTAAAAACGGCCTCCATTTGTTCAAACCATCCGGTGAGAGTAACCGGTCCTCCGGTTCCATCGAAAGTGGGAGGGTTGTACTTCATGAAGTTCTTGTAGGATCAACCTTCACTTGAATTACCGGCTCCATGATTGTTGTTGTTAGAAAAGTGATCGGCCACGGCCGTACCCACGGCGGTGGTTATCATTCGTTGAAGAGTTTGTTCCAGAGTTTCGAGAGGAGTGTTGTGTTGGCCTTGGTGAGTCATTGTTCCTTCATGACACAAGAATATCGTTGATTAGTATTCTCAACAATACTAACCGTGATACGGAAATAAGGATGGAGAGAAAAATTTTCCTTAACTCGCCTTAAATTCTTTATGTCATAATGTCGGAATGTCTATGTGAATCACCGTAATATAATCCCGGAAATTATATTACCCTGATTCTCATGTGCATTTAACATTACCTCATAAAGTCAAGGTGGCGTGCCAACAAAATTTATCAACGTAAGATCAAGATCGAATACGAGTTAGACATGATAGGAGAGTTCGAGTTAAATGCGCAAATAGTCAAGTAATTCCTACTTCAGTCTATATGCCGGTTGTAGTCTAGATTCACCTATGTACCCTATGACTCGGGGTGGACACAAATGAACTCTAAATCCCTACAACCAATGCTCTGATACCACTTGTAGCGACCCCGACAAATCGTCAAGTGACAGCGTCATCTACGTAGGTCCCATTACATGGTCATAAGTCTTTAAGACAACGTTTGACCAAAATATGCCGCCTTCATTTCTAAAGTAAAGATTATTCCAAGGTTTACAAGAATTGTTCATCCAAAAGTTAAGTTACACAGTTATTAGTACAAATGAAATCTAGGCGACACGGTTTAAATTAAAGTCAAAAGACGCTCCATGAAATGCATGTATACTCGACATCCAATGCAAGTATCAAATAATGAGCGGAAGCATGTTTCACATATCGTGCAAGACCTGAGAAAAACATAGAAATCTGTCAACGAAAACGTTGGTGAAATCATAGGTTTAAGTAAGTAATTGAGTAAAAGTAAAGTGAGTCGAACCACAAGATTTGCAAAGTTAAAATAATAGTAGTACATTCTAAAAGTTAATATTCACGAGCACCCAATTATCAAAGCTTAATATTCCGTCCGTTGATACCCCATTCATAGTGCTAGAACAACACTGTTTCTCGAAAATATATTTCATCTGTGGACGGTAGCGAACCGTCTGAGATGAGGGTTTGTCAAACCCATATGGCCATAGAACATAAGTTCACGCCTAAACTTACACGCTGCAAATGTAACTAATGATAATTGAATTGAGGGTTTTTGTTCTAAACTCGCATGTAGAATGTTTGTTTTCCTGTTCTTGCGTTCACTTAGTTTAAAAGAATCGTTTATGTTTTCTCATCCCAAATATAAGTTCAAAAAGAGTAAAAGTGGGACTATGATCTCACCTTGAGTGCAAGAGTAATAAAGTACTTCAACAAGTAAACGCGTGCAAAGACAAAGCTAGTCTTGACCTAATAATATAGGTTATATCAATAGCGGTAAACACAAACGGTCAAAGATGTTCAATTAGTCCTATGGCTCGTTATGACTCGATTAATATAGCATGTGAGTCAAATTGTCAAGTTTCATGCAAGATATAAGTATAAACGCAAGTTAGAACGATTGCATAAGTGTTTGGTTAAGTTTGAGTAAAATTCAAACTTGGTCAAAGTCAAAGTCAAAGTCAAAGTCAACGGGGTCGGGTCGGGTTTCCGACCATTACACATGAAAACGTAGTCATATATAAGCATGTTGGCAAAATTTCATGTAAACGGAGTTGCGAGCAAGCGGGAACGAAATTGCAAAAATCAAAAGTGGGCTTTGGTCAGGGAGAATCTCGAAACCGCGAGTCCCAGCATTATGGTCGCGAAGTGGCCTTTTTTAGCATCTGGTGACCGCGAGTCCGACCCTTGTGGTCGCGAAATGTGTGTTTTCAGGAGCTGTTTGCTGAATTTGTTGTATGCACGAATTTAACTTCAAACAATCATATTTCATGAACCGTAAACAATTAGAACACGTATCTTATATCGTTGGAAAGGTAATTTAACGAGGAATGCAACTAAGCACTTATCATCAAACAATAATATCATTTACAATAGCCGAAATCTCATCAAGTGATCATTAAAGGTCCATTTTCTAAGTTTCAAGTTCACAAATTTGCATTTCATGATTCGGGCGTCCGATTTACATGTATGATATGCCGTTTCGAAGATAATTAAACATACAATACAACTAAACACTTACAAAACAACATGGCAAGCATTCAATGCATCAAAAGTTCAATTTACTCCTATCAAACCCTAACCCAAATTCACAAATTTAACAATCATGCTTATGAAACTAATCCATGTCAACCTACATACCAATTTGAAGTTAGTGATGTTAGGAACACAATTAAAACATGAACTTGTTGGAAAAATTGGTAAAAAACAAGTGCGTTTTCACCAACTTTGGACACTAACAAATATATGATGAATTGATATGTATCAATAAACACTTGGTGGGTTTTGTAGTCCTTGACGAGGGCTTTACAATGAACTAATGTGTGTCCAAAACGGATTAACGGTGAATGAGATATCGAATCTCAAAGTAGCTTGTTTGATACTAGATCTAGAAGGTTTGGCAATTGTCCCACATCGGAAGTGGGAGCAAACCTAAGGCTTTGATTTCCACTATAAATAGAGGCCTATAGGGTTTGTAGAAAGATAGAGCAAAAAATCATATAAGCATTCTTATATGATTAGAAGTTTCCTCTCAGCCGCAACAAGGTCTCCCCGTTCCGATTACCTTTCAGGCAAGTGTTCAAGTCCGGCAGTACGCTGCTTCGGACCGGTGTACCCTGGGAACAGACGTCGAATCTGTTTAAGGGAATTGTGTCAAACACAAGCCCGGTTCAACCTCTCATTATCAGTTAGATCGTTCTATCTTTTCTTTTCGTTTTTATTATGATTATTTATTATACATATTTCTTATAAAATTATTATGTTTATGATAATATGTATAATTGTTTCAGTTTCGTATATCTATTTCCTACATACTTAAACAGATTCTTGTTTCCATGCATACGAAACTGAGTTGCGTAAAAACAACAGCTTAATAATTGTAATAGCTTTCAAAAAACATACATGGTTTTTAATAGTTTTTACGGAGTATAAAACATGGCATTTATTTACTCTTCGTAATAAATTCTCAATATGCGTTAACCTGCATATGGGAATTGGTACATATAAACAGAACTTTTAACCTCCTATGATGTCAGTTACTCATCTATACTATCTATTAAATCTCTAACTTGATGACATCATAAATAAGCTATTTCCTTTATTAAAAAAAATTCAAAAGAAAAAAGAAAAATTAGAGGACATCTTGATGATGTCATTAAACAATTTAATTACAATTAAAAAAATTAAGATTCATTAGATTATTCAAAAAAGCTTGAATGTGTATTCGATCTTTTTTAAGCAAACTTTATTATTACTATTTATTATTATATTATTATTATTATTATTATAATTATTTATCATCTATAATTTCTATAAATATTATTATATTATTCAAATATGAGTTCTTTTTATGGGATTAATTACGTTATACATGTATGCGAAATATATATTTCAATAAAAGATTATAATATAGCCTTTTATGACAAAGATAATAGTAATTGTGATAAAAATTGGAAGAGAGTGGTGGGAGAATGAATGTAGTTCATTTATTTTGACCAAGTTAAGTATATCAATATGTTTGTAAAAACAAAGATAAGTTTCTCAGTTGGAATCCGTTGTTCCAGGGGTCATTAAACTAAATGAATTTAGCATTTACATTCACTTAATACCTAAAACATATCATTAAACTGTTTCATTTAAACAAACTCGTGATATCACGGGTCATTTCACTAGTAGTAACTGAAAGACAAAACAATTGTGTTTATCGTATTGAATACGGGTATTTAGCATCTATATTACGAAAATAATATATGTTTGGAACTAAATTGTTCCAATCTTAAAACAAATACTAAATAAGTAAACGAAATATTTGAATCCGAATTGATAGTTACAATGAGATTTATACGGAGTATTAATCTACATATGGTTACAATATAATATGCAGATTATATTGTAGAGATTTGTGATGTTAAATTAACAGTTATTACTTATAATGATAACCACGTCTCAAACAATTTAATGTGTCTACGTCTCAAAAAATTAATACATAGAGATTAGTGATAATTCATGTGATTTGCTTTTATATATACCGAATCGGATTTCATGTTACAAACATACGGAGTTTTATTTATGAGCATGTTTATGTTGGCTAATACACTTATTTGCTAGATCCAAATAATTAGCTAGATCAATATTTGGTATTCTTGTTAGTTGAATGATAACATATTTGTTCAAAGCTGTTTTAATACTCCTATTTATGGTACTTTGATTTGTACAGATTCTGAATTAATTATTATTTGATATATTTAACTTGTTGGTTTATCGTAAGTCGAATTATACGGAGTAATATGTCATTATAAATTAATAATTTTATGGATTAATAATTTTGAGTTCAATTTGTTATTAATTGTTATTATTAATTAAATTAATAGGATATGTATTATTACGTTATGAGATGAGATGATTGAATAACCGACTTTGCACACCGAAAAAATTGAATGATCATTAGCATGTTGCTACTCTATTATATAAAAGTTAAAGATATGCTATAATCCCTTTTTCCCCTTCATACTTTAGATTTAGCATATTGTCTTATACACGGTGATAGATTATGGTCAAGCAAATATTATTTCATAATTTTATATTGACCAT
This sequence comes from Rutidosis leptorrhynchoides, assembly GCF_046630445.1. Classification (NCBI taxonomy): domain Eukaryota; kingdom Viridiplantae; phylum Streptophyta; class Magnoliopsida; order Asterales; family Asteraceae; genus Rutidosis; species Rutidosis leptorrhynchoides. The sequence continues at coordinate 234,040,654 of NC_092343.1, forward strand.
TGTGATTATATTTTGTCTAATTATAGTTACGTAAACTGAATGAGTGAATGGTGTACTTGTGATATTTTTGGTTGAGATAAGTTCTATTTTTGCTTATTATCTTTTGTTTACGTTAAAATCTAAACTGATTTAGTTTGGATTCGATTTATGAGGATTTATGCGTTATTTTATTGAGGGACGAATGTGGGTCTTTCCCATGTTGAGAAACCTGAAAAAGTTCATTGTTGTGAGCTGCAAACGTTGGCAGCAAAAGATGTTCTTTTGCCTAACCACATTGAACCTTGCGAGGTTCTTAACTAAAACCGCTTCTGAATGCGGTTCTTACTCAGGTTAGAAAACTTGAGAAGTTCGCATGTGTGAACTTTAAGCGTTGGCAATAAAAGATGTTCTTTTATCTGACCATGCTGAACCTTGCGAGGTTCTTGGCTGAACCTTGCGAGGTTCTTGGCTGAACCTTTCGAGGTTCTTGGCTGAATCTTTCGAGGTTCTTGACTGAACCTTTCGAGGTTCTTGACTGAACCTTTCGAGGTTCTTGACTGAACCTTGCGAGGTTCTTGGCTGAACCGCTTCCCAAGTTGCTGAAGAGGAACATGATGCTCAAATTGTGAGCGCGGGTTCAGGCTTGGAATCATTAGGATTCCTTGTGCTGCAACTATGTCTTGAATGACATGGTCGATTCGTTATATAACGTCTATTCGAATAGTTTTCAGACTATTTTCGGACTCTGCATTCGAAACTAGTTATGGAATGTCTTCGGGACAGTATTGGGACAGTTTTTGACTGTTATTAAATCGGATTTGAACTTGTTTGTTTAACAATTGGGCTTAAACATGTTTGGTTTAACTGGTTTTGTTGAAACGGTTTAGTTTAATCGTTTAGTATAAACCTTTTGGTTTTAACATGTTTGGTTTACATGTTTGTGTTTAAACCTGCTTGGTTTACTTGAAGGTGATACCTATTTGGTCTACCCGGTTGGGTTTAAACCTATTTGGTTTACTTGTTTAGGTCTAACCAGCTCGGTTTACCTATTTGGTTAATACCTGATTGGTTTAACCTAGTTGAGTTGAAAGATGTTTGGTTGGTTTAACTCAGTTTGTTCACGATAAACTAGAACTTTAATGTTGGGTTGAAAACTTAAATTAGTTCAATTCATGTAATACTTGTTGTTTCGTTAACAACTTAGCAACTGAAACAACCTGTTTTGTTGAAACAGTTTTTCAGTTCAAATTTCAGATGATCTCTGAAGTTAACTTGGTTTGTTCTAACATCAATGAATGGTGAACTTATACCAGGGTTATCCGTCATGTGTGTGTTATCATGAGTCTGCCATTGATGATATTAATGGCAATGAGATTATTTTTTGCGAAAATGAATTCTGCAAAAAGGTCATGTTGACCAAAAGTGGAATGTATGTTCATAAGGGTTATGCCCAATAAATGTGAAATTTGTGTTGAAGCCAAATTAACGAGATCATCTTTCTTATCAGTTGAACGAATAACCAAAACCCTTGGTATGGTCCACACTCATGTGTGTGATTTGAGATCCATTCTAACGATGAATGGAAACAAATACTTATTTTGTTTATCGATGATAGACGAAGTTTGTTATATTTACTTGTTGAAAAGTAAAGATGAAGCAATAGATTCGTTTATTGCTTATAGAAAAACGAAGTTGAGAATCAACTTCAACGAAAAATCAAGGTTGTTTGCAGTGATAGAGGTGGTGAATATGTCACACCTTTTGCTGAATTTTGTTCAAAAAATGGCATTAGACATGAATTCACAACACCTTACTCACCCCAATCAAATGAGACTATTGAACGAAATAAATAGAACCTTGAAAGAAATGGTGATTGCCATGTTAGTGTGTTCTGGTGTAAATCGGAACATGTGGGGGGATGTCATTCTATTGACCAATTATCTTATAGATAAGATACCCCAGAGGAATCGGGATGAAACCCCATACGAGCTATGGTGGAAAAGAAATCATTCTATGAATACCTCAAAGTGTGGGGGTACCTAGCCAAGGTAAATGTTCCATTACCTGAGGACAAAAGACAAGCTTCAAGCATGTTGACTGCATATTTATTGGATATGTTGAACACAATAGTGCTTATCGCTTTATTGTGTATGAATCCAATATTTCGGATTCACAAAAAGATCTGAAAATGGAATAAAGAAACATTTCATTTGTGGAATTGTATTTCCATACCTTACAAATGAACGTGGAAGTTCGTCTACATTACAAAGGTGTTTATGTATGTGAAGTCGATTTTGTCATAGTACAAGAGATATGCTATGACATTCCTTGTGAGAAAAGCTATGGAGAATATGAATGATGCGTCTTCTATTCTCATGCTTTGGACTTGAAGTCTATAGAATACTAGACTTAGACTTGTTAATAATGATCAAATGTAGAGATCAATTAACAACTAATATTTCATTATGTTGAATTTATTTAAAGACAAAGTCGCTGTCATTGAGTAAAAGAAGGATTTGGTGTATTGTGAACATCATTGATGAGGTGAACTATTCACATGTTATGTGAATTATGAAATTGAAGATAATTATAAATATAAAGATGTCAATCTTTATTAATTTATTATCTTGAGACTTTGAGTCACCTAATCAGTATTCAGATACAAATATAATTTGAGTGCGAAACTTTTGTCAAGTTTTCTAAATTCGATGTCTCTAGGTCAAACCTAGAATATGACTAAGAATTGCTCAAATGTGCGAAAATATGGATCACAAAAGATGCAAATCTTATGTGTGGGCTTTTGAACGCCTGATTGATTAGAATCATATTAGATATATATGATTATGATATCAAGTTGCAAGACATGTGGGGGAAGCTTTGAAATGATAAGCACTAACCCTAGTTAGTTGTGTAAAATGAACACAATAGCTTGAAAATGTGAGGGTGTCTTGCATTTTGAAATGATGAGCACTAACCCTAGTTAGTTGTGTAAAATGAACACAATAGCTTAAAATTGTGGGGGTGTCTTGCATTTTGATAGCTAGAACACGATACATGATAACATGTTCTAATGTATCTAATGAGTTGTACTATATCCGACTTAGCATGTGTTGTAAGTAAGCTAAGTAGATACAAGAGTAATCCAAGTACATCTCATTAGAGTTAAGTCAGTAACAGATATCCTGCAGTGATCAAGGGACACTGTGATGCAAACTAGATATCTGATACGAATGCTTCCAGAGCGACAAGTGGGTATGTATTCACACTTGGAGGTGCGACTATATCGTGGAAATCGTTTAAACAAGATGTTATTGCTAGATCCACACCGCTTTAGATAAAGCCGGTGAAGAGGTAAATGGCTACGTCAATTCGTTAAAGATATACCATATGGTCTAAGCCGGTGTCGACTATATGTATACATTGTGATAGCCAATCGGTGATTGGTAGAGCTCATATTACAATGTGTAATGGTATGAATAAACATATGAGACGTAGACATAATGAAGTACGACAACTAATCTCTAAAGGAATTATCACTATTGACTATGTGAAGTCAAAGGATAATGTTGCGGATCCGCTGAAAAAAGGCTTAAGCAGAGAGTTAGTGTATGAGTCGTGCGTGGGAATGGGACTGAAGCCCCTGAAAGGCTAAGTTTATATGAAGGAAAATCTAACTCAGTTGACTGGAGATCCCAAGATCTGAGTTCAATAGGACAACCTACTTGTATGAACTGGCGACGGTCACCGTGGGGGAGATAATTACTAAACTAGCAACCCCTACACTTTTAAAGGGCATTTACTAATTAAGAGTAAACTTCCTAGTCCATTCCTAAAAGTGACATGTAAGAGGATAAGCCCATAGCTTTTAATGATTCAACTGAAATAACTATGCGTGGTTAATCAGTAGCCATTCGGTGGTGAATCACCTATGTGAGAGAGAAGTGGGGTCGCTTCGAAGGGTATTGTTGGGGCACAATACTTGATAAGCTCTCGCAGAACCAGGCTAATGTTCATGACCAAAACGAACATAACTATGAGGACTTGAAGTTGTCAGGAAGAGTCTTGTGTGAAACGTATTGTCGCCTACACAAACGGCAGACGAGTTCAAAGACATCGCCGTCTACTCAGAGCCAGTAGACTAAGTGCGTTTTCACAAGCGAAAGTTCAAAGGGTAACACCTACTTATCGTATGCAAGATTCAACCGCTGAAACTTAATCGGAATATTGTTGTTTCTGATATCGATCTCCATTCATGTGGGGGATTGTTGGAAAAATTGGTAAAAAACAAGTTCGTTTTCACCAACTTTGGACACTAACAAATATATGATGAATTGATATGTATCAATAAACACTTGGTGGGTTTTGTAGTCCTTGACGAGGGCTTTACAATGAACTAATGTGTGTCCAAAACGGATTAACGGTGAATGAGATATCGAATCTCAAAGTAGCTTGTTTGATACTAGATCTAGAAGGTTTGGCAATTGTCCCACATCGGAAGTGGGAGCAAACCTAAGGCTTTGATTTCCACTATAAATAGAGGCCTATAGGGTTTGTAGAAAGATAGAGCAAAAAATCATATAAGCATTCTTATATGATTAGAAGTTTCCTCTCAGCCGCAACAAGGTCTCCCCGTTCCGATTACCTTTCAGGCAAGTGTTCAAGTCCGGCAGTACGCTGCTTCGGACCGGTGTACCCTGGGAACAGACGTCGAATCTGTTTAAGGGAATTGTGTCAAACACAAGCCCGGTTCAACCTCTCATTATCAGTTAGATCGTTCTATCTATTCTTTTCGTTTTTATTATGATTATTTATTATACATATTTCTTATAAAATTATTATGTTTATGATAATATGTATAATTGTTTCAGTTTCGTATATCTATTTCCTACAGAACTTTCATCATCAAACAACATATGAAAACCTAAATCACAAGATTAAGCAAGTCAACTTTCATAATGAACTAGTTACATCAAAATATCAAAAACGAGCATACAAATTATATACACGATATCACAATGAGCCATAGACACTAATTAGAACACTTTTAAGTCAAGAACACGAATTTAAAGAAATCTAGTGATTTAAGAAAATTACCCAAATGAGATGAAATTGGTATCAAAATGTAGAGGATGAAGAGAGAATTCCAAATATGTATTTTGTTTTGATTGAAGCTTGCTAGATGTGATTTGGATGATGAATCTTGTAATGGAGAAATGAGAGAAAATGTGAAAGTATTGAAAGAAAAGAAAAATGAAATGGAAAAGAAAGAGGATGTGGGGGGTTGACTAGTCAAATGCTAGTCACCTCTTTGATACTTTGGTGAAACTAGTCGCTCGAGTTCGGTTGCGGGTGCGTGAATTACCTAAACGAGATATTTAAATTACACGAGAGTACGGGAGACGTTATAATCCAATAACGAAAATATTTTTAAGAATGTAGCTAATGGAGGATACAAATCGAGATACGAGGAATTAAATAAATAAAATAAAATAATAAAAAAAAAGAAGACAGCGTAAAAAAATAATTTAACGGAAAAATGCGGGATGTTACAATCCATTGCCATCCCTAATAACAACAGTACTAGGATAGTTAATCTACAAGCAAATATGCCCCGTATTATTATATTAAATGAAACCTCAATGCACAGTAACTACGCAGTTAACAACAGAATTAAACCACATCATATTTAGCATGAACTGTTTTCCTGTCTAATATTCGATATGTAAATGTGTAAACAATTAGAAAATAGTAAATAGTTCCTGCAAAGCAGCCACTCTTATTTTTGCCCATTGCAGGGTTAGCTGACCTTCGATGACCCTAACTTAATGTTAGGTGAAATACGGTGATGTAAGTGCTCAAGAAAGCAAAGTACATAGCATGAACAATGTCCATTGCTTGCATAATGTGTTCAAACAACAATTTTTTTTTAAAATCATAACGATTTGGGTTTTGTTGTTGTTGTAACGATCATACAATTTCAGAAGTTCTGCGTACATATATTAGTCAAAATACAAAATATTAACCAATTGTAGAGTAGTGTAGGTTCGAGTGTTTTGTACCTGGTAACACAAAGTAGGAGCAACCATGAAATAAACCGGACTTTTGAAGTTTACATCGTAAAATAACTCTGTATCTGAAGATTTGGACTCCGATTCTCCTAACAACAATATAAATGCATGTACATGATAAAATATATAAATTAGCAGTCTAAAAAAATCCTCATTGAATAAAATGTTCGCTGAGCAATTTAGGTTGCATTTAGTTTCCAATCATAACATTCACAATAGATGACTGATAAAAGGGTGCAATGGGAATGAGGAATAAATTCTTAAACCCAACTCTTAAGATGGGTATGAAGGGTTTTAAAAGACATCAATAATCAACCCCATTTCATCAAACTGATACTTGAAACTAATCACCAACAATAGGTTATGCTATTTGGATCAATGAAAAGCTGAAGGGGAGACTTTCAAACAATTACCAATCCAAACAAAGCTGAAAGCAAATAAGATCATCTTATAACATCTAAAAATCTTGCTTCTGACACGAATCTTGCTTCTGGATTTGACTAGAATTCACTTAATACTACAACAAATATCCTAATCACAACCTTTAATCGGGAAGCTCTTCTGTGACAGATATGTTACTATATATACGTAGGTACTAACCCTCGTTGTAACGTTAAGCATATATAACTACTTACCCTGTATTCTAAGATTGATCAGTCCCTAGCACTTGGTTATAGCCACGTGAGTAATTGGAATGGGTGATATGTGAATTAGACTTCTAAACCCGACAAGGTCTCACCATAACAATGTTATAAGTTTTAGATAAATATCAACATGTATAATGATTATAACATATAGACGAAAGCATAAGATGAAAGCAATTTAAAGATAACCAAAGGATATTTTTGTAATCCCTAGGTAAAAGAATAGTAACAAAGGATAATAATAACAAACTTGATCATCCACTCTTTATCTTCATTATTATAAAACGTATACGAAAAGGGATGAGGTTGATAATGTTCACAATGGTAGCCCCGTAATTATCCACAACTTCGGGGATAAATCGGTAATTTGTCTTTTTTTTGGGCTTATCACCAAACTACCCATTTTTTTGAAGCTTGTTGACTGATAGCCCTAAAAAAAAAGTTTGACAATTTGCCCTCACAAGGCGCAAGACACCTTGCGTCTGTGCGACCTTGCGTCTATGCGACCTTGCGACTTTGCGACCTTGCGTCAATGACAGACGCAAAAAATAGCCTTGCGTCCTTGCGTTTTGCATCTTGCGTCTTTGCGTCTTGCGTCTTATCCCGATAAGATTTCCATGATTTCGTGGATAAGATTTTGTACGATTTTTGTACTATTACGGATAACACTTTATTTCTTTTTTGTTCTTATATCTGAAACTACATTCTGCACAGCTTCAATTTCACTTCATTTCCACATAAATCATATAATTTCAAGCATCATTAAGGTAAGTTTCCACCATTTTTTCTCTTGTTGTTTTAAATAATGAGTTGTAGTGGTAATGAAACCTTTGTTATTCATATATGTTGTGGTGGTTCTTTTCAATTTATTAATAACTTACATATGTATTTGCCTCTAGATTGTTTTAGAACACGATTAAAACTCCCAGTTTCTCCCCAAAAACCAATTACTCGAAGAATATTGTTAAAAAATGTTCTTAGAAAAATTAATTTGATACCTAATGCTCCTATTTCAATGAGATATGTTGTCGATAATCTTGTTTTTGATATTACTGATGATTATGAAGACTTTCGTGATTTTCTACAACATGCAATATCAAATGCTCCTATTGATATTTACATTGTCGACAAAGTTACAATGCATCAACTCCCAGAAAACTTACAGTCATTGCAAATCCTACCAATACACAATGTCCATCAAAACCCACCAACACACGATGTCCAACAAAACCTACCACCAAGCGAGGCCCAAACAAACCTTCAGACACCCAATTTGGAAGAAGCACGACCTGAAGTACCACCTCCAAACACAGAAGAGTTTATTTCCTCAACTATGGAGTTGAGAACGTATGTAAAATTAAAAAAACAGATCACCCTTTTCAATCAGTTTCGCGTCTAGTGATTCGGAGGAAGAAAATGACAGAGAAGATCAAGATGAACATGAAGAAGAGGAAGAAAAAAAGGATGTATTCTGGAATATGCCACTTTTATTGAGTGAGCATGACCAAGAGACCGAATCTGAATCTATGAGCCAAATAACAACCAGTTATAGAGTATCCGATTTGATTAAAGTTCGACAAACCTTTTTAAACAAGGATGATTTTGTAAACCACCTATACACAAAATGTCTTGAAGAAAACTTTCAAATTAAGCCTGTAAAGTCGGACAAATCTCGATTCACCGCTAAATGCATGTTGCCAAATTGTGAGTGGAAATGTAGTGCATACAAAATACGCCACACTGACAACTTCATCGTAAAGAAATTGCATGACGTACACACATGCTCACGTACCCAAATTATGGGAAATAATAAACATGCAACCAAAAAGGTGCTAGGAAGTATTCTGATGGAATCGTTCAAAGCTGCAAATTGAGACTATAAACCAAAAGATATATGTGATGATTGGCAACCGTTTTCGGGTGAGCATTTCTTACAATCAAGCATGGAGAGCCAAGTGTCATGCAATAGAGATGCTCCATGACAGTATGGATGACTCGTTCCGAATGCTTCCCATTTATCTTCATAACATTAAGATTCATAACCCAGGAAGCATGACAAATGTGGTGACTGACAATAAAAATAGATTTGTGATGTGTTACATGTCTTTTGGTGCAGTTGTAAGTATCACTCATCCTAAAATTGTTTTATCTTAAACTAATAGCAATCTCATTTGATTTGTTTGCGTGCAGATTCGATCATTTGTCCAAAATGTTCGCCCTATTATCATCGTTGATGGTGCACATTTGAAAGCTGGATACTTGGGTACAAATTTAGTTGCTGTTGCAATGGATGCCAATAACGGAATTTTGCCATTGGCTTATGGAATTGGTGAAGGCGAGACAAACGAGGTTTGGTCATGGTTTTTTGGCAATCTAAGAGATCATTTAGAGAGTTGTGGTATGAGTAATCGCATGTCAGAGATTACCTTTATTTCGGATCGTGCTCCTTCAATAGCACATGGTATTTCAAATGTGTTTCCTGAGGCCTTTCACTCTTTTTGCGCACGTCATCTATTCTGCAACATAAAAACGATGTCCAACAAATTCAAATATTTTGAGTGGCACTATTGGAAAATGGTTAAGGCTTATCGTTTGTCAGATTTTCAAGATCATGTTAGTGTATTTGAACGAAGATTAAAAGCGTCTCACAAGTATCTAAATGACGTTGGTTTCAACAAATGGTCCAGAAGTCAAGCTGATCATGTTAGGTATGCATACCTTACTAGCAACAGTGTAGAGTCTATTAACGCTCTATCCAAACACGCTCGCAAACTACCAGTTTGCATGTTATTGGAATTTTTTCACGCTTCAATACAGGATTGGTTTTTCAAACATCACAACAAAGCAGTTAGTCTTACTTCAACGGTTACTCCATATGTTGAACGTAAATTAGGTAAGAGGACGAACAAATCAAGAAGATGGCAAGCATTTCCATCGACAAACAATCTAATAGAGGTGCGTGATGGAAGGAAAAACGGCTTCGTTAGTCTAGAAGATAGAACTTGTACATGTGGGCAATGACAATTATCAGGAATACCTTGCGGACACGTAATTGCAGTAGCACGCCTCTTCGGAGTGGAAGATGTTACATGTTATGTATCACATTGGTTCTTGTCTCAAACTTATGTAAATACATATTCCGAACACATCCTTCCTTTGCCCCATTGATCCGAATGGTCGGATCCAGGGCCCAAGATCTTGAAAATCGTAAACCCCCCAATTCAAAAGAAAAGAGCACCTGGACGCCCAAAAAGTACCGATCGGATTCCATCTCAAGGTGAAGAAACTGAAAAGAGAGTAAGAACATGTACTCGTTGCAAGCAAGCAGGTCATAACCGAACAACATGTAGCGCTTCTTATGACCTAACCGGTGAATCTACTTCTCAGAGGGTTAAAAAAACAGCATCAAAATCAAAGTCAAAGTCGAAAGAGAAAGTCGAACCTTCGCAAGCTTATCAGTCTCAATTTTATCAAACGTATGACTTAGACCAGAATTAGTTAGTTCATGTTTTAGTTTGTTGTTTATCAGTCTCATTTTGTTGTTTATGTTTTGTCTTTATTGCAAAATTAATGTTTACTAGTTTAAATCTGTGTTATGAAAGTTTTTGTGCTATTGTAAGGACGCAAGGACGCAAATACACAACTTGCGTCTGTCATTCAATCAGACGCAAGCACGCAAGCAAAAACTTGCGCCTGTCATTCAATCAGACGCAAGGACGCAAGAAGAAAATTGCGTCTGTCATTCAATCATACGCAAGCACGCAAGCAAAAACTTGCGTGCGCCTTTAAATAAGACGCAAGGTCGCAATAGAGACCTTGCGTCTGATACATAACCAGAAGCAAGGACGCAAAAAAAGCCTTGCGTCTGTCCCAAAATATTTACATTCAAAAATTACATGTATAATAATTACATCTACAAGTTAACTACGTAACAACCTTTGGGTCCTTTGGTTCCTCTGGTGGTGGTGGTTCCTGTGTGTCAAAGCGTGCACGGAAGAATGTTCGTGCCATTCGAATCCTATAGTCCTTAGCAGCCTTTTTAGGGTCTCCAAGGACGCAAAAATGATTCTTGCGCCTGTAACAAGTATAACCTAGTGACAACACGCAAGGACGCAAGGACATACTTGCGATATACGCAAGGACGCAAGGTCATCCTTGCGACATACGCAAGGACGCAAGGTTTATCTTGCGTCCTCTTGCGATACACAAATCTGATCTGTTCAAATAGAAACTGCTGTATATACACTATAAAGAAAACTCTTGGAGATATTAACTAACCATTATATGTAGAAGTTTCAGGTAGTCAGACACTGTAAAGGTTTCAGCAGATGCACGCTTCCAAAATAAAGCTCTTGGTACTCCATCCTTGTCAGTTTTGGTTGCAAAACTTTTAATGGTACGACGGTATGCCTCGAGGATCCAAATCTTAAACGCCTACATAAAACCAGCCAAAGTGTAAGCCTTTCCACCCCCACTCTCTAATTGGCTTTCTCGAACCTCAAAACCTTCGCTCACCGCTGAGTAAGTAGCATCCCAAATACGAGACCCCCATGTAACGACCCGGATTTTTCCGATCGTTTTACACTTATAAGATTAATATTTACATAAATTAAACCTTACCAACATGTTAAGCAATCAAACTCATTAAGATTTGGTAATTTGAAATGATTTTTATACAAACATTTGGCCACCCAGTCTGTCTGACGATTCACGAACGTCATAATTTGAAATAATTATATAATGATGTATATATGGATATATATACTCTTATGATTTGTTAAAATGATATTTAAGTATCTCATTATATATAATAATAATTGGTTATATACATAAAATGAGACTACTAACTTAAAGACTTCAAGACTATATACATATATATAACGATTAACGTTGTAATAACTTCTAAATTAAAATGTATATATATGTATTGTATTAATATGAATTAATACACTTTTAAAGGACTTAAGTACATATATACTAACATACTTATACTCAACAAAGATAGCTATATTCATATTCCCATTCAATTCCATCAAGAATTCTATTCGTATTCATTCGGTATTTACACCCGTATCATACCCAGCTTCCATACTTCAATACTATGAGTATATACCAATATGAAATACCAATTATTACCTCCTTAGCAGCCCTATGAGTCACAAGACAAGAATAAACATGATGGAACCAACATTTTAACTTCTAGTATGCATTATTATGCTATATTCCAAATTTTGATAAAGTTATTATGCTATATTCCAAATTTTGATAAAGTCTCTTAACCATATGCATGACCAACGAATTTTAACCCTCTTTTTACTCATCCATATCATCTATTTAACCCACCTTCACTCTCATAATATTCACACACAAGAACTCCAAGTATTCTCTTCATTTCTTACTCTTTAAACACTCTTTAAACACACATACTTCAAGTCTATACTTTCAATCTTTTGAATCCATTTCAAGAACTCTTTGAAGATCAAGAACATCACTTTTATCTCAGCAACTTTGTTCAATTGATTTGAGGTAGTCACCTTATTCATAATCTTATTCGATTCATATTCATATAGCTATCTTATTTTGAGTTTATAACTAATAACAACAAGAACATATTTTAGATCATTTCTAAACTTGTTCGCAAACAAACTTAATCCTTCTAACTTGACTTTTAAAATACTTCAACACATGTTTTATGACAGTATGTCAAGCTAACATAAGGATATAAAACTTGTAAACACGAAGAACACCTTAAAACTAAACATACGCCGTCATAGATCATCGGGGGCTGTTTTGGGTTTGATTTTAAAAACCTATCCTAAACTTTTAATTAAAAGAATTCCTTTGGTGAAAAATCTTATTTTATATGGATGTGAAACATATCCAAAAATCATGGTCATACTCAAAGTGAAAGTATGTTTTTCAAAAGAGTCATCAAGATGTCGTTCTTACGACGGATATGACTATCTTCTTGTATTTGACACCTAAACTGTATTTTCGACTATAAACATATTGTTTTTCTGTTTAGATTGGTAAATAACTTTTCGATACAAAACTATGGCAAGTCGAATCACTCAAAACGGATTTGTAACGAAGAAATTATGGGTAAAATAAAATTGGATATTTTTGCTTGTTTTTAGCCACGGTTTTGATTAATAAAAATGGATGCTAACCTTATCCTAGCTAACTTACCTTGTATCCTACATGTATTTATACATGTCTTGTTCCTGAGCTTATGGAAATACAATTTATAATAGTCGTGATTAAGTTCTACGACAATATATTATAGTCTTAATAAAGATCGTAAGACACCATATATATATATGACTTGATCACCGTGGATCCGTATACAGCGTTTTGACATATCATATCGACCCATCTATATATATATTTCGGAACAACCATAGGCACTCTATATGTGAATGTTGGAGTTGGCTATACAGGGTTGAGGTTGATTCCAAAATATATATATACTTTGAGTTGTGATCGAGCCTGAGACATGTATACAATGGGTCGCGGATTGCTTCAGATAATATACATATTATGTGTCTTACTATATTAAGACAATATATTATAGTGTTAGTGAATTCTAACACAATATACGCATTTATATTTATATATATATTTATACTGTTGGACTATCGGACTATTGGACTATCGGACTATTGGACTGTCGGACTATTGGACTACTAACAAAGGACAATTAAAATTATCACAAGTATCATAAGTATGGAATATTAATTATATATATATACATATCTTGACACAAGAATATTATTATTAGGTTCGTGAATTTGTCAAAGGCCAAGTCTTATTACCATCTATTCGGAAATCATCACAAGTGAGTTATAGTCCCATTTTTACTATCTAATTATTTTTGGGATGAGAATATATGCTATTTTTATAAATTTTTTTCGAAATAGACACAAGTACCGGAAACTACATTCTATGATTGATTGATTACACCGGATATCACCCCCTTTTTATTCTGGTAACCTAAGAATTAGTGTTTATTATAATTGCCACTAATTGACGCGAATCTTAAAGATAGATCTATGAGCTTTATAACACGCTTCAGTCAAAGGGTTTGACTGCTTTAGTTCTTCGAGGTATTTATAGTATAGTAGCTGCGCGCTGTATACTGGGGGATATTCTATATGCATCTTGTTAAGGTCGGTTACCAGGTGTTTATCATATGAATGATTTTTATACACATAATTTGTGTATGCCATTTATAAAATAAAATCTTGTGGTCTATTATTATTATGAATTACTATGTAGGTTTAAACCTATAACTCACCAACATTTTTGTTGACTTTTTAAGCATGTTTATTCTCAGGTATGAATTAAGTCTTCCGCTGTGCATTAGCTCATATTAAGGATACTATTTGGGACCATTTAAGCCAGGATTCAAGAACGTTGCATTCGAGTCATTGAAGATCATTAGAGACTATTACTAAGTAAATGACAAATTAGGTCATTTGGATATTATGAAATGTTAGGCGAACATGTCAACTTTTGATGTAATGTTAGATTGCCTTTTAAGAATAAATGCAACGTTTGTAAAATGTATCATATAGAGGTCAGGTACCTCGCAATGTTATCATATGTTATTGTATTCGTCCCTATGGATTGGGTCGGGTCGTCTCATGTGGTATCAGAGCGTTGGTCTTAGCGAACCAGGCCTTGCATTAGTGTGTCTAACTGGTAGTTGTTAGGATGCATTAGTGAGTCTGGACTTTGACCGTGTCTACATGTCAAAAGTTTTGCTTATCATTTCTAGTCGGAAATCATCTGTTTATCATCCTTAGGAAACTGCCTGCTTATCATTCTTAAGTCTAGACACGTCTTACTGCATTTAGTGCATCGATAGTGTATAGACAAAAATTCATATCTTAGCGTATCTGTTACCATAGACATTGCTTGACATATTTCAAAAATTCTCCGTATATCACGGGATTTTGGTATTATATATACATATGTAAATTATGTATTGAAGAGTACCAAACCCAATTTCTATAATCTATTCCAAACCAAAAATTCATTTCTCTGACTATACAAGATGGATTCTTCATCCAGTTCGAATTCCTCCGACTTCGATAGCTACGCCGATATGGATTTCCATTCGAGCTCCGAGAACAGCGTCACCGGAATGGATCAACCAATTTCCCATCATCTATTCTGGATGAATTGGGGATGGGTTCGTAATATACTAAATCTCTGGAGGCAAGAAGAAGGTGATCCATTCCATCCACCAAATTGTCCTCTTAACGATGAACCTGAAGCACTTACCGGCGAACCTATTCGAAACACCATTTTCTCGCTCATTTCTAGAGTATCTCATCATGACTACATACTATCCCATATTTCGAATCTTGTTCATTCGCTCGTTCCAACCGTCAATCATTCCGGTATAAGAGAAGAATTCAACGAGCTTCGCGCTCGAGTAGTGGCTCTGGAGAATATGGTGCAAAACCTACGCGCACCAGCAGCAGCACCAGCAGCATAACCAACATCACCAGTACCATCAGCATCATCACCAACAGCAATAGTACCAACAACATCCACAACCCACGACTCAACATCATACTCGATACCTCGGATATCAACATCATACGCCCCAAAGATACCAAGGAATATTAGCAATAATGAGTCAAGATGTATTGACTCATTCTTCGTGAAGAATTATATATGTATACTTTATATATACATATATATGATTTGGAACAATAATAAATCTTGTCGTACTAAGCAATTACGTGTGAATCTCAACTAGTATGCACTATTTGGTTAATCCATATCACTAATATGCTATGATGTACATCCTTTGTTAATGACTTAGCAATCGTTAATCACTGCTTCAACACAATAAACTCCATTTCATAATAAATCAAGTGTAACGACGAATGTATTGATTCATAACTTCATTAGCGAAATATTTCGCGACAATTATGAAATCTCTAAAGTTTTGGAGATTATTCATTCTTGTTCCAACTATAAATCAAATGAGTTTAATATTATATTAACTCATTAAATCCATGATTACATCTGAAGGAAAATATATATGTACGTATATTTTCATAAAGACTGTAATTAGAACTCTTTTGTACAAACTGTTAATTGTGAAAATATTTTAACGGGTAGGTAATACCCTAGAAATATTTATAATTCACATTAAATATGTTACACTGTACATTTTTCAATTCCGATTCTCATGAATTGTATTCATTCGTATTCTGTGATGAATTATCACATCAAACCACCGAAACTATCATTCATTCCTTTTGAAATTTACAACATTTCTTCGTCAACCGTTAGATCCATTGACGGTTACATCCTGCGATCAACGCTCAAAATTCTTGAAAACACCTCGGATTGATAATCAATGATTCAGATTCATTAACCTTGAGAATGCTGATGAAGCAGCAAAAAATGTAAACGACTTTAACAGTCAAAAGTTTGATAATGAAGTACAGTGTGTTGGTAAAGCTCAGAAAAAGAGAAGGTTTGAAACTGGAAAACGGATTGAGCAAAGTATGAAGGAGGCTGTGGATAAATCACAAGGACAGAATCTGCCTTCAAAGAATCCAAATGATTCAGTACCTGCTGAAACCATCAGTAGGAACCCCACTTCTTATTCTAAAACTTTCACAGACAAATATTCTTCATCATCATCTTATCTTAGATATTATAAGATATCTTCATATCTTCCGTTATACATATTCTCCATATTTTTGGAAAATTTTTTTCATAACTACCCTTATCTAAAATTATTTATCACTCCGTAACATCTGCGTTACAACATAAAAGAAACTGTGTTAGTTCCTAAGTTCTAAAACCTTCGAGTTTAAAATAGGAATGTTCTGAAGCAGTGTTGGGAACTGATGCATGAATTAGTATAATATAATGAAACTTGATCAACTTCATTATATTACAGTAAGTCATGTTAAGTTTCTAATGAAATGTGATGATTCACAGTACCATCATCATGTGCCATGTTACACGGCTCTTACATTCTATCCAATTCTCAAACATAATAGGAACATGTCATCCTGACAGTTCTATCTTTTCCGGGGTATTCTGGTAATTTGACAAATCAAAATTGTTCTATTACCATTTCTTTCTTAGAGCATTAGCTATACTCATTTCGAATCTCATATCTACAAATTCCGGACCATTACTCGCTTGACTCGAAGTCGGGAAGAGAAAACGAAAGTATGAAGCTTTGAAAAATAATGAAGAATACAAAGGCCGAAAATCACCCAGGATTTACAAACCGTGTATATCAATACGTATTGCAACGTAAAGACACGGGAGAATTAAAAACATTATAATTCCGAGGAAAGGATAGAAGTAAATAGATTCTTCTGGCGATAAATGAAAGAGAAGAATGAAAGATATGAAAGTTAGAAGTATAACAAGAATTAGAACGGGATGGAGCATTTAAAAGAATACTTTAAGGTATGAGTTGAGGGAGAAAGGATAGAAGATGTGAGTTGTGGAAATAAGGAAGAGAAGGAAGTGGATTTATAGCAAAATATTCGACAAATAAATCGAAACAGATCGCCGCACTAAATCAAAGAAGATCTTGATCGCCAAAGAACCAAATCTTATTACGTAAGATTTTCCATAAATTCCGGAAATCAATTCTAATCACGTTATCGGTTCAAACAAATCCATATTTACTCAATTCACTCTTTTGTGATAGCTTCACTTGTGCGCTTCACTTGATCGAACCGTTGTATCTATACCTCCCAATAATGATAAAACTCCATTGTCATCTCATATACGTCATGAAAACACCCATATTGTTATCCATGACGATCTCTATCAAATTTCGAGACGAAATTTATTTAACGGGTAGGTAATGTAACGACCCGGATTTTTCCGATCGTTTTACACTTATAAGATTAATATTTACATAAATTAAACCTTACCAACATGTTAAGCAATCAAACTCATTAAGATTTGGTAATTTGAAATGATTTTTATACAAACATTTGGCCACCCTGTCTGTCTGACGATTCACGAACGTCATAATTTGAAATAATTATATAATGATGTATATATGGATATATATACTCTTATGATTTGTTAAAATGATATTTAAGTATCTCATTATATATAATAATAATTGGTTATATACATAAAATGAGACTACTAACTTAAAGACTTCAAGACTATATACATATATATAACGATTAACGTTGTAATAACTTCTAAATTAAAATGTATATATATGTATTGTATTAATATGAATTAATACACTTTTAAAGGACTTAAGTACATATATACTAACATACTTATACTCAACAAAGATAGCTATATTCATATTCCCATTCAATTCCATCAAGAATTCTATTCGTATTCATTCGGTATTTACACCCGTATCATACCCAGCTTCCATACTTCAATACTATGAGTATATATGTCATAACCCGTCCTTAACCATAAGAACGCGTTAGATAACGTATGATTTCATTGCGAGGTATTGACCTCTATATGAGACATTTTTAAAAGAAAAACTGCATATATTATACATTACAAACCACAACCATTATTTTTGTTACAAGCTTAAGACAATAAAAAGAAGATTAACGTTTAGCGATAATCTTCGACTTACAAACTTTACAAATGACGACAACAACACGGTTTCTAGCATATTTTACAGTACAACATCTCGGATATGCAGTTTTATTTTTGACACAAACATGCGTACGCAAGATCCTGGTTAGATCCAACATGATGCAGCGGAAGCTTTAGAAATCACCTGAGAATAGACATGTTTTAAAAGGTCAACATAAAGTTGGTGAGATATAGGTTTAATGCCGGCAGCAATGTATATATAGACCACAAGATTTCGTATATAAACAGTTTAATAAAAGTATTCTAAGTGATTGAGCACTTGGTAACCATACTTAACATTTTCACGTCGCATATTCCCTTTAATATGAAATCTTACTACACCGTACCAAGTGTAGTCACAAAACGAAGTACTGTGCAACCGTTGAATACTGGTCGTCCAGTCCGGTTGGGGTTGTCAGGCCCGATAGATCTATCAACAGGATTCGCGTTTACAATACCGCTGTAAATATTAGTTACCAAGCTACAGGGAAGTATGCCAGTGGTACAACTCAACGTAGAATATATTTTTCAGTTACTTGTGTCCATAACGTAAAACATAAAATACATGTATTCTCATCCCGAAATATTTAGAGTTTAAAAGTGGGACTATATACTCACTCTTGTCTTGATGATATATATATTTTGACTCGGTCTTCCGGTTGATATCACGAACCTATCCATATATAATGTATCAATATGTTTTCATTTTAAAACAAACGTTATATATATATATACTTGTTATACTTTTAATACATTGAATATTTCCTTAGTCCGAAGTTAGCAGTCCGAGGTTAGCAATTCAATTTTAATGGTTCATTTTTAGATGTTTAATATACCCGCAATGAATAAATACAACCCCCAACGAAATAAATAAAACTCCCGTAAAACCCCATCATAAATGTATTGGTCGAGATTAATCTTGACCCACGGTACCGGTGTTGTCAAATGACGTATTGCGTACATAAAGTACCTGTGTTGTCAAATGACGTATTGCGTACAAACATGGGATCTTATGATTAATCTTCTCGTGTTGCTTACGGGTGATCCTGAACCATATGAAATTGAATTATGAGTACATATATATAAAATATCATGTTATCTTAGAAGTATGTGATTTTATGTAAATTTTTCCAATGAATCCCGAAGTTGAAAATGTCTAGGATAGCCAATTTTGTTTCGGTCATAGTTTCTTCGTTACAAGTCCGTTTTCGTTGATTCAAATTGCCATCTTCTTGGATCGAGTTCTTCTATAAGACTATGAACTGTAAATACCTTGGTTTGTATTCAAAATCATACGGCATAGATGAAAGTTTAGTGATACATATGAAGTTAAACATTTTTGTTACAACAAAATCATTTAATGACCATTTTTCCAAAAATACTTATACTTTGAAAAACCAAGTTTTACCTTGTTAAATTAGCATATACATAAGTTATATTACAGGTCTTGAAGTATTTTAAAAGTTAAGTTAGAAGGATCTATTTAGTTTGCAAACAAGTTTGAAAACATTCAAACTATGTTCTTGTTGTTAAACTTTTGTACCACAAAATAAGATAGCTATATATATATGAATCGAATAAGGTTATGAACATAGATTCTACCTCAAGTTCCTTGGATGAAGTTGCTGTAAAGGAGAAGTAAGAAGCTAGAATCAAAAGGGTGCTAGAGGTGGATGAAAGATTGAAAGTAAGTTGGTGTTCTTGGAGGGTTTTCTTGAAGTGTTTTTGTATGGTTTTCTTATGGTGTTTTAGTATGGTTTTTGAAGCTAGATCTTCAAGGTAAGTTGCTGAATGATTATGGAGGTTAAGAGTGAAGAGAGAGTGTGTGTTTATCTTAAGAAATTTGGAGTTAAAATGAAAGAAAATGATGATACATATATAGGCCTTAAAAAAAGAAATAAGGACAAAAGTTTCAAGTTATGATTTCATGTATCTAGCCTTATTTGCATCCAAATTCAATTACCTAGCCCTAATGGCATGAACATTGGCTGGTTAGGTGGTGATTTTGATGTGTATTTACTATTAGTAAATACGTATAGGAGCTGGGTATGATACGGTACATATACCGTAGATATACGTATAGAAATTTTGTGAAAAATGGAATGAGGATTCAAATATAGCTATCTTTTGTGAATACACTTATATGGTTTTATGTATTTAAATCTTTAAAAGTGATTAAATACATTACTTATACGATATATGTATAAACATTATAAGTCTTAAGTATTTATGTCAAATAACGTTACGTATTGTTATCGTTTTGAAAACTTAAGTTAGTAGTTTCAAAATATACTTATAACTTATTGTTATTAATACAAAATGAGATATTAAAACATTCATTAATCATGTTAAATATGTATATATACACATATATACACAAACGTATAATTATCATATATTGCATAGTTCGTGATATCATCGGTCAAACTAGACGGTCAAACGTTGTGTAAAACTCCTTTCGGAAACATAAGTCTCAACAATTTGGATTGCTTATCATGTTGGCAAGGTTTAATTTATGTAAATATTAATCTTATAAGTATAGAATGATCGAAAAAGTGCGGGTCGTTACATTACCTCCCCGTTAAATAAATTTCGTCCCGAAATTTTAAAATTGTACCTATTTTGCGTCATCGAGAAACAAGTGTGGATACTTTTGCTTCATCTGATCCTCTCATTCCCAAGTAAACTCGGGACCTC
The DNA here is from genome assembly GCF_046630445.1 of Rutidosis leptorrhynchoides. Lineage (NCBI taxonomy): Eukaryota > Viridiplantae > Streptophyta > Magnoliopsida > Asterales > Asteraceae > Rutidosis > Rutidosis leptorrhynchoides. Next base: position 234,061,664 of record NC_092343.1, read on the forward strand.
TTCGAGCATTCCAACGAACCTTAACAATCGGTATATTGCTCTGTTTGAGCTGTTTAACTTCACGGTCCATGATTTCGATTGGTTCTTCGACGAATTGTAGTTTCTCGTCGACATGGATTTCTTCAAGAGGAATGGTGAGGTCTTCCTTTGCAAGACACTTCTTAAGGTTTGAGACGTGAAAGGTATTATGTACTCCGGCGAGTTGTTGCGGTAATTCGAGTCGATAGGCTACCGGTCCAATGCGTTCGATAATCTTGAATGGGCCTACGTATCTTGGACTCAATTTACCCCTTTTGCCGAAACGTATCACACCTTTCCAAGGTGACACCTTTAGCATAACCATGTCCCCAACCTGAAACTCTAATGGTTTCCTTCGGACATCGGCGTAGCTCTTTTGGCGACTACGGGCTGTTTTCAATCTCTCCTTGATTTGCACTATCTTCTCAGTCGTTTCATGTATGATCTCGGGACCAGTTAATTGTCGATCTCCTACTTCATTCCAACAGATAGGAGATCTACACTTCCTTCCATACAATGCTTCGAATGGCGCAGCTCCAATGCTCGCATGATAACTATTATTATACGAGAATTCTGCTAACGGTAGATATTTATCCCATCCGTTTCCAAAATCGATCACACATGCCCTGAGCATGTCTTCGAGAGTCTGAATCGTTCTCTCACTCTGTCCATCGGTTTGTGGATGATATGCGGTACTCATATCCAACCGAGTTCCTAGTGCCTCCTGTAATGATTGCCAGAACTTTGAAGTAAATCTACTATCACGATCGGATATAATGGAAATAGGTATTCCATGCCTTGAAACAACTTCCTTTATATACAATCGTAATAGTTTCTCCATTCTATCCGTTTTCTTGATAGGCAAGAAATGTGCAGATTTGGTGAGACGATCAACAATCACCCAAATGGTGTCGTATCCCCAGGCAGTCTTTGGTAACTTTGTGATGAAATCCATGGTGATACCATCCCATTTCCATTCTGGGATTTCTGGTTGTTGAAGTAACCCTGACGGCTTCTGGTGTTCTGCTTTGACTTTGGAACAAGTCAAACATTCTCCAACATATGTTGCAACATCGGTCTTTAAGTTAGGCCACCAATAACGTGTCTTAAGATCTTGATACATTTTTCCAACTCCAGGATGTATCGAGTATCTTGTCTTATGTGCCTCGTTCAGTATCAACTTCCTTAATCCACCCAACTTCGGTACCCAAATACGGTTTGCAAAATATCGAATTCCATCTTCCCGTACAACAAGTTGTTTCTCGTACTTTTTCATTATTTCATTCTTTATGTTTTCTTTATTGAGTGCTTCTTGTTGAACCTCTTTGATTTGCGAGTTGAGATTCATGCGAATTTTTATATTCATTGCTCGAACTCGAATTGGTTCTCGTTCCTTTCTGCTTAAAGCATCGGCCACCACGTTCGCCTTCCCGGGATGATAACGAATTTCACAATCATAGTCGTTTATTAACTCGACCCACCTACGTTGCCTCATGTTCAGCTGTTTCTGATCAAAAATATGTTGAAGACTTTTATGATCAGTAAACACGGTGAATTTAACCCCATACAAGTAGTGTCTCCACATCTTCAATGCAAACACGACTGCTCCCAATTCTAGATCATGCGTCGTATAATTCCGCTCGTGAATTTTCAATTGTCGGGATGCAAATGCAATCACTTTCTTCCGTTGCATAAGAACACAACCAAAACCTTGTCGCGAAGCGTCACAATATATTTCGAAATCATCGTTCCCTTCTGGTAACGATAATATAGGCGCCGTAGTTAACTTCTTCTTCAATATTTGAAATGCGTTCTCCTGCTCCGAGGTCCATTCGTATTTCTTCCCTTTTTGCGTTAACATTGTCAACGGCTTAGCTATTCGGGAAAAATCTTGAATAAACCTTCTATAATAACCGGCCAAACCCAAAAATTGGCGTATCTGCGTTGGTGTCTTAGGAGTCTCCCATTTTTCAATAGCTTCAGTTTTTGCTGGATCAACCTGAATTCCTTCGCTATTAACAACGTGACCAAGAAATTGCACTTCTTTCAACCAAAAAGCACACTTAGAAAATTTAGCATATAGCTGTTCTTTTCTTAACAACTCCAATATTAACCTTAAATGCTCTTCATGCTCTTGCTCACTCTTGGAATAGATAAGAATATCATCAATGAAAACGATAACAAACTTATCTAAATACGGACTACAAACTCGATTCATGAGGTCCATGAATACAGCTGGCGCATTTGTCAATCCAAACGGCATAACCAAAAATTCGTAATGACCATAACGTGTCCGAAAAGCAGTTTTCGGAATGTCCTCTTCTTTAACGCGTAGTTGATGATAGCCCGATCTTAAGTCGATTTTCGAATAAACACATGATCCTTGCAATTGATCAAATAAGTCATCAATTCTCGGTAGTGGATACCGATTCTTGATAGTTAACTTATTTAATTCACGATAGTCTATACACATCCTAAAAGATCCATCTTTCTTCTTAACAAACAAAATTGGAGCTCCCCACGGTGAAGTACTCGGTCGTATGAATCCACGGTCCAGTAATTCTTTTAACTGACTTTGAAGTTCTTTTAACTCGGACGGTGCAAGTCTATATGGAGCACGAGCCACTGGTGCAGCTCCTGGTACTAAATCTATTTGAAATTCTACCGATCTAAATGGAGGTAATCCCGGCAATTCTTCCGGAAAAACTTCAGGAAAATCTCTTGCCACAGGCACGTCGTTGATACACTTTTCTCTCTTTTCGACTTTATTAACATGTGCTAAAATAGCGTAACATCCCTTTTCTAAACACTTCTTGGCTTTCAAACAGCTAATGAGTTTTAGCTTTGAATTACCCTTCTCTCCATAGATCATCACCGGTATTTTATCCTTACCAGGAATACGAATTGCCTTCTTGGCACAAACAACTTCCGCTCCTATTTTGGACATCCAGTCCATGCCGACTATTACATCAAAACCTCCTAATTCTACGGGTATTAAGTCGATTTTAAACGTTTCTCCGGCTAGATTTATTTCACAATCACGACAAATTTTATCGGCTTTAATTAGTTTACCATTAGCTAACTCAATCAAGTACTTAGCATCTAGAGGTAATGATGAACAATTCAATTTAGTGTAAAAATTTATACACACGTAACTTCTATCGGCGCCAGTATCAAATAAAATAGATGCTGATAAGTTATTAATGGTAAACGTACCCGTAACAAGCTCCGGGTCTTCTCGTGCCTCTCTAGCATTAATGACAAACGCTCTTCCACGTGCAGGTCCGCCATTCTGATTCGGACACTGGCTCTTATAGTGACCTTGTTTTCCACACCCAAAACAAGTAATGTTAGCCAAAGCAGTTCTATTTGCGTTGGTGGCAGGAGTCTTGTTACCATTTGCATTTGTAACGAGAGCCTTACAATCTTCAGCAAGATGTCCCTGTCTATTGCATTTGGTGCACAACACACTACAGTAACCAAAGTGATGTTTGTGACATCGGTTGCATAAAGGACTTTGTCCTTTGTAAGCAAAGCCTGAACCACTACCCGCACCTTTCGTGGTTTCTTGTTTCTTATAAGGTTGTTGTTGGTTACCTCGATCATAACCTCCATTCCACTTTTTCTTGTTCCCCAATACCTTCACCTCAGTATTGAATGCTTTCTTGTCCAAAATGACCTGATCCATTAGCTCGTTCGCCATGGTTATAGCTTCATGAATTGTTTTAGGTTTCGATGCCGTAACGTTTGCCTTGACCTTGCTGGGCAAACCACCTTTGTACATTTCAATCTTCCGTGCTTCGGTTGGAACTAATTCAGGACATAGTAAAACCAATTCCATGAATCGCTGATTGTAGTTGGTGATTTCAGTACCAACCACCTTCAAACTTCGTAACTCATCTTCTAACTTAATAACCTCATTCCTTGGACAATACTCGGTGATTATCATTGCTTTGAATTCTTCCCATGGAGTATCATAAGCTACATCTCCTCCTACCGCCTTCACATAATTCTTCCACCATGTGAGTGCACTATCTTGTAAAGTGCACGATGCAAACTTGGTCATGTCTTTTTCATCACAACCACTGATTTTAAACACCGTCTCCATCTTTTCTATCCATCGGGTTAAACCGATCGGTCCTTCCGTTCCACTGAATGATGATGGCTTGCAAGCTTGAAACGTCTTGTAGGAGCATCCTACACGAGGATTTGGGTTAACTGCAGCAGCTCTTGCAGCCTCAACCCATAACATTCTGTCGTTCACTCGCTGGTTGATGAGTTCCTCGAGTTCTTGTTCCGTCATTCGATTCAATCGCGCCATTTCCTAATGAAAGAAAATAATTATTCACATGGAATATTATAGATGTAGTGTGTATTTATAGTACATTTATAGCTTGTTAATAATATGAACCAGGTATTATTATAAAAGCCTTTTCTTCTTATTAGCGTTTTATAATTATATCTTGGGTAGTACCTACCCGTTAATGTTCATACTTAATAGCTTAGTACAGAACCAATTACTACAATCTAAATAATACTTAACCATGGAAAATTATTGCATTTCATACTTCGCTATTTTACATATGCTTACATCAAACTTTAAACAAACCACACTAATAATATTATACAAAACATTATGTGATTCCATGGTTTAATACGGCAGCGCATCATTTGGTCTATTTCCCAAAACATTTATGTCCAGGGAATCCCCCAACGCGAATCCTAGCTGTCTCCCTACGTTTTGGCGGAGGAGCCGAAGAACTAGACGCCGGGATAGCACTAATAGGAATAGCGGGGATAGGGGTGGTAGTGTTTAGTGGAATTGGTGCCACTTCATTCTCATTAAACTCGGGATTTGGATTTTCTAATTCACTAGCTTTTCGTTTCTTTCCTTGATCATATTTTTCTTTCGTAATTTCCTCGGGTTCACTTTCCTCTTCGGGTTCACTTTCCTCCTCGGGTTCACTTTCCGATATTTCTATAGTTGGTTCATCCGGAAATTGTGAGTCTTCCCCAAAAATACCACTTTCGTCATCGGATATGTTAATGACTGAAACACAATCTGAAGGTTCTGATTCGGAGTCGCTGAATGTGATAATAAGTTTCGAGCCCGACATCTATCACATAACAACTAACCCATTAGTACTTACATAATATTTACATATGAATTTTTAACCAACAATGATAAGCAATGGTTTTTAAAATCAGACCCGGTCAAAGTCCAGACTTACTAATGTATCCTATCGACTTCTCGGTTAGACACACTAATGCAAACCTGGTTCGCTAAGACCAACGCTCTGATACCACATGTCATAACCCGTCCTTAACCATAAGAACGCGTTAGATAACGTATGATTTCATTGCGAGGTATTGACCTCTATATGAGACATTTTTAAAAGAAAAACTGCATATATTATACATTACAAACCACAACCATTATTTTTGTTACAAGCTTAAGACAATAAAAAGAAGATTAACGTTTAGCGATAATCTTCGACTTACAAACTTTACAAATGACGACAACAACACGGTTTCTAGCATATTTTACAGTACAACATCTCGGATATGCAGTTTTATTTTTGACACAAACATGCGTACGCAAGATCCTGGTTAGATCCAACATGATGCAGCGGAAGCTTTAGAAATCACCTGAGAATAGACATGTTTTAAAAGGTCAACATAAAGTTGGTGAGATATAGGTTTAATGCCGGCAGCAATGTATATATAGACCACAAGATTTCGTATATAAACAGTTTAATAAAAGTATTCTAAGTGATTGAGCACTTGGTAACCATACTTAACATTTTCACGTCGCATATTCCCTTTAATATGAAATCTTACTACACCGTACCAAGTGTAGTCACAAAACGAAGTACTGTGCAACCGTTGAATACTGGTCGTCCAGTCCGGTTGGGGTTGTCAGGCCCGATAGATCTATCAACAGGATTCGCGTTTACAATACCGCTGTAAATATTAGTTACCAAGCTACAGGGAAGTATGCCAGTGGTACAACTCAACGTAGAATATATTTTTCAGTTACTTGTGTCCATAACGTAAAACATAAAATACATGTATTCTCATCCCGAAATATTTAGAGTTTAAAAGTGGGACTATATACTCACTCTTGTCTTGATGATATATATATTTTGACTCGGTCTTCCGGTTGATATCACGAACCTATCCATATATAATGTATCAATATGTTTTCATTTTAAAACAAACGTTATATATATATATATACTTGTTATACTTTTAATACATTGAATATTTCCTTAGTCCGAAGTTAGCAGTCCGAGGTTAGCAATTCAATTTTAATGGTTCATTTTTAGATGTTTAATATACCCGCAATGAATAAATACAACCCCCAACGAAATAAATAAAACTCCCGTAAAACCCCATCATAAATGTATTGGTCGAGATTAATCTTGACCCACGGTACCGGTGTTGTCAAATGACGTATTGCGTACATAAAGTACCTGTGTTGTCAAATGACGTATTGCGTACAAACATGGGATCTTATGATTAATCTTCTCGTGTTGCTTACGGGTGATCCTGAACCATATGAAATTGAATTATGAGTACATATATATAAAATATCATGTTATCTTAGAAGTATGTGATTTTATGTAAATTTTTCCAATGAATCCCGAAGTTGAAAATGTCTAGGATAGCCAATTTTGTTTCGGTCATAGTTTCTTCGTTACAAGTCCGTTTTCGTTGATTCAAATTGCCATCTTCTTGGATCGAGTTCTTCTATAAGACTATGAACTGTAAATACCTTGGTTTGTATTCAAAATCATACGGCATAGATGAAAGTTTAGTGATACATATGAAGTTAAACATTTTTGTTACAACAAAATCATTTAATGACCATTTTTCCAAAAATACTTATACTTTGAAAAACCAAGTTTTACCTTGTTAAATTAGCATATACATAAGTTATATTACAGGTCTTGAAGTATTTTAAAAGTTAAGTTAGAAGGATCTATTTAGTTTGCAAACAAGTTTGAAAACATTCAAACTATGTTCTTGTTGTTAAACTTTTGTACCACAAAATAAGATAGCTATATATATATGAATCGAATAAGGTTATGAACATAGATTCTACCTCAAGTTCCTTGGATGAAGTTGCTGTAAAGGAGAAGTAAGAAGCTAGAATCAAAAGGGTGCTAGAGGTGGATGAAAGATTGAAAGTAAGTTGGTGTTCTTGGAGGGTTTTCTTGAAGTGTTTTTGTATGGTTTTCTTATGGTGTTTTAGTATGGTTTTTGAAGCTAGATCTTCAAGGTAAGTTGCTGAATGATTATGGAGGTTAAGAGTGAAGAGAGAGTGTGTGTTTATCTTAAGAAATTTGGAGTTAAAATGAAAGAAAATGATGATACATATATAGGCCTTAAAAAAAGAAATAAGGACAAAAGTTTCAAGTTATGATTTCATGTATCTAGCCTTATTTGCATCCAAATTCAATTACCTAGCCCTAATGGCATGAACATTGGCTGGTTAGGTGGTGATTTTGATGTGTATTTACTATTAGTAAATACGTATAGGAGCTGGGTATGATACGGTACATATACCGTAGATATACGTATAGAAATTTTGTGAAAAATGGAATGAGGATTCAAATATAGCTATCTTTTGTGAATACACTTATATGGTTTTATGTATTTAAATCTTTAAAAGTGATTAAATACATTACTTATACGATATATGTATAAACATTATAAGTCTTAAGTATTTATGTCAAATAACGTTACGTATTGTTATCGTTTTGAAAACTTAAGTTAGTAGTTTCAAAATATACTTATAACTTATTGTTATTAATACAAAATGAGATATTAAAACATTCATTAATCATGTTAAATATGTATATATACACATATATACACAAACGTATAATTATCATATATTGCATAGTTCGTGATATCATCGGTCAAACTAGACGGTCAAACGTTGTGTAAAACTCCTTTCGGAAACATAAGTCTCAACAATTTGGATTGCTTATCATGTTGGCAAGGTTTAATTTATGTAAATATTAATCTTATAAGTATAGAATGATCGAAAAAGTGCGGGTCGTTACAATATACCAATATGAAATACCAATTATTACCTCCTTAGCAGCCCTATGAGTCACAAGACAAGAATAAACATGATGGAACCAACATTTTAACTTCTAGTATGCATTATTATGCTATATTCCAAATTTTGATAAAGTTATTATGCTATATTCCAAATTTTGATAAAGTCTCTTAACCATATGCATGACCAACGAATTTTAACCCTCTTTTTACTCATCCATATCATCTATTTAACCCACCTTCACTCTCATAATATTCACACACAAGAACTCCAAGTATTCTCTTCATTTCTTACTCTTTAAACACTCTTTAAACACACATACTTCAAGTCTATACTTTCAATCTTTTGAATCCATTTCAAGAACTCTTTGAAGATCAAGAACATCACTTTTATCTCAGCAACTTTGTTCAATTGATTTGAGGTAGTCACCTTATTCATAATCTTATTCGATTCATATTCATATAGCTATCTTATTTTGAGTTTATAACTAATAACAACAAGAACATAGTTTAGATCATTTCTAAACTTGTTCGCAAACAAACTTAATCCTTCTAACTTGACTTTTAAAATACTTCAACACATGTTTTATGATAGTATGTCAAGCTAACATAAGGATATAAAACTTGTAAACACGAAGAACACCTTAAAACTAAACATACGCCGCCATAGATCATCGGGGGCTGTTTTGGGTTTGATTTTAAAAACCTATCCTAAACTTTGAATTAAAAGAATTCCTTTGGTGAAAAATCTTATTTTATATGGATGTGAAACATATCCAAAAATCATGGTCATACTCAAAGTGAAAGTATGTTTTTCAAAAGAGTCATCAAGATGTCGTTCTTACGACGGATATGACTATCTTCTTGTATTTGACACCTAAACTGTATTTTCGACTATAAACATATTGTTTTTCTGTTTAGATTAGTAAATAACTTTTCGATACAAAACTATGGCAAGTCGAATCACTCAAAACGGATTTGTAACGAAGAAATTATGGGTAAAATAAAATTGGATATTTTTGCTTGTTTTTAGCCACGGTTTTGATTAATAAAAATGGATACTAACCTTATCCTAGCTAACTTACCTTGTATCCTACATGTATTTATACATGTCTTGTTCCTGAGCTTATGGAAATACAATTTATAATAGTCGTGATTAAGTTCTACGACAATATATTATAGTCTTAATAAAGATCGTAAGACACCATATATATATATGACTTGATCACCGTGGATCCGTATACAGCGTTTTGACATATCATATCGACCCATCTATATATATATTTCGGAACAACCATAGGCACTCTATATGTGAATGTTGGAGTTGGCTATACAGGGTTGAGGTTGATTCCAAAATATATATATACTTTGAGTTGTGATCGAGCCTGAGACATGTATACAATGGGTCGCGGATTGCTTCAGATAATATACATATTATGTGTCTTACTATATTAAGACAATATATTATAGTGTTAGTGAATTCTAACACAATATACGCATTTATATTTATATATATATTTATACTGTTGGACTATCGGACTATTGGACTATCGGACTATTGGACTGTCGGACTATTGGACTACTAACAAAGGACAATTAAAATTATCACAAGTATCATAAGTATGGAATATTAATTATATATATATACATATCTTGACACAAGAATATTATTATTAGGTTCGTGAATTTGTCAAAGGCCAAGTCTTATTACCATCTATTCGGAAATCATCACAAGTGAGTTATAGTCCCATTTTTACTATCTAATTATTTTTGGGATGAGAATATATGCTATTTTTATAAAATTTTTTCGAAATAGACACAAGTACCGGAAACTACATTCTATGATTGATTGATTACACCGGATATCACCCCCTTTTTATTCTGGTAACCTAAGAATTAGTGTTTATTATAATTGCCACTAATTGACGCGAATCTTAAAGATAGATCTATGAGCTTTAACACGCTTCAGTCAAAGGGTTTGACTGCTTTAGTTCTTCGAGGTATTTATAGTATAGTAGCTGCGCGCTGTATACTGGGGGATATTCTATATGCATCTTGTTAAGGTCGGTTACCAGGTGTTTATCATATGAATGATTTTTATACACATAATTTGTGTATGCCATTTATAAAATAAAATCTTGTGGTCTATTATTATTATGAATTACTATGTAGGTTTAAACCTATAACTCACCAACATTTTTGTTGACTTTTTAAGCATGTTTATTCTCAGGTATGAATTAAGTCTTCCGCTGTGCATTAGCTCATATTAAGGATACTATTTGGGACCATTTAAGCCAGGATTCAAGAACGTTGCATTCGAGTCATTGAAGATCATTAGAGACTATTACTAAGTAAATGACAAATTAGGTCATTTGGATATTATGAAATGTTAGGCGAACATGTCAACTTTTGATGTAATGTTAGATTGCCTTTTAAGAATAAATGCAACGTTTGTAAAATGTATCATATAGAGGTCAGGTACCTCGCAATGTTATCATATGTTATTGTATTCGTCCCTATGGATTGGGTCGGGTCGTCTCACCCCATGGGTACGCGTTCACCTTATTGAAATCTTCAACCAACCATAGAAACTGTTTACTAACCACATGTTGCCCCTGCTTCCCCATAAACCCTCTCTCTACGATCAAAATTATAGCGAGTCGAACGATATCATCGTCACTAACCTTGGGAACCTTTACATCACCTTTTTTTTGGATAAGGATGTTTTGTATATCACTAACCAAAATGTTGCTGGCATCGGGACGCTCTGGAAAACAACGCCGTCTAATGGGTGCGGTCTTAGATTCATACTTTCGAGGGATGTAATGTGCCATGTCCGTCCGGCTACCAAACATAAATCCGGTGACTAAACAAAATTCACGCCGACCAAATCTAATCATAAAATTAGGAGAAAAATGAAACCATATATCTTGTTGCTCTTCAGGGTATTTACTAGCATCTAATTTTGCTGAACGCTCACATTTCCATTGGAGCATGGCATGTACTAGGCCAGGATCATTACCCGTGTATGAAAGATCTAACCAGGGACCAAAGCATGTACTTCTAAATAATTTTTCTTGTCTCTCAGTCAACACTTTCTTGACCTGAGGAATCACGGTCAACATATTCTTCATGGTCAATTTACCTTCCACATAGCCCTGTAAAAGTCAGAAAAAAATCAGAAGAAAATCATGTAGACGCAAGGACGCAAAACAGAGATTGCGTGCATATGAAGACGGACGCAAGGACGCAAGGTTAACCTTGCGTAACCTATGTGCAAGACGCAAGGACGCAAGGTTAACCTTGCGTCACATATGACTAAGACGCAAGGACGCAAGGATTACCTTGCGTGCACATGCAAGGGAAACCTTATGCCATACGCAAAGACGCAAATAACACCTTGCGTACATACGCAAGAACGCAAGGTTTGTCTTGCGTCTATATATCAACAGAGTTACACAACTTAAATCTAGCAAAAATTCCTGGGTATCATACGCAATCTCAATAATATACAATCAAAAACACAAAATAAAAACAAATTTCGTTGACACATTTTATCGAACAGTTGTCGTGCAACGAGTGCAAAAACTTTGGTTTAGCACATAAATCTAAGAACTACAAAGTAGATCGAATAATATAACAGAGATCTAAGAGATCTAACCTGTTCTTGAGACATAGTGAACGATGATGGTGATTCGATGATGTTGGTGGCGTAGAAGCTCGCTTGTACTCGGGAAGATCGAAGATGGAAGGATGAGGATGATCTAGTAACGATGAAGATGTGAGGAGGATGACGTGAGGATGATGATGAAGATTTTGCGAGTGATTTGCGAGTGTTTGGAGAATGTAAGGAAGCTTGATGACGATCTTGCGAATGACGAGCGAAAGGGCACCAGAGAGGAGTTTGCGTATGAGTGTGGTTGTAAGGGAACAGTGACGCAAACAGATCATTTAAGTAGTTCTTTTAGGGAACACGCAAGGTCGCAAGGTCGCAAAGACGCAAGGTCGCAAGGACGCAAGGGGTCTTGCGCTTTGCGAGGGCAAATTGTCAAATTTTTTTTTTTTTATGGGCTGTCAGTCAACAAGCTTCAAAAAAATGGGTATTTTGGTGATAAGCCCCTTTTTTTTTTTAGTTTTTTTTTTCTTCTAATTAGAACTTTTTTCGTGTCATTTTTTTTTTTTTACCTTTCTTCTTCATCTCTTTATTATTTTTTATCGAACAAGACCACACTGTTGTATCAAAGCACGTAATTAGCCGACCCTTAACCAACCAAAGCATCCCACTTCAATGGGGTTTTTTTTCCCTCGTTTTATAACTTTCTTGAGATTATGTGGTTACTAATATTTTATACGGTACAATTCTAGGGCCAGGTAACCATTTTAGCCCAAGTTTTCGTAGCCCAATAGCTGATTACATGAAATCAACAACCCAACCAGTCAAGATATAACCCCAATTAGAAACCCTAGAGTTCAGGAACCGGCCACAATCTTACGATCTCTTGAACCTTTTTTCTTTCATCAATCCTGAATTAATGGCGACAAATTCAAGGTACGTTCCTTCAATTCGTATGTAAAGAAATAAATTGATGTTTTGGAAAACATTGGTTAGTTGTAATTCGTATAATGTATGTATATTTGTAACTTATTGAGATTATAAGTAAGTGCTCTGCTATAATTATGTTTATATGTATTGATTGATACCAGTTCTTCTGTATGATGAGTAAACAATTGAAACTAAAAAAAGAAGAAAATGATTAAAAGTAATTGTTAAAATCATAATAATGTATAAACGTTGACCTTGCACATTGTGATTTTGAGAATTTCGTTGTAACACTGGTTAAAACCAAAATAGTTTGTGAATCTTATCCGATAATTTGCAAATTGGCCATGAGTATGCTGCAGGCAGTTCATTTTACCCTATTTTTCAATTCAGAATACAGCTAAAGATTTCAGTCCCATCCCTTTTTGCCTTTTATATATTTCACTCAGTAGCACTCTCTTCATGTGTATGTGTGTGTTACTAAATAAATCATAAACACCAGGCCTTGCCGCTTTGAAAGTTCAAATATATTCTTTATATTCAGTTTTAATAATTGTTGTGATTGACATAGTTTGATTGGGTTTAGTTGTTGCTTATTGTACAATTTTATTATTGAAAAAATGAGTTTATTTGACCTAGTAAGGTTTTATTCTTGGTTTATTCATGTTTGTGCTATATGGAATTTGCATGATATGATAGTTGTTTGCTATGCTACTCAATGTTTAGTTGATTGCACCTTAATATTATTATTAATTGTTTTTGTTTTTTTTTTTTTGTTTTTTTTTTTTTCTAATAGTGTTGCAGCTAAAATTGACGAGTGCTTGTCACTATTGCAGGAAAGGAAGTACGTAACTGCTTATATTCAGCTATTTATTTTAGTAATAATTTTCTTAATTAAAATGCTTATCTGTTATCTATCGTGTCAATTACAGGAAAGTTATTGGCAAGGCACTATCAAATCTCAGCGAGGTATGCAGCAGAGACTAAAATGTTTATTAAATTTTAGGGGTGTTCAATATTTGGTTTAAACCGATTACCAAACCGAATTCGGATTGAGGAAACCGAACAGCGAATTTAAATTCGGTTTTTGGGTTTGAAAATTTGGTTTTTGGTTTTGAAAATTTTGAAAAAAACCGAACCGGAAAAACCGGAAACCAAACCGATGAACACCCGTATTACTTCTTCATTTACCTTTTAATTTCTGATACGCAGGTTGAAAAATCGTTTCAAGATGAGAAAATATTTACTGAAACTCTTTATCAAGATTTCACCCGGGTTGTGGAGGAGCATCTTAACGCTATGGAAGGTATGAAACAGTTTTCAAATAATTATGCATGCTAAACTAATTCAAAACATTTAGAAGGGAAGAAGAGATTGTTGGTGAAATGCCCGTAAATAAATTAGGAAATTTGATTTATTTATGTTTCACACATGAAATGAAGAAAACGAACATACTAACATCATATTTATATTTTACACAGGCAAGAAAGAATTGAATATGGTAAAGAAGGGTGTGAGGGCACCGGTGATAATCAGAACTAGTGGCGTCAAGGAAGAAAATTAAGCAGGTTACATATAATATTTTCTTCATTTTTCTCTATATCAACTTGTGATTACTTAAATCTGATTACTTGATATTTGTAACACCACTTAAAGCATGACATTTTGTTTTGTAGGTTGTCAAAATGATTGCTGCTGATGTGCATATCCCAGCTTATGGAGACAAAACTTATATAATAGTACTTAGTTATTTCTACTAAACATTTCATATTTCGTAATCTTGTGTGTACAACTATGATATGAACACCTTAAACATAATTATATCACTTGTTCTTGTGGTCGCATATTCACCACACATTGATGGTCAAAATGCAACTCTCTAATGGTAATTTAATAGGTACCCTACCCCCCCCCACCCCACCCCCCGCCGCCTTCTTCTCTCTCTGGACAATGTAACACCAAAAACGACTTAGATTGTTGTGATTAAGGTGAGTCTTACTCGACGAACACATGTTCACCGCCTGTTGATGTCCGTCGTATGGTAAACGAAGAAATAATAGGCTCACTAGGAATGAACAAATTATATGATGATTAGTACGATTACTGAGATAGTAAGCCCTTGAATGTTACTTCATACAACAAAGATTACAACTGTAACTTAACAGGTGCAACTAATACTATCTATACTTGAAATAACAAACATCAATGTTACCTTTTGCAAGTGAAGAGACAAAAAACAAACTAATCAGCAATGAACCTGGAAAAAACTAACACAAAATACACTATAGGCATAACTTTTAAAGTAGTAACTTAGAGCACAAAGAGGCAGAGATAAAACTTCTTGTATTGATATGTATAATTAATAATTATAATCATATTCAACGTGTACATGATTACTCGAGACCATTTGTTTGCTTTTCTATCAATGAAAATAATACTTAGATGGTATAATTTAGATTACTAATTACTAAAAATTGCAGAGAAAAACAACAACAAAAAATCCTTTGAAAACAGTTATGAAAGAAAAACATAAAATGCAATTCTGCCAAATGTTACAAAATAACAGTAGAAATATACTCCTAAAGAACATAAAACCACTCTGAAATCACCAAGTACAGACACCTTGCAAAAACAACCAACTTGCTTTATAAAATTTAGTTCGAAAGCATATAATCTAAAATCCCCAAAAAGATAACCTTTCAGAAAATTGAAACCTACAACTTCATTCCGACGGTAGCAGAAAGCAAAAAGAACATTAAAAACTGAAAACAATAAACCATGCCTGGAAAACAAAAGACCCAATTACGCTAAAATATAATCACCAAATATTCATCAATCGCATAACCAAATACTCATCAATCACATTACCAACACGAACGATCAATCGCATTACCAACGCCAAATATTCATCAATCGCATGATTAAAATCAGAAATCAAAAATGAAAAAAAAAAAAAAAAAAAAAAGAAGATAGGAAACGTAATTTACAGACGATGTTGCAATATTAGACTCAAAAGACATTACTAGTACACCATTTCTATATATTAACTCGTTAGTTAATATTAACTATCCCGTCAAGTTGCACTCATTTATTCTTTCAGGCTCATGATAGGATTAATAGCTCAATTGGTCAAGACCCAGATTCAAAATACATAATTGGAGTGTTGGACATGATTCGATAGTTTCAAGACAAACACGTGCTTCACTTGCAAGTCTTTGTTTGTATCGTTGACCAGTTACATCAGGTGGTCTAACCTTGTAACGAATTGCCCTTAGTGCCATTGTCAACCATTGAATAGGAACAAAGAAAACATTCGGTAAGTCAGAGAAACCAAGCTGAATAACCTTGATAGTTGTGAAGTGACGATTGAAGTCCTCGAATATTCACGATACTCTTTTAAAATACATCATGACGAGATTGTCTGTACGAATTGGTTAACGTTGGCCACCAATTTAAATGATTCTCAAATTATTGATCAGACCAAATAATTTTAACGCAACAGCTCACTATCGTTACGGCTAAGGATGTATTTGAGAATAAATAGTGTATTTAAGCACTATTGATTGATGCAGTTATAAATTGAGAGGGACGAAAAAAAGCTAAAAAGGTATAATACCAGATTATTTAAGCAATTTTGTCTTCATAAAAACTTAAAACTTTTAAACTCGTGAACTATTATTTTTGTTTTATAATTGCGGATAAAAACAAAAAGGAAAGAAAATATGATGATAAAGAAGTATGTGAAGGCTTCTGCTAATCATCTGAACTAACGATCATGTTTTACACAGTTAAGAAAGAAAAAAAGATGATAAAGAAGATGACCAACAAGAAACGAAGAAACGAGTATGCTGAACTAACGAGTATGATAAACTAATGATCATGTTTTACACAGTTAAGGGGAAAAAAGACGATAAAGAAGCATGTGAAAGCTTTTGCTAACCATTTGGAACTAGTGGTGTAATAGAAGAAAATGAAACTGACTAGTTCTAGTGATCCGGAACACTCGAAACCCTGCATTTCGAATCGAGTCCCGAAGGTGCTGAACTGCAGACTCAATTCCACTACCCATATCAGGTCTTCTCAACTCACTATTCACCAAACAATCACATATGTACCAGTGTGCAACTCTATACTTGCTTCGCATTTCTAGAATGATTCTACTCATGTTAGAGAAAAATATTGGCAACTTAAAAAAAAGGATGTTGACTGGTCAGTGTTAGACTTTCACGTAGTACGCAATACCAACATGGTTAAGAAACTCTGTATAGAAGAACCTTCCACGATGTAGAACTAGAAGAGCCTCTTTCTCCAGTGCTTCTAATTAAACACAAAGAAGAAGAAGAACAAAACAAAGAAAAAACACATTTGATCGTACACACGTGCAACAGATTTGTTGTGTGTTTCGTATCTCTTTTTGTTGAAGGTTATTATTATTATTATTATCGTTATTCCTATTGGATCACGTTATTATTATTAATCATATATACTTGGATCTTGGGATCAAGTATTCTAGCGAACCTTTTTACTTTCGGGTATCACTTGAGTCAAACCGATCTGGATTGTCAGATTAGATTGATGCCTAGAGTCGTTAATTCAATTTGTGGGGTTTGGGAACAGCTGGAATAGAGAGAAAATGGCGAGGAAACTCAATAGGGTGAATAACCCTAACTTGTGAAGCATAGGATGTTATTTATTATGCATGGACCATCTGTCAACAGGCCTGTTTGTCGATGACAATCTCGTCTTGCTTTATCTTACGTTGGGTGATACGAACTAATGACTTTAATGCATCAACAAACTTCCCTATGACCTAGTTCTATCAACATTCCTTCTTTACTCAGACTTATACACCACTAAACTCTTTTGAGGATAAACATACTCCCCCAGGATGTGACATTATTTTCAACTTCACTTGATTTCCCCTTTATGCACCAATAAATTCCTTGAATATGCCACATTTCTTCTCTGAAGCATTAAGTAAAATCTCTTTTAATGCTTGGAGACTTATACTCTCAATATTCAATCATTCACGCTGTCACACCCCCAGTTAGGGCCTGGGTGAAATGTGACTTAATATCAAATCAACCAACATATTATAATAGTGAGAACAATACTAAATGAGAAAATGAACTTTATTGAGTACGCAGCGGAAAATGAAATGTCATTACAAGGATAGAAATGACAGTAAAGTAAATGTTTCAAATGCAAGAATAATAAATGCGATATCTCTTGATCCTATTTCCAAGTAGCATCATATAAGCAGTAAGTAAGAAAGCTTGATCAGTCAGCACCTGAGACAAAACATGCTAAAGTGTCAACCAAAAGGTTGAGTGAAGTTTATAGGTTTAACAAAAGTAGTTATTGTTGTTTTTAGACCACAAGATTTAGTTTGTAAAGTTGATCTCGCAAGATCAAAAGAAATAGTTATGCCAATTCGTGATATTTAAACTAAACAATAGTGTGCCCCATGACAAGTTAGTTCTACTTGTCGGTTTAATTTCATTATCAAGTAATACAAAGACATAGTCAATTGTATCGGGGACGTTACTCCCGATAGGCCTACCCCCAATAATTAAGTTTGCAATCAACGAGCAATTAAAAATATCACTGTAGGGACTTAGTCGGACATAGCCGGGTATAGCATAGTTTTAACAGTTGGTACTTGTGTCTAAATTGTAAAAAAATAAAAACAGCATGTGTCTCACCCCAATAAAAGTAAGTAAGTTGTGCACAATAAAGAGTGGGGCTATGAATTCACGAAAAATCAGTTTTAAAAGCAAGCATGTGTCTCACCCCAAAAGTTTATAAAACAATTAAAAAATAGTAAAAATGGGGCTATGAATTCACCTTAAATAGCAGTTGAAGTATTCCACGCAAGAAAGGAAAGTAAAGCAAGTAAGTGATCGAGATATCAACTAGAAGTAGTTCTTTAAGAGTGAAATGAGAGATTAAGGTGT
Organism: Rutidosis leptorrhynchoides; assembly: GCF_046630445.1. NCBI lineage: Eukaryota > Viridiplantae > Streptophyta > Magnoliopsida > Asterales > Asteraceae > Rutidosis > Rutidosis leptorrhynchoides. Next base: position 234,080,252 of record NC_092343.1, read on the forward strand.
AAGTTTGAAATGAGAAATGTATGTGGTATTTATAGTTGAAAATGTTAGGTAAAAATAAAATAAAATAAAATAAGTAAATCTTAAAAGTTAAAATAAGAAAAAGTAGTTTGTATTTTTATTAAAAGTAAAATTTTAAAAGTTAAAATATGAAAAAGTAGTTTGTATTTTTATTAAAAGTAAAATCTTAAAAGTTAAAATATGAAAAAGTAATTTGTATTTTTATTAAAAGTAAAATCTTAAAAGTTAAAATATGAAAAAGTAGTTTGTATTTTTATTAAAAGTAAATCTTAAAAGTTAAAATATGAAAAAGTAGTTTGTATTTTTTATTAAAAGTAAAATCTTAAAAGTTAAAATAAGAAAAAGTAGTTTGTATTTTTATTAAAAGTAAAATCTTAAAAGTTAAAATATGAAAAAGTAGTTTGTATTTTTATTAAAAGTAAATCTTAAAAGTTAAAATATGAAAAAGTAGTTTGTATTTTTATTAAAAGTAAAATCTTAAAAGTTAAAATATGAAAAAGTAGTTTGTATTTTTATTAAAAGTAAAATCTTAAAAGTTAAAATATGAAAAAGTAATTTGTATTTTTATAAAAAGTAAAATCTTAAAAGTTAAAATATGAAAAAGTAGTTTGTATTTTTATTAAAAGTAAAATCTTAAAAGTTAAAATATGAAAAAGTAGTTTGTATTTTTATTAAAAGTAAAATCTTAAAAGTTAAAATATGAAAAAGTAGTTTGTATTTTTATTAAAAGTAAAATCTTAAAAGTTAAAATATGAAAAAGTAGTTTGTATTTTTATTAAAAGTAAAATCTTAAAAGTTAAAATATGAAAAAGTAGTTTGTATTTTTATTAAAAGTAAAATCTTAAAAGTTAAATTATGAAAAAGTAGTTTGTATTTTTATTAAAAGTAAAATCTTAAAAGTTAAAATATGAAAAAGTAGTTTGTATTTTTATTAAAAGTAAAATCTTAAAAGTTAAAATATGAAAAAGTAGTTTGTATTTTTATTAAAAGTAAAATCTTAAAAGTTAAAATATGAAAAAGTAGTTTGTATTTTTATTAAAAGTAAAATCTTAAAAGTTAAAATATGAAAAAGTAGTTTGTATTTTTATTAAAAGTAAAATCTTAAAAGTTAAAATATGAAAAAGTAGTTTGTATTTTTATTAAAAGTAAAATCTTAAAAGTTAAAATATGAAAAAGTAGTTTGTATTTTTATTAAAAGTAAAATCTTAAAAGTTAAAATATGAAAAAGTAGTTTGTATTTTTATTAAAAGTAAAATATTAAAAGTTAAAATATGAAAAAGTAGTTTGTATTTTTATTAAAAGTAAAATCTTAAAAGTTAAAATATGAAAAAGTAGTTTGTATTTTTATTAAAAGTAAAATCTTAAAAGTTAAAATATGAAAAAGTAGTTTGTATTTTTATTAAAAGTAAATCTTAAAAGTTAAAATATGAAAAAGTAGTTTGTATTTTTATTAAAAGTAAATCTTAAAAGTTAAAATAAGAAAAAGTAGTTTGTATTTTTATTAAAAGTAAAATCTTAAAAGTTAAAATAAGAAATTTGGTTTTTAGTGAAAATATCTAAGATAAGTTAAAATATATTATGTCATGAATGACATATTACGCAAATAATTGAAGATTTATATTGGTATATACCAATAGTAAATACTTCTAGAAGCTGTGTATAGTACGAGTATAATACGGGTATAAAATATATAAAGATGTTTCATGAATCATATATAATAATAAAGATGTCATTTTCCATAATAAAAGGTGGAAAATGATGTTTTCCTACTAGTATATTCCAATAGTAAATACATCTTAATACAATACATATATATTTATTTTAACTTAGAAGTTATAACGTCGTTAAGCTTTATATATATATCGTTTTGAAGTCCTTAAATTAGTAGTCTCATTTTATGTATTTAATCCATTGTTAATATATTTAATGAGATACTTAATTATCATATATTCAAGATGATATAATCCATATATATCCGTATATATACATAAATATATAATTAATACAAGTTATGATGTTCGTGAATCGTCGGACAACTGGATGGTCAATGGTTAACTGATTACATGAATATAGTTTCAAACTTTTCAAGACTCAACATTACAGATTTTGCTTATCGTGTCGGAAACATATAAAGATTAAGGTTTAAATTTGGTCGGAAATTTCCGGGTCATTACAGTACCTACCCGTTAAAGAAATTTCGTCCCCGAAATTTGATAGAGGTTGTCATGGATAACAATAAGAATGTTTTCATGACGAATATGAGGTGATAATGGAGTTTTATCATTATTAATAGATATAGATAAAACGTTTCGATCATGTGAAGCATACGAGCGAAGCTATCACAAAGGAGTGAAATGAGTAATATGGAATTGTTTGAACTAATGACGTGGTTAGGATTGATATTCGGGATTTAAGGGATTTAAAGAAAATCTTATGTAATAAGATTTGGTTTTTCGGCGATCAAGATCTTCTTTGATTTAATGCGGCAATCTGTTTCGATTTCTCTGTCGGTTATTTCTCTATAAATTCATCCCTTCATTCCTTATTCTTTACACCTTCTATTCTTTCTTTCTCTACTCCTTCCTTAATATGCTCCATCCAATCCTGATTCTTATTATACTTCTAACTTTCATATCTTTCATTCTTCTCTTTCATCTGCCGCCAGAAGAATCTATTCACTTTTATGATTTCCTTGGAATTATAATGTTTCTAATTCTCCCGTGTCTTTACGTTGCAATACGTATTGATATACACGGTTTGTAGTTTCTGGGTGGTTGTTGGGTTTTATATCTTCCCTTATACTTCGATGTCCTTGCTTCGGTTTTCTATAATCATGCTCTTTCCTATTTGCTGCGATTTTTACTACAATTTTTATTTAGGAGTTTCATTCTTTTTCTTTTCCTCCTTTCCAACTAAGCATCTCTTGTAATGGTCCGGAATTCATAGGTATGAAATTCGGAATGAATATAGTTAGTGTTCTAAGAAAGAATTGGTAATGGCATGATTTTGATTTGTCAAATTACCAGAATATCCTGGGAAAGACTGAATCATCAAGAGAATATTTTCTTGATAAGTTTAGAGATTAGATAAAATGTAAAAGCCGTGTAACATGGTATATGATGATGGTACTGTGAATCATCACATTCCATTAGAAACTCAACATGACTTACTGTAATATAATGAAGTTGATCAAGTTTCATTATATTATACTAATTCATGCATCAGTTTCCCAACACTGCTTCAGAACATTCATATTTTAAATTTGAAGGTTTTAGAACTTAGGAACTAACACAGTTTCTTTTATGTTGTAACGCAGATGTTACGGAGTGATAAATAATTTTAGATAAGGGTAGTTATGAAATTTTTTTTTTTTTTCCAAAAATATGGAGAATATGTATAACGGAAGATATGAAGATATCTTATAATATCTAAGATAAGATAATGATGAAGAATATTTGTCTGTGAAAGTTTAGAATAAGAAGTGGGGTTCCTACTGATGGTTTCATAGGTACCGAATCATTTGGATTCTTTGAAGGCAGATTCAGTCCTTGTGATTTATCCACAGCCTCCTTCATACTTTGCTCAATCCGTTTTCCAGTTTCAAACCTTCTCTTTTTTCTGAGCTTTACCAACACACTGTACTTCATCATCAAACTTTTGACTGTTAAAGTCGTTTACAGTTTTTGCTGCTTCATCAGCATTCTCAAGGTTAATGAATCTGAATCATTGATTATCAATCCGAGGTGTTTTCAAGAATTTTAAGCGTTGATCGCAGGATGTAACCGTCAATGGATCTAACGGTTGACGAAGAAATGTTGTAAATTTCAAAAGTAATGAATGATAGTTTCGGTGGTTTGATGTGATAATTCATCACAGAATACGAATGAATACAATTCATGAGAATCGGAATTGAAAAATGTACAGTGTAACATATTAATGTGAGATATAAATATTTCTAGGGTATTACCTACCCGTTAAAATATTTTCACAATTAACAGTTTGTACAAAAGAGTTTTAATTACAGTCTTTATGAAAATATACGTACATATATATTTTCCTTCAGATGTAATCATGGATTTAATGAGTTAATATAATATTAAACTCATTTGATTTATGGTTGGAACGAGAATGAAAAAATTTATTATTGTTCCAAACTATATATATATATAAAGTATACATATATAATTCTTCAGGAAGAATGAGTCAATATACCTTAACTCATTATAACTAATATTCCTTGGTATCTATGGGGCGTATGATGTTGATATCCGAGATACTGAGTGTGATGTGGGTTGTAGATGTTGTTGTTGGTGAAGCTGATGCTGTTGGTGGTGATGCTGATGGTACTGGTGGTGCTGGTTATGCTGCTGGTGTTGCTTATGGTACTTGGTTAGTAGGTGTGATCCTAGCTTCCAAATCGTGCACCGTTTCCTCTAGGGTTTCTACTTTATGCTCGAGTCTATGGATTTGTTCTACCCATTTCTCTGTAAGGTTTGTCAATTCTTGATATTTAATTCGAAGTCTTCTAACTTCTTCTAATAATCCTACCTGATTAGAATTCGGGAGTAGAGGACGAATACTGTCGTTGGTTACATCGAGTCGACCTTCGAGGCGGAAAATCCTTGCGAAAAGAGTGAAATCAGTATTGCGAACAGGTTCGCCGGTAAGCGGATCGAGTACTCCGACGTTTGGTGGTAAGTTTGGCTCGTGATAAGGAGTACCTTCTTCATTTCTCCATAGGGTGAGTATTTCGCGAACCCATCCCCATTTTCTAAAGAAATCACGGTAATTAATCGGTGGGTGTGCTCCTGTCACGCTATCTTCGGAGCTAGAAGAACTTGAGGAATCAGGTGAGAAATCCATATTATGTGTTTGGAATAGGGTTTGATATGAAATGGGTGTTGAATATTGAATGATATATTCGTCTCCTTGAATATGTATATATAGCAGAAAGATTTCCGTAATTTACGGAGGAAATTTAGGAAAAGTGTTAGACAAGGTCTATTTGGAATAGATATGCTAAGATATGATTTGTCTATACTCCAATAATGGCAGTATGGCGTGTCGAGATTATAAAATGATAAGTATGGAATCTAATAGTCTTTCGATTAAAGACTTTCAATTCGTATACTGTGATAACCCAATGACATTTCCCGGTTCGCAAACCGATGCATAAAGGCATAAGGCATATAGGTACGTGATATAACAGGGAGTTATATACGTTTGAGTATGAATTATAGGAGTTTCAAAAATCTTGGATAATATTTCATGTAATACATATGTAATACACAAAACCAGGATAGATGACTAAGTGAGTTGTTCTTAATAAGTTCACCACTTATTAAGTGCGTAAGTGACTAAGTGTTGTATGATCACTATAGTCAGGTTTGATTTTGTGCACCATACCGAAACATCTATGCCACCGCCGAGTCACTTGAATGATCAATTGTTACCGGTTGGCCCAGGAATTCTCGACCAAAATCTAAGTTTGGCATTCGAAATCCACAAGCGTCCCATAGTGGTACCAAGGATCACCCTAGGCCTTAAGTAGCGTTGACGTTTGAGTAATTTCACATTATCGTGTATGTTATAATCCTAAGATTTAAGTATAGTTTCTAAGATATAGTGTATCATTTATCAATTAAAGGCAACAATTAAAGGCACTATGGTCAAGGAAAGTTGTAGTCCTACATTGCTAAGGTACCTAATTGTATAAGGCACACATAAAATGCAATCCTGGTTCTCTACAACAGCCTGGTTTGCTCTGATACCACTCTGTCACACCCCCAGTTAGGGCCTGGGTGAAATGTGACTTAATATCAAATCAACCAACATATTATAATAGTGAGAACAATACTAAATGAGAAAATGAACTTTATTGAGTACGCAGCGGAAAATGAAATGTCATTACAAGGATAGAAATGACAGTAAAGTAAATGTTTCAAATGCAAGAATAATAAATGCGATATCTCTTGATCCTATTTCCAAGTAGCATCATATAAGCAGTAAGTAAGAAAGCTTGATCAGTCAGCACCTGAGACAAAACATGCTAAAGTGTCAACCAAAAGGTTGAGTGAAGTTCATAGGTTTAACAAAAGTAGTTATTGTTGTTTTTAGACCACAAGATTTAGTTTGTAAAGTTGATCTCGCAAGATCAAAAGAAATAGTTATGCCAATTCGTGATATTTAAACTAAACAATAGTGTGCCCCATGACAAGTTAGTTCTACTTGTCGGTTTAATTTCATTATCAAGTAATACAAAGACATAGTCAATTGTATCGGGGACGTTACTCCCGATAGGCCTACCCCCAATAATTAAGTTTGCAATCAACGAGCAATTAAAAATATCACTGCAGGGACTTAGTCGGACATAGCCGGGTATAGTATAGTTTTAACAGTTGGTACTTGTGTCTAAATTGTAAAAAAATAAAAACAGCATGTGTCTCACCCCAATAAAAGTAAGTAAGTTGTGCACAATAAAGAGTGGGGCTATGAATTCACGAAAAATCAGTTTTAAAAGCAAGCATGTGTCTCACCCCAAAAGTTTATAAAACAATTAAAAAATAGTAAAAATGGGGCTATGAATTCACCTTAAATAGCAGTTGAAGTATTCCACGCAAGAAAGGAAAGTAAAGCAAGTAAGTGATCGGGATATCAACTAGAAGTAGTTCTTTAAGAGTGAAATAAGAGATTAAGGTGTAAGTTTGAAATGAGAAATGTATGTGGTATTTATAGTTGAAAATGTTAGGTAAAAATAAAATAAAATAAAATAAGTAAATCTTAAAAGTTAAAATAAGAAAAAGTAGTTTGTATTTTTATTAAAAGTAAAATCTTAAAAGTTAAAATATGAAAAAGTAATTTGTATTTTTATTAAAAGTAAAATCTTAAAAGTTAAAATATGAAAAAGTAGTTTGTATTTTTATTAAAAGTAAATCTTAAAAGTTAAAATATGAAAAAGTAGTTTGTATTTTTTATTAAAAGTAAAATCTTAAAAGTTAAAATAAGAAAAAGTAGTTTGTATTTTTATTAAAAGTAAAATCTTAAAAGTTAAAATATGAAAAAGTAGTTTGTATTTTTATTAAAAGTAAATCTTAAAAGTTAAAATATGAAAAAGTAGTTTGTATTTTTATTAAAAGTAAAATCTTAAAAATTAAAATATGAAAAAGTAGTTTGTATTTTTATTAAAAGTAAAATCTTAAAAGTTAAAATATGAAAAAGTAGTTTGTATTTTTATAAAAAGTAAAATCTTAAAAGTTAAAATATGAAAAAGTAGTTTGTATTTTTATTAAAAGTAAAATCTTAAAAGTTAAAATATGAAAAAGTAGTTTGTATTTTTATTAAAAGTAAAATCTTAAAAGTTAAAATATGAAAAAGTAGTTTGTATTTTTATTAAAAGTAAAATCTTAAAAGTTAAAATATGAAAAAGTAGTTTGTATTTTTATTAAAAGTAAAATCTTAAAAGTTAAAATATGAAAAAGTAGTTTGTATTTTTATTAAAAGTAAAATCTTAAAAGTTAAATTATGAAAAAGTAGTTTGTATTTTTATTAAAAGTAAAATCTTAAAAGTTAAAATATGAAAAAGTAGTTTGTATTTTTATTAAAAGTAAAATCTTAAAAGTTAAAATAAGAAAAAGTAGTTTGTATTTTTATTAAAAGTAAAATCTTACAAGTTAAAATATGAAAAAGTAGTTTGTATTTTTATTAAAAGTAAATCTTAAAAGTTAAAATATGAAAAAGTAGTTTGTATTTTTATTAAAAGTAAAATCTTAAAAGTTAAAATATGAAAAAGTAGTTTGTATTTTTATTAAAAGTAAAATCTTAAAAGTTAAAATATGAAAAAGTAATTTGTATTTTTATAAAAAGTAAAATCTTAAAAGTTAAAATATGAAAAAGTAGTTTGTATTTTTATTAAAAGTAAAATCTTAAAAGTTAAAATATGAAAAAGTAGTTTGTATTTTTATTAAAAGTAAAATCTTAAAAGTTAAAATATGAAAAAGTAGTTTGTATTTTTATTAAAAGTAAAATCTTAAAAGTTAAAATATGAAAAAGTAGTTTGTATTTTTATTAAAAGTAAAATCTTAAAAGTTAAAATATGAAAAAGTAGTTTGTATTTTTATTAAAAGTAAAATCTTAAAAGTTAAATTATGAAAAAGTAGTTTGTATTTTTATTAAAAGTAAAATCTTAAAAGTTAAAATATGAAAAAGTAGTTTGTATTTTTATTAAAAGTAAAATCTTAAAAGTTAAAATATGAAAAAGTAGTTTGTATTTTTATTAAAAGTAAAATCTTAAAAGTTAAAATATGAAAAAGTAGTTTGTATTTTTATTAAAAGTAAAATCTTAAAAGTTAAAATATGAAAAAGTAGTTTGTATTTTTATTAAAAGTAAAATCTTAAAAGTTAAAATATGAAAAAGTAGTTTGTAATTTTATTAAAAGTAAAATCTTAAAAGTTAAAATATGAAAAAGTAGTTTGTATTTTTATTAAAAGTAAATCTTAAAAGTTAAAATATGAAAAAGTAGTTTGTATTTTTATTAAAAGTAAATCTTAAAAGTTAAAATAAGAAAAAGTAGTTTGTATTTTTATTAAAAGTAAAATCTTAAAAGTTAAAATAAGAAATTTGGTTTTTAGTGAAAATATCTAAGATAAGTTAAAATATATTATGTCATGAATGACATATTACGCAAATAATTGAAGATTTATATTGGTATATACCAATAGTAAATACTTCTAGAAGCTGTGTATAGTACGAGTATAATACGGGTATAAAATATATAAAGATGTTTCATGAATCATATATAATAATAAAGATGTCATTTTCCATAATAAAAGGTGGAAAATGATGTTTTCCTACTAGTATATTCCAATAGTAAATACATCTTAATACAATACATATATATTTATTTTAACTTAGAAGTTATAACGTCGTTAAGCTTTATATATATATATATCGTTTCGAAGTCCTTAAATTAGTAGTCTCATTTTATGTATTTAATCCATTGTTAATATATTTAATGAAATACTTAATTATCATATATTCAAGATGATATAATCGATATATATCCGTATATATACATAAGTATATAATTAATACAAGTTATGATGTTCGTGAATCGTCGGACAACTGGATGGTCAATGGTTAACTGATTACATGAATATAGTTTCAAACTTTTCAAGACTCAACATTACAGATTTTGCTTATCGTGTCGGAAACATATAAAGAATAAGGTTTAAATTTGGTCGGAAATTTCCGGGTCATTACACACGTTAGTAATAACTTTGAAAGGTAGAATGATGCATTCACGAATACTTAACATTGCACAGTTAACATTGCTAGTTTGAATATAACTACTGATCTTTCTTGATTAATGGTGGAAACTGGAAAACATCGTTCAACCGTCGAAAAATGTTTTTCCGCAATGAAGCTTGTGAAATCCGAATTACGAAACCGAATGGGTGACGAGTGAAAGAATGATATTGCGTGCTTTATTCATCTGTCCAATGTCCCTATATATACAAGAACGTGATCTCTTAATCCTAACCAATATTCCATTATTTATGGAATGGATATGTATGACTATTTCTATCCAATATGCTATACAATATTATCATTGACTAATACAATATTATCTATAAATAAATACACAGCTATTACTCCCCCGCAGTCGAAGCCTTCGGTAAAGAGACGCAGAGACTGGAACGAAATTCTTCAAATAATATTCGCGATAGACCTTTGGTGAAAATATCCACGATTTGGTATCGTGTAGGGACATGTATAATGCGAACATCTCCTCATGCAACTTTTTCTCGAACGTAATGAATATCTAACTCAATGTGCTTTGTACGTTGATGATGAACTGGATTGTCGGATAGATATATGGCACTCAAATTATCACAAAACACGCGTGTAGCTTTATTGATCGGACTTTGTAGTTTAAGTAATAAGTTTCAGATCCGACACGACTCGGCAACGACATTAGCAATTGTAACGACCCGGAAATTTCCGATCAAATTTAAACCTTAAACTCTACATGTTTCCGATACGATAAGTACTGTAATGACCCGCACTTTTTCGATCGTTCTATACTTATAAGATTAATATTTACATAAATTAAACCTTACCAACATGATAAGCAATCCAAATTGTTGAGACTTATGTTTTTGAAAAGAGTTTTACACAACGTTTGACCGTCTAGTTTGACCGATGATATCACGAACTATATAACATATGATAATTATACGTTTGTGTATATATATGTATATATACATATTTAACATGATCTAAGGATGTTTTAATATCTCATTTTGTATTAATAACAATAAGTTATAAGTATATTTTGAAACTACTAACTTAAGTTTTCAAAACGATAACTATACGTAACGTTATTTGACATAAATACTTATGACCTATAATGTTTATACATATATCATATAAGTAATGTATTTAATCACTTTTAAGGACTTAAATACATAAAACCATATAAGTATATTCACAAAAGATAGCTATATTTGAATTCTCATTCCATTTTTCACAAGATTTCTATACGTATATCTAGAGTATATGTACTCGTATCATACCTAGCTTCTATACGTATTTACTATTAGTATATACACATCAAATCACCACCAACCAGCCCTTGTTCATGCCTTATGTATAAGGTAACTACCTTGTTCATGCCCTAGGTATAAGGTAATTACAATTTGGAAGTATGTTGACTAATTTCACAAAATAACAACATGAAATTTTGTTCTTGTCTCCCATTTTCACCACCATAAATACATGCATCCATTTTCAATTTTTGGAACATTATTTCTCTAGCTAAACACACACACTTACTAGTCTCATGTCTCTCTAAAAACTCCAGCAAAAATCCTCTCAAGAATCACCTTAAACACCACCATAAAAAGATCAAACAAAAACACTACAAAAATACAACTTTCATTTCAAGTTCATGTCTTAAGTTGCTTCCAATCTTTCATCCACTTCCATCACCCTTTTGGTTCTAGATTTTTACTCCTCTTTTACAGCAATCTTGTCCAAGTAACTTGAGGTAGTAACTTTGTTCATAACCTTATTCGATTCATATATATATATAGCTATCTTATTTTGTGGTATACAATTTTAACAACAAGAACATAGTTTGAATGATTTCAAACTTGTTTGCAAACTAAATAGATCCTTCTAACTTAACTTTTAAAATACTTCAAGACCTGTAATATATCATAAATATATGCTAACTTAACAAGGTAAAACTTGGTTTTTCAAAGAATACCTTAAAAACTGTTTTTACGACGTCGGCGTACAACCGGGGGCTGTTTTGGGTTGGATAATTAAAAACCATCTTAAACTTTGAATTGGAGGTTTATTTTCTGGAAAAATGATTTTTACTATAAATATGTTAACACATAAAAATTTCATGATTTAATTCAAAGTATAAGTATTTTTAGAAAAATGGTCATTAAATGATATTTTTGTAACAAAAATGTTTAACTTCATAAGTTTCACTAAAGTTTCACCTATGCCGTATGATTTTGAATACAAACCAAGGTATTTACAGTTCATAGTCTTAAAGAGAGACTCGATCCAAGGGAGTGGCAATTTGAATCAACGAAAACGGAGTTGTAACGAAGAAACTATGACCGAAACAAAATTGGTTATCCAAGACTAGTTTAGCTACGTGATTAATTGGAAAAAAATTAAATAAATCACATCTTTATAAGATAACATGATATTTTATATATATGTACTTATAATTCAATTTTATATGGTTCAGGATCACCCGTAAACAACACGAGAAGATTAATCATAAGATCCCATGTTTGTACGCAACACGTCATTTGACAACACCGGTACTTTATGTACGCAACACGTCATTTGACAATACCGGTACCGTGGGTCAAGATTAATCTCGACCAATACATATACGATGAGGGTTTTATTTATTTCATAGGGGGTTTATTAAACACTTAAAAATGAACCATTAAAATTGAATTACTAACATCGGACTGCTAACTACGGACTAAGGAATTATTCAAAGTATTAAAAGTATTATAAGTATATATATGTGACGATTGTTTAAAAATGAAAATATATTGATATATTATATATGGATAGGTTCGTGATATCAACCGGAAGACCAAGTCAAAATATATATATATCTTCAAGACGAAAGTGAGTATATAGTCCCACTTTTAAACTCTAAATATTTCGGGATGAGAATACATGTATTTTATGTTTTACAATATGGACACAAGTAACTGAAAAATATATTCTACGTTGAGTTGTACCACTGGCATACTTCCCTGTAGCTTGGTAACTAATATTTACAGCGGTATTGTAAACGCGAATCCTGTTGATAGATCTATCGGGCCTGACAACCCCAACCGGACTGGACGACCAGTATTCAACGGTTGCACAGTACTTCGTTTCGTGACTACACTTTGGTACAGTGTAGTAAGATTTCATATTAAAGGGAATATGCGACGTGATTAATTGTTAAGTATGGTTACCAAGTGCTCAACCACTTAGAATATTTTTGTTAAACTGTTTATATACGAAATCTTGTGGTCTATATATATATTGCTGCCGGCACTAAACCTATATCTCACCAACTTTATGATTGACGTTTTAAAGCATGTTATTCTCAGGTACGAATTAAGTCTTCCGCTGTGCATTTGCTCATATTAAGGATACTAGTTGGGACCATTTAATCCATGATACAAGAACGTTGCATTCGAGTCATTGAAGATCATTAAAGACTATTATTAAGTAAATGACAGATTAGGTCATTTGGATATTGTGAAATGTTAGACGAACATATCAATTTTTGATGTAAAGATAGATTGTCCTTTAAGTATAAATGCAACGTTTGTAAAGTGTATCATATAGAGGTCAAGTACCTCGCGATGTTATCAACTGTTGTAACTCGTTTGTAATCAAAATGGACATCGTCCGGATGATTAGTTTCGGATTCTTACAGTTGGTATCAGAGCGTTGGTCTTAGCGAACCAGGTCACCCATTAGTGTGTCTAACTGGTAGTTGTTAGGATACATTAGTGAGACTGGACTTTGACCGTGTCTTCCTGTTAAAAAGTTTTGCTTATCATTTCTAGTCGGAAACCATCTGCTTATCATCCTTAGGGAGTTGTCTGCTTATCATTCTTAAGTCTAGACACGTCTTATTGCATTTAAGTGCATCGATAGTGTATAGACAAAATTCATATCCTAGCGTATCTGTTACTATAGAATTTGCCTGACGTATTTCAAAGATTCCCCGTAATTCACGGGATTTTGGTATTATAAATACATATGCAAATTATGTATTGAAAAGTACCAAACCCAACTCCTATAATCTATTCCAAACCAAAAATTTATTTCTCCGACCATACAAGATGAATTCTTCATCCAGTTCAAATTCCTCCGACTTCGATAGCTACGCCGATATGGATTTCCATTCGAGCTCCGAGAACAGCATCACTGGAATGGATCAACCAATTTCCCATCATCTATTCTGGATGAATTGGGGATGGGTTCGTAATATACTAAATTTCTGGAGGCAAGAAGAAGGTGATCCATTCCATCCACCAAATTGTCCTCTTAACGATGAACCTGAAGCACTTACCGGCGAACCCATTCGAAACACCATTTTCTCGCTCATTTCTAGAGTATCTCGTCATGATTACCTACTATCCCATATTTCAAATCTTGTTCATTCGCTCGTTCCAACCGTCAATCATCCCGGTATAATAGAAGAAGTCAATAAACTCCGTGCTCTGGTAGTGGTTTTGGAGAATATGGTGCGAAGGTTACAAACACCAACAGCAGCACCAGCAGCATAATCCGTACTATCATCGTTAACGCCGACAGTACCTTTATCACCCCAATCACAACCGCGCCTTAAATCTCAACATCACAATCTGTGCCTCGAATATCAACATCACACGACTCAATATCTGTACTTCGAGTATGATCTTCGATCTATATATCGTTCTACATCGATTATCTTCGCTTTACGACGATTATGTAATTTCTAAAGTCTTAGAGATTATGTAATCTAGAATTAACGATAAATCAAATGAGTTTAATATTCTATTGACTCATTAAATTCATAATTACATCCGGAAAAAAAAATATATATGCAAGTATATTTTCACAAAGATTGTAATTAAAAATTCTTTCGTACAAACTATTAATGATGAAAATATTTTAACGGGTGGGTGGTATCCGAGGAATATTTAGAATTCACATTAATAAGTTACACTGTACATTCTTCAAATCTGATTCAACAATCATTCACTATCCGATATACGTATCCGTTCACCACAGAATAACCATTTCTATTCAAACTTCATATTTAGATTTTGACCTATCAGAATCCAACAAGTGGCATAACGAAGAAAACATTGGACAAAAATAAAAAGTGTTAGAAACAAACGAATTAATTAATTGAAATTGTGATAGGATTACACGCTAACTGTTCCGGCTAACTGTTCCCAGCTAACTAATTAACATTTAATTTATTGCAATTTACATTCTCGCAATTTTATTTATTGACATTTAATTTCCGCACTGTACATACTGTCGGGACACATGTACGCAATACGTCGGATTAATTCTGAGACAACATGGTGCATGGGTCATGATATATATTTATTTATTTTACGCACTTTAAATAACGGACACGTATGCAAGTTTTCGATTTATCATATTGACCCATCTATATATATATTTCGGAACAACCGTAGACACTCTATATGTGAAGGTGGGAGTTGGCTATACAGGGTCGGAGTTGATTCCAAAATATATATATACTTTGAGTTGTGATCGACACCGAGACCGGTACACGGGTCACGATACGTATTATTTAATTAGAGTATTATATATTAAGTTATATATGAATATATTGGACCATTGGACAACCGGACTATTAGACTGCTAACTTTGGACAATTAAAATGAGTTAAAACGCTGATTATAACCTATGAAATTAAACAATTCTTCAAGTTTGCCACTTGATTCTATTTTAAACCTCATTTGTATCTTGGCGATTATAATTCGCATTCACAACTTTTCATGATTCTTGAAAACACATCGATCGAGAAGTTGAACCAGCCGCACCTCGTTTACAGAAGAAAAGATTTACGCACCTGAAAACCCTCGAATCCAAATTCAGAGTTTAACGCATACCGTGTTGAATTCTTTGCCATTTATTAGCAAAAACAATTCTGCAATTCCTTTTTAAGAAGCTAATTTCGTCACAGCTCCACTTCGACTTCTCCGTAAAGACTACTCCTACTATAACCTCGAAATTTATACCTTGTTCTTTCGCCGTTACCACTGGAGAACCTTTTATATTCCATAACGTCATCAGCAGATGTACCAGCAACTCGGCATTCCTTTGGTGGAATCCGCAACTCGTATTTTGAAAATCTTGCAGAACTTCTCCAGCTATACTTATGATATTACCTCTAAGAAATTTCATACTTCGAATATGAAGTTTTCGAAAAACACCCTGAACTGTGAAGTAGTTCTTGGAATGCTGATTAAGCAGCAAAAATCATAAACGACTTTAACAGTCAAAAGTTTGATGATAAAGAATAGTAAGGTGGTAAAGCTGAGAAAAAGAGAAGGTTTGGAACTGGAAAACGGATTGAGCAAAGTATGAAGGAAGCTGTGAACAAATCATGAAAACAGAACCTGTCTTCAAAGGATCCAAATGATCCAGTGCCTGCTGAAACCGTTAGTAAGAACTCTACTCATTATTCTAAACTTTTCAAGATGATATTCTTCATCATCATCTTATCTTAAATATTATAAGATATCTTCATATCTTTCGTTATATATATTCTCCATATTTCTGGAGATATTTTCACAACTAATCATATCTGCGATCATTTATCTCTCCGTAATATCTGCGTTACAATATAAAAGAAGCTGTGTTAGTTTCTAAATTCTGAAACCTTCAAGTTTAAAATAGGAATGTTTTGAAGTAGTGTTGGGAATTGATGCATGAATTAGTATAATATAATGAAACTTGATCAACTTCATTATACTATAGTAATTCATGTTAAGTTTCTAATGGAATGTGATGATTCACAGTACCATCATCATGTGCCATGTTACACGGCTCTTACATTCTATTCAATCTTCAAACATATTAGAACATATCACCCTGATAGATCTAATTTTCCAAAATATTCTAGTAATTTGACAAATCAAAATCATGCCATTACCATTTCTTTTTGAGAACATTAGCTATGTTTATTCCAAATCTTATTCCGGACCATTGCTCGCTTGGTTTGAGGACGGGAAGAAGAAACGAAGGGACAAAAGCCCCGCAATAGAAATTGAGGTAAAAATCACAGCAAATAGGAGGAGATATTAACTGTGGATGACAATGATTATATAAGACAGAAGCAGGAGCATCAAAGTATAAGGGAAGATATAAAACCCAACAACCACCCAGAAACTACAAACCGTGTATATTAATACGTATTGCAACGTAAAGACACGGGAGAATTAAAAACATTATAATTCCAAGGAAAGGATAAAAGAGAATAGATTCTTCTGGCGATAGATAAAAGAGAAGAATAAAAGATATGAAGGTTAGAACTATAACAAGGATTAGAATGGGATGGAGCATAGTGATGAATGTCTTAAAGTAGGAATAAAGAGAGAGAATAGAAGATGTGGGATATGGAAATAAGGAAACGAAAGGGGTAGACTTATAGTGGAAGATCCGACAGAGAAATCAAAACAGATTGCCATATTAAATTAAAGAAGATTCTGATCCCTAAAGAGCCAGATCTTGTTACATAAGATTTTCTTTAAATCCCTTAAAATTCTGGAAGTCAATCCTAATCATGTCATCGGTTAAAACAATTCCATATTCACTCATTTCATTCTTTTGTGATAGCTTCACTCGTACGCTTCACATAATCGAACCGTTTTATCTAAATCTCTCAATAATGATAAAACTTCATTATTACCTCATATTCGTCATGAAAACATTCTTATTGTTATTTATGACAACCTCTATCAAATTTCGGGGACGAAATTTCTTTAACGGGTGGGTACTGTAACGACCCGGAAATTTCCGATCAAATTTAAACCTTAAACTCTACATGTTTCCGATACGATAAGTACTGTAATGACCCGCACTTTTTCGATCGTTCTATACTTATAAGATTAATATTTACATAAATTAAACCTTACCAACATGATAAGCAATCCAAATTGTTGAGACTTATGTTTTTGAAAAGAGTTTTACACAACGTTTGACCGTCTAGTTTGACCGATGATATCACGAACTATATAACATATGATAATTATACGTTTGTGTATATATATGTATATATACATATTTAACATGATCTAAGGATGTTTTAATATCTCATTTTGTATTAATAACAATAAGTTATAAGTATATTTTGAAACTACTAACTTAAGTTTTCAAAACGATAACTATACGTAACGTTATTTGACATAAATACTTATGACCTATAATGTTTATACATATATCATATAAGTAATGTAATTTGTCATAACCCGTCCTTAACCATAAGAATGCGTTAGATAACGTATGATTTCATTGCGAGGTATTGACCTCTATATGAGACATTTTTGAAAGAAAACTGCATATATTATACATTACAAACCATAACCATTATTTTTGTTACAAACTTAAGACAATAAAAAGAAGATTAACGTTTAGCGATAATCTTCGACTTACAAACTTTACAAATGATGACAACAACACGGTTTCTAGCATATTTTACAGTACAACATCTTGGATATGCAGTTTTATTTTTGACACAAACATGCGTACGCAAGATCCTGGTTAGACCCAACATGAATGCAGCGGAAGCTTTAGAAATCACCTGAGAATAGACATGTTTAAAAAGGTCAACATAAAGTTGGTGAGATATAGGTTTAATGCCGGCTGCAATATATATATATAGACCACAAGATTTCGTATATAATCAGTTTAATAAAAGTATTCTAAGTGGTTGAGCACTTGGTAACCATACTTAACATTTTCACGTCGCATATTCCCTTTAATATGAAATCTTACTACACCGTACCAAGTGTAGTCACAAAACGAAGTACTGTGCAACCGTTGAATACTGGTCGTCCAGTCCGATTGGGGTTGTCAGGCCCGATAGATCTATCAACAGGATTCGCGTTTACAATACCGCTGTAAATATTAGTTACCAAGCTACAGGGAAGTATGCCAGTGGTACAACTCAACGTAGAATATATTTTTCAGTTACTTGTGTCCATAACGTAAAACATAAAATACATGTATTCTCATCCCGAAATATTTAGAGTTTAAAAGTGGGACTATATACTCACACTTGTCTTGATGATATATATAATTTGACTCGGTCTTCCGGTTGATATCACGGACCTATCCATATATAATATATCAATATGTTTTCATTTTAAACAAACGTTACATATATATATATACTTGTTATACTTTTAATACTTTGAATATTTCCTTAGTCCGAAGTTAGCATTCCGATGTTAGTAATTCAATTTTTAATGGTTCATTTTTAGATGTTTAATATACCCGCAATAAATAAAACCCCCAACGAAATAAATAAAACCCCAACGTATATGTATTGGTCGAGATTAATCTTGACCCATGGTACCGGTGTTGTCAAATGACGTGTTGCGTACAATCATGGGATCTTATGATTAATCTTCTCGTGTTGTTTACGGGTGATCCTGAACCATATAAAATTGAATTATAAGTACATATATATAAAATATCATGTTATCTTAGAAGTATGTGATTTTATGTAAATTTTTCCAATGAATTCCGAAGTCATTTAAGCCTTGGATAACCAATTTTGTTTCGGTCATAGTTTCTTCGTTACAAGTCCGTTTTCGTTGATTCAACTTGCCATCTCCTTGGATCGAGTCCCTCTTTAAGACTATGAACTGTAAATACCTTAGTTTGTATTCAAAATCACACGGCATAGGTCAAACTTTAGTGAAACTTATGAAGTTAATCATTTTCGTTACAACAAAATCATTTAATGACCATTTTTCTAAAAATACTTATACTTTGAAAAACCAAGTTTTACCTTGTTAAATTAGCATATACATAAGTTATATTACAGGTCTTGAAGTATTTTAAAAGTTAAGTTAGAAGGATCTATTTAGTTTGCAAACAAGTTTGAAAACATTCAAACTATGTTCTTGTTGTTAAACTTGTATACCACAAAATATGATAGCTATATATATATGAATCGAATAAGGTTATGAACATATATTCTACCTCAAGTTCCTTGGATGAAGTTGCTGTAAAAGAGAAGTAAGAAGCTTGAATCAAAAGGGTGATAGAAGTGGATGAAAGATTGGAAGTAAGTTGGTGTTCTTGGAGGGTTTTCTTGAAGTGTTTTTGTATGGTTTTCTTATGGTGTTTTAGTATGGTTTTTGAAGCTAGATCTTTATGGAACTTTGCTGGATTGTTATGGAGTTTAGAGAGTAAGAAAGAGTGTGTGTTTTTAGTTAAGAGATTGAAGTAAAAATGAATCAAAAATGATGATACATATATACTCCTAAAAATGTGATCTTTAAGGATAACATGACAAAATTCTAGTTTGTATTTTTGTAATTAGTCTTGCAATGATTCAAAAGTAATTACCTAGCTCTAAGGGCATGAATAATGGCTGGTTAGGTGGTGATTTTGATGTGTATTTACTATTAGTAAATACGTATAGGAGCTAGGTATGATACGAGTACAAATACTCTAAATATACGTATAGAAATTTTGTGAAAAATGGAATGAGGATTCAAATATAGCTATCTTTTGTGAATACACTTATATGATTTTATGTATTTAAGTCTTTAAAAGTGATTAAATACATTACTTATACAATATATGTATAAACATTATAAGTCTTAAGTATTTATGTCAATTAACGTTACGTATTGTTATCATTTTGAAAACTTAAGTTAGTAGTTTCAAAATATACTTATAACTTGTTGTTATTAATACAAAATGAGATATTAAAACATTTATTAATCATGTTAAATATGTATATATACATATATATACACAAACGTATAATTATTATATATTGTATAGTTCGTGATATCATTGATCAAACTAGACGGTCAAACGTTGCGTAAAACTCTTTTCGGAAATATAAATCTCGACAATTTGGATTGCTTATCATGTTGGCAAGGTTTAATTTATGTAAATATTAATCTTATAAGTATAGTATGATCGAAAAAAAAATGCGGGTCGTTACATTACCTCCCCGTTAAATAAATTTCGTCCCGAAATTTTAAAATTGTACCTATTTTGCGTCATCAAGAAACAAGTGTGGATACTTTTGCTTCATCTGATCCTCTCGTTCCCAAGTAAACTCGGGACCTCTTCTAGCATTCCAACGAACCTTAACAATCGGTATATTGCTCTGTTTGAGCTGTTTAACTTCACGGTCCATGATTTCGATTGGTTCTTCGACGAATTGTAGTTTCTCGTCGACATGGATTTCTTCGAGAGGAATGGTAAGGTCTTCCTTTGCAAGACACTTCTTAAGGTTTGAGACGTGAAAGGTATTATGTACTCCAGCGAGTTGTTGCGGTAACTCGAGTCGATAAGCTACCGGTCCAATGCGTTCGATGATCTTAAACGGGCCTACGTACCTTGGGTTCAGTTTACCCCTTTTGCCGAAACGTATTACACCTTTCCAAGGTGACACCTTTAGCATAACCATGTCCCCGACCTGAAACTCTAATGGTTTCCTTCGGACATCGGCGTAGCTCTTTTGGCGACTACGGGCTGTTTTCAATCTCTCCTTGATTTGTACTATCTTCTCGGTCGTTTCGTGTATGATCTCGGGACCAGTTAAATGCCGATCTCCTACTTCAGTCCAACAGATAGGAGATCTACACTTCCTTCCATACAATGCTTCGAATGGTGCAGCTCCAATGCTCGCATGATAACTATTATTATACGAGAATTCTGCTAACGGTAGATACTTATCCCATCCGTTTCCAAAATCGATCACACATGCCCTGAGCATATCTTCAAGAGTCTGAATTGTTCTTTCACTCTGCCCGTCGGTCTGCGGATGATATGCGGTACTCATATCCAAACGAGTTCCTAGTGCCTCCTGTAGTGATTGCCAAAACTTTGAGGTAAATCTACTATCACGATCGGATATAATGGAAATAGGTATTCCATGCCTTGAAACAACTTCCTTTATATACAATCGTAATAGTTTCTCCATTCTATCCGTTTCCTTTATAGGCAAAAAATGTGCAGACTTGGTGAGACGATCAACAATCACCCAAATGGTGTCGTATCCCCAGGCAGTCTTTGGTAACTTCGTGATGAAATCCATGGTAATACCATCCCATTTCCATTCTGGGATTTCTGGTTGTTGAAGTAACCCTGACGGCTTTTGATGTTCTGCTTTAACCTTGGAACAAGTTAAACACTCCCCAACATATGTTGCAACGTCTGTTTTTAAATTAGGCCACCAATAACGTGTCTTAAGATCTTGATACATTTTTCCAACTCCAGGATGTATCGAGTATCTTGTCTTATGTGCCTCGTTCAATATCAACTTCCTTAATCCACCCAACTTCGGTACCCAAATACGATTTGCAAAATATCGAATTCCATCTTCCCGCATATTGAGTTGCTTCTCATACTTCTTCATTATTTCATTTCCTACATTTTCTTTAGTAAGTGCTTCTCGTTGAACTTCTTTGATTTGTGAGTTGAGATTCATACGAATTTTTATGTTCATTGCTCGAACTCGAATTGGTTCTCGTTCTTTTCTGCTTAAAGCATCAGCCACCACGTTTGCCTTCCCGGGATGATAACGAATTTCACAATCATAGTCGTTTATTAACTCGACCCACCTACGTTGCCTCATGTTCAATTGTTTCTGATCAAAAATATGTTGAAGGCTTTTATGATCAGTAAACACAGTGAATTTAACCCCATACAAGTAGTGTCTCCACATCTTCAATGCAAACACGACTGCTCCCAATTCTAGATCATGCGTCGTATAATTTCGCTCGTGAATCTTCAATTGTCGGGATGCAAATGCAATAACTTTCTTCCGTTGCATAAGAACACAACCAAAACCTTGTCGCGAAGCGTCACAATATATTTCAAAATCATTGTTCCCTTCTGGTAACGATAAAATAGGCGCCGTAGTTAACTTCTTCTTCAGTAATTGAAATGCGTTCTCCTGCTCCGAGGTCCATTCGTATTTCTTCCCTTTTTGTGTTAATGCTGTCAACGGCTTAGCTATTCGGGAAAAATCTTGAATAAACCTTCTATAATAACCGGCTAAACCCAAAAATTGGCGTATCTGCATTGGTGTCTTAGGAGTCTCCCATTTTTCAATAGCTTCAGTTTTTGCTGGATCGACCTGAATTCCTTTGCTATTAACAACGTGACCAAGAAATTGCACTTCTTTCAACCAGAAAGCACACTTAGAAAATTTAGCGTATAGCTGTTCTTTTCTCAACAACTCTAATATCAACCTTAAATGCTGCTCATGCTCTTGCTCACTCTTGGAATAGATAAGAATATCATCAATGAAAACGATAACAAACTTATCTAAATACGGACTACAAACTCGATTCATGAGGTCCATGAATACAGCTGGCGCATTTGTCAACCCAAACGGCATGACCAAAAATTCGTAATGACCATAACGTGTTCGAAAAGCAGTTTTCGGAATGTCCTCTTCTTTGACACGTAGTTGATGATAGCCCGATCTTAGGTCGATTTTCGAATAAACACATGATCCCTGGAGTTGATCAAATAAGTCGTCAATTCTCGGTAGTGGATACCGATTTTTGATAGTTAACTTATTTAATTCACGATAATCTATGCACATCCTAAAAGATCCATCTTTCTTCTTAACAAACAAAATTGGAGCTCCCCACGGTGATGTACTTGGTCGTATGAATCCACGGTCCAATAATTCTTTTAACTGACTTTGAAGTTCTTTTAATTCGGACGGTGCAAGTCTATATGGCGCACGAGCCACTGGTGCAGCTCCTGGTACTAAATCTATTTGAAATTCTACCGATCTAAATGGAGGTAATCCCGGCAATTCTTCCGGAAAAACTTCAGGAAAATCTCTTGCCACAGGCACGTCGTTGATGCACTTTTCTTTCTTTTCGACTTTATTAACATGTGCTAAAATAGCGTAACATCCCTTTTCTAAACACTTCTTGGCTTTCAAACAGCTAATGAGTTTTAGCTTTGAATTACCCTTCTCTCCATAAATCATCACCGGTATTTTATCCTTACCAGGAATACGAATTGCCTTCTTGGCACAAACAACTTCCGCTCCTATTTTGGACATCCAGTCCATGCCGACTATTACATCAAAACCTCCTAATTCTACGGGTATTAAGTCGATTTTAAACGTTTCTCCGGCTAGATTTATTTCACAATCACGACAAATTTTATCGGCTTTAATTAGCTTACCATTAGCTAACTCAATCAAGTACTTAGCATCTAGAGGTAATGATGAACAATTCAATTTAGTGTAAAAATTTCTACACACATAACTTCTATCGGCGCCAGTATCAAATAAAATAGATGCTGATAAGTTATTAATGGTAAACGTACCCGTAACAAGTTCCGGGTCTTCTCGTGCCTCTCTAGCATTAATAACAAACGCTCTTCCACGTGCAGGTCCGCCATTCTGATTCGGGCACTGGCTCTTATAATGACCTTGTTTTCCACACCCAAAACAAGTAATGTTAGCCAAAGCAGTTCTATTTGCGTTGGTGGCAGGAGTCTTGTTACCATTTGCATTTGTAACGAGAGCCTTACAATCTTCAGCAAGATGTCCCTGTCTATTGCATTTGGTGCACAACACACTGCAGTAACCAAAATGATGTTTGTGACAACGGTTGCATAAAGGACTTTGTCCTTTGTAACCAAAGCCTGAACCGCTACCCGCACCTTTCGTGGTTTCTTGTTTCTTATAAGGTTGTTGTTGGTTACCTCGATCATAACCTCCATTCCACTTTTTCTTATTCCCCAATACCTTCACCTCAGTATTGAATGCTTTCTTGTCCAAAATGACCTGATCCATTAGCTCGTTCGCCATGGTTATAGCTTCATGAATTGTCTTAGGTTTCGACGCCGTAACGTTTGCCTTGACCTTTTTGGGCAAACCACCTTTGTACATTTCAATCTTCCGTGCTTCGGTTGGGACCAATTCAGGACATAGTAAAACTAATTCCATGAATCGCTGGTTGTAGTTGGTGATTTCAGTACCAACCACCTTCAAACTTCGTAACTCATCTTCTAACTTAATAACCTCATTCCTTGGACAATACTCGGTGATTATCATTGCTTTGAATTCTTCCCATGGAGTATCATAAGCTACATCTCCTCCTACCGCCTTCACATAATTCTTCCACCATGTGAGTGCACTATCTTGTAAAGTGCACGATGCATACTTGGTCATGTCTTTTTCATCACAACCGCTGATTTTGAACACCGTCTCCATCTTTTCTATCCATCGGGTTAAACCGATAGGTCCTTCCGTTCCACTGAATGATGAAGGTTTGCAAGCTTGAAACGTCTTGTAGGAGCATCCTACACGAGGATTTGGATTAACTGCAGTAGCTCTTGCAGCTTCGACCCATAGCATTCTATCGTTGACTCGCTGGTTGATGAAGTTCTCGACTTCTTGTTCCGTCATTCGGTTCAATCGCGCCATTTCCTAATGAAAGAAAATAATTATTCACATGGATTATTATAGATGTAGTATGTATTTATAGTACATTTATAGCTTGTTAATAATATGAACCAGGTATTATTATAAAAGCCTTTTCTTCTTATTAGCGTTTTATAATTATATCTTGGGTAGTACCTACCCGTTAATGTTCATACTTAATAGCTTAGTACAGAATCAATTACTACAATCTAAATAATACTTAACCATGGAAAATTATTGCATTTCATACTTCGCTATTTTACATATGCTTATCTTACATCAAACTTTAAGCAAATCACACTAATAATATTATACAAAACATTATATGATTCCATGGCTTAATACGGCAGTGCATCGTTCGGTCTATTTTCTAGGGCGTTTAGTTCCAATGAATGGCCTAACGCTTATCCTAGCTGTCTGCCTACGTTTTGGCTGAGGAGCCGAAGAACTAGATGCGGGGATAGCACTAATAGGAATAGCGGGAATAGGGGTGGTAGTGTTGAGTGGAATTGGTGCTACGTCATTCTCACTAAGTTCGGGATTTGAATTTTCTAATTCATTCGCTTTTCGTTTCTTTCCTTGATCGAATTTTTCTTTCGTAATTTCTAGTATTTCTTCCTCGGGTTCACTTTCTTCTTCGGGTTCACTTTCCTCTTCGGGTTCACTTTCCTCCTCGGGTTCACTTTCCGATATTTCTATAGTTGGTTCCTCTGGAAATTGTGAGTCTTCCCCAAAAATACCATTTTCGTCATCGGATATGTTAATGACTGAAACACAATCTGAAGATTCTGATTCGAAGTCGCTGAATGTGATAATAAGTTTCGAGCCCGACATCTATCACACAACAACTAACCCATTAGTACTTACATAATATTTACATATGAATTTTTAACCAACAGTGATAAGCAATGGTTTTTTTTTTTAAAATCAAACCCGGTCAAAGTCCAGACTTACTAATGTATCCTAACGACTTATCGGTTTAGACACACTAATGCAAACCTGGTTCGCTAAGACCACCGCTCTGATACCACATGTCATAACCCGTCCTTAACCATAAGAATGCGTTAGATAACGTATGATTTCATTGCGAGGTATTGACCTCTATATGAGACATTTTTGAAAGAAAACTGCATATATTATACATTACAAACCATAACCATTATTTTTGTTACAAACTTAAGACAATAAAAAGAAGATTAACGTTTAGCGATAATCTTCGACTTACAAACTTTACAAATGATGACAACAACACGGTTTCTAGCATATTTTACAGTACAACATCTTGGATATGCAGTTTTATTTTTGACACAAACATGCGTACGCAAGATCCTGGTTAGACCCAACATGAATGCAGCGGAAGCTTTAGAAATCACCTGAGAATAGACATGTTTAAAAAGGTCAACATAAAGTTGGTGAGATATAGGTTTAATGCCGGCTGCAATATATATATATAGACCACAAGATTTCGTATATAATCAGTTTAATAAAAGTATTCTAAGTGGTTGAGCACTTGGTAACCATACTTAACATTTTCACGTCGCATATTCCCTTTAATATGAAATCTTACTACACCGTACCAAGTGTAGTCACAAAACGAAGTACTGTGCAACCGTTGAATACTGGTCGTCCAGTCCGATTGGGGTTGTCAGGCCCGATAGATCTATCAACAGGATTCGCGTTTACAATACCGCTGTAAATATTAGTTACCAAGCTACAGGGAAGTATGCCAGTGGTACAACTCAACGTAGAATATATTTTTCAGTTACTTGTGTCCATAACGTAAAACATAAAATACATGTATTCTCATCCCGAAATATTTAGAGTTTAAAAGTGGGACTATATACTCACACTTGTCTTGATGATATATATAATTTGACTCGGTCTTCCGGTTGATATCACGGACCTATCCATATATAATATATCAATATGTTTTCATTTTAAACAAACGTTACATATATATATATACTTGTTATACTTTTAATACTTTGAATATTTCCTTAGTCCGAAGTTAGCATTCCGATGTTAGTAATTCAATTTTTAATGGTTCATTTTTAGATGTTTAATATACCCGCAATAAATAAAACCCCCAACGAAATAAATAAAACCCCAACGTATATGTATTGGTCGAGATTAATCTTGACCCATGGTACCGGTGTTGTCAAATGACGTGTTGCGTACAATCATGGGATCTTATGATTAATCTTCTCGTGTTGTTTACGGGTGATCCTGAACCATATAAAATTGAATTATAAGTACATATATATAAAATATCATGTTATCTTAGAAGTATGTGATTTTATGTAAATTTTTCCAATGAATTCCGAAGTCATTTAAGCCTTGGATAACCAATTTTGTTTCGGTCATAGTTTCTTCGTTACAAGTCCGTTTTCGTTGATTCAACTTGCCATCTCCTTGGATCGAGTCCCTCTTTAAGACTATGAACTGTAAATACCTTAGTTTGTATTCAAAATCACACGGCATAGGTCAAACTTTAGTGAAACTTATGAAGTTAATCATTTTCGTTACAACAAAATCATTTAATGACCATTTTTCTAAAAATACTTATACTTTGAAAAACCAAGTTTTACCTTGTTAAATTAGCATATACATAAGTTATATTACAGGTCTTGAAGTATTTTAAAAGTTAAGTTAGAAGGATCTATTTAGTTTGCAAACAAGTTTGAAAACATTCAAACTATGTTCTTGTTGTTAAACTTGTATACCACAAAATATGATAGCTATATATATATGAATCGAATAAGGTTATGAACATATATTCTACCTCAAGTTCCTTGGATGAAGTTGCTGTAAAAGAGAAGTAAGAAGCTAGAATCAAAAGGGTGATAGAAGTGGATGAAAGATTGGAAGTAAGTTGGTGTTCTTGGAGGGTTTTCTTGAAGTGTTTTTGTATGGTTTTCTTATGGTGTTTTAGTATGGTTTTTGAAGCTAGATCTTTATGGAACTTTGCTGGATTGTTATGGAGTTTAGAGAGTAAGAAAGAGTGTGTGTTTTTAGTTAAGAGATTGAAGTAAAAATGAATCAAAAATGATGATACATATATACTCCTAAAAATGTGATCTTTAAGGATAACATGACAAAATTCTAGTTTGTATTTTTGTAATTAGTCTTGCAATGATTCAAAAGTAATTACCTAGCTCTAAGGGCATGAATAATGGCTGGTTAGGTGGTGATTTTGATGTGTATTTACTATTAGTAAATACGTATAGGAGCTAGGTATGATACGAGTACAAATACTCTAAATATACGTATAGAAATTTTGTGAAAAATGGAATGAGGATTCAAATATAGCTATCTTTTGTGAATACACTTATATGATTTTATGTATTTAAGTCTTTAAAAGTGATTAAATACATTACTTATACAATATATGTATAAACATTATAAGTCTTAAGTATTTATGTCAATTAACGTTACGTATTGTTATCATTTTGAAAACTTAAGTTAGTAGTTTCAAAATATACTTATAACTTGTTGTTATTAATACAAAATGAGATATTAAAACATTTATTAATCATGTTAAATATGTATATATACATATATATACACAAACGTATAATTATTATATATTGTATAGTTCGTGATATCATTGATCAAACTAGACGGTCAAACGTTGCGTAAAACTCTTTTCGGAAATATAAATCTCGACAATTTGGATTGCTTATCATGTTGGCAAGGTTTAATTTATGTAAATATTAATCTTATAAGTATAGTATGATCGAAAAAAAAATGCGGGTCGTTACATAATTAATCACTTTTAAGGACTTAAATACATAAAACCATATAAGTATATTCACAAAAGATAGCTATATTTGAATTCTCATTCCATTTTTCACAAGATTTCTATACGTATATCTAGAGTATATGTACTCGTATCATACCTAGCTTCTATACGTATTTACTATCAGTATATACACATCAAATCACCACCAACCAGCCCTTGTTCATGCCTTATGTATAAGGTAACTACCTTGTTCATGCCCTAGGTATAAGGTAATTACAATTTGAAAGTATGTTGACTAATTTCACAAAATAACAACATGAAATTTTGTTCTTGTCTCCCATTTTCACCACCATAAATACATGCATCCATTTTCAATTTTTGGAACATTATTTCTCTAGCTAAACACACACACTTACTAGTCTCATGTCTCTCTAAAAACTCCAGCAAAAATCCTCTCAAGAATCACCTTAAACACCACCATAAAAAGATCAAACAAAAACACTACAAAAATACAACTTTCATTTCAAGTTCATGTCTTAAGTTGCTTCCAATCTTTCATCCACTTCCATCACCCTTTTGGTTCTAGATTTTTACTCCTCTTTTACAGCAATCTTGTCCAAGTAACTTGAGGTAGTAACTTTGTTCATAACCTTATTCGATTCATATATATATATAGCTATCTTATTTTGTGGTATACAATTTTAACAACAAGAACATAGTTTGAATGATTTCAAACTTGTTTGCAAACTAAATAGATCCTTCTAACTTAACTTTTAAAATACTTCAAGACCTGTAATATATCATAAATATATGCTAACTTAACAAGGTAAAACTTGGTTTTTCAAAGAATACCTTAAAAACTGTTTTTACGACGTCGGCGTACAACCGGGGGCTGTTTTGGGTTGGATAATTAAAAACCATCTTAAACTTTGAATTGGAGGTTTATTTTCTGGAAAAATGATTTTTACTATAAATATGTTAACACATAAAAATTTCATGATTTAATTCAAAGTATAAGTATTTTTAGAAAAATGGTCATTAAATGATATTTTTGTAACAAAAATGTTTAACTTCATAAGTTTCACTAAAGTTTCACCTATGCCGTATGATTTTGAATACAAACCAAGGTATTTACAGTTCATAGTCTTAAAGAGAGACTCGATCCAAGGGAGTGGCATTTGAATCAACGAAAACGGAGTTGTAACGAAGAAACTATGACCGAAACAAAATTGGTTATCCAAGACTAGTTTAGCTACGTGATTAATTGGAAAAAAATTAAATAAATCACATCTTTATAAGATAACATGATATTTTATATATATGTACTTATAATTCAATTTTATATGGTTCAGGATCACCCGTAAACAACACGAGAAGATTAATCATAAGATCCCATGTTTGTACGCAACACGTCATTTGACAACACCGATACTTTATGTACGCAACACGTCATTTGACAACACCGGTACCGTGGGTCAAGATTAATCTCGACCAATACATATACGATGAGGGTTTTATTTATTTCATAGGGGGTTTATTAAACACTTAAAAATGAACCATTAAAATTGAATTACTAACATCGGACTGCTAACTACGGACTAAGGAATTATTCAAAGTATTAAAAGTATTATAAGTATATATATGTGACGATTGTTTAAAAATGAAAATATATTGATATATTATATATGGATAGGTTCGTGATATCAACCGGAAGACCAAGTCAAAATATATATATATCTTCAAGACGAAAGTGAGTATATAGTCCCACTTTTAAACTCTAAATATTTCGGGATGAGAATACATGTATTTTATGTTTTACAATATGGACACAAGTAACTGAAAAATATATTCTACGTTGAGTTGTACCACTGGCATACTTCCCTGTAGCTTGGTAACTAATATTTACAGCGGTATTGTAAACGCGAATCCTGTTGATAGATCTATCGGGCCTGACAACCCCAACCGGACTGGACGACCAGTATTCAACGGTTGCACAGTACTTCGTTTCGTGACTACACTTTGGTACAGTGTAGTAAGATTTCATATTAAAGGGAATATGCGACGTGATTAATTGTTAAGTATGGTTACCAAGTGCTCAACCACTTAGAATATTTTTGTTAAACTGTTTATATACGAAATCTTGTGGTCTATATATATATTGCTGCCGGCACTAAACCTATATCTCACCAACTTTATGATTGACGTTTTAAAGCATGTTATTCTCAGGTACGAATTAAGTCTTCCGCTGTGCATTTGCTCATATTAAGGATACTAGTTGGGACCATTTAAGCCATGATACAAGAACGTTGCATTCGAGTCATTGAAGATTATTAAAGACTATTATTAAGTAAATGACAGATTAGGTCATTTGGATATTGTGAAATGTTAGACGAACATATCAATTTTTGATGTAAAGATAGATTGTCCTTTAAGTATAAATGCAACGTTTGTAAAGTGTATCATATAGAGGTCAAGTACCTCGCGATGTTATCAACTGTTGTAACTCGTTTGTAATCAAAATGGACATCGTCCGGATGATTAGTTTCGGATTCTTACAGCAATGCCCCGATATTCCGCTTCGGCACTAGAACGAGAAAGAGTGGTTTGACGTTTCGATGACCAAGAAATCAAATTATCTCCAAAATATACACAATAGCCCGATGTTGATCGTCTTGTATCGGGGCAACTACCCCAATCCGCATCCGTGTATGCAACAAGATTATACTAGATCGATTAATATGCAATCCAATAGACAAGGTACCCTGTAAATATCGAATAATGCATTTCAAAGCGTTAATGTGTGCTTCTTTCGGATTGTGCATATACAAGCAAATTTGTTGCACGACATAAGGTATGTCGGGTCTAGTAAGCGTCAAGTATTGTAAAGCGCCGGCTAGGATACGATATTTAGTAGAATCGGCATACGGTTTTCCTTGTTTACCACCTAGTTTACCTATAGTATCCACGGGGGTTGACACTGGATTGCAACCCGTAAGTCCAGCTCTTTGAATTATGGAGTTTGCGTAGGCGGCTTGGCTTAAGAATAAACCACGTGATGAACGAGTGACCGAGATTCCCAAAAAGGAATGTAATGGACCTAAATCCTTCATGGCGAACTCATTAGAAACAAGAGATAGGAGTCTTTTTCGTAATCCATCATTCGATGTGGTAAGAACTATATCATCAACATATAAGAGAAGATATGCAATGTCTTTGCCATGATGAAAAATAAAAAGTGAGTGATCACATTTGTTATGTATGAAACCAACCTTGTAAGCATAATCGGCGAATCGTTGATACCAAGCCCGTGGGGCTTGTTTTAAACCGTATAGAGAATGCTTTAATAAACACACATGATTCGGACGCGTGGCATCACGAAAGCCGAACGGTTGATACATGTACACCGTTTCTGTGAGATTGCCATGTATGAAAGCATTTTTGACATCTAATTGGTGTAATGGCCATGATTTAGAAACCACAATGCTAAGAACCGTGTGTAACATCCCGCATTTTTCCGTTAAATTATTTTTAACGCCGTCTTTTTTTTTTATTTAATATCCTCAGCATCTCGATTCGTATCCTCCATTAGCTACATTCTTAAAAATATTTTCGTTATTGGATTATAACATCTCCCGTACTCCCGTGTAATTCAAAATATTCGTTTGGTTAATTCCCGCACCCGACTACAAACTAGAGGGACTAGTTTTGCCAAAAAGACAAAGAGGTGACTAGCACTTTGACTAGTCAACCTCCTCCCCATCTTTCTTTTTCATTTCTTTTCCAATTTCTTTTCATACTTCTCCATTTTCTCTCAATCCTTCAAAAAGGAAATCATCATCCATTTCAAATCGATCAAGCTTCAATTCAAACAAATTACATATTTGAAATCCTTGCATCTTCCTCTTCGATTCCATACCGATTTTATCAAATTTGGGTAACTTTCTAAAATCACTAGATTTCTTTAATTTTGTGTTCTTGACTTAAAAGTGTGTTAATTAGTGTCTATGGCTCATTGTGATGTCGTGTATGTAATTTGTATGCTCGATTTGTTGTTTTTGGTGTAACTAGCTTGAATATGAAAAGTGCTTGCTTAATCTTTGATTTTGGAAGAGTTAATGTTGTTAATTTGTTAAAGTTCATGTTTTAATTGTGTTACTAGTGTCACTAGCTTCATTTTGATGTGTAGGGTGATTTGTAAAACTTCAAAAACATGATTATTGATTTTGTGATGCTTGACTAGGGTTTGATAGTTCTTGAAATGAATTTTTGATGCTTGAATGCCATGGAATGTTAATTGTTAGTGTTTAGTAGTAATGTATGCTTCATTACCTTCAAAACGGCATATCATATGTGTGAATTGGTTTCCCGAATCTTAAAACGCGTTTTGAGAACTTGAAGCTTTGAAGATGAATTTTAAATGATCACTTGACGGGAAATCGGTTATTGAAATTGATGTTTTTGGTTGTTGTTATGTGTTTAGTTGTATTCCTAGTCAAAATACCTTTCCAACGATATAAGATACTTGTTTTGAATGTTTACGGTTCATGAGTTATGCTTGTTTGAAGTTTGGTTCGTGCACTTGATGAAACCCAGAAAACAGCATTTCCCAGGTACAGGAGCGCCGCTCCTGAACTAAGAGCGCCGCTCCTAGTAGGTCTTTTTGTGGAGTTTTTCATCAGACGTCAGGAGCGCCGCTCCTGAAAACAAGAGCGCCGCTTCTGGCCCTCAAGAGCGACGCTCCTGGTTTTGGTGCGACGCTCCTGTGCTGAAAAAGTAGACCAACTTGTTTAGTGTTTTCACCAATTCATCCCTGCTTACTCGCAACTCCGATTAACATGAATTTTGGCCAACATGTTTATATATGACCACTAATTGAAGAAAAATTGTCGGATACCCGACCCGACCTCATTGACATTGACTTTGACTTTGACCAACTTTGACTTTTAGTCAAACTTAACCTAACTTTTATGTGATCGTTTTAACATGCTTCTATACTTGTATCTTGCATGAAACTTGACAATTTGATTCACATGCTATATAATCGAGTCGTAACGAGCCATAGGACTAATTTAACATCTTTGACCGTTTGTGTTTACCGTTATTGATATAACCTATATGTTTAGGTAAAGACTAGCTTTGTCTTTGCACGCGTTTACTTGTTGAAGTACTTTATTAACTCTCGCACTCAATGTGAGATCATAGTCCCACTTTTTACTCTTTTGAACTTACTTTTGGGATGAGAAAACATAAACATTTCTTTTAACTAAGTGAACACAAGAACCGGAAAACAAACATTCTACATACGAGTTTAGAACAAAAATCCTCAATTCAATTATCATTAGTACTCTTGCAGTGTGTAAGCGTAGGCGTGAACTTATGTTGTATGGCCATATGGGTTTGACAAACCCTCATCTTTGACGGTTCGCTATCGTCTACGGATGAAATATATTTTCGAGAAACAGTGTTGTTCTAGCACTATGAATGGGGTATCAACGGACGGAATGTTAAGCTTTGATAATTGAGTGCTCGTGAATATTAACTTTTAGAATGTATTACTATTATTTCAACTTTGCAAACCTTGTGGTTCGACTTACTTTACTTTTACTCACCTACATACTTAAACCTATGATATCACCAACGTTTTTCGTTGACAGATTTCTATGTTTTTCTCAGGTCTTGCACGATATGTGAAATATGCTTCCGCTCTTTATTTGATACTTACTTTGGATGTCGAGTCAACATGCGTTTCATGGAGCGTCTTTTGACTTTATTTGAAACTGTGTCGCCTAGATTTCATTTGTACTAATAACTTTGTAACTTAACTTTTGGATGAACAATTCTTGTAAACCTTGGAATAATCTTTACTTTAGAAATGAAGGAGACATATTTTGGTCAAACGTTGTCTTAAAGACTTATGACCATGTAATGGGACCTACGTAGATGACGCCGTCATTTGACGATTTGACGGGGTCGCTACAAGTGGTATCAGAGCATTGGTTGTAGGGATTTAGAGTTCATTTGTGTCCACCCCAAGTCATAGGGTACATAGGTGAATCTAGACTACAATCGGCATATAGACTGAAGTAGGAATTACTTGACTATTTGTGCATTATACTCTAACTTTTCTATCATATCTAACTCGTATTCGATCTTAATCTTACGTTGATAAATTTTGTTGACGCGCCACCTTGACTTTATAAAGTAATGTTAAATGCACATGTGAATCAGGGTAATATAATTTCCGGGATTATATTACGGTGATTCACATGGACGTTCTGACATTATGACATAAAGAATTTAAGGCGAGTCAAGGAAAAATTTCCTCTCTATCCTTATTCCATACCCCGGTTAGTATTGTTGAAAATACTAACCAACGATATTCTTGTGTCATGAAGGAACAATGGCTCACCAAGGCCAACACAACACTCCTCTCGAAACTCTAGAACAGGCTCTTCAACGAATGATAACCACCGCCGTGGGTACGGCCATGGCCGATCACTTTTCTAACAACAACAATCATGGAGCCGGTAATTCAAGCGAAGGTTGCTCCTACAAGAACTTCATGAAGTACAACCCTCCCACTTTCGATGGAACCGGAGGACCGGTTACTCTCACCCGATGGTTTGAACAAATGGAGACCGTTTTTGACACAAGCGGTTGTCGAGACCAAGATAAGGTCAAGTTTTCCACCCTCACTCTTACCGGTATTGCTCTCTCATGGTGGAACACGTATGTACAATCAGTGGGTATCGATGAAGCCCACACACTCTCTTGGACCGAATTAAGAGAAAGAATGATCACCGAATATTTTCTGTGCGACGAGACTCGAAGGCTCGAACAGGGTCTAAGGAATTTAAAAACGGCCGGGAATGATCTCGAAGCTTATAATCAACGGTTTGCCGAACTAGTCTCAATGTGTCAAAATCTCATGACTCCCAAATCCCTAAGAGTCGAACTTTACATGGATGGCCTCCCTAAGAGCATTCAACATGGGGTAAGGACATTTCAACCCACTAACCTACAAGGGGCTTTAACAATGGCCCGCCAAGCCTTAGAAACGGTGAACGAAATGGAAGCGCCGGCACCAATGGACGAGAACCAATCGAGCGGCAATAAAAGAACATGGGAAGCCTCTCAATCAAGCAACCACAACCACAACAACCTCTCCAAGAAGCCTTTTTCCCCCGGCGGCAGGAAGGGATATGCAGGAAAACTACCTTTTTGTAACAAATGCCACAAGCATCACTTTGGGGAATGTGGCAAGCTAATTTGCCACCGGTGCCAAGGAAGTGGTCACATTTCCAAATATTGTGGAAGTATCGCCCCCGTCACTCGAAAGGGACCCAACACACGAAGGCCGGTCACTTGCTACGCATGTGGCCAAGCGGGTCATTTTAGGAATGAATGCCCAAATAAGAAAATCAACCCCAACGCATGCCGTTGAACTTTCAACATCGACACATAGGATGCCCGGGACGACGATGGACTAGTAACGGGTACGTTTCTTCACAACAATCCGTGTATTTTATACTTATCCGATTCGGTTACCGCTAGACGTTTTATAACCAAGTCTTTGACTCGTGCTCTTTGCACTCCACCTTTTTCCCCTAGACACTACTTAGGCAATTTAAGTGACCAACGGAAAAATATTGTGTGCCTATAAATTTTATCGGAGGATATACGTTAAGAATTTTGACTTGACACCTATAGAACTAGGGAGCTCAAAACCTATTCGTTAAGGAGAAATTGTTTCCCTACTATTATGTATAGATTATTGTAAACTAAGTAATTTCCGGTTGGAAACCGATACCCTCTTCCTCGTATCCATGACCTCACGATTATTTGCATGAATCCCGTATGTTCCAAATCGACCTCCGTTCCGGTTATCATCAATTGGGGGTTAAGGGAGACGATGTCTCCTAAGCCATTTTCTGAACTCGCAACGTTAGTTGTAAATCTCTCTTAGTACCATTCGATTTATTTAGGACTCCGTCCGCATTCATAAACCTCCTAAACCACGTATGCAAACTTATCTAGACAAATCCGTTATCGTATTTATAGATGATATCTTAGCCTGTTCAAGTAAAGAAGAAAACGAACAACATCACCATCTTACGCTCGAACTTTTGAGAAAAGAGCAACTCTATACCAAATTCTTCGAGTGGGAATTTTTGTTGAACGAAGTCCAATTTTCTAGACCATGATGTTAATGGTCGAGGCATTACAATCAATCTCGAAATCAAGCCACACGTGATCAGGGAACTCTCCCAACTCAGACTTATATTCGTAAAATCTTAGATCTCGCCGGTTATTACCGAAGATTCATTTCTGACTTTTCTCGTGTTACACGACTTTTAACCTCGTTAACTCACTGAGGGAAAATTTAAACCCCTCCGTGCCCGAACCTTGAGCGTGATTTTTCACACCAACATTACTAGCTAAATTCATATAGCCCCAGATGGGACTTAATTACGGAAATATTTCTACTTGAATGCCGAAAGGCATACTCTCTCGACTCAAATCAACGTAACTGAAATTCGTTATTTTGCACGAAGAATTCGAATACTTAATTGTGGATCCGATCAATTTTCTCGTCATCACGTACCACACTACATACCTCGGTTATTTCACCATTACCGTCTGATATTACTGAAACTTAAGATAACACACAAACCAAGGATACTTCACTCTTCTTCGACTTGACGTCCTTGTGTTTCTGATAATCGGCCAACTACTATTCAACCCCGGACTAGAGGCACGATATGACAACCTCGAGGTGTAAACTCACTCTACTCTAAGTTCTCATTTCACTCCTATCTTTATCGCTCGCACTTCCATATAAGGAAACTTCTTGTAACATTTCTCAATGGATAGAGGAACTCTTCATATTACAATAGTATTCGCCACGAGGGTGAATAGTCCTAACGAACATTTTTTTGAACTCTAACTAACTTGTTCAAACACATCTTAAGAAATCCTATTCTAACACGGTGTACCATTGCCAATTGTGAGACGACCCGACCCAATCCATAGGGACGAATACAATAACATATGATAACATTGCGAGGTACCTGACCTCTATATGATACATTTTACAAACGTTGCATTTATTCTTAAAAGGCAATCTAACATTACATCAAAAGTTGACATGTTCGCCTAACATTTCATAATATCCAAATGACCAAATTTGTCATTTACTTAGTAATAGTCTCTAATGATCTTCAATGACTCGAATGCAACGTTCTTGAATCCTGGCTTAAATGGTCCCAAATAGTATCCTTAATATGAGCTAATGCACAGCGGAAGACTTAATTCATACCTGAGAATAAACATGCTTAAAAAGTCAACAAAAATGTTGGTGAGTTATAGGTTTAAACCTACATAGTAATTCATAATAATAATAGACCACAAGATTTTATTTTATAAATGGCATACACAAATTATGTGTATAAAAATCATTCATATGATAAACACCTGGTAACCGACCTTAACAAGATGCATATAGAATATCCCCCAGTATACAGCGCGCAGCTACTATACTATAAATACCTCGAAGAACTAAAGCAGCCAAACCCTTTGACTGAAGCGTGTTAAAGCTCATAGATCTATCTTTAGGATTCGCGTCAATTAGTGGCAATTATAATAAACACTAATTCTTAGGTTACCAGAATAAAAGGGGGTGATATCCGGTGTAATCAATCAATCATAGAATGTAGTTTCCGGTACTTGTGTCTATTTCGAAAAACATTTATAAAAATAGCATATATTCTCATCCCAAAAATAATTAGATAGTAAAAATGGGACTATAACTCACTTGTGATGATTTCCGAATAGATGGTAATAAGACTTGGCCTTTGACAAATTCACGAACCTAATAATAATATTCTTGTGTCAAGATATGTATATATATATAATTAATATTCCATACTTATGATACTTGTGATAATTTTAATTGTCCTTTGTTAGTAGTCCAATAGTCCGACAGTCCAATAGTCCGATAGTCCAATAGTCCGATAGTCCAACAGTATAAATATATATATAAATATAAATGCGTATATTGTGTTAGAATTCACTAACACTATAATATATTGTCTTAATATAGTAAGACACATAATATGTATATTATCTGAAGCAATCCGCGACCCATTGTATACATGTCTCAGGCTCGATCACAACTCAAAGTATATATATATTTTGGAATCAACCTCAACCCTGTATAGCCAACTCCAACATTCACATATAGAGTGCCTATGGTTGTTCCGAAATATATATATAGATGGGTCGATATGATATGTCAAAACGCTGTATACGGATCCACGGTGATCAAGTCATATATATATATGGTGTCTTACGATCTTTATTAAGACTATAATATATTGTCGTAGAACTTAATCACGACTATTATAAATTGTATTTCCATAAGCTCAGGAACAAGACATGTATAAATACATGTAGGATACAAGGTAAGTTAGCTAGGATAAGGTTAGCATCCATTTTTATTAATCAAAACCGTGGCTAAAAACAAGCAAAAATATCCAATTTTATTTTACCCATAATTTCTTCGTTACAAATCCGTTTTGAGTGATTCGACTTGCCATAGTTTTGTATCGAAAAGTTATTTACCAATCTAAACAGAAAAACAATATGTTTATAGTCGAAAATACAGTTTAGGTGTCA
The DNA here is from genome assembly GCF_046630445.1 of Rutidosis leptorrhynchoides. Classification (NCBI taxonomy): domain Eukaryota; kingdom Viridiplantae; phylum Streptophyta; class Magnoliopsida; order Asterales; family Asteraceae; genus Rutidosis; species Rutidosis leptorrhynchoides. The sequence goes on from NC_092343.1 coordinate 234,119,417, forward strand.
AATACAAGAAGATAGTCATATCCGTCGTAAGAACGACATCTTGATGACTCTTTTGAAAAACATACTTTCACTTTGAGTATGACCATGATTTTTGGATATGTTTCACATCCATATAAAATAAGATTTTTCACCAAAGGAATTCTTTTAATTCAAAGTTTAAGATAGGTTTTTAAAATCAAACCCAAAACAGCCCCCGATGATCTATGACGGCGTATGTTTAGTTTTAAGGTGTTCTTCGTGTTTACAAGTTTTATATCCTTATGTTAGCTTGACATATTGTCATAAAACATGTGTTGAAGTATTTTAAAAGTCAAGTTAGAAGGATTAAGTTTGTTTGCGAACAAGTTTAGAAATGATCTAAACTATGTTCTTGTTGTTATTAGTTATAAACTCAAAATAAGATAGCTATATGAATATGAATCGAATAAGATTATGAATAAGGTGACTACCTCAAATCAATTGAACAAAGTTGCTGAGATAAAAGTGATGTTCTTGATCTTCAAAGAGTTCTTGAAATGGATTCAAAAGATTGAAAGTATAGACTTGAAGTATGTGTGTTTAAAGAGTGTTTAAAGAGTAAGAAATGAAGAGAATACTTGGAGTTCTTGTGTGTGAATATTATGAGAGTGAAGGTGGGTTAAATAGATGATATGGATGAGTAAAAAGAGGGTTAAAATTCGTTGGTCATGCATATGGTTAAGAGACTTTATCAAAATTTGGAATATAGCATAATAACTTTATCAAAATTTGGAATATAGCATAATAATGCATACTAGAAGTTAAAATGTTGGTTCCATCATGTTTATTCTTGTCTTGTGACTCATAGGGCTGCTAAGGAGGTAATAATTGGTATTTCATATTGGTATATACTCATAGTATTGAAGTATGGAAGCTGGGTATGATACGGGTGTAAATACCGAATGAATACGAATAGAATTCTTGATGGAATTGAATGGGAAAATGAATATAGCTATCTTTGTTGAGTATAAGTATGTTAGTATATATGTACTTAAGTCCTTTAAAAGTGTATTAATTCATATTAATACAATACATATATATACATTTTAATTTAGAAGTTATTACAACGTTAATCGTTATATATATGTATATAGTCTTGAAGTCTTTAAGTTAGTAGTCTCATTTTATGTATATAACCAATTATTATTATATATAATGAGATACTTAAATATCATTTTAACAAATCATAAGAGTATATATATCCATGTATACATCATTATATAATTATTTCAAATTATGACGTTCGTGAATCGTCAGACAGACTGGGTGGCCAAATGTTTGTATAAAAATCATTTCAAATTACCAAATCTTAATGAGTTTGATTGCTTAACATGTTGGTAAGGTTTAATTTATGTAAATATTAATCTTATAAGTGTAAAACGATCGGAAAAATCCGGGTCGTTACAAATTGTCTCGGATCAAAATACTCGTATCGCTTCTAGTTTTGTAAGAAACCTTAGGAACCCGCTTAGACGTGAGTACCGCGTATCTTCCACAAACCGACGAACCGAAAAAACGAACGATTTACGTCTTGGAAAGACATGTTTCAAACTTGTATAGTCGCTTTTAGTTGGATCCTCTCACTACGGTAATATCACTCATGTGCTAACGCCGCACTTCCGAAACCCTATATGACCGCAAATGTCATACCCCTATTCGTTGGACCAACGCATGTGGCAAACAACCATCGAAATCTGAACTCCATCAAGAAACAACAATTGAGATCATTCAAGTCCGAGAAGGGCTTGAGACGACCCATTGGTGCCAAAAGAGTTATACCAAACTTAGATGAAAACCTCACAAAATCCCAGTGTGTAACCGCAGGATATTGAGAAACCGCACCTTGGAAAGGTGTAATCCATTTTGGGAAATCGAGGAGGGCTATATCCGCAATATTGAACCTTTTGAAACCTTGGGGCGTATTGGAACCGCTCCCTACCGTTTAGAACTGCCGACTCAATTAAGTTTCAGTTTACCTTACATTTCGTGTAACAAACTTAAAAACGTGTCCTGCGGAACAGGAACATGCAATCCTTCTAGATGCACCAACTATTGATGACAAACTCCTCTTCATAGGAAAACCGGCTGAAATTGTGGATCGTAAAACCAAACCTTAATACTACGTAACACCCCGACTATTCAGATTCATGGAATATCCAAGACAGTACCTTCACTCATTCGTAGAGTTACAACGCTAGGTCTCGAGTAAGAGACATCGATTATTACTTCCAACTAAATTTCGGGACGAAATTTCTTTTGAGATGTGGATAATGTAACATCCCGCGTTTTTCCGTTAAATTATTTTTAACGCCGTCTTTTTTTTTTTATTTAATATCCTCAGCATCTCGATTCGTATCCTCCATTAGCTACATTCTTAAAAATATTTTCGTTATTGGATTATAACGTCTCCCGTACTCCCGTGTAATTCAAAATATTCGTTTGGTTAATTCCCGCACCCGACTACAAACTAGAGGGACTAGTTTTGCCAAAAAGACAAAGAGGTGACTAGCACTTTGACTAGTCAACCTCCTCCCCATCTTTCTTTTTCATTTCTTTTCCAATTTCTTTTCATACTTCTCCATTTTCTCTCAATCCTTCAAAAAGGAAATCATCATCCATTTCAAATCGATCAAGCTTCAATTCAAACAAATTACATATTTGGAATCCTTGCATCTTCCTCTTCGATTCCATACCGATTTTATCAAATTTGGGTAACTTTCTAAAATCACTAGATTTCTTTAATTTTGTGTTCTTGACTTAAAAGTGTGTTAATTAGTGTCTATGGCTCATTGTGATGTCGTGTATGTAATTTGTATGCTCGATTTGTTGTTTTTGGTGTAACTAGCTTGAATATGAAAAGTGCTTGCTTAATCTTTGATTTTGGAAGAGTTAATGTTGTTAATTTGTTAAAGTTCATGTTTTAATTGTGTTACTAGTGTCACTAGCTTCATTTTGATGTGTAGGGTGATTTGTAAAACTTCAAAAACATGATTATTGATTTTGTGATGCTTGACTAGGGTTTGATAGTTCTTGAAATGAATTTTTGATGCTTGAATGCCATGGAATGTTAATTGTTAGTGTTTAGTAGTAATGTATGCTTCATTACCTTCAAAACGGCATATCATATGTGTCAATTGGTTTCCCGAATCTTAAAACGCGTTTTGAGAACTTGAAGCTTTGAAGATGAATTTTAAATGATCACTTGACGGGAAATCGGTTATTGAAATTGATGTTTTTGGTTGTTGTTATGTGTTTAGTTGTATTCCTCGTCAAAATACCTTTCCAACAATATAAGATACTTGTTTTGAATGTTTACGGTTCATGAGTTATGCTTGTTTGAAGTTTGGTTCGTGCACTTGATGAAACCCAGAAAACAGCATTTCCCAGGTACGGGAGCGCCGCTCCTGAACTAAGAGCGCCGCTCCTAGTAGGTCTTTTTGTGGAGTTTTTCATCAGACGTCAGGAGCGCCGCTCCTGAAAACAAGAGCGCCGCTTCTGGCCCTCAAGAGCGACGCTCCTGGTTTTGGTGCGACGCTCCTATGCTGAAAAAGTAGACCAACTTGTTTAGTGTTTTCACCAATTCATCCCCGCTTACTCGCAACTCCGATTAACATGAATTTTGGCCAACATGTTTATATATGACCACTAATTGAAGAAAAATTGTCGGATACCCGACCCGACCTCATTGACGTTGACTTTGACTTTGACCAACTTTGACTTTTTGTCAAACTTAACCTAACTTTTATGTGATCGTTTTAACATGCTTCTATACTTGTATCTTGCATGAAACTTGACAAGTTGATTCACATGCTATATAATCGAGTCGTAACGAGCCATAGGACTAATTTAACATCTTCGACCATTTGTGTTTACCGTTATTGATATAACCTATATGTTTAGGTCAAGACTAGCTTTGTCTTTGCACGCGTTTACTTGTTGAAGTACTTTATTAACTCTTGCACTCAAGGTGAGATCATAGTCCCACTTTTTACTCTTTTGAACTTACTTTTGGGATGAGAAAACATAAACATTTCTTTTAACTAAGTGAACACAAGAACCGGAAAACAAACATTCTACATACGAGTTTAGAACAAAAATCCTCAATTCAATTATCATTAGTACTCTTGCAGTGTGTAAGCGTAGGCGTGAACTTATGTTGTATGGCCATATGGGTTTGACAAACCCTCATCTTTGACGGTTCGCTACCGTCTACGGATGAAATATATTTTCGAGGGGGTATCAACGGATGGAATGTTAAGCTTTGATAATTGGGTGCTCGTGAATATTAACTTTTAGAATGTATTACTATTATTTCAACTTTTCAAACCTTGTGGTTCGGCTTACTTTACTTTTACTCACCTACATACTTAAACCTATGATTTCACCAACGTTTTTCGTTGACAGATTTCTATGTTTTTCTCAGGTCTAGCACGATATGTGAAATATGCTTCCGCTCTTTATTTGATACTTACTTTGGATGTCGAGTATACATGCATTTCATGGAGCGTCTTTTGACTTTATTTGAAACTGTGTCGCCTAGATTTCATTTGTACTAATAACTTTGTAACTTAACTTTTGGATGAACAATTCTTGTAAACCTTGGAATAATCTTTACTTTAGAAATTAAGGCGACATATTTTGGTCAAACGTTGTCTTAAAGACTTATGACCATGTAATGGGACCTACGTAGATGACGCCTTCACTTGACGATTTGACGGGGTCGCTACACCGTGCGAATAGTAGCCGGTTTGACAACTAGGCTAAAGGTCTCGTTACAATCAATTCCAAGGTGTTGTGATCATCCGTCTCCAACTAATCGAGCCTTGTATCTTTCAAAAGACCCATCCGACTTCATTTTGTGCCTAAAAATCTACATAGATTTAATAACTTGCATGTTAGATAAATGGGGAATAAGGACCCAAGTATTATTATCCATTAAAGCCTTATATTCGTCAGCCATAGCACGTTTCCAATTGGGATCAGTGAGGGCTTCGTGTGGATTGGATGGAAGAGGATATAAAGAGGTGGTAGCGGAGAGATTAAAAGGAATTTTTGGTTTAAAAATACCGGACTTGCTACGAGTTTGTATGTTACGAGTAGGGAGTGTAGTAGTATCTGGCGAGTGAGAAGGGTTCGAAGTGGATTGGTTCGAGTTTGGGCTGGTGTGAGATGTATGTGATGTTGGACTTGTGGTGGTAGTTGATGAAGTGGGAATGTTGGAGCCCAAAGTGGTAGATAGTGAGGAGTTATTTGGTTGTGGGCTGTTAGGAGGAGAGGAGCCTGTTGGGCCGACTAGAGGACTGTTTGATTGATTCGAAGTGTCTAAGAAGATGGAAGAATTATTAAAGAGAAATGCAGAAGAGTCATCAGTAAGGTATTTGTATGAATCATGTTTAGTAGGGTGAGTATGAGAGAAAGGAAAGTGAGTTCATCAAAGATGACATGACGAGAGGTGATTATTTTGTGAGTGGTTAGATCATAGCATTTGTATCCTCGACGATTGGAAGGATATCCTAGGAATACACATGGTGTGGAATGGGATTCGAGTTTATGTATTTTGGTAGATGGAAATAGAGGGTAGCATAGACAACCAAAAACGCGTAGGTGATTATAAGATGGTAATCGGTTGTAGAGTTTTTGTGTGGGGGAGATGTGATGTAAACCTTTGGTTGGAACTATATTGATGAGATATGTGGTCATCTCGAGAGCATGAGGCCAAAAACGATGAGGAATGATCATATACATACGCATGTATATGTATATTTGTAGTGCGAAAAGCTACTTAAAGACAAAAGACACAAGATATTAAACCGCGGTAAATATAGATGTACGCGGTAAGACTGCGCAGAATATTAAAGAGTGCGTAGGCTTTCGCAGTACTTGTGCGGAATGCCTAAGTGCGCGTACATCTTACTTTCGCGTAGGTCTCAAGGGGAGCTTGGCCTCTCATTTGAGGTTGTTGATTCTGGAAGGATTGCTCTAGGCATATTGATCTCTCTTGTGAATTCGCCCGAGACTTGATCTTTGTTGGCTAAGGTAATTTATGAAGACCGGGACATGGTTGTTGATCGTTTATCACTTAACGAAATATGACAATAAGGTCCCAATATCCTAATCGACATTCACTGTACCCCCTCATTGCACTCAATCCTTGATTAACCTTTATTGGATAATCTAGGATTGATCAACTGGAGCCATCCGTGGGACACAAATAGAATTGAAATGAGAAATTCACGTTCGTTTTAATCGAGCTATTAAACTCATTTCTTAATTCTAATCGTGTTATTTTCTTTGTTACATTGCAGGAAAGTATTCTTGATTAAAAAGAAGTGAAAACTTTAAAGTGCTCTTGAGTAAATATGACTACGTGCAACAAAAAGAAGAGTGCAAGCACTATGGGTGCATCTGGCCCGAAAAATGCCTCGAATTTTGACTTTCAAGCAAGTCCTGAAGTTAGCCAACAAACTAAAGAGTTACTTACAAAGGCATCCGCAAATGCCATGGTAAATGAAGAAACACAATCAAATGTTATGATTGAAAAAATGAACATGGCAAAACGAAATGTTCAGCAAGCGCGTGAGGAACAAAAAGCAGAAGAAATGAGGTTGAAATTAGCCTCTACGAGTGCGCAGGCAAAGGTGGACAAGAGTCTAACTAATGAAAACAATGCGCGTAATACCACTGAAAGCGCGGAAAAGGAAACGCCCAAAAAGACTGCGAAAAGAGTGCTTACGCCCTTAGAGGCAAAACAATTGTTGAGGGAAAGAGGTTTTGACCTCCGCATCCCAAACAACTATGAATGGCCGCTCAGTGAAATATCACCAAATGCGCAAAGATTAATAATAAATCATGATGAAAGCGCGAGAGATGAAATTCAAGACCAAAATGCTTTTGGTTCGCCGATATTAATTTTAAAGAAGGCAAGAAGCACTAAAACTCTATTGCCGAATTCTGATAATTCTGAGATTCTGAAAGTGATCAGGAGGTGGCTGAAATTACCAAATTAAAACGCAAAAGGCCTCCCACGCCTGTTCCGCGTTATTATGAAGAAGGAGAAACATATCAGGCCGCAAAAATGGAGAACACACAGACTTTTTTGGCGGATATGTTCAAGAAGTTGGCACCAAAGGATATGCAACACAAGTTTGAGCGACCAGATGTTATTCAGCAAATGATTGAAAAGTATTGCGCAGAAAATAAAGAAGCGCGGCCAAAAAAGGCAACTGAAATAACGTTCGCAATAGACAAGTTTGTAGAGCACATATCTGATTACCCGATTACTACACCACCCATTGTATCCACTCGACTTTTTGCAGAGATTTCAAGGAGTTGTAAGCACATACAATTGGGATGAAGCGGTTGCATGCTGTGTATTCCCAATGGTGCTACAAGGTTTAGCGCATGAATGGTTTCACAATTTAAGCGCAAGAAGCATCGTTGGATTCGTGGACTTAAGAGAAAAATTCCTTTTGCAATTTCAAAATTTGTTACCGCAAAAGAAGACGCACATTGAGTGCCATGATATCAATCAAGGCTTCAAAGAAACGTTGGGAAGTTTATTGACAAGATACATTTATGAATTCCAGAAAATCCCAAACCTCAATGAAGACCAGAAAATTTCTGGATTTGTGCATGCGATAAATCCGTAGAAGCACCCAACTCTTGTACATCGTTTGTGAAGATATGTACCGCGTAACTTTGCCAAAGTCATGCAAGAAGCATATGACTATATTCGCTGTGGAGAAGTCAACAATATAGTGCAAAATTGTAGTTGGAGCAAGGACAGGAGTTGACGCGATGATTATGATACATACCGTGATGGTAACGGGGATGGGTATTGTGATTATAACCGCGGATCTGGGCAGCAATGAAGAAATAATAATGGTGGAAATTGGTGCAATGATCGACAGCGCAATAATGGAGATGGTGGCAATCAAGGTTATAATAACCGTGACAGGAATTACACGCGAAAGTGGAATAATGATTCCTTTGCCATAATCCAAACATTATCATAAACGCCAAAAGAGATACTTCTGCAAGAGCGTGTTGCTAAGGCATTTTCAGACCCTCCGCAGTTGAGTGATAATAATAGGCGTGACAAGTCTAAATTTTGTATCTTTCACGATGATTATGATCATGATACAAATAGATGTCGCGACCTTGTTGAGCTAATTGCAGACGCAGGTGGGCAAGGGAAATTGAATCATCTCTTACTTAGCAAAGAAACAAGCACAACAGATACAATAGCTATACCCGCATTGGCAAGCACGCCAAAGACACCAAATGTTAATACAGTGGTGCAACAAGAACGCAAAGCACTCGCAGTCAGGAACTTGGGTGCAAAGGTGGTAGGCAAGAAGGATAGCTTGCAAGAAATTCAAGTAATCAATATGGTGAATATTAATGGTAATGTGCAAAAGCAGAAACCTTTTGAAAACTATGAAAAATGGCAGCTTGAGCCTATAACTTTTACGCCGATAAAGATTGCGGATTGTTGGAGGAGCCAATATAGTAATATCGTGCAGGATTGCAGGAGCTGGTATACAAGTAATGAAAGTGAATGTTGACACTGGAAGTAGTGTTGATGTTATGTACAATCAATGCTTTCGTAAACTTCCAAAAGATATTCAGTCAAAACTCAAGTCAACCGCAATGTCTTTGTCAGGTTTTTCAGGAGAATCCGCGTGGCCTATAGGGCAATTGGAGTTAGAGATTGAAATCATGGATGAGCAAAACGTAATGTTAGTGTGCAAGACCTTTTTAAATCTGTATGTCATGAACACGGTGCCGCGTTATAATATTATTCTAGGGCGCACAGCTGTATGTAAGTTGGGTATAATTTCCTCAACAATTCATGGCATGGTAAAATTTGCAACTTCCAAAGGTATTGCGACGATGGTCACATCTGCGGTTCCAAAACCATTATGTGCATCTATAATGGTGGATGAAAATATTGGAACAGAAGGCCATGTTGTTTTTGCGAACGCAGATGTGATGATGATCAAATGATTTTGATATCAAAAATCTGAAGTTCAAATGCGATGTTATAACACAAATGTTGTTAGTGCGAATGTTAATAGTATTTGTTGAAGACATTATTGTTTAGAAGTGGGTATCATGGAATATGGCAAATGTATCTTGGAAATGCATGTTGCTTGTTAAAAACAAGAATGTGAATAAATAAAGAAAGTTTTTTGGTTTCTATGCTGATGTCATTGTATGCGGGCAAAATTATATTGCGTAAACTGCGATAGTGATACACACATAACATGGCAAATTATGCATGTTGACTTCACGAAATAATGAAAAATTTAATAAATACGGCATAAGTGATGGAAAAGCCCACTTAATGCAGAATTATAATAAGATCATGTGAAAATAATGTTATTGTAATCAGTAGCCCAATATCGTAAAACCGCATTTGTGGTCTTGTGCAAAATAAATAATGATCGAAAAGATATGCTTGTGTGAAACTTGTTGACTTGAAAACATTGCATAAGTAACAAGCTCGTATTTGTGTAAGTAATGGTAAAGCCCACTTATTGTTTCATTTAAATAATTGAAAAGTGTATGCGAAAAGATGGATACTTATAATTTTCCCAAAGTATTTGACTTAGCAATACTTGGATGCTTCGCATAAAACACATATTTGCCTAAGGATCGTTTCGGTGGACTTGGAAAATTCATAATGTGCATAAGCACGTGCAAACAGGTTGTTTCACATAAGTAATTGTTTGTTATGTGCACAATAATAAACAATGAAATTGTAAAGAACAATGCTAGTAATTATGAATATTGATAAAGTACTTAAGCACTATAAAAATAAACAGTTGCAACTGATAAGAAAATATTAACATTGATAAAACCACGTAAGTTGGCGGTTACAGGTTACAAAATGAAACACAAAGTTAATTGCGAAACAACTAAAAGGTTACAATTTTAACTCCACAACATCCTTAAAAGTGACATCTTCCTGGTTGCTAAACGCGATAAGCTCAGGAATGTCGATACGCTCTATCGCTTTGCCGGTTTCTGCGTAAATATCTTTCGAAATCTCTATATCACAGACATCCTTCTCAATCACTTCTGGATATGGTGCACCAATACCATACGCAATTGAGATTGTGGCCAAAAACTCACAACGTTCACGGAGTTTAACCGCGTTGAGATATGATTGAAATTTCTCAGTAACAGGTTTGGAGTCCATGATTTTATGACCAAGTTTAGGTAAGTAGGCAATAAGCTGCTTAAACTGATCGTCTGCGGTTGGAAGCTGAGATTGAGATTTTGCGGCCGTGATAAGAGTAGTGACTTGAGCCTCAGAAGCTTTGAGTGCGGTCTGCGCAGCTTCAAGTTCTTTCTTCAATTTCGCATTTTCTTTCTCAAGCCGTGAAGCTTTTTTGCTAGCTTTCTTTGCCGCATTGGTTTGAGCTTCAACTTCATTGACTAAGCTGTCGCGGCGACGAATGTCGTCGACTAAGAAATAAACTGCAGAATTTCTGCACTCTAGCACTTTCCATAGTTTCATCGTTGATTTTGTGCAGCTCCGCAAGAATGTCTTCAGGGACTGCGTGGCTAAGTTGCTTAATCTGGTCTGCAGCTGTCTCTCTGTCAATATCAATATGTTCGCGAAGATGGTCGAATTTTACAGATGTGATCAGACTCGCTGGTGCAAATTTTTTGTCAAAAACATCATAAGGGATATCTTGTGAAATGTTGAATTGAGGTCCCTCTTGTTCTTGAGAACTTTTAGTGAGATCAATAGGCTCTGCGCAAAATAATCAATAAAGATGTTATTAAATAAACGCAGTAAGAATGCGAAGGAAAAGCAGAAAGGTATGGGTAAGTAAGTCGCATACCTTCTTCAGATTCCTCGCGGGTAGCGCGTTTAGCGCGCTTCTTCGCCGTTGTTGCAGGATTAGTCGTAGTGCTTTTATGTTTGCCTTTCTCATGGCCTTCAGGGATGATATTAGCATTTATCAATGGTTGATATGCCACTAACGGACGGTTTTATTTGTGTGGTGTCGTTAGGCCGCAGGATGTCCGATTCGGTAGCACACAGTGTCTTCGTTTATTTATATTTTATGGGGCCTAAATTTACTTTTACTTCCTAAGGTGTAGAAGGTGTAAGTTAACCTAGTGTCGAATTTTATGCTGATTAACTAATTGAAGACCAAGTGGATAATTGTCTTTTAGTTAAATTACCTGGATAAAAGATCGTTGTTGGTTTTAGCTAAAGGTCCTAAATGCAGAAAAGTAAATAAAGTGGAGGATATCCGGAGTATGCAGATCAGGGAAATGTTGACCAAGATATCAGTATTGGGTTAGGGAAAGGTAATTATGCTTATGTTAAGACTATGCTTGGAATGCTGTAGATCTGGTTGGATGAGCCAATTACACAGACCTACTTATCTCTGAACTCTCGGAGTTCTCTTTGAGCAGTGAGAAATATGTCACTTGGTCGTATAACTGAAGTGTAACAATACCTCGGAGGTTATCCTCAGTAAAGTACTAGGTTTATTAGCGAGTTAAGCTCTAATCCTAACCCTCGTTATCAGTTTAGGTAACTGAATAACAACGTTCCGTGTTGATTGAACACTGATCACAAACGGAAGGAGTCCGTCGGTTTAAGTTGGCAAAACCTTAAATGAAAACTAACAACCATTTCATCATACTAATGAGATCACAACAAATCAAACATTATACAGCATCACAGTTAATATACTGATAGTAAAGCAGATAGAAACCTAATGAATACCTAAACAGTTGATATGACTAAGACCTAGGGCAACCATCAGACAAGAACATGCAATAGGCTTGGGTCATACAGTAAAGGCACTAACTAGATCTTAACAGCTCCTAAGAGGTCTCTTTGGAACAGTCAATATGCATACTAGGTCATTCATGTCTCAATTCCTAGGTTTCGTGTCCTAAAAGTGCATTAGATGCCTCTCGGGAACTCCGGCCATACCGAGTTCATAGAATCTTCAGATACAGTATAACCAGGGGTCTTAATCCTATGAAGTAGCTAATATCATATAGGTGGACAAGTCCTGATCACAACCTAAGTTGGTCAATCCTTAAGATGCAAGCATAAAGATCTATCAGACTTCCTAGTTCAGTATTATAACAGTAATCGTACTAAATTAACATAATTACGCTAACCCAAACTTCTATCATGGCAACATACAGATAAATTAAGCTATCATGGCAATATCGGAACACATTATTAAACATAAAAAGTAAGAATACATGTTTAATACAAAAGACAAGCGTTTCGGATAAAAACCTGAAAAGGCCGAACAAATCTGCCCGAGATCGAAGGGACTCGCCGGGATATCCTCTGGTAAATAAAAGCTAAGCTAACTACTACTAAAAACTAACTAAAAGATTAAAAATATAAAATGAATTGCAAGTTGAGTGTGTGTTGCAATGGATGGAGAAAGCCCTTTAAATAGACTAGGTTTTGCCAAAATACGGCTGGCACGCCGTATGGCAGGCCGTGTGGTGGCCCGTATTTGGCAGGCCGTTTACATGGCAGACCGTTTCTTGGGGGCGTTTGCTGGGCCGTTTAGCAGAACGTACCCCATAATGGCAGGCCGTATGGTAGCCCGTATGGCAGGCCGTTTCTGGTGCTGGTCAGTCTTGATTCACTGGATCGTAACTTGATTTCTTGTCTTTCACCATTTTCGCTCTAGAATCTTCGTTTTAGCTCCGTTTTACTTGATTCTTTTTTCATTGCCTTTGTAATTACTTAATCTACAAAATTAACTAAAAAAGCGATAATTTTGACGACAACGTTTTAATCTTTATTGTTTTAGGGCTTAATTTAGTGGGTAAAAACGTGACTTTTTGCCCGATATCAATTACCCCATACTTAGCTTTCCTTGTCCTCAAGTAAGAAAGCGGGAATATCAAAATAGATTATCCCTTGCCCTACCCGTAGATCTTTTTATTATGCCTTCATCAGAAGTCGGCACATCTTTCGAAAGTATTAGAAAAAGTTTTGAGCTTCGATGATTTGGTCGCTAGATTTCAATTGCGTCCATAGTGGACAAGGCGTACTTTCCAACTCTCAGATGTAGAGTATACATGATCAGGCTCCTCACTGACGGATCACTCATATCACTCAAGTGTTTAGGGTGTCCTATTCTAATTGTATTGTCGCTCAGAAGCCAGTCGTATAACAGTTCTCATCATAGGCTTGGTAAAGCATCGATATCTCCACCGGTTAAGTAAGGACGGCACTGATCTTCTTCCTAAGCATTCTTTCAAGAGGAAGACGGGTTATAGGGTTTGGTTGGAAATTTATGATTCGGTGAAAGGTATCCAGATCTTTTAATTTTTAAGAGAATTGATAGACTTCGATTCTTCAGAGTATCCATTTTGGATAGATAATGGCTGAGAATTCCGTAAAGGTTTTCTTCGGAAGAGGCGGATTTTGCTAAGACTTGTCTAGAATTTTCTTTTGCTCTTCTGATCATATACATGGCATTGTATATGTATATTTTATTTGCCAAAAGCCAAAGGCAGAACTGCGCTAATAGTAAGGCAAAAAGTTATACAATATTCGCAGAAAATAAGTACTGCGGTTATGTTTTCGCTGAAATACAAAACCGCGGTTTGATCCGCTAATTTTCCGCGGAGAGCTGAGCATCTCGCAGACCGCGGATATCACGGATACTATAAATAGGGAGCGTGGCCTCTCATTTATAGGTTGTTGATTCCTTGACATTTGCCTAAGCCTTTGTGGATTTCACTTGTGACTTTGCCCAAGGACTTCTCACATTGAGTTAAGGTGAATCATGCTAATCGATAACGAAGACCGGGTCGGGGTGGTTGATCACTTGATAGTTAAAGTGAAAAACGATCATCGGGGCCCAAAAATAATCATCAAACATCCCATCCTCCATTATAATCTTATTTCACTCAATCCGTAATTAAGTAACATCATTAATTAAGGATTGATCATCTTCCAACATTCTTCTTCAGGGAATCTCCTCAGGTTTCTTTTTGCCTTATTAGAGACTTTGCTCTTTCATAATCATATATATATATATATATATATATATATATATATATATATATATATATATATATATATATATATATTTTCGGCATACCCTTTCTTCATAACTTTTGTCTTTCGTTCCTGGTGCCCAGAGAGGAAGTGATAATCCAATGAAAATAGGTCTTTGACCTATCAAAAACTATCAGGGGTTCGGAATCTTTCAACTAGTGCTTTTGAAGCGAATTTGATCGATCTATCTCTTTATTAATCTCTGGATCTTTTTGGTGAAATAGAAAGGGGAATGAAATGTGAATGGTGTATTTTGGGAGTGAATTTGGGGTGAATATTTCCGATTCATCAACTCTTTGTGTGAGTTGGTCGGTTTAAATTGCGATGAGTGGAAACGGAAACGGATGGCTTTTTTCTTCTCTATTCAGAATGATTTCGGAAGGAGTATCGCACCTGCACCATGTATGACGCTCACTAACCATTGGTCTTGAAACGTATGTCTGAAACAAGTTCTAACTTGAACCGTACACCGGCACGCTCATCAATTGAAATAACAAAGTACTGCAGATTTGATGGGTCTTACAGATACTTTGAATCCAAGATTCCTCACTTTTTAGAGTATGGGTCGTGCTTGATTATGCGTAGCGTTTTACATATTTTCTTAAAAGAAATCTTTTGACACAAAACATAAGTTTCAGCTTAATCGTTCCGTTCTAATAAATGTTCTGAAAACCGATTTCTAGCAATTTTATTAGATCTTTTGGGCAAAAACAAAGTAAGAAATTTTCATAATTACTCAATATCCATTGCTTAATTACTTTTGGACAAAAGAATTTTTCAAAACTTGGCGATTTATGGTTACTTGACTTTTAAAACTTCGACCTTTAAAAACCTTACCCATTACCCCACACTTAGAAGAATATTGTTCCTAATGTTCTCTAGAAAGAATATTTTAATACTTTATAAATTAAGGACATTGACTTCTAAAATTCTAAGTTGGTCGCGAGGGTTACCCCACACTTAGAGATTTTAGTGCGTTATAATAAAAATAGGTTTGAGGAAGGATTACTCTTCTATGGTCGTGTTACTTTCCTAGTGCTGGGCCTTCCTACGGTCAGTCTCCTATGGACCAGTCTCTTTTAATAATAATTCTGCATGAAGAACAAAAAGAGAAAGGCAGCATTTCCACTATATATATCTTTTTCAGTACAATGCTTTGAAAAGATAAAAACTAAAGATAAAATAAAGATAAAGTAGTCTAAGGGATACTATCCTGGTCAATGCTGTGTCGGCTCTGCGAAGTATCTGAAGATCTCATCATCCTCTAGGTTCGGCAAGTACTCGAGAGGTTGCCCTATATCCAACTCAGGGCCTAGCAATGAATCCAGACATAAGTCTGACGGCATCTCCAGGTGGGATAAGTCTGGGAAAGGCTCCTCGTCAGGTATGCTCCCAGTGATCTCAAATGCCTGGGCCGTTGGCGGCTCCACTAAAATAGGAATAGTGACTAGGTGACAACCCTCTGGTAACTCAGTGACTGGAACTGGCTCGGTGACTAGAGCAGGTGGCGTAATGGGAATAGGAGGAGCGTGTGCAGGCATAGCAGCTGAGGCAACTGAGTGAACTGAGGCTGGTTTTGCACGCCTGGGCGTAACTCATCGTGCCGGCTGAACACGGCGTGCTAGCCTAAATGAAGATGGGCTCAGAGTACTGCGTGGCATCCCCTCGCACTGGAGGTATGCTCTCAGAGCTCTGTAGAGTCTCTGCTGATCTCTGAGTAGTGCCCATGCAACATCAGGGTCACTCAAAGTGGCTCCGTACTGTATCACTATCTTTGGCTCATGCGTATCTGGCAACTGTGTGTGCTCGGCTGGTCTCCTGGCTAAACGTCTAGATCGTCGAACGGGAGGAGCTGGCGGCTTGTTCATAATTTTATTCAATTCATATTTATATAGCTATCTTATTTTGTGATATAAAATTTTAACAACAAGAACATAGTTTGAATGATTTCAAACTTGTTTGAAAACTAAATAGATCCTTCTAACTTAACTTTTAAAACACTTCAAGACCTGTAATATATCATAATGATATGCTAACTTAACAAGATACAACTTGTTTTTACAAAGAACACCTTAAAACTGAATCTACGGCGTCGGAGTGTAACCGGGGGCTGTTTTGGGTTGGATAATTAAAAACCATCTTGAACTTTGAATTAGAAGTTCATGTTCTGGAAAAATGATATTTCTTATGAATATGTTAACACATAAAAATTTCATGGTTTAATTCAAAGTATAGGTATTTTTAGAAAAATGACCATTAAATGTTGTTTTTATGACAAAAATGATTACTTTCATAAGATTCACCTAGAATTTGGACTATAACCTATGATCACGATTACAAACCATGGTATTTACAGTTCATATTCTTAAATTTTGACTCGATCCAAGGAGATGGCAAGTTGAATCAACAAAAACGGAGTTGTAACGAAGAAACTACGACTAAAATAAGATCGGGTGTCCAAAGCTTGTTTAACAACGAAAATAATTGGAGAAAAATTAAATAAATCATATCTTTCCTAATTAATATGATATTTCATATATATTTACTCATGATTTAATTTTATATATTTCAGGACCACCCGTAAACAACACGAGAAGATTAATCATAAGACCTCATGAACGTACGCAACACGTCATTTGACAACACCGGTACTTTATGTACGCAATACGTCATTTGACAACACGGTACCATGGGTCAAGATTAATTCCGATCAATATGAATACGATGGGGTCTTTATTTATTTTATTTAAGCAACTAATTGTGAACCACTAACATCAGACAACTAACTACGGACTAAGAAAATATAAAAAGTATTAAAAGTATATATATATGTAACGATTACTTAAAAAGAAAATATGTTGATATATTATATATATGGTTAGGTTCGTGATATCAATCGGAGACCAAGTCGTGTTATTATCTTCAAGACAAAAGTGAGTATATAGTCCCACTTTTAAACTTTAAATATTTTGGGATGAGAATACATGCATTTTATGATTTACGTTATAGACACAAGTGATCAAAAATATAAATTCTATGTTGGGGTGAGTTTTGGCATACTTCCCTGTAGCTTGGTAACTACAATTTACATGTGGTATTGTAAACGCGAATCCTGTTGATAGATCTATCGGGCCTGACAACCCCAACCGGAGCTGGACGACCAGTTCTAAACGGTTGCACAGTACTTCGTTTTTATATTACACCTGGTATGGTGTATGATGTTATATGGATGGGAATATGTGACGATGATTAAATGTTAAGTATGGTTACCAGGTGCTCAACCACTTAGAATGTTTTTATGTTTATAAATATGAAATCTTGTGGTCTATATTATTTCGCTGCCGGCATTAAACCTATATCTCACCAACTTTATGTTGATGTTTTAAGCATGTCTATTCTCAGGTGATAACTAGAAGCTTCCGCTGCATCATGTTGAACTTAAGCAAGATTTGGAGTTCGCATATTTGTGTCAAAAATAAAACTGCATATCGGAAGATTTGTAATGTAAAATATGTTGGAAATCGTGTTGTTGTCATTACATGTAAAGTTTGTAAGGCCAAGATTATCGCTAGGCGGTAATCATTATTATGTTGTTAAAACATTGGTTTTTAAATAAAAGTTATGGTTTGTATTGTAAAAACGAATGCAGTTTTTGAAAACGTCGCATATAGAGGTCAATTCCTCGCAATGAAATCATATGTTATTGTATTCGTCCTTTTGGTTAAGGCCGGGTCGTCTCATGTGGTATCAGAGCGGTGGTCTTAGCGAACCAGGTTTACATTAGTGTGTCTAATTGATAAGTCATTAGGATGCATTAGTAAGTCTGGACTTTGACCGTGTCGGTTGTTAAAAAAAAAAATATTGCTTATCATTGTTGGTTAAAAATTGTTATGTAAATATTATGAGGTACTAACTTACTAGTTGTTGTGTGATAGATGTCCGGCTCAGAACTTATTATCATATTCAGCGACTCCGAACCCGATTCCCCATATGGTATTACAGTCATTAACCTATCCGATGACGAAAACAATATCTTTGGGGAAGACTCACAATATCCGGATGAACCAACTATAGTGATGGAATTCAACATAATAACAAGTTTCTCAATGTTAACTTAATCGTGAAACCAATTCATTTAGAGTTGTAACAAGCGGAAGCATATTTATTAAGAAAACAAGTTTAAATGTTAAACCATTTGTAATTGAATTCCATGTAATATCAAGTCTTGAAATTATGCCTACAAATTTAAGAAAAGTAGAGAGTTTATACCTCCTCAAAGTCGATTTTGAGGGCTGTTGGGATGGAGCAAAAAGGATGAAGATGATGAAGAAATAGGCTCCTAACTTGAACCTTCAAGTAAGCAAAACCCTAGCCTTTGATTCAGCAACAACACCCTTGAGCTTGCTAATGTTAGGACCCTTAAACACCTTAAACACAAGCTTGAAACCTTCTTAAACTTGCTGGAAAATCAGCAGCAGTAAGCTTCAAATATGATGTTAAATGGAGCCTCAAAACAATGAGACCTCAAGAGATTATACCCCAAACATATAACCAACACCTAGTACTTTGGTTAGGATTTAATTAAGACACTTGATTAACAAGATTTTCATGCAAAACACTCCCTTTCTCCCTATAAAGAGCCACGGCCAGCAGATGCTATTTTCAGCAGAAAAACTTCAAGTTTTATTAGTGTATTGCATGCTTTCTACTTTCCTTGAGTCAAAGGAATCCCTTGGTTAAAGAGAGTCTTCATGCCTTAAGGAATATGTATTGTTTACAAGTAACCAAGCAAGCATGGGATGTCACCTAGGAGTCCCAAAATCTGCATTCTTATATCATTTAAATAACAAGTATAATTTATATAAAACTTGTTACATTTTATATAAAACTTGTTATTAAAGTTCAAGTAATAAATATAGGTTACTTGTACTTTATAAACCAATTTATAAAGTATAACAAAACATAATTATTTATACATATAAATAATCAAATCCTTAATATATAAATTGTCCAAACAATTTATCTCAAGCGATAATATTTTAGAAACCCGATTTTCTAAAATCCAAGTGTCGCGTATTTAATCAATGATCCAATCACAAGATCAAATACGAATAAGGTGTCGGTAAGTTTGTTATTGGGTATGACCCGACTTGGATCATAACATGTTAGCCACATTAATTTAATATGTCTCTCGGGCATACGAAATACCTTCAATCTCCCACTTGCACGAGAAACATAAGAAATTAATGCAAGTGATGGATACAGCCTAACACACCGTCCATCACCCCTAATATGTTATGACTTTGTGCCATTCAATAACATCATCCCTTTCGAGCTCCCTACTCGAACTGATATATGTAGGTGAATCTTTCATTATATCCTTTCATCCTAGATGTTATGTTAAATCCAAGAGATACAGAGTGATCACTCTCTCATAGATTTAACTTTTCAGGCCTTAAACATCTGACTCTCAACGAATAAGAGGGACAAATTCCATCTTGACTACATACGTCCTAGACATACACTTTGTAATATACCTGAGTTCTTCCTTATGTACTACCATGTTTCAGAATAGCGAAGGAAAGAATCAAGGCACAGTACTTGGTGAATATCCGAACCCAATATGTATCTCAGGTCAGAGGATACAATGATATTCGCCTTTACTCAAGATTACATGTGATCAACCACAAAGGCTCTATACAGTAATTCTTGAGAGCGGGTCTTCCAATATTTGTTTCCTACAGATATCTATGAACCTTGGTTGCAACCTTGCCCCACATTCAACCTATGAATGTATACCAATCCGAGTTCATAATAGTCTTAACCTCACACTTGTTCCCACAAATGTGACCGACTACGGAAATTTAGAATAATTGCTTATTCATGGATGAAATATGCAAAATAGGAACATAACTCAAATAAATTAACACCATAGTTATATTAATGAGTTTGAATAATTTCGTTCCGGTACAATACATAAAATAGATCATATCCAATCACTAGAATATCGAAGCCCTAATGCACAAACATGTCCCTCATGTTTTGGCCCATATAAAAGCTTCGTGAGTGGATCCGCAACATTTTGATCTGTGTGAACTTTGTGAATACATATCTTTCCCTTTTCAACCTCATCCCTGATGTAGTTGAATCTCCGCTCAATGTGACGAGTCTTTTGATGAGCACGAGGTTCCTTGATTTGAGCAATCGCACCCTCGTTGTCACAAAAGATCTCAAGAGGGTCCTGAATGGAAGGGACCACTCCTAAGTCGTCGATGAATTTCTTCATCCATGCAGCCTCCTGAGCTGCCAGTGAGGCGGCAATGTACTCCGACTCTGTAGTGGATAACGCAACAACCTCCTGTTTCGAACTCTTCCAAGAGACCGCACCACCATTCAACATGAAGACATAACCGGATTGTGATCGAGAGTCATCTCGATCAGTTTGGAAACTCGCGTCCACGTAACCTTTTACAGCGAGTTCCTCCTCACCAGACCCATATATTAGAAACATATCCTTAGTCCTCCTAAGGTATTTCAATATGCTTTTAACAGCAATCCAATGACTGTTTCCTGGGTTGTTCTGGTATCTACTTGTCAAGCTTAGAGCGCATGACACATCCGGTCTAGTACATATCATTGCATACATGATAGACCCAATAGCAGATGCGTATGGGACTTTCTTCATTCTCTCTTGTTCATCTTTTGTGGCAGGACACTGAGATGAACTGAGAACGGTTCCCTTTTGAATAGGTACCAAACCTCTCTTAGAGTTTTCCATCTTGAACCTTTTCAAGACTTTATCAATGTATGTACTTTGACTTAAACCTATCAATCTCTTGGATCTATTCCTATAGATCCCTATCCCCAATATGTATTGTGCATCTCCAAGATCCTTAATGGAGAAGCAACTCTTTAGCCAAGTTTTAACTCCTTGCATTGTGGTAATATCATTCCCAAATAATAATATATCATCCACATACAGTACAAGGAACATGATAGTGCTCCCACTAGCTTTCTTATATACACAAGCTTCATCACCATTTTTAATGAAGCCAAATTTCTCGGCTTCCTCATTAAAACGATGATTCCACATTCTAGATGCTTGTTTCAATCCGTAGATTGACTTCTTTAACTTGCATACCTTTTTAGGATATTTTGGATCAACAAAACCTTCAGGTTGGACCATATAGACATCTTCCATAAGATATCCATTTAGGAAAGCGGTTTTGACATCCATTTGCCATATATCATAGTCGTAGTGAGCAGCAATGGCAAATAATATCCTAATAGACTTTAGCATTGCCACTGGAGAGAAAGTTTCATCATAATCAACCCCTTGAGTTTGAGTGAAACCTTTTGCTACAAGTCTAGCTTTATATGTATACAAGTTTCCATGTATGTCTGTTTTCATTTTGAAAAGCCATTTGCAATCAACTAGTTTAGAGCTAGGAGGTTGCTCAACAAGTTCCCACACTTGGTTTTCATACATGGATTGCATCTCGGCGTTCATGGCTTCCTGCCATTTATCTTTATCAATCCTTGATAAAGCATCTTTGTAGTTTGTCGGTTCATCCAAATCAACCGTATAGCAACCATCTATGAGAAACCCATATCTCTCAGGAGGATTGCTAATCCTACCAGATATACGAATGCCTTGTGTATCTTGATCATCCATTTGATCACTATCAACATTTTCATGTTGAGTGCTAGTGTTAACCAATTGTGTATCATCTACGTGATCTTGAACCTCTTCAAGATCTATCTTCCTTTCACTGTTTCCTTCCATTAGGAACTTAGTTTCAAGGAATTCCGCCTTCCGAGCAACAAATACATTCTGCTCGGATGGATCATAGAAATAGTATCCGATATCATCCTTGGGATATCCTATGAAGATACACTTCGTGGATCGAGCATTCAACTTATTAGGGACGTAACGCTTAGGATAAGCTTCACATCCCCATACCTTTAAGTATGATAGAGATGGAGGTTTACCAATCCACATCTCGTGAGGAGTTCGTTCCACTTTCTTGGTTGGGGCCATATTTAAAATACGAGCCGCGGAGCTTAGACAATAACCCCAAAATGATAGAGGCAACGAGCTTCTTGCCATCATAGATCGAACCATATCCATTAGGGTTCGGTTCCTCCTTTCGGAAACTCCATTAAGTTGGGGTGTTCCGGGTGGAGTAAGTTGTGAGATAATCCCACAACTCCTAAGATGATCTTGGAAGGCATCGCTTAGGTATTCACCTCCTCTATCGGTACGAAGTATCTTAATTGTCCTATTGAGTTGATTTTGTACTTCGTTTTGATATTCTTTGAATGCTTCAAACGTTTCGTCCTTGTGTCTTAATAAGTAGACATACCCGAAACGACTAAAGTCATCAATGAAAGTAACAAAGTATCTTTCACCATTCCTAGTCATGGGTTTAAAAGGTCTACATACATCCGAATGTATTAATCCCAATAAATCTTTAGCCCTTTCATAAGTCCCTTTGAAAGGTGCTTTAGTCATCTTGCCTTGTAAACAAGATTCACATACATCAAACGAATCCATTTCATTTGATTTCAAAAGTCCATTCTTTTGAAGTGTATGCATTCTGTCACACCCCCAGTTAGGGCCTGGGTGAAATGTGACTTAATATCAAATCAACCAACATATTATAATATACGAGAACAATACTAAATGATAAAACAAACTTTATTGAGCACGCAGCGGAAAATGAAACGTAGTTACAATGATAGGAATAAGAATAATGGAAATGTTCACATGCAGAAGTAATAAATGCGATATTTCTTGATCCTATGTCCAAGTAGCATCACATAAGCAGTAAGTATAAGAGCTTGAATCAAACAGCACCTGAGACAATACATGCTAAAGTGTCAACCAAAAAGGTTGAGTGAAATTCATAGGTTTAGTAAATATTTAACCTGTTTTATTTTTAGAACACAAGATTTTGTATTTATAAAAGTAGATCCTTTGATCCCAAAAGTAAGTAGATCCTTTGATCCAAAAGTATACCAAGAACTGTGATATTTAAACTAAACAGAATTTTGCCCAGTGACAAGTGGATACTTGTCGGTTTATCATTATTAAGCGACACATTGTATGAATCGGGGATGTTACTCCCGATAGGCCTACCCCGAATAATTAAGAATGCATTAACAGCAATTAAAAATATCACGACAAGGACTTTGTAGCATATAGCCAGGTATAGCAGAATTTAATAGTTGGTACTTGTGTCTAAATTGTTTAAAGTATAAAAGCAGCATGTGTCTCACCCCAATAAGTATAAAAAGTAAATTGAGCTCAAGTAAAGTGGGGCTATGAAAATCACCTTAGTAAGTAGGAAAGAGTTGTTATTCCTTGGAATAGAAGAGTTGGATGAATGTGAGCAGAAAGTCAACCTAATGACATTTAAGAGTAGTTAAATATTTTGCCCAAATTTAAGTTTAAGTATGCAAGTGTTTAAGTGTAGTTCGTTTTACTAAGTTTCCATTCTTAGTAAGTTTCCACTTTTAGTAAGTTTCCATTTTTAGTAAGTTAGTGTTGAACACTAGTGAGTTGTCCTTAATAAGTCCACCACTTATTAAGTGTGCAAGTAAGTGTATGATTACTATAGTCGGGTTGATATTGTGGATCGTACCCAAACATCTATGCCACCGCCGAGTCACTAGAATGACCAATTGTTACCGGTTGGCCCAGGAATTCTCGACCAAAATCTAAGTTTGGCATTCGAAATCCACAAGCGTCCCATAGTGGTACCAAGGATCACCCTAGGCCTTAAGCAGCGTCGACGTTCAAGTAATTTCACGCTATCGTGAATGACTATTATAATCTTATAATATAAGTAGTAGTATATTTTATGTGTTAGTAATAATATAGGTGTGTAAGTGTTAGTAGTATATAGTAGCATTATTTAATTAGGTCTAATTGATTAAAGTAGTATTTAATGATTAAGTTTTAGTAATTAATAAATGTTTAGGGTTTTAATTAATGTAGTAAGTAGTAATATATAAACATGATTATGATTATGAACGAATATAAACATGCACAATATGAATGTTAAGATCATACACGAATATGATTATGAATATGAATTGAAAGGAAGATTTAAAAGTTTTAAGATTTTGGATCATACCTTGTTAATGATGATTAGGATTAACAAGAAACAAGAAGAAAACTTGGTGATGAAGATCAAATAACCCAAAAAAATGAAGAACACACTTGAAAATCTTGATGAACACGAAGAACAAGCTTGAAGATCCGAATACCACAAGAGAGGGAGAGGGAGAGATTGTTTTTGAGAGAGGATTTTGGTGTGATTTGTGAATGAGAAACTAGGAGTTTAAGGGTGTTTATATAGTGCAAGTATTAGAGTGTTAGTCAACATAAGGATGTTCTAATTAATGATTTTATTTTGTTGTATAATTTTTAGTCAACAATAGGTGATACTAGTTTATAATTAGTCAACATAAGGATGTACTAGTTTATACCTTATTTTTAGTCAACATAAGGATGTAATTGTAAAAGATTCTTTAGTCTCATTATTATTACTATTATTACTATTATTATTTTTACATTTACTACATGATAAGTATTATTTTCTTTTTACTAATTCATGACTTGTATATATTTAGTTCCCAATTGTTTTATTATTTATATAAATGTCACTTTTTATTTATTACTTACAGGTTATTAGTTATAATATTACATAAATGCATAAATTTTAATTAGTAGTGAGTGTCGACTAACAATTTATTATTTTCATCTTTTATTAACTTGTCAATTATTGCACAAAGTTAATTAATATGTTTTCTAACTCTTAACACTTAACAATTGTTGATTAAAGTTTGATCATTAAGTTTTAATTATATTGTTTGGGCATTTAATATTGAAAGAATATAGAATGAAAAAAAAAATGAGGGTCGTTATAGTACCTCCCCGTTATTGAAAACTTCGTCCCGAAGTTTTGGGTAGAGTTCTCATTTGCATCAGCAGTTGAGAAGAGATGGAAGTATTTCCGTATCATTTGGTCTTCGCGTTCCCATGTATGTTAGGGGCTGCTACACGAATCCCAACGGATTTTAACAATAGAGTTTTATTTTCACGTTCCCTGGTACAATCGGGGCCCTTTCGTGAATTCCAATGAGTGTTGACAATAAGTATATTGTTTTGTTTATACGTTTGATCCCATGATCCTTAACCATATTAGGTCGTTTACAGAGTGCATTAAATGCGGAGATTTTCCAAGGAATAACAAGAGTATCGTTGACTAGTTTCCCTTTAAAAGGAAAGATGACGCTATACCAGCATTAAATGTGTCGTTGAGTTCATTAGAGTCTTGAGTGTTTATGCCGCTCTAGTAGGGCAGATAAAATAAAGTAGAGTACGTAAAACTTCAGTTACGTAGTTTGATGTATGACTGGTGTTTGTTAGAGATAGCACCAGCTTCAAGTTTCGAAAGGTAACCATAATACCTTTAGTTTTCAATAGATGTCTAATGGACAACTGAGA
Source organism: Rutidosis leptorrhynchoides (assembly GCF_046630445.1). Classification (NCBI taxonomy): domain Eukaryota; kingdom Viridiplantae; phylum Streptophyta; class Magnoliopsida; order Asterales; family Asteraceae; genus Rutidosis; species Rutidosis leptorrhynchoides. The sequence goes on from NC_092343.1 coordinate 234,145,033, forward strand.
TGTTTGGTTGAGGATACATTGACCTCAGGATACTATAGTTTCAGAATGTAGCGTCAAGATTGATGATTTCAGTTTCATGTCGATCCATAGGTTAAAACTTGACTAGAATAACATCTAGTTACAATCCATGAAGGAAGAAATGTGTAGAGTGTCTTCATAAATGTTTAGGGTAACTCCTTCAGAGTAAGAAAAGTATTTTCGCACAAATGGCGAGTCGGTCTATTATTTACTTACGAGTTTAAATGCGGATTCGAATAAATGTGAATCGTTGTTTATAGGACGAAGGAACCTCTGCCTCTTTGTTCTAAAGATCGTAAAATTGATGTTTACGAGAGCGTTGTAGTTTTTTTTTTTTTCGTGAAATACTGGAAGTAGAAAACTTCTTAATGATTAGCATAACAGGGAAGAGATGACGTACGTAGAGAGGTAAGTCTCGTTCTTGCACGGTGAATGAGAATAAAGGTAATCCAAACACATTGGAGAGCAAAAAGAAAGTTTTAATAAGAAGCCAAAGTAATTTTGAAAAAAAAAAATTGCGACGTTTGATATAACAATGTAAATGAAGCGGAGCTATTAGTAAAACTTGAGTTGTATACAACACGTACTATTTTATGTGAAATAATTTGAACATTACGAAAAAGAGTTGATTAAAAGAATGTTTAAGTTAATGAAACAAAGGTAAATTGATAAAAATGCGAAAGTGTTCATACTATTAGTGAAAGTAATTTTAGAGAAGTTGACGAAATGATGTTCATAGTAGAACTACGGTTACATAAGATTGTAAAGAAATTTTGATTTAATCAAAGTGGAAATTTATAGAAGCGTAAGTATAATTTGATATATATACTAGTCGAAATATGTATAGGTAAATTTATGTATAATATTCTATAGATCGCATAAATGAAAAATCATTTTCTTTATAAATTCCTGGATAATTTGAAAATAAAGACACGTGTAAGAAATATTTTGAAAACAGGATATTTGTATTTAAGAGTTTTTTTTTTTTTTTGTTTGAGAAAAATTGATTGAAGATTTAAAAATTTCGGAGAATAATTGTATAATAATCGTTTCGAGGTAGTGAAAACAAATGAATTGACCTTTATCAAGGCACGAGTCCTTGGACTCAAAATTGTTAACGTTAGATTAAGAAGGATGATAATGTGATTATCATCAAATGAGTGAGTCCCTCGGATTTAGAATTATGTATGAAAGAACTTCAATTAAGACTTGTAACTTTGAATCGTTTGAGTGACAATGAGAGTTCGAGAACTCGGCATGAATAATCTGGTAGTTGCATGGACAAGTATAAATGCTAAAGCAGTGACTTTCAACTATGAAATAATCGTTTGAATTCAGCCTTAATTGGCACGAGAGGAGGATACGTTAAAGTATGATGGAATCATTTCAGTTGCTACAGCAGTTCTTCAGAGGTAGTGGGTATAGATCAGGTCACAACTTGAGATGGTGTATTTCACCCTTGATTTTCGAGTTGACAATAATCGGTTATTATTTATGTATGTCACCATTACTTGCATGGTGCCAAGTAGTCTATTATAAGTGCACGAGTGCAGAAGTTTCTTGACTATGATAGCCAAACGTTACACGTATGGAGGTTCTATTCTTCAAATAGAAATTGTGATATCGACGTTTGAGGGTTCAAAAGTCGTACCAAAAGTGTAATAATAGAGAGGAGTTGGATATATATCAAGTGATGATTAAGTATCCATGATCAAGAGATATTCATTTTAGGACAAATGAACGTAAAATTTCAAAATTCGATTGTTTGCAATTGAGTATGAGATAGATATATAGTTTAGAATGTGTTCTTCGTATCTACCAATATCAAGATGATCATTTTTCTCCTTTCATACTTTTGCACTTAGGTTTTTGAACAGATAGCTTGAGAGTTTTTCTTTGATTCACTTTATATTCCATACGTCATGATATTGGGATATCTCTACGAATTACCGAAATATAATCACGTTGGCCACCGTCATTATATTTCACTAATTTATATTTCCATTCAAAGGTCACTCAATAAGGTCAGGATATGTGATCAATGATGTTTTCTAATATAGTGTTTTAAGGATAGCAGTAATCTTAGCTGGGTCGACAACATGTCGGTTTAAGCCAAAATTTGCACTTGGAAAGGTTTGCGTAGAGTTGTTCTTTTTCTTAAGAGTTCAAGAACGAATTTGCAAATGTTTCTCATGTTCTTTCTCACTGTTGAAGCAGATCGAATTGTCATCCATGAAAGCAAGTTACGAACTTGTCGGGTTATGGTTGACTAGTTTTAAGTTGCAGTCTTTATAGACTTGATCAACTTTCATACCTTTGAAAGTTATAGAGGTTGTGAAAGTTAGGATACGGACGTAGTCAGACGAGAAAGTTATGAAATATCGTGGTATTAGTTGGTGCAGTTGGACGAACCGTGATTCTTCACTAAGTTATAGAAGTCTGATATGGTTGATAGGTCATAAGATTATACGACAATCCTAAGTGCTTTAAGTCTAAGGCAGGAAAGGTTATAGTTTCCTAGATTGCTAAGGCACCCTAGCTAACAAGTAAGGCACACATAAAAATGCAATCCTGGTTCTCTATAACAGCCTGGTTTGCTCTGATACCACTCTGTCACACCCCCAGTTAGGGCCTGGGTGAAATGTGACTTAATATCAAATCAACCAACATATTATAATATACGAGAACAATACTAAATGATAAAACAAACTTTATTGAGCACGCAGCGGAAAATGAAACGTAGTTACAATGATAGGAATAAGAATAATGGAAATGTTCACATGCAGAAGTAATAAATGCGATATTTCTTGATCCTATGTCCAAGTAGCATCACATAAGCAGTAAGTATAAGAGCTTGAATCAAACAGCACCTGAGACAATACATGCTAAAGTGTCAACCAAAAAGGTTGAGTGAAATTCATAGGTTTAGTAAATATTTAACCTGTTTTATTTTTAGAACACAAGATTTTGTATTTATAAAAGTAGATCCTTTGATCCCAAAAGTAAGTAGATCCTTTGATCCAAAAGTATACCAAGAACTGTGATATTTAAACTAAACAGAATTTTGCCCAGTGACAAGTGGATACTTGTCGGTTTATCATTATTAAGCGACACATTGTATGAATCGGGGACGTTACTCCCGATAGGCCTACCCCGAATAATTAAGAATGCATTAACAGCAATTAAAAATATCACGATAAGGACTTTGTAGCATATAGCCAGGTATAGCAGAATTTAATAGTTGGTACTTGTGTCTAAATTGTTTAAAGTATAAAAGCAGCATGTGTCTCACCCCAATAAGTATAAAAAGTAAATTGAGCTCAAGTAAAGTGGGGCTATGAAAATCACCTTAGTAAGTAGGAAAGAGTTGTTATTCCTTGGAATAGAAGAGTTGGATGAATGTGAGCAGAAAGTCAACCTAATGACATTTAAGAGTAGTTAAATATTTTGCCCAAATTTAAGTTTAAGTATGCAAGTGTTTAAGTGTAGTTCGTTTTACTAAGTTTTCATTCTTAGTAAGTTTCCACTTTTAGTAAGTTTCCATTTTTAGTAAGTTAGTGTTGAACACTAGTGAGTTGTCCTTAATAAGTCCACCACTTATTAAGTGTGCAAGTAAGTGTATGATTACTATAGTCGGGTTGATATTGTGGATCGTACCCAAACATCTATGCCACCGCCGAGTCACTAGAATGACCAATTGTTACCGGTTGGCCCAGGAATTCTCGACCAAAATCTAAGTTTGGCATTCGAAATCCACAAGCGTCCCATAGTGGTACCAAGGATCACCCTAGGCCTTAAGCAGCGTCGACGTTCAAGTAATTTCACGCTATCGTGAATGACTATTATAATCTTATAATATAAGTAGTAGTATATTTTATGTGTTAGTAATAATATAGGTGTGTAAGTGTTAGTAGTATATAGTAGCATTATTTAATTAGGTCTAATTGATTAAAGTAGTATTTAATGATTAAGTTTTAGTAATTAATAAATGTTTAGGGTTTTAATTAATGTAGTAAGTAGTAATATATAAACATGATTATGATTATGAACGAATATAAACATGCACAATATGAATGTTAAGATCATACACGAATATGATTATGAATATGAATTGAAAGGAAGATTTAAAAGTTTTAAGATTTTGGATCATACCTTGTTAATGATGATTAGGATTAACAAGAAACAAGAAGAAAACTTGGTGATGAAGATCAAATAACCCAAAAAAATGAAGAACACACTTGAAAATCTTGATGAACACGAAGAACAAGCTTGAAGATCCGAATACCACAAGAGAGGGAGAGGGAGAGATTGTTTTTGAGAGAGGATTTTGGTGTGATTTGTGAATGAGAAACTAGGAGTTTAAGGGTGTTTATATAGTGCAAGTATTAGAGTGTTAGTCAACATAAGGATGTTCTAATTAATGATTTTATTTTGTTGTATAATTTTTAGTCAACAATAGGTGATACTAGTTTATAATTAGTCAACATAAGGATGTACTAGTTTATACCTTATTTTTAGTCAACATAAGGATGTAATTGTAAAAGATTCTTTAGTCTCATTATTATTACTATTATTACTATTATTATTTTTACATTTACTACATGATAAGTATTATTTTCTTTTTACTAATTCATGACTTGTATATATTTAGTTCCCAATTGTTTTATTATTTATATAAATGTCACTTTTTATTTATTACTTACAGGTTATTAGTTATAATATTACATAAATGCATAAATTTTAATTAGTAGTGAGTGTCGACTAACAATTTATTATTTTCATCTTTTATTAACTTGTCAATTATTGCACAAAGTTAATTAATATGTTTTCTAACTCTTAACACTTAACAATTGTTGATTAAAGTTTGATCATTAAGTTTTAATTATATTGTTTGGGCATTTAATATTGAAAGAATATAGAATGAAAAAAAAAATGAGGGTCGTTATACATTCGGTTCTTGTTTATGTGACCAAGGCGACAATGCCATAAGTAGGAATCATTCAAATCCCTTTTGAGTTTCTTGGTGCTTGTATGGTACATTGAGCTACTAGATAATGTGTCATCGTGAACCAATTCATAAATTCCATTTGAAGGTGAAGCCTTGAAATAGAATACATTATCTAAATAAAAGTGGATATCATCATTAACAAAATTAGGATTAAAACCACATTGTTTCAAACGGGAAACAGAAATAATGTTTCGACATAAGTCGGGTGCATACAAAACATCATTCAAAATAAGTTCCAAGCCACTTGGAAGTTTTAACACAAAGTCTCCTTGAGCCTTCACTTGCACTTTGGCTCCATTACCCATGTAGAGACTTGATGTTCCCGTTTGCTTGCTACTTCTTTTGAACCCCTGCAATGAATTGCAAATGTGAGTTCCACATCCAGTGTCTAATACCCATGTATTAGAAGAAGTAATACTAATATCTATATATACCATATATATATTACCTGAGGTTTGCCCTGCATCCCTCTTGTCCTTCAACTCCTTAAGATAAACCGGACAGTTTCGTTTCCAATGACCCATCTCACCGCAACCGAAACATGGGTCTTCCTTGGGGTTTGCCTTCTCAGCTATCTTTTGCTTCTTAGCTTTGTTCTTGGTTGGGGTAACCATTTTCCCTTTCCCTTTGCCTTGATGGGCGGGTCCTTTTCTCTTAGCCACCTTTGGCTTAGAGGTGTTTCCTTTGGATCCACCTTGATCGATTGCTAACAGGGGTAAAGCCCTTTTACCCATGCTAGTTTCCGCCGTTCTAAGCATACCGTGAAGCTCACCTATGCTCTTATCCATCCCATTCATATTGTAATTAATTACAAATTGATCAAACCTTTTTGATAGGGAGTTAAGGATAAGATCGGTGGCTAACTCATTAGATATGTTTAGGTTAAGACGGTTAGCACGATCGATAAGGCTTTTCATCTTAAGTACATAAGATGAAACCGATTGGGTATCGTCCATACGACAAGCATGTAGCGCCCGAACCGTTTCGAAGCGCTCGACACGCGCTTGTTGGAGGAACATCTCCTTTAATTGCGTTATCATGTCGTATGCACTATGGTGCTCGAAATCCTTTTGGAGTTCGGGTATCATAGTCCCAAGCATTAAGCATGAGACTTGAAGGGAGTCGTGGCAATACTTATCGTAAGAGGCCATTGCCTCCACATCATTCTCATCCGGTTGATCGGGAATGGGGTCCTCAAGCACATACATTTTATCCTCTTGTTTGAGGACAATCCGAAGATTGCGGAACCAATCCATAAAGTTGGTATGGTTGAGTTTGTCTTTCTCTAAGAGAGACCTTAATGATAGGTGGTTTAGGTTAAGTGGTGCGTTTGGAATGTTGTTGTTGTTATTGGCGGCCATCTACAAAATTAACAAAGTTCATTTAAGTATTGATTTTAAATTTAATAAACAATACCCTTTTATATTTTAATTGACTTATTAAATATTAGAATCCAACGGTAAACCAAATTTCGGTTAGGTGACCTTTATCCCGTCATTTGATTTAGCTAGGTAGTCATTATATGACAATTGCAATCCTTTTGCAACTTCTAAGTTATGGGATCATGCAATCCTTTTGCATGGCATATTTATCCCATCAACGCCTATTTGTTCCTCATGCTTCGGTGACCCTAAGTTCATGATTTCCAAATCAAGTCGTCCTACTTGCATAGACGTGTAAATTTAACATACAAGTGGTTAGGTGACCTTTATCCCACAAGCATGCGAAATTTACCTTAATTATATTAGTTTGCTCATAACGGTTAGGTGACCTTTATCCCATCATGAGTTACCTAATACTTTTAAGTGTCACACAATAGGATGGCGTTAAACTTGTTTACCTTGTTAGTAAAAGGGATTTAAGTTTTCATTAATTCTAGTTTGAGAAAACTTTTATGCCATACACCAACATGCATTTAGTGTATGGTTCATTTGAAATCCATTTTCATGACATGTAATAATGCCAATTACATTACATTGATATAAACCATTTTATATGTGTTTTAATAACCAATTATTATAATCCTATTGCAATTTCAATTTAACCATTTAAATTGTCATTTTGCATGTTGTTAATAATGTGTGATAATTTATTGTAATAACATACACAATCCACAATCATACAAGAGATTAAAACAACCACGCATGCAAAATCATATGTTCACAATCAAGCCTTTTGGTGGACATTTTGTTTAGCCGAAAACAAAATGCCACCGGTCAATGGGTAAAACACAAAGTAAGAGGTTTTAACCTCCCACTTAACTTTGCATCCACATGCTTCTTGTGTTCTTCCTTGTGATCTTCATGCATCTTCATCTTGTTACAAAATATATCCTAATACATTTTGTCTAGAAAATGAAAATACAACCTAATCTATTTTACATGCCAAATATAGAATAAATTACATAACCAAAACTAATATTACATACCAAATGAAATAATTAATTTTACAAACCAAATGAATGAATGTAACAACCACATGGAAAGATTAACAAATCAACCAAATAAATATTCATTCAAACACAAGGTCTTGGCTATGATTGTGAACATCAATATATCAACAAATATGAACCAAATAGCAAACCCAAAACCACTTTTGGAACCCTCCAAATTCGGCCATAATGAGAAACCCTCCCAAATCCATTAATTTTGCATTTTACTTTCATGCATGTTAGTAGAATGCAAAGTTGATGGGTTTTAAAGACCATATATAAGAAGCATAATCCATAGACTCCGGCTCTAGATACCATTGATGGAATTCAACATAATAACAAGTTTCTCAATGTTAACTTAATCATGAAACCAATTCATTTAGAGTTGTAACAAGCGGAAGCATATTTATTAAGAAAACAAGTTTAAATGTTAAACCATTTGTAATTGAATTCCATGTAATATCAAGTCTTGAAATTATGCCTACAAATTTAAGAAAAGTAGAGAGTTTATACCTCCTCAAAGTCGATTTTGAGGGCTGTTGGGATGGAGCAAAAAGGATGAAGATGATGAAGAAATAGGCTCCTAACTTGAACCTTCAAGTAAGCAAAACCCTAGCCTTTGATTCACCAACAACACCCTTGAGCTTGCTAATGTTTAGGACCCTTAAACACCTTAAACACAAGCTTGAAACCTTCTTAAACTTGCTGGAAAATCAGCAGCAGTAAGCTTCAAATATGATGTTAAATGGAGCCTCAAAACAATGAGACCTCAAGAGATTATACCCCAAACATATAACCAACACCTAGTACTTTGGTTAGGATTTAATTAAGACACTTGATTAACAAGATTTTCATGCAAAACACTCCCTTTCTCCCTATAAAGAGCCACGGCCAGCAGCTGCTATTTTCAGCAGAAAAACTTCAAGTTTTATTAGTGTATTGCATGCTTTCTACTTTCCTTGAGTCAAAGGAATCCCTTGGTTAAAGAGAGTCTTCATGCCTTAAGGAATATGTATTGTTTACAAGTAACCAAGCAAGCATGGGATGTCACCTAGGAGTCCCAAAATCTGCATTCTTATATCATTTAAATAACAAGTATAATTTATATAAAACTTGTTACATTTTATATAAAACTTGTTATTAAAGTTCAAGTAATAAATATAGGTTACTTGTACTTTATAAACCAATTTATAAAGTATAACAAAACATAATTATTTATACATATAAATAATCAAATCCTTAATATATAAATTGTCCAAACAATTTATCTCAAGCGATAATATTTTAGAAACCCGATTTTCTAAAATCCAAGTGTCGCGTATTTAATCAATGATCCAATCACAAGATCAAATACGAATAAGGTGTCGGTAAGTTTGTTATTGGGTATGACCCGACTTGGATCATAACATGTTAGCCACATTAATTTAATATGTCTCTCGGGCATACGAAATACCTTCATATAGAGGAACCAAAAAGTGAACCGGAGGAGGAAGAAAAACGTGAAATTACGAAAGATGAGATCAAACTAGGAAAGAAACGAAAGGCTAATGAATTAGAAAATTCAAATCCCGAGATTAGTGAGGATGTTGTGGCACCAACTCCACTGGACACTACCATCCCTATCCTCGCTATTCCTATTAGTGCTATCCCGGCATCTAGTTCTTCGGCCCCTCAGCCAAAACGTAGGGAGACAGCTAGGATTCGCGTTGGGGGATTCCCTGAACATAAACGTTTTGGGGTATAGGCTGAATGATGCACTGTTGTTTAAAACCATGGGATCAAATAACGTTTTGTATAATATTACTAGTGTGGTTTGCTTAATGTTTGATGTAAGATAAGCTTATGTAAAATAGTGGAGTGTGAAATGCAATAATTTTCCATGGTTGAGTATTATTTAGATGGTAGTAATTGATTTCCGTACTAAGCTATTAAGTATGAACTTTAACGGGTAGGTACTACCCCAGATATAATTATAAAACGCTAATAAGAAGAAAAGGCTTTTATAATAATAACTGGTTCATATTATTAATAAGTTGCGATGTACTGTAATTACATACTACATCTAAAATATTCCATGTGAATAATTATTTTTTTTTCATTCTTATAGAAGAAAATGGCGCGAGTGAACCGAATGACGGAACAAGAAGTCGAGGAACTCATAAATCAACGAGTGAACGACAGAATTTTATGGGTCGAGGCTGCAAGAGCTGCTGCAGTTAACCCAAATCCTCGTGTAGGATGCACTTACAAGACTTTTCAAGGTTGCAAGCCTTCATCATTCAGTGGAACAGAAGGACCAATTGGTTTAACCCGGTGGATTGAAAAGATGGAGTCCGTGTTTAAAATCAGTGGTTGTATTGAGAAGGACATGACCAAGTATGCATCATGCACTTTACAAGATAGTGCACTCACGTGGTGGAAAAACTATGTGAAGGCTGTCGGAGGAGATGTAGCTTATGATACTCCATGGGAGGAATTCAAAACAATGCTAACCAACGAGTATTGTCCAAGGAATGAGGTTAGGAAATTGGAAGCCGAATTACGAAGTCTGAAAGTTGTTGGTACTGAACTCACCAATTACAATCAGCGATTCATGGAATTAGCTTTGCTATGTCCCGAATTGGTACCAACCGAAGAACGGAAGATTGAATTGTACAAAGATGGTTTACCTAGAAATGTCAAGGCAAATGTTACAGCATCGAAACCTAAGACTATTCATGAAGCCATTACTATGGCAAATGAATTAATGGACCAGATTATTCTGGATAAGAATACCGATGTTAAGACATCGGAAAACAAAAGAAAGTGGGAAGGTAATCATAATCGAGGTCACCATCAACAATCCAACAAGAAACCAGAAATGGTACAAGGTGCGGGTAGTGGGACCGACGCTAGATACGCGAGACAATCACCTTATTGTAATAGGTGTCGCAAACATCACACAGGCTTTTGAAGTATTGAGTGCAACAACTGCCACCGAAAGGGTCATCATGCTAAGGATTGTTGGATTCCTGTCGTGAGAAATATTAAAACTCCCACTAACGCAAATGGAACCGCGTTAGCCAACGTTATTTGTTATGGATGTGGAAAGCCAGGACATATCAAAACTCATTGCCCGAATGCAGAAAAGAAGGATGAACCTGCTCGTGGAAGGGTGTTTAATGTCAATACTAGAGCCGCACGAGAAGACCCGAAGTTGGTTACGGGTACGTTTTCTGTTAATAATTTAACAGCATCTATTATATTCGATACAGGTGCCGATAGAAGTTACATGAAAAAAGACTTTTACACTAAGTTAAATTGCTTATTATTACCATTGGATTCTATGTACTTAATTGAATTAGCTAATGGTAAGTTATTAAGAGCCGATAAAATCTGTCGTGAGTGTGAAATAGAGATAGCCGGAGAAACCTTTAAGATCGATTTGATACCTGTTGAATTGGGAAGTTTTGATATAATTGTCGGTATGGATTGGATGTCCAAAGTAGGAGTCAAAGTTGTGTGTGCTGAAAAGGCAATTCGCATTCCTCGAAAAGATAAATCAATGATAATGATTTACGGAGATAAAGGTAACTCAAACTTGAATCTCATTAGCTGTTTGAAAGCTCGAAAGTGCCTAGAAAAGGGATGTTATGCCATCCTAGCACATGTAAAGAAAGTTGAAGAAAAGGGGAAGAATATTAACGATGTAAATGTAGTAAGAGATTTTCCCGATGTATTTCCGGAAGAATTACCGGGACTACCTCCTTTTAGGTCTGTAGAATTTCAAATAGATCTTGTACCAGGTGCTGCACCGGTTGCTCGTGCTCCATATAGACTTGCACCGTCTGAGTTAAAAGAACTTCAGAGTCAGTTAAAAGAATTACTGGACCGTGGATTCATACGACCAAGTACTTCACCGTGGGGAGCTCCAATCTTATTTGTTAAAAAGAAAGATGGATCTTTTAGGATGTGTATAGACTATCGTGAATTAAATAAGCTAACTGTTAAGAATCGGTATCCATTACCGAGGATTGACGACTTATTTGATCAACTGCAAGGATCATGTGTGTACTCGAAAATCGACTTAAGATCGGGCTATCATCAGTTACGTGTCAAAGAAGAAGACATTCCGAAAACAGCTTTTCGGACACGTTATGGTCATTATGAGTTTTTAGTCATGCCGTTTGGATTGACAAATGCGCCAGCTGTATTCATGGACCTCATGAATCGAGTTTGTAGTCCGTATTTAGATAAGTTTGTTATTGTTTTCATTGACGATATTCTTATCTATTCCAAAAGTGAACATGAGCATGAACAGCATTTAAGGTTAATATTAGAGTTGTTAAGAAAAGAACAGCTATATGCCAAATTTTCTAAGTGTGCTTTTTGGTTGAAAGAAGTGCAATTTCTTGGCCACGTTGTTAGTAGCAAGGGAATTCAGGTTGATCCAGCTAAAATTGAGGCCATCGAAAAATGGGAGACTCCTAAGACACCAACGCAGATACACCAATTTTTGGGGTTAGCTGGTTATTATAGAAGGTTTATTCAAGATTTCTCCCGAATAGCTAAGCCGTTGACAGCGTTAACGCAAAAAGGGAAGAAGTATGAATGGACTTCTGAGCAGGAGAATGCATTCCAATTACTGAAGAAGAAGTTGACTACAGCGCCTATTTTATCGTTACCAGAAGGGAACGAGGATTTTGAGATTTATTGTGACGCTTCGCGACAAGGTTTTGGTTGCGTCCTTATGCAACGGAAGAAGGTTGTAGCATACGCATCTCGACAGTTGAAGATTCACGAGCGGAATTATACGACGCATGATCTAGAATTGGGAGCAGTAGTGTTTACGTTAAAGATATGGAGACACTACTTATATGGAGTTAAATGCACTGTGTTTACGGATCATAAAAGCCTTCAACATATTTTTGATCAGAAACAGCTAAATATGAGACAACGTAGGTGGGTTGAGCTGATAAACGACTATGATTGTGAAATTCGCTATCATCCCGGGAAGGCAAACGTGGTGGCCGACGCTTTAAGCAGAAAGGAACGGGAACCAATTCGAGTACGAGCAATGAACATAAAAATTCGTATGAATCTCAACTCACAAATCAAAGAGGCTCAACGAGAAGCTCTCACTAAAGAAAACATAGGAAATGAGGTAATGAAGAAGTATGAGAAGCAACTCGTTATACGGGAAGACGGAATTCGATATTTCGCAAACCGTATTTGGGTACCGAAGTTGGGTGGATTAAGAATGTTAATATTAAATGAGGCACATAAGACAAGATATTCGATACATCCTGGAGTTGGAAAGATGTATCAAGATCTTAAGACGCATTATTGGTGGCCTAATCTGAAGACAGACGTTGCAACATATGTTGGAGAATGTTTAACTTGTTCCAAAGTTAAAGCAGAACATCAGAAGCCGTCAGGGTTACTTCAACAACCAAAAATCCCAGAATGGAAATGGGACGGTATTACTATGGATTTCATCACAAAGTTACCTAAGACTGCTTGGGGTTATGACACCATTTGGGTCATAGTTGATCGTCTCACCAAATCTGCACATTTCTTGCCTATAAAAGAAACCGATAGAATGGAGAAACTATTACGATTATATATAAAGGAAATTGTTTCAAGACATGGAATACCTATTTCCATTATATCCGATCGTGATAGTAGATTTACATCAAAGTTCTGGCAATCACTACAGGAGGCACTGGGAACTCGTCTGGATATGAGCACCGCATATCATCTACAAACTGACGGGCAAAGTGAAAGAACAATTCAGACTCTTGAAGACATGCTCAGGGCATGTGTGATCGATTTTGGGAACGGATGGGATAAGTATCTACCATTAGCGGAATTCTCGTATAATAACAGTTATCACGAGAGCATTAAAGCTGCACCATTTGAAGCACTGTATGGAAGGAAGTGTAGATCCCCTATCTGTGGAATGAAGTAGGAGATCGACAATTAACTGGTCCCGAGATCATACATGAAACTACTGAGAAGATTGTACAAATTAAAGAAAGATTGAAAACAGCCCGTAGTCGCCAAAAGAGCTACGCCGATATCCGAAGGAAACCATTAGAGTTTCAGATCGGTGACATGGTTATGCTAAAGGTGTCACCTTGGAAAGGTGTAATACGGTTTGGTAAAAGGGGTAAATTGAACCCAAGGTATGTAGGTCCGTTGAAGATCATTGAACGTATTGGACCGGTAGCTTATCGACTCGAATTACCGCAACAACCCGCCGGAGTACATAATACGTTCCATGTCTCAAACCTTAAGAAATGTCTTGCAAAGGAAGATCTCACCATTCCTCTTGAAGAAATCCAAGTCAACGAGAAACTGCAAATCATAGAAGAACCAGTCGAAATTATGGACCGTGAAGTTAAACGGCTCAAGCAGAGCAACATACCAATCGTCAAGGTTCGTTGGAATGCTCGAAGGGGTCCCGAGTTTACTTAGGAACGAGAGGATCAAATGAAACAAAAGTACCCACATCTGTTTTCCGATGACGCAAAATAGGTACAATTTAAAATTTCGGGACAAAATTTATTTAACGGGTAGGTAATGTAACGACCCGGATTTTTCCGATCGTTTTACATATATAAGATTAATATTTACATAAATTAAACCTTACCAACATGATAAGCAATCTAAATTGTTGAGATTTATGATTTTGAAAAGAGTTTTACATAACGTTTGACCGTCCAATTTGACCGATGATATCACGAACTATGTAACATACCATAATTATACGTTTGTGTATATATATAGGTATTTATATATATTTAACATGATCTAAGGATGTTTAACATCTCATTGTGTGTTAATAACAATGAGTTATAAGTATATTTTGAAACTACTAACTTAAGTTTTCAAAACGATAACTATACGTAACGTTCTTCGACATAAATACTTATAACCTATAATACTTATACATGCATTGTATAGATATGTATTTTATCACTTTTAAAGGGCTTACATACATAAAACAATATAAGTATATTTACAAAAGATAGCTATATTTGAATCCTCGTTCCGTTTTCTCAAAGATTTCTATACGTACACCTAGGGTATAGGTACCCGTATCATACCCATCTTCTAGATGTATTTACTATTAGTATATACATATCAAATAAACATCCTAATCACCTTTATTACTGCCCTAAATGAGAGGTAACTACTTTTGTTATCTAGTATGACAATTTCACATGATTAAAAGATTTTTTTTCACAAAATTACAAACTTATACACCTTTTTCACCACCATTTATACTCCATTCCATTTTCATTTTTACTACACATTTTCTCTAGCTAAAACACACTCTTTTAAGAAAGAAAAAAATCCCTTAAACACTCCAGCAAATTTTCATCATGAACTAGCTTCAAAAACAACATTTACACATCATAAGAAAATCCTTTCAAGAACACTTCAAAAATTCTTCCAACTATACAAGTTTACTTCCAACCTTTTGATCCAACTCCACCACTCTTTTGGTTCTAGGATTTTACTCATCTTTTACAGCAATCTTGTCCAAGTAATTTGAGGTAGTAACCTTGTTCATAATTTTATTCAATTCATATTTATATAGCTATCTTATTTTGTGATATAAAATTTTAACAACAAGAACATAGTTTGAATGATTTCAAACTTGTTTGCAAACTAAATAGATCCTTCTAACTTAACTTTTAAAACACTTCAAGACCTGTAATATATCATAATGATATGCTAACTTAACAAGATACAACTTGTTTTTACAAAGAACACCTTAAAACTAAATCTACGGCGTCGGAGTGTAACCGGGGGCTGTTTTGGGTTGGATAATTAAAAACCATCTTGAACTTTGAATTAGAAGTTCATGTTCTGGAAAAATAATATTTCTTATGAATATGTTAACACATAAAAATTTCATGGTTTAATTCAAAGTATAGGTATTTTTAGAAAAATGACCATTAAATGTTGTTTTTATGACAAAAATGATTACTTTCATAAGATTCACCTAGAGTTTGGACTATAACCTATGATCACGAATACAAACCATGGTATTTACAGTTCATATTCTTAAATTTTGACTCGATCCAAGGAGATGGCAAGTTGAATCAACAAAAACGAAGTTGTAACGAAGAAACTACGACTAAAATAAGATCGGGTGTCCAAAGCTTGTTTAACAACGAAAATAATTGGAGAAAAATTAAATAAATCATATCTTTCCTAATTAATATGATATTTCATATATATTTACTCATGATTTAATTTTATATATTTCAGGACCACCCGTAAACAACACGAGAAGATTAATCATAAGACCTCATGAACGTACGCAACACGTCATTTGACAACACCGGTACTTTATGTACGCAATACATCATTTGACAACACGGTACCATGGGTCAAGATTAATTCCGATCAATATGAATACGATGGGGTCTTTATTTATTTTATTTAAGCAACTAATTGTGAACCACTAACATCAGACAGCTAACTACGGACTAAGAAAATATAAAAAGTATTAAAAGTATATATATATGTAACGATTACTTAAAAAGAAAATATGTTGATATATTATATATATGGTTAGGTTCGTGATATCAATCGGAGACCAAGTCGTGTTATTATCTTCAAGACAAAAGTGAGTATATAGTCCCACTTTTAAACTTTAAATATTTCGGGATGAGAATACATGCATTTTATGATTTACGTTATAGACACAAGTGATCAAAAATATAAATTCTATGTTGGGGTGAGTTTTGGCATACTTCCCTGTAGCTTGGTAACTACAATTTACATGTGGTATTGTAAACACGAATCCTGTTGATAGATCTATCGGGCCTGACAACCCCAACCGGAGCTGGACGACCAGTTCTAAACGGTTGCACAGTACTTCGTTTTTATATTACACCTGGTATGGTGTATGATGTTATATGGATGGGAATATGTGACGATGATTAAATGTTAAGTATGGTTACCAGGTGCTCAACCACTTAGAATGTTTTTATGTTTATAAATATGAAATCTTGTGGTCTATATTATTTCGCTGCCGGCATTAAACCTATATCTCACCAACTTTATGTTGACGTTTTAAGCATGTCTATTCTCAGGTGATAACTAGAAGCTTCCGCTGCATCATGTTGAACTTAAGCAAGATTTGGAGTTCGCATATTTGTGTTAAAAATAAAACTGCATATCGGAAGATTTGTAATGTAAAATATGTTGGAAATCGTGTTGTTGTCATTACATGTAATGTTTGTAAGGCCAAGATTATCGCTAGGCGGTAATCATTATTATGTTGTTAAAACATTGGTTTTTAAATAAAAGTTATGGTTTGTATTGTAAAAACGAATGCAGTTTTTGAAAACGTCGCATATAGAGGTCAATACCTCGCAATGAAATCATATGTTATTGTATTCGTCCTTTTGGTTAAGGCCGGGTCGTCTCAGTAAACTACAGGATTCCTCCTCCTGCGAACTGGAATGTAAGCTGATGCTCCTGAACTTTGCATTTGGCCTAAACACATTCAACAAATTGTAAGTACTAAGCGCAAGTATGGCGCTTAGTTGTTAGTACAGAGATAATATCTTAAGACTGAAAATAATTGAAATAAAATAATAAAAAGTAATAAAAAGGATAAGCAAGGGGTGCCTCCCAAGAGCGCTTTGTTTATCAAGTCGTTACAGCTCGACTTTTCCTTGTCAGATCTTCAGAATGGATCAAAGGAGAAGAGATGCTCCTCCTTATCGTGGTCTTCTAGATAAGCTTTCAACTGGTGGCCATTAACTTTGAAATTACCAGTAGGTCCTTCCAATTCCACGGCTCCGTGTGGAAAATCGTGTACAACTTTCTATGGGCCACTCCATCTTGATCTAAATTTTCCCGCGAACTTCTTGAACTGAGAAGTGAAGAGAAGAACTTTATCTCCAAGGGCAAACTTTGTAGGGATCAATTTTGCATCGTACGTAAGCTTTGTTCGTTCCTTGTAGATGTATGACGTTTCATATGCTTGGTCTCTCAATTCGGCGAGTTCGTTCATTTGCATTTTCCTATGTCTTCTGGTAATTGAGGGATCGAGGTTGCAGGTCTTCCGCGCCCAGAGAGATTTATATTCGAGTTCTAGCGGAAGGTGACAAGCTTTTCCATAGATCATGTGGTAGGGTGTAGTTCCTAGAGGATTCTTGTAAGCAGTCCGGAATGCCCACAGAGCATCATCTAGCTTTTCGGCCCATTTATTTCCATGATGGCCGACAGTTCGTTCTAAGATTCTTTTGAGTGCTCTGTTCGTGACCACTGCTTGTCCGTTGGTCTACGGATGATAGGCAGTGGACATCTTGTGGGTAACTCCGTATTGTTGCATCACCTTCATAAACTGAGTGTTACAGAAGTGTGTGCCTCTATCACTTATTATCGCACAGGGAGCTCCAAATCTGCAGAATAGTCTCTTTAGGAAATTTGTGACGACTTTGGCATCATTAGTCGGAAATGCTTGAGCTTCGACCCATCTGGAGACGTAATCTACTGCTACGAGGACATATTCTTTCCCGTTAGACTTTGGGAATGGGCCCATGAAGTCTAATCCCCATATATCGAAGATCTCGCAAGCTTGGATATTAGTCCGAGGCATCTCGTTCTTTATAGAGATAATACCTTGCCTTTGGCATGTGTCGCAATGCTTTACAAGCTCTTGCGCATCTCGGAATATAGTCGACCAGTAGAATCCTGATTTGTAGACTTTCCTTGCGGTTAAGTTTGCTCCATGATGACCTCCAGTTGGTCCATGGTGACATTGGTGAAGAATCCCTGTTGCTTGCTTTTCATCTACGCACCTCCTTATTATCTGATCAGGGCAAATTCTAAACAGGTAAGGATCTTCCCAGTAGTAGTACTTGGCATCCCTGAAGAACTTCCTTCTTCGGGAGGTACTCATTCCCTTTTGTACTACTCCGACAACTAGGTAATTGGCCATGTCGACATACCAAGGAGTGTCAGTAAACTGTGATCCTATGTGAGTTTGTCCTAAACTCATAAGCTGTTCTTCCGGAAATTTATCTCTGATATCTTGTTCAGCAAGTTTTTCCATCGCTGGGTTCTCCAAACAACTAAGATGATCTGCTGCGACGTTCTTTGCTCCTTTCTTGTCTTTAATCTCAATGTCGAATTCCTGAAGGAGTAAGATCCATCGTAGGAGTCAATGCGAAATCACTCGCATCACACATGATCTCAAAGGGTAGACTCCAGTCAGGAGCTATCATGATGGGTGCATGTGTTAGCTGCTCTTTCAAATAGTTGAATGCTTTTCGACATTCTTCATCGAAGACAAACGAGACTCCTTTCATAGGATATGAGTGAGAGGTCATGTGACCTTTGAAAAATCCTTAATGAAACGTCGGTAAAACCCGGCGTGTCCCAGGAAACTCCTTACCGCTCTTACCGTGGTAGGCTCTGGAAGTTTAGTAATAGTTTCAATCTTAGCCTTATCAACTTCTGTTCCTGCTTTCGAAATCTTATGTCCTAAAACTATCCCTTCTTTTACCATGAAGTGACATTTTTCCCAATTCAGAACTAAATTTGACTCTTCACGCCAGGTGAGCATCTTGTCAAGGTTTAAAAGGCATGAATCAAAGGTACTACCAAAGACTGAGAAGTCGTCCATGAAGACTTCCATATAACGCTCAATCATGTCGTGGAATATTGCTACCATGCATCGCTGAAATGTAGCTGGTGCATTGCATAACCCAAAGGGCATACGTCGATAAGCAAATATTCCATAAGGATAGGTAAAGGTTGTTTTCTCTTGGTCCTTTGGATCGAGGGGAATTTGAAAGTAGCCGGAAAAACCGTCTAGGAAACAGTAGTATTCATTTCCTGATAGACATTCCAACATTTGATCGATGAAAGGTAATGTAAAATGATCCTTCCGGGTTGTATCGTTTAATTTACGATAATCTATGCAAACCCTCCAACCGGTGACTTCCCGAGTTGGAATAAGCTCATTATTCTCATTTTGAATTACGGTCGTCCCTCCTTTTTTGGGTACCACTTGAAGAGGACTAACCCATGGTGAATCAGAGATGGGATAGATCAAACCGGCGTTTAGAAGTTTGATTACTTCTTTCTTGACGACTTCTTGAATCATAGGGTTGACCCTTCTTTGCCTCTAAACTAAAGGTTTGAAATCATCTTCCATGAAGATCTTGTGAGTGCAATAGCTGGGGCTGATCCCTTTGATGTCGGAGATCTTCCAAGCAATTGACTTCTTATGTGATTTCAACACTTGAATCAACTTCGCCTTCTCTTGTGGCGTGAGGTCTTTCGATATGATCACAGGGAGTTGCGATTCTCCTTCTAAGAATGCGTACTCCAGATTGTCGGGTAACTTCTTCAATTCCAATTCCGGAGGCTCCTCGATGGCTTCATCCTAGCTATCTCCTTTCGGTCTAACGAGTCGTACTTATCCTGGAATTCTGATTCTTCAGTAGCGGTCACTGATGCTATCTGTTTTTCATTTCTAGAAATTGTCCTTCTTAATGCTTCCTCTTCAGAAACGTCTTCTTTATTTTCGAAGGTAGGTTCGGAAAATTCCTTGCAGTCTTCCCTTGACTGGGGTTCCTGATATACCGGAATGAAATCTGATTCTTCATTCGGTCTTCTCCTTAATAGAGGTAAAGGAATGCCTTGTCCTAGCGGTGCAATTTGAATAGTATTGCCAATAAAGTTGCTTTAAGAGAGGGGAGATATGTGTTGACTAAGGTTTATGGCTGAATGTTTGTCGAGATGTCCTTCAGAAGGTGTAAAGAAATAATCCTTAGAAATTTGATCTTGACTGCATATAGCCATAGTCTCTTCCAGGTATTCGTTGACGAGTTCTTGAAACGAATCAGAGAGATTCACATCTTCTTCCTTAAGATGGTTCATGAGGCGATCAACATTGAATGTGATTTCTTCTCCTCCAACCCTTAACTTTAATGATTTCTCGTGAACGTCAATTACGGCCTTGGCAGTATTTAGGAATGGCCTGCCAAGAATGAGTGAGACCTTCGTGTCTTCCTCAATATCCATAATGACAAAATCAACAGGAAACGCGAACTTATCCACTCTAACTAGGACATCTTCAGCTATTCCCTGAGGAATCTTAACTGATCTGTCCGCGAGTTGGAAAGTCATTCTGGTTGGCCTCAAGTCATTTAATCCTAGCTTCTTAAATAATGAATAGGGCATTAGGTTCACACTGGCTCCTAAGTCTGCTAACGCATTGCTAATTTGGACATCTTGCAGGTAGCAAGGTACCGTAAATCTTCCTGTATCTCCTAACTTTGGGGGAATTCCATGTTGTAACACTAATGAGCATTCTTCACTTAAGGGCAAGCTAACTATCTCTCTTAATCTCTCTTTGTTTGAAAGCAGTTCTTTGAAAAATTTAGCGCAATTTGGCATTTCTACTAAAGCATCTACTAGACGTACATTCAAATGCAAATTCTTAATAATATCCCAATACTTAGCGAATTGCGCTTCTTGTTTTTCCTACCTAAGCCTACCTGGAAAAAATATGCGGGCGCGCGGAATAATGTCCGGGGCCTTAGGAGAGATAGGTTTCGGTGGATTGACGACTGGGTCAATTGGCACAGGTTCCTTATCGGAAAAATCTTGTATGGGTATATTAACAGTTGTTTCCTTCCCTCCTCTAGTAATTACTAGGGCATCAAACTCACTACACTCTATATCAATTTTAGTGGTTAATCGTTTAAGCGTAAGCTGAAAATTAGTGATTAATTCTTCGAAAGTCTTTATCAAAGTGTCGAACTTGTTCTGGCATTCTATGACTTGAAGGTTTATCATGTATTGCTTTTTCATAAATTCAGCTAAAATTTTCTTAGAGTGGAGAGTAGGTTTGTGCAACGAGAATATTATATTATGATCCGAGCTATGTTGCTGTTTATGTGCCCATCTAGGGTAAGGATACCTTAGATTAGTTCTAGTAGCATCGGAGTTTCTAGGAATTGGTAAACTTTGAAGAGTGAGGGTGAGGTCTTGTAACCTGGTTTCCAGCATTTTTACCGTATGAGCGAAGACGTCATCGTTCTCAGCAGCTTCATTGTTCCAGTCTTCCTGCTGTGCAGCTATTGTGTCCAAGAGATTTCATGCTTCGTCTGCTGTTCGAGACATGAAATTGCCTTGCGAGGCCATGTCTAGGAGAGACTTATCATCCTTGGTCAAACCATTGTAAAGCGTACAGATTATGTCTGCCCGACTTAACGAATGATTCAGACATCTTTCTAGCATCATCTTTACTCTATTCCATGCTAGACACAATGACTCATTTTCTTTTTGAGAAAAGTTTGTGATGCCATTTCTTAAACAGGTTTGCAGGGAGGGTGGATAAATTTGTTTAGAAATTCAGTGGCTAAATCCTCCCATGTATTAATTGAATTCGGGTTAAGTGCGTCAAACCATGCTGAAGCTTGTGCAGATAGTGAATATTGAAAAAGATGAAGTTTTAAAATGTTTTTCTCGTTTGATTCCTTCTTAAAAGAGTCAACATATGAAAGTTTGGATCGTCAGTCGGTAATCCTTGAAATTTACAGATCATACTGACTAGTTTAATCATGTGTGAACTGATTTCAGGAATTTCTTCGGTTCCTAAGGTGATTGGTCCTCCTCTTTCCTCTAAGCATGACTTATGCATAGAAGCAAGGGTGTCTTGTTGTTCCATTTTTTTAGATTTTCTGTTTGAAAAGGATTAAAAGTAACTTTTAGAAAATATTAATTTACTA
The DNA here is from genome assembly GCF_046630445.1 of Rutidosis leptorrhynchoides. Lineage (NCBI taxonomy): Eukaryota > Viridiplantae > Streptophyta > Magnoliopsida > Asterales > Asteraceae > Rutidosis > Rutidosis leptorrhynchoides. The sequence continues at coordinate 234,167,249 of NC_092343.1, forward strand.
AAAGGATCGATAATTTAATAAAAACAATTATACTTGAAATTCGGTCGCTAACCAGATCGGACATCTCAACTGATAGGACTTCTCACAGATTACTTGTATCGAGGTGGCCATGCCAACTACGGAGAGGCAGGATCCTTTTGGTTCCAATATAATTGGAGACTGTTCGGAAAATCCAACAACCAAGTCCGTGTATAATTGTCTTTCTTAGACACCACCAAACAATACTTTGTCTGTTTAAAATCTTTCTCGATCAAAATATTCGATCCCCCGTCAGCGGCGCCAAGAAAAGCAACTGATATGCCACTGACGGACGGTTTTATTTGTGCGGTGTCGTTAGGCCGCAGGATGTCCGATTCGGTAGCACACAGTGTCTTCGTTTATTTATATTTTGCGGGGCCTAAATTTACTTTTACTTTCTAAGGTGTAAGTTAACCTAGTGTCGAATTTTATGCTGACTAACGAATTGAAGATCAAGTGGATAATTGTCTTTTAGTTAAATTACCTGGATAAAATATAGTAGTTGGTTTTAGCTAAAGGTCCTAAATGCAGAAAAGTAAATAAAGTGGGAGGATATCCGGAGTATGCAGATCAAGGAAATGTTAACCAAGATATCAGTATTGGGTTAGGGAAAGGTAATTATGCTTATGTTAAGACTATGCTTGGAATGCTGTAGATCTGGTTGGATGAGCCAATTACACAGACCTACTTATCTCTGAACTCTCGGAGTTCTCTTTGAGCAGTGAGAAGTATGTCACTTGGTCGTATAACTGAAGTGTAACAATACCTCGGAGGTTATCCTCAGTAAAGTACTAGGTTTATTAGTGAGTTAAGCTTTAATCCTAACCCTCGTTATCAGTTTAGGTAACTGAATAACAACGTGCCCTGTTGATTGAACACTGATCACAAATGGAAGGAGTCTGTCGGTTTAAGTTAGCAAAACCTTAAATGAAAACTAACAACCATTTCATCATACTAATGAGATCACAACAAATCAAACAGTATACAGCATCACAGTTAATATACTGATAGTAAAGCAGATAGAAACCTAATGAATACCTAAACAGTTGATATGACTAAGACCTAGGGTAACAATCAGACAAGAACATGCAATAGGCTTGGGTCATACAGTAAAGGCACTAACTAGATCTTAACAGCTCCTAAGAGGTCTCTTCGGAAGAGTTAATAGGCATACTAGGTCATTTATGTCTCAATTCCTAGGTTCCGTGTCCTAAAAGTGCATTAGATGCCTCTTGGGAACTTCGGCCATACCGAGTTCATAGAATCTTCAGATACAGTATAACCAGGGGTCTTGATCCTATGAAGTATCTAATTTCATATAGGTGGACAAGTCCTGATCACAACCTAAGTTGGTTAATCCTTAAGATGCTAGCATACAGATCTATCAGACTTCCTAGTTCAGTATTATAACAGTAATCGTACTAAATTAACATAATTACGCTAACCCAAACTTCTATCATGGCAACATATAGATAAATTAAGCTATCATGACAATATCGGAACGCATTATTAAACATAAAAAGTAAGAATACATGTTTAATACAAAAGACAAGCGTTTCGGATAAAAACCTAAAAAGGCCGAACAAATCTGCCCGAGTGTGATAACCCGAACTAATCCATCCGGACGAAGTCCATATCGATTACAAACGAATTACAATAGTTGATAACATCGCGAGGTACTTGACCTCTATATGATACATTTTACAAACGTTGCATTTATACTTAAAAGGCAATCTATCATTACATCAAGAGTTGACAAGTTCGCCTAACATTTCATAATATCCAAATGATCTAATCTGCCATTTACTTAATGATAATCGCTAATGAACTTCAATGACTCGAATGCAACGTCTTTCTGAATTATGTCATAAATGGCCCCAAGTAATATCCTTAATATGAGCTAATGCACAGCGGAAGACTTAATTCGTACCTGAGAATAACATGCTTTAAAACGTCAACATAAAGTTGGTGAGATATATAGGTTTATCATCGATATAATAGTAGACCACAATATTTCATAGTTATAAACGTTTTAGCAAAGATATTCTATACGTTGTTGAGCGCCCAGTAACTATACTTAACAGATGTTTTCCGTGCATATTCCCTTTTCAAAGTTATCGCTACACCGTACCAAATGTAGTAAAACGAAGTACTAAACACCCGTTCTTCTAGTTTAGTAGTGACTAGAACAACATCTGGGTGGGGGTGTCAAACCCGATAGATCTATCAATAGGATTCGCGCTTACATGTTAACCACATGTAACTAATAGTTACCAGACTATTAGGGATATATACAAAGGTACAACTCAACATAGAATATATATTTAAGTACTTGTGTCCATTTCGAAAAACAAAAGATGCATGTATTCTCATCCCAAAATATTTAAAGTTTAAAAAGGGACTATATACTCACGGTTGTAAAAGTATATTTATAATAAGTTTTCAACTTATTAAAAATATGGCCGTCGTCCTTGGATTCACGAACCTATAACAATAATAATGTTTCAGAAAAATAATACCACATATGGTTAAAATAACAATTCAAGTTTATAGAATACTTATATAATAATTTTTATCATTTTTATGTTAGTAGTCTTAATATTGTCCAAAAGTCCGATGTTAGTGGTCCATAATTAGTTACTTAATAAAATAAATAAAAACCCCATCGTATTCATATTGATCTGAATTAATCTTGACCCATGGTACCGTGTTGTCAAATGACGTATTGCGTACATAAAGTACCGGTGTTGTCAAATGACGTGTTGCGTACGTTCATGAGGTCTTATGATTAATCTTCTCGTGTTGTTTACGGGTGGTCTTGAAATATAAAAAATTAAATCATGAGTAAATATATATAAAATATCATATTAATTAGGAAAGATATGATTTATTTAATTTTTCTCCAATTATTTTCGTTGTTAAACAAGCTTTGGACACCCGTTCTTATTTTAGTCGTAGTTTCTTCGTTACAACTCCGTTTTTGTTGATTCAACTTGCCATCTCCTTGGATCGAGTCAAAATTTAAGAATATGAACTGTAAATACCATGGTTTATATTCGTGATCACAGGTTATAGTCCAAATTCTAGGTGAATCTTATGAAAGTAATCATTTTTGTCATAAAAACAACATTTAATGGTCATTTTTCTAAAAATACTTATACTTTGAATTAAACCATGAAATTTTTATGTGTTAACATATTCATAAGAAATATCATTTTTCCAGAACATGAACTTCTAATTCAAAGTTCAAGATGGTTTTTAATTATCCAACCCAAAACAGTCCCCGGTTACACTCCAACAACGTAGATTCAGTTTTAAGGTGTTCTTTGTAAAAACAAGTTGTATCTTGTTAAGTTAGCATATCATTATGATATATTACAGGTCTTGAAGTGTTTTAAAAGTTAAGTTAGAAGGATCTATTTAGTTTGCGAACAAGTTTGAAATCATTCAAACTATGTTCTAGTTTATAAACTCTTATATAGATAGCTATAAATATATGAATTGAACAAGAGTTGAAGTAGAGTTTTTACCTCAAGTTTAAAATGTAAAGTTGCTGGAAAGAAGTAGTAAAATAAAACTTGAGAGAGTTCTTGCAAGTGTGTGTGAAAATTGAAAGTAAAATTTGGAAAATGAATGTGTAAAAATGAGTTAAAAATGGTGCTTATTTATAGGCTTGAAAATTTGGTTTTTAGTGAAAATATCTAAGATAAGTTAAAATTTATTATGTCATGAATGACATATTACACCAATAATTGAAGATTTCTATTGGTATATACCAATAGTAAATACTTCTAGAAACTGTGTATTGTACGAGTATAATACGGGTATAAAATATATAAAGATGTTTCATGAATCATATATAATGACAAAGATGTCATTTTCTATGATAAAAGGTTGAAAATGATGTTTTCCTACTAGTATATTCCAATAGTAAATACATCTTAATACAATACATATATATTTATTTTAACTTAGAAGTTATAACGTCGTTAAGCTTTATATATATATATCGTTTCGAAGTCCTTAAGTTAGTAGTCTCATTTTATGTATATAATCCATTATTAATATATTTAATGAGATACTTAATTATCATATATTCAAGATAGATATAATCCATATATATCCATAAGTATATAATTAATACAAGTTATGATGTTCGTGAATCGTCGGACAAATAGATGGTCAAAGGGTAACTAATCATCCGAATAACAATTTCAAACTTTCTAGACTCAACTTTAGGGTTTTTGCTTATCGTGTCGGAACCATATAGAGTTTAGGGTTTAAATTTGGTCGGAAATTTCCGGGTCGTTACAGTACCCACCCGTTAAAGAAATTTCGTCCTCAAAATTTGGTAGAGGTTGTCATAAATAACAATAGGAATGTTTTCATGACAATTATGAGGTGATAATGAAGTTTTATCATTATTGAGAGATATAGATAAAACGATTCGATCATGTGAAGCGTACGGGTGAGGCTATCACAAAATAGTGAAATGAGTAAATATGGAATCGTTTTTAATTGATGACGTGGTTTAGAATTGATTTCCGGGATTTAAGGGATTTAGGGAAAATCTTACGTAATAAGATTTGGTTCTTCGGCGATCAGAATCTTCTTTGATTTAATGCGGTAATCTGTTTCGATTTCTCTGTCGAATATTTCACTATAAATCCACCCTTTCGTTTCCTTATTTTTCACAACTCGCATCTTCTACTCTTTCTCCTTAATTCCTACTTTAAGGTATCCTTTAAAATGCTTCATCCCGTTCTGATTTTTGTTATACTTCTAACTTTCATATCTTTCATTCTTCTCTTCCATCTACCGCCAGAAGAATCTATTCACTTTTATGATTTTCTTGGAATTATAATGTTTCTAATTCTCCCGTGTCTTTACGTCGCCATACGTATTGATATACACGGTTTGTAGTTTCTGGGTGGTTTTTGGGTTTGATATCTTTCCTTATACTTCGATGCTCCTGCTTCTGTTTTCCATAATCATTGTCATCCATAGTTAATATTCTCTCCTATTTGCTGTGATCTATACCCCAATTTCTATTTTGGGACTTTGTCCCTTCGTTTCTTCTTCCCGTCCTTGAGTCAAGCGATCAATAGTTCGGAATTCGTAGGTATAAAATTTGGAATGAACATAATTAATGCTCTTAGAAAGAAATGGTAATGTCACGATTTTAATTTGTCAAATTACCAGAATATCTTGGAAAGATAGAACTATCAAGACGATATGTTCTTAATACGTTTGGGGATTGGATAGAATGTAAGAGCCGTGTAACATGGCACATGATGATGGTACTATGAATCATCACGTTCCATTAGAAACTTAACATGAGTTACTGTAATATAATGAAGTTGATCAAGTTTCATTATATTATACTAATTCATATATCAGTTCCCAACACTACTTCGAAAACATTCATATTTTAAACTCGGAGATTTCAGAATTTAGAAACTAACACAGTTTCTTTTATATCGTATTGCAGATATTACGGAGGAATAAATGATTTCAGATAAGGATAGCTGTGAAAACATATTCAAAAATATTGAGGATATTTATAATGAAAGATATGATAATATCCTGGAATTTCTAATGTCGAAGGATGATGATGAAGATTGACCCGTAAGGGTTTAGATTCATAAGCAAGGTGTTTGTTACAGAATCGTCATGATTCTTTATGTACAAGTTTAGTCCTTGAAATTTGTTCAGTGTCTCTTTCACGGTTTGCTCAATCCAGTTTTTAGTACCAAATTTTCTATCGAGCGTTCCTAACACTTCCTCCTTTTATTATCAACCTTTTGGTCATTAAGATCGTATACAACATGCTGCTTCATCATCATTTCAAGAACTACTTCATAGTTCAGGGTGTTTTTCAGAAACTTCACGTTCGGAATATGTAACTCTTAGGGATAAACGTTTTTGGTATAACTGGGAGAATTCTACGAGATTTTCAAAATACTGATTGCGGATTCCGCCAAAGGGATAACGGTCTGCTGATGATGTTGTGAAATATAAAAGATTCGCCGTTACAATGGCGAAAGAACAAGGTATAAATATCGAAGTTATAATAGGAGTAGTCTCAGTCGAAATGAAGCTGTGACAAAATTAGCTTCTTGAAAAGGAATTGTAGGGTTGTTTTTGCTAACGAATGATAAGTAATTTAACGCGGATGTGATTTAACTATAACTTTGGTTTCGAAAGTTTTTCAGGTGCATAACCGTATGCAATAAATCTTTCTTCCGTAGACGAGGTGCAGCGGTTTCAACTTCTCGATCGAGATGTTTTTAAGAATCATGAAAGATTTGAACGCGGATTGGATCATCAAAATAAATGAGGTTTAGGATGAAATCAAGTGGCAAACTTGAAGAATTGTTTAGTTTCATATATGATAATCGATATTTTAATTCATTTTAATTGTCCAAAGTTAGCAGTCCAATAGTCCAATAGCTCAATAATAATATATATAATTTAATATATAATATTCGAATTAATAAATACGTATCGTGACCCGTGTACCGGTCTCAGTGTCGATCACAACTCAAAGTATATATATATTTTGGAATCAACTCCGACCCTGTATAGCCAACTCCCACCTTCACATATAGAGTGTCTATGGTTGTTCCGAAATATATATATAGATGGGTCAATATGATAAGTCGAAACCTTGTATACGTGTCCCGTTATTTAAAGTGCATAAAATAAATAAATATATATCATGACCCATTATACAACATGTTGTCTCAGAATTAATTCGACGTATTGTTGTACATGTGTCCCGACAGTAGTACAGTGCGGAAATTAAAATTGCGAGAATGTAAATTGCGATAAATTAAATGTTAATCAGTTAGCTGGGAACAGTTAGCCGGAACAGTTAGCGTGGAATCCTTAACAGATTTTTAATTAGTTAATTCGTGTGTTTCTAACAATTTTTAATTTGTCCAATATTTCTTCTTTATGCCACTTGTTGGATTCTGATAGGTCAAAATCCAATTATGAAATTTGAATAGAAATGGTTATTCTGGGGTGAGCGGATACGAATATCAGTGGTTGTAAGTAAGATAATAGATAACCGTTGAATCAGATCCGAGAATGTACAGTGTAACTTATTAATGTGAATCCTATATATTCCTCGGGTACTACACACCCGTTAAAATATTTTCATCATTAATAGTTTGTACGAAGGAATTTTTAATTACTATCTTTATGAAAATATACTTGCATATATATTTTCTTCAGAGGTAATCGTAGATTTAATGAGTCAATAAGATATTAAACTCATTTGATTTATCGTTACTTCTAGATTACATAATCTCTAAGACTCTAGAAATTACATAATCGTCATACGATACGTAAAGCGAAGATAATCGATGTAGAACAATATATAGGACGAAGATCATACTCGAAGTACAGATATTGAGTCGTGTGATGTTGATATTCGAGACACAGATTGTGATGTTGAGATTTAAGGCGCGGTTGTGATTGGGGTGATAAAGCACCTGTCGGCGTTGACGATGGTAGTACGGATTATGCTGCTGGTGCTGCTGTTGGTGTTTGTAACCTTCGCACCATATTCTCTAAAGCCACTACCCGAGCACGGAGTTCGTTGACTTCTTCTAATATACCGGGATGATTGACGGTTGGAACGAGCGAATGAACAAGATTTGAAATATGGGATAGTATGTAATCATGACGAGATACTCTAGAAATGAGCGAGAAAATGGTGTTTCGAATAGGTTCGCCGGTAAGTGCTTCAGGTTCATCGTTAAGAGGACAATTTGGTGGATGGAATGGATCACCTTCTTCTTGTCTCCAGTGATTTAGTATACTACGAACCCATCCCCAATTCATCCAGAATAGATGATGGGAAATTGGTTGATCCATTCCGGTGATACTGTCGTCGGAACCCGACTGGAAATCCATATCGACGTAACTGTCGAAGTTGGAGGAATTTGAACTAGATGCGGAATCCATCATGTATATTCGGAGAAATGAGTTTTTGGTTAAGAATAAATTATAGGAATTTGGGTTTAGTACTCTTCAATACATAATTTACATATGTATTTATAATACTCAAAATCCCGTGAATCACGGAGAATTTTTGAAAAGATGTCGGCCAAAAGTAACAATAACAGATTCGCTAAGATATGAATTTTGTCTATACACTATCGATGCACTAAACGCAATAAGACGTGTCTAGACTTAAGAATGATAAGCAGGCAATTTCCTAAGGATGATAAGTAGATGATTTCCGACTAGATGTGATAAGCAAAATTTCTGACATGTAGGCACGGTCAAAGTCCAGACTCACTAATGCATCCTAACAAGTACCAGTTAGACACACTAATGCAAGGCCTGGTTCACTAAGACCACCGCTCTGATACCAACTGTGATAACCCGAACTAATCCATCCGGACGAAGTCCATATCGATTACAAACGAATTACAATAGTTGATAACATCGCGAGGTACTTGACCTCTATATGATACATTTTACAAACGTTGCATTTATACTTAAAAGGCAATCTATCATTACATCAAGAGTTGACAAGTTCGCCTAACATTTCATAATATCCAAATGATCTAATCTGCCATTTACTTAATGATAATCGCTAATGAACTTCAATGACTCGAATGCAACGTCTTTCTGAATTATGTCATAAATGGCCCCAAGTAATATCCTTAATATGAGCTAATGCACGGCGGAAGACTTAATTCGTACCTGAGAATAACATGCTTTAAAACGTCAACATAAAGTTGGTGAGATATATAGGTTTATCATCGATATAATAGTAGACCACAAGATTTCATAGTTATAAACGTTTTAGCAAAGATATTCTATACGTTGTTGAGCGCCCAGTAACTATACTTAACAGATGTTTTCCGTGCATATTCCCTTTTCAAAGTTATCGCTACACCGTACCAAATGTAGTAAAACGAAGTACTAAACACCCGTTCTTCTAGTTTAGTAGTGACTAGAACAACATCTGGGTGGGGGTGTCAAACCCGATAGATCTATCAATAGGATTCGCGCTTACATGTTAACCACATGTAACTAATAGTTACCAGACTATTAGGGATATATACAAAGGTACAACTCAACATAGAATATATATTTAAGTACTTGTGTCCATTTCGAAAAACAAAAGATGCATGTATTCTCATCCCAAAATATTTAAAGTTTAAAAAGGGACTATATACTCACGGTTGTAAAAGTATATTTATAATAAGTTTTCAACTTATTAAAAATATGGCCGTCGTCCTTGGATTCACGAACCTATAACAATAATAATGTTTCAGAAAAATAATACCACATATGGTTAAAATAACAATTCAAGTTTATAGAATACTTATATAATAATTTTTATCATTTTTATGTTAGTAGTCTTAATATTGTCCAAAAGTCCGATGTTAGTGGTCCATAATTAGTTACTTAATAAAATAAATAAAAACCCCATCGTATTCATATTGATCGGAATTAATCTTGACCCATGGTACCGTGTTGTCAAATGACGTATTGCGTACATAAAGTACCGGTGTTGTCAAATGACGTGTTGCGTACGTTCATGAGGTCTTATGATTAATCTTCTCGTGTTGTTTACGGGTGGTCTTGAAATATAAAAAATTAAATCATGAGTAAATATATATAAAATATCATATTAATTAGGAAAGATATGATTTATTTAATTTTTCTCCAATTATTTTCGTTGTTAAACAAGCTTTGGACACCCGATCTTATTTTAGTCGTACTTTCTTCGTTACAACTCCGTTTTTGTTGATTCAACTTGCCATCTCCTTGGATCGAGTCAAAATTTAAGAATATGAACTGTAAATACCATGGTTTATATTCGTGATCACAGGTTATAGTCCAAATTCTAGGTGAATCTTATGAAAGTAATCATTTTTGTCATAAAAACAACATTTAATGGTCATTTTTCTAAAAATACTTATACTTTGAATTAAACCATGAAATTTTTATGTGTTAACATATTCATAAGAAATATCATTTTTCCAGAACATGAACTTCTAATTCAAAGTTCAAGATGGTTTTTAATTATCCAACCCAAAACAGTCCCCGGTTACACTCCAACAACGTAGATTCAGTTTTAAGGTGTTCTTTGTAAAAACAAGTTGTATCTTGTTAAGTTAGCATATCATTATGATATATTACAGGTCTTGAAGTGTTTTAAAAGTTAAGTTAGAAGGATCTATTTAGTTTGCGAACAAGTTTGAAATCATTCAAACTATGTTCTAGTTTATAAACTCTTATATAGATAGCTATAAATATATGAATTGAACAAGAGTTGAAGTAGAGTTTTTACCTCAAGTTTAAAATGTAAAGTTGCTGGAAAGAAGTAGTAAAATAAAACTTGAGAGAGTTCTTGCAAGTGTGTGTGAAAATTGAAAGTAAAATTTGGAAAATGAATGTGTAAAAATGAGTTAAAAATGGTGCTTATTTATAGGCTTGAAAATTTGGTTTTTAGTGAAAATATCTAAGATAAGTTAAAATTTATTATGTCATGAATGACATATTACACCAATAATTGAAGATTTCTATTGGTATATACCAATAGTAAATACTTCTAGAAACTGTGTATTGTACGAGTATAATACGGGTATAAAATATATAAAGATGTTTCATGAATCATATATAATGACAAAGATGTCATTTTCTATGATAAAAGGTTGAAAATGATGTTTTCCTACTAGTATATTCCAATAGTAAATACATCTTAATACAATACATATATATTTATTTTAACTTAGAAGTTATAACGTCGTTAAGCTTTATATATATATATCGTTTCGAAGTCCTTAAGTTAGTAGTCTCATTTTATGTATATAATCCATTATTAATATATTTAATGAGATACTTAATTATCATATATTCAAGATAGATATAATCCATATATATCCATAAGTATATAATTAATACAAGTTATGATGTTCGTGAATCGTCGGACAAATAGATGGTCAAAGGGTAACTAATCATCCGAATAACAATTTCAAACTTTCTAGACTCAACTTTAGGGTTTTTGCTTATCGTGTCGGAACCATATAGAGTTTAGGGTTTAAATTTGGTCGGAAATTTCCGGGTCGTTACACCGAGATCGCCGGGATATCCTCCGTAAAATAAAAGCTAAGCTAACTACTACTAAAAACTAACTAAAAGATTAAAAATATAAAATGAATCGCAAGTTGAGTGTGTGTTGGAATGGATGGAGAAAGCCCTTTAAATAGACCAGGTTTTTGCCAAAATACGGCTGCAGGCCGTATGGCAGGCCGTTTGGTGGCCCGTATTTGGCAAGCCGTTTGGTGGCCCGTATTTGGCAAGCCGTTTACATGGCATGCCGTTTCTTGGGGGTGTTTGCTGGGCCGTTTGGCAGGCCGTACCCCATACTGGCAGGCCGTATGGCAGGCCGTTTCTGGTGCTGGTCAGCCTTAATTCACTAGATCGTAACTTGATTTGTTGTCTTTCACCGTTTTCCCTCTAGAATCTTCATTTTAGCTCCGTTTTACTTGATTCTTTTTGCATCGCCTTCGTAATTACTTAATATACAAAATTAACCTAAAAATAGATAATTTTGACGACAAAGTTTTAATCTTTATTGTTTTAGGGCTTAATTTAGGGGGTAAAAACGTGAATTTTTGCCCGATATCAATGGTTCTTCAATATCAGTGGCTTCATTACCATCCTCTAGAGAGCGACGGTATGAGGTGAATCCTTTAATGTCTTTCTTGTGCATAAGATTTGCGAGAGAAATCTCTGCGAAAACAGCGCAAATGTGTTAATAATAATAACATAAAAAGATATATGTCAATCACGAATAAATTGTAAAATAATGAAAGCATACCATCACCATCTGCATCTTTGAAGATGCCTATTTTATTGGGCCACAGCCAATGAGTTGAAATTCTACCTACGTGAAGAGGCACAATCCCATATGGGCGGATTTGTAAGCACGCATTTGAAACTAGCTTTAAAGTTTCTTGTTGATATTCATCAAGATCAACGCGGTCTTTTCCATTCTTTGCAAACGCGGTTGCCCAAGTATCGACGTTTTGATACTCGCGAAGGGCAGTTTTCTTGACAAAAAAGAAGGATTGCTGCCAATTGCCAACATTTTCTTTAGGAGTGTCCATCACTCCATTTCGGCACTTAAGTGTAAACCATCTTGGGTCATGCGTAAGAATGGTGGAAAACTTATGAAAGACGTCTAATGAGATTGACCTATTAATCGCGTCGCAATACATTTCGAAAAGAATGAGCTTTGCAATCGTGTTAGGATGAAATTGCCCAGGACTCACTGCGAAGAACTGACACGCATTTAGAAAAAAGTCTGTAAGAGGGAACCTAAGGTTACCTAAAAATAGCGAAGTTTCGTAGATGGCAAAATAATCTTTTGGTGGATTGTTAGCCTTGACACCCGCCGAAGGTGCAATTGGCTCAAATATATCAAGAATTGGGTAATTGAGCTTGATCTGCGTAAGCTTTTCATCTATAATGTATGAGTCAAAATCATTAACGGATGGACCAGAAATAGATGGAGAAGGAGATGTAGAAATGATGAAAGTAAGAAATAAAATTTTTTATGTGATTGAAAGTATGCAAAGTAAACGCAGAAATTTGATGAAGATTATGAATGCACTTTTTTGAGAGAGAAAATAGCAAGAGAAAGTGAGCTTTGAAATATGCGGCTACATCCTTTATTTATACCCTCAAGATTGCAAAGTGCCGTTTACATGTAATCATCACAAATCAACGGCTATTAAAATGCGTAAGAATTTCAATGGCTAAATATATAGCCGTTAGAATAAATGATAAGATGCAGATGGTTTATTTGAATAATATGCATAATTGCGTGTAGAAGTGTAAATATGTGAATACTTTTTGAAGATCACGGAAACTACAATTTTTATTTTTTAGAGTTTATTGTCTTACATTTTCTGCGAAAATATAACACAATAAACTGAGGGGACTTGATCATATACATACGCATGTATATGTATATTTGTAGTGCGAAAAGCTACTTAAAGACAAAAGACACAAGATATTAAACCGCGGTAAATATAAATGTACGCGGTAAGATTGCGCAGAATATTAAAGAGTGCGTAGGCTTCTCGCAGTACTTGTGCGGAATACCTAAGTGCGCATACATCTTACTTCCGTGTAGGTCTCAAACCTATAAATAGGGAGCTTGGCCTCTCATTTGAGGTTGTTGATTCTGGAAGGATTGCCCTAGCCATATTGATCTTTCTTATGAATTCGCCCGAGACTTGATCTTTGTTGGCTAAGGTAATTTATGAAGACCGGGACATGGTTGTTGATCATTTGGCACTTAACGAAATATGATAATAAGGTCCCAAAATCCTAATCGACATCCATTGTACCCCCTCATTGCACTCAATCCTTGATTAACCTTTATTGGATAATCTAGGATTGATCAAGGAACACAAGAATGAGATAGGAGTGTGCGCATTACATTATTAATAGCTAGGATTTTGCGTTCCGCTTTACCATTTTGAGATGAAGTGTAGGGACAAGAGAATCTAAAAGACATGCCATTTAGTTCACAAAATTGGTGAAAAGATGCATTGTTGTACTCAATTCCATTATCACATTGAAGTTGTTTGATTTTATAGCCAAATTGTGTATAAATGTAGGCATGAAAGGCTTTGAAGATGGAGAAAACTTGTGACTTATGTCCAATTGGAAATGTGCATAAAAAATTAGTATAGTTATCAAGAAAGAGCACACAATATCTATGACCATTGTTACTAACGATTGGTGATGTCCACAAGTCACTATGCACAATATCAAATGGACAATAAGTAGTAGAATAAGAAGCATGAAACGGAAGTTTAATATGTTTGCCAAAAATGCAAGATTGATAAGTTTTATTTCTAAGGTTCGAATCACATGTAAATTTGACTAGTTTTATTTATGAGACATGGGTTGATTAAAAATAGGCGAGGGTCCATTTGAATGATTTGAATACCCATTTGAGAAACCACAGCCACGACCACGGCCGTAACCACCCTGATATTGCTTTAATTATACATGTTTATCTCGCAATATCTCCCTCATTTCATTCGGTTTTGAGGATCATTGGGGGGCGAAAGTTGGTTATTTGCGCTAAAGTGTCTGTTCAAGGCTAAAAGCCTGATTTGGTGTAAAATTGACCAAGCCTTGATCAAAAGTGACAAAAAAATGACAAGTGCAGAAATCAACTTGATGTGCCAGCAAAGATATGGCCGAAATGGACGGTTTTATTCGTGCGGTGTCGTTAGGCCGCAGGATGTCTGATTCGGTTGATCAAGGCAGCACACAGTCGTTTTGTTATTTATATTTTGCGGGGCCTAAATTTACTTTTACTTTCTAAGGTGTAGAAGGTGTAAGTTAACCTAGTGTCGAATTTTATGCTGATTAACGATTTGAAGATCAAGTGGATAATTGTCTTTTAGTTAGATTACCTGGATAAAAGATAGTAGTTGATTTTAGCTAAAGGTCCTAAATGCAAAAAAGTAAATAAAGTGGGAGGATATCCGAAGTATGCAGATCAGGGAAATGTTGACCAAGATATCAGTATTGGGTTAGGGAAAGGTAATTATGCGTATGTTAAGACTATGCTTGGATTGATGTTGATCTGGTTGGATGAGCCAATTACACAGACCTACTTATCTCTGAACTCTCGGAGTTCTCTTTAAGCAGTGAGAAGTATGTACCTTGGTCGTATAACTGAAGTGTAACAATACCTCAAGGTTATCCTCAGTAGAGTACTAGGTTTGTTAGTGGGTTGAGCTCTAATCCTAACCCTCGTTATCAGTTTAGGTAACTGAATAACAACATGCCGTGTTGATTGAACACTGATCACAAACGAAAGGAGTCCGTCGGTTTATGTTGGCAAAACCTTGATTGAAAACTAACTACCATTTCATCATACTAATTAGATCACAACAAATCAAACATTATACAACATTAAAGTTAATATACCGATAGTAAAGCAGATAGAAACCTAATAAGTACCTAAACAGTTGATATGACTAAGACCTAGGGAAACAATCAGACAAGAACATGCAATAGGCTTGGGTCATACAGTAAAGGCACTAAATAGATCTTAACAGCTCCTAAGAGGTCTCTTCGGAACAGTCAATAGGCATACTAGGTCATTCATGTCTCAATTCCTAGGTTCCGTGTCCTAAAAGTTCATTAGATGTCTCTCGGGAACTCCGGCCATACAAGTCCTGATCACAACCTAAGTTGGTCAATCCTTAAGATGCTAGCATACAAATCTATCAGACTTCCTAGTTCAGTATTATAACAGTAATCGTACTAAATTAACATAATTATGCTAACCCAAACTTCTATCAGGGCAACATACAGATAAATTAAGCTATCATGGCAATATCGGAACACATTATTAAACATAAAGAGTAAGAATACATGTTTAATACAAAAGACAAGCGTTTCGGATAAAAACCTGAGAAAGCCGAACTAATCTGCCCTGGATCAGAGGGACTCGCCGGGATATCCTCCGGAAAATAAAAACTAAGCTAACTACTACTAAAAACTACTAAAAATATTGAAAATATAAATTGAATTGTAAGTTGAGTGTGTGTTGGAATGAATGGAGAAAGGCCCTTTAAATAGACTTGGAATCTGCCAGCATACGCCTGGCAGGGCGTATGGCAGCCCGTTTTTGGCAGGCCGTATGCTTGGCTGGCCATTTGGTGGCTCGTGTGGTGGCACGTATTTGGCAGGCCATTTCCATAGAGGCAGGCCGTATGGCTTGCTGATCAGGCCTGATTCACTGGATCGTAACTTGATTTCTTGTCTTTCACCGTTTTCGCTCTAGAATCTTCGTTTTAGCTCCGTTTAACTCGATTCTTTTTGCATCGCCTTTGTAATTACTTAATCTACAAAATCAACCGAAAAAGCGGTAATTTTACCGACACAGTTTTAATCTTTATTGTTTTAGGGCTTAATTTAGGGGGTAAAAACGTGACTTTTTGCCCGATACAAATTATCCCATACTTAGCTTTCCTTTTCCTCAAGCAAGAAAGCGGGAATATCAGGATCTTTCTAATAGATTCTCCCTTGCCCTACCCGTAGATCTTTTTATTATGCCTTCATCAGAAGTCGGCACATCTTTCGAAAGTATTAGAAAAAAGTTTCGAGCTTCGATGATTTGGTCGCTAGATTTCAATTGCATCCATAGTGGAAAATGCGTACTTTCCAACTCTCAGATGTAGAGTATACATGATCAGGCTCCTCACTGACGGATCACTCATATCACTCAAGTGTTTAGGGTGTCCTATTCTAATTGTATTGTCGCTCAGAAGCCAGTCGTGTAACAGTTCTCATCATAGGCTTGGTAAAGCATCGATATCTCCACCGGTTAAGTAAGGACGGCACTGATCTTCTTCCTAAGCATTCTTTCAAGAGGAAGACGGGTTATAGGGTTTGGTTGGAAATTTTATGAGTTTTGGTGAAAGATATCCAGATCTTTAGATTTGAGAGAATTGATAGACTTTGATTCTTCAGAGTATCTATTTTGGATAGATAATGGCTGAGAATTCCGTAAAGGTTGTCTTTGGAAGAGACGGATTTTGCTAAGACTTTGTCTATAATTTTCTTTTGCTCTTCCATCATTCTTCTTCAGGGCATCTCCTTGGTTTCTTTTTGCCTTATTTGAGACATTTTGCTGTTAGAGACTTTGCTCTTTCATACAATCACTTTTTTTTTCGGCATACCCTTTCTTCATAACTTTTATCTTTCGTTCCTGGTGCCCAGAGAGGAAGTGATAATCCACTGAAAATAGGTCTTTGACCTATCAAAAACAATCAGGGGTTCAGAATCTTTCGACTAGTGCTTTTGAATCGAATTCGATCGATCTATCTCTTCATTGATCTCTGGATCTTTTGGTGAATGAAAAGGGGAATGAAATGTGAATGGTGTATTTTGGGAGTGAATTTGGGGTGAATATTTCTGATTCATCAACTCTTTATGTGAGTTGGTCGGGGTAAAATTACGTGGAGTGGAAACGGAAACGGATAGCTTTTTGTCTTCTCTATTCGGAAGGAGTATCGCACCTGCACCACGTATGGCGATCACTAACCATTGGCCTTGAAACGTATGTCTGAACCAAGTTCTAACTTGAACCGTACACCGGCACGCTCATCAATTGAAATAACAAAGCACTGTAGATTTGATGGGTCATACAGATACTTTGGGTCCAATTTTCCTCACTTTTTAGAGTAGGGGTCGTGCTTGATCATGCGTAGCCTTTAACATATTTTCTTAAAAGAAATCTTTTGACACAAAATATTAGTTTTAGTTTAATCATTCCGTTCTAATAAATGTTCCGAAAACCGATTTCTAGCAATTTTATTAGATCTTTTGGGCAAAAACAAAGTAAGAATTTTTCAAAATTACCCAATATTCATTGCTTAATTACTTTTGGACAAAAAAATTTCAAAACTTGGCGTTTTATGGTTACTTGACTTAAAACTTCGACCTTAAAAACCTTACCCATTACCCCACACTTAGAAGAACATTGTCCCTAATGTTCTCTAGAAAGAATATTTTAATACTTTATAAATTAAGGACATGACTTCTAAAATTCTAAGTTGGTTGCGGGGGTTACCCCACACTTAGAGATTTTAGTGCGTGATAATGCTAAAAATGAACATATATTTTATAGCATTATTCCTCAAGAAAGACAAGATTTTAGTTGCAATTGTTCTATTTATTTAAGTGATATTCGTTTAAAATATTAAAAGGTGAAGACAAAAGACAGATTCGACAAATTGAAGACGGAAAGGTCCAAAAAGCTAAAAAGTACAAGATACAATCAAAAAGGTTCAAATTAATGATGAAGAACGTCTAAAAAAGACAAGATTACAAGTTACAAACCACAAAGTACACGATATAAAATTGTACGCAAGGACGTTCGAAAATCCGGAACCGGGACATGAGTCAACTCTCAACGCACGACGCAACGGACCGAAAATTACAAATTAATTATGTATATAAATATAATATAATATATAATTAATTATATAAATTATATATTTATATTATATTTATATTTAAAAATTATGTCGGCAAGCAAGAGTCCAAGGATGAGCTGTAATTCCTTTCTCCGCGACTCGCGGCAAATGATGAAGAAAACCTCCGCAACTCGCGGAGGTCCCTGGGACCAAGACGTCTATAAAAGCCAGCGAAGTTTGATCGTTTTAGATATCCTAAAAAAAATCTAATCAATCTCCCTATCGTAATATTAATATAAATATTATAATAATAATTTTAATTTTAATTTTAAATTATAATAATAATAAGATTATGATAGAGAATATTTTGAGTGTATAAGTCGAAATTTTATCCGTGTCATATTACTCTATTATTAATCACTGTAAGTTATGTTTATATTATTTTCATTAATGTCTAGTAGCTAAGCTGTTATTATGCTTATTTAATACCGAAGTAATCATGATGTTGGACTAAAAAGACTAAAAATGGGGTAATTGGACTTTGGACCATAATTGGGGTTTGGACAAAAGAACGACACTTGTGGAAATTAGACTATGGGCTATTAATGGGCTTTATATTTAATTAACGATACCTCGTTAATTTTATATAAATGTTATGATTTTATGTATCCATAAATATCCATATACGCTTAATCGGACACGGTGGGCGGGATATTTATAAGTACAAATTATTGTTCATTTGACCGGACACGGGGATGGATATTTATAAGTACAAAATATTTTTATTATTTATTTTAAGTTTTTAAAATTTTAAGTTTTATTAGATTTATATAATTATTTTAGTTAAAATTAAAAACAGAAAATAAAATAAAATAAATATAGAGTTGAACCTGTCCAAACTTGAACCTGTCACGTTTGAATTTTGAACCTCCGCAACTCGCGGAGGAAGTGAACTGGGCCACCGCGAGTCGCGGAGATGCCTTGACCTGCCACTCCCGTAACCCTAATCTGGCAATTAATACGGAGTATTTATTATTATTAATTAATTAGTTTTAGGTTATAATTAATTTAATAATTAGTTTTAAGTTTTAATTATTTAATATTAATTAGTTTTATTATATATATATATAATTAATACTTTTATAAAATATAAAATAAATATAAAAATAATATTTTTATAAAAATAAATAATTTTATCAACTTTTTATTTCTTTTTCTATTTTGTACCTTTTTATTAGTTTTAGCGTAATATTTATATTTTTATTCGTTCGTACCTAGTTTTTAGACATAGTTTTTGCCGTAGCTTATTTTTATTTCTAGATTTTTAGGACTGCCGTAAAATCCCTTAAGTGCTTATTCCTTAGATTAAGATTTAGGTGCTTTAGAATTTTGCGACGCCATTTTTCGCTCTACTTCCTTATTTTTATTTTTCGACACCTTTTATATATTTCTTTCTCCCATTTTATGTATCAAGTATCATTCCAGATCATAATCTCAATTTGTAGTTTTAATTTTAAATTAGTAATAGTAATAAGGATCGATTAGTCGAATGTTTTAAAGTTTTATAAGTCACTCTTTTTCTTCCTTTTTATTTTTCGACGCTTTTCGACGCGCAATATATTTCTTTCTTATTTCTCGACATTCTAGTTTTTAGGACATAGATTTTTTTCTCTATTTCTTATCTAATTCTTCAAACGGAACGAAAAATTATTTTAAGTGGTTAAATTAATAGACGTTGACATTTTTCTGGTTCGTAGTAATAGTTGGATTTGTTAGTGGCTAGTTGTGGGCTTCCGATTTAAAGGGTCCTGGCTACCTGCTGCATCTTTTGGCTATTCGAAACGTGGGCAAAATCAGAAAAGTCTATTAATTGGATAGCTTATATAATTTTTCTTATTTTTATAACTAATAGGATATTCTGTGAATGCACCGAGCAAAACGTTCACCACCTGTAACTCGATCAAGACATCTAGCAAATATTGTCGCCGTTGATTTTTCTTTAGAATCGTCATCAAGTCGACCAAGTACTCAAACTCAAATTTCCGATAATCCAATTTCTGAAACCAACCTCACAATTGAGAATCCGGAGAATATTCAGGGATAATTCTGAGATCCTGATCCACTGATCATTCCTCCGGAACCACCAATCATTCGAACAGAGATTGTTGAGGAAGAAACCATTAAATCAGAATCCTCTAGTGATTCAGATTTAACACATCCAATCATGGAAAATCTGGAACCTCTAAGTACGGAAGACCGAATGAGAGCTAAACGCACTGGCCAAGGTCATGCAATTACTCAACCAAACGTTAATGCGCCAGATTATGAAATCAAAGGACAAATTCTACACATGGTAACTAACCAATGCCAATTCAGTGGTGCGCCGAATGAAGATCCAAACGAACATCTTCGTACGTTTAATAGAATTTGTACACTATTCAAAATCCGAGAAGTGGAAGATGAACAGATCTATCTCATGTTATTTCCCTGGACTTTAAAGGGAGAAGCCAAAGATTGGTTAGAATCGTTACCTGAAGGGGCGATTGATACATGGGATGTGTTAGTTGAAAATTTTCCTAAACAATTCTTTCAGGCATCCAAAGCCGTAAGACTTCAAGGAGAAATTGTTACGTTCACACAAATGCCAAACGAAACTCTATATGAGGCGTGGACAAGATTTGGAAAGTTGTTAAGAGGATGTCCGCAACATGGTCTAGACACTTATCAAATAGTACAAATATTCTACCAAGGATGTGACATCACTACAAGGAAAGACATCGACATAGCAGCCGGTGGTTCCATTATGAAGAAAACCGCAACTGAAGCTTACAAAATTATTGATAACACTGCATCCCACTCACATGAGTGGCATCAAGAAAAAGATATCGTTAGATCATCTAAAGCGGCTAGAGCCGATTCTAGCCATGACTTTGATTCCATGTCCGCAAAGATAGATGCTTTCGAGAGACGAATGGAAAAGATGACTAAAGATATTCACGCTATACGAATTAGTTGTGAACAGTGTGGAGGACCACATTTGACAAAAGATTGTCTCAGTATTGAACAAACAATGGAACAAAGAGAAAATGTTTCATACATGAACCAAAGGCTTGGAAATAATTATCAGAATAATTATCAACCGCCAAGACCAAAATACAATCAAAATCAGAACTATAACCGAAATGTTCCATACAACAACCAACAAGGTCCTAGCAATCAACAAGTATCTAATAATACTTACAATCAGCAAAGACCTATTTTTCCAATTAAACCGCCACAAACCGATGATAAAAAGCCAAATTTAGAAGATATGATATCAAAGCTAGTTGAATCTCAAATGCAGTTTTTCACATCTCAAAAACAAACGAATGAACAAAATGCTCAAGCATTTAGAAATCAACAAGCTTCTATTCAAAATTTGGAACAAGAAGTAAGCAACCTATCATGGTTGATAGGTGAAAGAAAACTGGGAAGTTTACCTAGCGATACAAATGCTAACCCCCGGAATGAAACAGCTAAAGCCATTACCACAAGAAGTGGTATGACACTTAAACCACCTGAAATACCTGTAATTTCAGATGATTCTATTCCTACTCCACAAGAACCACAATCTGAACAAGATAAGGAAAAAGAACCGGTAGTTGAAAAGGTTAATGAAGATAACACAGTTAAGGCAAAACCTTATGTTAAACCATACCAACCACCGCTTCCTTACCTGAGTAAAGTGAGAAAAGAAAGACTTGAAGCCGAGCAATCCAAATTTTTAGATATGTTTAAACAAATAAATGTAAATCTTCCTTTCATTGATGTGATTTCAGGAATGCCAAGGTATGCTAAATTCTTGAAAGATCTAATCACAAATAGAAAGAAAATGGAAGAACTCTCGGCTGTTACTATGAATGCTAATTGTTCAGCAGTGCTGTTAAATAAGATACCCGAAAAACTCTCTGATCCAGGGAGTTTCACAATTCCATGTTTTCTGGGTAGTCTTAGTTCAATAGAAGCATTGGCAGACTTAGGTGCTAGTATAAACTTAATGCCGTATTCACTATACGCTAAACTAGACTTTGGAGAATTGAAACCAACAAGAATAAGCATACAACTAGCCGATCGATCAGTAAAATATCCTAGAGGGATAATGGAGAACATGCTAGTTAAAGTTGGTAATTTAGTATTTCCAGTAGATTTTGTTGTTCTGGACATGGAAGAAGATTCTCGAGTACCTCTCATATTAGGAAGACTATTCTTAAACACGGCTAAAGCCAAAATAGACATGTTCGGCAAGAAATTGACCCTAAGTATAGAGGATGAGAGTGTTACTTTTTTAGTTGATAGAGCCATGCAACAACCGCAATCTGCAGATGATACATGTTATTATATTCAAACCGTAGATTCACATGCAGAATTGTTAGAAGAATTCCCAGAATTACAAGGAACGGGAGAATGTTCTGTAGGAGAAGGAACTGAACCAATTGATGAAGCTGAAATGTTAGCTACACTTGTGGATAATGGGTACGAACCAACAACAGAAGAACTTCAAATGCTAAAAGAGGAAGACCGATATCGATACAAATCATCGATAGAAGAACCGCCGACATTAGAGTTAAAGCCACTTCCAACTCATTTGGAATATGCTTATTTACATGGTGAATCTGAATTACCTGTAATAATATCGTCTTCTCTCACAAACGATGAAAAATCTTGACTCACTTCTGTGCTAAAAGCTCATAAACCAGATATTGCGTGGAAGATTCATGACATTAAAGGTATAAGTCCTTCGTATTGCACTCATAAAATCCTTATGGAAGAAGGTCATAAAACGTATGTGCAACGCTAACGAAGACTAAATCCTAATATGCAAGATGTTGTTAAGAAAGAAATTATTAAACTGCTAGATGCATGTTTAATTTATCCAATTTCTGATAGTCCTAGGGTAAGCCCAGTTCAATGCGTACCTAAGAAGGGTGGCATGACTGTCATTACAAATGAAAAAGATGAGCTTATTCCTACTAGGACTGTAACAGGATGGCGTGTGTGTATTAATTATAGAAAATTAAATGACACCACCACAAAAGATCACTTTCCCTTACCTTTCATTGATCAAATGTTGGAAAGGTTAGCGGGAAACAGTTACTATTGTTTTCTACACGGTTTTTTCGGATACTTTCAAATTTCAATAGCACCCGAAGATCAAGAGAAAACCACTTTCACGTGCCCTTATGGTACTTTTGCTTACAAACGAATGCCATTTGGACTTTGCAATGCCCCTGCAACCTTTCAAAGGTGCATGATGGCGATTTTTCATGACATGATAGAAGAATGCATGGAAGTTTTCATGGATGACTTTTCAGTCTTCGGTGATACTTTTGAATCATGTCTAGTTAATCTTGAACGAATGCTTATTAGATGTGAGCAATCAAATCTAGTACTTAATTGGGAGAAATGCCATTTCATGGTTAAAGAAGGCATTGTTCTTGGTCATAAAATTTCAAAGAAAGGAATTGAAGTGGATAGAGCTAAAGTAGATGTAATTGCTAAACTTCCACATCCCACCAATGTTAGAGGAGTTAGGAGTTTTCTAGGGCATGCCGGTTTTTACCGACGTTTTATAAAAGATTTTTCTAAAATTGCCACTCCTTTGAATAAACTCCTAGAGAAGGATGCTCCATTCATCTTTTTGGATGAATGCATCAAATCTTTTAATATTCTTAAAGAGAAACTCGCTAATGCGCCGATCATGATAACTCCAAATTGGAATCTACCATTTGAACTCATGTGCGATGCAAGTGATTTTGCAATGGGAGCTGTTTTAGGACAAAGGATTGAAAGAAGATTTCAACCTATATATTACGCTAGTAAGACGTTACAAGGAGCACAAACGAATTACACAACTACTGAAAAAGAACTCCTTGCTATTGTCTTTTCTTTTGACAAATTTCGTTCATATCTTGTTCTAGCTAAAACGGTGGTCTATACCGACCATTCTGCTCTTAGATACTTATTTTCAAAACAAGATGCCAAACCACGATTAATTCGTTGGATCTTACTTTTACAAGAGTTCGATATTGAAATCCGAGACAAAAAGGGAGCAGAAAATCTCGCAGCTGATCATCTTTCTCGTCTTGAAAATCCCGATTTAGAAGTTCTAAATGAATCGGCCATACAAGATAACTTTCCTGATGAATATCTATTGAAGATCGATTATAGTGAAATTCCATGGTTTGCAGACTTTGCAAACTACTTAGTATGTGGATTCCTTGAAAAAGGTTTGTCGTACCAAAAATGAAAGAAATTCTTTAGTGATATAAAACACTATTTCTGGGAAGATCCACATTTATTCAAAAGATGTCCCGATGGAATAATACGCCGATGCGTATTCGGAGAGGAAGCCTGATATCGGCTAAAAAGTCACGTTTTCACCCCGGTATTGAGGCCCAAAAACAAGAAATATTCCAACTTTGTCGGCAAAATACCCACTTCGTCGGTTAGAATTGAAGAACAAGTAATTACGAAGACGGTGCAAAAAGAATCAAGATAATCGGAGCTAAAACGAAGATTCTAGAGCGAAAATGGTGAAAGTCAAGAAATCAAGTTACGCTCCAGGAAACAAAGGGCTGACCAGTCACCAATCCGGCCTGCCATACGGCTTGCCATCCGGCTTGCCATATGGGTACGGCTTGCCAAATCCGCCCCACCATGCTTGCTGCCAACCCGGATCCGGCTTTCCGAGTACGGCTTGCCATCCGGCTTGCCGGCCGGATTTGGCTGAATTTTCATGCTTATTTAAGGAGCTTTGTTCATTCATTTTCAACACACACTTCAATTCACTTCTTTCTCTCTCTTGTACAATATTAGCCATACTCTCAAGGCCTTCGACTCCGTGCGGGAAACCTAGTACCCGGAGAAGAACGCCGAAGATTGTATTAGGAGCAGTCTGGAGTCTTGAAGTTGTCACTTTTGTATTCAGAACTCGTTTAATCTACTGGTACTTCTATCCCTTATCTTATATAATGTTTATTGATATTATTGCCATGATTAGCGAGTAGTTATCTTTAGTGTATGCTATGATGTAACCAGTTATAATGCCGAAATAATATTATGGTTTGTGTATGTTGTTGAGATGCTTTCCGATTATGCTTTAAACTCAATCGCTTTTCCAACTAATAGAACGTAGTTATAGGCTCTGTTATTGGGAAGTCGCGAACCCCGATTCAGAGTACACTATCTGTGTCACCCCTTGGTAAGAGAAATCTCTCGGATACAACGTAAGATCGACTGAGGCACACCGGTTGTTGTAAGTCTATCGAGCTTTGGATTCCGACTGAGGACTCTTTCGTAGTGAAACATCTGACTAGACCCCTAGTACATTGTCGATCCCAGACCATGCTGGTGTAGTCACTAAGCATATAAACTTCGTACGTACACGCCGAAGCACAGCGGTTGTTGTAGGCTGTACCTCTGCTAAGTAAGGCCATGGAACACGGTTAGTGTTGACCAGTACACTGCACCATAACGCGGTCACAAGCATTGCACCCCGCTTGAGGGATTCTTAGTTAATTAAGGAACTGTTTGTTTAGACGCATAAAGGATTGGACCGTTAGAATAACCGGACGTGTTCATGGAAGTCATCTAGACTTGGCCATGGTGTTCCTTTATGGTTGAACTCTTTTTAGGGCCTAACTATCTTTTACCAATCATTAACGAAAGCATTGAAACACATCACGTCTCTCGGATACGGTAAGTCATGTATTATATTACGTTTAAGAAAGTTTAGACTATTTTGGAACGTTAATACGCCACCCAACCGAGTCGCTCAATTGGATGAGCCGTCTGAACGTGTATGCCTGTAGTCAGACTGCACGGGCGTCGGGAGTAAGGGGCGTTGCTGTCTATTCAGAATCTTCAAGCCTAACGCATTTCCCAGTGACATGTCTTATGACAGGGGCGTTTAGGACTAGTGTAATGAATACAAGGCCTCTGCCTATTCATGAGCCAGCATTCCACAATCTCGGCAGAATAACTGATGAAGTCATAGTATGCACTTACTTTAACCTTATCTGAATTACAAATTTTATTGCATTTACTTTATCTATCTTATCAACTAGAAAATCCCAAAAACAAATATTTACTACTCCCTAACTATCTTAGGTAGAATATAGGTTCGATGCTACTGATATCTCAAAAATACGACCCTAGGTCATACTTCCCTTACTTATAAGGAGTAGTAAGATTTAGGCCCCGCTAAATATAAATTTAAAACAAGTACCCTCTCCCACGAGTGGCTGATTCTGGCGAGCTGCGGCCTGACGACACCGTGCAAATAAAACCGTCCGTTTCGGCCACATCAGGAGAACTACTAGTTTTTGGCGCCGCTGCCGGGGAACTGGTATCAGGAAATTCTGTTTCAATCAAATCTGTTCACAAGCATTTAGTGGTGTCTAAGAAAGACAATTATATACGGACGTTGGTTATTGGATTTTCCGAACAGTCGCCAATTATATTGGGACCAAAAGGATCCCGCCTCTCCGTTGTCGGCCTGGCCACTTGGTTTGTTGGATAGTTTGAGCGAAGCTTGGTTACCGAAATACCAGGGAATCAGTAGCCAGAACCAAAAACATATCCACCATAGGTAGTTAGTTAATTAGATTAGAATACCTTAGATTAGTTTAGGATTACTTTAGCTGACCATAGATAGATTACCTTAGACTTAACTTAGGATACCTTAGATTAGAAGTAGCGTAAATTAGATTAAATTAGTTAGTTTAGTTTATTATAGTCTATTTGCGAAAAATTAAAAACAAAAAGGCATACCCAGTGTATGACCCAAACCCGATCTAGACCAGGGCAGCTGTTATTCGTACCTGGTCCAGACGCGATAATCTATAAAGCACGCAAGGAAGCACGAATCAGAAACCAAATGGCGTTACGCGTGACTTTAGCTGAAAACACCAAACCCTCGATTGAAGGTCGAGGAGGACCGATCAGATTTCCAGAGATTCAAGGACACTCGTTCGAGTTAAAACATCACATCATTCAGCTCATTCAAACAGCTGTCAGTTTCATGGATTACCGAATGACGATCCTAATTCTCACCTTGATAAATTCATATCTCTTTCGAACTCCTACAAGCAGCTAGGGATAGGACAAGATATAGTCCGGCTATACTTGTTCCCCTATTCTCTCACTCATCATGCTCAAACCTGGTTTGAAGGATTGGAAAAAGATTCCATCACGTCTTGGACGGAGATGACTACTAAATTCCTAACCAAATATTTCCCTCCTTCTAAACAAACCAAGCTGAAGAATGACATCATTAACTTCAAACAAAGTTATGATGAATCTCTTTACACCGCATGGGAGCGTTTAAAAACCCTGCTAAAGAAATGCCCTAATCACCAGTTAGAACGGTCAACCCAAATCTGTACCTTCTACAATGATCTTACGATAAATCATAGGACGACGATCGATGCAGCAGCTCAAGGGAATCTGATGAACCAAACCGCATATGAAGCATGGGAATTGCTCGAGAACATGACGATGCATCATCATGACTGGAACAGTGGTGAAACTACTTCATCATCTGCCCCGCTCTCCGCACTTAACAATCAAACAGAGGCCATCAAGTCCCTCACAGACAAAATGGAATCTCTAGCTAAGCAACTCGGAGAATTGAAGACGCAACCGCAGCAGGTTAACCAAGCTCAGGCTTGTGTGAATTGTACCAACCCGCAACCCACTAAAGAATATCAAGTTGAGTACGAGAATCCTGACGGTTCAGTCTGTTACGTTCAATACCCAGCTCGTCCACCAAATCCCGGATTCAATCAAGGGCCACTAAGGGTTAATCAATTTCAGCGAAGCAACCAGCCTTTCCGCTATCGCTATCCACCTTACCCAGCTCAGCAATCTCAATTGACCTATGATCAACCATTTCCACTCACTGGTCCCCCAATTGAGGAAACTTCCTCTACCACCCAGATTACAAAAGCAGCTAACCCCACTCTCGGAGCTGATGAACAGTTAACTCAGTTCATTCAAGGTCAACAACAGCTAAATCAGAGAACTGCAGCCAGACAAGATCAGACGGAGATACTAATGAGAAATCAATTGGCTCTGCTCAAAAGTTTGGAGATGCAGCTCGTACAGTTATCACAACGCCTTGAAATCCGACTGCAGGGAAGATTGCCAAGTAATACTATCCAAAATCCCCACATAGAAGAAGCAAAGCAAATGGATTCTGTAATCCCGGAGGAAGAACCAAGGAGAAGGTCGACTAGGCTCAAGAACAAATCGACATATACTCAGAAGCTGACTCCTGAAACTCTAGTTCGCGTACCTTATCCTGGGAGGCTACAAGGAGAACCATCCAAGCTTGATTCTTTCAAACTTAATGGAAGATTCTTGGACACCATGTCCAAAGTTCCCAACCAGAAGAGATACATCTGAAGGCTTCTTTCTACAAAGGAGAGGATACCAGACTCTAACAAAATTCCACTGAGTGAAGAATGCTCTGCATTACTCAGAAACTCTCTACCACCTAAGCTAGGAGATACGGGCCGATTCGTATTCCCGTGTTCAATCTACCAATCTGGAACCATTCATGCACTAGCAGATTTAGGAGCAAGCATTAACCTAATTCCCTACTCTCTCTACAAGAGATTAGAGTTAGGAGACTTGTCACCTACCAAAATGACAATCCAACTTGCCGATCATACAATTCGATATCCTAAGGGCATAGTTGAGAACGTCTTGGTGAAAGTAGACAAATTCTTGTATCCTACGGATTTCGTAGTGATGGATATCAAGGAAGACCTACACACCCCAGTAGTGTTAGGAAGACCTTTTATGAATACGGCTAGGACTGTCATTGATGTGTACAATCAAACCATGATCTTGCGATCACATGGGGAGAGCGTTACCTTCAAAATTGACCGACCAACCGATCTTTCTGGACAGGCAGAGATGTTTGCTATTTCCACCAGACGGATCACTTTCGATGATGAGTCATTACCACCAGCCGATGATATCGAGATGGGTGTCGAATCACAGCCAGTAGACGACCCAGAAATGGAAGAAGAGGATCCCAGCGAAGAGTAGAGGAAGAGGAGGAATCTGAAGAGGAAGAGGAAATGGAAGACGTAAAAGAAACTTCGACAGCACCCGTTCCAAGCACTGAGCGTCACGAGGAAATAATGAAGCTTGAGACGGCGGATCACAGTTTAATCATTCGTTTCAAGAAGAAGACCGTAAAGGCTGAGGTTAAGGACATAGAAATTGATCCCGCAAGTATCAAAGTGGAGAATCAGAATACTGAAGAAACCCGTTCATCAGACGCATCCTCAGAGGAGCAAGATACCGATGATGACGAGGAAGAGCATAATGAAGACATTCTGACTAACTCGCACTCTCCAACCGAACAAGATCAAGGGGAGCCGGACTCTTCCTCAGATCGAATTCCGGTTATATCCACACATGCGGACATGATAACCTTCATCAATGATACCGATGATTTTGAAGACATTCTCGAAGCCATCCGAAAGTCAACCATTGATTTTTCGCTACGCTTATCAGAACGAATCACGGCTATCAGAGAAGAGCACCGCCTCTATATCCGAAGAGAGGACAATGATGTTGAAATCCTAGAAGAGCGCATTCAAGACTTCATCAATTCTCTTCACGATCATATCTATCACGAAGAAAGGCAGCGAGAGCATAATTCAGTGGTTTGCACTATTCTAGAGACAAGATTCTGTCGAGATCAGAAGATCATTTACTCTAAGGTTTACAACGCCTTAGCCAGATCTGCACTTCCGTTCTCACGAAACGAACGAGCACTACTGACTCTCATCCAGAAGCATATGGATCTTTCCACCGGACGCCCGACTTATCACTCAGATTTGCAAATGATCGAGGATATTCATAGCTTTTTCGCACTCTTGGATAGAGATAATTTCGAAAGCACACCAGACAGGCTAGTGATTTACGTAACAATTGATCACCATGCTGATCTGATTATCAAAGAGTTACAAGACGCTGTTATGGAGGAAGCAAGGCGAAGCAATCCGTTCTCTCATCTTGAACCAGACCGAGTCAACATTGCCACCTATGTTACAAAGCAGTTATCACGTATCTTCCACGAATCCACCGATCCTAATTTCATATTCAAAGCTGGATGTCGGGAGATATACTCAAAGACGGTGAAATTAATGCTCGGGTCAGGATTGCTGTTCACTTCTTTCCAGCTTCGTCTCTTAACTGATCTGTGCAAAGCTACCGACTCTTACTGTGGAGATCACCGTTCCGAAGACTTCGAGATTCTGAAGATACAGTTTCTTACATTATTTGAAGACCTCGGAAATGAGCATCCCGTCAGAGAAATCATCAACACCAGCACTGCCACCATGATTGACATCCATAGGTCAACCAGCAGAGCTGTGGATCATATTCTCATCGGACTTCAGGACTTATCAAGAGCAGAAACTGCACACTACTTATCTTTTAGAAGATCTTCGAGAGAAGTACCGGATCTGTTACCACTTTTGGTCTGACACTTTCTCAGGATTTATCCACCGAGACTCACATTCCCCAGAGAAGATCAAGATTACTACTATCAGCAAGGAATGTTTGCTTTCTGAAGCGTCACTACGGTCGAGCCAACGACCTTAAACAAAAGCGCTTCTCGGGAGGCAACCCGTGCAATAAAGTAGAGTAGAAGAATAAAGAATGATAAATGCGCCGATGAAGAAGCAAGGAAACCAGCCGCATCTGCTAAGGGTATTTCTTTCTTTCGCTACTAGCTCAAGATTCAAAACTATACCGCATCCTAGCTTATCACTAAGTGTGGGATAACACCCAATCAAAACACTAGACAAACACTCCCAAATCTTCAACTAAAACTCCTAAGTGTGGGATACACTAGGAACATTGGGGACAATGTTCGTCTAAGTGTGGGATGTTGGTATCTTTTTATGCTATATCATAATAAACCATTACGAAGATTCCAAGTCCTTAAGCCAAATTTAAAAAATTTTAACCCTTTTTGGAAAAATATTTTCGAAAACCTAAACGTTTGTCAATAAAAATAAGGCTTAAGTAAGGTGGAATTCTTGTTAGGTTGAAATCTCTAATAGAGCATTGCATGACTAAGGCATTATCGACCTAAATTGATTATGGTGAGGCACCCCAAAAAGACCAGCATTCATCTTTAATGCTTCACTATTTTCCGTTGAGAGTGCCGATGTCTGTGCCCAGAATCAGAACTTGCTCTAGATCTACATCTTCAAGCAGCAATCGTGGTTCAGTTTTAATCAAAATAGCTTCTCATTTGTCAAACTAAACCTTCCGCACCTCCATTACGTCTACTCAACCACATCCACATCACCTTTATTACTTATCCAGAAAAACCCAGAAAATGAGATCCCTTCCGAAAACCCGATGTTATAAACCTCTCAAGTATCATGGCAAAGGTCTTGAAGAAAAGTTTACCGGCAAAAAGTTTCTCGAAAGGAAGTCTCCAAATATATATATATATATATATATATATATATATATATATATATATATATATATATATATATATATATATATATATATATATATTTTGAAGTTTTGAGAAAAGGAGCAGAACTAAGAGAAATGCCGAAGAAGAACTCGACCGAAAATGATTATCAAATAAAGAAAAGTTCGAAAGTGCTTCTCAAAAACCTCAGCACTCCTATCTATCTGAATAAAAGTCTTATAAAAACTATATTACCTTTTCATATCACCCTGAAATGCCCCGTTCATATTAATTATAAACGTTTCATATTAATTGATTTCCTTGCGAGGTTTTGACCTCTATATGAGACGTTTTCAAAGCTTGCATTCATTTTAAAATAACCATAACCTTTATTATTGAATAAAGGTTTATAACATAAGTTTTGATTGTCGATCAAAGACAATCTCCTCAAAATACATGTATTTTACACACACCATTACATACTTGCCAACAATATAATACAAATACAATTTCCGAATGCAAGTTTATTTATTTAGAAAAGCATGATGACTCCAAATCTTGACGTTGAGTAAACATGCAACAGCGGAAGCTTTCTAATAATCACCTGAGAATAAACATGCTTAAAAAATCAACAAAATTGTTGGTTAGTTATAGGTTTAGTTTCTATATAACAATCATAACATTTAATAAGCCACAAGATTTCATTTAATTAAATGCGCAGGATCATTACAACTGCAAAAATCATTCATACGATGAGTCGCCTGGTAACCGACCTTAACATAGAGCGCTTAAGATATCTGGCATCATACATTCCACTATTCAAATGTATGACAAGGACCCTTCGAAGTACTAAAGCATTTCCACTATTCGAAAATGGGGGTGGTTGGTGCCCGTAGATCTACCTTTAGGATTCGCGTCAATTAGTGTTTTTCACAAATTCTTAGATTACCAAGCATAATAATAATAAGTACAGATATCCGGTATAACAAAACAATCGTAGAATGTAGTTTCATGAACTTGTGCTTATTTTGTAAAACATTTATAAATTTGCATGTATTCTCATCCCAAAATAATTTAGATAGTAAAAATGGGACTATAACTCACTTGTGATGATTTCCGAATAGATGGTAATAAGACTTGGCCTTTGACAAATTCACGAACCTAATAATAATATTCTTGTGTCAAGATATATATATATATATATATATATATATATATATATATATATATATATATATATATATATATATATATATATATATATATATATAATTAATATTCCATACTTATGATACTTGTGATACTTTAAATTGTCCATTGTTAGTAGTCCGATGTTCGTAGTCCAATAGTCCGATAGTCCAACAGTATAAATATATATAAATATAAATGCGTATATTGTGTTAGAATTTACTAACACTATAATATATTGTCTTAATATAATAAGACACATAATATGTATATTGTCTGAAGCAATCCGCGACCCATTGTATACATGTCTCAGGCTCGATCACAATTCAAAGTATATATATTATGTTGGAATCCACTTCGACCCACAGCTAACTCGCAATTACTGCCAATGGTGTCTTATAGTTCGTTCCAATAATATATATAGAAGAAGTCAAAATGATATGTCAAAACGTTGTATACGGATCCACGGTGATCAAGTCATATATATATATGGTGCCTTATGATCTTTATTAAGACTATAATATATTGTCGTAGAACTTAATTACGACTATTATAAATTGTATTTCCATAAGCTCGGGAACAAGACATGTATAAATACATGTAGGATACAAGGTAAGTTAGCTAGGATAAGGTTAGCATCCATTTTTATTAATCAAAACCGTAGCTAAAAAAATAAAAATATCCAATTTTATTTTACCCATAATTTCTTCGTTACAAATCCGTTTTAAGTGATTCAACTTGCCATAGCTTTGTATCAACCCATTATTTATTAATCTAAACAGAAAAAGAATATGTTTATAGTCGAAAATACAGCTTAGGTGTCAAATACAAGAAGATAGTCATATCCGTCGTAAGAACGACATCTTGATGACTCTTTTGAAAAACATACTTCCAATTAGAGTTTAACCATGGATTTTGGATATATTTCATATCCATATAAAATAAGTTTTTTCACCAAAGGAAATCTTTTAATTCAAAGTTCAAGATAGATTTTTAAAAATCAAACTCAAAACAGCCCCCGATGATCTATGACGGCGTATGTTCAGTTTTAAGGTGTTCTTTGTGTTTAAAAGTTTTATATCCTTATGTTAGCTTGACGTACTGTTATAATACATGTGTTGAAGTATTTTAAAAGTCAAGTTAGAAGGATTAAGTTTGTTTGCGAACAAGTTTAGAAATGATCTAAACTATGTTCTTGTTGTTATTAGTTATAAACTCAAAATAAGATAGCTATATGAATATGAATCGAATAAGATTATGTATAAGGTGACTACCTCAAATCAATTGAACAAAGTTGCTGAGATAGAAGTGATGTTCTTGATCTTCAAAGAGTTTTTGAAATGGGTTCAAAAGATTGAAAGTATAAACTTGAAATGGATGATCTTCATGAAGTGTTCTTGAATGATTCTTATAAGATAATTATAGATTAGATTTTTGATCAAAAAGATGAAGATTTAAGAGTTCTTGGTCGTGGTTTATGAAGGAGGAAGGAATAAGAATGGAAAGATATGGTTTTATGTGTGTAAGTATGTAATATATATAAGTATATAAATGATATAAGTAATAATTTCAAAAGTAGTTTTGTATTTTTGTGTAATAATTGATACTAGCTTACAAAATATGTTTAAACATGTTTTCTAATCATTTAAAAAGTTGAAAATGATGTTTTCCTATTGGTATATACCAGTAATAAATACATCTAAAAGTTGGGTATGATACGGTGTGAATACCGAATGAATACGTATAGAAATCTTGATGGAATTGAATGAGATTATGAGTATAGCTATCTTTGTTGAGTATAAGTATGTTAGTATATATGTACTTAAGTCCTTTAAAAGTGTATTAATTCATATTAATACTGTAACGACCCGGATTTTTCCGATCATTTTACACTTATAAGATTAATATTTACATAAATTAAACCTTACCAACATGATAAGCAATCTAAATTGTTGAGATTTATGATTTTGAAAAGAGTTTTACATAACGTTTGACCGTCCAATTTGACCGATGATATCACGAACTATATAACACACGATAATTATATGTTTGTATATATACATGTATTTATTTATATTTAACATGATCTAAGGATGTTTAACATCTCATTGTGTACTAATAACAATGAGTTATAAGTATATTTTGAAACTACTAACTTAAGTTTTCAAAACGATAATTATACGTAACATTCTTCGACATAAATACTTATAACCTATAATACTTATACATGCATCATATAGATATGTATTTTATCACTTTTAAAGGGCTTACATACATAAAACAATATAAGTATATTTACAAAAGATAGCTATATTTGAATCCTCGTTCCGTTTTCTCAAAGATTTCTATACGTACACCTAGAGTATAGGTACCCGTATCATACCCATCTTCTAAATGTATTTACTATTGGTATATACACATCAAATCAACCTTTTTAATCAGCTCTTGTTCATGCCCTCAAGGAGAGGTAATTAGAATTGGAAGCTAGCATAGATTTTTATACAAAATAACAAAATTAGGAATCTTTTCTTTCTTTATAAACTAAAAACGTTTTTATGAATGAACACCATTTCTTCACCCCATTTTCTCATACTTACACTCTCATTTCTCTCTCAAAATACTCTTAACTTTATACTTGATCATCTCCAAGCATTTTCCCCATCATTTAGCTTCAAAAACAACACTTAAACCTCATAAGAAAACCTTTCCAAAAACACTTCAAAAATCCTTCCAAACTTACAAGTTTACTTCCAACCTTTGATCCAACTCCACCGCTCTTTTGGTTCTAGGATTTTACTCATCTTTTACAGCAACCTTGTCCAAGTAACTTGAGGTAGTAACCTTGTTCATAATTTTATTCGATTCAAATTTATATAGCTATCTTATTTTGTGATATAAAATTTTAACAACAAGAACATAGTTTGAATGATTTCAAACTTGTTCGCAAACTAAATAGATCCTTCTAACTTAACTTTTAAAATACTTCAAGACCTGTAATATATCTTAATGATATGCTAACTTAACAAGATACAACTTGTTTTTACAAAGAACACCTTAAAACTGAATCTACGGCGTCGGAGTGTAACCGGGGGCTGTTTTGGGTTGGATAATTAAAAACCAACTTGAACTTTGAATTAGAAGTTCATGTTCTGGAAAAATGATATTTCTTATGAATATGTTATCACATAAAAATTTCATGGTTTAATTCAAAGTATAAGTATTTTTAGAAAAATGATTATTAAATGATGTTTTTATGACAAAAATGATTACTTTCATAAGATTCACCTAGAGTTTGGACTATAACCTGTGATCCCGAATATAAACCATGGTATTTACAGTTCATATTCTTAAATTGTGACTCGATTCAAGGAGATGGCAAGTTGAATCAACAAAAACGGAGTTGTAACGAAGAAACTACGACTAAAATAAGATCGGGTGTCCAAAGCTTGTTTAACAACGAAAATAATTGGAGAAAAATTAAATAAATCATATCTTCCCTAATTAATATGATATTTTATATATATTTACTCATGATTTAATTTTATATATTTCAGGACCACCCGTAAACAACACGAGAAGATTAATCATAAGACCACATGTACGTACGCAACACGTCATTTGACAACACCGGTACTTTATGTACGCAACACGTCATTTGACAACACGGTACCGTGGGTCAAGATTAATTCCGATCAACATGAATACGATGGGGTCTTTATTTATTTTATTAAGCAACTAATTGTGAACTACTAACATCGGACTGCTAACTACGGACTAAGAAATTATTAAAAGTATTAAAAGTATATATATGAAACGTTTATTTCTTAAAAAGAAAATATATTGATATATTACATATGGTTAGGTTCGTGATATCAATCGGAGACCAAGTCGTGTTATTATCTTCAAGACAAAAGTGAGTATATAGTCCCTTTTAAACTCTAAATAATTTTGGGCTGAGAATACATGCGCTACTTTTATAAATGATTTACGTTATGGACACAAGTGACAAAAATATATATTCTACGTTGAGTTGTACCACTGGCATATCTCCCTGTAGCTTGGTAACTACAATTTACATGGGTATTGTAAATGCGAATCCTGTTGATAGATCTATCGGGCCTGACAACCCCAACCGGACTGGACGACCAGTATTTAACGGTTGCACAGTACTTCGTTTCGTTACTACACTTGGTACGGTGTAGGGAGATTTCATAATAAAGGGAATATGCGACGTTGATTAAATGTTAAGTATGGTTACCAAGTGCTCAACAACTTAGAATATTTTATTAAATTGTTTACATATGAAATCTTGTGGTCTATATTTATATCGCTGCCGGCATTAAACCTATATCTCACCAACTTTATGTTGACATTTTAAAGCATGTTATTCTCAGGTATGACTTAAGTCTTCCGCTGTGCATTAGCTCATATTAAGGATACTATTTGGGACCATTTAAGCCAGGATTCAAGAACGTTGCATTCGAGTCATTGAAGATCATTAGAGACTATTATTAAGTATATGACAGATTAGGTCATTTGGATATTATGAAATGTTAGGCGAACATGTCAACTTTTGATGTAATGATAGATTGCCTTTTAAGAATAAATGCAACGTTTGTAAAATGTATCATATAGAGGTCAAGTACCTCGCAATGTTATCATATGTTATTGTATTCGTCCCTATGGATTGGGTCGGGTCGCCTCATGTGGTATCAGAGCGTTGGTCTTAGCGAACCAGGCCTTGCATTAGTGTGTCTAACTGGTAGTTGTTAGGATACATTAGTGAGTCTGGACTTCGACCGTGTCTACATGTCAAAAAGTTTTGCTTATCATTCTAGTCGGAAATCGTCTGCTTATCATCCTTAGGAAATTTCCTGCTTATCACTCTTTACTCTAGACACGTCTTACTGCATTTAGTGCATCGATAGTGTATAGACAAAATTCATATCCTAGCGTATCTGTTACAAAAGACATTGCCTGAAGTATTTCAAAGATTCTCGGTAATTCACGGGATTTTGGTATTATATATACATATGAAAATTATGTACTGAAGAGTACCAAACCCAACTCCTATAATCTATTCCAAACCAAAATTCATTTCTCCGACTATATAAGATGGATTCTTCATCCACTTCGAATTCCTCCGACTTCGATAGCTACGTCGATATAGATTTCCATTCGAGCTCCGAGAACAGCGTCACCGGAATGGATCAACCAATTTCCCATCATTTATTCTGGATGAATTGGGGATGGGTTCGTAATATACTAAATTATTGGAGACAAGAAGAGGGTGATCCATTCCATCCACCAAATTGTCCTCTTAACGATGAACCTGAAGCAGTTACCGGCGAACCTATTCGGAACACCATTTTCTCGCTCATTTCTAGAGTATCTCGTCATGATTACATACTATCCCATATTTCGAATCTTGTTCATTCACTCATTCCAACCGTCAATCATCCCGGTATAATAGAAGAAGTCAACGAGCTTCGCGCTCGGGTAGTGGCTTTAGAAAATACGGTGCGAAGGTTACAAACACCAGCAGCAGCACCAGCAGCATAATCTGTACCACCATCAACAACGCCGACAGTACTCTTGTCACCCCCAAAATCTCAACATCACAAACTGTATCTCGGATATCTACATCACATACCTCAAAAACCTCATCGGAACTTCGAGTATGATCTTCGTTCTATATATCGTTCTACATCGATTATCTTCGCTTTACGTATCGTTTTACCTCATTTATCTTCGTTCGACCTGGCGATTATGTAATCTCTAATGCTTTAGAAGTTATGTAATCTAGTATTAACGATAAATCAAATGAGTTTAATACTTCATTGACTCATTAAATCTATGATTACATCTGAAGAAAATATATATGCAAGTATATTTTTATAAAGATTGTAATTAAAAATTCCTTCGTACGAACTATTAATGATGAAAATATTTTAACGGGTAGGTAGTACCCGAGGAATATTTAGATTTCACATTGATACGTTACACTGTACATTCTTCGAATCTGATTCAACGGTCCTTTGCTATCCTACTTAATATCACTGATATATGTATCCGTTCACCCCAGAATAACCATTTCCATTCAAATCTCGTATTTGGATTTTTTTTACCTATCCGAATCCAATAAGTGGCATAATGAAGAAAACATTGGACATGATAAAAATTTGTTAGAAACAAACGAACTAATAAATTGAAATATTGTTAGGAATCCACGCTAATTGTTCCTAGCTAACTGTTCCTGGCTAATATTTAATTTATCGCAATTTACATTCTCGCAATTTTATTTATCGTCATTTAATTTCTGCATACCGTCGGGACACATGTACA
This sequence comes from Rutidosis leptorrhynchoides, assembly GCF_046630445.1. Classification (NCBI taxonomy): domain Eukaryota; kingdom Viridiplantae; phylum Streptophyta; class Magnoliopsida; order Asterales; family Asteraceae; genus Rutidosis; species Rutidosis leptorrhynchoides. The sequence continues at coordinate 234,206,294 of NC_092343.1, forward strand.
ACAACACGTCAGATTAATTCTGAGACAACACGTTGTATAATGGGTCATGATATATATTTATTTATTTTACGCACTTTAAATAACGGGACACGTATGCAAGGTTTCGACTTATCATATTGACCCATCTATATATATATTTCGGAACAACTGTAGACACTCTATATGTGAATGTGGGAGTTGGCTATACAGGGTCGGAGTTGATTCCAAAATATATATATACTTTGAGTTGTGATCAATACTGAGACCGGTACACGGGTCACGATACGTATTAAGTAATTCGAATATTATATATCTAATTTATATATGAATTTATTGGACCATTGGATAATCGGACTATTAGACTGCTAACTTTGGACAATTAAAAATGAGTTAAAATGATGATTATAACATATGAAACTAAACAATTCTTCAAGTTTGCCACTTGATTCTATCTTAAACCTCATTCGTATCTTGGCGATTACAATTCGCATTCACAACTATTCATGATTCTTGAAAACATCTCGATCGGAAAGATGAACCAACCGCACTTCATCTACGGAAGAAAAGATTTATGCACCTGAAAAACTCTCGAAACACATACCGTGTTGAATCCTTTGCCATTTATTAGCAAAAACAACCCTACAATTCCTCTTCAAGAAGCTAATTTTGTCACAGCTCCACTTCGACTTCTCAGTGAGACTACTCCTACTATAACCTCGATATTTATACCTTGTCTTTTCGCCGTCGTTACCGGAGAACCTTTTATATTTCACAACATCATCAGCAGATGTACCAGCAACTCGTTATCTCTTTGGCGAAATTCGCAATCAGTATTTTGAAAATCTCGTAGAAATTCTCCCAGTTATACCGAAAATGCCTATCCCTAAGAATTACATATTTTGAATGTGAAGTTTCTGAAAAACACCATGGACTATGAAGTAGTTCTTGAAATGCTGATGAAGCAGCAAAAATCGTAAACGACCTTAATAGTCAAAAGTTTACGATGAAGTATAGTATGTTGGAAAAGCCCAGAAAAAAAAAGGGTTGAAACTGGAAAACGGATTGAGCAAAGTATGAAGGAGACCGTGGACAAATCATGAAAACTAAACCCGACTTCAAAGAATCCAAATGATTCAGTGCCTGCTGAAACCGTTAGTAAGAACCCTACTCCTTATTCTAAACCTTTCCAGATGATATTCTTCATCATCATCTTATCTTAGATATTATAAGATATCTTCATATCTTCCGTTATACATATTCTCCATATTTCTGGAGATATTTTCACAACTATCCTTATCTGGAATCATTTATCACTCTGTAACATCTACGTTACAACATAAAAGAAACTGTGTCAATTTCTAAATTTTGAAACCTCCAAGTTTAAAATGAATGTTTTAAAGTAGTGTTGGGAATTGATGCATGAATTAGTGTATAATATAATGAAACTTGATCAACTTTATTATATTACAGTAAGTCATGTTGAGTTTCTAATGGAATGTGATGATTCACAGTACCGTCATCATGTGCCATGTTACACGGCTCTTACATTCTATTCAATCTCCAAACATATTAGGAATATATCATTTTGATAGTTCTATCTTCTTCAGGGTTTTCTGGTAACTTGACAAATCAAAATTGTGTCATTACCATTTCTTTCTAAGAATATTAGCTAAGTTCATTCCAAATTTTATACCTACGAATTCCGGACCATTGCTCGCTTGACTCGAGGACGGGAAGAAGAACGAAGGGATAAAGCCCCAAAATAGAAAGTGGAGTAAAAATCACAGCAATTTAGAGAGAGCATTAACTGTGAATGACAATGATTATGGAAGACAGAAGTAGGGACATCACAATATAAGGGAAAATATAAAACACAATAACAACCCTGAAACCACAAACCGTTCATATTAATACGTATTGCTATGTAAAGGCACGGGAAGATTAATAACACTATTACTTCAAGATAATAGTAGAAGTAAATAAAATCCTCTGGTGGTAGATGAAAGAGAAAGATGACAGATGTGAAAATTAAGAGTATATCAAGGATTAGAATGAGATGGAGCATATTGGCGAATGTTTAAAAGTAGGAATCAAGGAGAAAGAGTAGAAGATGTAGGATATGGAAATAAGGAAACGAAAGGGGTAGATTTATAGTGAAATATCCCACAAAGAAATCAAAACAGATTTGCCGCATTAAATCAAAGGATATCATGTTTCCTAAATAGCCGAAGAACCAAATCTTATTACATAAGATTTTCTTTAAATCCCATAAATTCCGGAAATCAATCCTAATCATGTCATCGGTTAAAACAATTCTATATTTACTCATTTCACTCTTTTGTGATAGCTTCACTCGTGCGCTTCACATGATCGAATCGTTTTATCTAATATCTCTCGATAATGATAAAACACCATTATGACCTCATATTCATCATGAAAACATCCTCATTACTATCTATAATGAACTCTATCAAATTTCGAGGACGAAATTTATTTAACGGGTAGGTAATGTAACGACCCGGATTTTTCCGATCATTTTACACTTATAAGATTAATATTTACATAAATTAAACCTTACCAACATGATAAGCAATCTAAATTGTTGAGATTTATGATTTTGAAAAGAGTTTTACATAACATTTGACCGTCCAATTTGACCGATGATATCACGAACTATATAACACACGATAATTATACGTTTGTATATATATATGTATTTATTTATATTTAACATGATCTAAGGATGTTTAACATCTCATTGTGTACTAATAACAATGAGTTATAAGTATATTTTGAAACTACTAACTTAAGTTTTCAAAACGATAATTATACGTAACATTCTTCGACATAAATACTTATAACCTATAATACTTATACATGCATCGTATAGATATGTATTTTATCACTTTTAAAGGGCTTACATACATAAAACAATATAAGTATATTTACAAAAGATAGCTATATTTGAATCCTCGTTCCGTTTTCTCAAAGATTTCTATACGTACACCTAGAGTATAGGTACCCGTATCATACCCATCTTCTAAATGTATTTACTATTGGTATATACACATCAAATCAACCTTTTTAATCAGCTCTTGTTCATGACCTCAAGGAGAGGTAATTAGAATTGGAAGCTAGCATAGATTTTTATACAAAATAACAAAATTAGGAATCTTTTCTTTCTTTATAAACTAAAAACGTTTTTATGAATGAACACCATTTCTTCACCCCATTTTCTCATACTTACACTCTCATTTCTCTCTCAAAATACTCTTAACTTTATACTTGATCATCTCCAAGCATTTTCCCCATCATTTAGCTTCAAAAACAACACTTAAACCTCATAAGAAAACCTTTCCAAAAACACTTCAAAAATCCTTCCAAACTTACAAGTTTACTTCCAACCTTTGATCCAACTCCACCGCTCTTTTGGTTCTAGGATTTTACTCATCTTTTACAGCAACCTTGTCCAAGTAACTTGAGGTAGTAACCTTGTTCATAATTTTATTCGATTCAAATTTATATAGCTATCTTATTTTGTGATATAAAATTTTAACAACAAGAACATAGTTTGAATGATTTCAAACTTGTTCGCAAACTAAATAGATCCTTCTAACTTAACTTTTAAAATACTTCAAGACCTGTAATATATCTTAATGATATGCTAACTTAACAAGATACAACTTGTTTTTACAAAGAACACCTTAAAACTGAATCTACGGCGTCGGAGTGTAACCGGGGGCTGTTTTGGGTTGGATAATTAAAAACCAACTTGAACTTTGAATTAGAAGTTCATGTTCTGGAAAAATGATATTTCTTATGAATATGTTATCACATAAAAATTTCATGGTTTAATTCAAAGTATAAGTATTTTTAGAAAAATGATTATTAAATGATGTTTTTATGACAAAAATGATTACTTTCATAAGATTCACCTAGAGTTTGGACTATAACCTGTGATCCCGAATATAAACCATGGTATTTACAGTTCATATTCTTAAATTGTGACTCGATTCAAGGAGATGGCAAGTTGAATCAACAAAAACGGAGTTGTAACGAAGAAACTACGACTAAAATAAGATCGGGTGTCCAAAGCTTGTTTAACAACGAAAATAATTGGAGAAAAATTAAATAAATCATATCTTCCCTAATTAATATGATATTTTATATATATTTACTCATGATTTAATTTTATATATTTCAGGACCACCCGTAAACAACACGAGAAGATTAATCATAAGACCACATGTACGTACGCAACACGTCATTTGACAACACCGGTACTTTATGTACGCAACACGTCATTTGACAACACGGTACCGTGGGTCAAGATTAATTCCGATCAACATGAATACGATGGGGTCTTTATTTATTTTATTAAGCAACTAATTGTGAACTACTAACATCGGACTGCTAACTACGGACTAAGAAATTATTAAAAGTATTAAAAGTATATATATGAAACGTTTATTTCTTAAAAAGAAAATATATTGATATATTACATATGGTTAGGTTCGTGATATCAATCGGAGACCAAGTCGTGTTATTATCTTCAAGACAAAAGTGAGTATATAGTCCCTTTTAAACTCTAAATAATTTTGGGCTGAGAATACATGCGCTACTTTTATAAATGATTTACGTTATGGACACAAGTGACAAAAATATATATTCTACGTTGAGTTGTACCACTGGCATATCTCCCTGTAGCTTGGTAACTACAATTTACATGGGTATTGTAAATGCGAATCCTGTTGATAGATCTATCGGGCCTGACAACCCCAACCGGACTGGACGACCAGTATTTAACGGTTGCACAGTACTTCGTTTCGTTACTACACTTGGTACGGTGTAGGGAGATTTCATAATAAAGGGAATATGCGACGTTGATTAAATGTTAAGTATGGTTACCAAGTGCTCAACAACTTAGAATATTTTATTAAATTGTTTACATATGAAATCTTGTGGTCCATATTTATATCGCTGCCGGCATTAAACCTATATCTCACCAACTTTATGTTGACATTTTAAAGCATGTTATTCTCAGGTATGACTTAAGTCTTCCGCTGTGCATTAGCTCATATTAAGGATACTATTTGGGACCATTTAAGCCAGGATTCAAGAACGTTGCATTCGAGTCATTGAAGATCATTAGAGACTATTATTAAGTATATGACAGATTAGGTCATTTGGATATTATGAAATGTTAGGCGAACATGTCAACTTTTGATGTAATGATAGATTGCCTTTTAAGAATAAATGCAACGTTTGTAAAATGTATCATATAGAGGTCAAGTACCTCGCAATGTTATCATATGTTATTGTATTCGTCCTTATGGATTGGGTCGGGTCGTCTCAAATACAATACATATATATACATTTTAATTTAGAAGTTATTACAACGTTAATTGTTATATATATGTATATAGTCTTGAAGTCTTTAAGTTAGTAATCTCATTTTATGTATATAACAAATTATTAATATATGTAATGAGATACTTAAATATCATTTTAACAAATCATAAGTATATATATATCCATATATACATCATTATATAATTATTTCAAATTATGACGTTCGTGAATCGTCAGACAGACTGGGTGGCCAAACGTTTGTATAAAAATCATTTCAAATAACCAAGTTTTAATGAGTTTGATTTCTTAACATGTTGGAAACATTAATTATGTTAATATTAATCTTATATATATATATAGCGGAAAAATCCGGGTCGTTACATTACACACCCGTTAAATTAAATTTCGTCCCGAAATTTAGAATAGTACCTAGTTAATGTGCGATCTCGGGAAACAAATGTGGATACTTCAACTTCATTTGTTCTTCTCATTCCCAAGTGAATTCAGGTCCTCTACGAGCATTCCATCGAACCTTAACGATTGGAATCTTACTTTGTTTAAGTCGTTTAACCTCACGATCCATAATTTCGACGGGTTCTTCGATGAAATTTAGTTTCTCGTAAATCTTAATTTCATCTAAAGGAATAATGAGATCTTCGGTAGCTAGGCATTTCTTCAGGTTCGAAACATGAAAGGTGTTGTGAATCTTTTCTAATTGTGGAGGTAGTTCAAGTCGATAGGCCACCGGCCCAATGCGTTTTTCGATCTTGAATGGCCCAATGTATCTTGGGCTCAATTTCCCTCGCTTTCCAAAATGAATAACACCTTTCCAAGGTGATACCTTAAGCATAACCATATCACCCTCCTTAAACTCTAAAGGTTTCCTTCTAACATCCGCGTAGCTCTTTTGCCGACTCCGGGCTGTTTTCAATCGTTGTTGAATCTGAATGACCTTATCGGTAGTTTCCTGGATAATTTCCGGACCCGTAATCTGTTTTTCCCCCACATCACTCCAACAAATCGGGGACCTGCACTTCCTTCCATAAAGTGCCTCGAATGGTGCCGCCTCAATACTAGAATGATAGCTGTTGTTGTAGGAAAACTCAGCTAACGGTAGATGTCGATCCCAACTGCTTCCAAAATCAATAACACATGCTCGTAGCATGTCTTCGAGTGTTTGAATCGTCCTTTCACTCTGCCCATCAGTCTGTGGATGATAGGCGGTACTTAAATCTAGACGAGTTCCCAACGCTTCGTGTAATGCCTGCCAGAATCTAGAAGTAAATCTGCTATCACGATCAGAGATAATAGAGATGGGTATACCATGTTTAGAAACAACTTCTTTCAGGTATAATCATGCTAATCTCTCTATACTATCCTCTTCTTTTATTGGCAGAAAGTGTGCTGACTTAGTAAGACGATCGACTATTACCCAAATCATATCATAACCACCTGCGGTTCTTGCTAACTTAGCAATGAAATCCATGGTAATATTTTCCCATTTCCATTCTGGGATTTCAGGTTGTTGGAGTAGACCAGATGGTTTCTGATGCTCAGCTTTGACTTTAGAACAAGTCAAACATGCTCCTACATATATGGCTATATCAGCCTTCATTCCTGGCCACCAAAAGTTTCTCTTGAGGTCTTGCTACATTTTTTCTGCTCCGGGATGTATTGAATACCTGGTTTTATGTGCTTCATCTAGTACCACTTTCCTCAAATCCCCATTCCTTGGTACCCAAATTCTTTCAGCTAAATATCTGGTTCCATCTTCCCGAATATTAAGCTGTTTTTATAATCCTTTGGGTATTTCTCTTCTAAAAATTCCTTCCTTCAAAACCTCCTGTTGTGCCTCTTTTATTCGAGTAGTAAGATTGGTATGAATAATCATGTTCATAGCTTTTACTCGAATAGGTTCTCTTTCCTTTCGACTCAAGGCATCGGCTACCACATTTGCTTTCCCAGGGTGGTAACGGATTTCACAATCGTAATCATTTAGCAGCTCAACCCATCTACGCTGCCTCATGTTTAGTTGCTTTTGATTTAAAATATGTTGGAGACTTTTGTGGTCAGTGTATATGATGAACTTGACCCCATATAGATAATGTCTCTACATCTTTAATGCAAAAACAACGGCGCCCAATTCCAGATCATGTGTGGTGTAGTTTTTTTCATGAATTTTGAGTTGTCTAGAAGCATATGCAATCACCTTCTTCTGTTGCATAAGAACACACCCAAAACCCATTCTTGATGCATCGCAGTAGATAACAAAATCTTCCATTCCGTCAGGTAACGATAAAATAGGTGCCGTAGTCAATTTCTTTTTCAACAATTGGAAGGCACTCTCTTGTTCGGAAGTCCATTTATACTTCTTCCCCTTATGTGTCAAGGCAGTTAAAGGTTTGGCTACTCGGGAGAAATCTTGAATAAATCTCCTATAGTAACCGGCTAAACCCAAAAATTGACGTATTTGCGTTGGAGTTTTCGGGGTTTCCCAATTTTTGATGGCTTCGATCTTGGCGGGATCAACTTTGATTCCATTACTACTGACTACGTGGCCAAGAAATTGTACTTCATTTAACCAAAAAGCACATTTAGAGAACTTAGCATAAAGTTGTTCTTTTCTTAACAACTCTAACACAAGTCTCAAGTGTTGTTCGTGTTCTTGGTTATTCTTCGAATAGATAAGGATGTCATCAATAAAGACAATAACAAACTTATCTAAATATGGACTACATACTCGGTGCATGAGATCCATGAAAACTGCGTGTGCATTGGTCAAACCGAATGGCATAACCATGAATTCGTAGTGGCCATAACGAGTTCTGAAGGCTGTTTTTGGTATATCGGCTTCTTTAACCCTTAGTTGATGATAACCCGACCTTAGGTCGATTTTGGAGTATACGCTCGAACCTTGGAGTTGGTCGAATAGGTCATCGATTCGGGGTAACGGGTATCGATTTTTAATGGTGACTTTGTTCAACTCACGGTAATCGATACACATGCGAAAAGACCCATCTTTCTTTTTAACGAACAAAATTGGAGCTCCCCATGGTGACGTACTCGGTCGGATAAAACCACGTTCTAATAATTCTTGTAGTTGACTTTGTAATTCTTTCATTTCGGTGGGCGCAAGTCTATATGGAGCACGGGCTATTGGTGCGGCTCCTGGTACAAGATCTATTTGGATTCAATGGATCGGTGTGGAGGTAGCCCCGGTAATTCGTCCGGAACTACCTCAGGAAATTCTCTTGCAACGGGAACGTCATCGATTTTCTTTTCTTCTTTTTCAACCTTCTCAACGTGTGCTAGTACGGCATAACAACCTTTTCTTATTAGTTTGCGCGCCTTTAAACTACTAATAAGATTTAATTTGGCATTACCCTTTTCTCCATACACCATTAAGGGTAATCCGTCTTTTCTCGGAATGCGAATCGCCTTCTCATGACAAACAACTTCTGCTTTCACCTTGGACATCCAGTCCATTCCAATAATCACGTCGAAGCTTCCCAATTCCACCGGTATTAAATCAATTGTAAACGTTTCGCTAACTAAACTAATTTTTCGATTTCGGCAAATTTTATCAACCTTAATTAGTTTACCGTTTGCTACTTCAACTATACACTTTTTATCCAAAGATGTTAACGGGCAATTTAATTTGGCACAAAATTCTCTACTCATATAACTTCTATCGGCACCCAAATCAAATAAAACATAAGCAGATGTATTGTTGATAAGAAACGTACCCGTAACAAGCTCCGGGTCTTCCTGTGCTTCTTTCCCATTAATGTTGAAGGCTCTCCCATGGCCTTGCCTATTTCCATTCCGGCACCAGTTTATAGTATGTCCCGGTTTTCCACATCCATAGCAAACAACACCGTTATTATTTGTTCCGGCATTATTTGCTCCTTCGTTTCTATTTGGTCCGTAGACTTCACATTTTGCCGCAATATGGCCATGCCTATTGCACTTGGTACATAATTCTCTACAAAACCATTCCGGATGAAACGTATCACACCTTGGGCATATAGTCCTTTGCTTTTTCTTGTCGTTGTTATTGTTGTTGTTGTTGTGAGGGTTATTGTTGTTGAGGCGTTTGTTGTTGTTATTGTTGGGATTGGGGTTGTTGTTGTTGTAGTTTTGGTTGCGGTTGTTGTTGTTGTAATTATTATTGGGATGGTTGTTGCGGTTATTGTTGTGGTTGTTGTTGCGATTTTTGTTGTTGTTGGGGTGGTTGCGATTGTTGCTGTAGTTATTGTTTTGACTGTTGTTGTTGTACTGGTGACCCTGGTCACCGCTTTCCTCCCATTTTCTCTTTCCCTGTTTCATTATGGCCTCCTCGGCCGCCTATTTCTTTATCCTTCCTGTAATCTGGCCTATCAATTTGTGGGCTATACGACTCGCTTTCTGCATTGTTGCAGGGTCGTTAGCACCTACATGCTCTTGGATTCGTTTCGGCAACCCTTTTATGAATGCTTCAATTTTTGCCTCTTCATCCTCAAATACTCTAGGACACATTAAAACCAGTTCGTTGAAACGTCGCTCATAGGTAATGACATCTAACCCTTGGGTTGTCAGTGCTTTAAGCTCTTCCTTGAGCTTGTTGATTTCAGTTCTGGGACGGTACTCTTCCTTCATCATGTGCTTGAAAGCGGACCATGGAAGTGCGTAGGCGGTATTCTGTCCTACGTAATCCATGTAGGTATTCCACCATGTCAACGCAGTACCCCTGAAAGTATGTGTGGCATACTTAACTTTATCCTCTTCTACGCAGTTGCTAATTGCGAAACAGCTTCAACCTTCTCTGTCCATCGCTTTAGTCCAACGGGTCCTTCGGTTCCTTCAAACTCATTGGGTTTGCAGGCCATAAAAGCTTTGTAGGAACATCCTACCCGATTGCCATTGTTTCCTCCACTGCTGGAACTCGATTGGTTATTGTTGTTCATTGCGTTCATCACTGCAGCCATATTTGCAACGAAAGCTTGAAGTTCTTCTGTGTTCATTTGTTGTTGTCTAGTAACAGGAGGAGCCATTTCCTTCAAAAATAGCCGTATGAGTTAATAACATAGAATTTTTAGAAGTAGCCAAAAAGTATTTTTATAGCTTAATATGAACTTATTATTATAAAAGCCTTTTCTTCATATTAGCGTTTTATAACTGTAATAATGTTCATACTTGGCAGATAACACACAATTTAACTACTAAAATTCTAATATGAAAAACTATGGTAAGTGTAACGCCCCGACCAAATCCATCTGGACGAAGCCTTCAACAACTGGTATCATCGCGATGAACGGACCTCTATATGCCTTGAACGACTCCATGTAATGTCTCTAAAATGAGTAAATGCACAGCGGAAGATTTCATTCAAACCTGAGAATAAACATGCTTTAAAGTGTCAACCAAAAGGTTGGTGAGTTCATAGGTTTGTCATAAATATCATTTCAATCATTTTAATAAGCCACAAGATTTCATTTAATTAAATGTGCAGGATCATTACAACTGCTAAAATAAAAGTCATTCATACGCTGGAGCGACTGGAATTCAATAATAATGATATACAGGCCACATAATTAAGATCTCTTCGGATATTTGGTAAACACAATAATACATCAGTCCTAAATACATCAGTCGTAGAATGTAGTTTCATGAACTTGTGCTTATTTTGTAAAACATTTATAAAAGCAGCGCATGTATTCTCAGTCCCAAAAATATATATATTGCAAAAGCATTTAAAAATGGAGTAAATAAAACTCACCTAATGTATTTTGTAGTAAAAATACATAGAACGACATTGAACAAGTATAGGGTTGACCTCGGATTCACGAACCTATATCATTTATATAAATTAACACATATAATGAACATGTAATAATCATCAACTAGTTAATATATATTATTTATTTAATTTAGTAGTATATTTGTTATTTTAAAGTTTATATATATTTACTTTGTATATTAATATTTGTACATATATTTATATTAATATATATATATATTGTAAATCAATAATTTGTTATATAAAAATAACTCTAAAAATGAAAACAATAATAATGATCATAATAATAATAATAATGATGATGATAATAATAATATCAATAATGATAATAATAATAATAATGATAATAATAATAAATCATTTTTAATGGTAATAATAATAATGATGATAAAAATAATAATAATAATGATGCTAATATTAAAAATGATACTTTTAATAAAAATGACAATTTTAAATACAATTGATAATAATAATGTTAATAATAATTAAAAATAATAATAATTAAAAGTGTATACCCTTCATTATCTTCTTCTAAAAAGAATTTGGCCCAGACAAGACTCGGACTCGCCTCCTCCCGTTCATCAACACCACACTCAACCATTGCTCCATTTTATATTTTCTGTTTTAATCTATCACTTAAACCTATATAATCTTGTTACCAACTGTCTTCTTCTTCTACATGAATTTATAAACCAATTCATCTTTGAAACATCCATCATCATCTTTCAACTTAATCTATCATCATAACTCCATCATACTCGATTATTTTATCATTACCATAATCATAATTATGATTCATAATCGTGATCATAAATCATAATCAAAATCCTGAATCACTCTTGATTACCCTCGATCTCATCATCATCTAGTATCATCATCGTATCATAATAACCTTATCATCATCATTCATTTATTATTTAATCGTGTATCATATATATCATTATCAATATTTTCACTCATGATCCTACGTACATATCTTTATATAATATGCTTACGATTATTAACATGCAATCATAATTATAAACATAAGCATCATGGTTTCCTCAAGGTTTTATCATCAACACAGCATCTTGTTATCATTATCAATATCGCGAGTACATAACATTATGATCATCATCTTTAATGAAATATCATCATAAGATCATCATCATCATCATCATCATCATAAGAAAAATGATCTGATGATGAGTACGAATGAACCACGTTGTTTCAAGGCCCAAAACTCCAAAGTCTAACAAAAGCCCAAACGAATAAGAGCTCATTCTTGTTACTGGCCTAGTCCGATTTATAAGTGAGCCCCAAAATAATCTAAAGTTCACAGCCCAATCATGATAACAAGGTCCTCTAATACACCACCTCTTAAAACTTAAAAAAAAATTCGTTTATGCATGTTGTCCCTACAATCAACTTAATACCCCACTACTTTTAATCTAATTGATTATTACCCGTCCACATCAACTTTAGTTGTTAAAAGTTCCACAACTTGGATCAGCTGTAATCACGGGAATCAAAACAATAGCTGTAGTTTTTAAATGGCGTGTTCGATGGTGGTGGTTTCTCGATCGAAATATGAGAAGTGGCAATAGCGGTTATTAAGAAGGATAACCAGAAACATAGTAGTAATGAAAAGTAATCGACCTGTTTTCAGCTTTTGGCGTCCTAAATAAACAGGAACAGAGGTGGTGGTAGCTGCAGTGGCTTACGACTGAAATAGAAGCAGAACAACGATAGCAGCAGTAACGAATATGTTGCAGGTTTCCGAAGGTTCTTGTTGATGGTGGTTTGATCAAGGTGTTGGAGGAGAGTGTTCAAGCATAAAACATGAGACGAAGAATGATGATGAAAGATGATTGTTTGGGTCAGACAAAATTAAACAAACGGCTACAAGTAATAGCAAGATATGGTAGCGGTTGGTGTTGAATTTTCGAACAAGAATGAGAGGGAAAGAGTAAGGAAGTTGACGAGGGTGATGGAGGTCATGGTGGAAGCTAGGTGGATTAGGGTAGTAGGGTGATTTGAGGTGATGAGTTCCCGAAGAAGGAAGAGCAAGAAAAGTGATGGATGATGTTCAATGATGGCCGGTTATGGTGGCGATCAATGATGGTGGTGTTGCCATGGCGATAATTCCCGGAGATTATGGTAAGAGTTCGTGCTTCTATGCCTTCTTAACCCAACAATAGGTTGGTCAGGAAAAATCATACTATTGATGTGAGGTTGATAAAACCAGACTTGAAACAGGAGGTTCGGTTGAAAAATCGGATTCAGTCCGTTCAAATCCATTTTCAAATCTTGGTGTATTAATATTAAGATCGTTATCTGAGTTAAAATGGAGGGAGGTGATGTGGAGATATGGGTGTTAATGAGGTTGATGAACGTTCGTGTATATATATTTATATATAGAAAGAATGCGATATGATTATATCTTTAGATACAATGTATGAGTGACAATTTATTGAGAATAGATAGATGGTAGGACACGAGAGAAGCAAAAGAAATGAAAAAGGTGGTGACTCAAGATTCTTTACTTAACATATGAATACAAATTCCGTTACAGATGACATTAAATAAAATAATATAATAATAATTTGATAAACATGTGAATTAGTCTTAGCAGCCTTAGTTTTAAATCATCCGCCGACACTATTCAGGGATATTATATTGTGCCCCGTTGTTCACTCAGTGACGAATAAAAAGTCATCATAAAAATCCCATATTTTTAAATTAAATATTTTTATTTACTTTTGACATTATGGTATAAAATTTGATCCTTAATTTGTTAAATAAAAATTACACTAACTGTCCCTCTCAATTCTTGGTAAAATATAAAAAGTGCTAAAATTAAATAACTAAATCCTAAATACATTTTTAGTAAATCTAAAATTTATAGAACTCATTTTTGGATCACCGTTTAAATTACATCTAGATTATAATTTTAATTATTCTTATAGTAATATTCATATATAATACCTTATTAATGTTATCAATTAATAAATATATATATATATATATATATATATATATATATATATATATATATATATATCGTATACACACATAATTGTTCGTGAATCGTCAGGCTTGGTCAAAGGGTAACTAGTTATCTGAATATAAATTTCAGACTTTCTAGACTCAACATTAGAGTTTTTGCTTATCGTGTCGGAAACATATAGAGTTTAAGGTTTAAATTTGGTCGGAAATTTCCGGGTCATTACAGTACCCACCCGTTAAAGAAATTTCGTCCCCGAAATTTGGTAGAGGTTGTCATAAATAACAATAGGAATGTTTTCATGACGAATATGAGGTAATAACGGAGTTTTATAATTATTGATAGATATAGATAAAACATTTCGATCATGTGAAGCGTGCGAGCGAAGCTATCACAGGGTATTGGTACGATTTTGATTTGTTAAATTACCAGAATACTCTGGAAAAATAGAACTATCAAGACGATATGTTCCTAATACGTTTGGGAATTGGATAGAATGTGAGAGTCGTGTAACATGGCACATGATGACGGTACTGTGAATCATCACATTCCATTAGAAACTTAACATGACTTATTGTAATATAATGAAGTTGATCAAGTTTCATTATATTATACTAATTCATGCATCAGTTCCCAACACTACTTCAAAACATTCATATTATAAACTCGGAGGTTTCAGAATTTAGAAACTAACACAGTTTCCTTGGTATTGTAACACAGAAGTTACAGAAGGAATAATGATCTCAGATGGGAATAGTTGTGAAAATATCTCCAGAAATATGGAGAATATGTATAACGAAAGATATGAAGATATCTTATAATATCTAAGATAAGTTGATGATGAAGAATATCATCCGGGCAAGGTTTAGAATAAAGAGTAGGGTTCTTACTGACGGTTTCAGCAGCCACTGAATCATTTTGATTCTTTGAAGTCAGGTTTAGTTTTCACAATTTGTTCACGACCACCTTCATACTTTGCTCAAACCTTTTTCCAGTTCTCAACCTTCTCTTTTTTTTGGAGCTTTACCATTACACTGTATTTTATCATCAAACTTTTGACCGTTAAAGTCATTTACGGTTTTTGCTGCTTCATTAGCATTTCAAGAACTACTTCATAGTCCAGGGTGTTTTTCAGAAACTTCACATTCGAAGTATGAAATTCTTAGGGATAAACGTTATAGGTATAACTGGGGAAGTTCTGCGAGATTCTCAAAATACTAATTGCTGATTTCGCCAAAGGGAGGACGATCTGTTGGTACATCTGTTGATGATGTCGTGGAATATAAAAGGTTCTCCGATAACGACGGCGAAGGGACAAGGTATAAATATCAAGGTTATAATAAGAGTAGTGTCACTGAGAAGTCGAAGTGGAGCTGTGACAAAATTAGCTTCTTGAAAAGGAATTTGTAGGGTTGTTTTTGCTAATAAATGTCAAAGGATTCAACACGGTATGTGTTAAACTATGAATTTGGATTCGAGAGTTTTTCAGGTGCATAAATCTTTTCTTCCGTAGATGAGGTGCGGTTGGTTCATCTTTCCGATCGAGGCGGTTTCAAGAATCATGAAAAGTTATGAATGCGAATTGTAATCGTCAAGATACGAATAAGGTTTAAAATAGAGTCAAGTGGCAAACTTGAAGAATTGTTTAGTTTCATATATTATAATCAGTATTTTATCTCATTTTAATTGTCCAAAGTTAGTAGTCCAATAGTCCGATTGTCCAATGGTCCAATAAATTCATATATAAATTAGATATATACTATTCGAATTAAATAATTCGTATCGTGACCCGTGTACCGGTCTCAGTGTCAATCACAACTCAAAGTATATATATATTTTGGAATCAACTCCGACCCTGTATAGCCAACTCCCACCTTCACATATAGAGTGTCTATGGTTGTTCCGAAATATATATATATAGATGGGTCAATATGATAAGTCGAAACCTTGTATACTTGTCCCGTTATTTAAAGTGCGTAAAATAAATAAATATATATCATGACCCATTATACAACGTGTTGTCTCAGAATTAATCCGACGTATTGTTGTACATGTGTCCCGACGGTATGTAAAGTGCAGAAATTAAATAACAATAAATAAAATTGCGAGAATGTAAATTGCGATAAATTAAATGTTAATCAGTTAGCTGGGAACAGTTAGCCGGAACAGTTAGCGTGGAATCCTTAACAGATTTACAATTAGTTAATTCGTGTGTTTCTAACAAATTTTAATTTGTCCAATGTTTCTTCTTTATGCCACTTGTTGGATTCAGATAGGTAAAAATCCAAATATGAAATTTGAATGGAAACGGTTATTTTGTGATGAACGGATACGTATATCGGTGATTGTAAATAGAATAGAAAATGACCGTTGAATCAGATTCGGAGAACGTACGGTATAACTTATTAATGTGAATTCTAAATATTCCTCGGGTACTACCCACCCGTTAAAATATTTTCATCATTAGCAGTTTGTACGAAAGAATTTTTAATTACAATCTTTATGAAAATATACTTGCATATATATTTTCCTCAGATGTAATCATAGATTTAATGAGTCAATAAAATATTAAACTCATTTGATTTATTGGTAATACTAGATTACATAATCTCTAAAACTTTAGAAATTACATAATCGCCTTGTCGAGCGAAGATAAATGAGGTAGGATGATACGTAAGGCGAAGATAATCGATGTAGATCGATGTGTGGAACGAAGTTCATACTCGAAGTACAGATGGTGATATTGAGGCGCGTAATGTTGATATTCGAGGTACAGATTGTGATGTTGAGAGTTACGGTGCGGTTATGGTTTAGGGATGATAAAGGTACTGTCGACGTCGATGATGGTGGTACTGACTATGCTGCTGGTGCTGCTGCTGATGTTCGTAACCTTCGCACCAGGTTCTCTAAAGTCGTCACACGAGCACGTAGTTCGTTAACTTCTTCTAGTACCACGGGATGATTGACGGTTGAAGCGAGCGAAAGAATCGAATTCGAAATATGGATTAGTATGTAATCGTGATGAGATACTCGGAAAAAGGGGAGAGAAAATGATTTCTCAAACAGGTTCGCCGGTAAGCGCTTCAGGTTGAAAAGGGCAATTTGGTGGATGGAAGAGATCTTCGATGTGAAATGATTTTTCGGATGTCGAGTGATATTCTAGCTATATAGAATATCTATGTATAATACCAAAAATTTCATAAACTACAGAGGAATTTACGGCATATGTCAGGCAAGTCTACAGATGCGCTAGGATATGAATTTTTTCTATACACTATCGATGCACTAAATGCAATAAGACGTGTCTAGACTTAAGAATGATAAGCAGATATTTTCCTAAGGATGATAAGCAGATAGTTTCCGACTAGAAATGATAAGCAAAACTTTTTGACATGTAGACACGGTCAAGTCCAGACTCACTAATGTATCCTAACAACTACTAGTCAGACACACTAATGCAAGGCCTGGTTCGCTAAGACCACCGCTCTGATACCACCTGTAACGTCCCGACCAAATCCATCTGGATGAAGCCTTCAACAACTGGTATCATCACGATGAACGGACCTCTATATGCCTTGAACGACTCCATGTAATGTCTCTAAAATGAGTAAATGCACAGCGGAAGATTTCATTCAAACCTGAGAATAAACATGCTTTAAAGTGTCAACCAAAAGGTTGGTGAGTTCATAGGTTTGTCATAAATATCATTTCAATCATTTTAATAAGCCACAAGATTTCATTTAATTAAATGTGCTGGATCATTACAACTGCTAAAATAAAAGTCATTCATACACTGGAGCGACTGGAATTCAATAATAATGATATACAGGCCACATAATTAAGATCTCTTCGGATATTTGGTAAACACAATAATACATCAGTCCTAAATACATCAGTCGTAGAATGTAGTTTCATGAACTTGTGCTTATTTTGTAAAACATTTATAAAAGCAGCGCATGTATTCTCAGTCCCAAAAATATATATTGCAAAAGCATTTAAAAAGGGAGCAAATGAAACTCACCTAATGTATTTTGTAGTAAAAATACATAGAACGACATTGAACAAGTATAGGGTTGACCTCGGATTCACGAACCTATATCATTTATATAAATTAACACATATAATGAACATGTAATAATCATCAACTAGTTAATATATATTATTTATTTAATTTAGTAGTATATTTGTTATTTTAAAGTTTATATATATTTACTTTATATATTAATATTTGTACATATATTTATATTAATATATATATATATATATATATATATATATATATATATATATATATATATATATATATATATATATATATATATATATATTGTAAATCAATAATTTGTTATATAAAAATAACTCTAAAAATGAAAATAATAATAATGATCATAATAATAATAATGATGATGATGATAATAATAATATCAATAATGATAATAATAATAATAATAATGATAATAATAATAAATCATTTTTAATGGTAATAATAATAATAATGATGATAAAAATAATAATAATAATGATGCTAATATTAAAAATGATACTTTTAATAAAAATGACAATTTCAAATACAATTGATAATAATAATGTTAATAATAATTAAAAATAATAATAATTAAAAGTGTATACCCTTCATTATCTTCTTCTAAAAAGAATTTGGCCCAGACAAGACTCGAACTCGCGTCCTCCCGTTCATCAACACCACACTCAACCATTGCTCCATTTTATATTTTCTGTTTTAATCTATCACTTAAACCTATATAATCTTGTTACCAACTGTCTTCTTCTTCTACATGAATTTATAAACCAATTCATCTTTGAAACATCCATCATCATCTTTCAACTTAATCTATCATCATAACTCCATCATACTCGATTATTTTATCATTACCATAATCATAATTATGATTCATAATCGTGATCATAAATCATAATCAAAATCCTGAATCACTCTTGATTACCCTCGATCTCATCATCATCTAGTATCATCATCGTATCATAATAACCTTATCATCATCATTCATTTATTATTTAATCGTGTATCATATATATCATTCTCAATATTTTCACTCATGATCCTACATACATATCTTTATATAATATGCTTACGATTATTAACATACAATCATAATTATAAACATAAGCATCATGGTTTCCTCAAGGTTTTATCATCAACACAGCATCTTGTTATCATTATCAATATCGCGAGTACATAACATTATGATCATCATCTTTAATGAAATATCATCATAAGATCATCATCATCATCATCATCATCATAAGAAAAATGATCTGATGATGAGTACGAATGAACCACGTTGTTTCAAGGCCCAAAACTCCAAAGTCTAACAAAAGCCCAAACGAATAAGAGCTCGTTCTTGTTACTGGCCTAGTCCGATTTATAAGTGAGCCCCAAAATAATCTAAAGTTCACAGCCCAATCATGATAACAAGGTCCTCTAATACACCACCTCTTAAAACTTAAAAAAAAATTCGTTTATGCATGTTGTCCCTACAATCAACTTAATACCCCACTACTTTTAATCTAATTGATTATTACCCGTCCACATCAACTTTAGTTGTTAAAAGTTCCACAACTTGGATCAGCTGTAATCACGGGAATCAAAACAATAGCTGTAGTTTTTAAATGGCGTGTTCGATGGTGGTGGTTTCTCGATCGAAATATAAGAAGTGGCAATAGCG
Organism: Rutidosis leptorrhynchoides; assembly: GCF_046630445.1. Taxonomy (NCBI): domain Eukaryota; kingdom Viridiplantae; phylum Streptophyta; class Magnoliopsida; order Asterales; family Asteraceae; genus Rutidosis; species Rutidosis leptorrhynchoides. Next base: position 234,226,092 of record NC_092343.1, read on the forward strand.
GTTATTAAGAAGGATAACCAGAAACATAGTAGTAATGAAAAGTGATCGACCTGTTTTCAGCTTTTGGCGTCCTAAATAAACAGGAACAGAGGTGGTGGTAGCTGCAGTGGCTTACGACTGAAATAGAAGCAGAACAACGATAGCAGCAGTAACGAATATGTTGCAGGTTTCCGAAGGTTCTTGTTGATGGTGGTTTGATCAAGGTGTTGGAGGAGAGTGTTCAAGCATAAAACATGAGATGAAGAATGATGATGAAAGATGATTGTTTGGGTCGGACAAAATTAAACAAACGGCTACAAGTAATAGCAAGATATGGTAGCGGTTGGTGTTGAATTTTCGAACAAGAATGAGAGGGAAAGAGTAAGGAAGTTGACGAGGGTGATGGAGGTCATGGTGGAAGCTAGGTGGATTAGGGTTGTAGGGTGATTTGAGGTGATGAGTTCGCGAAGAAGGAAGAGCAAGAAAAGTGATGGATGATGTTCAATGATGGCCAGTTATGGTGGCGATCAATGATGGTGGTGTTGCCATGGCGATAATTCCCGGAGATTATGGTAAGAGTTCGTGCTTCTATGCCTTCTTAACCCAACAATAGGTTGGTCAGGAAAAATCATACTATTGATGTGAGGTTAATAAAACCAGACTTGAAACAGGAGGTTCGGTTGAAAAATTGGATTCAGTCCGTTCAAATCCATTTTCAAATCTTGGTGTATTAATATTAAGATCGTTATCTGAGTTAAAATGGAGGGAGGTGATGTGGAGATATGGGTGTTAATGAGGTTGATGAACGTTCGTGTATATATATTTATATATAGAAAGAATGAGATATGATTATATCTTTAGATACAATGTATGAGTGACAATTTATTGAGAATAGATAGATGGTAGGACACGAGAGAAGCAAAAGAAATGAAAAGGGTGGTGACTCAAGATTCTTTACTTAACATATGAATACAAATTCCGTTACAGATGACATTAAATAAAATAATATAATAATAATTTGATAAACATGTGAATTAGTCTTAGCAGCCTTAGTTTTAAATCATCCGCCGACACTATTCAGGGATATTATATTGTGCCCCGTTGTTCACTCAGTGACGAATAAAAAGTCATCATAAAAATCCCATATTTTTAAATTAAATATTTTTATTTACTTTCGACATTATGGTATAAAATTTGATCCTTAATTTGTTAAATAAAAATTACACTAACTGTCCCTCTCAATTCTTGGTAAAATATAAAAAGTGCTAAAATTAAATAACTAAATCCTAAATACATTTTTAGTAAATCTAAAATTTATAGAACTCATTTTTGGATCACCGTTTAAATTACATCTAGATTATAATTTTAATTATTCTTATAGTAATATTCATATATAATACCTTATTAATGTTATCAATTAACAAATATATATATATATATATATATATATATATATATATATATATATATATATATATATATATATATATATATATATATATATATATATATATATATATATATATATATATATATATCGTATACACACATAATTGTTCGTGAATCGTCAGGCTTGGTCAAAGGGTAACTAGTTATCTGAATATAAATTTCAGACTTTCTAGACTCAACATTAGAGTTTTTGCTTATCGTGTCGGAAACATATAGAGTTTAAGGTTTAAATTTGGTCGGAAATTTCTGGGTCGTTACAGTAAGTTATTATGTTACTACGTAATTATAGATTGTAATAATAATAATAAACCTTCCATGCTTATTCTTATTATTATACAATCATAAGGAAAAATACATTGCAGATTTTCTTACAAACTTAAACACACAATATAATACATATTATACAATGCATGGAATATAGGGTGGCTGCCGATGGTTCAAGAACGGCGAGATTTCTTAGATGTTGACGTTGTTTCTTTCTCGGCCAAACGTTTGGATTTTCGTTTGGATAGTTCTTTTTCCAATTCCTCCAAATTGGTTCTTTCGGTTAATTGTTTCGGAACAAAACCACCAGTCGTTATACGAGCGGTCATTTTATAACCTGGTTTCTTAGATGGTTCATGTGGATGGTCACAAACATTTTGGGTCATAATAGGTTCATCTAGTTTGGGATCGGGTATAACAGCCAAAGATTTTCCCAAATCACGTTGTGGTTCGGTAATTTCCACAACTTTTTCAGGATCCTCTTCTTCGGGTTCCTCCTCTGGATCTTCTTCCGGATCCTCTTCTGGAAATTGTGAATCTTCCCAATTTTCCCAACAATTTTCCACTTTAATGGTAATACCAACAGTTAACTTTTCCGTTGGTTCATAAGTCGTATGCTTTGACTCAGTCTCCGAATCACTTGATAAGTAAATGAAATCTGAGTCACTAGAGATGCTTATATGATCGGATGAAGTCATCTATCACATAATAGCAGACACGTTAAGAGAAAGATATATCCTATTATATTTATATGTTAATAATCTTATGTTTCCAACAATTATATTAAGCAATCATTTTTAAAACAATTACGGTCGAAGTCCAGACTCACTAATGCATCAAAAATCAGTTAGACACACTAATGAAAAATTTTCTGATTCTCTAAGACCAACGCTCTGATACCAACTGAAATGCCCCGTTCATATTAATTATAAACGTTTCATATTAATTGATTTCCTTGCGAGGTTTTGACCTCTATATGTGTAATGACCCGGAAATTTCCGACCAAATTTAAACCTTAATCTTTATATGTTTCCGACACGATAAGAAAAATCTGTAATGTTGAGTCTTGAAAAGTTTGAAACTATATTCATGTAATCAGTTAACCATTGACCATCCATTTGTCCGACGATTCACGAACATCATAACTTGTATTAATTATATACTTATGTATATATACGGATATATATGGATTATATATATCTTGAATATATGATAATTAAATATCTCATTAAATATATTAACAATGAATTAAATACATAAAATGAGACTACTAATTTAAGGACTTCGAAACGATATATATATATATATAAAGCGTAACGACGTTATAACTTCTAAGTTAAAATAAATAAATAAATATATATATATATATATATATATATATATATATATATATATATATATATATATATATATATATATATATATATATATATATATATATATATATATTGTATTAAGGTGTATTTACTATTGGAATATACTTGTAGGAAAACATCATTTTCAACCTTTTATCATGGAAAATGACATCTTTGTTATTATATATGATTCATGAAACATCTTTATATATTTTATACCCGTATTATACTCGTACTATACATAGCTTCTAGAAGTATTTACTATTGGTATATACCAATATAAATCTTCAATTATTTGTGTAATATGTCATTCATGACATAATATATTTTAACTTATCTTAGATATTTTCACTAAAAACCAAATTTCTTATTTTAACTTTTAAGATTTTACTTAAAAAATACAAACTACTTTTTCTTATTTTAACTTTTAAGATTTTACTTTTAATAAAAATACAAACTACTTTTTCATATTTTAACTTTTAAGATTTTACTTTTAATAAAAATACAAACTACTTTTTCTTATTTTAACTTTTAAGATTTTACTTTTAATAAAAATACAAACTACTTTTTCATATTTTAACTTTTAAGATTTACTTTTAATAAAAATACAAACTACTTTTTCATATTTTAACTTTTAAGATTTTACTTTTAATAAAAATACAAATTACTTTTTCATATTTTAACTTTTAAGATTTTACTTTTAATAAAAATACAAACTACTTTTTCATATTTTAACTTTTAAGATTTTACTTTTAATAAAAATACAAACTACTTTTTCATATTTTAACTTTTAAGATTTTACTTTTAATAAAAATACAAACTACTTTTTTATATTTTAACTTTTAAGATTTTACTTTTAATAAAAATACAAACTATTTTTTCATATTTTAACTTTTAAGATTTTACTTTTAATAAAAATACAAACTACTTTTTCTTAATTTAACTTTTAAGATTTTACTTTTAATAAAAATACAAACTACTTTTTCATATTTTAACTTTTAAGATTTTACTTTTAATAAAAATACAAACTACTTTTTCTTATTTTAACTTTTAAGATTTTACTTTTAATAAAAATACAAACTACTTTTTCATATTTTAACTTTTAAGATTTACTTTTAATAAAAATACAAACTAGTTTTTCATATTTTAACTTTTAAGATTTTACTTTTAATAAAAATACAAATTACTTTTTCATATTTTAACTTTTAAGATTTTACTTTTAATAAAAATACAAACTACTTTTTCATATTTTAACTTTTAAGATTTTACTTTTAATAAAAATACAAACTACTTTTTCATATTTTAACTTTTAAGATTTTACTTTTAATAAGAATACAAACTACTTTTTCTTATTTTAACTTTTAAGATTTACTTATTTTATTTTATTTTATTTTTACCTAACATTTTCAACTATAAATACCACATACAATTTTCATTTCAAACTTACACCTTAATCTCTCATTTCACTCTTAAAGAATTACTTCTAGTTGATATCCCGATCACTTACTTGCTTTACTTTCCTTTCTTGCGTGGAATACTTCAACTGTTATTTAAGGTGAACTTCATAGCCCCTCTTTTTCCTGTTTTCTTAACTGTTTTATAAACTTTGGGGTGAGACACATGCTAGTTTTTAAAACTGTTTTACACTTTAGACACAAGTACCAAACTGTTAAAATTATGCTAAAACCGAGTTTGTTCGGCTAAAGTCCCTACTGTGATATTTTTAAGTGTTCGGCACGCTAGGTTATTGGGGGTAGGCCTATCGGGAGTAACGTCCCCGATACATTTGACGTTATCATTGTATTGCTTGGTAATGAAATTAAACCGACAAGTAGAACTTTCTTGTCATGGGGCATACTATCGTTTAGTTTAAATATCACAAATTGGCATAACTATTAAACCGACAAGTAGAACTTTCTTGTCATGGGGCATACTATCGTTTAGTTTAAATATCACGAATTGGCATAACTATTAAACCGACAAGTAGAACTTTCTTGTCATGGGGCATACTATCGTTTAGTTTAAATATCACGAATTGGCATAACTATTAAACCGACAAGTAGAACTTTCTTGTCATGGGGCATACTATCGTATTAGTTTAAATATCACAAATTGGCATAACTTTTTTTCTTTTCGACTTTACAAACTAAATTTTGTGGTCTAAAACAAAGGTCAAACTATTTATTAAACCTATGAACTTCACTCAACCTTTTTGGTTGACACTTTAGCATGTTTTGTCTCAGGTGCTGACTGATCAAGCTTTCTTACTTACTGCTTATATGATGCTACTTGGAAATAGGATCAAGAGATATTGCATTTATTACTACTGCATTTAAACATTTACTTTATTCCTTGATAACGACAATTCATTTTCCGCTGCACACTCAATAAAGTTCATTTTCTCATTTAGTATTGTTCTCACTATTATAATATGTTGGTATATTTTGATATTAAGTCACATTTCACCCAGGCCCTAACTGGGGGTGTGACAGAGTGGTGTCAGAGCAAACCAGGCTGTTGTAGAGAACCAGGATTGCATTTTATGTGTGCCTTATACAATTAGGTACCTTAGCAATGTAGGACTACAACTTTCCTTGACCATAGTGCCTTTAATTGTTGCCTTTAATTGATAAATGATACATTATACCTTAGAAACTATACTTAAATTTTAGGATTATAACATACACGATAATGTGAAATTACTCAAACGTCAACGCTACTTATGGGACGCTTGTGGATTTCGAATGCCAAACTTAGATTTTGGTCGAGAATTCCTGGGCCAACCGGTAACAATTGATCATTCAAGTGACTCGGCGGTGGCATAGATGTTTGGGTATGGTGCACAGTATCTAACCCGACTATAGTGATCACACAACACTTAGTCACTTACACACTTAATAAGTAGTGAACTTATTAAGAACAACTCACTTAGTCATCTATCCTAGTTTTGTGTATTACATATGTATTACATGAAATATTTTCCATGATTTTTGAAACTCCTATATTTGTTACTACTCACACTCAAACGTATGTAACTCCCTGTTATATCACGTACTCATATCCTAGCGTATCTGTTACTATAGATATTGTCTGACGTATTTCAAAGATTCTCCGTAATTCACGGGATTTTGGTGTTATATATACATATGTAAGTTATGTATTGAAGAGTACCAAACCCAATTCCTACAATCTATTCCATACCAAAAATTCATTTCCCCGACTATACAAGATGAACTCCGCGTCCAGTTTGAATTCCTCCGACTCCGACAGCTACGCCGATATGGACTTCCATTCGGGCTCCGAAGGTAGCGTCACCGGAATGGACCAACCAATCTCCCATCATCTATTTTGGATGAATTGGGGATGAGTTTGTAATATACTAAATCACTGGAGACAAGAAGAAGGTGATCCCTTTCACCCACCGAATTGCCCTCTTGGCGATGAACCTGAAGCACTTACCGGCGAACCTGTTCGAGAAACCATTTTCTCTCTCTTTTAGAGTATCTCGTCACGATTAGATACTATCCCATATTTCAGATCTTGTTCATTCTATCGTTCCAACCGTCAATCATCCCGGTATAATAGAAGAAGTCAACGAGCTTCGCGCTCGGGTAGTGGATTTAGAAAATACGGTGCGAAGGTTACAAACACCAGCAGCAGCACCAACAGCATAATTCGTACCACCATCATCAACGCAGACAATACTCTTATCACCCCAACCACAATCATGTCGTAAATCTCAACATCACGATCTGTACCTCGGATATCAACATCACACGCCTCAATATCATCATCTGTACTTCAAGTATAATCCTCGTTCTATATATCGTTTTACATCGATTACCTTCGCTTTATGTAACGTTCTACCTCATATATCTTCGTTCGACATGGTGATTATGAAATCTCCAATGTTTTAGAGATCATGTAATCCAGTATTAACGATAAATCAAATGAGTTTAATATCTTATTGACTCATTAAATTCATGATTACATCCGACGAAAATATATATGCAAGTATATTTTCATAAAGATTGTAATTAAAAATTCTTTCGTACAAACTATTAATGATGAAAATATTATAACGGGTAGGTAATACCCTAGAAATATTTATATCTCACATTAATATGTTACACTGTACATTTTGCAATTCCGATTCTCATGAATTGTATTCATTCGTATTCTGTGATGAATTATCACATCAAACCACCGAAACTATCATTCATTACTTTTGAAATTTACAACATTTCATCGTCAACTGTTAGATCCATTGACGGTTACATCCTGCGATCAACGCTCAAAATTCTTGAAAACATCTCGGATTGATAATCAATGATTCAGATTCATTAACCTTGAGAATGCTGACGAAGCAGCAAAAGCTATAGATGGTCTTAATGGCCAAAAGCTTGATAATAAAGAATGGTATAAGCTCAGATTGGAACTGGAAAACGGATTGAGCAAACCATGAAGGAGACCAAGAACAAATACAAGAACTGAATCTGCTTTCAAAGAATCCAAACGATTCAGTGCCTGCTGAAACCGTTAGTAAGAACCCTACTCCTTATTCTAAAACTTTCCAGATGATATTCTTCATCATCATCTTATCTTAGATATTATAAGATATCTTCATATCTTCCGTTATACATATTCTCCATATTTCTGGAGATATTTTCACAACTATTCTTATCTGGGATCATTTATCTCTCCGTAACATCTGCGTTACAACATAAAAGAAACTGTGTTAGTTTCTAAGTTCTAAAATCTTCAAATCTAAAATATGAATGTTCTGAAGCAGTGTTGGGAATTGATGCATGAATTAGTATAATATAATGAAACTTGATCAACTTCATTATATTACAGTAAGTCATGTTGAGTTTCTAATGGAATGTGATGATTCACAGTACCATCATCATATACCATGTTACACGGCTCTTACATTTTATCTAATCTCTAAACTTATCAAGAAAATATTCTCTTGATAATTCGGTCTTTCCCATGATATTCTGGTAATTTGACAAATCAAAATCGTGCCATTACCAATTCTTTCTTAGAACACTAACTATATTCATTCCGAATTTCATACCTATGAATTCTGGACCATTACAAGAGATGCTTAGTTGGAAAGGAGGAAAAGAAAAAGAATGAAGCTCCGAAATAAAAATTGTAGTAAAAATCGCAGCAAATAGGAAAAAGCATTAACTATGAATGACAATGATTATAGAAAACCGAAGCAAGGACATCGAAGTATAAGGGAAGATATAAAACCCAACAACCACCCAGAAACTACAAACCGTGTATATCAATACGTATTGCAACGTAAAGACACGGGAGAATTAGAAACATTATAATTCCAAGTAAATCATAAAAGTGAATAGATTCTTCTGGCGGCAGATGAAAGAGAAGAATGAAAGATATGAAAGTTGGAAGTATAATAAGAATCAGGATTGGATGGAGCATATTAAGGAAGGAGTAGAGAAAGAAAGAATAGAAGGTGTAAAGAATAAGGAATGAAGGGATGAATTTATAGAGAAATAACCGACAGAGAAATTGAAACAGATTGCCGCATTAAATCAAAGAAGATCCTGATCACCGAAAAACCAAATCTTATTACATAAGATTTTCTTTAAATCCCTTAAATCCCGAATATCAATCCTAACCACGTCATTAGTTCAAACAATTCCATATTACTCATTTCACTCTTTTGTGATAGCTTCGCTCGTATGCTTCACATGATCGAAACGTTTTATCTATATCTATTAATAATGATAAAACTCCATTATCACCTTATATTCGTCATGAAAACATTCTTATTGTTATCCATGACAACCTCTATCAAATTTCGAGGACGAAATTTCTTTAACGGGTAGGTACTGTAATGACCCGGAAATTTCCGACCAAATTTAAACCTTAATCTTTATATGTTTCCGACACGATAAGAAAAATCTGTAATGTTGAGTCTTGAAAAGTTTGAAACTATATTCATGTAATCAGTTAACCATTGACCATCCATTTGTCCGACGATTCACGAACATCATAACTTGTATTAATTATATACTTATGTATATATACGGATATATATGGATTATATCTATCTTGAATATATGATAATTAAGTATCTCATTAAATATATTAACAATGAATTAAATACATAAAATGAGACTACTAATTTAAGGACTTCGAAACGATATATATATATATATATATATAAAGAGTAACGACGTTATAACTTCTAAGTTAAAATAAATATATATATATATATATATTGTATTAAGGTGTATTTACTATTGGAATATACTTGTAGGAAAACATCATTTTCAACCTTTTATCATGGAAAATGACATCTTTTTTATTATATATGATTCATGAAACATCTTTATATATTTTATACCCGTATTATACTCGTACTATACACAGCTTCTAGAAGTATTTACTATTGGTATATACCAAAATAAATCTTCAATTATTTGTGTAATATGTCATTCATGACATAATATATTTTAACTTATCTTAGATATTTTCACTAAAAACCAAATTTCTTATTTTAACTTTTAAGATTTTACTTAAAAAATACAAACTACTTTTTCTTATTTTAACTTTTAAGATTTTACTTTTAATAAAAATACAAACTACTTTTTCATATTTTAACTTTTAAGATTTTACTTTTAATAAAAATACAAACTACTTTTTCTTATTTTAACTTTTAAGATTTTACTTTTAATAAAAATACAAACTACTTTTTCATATTTTAACTTTTAAGATTTACTTTTAATAAAAATACAAACTACTTTTTCATATTTTAACTTTTAAGATTTTACTTTTAATAAAAATACAAACTACTTTTTCATATTTTAACTTTTAAGATTTTACTTTTAATAAAAATACAAACTACTTTTTCATATTTTAACTTTTAAGATTTTACTTTTAATAAAAATACAAACTACTTTTTCATATTTTAACTTTTAAGATTTTACTTTTAATAAAAATACAAACTACTTTTTCATATTTTAACTTTTAAGATTTTACTTTTAATAAAAATACAAACTACTTTTTCTTATTTTAACTTTTAAGATTTTACTTTTAATAAAAATACAAACTACTTTTTCTTATTTTAACTTTTAAGATTTTACTTTTAATAAAAATACAAACTACTTTTTCATATTTTAACTTTTAAGATTTTACTTTTAATAAAAATACAAACTACTTTTTCATATTTTAACTTTTAAGATTTTATTTTTAATAAAAATACAAATTACTTTTTCATATTTTAACTTTTAAGATTTTACTTTTAATAAAAATACAAACTACTTTTTCATATTTTAACTTTTAAGATTTTACTTTTAATAAAAATACAAACTACTTTTTCATATTTTAACTTTTAAGATTTTACTTTTAATAAGAATACAAACTACTTTTTCTTATTTTAACTTTTAAGATTTACTTATTTTATTTTATTTTATTTTTACCTAACATTTTCAACTATAAATACCACATACATTTTTCATTTCAAACTTACACCTTAATCTCTCATTTCACTCTTAAAGAATTACTTCTAGTTGATATCCCGATCACTTACTTGCTTTACTTTCCTTTCTTGCGTGGAATACTTCAACTGCTATTTAAGGTGAACTTCATAGCCCCTCTTTTTCCTGTTTTCTTAACTGTTTTATAAACTTTGGGGTGAGACACATGCTAGTTTTTAAAACTGTTTTACACTTTAGACATAAGTACCAAACTGTTAAAATTATGCTAAAACCGAGTTTGTTCGGCTAAAGTCCCTACTGTGATATTTTTAAGTGTTCGGCACGCTAGGTTATTGGGGGTAGGCCTATCGGGAGTAACGTCCCCGATACATTTGACGTTATCATTGTATTGCTTGGTAATGAAATTAAACCGACAAGTAGAACTTTCTTGTCATGGGGCATACTATCGTTTAGTTTAAATATCACGAATTGGCATAACTATTAAACCGACAAGTAGAACTTTCTTGTCATGGGGCATACTATCGTTTAGTTTAAATATCACGAATTGGCATAACTATTAAACCGACAAGTAGAACTCTCTTGTCATGGGGCATACTATCGTTTAGTTTAAATATCACGAATTGGCATAACTATTAAACCGACAAGTAGAACTTTCTTGTCATGGGGCATACTATCGTTTAGTTTAAATATCACGAATTGGCATAACTATTAAACCGACAAGTAGAACTTTCTTGTCATGGGGCATACTATCGTATTAGTTTAAATATCACAAATTGGCATAACTTTTTTTCTTTTCGACTTTACAAACTAAATTTTGTGGTCTAAAACAAAGGTCAAACTATTTATTAAACCTATGAACTTCACTCAACCTTTTTGGTTGATACTTTAGCATGTTTTGTCTCAGGTGCTGACTGATCAAGCTTTCTTACTTACTGCTTATATGATGCTACTTGGAAATCGGATCAAGAGATATTGCATTTATTACTACTGCATTTAAACATTTACTTTATTCCTTGGTAACGACAATTCATTTTCCGCTGCACACTCAATAAAGTTCATTTTCTCATTTAGTATTGTTCTCACTATTATAATATGTTGGTATATTTTGATATTAAGTCACATTTCACCCAGGCCCTAACTGGGGGTGTGACAATATGAGACGTTTTCAAAGCTTGCATTCATTTTAAAATAACCATAACCTTTATTATTGAATAAAGGTTTATAACATAAGTTTTGATTGTCGATCAAAGACAATCTCCTCAAAATACATGTATTTTACACACACCATTACATACTTGCCAACAATATAATACAAATACAATTTCCGAATGCAAGTTTATTTATTTAGAAAAGCATGATGACTCCAAATCTTGACGTTTAGTAAACATGCAACAGCTGAAGCTTTCTAATAATCACCTGAGAATAAACATGCTTAAAAAATCAACAAAATTGTTGGTGAGTTATAGGTTTAGTTTCTATATAACAATCATAACATTTAATAAGCCACAAGATTTCATTTAATTAAATGCGCAGGATCATTACAACTGCAAAAATCATTCATACGATGAGTCGCCTGGTAACCGACCTTAACATAGAGCGCTTAAGATATCTGGCATCATACATTCCACTATTCAAATGTATGACAAGGACCCTTCGAAGTACTGAAGCATTTCCACTATTCGAAAATGGGGGTGGTTGGTGCCCGTAGATCTACCTTTAGGATTCGCGTCAATTAGTGTTTTTCACAAATTCTTAGATTACCAAGCATAATAATAATAAGTACAGATATCCGGTATAACAAAACAATCGTAGAATGTAGTTTCATGAACTTGTGCTTATTTTGTAAAACATTTATAAATTTGCATGTATTCTCATCCCAAAATAATTTAGATAGTAAAAATGGGACTATAACTCACTTGTGATGATTTCCGAATAGATGGTAATAAGACTTGGCCTTTGACAAATTCACGAACCTAATAATAATATTCTTGTGTGATATATATATATAATTAATATTCCATACTTATGATACTTGTGATACTTTAAATTGTCCATTGTTAGTAGTCCGATGTTCGTAGTCCAATAGTCCGATAGTCCAACAGTATAAATATATATAAATATAAATGCGTATATTGTGTTAGAATTTACTAACACTATAATATATTGTCTTAATATAATAAGACACATAATATGTATATTGTCTGAAGCAATCCGCGACCCATTGTATACATGTCTCAGGCTCGATCACAACTCAAAGTATATATATTATGTTGGAATCCACTTCGACCCACAGCTAACTCGCAATTACTGCCAATGGTGTCTTATAGTTCGTTCCAATAATATATATAGAAGAAGTCAAAATGATATGTCAAAACGCTGTATATGGATCCACGGTGATCAAGTCATATATATATATGGTGCCTTACGATCTTTATTAAGACTATAATATATTGTCGTAGAACTTAATCACGACTATTATAAATTGTATTTCCATAAGCTCGGGAACAAGACATGTATAAATACATGTAGGATACAAGGTAAGTTAGCTAGGATAAGGTTAGCATCCATTTTTATTAATCAAAACCGTAGCTAAAAAATAAAAATATCTAATTTTATTTTACCCATAATTTCTTCGTTACAAATCCGTTTTAAGTGATTCAACTTGCCATAGTTTTGTATCAACCCATTATTTATTAATCTAAACAGAAAAAGAATATGTTTATAGTCGAAAATACAGCTTAGGTGTCAAATACAAGAAGATAGTCATATCCGTCGTAAGAACGACATCTTGATGACTCTTTTGAAAAACATACTTCCAATTAGAGTTTAACCATGGATTTTGGATATATTTCATATCCATATAAATAAGATTTTTCACCAAAGGAAATCTTTTAATTCAAAGTTCAAGATAGATTTTTAAAAATCAAACCCAAAACAGCCCCCGATGATCTATGACGGCGTATGTTCAGTTTTAAGGTGTTCTTTGTGTTTACAAGTTTTATATCCTTATGTTAGCTTGACATACTGTCATAATACATGTGTTGAAGTATTTTAAAAGTCAAGTTAGAAGGATTAAGTTTGTTTGCGAACAAGTTTAGAAATGATCTAAACTATGTTCTTGTTGTTATTAGTTATAAACTCAAAATAAGATAGCTATATGAATATGAATCGAATAAGATTAGTTGGTATAAGGTGACTACCTCAAATCAATTGAACAAAGTTGCTGAGATAGAAGTGATGTTCTTGATCTTCAAAGAGTTTTTGAAATGGGTTCAAAAGATTGAAAGTATAAACTTGAAATGGATGATCTTCATGAAGTGTTCTTGAATGATTCTTATAAGATAATTATAGATTGGATTTTTGATCAAAAAGATGAAGATCTAAGAGTTCTTGGTCGTGGTTTATGAAGGAGGAAGGCATAAGAATGGAAAGATATGGTTTTATGTGTGTAAGTATGTAATATATATAAGTATATAAATGATATAAGTAATAATTTCAAAAGTAGTTTTGTATTTTTGTGTAATAATTGATACTAGCTTACAAAATATGTTTAAATATGTTTTCTAATCATTTAAAAAGTTGAAAATGATGTTTTCCTATTGGTATATACCAATAATAAATACATCTAGAAGTTGGGTATGATACGGTGTGAATACCGAATCAATACGTATAGAAATCTTGATGGAATTGAATGAGATTATGAGTATAGCTATCTTTGTTGAGTATAAGTATGTTAGTATATATGTACTTAAGTCCTTTAAAAGTGTATTAATTCATATTAATACAATACATATATATACATTTTAATTTAAAAGTTATTACAACGTTAATTGTTATATATATGTATATAGTCTTGAAGTCTTTAAGTTAGTAATCTCATTTTTGTATATAACCAATTATTAATATATGTAATGAGATACTTAAATATCATTTTAACAAATCATAAGTATATATATATATCCATATATACATCATTATATAATTATTTCAAATTATGACGTTCGTGAATCGTCAGACAGACTGGGTGGCCAAACGTTTGTATAAAAATCATTTCAAATAACCAAGTTTTAATGAGTTTGATTACTTAACATGTTGGAAACATTAATTATGTTAATATTAATCTTATATATATAGCGGAAAAATCCGGGTCGTTACACACCCCTCAAAAACAACTTCACCACCACTCCAAAATTCCCTCTTCATCATTGACAAATGATCTATAAAGATAAGATTACTACCGTTTTCGCGTTAGCAGCAAGGATTTGAGTCTTTATCAAGCCTATGACGATGGGTGCAACATGACTGGCTAAGAGTGTACTTCATTTCTTAGATCTATAGGGAACCCTAAACACTTGAATGATTTGAGTGACCCGTGAAAGCTAGCCTAAGTCATGTAACCTCCTCGCATGCTTGCAGAGATAATTTCAGTCCTAACATAGATGACTCACCCTATCTTTTTGCTCTTATAATAAAAGCAAACCGTTAGGCTATTAGAAAAGAAACGCCGAAAGGTTAAATGAGAGTTTGCTTGAGGACAAGCAAAGTCTAAGTGTGGGATATTTGATATCGGCTAAAAAGTCACGTTTTCACCCCGGTATTGAGGCCCAAAAACAAGAAATATTCCAACTTTGTCGGCAAAATACCCACTTCGTCGGTTATAATTGAAGAACAAGTAATTACGAAGACGGTGCAAAAAGAATCAAGAGAATCGGAGCTAAAACGAAGATTCTAGAGCGAAAACGGTGAAAGTCAAGAAATCAAGTTACGATCCAGGAAACAAAGGGCTGACCAGGCACCAATCCGGCTTGCCATACGGCTTGCCATCCGGCTTGCCGTATGGGTACGGCTTGCCAAATCCGCCCCACCATGCTTGCTGCCAACCCGGATCCGGCTTGCCGAGTACGGCTTGCCGGCCGGATTTGGCTGAATTTTCATGCTTATTTAAGGAGCTTTGTTCATTCATTTTCAACACACACTTCAATTCACTTCTTTCTCTCTCTTGTACAATATTAGCCATACTCTCAAGGCCTTCGACTCCGTGCGGGAAACCTAGTACCCGGAGAAGAACGCCGAAGATTGTATTAGGAGCGGTCTGGAGTCTTGAAGTTGTCACTTTTGTATTCAGAACTCGTTTAATCTACTGGTACTTCTATCCTTTATCTTATATAATGTTTATTGATATTATTGCCATGATTAGCGAGTAGTTATCTTTAGTGTATGCTATGATGTAACCAGTTATAATGCCGAAATAATATTATGGTTTGTGTATGTTGTTGAGATGCTTTCCGATTATGCTTTAAACTCAATCGCTTTTCCAACTAATAGAACGTAGTTATAGGCTCTGTTATTGGGAAGTCGCGAACCCCGATTCAGAGTACACTATCTGTGTCACCCCTTGGTAAGAGAAATCTCTCGGATACAACGTAAGATCGACTGAGGCACACCGGTTGTAGTAAGTCTATCGAGCTTTGGATTCCGACTGAGGACTCTTTCGTAGTGAAACATCTGACTAGACCCCTAGTACATTGTCGGTCCCAGACCATGCTGGTGTAGTCACTAAGCATATAAACTTCGTACGTGCACGCCGAAGCACAGCGGTTGTTGTAGGCTGTACCTCTGCTAAGTAAGGCCATGGAACACGGTTAGTGTTGACCAGTACACTGAACCATAACGCGGTCTCAAGCATTGCACCCCGCTTGAGGGATTCTTAGTTAATTAAGGAACTGTTTGTTTAGACGCATAAAGGATTGGACCGTTAGGATAACCGGACGTGTTCATGGAAGTCATCTAGACTTGGCCATGGTGTTCCTTTATGGTTGAACTCTTTTTAGGGCCTAACTATATTTTACCAATCATTAACGAAAGCATTGAAACACATCACGTCTCTCGGATACGGTAATCATGTATTCTATTACGCTTAAGAAAGTTTAGACTATTTTGGAACATTAATACGCCACCCAACCGAGTCGCTCAATTGGATGAGCCGTCTGAACGTGTATGCCTGTAGTCAGACTGCGCGGGCGTCGGGGGTAAGGGGCGTTGCTGTCTATTCATAATCTTCAAGCCTAACGCATTTCCCAGTGACATGTCTTATGACAGGGGTGTTTAGGACTAGTGTAATGAATACAAGGCCTCTGCCTATTCATGAGCCAGCATTCCACAATCTCGGCAGAATAACTGATGAAGTCATAGTATGCACTTACTTTAACCGTATCTGAATTACAAATTTTATTGCATTTACTTTATCTATCTTATCAACTAGAAAATCCCAAAAACAAATATTTACTACTCCCTAACTATCTTAGGTAGAATATAGGTTCGATGCTACTGATATCTCAAAAATACGACCCTAGGTCATACTTCCCTTACTTATAAGGAGTAGTAAGATTTAGGCCCCGCTAAATATAAATTTAAAACAAGTACCCTCTCCCACGAGTGGCTGATTCTGGCGAGCTGCGGCCTGATGACACCGTGCAAATAAAACCGTCCGTTTCGGCCACATCAAAGCCAATCAAATCTTAAACCATTGTCACACAGGACCAACAGGAGGGCATTATGGGCCTCAACTCACAGCAAGAAAAGTCTACGATGCTGGATTCTATTGGCCTACAATTTTCAAAGACGCACACCTTCTTTTCAAATCCTGTGATGCATGTCAAAGGGCCGGAAAAATAAGTCAACGAGATGAAATGCCGCAAAATGTCATTCAAGTATGTGAAGTATTAGACATTTGGGGTATTGATTTTATGGGTCCATTTCCAAAATCTCATAATAATCGCTACATTCTCGTTGCCATTGATTATGTATCTAAATGGGCGGAAGCACAAGCTCTCCCAACTAACGATGCACGAGTTGTAGTCAACTTTTTAAAACGTCTTTTTGCAAGGTTTGGAGCACCGAAAGCTTTAATAAGTGATCGGGGTACTCATTTCTGTAATAATCAACTTGAGAAAGTTCTCAAAAGTTATGGAGTAACTCATAAAATCTCAACCGCTTATCATCCACAAACAAGTGGACAAGTTGAAAATACCAACCGAGCTTTAAAACAAATTCTAGAGAAAACCGTAGGATCAAATCCGAAGGAATGGTCCATAAAATTGGAGGATGCACTCTGGGCTTTTAGAACAGCCTACAAAACTCCGATTGGTACCACACCTTTTAAACTCGTTTACGGAAAAGCATGTCACCTTCCAGTAGAAATTGAACACAAAGCATTTTGGGCTTTGAAGACATGTAATCTTGATTTACATGAAGCCGGACGTTTACGATTAAGTCAACTAAACGAATTAGAAGAATTAAGGAATGAAGCTTATGAAAATTCGTTAATCTATAAAGAAAGAACGAAGAGATGGCATGATAAAAGAATCAGAAGTTCAAAAGATTTTAAAAAAGGAGACCGTGTTCTTCTTTTCAATTCACGATTCAAGCTATTTCCTAGAAAATTGAAATCAAGAAGGTCTGGACCATTTATAGTCAAAAGAGTTTTCTCATACTGAACAATAGAATTAATAGATTCAAATGGGATTGAATTTAAAGTTACTGGTCACAGAGTTAAACATTACATACATGTTCCTAGGAAAGTTGACAATGAAATTAGTCATAATTTCATCACCAAAGAAAACCCTCAAAATGAAAACATAAATATGTTATCAACAACATATGAAAAACAAAAATCTGAAGAAGGGGAAGCTTCAAACTGGAGTGATGAAGAAGAATTTCTATACAAACCACCCATTCTAAGAAATAAAGAAAAATGTGAACAAAAAGTGAAAGAGCCAAGAAAAGATCACCCGGATAAGGTTAATAAACCAACAATACCTACTAAAGTGGGAGATCCAGGTGAATTTATCATTTTTTGTTTACTTAATGATGGTGCTATGTATAATGGACTCGCAGATTTAGGAGCAAGTGCAAATGTTATGCCGCTTTCCTTACACAAAAGATTAGGTGTGGGTAAATTAAAACCAACCAAAATAAGTGTTCAATTATTCGACCAAACTATTAAACACCCGGTTGGAATAGCAAACAATTTACTTGTTAAAGTGGGAAGTTTGACCTTTGTTGCAAACTTCATAGTTATTAATATGGAGGAAGACCTCAATATTCCTCTAATTTTAGGTCGCCCATTTTTAGCAACCACCGACGCGTTCATTGATGTAAGAAACGGTAGAATAACACTTAGGGATGGTGATAAATCAGTCACCTTTATGAACAAAAAGTTTAGACCTCCACCAACCAAAACTGTTGAACCAATAAAAATGCCTAAGTGTGGGGAAGATGAAGAAACACCTATTGAGGAACCGATAACAAAGAACCCCGATGATGATACAAAATTAGATAAACCCATTTTTAATAGTGCAACGAAGAAACTTTATAAACGGATTCAAGATGCTAGAAATAAGGGGAATTTTAAGTTATGTAACCGATTAATATCCAATTCATCGCCTGAAGAAAAAGCGATGTTAGTTGAATATGTGAATGCATCGGAGGAAATCACCAACTGGCTTAGAACAAAAGTCAGTGATAGGCAAGTTGTTGATAGTCCAATTGAAGATAATGAAGTTAATCACAATTTCAATACCACAGCTAATTAAGTATGGGGAGAATTAAGTCTTTTTAAGGATAATATGAATTTCTGTTAGAGTTAGATTGTCTGTTTTCGTTCTCGAAAATGGAACCCGATTGGTCTTTCCCTAGCAGACCCTAAAGAACTAGTCTTCTCCCCCCATTCTGAATTTTTTATTTCTTTTAGGTTTTACAAGATGAAGAATTCCTTTGATCTAAACCATGGTCTACTGCTACACGCTATGATTACTAAACGTAATAATGACGTACTCCCGAGTGAACTGATATGCTTAATAAGAGGCAAAATGGACATAGAAAGAAAAGAACTCAGGAACAATCATAATAAAATGCATTTTGGTAGAGGAAAATCAAAATCCGCAGCAAAAAGAAGAGGATGACACCTTGAAAAATGTTACAAATGCGGAAAATGGTCACATGAAGGGAAATGTTCAAACAATCAGACACATTCCAATACCGAGTTCGTTACTTTATGCAGAGAAGGACCGTACGTATGTCTAGACGAAAACTTATTAAACGCTCGCGGATACGCTTATGTAGCCATGGAGAACCAAATCGAAAGACTCTCCTATGAGTCAGCTAAAGCAGGTCACTGAGAATTCCATCTAGCAGGTAAGTATGTACAGTTTTTATTTTTATTTTTACTGCTTTTAACCTTTTGAAAATAAACGCTGAATCGTTCGCTATAAAGTATTAAATTGATATTTAATAAAATTAGGCATAAGCCGAAATTATTGATATCATACAAAAATTTAATGCATCACCGCGAAATTTACCGTTTATTCATAAGGTATAAATATCTTTAATCAATCAAACCAAAATATTTCAAAAATTCGTCATGAGTAAAACTAGGTTAGGGAACCAAAATTACTTTACCCAAAAGAGGGGCGTATATTTTTGATAATATTTGATTGATTAAAGTGGGATAAAAGACCAAAAAAAATTTTAATTTTATTTTCACCTTGTTTTTAAAATTAATATATAAACATTAAATTAATATTATAAATGTTTTTATATAAATATCTTTAAGTTATTAAATATTTTATAAAGTGATATTGAATATAAGTTTATAAAATTAATGATATAATACATTTTTAATCTTTTAATATGAATTTTTAATTTTATGTATTTAAGTTTGTGTGAATTTAAAAACAAAAATTTACTTTATTTCATTAAGTTAAAAATATGAGATTTAAAATTCGTCGTGAGTTGAAAACTAGGCCGTTGAGCCGAAATTGCTTTACCCAAGGGCGGGACGAGAATTTTATTATCATTATTTTTAATCTTATTCGATTTAAGGTATGTCAAAAACATAAAAAAAACCTGAAAATCTTTACTTTTAAAACCGCGCTTCAAAAAGACAAATTTTAAAATTTTGTCGAGGGACGGACTAGGGCATCATTCCAAAACGCCCCCATCCTAAAAAGAAACAAAATTTTTAAAATTTAAATTAATTTTATGTTTTAAGTAGTATAAGATTTTTATATAAAAAAAAACAGCGCGACTCGTGGAGCTTTTAAGGGAGTATGACCGCAACTCGCGGAGCTTTTAAAAACCAGAAAAAAATAAAAGGGATCGACTGATCAGACAGTCCCCAACATAACACACAAACACCCACATTTACAGCGAAAATACCCGAAAAATACCCAAAAACTCATCTCAAAATCGCATTTTAACACCGTTTTTCATCAAATCTTTCACTAAAAACATGTTGAGAAGGATGTTTTCAAAGAATTACTCAAGGAAACAGGTAAATTTCTACATCAAACACCCATTAAATCCGAATTATTTTAGTGTTCTTGAGCTATTTTTCTTAATTTGATTTTTGTTAATTTTTATTGTATTTAGTGTTAAATTGCTTGTGTATTATGCTTGTATAACCTAGATTGATGCTATTTAACATGATTAGAAGCCTTAAACTTCAAATTTTTAAGAATCTAGGGTTTGTGTTCTTGAGCAATTTGGGGCTTTTTGATATAAACAAGTTATGGCCGATTTTTGTCATGAATTATTGCTAAATTGAGTAGTGTAACATGTTTAGGTAGCTAAATGATCCAAACTTTGAGCCTAAACATGATTTTTGAGAATTAAAGTGGACTTTTTAAGTCTAAAATTCATGAACTTGATTAATTTGATGTAAATGTCATTTGAAACTTGTTTAATTACTAGTAATGATTATTTTGACATGTTATTTGAGTTGAATGCTTATAAACTTGGTGAACATTTTCGTATATACCTATTTGAAAAAATGTAGATTTGATAAAAATATGAAAATGAGCATGAGTTTGATATGAATTGAACATGTCATTGTAGTTGTTTCAAGTTATTATTTTGCTAACACTAATGCATATTTGGATGCACAATTTTTGTGTTTAATGTGTTTTGCAGAATGAAAGGGGTGAATCTTCATCCCAAGCTCGCTTTGCTCCTCCTGAAAATGCGAATCAACAGGATATTGATAGAATGTACAAACAAGATACACCTCATCCGATTATAACATTTTCAGATTTGCACGTGGAACGATTGCACCCAAACTTAAGATTGGACAGACATTGGATAGATTATCCAAAATACCAAAGAGCCTTACACACTTTTCATTCAAAGGCTGTTGAAGTACCTAGGGTTATAGATTGGGAACCGTTAGAAGCCGTAGGATTGGCCGAACGGATTAGAGAATTACTTACGCAAAGGTATGGTAATTCCACTTTTGATGACTGGGTACGATTATTTAACACACGTAGGTTTGTATATAAAGTTTGGTGTGAAGAATTATTATGTAGTATAGAAATAAATGATCAGGTAGCTACTTTGACCGATTCGACTTTTATTAGATTTTTGTTAGGAGGTTCGATGCGTTGCATGTCTCTACTAGACATGGCTCGGGCTTTATGTATATATACGCCCGAGGAGCTCGCATCTGCCGATTGTTAAGGGTTGATATTGAATGGTAGGAGAATAGATGAAAATTTTGATATGCATGAGGTATGGAGTCAAATGGCTAGCCATCACCGGTTTAAAGGGGGAGATTACTCTTATACGGATATAGATAGAGCCGAGTTAAGAGTAATTCACAGATTTTTAGCTAATTCGATTACACAGAGGGGTAAAAACAAGGAAAAGGTAAATGAGCAAGATTTATTTTACCATATGTGTATTCGAGACCCACAAAGCGCTGTAAGTATACCTTATTGTGTGGGTTATTATTTATCAGCTATAGTTAGGGGTTTGAGACCGAACAGTATAATAGGAGGTGGTATATTTGTTACATTGATTGCTGAGTATCTCAATGTGGATATAAGTCGGGGGGATTATTAGAAGAAGAAGCAGAACCCCGCGATATGATTGGTTTAAATGTTTATCATGGTGCTAAGGTCTTGAAAAGGCGAAATAACAGGGCAGTACCATATGTTGGGAGACATCCACAGGTTGAGAGAGGTCAACAGCAAGGTAATGTGGGAGGAGGAAATGAAAATCAAATGTTGCAAATGTTTATAGCTTCACAAGAATATGAAAATGCTAGACATCGAGCATTTGAAGATTGGCAATAACATCAAAACCACATCAATGCTTATTGCCAATATGCAGGTATACACTATTTTCCTACTCCGAAGCCTGTATTTCCTCCCTGGTCTATAGAGATACAACCACCGTATCCTACTTATAACCCAGCTGAAGCATTTCTTAACACATACGGTTATGCATGGAACCCATTCTGGTATCAAAATCAACCCCAGTCTCCTTAGTTTTTTTTTTTTTTTTTTTTTTGTAATGTTACTACATTTAACATTTATGTTTGTATTGTAATAGTTTTTATAATTTTATAACTTTTATTATTAGATTTTAATAATTTTTGAATGTGGGGTGATATACCCAACTTCAAAAATATGTATATATATATATGTTTGCAGTTTATCTTATGTACACAACAGGGTAAAACAACGCGTTTTCAAAGACTGGCATTAAGTTCAGCAAAAGCAACTAATTTTGACGACAAGATGCAAAATATATGTGAAATAACAACAAGACAGAATGAACAAATGATGTGCACCATTTATCATTCAACACAAAGAACAATATGTTTGGAAACTTTGGTAAAATTTAATCATTTTTCTACGCTAATCACCCTCAATAATTTAAATTGTTTTTGATTTCTTGCAAGTGACGGCATTGCAAGATCTTAAGTGTGGGAAGGGGTTAAATTCTTTCGGATTTTAAATTTTTTTTTTGATTTAAACACTTGGTTACCATTAAAAATACTAGTAACGCAGTAGTTGTATTAGAATCTAGTGCTCTCTGATAACAAAGAACAGCCCTAGTCTTATATACTGACTACCCACTTCTAGTAAAATTTTTCAAAATTTTCAACTAAATGAATTCAAAATCATGTTTATACATATTTATGATCGATGAAAACTAGGTGTTAATACTGATCAATCCTTAATTAATCATGTTACTTAATTACGGATTGAGTGCAATAAAATTATAATGGTGTATGGGATGTTGTGCAACTATTTTGGGCCCCGATGATCGTTTTTCACTTTAGCAATCAAGTGATCAACCACCCCGACCCGGTCTTCGTTATCGATTAGCATGATTCACCTTAACTCAATGTGAAAAGTCCTTGGGCAAAGTCACAAGTGAAATTCACAATAGTCTTAGGCAAATGTCCGAGAATCAACAACCTATAAATGAGAGGCCACGCTCTCTATTTATAGTACCCGTGATTTCCGCGGTCTGCGAGATGCTCCGCTCTCCGCAGAAATCAGCGAGTCGAACCGCGGTTTTGTATTTCAGCGAATACCTAACCGCAGTGATTGTTTTTAGCGAGCACCGCATAAATGTACATTATAATTCGCGTAATTCTTGCTCTTGTCTTTAGCAATAAAAATATACATATACAATGCTATGTATATGATCAAGTCCCCCCAGTTTATTATGATGCATTTTGCGAAGTTAATGCATCATGATAAACTCTAAATTTTGCATTTTTCGCAGTTAATTTCGCAGAAAGTTATTTCGCACTTGCATAGTTACCGTTGCAAAAGTTACCGTTATGCAAGCTAACTCAAATGTTACCGTTTGAGTTTTTACAACGGTTAATTAATCCGTTTGCTTAGCACTATATATATTTTGATCACAATCACCATCGTCACACCTTCTTCTCTTATTTCCGCATTTTCTCAATCAACTCGCTCACTTACTTACAATTCGTTTAGCATTCTCGATTATTATCAAAACATCAATCATAACCATGAAGATGGATAAAATTAGCCGCAAAGTAGATCCGAAAACTCTTATCAATAAGCTACTAACTAGCCCAGAAGCAAAGGGGGCATCATCTGGCCGTCCCATTAAACAAGAGAAACTTGACGTTCCTCTTGTTGATTTGACAGCTAAATCTCCTCCCTCTGAATCAAGCTTAGGAAAACGCCCGCAGGAAACTCCTCCCTCGGTTCAAAGCAAGAGGGCGAGAGAGAGTTCCCCCCTTTTTGATAATCCGGTCGCAGCGGATTATGGAGGGGAACAGCAAACTGGTATGAATCCAAACTCTTTGAGTAAAACCGCTGTCTAAGAATTTGCTTATTATAGTTGGTATTCATATACATTTATTGTTTTGCAGAAGGCACGACCTTCGATCCTCTGTTTCCCAGCCCCAACACGGCGGCCATGATTACTGACTTGTTTCGCACTCCTCCTGAAGCATATGGAGTGCGAATCGACGGGCTATCTGGATACACGTATGCATCTGCGGGCGCTGCAGCAGACCAGCGCGAGCAGATGAAACTAGCAATTCCCGGTGAACTTCGCCGTGAATTCGCTAAACGTTCTGCAGTTGACGCACATAATAGTTTCGTTCAGAACTTTTATATGTGTTTCAACTCAGCGTACGACATGATTGTGCGCGAAGAGCAATTCTTCAATGTCCTTGCCGATGAAAAGCAAAAGTTCAGCTCTGAGCGAATCAGAGCTGAAAATAGCGAAAATCAAGCTGCGGATTTAGCTAATCAACTTTCTACGGCGAAAGCTACCGCCGCTGATTTGCAATCTAAGGTTTCAGCTGCTGCTGAAACTGAAAAGCAATTAGAGTCAACCGTGTCTTCCCTGCAAGGGGAAATTAAAAGGCTTACAACAGAGCGCGATGATGCTCTGTCCAAAGCTGCTGCTGCTAAGCAGGAATTCTCGCAACTCCGCCGTCATTTGCCGGAGTTTGCTAAAAAGGTGCTCAACTCGGAGCCCGTAAACGCGCGTTTCAACATTTACGCTTCTGCCATTCAGTTGCGCGAAAGGGTAGAATTTTTTCATGAAATTGCGCCGTTTTGCACCATTCCAGATCCAATCCCTCCCGCAATTGATGACCGCATTTGCGGTCTTAATGATGCGCGAAACGCGGCTGCGGTGGCAGAAGCAAATTTATCAGACATCCCTATTGACAAAGTCGTCGCGATCAGCTATGAGGAGGATGCAACAGCCCAAGACATCATAGCGTTAGACTTGTCAAAGCTAGATTAGGGACTTGTAATAGCACGCAGCTATCTCTGCGGTTTATTAATAAAATTTCAGCGTTTTTAACTTTTTATTCGCGAGTACTCAATTTGTATAGCGCTTTTAATTTTTAGCAATATCCATAACACAAACTTGTCCTTTGCAATTTCCAACACATTATTATTGTGCACATAATAAGTGCGTACTTTCGCGAAACAATTTGTATGCGTATATACTTATACGTTATGAATCTTCTAAGTCCGCCGTAACGATCCTTAGGCATTATTAGCATTGCGAAGCATCTAAATATTGGCAAGATCAAATATTTAGGATATAAGATTCCTTTCGCAACAATTCGCATGCAAAAGTGGGCAATGTCATCACTTTGCTGTATAAACAATGCGGAATATAAAAATATGAGATTAACTGCAAAACATGTCATATTTATTCGCATTACAATTTTCGCATACTTTTACAAGTGACTATTCTTAAGATTTCAACAAGCGTGATCAAGACTTGCAAAAAATTAAAAACAAGTACACTCAATAAGTATTGCAGCCATGTGCACTGAATTTTCATTTCGCAATTTTTACATTTACATTTGATAGTTTCCGCAAAACTTATGCATAATATCGCTTTAAAAGTACAGCATGCCATGCATTCGGCAAAGTTCGCCCTTCCATGTCCGCGAGTTTATATGAACCTGCCGCATTAATTTCCACAATTTGATAAGGGCCTTCCCAATTAGGACCCAATTTGCCTTGCTTTTCTGCTCTACTTGCCTCATTATTACGCAGTACCCATTCACCTATAGCGAATGATAATGCTCGTACTCGCTTATTATAGTATTTAGCGATTTGTTGTTTATTATTTGCTTCGCGAATAGCAGCCATTAATCTCCGCTCTTCTATAAAATTGAGATTTTCACACAACGCAGAATCATTTGCTTCTTCATTAAAGTTAGCGATTCGATGCGTCGGTACTAAAATCTCAGCGGGAATTACTGCCTCAGAGCCATAAACCAAGCTAAATGGAGTTTCGCCTGTGCTCTTTTTGAAAGTTGTGCGATGTGCCCATAACACATTAGGTAGTTCGTCTACCCAGCCAGTTCGTTTTTCGCACAATCGCTTTTTGATTCCGCTTACAATATCGCGATTTGTTACTTCGCACAAACCATTAGCTTGCGGGTGCGCGACCGACGTAAACTTTTGCATAATGTTTAGGTCAGTGCACCATGTCTTAAATGGATCTTTCGCTATTTGTGCGCCATTATCGCTTACCAGTTCTCGCGGAATACCGAATCTACACACAATGTATTCCCACACAAAATTACGCACTTGCACACCAGTAATAGTGCGAACCGCTTTCGCTTCAACCCATTTAGTAAAATAATCAATAGCAACGATCAGGAACTTAACATTTCCAGGCCCTGCAGGAAATGGTCCCACAATGTCGATCGCCCATTTACTAAATGGCCAAGGCGAATTAACAGGAATCATGTCATGCCTCGGCATTCGATTCTGCGGAGCATGTCTTTGGCAACTTTTACATCGTTTAACAATTTTTGCCACATCGCGGTATAGGGAAGGCCAAAAGTATCCCATCCGCATAATTTTCGCAGCTATAGTCTTATAGCCTGAATGCAACGCACAAGTACCATTATGTACTTCTTCAACAAGCATTTCTGCCTCAATTGGACCAACACAGCGCATCATTGGTCCGCAGTATGATTTGCGGTATAAAACATCATCTTGAATGATGTACATTGGTGCTCGCTCTCGCACTAGCCTAGCTTCGCGGCTATCTTCTGGCAAAACATTATTGCGGATATATTGCAAGATTGGTTCCATCCAATTTGGCTGTACTTCCGTAACAGAAGCGATCATTAAATCACTATCAATTGATTTACTTGGCAATTATTCAACCCACACTTGCTTTTGAAAGTGCGAAAATGTTAGAGCAGCTAGCTTGCTCAGAGCATCTGCCTTTTTGTTTTGACTTCTTGGTACTTGCGCGAGTTCAAATTCTGCAAATCGCGCAGAGGCTTCTTTTAACAAACTCAAGTACTTCTGCATAGAAGGATCATGTGCCTCAAACGATCCGCTGAATTGATTCGCTACAAGCTGCGAATCTGTGAATGCGCGCAATTTTGAAATATTCATTTTCTGCGCGATATTTAAGCCTGCAAGCAATGCTTCGTATTCTGCTTCATTATTTGTCACATCAAAATTAAATCGCAGTGCATAAGTATGCTCTTCGCCGTTAGAGCTTACCAAAACTAAACCCGCACCTGCTCCTTCCGCACAAGAAGCACCATCAGTATATAATTCCCAAGTGTCATTATTCTCTGGTTTTAGCGCAGTTCGCTCATTGATCACTTCCAATTCTCCAGACAATTCTGCGAGATAATCTGCCATAACTTGTCCTTTTTCCGCGCTTCGCGGAAAATAGGATATTTGATATGCACCTAACTCAACTGCCCATAACGCGAGTCTACCAGATATTTCTGGTTTTGTTAAGACTTGCCTTATTGGCAGATTGGTCAACACATGCACTGGATGCCCTTGAAAATATCTGCGTAATCTTCGCGTTGTAAGAATTAGCGCATATACAAATTTTTCGATAGGCGCATAGTTTATTTCGCTCCCTGTAAGAGCTTTGCTAACAAAATACACTGGCTTTTGTATTTTGTTTCTTTCCGCTATTAAAACTGAGCCAAACGCTTCATTTGCTACTGAAATATAAAGATATAGAGTTTCGCCATGAATTGGCGCTGTTAATGTAGGCAAAGTTTTCAGCAGTTTTTTCATTTCTTGAAACGCAGAGTCTGCTTCCGCTGTCCAAGTAAAATTCTTCTGTTTCAAGCAACCTTTTAATGTTTTGAAAAATGGCAACTGTCGCTCAGCGGCTCTAGACAGAAAACGCGTTAATGCGGCTAATTTTCCCGTTAAGCTTTGCACCTCTTTAACCGTTTTCGGCGCAGTCATATTTTCAATAGCCGCAATCTTTTTTGGATTAGCTTGAATACCTTGTTCTGTAACAAGATATCCTAAAAACTTGCCTTCAGTCTCGCCAAAACTGCATTTTAGCGGGTTGAGCTTCATGTTTATCTCACGAAGTTTATCAAAAGTTTCGCGCATATCTTCAGTTATTCGCTCTTGCGTTGTGCTTTTGATGACTAAATCATCGACATAAGCTTCAAGGTTACGCCCTATTTGCTTATCAAACGCGGTATCAATCAAGCGTTGATATGTCGCACCCGCATTGATTAATCCAAAAGGCATCATGATATAGCAATATATACCTTTGCCAGTGTGGAACGCGGTTTTATCTGCGTCCTCCTTCGCCATAGGAATTTGATGATAACCACGCGCCGCGTCCAGAAAGCATTTATATGGAAACGCATGCAAAGATTCCACTTTTAAATCGATTTCTGGCAGCGGATAATTATCTTTTGTACACGCTTTATTCAGATCTTTGTAATCAATACACATTCGCCAAGAATTATCAGGTTTTTTGACCAACACTGGATTCGCGATCCATGATTGGTATTGAACCTCGCGCAAAATTCCAGCTCGCACTAATTTTGTAACCTCTTCGCATAGCCATTTAACGCGATCTGGAGCCATACCCCTTCGCTTTTGCACCACAGGTTTTAACGCTGTGTTTACATTAAGCTTGTGTTCCGCGACATGACGCGGAACACCAGTCATGTCATTTTCGCACCAAGCAAAAACGTCCATGTACTCTATAAGCAATTGCACAATTCGCTTTCGAGTATCCGCACTTACATTACGGCCTACTTTTATTTTTTGCTCTGGATATGCAGGATTAACAACCTCCATGCTATCCACATTGTCCGCACTATTTTCGAGTTTCTGGCCTGCAGCTTTAACATTTACAGCCGCACAAATTGGCATAATGCTCGCTGAGCATATTGTGGCAACTCCTTTGCATGTTGGAAATTTAATCATGCCATGAATTGTAGACGGTACAATTCCAAACCTACTTATTGCGGATCTTCCTAGCAGCATGTTATAGCGAGAAGAGGCTCGCATAACATAGAAGTCTAACCGCGCTTGTCGTGCTAAAGTATCATCGTTTACATCGGCTAACTCGATGTTCAACGATAAGACACCAACTGGCAAAGAAAACTCTCCCGCAAACCCGGTTAGCGAAACCGCGGTCATTTGTAGATTTGCTTTAATATCCTCTGGCAATTGAGCAAAGCACTGCTCGTAAATAATGTCAACGCTACTGCCGTTATCAACGTGAACTTTCATGACGGTGATATTAGCGTCCGCAATTTTACACGCTACTACTAACGGCATTTCAGAAAAATCATCGCTCTGCATATTTGGAAAGCTAATTGGCGTAGATTGCCAATTATTATACATCTTAGCGGATTTTCGCTTTTTTCCTCTTTTTTGAGCATTTGTTCGCATAGTGGCCATGTTATCACTATTGTTAGCCATTATTTACTGCCAATTATGATACACCTGCAGTTCATCACAACAATAACACGACTTAAAATTAAACCGCTTAATTAATTGTTAAATCAGCGTTTAAACAAAAAATTTCAGCTTAATTTTATAAAACGTGTCCCACGGATGGCGCCAATTGATCAATCCTTAATTAATCATGTTACTTAATTACGGATTGAGTGCAATAAAATTATAATGGTGTATGGGATGTTGTGCAACTATTTTGGGCCCCGATGATCGTTTTTCACTTTAGCAATCAAGTGATCAACCACCCCGACCCGGTCTTCGTTATCGATTAGCATGATTCACCTTAACTCAATGTGAAAAGTCCTTGGGCAAAGTCACAAGTGAAATTCACAATAGTCTTAGGCAAATGTCCGAGAATCAACAACCTATAAATGAGAGGCCACGCTCTCTATTTATAGTACCCGTGATTTCCGCGGTCTGCGAGATGCTCCGCTCTCCGCAGAAATCAGCGAGTCGAACCGCGGTTTTGTATTTCAGCGAATACCTAACCGCAGTGATTGTTTTTAGCGAGCACCGCATAAATGTACATTATAATTCGCGTAATTCTTGCTCTTGTCTTTAGCAATAAAAATATACATATACAATGCTATGTATATGATCAAATACCGAAATTGTCGTTACCTCGGAAAGGACATAAATTGAGAAACAACCCAAAACGTTAGAATTCATTTAAAATGGAATAGAAGAAAATAAAAAGGCAAAGAAAGGATAATAAAAACCAAGTGTGGGAAAACTTTACCAAGTTATTCAAAACATATATCACGTATTTTTGTACAAATAACTGAAAATACTTTTGTTTTGGACGATAATCAACTATTTTACCCAATGAAAGAAAAGAAAAGATGGATCTACACGATGAATCAATTCCATCAATTAAAGGAAGTAAAGTCTTCCGAAAAAGACACGCGCTTCTTGATTTAGGTCAAGAAGTTGTCGTCCAGACCAGCTGTAGGTTGACGAAAAATCTAGAAAAGTCATCTCTAAAATCAGGAGGAAATCCACGGACCTCAGCATCAAACAGGGTCGCCAAGTGGTCAGATTTATCCTAACCATGAGAAGGATTTATCTCGTACAATGGGGGGCACCGTGCAAATTAGCTTGATAAGACTAATGAATCAGATCCCCAGAAAAAGGATAATCTCCTTAAAGATTAAAAATCAGCTTTTAAGACTGATATTACTCAATCCTTGAGATTGACCTTAAAGATTGAGAATTCAAACTCATGGAATTCGATGATATCTAAACTCGAGCTTGAACGAGAAAATATTTTGAACAAAATTATAAACCGATTTGTTTTCTGAAAACCCATTTTCAATGCGTTCATTACCATTGAACGTAAAATCCTAGGAATTCACCTGGAATTCATTAGGTCACCTGAACCAAATCGGGTATCAACCATAAGAACGATGGTTGCATAGCATGGTCGGAGACAGGACCTTGTGCCAGACCGAAAAATTATAGGATGATCTTTACTATTGCTCCTACCAAGGATAGTACTAGCATCTGACACGTTAAAAGACCATAATCATCTGCATGTCACGGGACATTGCCTTAACAGTTTCTTGTTCATCGCTTTTCTTTTACAACCGGACGGTAGTTTACCGAAAGGTAATATATGGAACAAGTAAACTGGATATGTGCTTTCCGATATAGGGATAGCAGTGGATTACACGAACCTAAAAGTTTTTAGCCAAAATATTGATCCACAAATATATTTTGCAACACCGATGGTGGATCAAATCAGAAAACTTGTCTAGGTAAATCTAGCATGAATTTTCAAAAGATCAAATGTTTTCATAAAGATCCAATTTCCTTAAGGATCTAAATTTTTATAGTCATGTGGAACTGTAAACCGCCTTTCAAATGCGCACTTTGCTTTGGAAACCGAAAGTAAATCGGCTATTTGATTGAAAGTGTCGTTGACCTAAACCCGAGGCAACTGTGGATGACACACCCACCTTTAACCATATCGTTACTATCATTGTTCATACCGCCGTATTGAATTCACTGATGTACAAAGTGTGAAGAATAAAGAAGTGATTCAAGTATTTTTATTTCAAGACTATATTGCTTGAGGACAAGCAACGCTTAAGTGTGGGAATATTGATAATGCTAAAAATGAACATATATTTTATAGCATTATTCCTCAAGAAAGACAAGATTTTAGTTGCAATTGTTCTATTTACAAGGGATATTCGTTTAAAATATTAAAAGGTGAAGACAAAAGACAGATTCGACAAATTGAAGACGAAAAGGTCCAAAAAGCTAAAAAGTACAAGATACAATCAAAAAGGTTCAAATTAATGATGAAGAACGTCTAAAAATGACAAGATTACAAGTTACAAACCGCAAAGTACACGATATAAAATTGTACGCAAGGACGTTCGAAAATTCGGAACCGGGACATGAGTCAACTCTCAACGCACGACGCAACGGACCGAAAATTACAAATTAATTATGTATATAATTATAATATAATATATAATTAATTATATAAATTATATATTTATATTATATTTATATTATATTTATATTTAAAAATTATGTCGGCAAGTAAGAGTCCAACGATGAGCTGTAATTCCTTTCTCCGCGACTCGCGGCAAATGATGAAGAAAACCTCCGCAACTCGCGGAGGTCCCTGGGACCAAGACATCTATAAAAGCCAGCGAAGTTTGATCGTTTTAGATATCCTAAAAAAAAATCTAATCTATCTCTCTATCGTAATATTAATATAAATATTATAATAATAATTTTAATTTTAATTCTAAATTATAATAATAATAAGATTATGATAGAAAATATTTTGAGTGTATAAGTCGAAATTTTGTCCGTGTAATACTACTCTATTATTAATCAATGTAAGTTATGTTTATATTATTTTCATTAATGTCTAGTAGCTAATAATACCGAAGTAATCATGATGTTGGACTAAAAATACTAAAAATGGGGTAATTGGACTTTGGACCATAATTGGGGTGTGGACAAAAGAACGACACTTGTGGAAATTAGACTATGGGCTATTAATGGGCTTTATATTTAATTAACGATACCTCGTTAATTTTCTATAAAGGTTATGATTTTATGTATCCATAAATATCCATATACGCTTAATCGGACACGGTGGGCGGGATATTTATAAGTACAAATTATTGTTCATTTGACCGGACACGTGGATTTGACCGGACACGTGGATGGATTAATAGTCACTGGACTCATTAAAACAGGGGTGGATTACATTCAAGGGTAATTGGTGTAATTGTTAACAAAGTATTAAAACCTTGGAACACACGCAGTCGATAACCTGGTGTATTCATTAAACAAAGTATTAAGACCTTGTTACAGTTCGAGTCCCCAATTAGTTGGAATATTTGACTTCGGACATAAGGACAATTTGACGAAGAACCTCGCACTTATAATTATGACCGTTGGACCATTATGGACAAAACCGTATGAACATATTAAATAATCCAGGACAAAGAACAATTAACCCATCGGACTAAACTAAAATCAAAAAGCCAAACATCATGATTACGGAAGTTTAAATAAGCATAATTCCTTTATTTTCATATTTAATTGCACTTTTAATTATCGCACTTTAATTTCTGTCATTTTAATTATCATTTATTACTTTACGCTTTAAATTAAGTTGTATTTATTTTTAATATTTTGCATTAGGTTTTAACTGTTATTTAAGTTTTAAAAATCGACAAACCGGTCATTAAACGGTAAAACCCCCCTTTTATAATAATAATACTACTTATAATTATTTTATATAAAAACTTAATAATATTGTGTGCGTTAAACTTCTCGAGCTTTCCCTGTGGAACGAACCGGACTTACTAAAAACTATACTATAATACGATTAGGTACACTGCCTATAAGTGTTGTAGCAAGGTTTAAGTATATCCACTCGATAAATAAATAAATAACTTGTGTAAAATGTAGCATATTTAATAGTATTTCGGAACAAAATTAATACTATTTCTAGCTTGATTAGTTACCGTATCACCCAACCCTTTCGTATAACAGCAGTACGAGGATAGTTAATCTACAAGCAAATATTCCCCGTATTATTATATTAAATGAAATCTCAATGCACAGTAACTATGCAGTTAACAACAGAATTAAACCACATCATATTTAGCATGAACTGTTTTCCTATCTGATATTCAATATGTAAATGTGTAAACAGTTAGAAAACAATGAATAGTTACTGCAAAGAAGCCACTCTTATTTTTGCCCATTGAAGGGTTAGATGACCTTCGATGACCCTAACTTAATGTTAGGTTAAATACGGTGATGTAAGTGCTCAAGAAAGCAAAGTACATAGCATGATCAACATTGTCCATCGCTTGCATAATGTGTTCAAACAACATATTTTTTTTCTTCTTTAAATCATAACGATTTGGGTTTTGTTGTTGTTGTTGTAACGATCATACAATTTCATAAGTTCTGCATACATATATTAGTCAAAATACAAAATATTAACCAGTTGTAGAGTAGTGTAGGTTCGAGTGTTTTGTACCTGGTAACACAAAGTAGGAGCAACCATGAAATAAACCAGACTTTTGAAGTTTACATCGTAAAATAACTCTGTATCTGAAGATGAGGACTTCGATTCTCCCTAACAACAAAATAAATGCATGTACATGATAAAATATATAAATTAGTAGTCTAAAAATATCCCCATAGAATAAAATGTTCGATGAGTAATTTAGGTTGCATTTAGTTTCCAATCATAACATTCATAATAGATGGGGGTCTGATAAAAGGGTGCAATGGGAATGAGGAATAAATTCTTAAACCAAGCTCTTAAGAAGGGTATGAAGGGTTTTAAAAGACATCAATAATCAACCCCATTTCATCAAACTGATACTTGAAACTAATCACCAACACGAGGTTATGCTATTTGGATCAATGAAAAGCTGAAGGGGAGACTTTCAAACAATTACCAATCCAAACAAAGCTGAAAGCAAATAGGATCATCTTACAACATCTAAAAATCTTGCTTCTGACACGAATCTTGCTTCTGTATTTGACTAGCATTCACTGAATACTACAACAACTATCCTAATCACAACCTTTAATCGGGCAGCTCTTATGTGACAAATATGTTACTATATATACGTAGGTACTAACCCTCGTTATAACGTTAAGAAAATATAACTACTTACCCTGTATTCTAAGATTGATCAGTCCCTAGCACTTGGTTATAGCCACGTGAGTAATTGGAATGGGTGATATGTGAATTAGACTTCTAAACCCGACAAGGTCTCAGCATAACAATGGTATAAGTTTTAAGTAAGAAATATAGTACCCGAAAATATATCAATACATTATATTCATTATAATAAAGAAATCAAATATAATGAAATAGACATACCTTAAAAAGCAAGTGTATAACGGAAAGGATATTTATCATTTCACGAAGAGCAGCCGAAAGATATTCAACAACAAATGTTGAAACTGAGGCCCGTGTTAGACACGGTTCCCTTAAAACAGATTCGCCGTCTACACGTTGCTTGTTTCCCAGGGTACAACGACCGAAGCAGTAGTACTACCGGACCTGAACCATATGCCTGAAAAAGTTGTCTACATTGTTCTTTGTAAGCCAACACACATGACCAAATTTGTTTGGTCCAAAATGTGATGGACACTATTATGCTTGTAGAAAAATTATGTGAACGTGAGTTTGTGTGTGTTTTCCATAAGCCAAATTCATCATCCCACAACTAGAGAATGCATCTCTATATATTATGTCATGGGAGAAAACAAAAGGATGCTCAATTAATGACAATAAAATGTCATTATAATTGATAAGTAAAAGATTGTGATAAGTCACAATAATTGTAACCATTAAACACACTCTTTAACATCAATTTTAATTCATACATCATATTTAATCGATTTTCTAATAAATCAATTAAATTTTCCAACAATCCCCCACATGAATGAAATTGATAACCAAAACAATAATGTTACCAAACTTCTCATTCAACACAACTCACTTCAACATCTCCTTGAGCATCGATATATCATTCATTTGCATCATACTTTGGATATATTACATTATGTTATGCAGCCTTGGCCACCGACTACATAACCACAATCCAAAGTCTACGAAAACCTTATTTTTGCCTAAATCTTTCATCAAGAGTGCAACTGAATGTAAATCGATTTCTCAAACACACAAATTTCAACAAGATTTTCAACAGTTGAACCCTGCATAGGAAGGTAGGTGTTACCCTTTGAACCTTCCCTTATGAAATGCACTTAGTCTCCTAGCTCACAGTAGACGTGATGTGTTTGAACTGGTCTGCTACTTGTGTAGACGACAATACACTTCACACAGGATTCTCCCTGACATTGTCAAGTCCTCATAGTCGTGTCCATTATGGTCCTGGAACACTAGCCTGGTTCTGCAAGAGCTATTAGGAATTATGCCCCTTTAATTCCATTCGAAGCGACCCCACTTCTCTCTCACATAGGTGATTTCTTAAAGATCTTTATTCGCCTTAAGGTTATATCTTTAAAATCATTAAAAGCCAAAAGCTTATCCTCATATAATGTCACTGTTATTTATTGGAATGGACTGGGAAGTTAAATAACTCCCTCAACTGATTTTGGAGGTTTATGAACTCCCCCACAGTGACCACTCTTAGTTTATACAATTAGGTTGTCCTATTGAACCCAGATCTTGGAATCTCAAGTCAACTGGGTTAGGTTTCCTTCATATAAACTATCATTTCAAGGGCTTTAGTCTCATTCCACAACATAATCTCTTCTCAACCCCATGGTTGTCGGATCCGAATTGTTATCATTGAACTCTACAAAGTTCACTAAGATAAACTACAAAGAGATTAGTTGTTCTATTGTAATTATATTGACTATGTCAAACTTAATTACCATCACTGGCTCAAAAGATAAAGAAATTTAAAATCAACTAGATGCTTACTTTTGGCCATCCAATTAATCATGAATCATGTACTGGATATCAAAATGCAAGACACCCCCACATTTACATGGCTTTGTGTTCAACTTACACAAGTGGTAGGTTAATGCTTATCCTTTCAAAGCTTCCCCCACATGTCTTGCAAGTTGATATATAGTCAACCATAATCATATACATCAAATATGATTCTTAATCAATGATATAGTCAAATGCCCCCACATAAGATTTACATCTTTTGTGTTTCATATTTTAACACATATTGAGCAATTCTCAGTCATATTCTAGGTTGGACCTAGAGACATCGAATTTAGAAAACTTAATCAAGTTTTCGCACTCAAATTACACTTGCAAATTTGAATTCCAGTTAAGTAATTCAACTTTAGGCAATTGAAAAATCCAAGATAATTTAACAAAACAGATATCTTTATGTTTATAATTATCTTCGGATTCACATTTATGATCGACTTCCATATTAAATGGAAATAATCCATATCATTGTCATCAATAATTTGGTTTTACAAATATATCAGACCCTTCTGAACTGAATGAACATGGATTTTGTCATAACATAATTTCCACACAATGGAATGTTCATTGTTAATAGATCTCTGCAGGTGATCATCATTAACAACTCTAAGTCTGGCATGCCGTAGACTTTAAGACCAAAGCATGAGAATAGAAGATGCATCACTCTACTTCTCCATAGCTTTCACTCACAAGGAATCTCATACCATGTTCCTTGTATCATGAAAAAATCCACTTTAGACAAAGACACCATCATGAGTGTCTTATAAACAATACCTCTTATCAATCATTCAGTCTCACTTCATTCATATGAATAATGAAGTTCCTCTAATTCTCTTTCAGAGAATTTCTCTTGGACATCTTCAGAATCCTTATCACATAATTCAATTTATCATCCAAAGATAAACCGAATTAATTTCAACATCATAATCTTATGACGTTCACTCATCGAGGGTACATATAATTATAATTATTTATTATAATATTAACCTCTTAATGCCATGTCACTTATAATGTATTCCGACACTTAATCGTACACTCAAGGTAGAAGTTTCTACCGACAGATTTATTAATCTCGTTAGGCTCTACATTATAGTCTCGAATCTTTAATTTACATAAGGAATTTTCTAATTAACATGCGTGTCGTAATCACAAATTTGAATCACATCTTACAAAATGTATTGAAATAATCCATGTCATATAATGACATAGCTAACTTCTTTCCAACTATTGTCATGACTCATTTTTGAAGGCGGTAAAACTCAAAACCTTTCTCTTACAACTCCGTTAAAAAATATAATTATAAAGAGGGGAAATTATTCAATTTATTAAAACTCTTTTTCCTTGAAAAGTAGTAGGTTTATATCATAGATGAACCAACCAAAACTATTTCATTTCTAGTTTTTGTACTAAAATATAATTTAACGGGTACAAAAAATCTCATGACAATCTATAGAAAGAAGCCTCATACATTTTCATTGTCCTTTCCGATTTAATGATGGGATATGTCGATATTATCCCTAATTATCATTATCTCATTCAAATGATAACCAATACAATCAGAAATGACCGACAAGTCATTCTTACTCGTGACTGAACTAATACGAAAGTTCCAAGGATCACACCTAGGTTAAACCAAATAGGTTTCAACCACCAGAAATGACCACCAAGTCATTCTCACTCGTGATCATCCACTGAACTAATATGGAAGTTCCAATGATCACAGTTAAGTTGAACCAAACAGGTTTCAATTAAACATGTTAAACCAAACAGGTTTCAACTAAACATGTTAAACCAAACATGTTTTTCACACTCATGAGATATGTAATATATCCACATAGTTCTAATCACAGCCCTTTCGTAGAATGCAAATCAGTTCTTCAAGTTGAAGATCTTTACATCCATTGTCTCATATGCACGTTTCATTAAGAGACTAAAACAATTTAGAACAAACAACAATATGTTCTAAAGTTTTACCATCAAATAGTTAACAAACTACATCGTCATCGCGTAGTAGGCTGTTTATCTCCTGTTAACTATTATAAAAAATTACTTCAAAATCTCACGTCTTGAATACGTTTATATTCAAAACCCAAAAGGTAATAAACCTCCTATTTTGAATACCATTATATTTCAAGACCAATAACGTATTAAACTTCATTTTGAGGACCATTATCTTTCAATATAAATAAAGTACTGGATCTTACAGTTTAAATACCAATTATATTCCAAACTAAAGGAGGTACAAAACTATATGTTTTGAATATAACAATATTCTGAAGGTACTAAACCTTACAACATAATGGAATATAATCCAAGACCCAACAAGTCATTAGAACTTATATTTTGAATAAATTTTTACTCCAAAACAATATGTTTGAATTTTTTCTCAAACTACATCATGTTTTTAAATCCATCATCCTAATTTTTAACAACTTAGATATGTCAATATCTTTACCATATGTAAAGAAACGTCTTGTGTAGAAACACACTTTACATATCTTTAATAAGGACCATGATTTATCCAAAAACGTTCAAAATTCGTTTTAACCATTTTCACATAACACATATATTTTGTATTTCAATAAAGTTAATTCATACTTGGCACATGAAAACGTTTTCACGAATCCCGTTTTTTAGACTACTGTTATGAACCTTTCCTAAAATAATGTCGTGCATAACAAACTCTGCAAAATATCCGTTTGTCAAAAGACCAAACTTATTTTCAGCATTATATAGAAATATACTCGATACAAACCACCGACTTGTCAGAGGATAAAACATATAGCCAACCTCATATGTAGAAACAAACTCTACTTAAATGAGATTATTTTGTACCCATTAATTATACGTTGCCTCTTCAAATATCCTTTTTCAAACCACGATTTGATTTAAAACTTATATTAAACCCTTATGTAACAAATATTGTTACAAGTGTGGCAAAAAGATATAAAAAAAACGCATTCAGTTTGCCATAATGATCATATTATGTTTACCACATTCTTTGGACACAAATTCCACACATATTTTATTTAAACAGTCTTCGATCACCTCTTCATACTACTTCAATACACAAAATTTTGTCAAAACCATACTTGACAAAACGTCATATTAAACTAGGAATTTATTTTCAATTCCAACCAAGTTTACATTTCCAAAAGCTATTTAATCGTTATAAAACAATCGTTATGAACACTCTTTAATAACTTCACAAATGAAACATATATTATTCTGAAGAATATGAAGTGTAAACGACGTTTACACCAAAAAAAAAAAATTCTTCATCTATTAGATTTATAAATATTTCAAAAATGGCCATGATGTTTCTTAAATTATTTACTCCGTATATACTACACATCAAAGCCATAGTAATATAACAAGCCAAAGTAAAATGATATCCATTTCCCGGTCGTCCAAACTCTAATGAAAGAAACAGTCTATTCAGACTTTTAACGGGTGTTATTTATACTTAATCGTATAACTCATTCAACCAAATAATATCCTTCAAAATAATTTTTCCTAGACTTATTCCAAAATTGTTCGGGTACTCATTATAAATCTGTTTTAAGATTGTAAGAAATATAGTACCCGAAAATATATCAATACATTATATTCATTATAATAAAGAAATCAAATATAATGAAATAGACATATCTTAAAAAGCAAGCGTATAACGGAAAGGATATTTATCATTTCACGAAGAGCAGCCGAAAGATATTCAACAACAAATGTTGAAGTCGAGGCCCGTGTTAGACCCGGTTCCCTTAAAACAGATTCGCCGTCTACACGTCGTCTGTTTCCCAGGGTACAACGGCCGAAGCAGTAGTACTACCGGACCTGAACCATACGCCTGAAAAAGTTGTCTACATTGTTCTTTGTAAGCCAACACACATGACCAAATTTGTTTGGTCCAAAATGTGATGGAACACTATTATGCTTGTAGAAAAATTATGTGAACGTGAGTTTGTGTGTGTTTTCCATAAGCCAAATTCATCATCCCACAACTAGAGAATACATCTCTATATATTATGTCATGGGGGAAAACAAAAGGATGCTCAATTAATGACAATTAAATGTCATTATAATTGATAAGTAAAAGATGTGATAAGTCACAATAATTGTAACCATTAAACACACTCTTTAACATCAATTTTAATTCATACATCATATTTAATCGATTTTCTAATAAATCAATTAAATTTTCCAACATTTTAGATAAATATCAACATATATAATGATTATAACATATAGACGAAAGCATAAGATGAAAGCAATTTAAAGATAACCAAAGGATATTTTTGTCATCCCTAGGTAAAAGAATAGTAACAAAGGATAATAATAACAAACTTGATCATCCACTCTTTATCTTCATTATTATAAAACGTATACGAAAAGGGATGAGGTTGATAATGTTCACAATGGTAGCCCCGTAATTATCCACAACTTCGGGGATAAATTGGTAATTTGATTTTTTTTTTTTTAGTTTTTTTTTCCTCTTCTAATTAAAACTTTTTTCATGTCATTTTTTTTTTACCTTTCTTTTTCATCTCTTTATTATTTTTTACGTTCAAATATCGAACAAGACCACACTGTTGTATCAAAGCACGTAATTAGCCGACCCTTAACCAACCAAAGCATCCCACTTCAATGGGTTTTTTTTTTTTTTTTTTCCTCGTTTTAAAACTTTCTTGAGATTATGTGGTTACTAATATTTTATACGGTACAATTCTAGGGCCAGGCAACCATTTTAGCCCAAGTTTTCGTAGCCCAATAGCTGATTACATGAAATCAACAACCCAACCAGTCAAGATATAACCCCAATTAGAAACCCTAGAGTTCAGGAACCGGCCACAATCTTACGATCTCTTGAACCTTTTTTCTTTCATCAATCCTGAATTAATGTCGACAAATTCAAGGTACGTTCCTTCAATTCGTATGTAAAGAAATAAATTGATGTTTTGGAAAACATTGGTTAGTTGTAATTCGTATAATGTATGTATATTTGTAACTTATTGAGATTATAAGTAAGTGCTCTGCTATAATTATGTTTCTATGTATTGATTGATACCAGTTCTTCTGTATGATGAGTAAACAATTGAAACTAAAAAAAGAAGAAAATGATTAAAAGTAATTGTTAAAATCATAATAATGTATTAACGTTGAGCTTGCACATTGTGATTTTGAGAATTTCGTTGTAACACTGGTTAAAACCAAAATAGTTTGTGAATCTTATATGATAATTTCCAAATTGGCCATGAGTATGCTGCAGGCAGTTCATTTTACCCTATTTTTCAATTCAGAATACAGCTAAAGCTTTCAGTCCCATCCCTTTTTGCCTTTTATATATTTTACTCAGTAGCACTCTCTTCATATGTATGTGCGTGTCACTAAATAAATCATAAACACCAGGCCTTGCTGCTTTGAAAGTTCAAATATATTCTTTATATTCAGTTTTAATAATTGTTGTGATTGACATAATTTGATTGGGTTTAGTTGTTGATTATTATACAGTTTTATTATCGAAAAAATGAGTTTATTTGACCTATTAAGGTTTTATTCTTGGTTTATGCATGTTTGTGCTATTTGGAATTTGCATGATATGATAGTTGGTTGCTATGCTACTCGATGTTTTGTTGATTGCACCTTAATAATATATATAAATATATTTTTTTTCCTGCCAGTTTTGACGCTAAAATCAACGAGTGCATGCGTGTGTTAAATGAAAGGAGGTAAGTAACTCCTCGTCTTCAACCATTTATCTGGTATCTAGTAATAATAATTTTAATTTCAAATGTTTATATCGTTTCAATTACAGGACGGTTATTGGTAATAGGGAGTCACATTTCACCGAGGTATGTAAATATTATAACACTATAATTTGTATTAAAACGTATTTCTTCTCTAATTTTTTTTTTTTAACTGTTTTTTGATTTCTAATACGTAGATTAGAAAATCAATGGAAAGTGAGCTTGAATTTGTCGAAAGATGTACCCAAATGGTCAGGTGTAACACCCCGTTCTTCCCAATCGTGTTTTAAGGTACGTATTTAAGCCCGTAAACATTTAATATTGAACCATGATTAGTAGTAGTGGTTTAAGCATGTTTTAAAATTGGAAAAGGGCCAAAACAGTGTGGTATCGCGTTTGAACCACCATCATCGCGTTTCAACTCATCGCGGGTCGCGACAGACCCAGCCCAAACGCGACGAGTCAATTTGGGGGCCTACTGTTCTATATATCGCGTTTCAGTTGGTGGTACC
Organism: Rutidosis leptorrhynchoides; assembly: GCF_046630445.1. Classification (NCBI taxonomy): domain Eukaryota; kingdom Viridiplantae; phylum Streptophyta; class Magnoliopsida; order Asterales; family Asteraceae; genus Rutidosis; species Rutidosis leptorrhynchoides. The sequence continues at coordinate 234,269,429 of NC_092343.1, forward strand.
GCGTCCCAGCCGTCGCGTAACGCGACATACAAGTCGCGGATCGCGACAATGTTGCTGAATGACCTTTTTGGTGCTCGTTTTTAAATAGAATTCGAGGGTAGTTGGGTCCTTTCACTTCAAAACCGGGATAAAGGCTTGAGATCAGTCCCCAAACCTTATCCTAACTCATTTTTCACTCTTTCATCTTCTCCACTCAAACCCTAGTGAGAGAACTTGATTTTAGAGAGAGAAAGCTCCATTGGAGGAGGAAGAAGCTTGATTCAATCAAGGTTGCAAGTATTAAAGTTGTTCTACTCGTCAACGGCATCATTTTGGCGGTATTGGTAAGTCTCAACTCCGAATTTCATTTTGGTAATTTGATATTCAAGTTTGGGGTTTTGAGTTAGTTTGTTGAAAAACCCATTTAGAGGATGAAATGGGTAATTGGAACTCATTATTGTTGATGTTGGTTGGTTTTGGGTTGGTTAACGATTTAGCCATGTTTATGACTTGATTATAGTGTGTAATCACTTGGATTAGTGATTATGGATGTATTGGAAACCATTTTAGGGTATTTGGTTGACTAGTTTTGACTTTGGGTCAAAATTAGGGTTTAGTGGTGATTATGACCCAATTAGCGATTTAGCAAGGTTTATAAACTTAAAATGGATTAAGTTGAAGTAATAAACCGATTTAAATTGTGTTTTGGCGTTAAACTTGTAAATGTGGAGATTTTGACCTTTATGGGTCAAAATTAGGGTTTTGGTGTCAAAATGGGTGAGACACGTGTGTAACACTTGCATTCGAGTTTAATTGGCGTATTAAGACCATTATCACTTGTGTTAATGATTATTGGTAAAGTTTGGGTGCGGTTTGTACTTGGAAGTGCATTCGGGTCGAATTTGCACTAAGTGTCGAATTGGGTTGGTTTGTAAATCCAATCTAATTGTGTTGTGGTATTTATGATAATGGAATAGGTATTTCCCATTGGCGTGTTGCGGTTTACTTGGAAGCTTTTCTCAAGACTTCAAGGTGAGTGTTAATATCCTATGTGCATATGTATGTGTAGGATGGGTGCGGGTCGGGTGAAGTGATTCTCGGTTATAGAGCTCACTTTACATATAGGTGGATTTGATGGATCTTTGTATGAGTCCAATTGGCATGGTTGTGCGTTTTGGTTGACCACCTTTGGCGAGGTACATGTTTGTGTGTACGTTATCACACGTGGTTGTGATTTGGATGTTGTAACCCCAATGACGAAGGGTTAATATTGTGATGTGGATTATATGACCCAAATTGCGAAGGGTAATATTGTAAGTGTTATGGTGTGAACCACGAGCCGGTAGCACTATAAAGTAATGGATGTGAACCAAAGAGCCGGTAGCATCGAGTGTGAACCACGAGCCGGTAGCACTATAAAATAATGGATGTGAACCAAAGAGCCGGTAGCATCGAGTGTGAACCAAAGAGCCGGTAGCACTATAAAATAATTAATGTGAACCACGAGCCGGTAGCATCGAGTGTGAACCACGAGCCGGTAGCACTATAAACGAGTGAGACTCAAATGCGTATGGTGTGAACCACGAGTCGGTAGCACCATAGCGTTATGGTTAACCTTGGATGTTTTTACGCGTTGTTATATATGTATATTGTATACATATAATGTTGTTTATATTATTGTATTGTTGTGATGTAGCTAACTCTTCGGGTGTAGTTTATCGGCATAGTTCACATCGTCGTTGGTGAACTTATACCTTGTTGTTATCTTTAGCTTGTGACGTTGAGATCGTACGGTATGCTTAGTGTAGTTGCCTTACATGAATGTTTCGGTATGCGGTATTTGATATTTGTGTAGCGTGTCCATTTTATACATATATATGTATGTAGTATATTATCACTCACTAAGCGTTAGCTTACCCTCTCGTTGTTGACATTTTTATAGGTTGCATGCTTGGCGGCTCGGGTAAGCTTGGGGATTAGAGATCTCGGCTAGTTTCTTTAGAAGATCTTGCTTTTGGATTCGATTAGGATTTGGGTAGCGTAGTCCCAAATCACCATGCTCGGTTTTGTTGGAGACTAAACCAATCGGGTCGTGTATGTCCGGTTGGACAATTAACTAATGTATTAAATGTTTTAAAGATTGTTAAACTTATTATTGTGTTAAAGACGTTTCGGAAAATAATAAATGGGACCTAAAGTACTATTTAACGCGTATTAAAAGGAAAAAATTTTATGGGTCGGATTTTAATACGGGTTGGGTTGTTACAAGTGGTATCAGAGCATGGTCTAAGGGATTTAGGCGACTTGAGATAGGTGCCTAGACTTAGACTTTTGTGTGTGCTTCTTTGTTGCGGGAGTTGTAGGAGAAAGGGACGGACGGGAACTTGGTTAGTGCCTTAGCGTGTAGGTGAACTAACTAGGATTTTGGGTTGTATTGTGATGTTATTCCTTGCGTATGTTTACTCGTGTAGGAAATTTTGTCGGTGTTGGTTAAATCATCGAGCGAGGCGGTCGTTGTACTAACGAGTCGATACGGCGTGTATGCGTAATAAGAACTTGCAGACCTTATTACGGGTGCAAATCGTGTCTAACGAGTGATGTACGACGAGTGTTTAGCAAGATGGGGCGGCGTTGTGCGTGCGGTTTTATACGTACGTGGACTAATCGTTTTGCATTCTTTAGAATGACGACGCGAAACGAGATCGAGACGAATGACGCGGAGTTTAACGCTAGAGTTGCGGCCGCCGTTGCGGAGAAAATGAGTGCGTTTCGGGAAGTGATGGATAGGAAGTACTCCGAACTTCAAAGTAGTGGCTAAATGGAGCGATGTCTTAAGAGCTTCATGAGGACTAAACCCCCGATGTGTGATGGGAAACCGGATCTTTTGGTGAGCACAACTTGGATCTCGGATGTCGAAGGGTGTTTTCGTACTATTGATTGCCCTCCCGAGGAAAAGACGAGACTCGCTACTAGTTGTTGCGTGGTAGGGCAAGGGATTGGTTAGATGGTAAGATTGATCTTGTCGGTGGCGAAACGTTTATGGCCTTATCGTGGGACGAGTTTGAGGAGGAATTCTTCGTGGAGTTCCGGGCTTCGGCCGATTTGTGGGAATTGCGTAATGAGTTGCGAAACTTGCGACAAGGGTCTATGGATTTGAGTACTCTCAAGACGACCTTTATGGCGAGGGCTCGCTTTTGCCCGGAGTATTTGGGGAATGATCGTTGTTGATGGGTGATTTCTATCGAGCTTTGGATGATGACTTGAAGAATGAGATTAGCCGGGGTTACGCGGAATCGTTTCGGAATTAGTCGCCGTGGCTAGAGGTTTCGAGTCGTATTCACGATCGAAAAGGGGTAAACCTTCAAGTGAGAGAAAAGTTGTTTCTTATGGTGCTCCGAGTAAGAGGACTAAGGGTCCGAGTATGAGCACGGGTGGTATGCGAACGGGTATATCGGATTCTAGTGCGTCTAGATGTTACAACTGTGGCATGAGGGGTCACAAGTCTTAGTGATGTTCGGTGCCGTTTGAGATTGAGTTGTTAAATGCCTTGTGGTGTGCATATTGTTGTTATGGGTGACGTTCCTAATGGAAGTACCCAATGGTGACGTTGATTGTCGGGCGAAGGGCGTAAGACTTGGTGCAACCAAGCATTCCTTAGTATTTGGGTAATGTTTCTACCAAGCCACGGAAATGGTTTTGATGTTCGATTGTTAAGCGCGTGTTCGATTTTGTGTTGAAATGATGAACCATGAGGTTCGTCGGGTGATTGGAACCTTTGAGGACGAGTGTTTAAAATCTCGATGTGTGTTGGTAATGGAGTCTTTATGACGCGACATTAGGTGCCTCTTTTATACCTACTAGCGTGGTGTCGACTCCGATTGTGTTGTGGTTACATTGTACTTAGGGTACCGGGAGAAACCCGTAGGTACACGAGTGACTAGGTGAAACTTGACAAACTAAAGCAATTAGATAATTGCGAGGGTATGGTTTGTGTAATCGTTGGTAAAGTCTACCTTTGGTAGCATTGTACGGTTGTACGAGTTGTGATATAGGAACGTGGTTCCAAGTGGGGGAGTCGCACTCCCGCACGAGGAAGTTGTAGTGTGATATTTCGAATGATGCTTTTGGTAGATCCGGAAATCTTGTCGAGACCTAGTTTTGGTCGATTTGTGGTAGAGTACAATTTTGGATAAATTGTACTTATGGTTTGGATTTGAATTATCACCGAGGTGGTAACGTGGTAAATCTCGTTGAGAGATAATGGACGTGTTTGGCGAGCAAGGTGAAATCCTTTGGTTAAGGGAGGTATGTGTCGGATTCTCTTTTGGAGAATTACTGTTTGGTACCTATGTCCGATATAGGTGGTTCTTGCTCGAGTGTGTGGATGGTTAGTGGTATCCGTTAGTATTCACTATGGCGTAGCAGAGCACGATGTTACGCTACTCGTCGTTCGAGGCCAAAAAGGGCGTTGATTGATGAAGCATGACTTTCGGGGTCCGCTGACTTCATCATGGTATTGTGAATAATGAAGCATGACTTTCGGGGTCCGCTGACTTCATTATGGTATGGTTGATTGATGAAGCATGATCTTTAGGGTCCGCTGACTTCATCATGAGAGTACGTGATTGGTGGAGCATGACTTTCGGGGTCCGCTGACTTCATCATGAGCGTGGTGTTATATCGGTGAAGCATGACCTTAGGGGTCCGCTGACTTCATCCGGTGTTGATATTGGTGAAGCATGACCTTCGGGGTTCGCTGACTTCATCATGAGGTATTGTTATATCGGTGAAGCATGACCGTTGACGGGGTCCGCTGACTTCATCCGGTGTTGAGTGAACTATCGGTTGTTCATACACCGATGGTGGGGTCGTGAGGACCATGTGGTATGATTGGTGATGCGATAGCCGTGTTTCGCTCACATGTTGTTACGGGTGTGACGATAGTCGATTTCGTGCACCTTGGGATTTGCGTTTCCTTAGTCGTTTTGGACGCTATCGGTTCTAGCCGTGGATTATGATGATACGGTAGTGGCGTATGGGTCGTATTGCGCACTACAAGGGATGTTTAGTGATTTGTGTTATGCGTGAGGATTCGTTTGGTTCGGTCTTCATCGTTTCGGATTGTTGACCTTAGGTTTGAGACTTGGTTGCTTTTAGCATTGTACTTGGTAATGGTACGCTAGAAGGTTGATGTCTCGGTTCGAGATTGGTTGAGTTTCCCGGTGTGCGGGATTGAGCATGGTTTCAGTGCTCGGATTACGATTTGATAAATCGCGTGTGACGATTTTGGTTGTTAGAAGGTGATTCATTGGAAAGAGTTGCCTAGGAAAGTCGGTTTGGGACTTGAGTTGAGGACCGTGGAGTGTGATTCATTTGGGTTCGTGACTAGGATCACGAGGACGTGATCGATTCTAAGTGGGGGAGAGTTGTAACACCCCGTTCTTCCCAATCGTGTTTTAAGGTACGTATTTAAGCCCGTAAACATTTAATATTGAACCATGATTAGTAGTAGTGGTTTAAGCATGTTTTAAAATTGGAAAAGGGCCAAAACAGTGTGGTATCGCGTTTGAACCACCATCATCGCGTTTCAACTCATCGCGGGTCGCGACAGACCCAGCCCAAACGCGACGAGTCAATTTGGGGGCCTACTGTTCTATATATCGCGTTTCAGTTGGTGGTACCGCGTCCCAGCCGTCGCGTAACGCGACATACAAGTCGCGGATCGCGACAATGTTGCTGAATGACCTTTTTGGTGCTCGTTTTTAAATAGAATTCGAGGGTAGTTGGGTCCTTTCACTTCAAAACCGGGATAAAGGCTTGAGATCAGTCCCCAAACCTTATCCTAACTCATTTTTCACTCTTTCATCTTCTCCACTCAAACCCTAGTGAGAGAACTTGATTTTAGAGAGAGAAAGCTCCATTGGAGGAGGAAGAAGCTTGATTCAATCAAGGTTGCAAGTATTAAAGTTGTTCTACTCGTCAACGGCATCATTTTGGCGGTATTGGTAAGTCTCAACTCCGAATTTCATTTTGGTAATTTGATATTCAAGTTTGGGGTTTTGAGTTAGTTTGTTGAAAAACCCATTTAGAGGATGAAATGGGTAATTGGAACTCATTATTGTTGATGTTGGTTGGTTTTGGGTTGGTTAACGATTTAGCCATGTTTATGACTTGATTATAGTGTGTAATCACTTGGATTAGTGATTATGGATGTATTGGAAACCATTTTAGGGTATTTGGTTGACTAGTTTTGACTTTGGGTCAAAATTAGGGTTTAGTGGTGATTATGACCCAATTAGCGATTTAGCAAGGTTTATAAACTTAAAATGGATTAAGTTGAAGTAATAAACCGATTTAAATTGTGTTTTGGCGTTAAACTTGTAAATGTGGAGATTTTGACCTTTATGGGTCAAAATTAGGGTTTTGGTGTCAAAATGGGTGAGACACGTGTGTAACACTTGCATTCGAGTTTAATTGGCGTATTAAGACCATTATCACTTGTGTTAATGATTATTGGTAAAGTTTGGTTGCGGTTTGTACTTGGAAGTGCATTCGGGTCGAATTTGCACTAAGTGTCGAATTGGGTTGGTTTGTAAATCCAATCTAATTGTGTTGTGGTATTTATGATAATGGAATAGGTATTTCCCATTGGCGTGTTGCGGTTTACTTGGAAGCTTTTCTCAAGACTTCAAGGTGAGTGTTAATATCCTATGTGCATATGTATGTGTAGGATGGGTGCGGGTCGGGTGAAGTGATTCTCGGTTATAGAGCTCACTTTACATATAGGTGGATTTGATGGATCTTTGTATGAGTCCAATTGGCATGGTTGTGCGTTTTGGTTGACCACCTTTGGCGAGGTACATGTTTGTGTGTACGTTATCACACGTGGTTGTGATTTGGATGTTGTAACCCCAATGACGAAGGGTTAATATTGTGATGTGGATTATATGACCCAAATTGCGAAGGGTAATATTGTAAGTGTTATGGTGTGAACCACGAGCCGGTAGCACTATAAAGTAATGGATGTGAACCAAAGAGCCGGTAGCATCGAGTGTGAACCACGAGCCGGTAGCACTATAAAATAATGGATGTGAACCAAAGAGCCGGTAGTATCGAGTGTGAACCAAAGAGCCGGTAGCACTATAAAATAATTAATGTGAACCACGAGCCGGTAGCATCGAGTGTGAACCACGAGCCGGTAGCACTATAAACGAGTGAGACTCAAATGCGTATGGTGTGAACCACGAGCCGGTAGCACCATAGCGTTATGGTTAACCTTGGATGTTTTTACGCGTTGTTATATATGTATATTGTATACATATAATGTTGTTTATATTATTGTATTGTTGTGATGTAGCTAACTCTTCGGGTGTAGTTTATCGGCATAGTTCACATCGTCGTTGGTGAACTTATACCTTGTTGTTATCTTTAGCTTGTGACGTTGAGATCGTACGGTATGCTTAGTGTAGTTGCCTTACATGAATGTTTCGGTATGCGGTATTTGATATTTGTGTAGCGTGTCCATTTTATACATATATATGTATGTAGTATATTATCACTCACTAAGCGTTAGCTTACCCTCTCGTTGTTGACATTTTTATAGGTTGCATGCTTGGCGGCTCGGGTAAGCTTGGGGATTAGAGATCTCGGCTAGTTTCTTTAGAAGATCTTGCTTTTGGATTCGATTAGGATTTGGGTAGCGTAGTCCCAAATCACCATGCTCGGTTTTGTTGGAGACTAAACCAGTCGGGTCGTGTATGTCCGGTTGGACAATTAACTAATGTATTAAATGTTTTAAAGATTGTTAAACTTATTATTGTGTTAAAGACGTTTCGGAAAATAATAAATGGGACCTAAAGTACTATTTAACGCGTATTAAAAGGAAAAAATTTTATGGGTCGGATTTTAATACGGGTTGGGTTGTTACATCAGGGATTTAGCAGCTCCTCTTAAAAATTTAGATGGTATAAAACCTTCCCTAATTCCAAATAAATATGATTTAAATATTGCTACACTAACCACCATCTTTCAAAATACTGTACGTAGATGCAAAAAAACATTTGGTGCATAATTTCCGAGAAATGACTGTGGCTCAAGATACGTTGATTAAAAACGTCATGTCGCGTTTTTTGGATGAGCTCAAAAAAGTGGTGGACGGGACATTTAATGAGGTACACACACACACACACACACACACACACACACACACATATATTTTTTCATTTTTAACCTGTTACGCATATTAATACTTGTTGAGATTTTGTTTTGTAGAACAAAGTACGCTTCATCAACATGATTGAAAGCCTCACTGTCAACACAGGTGCTGGCAGCAGTGGTGGCGGCGGAGGTAATAAATAATTTCACTCATTCATGGAGACATGTATGTCTTACAGATCTTGTGCACCGAACTAAATCACTAAATATATGGTCATATTATAAATAAATCAATACTAAAATTATTATATATGCTGGAGATTGTTCTAGTCTGGTTAATCAATATTTTTAAACGCCACTTTAAGCATGTCATTTTGTTTTGTAGGCTGACAAAACTATTGATGCTGTTGAGGACATCGAGTAAATCGAAGCTGATGGTTAGTGCTAAAGGTGTATAGCCTTAGCTTATTTAGACAAAACTTGTCTCACTACTAGTTATTTCCATCATAAATTTCATATTATATTTAAGTATTTGAGACAAGATGGATGAAGTATTTTACTTAGTCAAAACTGAATTTGGTCCTGTTTACTTGCACTTTAATGGGCTTAATTGCCTGCAAATAGGGATGGCATCGGGCGGGTATAGGTAATCTCGAACCCAAACCCGATTAAGAAACCCTGTCCCAAACCCGACGGGACCCCATTTAATTACTAACTTGCGGGTAAACGGGTATCCCCACGGGTATTCGGGTCCCCGTTACATACTAACTAGCGTGTAAACCGTATATTATCATCAAATATAGATATAGATATATTATAATATTATAAAGGCTACAGGTTTTTCTTTGACCTTGAATTCAAATGTACATTTTTCTTTTTTACTTTTGCAATACAGACGTTACTTTATAGGATGCAGACCACATGCTCTAATTGATACATCAACGAGTGTAGGAACATGCCGCGCTTTGTTGCGGCGGGGTTATGACAAAACGTGGCTTACATATAACATATAAACGGGAAAACGGCAACCTATATTGTTTCGCCTTTTGCTCCATCCTGGTAAACCTAAACCGTTGAAGAATCACAACCGAAAACCTTGTGTACACTCAATTGAGCACCATAAATAAAAGAGATAAATATCATGAACATTTATTTATCAAAATCTTCAAATTAACAAAATGTCACCTAAAAACATAGAACATGAAGAAATGCATGATGACTACTAAATAACGAACTGTAAAAACATTTTAGATTTGTTACAATTTAGCTTGAAATGAGTTATACCCTCCACCCTAACTATTACATAAAAAGCTAATCATCGACAACATTTAACAAAATCATGAAGAACAACACTTGTAACATTTAATTACCAAATGTATATGATGATGGATACATGGATCTTTCGTGCACACCAAGGTTCCCAATCTTGTCTCTTATCACCAAAACATAGTTTAAGGCAACAGGGCTGCGATGAGGCAAGTGTAAACCACGATGTTTATATTTAAAAAAGAGAAAGAAAGAAAAAAGCCGCTTTTCAGCTGATTATTGGTCCAACGTAATCTGATATAGTCTCTTAGGCCATTACCGTTGAATAGAATACTCTCGCACATTTCTGTAGATAGCTTATTTGTCCAGACTGGATTTACAGTTAGAAAGTTATGGCTTTACGAAAATAGTAAAATAGTTGACTCATGCTGTTACCAAGTGCAGCTGGACAGCAAGAGCAGCATACAAAGTTCCTTTTTGACATCATATTAGAACACGTTTATACTCAACAATCCCAACCATACCATATACCATTTTGAAGCTCGTCGGGTCTAATTTCTAAATCAATTATTAGTTTTTGCCAAAACTTAACCATTTTCAACTAGGCCCGAAATTTATTTTTGACACTTTAACCAAAATGGTAAAATTTTCTCGTCGACGACTCAAAATTCAAACTAATCAACCTGGGCTGACCCAGTTGTTACCATAAGTCTATAATGACATTCGGTGTCTCAAAACTACGCATATGGGTCAAAATAGGCGCGTATGACCCAAATGGGTTATAAGTATCCATTTCAGCTAAAATTAATCGGTAATTTGTCATTTTTTTATTTTTATGTTTTTTTTTTCCTTCTTCTATTTAATTTTTTTTTCCCGTCATTCCTTTTACCTTCATTTTCATCTCATTATTATTTTTACGTTCAATTATCGAAAAAAACCACCATGTACAAGTAAATGAGTCAATGTTACCACCTGGGCCACCTCTTAGTATTGCCTAATCATGACACTTTGGGTTATGAAATTTCTAGAAATCAGGTATGGATTGGATACTTCATTGTGCATCTCTCTAATTGTTGTTTTATAATCGTGTTTGTTTCTACAAGGGTTGAATCCTCGGACCCAAACCCGAAATTAGAAAAAGAAAAAAAAAATCATTCCGATAGTCGAGCCAGACTCGTAGACTCGGACCCGGTTCAAGAATTTAGGGTTTCGAAATTTCTCATCGAGTTCACAATGGTAGCCCCGTAATTATCTCCAACTTTGGGGATTGTCAAAAAAAAAAAAAAAAAAAAAATTAATTTATTAAAGTATTTTTAGTTTTTTTCCTTCCTCTATTTAACCAACCAAAGCATCCCACTTCAATGGGTTATTTTTCCTCGTTTTATACGGTACAATTCTAGGGCCAGGTAACCATTTTAGCCCAAGTTTTCGTAGCCCAATAGCTGATTACATGAAATCAACAACCCAACCAGTCAAGATATAACCCCAATTAGAAACCCTAGAGTTCAGGAACCGGCCACAATCTTACGATCTCTTGAACCTTTTTTCTTTCATCAATCCTGAATTAATGGCGACAAATTCAAGGTACGTTCCTTCAATTCGTATGTAAAGAAATAAATTGATGTTTTGGAAAACATTGGTTAGTTGTAATTCGTATAATGTATGTATATTTGTAACTTATTGAGATTATAAGTAAGTGCTCTGCTATAATTATGTTTATATGTATTGATTGATACCAGTTCTTCTGTATGATGAGTAAACAATTGAAACTAAAAAAAGAAGAAAATGATTAAAAGTAATTGTTAAAATCATAATAATGTATAAACGTTGACCTTGCACATTGTGATTTTGAGAATTTCGTTGTAACACTGGTTAAAACCAAAATAGTTTGTGAATCTTATCCGATAATTTGCAAATTGGCCATGAGTATGCTGCAGGCAGTTCATTTTACCCTATTTTTCAATTCAGAATACAGCTAAAGATTTCAGTCCCATCCCTTTTTGCCTTTTATATATTTCACTCAGTAGCACTCTCTTCATGTGTATGTGTGTGTTACTAAATAAATCATAAACACCAGGCCTTGCCGCTTTGAAAGTTCAAATATATTCTTTATATTCAGTTTTAATAATTGTTGTGATTGACATAGTTTGATTGGGTTTAGTTGTTGCTTATTGTACAATTTTATTATTGAAAAAATGAGTTTATTTGACCTAGTAAGGTTTTATTCTTGGTTTATTCATGTTTGTGCTATATGGAATTTGCATGATATGATAGTTGTTTGCTATGCTACTCAATGTTTAGTTGATTGCACCTTAATATTATTATTAATTGTTTTTGTTTTTTTTTTTTTTTTTTTTTTTTTCTAATAGTGTTGCAGCTAAAATTGACGAGTGCTTGTCACTATTGCAGGAAAGGAAGTACGTAACTGCTTATATTCAGCTATTTATTTTAGTAATAATTTTCTTAATTAAAATGCTTATCTGTTATCTATCGTGTCAATTACAGGAAAGTTATTGGCAAGGCACTATCAAATCTCAGCGAGGTATGCAGCAGAGACTAAAATGTTTATTAAATTTTAGGGGTGTTCAATATTTGGTTTAAACCGATTACCAAACCGAATTCGGATTGAGGAAACCGAACAGCGAATTTAAATTCGGTTTTTGGGTTTGAAAATTTGGTTTTTGGTTTTGAAAATTTTGAAAAAAACCGAACCGGAAAAACCGGAAACCAAACCGATGAACACCCGTATTACTTCTTCATTTACCTTTTAATTTCTGATACGCAGGTTGAAAAATCGTTTCAAGATGAGAAAATATTTACTGAAACTCTTTATCAAGATTTCACCCGGGTTGTGGAGGAGCATCTTAACGCTATGGAAGGTATGAAACAGTTTTCAAATAATTATGCATGCTAAACTAATTCAAAACATTTAGAAGGGAAGAAGAGATTGTTGGTGAAATGCCCGTAAATAAATTAGGAAATTTGATTTATTTATGTTTCACACATGAAATGAAGAAAACGAACATACTAACATCATATTTATATTTTACACAGGCAAGAAAGAATTGAATATGGTAAAGAAGGGTGTGAGGGCACCGGTGATAATCAGAACTAGTGGCGTCAAGGAAGAAAATTAAGCAGGTTACATATAATATTTTCTTCATTTTTCTCTATATCAACTTGTGATTACTTAAATCTGATTACTTGATATTTGTAACACCACTTAAAGCATGACATTTTGTTTTGTAGGTTGTCAAAATGATTGCTGCTGATGTGCATATCCCAGCTTATGGAGACAAAACTTATATAATAGTACTTAGTTATTTCTACTAAACATTTCATATTTCGTAATCTTGTGTGTACAACTATGATATGAACACCTTAAACATAATTATATCACTTGTTCTTGTGGTCGCATATTCACCACACATTGATGGTCAAAATGCAACTCTCTAATGGTAATTTAATAGGTACCCTACCCCCCCCCCCCCCCCCCCCCCCACCCCACCCCCCGCCGCCTTCTTCTCTCTCTGGACAATGTAACACCAAAAACGACTTAGATTGTTGTGATTAAGGTGAGTCTTACTCGACGAACACATGTTCACCGCCTGTTGATGTCCGTCGTATGGTAAACGAAGAAATAATAGGCTCACTAGGAATGAACAAATTATATGATGATTAGTACGATTACTGAGATAGTAAGCCCTTGAATGTTACTTCATACAACAAAGATTACAACTGTAACTTAACAGGTGCAACTAATACTATCTATACTTGAAATAACAAACATCAATGTTACCTTTTGCAAGTGAAGAGACAAAAAACAAACTAATCAGCAATGAACCTGGAAAAAACTAACACAAAATACACTATAGGCATAACTTTTAAAGTAGTAACTTAGAGCACAAAGAGGCAGAGATAAAACTTCTTGTATTGATATGTATAATTAATAATTATAATCATATTCAACGTGTACATGATTACTCGAGACCATTTGTTTGCTTTTCTATCAATGAAAATAATACTTAGATGGTATAATTTAGATTACTAATTACTAAAAATTGCAGAGAAAAACAACAACAAAAAATCCTTTGAAAACAGTTATGAAAGAAAAACATAAAATGCAATTCTGCCAAATGTTACAAAATAACAGTAGAAATATACTCCTAAAGAACATAAAACCACTCTGAAATCACCAAGTACAGACACCTTGCAAAAACAACCAACTTGCTTTATAAAATTTAGTTCGAAAGCATATAATCTAAAATCCCCAAAAAGATAACCTTTCAGAAAATTGAAACCTACAACTTCATTCCGACGGTAGCAGAAAGCAAAAAGAACATTAAAAACTGAAAACAATAAACCATGCCTGGAAAACAAAAGACCCAATTACGCTAAAATATAATCACCAAATATTCATCAATCGCATAACCAAATACTCATCAATCACATTACCAACACGAACGATCAATCGCATTACCAACGCCAAATATTCATCAATCGCATGATTAAAATCAGAAATCAAAAATGAAAAAAAAAAAAAAAAAAAAAAGAAGATAGGAAACGTAATTTACAGACGATGTTGCAATATTAGACTCAAAAGACATTACTAGTACACCATTTCTATATATTAACTCGTTAGTTAATATTAACTATCCCGTCAAGTTGCACTCATTTATTCTTTCAGGCTCATGATAGGATTAATAGCTCAATTGGTCAAGACCCAGATTCAAAATACATAATTGGAGTGTTGGACATGATTCGATAGTTTCAAGACAAACACGTGCTTCACTTGCAAGTCTTTGTTTGTATCGTTGACCAGTTACATCAGGTGGTCTAACCTTGTAACGAATTGCCCTTAGTGCCATTGTCAACCATTGAATAGGAACAAAGAAAACATTCGGTAAGTCAGAGAAACCAAGCTGAATAACCTTGATAGTTGTGAAGTGACGATTGAAGTCCTCGAATATTCACGATACTCTTTTAAAATACATCATGACGAGATTGTCTGTACGAATTGGTTAACGTTGGCCACCAATTTAAATGATTCTCAAATTATTGATCAGACCAAATAATTTTAACGCAACAGCTCACTATCGTTACGGCTAAGGATGTATTTGAGAATAAATAGTGTATTTAAGCACTATTGATTGATGCAGTTATAAATTGAGAGGGACGAAAAAAAGCTAAAAAGGTATAATACCAGATTATTTAAGCAATTTTGTCTTCATAAAAACTTAAAACTTTTAAACTCGTGAACTATTATTTTTGTTTTATAATTGCGGATAAAAACAAAAAGGAAAGAAAATATGATGATAAAGAAGTATGTGAAGGCTTCTGCTAATCATCTGAACTAACGATCATGTTTTACACAGTTAAGAAAGAAAAAAAGATGATAAAGAAGATGACCAACAAGAAACGAAGAAACGAGTATGCTGAACTAACGAGTATGATAAACTAATGATCATGTTTTACACAGTTAAGGGGAAAAAAGACGATAAAGAAGCATGTGAAAGCTTTTGCTAACCATTTGGAACTAGTGGTGTAATAGAAGAAAATGAAACTGACTAGTTCTAGTGATCCGGAACACTCGAAACCCTGCATTTCGAATCGAGTCCCGAAGGTGCTGAACTGCAGACTCAATTCCACTACCCATATCAGGTCTTCTCAACTCACTATTCACCAAACAATCACATATGTACCAGTGTGCAACTCTATACTTGCTTCGCATTTCTAGAATGATTCTACTCATGTTAGAGAAAAATATTGGCAACTTAAAAAAAAGGATGTTGACTGGTCAGTGTTAGACTTTCACGTAGTACGCAATACCAACATGGTTAAGAAACTCTGTATAGAAGAACCTTCCACGATGTAGAACTAGAAGAGCCTCTTTCTCCAGTGCTTCTAATTAAACACAAAGAAGAAGAAGAACAAAACAAAGAAAAAACACATTTGATCGTACACACGTGCAACAGATTTGTTGTGTGTTTCGTATCTCTTTTTGTTGAAGGTTATTATTATTATTATTATCGTTATTCCTATTGGATCACGTTATTATTATTAATCATATATACTTGGATCTTGGGATCAAGTATTCTAGCGAACCTTTTTACTTTCGGGTATCACTTGAGTCAAACCGATCTGGATTGTCAGATTAGATTGATGCCTAGAGTCGTTAATTCAATTTGTGGGGTTTGGGAACAGCTGGAATAGAGAGAAAATGGCGAGGAAACTCAATAGGGTGAATAACCCTAACTTGTGAAGCATAGGATGTTATTTATTATGCATGGACCATCTGTCAACAGGCCTGTTTGTCGATGACAATCTCGTCTTGCTTTATCTTACGTTGGGTGATACGAACTAATGACTTTAATGCATCAACAAACTTCCCTATGACCTAGTTCTATCAACATTCCTTCTTTACTCAGACTTATACACCACTAAACTCTTTTGAGGATAAACATACTCCCCCAGGATGTGACATTATTTTCAACTTCACTTGATTTCCCCTTTATGCACCAATAAATTCCTTGAATATGCCACATTTCTTCTCTGAAGCATTAAGTAAAATCTCTTTTAATGCTTGGAGACTTATACTCTCAATATTCAATCATTCACGCTAGTAATAACTTAGAAAGGTAGAATGATGCATTCACGAATACTTAACATTGCACAGTTAACATTGCTAGTTTGAATATAACTACTGATCTTTCTTGATTAATGGTGGAAACTGGAAAACATCGTTCAACCGTCGAAAAATGTTTTTCCGCAATGAAGCTTGTGAAATCTGTAAGACCCTAATCTGTTGTACAGCAATGTAAATACTTTATTTAGTGTGTGTATCAGTTGTACAGTTAAAACAGAGGTCACTGAGGGATCTGCGCCTTGTGCGCGCCGCGCACAATAAAGGGAGCGCGCCGCGCACCCTTTACTGTAGCCGGGTTTCAGCTGTTTTAATCTGATATTTTGATGGGCATTTTGGTAATTGCACTTATGGACTGGTTAAAGGCAGATAGGTCAGTTTGTGGAGCACCATTACTCCATTTTCAACAACCTTATCACTTTAACTTTAATCCTAGAGAGAGATTGTGATTTTTGAGAGAGAAAGCTTAAATCCTTGAGGAAGGAGCTTGTTTTGGGTTAAAGTCCAAGCACTAAAGTCGTTCATCTCATCTCTAGCTTCATTTTGGTGGTTGTGGTATGTTCTAATTTAATTTCCTTACTTTGATTTAGTGTAAGGGTTAGGGTTTGAGTAATTGATGAACACAAAACCCATTATTGGTGATTTTGGGTGTTCTTGGGTAAATTTGAGTCTTGAACACTAATTGGTGACTAGTCTAGGGTTTCAAAGTATTAAATGATGTTTATGAACCCTAATTGGTGAGTTAATTGCTAACACACCTAGTTAATTAGTAAATGGGTGTTGGTTAGTTGGTGGATGACCCGAAATGGGTGTGTTGTCTTAAAATGGTTATTTGGGTAATAAATTGACCTAGTTTGGAAAGATGGGTATGAATTACCCTAATTATGTATTAGTTGGTATTGATGGACCTTAGCCACTAGCTTTTAGTGATTAGTGGTGGTCTTGACTTTAATTGGGCGGTTTTGTTATAAATGGGCGATTTAATACATTAAGTCATTAAATGCTCATGTGTAAGTGTTGGTATTGAGTCCACTTAGCTTGTATGTTGATCAAATACTTATTATATTAGGTACTTTGTTTTGAAACTTGTGGAGGTTGAAATCATCATCTAATTGTTAAGGTGAGTGGAATAATTATATGCGTATGTATATAATGTATCTATTTGTTGTAGCGTGAAAGGTGTAGTGTCGAGGTGTTAAGACACCACGTTTCACGTGAAGAGTGTAGCATCGAGGTGTTAAGATGCCACTCGGGTGTAGCATCGAGGTGTTAAGATGTCACCTAGGAGTGTAGTGTCGAGGTGTTAAGACACCACTCCATAATATAATGAGTGTTGCATCGAGGTGTTAAGATGCCACTCGGGGTGATGTGCCGAGGTGTTAAGGTGCCACCCTAGGGGTTAGTGGTGCGAGGTGTTAAGTGCCCTAATGGATGTTATGAACACCGATGGCATTTTCGCGAGCGCCGTTCCCTTGTACTATTGGTCGACCATGGTTATTTGTGTTGCAAGCATATTACATTGCTCGAGTTATATTTATATGCGGTTGTTATGCTAGCTTGTGGTATTGGAGTTTATAGCTTGATATTGTGACGTTAAGCTAATTGTGTTTGCTAGCATGTTTGCGGTTTGTGTAAGTGTATGCAAGTAGGTATAATTATATATATATTCGTATAATTATTGCATTCACTAAGCTTTGCTTACCCTCTCGTTGTTTACTATTTTATAGGTTCGGTATTGGACAAGGGTAAGGGCATCGTTTTGGACTAGAGATTCCCGCTTGATGCTAGGGGACGCTTTTGGCTTTGGTAGCTCTTGGAGTTTGACCGATAGTGGGATAGTTTAATCCCAAACGCCATGCTCATTGTGTAGTTTGGAACTTAAAATTTTTGGTGGTCGAAACTCTAAAATTTGTATTAAACTTGTATTTTGGGTCGTGTGGGCCCCACTTGTAAAACATCGTTTTTATGTTTGATTCGTGTTAGTTTTACATATATAAGCTTGTTGTGAAAAGCGTTCGGTCTAAAAATGTCGGGAAGTGGTCCATCTTTTTCGGATATAAAAACAGTTTGATCAGAGCCTGGGAGGCTCTGTGCGCGCCGCGCACAATAGGGGCTGCGCGCCGCGCACCCTGCTTTGCAGTTGAATTTTTTTTTTTTTTTGGGACTGTTTTTGGACGGTTATCGGGTTGGGTTGTTACAAGTGGTATCAGAGCATGGTCTAAGGGATTTAGGTGACTTGAGATAGGCGCCTAGACTTAGACTTTTTGTGTGCGCGTTTATGCGGGACTTGTAGGACTTTGGGTCGGATCGGGATGGTTAGTGCATAGGTTTATGTCAACCAATCATATGCTATTGTTTTTGTGTTGTGTGTAGCAATCATCAAGCGAGATGGACGTTGTACTAGCAAGTTAGCGCGACGTGCTCACGTAGTAATGACTAGCTACCATTACTACGAGTGCAAATCGGGTCAAACGAGCAATGTACGACGATTGTTGAGCAAGATGGGGTAGTGTGGCGTGTATGTATGTAATTGTGTATATTTGTCCTTTCGTTTCGTGGTTTAACCTAATTCGTTTTATAGAATGAAGACGAGAAAAGGTCCCGATCACGATAACAGAAGTACAAGTGAAGACGCCGAGTTCTCGACCAAGGTTGAGGCCGTCTTTAAGAAGTTGAAATCGGATTTTCTTGCGGACGTTCGAAAGGTCTTCCAAGAGTCGGTCGATGGGCAAGTGACCGAAATGATAAATGAACGAATGAAGGCCACTATCGAAGAGGCACTTGACGCTAGAAACATTTATCCTCGAGTTGAAATGGGTGAAGGTAATGGTGGGGGTGGAAGGCGAGACTTCCACTACAAAAACTTCAAGGATATTCAACCTCCGATGTTTAACGGGGTGAGGGATCCGTTGAAGAGTACTTGTTGGATTTCGGACATCGAGGGGGCTTTCCGTACCGCGGAGTGTCCTCCCGAGAAGAAGACGAGGTATGGTTCAAGCATGTTGCGTGAAGAAGGCAAGTTGTGGTGGGATGATAAAATCAAACGATATGGTGAAGAGCAATGCATGAGTTTGACATGGGAGGAGTTCAAGAAAGAATTTTTCCAAGAATACCGAACTTCTTCCGATCTTGATAAAATCCGAGATGAGTTGCACAATCTACGACAAGGGTCAATGGACTTGGTTACTCTCAAGTCTACTTTCTTGGCAAAGACTCGTTTTTGCCCGGAGTATGTGGGTGATGATCACAAGTTGATGCTAGATTTCTACCGTACCTTGAGTGATGAATTGAAGGGTAAGATTAGCCGGGGGATGGCTAAGTCTTTTGAAGATTTATACGAGTTGGCTAGGGGTTTTGAACCGGTGGTGCCAAGAGTAAGCGATTTTACTTTTTCTAAAAGAAAGTTTGAAGGTTCTAGTTACTCTAACGCCTCAAGCAAGAAGAGCAAGAGCAAGAGGGCCGAAAGTGTTAATAGTACGAAGAAAGGCACTACCGGCGGGTTTTCTTATACGTGTTACAATTGTGGGCAACCGGGTCATATGGCTCGTGAGTGTCCGAAACCATCATCCGGGAACAAAATCACTTGCTTTAATTGCGGCAAAGAGGGGCATAAGAAGCCGGAGTGTCCCGATTTGCGAAATGATAATGTGAAAAGGTTAGAGAGGGCGGCGGGCACGGCTAGGGGTCGCAACTATTTGATGACTAACGATGAAGCCAAACAATCGAACGAAGTTGTCTCAGGTACTTTTATGGTTAATTCTAATCCGGCGAGGATTCTTTTTGATAGCGGTGCAAATCTGTCGTTTGTGTCTCCTAAATTTGTGCCTAAACTTAATAGACCGTTAGCTAAGTTAAGTCGTCCGGTAGAAGTCGAAATAGCGAACGGCAAGACGGTGCTAGTGGTTGATGTGTGTAAGAATTGTGATGTTGTTTTTGGTGCCGAAACTTTTAAAATTAATCTCATTCCGATGACTCTGGGCGATTTTGATATTGTCGTTGGTATGGATTGGCTCGATCATTATAGAGCCGATATTGCATGCCATGATAAGTTTATTCGTGTGAAGACCCCAAGTGGGGGAGAAATGATTATTCATGGTGATAAGCGAAGGAGACCGGTGCCGATATGCACTTTTGCACGGGCACGCCGTTCCGTTGTTACCGGTGGCATGGCTTTCCTTGCTCATGTTGTTGATACACGTAATGAGCCACCACCCATTCATGAAATTCCGGTGGTTAGTGAATTTAAAGACGTTTTTCCGGACGAGTTACCGGGTGTTCCGGCGGAAAGACAAGTTGAATTTCGCATCGAGTTGGTTCCGGGGGCTACCCCCATTGCTAAAACTCCTTATCGATTAGCGCCAACGGAGATGCAAGAGTTGTTGAATCAAATTCAAGAGTTGCTTGAGAAGGGTTTCATCCGACCGAGTGCCTCGCCGTGGGGTGCACCGATGTTATTTGTGAAGAAGAAGGATGGTAGTATGCGTATGTGCATTGATTACCGTGAGTTGAATAAAGTAACGATCAAGAATCGTTATCCGTTACCTAGGATTGACGATTTGTTTGATCAACTACAAGGTGCGACGTATTTCTCCAAAATCGACCTACGGTCCGGCTATCACCAAATGCGGATCCGCGAGGAAGACATAGAGAAAATGGCTTTTCGAATGTGTTACGGGCATTATGAGTTTGTAGTTATGCCCTTTGGTCTTACGAATGCACCGGCGGCATTCATGGATCTTATGAACCGAGTGTGCCAACCTATGTTGGACAAGTCGGTAATAGTGTTCATTGACGACATACTAGTCTATTCGAAAAGTATGAACGAACATGAACGTCATCTGCGTGAAGTTTTGAAGACGCTAAGAAAGGAGAAGTTGTATGCAAAGTTCTCTAAATGTGAATTTTGGCTAAGGGAGGTTCAATTCCTTGGTCATATTGTGAATGAAAGTGGTATCCAAGTAGATCCGGGGAAGATCGAGACGGTGAAAGATTGGAAGCAACCGACTACGCCTACAGAAATCCGAAGTTTTCTCGGATTGGCCGGTTATTATCGTCGGTTTATCCAAGATTTTTCTAAGATCGCTTCTTCGTTGACGAAACTGACAAGGAAGAATGCGAGGTTTGTTTGGGAGAACGAGCAAGAAATTGCTTTTCAATTGTTAAAAGAGAAGTTATGTCAAGCTCCAGTGTTAGTGTTACCGGAAGGTGTTGAAGACATGGTGGTTTATTGTGATGCCTCCTTAAATGGGCTCGGGTGTGTTCTTATGCAAAGGGGCAAAGTCATCGCTTATGCCTCTCGACAATTAAAGGAGCACGAAATGAGGTACCCGACTCATGATCTTGAAATGGCGGCGGTTGTGCATGCGTTGAAAATTTGGCGCCATTACTTGTATAGTGTCAGATGTACGATTTATTCGGATCACAAGAATTTGAGACATCTTTTCACTCAACAGGATTTGAATTATCGGCTACGTAGATGGATGGATGTGGTGAAAGATTACGATTGTGAAATACTTTACCACCCGGGTAAGGCGAATGTGGTTGCGGATGCGTTAAGTCGAAAGACTCAACATCCGGCGATACGTGTAGCATCGTTACGTTTGATTATTACAAATGATTTTCTTGAGAAGCTTGGTGAGACTCAAATCGAGGCTTATGTTCACAATAAGCATGAGGAACGAATTGTGGGCCAATCGGAGTTTATTACTATGGGTTCGCGGGGTTTATTATCTTTTCAAGGAAGGGTGTGGGTGCCTAAGATGGGTGATTACCGACGGGTGCTACTTGATGAGGCGCATAAGTCAAAATATTCTATCCACCCGGGCGCGACGAAAATGTATCACGATTTGAAGAAAGACTATTGGTGGCCGGGAATGAAGCGTGATGTGGTGAAGTATGTTGAACAATGTGTTACTTGTTTGCAAGTTAAAGCCGAGCACCAAAAGCCGTATGGTAAGTTGCAACCATTAGAAATCCCGAAATGGAAATGGGAGCACATTACCATGGATTTCATCACGAAGTTACCCAAGACGGCGAGAACTCAATATGATTCGATTTG
This sequence comes from Rutidosis leptorrhynchoides, assembly GCF_046630445.1. Lineage (NCBI taxonomy): Eukaryota > Viridiplantae > Streptophyta > Magnoliopsida > Asterales > Asteraceae > Rutidosis > Rutidosis leptorrhynchoides. Next base: position 234,291,529 of record NC_092343.1, read on the forward strand.
GGTGATTGTGGATCGGTTGACGAAAAGTGCTTTGTTTCTTCCCATTAAAGAAGCAATATCGTCGGAGACCTTGGCTAAGATGTTTATCAAGGAAGTGGTCGCTCGACATGGGGTTCCTATATCCATTATTTCGGATCGAGATACCCGTTTTACATCTCGATTTTGGGAGAAGTTTCATGAGGATATGGGTACACAATTGAGGTTGAGCACGGCGTATCATCCTCAAACGGACGGTCAAACCGAACGTACGAACCAAACCTTGGAAGATATGTTACGGGCGTGCATTATTGATTTCGGTGGTAGTTGGGATGAGCATTTGCCTTTGGTGGAATTCTCGTACAATAATAGTTATCACACTAGTATCGGGATGCCACCTTATGAGATGCTTTATGGGCGACGGTGTCGAACTCCCGTTTGTTGGGGAGAAGTGGGTCAAAGGGAAATCGGGAGTACCGATTTGGTTTTAGAGACGAATAACAAGATTGATATTATTCGGGATCATTTGAAGAAGGCTCAAGATAGACAAAAGTCATATGCCAATAAACATAGACGAACGATCGAATTTCAAGAAGGCGACATGGTAATGCTTAAGGTGTCGCCATGGAAGGGTATTATTCGATTTCGAAAACGGGGAAAGTTAGCTCCTCGGTTTATTGGGCCGTTTAAAGTTTTAGCTCGTGTTGGTGAAGTCGCGTATCGTTTGGAATTACCCGAAGAACTTGCGGGGATCCATAATACTTTTCATGTTTCCCATCTCCGTAAGTGCCTTGCGGATGATTCTTCGTGGATGCCTTTAGACGAGATTGAACTAAATAACAAGTTGGAGTATGTCGAGGAGCCGGTTGCTATACTTGATGAAAAGGTTAAGAAATTGATAAATAAAGAGGTGAGGACTTTTAAAGTCCAATGGCGTCGAAGTATAGGTTCCGAGTTTACTTGGGAGCCCGAGGAGTTCGTGTTGGTATATCTTCCCTCTTGTCATGCGGCTTGGATTGCGAGGACGCAATCCGAATAAGTGGGGGAGAGTTGTAAGACCCTAATCTGTTGTACAGCAATGTAAATACTTTATTTAGTGTGTGTATCAGTTGTACAATTAAAACAGAGGTCACTGAGGGATCTGCGCCTTGTGCGCGCCGCGCACAATAAAGGGAGCGCGCCGCGCACCCTTTACTGTAGCCGGGTTCCAGCTGTTTTAATCTGATATTTTGATGGGCATTTTGGTAATTGCACTTATGGACGGGTTAAAGGCAGATAGGTCAGTTTGTGGAGCACCATTACTCCATTTTCAACAACCTTATCACTTTAACTTTAATCCTAGAGAGAGATTGTGATTTTTGAGAGAGAAAGCTTAAATCCTTGAGGAAGGAGCTTGTTTTGGGTTAAAGTCCAAGCACTAAAGTCGTTCATCTCATCTCTAGCTTCGTTTTGGTGGTTGTGGTATGTTCTAATTTATTTTCCTTACTTTGATTTAGTGTAAGGGTTAGGGTTTGAGTAATTGATGAACACAAAACCCATTATTGGTGATTTTGGGTGTTCTTGGGTAAATTTGAGTCTTGAACACTAATTGGTGACTAGTATAGGGTTTCAAAGTATTAAATGATGTTTATGAACCCTAATTGGTGAGTTAATTGCTAACACACCTAGTTAATTAGTAAATGGGTGTTGGTTAGTTGGTGGATGACCCGAAATGGGTGTGTTGTCTTAAAATGGTTATTTGGGTAATAAATTGACCTAGTTTGGAAAGATGGGTATGAATTACCCTAATTATGTATTAGTTGGTATTGATGGACCTTAGCCACTAGCTTTTAGTGATTAGTGGTGGTCTTGACTTTAATTGGGCGGTTTTGTTATAAATGGGCGATTTAATACATTAAGTCATTAAATGCTCATGTGTAAGTGTTGGTATTGAGTCCACTTAGCTTGTATGTTGATCAAGTACTTATTATATTAGGTACTTTGCTTTGAAGCTTGTGGAGGTTGAAATCATCATCTAATTGTTAAGGTGAGTGGAATAATTATATGTGTATGTATATAATGTATCTATTTGTTGTAGCGTGAAAGGTGTAGTGTCGAGGTGTTAAGACACCACGTTTCACGTGAAGAGTGTAGCATCGAGGTGTTAAGATGCCACTCGGGTGTAGCATCGAGGTGTTAAGATGTCACCTAGGAGTGTAGTGTCGAGGTGTTAAGACACCACTCCGTAAAATAATGAGTGTTGCATCGAGGTGTTAAGATGCCACTCGGGGTGATGTGCCGAGGTGTTAAGGTGCCACCCTAGGGGTTAGTGGTGCGAGATGTTAAGTGCCCTAATGGATGTTATGAACACCGATGGCGTTTTCGCGAGCGCCGTTCCCTTGTACTATTGGTCGACCATGGTTATTTGTGTTGCAAGCATATTACATTGCTCGAGTTATATTTATATGCGGTTGTTATGCTAGCTTATGGTATTAGAGTTTATAGCTTGATATTGTGACGTTAAGCTAATTGTGTTTGCTAGCATGTTTGCGGTTTGTGTAAGTGTATGCAAGTAGGTATAATTATATATATATTCGTATAATTATTGCATTCACTAAGCTTTGCTTACCCTCTCGGTGTTTACTATTTTATAGGTTCGGTATTGGACAAGGGTAAGGGCATCGTTTTGGACTAGAGATTCCCGCTTGATGCTAGGGGATGCTTTTGGCTTTGGTAGCTCTTGGAGTTTGACCGATAGTGGGGTAGTTTAATCCCAAACGCCATGCTCATTGTGTAGTTTGGAACTTAAACTTTTTGGTGGTCGAAACTCTAAAATTTGTATTAAACTTGTATTTTGGGTCGTGTGGGCCCCACTTGTAAAACATCGTTTTTATGTTTGATTCGTGTTAGTTTTACATATATAAGCTTATTGTGAAAAGCGTTCGGTCTAAAAATGTCGGGAAGTGGTCCATCTTTTTCGGATATAAAAACAGTTTGATCAGAGCCTGGGAGGCTCTGTGCGCGCCGCGCACCCTGCTGTGCAGTTGAATTTTTTTTTTTTTGGGACTGTTTTTGGACGGTTATCGGGTTGGGTTGTTACAAAATCCGAATTACGAAACCGAATGGGTGACGAGTGAAAGAATGATATTGCGTGCTTTATTCATCTGTCCAATGTCCCTATATATACAAGAACGTGATCTCTTAATCCTAACCAATATTCCATTATTTATGGAATGGATATGTATGACTATTTCTACCCAATATGCTATACAATATTATCATTGACTAATACAATATTATCTATAAATAAATACACAGCTATTACTCCCCCGCAGTCGAAGCCTTCGGTAAAGAGACGCAGAGACTGGAACGAAATTCTTCAAATAATATTCGCGATAGACCTTTGGTGAAAATATCCACGATTTGGTATCGTGTAGGGACATGTATAATGCGAACATCTCCTCATGCAACTTTTTCTCGAACGTAAAGAATATTTAACTCAATGTGCTTTGTACGTTGATGATGAACTGGATTGCCGGATAGATATATGGCACTCAAATTATCACAAAACACGCGTGTAGCTTTATTGATCGGACTTTGTAGTTTAAGTAATAAGTTTCAGATCCAACACGACTCGGCAACGACATTAGCAATGCTCCGATATTCCGCTTTGGCACTAGAACGAGAAAGAGTGGTTTGACGTTTCGATGACCAAGAAATCAAATTATCTCCAAAATATACACAATAGCCCGATGTTGATCGTCTTGTATCGGGGCAACTACCCCAATCCGCATCCGTGTATGCAACAAGATTATACTAGATCGATTAATATGCAATCCAATAGACAAGGTACCCTGTAAATATCGAATAATGCATTTCAAAGCGTTAATGTGTGCTTCTTTCGGATTGTGCATATGCAAGCAAATTTGTTGCACGACATAAGGTATGTCGGGTCTATAAAGCGTCAAGTATTGTAAAGCGCCGGCTAGGATACGATATTTAGTAGAATCGGCATACGGTTTTCCTTGTTTACCACCTAGTTTACCGATAGTATCCACGGGGGTTGACACTGGATTGCAACCCGTAAGTCCAGCTCTTTGAATTATGGAGTTTGCGTAGGCGGCTTGGCTTAAGAATAAACCACGTGATGAACGAGTGACCGAGATTCCCAAAAAAATGTAATGGACCTAAATCCTTCATAGCGAACTCATTAGAAACAAGAGATAGGAGTCTTTTTCGTAATCCATCATTCGATGTGGTAAGAACTATATCATCAACATATAAGAGAAGATATGCAATGTCTTTTCCATGATGAAAAATAAAAAGTGAGTGATCACATTTGTTATGTATGAAACCAACCTTGTAAGCATAATCGGCGAATCGTTGATACCAAGCCCGTGGGGCTTGTTTTAAACCGTATAGAGAATGCTTTAATAAACACACATGATTCGGACGCGTGGCATCACGGAAGCCGAACGGTTGATACATGTACACCGTTTCTGTGAGATTGCCATGTATGAAAGCATTTTTGACATCTAATTGGTGTAATGGCCATGATTTAGAAACCACAATGCTAAGAACCGTGTGTAACATCCCGTGTTTTTCCGTTAAATTATTTTTAACGCCGTCTTTTTTTATTTTATTTAATATCCTCAGCATCTCGATTCGTATCCTCCATTAGCTACATTCTTAAAAATATTTTCGTTATTGGATTATAACGTCTCCCGTACTCCCGTGTAATTCAAAATATTCGTTTGGTTAATTCCCGCACCCGACTACAAACTAGAGGGACTAGTTTTGCCAAAAAGACAAAGAGGTGACTAGCACTTTGACTAGTCAACCTCCTCCCCATCTTTCTTTTTCATTTCTTTTCCAATTTCTTTTCATACTTCTCCATTTTCTCTCAATCTTTCAAAAAGGAAATCATCATCCATTTCAGATCGATCAAGCTTCAATCCAAACAAATTACATATTTGGAATCCTTGCATCTTCCTCTTCGATTCCATACCGATTTTTATCAAATTTGGGTAACTTTCTAAAATCACTAGATTTCTTTAATTTTGTGTTCTTGACTTAAAAGTGTGTTAATTAGTGTCTATGGCTCATTGTGATGTCGTGTATGTAATTTGTATGCTCGATTTGTTGTTTTTGGTGTAACTAGCTTGAATATGAAAAGTGCTTGCTTAATCTTTGATTTTGGAAGAGTTAATGTTGTTAATTTGTTAAAGTTCATGTTTTAATTGTGTTACTAGTGTCACTAGCTTCATTTTGATGTGTAGGGTGATTTGTAAAACTTCAAAAACATGATTATTGATTTTGTGATGCTTGACTAGGGTTTGATAGTTCTTGAAATGAATTTTTGATGCTTGAATGCCATGAAATGTTAATTGTTAGTGTTTAGTAGTAATGTATGCTTCATTACCTTCAAAACGGCATATCATATGTGTGAATTGGTTTCCCGAATCTTAAAACGCATTTTGAGAACTTGAAGCTTTGAAGATGAATTTTAAATGATCACTTGACGGGAAATCGGTTATTTAAATTGATGTTTTTGGTTGTTGTTATGTATTTAGTTGTATTCCTCGTCAAAATACCTTTCCAACGATATAAGATACTTGTTTTGAATGTTTACGGTTCATGAGTTATGCTTGTTTGAAGTTTGGTTCGTGCACTTGATGAAACCCAGAAAACAGCATTTCCCAGGTACAGGAGCGCCGCTCCTGAACTAAGAGCGCCGCTCCTAGTAGGTCTTTTTGTGGAGTTTTTCATCAGACGTCAGGAGCGCCGCTCCTGAAAACAAGAGCGCCGCTTCTGGCCCTCAAGAGCGACGCTCCTGGTTTTGGTGCGACGCTCCTGTGCTGAAAAAGTAGACCAACTTGTTTAGTGTTTTCACCAATTCATCCCCGCTTACTCGCAACTCCGATTAACATGAATTTTGGCCAACATGTTTATATATGACCACTAATTGAAGAAAAATTGTCGGATACCCGACCCGACCTCATTGACGTTGACTTTGACTTTGACCAACTTTGACTTTTAGTCAAACTTAACCTAACTTTTATGTGATCGTTTTAACATGCTTATATACTTGTATCTTGCATGAAACTTGACAATTTGATTCACATGCTATATAATCGAGTCGTAACGATCCATAGGACTAATTTAACATCTTTGACCGTTTGTGTTTACCGTTATTGATATAACCTATATGTTTAGGTCAAGACTAGCTTTGTCTTTGCACGCGTTTACTTGTTGAAGTACTTCACTAACTCTCGCACTCAATGTGAGATCATAGTCCCACTTTTTACTCTTTTGAACTTACTTTTGGGATGAGAAAATATAAACATTTCTTTTAACTAAGTGAACACAAGAACCGGAAAACAAACATTCTACATACGAGTTTAGAACAAAAATCCTCAATTCAATTATCATTAGTACTCTTGCAGTGTGTAAGCGTAGGCGTGAACTTATGTTGTATGGCCATATGGGTTTGACAAACCCTCATCTTTGACGGTTCGCTACCGTCTACGGATGAAATATATTTTCGAGAAACAGTGTTGTTCTAGCACTATGAATGGGGTATCAACGGACGGAATGTTAAGCTTTGATAATTGAGTGCTCGTGAATATTAAATTTTAGAATGTATTACTATTATTTCAACTTTGCAAACCTTGTGGTTCGGCTTACTTTACTTTTACTCACCTACATACTTAAACCTATGATTTCACCAACGTTTTTCGTAGACAGATTTCTATGTTTTTCTCAGGTCTTGCACGATATGTGAAATATGCTTCCGCTCTTTATTTGATACTTACTTTGGATGTCGAGTATACATGCATTTCATGGAGCGTCTTTTGACTTTATTTGAAACTGTGTCGCCTAGATTTCATTTGTACTAATAACTTTGTAACTTAACTTTTGGATGAACAATTCTTGTAAACCTTGGAATAATCTTTACTTTAGAAATGAAGGCGACATATTTTGGTCAAACGTTGTCTTAAAGACTTATGACCATGTAATAGGACCTACGTAGATGACGCCGTCACTTGACGATTTGACGGGGTCGCTACAAGTGGTATCAGAGCATTGGTTGTAGGGATTTAGAGTTCATTTGTGTCCACCCCGAGTCATAGGTACATAGGTGAATCTAGACTACAACCGGCATATACACTGAAGTAGGAATTACTTGACTATTTGTGCATTATACTCGAACTTTTCTATCATATCTAACTCGTATTCGATCTTAATCTTACGTTGATAAATTTTGTTGACGCGCCACCTTGACTTTATAAAGTAATGTTAAATGCACATGTGAATCAGGGTAATATAATTTCCGGGATTATATTACGGTGATTCACATGGACGTTCTGACATTATGTGTAACGACCCGGATTTTTCCGATCGTTTTACACTTATAAGATTAATATTTACATAAATTAAACCTTACCAACATGATAAGCAATCTAAATTGTTGAGATTTATGATTTTGAAAAGAGTTTTACTTAACGTTTGACCGTCCAATTTGACCGATGATATCACGAACTATATAACATACGATAATTATACGTTTGTATATATATGTATTTATTTATATTTAACATGATCTAAGGATGTTTAACATCTCATTGTGTACTAATAACAATGAGTTATAAGTATATTTTGAAACTACTAACTTAAGTTTCCAAAACGATAACCATACGTAACGTTATTTGACATAAATACTTATGACCTATAATGTTTATACATATATCGTATATGTAATGTATTTATTCACTTTTTAAGAACTTAAATACATAAAACAATATAAGTATATTCACAAAAGATAGCTATATTTGAATTCTCATTCCATTTTTCACAAAATTTCTATACGTATATCTAGAGTATATGTACTTGTATCATACCTAGCTTCTATACGTATTTACTATTGGTATATACACATCAAATCACCACCAACCAGCCCTTGTTCATGCCTTATGTATAAGGTAACTACTTTTGTTATTTAGTATGACAATTTCACATGATTAAAAGATTTTTTCACAAAATTACAAACTTATACACCTTTTACACCATCATTTATATTCCATTCCATTTTCATTTTACTACACATTTCCTTTAACTAAAACACACTCTTTTAAGAAAGAAAAAAATCTCTTAAACACTCCAGCAAATTTTCATCATGAACTAGCTTCAAAAACAACATTTAAACATCATAAGAAAATCCTTTCAAGAACACTTCAAAAAAAAATTCTTCCAACTATACAAGTTTACTTCCAAACTTTCATCCAATTCCATCACCCTTTTAGTTCTAGGTCTTTACTCCTCTTTTACAGCAATCTTGTCCAAGTAACTTGAGGTAGTAACTTTGTTCATAACCTTATTCGATTCATATATATATAGCTATCTTATTTTGTGGTATAAAATTTTAACAACAAGAACATAGTTTGAATGTTTTCAAACTTGTTTGCAAACTAAATAGATCCTTCTAACTTAACTTTTAAAATACTTCAAGACCTGTAATATAACTTAAATATATGCTAATTTAACAAGGTATAACTTGGTTTTTCAAAGAACACCTTAAAAACTGTTTTTACGACGTCGGAGTGTAACCGGGAACTGTTTTGGGTTGGATAATTAAAAATCATTTTAAACTTTGAATTGGAGGTTTATTTTCTGGAAAAATGATTTTTACTATGAATATGATAACACATAAAAATTTCATGATTTAATTCAAAGTATAAGTATTTTTAGAAAAATGGTCATCAAATGATGTTTTTGTAACAAAAATGATTAACTTCATAAGTTTCACCAAAGTTTCACCTATGACCTGTGATTTCGAATACAAACTAAGGTATTTACAGTTAATATTCTTAAAGAGGGACTCGATCCAAGGAGATGGCAAGTTGAATCAACAAAAACGGAGTTGCAACGAAGAAACTACGACTAAAACAAAATTGGTTATCCAAGACTAGTTTAGCTACGTGATTAATTGGAAAAAATTAAATAAATCACATCTTTCTAAAATAACATGATATTTTATATATATGTACTCATAATTTAATTTTATATGGTTCAGGATCACCCGTAAACAATACGAGAAGATTAATCATAAGATCCCATGATTGTACGCAACACGTCATTTGACAACACCGGTACTTTATGTACGCAACACGTCATTTGACAACACCGGTACCGTGGGTCAAGATTAATCTCGACCAATACATATACGATGTGGTTTTATTTATTTCGTTGGGGGTTTATTAAACACCTAAAAATGAACCATTAAAATTGAATTACTAACATCGAGCTGCTAACTACGGACTAAGGAATTATTAAAAGTATTATATGTATATATATGTGACGTTTGTTTAAAATGAAAATATATTGATAAATTATATATGGATAGGTTCGTGATATCAATCGGAGACCAAGTCAACATTACATATCTTCAAGACGAAAGTGAGTATATAGTCCCACTTTTAAACTCTAAATATTTCGGGATGAGAATACATGTATTTTATGTTTTACGTTATAGACACAAGTAACTGAAAAATATATTCTACGTTAAGTTGTACCACTGGCATACTTCCCTGTAGCTTGGTAACTAATATTTACAGCGGTATTGTAAACGCGAATCCTGTTGATAGATCTATCGGGCCTGACAACCCCAACCGGACTGGACGACCAGTATTCAACGGTTGCACAATACTTCGTTTCGTGACTACACTTGGTACGGTGTAGTAAGATTTCATAATAAAGGGAATATGCGACGTGATTAAATGTTAAGTATGGTTACCAAGTGCTCAACCACTTAGAATATTTTTATTAAAATGTTTATATACGAAATCTTGTGGTCTATATATATATATTGCTGCCGGCATTAAACCTATATCTCACCAACTTTATGTTGACGTTTTAAAGCATGTTATTCTCAGGTATGAATTAAGTCTTCCGCTGTGCATTAGCTCATATTAAGGATACTATTTGGGACCATTTAAGCCAGGATTCAAGAACGTTGCATTCGAGTCATTGAAGATCATTAGAGACTATTACTAAGTAAATGACAGATTAGGTCATTTGGATATTATGAAGTGTTAGGCGAACATGTCAACTTTTGATGTAATAATAGATTGCCTTTTAAGAATAAATGCAACGTTTGTAAAATGTATCATATAGAGGTCAGGTACCTCGCAATGTTATCATATGTTATTGTATTCGTCCCTATGGATTGGGTCGGGTCGTCTCATGTGGTATCAGAGCGTTGGTCTTAGCGAACCAGGCCTTGCATTAGTGTGTCTAACTGGTAGTTGTTAGGATGCATTAGTGAGTCTGGACTTTGACCGTGTCTACATGTCCAAAAGTTTTGCTTATCATTTCTAGTCGGAAATCATCTGTTTATCATCCTTAGGAAACTGCCTGCTTATCATTCTTAAGTCTAGATACGTCTTACTGCATTTAGTGCATCGATAGTGTATAGACAAAATTCATATCTTAGCGTATCTGTTACTATAGACATTGTTTGACGTATTTCAAAAATTCTCCGTAATTCACGGGATTTTGGTATTATATATACATATGTAAATTATGTATTGAAGAGTACCAAACCCAATTTCTATAATCTATTCCAAACCAAAAATTCATTTCTCTGACTATACAAGATGGATTCTTCATCCAGTTCGAATTCCTCCGACTTCGATAGCTACGCCGATATGGATTTCCATTCGAGCTCCGAGAACAGCGTCACCGGAATGGATCAACCAATTTCCCATCATCTATTCTGGATGAATTGGGGATGGGTTCGTAATATACTAAATCTCTGGAGGCAAGAAGAAGGTGATCCATTCCATCCACCAAATTGTCCTCTTAACGATGAACCTGAAGCACTTACCGGCGAACCTATTCGAAACACCATTTTCTCGCTCATTTCTAGAGTATCTCATCATGACTACATACTATCCCATATTTCGAATCTTGTTCATTCGCTCGTTCCAACCGTCAATCATCCCGGTATAATAGAAGAAGTCAACGAGCTTCGCGCTCGGGTAGTGGCTTTAGAAAATACGGTGCGAAGGTTACAAACACCAGCAGCAGCACCAGCAGCATAATCTGTACCACCATCATCAACGCCGACAGTACTCTTGTCACCCCAAAAATCTCAACCTCACAAACTGTATCTCGGATATCAACATCACATACCTCAAAAACCTCATCGGAACTTCGAGTATGATCTTTGTTCTATATATTGTTCCACATTGATTATCATCGTTCTACGTATTGTTCTACATCATTTGTTTTCGTTCTACATAGCGATTATGTAATCTTTAATGTTTTAAAGATTATGTACTCCAATTCTAACCGAAAAATCAAATGAGTTTAATATCTTATTGACTCATTAAATTCATAATTACATCCAAAGAAAATATATATGCAAGTATATCTTCATAAAGATTGTAACTAAAAAATTCTTTCGTACAAACTGTTAATGATGAAAAATATTTTAACGGGTAGGTAGTACCCGTGGAATATTTGGATTTCATATTAATAAGTTACACTGTACATTCTTCGAATCTGATTCAACGGTCATTTGTTATTCTACTTACAACCATCGATATACGTATCCGTTCACCCCAGAATAACCATTTCCATTTAAATTTCATATTTGGATTTTTACCTATCCGAATCCAACAAGTGGCATAAAGAAGAAACATTGGACAAATTAAAAATTGGTTAGAAACACACGAATTAACTATGATGAACATTGTTAAGATTCCACGCTAACTGTTTCGGCTAACTGTTCCCAGCTAACTGATTAACATTTAATTTATCGCAATTTACATTCTCGCAATTTTATTTATTGTTATTTAATTTCCGCACTTTACATACCGTCGGGACACATGTACAACAATACGTCGGATTAATTCTGAGACAACACATTGTATAATGGGTCATGATATATATTTATTTATTTTACGCATTTTAAATAACGGGACACGTATGCAAGGTTTCGACTTATCATATCGACCCATCTATATATATATTTCGGAACAACCGTAGACACTCTATATGTGAAGATGGGAGTTGGCTATACAGGGTTGGAGTTGATTCCAAAATATATATATGGTTTGAGTTGTGATCGACACTGAGACCAGTACACGGGTCACGATACGTATAAATTAACTCGAATATTATATATTTAATTTATATACGAATTTATTGAACCATTGGACAATCGGACTTTTGGACTGCTAACTTTGGACAATTAAAATGAAATAAAATGTTGATTATAACATATGAAACTAAACAATTCTTCAAGTTTGCCACTTGATTTCATCCTAAACCTCATTTGTACTTCGACAATTATAATCCTCGTTCAAATCTTTTCATGATTCTTGAAAACACCTCGATCGAGAAGTTGAACCAGCCGCACCTCGTCTACGGAAGAAAGATTTATGCATACAGTTATACACCTGAAACTTTCGAAACCGAAGTTATCGTTAAAACTTATCCGCGTCAAATTCCTTATCATTCATTGGCAAAACAACCTTACATTTCTCTTTTCAATATAAGTCGATTTTGTCACAGCTCCACTTTGATTTCTCAGTAGGACTACTCTTATTATATCCTCGATATATATACCTTGTCCTTTCACCGTTGTTATCGGAGAACCTTTCATATTCCACGACATCATGTACCAGCAGCTTGTCATCTTTTTGGCGAAATCCGCAATTAGTATTTTAAAAATCTCGCAAAACTTCTCAGTCATACCTATAACGTCTATTCCTAAGGATTTCATACTCCGAAGGTGAAGTTTCTGAAAAACACCCTGAATTATGAAGTAGTTCTTTAAATGCTGATGAAGCAGCGAAAATTGTAAACGATTTTAAACAGTCAAAAGTTTGATGATGAAGCACAGTGTGTTGATAAAACTCAGAAAAAGAGAAGAGTTGGAACCGGAAAACGGTTTGAGCAAAGTATGAAAGAGGTTGTGGATAAATCACAAGAACTGAATCTGCTTTCAAAGGATTCAAACGATTCAGTTCCTGCTGAAACCATTAGTAAAAACCCTACCCCTTATTCTAAACCTTTCCCGATGATATTCTTCATCATCATCTTATCTTAGATATTATAAGATATCTTCATATCTTCCGTTATACATATTCTCCATATTTCTGGAGATATTTTTACAACTATTCTTATCTGAGAATATTTATCTCTCCGTAATATCTGCGTTACAACATAAAAGAAACTGTGTTAGTTTCTAAGTTCTAAAACCTTCAAGTTTAAAATAGGAATGTTCTGAAGCAGTGTTGGGAACTGATGCATGAATTAGTATAATATAATGAAACTTGATCAACTTCATTATATTACAGTAAGTCATGTTAAGTTTCTAATAAAATGTGATGATTCACAGTACCATCATCATGTGCCATGTTACACGGCTCTTACATTCTATCCAATTCTCAAAAATAATAGGAACATGTCATCCTGACAGTTCTATCTTTTCCGGGGTATTCTGGTAATTTGACAAATCAAAATTGTTCTATTACCATTTCTTTCTTAGAGCATTAGCTATACTCATTTCGAATCTCATATCTACAAATTCCGGACCATTACTCGCTTGACTCGAAGTCGGGAAGAGAAAACGAAAGTATGAAGCTTTGAAAAATAATGAAGAATACAAAGGCCGAAAATCACCCAGGATTTACAAACCGTGTATATCAATACGTATTGCAACGTAAAGACACGGGAGAATTAAAAACATTATAATTCCGAGGAAAGGATAGAAGTAAATAGATTCTTCTGGCGATAAATGAAAGAGAAGAATGCAAGATATGAAAGTTAGAAGTATAACAAGAATTAGAACGGGATGGAGCATTTAAAAGAATACTTTAAGGTATGAGTTGAAGGAGAAAGGATAGAAGATGTGAGTTGGGGAAATAAGGAAGAGAAGGAAGTGGATTTATAGCAAAATATTCGACAAAGAAATCGAAACAGATCGCCGCACTAAATCAAAGAAGATCCTGATCACCAAAGAACCAAATCTTATTACGTAAGATTTTCCATAAATTCCGGAAATCAATTCTAATCACGTTATCGGTTCAAACAAATCCATATTTACTCAATTCACTCTTTTGTGATAGCTTCACTTGTGCGCTTCACTTGATCGAGCCGTTGTATCTATACCTCCCAATAATGATAAAACTCCATTATCACCTCATATACGTCATGAAAACACCCATATTGTTATCCATGACGATCTCTATCAAATTTCGGGACGAAATTTATTTAACGGGTAGGTAATGTAACGAACCGGATTTTTCCGATCGTTTTACACTTATAAGATTAATATTTACATAAATTAAACCTTACCAACATGATAAGCAATCTAAATTGTTGAGATTTATGATTTTGAAAAGAGTTTTACTTAACGTTTGACCGTCCAATTTGACCGATGATATCACGAACTATATAACATACGATAATTATATGTTTGTATATATATGTATTTATTTATATTTAACATGATCTAAGGATGTTTAACATCTCATTGTGTACTAATAACAATGAGTTATAAGTATATTTTGAAACTACTAACTTAAGTTTCCAAAACGATAACCATACGTAACGTTATTTGACATAAATACTTATGACCTATAATGTTTATACATATATCGTATATGTAATGTATTTATTCACTTTTTAAGAACTTAAATACATAAAACAATATAAGTATATTCACAAAAGATAGCTATATTTGAATTCTCATTCCATTTTTCACAAAATTTCTATACGTATATCTAGAGTATATGTACTCGTATCATACCTAGCTTCTATACGTATTTACTATTGGTATATACACATCAAATCACCACCAACCAGCCCTTGTTCATGCCTTATGTATAAGGTAACTACTTTTGTTATTTAGTATGACAATTTCACATGATTAAAAGATTTTTTCACAAAATTACAAACTTATACACCTTTTACACCATCATTTATACTCCATTCCATTTTCATTTTACTACACATTTCCTTTAACTAAAACACACTCTTTTAAGAAAGAAAAAAATCCCTTAAACACTCCAGCAAATTTTCATCATGAACTAGCTTCAAAAACAACATTTAAACATCATAAGAAAATCCTTTCAAGAACACTTCAAAAAAAAATTCTTCCAACTATACAAGTTTACTTCCAAACTTTCATCCAATTCCATCACCCTTTTAGTTCTAGGTCTTTACTCCTCTTTTACAGCAATCTTGTCCAAGTAACTTGAGGTAGTAACTTTGTTCATAACCTTATTCGATTCATATATATATAGCTATCTTATTTTGTGGTATAAAATTTTAACAACAAGAACATAGTTTGAATGTTTTCAAACTTGTTTGCAAACTAAATAGATCCTTCTAACTTAACTTTTAAAATACTTCAAGACCTGTAATATAACTTAAATATATGCTAATTTAACAAGGTATAACTTGGTTTTTCAAAGAACACCTTAAAAACTGTTTTTACGACGTCGGAGTGTAACCGGGAACTGTTTTGGGTTGGATAATTAAAAACCATCTTAAACTTTGAATTGGAGGTTTATTTTCTGTAAAAATGATTTTTACTATGAATATGATAACACATAAAAATTTCATGATTTAATTCAAAGTATAAGTATTTTTAGAAAAATGGTCATCAAATGATGTTTTTGTAACAAAAATGATTAACTTCATAAGTTTCACCAAAGTTTCACCTATGACCTGTGATTTCGAATACAAACTAAGGTATTTACAGTTAATATTCTTAAAGAGGGACTCGATCCAAGGATATGGCAAGTTGAATCAACAAAAACGGAGTTGTAACGAAGAAACTACGACTAAAACAAAATTGGTTATCCAAGACTAGTTTAGCTACGTGATTAATTGGAAAAAATTAAATAAATCACATCTTTCTAAAATAACATGATATTTTATATATATGTACTCATAATTTAATTTTATATGGTTCAGGATCACCCGTAAACAATACGAGAAGATTAATCATAAGATCCCATGATTGTACGCAACACGTCATTTGACAACACCGGTACTTTATGTACGCAACACGTCATTTGACAACACCGGTACCGTGGGTCAAGATTAATCTCGACCAATACATATACGATGGGGTTTTATTTATTTCGTTGGGGGTTTATTAAACACCTAAAAATGAACCATTAAAATTGAATTACTAACATCGAGCTGCTAACTACGGACTAAGGAATTATTAAAAGTATTAAAAGTATTATATGTATATATATGTGACGTTTGTTTAAAATGAAAATATATTGATAAATTATATATGGATAGGTTCGTGATATCAATCGGAGACCAAGTCAACATTACATATCTTCAAGATGAAAGTGAGTATATAGTCCCACTTTTAAACTCTAAATATTTCGGGATGAGAATACATGTATTTTATGTTTTACGTTATAGACACAAGTAACTGAAAAATATATTCTACGTTGAGTTGTACCACTGGCATACTTCCCTGTAGCTTGGTAACTAATATTTACAGCGGTATTGTAAACGCGAATCCTGTTGATAGATCTATCGGGCCTGACAACCCTAACCGGACTGGACGACCAGTATTCAACGGTTGCACAGTACTTCGTTTCGTGACTACACTTGGTACGGTGTAGTAAGATTTCATAATAAAGGGAATATGCGACGTGATTAAATGTTAAGTATGGTTACCA
The DNA here is from genome assembly GCF_046630445.1 of Rutidosis leptorrhynchoides. Taxonomy (NCBI): domain Eukaryota; kingdom Viridiplantae; phylum Streptophyta; class Magnoliopsida; order Asterales; family Asteraceae; genus Rutidosis; species Rutidosis leptorrhynchoides. Next base: position 234,308,208 of record NC_092343.1, read on the forward strand.
AGTGTAACGACCCGTCAAAATCGCTATTGACGCGGCACGTTAATCATTGATTCCAAAGTGAGGTTTTGACCTCTATATGATACGTTTTGATAAAATATTGCATTCATTAAAATAAGTGACTTTCTAAACATAGAAAGTTATAAACATGTGGGCGAGTGCTTAGGTATAAGCAAAACCCCAAAATACATAAGTCTTTAATTTACAGGTTGACATCACAGTCCAATTATTTATTACACAGCGCAGTTTTATTTTGAATGCAATAAACTTTGTACAAAGCATGAGAGACTCCATGCAGGCAACAAGCACATCACAGCGGAAGCATTCTAAGGACCTGAGAATAAAACATGCTAAAAAGTCAACACGAATGTTGGTGAGTTATAGGTTTAATTGCTCGAGTCATAAACATATATAAAGATAGACCACAAGATTTCATCAAAAGTTTATCAATAGATTCTACGTAACAGAGCACCCTGGTAACTAAACTTAACGCTATAGTGATAATTACCCCATTCGTTTTAATACGCGCAAACCAACGTGTCTTAAACTCAAATAATATACGTCCGTTAAAAGGCTAGCGCTCTAGCTCGGACGGGGATGTCAAGCCCTATGGATCCATATACAATTATTCGCGCCCACCAGTCCATATTCTATGTACTGGCAGCTACTAGTTACCAAAGCTAAGGGATTTTCGGTTTAACTCAGTGTAGAATTTTGTATGTACTTGTGTCTTATTGCGTTTAAAATAAATTGCATGTATTCTCAGCCCAAAAATATTTAAAGTATTTAAAAAGGGAGACTATAACTCACAGTTCAATATTGCGATTCAATATTGTAGGCAAATTGCGTAGACGTAATGATGGTAGACGACTGTATGGTTGGCCTTGGATTCAAGAACAATACCCCGAATAATACCTAATATTTCCTTAGCTTAAAGCGGTTTGAAACCCGAATTAAAACACCCTCGTATATAACTTATTATTATTAAACTTAAATTTAAAATTATAATTATAATATAAATATAAATATTGAGAGTTTAATTTGAAAAAAATTCGTCGAACGAACTGCGTATTTATATTACTTTTCGATTTACTGTAGCTCATGCGATCGCATGAGTTTTCAGTGTTTTTGCCATGCGATCGCATGGCCGCCTTTTCCGTTTTTGTTTGCTAGTTTGTCGACATCAAATAGTGTTTACTGTAGCAAATAGTGTTACTGTAGCAAATAGTGTTTTACTGTAGCAAATAGTGTGTTACTGTAGCAAATAGTGTTTTACTGTAGCAAATCACTGTAGCAAACTCGTTTTCACTGTAGCACTGTAGCAAAATACGGTTTCACTGTAGCAAATAGTGTTTTACTGTAGCAAATTCATTTTTACTGTAGCAATTAATGTTTTACTGTAGGAAAGTCGTTTTTACTTGTACATCTTATAATATATATATATACATACATATATGTATATTTACATAATATTAAATCATAAAGAGAATTGGTTTAAATTAGTAGAAATTTTTCGGGTCATCACAGTACCTCCCCGTTAAAGAAAATTTCGTCCCGAAATTTTGAGTAGTACCTGTTTCATGAGCGATATCAGTGAACAAATGTGGATACTTTTGCTTTATTTGATCTTCACGTTCCCAAGTAAACTCGGGTCCTCGTCTTGCGTTCCAACGAACCCTAACTATCGGTATTTTGCTTTGTTTTAATTGTTTGACCTCACGGTCCATGATTTCAACAGGTTCTTCGATAAAATGGAGTTTATCATTAATTCGTATTTCGTCAAGAGGAATTACGACATCCTCTTCAGCTAAACATTTCTTCAAATTTGACACGTGAAATGTGTCGTGAACACTACTAAGTTCTTGCGGTAGCTTTAATCGATAAGCAACTGCTCCAATTCTTTCGGTGATTTCAAAGGGTCCTACGTACCTAGGACTTAGCTTTCCTCGTTTACCGAATCGTACAACGCCTTTCCAGGGTGACACTTTCAACATGACTTTGTCGCCCACTTGAAATTCTAGCGGTTTTCTTCTTACATCAGCATAACTCTTTTGGCGACTCATGGCCGTTTTCAATCGCTGTTGTATTTGAATGATCTTTTCGGTGGTTTCTTGAATAATTTCTGGTCCAGTAAGTTGTCTTTCTCCTACTTCACTCCAACAGATAGGAGATCTGCACTTTCTACCGTAAAGTGCTTCAAATGGTGCTGCGTTGATGCTCGTATGATAGCTGTTATTGTATGAAAATTCTGCCAACGGTAAGTGTCGATCCCAACTGGTTCCAAAGTCAATCACGCATGCCCGTAACATGTCTTCCAATGTTTGTATTGTTCTTTCACTTTGACCATCTGTCTGTGGGTGATAAGCGGTGCTCATATCTAATCGAGTTCCCAATGCTTTTTGTAATGACTGCCAGAAACGTGATGTGAATCGGGTGTCGCGATCAGATATGATAGAGATGGGTACACCATGCCTGGAAACTACTTCCTTCAAATATAGGCGTGCTAATTTCTCCATACTGTCTGTCTCCTTTATTGGTAGAAAGTGAGCTGATTTAGTTAGACGATCAACTATCACCCAAATAGTATCATGACTACTTGCAGTCCTTGGCAATTTCGTAATGAAATCCATGGTTATTCTTTCCCATTTCCACTGTGGAATTTCTGGTTGTTGCAGTAATCCTGACGGCTTTTGGTGCTCAGCTTTAACCTTTGCACACGTCAAACATTTGCTTACATAAGTAGCAATTTCTGTCTTCATATTAGGCCACCAATAAAACTTCTTGAGATCGTGGTACATTTTCCCGTTTCCTGGGTGAATTGAGTACCTCGTTTTGTGTGCTTCATCTAGTACTAGTTGCCTTAGATTACCATGTTTTGGTACCCATATCCTATCAGCAAAATACAGGGTTCCATCGGCTTTTACTTCAAGCTGTTTTTCTAACCCTCTGCTCATTTCGCCTTTTTCATTTTCTTCTTTTAAAGTCTCTAACTGTGCTGCTTGAATTTGCTTTGTGAGATCAGTACGAATTGTAATATTCAAAGCTCGGACCCTAAGAGGTTTTACTCTTTCTTTTCGACTTAGGGCATCAGCTACAACATTAGCTTTTCCGGGGTGGTAACGGATTTCACAATCGTAATCGTTTAACAACTCTACCCAGCGACGTTGCCTCATATTGAGTTGTTTTTGATCAAAAATATGCTGAAGACTCTTATGGTCGGTGTACACTGTACACTTGGTGCCATATAGATAGTGTCTCCATATTTTGAGTGCAAAAACTACTGCTCCAAGTTCCAAATCGTGCGTCGTATAGTTCTTTTCATGAATTTTTAGTTGTCGTGAGGCATACGCGATAACTTTTGTGCGTTGCATTAATACACATCCTAAACCTTGGCGTGAAGCATCACAATAGATCACGAAATCATCATTTCCTTCTGGTAATGACAAAATGGGTGCAGACGTTAACTTCTTCTTTAATAACTGGAATGCGGATTCCTGTTCCGTGGACCAATCATATTTCTTTCCCTTTTGAGTCAATGAAGTTAAGGGTTTGGCGATTCTAGAGAAATCTTGAATGAATCTTCGGTAGTAACCAGCAAGACCTAAGAATTGGCGGATTTGTGTTGGAGTCTTCGGTGTTTCCCATTTACTAATGGCTTCGATCTTGGCGGGGTCAACTTTAATTCCATGTTTACTGACAACATGGCCCAAAAATTGTACTTCTTGTAACCAGAAATCACACTTCGAAAATTTTGCGTACAATTCTTCTTTCTTGAGTATCTCTAGTACCAGTCTTAAGTGTTGCTCATGTTCTTCCTTGTTCTTCGAGTAAATCAATATGTCGTCGATAAAAACAATGACAAATTTGTCTAAATACGGTCTACAGATGCGATTCATTAGATCCATGAATACTGCTGGAGCATTAGTCAATCCAAAAGGCATGACTAGAAATTCATAGTGACCGTAACGGGTTCTGAACGCGGTTTTAGGAACATCTTCTTCCTTCACTCTCAGCTGATGATATCCGGAGCGTAGATCAATCTTAGAATAAACACTTGATCCTTGCAATTGATCAAACAAATCATCAATCCTCGGTAATGGGTACCGATTCTTGATCGTTAATTTGTTTAATTCTCGGTAATCTATGCACATTCTCATAGATCCATCCTTCTTCTTGACGAACAGAATAGGAGCACCCCAAGGTGAAAAACTAGGACGAATAAATCCACGGTCCGATAATTCTTGCAACTGGTCTTGTAATTCTTGCATTTCTGAAGGTGCAAGTCTATATGGAGATCGGGCTACAGGTGCAGCTCCTGGTATGAGATCAATCTGGAATTCTACACATCTGTGTGGAGGTAGCCCCGGTAATTCTTCTGGAAATACTCCGGGATATTCTCTTACAACCGGCATGTCATTAATGCTTCTTTCTTCAGTATCGATCTTCTTTACATGTGCCAGAATAGCATAACAACCTTTTCTTATAAGTTTCTGGGCCTTCATACAGCTGATAAAGTTCAGCTTTGAGTTGCTCTTCTCCCCATAAATCATTAATGACGTTTCATCCTTACGAGGGATGCGGATTGCTTTCTCAGCGCAAACAACTTCCGCTCTTGTTTTGGACATCCAGTCCATGCCAATGATTACGTCAAAACTTCCTAATTCTACGGGTATCAAATCGATTTTGAAGGTTTCACCAGCGAGATTCATTTCGCAACCATGGCAAATTTTATCGGCTTTTATCAGTTTACCATTAGCTAATTCAATAGTATATTTATCGTCTAGAGGTAATGATGCACATTTTAGTTTAGAACTAAAGTCTTTACACATATAACTTCTATCAGCACCCGTATCAAACATAATAGAAGCTAGTTGATTATTAACGGTAAACGTACCCGTGACAAGATTAGGATCCTCACGTGCTTTACTGGCACTAACATTAAATGCCCTCCCACGTGCGGGTTCTTTGTTCTTCTCCTTATCAGGGCATTGATTTATAAAGTGACCAGACTTCCCGCATCCAAAACATTTCTTGACATAGGTCAGTTTTGTCTTTACTTCAGAAACGGTGGCATAACAATCTTTCGCCACATGTCCTTTCTTGTTGCACTTATCACAGACCACTTGGCAATAGCCTGCATGATGTGTGTAACACCTTTTGCAGAACGGATGAGGTCCCTTATAGTTTGGACTTGCAGTTGCCCCATATTGGTTACCTTTAAAAGTTTCTTGTTTCTTCAGGTGAGTACTTTTGCCCTTATAGTCTTCCCATTTCCTCTTTCCTTCAGTTGTCTTGACTTCGGTAATTGGTGTCTTAATCGAACTCTCTGTGATCTGGTCCATGAGTTGGTGTGCCATTGTCATGGCTTCCTGCATCGTATTCGGTTTGGACGATGTAACATTTCCTTTGATATTGATCGATAAACCGTCAATATACATTTCTATCTTTCGTTTCTCGTTTGGCACCAATTCGGGACACAACAAGGCTAGTTCCATGAAACGCTTTTCATAGTTATTGAGATTCGCGCCGATAACCTTCAGATTACGTAACTCAGATTCCATTTTTCTGATCTCGTTTCGAGGACAGTACTCCTCGATTAGCATCTTTTTCAGTTCTTCCCAAGAGATATCATATACCGTATCTATTCCTTCTGCTTTAGCATAATTGTTCCACCAAGTAAGTGCACCATCTTGCAACGTGCACGAAGCATACTTTGACTTGTCTCCGTTCGCACAATTACTGATTTTGAAAACGGACTCCATCTTTTCAAACCATCGGGTTAGACCGACTGGTCCCTCAGTTCCACTAAACGTCTGTGGTTTGCATCCTTGAAAAGTTTTGTATGAGCATCCGTTTCGTGAATTTGTGTTTACGGCTGCTGCTTTGGCTGCTGCTTCGGATGTTGCTTTTGCTGCTTCGGTTGCAGCAATTCTTTCATTCACACGTTTCTCGACTAGTTGCTCAAACTCAGCATCCGACATTTGAGACATGTTTCTTCAATAAAAACAACAGATATAATTTAATCATATAGAATATTATAGGTAAAATGAGTTGTCAATAGTTAATCGTAGCATATTAATAATATGAACCGATTATTATAAAAGCCTTTTCTTCTTATTAGCATTTTATAATTATTTCTAGGGTATTACCTACCCGTTAAGTTCATACATAATAGCTAGTACAAGGAATTAACTACTAAAATCCTAATAATATTCCACTATGAAAAATTATAGCGAGTTACTACATTATTATGTAATAATAATAATAAGAAGTAGTAATAATACAAATAATCATTACATGCATTTATTATTAATAAACCAAAATAATACAATACCATACAATACTGATATTTTACATATGCTTATTTTACATAACAAGATAGAGTAGCACACATAAGTAATAAAATAGCGCATGGAAGATTTATGGTTGCGAGGTCGTTCATTCAGAACTATCAGAAACTTCTTCCCATTTGGTTCTCTCTGCCAATTGTTTGTGTGCACATGGTTCGACAGACATTCTGGCAGTGTATTTTATTTTTAGTTGGGGTTTTGAGGTACCCGTTACCTCAGTGGGTTTTATACAATAAGGGTGGTTACGGATCGAATGGTCCTGTTCTTTTTTAATAACTAAGGACATTTTATTATTGTGGTTGTTTTTATTATCTATTGCAAGTTGGAATTTCTCCTTAGTGATCTCTTTTATTTCATTAGCGAAATCCTCCTCCTTACTGATCTCGTCTGATGACGAACTGTCTGAGTCATGTGTAGGAGAATATGATGACGAACTGCAAGAATATGTACCGGTGGTCATGAACCGAAATCTGCCAGGCGTAATCGGCACAACCCGCCCGTCGGCGGTATATCTGGACCAATGTCCATATTTGTTTAGAAATGGACGATCCTCTTTTACTCCAGGGATCATGGGTCCATGCCAACGATACTGTGGCTCCGGAAAACTAAAGCTGGGTGGAGCTGGAACCTCCTCTGGGTTTACCGGGAGTTGAGATTCCCCGGCTAACACAATTTCTTCTTTAATAGGTATTGGAACGCCCTTTTCAGTTGTGGATAGAATAGATTCAGTGTCCGATTCCGAGTCGTACAAAATGATAGGATTAGAGGAAGTCATCTATCACATAATTGAAACAACAATTACGTTAGCATATAAATATATCACATATAATGTTTTTGACCAAATAATAAGCAAAAATCAGGAAAAACAGATATGGTCATAGTCCAGACACACTAATGCATCCTAACAATTACCAGTTAAACACAATAATGTAATTTCTGGTTCCCTATGACCTCAAGCTCGGATACCAACTGTAACGACCCGTCAAAATCGCTATTGACGCGGCACGTTAATCATTGATTCCAAAGTGAGGTTTTGACCTCTATATGATACGTTTTGATAAAATATTGCATTCATTAAAATAAGTGACTTTCTAAACATAGAAAGTTATAAACATGTGGGCGAGTGCTTAGGTATAAGCAAAACCCCAAAATACATAAGTCTTTAATTTACAGGTTGACATCACAGTCCAATTATTTATTACACAGCGCAGTTTTATTTTGAATGCAATAAACTTTGTACAAAGCATGAGAGACTCCATGCAGGCAACAAGCACATCACAGTGGAAGCATTCTAAGGACCTGAGAATAAAACATGCTAAAAAGTCAACACGAATGTTGGTGAGTTATAGGTTTAATTGCTCGAGTCATAAACATATATAAAGATAGACCACAAGATTTCATCAAAAGTTTATCAATAGATTCTACGTAACAGAGCACCCTGGTAACTAAACTTAACGCTATAGTGATAATTACCCCATTCGTTTTAATACGCGCAAACCAACGTGTCTTAAACTCAAATAATATACGTCCGTTAAAAGGCTAGCGCTCTAGCTCGGACGGGGATGTCAAGCCCTATGGATCCATATACAATTATTCGCGCCCACCAGTCCATATTCTATGTACTGGCAGCTACTAGTTACCAAAGCTAAGGGATTTTCGGTTTAACTCAGTGTAGAATTTTGTATGTACTTGTGTCTTATTGCGTTTAAAATAAATTGCATGTATTCTCAGCCCAAAAATATTTAAAGTATTTAAAAAGGGAGACTATAACTCACAGTTCAATATTGCGATTCAATATTGTAGGCAAATTGCGTAGACGTAATGATGGTAGACGACTGTATGGTTGGCCTTGGATTCAAGAACAATACCCCGAATAATACCTAATATTTCCTTAGCTTAAAGCGGTTTGAAACCCGAATTAAAACACCCTCGTATATAACTTATTATTATTAAACTTAAATTTAAAATTATAATTATAATATAAATATAAATATTGAGAGTTTAATTTGAAAAAAATTCGTCGAACGAACTGCGTATTTATATTACTTTTCGATTTACTGTAGCTCATGCGATCGCATGAGTTTTCAGTGTTTTTGCCATGCGATCGCATGGCCGCCTTTTCCGTTTTTGTTTGCTAGTTTGTCGACATCAAATAGTGTTTACTGTAGCAAATAGTGTTACTGTAGCAAATAGTGTTTTACTGTAGCAAATAGTGTGTTACTGTAGCAAATAGTGTTTTACTGTAGCAAATCACTGTAGCAAACTCGTTTTCACTGTAGCACTGTAGCAAAATACGGTTTCACTGTAGCAAATAGTGTTTTACTGTAGCAAATTCATTTTTACTGTAGCAATTAATGTTTTACTGTAGGAAAGTCGTTTTTACTTGTACATCTTATAATATATATATATACATACATATATGTATATTTACATAATATTAAATCATAAAGAGAATTGGTTTAAATTAGTAGAAATTTTTCGGGTCATCACACCAAGTGCTCAACCACTTAGAATATTTTTATTAAAATGTTTATATACGAAATCTTGTGGTCTATATATATATTGCTGCCGGCATTAAACCTATATCTCACCAACTTTATGTTGACGTTTTAAAGCATGTTATTCTCAGGTATGAATTAAGTCTTCCGCTGTGCATTAGCTCATATTAAGGATACTATTTGGGACCATTTAAGCCAGGATTCAAGAACGTTGCATTCGAGTCATTGAAGATCATTAGAGACTATTACTAAGTAAATGACAGATTAGGTCATTTGGATATTATGAAGTGTTAGGCGAACATGTCAACTTTTGATGTAATAATAGATTGCCTTTTAAGAATAAATGCAACGTTTGTAAAATGTATCATATAGAGGTCAGGTACCTCGCAATGTTATCATATGTTATTGTATTCGTCCCTATGGATTGGGTCGGGTCGTCTCATTATGACATAAAGAATTTAAGGCGAGTCAAGGAAAAATTTCCTCTCTATCCTTATTCCATACCCCGGTTAGTATTGTTGAAAATACTAACCAACGATATTCTTGTGTCATGAAGGAACAATGGCTCACCAAGGCCAACACAACACTCCTCTCGAAACTCTAGAACAGGCTCTTCAACGAATGATAACCACCGCCGTGGGTACGGCCGTGGCCGATCACTTTTCTAACAACAACAATCATGGAGCCGGTAATTCAAGCGAAGGTTGCTCCTACAAGAACTTCATGAAGTACAACCCTCCCACTTTCGATGGAACCGGAGGACCGGTTACTCTCACCCGATGGTTTGAACAAATGGAGACCGTTTTTGACACAAGCGGTTGTCGAGACCAAGATAAGGTCAAGTTTTCCACCCTCACTCTTACCGGTATTGCTCTCTCATGGTGGAACACGTATGTACAATCAGTGGGTATCGATGAAGCCCACACACTCTCTTGGACCAAATTAAGAGAAAGAATGATCACCGAATATTTTCTGTGCGACGAGACTCGAAGGCTCGAACAGGGTCTAAGGAATTTAAAAACGGCCGGGAATGATCTCGAAGCTTATAATCAACGGTTTGCCGAACTAGTCTCAATGTGTCCAAATCTCATGACTCCCAAATCCCTAAGAGTCGAACTTTACATGGATGGCCTCCCTAAGAGCATTTAACACGGGGTAAGGACATCTCAACCCACTAACCTACAAGAGGCTTTAACAATTGCCCGCCAAGCCTTAGAAACGGTGAACGAAATGGAAGCGCCGGCACCAATGGACGAGAACCAATCGAGCGGCAATAAAAGAACATGGGAAGCCTCTCAATCAAGCAACCACAACCACAACAACCTCTCTAAGAAGCCTTTTTCCCCCGGCGGCAGGAAGGGATATGCCAGAAAACTACCTTTTTGTAACGAATGCCACAAGCATCACTTTGGGGAATGTGGCAAGCTAATTTGCCACCGGTGCCAAGGAAGTGGTCACATTTCCAAATATTGTGGAAGTATTGCCCCCGTCACTCGAAAGGGACCCAACACACGAAGGCCGGTCACTTGCTACGCATGTGGCCAAGCGGGTCATTTTAGGAATGAATGCCTAAATAAGAAAATCAACCCCAACGCACGCCGTTGAACTTTCAACATCAAAACATAGGATGCCCGGGACGACGATGGACTAGTAACGGGTACGTTTCTTCACAACAATCCGTATATTTTATACTTATTCGATTCGGTTACCGCTAGACGTTTTATAACCAAGTCTTTGACTCGTGCTCTTTGCACTCCACCTTTTTCCCTTAGACACTACTTAGGCAATTTAAGTGACCAACGGAAAAATATTGTGTGCCTATAAATTTTATCGGAGGATATACGTTAAGAATTTTGACTTGACACCTATAGAACTAGGGAGCTCAAAACCTATTCGTTAAGGAGAAATTGTTTCCCTACTATTATGTATAGATTATTGTAAACTAAGTAATTTCCGGTTGGAAACCGATACCCTCTTCCTCGTATCCATGACCTCACGATTATTTGCATGAATCCCGTATGTTCCAAATCGACCTCCGTTCCGGTTATCATCAATTGGGGGTTAAGGGAGACGATGTCTCCTAAGCCATTTTCCGAACTCGCAACGTTAGTTGTAAATCTCTCTTAGTACCATTCGATTTATTTAGGACTCCGTCCGCATTTATAAACCTCCTAAACCACGTATGCAAACTTATCTAGACAAATCCGTTATCGTATTTATAGATGATATCTTAGCCTGTTCAAGTAAAGAAGAAAATGAACAACATCACCATCTTACGCTCGAAATTTTGAGAAAGAGCAACTCTATACCAAATTCTTCGAGTGGGAATTTTTGTTGAACGAAGTCCAATTTTCTAGACCATGATGTTAATGGTCGAAGCATTACAATCAATCTCGAAATCAAGCCACACGTAATCAGGGAACTCTCCCAACTCAGACTTATATTCGTAAAATCTTAGATCTCGCCGGTTATTACCGAAGATTCATTTCTGACTTTTCTCGTGTTACACGACTTTTAACCTCGTTAACTCATTGAGGGAAAATTTAAACCCCTCCGTGCCCGAACCTTGAGCGTGATTTTTCACACCAACATTACTAGCTAAATTCATATAGCCCCAGATGGGACTTAATTACGGAAATATTTCTACTTGAATGCCGAATGGCATACTCTCTCGACTCAAATCAACGTAACTAAAATTCGTTATTTTGCACGAAGAATTCGAATACTTAATTGTGGATCCGATCAATTTTCTCGTCATCACGTACCACACTACATACCTCGGTTATTTCAACATTACCGTCTGATATTACTGAAACTTAAGATAACACACAAACCAAGGATACTTCACTCTTCTTCGACTTGACGTCCTTGTGTTTCTGATAATCGGCCAACTACTATTCAACCCCGGACTATACAACTACGTGTACTATCTCGTTTCTCTTTCAAACCTCAACTTTTGACAACTAGAGGCACGATATGACAACCTCGAGGTGTAAACTCACTCTACTCTAAGTTCTCATTTCACTCCTATCTTTATCGCTCGCACTTCCGTATACGGAAACTTCTTGTAACATTTCTCAATGGATAGAGGAACTCTTCATATTACAATAGTATTCGCCACGAGGGTGAATAGTCCTAACGCACATTTTTTTTGAACTCTAACTAACTTGTTCAAACACATCTTAAGAAATCCTATTCTAACACGGTGTACCATTGCCAATTGTCTCGGATCAAAATACTCGTATCGCTTCTAGTTTTGCAAGAAACCTTAGGAACCCGCTTAGACGTGAGTACCGCGTATCTTCCACAAACCGACGAACCGAGCAAATGAACGATTTACGTCTTGGAAAGACATGTTTCAAACTTGTATAGTCGCTTTTAGTTGGATCCTCTCACTACGGTAATATCACTCATGTGCTAACGCCGCACTTCTGAAACCCTATATGACTGCAAATGTCATACCCCTATTCGTTGGACCAACGCATGTGGCAAACAACCATCGAAATCTGAACTCCATCAAGAAACAACAATTGAGATCATTCAAGTCCTAGAAGGGCTTGAGATGACCCGTGGTCGCCAAAAGAGTTATACCAAACTTAGATGAAAACCTCACAAAATCCCAGTGTGTAATCGCGTGATATTGAGAAACCGCACCTTGGAAAGGTGTAATCCATTTTGGGAAATCGAGGAGGGCTATATCCGCAATATTGAACCTATTGAAACCTTGGGGCGTATTGGAACCGCTCCCTACCGTTTAGAACTGCCGACTCAATTAAGTTTCCGTTTACCTTACATTTCGTGTAACAAACTTAGAAACGTGTCCTGCGGAACAGGAACGTGCAATCCTTCTAGATGCATCAACTATTGATGAAAAACTCCTCTTCATAGGAAAACAAGCTGAAATTGTGGATCGTAAAACCAAACCTTAATACTACGTAACACCCCGACTATTCAGATTCGTGGAATATCCAAGACAGTACCTTCACTCATTCTTAGAGTTACAACGCTAGGTCTCGAGTAAGAGACATCGATTATTACTTCCAACTAAATTTCGGGACGAAATTTCTTTTGAGATGTGGATAATGTAACATCCCGCGTTTTTCCGTTAAATTATTTTTAACGCCGTCTTTTTTTTTATATAATATCCTCAACATCTAGATTCGTATCCTCCATTAGCTACATTCTTAAAAATATTTTCGTTATTGGATTATAACGTCTCCCGTACTCCCGTGTAATTCAAAATATTCGTTTGGTTAATTCCCGCACCCGAATACAAACTAGAGGGACTAGTTTTGCCAAAAAGACAAAGAGGTGACTAGCACTTTGACTAGTCAACCTCCTCCCCATCTTTCTTTTTCATTTCTTTTCCAATTTCTTTTCATACTTCTCCATTTTCTCTCAATCCTTCAAAAAGGAAATCATCATCCATTTCAAATCGATCAAGCTTCAATCCAAACAAATTACATATTTGGAATCCTTGCATCTTCCTCTTCGATTCCATACCGATTTTATCAATTGGGTAACTTTCTAAAATCACTAGATTTCTTTAATTTTGTGTTCTTGACTTAAAAGTGTGTTAATTAGTGTCTATGGCTCATTGTGATGTCGTGTATGTAATTTGTATGCTCGATTTGTTGTTTTTGGTGTAACTAGCTTGAATATGAAAAGTGCTTGCTTAATCTTTGATTTTGGAAGAGTTAATGTTGTTAATTTGTTAAAGTTCATGTTTTAATTGTTTTACTAGTGTCACTAGCTTCATTTTGATGTGTAGGGTGATTTGTAAAACTTCAAAAACATGATTATTGATTTTGTGATGCTTGACTAGGGTTTGATAGTTCTTGAAATGAATTTTTGATGCTTGAATGCCATGGAATGTTAATTGTTAGTGTTTAGTAGTAATGTATGCTTCATTACCTTCAAAACGACATATCATATGTGTGAATTGGTTTCCCGAATCTTAAAACGCGTTTTGAGAACTTGAAGCTTTGAAGATGAATTTTAAATGATCACTTGACGGGAAATCGGTTATTGAAATTGATGTTTTTGGTTGTTGTTATGTGTTTAGTTGTATTCCTCGTCAAAATACCTTTCCAACGATATAAGATACTTGTTTTGAATGTTTACGGTTCATGAGTTATGCTTGTTTGAAGTTTGGTTCGTGCACTTGATGAAACCCAGAAAACAGCATTTCCCAGGTACAGGAGCGCCGCTCCTGAACTAAGAGCGCCGCTCCTAGTAGGTCTTTTTGTGGAGTTTTTCATCAGACGTCAGGAGCGCCGCTCCTGAAAACAAGAGCGCCGCTTCTGGCCCTCAAGAGCGACGCTCCTGGTTTTGGTGCGACGCTCCTGTGCTGAAAAAGTAGACCAACTTGTTTAGTGTTTTCACCAATTCATCCCCGCTTACTCGCAACTCCGATTAACATGAATTTTGGCCAACATGTTTATATATGACCACTAATTGAAGAAAAATTGTCGGATACCCGACCCGACCTCATTGACGTTGACTTTGACTTTGACCAACTTTGACTTTTAGTCAAACTTAACCTAACTTTTATGTGATCGTTTTAACATGCTTCTATACTTGTATCTTGCATGAAACTTGAAAAGTTGATTCACATGCTATATAATCGAGTCGTAACGAGCCATAGGACTAATTTAACATCTTTGACCGTTTGTGTTTACCGTTATTGATATAACCTATATGTTTAGGTCAAGACTAGCTTTGTCTTTGCACGCGTTTACTTGTTGAAGTACTTTATTAACTCTCGCACTCAAGGTGAGATCATAGTCCCAATTTTTACTCTTTTGAACTTACTTTTGGGATGAGAAAACATAAACATTTCTTTTAACTAAGTGAACACAAGAACCGGAAAACAAACATTCTACATACGAGTTTAGAACAAAAATCCTCAATTCAATTATCATTAGTACTCTTGCAGTGTGTAAGCGTAGGCGTGAACTTATGTCGTATGGCCATATGGGTTTGACAAACCCTCATCTTTGACGGTTCGCTACCGTCTACGGATGAAATATATTTTCGAGAAACAGTGTTGTTCTAGCACTATGAATGGGGTATCAACGGACGGAATGTTAAGCTTTGATAATTGAGTGCTCGTGAATATTAACTTTTAAAATGTATTACTATTATTTCAACTTTGAAAACCTTGTGGTTCGGCTTACTTTACTTTTACTCACCTACATACTTAAACCTATGATTTCACCAACGTTTTTCGTTGACAGATTTCTATGTTTTTCTCAGGTCTTGCACGATATGTGAAATATGCTTCCGCTCTTTATTTGATACTTACTTTGGATGTCGAGTATACATGCATTTCATGGAGCGTCTTTTGACTTTATTTGAAACTGTGTCGCCTAGATTTCATTTGTACTAATAACTTTGTAACTTAACTTTTGGATGAACAATTCTTGTAAACCTTGGAATAATCTTTACTTTAGAAATGAAGGCGACATATTTTGGTCAAACGTTGTCTTAAAGACTTATGACCATGTAATGGGACCTACGTAGATGACGCCGTCACTTGACGATTTGACGGGGTCGCTACACCGTGCGAATAGTAGCCGGTTTGACAACTGGGATAAAGGTCTCGTTACAATCAATTCCAAGGTGTTGTGATCATCCGTCTCCAACTAATCGACCCTTGTATCTTTCAAAAGACCCATCCGACTTCATTTTGTGCCTAAAAATCTACATAGATTTAATAACATGCATGTTAGATAAACGGGGAATAAGGACCCAAGTATTATTATCCATTAAAGCCTTATATTCGTCAGCCATAGCACGTTTCCAATTGGGATCAGTGAGGGCTTCGTGTGGATTGGATGGAAGAGGATATAAAGAGGTGGTAGCGGAGAGATTAAAAGGAATTATTGGTTTAAAAATACCGGAGTTGCTACGAGTTTGTATGTTACGAGTAGGAAGTGTAGTAGTATCTGGAGAGTGTGAAGGTTTCGAAGTGGATTGGTTCGAGTTTGGGCTGGTGTGAGATGTATGTGATGTTGGACTTGTGGTGGTAGTTTATGAAGTGGGAATGTTGGAGCCCAAAGTGGTAGATAGTGAGGAGTTATTTGGCTGTGGGCTGTTAGGAGGAGAGGAGCCTGTTGGGCCTACTAGAGGACTGTTTGATTGATTTGAAGTGTCTGAGAAGATGGAAGAATTATTAAAGAGAAATGCAGAAGAGTCATCAGTAAGGTATTTGTAAGAATCATGTTTAGTAGGGTGAGTATGAGAGAAAGGAAAGTGAGTTCATCAAAGATGACATGACGAGAGGTGATTATTTTGTGAGTGGTTAGATCATAGCATTTGTATCCTCGACGATTGGAAGGATATCCTAGGAATACACATGGTGTGGAATGGGATTCGAGTTTATGTATTTTGGTAGATGGAAATAGAGGGTAGCATAGATAACCAAAAACGCGTAGGTGATTATAAGATGGTGAAAGGATCCGAAACTAATCATCCGGACGTTGTCCATATTGATTACAAACGAATTACAATAGTTGATAACATTGCGAGGTACTTGCCCTCTATATGATACATCTTACAAACGTTGCATTTATTCTTAAAAGGCAATCTATAGTTACATCCAGAATTGACATATTCGCCTGACATTTCATAATATTCAAATGACCTAAACCGCCATTTACTTAATAATAGTCTCTATGAACTTCAATGACTCGAATGCAACGCCTTATGATATAAGTCCTTAATGGCCTCAAGTAGTATCCTTAGTACGAGCTAATGCACAGCGGAAGACTTAATTCATACCTGAGAATAACATGCTTTAAAATGTCAACATAAAGTTGGTGAGATATAGGTTAAATGCTGGCAGCGATATATATATATATAGACCACAAGATTTCATATATAAACATTTTCATAAAAATATTCTAAGTGGTTGAGCACTTGGTAACCATACTTAACATTTAATCACGTCGCATATTCCCTTTAATATGAAATCTTACTACACTGTACCAAGTGTAGTCACGAAACGAAGTACTGTGCAACCGTTGAATACTGGTCGTCCAGTCCGGTTGGGGTTGTCAGGCCCGATAGATCTATCAACAGGATTCGCGTTTACAATACCGCTGTAAATATTAGTTACCAAGCTACAGGGAAGTATGCCAGTGGTACAACTCAACGTAGAATATATTTTTCAGTTACTTGTGTCCATAACGTAAATCATTTATAAAAACAGCGCATGTATTCTCAGCCCAAAAATATTTAGAGTTTAAAAGGGACTATATACTCACTGTTGTCTTGAAGATATGTAATTTGACTCGGTCTCCGATTGATATCACGAACCTATCCATATATAATATATCAATACCTTTTCTTTTTAAACAAACGTTACATATATATATATATATACTTGTTATACTTTTAATACTTTGAATAATTCCTTAGTCCGTAGTTAGCATTTTGTTGTTAGTAATTCAATTTTAATGGTTCATTTTTAAATGTTTAATATACCCACAATGAAATAAACAAAACCCCCAACGAAATAAATAAAACCCCATCGTATATGAATTGGTCGAGATTAATCTTGACCCACGGTACCGGTGTTGTCAAATGACGTGTTGCGTACATGAAGTACCGGTGTTGTCAAATGACGTGTTGCGTACAAACATGGGATCTTATGATTAATCTTCTCGTGTTGTTTACGGGTGATCCTGAACCATATAAAATTGAATTATAAGTACATATATATAAAATATCATGTTATCTTAGAAATATGTGATTTATCTAATTTTTTTCCAATTAATCCCGAAGTTGAACAAGTCTAGGATAACCAATTTTGTTTCGGTCATAGTTTCTTCGTTACAAATCCGTTTTCGTTGATTCAAATTGCCATCTCCTTGGATCGAGTTCTCCTTTAAGTCTATAAACTGTAAATACCTTGGTTTGTATACAAAATCACACGGCATAGGTGAAACTTTAGTGAAACTTATGAAGTTAAACATTTTTGTTACAAAAATATCATTTAATGACCATTTTTCTAAAAATACTTATACTTTGAATTAAATCATGAAATTTTTATGTGTTATCATATTCATAGTAAAAATCATTTTTCCAGAACATGAACCTCCAATTCAAAGTTTAAGATGGTTTTTAATTATCCAACCCAAAACAGTCCCCGGTGGCACTCCAACGTCGTAAAAACAGTTTTTAAGGTATTCTTTGAAAAACCAAGTTATACCTTGTTAAATTAACATATATTTAAGTTATATTACAGGTCTTGAAGTATTTTAAAAATTAAGTTAGAAGGATCTATTTAGTTTGCAAACAAGTTTGAAAACTTTCAAACTATGTTCTTGTTGTTAAATTTTTATACCACAAAATAAGATAGCTATATATATATGAATCGAATAAGGTTATGAACATAGATTCTACCTCAAGTTCCTTGGATAAGGTTGCTGTAAAAGAGGAGTAAAAACCTAGAACCAAAAGGGTGATGGAATTGGATGAAAGATTGGAAGTAAGTTAAGACATAAACTTGAATTGAAAGTTGTATTTTTGTAGTGTTTTTGTTGATCTTTTTATGGTGGTGTTTAAGGTGATTCTTGAGAGGATTTTTGCTGGAGTTCTTAGAGAGATATGAGGCTAGTAAGTGTGTGTGTTTAGCTAGAGAAATGATGTTCCAAAAATTGAAAATGGATGCATGTATTTATGGTGGTGTAAAAGGTGTATAAGTTTGTAATTTTGTGAAAAGATCTTTTAATCATGTGAAATTGTCATACTAAATAACAAAAGTAGTTACCTTATACATAAGGCATGAACAAGGGCTGGTTAGGTGGTGATTTGATGTGTATATACCAATAGTAAATACGTATAGAAGCTAGGTATGATACGAGTACAAATACTCTAGATATACGTATAGAAATTTTGTGAAAAATGGAATGAGGATTCAAATATAGCTATCTTTTGTGAATACACTTATATGGTTTTATGTATTTAAGTTCTTAAAAGTGATTAAATACATTACTTATACGTCATATGTATAAACATTACAAGTCATAAGTATTTATATCAAATAACGTTATGTATGGTTATTGTTTTGAAAACTTAAGTTAGTAGTTTCAAAATATACTTATAACTTATTGTTATTAATACAAAATGAGATATTAAAACATCCATAAACCATGTTAAATATGTATATATACATATATATACACAAACGTATAATTATCATATGTTATATAGTTCGTGATATCATCGGTCAAACTAGACGGTCAAACGTTGTGTAAAACTCTTTTCGAAAACATAAGTCTCAACAATTTGGATTGCTTATCATGTTGGTAAGGTTTAATTTATGTAAATATTAATCTTATAAGTATAGAATGATCGAAAAAGTGCGGGTCAACTTTAGGGTTTTTGCTTATCGTGTCGGAACCATATAGAGATTAGAGTTTAAATTTGGTCGGAAATTTCCGGGTCGTTACAGTACCCACCCGTTAAAGAAATTTCGTCCTCGAAATTTGGTAGAGGTTGTCATAAATCACAATAGGAATGTTTTCATGACGAATATGAGGTAATAATGAATTTTTATCATTATTGAAATATTTAGATAAAACAATTCGGTTATGTGAGACGCACGAGCGAAGCTATCACAAAAGAGTGAAATGAGTAAATATAGAATTGTTGTAACCGATGACGTGATTATGATCGTTTTCCGGGATTTAAGGGTTTTAAAGAAAATCTTATGTAATAAGATTTAGTTTTGCGGCGATCAGGATCTTCTTTGATTTAACGCGGCAATCTGTTTTGATTTCTTTGTCGAATATTTCACTATAAATTTACCTCCTTTCCTTTCTTTCTTCCCACATCTTCTATTCTTTCTCTTTAGTTCCTACTTTAAGACATTCGCTAATATGCTCCATCCCATTCTAATCCTTGTTATATTTCTAACTTTCATATCTTTCATTCTTCTTTTTCATCTATCACCAGAAGAATCTATTCTCTTTTATCCTTTCCTTGGAATTATAATGTTTTTAATTCTCCCGTGCCTTTACGTTGCAATACGTATTGATATGCACGGTTTGTAGTTTCGAGGTTGTTGTTAGGTTTTATACCTTCCCTTATATTTCGATGTTCCTACTCCCGTCCCTTAAAATCATTGTCATCCACAGTTAATGCTCTCTCTTATTTGCTGTGGTTTATGTTCCTATTTCTATTCTGAGGTTTTGTCCCTTCGTTTCTTCTTCCCGTCCTCGAGCCAAGCGAACAATGGTCCGAAATTCGTAGGTAGGAAATTTGGAATGAACCTAGCTATCGGTTTTAGAATGAAATTGTAATGGCACGATCTTGATTCGTTAAATTACTCGAATATTCCGGAAAAATAGAACTATCAAGGTGATACGTTCTAATATGTTTGGAGACTTGATAGAATGTAAGAGCCGTGTAACATGGCACATGATGACGGTACTGTGAATCATTACATTCCATTAGAAACTTAACATGACTTACTGTAATATAATGAAGTTGATCAAGTTTCATTATATTATACTAATTCATGCATCAGTTCCCAACACTACTTCAAATCATTTATATTCTAATCTCGGAGGTTTCAGAATTTAGAAATTAACACAGTTTCTTTTATATTGTAACGCAGATGTTACGGAGAGATAAATGATCGCAGATAGGAATAGTTGTAAAAATATCTCCAGAAATATGAAAAATATATATAACGAATGATATGAAGATATCTTATAATATCTAAGATAAGATGATGATGATGAAAAATATCATCCGAGCAAGGTTTTGAATAAAGAGTAGGGTTCTTACTGACGGTTTCAGCAGGTACGGAATCGTTTGTATTCTTTGAGAGCAGGTTCAGTCCCTGTGATTTATCCACAGCCTCTTTCATACTTTGCTTCATCCGTTTTCTAGTTCCAAACTTTTTTTTTTTTCAGCTTTACCACCTTACTATTCTTTGTCATCAAACTTTTGACCGTTAAAGTCGTTTACAGTTTTTGCTGCTTCGTTAGCATTTCAAGAACTATTTCATAGTCCCTGGTGTTTTTCAGAAACTTCACGTTCAGATTATGAAATTCTTAGGGATAGACATTATAGATATGATGGAAGAAGTTCCGCGAGATTTTCAAAATACTGATTGTTGATTTCGCCAAAAGGATAATGATCTGCTGGTGCACCTGTTGATGTTGTCGAGGGATATAAAAGGTTTTCCGGTAATGACGGCGAAAGGACAAGGTATAAATATCATGATTATAATAGAAATAATCTCACTGAAAAGTCGAAGTGGAGCTGTGACAAAATTAGCTTCTTGAAAAGGAATTGTAGGGTTGTTCTAATAAATGGCAAAGGATTCAATACGTTATGTGTTAAATTATGAATTTGGGTTCGAGAGTTCTTCAGGTGTATAACTGTATGTATAAATCTTCATTCCTTAGGCGAGGTGCGGCGGGTTCAACTTCTCGGTCGAGGTGTTTTCAGGAATCTTGAAAGGATTTGAATGCGAATTGTAATCGTCAAGTTACGAATGAGGTTTAAGATAAAATCAAGTGGCAAGCTTGAAAAATTGTTTAGTTTCATATGTTACAATCAACATTTTAATTCATTTTAATTGTCCAGAGTTTTCTTCTTTATGCCACTTGTTGGATTCTGGTAGGTCAAAATCCGAATATGAAATTTGATTAAAAATGGTTATTCTGGGGTGAGCGGATACGAATATCGGTGGTTGTAAGTAAGATAATAGATAACCGTTGAATCAGATTCAAGAATGTACAATATAACTTATTAATGTGAATTCTAAATATTCCTCGGGTACTACCCACCCGTTAAAATATTTTCATCATTAATAGTTTGTACGAAGGAATTTTTAATTACTATCTTTATGAAAATATACTTGCATATATATTTTCTTCAGAGATAATCAAAGATTTAATGAGTCAATAAGATATTAAACTCATTTGATTTATCGTTAATTCTAGATTACATAATCTCTAAGACTTTAGAAATTACATAATTGTCATACGATACGTAAAGCGAAGATAATCGATGTAGAACGATATATAGAACGAAGGTCATACTCGAAGTACAGATATTGAGTCGTGTGATGTTGATATTCGAGATACAGATTGTGATGTTGAGATTTAAGGCGCGGTTGTGATTGGGGTGATAAAGGTACTGTCGGCGTTGACGATGGTAGTACGGATTATGCTGCTGGTGCTGCTGTTGGTGTTTGTAACCTTCGCACCATATTCTCCAAAACCACTACCCGAGCACGGAGTTCGTTGACTTCTTCTATTATACCGGGATGATTGACGGTTGGAACGAGCGAATGAACAAGATTTGAAATATGGGATAGTATGTAATCATGACGAGATACTCTAGAAATGAGCGAGAAAATGGTGTTTCGAATAGGTTCGCCGGTAAGTGCTTCAGGTTCATCGTTAAGAGGACAATTTGGTGGATGGAATGGATCACCTTCTTCTTGCCTCCAGAAATTTAGTATATTACGAACCCATCCCCAATTCATCCAGAATAGATGATGGGAAATTGGTTGATCCATTCCGGTAACGCTGTTCTCGGAGCTCGAATGGAAATCCATATCGGCAAAGCTATCGAAGTCGGAGGAATTTGAGCTGGATGAAGAATCCATCTTGTATGGTCGGAGAAATGAATTTTTTTGTTTGGAATAGATTATAGGAGTTGGGTTTGGTACTCTTCAATACATAATTTACATATGTATATATAATATCAAAATCCCATGAATTACGGAGAATCTTTGAAATACGTCAGGCAATGTCTATAGTAACAGATACGCTAGGATATGAATTTTGTCTATACACTATCGATGCACTAAATGCAATAAGACGTGTCTAGACTTAAGAATGATAAGCAGGCAGTTCCCTAAGGATGATAAGCATATGATTTCCGACTAGGATTGATAAGCAAAACTTTTGACAAGCAGACACGGTCAAAGTCCAGACTCACTTAATGTATCCTAACAACTACTAGTTAGACACACTAATGCAAGGTCTGGTTCGCTAAGACCAATGCTCTGATACCAACTGAAAGGATCCGAAACTAATCATCCGGACGTTGTCCATATTGATTACAAACGAATTACAATAGTTGATAACATTGCGAGGTACTTGCCCTCTATATGATACATCTTACAAACGTTGCATTTATTCTTAAAAGGCAATCTATAGTTACATCCAGAATTGACATATTCGCCTGACATTTCATAATATTCAAATGACCTAAACCGCCATTTACTTAATAATAGTCTCTATGAACTTCAATGACTCGAATGCAACGCCTTATGATATAAGTCCTTAATGGCCTCAAGTAGTATCCTTAGTACGAGCTAATGCACAGCGGAAGACTTAATTCATACCTGAGAATAACATGCTTTAAAATGTCAACATAAAGTTGGTGAGATATATGTTAAATGCCGGCAGCGATATATATATATATAGACCACAAGATTTCATATATAAACATTTTCATAAAAATATTCTAAGTGGTTGAGCACTTGGTAACCATACTTAACATTTAATCACGTCGCATATTCCATTTAATATGAAATCTTACTACACTGTACCAAGTGTAGTCACGAAACGAAGTACTGTGCAACCGTTGAATATTGGTCGTCCAGTCCGGTTGGGGTTGTCAGGCCCGATAGATCTATCAACAGGATTCGCGTTTACAATACCGCTGTAAATATTAGTTACCAAGCTACAGGGAAGTATGCCAGTGGTACAACTCAACGTAGAATATATTTTTCAGTTACTTGTGTCCATAACGTAAATCATTTATAAAAACAGCGCATGTATTCTCAGCCCAAAAATATTTAGAGTTTAAAAGGGACTATATACTCACTGTTGTCTTGAAGATATGTAATTTGACTCGGTCTCCGATTGATATCACGAACCTATCCATATATAATATATCAATACCTTTTCTTTTTAAACAAACGTTACATATATATATATATATACTTGTTATACTTTTAATAGTTTGAATAATTCCTTAGTCCGTAGTTAGCATTTTGTTGTTAGTAATTCAATTTTAATGGTTCATTTTTAAATGTTTAATATACCCGCAATGAAATAAACAAAACCCCCAACGAAATAAATAAAACCCCATCGTATATGAATTGGTCGAGATTAATCTTGACCCACGGTACCGGTGTTGTCAAATGACGTGTTGCGTACATGAAGTACCGGTGTTGTCAAATGACGTGTTGCGTACAAACATGGAATCTTATGATTAATCTTCTCGTGTTGTTTACGGGTGATCCTGAACCATATAAAATTGAATTATAAGTACATATATATAAAATATCATGTTATCTTAGAAATATGTGATTTATCTAATTTTTTTCCAATTAATCCCGAAGTTGAACAAGTCTAGGATAACCAATTTTGTTTCGGTCATAGTTTCTTCGTTACAAATCCGTTTTCGTTGATTCAAATTGCCATCTCCTTGGATCGAGTTCTCCTTTAAGTCTATGAACTGTAAATACCTTGGTTTGTGTAACGACCCGGAAATTTCCGACCAAATTTAAACTCTAATCTCTATATGGTTCCGACACGATAAGCAAAAACCCTAAAGTTGACCCGCACTTTTTCGATCATTCTATACTTATGAGATTAATATTTACATAAATTAAACCTTGCCAACATGTTAAGCAATCCAAATTGTTGAGACTTATGTTTTCGAAAAGAGATTTACACAACGTTTGACCGTTTAGTTTGACCGGTGATATCACGAACTATGCAATATATAATAATTATACGTTTGTGTATATATATATGTATATATACATATTTAACATGATCTAAGAATGTTTTAATATCTCATTTTGTATTAATAACAATAAGTTATAAGTATATTTTGAAACTACTAACTTAAGTTTTCAAAATGATAACAATACGTAACGTTATTTGACATAAATACTTATAACATATAATGTTTATACATATATTGTATAAGTAATGTATTTAATCACTTTTAAGAACTTAAATACATAAAACCATATAAGTGTATTCACAAAAGATAGCTATATTTGAATCCTCATTCCATTTTTCACAAAATTTCTATACGTATATCTAGAGTATAAGTACTCGTATCATACCTAGCTTCTATACGTATTTACTAATAGTAAATACATGTCAAAATCACCACCTAACCAGCCATGTTCATGCCCTTAGGGCTAGGTAATTGTATTTGGAAGCAATTAGGACTAGATACATAAAATGATTACTTGAAAATTTTGTCCATATACTTAATGTAACATGTTTTTTTTTAGTATTTATACATGATCATTTTGGTTCATTTTTACTTCAACTTTTTAGCCAAAACACACACATACTTTGAAGCCTTAAACACCTTCAACAATCCAGCAAAATTCCATGAAGATCTAGCTTCAAAAACCATACTAAAACACCATAAGAAAACCATACAAAAACACTTCAAGAAAACCTTCCAAGAACACCAACTTACTTCCAATCTTTCATCCACTTCCAACACCCTTTTGGTTCTAGATTTTTAATCCTCTTTTACAGCCATCTTGTCCTAGGAACTTGAGGTAGAATCTATGTTCATAACCTTATTCGATTCATATATATATAGCTATCTTATTTTGTGGTACAAAAGTTTAACAACAAGAACATAGTTTGAATGTTTTCAAACTTGTTTGCAAACTAAATAGATCCTTCTAACTTAACTTTTAAAATACTTCAAGACATGTAACATAACTTATTTATATGTTAATTTAACAAGGTAAAACTTGGTTTTTCAAAGTATAAGTATTTTTGGAAAAATGGTCATTAAATGATTTTGTTGTAACAAAAATGTTTAACTTCATATGTTTCACTAAACTTTCACCTATGCCGTATGATTTTGAATACAAACCAAGGTATTTACAGTTCATAGTCTTAAAGGAGAACTCGATCCAAGAAGATGGCAATTTGAATCAACGAAAACGGACTTGTAACGAAGAAACTATGACCGAAACAAAATTGGCTATCCTAGACATTTTCAACTTCGGGATTCATTGGAAAAATTTACATAAAATTACATACTTCTAAGATAACATGATATTTTATATATATGTACTCATAATTCAATTTCATATGGTTCAAGATCACCCGTAAGCAACACGAGAAGATTAATCATAAGATCCCATGTTTGTACGCAATACGTCATTTGACAACACCGGTACTTTATGTACGCAATACGTCATTTGACAACACCGGTACCGTGGGTCAAGATTAATCTCGACCAATTCATTTACGATGGGGTTTTACGGGAGTTTTATTTATTTCGTTGGGGGTTTTATTTATTTCATTGCGGGTATATTAAACATCTAAAAATGAACCATTAAAATTGAATTACTAACATCAAAACGCTAACTACGGACTAAGGAATTATTCAAAGTATTAAAAGTATTATAAATATATATACGAGACGTTTGTTTAAAATGAAAATATATTGATATATTATATATGGATAGGTTCGTGATATCAACCGGAAGACCAAGTCAAAATATATATATCTTCAAGACGAAAGTGAGTATATAGTCCCACTTTTAAACTCTAAATATTTCGGGATGAGAATACATGTATTTTATGTTTTACGATATGGACACAAGTAACTGAAAAATATATTCTACGTTGAGTTGTACCACTGGCATACTTCCCTGTAGCTTGGTAACTAATATTTACAGCGGTATTGTAAACGCGAATCCTGTTGATAGATCTATCGGGCCTGACAACCCCAACCGGACTGGACGACCAGTATTCAACGGTTGCACAGTACTTCGTTTTGTGACTACACTTGGTACGGTGTAGTAAGATTTCATATTAAAGGGAATATGCGACGTGATTAAATGTTAAGTATGGTTACCAAGTGCTCAACCACTTAGAATATTTTTATGAAATGTTTATATACGAAATCTTGTGGTCCATTGTTATAACGCTGCTAGCAACAAACCTATATATCTCACCAACTTTATGTTGACGTTTTAAAGCATGTTATTCTCAGGTACGAATTAAGTCTTCCGCTGTGCATTAGCTCATATTAAGGATATTGTTTGGGACCATTTAAGCTATGATACAAGGACGTTGCATTCGAGTCATTGAAGTTCATTAAAGACTATTGTTGTGCAAATGGCGGATTAGGTCTTTTGGTTGTTATAAAATGTTAGGCTAATATGTCAACTTTCGATGTAATGATAGATTGCCTTTAAGAAATAAATGCAACGTTTGTAAAATGTATCATATAGAGGTCAAGTACCTCGTGATGTTATCAACTGTTGTAATTCGTTTTTAATCTATATGGACGATGTCCGAATGATTAGTTTCGGATCCTTTCAGTTGGTATCAGAGCGTTGGTCTTAGCGAACCAGGCCTTGCATTAGTGTGTCTAACTAGTAGTTGTTAGGATACATTAAGTGAGTCTGGACTTTGACCGTGTCTGCCTGTCAAAAGTTTTGCTTATCAATCCTAGTCGGAAATCATCTGCTTATCATCCTTAGGGAACTGTCTGCTTATCATTCTTAAGTCTAAACACATCTTACTGCATTTAGTGCATCGATAGTGTATAGACAAAATTCGTATCCTAGCGTATCTGTTGCTATAGACATTGCCTGACGAATTTCAAAGATTATCCGTAATTCACGGGATTTTGAGTATTATAAATACATATGTAAATTATGTATTGAAGAATACCAAACCCAACTCCTATAATCTATTCCAAACCAAAAATTCATTTCTCCGACCATACAAGATGGATTCTTCATCCAGTTCAAATTCCTCCGACTCCGACAACTACGCTGATATGGATTTCCATTCGGGCTCCGAAGGCAGCGTCACTGGAATGGATCAACCAATTTCTCATCATCTATTCTGGATGAATTGGGGATGGGTTCGTAGTATACTAAATTATTGGAGACAAGAAGAAGGTGATCCCTTTCACCCACCTAATTGCCCCATTGGCGACGAACCTGAAGCACTTACCGGCGAACTTGTTCGAGAAACCATTTTCTCTCTCATTTCTCGAGTATCTCGTCACGATTATATCATATCCCATATTTCAGATCTTGTTCATTCGCTCACTCCAACCGCCAATCATCCCGGTGTACTAGTAGAAATCAACGAACTTCGCGCTCGTGTGACGGCTTTGGAGAACACGGTGCGAAGGTTACAAACACCAACAGCAGCACCAGTAGCATAATCCGTACCACCATCATCAATGCCGACAATACTCTTATCACACCAACCACAATCACATCATAAATCTCAACGTCACGATCTGTACCTCGAATATCAACATCACACGACTCAATATCTGTACTTCGAGTATGATCTTCATTCTATATATCGTTCTACATCGATTATCTTCGCTTTACGTATCGTATGACGATTATGTAATTTCTAAAGTCTTAGAGATTATGTAATCTAGAATTAACGATAAATCAAATGAGTATAATATCTTATTGACTCATTAAATCTAGGATTATATCTGAAGAAAATATATATGCAAGTATATTTTCATAAAGATAGTAATTAAAAAAAAAAAATCCTTCGTACAAACTATTAATGATGAAAATATTTTAACAGGTGGGTAGTACCCGAGGAATATTTAGAATTTACATTAATAAGTTATATTGTACATTCTTGAATCTGATTCAAAAGTTATCTATTATCTTACTTACAACCACCGATATTCGTATCCGCTCACCTCAGAATAACCATTTTCAATCAAATTTCATATTCGGATTTTGACCTACTAAAATCCAACAAGTGGCATAAAGAAGAAACATTGGACAATTAAAATGAAATAAAATGTTGATTATAACATATGAAACTAAACAATTCTTCGAGTTTGCCACTTGATTTCATCCTAAACCTCATTTGTACTTCGACGATTATAATTCGCATTCAAATCCTTTCATGATTCCTGAAAACACCTCGACCGAGAAATGGAACCAGCCGCACCTCGTCTACGGAAGAAAGATTCCTGCATACAATTATGCACTTGAGAAACCTTCGAAACCAAAGTTATAAACTTATCCGCGTTGAATTCCTTATCATTCCTTGGTAAAAACAATCATATGATTCCTTTTCAATTAGCTAATTTTGTCACAGCTCCACTTTGACTTCTCAATGAGACTACTCCTATTATAACCTCGATATTTATACCTTGTCCTTTTGACGTCGTTACCAGAAAATCCTTTATATTTCACGACATCATCAGCAAATGTACCAGCAGATCGTCCACCCTTTGGCGAAATCCGCAATTAGCATTTTGAAAATTTTGCAGGACTTCCCCAGTTATACCTATAACATTTATTCCTAAGAAATTTCATACTGCGAATATGAAGTTTTCGAAAAACACCCTGAACTGTGAAGTAGTTCTTGAAATGTTGATGAAGCAGCAAAAATCATAAACGACTTTAACAGTCAAAAGTTTGATGATAAAGAATAGTAAGGTGGTAAAGCTGTGAAAAAGAGAAGGTTTGGAACTGGAAAACGGATTGAGCAAAGTATGAAGGAAGCCGTGAACAAATCATGAAAACAGAACCTGTCTTCAAAGGATCCAAATGATCCAGTGCCTGCTGAAACCGCTAGTAAGAACACTGCTCCTTATTCTAAACTTTTTAAGATGATATTCTTCACCATCATTTTATCTTAGATATTATAAGATATCTTCATTCGTTATACATATTTTTTTTCATATTTCTGGAGATATTTTTACAACTATTCCTATCTGCGATCATTTAACTCTCCGTAACATCTGCGCTACAATATAAAAGAAACTGTGTTAGTTTCTAAATTCTGAACTCTCTAAGTTTAAAAATATGAATGTTTTGAAGTAGTGTTGGGAACTGATACATGAATTAGTATAATATAATGAAACTTGATCAACTTCATTATATTACAGTAAGTCATGTTAAGTTTCTAATGGAATGTGATGATTCACAGTACCGTCATCATGTGCCATGTTACACGGCTCTTACATTCTATCAAGTCTCCAAACATATTAGAACGTATCACCTTTATAGTTCTATTTTTCCGGAATATTCGAGTAATTTAACGAATCAAGATCGTGCCATTACAATTTCATTCTAAAACCAATAGCTAGGTTCATTCCAAATTTTATACCTACGAATTCCGAACTATTGATCGCTTGACTCAAGGACGGGAAGAAGAAACGAAGGGACAAAGTCCCAAAATAGAAATTGGGGTATAGATCACAGCAAATAGGAGAGAATATTAACTATGGATGACAATGATTATGGAAAACAGAAGCAGGAGCATCGAAGTATAAGGAAAGATATCAAACCCAACAACCACCCAGAAACTACAAACCGTGTATATCAATACGTATGGCGACGTAAAGACACGGGAGAATTAGAAACATTATAATTCCAAGAAAATCATAAAAGTGAATAGATTCTTCTGGCGGTAGATGGAAGAGAAGAATGAAAGATATAAAAGTTAGAAGTATAACAAAAATCAGAACGGGATGAAGCATTTCAAAGGATACCTTAAAGTAGGAATTAAGGAGAAAGAGTAGAAGATGCGAGTTGTGAAAAATAAGGAAACGAAGGGGTGGATTTATAGTGAAATATCCGACAGAGAAATCGAAACAGATTACCGCATTAAATCAAAGAAGATTCTGATCGCCGAAGAACCAAATCTTATTACGTAAGATTTTCTCTAAATCCCTTAAATCCCGGAAATCAATTCTAAACCACGTCATCGATTAAAAACGATTCCATATTTACTCATTTCACTATTTTATGATAGCTTCACCCGTACGCTTCAAATGATCAAATCGTTTTATCTATATCTCTCAATAATGATAAAACTTCATTATCATCTCATATTCGTCATGAAAACATTCCTATTGTTATTTATGACAACCTCTACCAAATTTCGAGGACGAAATTTCTTTAACAGGTGGGTACTGTAACGACCCGGAAATTTCCGACCAAATTTAAACTCTAATCTCTATATGGTTCCGACACGATAAGCAAAAACCCTAAAGTTGACCCGCACTTTTTCGATCATTCTATACTTATGAGATTAATATTTACATAAATTAAACCTTGCCAACATGTTAAGCAATCCAAATTGTTGAGACTTATGTTTTCGAAAAGAGATTTACACAACGTTTGACCGTTTAGTTTGACCGGTGATATCACGAACTATGCAATATATAATAATTATACGTTTGTGTATATATATATGTATATATACATATTTAACATGATCTAAGAATGTTTTAATATCTCATTTTGTATTAATAACAATAAGTTATAAGTATATTTTGAAACTACTAACTTAAGTTTTCAAAATGATAACAATACGTAACGTTATT
Organism: Rutidosis leptorrhynchoides; assembly: GCF_046630445.1. NCBI lineage: Eukaryota > Viridiplantae > Streptophyta > Magnoliopsida > Asterales > Asteraceae > Rutidosis > Rutidosis leptorrhynchoides. The sequence goes on from NC_092343.1 coordinate 234,339,433, forward strand.
TGACATAAATACTTATAACATATAATGTTTATACATATATTGTATAAGTAATGTATTTAATCACTTTTAAGAACTTAAATACATAAAACCATATAAGTGTATTCACAAAAGATAGCTATATTTGAATCCTCATTCCATTTTTCACAAAATTTCTATACGTATATCTAGAGTATAAGTACTCGTATCATACCTAGCTTCTATACGTATTTACTAATAGTAAATACATGTCAAAATCACCACCTAACCAGCCATGTTCATGCCCTTAGGGCTAGGTAATTGTATTTGGAAGCAATTAGGACTAGATACATAAAATGATTACTTGAAAATTTTGTCCATATACTTAATGTAACATGTTTTTTTTTAGTATTTATACATGATCATTTTGGTTCATTTTTACTTCAACTTTTTAGCCAAAACACACACATACTTTGAAGCCTTAAACACCTTCAACAATCCAGCAAAATTCCATGAAGATCTAGCTTCAAAAACCATACTAAAACACCATAAGAAAACCATACAAAAACACTTCAAGAAAACCTTCCAAGAACACCAACTTACTTCCAATCTTTCATCCACTTCCAACACCCTTTTGGTTCTAGATTTTTAATCCTCTTTTACAGCCATCTTGTCCTAGGAACTTGAGGTAGAATCTATGTTCATAACCTTATTCGATTCATATATATATAGCTATCTTATTTTGTGGTACAAAAGTTTAACAACAAGAACATAGTTTGAATGTTTTCAAACTTGTTTGCAAACTAAATAGATCCTTCTAACTTAACTTTTAAAATACTTCAAGACATGTAACATAACTTATTTATATGTTAATTTAACAAGGTAAAACTTGGTTTTTCAAAGTATAAGTATTTTTGGAAAAATGGTCATTAAATGATTTTGTTGTAACAAAAATGTTTAACTTCATATGTTTCACTAAACTTTCACCTATGCCGTATGATTTTGAATACAAACCAAGGTATTTACAGTTCATAGTCTTAAAGGAGAACTCGATCCAAGAAGATGGCAATTTGAATCAACGAAAACGGACTTGTAACGAAGAAACTATGACCGAAACAAAATTGGCTATCCTAGACATTTTCAACTTCGGGATTCATTGGAAAAATTTACATAAAATTACATACTTCTAAGATAACATGATATTTTATATATATGTACTCATAATTCAATTTCATATGGTTCAAGATCACCCGTAAGCAACACGAGAAGATTAATCATAAGATCCCATGTTTGTACGCAATACGTCATTTGACAACACCGGTACTTTATGTACGCAATACGTCATTTGACAACACCGGTACCGTGGGTCAAGATTAATCTCGACCAATTCATTTACGATGGGGTTTTACGGGAGTTTTATTTATTTCGTTGGGGGTTTTATTTATTTCATTGCGGGTATATTAAACATCTAAAAATGAACCATTAAAATTGAATTACTAACATCAAAACGCTAACTACGGACTAAGGAATTATTCAAAGTATTAAAAGTATTATAAATATATATACGAGACGTTTGTTTAAAATGAAAATATATTGATATATTATATATGGATAGGTTCGTGATATCAACCGGAAGACCAAGTCAAAATATATATATCTTCAAGACGAAAGTGAGTATATAGTCCCACTTTTAAACTCTAAATATTTCGGGATGAGAATACATGTATTTTATGTTTTACGATATGGACACAAGTAACTGAAAAATATATTCTACGTTGAGTTGTACCACTGGCATACTTCCATGTAGCTTGGTAACTAATATTTACAGCGGTATTGTAAACGCGAATCCTGTTGATAGATCTATCGGGCCTGACAACCCCAACCGGACTGGACGACCAGTATTCAACGGTTGCACAGTACTTCGTTTTGTGACTACACTTGGTACGGTGTAGTAAGATTTCATATTAAAGGGAATATGCGACGTGATTAAATGTTAAGTATGGTTACCAAGTGCTCAACCACTTAGAATATTTTTATGAAATGTTTATATACGAAATCTTGTGGTCCATTGTTATAATGCTGCTAGCAACAAACCTATATATCTCACCAACTTTATGTTGACGTTTTAAAGCATGTTATTCTCAGGTACGAATTAAGTCTTCCGCTGTGCATTAGCTCATATTAAGGATATTGTTTGGGACCATTTAAGCTATGATACAAGGACGTTGCATTCGAGTCATTGAAGTTCATTAAAGACTATTGTTGTGCAAATGGCGGATTAGGTCTTTTGGTTGTTATAAAATGTTAGGCTAATATGTCAACTTTCGATGTAATGATAGATTGCCTTTAAGAAATAAATGCAACGTTTGTAAAATGTATCATATAGAGGTCAAGTACCTCGTGATGTTATCAACTGTTGTAATTCGTTTTTAATCTATATGGACGATGTCCGAATGATTAGTTTCGGATCCTTTCAGTTTGTATACAAAATCACACGGCATAGGTGAAACTTTAGTGAAACTTATGAAGTTAAACATTTTTGTTACAAAAATATCATTTAATGACCATTTTTCTAAAAATACTTATACTTTGAATTAAATCATGAAATTTTTATGTGTTATCATATTCATAGTAAAAATCATTTTTCCAGAACATGAACCTCCAATTCAAAGTTTAAGATGGTTTTTAATTATCCAACCCAAAACAGTCCCCGGTGGCACTCCAACGTCGTAAAAACAGTTTTTAAGGTATTCTTTGAAAAACCAAGTTATACCTTGTTAAATTAACATATATTTAAGTTATATTACAGGTCTTGAAGTATTTTAAAAATTAAGTTAGAAGGATCTATTTAGTTTGCAAACAAGTTTGAAAACTTTCAAACTATGTTCTTGTTGTTAAATTTTTATACCACAAAATAAGATAGCTATATATATATGAATCGAATAAGGTTATGAACATAGATTCTACCTCAAGTTCCTTGGATAAGGTTGCTGTAAAAGAGGAGTAAAAACCTAGAACCAAAAGGGTGATGGAATTGGATGAAAGATTGGAAGTAAGTTAAGACATAAACTTGAATTGAAAGTTGTATTTTTGTAGTGTTTTTGTTGATCTTTTTATGGTGGTGTTTAAGGTGATTCTTGAGAGGATTTTTGCTGGAGTTCTTAGAGAGATATGAGGCTAGTAAGTGTGTGTGTTTAGCTAGAGAAATGATGTTCCAAAAATTGAAAATGGATGCATGTATTTATGGTGGTGTAAAAGGTGTATAAGTTTGTAATTTTGTGAAAAGATCTTTTAATCATGTGAAATTGTCATACTAAATAACAAAAGTAGTTACCTTATACATAAGGCATGAACAAGGGCTGGTTAGGTGGTGATTTGATGTGTATATACCAATAGTAAATACGTATAGAAGCTAGGTATGATACGAGTACAAATACTCTAGATATACGTATAGAAATTTTGTGAAAAATGGAATGAGGATTCAAATATAGCTATCTTTTGTGAATACACTTATATGGTTTTATGTATTTAAGTTCTTAAAAGTGATTAAATACATTACTTATACGTCATATGTATAAACATTACAAGTCATAAGTATTTATATCAAATAACGTTATGTATGGTTATTGTTTTGAAAACTTAAGTTAGTAGTTTCAAAATATACTTATAACTTATTGTTATTAATACAAAATGAGATATTAAAACATCCATAAACCATGTTAAATATGTATATATACATATATATACACAAACGTATAATTATCATATGTTATATAGTTCGTGATATCATCGGTCAAACTAGACGGTCAAACGTTGTGTAAAACTCTTTTCGAAAACATAAGTCTCAACAATTTGGATTGCTTATCATGTTGGTAAGGTTTAATTTATGTAAATATTAATCTTATAAGTATAGAACGATCGAAAAAGTGCGGGTCAACTTTAGGGTTTTTGCTTATCGTGTCGGAACCATATAGAGATTAGAGTTTAAATTTGGTCGGAAATTTCCGGGTCGTTACAGATGGTAATCGGTTGTAGAGTTTTTGTGTGGGGGAGATGTGATGTAAAACTTTGGTTGGAACTATATTAATGAGATATGTGGTCATCTCGAGAGCATGAGGCCAAAAACGATGAGGAATGATCATATACATACGCATGTATATGTAGATTTGTAGTGCGAAAAGCTACTTAAAGACAAAAGACACAAGATATTAAACCGCGGTAAATATAGATTTACGCGGTAAGACTGCGCAGAATATTAAAGAGTGCATAGGCTTCTCGCAGTACTTGTGCGGAATGCCTAAGTGCGCGTACATCTTACTTTCGCGTAGGTCTCAAGGGGAGCTTGGCCTCTCATTTGAGGTTGTTGATTCTGGAAGGATTGCTCTAGGCATATTGACCTCTCTTGTGAATTCGCCCGAGACTTGATCTTTGTTGGCTAAGGTAATTTATGAAGATCGGGACATGGTTGTTGATCGTTTATCACTTAACAAAATATGACAATAAGGTCCCAATATCCTAATCGACATTCACTGTACCCCCTCATTGCACTCAATCCTTGATTAACCTTTATTGGATAATCTAGGATTGATCAACTGGAGCCATCCGTGGGACACAAATAGAATTGAAATGAGAAATTCACGTTCGTTTTAATCGAGCTATTAAACTCATTTCTTAATTCTAATCGTGTTATTTTCTTTGTTACATTGCAGGAAAGTATTCTTGATTAAAAAGAAGTGAAAACTTTAAAGTGTGCTTGAGTAAATATGACTACGTGCAACAAAAAGAAGAGTGCAAGCACTATGGGTGCATCTGGCCCGAAAAATGCCTCGAATTTTGACTTTCAAGCAAGTCCTGAAGTTAGCCAACAAACTAAAGAGTTACTTACAAAGGCATCCGCAAATGCCAAAGTAAATGAAGAAACACAATCAAATGTTATGATTGAAAAAATGAACATGGCAAAACGAAATGTTCAGCAAGCGCGTGAGGAACAAAAAGCAGAAGAAATGAGGTTGAAATTAGCCTCTACGAGTGCGCAGGCAAAGGTGGACAAGAGTCTAACTAATGAAAACAATGCGCGTAATACCACTGAAAGCGCGGAAAAGGAAACGCCCAAAAAGACTGCGAAAAGAGTGCTTACGCCCTTAGAGGCAAAACAATTGTTGAGGGAAAGAGGTTTTGACCTCCGCATCCCAAACAACTATGAATGGCCGCTCAATGAAATATCACCAAATGCGCAAAGATTAATAATAAATCATGATGAAAGCGCGAGAGATGAAATTCAAGACCAAAATGCTTTTGGTTCGCCGATATTAATTTTAAAGAAGGCAAGAAGCACTAAAACTCTATTGCCGAATTCTGATAATTCTGAGATTCTGAAAGTGATCAGGAGGTGGCTGAAATTACCAAATTAAAACGCAAAAGGCCTCCCACGCCTGTTCCGCGTTATTATGAAGAAGGAGAAACATATCAGGCCGCAAAAATGGAGAACGCACAGACTTTTTTGGCGGATATGTTCAAGAAGTTGGCACCAAAGGATATGCAACACAAGTTTGAGCGACCAGATGTTATTCAGCAAATGATTGAAAAGTATTGCGCAGAAAATAAAGAAGCGCGGCCGAAAAAGGCAACTGAAATAACGTTCGCAATAGACAAGTTTGTAGAGCACATATCTGATTACCCGATTACTACACCACCCATTGTATCCGCTCGACTTTTTGCAGAGATTTGAAGGAGTTGTAAGCACATACAATTGGGATGAAGCGGTTGTGTGCTGTGTATTCCCAATGGTGCTACAAGGTTTAGCGCATGAATGGTTTCACAATTTAAGCGCAAGAAGCATCGTTGGATTCGTGGACTTCAGAGAAAAATTCCTTTTGCAATTTCAAAATTTGTTACCGCAAAAGAAGACGCACATTGAGTGCCATGATATCAATCAAGGCTTCAAAGAAACGTTGGGAAGTTTATTGACAAGATACATTTATGAATTCCAGAAAATCCCAAACCTCAATGAAGACCAGAAAATTTCTGGATTTATGCATGCGATAAATCCGCAGAAGCACCCAACTCTTGTACATCGTTTGCGAAGAGATGTACCGCGTAACTGCCAAAGTCATGCAAGAAGCATATGACTATATTCGCTGTGGAGAAGACAACAATATAATGCAAAATTGTAGTTGGAGCAAGGACAGGAGTTGACGCGATGATTATGATACATACCGTGATGGTAACGGGGATGGGTATCGTGATTATAACCGCGGATCTGGGCAGCAATGAAGAAATAATAATGGTGGAAATTGGCGCAATGATCGACAGCGCAATAATGGAGATGGTGGCAATCAAGGTTATAATAACCGTGACAGGAATTACACGCGAAAGTGGAATAATGATTCCTTTGCCATAATCCAAACATTATCATAAACGCTAAAAGAGATACTTCTGCAAGAGCGTGTTGCTAAGGCATTTTCAGACCCTCCGCAGTTGAGTGATAATAATAGGCGTGACAAGTCTAAATTTTGTATCTTTCACGATGATTATGATCATGATACAAATAGATGTCGCGACCTTGTTGAGCTAATTGCAGACGCAGGTGGGCAAGGGAAATTGAATCATCTCTTACTTAGCAAAGAAACAAGCACAACAGATGCAATAGCTATACCCGCATTGGCAAGCACGCCAAAGACACCAAATGTTAATACAGTGGTGCAACAAGAATGCAAAGCACCCGCAGTCAGGAACTTGGGTGCAAAGGTGGTAGGCAAGAAGGATAGCTTGCAAGAAATTCAAGTAATCAATATGGTGAATATTAATGGTAATGTGCAAAAGCAGAAACCTTTTGAAAACTATGAAAAATGGCAGCTTGAGCCTATAACTTTTACGCCGATAAAGATTGCGGATTGTTGGAGGAGCCAATATAGTAATATCGTGCAGGATTGCAGGAGCTGGTATACAAGTAATGAAAGTGAATGTTGACACTGGAAGTAGTGTTGATGTTATGTACAATCAATGCTTTCGCAAACTTCCAAAAGATATTCAGTCAAAACTAAAGTCAACCGCAATGTCTTTGTCAGATTTTTCAGGAGAATCCGCGTGGCCTATAGGGCAATTGGAGTTAGAGATTGAAATCATGGATGAGCAAAACATAATGTTAGTGTGCAAGACCATTTTAAATCTGTATGTCATGAACACGGTGTCGCGTTATAATATTCTTCTAGGGCGCACAGCTGTATGTAAGTTGGGTATAATTTCCTCAACAATTCATGGCATGGTAAAATTTGCAACTTCCAAAGGTATTGCGACGATGGTCACATCTGCGGTTCCAGAACCATTATGTGCATCTGATGTGTTGAAAGTGTGTGCAATAGTGCTTATCCTAATCTTCAACTTTTATATTTATAAAACCTTTTATTAATACACTTTAACACCCTAACGAGCAACAAAACCCGGTTTATGATGTAGTATTATAGGTTATCGTCCCAAGAGAGAAGCTTGAAAACGAATAAAGTTGTTATTTATTATTTAATTCTTATTAAAGAATTAAAGATATATTTTTGTGATTTTAAAGGATAGATTTCTCTTAGGAAAGAGTTTTGGTTTTTTCAAGATATAAATAAAATAAAACAAGGAATTAAAGATTCAAAAACAATACAAACTATTATACAAGCAATTACATAGATAATCAAATCATACGGAATTCATATTAGAAGAGATCATAACTTATATTAACACAAAGTAGAATAATAATCATAGACCAATCATTATCCCTTGACAGGTTAAACTAAGTGTCGCATATCAATTAATAAGTAGGATTTAAAGCATATGCTAGATATGTGATGTGCATAACTAACATCTCAATTCTTCATGTTTAATTTAATTACATGATACATATCAATCTTGTGATGAGGACCAATATGCAAATAGACTGACAAATTATATAAGCTATTAAACACCAAGTAGATCAACTCAAGTTACTAGCTGAAAGTCAATTACTACTAAGTTCTCATGCAATCATTAATTAAACAAATCCAAACGAAGGATCTTCGATTAAACCTAACAAAATCAATCTTTATTATAGAAGCGTAATTCCAATTAAACACATTTATCTCTATTAAGTTCTTTAACTTAGTTGCATGCAATTCAATTTAACAAGTTTGATGGACTAGATCTAAACAAGTAGCATGAATCAAATAAGTAGATTTATAAGATCAAGGACTAATCAATCCTAAAATCATGTTATTTAAACATTAAGCATGGCAAACAAGCATAATCAAACAAAACAGATTTAAAATAGTTCAAATATCATCACAGAAACTCAACCATACAGATCTGGAAAAGAACCAGAAACTGCACAGAATCAAGTCCAAAGCCGGCGGCTTTGCTCACTCCAAGCCGGCGGCTTGGGAGTGAAGCCGGCGGCTTCATCTGAATTCCAGATGAAGTGACTTTTAATCCACATAAACGTTTAATTCATAATAAAAGACGAACAGAAACAGAAACAGAAAATAAAAGAGACAAAATAATAAAATAAGGATAGAATCATACCTTATAAATGAAGGTAGATGTAAAATAACTTGATTAAAACTTGAATCTTGATTACAAAATAACAAATCTACTCTAATAGGGTTTAGAGAGAAACCCTAAACGAACTAACTACCCTACAAAAGCTTTAAACTTTTGAACATATGAAAAACTGAATAAAAATCTGATATTTATAATGTTTTGAGTCGGTCAGCCCAAGCCGGCGGCTTCATAGGGAAGCCGGCGGCTTGCCCTTGAGTCGGTGACTCCTTGTGCAAGTCATACGTAATCAACAAGTAATCTTCTTAGCCGTCTTAACAAAGTCGGCGGCTTCAGAGCCAGGCCGACGGCTTCAAAGATTTGCCGGATCTTTCTGATTTTATCTTGATTTTGTTTCCATTTTTACTTGACTTGATCAATAAGTAGAAAACCGTGTACTCCAAGCCGGCGGCTTCAGGAGAAGGCCGGCGGCTTCCTCGCCATTTTGCTTGATCAACAAGTTCTTTCAATATTTTATCGAATTTTAGACTTTCTGGAATATTCAACACCAAGCCGGCGGCTTCCCAAGAACCAGGCCGACGGCTTCATGCAACCAACTTGCTTTTTCCTGTATTTTTGATCCTGTTTGATACATAACTTGAACATAATCATTAGAAATAACATTTTTCCCTTTTTACCCATTTTAGTGTGTTTTGGAATAAAAATGACTTAAAAACACTAAGATAACTCCTCAAAATATTATTAAAAAACTGTATAATTTAGGAGTTATCAAATTCCCCACACTTAAACTTTACTTGTCCTCAAGTAAACCTTAGAACTTTTATCATGGGTATTTCAAAGTAAAATTGCAAAGGCAAAAATATGTCTTACTAAAAAGTTAGTATTTATTATTCATAAGAACTAGTTCGAACCAGACCAAGGATTATAAACAATCCTAATGGTTATTAAGTCAAATTTATACAGTTTGGTCATCATTGGACTCTTTTGTTTTCTAACTTTTATAAGTGTATGGTTCTCATTGGAACTCTTTTCTTTTATTGGCCTTCATTGGGCTCTTTTTCCTTTCATTTCTTTTGCTTTCATGCTTAGCTTTTAGCTTTACACTTGGCAATTTTCTAATTTGGCCCTTCATTGGGACTCTTTTGCTTTTGCCTCAGTGGTCCATGCTTATTATGCCATATGGTAGTGGCTATAAGTTCGCATTCGTTTCACAATTTTTGGCTTTCAACTTACTTATCTTAAACAAATAATCCGATCTTGAAATTAAGAATAGTTCTTTTATTAACTTTAAAATTAAGTTAGTTAGAAAGACATACGTTTGACTAAGAATTTATACTTTTGAAAAATCGAAAAATTTAAAATTATACCCATTTTTTCAACCTTTTCGGGAAAAATTTAACAATATTTTATGTTCATTATACTTAAGTGATTAATCACTTCCCTCCCCACACTTAGATTATGCAATGTCCTCATTGCATTTATGAAAAGAATAAATAAATAATTAAAGGACATAATTAAAAATAAGGGAAAGAGTGATGTTACTTGATTTGCAGGATCATCATAGAATTTGATGTTAACTTTTGCAGACTTCTTTTGAATTGAATAAATAACTTAACAAAAATATTAAATAACAAAAATAACACAAACATAATATTTTATTCATTATTCAATCATTACTTAATCATTAAAACACTTAAACACTTATGAGCTATATTGCTCTTACAATCATAATAAAATAATTAAAACACTTAGAATATTTGGACAATAATATAGTCCTAATAAACAAAACACATAGGGATAGGTAGTTTAGATTATAGAGTCGTTTTCGCGTCTCTTTCTTCTCAACGAATTATTCCTTAGACTTATTTTCTTCACTCTTACTCCTTTCATACTCATTCAACTTCCTTTTCAAACCGGATTTCGATGTTATAGGTAGAGTTTCAATATGATCCCCTTGATGAATAATAATGGTATTACTGACATAGTTAATGATGGCTTTAGATACGGACAGAAATGGTGTTCCCAAAAGGATAGGTGTGATTTTGTGTTCCACCATGTCCATAACAAGAAAATGGACAAGAAATTTGGTTGATCCTATGTTAACTTTAACATTTTTCACAATACCCCTTGGACGATTTAAGCTTTGAATTCCAAAATAGACATTCCCGTCAACAGGTTCTAGCATGCCTAACTTTAATCGCTCAAACATACTAAAAGGCATAATATTCACACTAGATCCACTATCAGCCAACGCACGAATAGACGTGGAACCATTAATTTCACATGGAATATGAATTTCTCCAGAATTAGCACGAACTTTTGGAAAGTCGGAAATTGAAATTTCTATTGGTTCTAACGGCACTTCCCTAACAAAGTCATTTTCCTTAACCATATTATCATGTTCAGTCTCCTCACGAGGCGGAATGAATACCCAACGTTTATCTCCTTTCAACGATTCGGCGAACTTTTCAACTTCTTCAACCTCATTGTCTATCTTTCGAGTGGTTTCTTCAACTACTTTGTCCACATATTTATCTAAATCAACATCATTAACAATTTTAGACTTAATAGCAAGATCTTCTTCTTCCTCCGAAGAAGGATATCCACCTTCTTCTTCTTTAGACAATTCCTCCTCCGTCAAATCATATTCCCACATTATATCAGCTCCTCTAGAGGCTACGTATTCTCGGATGGCTTTTCTTCCAAGATGCTCTCTTTCGGATATTCCCTTGACAGTTTCCCAAAACCTATTATAGTCCGGATCATTTTCTCTAGGTCCCTTATCAAAATCATATTCAGAGTCAACAGAACCTTCATCATTATCACTATCATCACTATCACTTATATTAATAAAAGTAACCGCATTTACCTTTTCACAACGAACATCCTCAGAAACTTCAGATTCAACCGGAACTTTTCCTTCGACAAGTTTGAATAACTTAGTAACATTGCGCTCTAAATTTTGAATTGACGCTTGATGATTATTTTGCACTTGGGAAAGTTGAGCTTTTATGTTATCATTAGCTTCATTTTGATTTTTAATAAATGTGAGGATGCTTTCTTCAAGATTAGACTTTTGAGCATTAGAATTAGGAATGAAAGGTGCTCTAACAGGAAAGAAACCAGGCGGGTTTTTATTATTGTTATTATTATTAGGATAAGGTGCATTATAATTATTTCTGTAATTCGGGTTTCCTTGAAATTGATTAACATACGAAACATTCTTGACTTGCTCCATGGTAAGACTAGCAACACAATCCTTAGTAGCATGAGGACCTTGGCATTTTTCATAACCTACTTTAATCATATGCATTTCCTTAGTAAGCTTCTCAATCTGCCTGCCTAAATTACCCAGTTGCACATTCATAGCTTTAACCATATCTTCAGAATCATAACTAACAGATTTCACCGAACGAGAAATATCTAAGTCTTGGTGCCATTCATGGGAATGAGCAGCCAACTTGTTAATAAGAGTTTTGGCTTCTTCAACAGTTTTGCTCATAATGTTTCCTCCAGCAGATGTATCAATTTCCCTTCTAGTAACAATATCACAACCCTTATAAAAAGTAGTTACTATTTTAAACTTATCCAAACCATGTTGCGGACAACCTCTAAGCATTTGACCAAATCGAACCCACGAAGAATAAAGAGATTCATTAGTTTTCTGACGAAAATTAGCAATTTCAGTTTGCAGCGTGACAGTTTTAGATGCAGGAAAGAATCTAGTAAGAAATTTTTCAACCATCGTATCCCAACTAGTAATATCTCCCGCAGGTAACGAATTCAACCATTCCCTAGCTTCATCCTTTAGTGACCATGGGAAGAGACGAAGATAAATAACATTACTCTCCACATTATTAATATTAAACAGATTACAGATATCTTTGAAATTTCGAATGTGAGCATTAGCATCTTCCTTCTCCGTACCCCTAAATTGATTATCTTTTAACAAATGAAAAATAGGCCCCTTAATATCAAAATTCTCTTTAATTACGGGCTGAGTAATAGCATGACCTAACCCTTCTCGACTAGCTTTCATTAACGCTTCCATTGAATCAGTCATTCTAATTTCTGAACCAAAAAGACATCCCACATTAGAACTAGGATTAGATGGGGGACTAGATAACGAATCATCATCAGAAGTAGTTCCTTCTTGAAAATCTAATTTCTTAACTATTTTCGATTCCTTAGGACGTTTAAGTAATATATCAGGATTTGACAAAGTTCTTTGTAAGACCGGTTTCTTGGATCGAGTATTCATTTAATCTAGAATCATAAAAAGAAATGTTTTAGAAGAAAAATTTAAGTCTTAAAGGATTTATGTTTCTCTTTTTAATTTTCTATTTAAGAAGTATTTTAAATTAAAAATTAAATATATAATAATTAATAATAATAAATTTATCTAACAACTTTTATCGCATAACAACGAATAATCAAACATACTCGGCCTATTGAGTCTTTCAATACTTAAGTGACCCGTCCGCGTCTAGGTTTGGGCAGGAGCCTTTAAATCGGAACCCCAGCAACCCTCTTCCTAGAGGAAGGCAGTCATCACCCATTTTCAAGAAATATCAATAACCAAAGTATATTCAAATTCCGTATTTACCGCGCTGATCCTTGGCAGTTAAACCAAAGAAAGACAGCTTGCTTCTCCCCGGCAGCGGCGCCAAAAAGTTGATGTGTTGAAAGTGTGTGCAATAGTGCTTATCCTAATCTTCAACTTTTAAATTTATAAAACCTTTTATTAATACACTTTAACACCCTAACGAGCAACAAAACCCGGTTTATGATGTAGTATTATAGGTTATCGTCCCAAGAGAGAAGCTTGAAAACGAATAAAGTTGTTATTTATTATTTAATTCTTATTAAAGAATTAAAGATATATTTTTGTGATTTTAAAGGATAGATTTCTCTTAGGAAAGAGTTTTGGTTTTTTCAAGATATAAATAAAATAAAACAAGGAATTAAAGATTCAAAAACAATACAAACTATTATACAAGCAATTACATAGATAATCAAATCATACGGAATTCATATTAGAAGAGATCATAACTTATATTAACACAAAGTAGAATAATAATCATAGACCAATCATTATCCCTTGACAGGTTAAACTAAGTGTCGCATATCAATTAATAAGTAGGATTTAAAGCATATGCTAGATATGTGATGTGCATAACTAACATCTCAATTCTTCATGTTTAATTTAATTACATGATACATATCAATCTTGTGATGAGGACCAATATGCAAATAGACTGACAAATTATATAAGCTATTAAACACCAAGTAGATCAACTCAAGTTACTAGCTGAAAGTCAATTACTACTAAGTTCTCATGCAATCATTAATTAAACAAATCCAAACGAAGGATCTTCGATTAAACCTAACAAAATCAATCTTTATTATATAAGCGTAATTCCAATTAAACACATTTATCTCTATTAAGTTCTTTAACTTAGTTGCATGCAATTCAATTTAACAAGTTTGATGGACTAGATCTAAACAAGTAGCATGAATCAAATAAGTAGATTTATAAGATCAAGGACTAATCAATCCTAAAATCATGTTATTTAAACATTAAGCATGGCAAACAAGCATAATCAAACAAAACAGATTTAAAATAGTTCAAATATCATCACAGAAACTCAACCATACAGATCTGGAAAAGAACCAGAAACTGCACAGAATCAAGTCCAAAGCCGGCGGCTTTGCTCACTCCAAGCCGGCGGCTTCATCTGAATTCCAGATGAAGTGACTTTTAATCCACGTAAACGTTTAATTCATAATAAAAGACGAACAGAAACAGAAACAGAAAATAAAAGAGACAAAATAATAAAATAAGGATAGAATCATACCTTATAAATGAAGGTAGATGTAAAATAACTTGATTAAAACTTGAATCTTGATTACAAAATAACAAATCTACTCTAATAGGGTTTAGAGAGAAACCCTAAACGAACTAACTACCCTACAAAAGCTTTAAACTTTCGAACATATGAAAAACTGAATAAAAATCTGATATTTATAATGTTTTGAGTCGGTCAGCCCAAGCCGGCGGCTTCATAGGGAAGCCGACGGCTTGCCCTTGAGTCGGTGACTCCTTGTGCAAGTCATACGTAATCAACAAGTAATCTTCTTAGCCGTCTTAACAAAGCCGGCGGCTTCAGAGCCAGGCCGGCGGCTTCAAAGATTTGCCGGATCTTTCTGATTTTATCTTGATTTTGTTTCCATTTTTACTTGACTTGATCAATAAGTAGAAAACCGTGTACTCCAAGCCGGCGGCTTCAGGAGAAGGCCGGCGGCTTCCTCGCCATTTTGCTTGATCAACAAGTTCTTTCAATATTTTATCGAATTTTAGACTTTCTGGAATATTCAACACCAAGCCGGCGGCTTCCCAAGAACCAGGCCGGCGGCTTCATGCAGCCAACTTGCTTTTTCCTGTATTTTTGATCCTGTTTGATACATAACTTGAACATAATCATTAGAAATAACATTTTTCCCTTTTTACCCATTTTAGTGTGTTTTGGAATAAAAATGACTTAAAAACACTAAGATAACTCCTCAAAATGTTATTAAAAAACTGTATAATTTAGGAGTTATCAGCATCTATAATGGTGGATGAAAATATTGGAACAGAAGGCCATGTTGTTGTTGCGAACGCAGATGCGATGATGATCAAATGATTTTGATATCAAAAATCTGAAGTTCAAATGCGATGTTATAACACAAATGTTGTTAGTGCGAATGTTAATAGTATTTGTTGAAGACATTATTGTTTAGAAATGGGTATCATGGAATATGGCAAATGTATCTTGGAAATGCATGTTGCTTGTTAAAAACAAGAATGTGAATAAATAAAGAAAGTTTTTTAGTTTCTATGCTGATGTCATTGTATGCGGGCAAAATTATATTGCGTAAACTGCGATAGTGATACACACATAACATGGCAAATTATGCATGTTGACTTCACGAAATAATGAAAAATTTAATAAATACGGCATAAGTGATGGAAAAGCCCACTTAATGCAGAATTATAATAACATCATGTGAAAATAATGTTATTGTAATCAGTAGCCCAATATCGTAAAACCGCATTTATGGTCTTGTGCAAAATAAATAATGATCGAAAAGATATGCTTGTGTGAAACTTGTTGACTTGAAAACATTGCATAAGTAACAAGCTCGTATTTGTGTAAGTAATGGTAAAGCCCACTTATTGTTTCATTTAAATAATTGAAAAGTGTATGCGAAAAGATGGATACTTATAATTTTCCCAAAATATTTGACTTAGCAATACTTGGATGCTTCGCATAAAACACATATTTGCCTAAGGATCGTTTCGGCGGACTTGGAAAATTCATAATGTGCATAAGCATGTGCAAACAGGTTGTTTCACATAAGTAATTGTTTGTTATGTGCACAATAATAAACAATGAAATTGTAAAGAACAATGCTAGTAATTATGTATATTGATAAAGTACTTAAGCACTATAAAAATAAACAGTTGCAACTGATAAGAAAATATTAACATTGATAAAACCACGTAAGTTGGCGGTTACAGGTTACAAAATGAAACACAAAGTTAATTGCGAAATAACTAAAAGGTTACAATTTTAACTCCACAACATCCTTAAAAGTGACATCTTCCTGGTTGCTAAACGCGATAAGCTCAGGAATGTCGATACGCTCTATCGCTTTGCCGGTTTCTGCGTAAATATCTTTCGAAATCTCTATATCACAGACATCCTTCTCAATCATTTCTGGATATGGTGCACTAATACCATACACAATTGAGATTGTGGCCAAAAACTCACAACGTTCACGGAGTTTAACCGCGTTGAGATATGATTGAAATTTCTCAGTAACAGGTTTGGAGTCCATGATTTTATGACCAAGTTCAGGTAAGTAGGCAATAAGCTGCTTAAGCTAATCGTCTGCGGTTGGAAGCTGAGATTGAGATTTTGCGGCCGTGATAAGAGTAGTGACTTGAGCCTCAGAAGCTTTGAGTGCGGTCTGCGCAGCTTCAAGTTCTTTCTTCAATTTCGCATTTTCTTTCTCAAGCCGTGAAGCTTTTTTGCTAGCTTGCTTTGCCGCTTTGGTTTGAGCTTCAACTTCATTGACTAAGCTGTCGCGGCGACGAATGTCGTCGACTAAGAAACAAACTGCAGAATTTCTGTACTCTAGCACTTTCCATAGTTTCATCGTCGATTTTGTGCAGCTCCGCAAGAATGTCTTCAGGGACTGCGTGGCTAAGTTGCTTAATCTGGTCTGCAGCTGTCTCTCTGTCAATATCAACATGTTCGCGGAGATGGTCGAATTTTACAGATGTGATCGGACTCGCTGGTGCAAAATTTTTGTCAAAAACATCATAAGGGATATCTTGTGAAATGTTGAATTGAGGTCCCTCTTGTTCTTGAGAACTTTTAGTGAGATCAATAGGCTCTGCGCAAAATAATCAATAAAGATGTTACTAAATAAACGTAGTAAGAATGCGAAGGAAAAGCAGAAAGGTATGGGTAAGTAAGTCGCATACCTTCTTCAGATTCCTCGCGGGTAGCGCGTTTAGCGCGCTTCTTCGCCGTTGTTGCAGGATTAGTCGTAGTGCTTTTACGTTTGCCTTTCTCATGGCCTTCAGGGATGATATTAGCATTTATCAATGGTTGATATGCCACTAACGGACGGTTTTATTTGTGCGGTGTCGTTAGGCCGCAGGATGTCCGATTCGGTAGCACACAGTGTCTTCGTTTATTTATATTTTGCGGGGCCTAAATTTACTTTTACTTCCTAAGGTGTAGAAGGTGTAAGTTAACCTAGTGTTGAATTTTATGCTGATTAACTAATTGAAGACCAAGTGGATAATTGTCTTTTAGTTAAATTACCTGGATAAAAGATAGTTGTTGGTTTTAGCTAAAGGTCCTAAATGCAGAAAAGTAAATAAAGTGGAGGTTATCCGGAGTATGCAGATCAGGGAAATGTTGACCAAGATATCAGTATTGGGTTAGGGAAAGGTAATTATGCTTATGTTAAAAATATGCTTGGAATGCTGTAGATCTGGTTGGATGAGCCAATTACACAGACCTACTTATCTCTGAACTCTCGGAGTTCTCTTTGAGCAGTGAGAAGTATGTCACTTGGTCGTATAACTGAAGTGTAACAATACCTCGGAGGTTATCCTCAGTAAAATACTAGGTTTATTAGCGAGTTAAGCTCTAATCCTAACCCTCGTTATCAGTTTAGGTAACTGAATAACAACGTTCCGTGTTGATTGAACACTGATCACAAACGGAAGGAGTCCATCAGTTTAAGTTGGCAAAACCTTAAATGAAAACTAACAACCATTTCATCATACTAATGAGATCACAACAAATCAAACATTATACAGCATCACAGTTAATATACTGATAGTAAAGCAGATAGAAACCTAATGAATACCTAAACAGTTGATATGACTAAGACCTAGGGCAACAATCAGACAAGAACATGCAATAGGCTTGGGTCATACAGTAAAGGCACTAACTAGATCTTAACAGCTCCTAAGAGGTCTCTTCGGAATAGTCAATAGGCATATTAGGTCATTCATGTCTCAATTCCTAGGTTTCGTGTCCTAAAAGTGCATTAGATGCCTCTCGGGAACTCCGGCCATACCGAGTTCATAGAATCTTCAGATACAGTATAACCAGGGGTCTTAATCCTATGAAGTAGCTAATATCATATAGGTGGACAAGTCCTGATCACAACCTAAGTTGGTCAATCCTTAAGATGCAAGCATAAAGATCTATCAGACTTCCTAGTTCAGTATTATAACAGTAATCGTACTAAATTAACATAATTACGCTAACCCAAACTTCTATCATGGCAACATACAGATAAATTAAGCTATCATGGAAATATCGGAACACATTATTAAACATAAAAAGTAAGAATACATGTTTAATACAAAAGACAAGCGTTTCGGATAAAAACCTGAAAAGGCCGAACAAATCTGCCCGAGATCGAAGGGACTCGCCGGGATATCCTCCGGTAAATAAAAGCTAAGCTAACTACTACTAAAAACTAACTAAAAGATTGAAAATATAAAATGAATTGCAAGTTGAGTGTGTGTTGCAATGGATGGAGAAAGCCCTTTAAATAGACCAGGTTTTTGCCAAAATACGGCTGGCAGGCCGTATGGCAGGCCGTTTGGTGGCCCGTATTTGGCAGGTCGTTTACATGGCAGACCGTTTCTTGGGGGCGTTTGCTGGGCCGTTTGGCAGACCGTACCCCATACCGGCAGGCCGTATGGCAGCCCGTATGGCAGGACGTTTCTGGTGCTGGTCAGTCTTGATTCACTGGATCGTAACTTGATTTCTTGTCTTTCACCATTTTCGCTCTAGAATCTTCGTTTTAGCTCCGTTTTACTTGATTCTTTTTGCATTGCCTTCGTAATTACTTATTCTACAAAATTAACTAAAAAAGCGATAATTTTGACGACAATGTTTTAATCTTTATTGTTTTAGGGCTTAATTTAGGGGGTAAAAACGTGACTTTTTGCCCGATATCAATTACCCCATACTTAGCTTTCCTTGTCCTCAAGCAAGAAAGCGGGAATATCAAAATAGATTATCCCTTGCCCCACCCGTAGATCTTTTTATTATGCCTTCATCAGAAGTCGGCACATCTTTCGAAAGTATTAGAAAAAGTTTCGAGCTTCGATGATTTGGTCGCTAGATTTCAATTGCGTCCATAGTGGACAAGGCGTACTTTCCAACTCTCAGATGTAGAGTATACATGATCAGGCTCCTCACAGACGGATCACTCATATCACTCAAGTGTTTAGGGTGTCCTATTTTAATTGTATTGTCGCTCAGAAGCCAGTCGTATAACAGTTCTCATCATAGGCTTGGTAAAGCATCGATATCTCCACCGG
Source organism: Rutidosis leptorrhynchoides (assembly GCF_046630445.1). Taxonomy (NCBI): domain Eukaryota; kingdom Viridiplantae; phylum Streptophyta; class Magnoliopsida; order Asterales; family Asteraceae; genus Rutidosis; species Rutidosis leptorrhynchoides. Next base: position 234,358,811 of record NC_092343.1, read on the forward strand.
TTAAGTAAGGACGTCACTGATCTTCTTCCTAAGCATTCTTTCAAGAGGAAGACGGGTTATAGGGTTTGGTTGGAAATTTATGATTCGGTGAAAGGTATCCAGATCTTTTAATTTTTGAGAGAATTGATAGACTTCGATTCTTCAGAGTATCCATTTTGGATAGATAATGGCTGAGAATTCCGTAAAGGTTTTCTTCGGAAGAGGCGGATTTTGCTAAGACTTGTCTAGAATTTTCTTTTGCTCTTCTGATCATATACATGGTATTGTATATGTATAATTTATTTGCCAAAAGCCAAAGGCAGAACTGCGTGAAATAGTAAGGCAAAAAGTTATACAATATTCGCAGAAAATAAGTACTGCGGTTATGTTTTCGTTGAAATACAAAACCGCGGTTTGATCCGCTGATTTTCCGCGGAGAGCTGAGCATCCTGCAGACCACGGATATCACGGATACTATAAATAGGGAGCGTGGCCTCTCATTTATAGGTTGTTGATTCCTTGACATTTGCCTAAGCCTTTGTGGATTTCACTTGTGACTTTGCCCAAGGACTTCTCACATTGAGTTAAGGTGAATCATGCTAATCGATAACGAAGACCGGGTCGGGGTGGTTGATCACTTGATAGTTAAAGTGAAAAACGATCATCGGGGCCCAAAAATAATCATCAAACATCCCATCCTCCATTATAATCTTATTGCACTCAATCCGTAATTAAGTAACATCATTAATTAAGGATTGATCATCTTCCAACATTCTTCTTCAGGGAATCTCCTCAGGTTTCTTTTTGCCTTATTAGAGACTTTGCTCTTTCATAATCATATATATATATATATATATATATATATATATATATATATATATATATATATATATATATATATATATATATATATATATTCGGCATACCCTTTCTTCATAACTTTTGTCTTTCGTTCCTGGTGCCCAGAGAGGAAGTGATAATCCACTAAAAATAGGTCTTTGACCTATCAAAAACTATCAGGGGTTCGTAATCTTTCAACTAGTGCTTTTGAAGCGAATTTGATCGATCTATCTCTTTATTAATCTCTGGATCTTTTTGGTGAAATAGAAAGGGGAATGAAATGTGAATGGTGTATTTTGGGAGTGAATTTGGGGTGAATATTTCTGATTCATCAACTCTTTGTGTGAGTTGGTCGGTTTAAATTGCGATGAGTGGAAACGGAAACGGATGGCTTTTTGTCTTCTCTATTCAGAACGATTTCGGAAGGAGTATCGCACCTGCACCACGTATGGCGCTCACTAACCATTGGTCTTGACACGTATGTCTGAACCAAGTTCTAACTTGAACCGTACACCGGCACGCTCATCAATTGAAATAACAAAGTACTGCAGATTTGATGGGTCTTACAGATACTTTGAATCCAAGATTCCTCACTTTTTAGAGTATGGGTCGTGCTTTATTATGCGTAGCGTTTTACATATTTTCTTAAAAAAAATCTTTTGACACAAAACATAAGTTTCAGCTTAATCGTTCCGTTCTAATAAATATTCTGAAAACCGATTTCTAGCAATTTTATTAGATCTTTTGGGCAAAAACAAAGTAAGAAATTTTCATAATTACTCAATATTCATTGCTTAATTACTTTTGGACAAAAGAATTTTTCAAAACTTGGCGATTTATGGTTACTTGACTTTTAAAACTTCGACCTTTAAAAACCTTACCCATTACCCCACACTTAGAAGAATATTGTTCCTAATGTTCTCTAGAAAGAATATTTTAATACTTTATAAATTAAGGACATTGACTTCTAAAATTCTAAGTTGGTCGCGAGGGTTACCCCACACTTAGAGATTTTAGTGCGTTATAATAAAAATAGGTTTGAGGAAGGATTACTCTTCTATGGTCGTGTTACTTTCCTAGTGCTGGGCCTTCCTACGGTCAGTCTCCTATGGACCAGTCTCTTTTAATAATAATTCTGCATGAAGAACAAAAAGTGAAAGGCAACATTTCCACTATATATATCTTTTTCAGTACAATGCTTTGAAAAGATAAAAACTAAAGATAAAATAAAGATAAAGTAGTCTAAGGGATACTATCCTGGTCAATGCTGTGCCGGCTCTGCGAAGTATCTGAAGATCTCATCATCCTCTAGGTTCGGCAAGTACTCGAGAGGTTGCCCTATATCCAACTCAGGGCCTAGCAATGAATCCAGACATAAGTCTGACGGCATCTCCAGGTGGGATAAGTCTGGGAAATGCTCCTCGTCAGGTATGCTCCCAGTGATCTCAAATTCCTGGGCCGTTGGCGGCTCAACTGAAATAGGAATAGTGACTAGGTGACAACCCTCTGGTAACTCAGTGACTGGAACTGGATCGGTGACTGGAGCAGGTGGCATAATGGGAATAGGAGTAGCGTGTGCAGGCATAGCAGCTGAGGCAACTGAGTGAACTGAGGCTGGTTTGGCACGCCTGGGCGTAGCTCATCGTGCCGGCTGAACACGGCGTGCTAGCCTAAATGAAGATGGGCCCAGAGTACTGCGTGGCATCCCCTCGCGCTGGAGGTATGCTCTTAGAGCTCTGTAGAGTCTCTGCTGATCTCTGAGTAGTGCCCATGCAACATCAGGGTCACTCAAAGTGGCTCCGTACTGTATCACTATCTTTGGCTCATGCGTATCTGGCAACTGTGTGTGCTCGGCTGGTCTCATGGCTAAACGTCTAGATCGTCGAACGGGAGGAGCTGGCGGTGCTGTACCGATATGAGACGACTCGACCCAATCCATAGGGACGCATACAATAACATATGATAACATCACGAGGTGCTTGACCTCTATATGAAATATTTTACAAACGTTGCATTTATTCTTAAAAAGCTATCTAATAATACATCGGTTGTAGACATGTTCGCCTAACATTTCATAATAATCAAATGACCTAATCTGCCATTTACTTAATAATAATCTCTAATGAACTTCAATGACTTGAATGCAACGTCTTTTGAATCATAGCTTAAATGGTCCCAAGTAATATCCTTAATTTGAGCTAATGCACAACGGAAGACTTAATTCATACCTGAGAATAACATGCTTTAAAATGTCAACATAAAGTTGGTGAGATATATAGGTTTAATGCCGGCAGCGATATAGATATAGACCACAAGATTTCATATTCATAAACATTTTAATAAAAATATTCTAAGTTGTTGAGCACTTGGTAACCATACTTAACATTTAATCAACGTCGCATATTCCCTTTATTATGAAATCTCCCTACACTGTACCAAGTGTAGTAACGAAACGAAGTACTGTGCAACCATTAAATACTGGTCGTCCAGTCCGGTTGGGGTTGTCAGGCCCGATAGATCTATCAACAGGATTCGCGTTTACAATACCCATGTAAATTGTAGTTACAAGCTACAGGGAAATATGCCAGTGGTACAACTCAACGTAGAATATATATTTTCGTCACTTGTGTTCATAACGTAAATCATTTATAAAAGTAGCGCATGTATTCTCAACCCAAAAATATTTAGAGTTTAAAAGGGACTATATACTCACCATACTGTATTTTGTAGTAAAAATACATATAACACCATTTAACAAGTACAAGGTTGGCCTCGGATTCACGAACCTATATCATTCATATATATTAAATCATGTAATCACAATCAAACAACTTATATATATACTTATTAAATATATACTATATTACTTATTTTATTTTAATAATATAATTGTTAATTCAAATGTTATATATATAGCTATTGTGTCATAATAACAATTAATAGAATAATAGGTAATGCTAATATAGTTATAATATATATATATATATATATATATATATATATATATATATATATATATATATATATATATATATATATATATATATATATATATATATATATTTATAAATATCATTTGTTTGTTAAATGTTAATTATAATACTACTAAAATAATGATAATAATAATAATAATAATAATAATAATAATAATAATAATAATAATAATAATATAATTGTAATGTTAATAGTAATAATAATTATAATAATAATGATAATCCTAATGATAATAAAATGATAATAATACTAATAATAATTCTAATGATACTTGTATTACTAATAATACCATTAATAATAACAATAATGATAATTTTTATAAAAATTTATATTTTCAATACTAATGATAATAATAATAAAAAAAATGATAAGTTTAAAATTAATAATAATAATAATAATAAAAAAAATAATAATCGTTATCATACTAATTATAATAATAGTAATGGTAGTAATAATAACAAGAAATAATAATAAAAATAGTTATACCTCAAAATAATAGGTTTTAAAAAAAAATGCCATTGCCAGGAATCGAACCCGAGACCTCTCGCTAGTCTAACAACCCTCCAAACCATCCCTATGCGTCTGCCTTTCTAATTTAAATTACCCTTCAAATGAATATAACCCGTAACCTACTGTTACCCTCTTCTTCTTCAGGTAACTTGACCAAAGTGATTGTTGTAAACAAGGGATTTATTTTAGTTTTTATGTTAAAACAGAAACGTTTCATCAGCTTGATCAAACTTAACAGATAACGAACAGCAAAAAAAAAAAAAAATAACCATAAACAAGGTTGCTGATGGCCGACGCTGTTCAAGAAAAAAAATCGATTTCGTTTATTAAGTGTGTTTTGGATCATAATTATAAAACGAAGTATATTAAAAATCAATCCCTAAAACTATTGAAATCGTTAATTTACATTAAATCATCACATAAAACTCTAATTCGATCAAAGAAAAATGTTTGACTTTTTGAAACAAAAATTTGACATTCGAAATTGGAATTCAATATATAAAATTGGGATTTCAAACCTTGCAGATAGTTTTAGAACAAGATTCCTAACCTATCTGTTTTAACACATTTTGAAGAACAGTTCCAATTCGAATTTTTGACATAATGGACTAGGAACAAAGGACCGATGGTTGTTCTTGACCCTTTTGATTTAATTTTTCAGAATAAAGTGATTTATAAATTGATATTTGATATTAGTAGTGCAGTGTCGACTGATTCTCCTTCTATTATTGTGGGTTTCGATTGTTGTATAAAAGGGAAATGGGTGACAGGTTTTATAACTAGAAAGAAGGAACTAAACCAAAAAATATATATATATATATTAAAGTATATAAAGTAGACATCAACTTGCAAATGAATTTGTCATAAGGTGAAATTGATTTGTACGCTTCTTATCAATTATCTACAGCAACGATCGAGATATCTAACAAATTTTGGATCTTTCTGTTGATTGGTACGATTTTGATATCATAAAATCAATTTACAATAGTTTGATAACGATATAACCCGAATACGGATTCTTTGTGTTTGTTATACGAATTATATATATTTATTTTTCAGTATTTACACGTATACATATATATATCTGTATAACTGTATGTATATGTATGTATAACAATATTATATATATGTATTTATGTATAACTGCATATCTATTTTTATACCCTTATTTGTATTATATTTTATTTATAGATGATAATTAATCTTTTAATAAATATAATTATATTAATAATACTCTTAATATTATAATTAATAATAATACCAGTATAATGGTACTAATAATAATATTATTACTAATATTCTTATTGACAGTATTATAGTAATACTATGTCAATTTATATATCAACTTTCATACTAACTAATTAATATAATATTTCAAATTATATTCCAAATTAATATGTATTTATATTTTTAAATATATATGTAGTTGTCCGTGAATCGTCAGGCTTGGTCAAAGGGTAACTGATTATCCGAATATAGATTTCAAACTTTCTAGACTCAACATTAAGGTTTTTCCTTATCGTGTCGGAAACGTATAGAGGTTAAGGTTTAAATTTGGTCGGAAATTTCCGGGTCGTTACAGTACCCACCCGTTAAAGAAATTTCGTCCCCGAAATTTGGTAGAGGTTGTCATAAATAACAATAGGAATGTTTTTATGACGAATATGAGATAATAATGGAGTTTTATCATTATTGATAGATATAGATAAAATGATTCAATCATGTGAAGCGTACGAGTGAAGCTATCACAAAAGAGTGAAATGAGTAATATGGTATCGTTTTAACTGATGACGTGGTTATGATTGATTTCCGGGATTTAAGGGATTTAAAGAAAATCTTTCGTAATAAGATTTGGTTCTTTGACGATTTAGGAAACAGGATCTCCTTTGATTTAATGCAGCAAATCTGTTGTGATTTCTTTGTCGAATATTTCACTTATAAAACTACCCCCTTCGTTCCCTTATTTCCATATCCCACATCTTCTTCTCTTTCTCCTTAATTCTTATTTAAAGATAATCTTAATGGCAAAATTTTGATTTGTCAAATTACCAGAATATCCAGGAAAATAGAACTATCAAGATGATTTGTTCTTAATACGTTTCAGAATTGGATAGAATGTAAGAGCCGTGTAACATGGCACATGATGACGGTACTGTGAATCATCACATTCCATTAGAAACTTAACATGACTTACTGTAATATAATGAAGTTGATCAAGTTTCATTATATTATACTAATTCATGCATCAGTTCCCAACATTACTTCAAAACATTCATATTTTAAACTTGAAGGTTTTAGAATTTAGAAACTAACACTGTTTCTTTTACATTGTAACGCAGATATTACAGAGGAACAAATGATTTCAGATAAGGATAGTTGTGAAAATATCTTCAGAAATATTGAGGATATTTATAATGAAAGATATGATAATATCTTGGAATTTCTAATGTCGAAGGATGATGATAAAGATTGACCCGTAAGGGTTTAGATTCAGAAGCAAGGTGTTTGCTACAGAATTGTTGTGATTCTTTATGTACAAGTTTAGTCCTTGTAATTTGTTCAGAGTCTCCTTCACGGTTTGCTCAATCCGGTTTTCAGTACCATATTTTCTATCGGGCGTTCATAACACTTCCTTCTTTTATTATCAACTTTTGGTTATTAAAACCATCTATAACTTGCTGCTTCGTCAGCATTTTCAAAGTTATCGGATCTGGGTCATCAGTTATCAAACCAAGATGGTTTCAGAAGAATTATATTTTTAGATGATTAAACACTGATGGTAATATGATGGGATATAAAGGTTCTCCAGTAACGACGGCGAAAGGATACGTATATATTGAGATTATAATAAAGGTAGTCTTACTGAGAAGTCGAAGTGGAGCTGTGTAGAAACCCGAACTAATCCATACGGACGAAGTCTTCAACAGTTGGTCCCATTGTGATGATTGACTCCAAGTAAGGTCCTTAATATGAGCTATTGCACAGCGGAAGACTTAATTCGTTCCTGAGAATAACATGCTTTAAAAGGTCAACATAAAGTTCGTGAGATATATAGGTTTGATGCTAGCAGCATTATAACAATGGACCACAAGATTTAAAGTTTATACATAATACACTCCTCGTGTATAGAAAAGCAGTTGAGCACTTGGTAACCATACTTAACTAAAAGTCATCGCAGCATATTCTTAAATAAACCCTACACCGTACCAAGTGTAGTAACGAGAACGAAGTACTGTGCAACCGTTAAATGCTGGTCGTCCAGCCCAGTTGGGGATGTCAGCCCGATAGATCTATCAACAGGATTCACATTTACGCTCCTCACGTAATTAGCAGTTACCAAGTATAAAGAGATATGCCATGGTACAACTCAACGTAGAATTTATTTTGATCACTTGTGTCCATAACGTAAATCATTTATAAAAAAAAAACTCACGTATTCTCAGCCCAAAAATATTTAGAGTTTAAAAGGGATCTATATACTCACCATACTGTATTTTGTAGTAAAAATACATATAACATCTTTGAACAAGTATAGGGTTGGCCTTGGATTCACGAACCTATATCATTTATATATCTATTAAAACTTGTACAAGTAATCAAACAAATTTATATGTTTTTATTATTAATCATATACTTGTGATATTATGTTATATAGATAAACTTAATATATTTAATTCATACTTTGTATATAATTGATAATTATCATATTAAGTTTTTAATATAGTTTAATTGATAACAAAATATAGTATTAAGAAATATTAATATAATGGTAATGGGTTTTATATATATATTTATTTGTAATTATTACAGTAATAATAATAGTGATAATAATAATAATAATGTCACTAAAATAATACTAATATAGATAATAATATTTCTAATGGTAATTTTTTTTATAAAATGATACTTTAATGATAATAAAAAAATATATGATAGTTTTATTAAACTGATACTTTCCATGATAATGCTAAAAATAATAATATTAATAATAATATTAATAATAATAATAATCATAATCATACTTGAAACTATAATTATACTAATAATAATAATAAATGATAGTTAATACTTGTTTTAGTTAATAATAATAATAATAATAATAATAATAATAATAATAATAATAATAATAATAATAATAATAATAATAATAATAATAATAATAATAATAATAATAATAATAATAATAATAATAATAATAATAATAATCATCATAATAATAATAGAAATAGAAATGAAAATATATATACCCTTTTTAAACTTCCACCAAAAAGAAAAGCCCACGTTGGGACTCGAACCCGCGCCCTTGAGTTCAGACAAACACCCACACAACCACCGAACCAGTTCTACTTTTCTGTTTTTATATCCTCTGAGTTTAATTATAACCCGTATATGCACTGTTTCCCCTTCTTCTTCCTAATTCCTTCAACTGATTCCTCTCTCATAACCCAAATAATTCAGAACAAAGGTTTCGACACCCCAAATACTCAAAATCAATCAATATCAACCGTATATAATTTAAAAAAAACGAAAAAAAAATTAGACTGGAACTGCTACTGCAGTTACGACTTTTTTAAAAAAAAATGAAAACTGGATTTTTAGTTAGAGCTCCTAATAGATAATATTTATAACATGAATTAGATTTCAATTTACTCCTAAAAACTTTCTCAAACACTAATTGAATCTGAAACATCCCAATGAATTCGAATTTTAACGATGAACAAAGTTTGAGTTTTGAATCCAAAAACTTTAACTCTTAAATTCGTTCATGATAAGATGAATTGAGTCTGGAAGTTCTTCAGATAGTTTAAACGAAACATTAATAACCTAACAGCATTTGTACAAATTCAAATTCAATTCGTTTTCTTGCTTATGAATATTAGAACCAATAACAGAGAGCAGGTCTGCTGCGTTTTTCTGTTTCCTTAAACTTCTCAGTTAAATTGTGATTAATACTTGATTTTATATATCGTAAATAATGGATTGTTGCTGTATCAAAAATTGATGGATTGTGCCTGTGGCTTGAATTGATTCGACCACTCTCTCACGGGTAAACAGAAGCACGAATAATAACAGATAATGATATGAAATAAATTCCTATGCGTACATATAGCTGATAAGGACTTAATTTACGTAATTATAGGTTTTTATATGTTTTATTAAGTATTAAATATTAATCATTAATAATTATTAATAAAGTGTATAAAAAAATAATAATAATACCGATAATATAATTTTTATTAATAAAAATAAAATACTAATAATAATAAATACAGAAATAATAATAATATAAATGATAAAACAATTAGTAATATCCATAACATAATACTAATACTTATAATATTAAAAGTATAGTATTAATAATAATTATATCGAAATTATACTATTATTAATAATAAGAATAAAAATATTTATAAAATGATATTAATGATAATATTAATAATGATACTAATTAGTAACAATTTATTTATATACATATTTATGCTTAAAATTTTCTAACTATCTTATTTAGTATTTTCTGTTATTATTATTATTTTTTTTATATCATAATTATAATCATAACCATAACAATAAAATCCTTAATCAATAATGTTAATAATAATATTAATATTATACATTAACTCGTAATTACATATAATATATTAATCTTACCTTTATTTTATATATAATAACATATTTTAAATATTTAATATATTCGTATATACATATAATCGTTGTCATATTTAGAAAATCATTTATGCATATATTCATCAAAATGGTTAGTTGTATCCTATTTTTACATTTTTAATTCTACAGTAAATATATATATATATATATATATATATATATATATATATATATATATATATATATATATATATATATATATATATATATATATATATATATATTTCATTTGATTATCTAGACTTATGTTTAAATGTTTATATATATATAAGTGCACATATTTAATTATAAGAAATTGTTCGTGAATCACCAGGCATGGTCAAAAGGGTAACTGATTATCCGAATATAGATTTCAAACTTTCTAGACTCAACATTACAGATTTTTTCTTATCGTGTCGGAAACATATAGAGATTAGGGTTTAAATTTGGTCGGAAATTTCCGGGTCGTTACAGTACCCACCCGTTAAAGAAATTTCATCCCCGAAATTTGGTAGAGGTTGTCATAAATAACAATAGGAATGTTTTCATGACGAATATGAGGTAATAATAGAGTTTTATCATTATTGGAAGATATGGATAAAACGATTCGATCATGTGAAGCGTACGAGTGAAGCTATCACAAAAGAGTGAAATGGGTAAATATGAAATTGTTTTAACCGATAACGTAGTTATGATTGATTTCTGGAATTTACGGAAAGAAAATCTTCGTAATAGAATCTAGTTCTGCGGTGATTTAGGAAATCAAAATCTTCTTTGATTAATGCAATAATCTGTTCTGATTTCTCTGTCAGATATATTGCTATAAATCCACCCCCTTCGTTTTCCTTATTCTCCACACCTTTTATTCTTTCTTCCTCTACTCATTCTTAATATGCTCCATCCAATCCTGATTCTAATTATAATTCTAACCTTCATATCTTTCATTCTTCTTTTTCATTTGCCGCCAGAAGAATCTATTCACTTTTATGATTTCCTTAGAATTATAATGTTTCTTATTCTCCCGTGTCTTTACGTTGCAATACGTATTGATATACACGGTTTGTAGTTTCTGGGTGATTATTGGGTTTTATATCTTCCCTTATACTTCGATATCCTTGCTTTTGTTTTCTATAATCATTGTCATCCACAGTTAATGCTCTTTCCTAATTGCTGCGATTTTTACTACAATTTTTATTTCGGAGCTTCATTTTTTTTTCTCCTCCTTTTCAACTAAGCATCTTTTGTAATGGTCCGAAATTCGTAGGTATGAAATTCAGAATGAATATAGCTAATGTTCTTAGAAGGAAATGGTAATGACAAAAGTTTGATCTGTCAAATTACCAGAATACCTTGGGAAAAGACCGAATCATCAAGAAAATATTTTACTTGATGTGTTTAGAGATTGGATAGATTGTAAGAGCCTTGTAACATGGCACATGATGACGGTACTGTAAATCATCACATTCCATTAGAAACTTAACATGACTTACTGTAATATAATGAAGTTGATCAAGTTTCATTATATTATACTAATTCATGCATCAGTTCCCAACACTGCTTCAGAACATTCCTATTTCAAACTCAAAGATTTCAGAATTTAGAAACTAACACAGTTTCTTTTATATTGTAACGCAGATATTATGGAATGATAAATGATTTCAGATAAGGATAGTTGTGAAAATGTCTCCATCAATATGGAGAATATGTATAACGGAAGATATGAAGATATCTTATAATATCTAAGATAAGATGTTGATGAAGAATATCATCTGAAAAGGTTTAGAATAAGGAGTAGGGTTCTTACTAACGATTTCAGCAGGCACTGAATCGTTTGGATCCTTTGAAGTCAAACTTATTCTTTGTGATTTGGCTACGGCTTCCTTCATAGTTTCGCATAATTCGCTTTTCGGTACTAAATTTTCTATCGAGCGTTCCTAACCCTCTTTTCTTTATCATCTACTTTTGGCCATTAAGACCATCTACAACATGCTGCTTCGTCAGCATTCTCAAAGTTAACGGATCTAGGTTATCGGTTATCAAGCCGAGGTGGTTTAGGGAGAATTGTGTTTTTAGATGATTAAACGCTGATGGTGATATGGTGGAATATAAAAGGTTCTCCGGTAACGACAGCGAAAGAATAATGTATATATATATATATATCGAGACTAACCTTTCTGAGAAGTCGAGGTTAACTTGCTGTAGCTGTGATAAAATTGGCTAATTTGGAAAGGGATTACAAAGTTATTTTGGGTAATAATAACACTAAAGAAATTAACACTACTGCGTGTTACACGTTGGCTCAGTCTCCGAGAGTTTTCTAGTGCATAACTATATGCAATAATCTTGTCTTCCATAGATGAGATGCGGTTGGTTCAACTTCTCGATTGAGCTATTTCCAAGAATCATGAAAGGTTTGAACGCGAATTGTAATTGTCGAGATACGAATGAGGTTTAAGATGAAATCAAGTGGCAAACTCGAAGAATTGTTTAGTTTCATATGTTATAATCAATATTTTGAATTCATTTTAATTGTCCAGTGTTAGCAGTCCAATAGTCCAATTGTCCAATGGTCCAATGATTCATATACAGTTATATATATAATATTCGAATTAATTAATACGTATCGTGACCCGTGTACCGGTCTCAGTGTCGATCACAACTCAAAGTATATATATATTTTGGAATCAACTCCAACCCTGTATAGCCAACTCCCACCTTCACACATAGAGTGTCTACGGTTGTTCCGAAATATATATATATAGATGGGTCGATATGATAAGTCAAAACCTTGCATACGTGTCCCGTTATTTAAAGTGCGTAAAATAAATAAATATATATCATGACCCATTATACAACGTGTTGTCTCAGAATTAATCCGACGTATTGTTGTACATGTGTCCCGACAGTATGTACAGTGCAGAAATTAAAATTGCGATAATGTAAATTGCGATAAATTAAATGTTAGCCGAGAACAGTTAGCTAGGAACAGTTAGCGTGGATTCCTAACAATATTTCAATTTAGTTAATTCGTCTGTTTCTAACAAATTTTATTTTGTCCAATGTTTTCTTCTTTATGCCACTTGTTGGATTCTGATAGGTCAAAATCCGAATATGAAATTTGAATGAAAATGGTTATTCTGGGGTGAGCGGATACGAATATCGGTGGTTGTAAGTAAGATAATAGATAACCGTTGAATCAGATTTGAAGAATGTACAGTGTAACTTATTAATGTGAATTCTAAATATTCCTCGGGTACTACCCACCCGTTAAAATATTTTCATCATTAATAGTTTGTACGAAGGAATTTTTAATTACAATCTTTATGAAAATATACTTGCATATATATTTTCTTCAGATGTAATCATAGATTTAATGAGTCAATAAGATATTAAACTCATTTGATTTATCGTTAATACTAGATTACATAATTTCTAAAGCATTAGAGATTACATAATCGCCAGGTCGAACGAAGATAAATGAGGTAAAACAATACGTAAAGCAAAGATAATCGATGTAAAACGATATATAGAACGAAGATCATATTCGAAGTTCCGATGAGGTTTTTGAGGTATATGATGTTGATATCCGAGATACAGTTTGTGATGTTGAGATTTACAGTGGGGTTGTGGTTTGGGGTGATAAGGGTACTGTCGGCGTTGATGATGGTGGTCCTGATTATGCTGATGGTGCTGCTGCTGGTGTTTGCATCCTTCGTACTATGTTCTCCAACGTCGTCACACGAGCGCGAAGTTCGTTAATCTCTACTAGTACACCGGGATGATTGACGGTTGGAACTAGAGAATGAACAAGATTCGAAATATGAGATAGTATGTAATCGTGATGAGATACTCGGAAAAAGGGGAGAGAAAATGGTTTCTCGAACAGGTTCGCCGGTAAGCGCTTCAGGTTGAGAAGGGCAATTTGGTGGATGGAAGAGATCTTCGATGTGAAATGATTTTTCGGATGTCGGATGATATTCTAGCTATATAGAATATATATGTATAATACCAAAGATTTCGTAAACTACAGAGGAATTTACGGCATATGTCAGGCAAGTCTACAGATGCGCTAGGATATGAATTTTATCTATACACTATCGATGCACTAAATGCAGTAAGACGTGTCTAGACTTATGAATGATAAGCAGGCAATTCCTTAAGGATGATAAGCAGATGGTTTCCGACTAGAAATGATAAGCAAAACTTTTTGACATATAGACACGGTCAAAGTCCAGACTCACTAATGCATCTTAACAACTATCTGTTAGACACACTAATGCAAGACCTGGTTCGCTAAGACCACCGCTCTGATACCAACTGTAGAAACCCGAACTAATCCATACGGACAAAGTCTTCAACAGTTGGTCCCATTGCGATGATTGACTCCAAGTAAGGTCCTTAATATGAGCTATTGCACAGCGGAAGACTTAATTCGTTCCTGAGAATAACATGCTTTAAAAGGTCAACATAATGTTGGTGAGATATATAGGTTTGATGCTAGCAGCGTTATAACAATGGACCACAAGATTTAAAGTTTATACATAATACACTCCTCGTGTATAGAAAAGCAGTTGAGCACTTGGTAACCATACTTAACTAAAAGTCATCGCAGCATATTCTTAAATAAACCCTACACCGTACCAAGTGTAGTAACGAGAACGAAGTACTGTGCAACCGTTAAATGCTGGTCGTCCAGCCCGGTTGGGGATGTCAGCCCGATAGATCTATCAACAGGATTCGCATTTACGCTCCTCACGTAATTAGCAGTTACCAAGTATAAAGAGATATGCCATGGTACAACTCAACGTAGAATTTATTTTGATCACTTGTGTCCATAACGTAAATAATTTATAAAAAACAGCGCATGTATTCTCAGCCCAAAAATATTTAGAGTTTAAAAGAGATCTATATACTCACCATACTGTATTTTGTAGTAAAAATACATATAACATCTTTGAACAAGTATAGGGTTGGCCTTGAATTCACGAACCTATATCATTTATATATCTATTAAAACTTGTACAAGTAATCAAACAAATTTATATGTTTTTATTATTAATCATATACTTGTGATATTATGTTATATAGATAAACTTAATATATTTAATTCATACTTTGTATATAATTGATAATTATCATATTAAGTTTTTAATATAGTTTAATTGATAACAAAATATAGTATTAAGAAATATTAATATAATGGTAATGGGTTTTATATATATATTTATTTGTAATTATTACAGTAATAATAATAGTGATAATAATAATAATAATGTCACTAAAATAATACTAATATAGATAATAATATTTCTAATGGTAATTTTTTTTATAAAATGATACTTTAATGATAATAAAAAAAAATATGATAGTTTTATTAAACTGATACTTTCCATGATAATGCTAAAAATAATAATATTAATAATAATATTAATAATAATAATAATAATCATAATCATACTTGAAACTATAATTATACTAATAATAATAATAAATGATAGTTAATACTTGTTTTAGTTAATAATAATAATAATAATAATAATAATAATAATAATAATAATAATAATAATAATAATAATAATAATAATAATCATAATAATAATAGAAATAGAAATGAAAATATATATACCCTTTTTAAACTTCCACCAAAAAGAAAAGCCCACGTTGGGACTCGAACCCGCGCCCTTGAGTTCAGACAAACACCCACACAACCACCGAACCAGTTCTACTTTTCTGTTTTTATATCCCCTGAGTTTAATTATAACCCGTATATGCACTGTTTCCCCTTCTTCTTCCTAATTCCTTCAACTGATTCCTCTCTCATAACCCAAATAATTCAGAACAAAGGTTTCGACACCCCAAATACTCAAAATCAATCAATATCAACCGTATATAATTTAAAAAAAATGAAAAAAAAATTAGACTGGAACTGCTACTGCAGTTACGACTTTTTTAAAAAAAAAAATGAAAACTTCTTTTTTAGTTAGAGCTCGTAATAGATAATATTTATAACATGAATTAGATTTCAATTTACTCTTAAAAACTTTCTCAAACGCTAATTGAATCTGAAACATCCCAATGAATTCGAATTTTAACGATGAACAAAGTTTGAGTTTTGAATCCAAAAACTTTAACTCTTAAATTCGTTCATGATAAGATGAATTGGGTCTTGAAGTTCTTCAGATAGTTTAAACGAAACATTAATAACCTAACAGCATTTGTACAAATTCAAATTCAATTCGTTTTCTTGCTTATGAATATTAGAACCAATAACAAAGAGCAGGTCTGCTACGTTTTTCTGTTTCCTTAAACTTCTCAGTTAAATTGTGATTAATACTTGATTTTATATATCGTAAATAATGGATTGTTGCTGTATCAAAAATTGATGGATTGTGCCTGTGGCTTGAATTGATTCAACCACTCTCTCACGGGTAAACAGAAGCACGAATAATAACAGATAATGATATGAAATAAATTCCTATGCGTACATATAGCTGATAAGGACTTAATTCGCGTAATTATAGGTTTTTATATGTTTTATTAAGTATTAAATATTAATCATTAATAATTATTAATGAAGTGTATAAAAAAAATAATAATACCGATAATATAATTTTTATTAATAAAAATAAAATACTAATAATAATAAATACAGAAATAATAATAATATAAATGATAAAACAATTAGTAATATCCATAACATAATGCTAATACTTATAATATTAAAAGTATAGTATTAATAATAATTATATCGAAATTATACTATTATTAATAATAAGAATAAAAATATTTATAAAATGATATTAATGATAATATTAATAATGATACTAATTAGTAACAATTTATTTATATACTTATTTATGCTTAAAATTTTCTAACTATCTTATTTAGTATTTTCTGTTATTATTTTTTTATATATCATAATTATAATCATAACCATAACAATAAAATCCTTAATCAATAATGTTAATAATAATATTAATATTATACATTAACTCGTAATTACATATAATATATTAATCTTACCTTTATTTTATATATAATAACATATTTTAAATATTTAATATATTCGTATATACATATAATCGTTGTCATATTTAGAAAATCATTTATGCATATATTCATCAAAATGGTTAGTTGTATCCTATTTTTACATTTTTAATTCTACAGTAAATATATATATATATATATATATATATATATATATATATATATATATATATATATATATATATATATATTTCATTTGATTATCTAGACTTATGTTTAAATGTTTATATATATATAAGTGCACATATTTAATTATAAGAAATTGTTCGTGAATCACCAGGCATGGTCAAAAGGGTAACTGATTATCCGAATATAGATTTCAAACTTTCTAGACTCAACATTACAGATTTTTGCTTATCGTGTCGGAAACATATAGAGATTAGGGTTTAAATTTGGTCGGAAATTTCCGGGTCGTTACAAGCTGTGACAAAATCAGCTTCTTGAAAAGGAATTGTGAGGTTGTTTTTGCTAATAAATGATAAGGAATTCGATGCGGATACGTTTTACTATAACTTTGGTTTCGAGAGTTTTTCAGTTGCATAACTGTATGCATAAATCTTTCTTCCGTAGACGAGATGCGGCTAGTCCAATTTCTCGATCGAGGTGTTTTCAAGAATCATGAAAAGTTGTGAATGCGAATTGTAATCGTCAAGATACGAATGAGGTTTAAGATAGAATCAAGTGGCAAACTTGAAGAATTATTTAGTTTCATATGTTATATTCAACATTTTAATTTATTTTAATCGTCCAAAGTTAGCAGTCCAATAGTCCGATTGTCCAGTGGTCCAATAAATTCATATATATAAATTAAACGTATAATATTTGAATTAATTAATACGTATCGTGACCCGTGTACCGGTCTCAGTGTCGATCACAACTCAAACCATATATATATTTTGGAATCAACTCCGACCCTGTATAGCCAACTCCCACCTTCACACATAGAGTGTCTACGGTTGTTCCGAAATATATATATATATATATATATATATATATATATATATATATATATAGATGGGTCGATATGATAAATTGAAACCTTGCATACGTGTCCCGTTATTTAAAGTGCGTAAAATAAATAAATATATATCATGACCCATTATACAACGTGTTGTCTCAGAATTAATCCGACGTATTGTTGCACATGCGTCCCGACAGTATGTACAGTGCAGGAATTAAAAATTGCGAGAATGTAAATTGCGATAAATTAAATGTTAATCAGTTAGATGGGAACAGTTAGCCGGAACAATTAGCGTGGAATCCTTAACAGAATTGCAATTAGTTATTTCGTGTGTTTCTAACAATTTTTAATTTGTCCAATGTTTCTTCTTTATGCCACTTGTTGGATTTGGATAGGTAAAAATCCAAATATGAAATTTGAATGGAAATAGTTATTTTGTGGTGATCGGATACGTATATCGGTAGTTGTAAGTAGGATAGTAAATGATCGTTGAATCAGATTCGAAGAATGTACAGTGTAACGTATTAATGTGAATTCTAAATATTCCCCGGGTACTACCCACCCGTTAAAATATTTTCATCATTAATAGTTTATACGAAAGAATTTTTAATTACATTCTTTATGAAAATGTACTTGCATATATATTTTCATCGGATGTAATCATGGATTTAGTGAGTCAATAAGATATTAAACTCATTTGATTTATCGTTATTACTAGATTACATGATCTCTGAAACATTAGAGATTACATAATCGTCATGTCAAACGAAGATAAATGATATAGAATGATACGTAAAGAGGAGGTAATCGGTGTAGAATGATATGTAAAACAAAGATCATATTCGAAGTTCAGATGACGATGTTGAGGTACGTGGTGTGGATGTGATTGTTGGTGATGGTAATGATACGGTTGGTGTTGATGCTGATGATGCCGTTGATGTCGGTGATGCTACTGGTACTGAAGATTGCGAGGTTGATGTTGTTAACGGTACTGGTTATGCTGCCGGTGCTGCTGCTGGTGTTTGTAACTTTCGCACCGTGTTCTCCAAAGCCGTCACACGAGCGCGAAGTTCGTTAATTTCTGCTAGTACACCAGGATGATTGGCGGTTGGAGTGAGCGAATGAACAAAATCCGAAATATGGGATATTATATAATCGTGACGAGATACTCGAGAAATGAGAGAGAAAATGGTTTCTCGAACAGGTTTGTCGGTAAGTGCTTCAGGTTCGTCGCCAATAGGGCAATTCAGTGGGTGAAAGGGATCACCTTCTTCTTGTCTCCAATAATTTAGTATACTACGAACCCATCCCCAATTCATCCAGAATAGATGATGGGAAATTGGTTGATCCATTCCAGTGACGCTGCCTTCGGAGCCCGAATGGAAATCCATATCAGCGTAGCTGTCGGAGTCGGAGGAATTCGAACGGGACGCGGAGTTCATCTTGTATAGTCGGGGAAATGAATTTTTGGTTTGGAATAGATTATAGGAGTTGGGTTTGGTATTCTTCAATACATAATTTACATATGTATTTATAATACTCAAAATCCCGTGAATTACGGAGAATCTTTGAAATTCGTCAGGGAATGTCTATAGCAACAGATACGCTAGGATACGAATTTTGTCTATACACTATCGATGCACTAAATGCAATAAGACGTGTCTAGACTTAAGAATACTAAGCAGGAAATTCCTAAGGATGATAAGCAGATGATTTCCGACTAAATATGATAAGCAAGACTTTTTGACATGCAGACACGGTCGAAGTCCAGACTCACTAATGTATCCTAACAACTTACCACTTAGACACACTAATGCAGACCTGGTTCGCTAAGACCAACGCTCTGATACCACATGAGACGACCCGACCCAATCCATAGGGACGAATACAGTAACATATGATAACATCACGAGGTGCTTGACCTCTATATAAATAATAAAGGAAATTATCTGATTCTATTACATGTCCTAATAACTATAAAATTTAATAATAGGTTCGTGAATCCAAGGCCAACCTTATACGTGTTCAATGATGTTATATGTATTTTTACTACAAAATACAGTATGGTGAGTATATAGTTCCCTTTTAACTCTAAATATTTTGGGCTGAGAATACATGCGCTGTTTTTATAAATAATTTACGTTATGGACACAAGTGATCAAAAATATAAATTCTACGTTGAGTTGTACCATGGCATATCTCTTTATACTTGGTAGCTAATATTTACGTGAGGAGCGTAAACGCGAATCCTGTTGATAGATCTATCGGGCCTGACAACCCCAACCGGGCTGGACGACCAGCATTTAACGGTTGCACAGTACTTCGTTTCGTTACTACACTTGGTACGGTGTAGAGTTTATTTAAGAGTATGCTGCTGTGATTTAAATGTTAAGTATGGTTACCAAGTGCTCAACGTCTTTTCTATACACGAGGAGTGTATTATGTATAAACTTTAAATCTTGTGGTCCATAGTTATAACGCTGCTAGCATCAAATCTATATATCTCACCAACTTTATGTTGACGTTTTTAAGCATGTTATTCTCAGGTACGAATTAAGTCTTCCGCTATGCATTTGCTTATGTTAAGGACATTACTTGGAGTCGATCATCGCAATGGGACCAACTGTTGAAGACTTTGTCCGGGAGGATTAGTCGCGGTCCTTTCAGTTGGTATCAGAGCGTTGGTCTTAGCGAACCAGGTCTTGCATGAGTGTATCTAACTTGTAGTTGTTTAGATGCATTAGTGAGTCTGGACTTTGACCGTGCCTACATGTCAAAAAGTTTTGCTTATCATTTCTATTCGGAAACCATTTGCTTATCATCCTTAGGGAATTACCTGCTTATCATTCTTTAGTCTAGACACGTCTTACTGCATTTAGTGCATCGATAGTGTATAGACAAAAAAATTCATATCTTAGCGCATCTGTAGACTTGCTTGACATATGCCGTAAATTCCTCCGTAGCCTACAAAATCTTTAGTACTATATACATAGATATTCTATATAGCTAGAATATCATCCGACATCCAAAAAATCATTTCACATCGAAGATCTTTCTCATTCACCAAATTGCCCTCTTGACGATGAACTTGAAAGCACTTACCGGCGAACCTGTTCGAGAAACCATTTACCCTCTCATTTCTAGAATATCCCGTCACGATTATATAATATCCTATATTTCGAATCTTACTCACCCGCTCGTTTCAATCGTCAATCATCCCGACATAATATAAGAAGTTAACGAACTACATGCTCGAGTAATGGCTTTGGAGAATCTGGTGCGGAGATTACAAACACCAGCAGCAGCACCAGCAGCATAATCCATACTACCATCATCAACGCCGACAGTACCCTTATCACCCCTATACCACAACCGCGTTGTAAACCTCAACATCGTAACCTGTACCTCGAATATCAACATTACACGCCTCAATATCACCATCTGTACTTCGAGTATGAATTTCATTCTACACATCGATCTACATCGATTATCTTCGCTTTACGTATCATTCTACCTCATTTTTCCTCGTTCGACATGGTGATTATGTAATTTCTAAAGTTTAGAGATTATGTAATCTAGTATTAGCGATAAATCAAATGAGTTTAATATTCTATTGACTCCTTAAATTCATAATTACATCCGAAGAAAATATATATGCAAGTATATTTTCATAAAGATTGTAATTAAAAATCCTTTCGTACAAACTGTTAATGATGAAAAATATTTTAACGGGTAGGTAGCACCCGAGGAATATTTATATTTCACATTAATAAGTTACATTGTACATTCTTCGAACCTGATTTAACGGTCATCTATTATCCTATTTACAATCATCGATATACTTATCCGTTCACCGCAGAATAACCATTTCCGTTCAAATTTTATATTTGGATTTTGACCTATCATGATCCAACAAGTGGCATAATGAAGAAAACATTGGATATAATAAAATTTGTTAGAAACAAACGGATTAACTAATTGAAATATTGTTAAGATTTCACGCTAACTGTTCCTAGCTAACTATTCCCAGCTAACTGATTAACATTTAATTTATTGCAATTTACATTCTCGCAATTTTATTTATTTAATTACCGCACTTTACATACCGTCGGGACACATGTACAACAATACGTCGGATTAATTCTGAGACAACACGTTGTGCAATGGGTCATGATATATATTTATTTATTTTACGCACTTTAAATAACGGGACACGTATACAAGGTTTCGACCTATCATATTGACCCATCTATATATATATTTCGGAACGACCATAGACACTCTATAGTTTGCTATACAGGGTTGAGGTGGATTCCAAAATATATATATACTTTGAGTTGTGATCAATACTGAGACTGGTGCACGGGTCACGATACGTATTATTTAATTCAAATATTATATATTAAATTATGTAAGAATCATTGAACTATTGAACTATTAGACTATCGGACTATTGGACTGCTAACTTTGAACAATTAAAATGAATTAAAATATTGATTATAACATATGAAACTAAACAATTCTTCAAGTTTGCCACTTGATTTCATTCTAAACCTCATTTGTACCTTGACAATTACAATTCGCGTTCAAACCTTTCATGATTCTTGAAAACACCTCAATCGAGAAGTTGAACCAGCCGCACCTCGTATATGGAAGAAAGATTCATGCATACAGTTATGCACCTGAAAAACTTTCGAAACCGAAGTTATAGTTAAAACCTATCCGCGTCAAATTCCTTATCATTCATTAGCAAAAACAACCATACGATTCCTTTCAAAGTAGCCAAATTTTGTCACAGCTCCACTTCGACTTCTCAGTAAGACTACTCTTATTATAATCCCGATGTATACGTTATCCTTTCGCCGTCATTACCGAAGAACCTTTTATATTCCGCGACGTCATCAACAGACATACCAGCAGCTCGTCATTTCCTTGGGTGAGGTTAACAATCAGTATTTTGAAAAATCTCGTAAAACTTCTCTAGTCATACCTATAACGCCTACCCCTAGAAATTACATATTTTGGATGTGAAGTTTCTGAAAAACACCCTGAATTATGAAGTAGTTCTTGAAATGCTGATGAAGCATCAAAAACCGTAAACGACTTTAACGGTCAAAAGTTTGATGATAAAGTACAATGTATTGGTAAAGCTCCGAAAAAGAGAAGGTTGAGAACTGGAAAAAGGTTTGAGCAAAGTGTGAAGGAGGCAGTGAACAAATTGTGAAAACTAAACCTGACTTCAAAGAATCAAAATGATTCAGTGCCTGCTGAAACTGTCAGTAAGAACCCTACACTTTATTCTAAACCTTGCCCGGATGATATTCTTCATCATCATCTTATCTTAGATATTATAAGATATCTTCATATCTTTCGTTATACATATTCTCCATATTTCTGGAGATATTTTCACAACTATTCCTATCTGAGATCATTTATCCTTCCGTAATTTCTGCGTTACAATACCAAGGAAACTGTGTTAGTTTCTAAGTTCTAAAACTTTCGAGTTTAAAATAGGAATGTTCTGAAGCAGTGTTAGGAACTGATGCATGAATTAGTATAATATAATGAAACTTGATCAACTTCATTATATTATAGTAAGCCATGTTAAGTTTCTAATGGAATATGATGATTCACAGTACCATCATCATGTGCCATGTTACACGGCTCTTACATTCTATCCAATCTCCAAACATATCAAGAACATATCATCTTGATAGTTCTATCTTCCTGGATATTCTGGTAATTTGACAAATCAAAATCGTGCTATTACCATTTCTTTCTAAGAGCATTAGCTATGTTCATTCCAAATTTTATACCTACGAATTCCAGACCATTGCTCGCTTAACTCGAGGATGGGAAGATATAAAACTCAACAACCACCCAGAAACTACAAACCGTGTATATCAATACATATTGCAACGTAAAGACACGGGAGAATTAGAAGTATAACAATAATCAGAACGGGATGGAGTATATTAACGAATATGGATTAAGGGGGAAAGAGTAAAAAAATGTGAGTTGTGGAACATAAGGAAAACGAAGGGGTGAATTTATAGTGAAGTATCCGACAAAGAAATCGAAACAGATTGCCGCATTAAATCAAAGAAGATTTTGATCGCCGAAGAATCAAATCTTATTACGTAAGATTCTCTTTACATTTCGCGAATTCCGGAAATCAATTCTAATCATGTCATCAGTTAAAACAATTCCATATTTACTTATTTCACTCTTTTGTGATAGTTTCACTCGTACGCTTCACAAGATCGAATCGTTTTATCTACATTACTCAATGATGATAAAAACTCCATTATCATCTCATTTTCGTCATGAAAATATTCCTATTGTTATTTATGACAACCTCTACCAAATTTCGGGGACGAAATTTCTTTAACGGGTGGGTACTGTAACGACCCAGAAATTTCCGACCAAATTTAAACCTTAAACTTTACATGTTTCCGACACGGTAAGCAAAATCTTTAATGTTGAGTCTCGGAAGTTGTGAAATCTATATTTATGAATGCAATCGACCTTTGACTATGTCTGACGATTCACGAACAATAGTGTGTAAATAAAAATGTGAATATATATATATATATATATATATATATATATATATATATATATATATATATATATATTCGAATTCTATACATGGGTAACAATATATGTATAAATTGATAAATTATTATTATTATTATTATTATTATTACTATTATTAATAATATTAGAATAAATAGTATCATTTTTATTAATGACATTATAGTTATATATTTTATAAAAATTATTATTATCATTAGCAATAATATTATCATTGTATTTGTATTACTATTAGATAAAAAAAAATATTAAAGATATTATTATTAAAAGATTAATTACAACTTATAAAGATATATGTATAGGTATATGAAAGAAATACTAATAAGAATATAAAGGCAAATAAATAATTACTGATGTGTATATTTGGGTTTATATAAATATATGTACCAAAACAAGATGCAGATATCTATACAAGCATACAAATACGTATACAGTTAAACAGATATACATATATGTATATTTTCGTTTAAATTATATTTATAGATACAGCAAGAGTTGTTAAAATTTCATTATCTGCTTTATGCCTAACTTGTCTGATTCATTTATATATTTCTTATATTAGGTGAGTCCGTGATATTCTGTCTTCCAAAGTCACACTTACATTATATATATTAATTGATCAGATTGTGTAAAAGGCAGAAAGCAAATAAAATTTTTTTTCTTTCTTTATTCGTTATATATGCAAGAAGATATATAGATGATATATACATAGGTAAAAAAAAAACATCCATTGACCTTCATCATCCTTCAACCCGCATCATCATTACCTCTTCTCTTACACCGGCCACACCCTAACCCTGTCGACCACCACTCCCACAGCCACCCTTTTCCACAACCCACCACCACCTTTCTAACTCTTCTATTTGATAGCCGAAAAACCTCACCATCTTCTAATCATTCAACCACGATTAAATCACCAATAATCGCCACTTGTTTTCTACTATTAAATGAGTGTTTAATAACACAATATCATCCTCACTCCACGACTGTCTTCTTCCTCATGTACAAACCGAACACTCTTTCTATATTGGTTATTTTCCATCATGAACAAAACCACCTTATGCTTGTTTCTACTACTCGTTACTTTCTTGTTTCTTCTTGCTACTATTCGTCACCCAAAAACAACCTTCAAACAAAACCCACGCAAGTTGTTGCTGGCTTCTGTCTAAACCAACCACCATCGAACCAAAATTTTTGTTACTTTATTTATTAAAGTACGCTGTTGTATTCACCGAGATCCAAACCTACCTGCAACATGTAATTCTATTTCTATATCAAAAATGGTGGACGATAGTGACATATATAATAATGATGATGAGCCGATAAACTATGATAATGTTTAACCAATAAAGAATGATGGGATTTAAATAAAGATATCATGTGGATGTCGATTCTTGTTTCTTCTTTCTTGCCGACCCACGATAAGGAAACTACCCCACTTCCAGCTCATCTAAAACAAATTGATATATGGGATGACTTAAAACTCAAATAAAAGAAAAGGGGTCGAGATAGTTTAATTGTTTATGAGTTTAAAGATAATGAGGATAATAATGAGGTTTAGCACGATTGATACGTTTTTGTTGTTCTAAGGAGTACCCCACACGATAATGATTGATGAGTTGGAAGTGTGTTATTAAACAAATAAACCGAATCTTTAATTTGTTTTGGGGGCCGTGATATTCTCTATGAATTAGATAAAAGATCTGTAAACTTTGATTTAATGATGGACCACCACACCTATTTGTTATTCGAGCTTGTAAATTTTTTTTATGGGCCAAATCATTAATGGACTGCTGTTTTAAGACGAGTTATGATCCAATTTCTGTTGGGCCGAGGTAATTAAGGCCCACTCGCAAAGAAGGAAACTGGTTTGGTCGATTATGATGTAGAAGAAGAAGGAAAAATGGAACAGAGGAGAGTATTGATTAATTAAACATAAATTGGGTGTTAATAGAGAAAGACAGACGTAGCATAGTGGTTTAAGGGTGTCATGAGTGAGCGGGAGGTCAAGAGTTCGAGCCCTGTCTAGTGCATTTTTTTTAAGAAAAGCTTTTGAGGTAGTTTAATCAATGACCTATCTTTATTATTATTATTATTATCATTATTATTATTAATAGCATGAAAATAATACGAATTATTATCAATTTTTAGTATTAATATCACTTTTATAATTATTAGTATAATTATTATTATTACTAAACAAAAGTATAAATTTTAACAATATCATTGTTATTGTTAATTCTATCATTTTTTTAATAAAGTTATTATCAGTAAATCATTATTAACAAAACTATCATTTTTATTACAAATAAATATTTTTACTTAATACATAGTAACACCATTTATATAAAATACTATATGTAACAAACTATGATATTTTTTTTATTTGAATATATATAGACATTTATTATTCTAAATACATATACAACACAAATATATATATATATATATATATATATATATATATATATATATATATATATATATATATATATATATATATATATATATATATATATATATATAACATATAAATAATAAAGGAAATTATCTGATTCTATTACATGTCCTAATAACTATAAAATTTAATAATAGGTTCGTGAATCCAAGGCCAACCTTATACGTGTTCAATGATGTTATATTTATTTTTACTACAAAATACAGTATGGTGAGTATATAGTTCCCTTTTAACTCTAAATATTTTGGGCTGAGAATACATGCGCTGTTTTTATAAATAATTTACGTTATGGACACAAGTGATCAAAAATATAAATTCTACGTTGAGTTGTACCATGGCATATCTCTTTATACTTGTAGCTAATATTTACGTGAGGAGCGTAAACGCGAATCCTGTTGATAGATCTATCGGGCCTGACAACCCCAACCGGGCTGGACGACCAGCATTTAACGGTTGCACAGTACTTCGTTTCGTTACTACACTTGGTACGGTGTAGAGTTTATTTAAGAGTATGCTGCTGTGATTTAAATGTTAAGTATGGTTACCAAGTGCTCAACGTCTTTTCTATACACGAGGAGTGTATTATGTATAAACTTTAAATCTTGTGGTCCATAGTTATAACGCTGCTAGCATCAAACCTATATATCTCACCAACTTTATGTTGACGTTTTTAAGCATGTTATTCTCAGGTACGAATTAAGTCTTCCGCTGTGCATTTGCTTATGTTAAGGACATTACTTGGAGTCGGTCATCGCAATGGGACCAACTGTTGAAGACTTTGTCCGGGAGGATTAGTCGCGGTCCTTTCAATAAAGTAGACATCAACTTGCAAATGAATTTGTCATAAGGTGAAATTGATTTGTACGCTTCTTATCATATATCTACAGCAACGATCGAGATATCTAACAAATTTTGGATCTTTCTGTTGATTGGTACGATTTTGATATCATAAAATCAATTTACAATAGTTTGATAACGATATAACCTGAATACGGATTCTTTGTGTTTGTTATACGAAGTATATATATTTATTTTTCAGTATTTACACGTATATATATATATATATATCTGTATAACTATATGTGTATGTATGTATAACAATATTATATATATGTATTTATGTATAACTGCATATCTATTTTTATACCCTTATTTGTATTATATTTTATTTATAGATGATAATTAATCTTTTAATAAATATAATTATATTAATAATACTCTTAATATTATAATTAATAATAATACCAGTATAATGGTACTAATAATAATATTATTACTAATATTCTTATTGACAGTATTATAGTAATACTATGTCAATTTATATATCAACTTTCATACTAACTAATTAATATAATATTTCAAATTATATTCCAAATTAATATGTATTTATATTTTTAAATATATATGTAGTTGTCCGTGAATCGTCAGGCTTGGTCAAAGGGTAACTGATTATCCGAATATAGATTTCAAACTTTCTAGACTCAACATTAAGGTTTTTGCTTATCGTGTCGGAAACGTATAGAGGTTAAGGTTTAAATTTGGTCGGAAATTTTCGGGTCGTCACACGATATCTTCCTCAACGCTCTCTAATATCAATCGCCTTGGGCCTATTTGCCCTGTTGATGGCCTGTTCTGATCAACACTGCTTCCGGATGAGTAAACTACAGGATTCCTCCTCCTGCGAACTGGAATGTAAGCTGATGCTCCTGAACTTGGCATTTGGCCTAAACACATTCAACAAATTGTAAGTACTAAGCGCAAGTATGGCGCTTAGTTGTTAGTACAGAGATAATATCTTAATACTGAAAATAATTGAAATAAAATAATAAAAAGTAATAAAAAGGATAATCAAGGGGTGCCTCCCAAGAGCGCTTTGTTTATCAAGTCGTTACAGCTCGACTTTTCCTTGTCAGATCTTCAGAATGGATCAAAGGAGAAGAGATGCTCCTCCTTATCGTGGTCTTCTAGATAAGCTTTCAACTGGTGGCCATTAACTTTGAAATTACCAGTAGGTCCTTCCAATTCTACGGCTCCGTGTGGAAAAGCGTGTACAACTTTGTATGGACCACTCCATCTTGATCTAAATTTTCCCGCGAACTTCTTGAACTGAGAAGTGAAGAGAAGAATTTTATCTCCAAGGGCAAACTTTGTAGGGATCAATTTTGCATCATGCGTAAGCTTTGTTCGTTCCTTGTAGATGTATGACGTTTCATATGCTTGGTCTCTCAATTCGGCGAGTTCGTTCATTTGCATTTTCCTATGTCTTCTGGTAATTGAGGGATCGAGGTTGCAGGTCTTCCGCGCCCAGAGAGCTTTATATTCGAGTTCTAGCGAAAGGTGACAAGCTTTTCCATAGATCATGTGGTACGGTGTAGTTCCTAGAGGATTCTTGTAAGCAGTCCAGAATGCCCACAGAGCATTATCTAGCTTTTCGGCCCATTTATTTCCATGATGGCCGACAGTTCGTTCTAAGATTCTTTTGAGTGCTCTGTTCGTGACCTCTGCTTGTCCGTTGGTCTGCGGATGATAGGCAGTGGACATCCTGTGGGTAACTCCGTATTGTTGCATCACCTTCATAAACTGAGTGTTACAGAAGTGTGTGCCTCTATCACTTATTATCGCACAGGGAGCTCCAAATCTGCAGAATAGTCTCTTTAGGAAATTTGTGACGACTTTGGCATCATTAGTCGGAAATGCTTGAGCTTCGACCCATCTGAAGACGTAATCTACTGCTACGAGGACATATTCTTTCCCGTTAGACTTTGGGAATGGGCCCATGAAGTCTAATCCCCATATATCGAAGATCTCGCAAGCTTGGATATTAGTCTGAGGCATCTCGTTCTTTATAGAGATAATACCTTGCCTTTGGCATGCGTCACAATGCTTTAAAAGCTCTTGTGCATCTCGGAATATAGTCGGCCAGTAGAATCTTGATTCGTAGACTTTCCTTGCGGTTAAGTTTGCTCCATGATGACCTCCAGTTGGTCCATGGTGACATTGGTGAAGAATCCCTGTTGCTTGCTTTTCATCTACGCACCTCCTTATTATCTGATTAGGGCAAATTCTAAACAGGTAAGGATCTTCCCAGTAGTAGTACTTGGCATCCCTGAAGAACTTCCTTCTTCGGGAGGTACTCATTCCCTTTTGTACTACTCCGACAACTAGGTAATTGGCCATGTCGACATACCAAGGAGTGTCAGTAAACTGTGATCCTATGTGAGTTTGTCCTAAACTCATAAGCTGTTCTTCCGGAAATTTATCTCTGATATCTTGTTCAGCAAGTTTTTCCATCGCTGGGTTCTCCAAACGACTAAGAGGATCTGCTGCGACGTTCTTTGCTCCTTTCTTGTCTTTAATCTCAATGTCGAATTCCTGAAGGAGTAAGATCCATCGTAGGAGTCAATGCGAAATCACTCGCATCACACATGATCTCAAAGGGTAGACTCCAGTCAGGAGCTATCATGATGGGTGCATGTGTTAGCTGCTCTTTCAAATAGTTGAATGCTTTTCGACATTCTTCATCGAAGACAAACGAGACTCCTTTCCTAGGATATGAGTGAGAGGTCGTGTGACCTTTGAAAAATCCTTAATGAAACGTCGATAAAACCCGGCGTGTCCCAGGAAACTCCTTACCGCTCTTACCGTGGTAG
Source organism: Rutidosis leptorrhynchoides (assembly GCF_046630445.1). Taxonomy (NCBI): domain Eukaryota; kingdom Viridiplantae; phylum Streptophyta; class Magnoliopsida; order Asterales; family Asteraceae; genus Rutidosis; species Rutidosis leptorrhynchoides. Next base: position 234,389,490 of record NC_092343.1, read on the forward strand.
GCTCTGGAAGTTTAGTAATAGTCTCAATCTTAGCCTTATCAACTTCTATTCCTGCTTTTGAAATCTTATGTCCTAAAACTATCCCTTCTTTTACCATGAAGTGACATTTTTCCCAATTCAGAACTAAATTTGACTCTTCAGACCGGGTGAGCATCTTGTCAAGGTTTAAAAGGCATGAATCAAAGGTACTACCAAAGACTGAGAAGTCGTCCATGAAGACTTCCATACAACGCTCAATCATGTCGTGGAATATTACTACCATGCATCGCTGAAATGTAGCTGGTGAATTGCATAACCCAAAGGGCATACGTCGATAAGCAAATGTTCCATAAGGATAGGTAAAGGTTGTTTTCTCTTGGTCCTTTGGATCGAGGGGAATTTGAAAGTAGCCAGAAAAACCGTCTAGGAAACAGTAGTATTCATTTCCTGATAGACATTCCAACATTTGATCGATGAAAGGTAATGTAAAATGATCCTTCCGGGTTGCATCGTTTAATTTACGATAATCTATGCAAACCCTCCAACCGGTGACTTCCCGAGTTGGAATAAGCTCATTATTCTCATTTTGAATTACGGTCGTCCCTCCTTTTTTGGGTACCACTTGAAGAGGACTAACCCATGGTGAATCAGAGATGGGATAGATCAAACCGGCGTCTAGAAGTTTGATTACTTCTTTCTTGACGACTTCTTGAATCATAGGGTTGACCCTTCTTTGCCTCTAAACTGAAGGTTTGAAATCATCTTCCATGAAGATCTTGTGAGTGCAATAGCTGGGGCTGATCCCTTTGATGTCGGAGATCTTCCAAGCAATTGCCTTCTTATGTGATTTCAACACTTGAATCAACTTCGCCTTCTCTTGTGGCGTGAGGTCTTTCGATATGATCACAGGGAGTTGCGATTCTCCTTCTAAGAATGCGTACTCCAGATTGTCGGGTAACTTCTTCAATTCCAATTCCGGAGGCTCCTCGATAGATGGCTTCATCCTAGCTATCTCCTTTCGGTCTAACGAGTCGTACTTATCCTGAAATTCTGATTCTTCAGTAGCGGTCACTGATGCTATCTGTTCTTCATTTCTGGAAATTGTTCTTCTTAATGCTTCCTCTTCAGAAACGTCTTCTTTAGTTTCGAAGGTAGGTTCGGAAAATTCCTTGCAGTCTTCCCTTGACTGGGGTTCCTGATATACCGGAATGAAATCTGATTCTTCATTCGGTCTTCTCCTTAATAGAGGTAAAGGAATGCATTGTCCTAGCGGTGCATTTTGAATAGTATTGCCAATAAAGTTGCTTTCAGAGAGGGGAGATATGTGTTGACTAAGGTTTATGGCTGAATGTTTGTCGAGATGTCCTTCAGGAGGTGTAAAGAAATAATCCTTAGAAATTTGATCTTGACTGCATATAGCCATAGTCTCTTCCAGGTATTCGTTGACGAGTTCTTGAAACGAATCAGAGAGATTCACATCTTCTTCCTTAAGATGGTTCATGAGGCGATTAACATTGAATGTGATTTCTTCTCCTCCAACCCTTAACTTTAATGATTTCTTGTGAACGTCAATTACGGCCTTGGCAGTATTTAGGAATGGTCTGCCAAGAATGAGTGTAACGACCCGGAAATTTCCGACAAAATTTAAACTCTAATCTCTATATGGTTCCGACACGATAAGCAAAAACCCTAAAGTTGACCCGCACGTTTTCGATCGTTCTATACTTATAAGATTAATATTTACATAAATTAAACCTTACCAACATGATAAGTAATCCAAATTGTCGAGATTTATATTTCCGAAAAGAGTTTTACACAACGTTTGACCGTCTAGTTTGACCGACGATATCACGAACTATACAATATATGATAATTATACGTTTGCGTATATATATGTATATATACATATTTAACATGATTAATGAATGTTTTAATATCTCATTTTGTATTAATAACAATAAGTTATAAGTATATTTTGAAACTACTAACTTAAGTTTTCAAAATGATAACAATACGTAACGTTATTTGACATAAATACTTAAAACTTATAATATGTATACATATATAGTATATGTAATGTATTTAATCACTTTTAAGAACTTAAATACATAAAACCATATAAGTGTATTCACAAAAGATAGCTATATTTGAATCCTCATTCCATTTTTCACAAAATTTCTATACGTATATTTAGAGTATTTGTACTCGTATCATACCTAGCTTCTATACGTATTTACTAATAGTAAATACATGTCAAATCACCACCTAACCAGCCATTGTACATGCCCTTAGGGCTAGGTAATTGTATTTGGAAGCAATTAGGACTAGATACATAAAATGATTACTTGAAAATTTTGTCCATATACTTAATGTAACATGTTTTTTTTTAGTATTTATACATGATCATTTTGGTTCATTTTTTTTACTTCAACTTTTTAGCCAAAACACACACATACTTTGAAGCCTTAAACACCTTCAACAATCCAGCAAAATTCCATGAAGATCTAGCTTCAAAAACCATACTAAAACACCATAAGAAAACCATACAAAAACACTTCAAGAAAACCTTCCAAGAACACCAACTTACTTCCAATCTTTCATCCACTTCTAACACCCTTTTGGTTCTAGATTTTTAATCCTCTTTTACAGCCATCTTGTCCTAGGAACTTGAGGTAGAATCTATGTTCATAACCATATTCGATTCATATATATATAGCTATCTTATTTTGTGGTACAAAAGTTTAACAACAAGAACATAGTTTGAATGTTTTCAAACTTGTTTGCAAACTAAATAGATCCTTCTAACTTAACTTTTAAAATACTTCAAGACCTGTAATATAACTTATGTATATGCTAATTTAACAAGGTAAAACTTGGTTTTTCAAAGTATAAGTATTTTTTTTAGAAAAATGGTCATTAAATGATTTTGTTGTAACAAAAATGTTTATCTTCATATGTTTCACTAAACTTTCATCTATGCCGTATGATTTTGAATACAAACCAAGGTATTTACAGTTCATAGTCTTATAGAAGAACTCGATCCAAGAAGATGGCAATTTGAATCAACGAAAACGGACTTGTAACGAAGAAACTATGACCGAAACAAAATTGGCTATCCTAGACATTTTCAACTTCGGGATTCATTGGAAAAATTTACATAAAATCACATACTTCTAAAATAACATGATATTTTATATACATGTACTCATAATTCAATTTCATATGGTTCAGGATCACCCGTAAGCAACACGAGAAGATTAATCATAAGATCCCATGTTTGTACGCAATACGTCATTTGACAACACCGGTACTTTATGTACGCAATACGTCATTTGACAACACCGGTACCGTGGGTCAAGATTAATCTCGACCAATACATTTATGATGGGGTTTTACGGGAGTTTTATTATTTCGTTAGGGGTTTTGTTTATTGCGGGTATATTAAACATCTAAAAATGAACCATTAAAAATTGAATTACTAACATCGAAACGCTAACTACGGACTAAGGAATTATTCAAAGTATTAAAAGTATTATAAATATATATACGAGACGTTTGTTTAAAATGAAAATATATTGATATATTATATATGGATAGGTTCGTGATATCAACCGGAAGACCGAGTCAAATTATATATATCTTCGAGACAACAGTGAGTATATAGTCCCTTTTAAACTCTAAATATTTTTGGGCTGAGAATACATGCGTTTTTTTTTTATAAATGATTTACGTTATGGACACAAGTAACTGAAAAATATATTCTACGTTGAGTTGTACCACTGGCATACTTCCCTGTAGCTTGGTAACTAATATTTACAGCGGTATTGTAAACGCGAATCCTGTTGATAGATCTATCGGGCCTGACAACCCCAACCGGACTGGACGACCAGTATTCAACGGTTGCACAGTACTTCGTTTTGCGACTACACCTTGGTACGGTGTAGTAAGATTTCATATTAAAGGGAATATGCGACGTGATTAAATGTTAAGTATGGTTACCAAGTGCTCAACCACTTAGAATATTTTTATTGAAATGTTTATATACGAAATCTTGTGGTCCATTGTTATAACGCTGCTAGCAACAAACCTATATATCTCACCAACTTTATGTTGACATTTTAAAGCATGTTATTCTCAGGTACGAATTAAATCTTCCGCTGTGCATTAGCTCATATTAAGGATATTGTTTGGGACCATTTAAGCTATGATACAAGGACGTTGCATTCGAGTCATTGAAGTTCATTAAAGACTATTGTTATGCAAATAGCAGAATAGGTCATTTGGTTGTTATAAAATGTTAGGCTAATATGTCAACTCTCGATGTAATGATAGATTGCCTTTAAGAAATAAATGCAACGTTTGTAAAATGTATCATATAGAGGTCAAGTACCTCGTGATGTTATCAACTGTTGTAATTCGTTTTTAATCTACATGGACGATGTCCGGATGATTAGTTTCGGATCCTTTCAGTTGGTATCAGAGCGTTGGTCTTAGCGAACCAGGCCTTGCATTAGTGTGTCTAACTAGTAGTTGTTAGGATACATTAAGTGAGTCTGGACTTTGACCGTGTCTGCCTGTCAAAAGTTTTGCTTATCAATCCTAGTCGGAAATCATCTGCTTATCATCCTTAGGGAACTGTCTGCTTATCATTCTTAAGTCTAAACACGTCTTACTGCATTTAGTGCATCGATAGTGTATAGACAAAATTCGTATCCTAGCGTATCTGTTACTATAGACATTGCCTGACGTGTTTCAAAGATTCTCCGTAATTCACGGGATTTTGAGTATTATAAATACATATGTAAATTATGTATTGAAGAATACCAAACCCAACTCCTATAATCTATTTAAACCAAAAATTCATTTCCTCGACTATACAAGATGAACTCCGCATCCAGTTCGAATTCCTCCGACTCCGACAGCTACGCTGATATGGATTTCCATTCGGGCTCCGAAGGCAGCGTCACTGGAATGGATCAACCAATTTCTCATCATCTATTCTGGATGAATTGGGGATGGGTTCGTAGTATACTAAATTATTGGAGACAAGAAGAAGGTGATCCCTTTCACCCACCGAATTTCCCCATTGGCGACGAACCTGAAGCACTTACCGGCGAACCTGTTCGAGAAACCATTTTCTCTCTCATTTCTCGAGTATCTCGTCACGATTATATCCTATCCCATATTTCGGATCTTGTTCATTCGCTCACTCCAACCGCCAATCATCCCGGTGTACTAGCAGAAATCAACGAACTTCGCGCTCGTGTGACGGCTTTGGAGAACACGGTGCGAAGGTTACAAACACCAACAGCAGCACCAGTAGCATAATCTGTACTACCATCGTCAACGCCGACAGTACCTTATTCACCCCAATCACAACCGCGCCTTAAATCTCAACATCACAATCTGTATCTCGAATATCAACATCACACGACTCAATATCTGTACTTCGAGTATGATCTTCATTCTATATATCGTTCTACATCGATTATCTTCGCTTTACGTATCGTATGACGATTATGTAATTTTTAAAGTCTTAAAGATTATGTAATCTAGAATTAACGATAAATCAAATGAGTTTAATATCATATTGACTCATTAAATCTATGATTATCTCTGAAGAAAATATATATGCAAGTATATTTTCATAAAGATAGTAATTAAAAATTTCCTTCGTACAAACTATTAATGATGAAAATATTTTAACAGGTGGGTAGTACCCGAGGAATATTTAGAATTCACATTAATAAGTTATATTGTACATTCTTGAATCTGATTCAACAGTTATCTATTATCTTACTTATAACCACCGATATTCGTATCCGCTCACCTCAGAATAACCATTTTCAATCAAATTTCATATTCGGATTTTGACCTACCAAAATCCAACAAGTGGCATAAAGAAGAAAACATTGGACAATTAAAATGAATTAAAATGTTGATTGTAACATATGAAACTAAACAATTCTTCAAGCTTGCCACTTGATTTTATCTTAAACCTCATTCGTAACTTGACAATTACAATTCGCATTCAAATCCTTTCATGATTTCTGAAAACACCTCGACCGAGAAATGGAACCAGCCGCACCTCGTCTACGGAAGAAAGATTCCTGCATACAATTATGCACTTGAGAAACCTTCAAAACCAAAGTTATAAACTTATCCGCGTTGAACTCCTTATCATTCCTTGGTAAAAACAATCATATGATTCCTTTTCAATTAGCTAATTTTGTCACAGCTCCATTTTGACTTCTCAATGAGACTACTCCTATTATAACCTTGATATTTATACCTTGTCCTTTTGACGTCGTTACCAGAAAATCTTTTATATTTCACGACATCATCAGCAAATGTACCAGCAGATCGTCCACCCTTTGGCGAAATCCGCAATTAGCATTTTGAAAATTTTGCAGGACTTCCCCAGTTATACCTATAACATTTATTCCTAAGAAATTTCATACTGCGAATGTGAAGTTTCTAAAAACACCCTGAACTATGAAGTAGTTCTTGAAATGCTAACGAAGCAGCAAAAAAAAAAAACTGTAAACGACTTTAACGGTCAAAAGTTTGATGACAAAGAATAGTAAGGTGGTAAAGCTGAAAAAAAGTTTGGAACTAGAAAACGGATGAAGCAAAGTATGAAAGAGGCTGTGGATAAATCACAGGGACTGAACCTGCTCTCAAAGAATACAAACGATTCCGTACCTGCTGAAACCGTCAGTAAGAACCCTACTCTTTATTCAAAACCTTGCCCGGATGATATTTTTCATCATCATCTTAGCTTAGATATTATAAGATATCTTCATTCGTTATACATATTTTTCATATTTCTGGAGATATTTTTACAACTATTCCTATCTGCGATCATTTAACTCTCCGTAACATCTGCGCTACAATATAAAAGAAACTGTGTTAGTTTCTAAATTCTGAAATCTCTAAGTTTAAAAATATGAATGTTTTGAAGTAGTGTTGGGAACTGATACATGAATTAGTATAATATAATGAAACTTGATCAACTTCATTATATTACAGTAAGTCATGTTAAGTTTCTAATGAAAGGTGATGATTCACAGTACCATCATCATGTGCCATGTTACACGGCTCTTACATTCTATCCAATCCCCAAACGTATTAAGAAAATATCGTCTTGATAGTTCTATCTTTCCAAGATATTCTGGTAATTTGACAAATCAAAATCGTGACATTACCATTTCTTTCTAAGAGCATTAATTATGTTCATTCCAAATTTTATACCTACGAATTCCGAACTATTGATCGCTTGACTCAAGGACGGGAAGAAGAAACGAAGGGACAAAGTCCCAAAATAGAAATTGGGGTATAGATCACAGCAAATAGGAGAGAATATTAACTATGGATGACAATGATTATGGAAAACAGAAGCAGGAGCATCGAAGTATAAGGAAAGATATCAAACCCAACAACCACCCAGAAACTACAAACCGTGTATATCAATACGTATGGCGACGTAAAGACACGGGAGAATTAGAAACATTATAATTCCAAGAAAATCATAAAAGTGAATAGATTCTTCTGGCGGTAGATGGAAGAGAAGAATGAAAGATATGAAAGTTAGAAGTATAACAAAAATCAGAACGGGATGAAGCATTTTAAAGGATACCTTAAAGTAGGAATTAAGGAGAAAGAGTAGAAGATGCGGGTTGTGAAAAATAAGGAAACAAAGGGGTGGATTTATAGTGAAATATCCGACAGAGAAATCAAAACAGATTACCGCATTAAATCAAAGAAGATTCTGATCGCCGAAGAACCAAATCTTATTACGTAAGATTTTCCCTAAATCCCTTAAATCCCGGATATCAATTCTAAACCACGTCATCAGTTAAAACGATATCATATTACTCATTCCACTCTCTTTTATGATAGCTTCGCTCGTACGCTTCACATGATCGAAATATTTTATCTATATCTATCAATAAAGATAAAACTTCATTATCACCTCATAATTGTCATGAAAACATTCCTATTGTTATTTATGACAACCTCTACCAAATTTCGAGGACGAAATTTCTTTAACAGGTGGGTACTGTAACGACCCGGAAATTTCCGACAAAATTTAAACTCTAATCTCTATATGGTTCCGACACGATAAGCAAAAACCCTAAAGTTGACCCGCACGTTTTCGATCGTTCTATACTTATAAGATTAATATTTACATAAATTAAACCTTACCAACATGATAAGTAATCCAAATTGTCGAGATTTATATTTCCGAAAAGAGTTTTACACAACGTTTGACCGTCTAGTTTGACCGACGATATCACGAACTATACAATATATGATAATTATACGTTTGCGTATATATATGTATATATACATATTTAACATGATTAATGAATGTTTTAATATCTCATTTTGTATTAATAACAATAAGTTATAAGTATATTTTGAAACTACTAACTTAAGTTTTCAAAATGATAACAATACGTAACGTTATTTGACATAAATACTTAAAACTTATAATATGTATACATATATAGTATATGTAATGTATTTAATCACTTTTAAGAACTTAAATACATAAAACCATATAAGTGTATTCACAAAAGATAGCTATATTTGAATCCTCATTCCATTTTTCACAAAATTTCTATACGTATATTTAGAGTATTTGTACTCGTATCATACCTAGCTTCTATACGTATTTACTAATAGTAAATACATGTCAAATCACCACCTAACCAGCCATTGTACATGCCCTTAGGGCTAGGTAACTGTATTTGGAAGCAATTAGGACTAGATACATAAAATGATTACTTGAAAATTTTGTCCATATACTTAATGTAACATGTTTTTTTTTAGTATTTATACATGATCATTTTGGTTCATTTTTTTTACTTCAACTTTTTAGCCAAAACACACACATACTTTGAAGCCTTAAACACCTTCAACAATCCAGCAAAATTCCATGAAGATCTAGCTTCAAAAACCATACTAAAACACCATAAGAAAACCATACAAAAACACTTCAAGAAAACCTTCCAAGAACACCAACTTACTTCCAATCTTTCATCCACTTCTAACACCCTTTTGGTTCTAGATTTTTAATCCTCTTTTACAGCCATCTTGTCCTAGGAACTTGAGGTAGAATCTATGTTCATAACCTTATTCGATTCATATATATATAGCTATCTTATTTTGTGGTACAAAAGTTTAACAACAAGAACATAGTTTGAATGTTTTCAAACTTGTTTGCAAACTAAATAGATCCTTCTAACTTAACTTTTAAAATACTTCAAGACCTGTAATATAACTTATGTATATGCTAATTTAACAAGGTAAAACTTGGTTTTTCAAAGTATAAGTATTTTTTTTAGAAAAATGGTCATTAAATGATTTTGTTGTAACAAAAATGTTTATCTTCATATGTTTCACTAAACTTTCATCTATGCCGTATGATTTTGAATACAAACCAAGGTATTTACAGTTCATAGTCTTATAGAAGAACTCGATCCAAGAAGATGGCAATTTGAATCAACGAAAACGGACTTGTAACGAAGAAACTATGACCGAAACAAAATTGGCTATCCTAGACATTTTCAACTTCGGGATTCATTGGAAAAATTTACATAAAATCACATACTTCTAAAATAACATGATATTTTATATACATGTACTCATAATTCAATTTCATATGGTTCAGGATCACCCGTAAGCAACACGAGAAGATTAATCATAAGATCCCATGTTTGTACGCAATACGTCATTTGACAACACCGGTACTTTATGTACGCAATACGTCATTTGACAACACCGGTACCGTGGGTCAAGATTAATCTCGACCAATACATTTATGATGGGGTTTTACGGGAGTTTTATTATTTCGTTAGGGGTTTTGTTTATTACGGGTATATTAAACATCTAAAAATGAACCATTAAAAATTGAATTACTAACATCGAAACGCTAACTACGGACTAAGGAATTATTCAAAGTATTAAAAGTATTATAAATATATATACGAGACGTTTGTTTAAAATGAAAATATATTGATATATTATATATGGATAGGTTCGTGATATCAACCGGAAGACCGAGTCAAATTATATATATCTTCGAGACAACAGTGAGTATATAGTCCCTTTTAAACTCTAAATATTTTTGGGCTGAGAATACATGCGTTTTTTTTTTATAAATGATTTACGTTATGGACACAAGTAACTGAAAAATATATTCTACGTTGAGTTGTACCACTGGCATACTTCCCTGTAGCTTGGTAACTAATATTTACAGCGGTATTGTAAACGCGAATCCTGTTGATAGATCTATCGGGCCTGACAACCCCAACCGGACTGGACGACCAGTATTCAACGGTTGCACAGTACTTCGTTTTGCGACTACACCTTGGTACGGTGTAGTAAGATTTCATATTAAAGGGAATATGCGACGTGATTAAATGTTAAGTATGGTTACCAAGTGCTCAACCACTTAGAATATTTTTATTGAAATGTTTATATACGAAATCTTGTGGTCCATTGTTATAACGCTGCTAGCAACAAACCTATATATCTCACCAACTTTATGTTGACATTTTAAAGCATGTTATTCTCAGGTACGAATTAAATCTTCCGCTGTGCATTAGCTCATATTAAGGATATTGTTTGGGACCATTTAAGCTATGATACAAGGACGTTGCATTCGAGTCATTGAAGTTCATTAAAGACTATTGTTATGCAAATAGCAGAATAGGTCATTTGGTTGTTATAAAATGTTAGGCTAATATGTCAACTCTCGATGTAATGATAGATTGCCTTTAAGAAATAAATGCAACGTTTGTAAAATGTATCATATAGAGGTCAAGTACCTCGTGATGTTATCAACTGTTGTAATTCGTTTTTAATCTACATGGACGATGTCTGGATGATTAGTTTCGGATCCTTTCAATGAGTGAGACCTTCGTGTCTTCCTCAATATCCATAATGACAAAATCAACAGGAAACGCGAACTTATCCACTCTAACTAGGACATCTTCAGTTATTCCCTGAGGAATCTTAACTGATCTGTCCGCGAGTTGGAAAGTCATTCTGGTTGGCCTCAAGTCATTTAATCCTAGCTTCTTAAATAATGAATAGGGCATTAGGTTCACACTGGCTCCTAAGTCTGCTAACGCATTGCTAATTTGGACATCATGCAGGTAGCAAGGTACCGTAAATCTTCATGTATCTCCTAACTTTGGGGGAATTCCATGTTGTAACACTAATGAGCATTCTTCACTTAAGGGCAAGCTAACTATCTCTCTTAATCTCTCTTTGTTTGAAAGCAGTTCTTTAAAAAATTTAGCGCAGTTTGGCATTTCTACTAAAGCATCTACTAGACGTACATTCAAATGCAAATTCTTAATAATATCCCAATACTTAGCGAATTGCGCTTCTTGTTTTTCCTACCTAAGCCTACCTAGGAAAGGTATGCGGGCGCGCGGAATAATGTCCGGGGCCTTAGGAGAGATAGGTTCCGGTGGATTGACGACTGGGTCAATTGGCACAGGTTCCTTATCGGAAAAATCTTGTATGGGTATATTAACAGTTGTTTCCTTCCCTCCTCTAGTAATTACTAGGGCATCAAACTCACTACACTCTATATCAATTTTAGTGGTTAATCGTTTAAGCGTAAGCTGAAAATTAGTGATTAATTCTTCAAAAGTCTTTATCAAAGTGTCGAACTTGTTCTGGCATTCTATGACTTGAAGGTTTATCATGTATTGCTTTTTCATAAATTCAGCTAAAATTTCCTTAGAGTGGAGAGTAGGTTTGTGCAACGGGAATATTATATTATGATCCGAGCTATGTTGCTGTTTATGTGCCCATCTAGGGTAAGGATACCTTAGATTGGTTCTAGTAGCATCGGAGTTTCTAGGAATTGGTAAACTTTGAAGAGTGAGGGTGAGGTCTTGTAACCTGGTTTCTAGCATTTTTACCGTATGAGCGAAGACGTCTTCCTTCTCAGCAGCTTCATTGTTCCAGTCTTCCTGCTGTGCAGCTATTGTGTCCAAGAGATTTCATGCTTCGTCTGCTGTTCGAGACATGAAATTGCCTTGCGAGGCCATGTCTAGGAGAGACTTATCATCCTTGGTCAAACCATTGTAAAGCGTACAGATTATGTCTGCCCGACTTAACGAATGATTCGGACATCTTTTAAGCATCATCTTTACTCTATTCCATGCTAGACACAATGACTCATTTTATTTTTGAGAAAAGTTTGTGATGCCATTTCTTAAACATGTTTGCAGGGAGGGTGGATAAATTTGTTTAGAAATTCAGTGGCTAAATCCTCCCATGTATTAATTGAATTCGGGTTAAGTGCGTCAAACCATGCTGAAGCTTGTGCAGAAAGTGAATATTGAAAAAGATGAAGTTTTAAAATGTTTTTCTCGTTTGATTCCTTCTTAAAAGAGTCAACATATGAAAGTTTGGATCGTCAGTCGGTAATCCTTGAAATTTACAGATCATACTGACTAGTTTAATCATGTGTGAACTGATTTCAGGAATTTCTTCGGTTCCTAAGGTGATTGGTCCTCCTCTTTCCTCTAAGCATGACTTATGCATAGAAGCAAGGGTGTCTTGTTGTTCCATTTTTTTAGATTTTCTGTTTGAAAAGGATTAAAAGTAACTTTTAGAAAATATTAATTTACTAAAAGGATCGATAATTTAATAAAAACAATTATACTTGAAATTCGGTCGCTAACCAGATCGGATATCTCAACTGATAGGACTTCTCACAGATTACTTGTATCGAGGTGGCCATGCCAACTACGGAGAGGCAGGATCCTTTTGGTTCCAATATAATTGGAGACTGTTCGGAAAATCCAACAACCAAGTCCGTGTATAATTGTCTTTCTTAGACACCACCAAACAATACTTTGTCTGTTTAAAATCTTTCTCGATCAAAATATTCGATCCCCTGGCAGCGGCGCCAAGAAAAGCAACTGATATGCCACTGACGGACGATTTTATTTGTGCGGTGTAGTTAGGCCGCAGGATGTCCGATTCGGTAGCACACAGTGTCTTCGTTTATTTATATTTTGCGGGGCCTAAATTTACTTTTACTTTCTAAGGTGTAGAAGGTGTAAGTTAACCTAGTGTCGAATTTTATGCTGATTAACGAATTGAAGATCAAGTGGATAATTGTCTTTTAGTTAAATTACCTGGATAAAAGATAGTAGTTGGTTTTAGCTAAAGGTCCTAAATGCAGAAAAGTAAATAAAGTGGGAGGATATCCGGAGTATGCAGATCAAGGAAATGTTGACCAAGATATCAGTATTGGGTTAGGGAAAGGTAATTATGCTTATGTTAAGACTATGCTTGGAATGCTGTAGATCTGGTTGGATGAGCCAATTACACAGACCTACTTATCTTTGAACTCTCGGAGTTCTCTTTGAGCAGTGAGAAGTATGTCACTTGGTCATATAACTGAAGTGTAACAATACCTCGGAGGTTATCCTCAGTAAAGTACTAGGTTTATTAGTGAGTTAAGCTCTAATCCTAACCCTCGTTATCAGTTTAGGTAACTGAATAACAACGTGCCGTGTTGATTGAACACTGATCACAAATGGAAGGAGTCTGTCGGTTTAAGTTAGTAAAACCTTAAATGAAAACTAACAACCATTTCATCATACTAATGAGATCACAACAAATCAAACAGTATACATCATCACAGTTAATATACTGATAGTAAAGCAGATAAAAACCTAATGAATACCTAAACAGTTGATATGACTAAGACCTAGGGTAACAATCAGACAAGAACATGCAATAGGCTTGGGTCATACAGTAAAGGCACTAACTAGATCTTAACAGCTCCTAAGAGGTCTCTTCGGAAGATTCAATAGGCATACTAGGTCATTCATGTCTCAATTCCTAGGTTCCATGTCCTAAAAGTGCATTAGATGCCTCTTGGGAACTTCGGCCATACCGAGTTCATAGAATCTTCAGATACAGTATAACCAGGGGTCTTGATCCTATGAAGTAGCTAATTTCATATAGGTGGACAAGTCCTGATCACAACCTAAGTTGGTTAATCCTTAAGATGCTAGCATACAGATCTATCAGACTTCCTAGTTCAGTATTATAACAGTAATCGTACTAAATTAACATAATTACGCTAACCCAAACTTCTATCATGGCAACATACAGATAAATTAAGCTATCATGAAAATATCGGAACGCATTATTAAACATAAAAAGTAAGAATACATGTTTAATACAAAAGACAAGCGTTTCGGATAAAAACCTAAAAAGGCCGAACAAATCTGCCCGAGATCGCCGGGATATCCTCCGTAAAATAAAAGCTAAGCAAACTACTACTAAAAACTAACTAAAAGATTAAAAATATAAAATGAATCGCAAGTTGAGTGTGTGTTGGAATGGATGGAGAAAGCCCTTTAAATAGACCAGGTTTTTGCCAAAATACGGCTGCAGGCCGTATGGCAGGCCGTTTGGTGGCCCGTATTTGGCAAGCCGTTTGGTGGCCCGTATTTGGCAGGCCGTTTACATGGCAGGCCGTTTCTTGGGGGCGTTTGCTGGGCCGTTTGGCAGGCCGTACCCCATACTGGCAGGCCGTATGGCAGCCCGTATGGCAGGCCGTTTCTGGTGCTGGTCAGCCTTGATTCTCTAGATCGTAACTTGATTTGTTGTCTTTCACCGTTTTCGCTCTAGAATCTTCGTTTTAGCTCCGTTTTACTTGATTCTTTTTGCATTGCCTTCGTAATTACTTAATATACAAAATTAACCTAAAAAGAGATAATTTTGACGAAAAAGTTTTAATTTTTATTGTTTTAGGGCTTAATTTAGGGGGTAAAAACGTGAATTTTTGCCCGATATCAATGGTTCTTCAATATCAGTGGCTTCATTACCACCCTCTAGAGAGCAACGGTATGAGGTGAATCCTTTAATGTCTTTCTCACGCATAAGATTTGCGAGAGAAATCTTTGCGAAAACATCGCAAATGTGTTAATAATAATAACATAAAAAGATATACGTCAATCACGAATAAATTGTAAAATAATGAAAGCATACCATCACCATCTGCATCTTTGAAGATGCCTATTTTATTAGGCCACAGCCAATGAGTTGAAATTATACCTACGTGAAGAGGCACAATCCCATATGGGCGGATTTGTAAGCACGCATTTGAATCTAGCTTTAAAGTTTCTTGTTGATATTCATCAAGATCAACGCAGTCTTTTCCATTCTTTGCAAATGCGGTTGCCCAAGTATCGACGTTTTGATACTCGTGAAGGGCAGTTTTCTTGACAAAAAAGATGGATTGCTGCCATTTGCCAACATTTTCTTTAGGAGTGTCCATCACTCCATTTCGGCACTTAAGTGTAAACCAGCTTGGGTCATGCGTAAGAATGGTGGAAAACTTATGAAAGACGTCTAATGAGACTGACCTATTAATCGCGTCGCAATACATTTCGAAAAGAATGAGCTTTGCGTTAGGATGAAATTGCCCAGGACTCACTGCGAAGAACTGACACGCATTTAGAAAAAAGTCTGTAAGAGGGAACCTAAGGTTACCTAAAAAAAGCGAAGTTTCGTAGATGACAAAATAATCTTTTGGTGGATTGTTAGCCTTGACACCCGCCGAAGGTGCAATTGGCTCAAATATATCAAGCATTGGGTAATTGAGCTTGATCTGCGTAAGCTTTTCATCTGTAATGTATGAGTCAAAATCATTAACGGATGGACCAGAAATAGATGGAGAAGGAGATGTAGAAATGATGAAAGTAAGAAATAAAATTTTTTATGTGATTGAAAGTATGCAAAGTAAACGCAGAAATTTGATGATGATTATGAATGCACTTTTTTGAGAGAGAAAATAGCAAGAGAAAGTGAGCTTTGAAATATGCGGCTACATCCTTTATTTATACCCTCAAGATTGCAAAGTGCCGTTTACATGTAATCATCACAAATCAACGGCTATTAAAATGCGTAAGAATTTCAATGGCTAAATATATAGCCGTTAGAATAAATGATAAGATGCAGATGGTTTATTTGAATAATATGCATAATTGCGTGTAGAAGTGTAAATATGTGAATACTTTTTGAAGATCACGGAAACTACAATTTTTATTTTTTAGAGTTTATTGTCTTACATTTTCTGCGAAAATATAACACAATAAACTGAGGGGACTTGATCATATACATACGCATGTATATGTATATTTGTAGTGCGAAAAGCTACTTAAAGACAAAAGACACAAGATATTAAATCGCGGTAAATATAAATGTACGCGGTAAGATTGCGCATAATATTAAAGAGTGCGTAGGCTTCTTGCAGTACTTGTGCGGAATACCTAAGTGCGCATACATCTTACTTCCGCGTAGGTCTCAAACCTATAAATAGGGAGCTTGGCCTCTCATTTGAGGTTGTTGATTCTGGAAGGATTGCCCTAGCCATATTGATCTTTCTTGTGAATTCGCCCGAGACTTGATCTTTGTTGGCCAAGGTAATTTATGAAGACCGGGACATGGTTGTTGATCGTTTGGCACTTAACGAAATATGACAATAAGGTCCCAAAATCCTAATCGACATCCATTGTACCCCCTCATTGCACTCAATCCTTGATTAACCTTTATTGGATAATCTAGGATTGATCAAGGAACACAAGAATGGGATAGGAGTGTGCGCATTACATTATTAATAGCTAGGATTTTGCGTTCCGCTTTACCATTTTGAGATGAAGTGTAGTGTGATAACCCGAACTAATCCATCCGGACGAAGTCCATATCGATTACAAACGAATTACAATAGTTGATAACATCGCGAGGTACTTGACCTCTATATGATACATTTTACAAACGTTGCATTTATACTTAAAAGGCAATCTATCATTACATCAAGAGTTGACAAGTTTGCCTAACATTTCATAATATCCAAATGATCTAATCTGCCATTTACTTAATAATAATCGCTAATGAACTTCAATGACTCGAATGCAACGTCTTTCTGAATTATGTCATAAATGGCCCCAAGTAATATCCTTAATATGAGCTAATGCACAGCGGAAGACTTAATTCGTACCTGAGAATAACATGCTTTAAAACGTCAACATAAAGTTGGTGAGATATATAGGTTTATCATCGATATAATAGTAGACCACAAGATTTCATAGTTATAAACGTTTTAGCAAAGATATTCTATACGTTGTTGAGCGCCCAGTAACTATACTTAACAGATGTTTTACGTGCATATTCCCTTTTCAAAGTTATCGCTACACCGTACCAAATGTAGTAAAACGAAGTACTAAACACCCGTTCTTCTAGTTTAGTAGTGACTAGAACAACATCTGGGTGGGGGTGTCAAACCCGATAGATCTATCAATAGGATTCGCGCTTACATGTTAACCACATGTAACTAATAGTTACCAGACTATGAGGGATATATACAAAGGTACAACTCAACATAGAATATATATTTAAGTACTTGTGTCCATTTCGAAAAACAAAAGATGCATGTATTCTCATCCCAAAATATTTAAAGTTTAAAAGGGGACTATATACTCACGGTTGTAAAAGTATATTTATAATAAGTTTTCAACTTATTAAAAATATGGTCGCCGTCATTGGATTCACGAACCTATAACAATAATAATGTTTCAGAAAATAATACCACATATGATTAAAATAACAATTCAAGTTTATAAAATACTTATATAACAATTTTTATCATTTTTATGTTAGTACTCTTAATATTGTCCAAAAGTCCGATGTTAGTGGTCCATAATTAGTTACTTAATAAAATAAATAAAGACCCCATCGTATTCGTATTGATCAGAATTAATCTTGACCCATGGTACCGTGTTGTCAAATGACGTATTGCGTACATAAAGTACCGGTGTTGTCAAATGACGTGTTGCGTACGTTCATGAGGTCTTATGATTAATCTTCTCGTATTGTTTACGGGTGGTCCTGAAATATATAAAATTAAATCATAAGTAAATATATATGAAATATCATATTAATTAGGAAAGATATGATTTATTTAATTTTTCTCCAATTATTTTCGTTGTTAAACAAGCTTTGGACACCCGATCTTATTTTAGTCGTAGTTTCTTCGTTACTACTCCGTTTTTGTTGATTCAACTTGCCATCTCCTTGGATCGAGTCAAAATTTAAGAATATGAACTGTAAATACCATGGTTTATATTCGTGATCACAGGTTATAGTCCAAATTCTAGGTGAATCTTATGAAAGTAATCATTTTTGTCATAAAAACAACATTTAATGGTCATTTTTCTAAAAATACTTATACTTTGAATTAAACCATGAAATTTTTATGTATTAACATATTCATAAGAAATATCATTTTTCCAGAACATGAACTTCTAAATCAAAGTTCAAGATGGTTTTTAATTATCCAACCCAAAACAGCCCCCGGTTACACTCCAACAACGTAGATTCAGTTTTAAGGTGTTCTTTGTAAAAACAAGTTGTATCTTGTTAAGTTAGCATATCATTATGATATATTACAGGTCTTGAAGTGTTTTAAAAGTTAAGTTAGAAGGATCTATTTAGTTTGCGAACAAGTTTGAAATCATTCAAACTATGTTCTAGTTTATAAACTCTTATATAGATAGCTATAAATATATGAATTGAACAAGAGTTGAAGTAGAGTTTTTACCTCAAGTTTAAAATGTAAAGTTGCTGGAAAGAAGTAGTAAAATAAAACTTGAGAGAGTTCTTGCAAGTGTGTGTGAAAATTGAAAGTAAAATTTGGAAAATGAATGTGTAAAAATGAGTTAAAAATGGTGCTTATTTATAGGCTTGAAAATTTGGTTTTTAGTGAAAATATCTAAGATAAGTTAAAATTTATTATGTCATGAATGACATATTACACCAATAATTGAAGATTTCTATTGGTATATACCAATAGTAAATACTTCTAGAAACTGTGTATTATACGAGTATAATACGGGTATAAAATATATAAAGATGTTTCATGAATCATATATAATGACAAAGATGTCATTTTCTATGATAAAAGGTTGAAAATGATGTTTTCCTACTAGTATATTCCAATAGTAAATACATCTTAATACAATACATATATATTTATTTTAACTTAGAAGTTATAACGTCGTTAAGCTTTATATATATATATCGTTTCGAAGTCCTTAAGTTAGTAGTCTCATTTTATGTATATAATCCATTATTAATATATTTAATGAGATACTTAATTATCATATATTCAAGATAGATATAATCCATATATATCCATAAGTATATAATTAATACAAGTTATGATGTTCGTGAATCGTCGGACAAATAGATGGTCAAAGGGTAACTAATCATCCGAATAACAATTTCAAACTTTCTAGACTAAACTTTAGGGTTTTTGCTTATCGTGTCGGAACCATATAGAGTTTAGGGTTTAAATTTGGTCGGAAATTTCCGGGTCGTTACAGTACCCACCCGTTAAAGAAATTTCGTCCTCGAAATTTGGTAGAGGTTGTCATAAATAACAATAGGAATGTTTTCATGACAATTATGAGGTGATAATGAAGTTTTATCATTATTGAGAGATATAGATAAAACGATTCGATCATGTGAAGCGTACGGGTGAGGCTATCACAAAATAGTGAAATGAGTAAATATGGAATCGTTTTTAATTGATGACGTGGTTTAGAATTGATTTCCGGGATTTAAGGGATTTAGGGAAAATCTTACGTAATAAGATTTGGTTCTTCGGCGATCAGAATCTTCTTTGATTTAATGCGGTAATCTGTTTCGATTTCTCTGTCGAATATTTCACTATAAATCCACCCTTTCGTTTCCTTATTTTTCACAACTCGCATCTTCTACTCTTTCTCCTTAATTCCTACTTTAAGGTATCCTTTAAAATGCTTCATCCCGTTCTGATTTTTGTTATACTTCTAACTTTCATATCTTTCATTCTTCTCTTCCATCTACCGCCAGAAGAATCTATTCACTTTTATGATTTTCTTGGAATTATAATGTTTCTAATTCTCCCGTGTCTTTACGTCGCCATACGTATTGATATACACGGTTTGTAGTTTCTGGGTGGTTTTTGGGTTTGATATCTTTCCTTATACTTCGATGCTCCTGCTTCTGTTTTCCATAATCATTGTCATCCATAGTTAATATTCTCTCCTATTTGCTGTGATCTATACCCCAATTTCTATTTTGGGACTTTGTCCCTTCGTTTCTTCTTCCCGTCCTTGAGTCAAGCGATCAATAGTTCGGAATTCGTAGGTATAAAATTTGGAATGAACATAATTAATGCTCTTAGAAAGAAATGGTAATGTCACGATTTTGATTTGTCAAATTACCAGAATATCTTGGAAAGATAGAACTATCAAGACGATATGTTCTTAATACGTTTGGGGATTGGATAGAATGTAAGAGCCGTGTAACATGGCACATGATGATGGTACTGTGAATCATCACCTTTCATTAGAAACTTAACATGACTTACTGTAATATAATGAAGTTGATCAAGTTTCATTATATTATACTAATTCATGTATCAGTTCCCAACACTACTTCAAAACATTCCTATTTTAAACTTGGAGGTTTCAGAATTTAGAAATTAACACAGTTTCTTTTATGTTGTAACGCAGATGTTACGGAGAGATATATGATCGCAGATAGGAATAGTTGTGAAAATATCTCCAGAAATATGGAGAATATGTATAACGGAAGATATGAAGATATCTTATAATATCTAAGGTAAGATGATGATGAAGAATATCATCCGAAAAGGTTTAGAATATCGAGTAGGGTTCTTACTAACGGTTTCATCAGGTACTGAATCGTTGGGATTATTTGAAAGCAGATTCTGTTCTTGTGATTTATCCACACCTTCCTTCATACTTTGCTCAATCAGTTTTCCAGTTTCAACCCTTCTCTTTTTCTGGGCTTTTCCAACATACTGTACTTCATCGTCAAACTTTTGACTGTTAAAGTCGTTTACAGTTTTTGCTGCTTCATCAGCATCTCAAGAACTACTTCATAGTTCAGGGTGTTTTTTTTTCTTCAGAAACTTCACATCCGAAATATGTAATTCTTAGGGGTAAGCGTTTTGGTATGACTAGAGAAGTTTTACGAGATTTTTCGAAATACTGATTGTTAATCTCGCCCAAAGGAATGACGAGCTGCTGGTACGTCTGTTGATGACGTCACGGAATATAAAAGGTTCTTCGGTAATGACGGCAAAAGGATTACGTATACATCGAGATTATAATAAGAGCAGTCTTACTGAGAAGTCGAAGTAGAGCTGTGACAAAATTTGGCTACTTTGAAAGGAATCGTATGGTTGTTTTTGCTAATGAATGATAAGGAATTCAACGCGGATAGGGTTTTATCTATAACTTTGGTTTCGAAAGTTTTTCAGGTGCATAACTGTATGCATGAATCTTTCTTCCATATACGAGGTGCGGCTGGTTCAACTTCTCAATCGAGGTATTTTCAAGAATCATGAAAAGTTGTGAATGCGAATTGTAATCGTCAAGATACGAATGAGGTTTAAAATAGAATCAAGTGGCAAACTTGAAGATTAGTTTAGTTTCATATGTTATAATCAATAATTTAATTTATTTTACTTGTCCAAAGTTAGCATTCCAATAGTCCGATTGTCCAATGGTTCAATATATTCATATATAAAATAAATATATAATATTCGAATTAATTAATACGTATCGTGACCCGTGTACCGGTCTCAGTGTCGATCACAACTCAAACCATATATATATTTTGGAATCAACTCCAACCCTGTATAGCCAACTCCTACCTTCACATATAGAGTGTCTACGGTTGTTCCGAAATATATATATAGATGGGTCGATATGATAGGTCGAAACCTTGTATACGTGTCCCGTTATTTAAAGTGCGTAAAATAAATAAATATATATCATGACCCATTATACAACGTGTTGTCTTAGAATTAATCCGACGTATTGTTGTACATGTGTCCCGACAGTAGTACAGTGCGGAAATTAAAATTGCGAGAATGTAAATTGCGATAAATTAAATGTTAATTAGTTAGCTGGGAACAGTTAGCCGGAACAGTTAGCGTGGAATCCTTAATAGATTTTTAATTAGTTAAATCGTCTGTTTCTAACAATTTTTATTTTGTCCAATGTTTTCTTCTTTATGCCACTTGTTGGATTCTGGTAGGTCAAAATCCGAATATGAAATTTGAATGAAAATGGTTATTCTGGGGTGAGCGGATACGAATATCGGTGGTTGTAAGTAAGATAATAGATAACCGTTGAATCAGATTCGAGAATGTACAGTGTAACTTATTAATGTGAATCCTAAATATTCCTCGGGTACTACCCACCCGTTAAAATATTTTCATCATTAATAGTTTGTACAAAGGAATTTTTTTTAATTACTATCCTTATGAAAATATACTTGCATATATATTTTCTTCAGAGGTAATCATAGATTTAATGAGTCAATAAGATATTAAACTCATTTGATTTATCATTAATTCTAGATTACATAATCTCTAAGACTTTAGAAATTACATAATCGTCATACGATACGTAAAGCGAAGATAATCGATGTAGAACGATATATAGAACGAAGATCATACTTGAAGTACAGATATTGAGTCATGTGATGTTGATATTCGAGATACAGATTGTGATGTTGAGATTTAAGGCGCGGTTGTGATTGGGGTGATAAGGTACTGTCGGCGTTGATGATGGTGGAACGGATTATGCTGCTGGTGCTGCTGCTGGTGTTTGTAACCTTCGCACCATGTTCTCCAAAGCCACTACCCGAGCACGGAGTTCGTTGACTTCTTCTATTATACCGGGATGATTGACGGTTGGAACGAGCGAATGAACAAGATTTGAAATATGGGATAGTATGTAATCATGACGAGATACTCTAGAAATGAGCGAGAAAATGGTGTTTCGAATAGGTTCGCCGGTAAGTGCTTCAGGTTCATCGTTAAGAGGACAATTTGGTGGATGGAATGGATCACCTTCTTCTTGTCTCCAGTGATTTAGTATACTACGAACCCATCCCCAATTCATCCAGAATAGATGATGGGAAATTGGTTGATCCATTCCGGTGATACTGTCGTCGGAACCCGACTGGAAATCCATATCGACGTAACTGTCGAAGTTGGAGGAATTTGAGCTGAATGAAGAATCCATCTTGTATGGTCGGAGAAATGAATTTTTGGTTTGGAATAGGTTATAGGAGTTGGGTTTGGTACTCTTCAATACATAATTTACATATGTATATATAACACCAAAATCCCGTGAATTACGGAGAATCTTTGAAATACGTCAGGCAATATCTATAGTAACAGATACGCTAGGATATGAATTTTGTCTATACACTATCGATGCACTAAATGCAGTGAGACGTGTCTAGACTTAAGAATGATAAGCAGGCAACTCCCTAAGGATGATAAGCAGATGGTTTCTAACTAGAAATAATAAGCAAAACTTTTTAACAGGCAGACACGGTCAAAGTCCAGTCTCACTAATGTATCCTAACAACTACCAGTTAGACACACTAATGGGTGACCTGGTTCGCTAAGACCAACGCTCTGATACCAACTGTGATAACCCGAACTAATCCATCCGGACGAAGTCCATATCGATTACAAACGAATTACAATAGTTGATAACATCGCGAGGTACTTGACCTCTATATGATACATTTTACAAACGTTGCATTTATACTTAAAAGGCAATCTATCATTACATCAAGAGTTGACAAGTTTGCCTAACATTTCATAATATCCAAATGATCTAATCTGCCATTTACTTAATAATAATCGCTAATGAACTTCAATGACTCGAATGCAACGTCTTTCTGAATTATGTCATAAATGGCCCCAAGTAATATCCTTAATATGAGCTAATGCACAGCGGAAGACTTAATTCGTACCTGAGAATAACATGCTTTAAAACGTCAACATAAAGTTGGTGAGATATATAGGTTTATCATCGATATAATAGTAGACCACAAGATTTCATAGTTATAAACGTTTTAGCAAAGATATTCTATACGTTGTTGAGCGCCCAGTAACTATACTTAACAGATGTTTTCCGTGCATATTCCCTTTTCAAAGTTATCGCTACACCGTACCAAATGTAGTAAAACGAAGTACTAAACACCCGTTCTTCTAGTTTAGTAGTGACTAGAACAACATCTGGGTGGGGGTGTCAAACCCGATAGATCTATCAATAGGATTCGCGCTTACATGTTAACCACATGTAACTAATAGTTACCAGACTATGAGGGATATATACAAAGGTACAACTCAACATAGAATATATATTTAAGTACTTGTGTCCATTTCGAAAAACAAAAGATGCATGTATTCTCATCCCAAAATATTTAAAGTTTAAAAGGGGACTATATACTCACGGTTGTAAAAGTATATTTATAATAAGTTTTCAACTTATTAAAAATATGGTCGCCGTCCTTGGATTCACGAACCTATAACAATAATAATGTTTCAGAAAATAATACCACATATGATTAAAATAACAATTCAAGTTTATAAAATACTTATATAACAATTTTTATCATTTTTATGTTAGTACTCTTAATATTGTCCAAAAGTCCGATGTTAGTGGTCCATAATTAGTTACTTAATAAAATAAATAAAGACCCCATCGTATTCGTATTGATCAGAATTAATCTTGACCCATGGTACCGTGTTGTCAAATGACGTATTGCGTACATAAAGTACCGGTGTTGTCAAATGACGTGTTGCGTACGTTCATGAGGTCTTATGATTAATCTTCTCGTATTGTTTACGGGTGGTCCTGAAATATATAAAATTAAATCATAAGTAAATATATATGAAATATCATATTAATTAGGAAAGATATGATTTATTTAATTTTTCTCCAATTATTTTCGTTGTTAAACAAGCTTTGGACACCCGATCTTATTTTAGTCGTAGTTTCTTCGTTACAACTCCGTTTTTGTTGATTCAACTTGCCATCTCCTTGGATCGAGTCAAAATTTAAGAATATGAACTGTAAATACCATGGTTTATATTCGTGATCACAAGTTATAGTCCAAATTCTAGGTGAATCTTATGAAAGTAATCATTTTTGTCATAAAAACAACATTTAATGGTCATTTTTCTAAAAATACTTATACTTTGAATTAAACCATGAAATTTTTATGTATTAACATATTCATAAGAAATATCATTTTCCATAATATGAACTTCTAAATCAAAGTTCAAGATGGTTTTTAATTATCCAACCCAAAACAGCCCCCGGTTACACTCCAACAACGTAGATTCAGTTTTAAGGTGTTCTTTGTAAAAACAAGTTGTATCTTGTTAAGTTAGCATATCATTATGATATATTACAGGTCTTGAAGTGTTTTAAAAGTTAAGTTAGAAGGATCTATTTAGTTTGCGAACAAGTTTGAAATCATTCAAACTATGTTCTAGTTTATAAACTCTTATATAGATAGCTATAAATATATGAATTGAACAAGAGTTGAAGTAGAGTTTTTACCTCAAGTTTAAAATGTAAAGTTGCTGGAAAGAAGTAGTAAAATAAAACTTGAGAGAGTTCTTGCAAGTGTGTGTGAAAATTGAAAGTAAAATTTGGAAAATGAATGTGTAAAAATGAGTTAAAAATGGTGCTTATTTATAGGCTTGAAAATTTGGTTTTTAGTGAAAATATCTAAGATAAGTTAAAATTTATTATGTCATGAATGACATATTACACCAATAATTGAAGATTTCTATTGGTATATACCAATAGTAAATACTTCTAGAAACTGTGTATTGTACGAGTATAATACGGGTATAAAATATATAAAGATGTTTCATGAATCATATATAATGACAAAGATGTCATTTTCTATGATAAAAGGTTGAAAATGATGTTTTCCTACTAGTATATTCCAATAGTAAATACATCTTAATACAATACATATATATTTATTTTAACTTAGAAGTTATAACGTCGTTAAGCTTTATATATATATATCGTTTCGAAGTCCTTAAGTTAGTAGTCTCATTTTATGTATATAATCCATTATTAATATATTTAATGAGATACTTAATTATCATATATTCAAGATAGATATAATCCATATATATCCATAAGTATATAATTAATACAAGTTATGATGTTCGTGAATCGTCGGACAAATAGATGGTCAAAGGGTAACTAATCATCCGAATAACAATTTCAAACTTTCTAGACTCAACTTTAGGGTTTTTGCTTATCGTGTCGGAACCATATAGAGTTTAGGGTTTAAATTTGGTCGGAAATTTCCGGGTCGTTACATGTAGGGACAAGAGAATCTAAAAGACATGCCATTTAGTTCACAAAATTGGTGAAAAGATGCATTGTTGTACTCAATTCCATTATCACATTGAAGTTGTTTGATTTTATAGCCAAATTGTGTATAAATGTAGGCATGAAAGGCTTTGAAGATGGAGAAAACTTGTGACTTATGTCCAATTGGAAATGTGCATAAAAAATTAGTATAGTTATCAAGAAAGAGCACACAATATCTATGACCATTGTTACTAACGATTGGTGATGTCCACAAGTCACTATGCACAATATCAAATGGACAATAAGTAGTAGAATAAGAAGCATGAAACGGAAGTTTAATATGTTTGCCAAAAATGCAAGATTGATAAGTTTTATTTCTAAGGTTCGAATCACATGTAAATTTGACTAGTTTTATTTATGAGACATGGGTTGATTAAAAATAGGCGAGGGTCCATTTGAATGATTTGAATACCCATTTGAGAAACCACAGCCACGACCACGGCCGTAACCACCCTGATATTGCTTTAATTATACATGTTTATCTCACAATATCTCCCTCATTTCATTCGGTTTTGAGGATCATTGAGGGGCGAAAGTTGGTTATTTGCGCTAAAGTGTCTGTTCAAGGCTAAAAGCCTGATTTGGTGTAAAATTGACCAAGCCTTGATCAAAAGTGACAAAAAAATGACAAGTGCAGAAATCAACTTGATGTGCCAGCAAAGATATGGCCGAAATGGACGGTTTTATTCGTGCGGTGTCGTTAGGCCGCAGGATGTCTGATTCGGTTGATCAAGGCAGCACACAGTCGTTTTGTTATTTATATTTTGCGAGGCCTAAATTTACTTTTACTTTCTAAGGTGTAGAAGGTGTAAGTTAACCTAGTGTCGAATTTTATGCTGATTAACGATTTGAAGATCAAGTGGATAATTGTCTTTTAGTTAGATTACCTGGATAAAAGATAGTAGTTGATTTTAGCTAAAGGTCCTAAATGCAGAAAAGTAAATAAAGTGGAGGATATCCGAAGTATGCAGATCAGGGAAATGTTGACCAAGATATCAGTATTGGGTTAGGGAAAGGTAATTATGCGTATGTTAAGACTATGCTTGGATTGATGTTGATCTGGTTGGATGAGCCAATTACACAGACCTACTTATCTCTGAACTCTCGGAGTTCTCTTTAAGCAGTGAGAAGTATGTCCCTTGGTCGTATAACTGAAGTGTAACAATACCTCAAGGTTATCCTCAGTAGAGTACTAGGTTTGTTAGTGGGTTGAGCTCTAATCCTAACCCTCATTATCAGTTTAGGTAACTGAATAACAACATGCCGTGTTGATTGAACACTGATCACAAACGGAAGGAGTCCGTCGGTTTAAGTTGGCAAAACCTTGATTGAAAACTAACTACCATTTCATCATACTAATTAGATCACAACAAATCAAACATTATACAACATTAAAGTTAATATACCGATAGTAAAGCAGATAGAAACCTAATAAGTACCTAAACAGTTAATATGACTAAGACCTAGGGCAACAATCAGACAAGAACATGCAATAGGCTTGGGTCATACAGTAAAGGCACTAAATAGATCTTAACAGCTCCTAAGAGGTCTCTTCGGAACAGTCAATAGGCATACTAGGTCATTCATGTCTCAATTCCTAGGTTCCATGTCCTAAAAGTTCATTAGATGTCTCTCGGGAACTCCGGCCATACCGAGTTCATTGAATCTTCAGATACAGTATAACCAGGGGTCTTAATCCTATGAAATAGCTAATTTCATATAGGTGGACAAGTCCTGATCACAACCTAAGTTGGTCAATCCTTAAGATGCTTGCATACAAATCTATCAGACTTCCTAGTTCAGTATTATAACAGTAATCGTACTAAATTAACATAATTATGCTAACCCAAACTTCTATCAGGGAAACATACAGATAAATTAAGCTATCATGGCAATATCGGAACACATTATTAAACATAAAGAGTAAGAATACATGTTTAATACAAAAGACAAGCATTTCGGATAAAAACCTGAGAAAGCCGAATTAATCTGCCCGGGATCAGAGGGACTCGCCGGGATATCCTCCGGAAAATAAAAACTAAGCTAACTACTACTAAAAACTACTAAAAATATTGAAAATATAAATTGAATTGTAAGTTGAGTGTGTGTTGGAATGAATGGAGAAAGGCCCATTAAATAGACTTGGAATCTGCCAGCATACGCCTGGCAGGGCGTATGGCAGCCCGTTTTTGGCAGGCCGTATGCTTGGTTGGCCATTTGGTGGCTCGTGTGGTGGCACGTATTTGGCAGGCCATTTCCATAGAGGCAGGCCGTATGGCAGGCCGTATGGAAGGTCGTATGGCTTGCTGATCAGGCCTGATTCACTGGATCGTAACTTGATTTCTTGTCTTTCACCGTTTTCGCTCTAGAATCTTCGTTTTAGCTCCGTTTTACTCGATTCTTTTTGCATCGCCTTTGTAATTACTTAATTTACAAAATCAACCGAAAAAGCGGTAATTTTGCCGACAAAGTTTTAATCTTTATTGTTTTAGGGCTTAATTTAGGGGGTAAAAACGTGACTTTTTGCCCGATACAAATTACCCCATACTTAGCTTTCCTTTTCCTCAAGCAAGAAAGCGGGAATATCAGGATATTTCTAATAGATTCTCCCTTGCCCCACCCGTAGATCTTTTTATTATGCCTTCATCAGAAGTTGGCACATCTTTCGAAAGTATTAGAAAAAAGTTTCGAGCTTCGATGATTTGGTCGCTAGATTTCAATTGCATCCATAGTGGAAAATGCGTACTTTCCAACTCTCAGATATAGAGTATACATGATCAGGCTCCTCACTGACGGATCACTCATATCACTCAAGTGTTTAGGGTGTCCTATTCTAATTGTATTGTCGCTCAGAAGCCAGTCGTGTAACAGTTCTCATCATAGGCTTGGTAAAGCATCGATATCTCCACCGGTTAAGTAAGGACGGCACTGATCTTCTTCCTAAGCATTCTTTCAAGAGGAAGACGGGTTATAGGGTTTTGTTGGAAATTTTATGAGTTTTGGTGAAAGGTATCCAGATCTTTAGATTTGAGAGAATTGATAGACTTTGATTCTTCAGAGTATCCATTTTGGATAGATAATGACTGAGAATTCCGTAAAGGTTGTCTTTGGAAGAGACGGATTTTGCTAAGACTTTGTCTAGAATTTTCTTTTGCTCTTCCATCATTCTTCTTCAGGGCATCTCCTTGGGTTTCTTTTTGCCTTATTTGAGACATTTTGCTGTTAGAGACTTTGCTCTTTCATACAATCACTTTTTTTTTCGGCATACCCTTTCTTCATAACTTTTGTCTTTCGTTCCTGGTGCCCAGAGAGGAAGTGATAATCCACTGAAAATAGGTCTTTGACCTATCAAAAACAATCAGGGGTTCGGAATCTTTCGACTAGTGCTTTTGAAGCGAATTCGATCGATCTATCTCTTCATTGATCTCTGGATCTTTTGGTGAATGAAAAGGGGAATGAAATGTGAATGGTGTATTTTGGGAGTGAATTTGGGGTGAATATTTCTGATTCATCAACTCTTTATGTGAGTTGGTCGGGGTAAAATTACGTGGAGTGGAAACGGAAACGGATAGCTTTTTGTCTTCTCTATTCGGAATGATTTCGGAAGGAGTATCGCACCTGCACCACGTATGGCGCTCACTAACCATTGACCTTGAAACGTATGTCTGAACCAAGTTCTAACTTGAACCGTACACCGGCACGCTCATCAATTGAAATAACAAAGCACTGTAGATTTGATGGGTCATACAGATACTTTGGGTCCAATTTTCCTCACTTTTTAGAGTAGGGGTCGTGCTTGATCATGCGTAGCCTTTAACATATTTTCTTAAAAGAAATCTTTTGACACAAAATATTAGTTTTAGTTTAATCGTTCCGTTCTAATAAATGTTCCGAAAACCGATTTCTAGCAATTTTATTAGATCTTTTGGGCAAAAACAAAGTAAGAATTTTTCAAAATTACCCAATATTCATTGCTTAATTACTTTTGGACAAAAGAATTTTCAAAACTTGGCGTTTTATGGTTACTTGACTTAAAACTTCGACCTTAAAAACCTTACCCATTACCCCACACTTAGAAGAACATTGTCCCTAATGTTCTCTAGAAAGAATATTTTAATACTTTACAAATTAAGGACATGATTTCTAAAATTCTAAGTTGGTTGTGGGGGTTACCCCACACTTAGAGACTTTAGTGCGTGATAATGCTAAAAATGAACATATATTTTATAGCATTATTCCTCAAGAAAGACAAGATTTTAGTTGCAATTGTTCTATTTACAAGCGATATTCGTTTAAAATATTAAAAGGTGAAGACAAAAGACAGATTCGACAAATTGAAGACGGAAAGGTCCAAAAAGCTAAAAAGTACAAGATACAATAAAAAAGGTTCAAATTAATGATGAAGAACGTCTAAAAATGACAAGATTACAAGTTACAAACCACAAAGTACACGATATAAAATTGTACGCAAGGACGTTCGAAAATTCGGAACCGGGACATGAGTCAACTCTCAACGCACGACGCAACGGACCAAAAATTACAAATTAATTATGTATATAAATATAATATAATATATAATTAATTATATAAATTATATATTTATATTATATTTATATTTAAAAATTATGTCGGCAAGCAAGAGTCCAAGGATGAGCTGTAATTCCTTTCTCCGCGACTCGCGGCAAATGATGAAGAAAACCTCCGCAACTCGCGGAGGTCCCTGGGACCAAGACGTCTATAAAAGCCAGCGAAGTTTGATCGTTTTAGATATCCTAAAAAAATCTAATCTATCTCTCTATCGTAATATTAATATAAATATTATAATAATAATTTTAATTTTAAATTATAATAATAATAAGATTATGATAGAGAATATTTTGAGTGTATAAGTCGAAATTCTGTCCGTGTAATACTACTCTATTATTAATCACTGTAAGTTATGTTTATATTATTTTCATTAATGTCTAGTAGCTAAGCCGTTATTATGCTTATTTAATACCGAAGTAATCATGATGTTGGACTAAAAATACTAAAAATGGGGTATTTGGACTTTGGACCATAATTGGGGTTTGGACAAAAGAACGACACTTGTGGAAATTAGACTATGGGCTATTAATGGGCTTTATATTTAATTAACGATACCTCGTTAATTTTATATAAAGGTTATGATTTTATGTATCCATAAATATCCATATACGTTTAATCGGACACGGTGGGCGGGATATTTATAAGTACTAATTATTGTTCATTTGACCGGATACGGGGATGGATTAATAGTCACTGGACTCATTAAAACAGGGGTGGATTACATTCAAGGGTAATTGGTGTAATTGTTAACAAAGTATTAAAACCTTGGAATACACGTAGTCGATAACCTGGTGTATTCATTAAACAAAGTATTAAGACCTTGTTACAGTTCGAGTCCCCAATTAGTTGGAATATTTGACTTCGGACATAAGGACAATTTGGCGAAGAACCTCGCACTTATAATTATGACCGTTGGACCATTATGGACAAAATCGTATGGACATATTAAATAATCCAGGACAAATGACAATTAACCCATCGGACTAAACTAAAATCAAAAAGCCAAACATCATGATTACGGAAGTTTAAATAAGCATAATTCCTTTATTTTCATATTTAATTGCACTTTTAATTATCGCACTTTAATTTCTGTCATTTTAATTATCATTTATTACTTTACGCTTTAAATTAAGTTGTATTTATTTTTAATATTTTGCATTAGGTTTTAACTGTTATTTAAGTTTTAAAAATCGACAAACCGGTCATTAAACGGTAAAACCTCCCTTTTATAATAATAATACTACTTATAATTATTTTATATAAAAACTTAACAATATTGTGTGCGTTAAACTTCTCGAGCTTTCCCTGTGGAACGAACCGGACTTACTAAAAACTATACTATAATACGATTAGGTACACTGCCTATAAGTGTTGTAGCAAGGTTTAAGTATATCCACTCGATAAATAAATAAATAAATAACTTGTGTAAAATTGTAGCATATTTAATAGTATTTCGGAACAAAATTAATACTATTTCATATACACCCCATACGACATCAAGAAGTTTTTGGCGCCGCTGCCGGGGACACCGAAGCGAAACGCCACTAAAAAGATTTTTATTTAAGCTTTATTTAGTTTTTATTAAAAAAAATATATATTTTTAAATAATAAAAAAATTAAAAATATAAAAATTAAAAATTAAAAAAACCGAAAAAAATATATATATAAATCTATTTTTAAGATTTTAAAATATTTTTATTATTTATTTTAAGTTTTTAAAATTTTAAGTTTTATTAGATTTATATAATTATTTTAGTTAAAATTAAAAACAGAAAATAAAATAAAATAAATATAGAGTTGAACATGTCCAAACTTGAACCTGTCACGTTTGAATTTTGAACCTCCGCAACTCGCGGAGGAAGTGAACTGGGCCACCGCGAGTCGCGGAGACGCCTTGACCTGCCACTTCCGTAACCCTAATCTGGCAATTAATACGGAGTATTTATTATTATTAATTAATTAGTTTTAGGTTATAATTAATTTAATAATTAGTTTTAAGTTTTAATTATTTAATATTAATTAGTTTTATTAAATATATAAAATTAATACTTTTATAAAATATAAAATAAATATAAAAATAATATTTTTATAAAAATAAATAATTTTATCAACTTTTTATTTCTTTTTCTATTTTGTACCTTTTTATTAGTTTTTAGCGTAATATTTATATTTTTATTCGTTCGTACCTAGTTTTTAGACATAGTTTTTGCCGTAGCTTATTTTTATTTCTAGATTTTTAGGATTGCCGTAAAATCCCTTAAGTGCTTATTCCTTAGATTAAGATTTAGGTGCTTTAGAATTTTGCGACGCCATTTTTCGCTCTACTTCCTTATTTTTATTTTTTGACACCTTTTATATATTTCTTTCTCCCATTTTATGTATCAAGTATCATTCCAGATCATAATCTCAATTTGTAGTTTTAATTTTAAATTAGTAATAGTAATAAGGATCGATTAGTCGAATGTTTTAAAGTTTTATAAGTCACTCTTTTTCTTCCTTTTTATTTTTCGACGCTTTTCGACCAGCAATCTATTTCTTTCTTATTTCTCGACATTCTAGTTTTTAGGACATAGATTTTTTTTCTCTATTTCTTATCTAAATCTTCAAACGGAACGAAAAATTATTTTAAGTGGTTAAATTAATAGACGTTGACATTTTTCTGGTTCGTAGTAATAGTTGGATTTGTTAGTGGCTAGTTGTGGGCTTCCGATTTAAAGGGTCCTGGCTACCTGCTGCATCTTTTGGCTATTCGAAACGTGGGCAAAATCAGAAAAGTCTATTAATTGGATAGCTTATATAATTTTTCTTATTTTTATAACTAATAGGATATTCTGTGAATGCACTGAGCA
Organism: Rutidosis leptorrhynchoides; assembly: GCF_046630445.1. Taxonomy (NCBI): domain Eukaryota; kingdom Viridiplantae; phylum Streptophyta; class Magnoliopsida; order Asterales; family Asteraceae; genus Rutidosis; species Rutidosis leptorrhynchoides. Next base: position 234,423,250 of record NC_092343.1, read on the forward strand.
AAACGTTCACCACCTGTAACTCGATCAAGACATCTAGCAAATATTGTAGCCGTTGATTTTTCTTTAGAATCGTCATCAAATCGACCAAGTACTCAAACTCAAATTTCCGATAATCCAATTTTTGAAACCAACCTCACAATTGAGAATCCGGAGAATATTCAGGGATAATTCCGAGATCCTGATCCACTAATCATTCCTCCGGAGCCACCAATCATTCGAACAGAGATTGTTGAGGACGAAACCATTAAATCAGAATCCTCTAGTGATTCAGATTTAACACATCCAATCATGGAAAATCTGGAACCTCTAAGTATGGAAGACCGAATGAGAGCTAAACGCACTGGCCAAGGTCATGCAATTACTCAACCAAACGTTAATGCGCCAGATTATGAAATCAAAGGACAAATTCTACACATGGTAACTAACCAATGCCAATTCAGTGGTGCGCCGAATGAAGATCCAAACGAACATCTTCGTACGTTTAATAGAATTTGTACACTATTCAAAATCCGAGAAGTGGAAGATGAACAGATCTATCTCATGTTATTTCCCTGGACTTTAAAGGGAGAAGCCAAAGATTGGTTAGAATCGTTACCTGAAGGGGCGATTGATACATGGGATGTGTTAGTTGAAAAATTTCTTAAACAATTCTTTCCGGCATCCAAAGCCGTAAGACTTCAAGGAGAAATTGTTACGTTCACACAAAAGCCAAACGAAACTCTATATGAGGCGTGGACAAGATTTGGAAAGTTGTTAAGAGGATGTCCGCAACATGGTCTAGACACTTATCAAATAGTACAAATATTCTACCAAGGATGTGACATCACTACAAGGAAAGACATCGACATAGCAGCCGGTGGTTCCATTATGAAGAAAACCGCAACTGAAGCTTACAAAATTATTGATAACACTGCATCCCACTCACATGAGTGGCATCAAGAAAAAGATATCGTTAGATCATCTAAAGCGGCTAGAGCCGATTCTAGCCATGACTTTGATTCCATGTCCGCAAAGATAGATGCTTTCGAGAGACGAATGGAAAAGATGACTAAAGATATTCACGCTATACGAATTAGTTGTGAACAGTGTGGAGGACCACATTTGACAAAAGATTGTCTCAGTATTGAACAAACAATGGAACAAAGAGAAAATGTTTCATACATGAACCAAAGGCTTGGAAATAATTATCAGAATAATTATCAACCGCCAAGACCAAACTACAATAAAAATCAGAACTATAACCGAAATGTTCCATACAACAACCAACAAGGTCCTAGCAATCAACAAGTATCTAATAATACTTACAATCAGCAAAGACCTATTTTTCCAATCAAACCACCACAAACCGATGATAAAAAGCCAAATTTAGAAGATATGATATCAAAGCTAGTTGAATCTCAAACGCAGTTTTTCACATCTCAAAAACAAACGAATGAACAAAATGCTCAAGCACTTAGAAATCAACAAGCTTCTTTCAAAATTTGGAACAAGAAGTAAGCAACCTAGCAAGGTTGATAGGTGAAAGAAAACCGGGAAGTTTACCTAGCGATACAAATGCTAACCCCCGGAATGAAACAGCTAAAGCCATTACCACAAGAAGTGGTATTACACTTAAACCACCTGAAATACCTGTAATTTCAGATGATTCTATTCCTACTCCACATGTCACACCCCCAGTTAGGGCCTGGGTGAAATGTGACTTAATATCAAAATATACCAGCATATTATAATAGTGAGAACAATACTAAATGAGAAAATGAACTTTATTTGTGTGCATCGGAAAATAAATTGTCGTTACCAAGGAATAAAGTAAATGTTTAAATGCAGTAGTAATAAATGCAATATCTCTTGATCCTATTTCCAAGTAGCATCATATAAGCAGTAAGTAAGAAAGCTTGATCAGTCAGCACCTGAGACAAAACATGCTAAAGTGTCAACCAAAAGGTTGAGTGAAGTTCATAGGTTTAACAAAAGTAGTTATTGTTGTTTTTAGACCACAAGATTTAGTTTGTAAAGTTGATCTCGCAAGATCAAAAGAAATAGTTTTGCCAATTCGTGATATTTAAACTAAACGAAAGTATGCCCCATGACAAGAAAGTTCTACTTGTCGGTTTAATTTCATTACCAAGCAATACAATGATAACGTCAAATGTATCGGGGACGTTACTCCCGATAGGCCTACCCCCAATAATTAAGTTTGCAATCAACGAGCAATTAAAAATATCACTGTAGGGACTTAGTCGGACATAGCCGGGTATAGCATAGTTTTAACAGTTGGTACTTGTGTCTAAATTGTAAAAAATAAAAACAGCATGTGTCTCACCCCAATAAAAGTAAGTAAGTTGTGCACAATAAAGAGTGGGGCTATGAATTCACCTTAAATAGCAGTTGAAGTATTCCACGCAAGAAAGGAAAGTAAAGCAAGTAAGTGATCGGGATATCAACTAGAAGTAGTTCTTTAAGAGTGAAATGAGAGATTAAGGTGTAAGTTTGAAATGAGAAATGTATGTGGTATTTATAGTTGAAAATGTTAGGTAAAAATAAAATAAAATAAAATAAGTAAATCTTAAAAGTTAAAATAAGAAAAAGTAGTTTGTATTTTTATTAAAAGTAAAATCTTAAAAGTTAAAATATGAAAAAGTAGTTTGTATTTTTATTAAAAGTAAAATCTTAAAAGTTAAAATATGAAAAAGTAATTTGTATTTTTATTAAAAGTAAAATCTTAAAAGTTAAAATATGAAAAAGTAGTTTGTATTTTTATAAAAAGTAAATCTTAAAAGTTAAAATATGAAAAAGTAGTTTGTATTTTTATTAAAAGTAAAATCTTAAAAGTTAAAATAAGAAAAAGTAGTTTGTATTTTTATTAAAAATAAAATCTTAAAAGTTAAAATATGAAAAAGTAGTTTGTATTTTTATTAAAAGTAAAATCTTAAAAGTTAAAATATGAAAAAGTAGTTTGTATTTTTATTAAAAGTAAAATCTTAAAAGTTAAAATATGAAAAAGTAGTTTGTATTTTTATAAAAAGTAAAATCTTAAAAGTTAAAATATGAAAAAGTAGTTTGTATTTTTATAAAAAGTAAAATCTTAAAAGTTAAAATATGAAAAAGTAGTTTGTATTTTTATTAAAAGTAAAATCTTAAAAGTTAAAATATGAAAAAGTAGTTTGTATTTTTATTAAAAGTAAAATCTTAAAAGTTAAAATATGAAAAAGTAGTTTGTATTTTTATTAAAATTAAAATTTTAAAAGTTAAAATATGAAAAAGTAGTTTGTATTTTTATTAAAAGTAAAATCTTAAAAGTTAAAATATGAAAAAGTAGTTTGTATTTTTATTAAAGGTAAAATCTTAAAAGTTAAAATATGAAAAAGTAGTTTGTATTTTTATTAAAAGTAAAATCTTAAAAGTTAAAATATGAAAAAGTAGTTTGTATTTTTATTAAAAGTAAAATCTTAAAAGTTAAAATATGAAAAAGTAGTTTGTATTTTTATTAAAAGTAAAATCTTAAAAGTTAAAATATGAAAAAGTACTTTGTATTTTTACTAAAAGTAAATCTTAAAAGTTAAAATATGAAAAAGTAGTTTGTATTTTTATTAAAAGTAAATCTTAAAAGTTAAAATAAGAAAAAGTAGTTTGTATTTTTATTAAAAATAAAATCTTAAAAGTTAAAATAAGAAATTTGGTTTTTAGTGAAAATATCTAAGATAAGTTAAAATATATTATGTCATGAATGACATATTACACAAATAATTGAAGATTTATATTGGTATATACCAATAGTAAATACTTCTAGAAGCTGTGTATAGTACGATTATAATACGGGTATAAAATATATAAAGATGTTTCATGAATCATATATAATAACAAAGATGTCATTTTCCATGATAAAAGGTTGAAAATGATGTTTTCCTACTAGTATATTTCAATAGTAAATACATCTTAATACAATACATATATATTTATTTTAACTTAGAAGTTATAACGTCGTTAAGCTTTATATATATATATATCGTTTCGAAGTCCTTAAATTAGTAGTCTCATTTTATGTATTTAATCCATTGTTAATATATTTAATGAGATACTTAATTATCATATATTCAAGATAGATATAATCCATATATATCCGTATATATACATAAGTATATAATTAATACAAGTTATGATGTTCGTGAATCGTCGGACAAATGGATGGTCAATGGTTAACTGATTACATGAATATAGTTTCAAACTTTTCAAGACTCAACATTACAGATTTTGCTTATCGTATCGGAAACATATAAAGATTAAGGTTTAAATTTGGTCGGAAATTTCCGGGTCATTACAGTACCTACCCGTTAAAGAAATTTCGTCCCCGAAATTTAATAGAGGTTGTCATGGATAATAATAAGAATGTTTTCATGACAAATATGAGGTGATAATGGAGTTTTATCATTATTAATAGATATAGATAAAACGTTTCGATCATGTGAAGCATACGAGCGAAGCTATCACAAAAGAGTGAAATGAGTAATATGGAATTGTTTGAACTAATGACGTGGTTAGGATTGATATTCGGGATTTAAGGGATTTAAAGAAAATCTTATGTAATAAGATTTGGTTTTTCGGCGATCAAGATCTTCTTTGATTTAATGCGGCAATCTGTTTCGATTTCTCTGTCAGTTATTTCTCTATAAATTCATCCCTTCATTCCTTATTCTTTACACCTTCTATTCTTTCTTTCTCTACTCCTTCCTTAATATGCTCCATCCAATCCTGATTCTTATTATACTTCTAACTTTCATATCTTTCATTCTTCTCTTTCATCTGCCGCCAGAAGAATCTATTCACTTTTATGATTTCCTTGGAATTATAATGTTTCTAATTCTCCCGTTTCTTTACGTTGCAATACGTATTGATATACACGGTTTGTAGTTTCTGGGTGGTTGTTGGGTTTTATATCTTCCCTTATACTTCGATGTCCTTGCTTCGGTTTTCTATAATCATGCTCTTTCCTATTTGCTGCGATTTTTACTACAATTTTTATTTCGGAGTTTCATTCTTTTTCTTTTCCTCCTTTCCAACTAAGCATCTCTTGTAATGGTCCGGAATTCATAGGTATGAAATTCGGAATGAATATAGTTAGTGTTCTAAGAAAGAATTGGTAATGGCATGATTTTGATTTGTCAAATTACCACAATATCCTGGGAAAGACCGAATCATCAAGAGAATATTTTCTTGATAAGTTTAGAGATTAGATAAAATGTAAGAGCCGTGTAACATGGTATATGATGATGGTACTGTGAATCATCACATTCCATTAGAACTCAACATGACTTACTGTAATATAATGAAGTTGATCAAGTTTCATTATATTATACTAATTCATGCATCAGTTCCCAACACTGCTTCAGAACATTCATATTTTTAATTTGAAGGTTTTAGAACTTAGGAACTAACACAGTTTCTTTTATGTTGTAACGCAGATGTTACGGAGTGATAAATAATTTTAGATAAGGGTAGTTATGAAATTTTTTTTTTTTTTTAAAAATATGGAGAATATGTATAACGGAAGATATGAAGATATCTTATAATATCTAAGATAAGATGATGATGAAGAATATTAGTCTGTGAAAGTTTAGAATAAGAAGTGGGGTTCCTACTGATGGTTTCAGCAGGTACCGAATCATTTGGATTCTTTGAAGGCAGATTCAGTCCTTGTGATTTATCCACAGCCTCCTTCATACTTTGCTCAATCCGTTTTCCAGTTTCTGTAACGACCCGGAAATTTCCGAACAAATTTAAACTTTGATCTTTATATATATCCGACACGATAAGCAAAAATCTGTAATGTTGAGTCTCGAAAGTTTTGAAACTATATTTTGCATGATTAAATGTTTCCAACATGTTAAGCAATCAAACTCATTAAGATTTGGTTATTTGAAATGAATTTTAAACAAATGTTTGGCCACCCAGGTTATCTGACGATTCACGAACGTCATAATTTGAAATAATTATATAATGATGTATATATATATATATATATATATATATATATATATATATATATATATATATATATATATATATATATATATATACTTATGATTTGTTAAAATGATATTTAAGTATCTCATTACATATATTAACATTTGGTTATATACATAAAATGAGATTACTAACTTAAAGACTTCAAGACTATATACATATATATAACGATTAACGTTGTAATAACTTCTAAATTAAAATGTATATATATATATATATATATATATTGTATTAATATGAATTAATACACTTTTAAAGGACTTAAGTACATATATACTAACATACTTATACTCAACAAAGATAGCTATACTCATAATCTCATTCAATTCCATCAAGATTTCTATACGTATTCATTCGGTATTCACACCCGTATCATACCCAGCTTCTAGATGTATTTACTATTGGTATATACACATAAAAATCTTCTCTTTAGCAGCCCATGTGAGCTACCTAACCTTGTGGGAACCATCATTTGGCAACTAGCATGAATGATTACATAAAATTACAAAAACTTTAGTAATCATTCATGACTTTTTTACAAGAAAACAAAATGACACATCCTTTATATCTAATCCATTATGAACGACCAAAAACACCTACAGACACTTTCATTCTTCAATTTTCTTCGTCTAATTGATCTCTCTCAAGTTTCATCTTCATGTTCTAAGTGTTCTTCATAAATTTTACAAGTTCTAGTTTCATAAATGTCAAAATAACCTTCCAAGTGTACACGTTTACTTCTAATCTTTCAATCCAACTCCAAAACTCTTTAGAATTCATAATCCTACTTTCATATCAGTAGCTTCTCAGCTAATAATCAAGGTAAGAATCATATATAAATTTTGGTTCAATTTATATACTTATAACTATCTTAATTCAAGATAGAATTCTTATTCGAACTTTTGTTCATTCCATGTTTATACTTCAAGAATTCCAAGCCATCAAGGGTATCTTTGAACTCAAGATACTCTCCTTATTTCTCCAGAAACTTTATTCATTTGATTTGAGGTAGTAACCTTATTCATAATTTTATTCGATTCATATTCATATAGCTATCTTATTTTGAGTTTATAACTAATAATAACTAGAACATAGTTTAGATTAATTCTAAACTTGTTTGCAAATAAACTTAATCCTTCTAACTTGACTTTTAAAATACTTCAACACATGTATTATGACAGTATGTCAAGCTAACATAAGGATATAAAACTTGTAAACACGAAGAACACCTTAAAACTGAACATACGCCGTCATAGATCAACGGGGGCTGTTTTGGGTTTAATTTTAAAAACCTATCTTAAACTTTGAATTAAAAGAATTCCTTTGGTGAAAAATCTTATTTTATATGGATGTGAAACATATCCAAAAATCATGGTTATACTCAAAGTGAAAGTATGTTTTTCGAAATGGTCATCAAGATGTCGTTCTTTCGACGAAAACGACTACCTTTTACTAAACGACTTGTAACATGGATTTTCGACTATAAACTCATACTTTTTCTGTTTAGTTTCATAAAGTTAAGTTCAATACGAAACCGTGGCCACCGGAATCACTCAAAACGGATTTGTAATGAAGAAATTATGGGTAAAACAAAATTGGATATTTTTGCTTGTTTATTAGCGACGGTTTTGATTAATAAAAATGGATGCTAACCTTATCCTAGCTAACTTACCTTGTATCCTACATGTATTTATACATGTCTTGTTCCCGAACTTATGGAAGTACAATTTATAATAGTCGTGATTAAGTTCTACGACAATATATTATAGTCTTAATAAAGATTGTAAGGCACTATATATACATATGACTTGATCACCGTGGATCCGTATACAGCGTTTTGACATATCATATCGACCCATCTATATATATATTTCGGAACAACCATAGGCACTCTATATGTGAATGTTGGATTTGGCTATACAGGGTTGAGGTTGATTCCAAAATATATATATACTTTGAGTTGTGATCGAGCCTGAGACATGTATACAATGGGTCGCGGATTGCTTCAGACAGTATACATATTATGTGTCTTACTATATTAAGACAATATATTATAGTGTTAGTGAATTCTAACACAATATACGCATTTATATTTATATACATATTTATACTGTTGGACTATCGGACTATTGGACTATCGGACTATTGGACTACTAACAAAGGATAATTAAAATTAACACAAATATCATAAGTATGGAATATTAATTATATATATATATATATATATATATATATATATATATATATATATATATATATATATATATATATATATATATATATATATATATATATATATATATATATATCTTGACACAAGAATATTATTATTAGGTTCGTGAATTTGTCAAAGGCCAAGTCTTATTACCATCTATTTGGAAATCATCACAAGTGAGTTTCATTTGCTCCCCTTTTAAATGCTTTTGCAATATATATTTTTGGGACTGAGAATACATGCGCTTTTATAAATATTTGACGCAATAGACACAAGTACCTTAACTGCATTCTATGATAGAATTATCTGGGGTTGGGATTGATTATTATGGCACGTATTATCAATGGTTTATTTCGGTTAGAACAAATGAGCTCCCGAGTTGAATGAATGGTTTTGTATTTTGGCACCGGTTGTCCTATATTTTATATACATGTGTTCAGCCGTGGGGGAGTAAAGACCGGCACAGAGGTTCTATATTTTGAAGGCACATGTATTCAGCCGTGGGGTGTAAGACCGGCACAGATGGTTACTATTATATTTTGGAATCCTCACCAGGTGTTCTTCATATGAATGATATTTTGTTTGTGCAGTTGGAATGGGACTTCTGCACGAGTTTATTATACTTAAAGTCTTGTGGTCTATTAAAATGATGAAAATGAAATGTTTACTATAAACTAATGAACTCACCAACCTTTTGGTTGACACTTTTTAAGCATGTTTATTCTCAGGTTTGAAAGAAATCTTCCGCTATGCATTAGCTCATTTTAAGGATATTACTTGGAGTCATTCATTACATATTTCAAAAGACGTTGCATTCGAGTCGTTGAAGTTCATTAGAGATTAATATTAAGTAAATGACGGATTAGGTCATTTATAGTTTGGATATTATGAAATGGTATGCATACTTGTTAACTTTTGGATGTAAAGGAAAGTTTGTCTTTTAAAACGAATGCAATGTTTGTAAAATGTATCATTTAGAGGTCAAGTACCTCGCGATGTAATCATATGTTATTGTATTCGTCCCAATGGATTGGGTCGGGTCGTCTCATGTGGTATCAGAGCGGTGGTCTTAGCGAACCAGGTCTGCATTAGTGTGTCTAACTGATAAGTCGTTAAGATGCATTAGTGAGTCTGGACTTCGACCGTGTCTGTATGTCAAAAGTTTTGCTTATCATTTTTACTCGGAAATCATCTACTTACCATCCTTAGAATATTACATGATTATTATTCTTTAGTCTAGACGCGTTTTCTTGCATTTATTGCATGATAGTGTATAGACGAAATCTTATCCTAGCATATCTGTTACTGTGAACTTTGACTGACAATTTTCAAAGATTCCACCGTAATTTATGGGATTTTGGTAATATATATACATATGTAAACTATGTATTGAAGAATACCAAATCTAAATCCTATAATCTATTCCATACCAAAAATTCATTTCCCCGACTATACGAGATGGATTCTGCATTTAGTTCGAATTCCTCCGATTCTGACAGTTATGCCGACATGGATTTCCATTCGAGCTCTGAAGGCAGCGTCACCGGAATGGATCAACCAATCTCTCATCATCTATTCTGGATGAATTGGGGATGGTTCCGTAATATACTAAATCACTGGAGACAAGAAGAAGGTGATCCCTTCCATCCACCAAATTGCCCTCTTGGCGATGAACCTGAAGCACTTACAGGCGAACCTGTTCGAGAAACCATTTTTTCGCTCATTTCTAGAGTATCTCGTCACGACTACATAATATCCCATATTTCGGATCTTGTTCATTCGCTCACTCCAACCACTAATCATCCCGGTGTACTAGCAGAAGTTAACGAGCTTCGCGCTCGGGTGGTGGCTTTGGAGAATACGGTGCGAAGATTACAAACACAATCAGCAGCACCAGCAGCGTAACCAGTACCACCAGTAACATCCACATCGCAAGCCTCAATATCATAAGCACCAGCAGCATCACCGGCATCAACAACAACCACCATTACTAACATCAACAGGATCATTACCACCACCAACAATCACATCCGCATCACACACTTCAATATCCCAATTTGTACATCGGATATCAATGTCACACACACCAAAGATACCAAGGAGTACCAACAACAACAAACGATGAAGTATTGATTCATAATTTCATCAGAGAAACATTCTGTGGTGATTATGTAATCTCTAAAGTTTTAGAGATTATCTACCTCCTCCTTAACCATAAACCAGATGAGTGGACAGAGATGATGGAGAAAAGGATCGAAACCCTGACAAGAATGGTGCGCGGTCTACAAGCTAGACTTGTTTTACCAAATAGCATCAGCAGTACTCATAGCCTCACCAACATAGTCTGTGCTGTCCACACTATTAGAATCGTCAGCACCTCTAACATCACAAGTTTCTCCAGGTCAAGAATCACCGTGGAAACCATTACGAATTAATAACAAGTATATTGTATTGATGAGTTAGGAACTATCAACTCAGTCCTCCGAAGAATTTTATATGTATATCCTATATATATAAAAAATTTATCTATAATAAATCTTTCTGTACTAAGCTATTATGTATGGGACTTAACTATCCGGTTAATTCATATTACTAATATGCTATGATGTACATTCTTCGTTAACAATTTAATCATTGTTAACCATAATCTCTGCTTCAACTCAATGAATTTTATTTCAAAATAAATCAAGTGTATCATTCAATAACATGTTTGATTTTACACTTTTATATTCGATGCACTCGAAACTTTCTAGAAAACATCAATCGTACATTGTAAATTTCGCAAGGATTCTTCAAGCGTCAACATCCTTCACTGAAAAATATCAATAAAAATAAATATTAAAATATTGATTGCATTAGTGAAATACTCCGTGAAGATTATGTAATCTCTGATGTTTCAGAGATTATTCATTTCTAATTCAAGCCGAAAAATCAAATGAGTTTAATGTGATTTTAAAACTCATTAAATCTGAAGAAAATATATTTACATATATTTCATAGAGACTGAAGTGAAAATTTTGTTCAAAATATTAATTGTGAATTTTTTTTAACGGGTAGGTAATACCCGAGAGATATTTAAATTCACAATTAAAATGCTACAATTCTGATCCAACAATCATCAACTATACCAATATACATTCTTCTATAGAAATCAAAACAACTGTATTCATTCGAATCTAGTTACATACTCTGATTTTGGGAATTTCAGAAGTCAACTTGAGATACAACCGAAATCATTATTCTTAGATCCTTACATTTTTTTTTCTTTTTCGAAGCTATACTTTGACTTCAAAACTGTGATAGAACATCACTTTTAATAGTAACACTCAGATGAATATGAAAATCATTTGGGATTCAGGACGATTTCATCATTTGGATATTGACTATGACAATTTGCATTTAAAACCCTTCGAAATTCCGGAAGACACTTCAAATAATAAACAATCGAGATGATGATTCAACCACACATTACACGAAGTTTTGTACCTGAAAAACTCTCGAAACCAAAGTCATAATCTAACATGTACTTGTGTCGAATTCCTTATCATTCATTAGCAAAAACAACCATACGATTTCTTTTCAAAGTAACCAATTTTGTTACAACTCCACTTCGGCTTCTCAGTAAGACTACTCTTATTATGACCTCAATATATACGTTATCTTTTCGCTGTCATTACCGGAAAACCTTTTATATTCCACGACATCATGTACCAGCAGATCGTCATCCCTTGGGTAGAATCAACAATCAGTATTTTGAAAATTCGCAGAACTTCCCCAGTTATATCTATAATGTCTATCCCTAAGAATTTCATACTCCGAATTTGAAGTTTCTGAAAAACACCCTGAACTGCGAAGTAGTTCTTGAAATGTCAATGAAGCAGCAAAAACTATAAACGACTTTAACAGTCAAAAGTTTGACGTTAAAGTACAGTGTGTTGGAAAAGCTCAGAAAAAGAAGGAAGTGTTAGGAACGCTCGATAGAAAATTTGGTACTGAAAACCGGATTGAGCAAACCGTGAAGGAGACTCTGAACAAATTGCAAGGGCTAAACTTGTACATAAAGAATCTTGATGATTCTGTAGCAAACACCTTGCTTCTGAATCTAAACCCTTACGGGTCAATTTTCATCATCATTCTTCGACATTAGAAATTCCAAGATATTATCATATCTTTCATTATAAATATCCTCAATATTTCTAAAGATATTTTCACAACTATCCTTATCTGAAATCATTTATCTCTCCGTAATATCTGCATTACAATATAAAGGAAACTGTGTTAGTTTCTAAATCCTTCAAGTTTAAAATAAGAATGTTCTGAAGCAGTGTTGGGAACTGATGCATGAATTAGTATAATATAATGAAACTTGATCAACTTCATTATATTACGGTAATTCATGTTAAGTTTCTAATGAAAAGTGATGATTCACAGTACCATCATCATGTGCCATATTACACGGCTCTTACACTCTATCCAATCTCCAAATATATTAGAAATATATCATCTTGATAATTCTATTTTATTTTGGTAATTTAACGAATAAAAATCATACCAATATCATTTCTTTCTAAAGAGCGTTAGCTATGTTCACTCCAATTTCATATCTACGAATTCCGGACCATTACAAAAGATACTTAGTTAAAGAGGAGGAAAAGAAAAAGAATGAAGCTCCGAAATAAAAATTATAGTAAAAATCGCAGCAATTAGGAGTGAATATTAATTGTGGATGACAATGATTATAGAGGACAGAAGCAGAAACATTGTAGTATAAGGGAAGATATAAAACCCAACAACCACTCAGAAACTACAAACCGTGTATATCAATACGTATTGCAACGTAAAGACACGGGAGAATTAGAAACATTATAACTCCAAGGAAATCATAAAAGTGAATGGATTCTTCTGGCGGCAGATGAAATAGAAGAATGAAAGATATGAAAGTTAGAAGTATAATAAGAATCAGAATTGGATGGAGCATATTAAGAAATGAGTAGAGGAATAAGGAATAGAAGGTGTGGAGAATAAGGAAATGAAAGGGGGTGGATTTATAGCAATATATCCGACAAAGAAATCGGAACAGATTATTGCATTTGATTAAAAGAAGATCCTGATTTTCTAAATCGCCGAAGAACCAAATCTTATTACGTAAGATTTTCTTTAGATCCCTCAAATCCCGAAAGTCAATAGAAACTACGTCATCGGTTGAAACAATTAAATTTATCTACTCATTTCACTCTTTTATGACAGCTTCACTCGTGCGCTTCATCTGATCAAAACGTTTATCCATATCTCTCAATAATAATAAAACTCCATTATCACTTCATATTTGTCATGAAAACATTCCTATTGTTATTTATAACAACCTCTACCAAATTTCGGGGACGAAATTTCTTTAACGGGTGGGTACTGTAACGACCCGGAAATTTCCGAACAAATTTAAACTTTGATCTTTATATATATCTGACACGATAAGCAAAAATCTGTAATGTTGAGTCTCGAAAGTTTTGAAACTATATTTTGCATGATTAAATGTTTCCAACATGTTAAGCAATCAAACTCATTAAGATTTGGTTATTTGAAATGAATTTTAAACAAATGTTTGGCCACCCAGGTTGTCTGACGATTCACGAACGTCATAATTTGAAATAATTATATAATGATGTATATATGGATATATATATATATATAGACTTATGATTTGTTAAAATGATATTTAAGTATCTCATTACATATATTAACATTTGGTTATATACATAAAATGAGATTACTAACTTAAAGACTTCAAGACTATATACATATATATAATGATTAACGTTGTAATAACTTCTAAATTAAAATGTATATATATATGTATTGTATTAATATGAATTAATACACTTTTAAAGGACTTAAGTACATATATACTAACATACTTATACTCAACAAAGATAGCTATACTCATAATCTCATTCAATTCCATCAAGATTTCTATACGTATTCATTCGGTATTCACACCCGTATCATACCCAGCTTCTAGATGTATTTACTATTGGTATATACACATAAAAATCTTCTCTTTAGCAGCCCATGTGAGCTACCTAACCTTGTGGGAACCATCATTTGGCAACTAGCATGAATGATTACATAAAATTTCAAAAAACTTTAGTAATCATTCATGACTTTTTTTACAAGAAAACAAAATGACACATCCTTTATATCTAATCCATTATGAACGACCAAAAACACCTACAAACACTTTCATTCTTCAATTTTCTTCATCTAATTGATCTCTCTCAAGTTTCATCTTCATGTTCTAAGTGTTCATCATAAATTTTACAAGTTCTAGTTTCATAAATGTCAAGATAACCTTCCAAGTGTACAAGTTTACTTCTAATCTTTCAATCCAACTCCAAAACTCTTTAGAATTCATAATCCTACTTTCATATCAGTAGCTTCTCAGCTAATAATCAAGGTAAGAATCATATATAAATTTTGGTTCAATTTATATACTTATAACTATCTTAATTGAAGATAGAATTCTTATTCGAACTTTTGTTCATTCCATGTTTATACTTCAAGAATTCCAAGCCATCAAGGGTATCTTTGAACTCAAGATACTCTCCTTATTTCTCCAGCAACTTTATTCATTTGATTTGAGGTAGTAACCTTATTCATAATCTTATTCGATTCATATTCATATAGCTATCTTATTTTGAGTTTATAACTAATAATAACTAGAACATAGTTTAGATTAATTCTAAACTTGTTTGCAAATAAACTTAATCCTTCTAACTTGACTTTTAAAATACTTCAACACATGTATTATGACAGTATGTCAAGCTAACATAAGGATATAAAACTTGTAAACACGAAGAACACCTTAAAACTGAACATACGCCGTCATAGATCAACGGGGGCTGTTTTGGGTTTAATTTTAAAAACCTATCTTAAACTTTGAATTAAAAGAATTCCTTTGGTGAAAAATCTTATTTTATATGGATGTGAAACATATCCAAAAATCATGGTTATACTCAAAGTGAAAGTATGTTTTTCAAAATGGTCATCAAGATGTCGTTCTTTCGACGAAAACGACTACCTTTTACTAAACGACTTGTAACTTGGATTTTCGACTATAAACTCATACTTTTTCTGTTTAGTTTCATAAAGTTAAGTTCAATACGAAACCGTGGCCACCGGAATCACTCAAAACGGATTTGTAATGAAGAAATTATGGGTAAAACAAAATTGGATATTTTTGCTTGTTTATTAACGACGGTTTTGATTAATAAAAATGGATGCTAACCTTATCCTAGCTAACTTACCTTGTATCCTACATGTATTTATACATGTCTTGTTCCCGAACTTATGGAAGTACAATTTATAATAGTCGTGATTAAGTTCTACGACAATATATTATAGTCTTAATAAAGATTGTAAGGCACTATATATACATATGACTTGATCACCGTGGATCCGTATACAGCGTTTTGACATATCATATCGACCCATCTATATATATATTTCGGAACAACCATAGGCACTCTATATGTGAATGTTGGATTTGGCTATACAGGGTTGAGGTTGATTCCAAAATATATATATACTTTGAGTTGTGATCGAGCCTGAGACATGTATACAATGGGTCGCGGATTGCTTCAGACAATATACATATTATGTGTCTTACTATATTAAGACAATATATTATAGTGTTAGTGAATTCTAACACAATATACGCATTTATATTTATATACATATTTATACTGTTGGACTATCGGACTATTGGACTATCGGACTATTGGACTACTAACAAAGGACAATTAAAATTAACACAAATATCATAAGTATGGAATATTAATTATATATATATATATATATATATATATATATATATATATATATATATATATATATATATATATATATATATATATATATATCTCTTGACACAAGAATATTATTATTAGGTTCGTGAATTTGTCAAAGGCCAAGTCTTATTACCATCTATTTGGAAATCATCACAAGTGAGTTTCATTTGCTCCCTTTTTAAATGCTTTTGCAATATATATTTTTGGGACTGAGAATACATGCGCTTTTATAAATATTTGACGCAATAGACACAAGTACCTTAACTGCATTCTATGATAGAATTATCTGGGGTTGGGATTGATTATTATGGCACGTATTATCAATGGTTTATTTCGGTTAGAACAAATGAGCTCCCTGATCGTTCCTTAATTGTCACGATTATTTCTAATTAATTACGCGAAATTAACGTTACGCAAGTAAACAAGGAGATACTTTTATGAGGATTTGTATGTTTACAGGTATTAAAGACATTGGGGCGAAAAACGGTGCAAAAATGGTGATTTAAGTGAAAGATAGTGAAGATGGATGTGATTTGGAAAAACAAAAAGGATCTCCAGGATTAATAAAGGCGTAATTTACGCCATCCTGGGCGTAAATTACGCCAACACTCAGATACGAATCAGAATTTTAGTGATTTGGGGGCGTAATAATACGCTGGCCAGAAAAAGCAAAGGCGTAAATTACGCCTGACCCGGCGTAATTTACGCCAGTACAAAAAATCTGGTGCCGGGAAATACGAAATTTAGCTTTTGGATAAGATTTCTTAACCCCTATTTAAGGAGATCATTAGGGTTACGAATTCTACACTTTTTCTACCAGTTTTTGCAGCAGAGAACACCTACAAACACCAAAAATCATCAATCAATTCACCATTCGTTCAAGATTCAAGTCAAGATCAAGGTCCAGATCATCATGCAAACATCAAGGATTTTGTGGATTCTCACCACCATCATGCTTGGCTAGTTTCTTTAACTTTATTCCTTCCATGAACAATTAATACATGTATTTACTCATTCAAGTTTGTGTGATTTATGATATTATGAAACTTCAGTCTGTTGAATTGTAATGTTATGAATCGATTATTTGTTGATCAATGCAAGTTTGTTGATTGTGATTGTTGCAAGTTGAATCATAGTGACTTAACATTTTATGCTGAATCCACTTAGTGTTAAATTAGATTAGGGATAAAGACAAGGTGTTTAGGTTGCATGATTCAATCTCAAAATAGTTAGAGTTAATAAACTTAAGAAGATCTTGTCTATGAGACTTGTTTAACAAATAATGAGCACAATACTTGTTTGAGTTGAATGCATATTAGATTGGGATTGTGAAGGAATAAAGGTTTTTAATCCATTGCTTACAACTTTTCGTTTAATTCGCTGTTTAGCTACTTAAGTTACATTTTAGCAAATTCTCTAGTTTTTAATATAGTTAAGTTAGTTAATCAAACCATAAACTCTGGAAATTGCTTGCTTGTTAACCATAACTTCCCGTGGAACGAATCCTGCTTACCCTAGCTAAGTTAGAGTAATTAGGCTATTTTTGACCGGCCCTTCGACACCGATCAAATTTTGGCGCCGCTGCCGGGGAAGTGTGCGCTTGATTTGCAAGCTCTTATTTATTTGCTTTCTTGTTAAACTATAAAAAGCCATAAAAATCATAAAACTATAAAAATCCAAAAATATTGTTTTTCTTATTTTTGTCAGTTTTACGCGTGGTATTCTTGTTTTTGTAGCATTTCAGGTTAGTGTATGCACACTCGAAGGTTGGGAGACAAAAATCTTAAACCTTTAGACCTAGAAATCGAGAAATCAGCAAAAGCTAATCGAAAGGCTTCAAGAATTCTTAAGGGTTCAGCAGTGGCTTCAGCTTCAAGTCAATCACAGCTAGAGTCACATACAATTGTTCCACCAAACTCTCCTAAGACGGATTCTGAGACTGAGGAGGAGGTTTTTGAACAACGAGACGATATGGCTGAGCGACTAAGAGGAGTAGATACTTACTACCAACCGGGTGATTTCGAGGATCATTCACCCATTATTTATCCTGCACCGGCAGGAGGAAACAACCGAAGATTTGAGGTCCGACCTCAACTTATTTCGATTTTGCCAACCTACCGAGGTATGGCTAATGAGGAACCATACGAACATATCACCGAATTTAATGAGATCTGTGCTACTAATCAGGTAAACGGTTTCACTGATGATGAGGTACGTCTCCGGTTATTTCCTTACTCACTTAAGGAAAAAGCAAAAAGATGGTTTCTCTCTTTGCCCGCCCGTAGTATTAATACTTGGGCGGAAATGAAAAAACGGTTTTTAGAAGAATTCTATCCTATAAGTAAAACCTCAGATATGCGTACGCAAATTAAGTCTTTTAAACAATTACCAGGTGAATTATTTCACGAAGCGTACGAGCGTCTGAAGGAGTTACTTAGGGCGTGTCCACATCATGAGATACCCAAGTGGGAATTGGTAAAAAAATTTTATGATAGTTTAGATTCCCAAAACAGGCAGTTTCTTTTGGCCGCTAGTGGGGGGCGTTTTTAACTCGACCTAGTGAGGAAGAGTGGACCTTTTTTGAACAGTTAAGCAAGGGTTCAAAGACCCAAGCTTCGGTTAGTCGTAAGCAACCTAGTACCTCCCGAGTAAACCATGTTTCTGACTCGGGAAGCTCATCTAGGAATTTAGAGCAAGAACTGGATAATTTAAAAATGCTTATATTTAACAGCCCAAACCAGGGTCTTGCTTGTAATGTTTCACAGGTACAGGAGGTGTGTGAGATTTGTGGAGATTCCTCTCATTATGCATACGGATGCAGAAATGGGGTTCCACCTGTGAATCAACAAATGGTGGAAGAACAGGTTAATGAGGTTCAGGGAAGGCGGTTTGATCCATATTCCAACACATATAACCCAGGTTGGAGAAATCATCCGAATTTTAGTTGGAGTAATAATAATGCGTTGAATGCCAACCAAGGGAACCAACTTAGACCACCAAACACCTTCCAAAATCAGGGTAATTTTCAAAATCAAGGCAACTACCAACGAAACTACCAAAATCCTTACCCTAACAACCGAAACCAAAATAATTACCAACCTCAAAACCAAAACCAAAACCACAACCAAAACCAAACTAGTACTTCATCCAACCAACCATCTAGCTCGGATGCTAAGATGGATGCTTTTATATCCGAAATGAGAAAGATGATAGAGGTACAAAATAAGTCGATTGGTGCTTTGGCCAAGGAGATAGGTAATGTTGCGGAAAGTAAGGGTAATCGGGAACCGGGAACCATTCCAAGCTACACGGTTTTGAATCCAAATCACAAAGAGCAAGGAAAGGGTCATAGTGTTAATATGGTAGGTACCTTGAGAAGCGGAAAAAGTATGATAACAAAGTTGGTGAAACAGAGGTAAAGCAACCGGAGTCAAGTAAGTCTCCTTGTGTTCTTGACGAGGATGAGGTAAGTGAAATTGATAACAATGGGGAGGGGGTGAAATTGACCGAACCAACCGTTACTAAGCCCGAAAAAGTGGAGACGGAATCAAAAACCGTCCCATTTCCTAAGGCCCTAGAGTCCCCGAATCAATTCCCTTATGGGAAAAAGGGACCTCAACAAGAGGACATGTGGGAAACTTTTCAGCAGGTTAAAATTAATTTGCCTCTTCTTGATGCTATTAGGCAAGTCCCTTCGTATGCTAAATTTTTGAAGGACCTTTGCACCCAAAAGAGGAAGCAAAGGGCAAACTTGCCTAAGAAGGTGGAGTTAACCGAGCACCTAAGTGCAGTTGTTTCGGGAACACTTCCACCTAAGTTTAAGGACCCAGGGACCCCGTTGATAGCAGTGACCGTAGGGAATGTGAACGTTAAAAAGGCGTTATTGGACTTAGGTGCTAGTATTAACATTTTACCTTTTTGTTTAGTTGACCAACTTGAATTGGGCCTAATGAAACGAACCGACATAATCATTCAATTAGCGGACCAATCAATTAAAACGCCTAGGGGGATACTAGAGGATGTAATAGTAAAAGTGGAGGATTTCTATTACCCGGTAGACTTTGTTGTTATGGATATTGAGACTAGGAATAGAGATACCCAACCCACTATAATTTTGGGACGCCCGTTCTTGGCCACTATTAATGCTCATATTAATTGTAGAACGGGTGCCATGGACATATCCTTCGGTAACCGCAAGATGAGGATTAACATCTTTAATTCTCTTCGCGCACCGGATGTTCATGAGTGCTATAGGGTAGATGTGATTGATGAGTTAGTTGATAAGCATACCTCTCACCTAATAACCGACTTTAACGCCCCGTCCTAATCCATCCGGACGAAGTCCTTCTCGATTATAAACGATTCATAACAGTTGGTTACATCGCGAGGTACTTGACCTCTAAATGATACATTTTACAAACATTGCATTCGTTTTAAAAGACAAACTTTCCTTTACATCAAAAGTTAACAAGTATGTATACCATTTCATAATATCCAAACTATAAATGACCTAATCCGTCATTTACTTAATAATAATCTCTAATGAACTTCAACGACTCGAATGCAACGTCTTTTGAAATATGTCATGAATGACTCCAAGTAGTATCCTTAAAATGAGCTAATGCACAGCGGAAGATTTCTTTCAAACCTGAGAATAAACATGCTTTAAAGTGTCAACCAAAAAGGTTGGTGAGTTATAGGTTTAATTTCTTCATAAATCAAATCATAATAATAATAATAGACCACAAGATTTCATTTTTCATTTCCATAAATATCATTCTCATAGCAGGCATTTCGCATCGTACTAGAGATAAAAATCATTCATATGGTGAACACCTGGTAACCGACATTAACAAGATGCATATAGAATATCCCCAATCATTCCGGAACAACCTCGGACCTGATTAAAATCGAAGTACTAAAACATCCGGTACTTTGGATGGGGCTTGTTGGGCCCGATAGATCTATCTTTAGGATTCGCGTGAATTAGGGTGTACGTTCCCTAATTCTTAGGCTACCAAGCTAAAAGGGGTGATATCCAAATTCGATAATTCAACCATAGAAAGTAGTTTCACATACTTGTGTCTATTTTGTAAAGCATTTATAAAACTGCATGTATTCTCATCCCAAAAATATTTAGATTTTTAAAAGTGGGACTATAACTCACTTTCACCGATTAACAATTCGTCGGGAATAGACTTGGCCACGGGTTGATTCACGAACCTATAACAATATATACATATATCAAAATATGATCGGAACATATTCACAATATTTTCTTTATTACGTGTTGATGATTTTTAGTTGTCCAGTTAGCGGTCCGATGTCAGAAGTCCAATAGTCCGATAGTCCAATAGTATAAATATATATATAAATATAAATGCGTATATTGTGTTAGAATTCACTAACACTATAATATATTGTCTTAATATAGTAAGACACATAATATGTATATTGTCTGAAGCAATCCGCGACCCATTGTATACATGTCTCAGGCTCGATCACAACTCAAAGTATATATATTATGTTGGAATCCACTTCGACCCACAGCTAACTCGCAATTACTGCCAATGGTGTCTTATAGTTCGTTCCAATAATATATATAGAAGAAGTCAAAATGATATGTCAAAACGCTGTATACGGATCCACGGTGATCAAGTCATATATATATATGGTGCCTTACGATCTTTATTAAGACTATAATATATTGTCGAAGAACTTAATCAAGACTATTATAAATTGTACATCCATAAGTTTGGGGAACAAGACATGTATAAATACATGTAGGATACAAGGTAAGTTAGCTAGGATAAGGTTAGCTTCCATTTTTATTAATCAAAACCGTGGCTAAAAACAAGCAAAAATATCCAATTTTGTTTTACCCATAATTTCTTCGTTACAAATCCGTTTTGAGTGATTCAACTTGCCATAGTTTTGTATCAAACCATTATTTATTAATCTAAACAGAATAAAAATATGTTTATAGTCGAAAATACAGCTTAGGTGTCAAATACAAGAAGATAGTCATATCCGTCGTAAGAACGACATCTTGATGACTCTTTTGAAAAACATACTTCCAATTTGAGTTTAACCATGGATTTTGGATATATTTCATATCCATATAAAATAAGATTTTTCACCAAAGGAAATCTTTTAATTCAAAGTTCAATATAGATTTTTAAAATCAAACCCAAAACAGCCCCCGATGATCTATGACGGCGTATGTTCAGTTTTAAGGTGTTCTTCGTGTTTATAAGTTTTATATCCTTATGTTAGCTTGACATACTGTCATAATACATGTGTTGAAGTATTTTAAAAGTCAAGTTAGAAGGGTTAAATTTATTTGCGAACAAGTTTAGAATTAACTAAACTATGTTCTAGTAATTACAAGTTATAATCTTCGAATAAGGTAGCTTTATATAAATAAACTGAATGATGTTATGAACATCATTACTACCTCAAATATAGTAGGTAAACCTACTGTAAGTGACAAGAAATGATCTAGCTTCAAAGGATCCTTGGATGGCTTGGAAGTTCTTGAAGTAGAATCATGACACGAAAACAAATTCAAGTAAGATTTTCACTCGAAATAAGATTGTTATAGTTATAGAAATTGAACCAAAGTTTTAATATGATTATTACCTTGAATTAGAAAGATAACCTACTGTAAGAAACAAAGATTTCTTGAGGTTGGATGATCACATGAAATGGATTAGCAAGATTGGAAGTAAACTAGTAAATTTGGAAGTGTTCTTGATGTGTTCTTGAGTAATTGTTTTTATGATGATTATAGGTAATAACCAAAACTTGTATTTGATGATATTTGCTGGAAAAATAGTAACTCATACGTTCATAAAAGAGTGTGTGTGATTTGAGAGAGAATTGGGAAGAAAATTGGAAGTGAAATGAAGTGAAAGGTGAGTGGTGAGTGGGGTTAAAAAGAGTTCTTGTTTGTTGGCTAGCTCATGGTAGAAGTTAAATTTGATTTTGTCATGAATGACATAATCAAGAGAGGAATCCCATGCTAGTTCCTATTGGTATATACATTTTAACTGAGTCGTTAAGTCATCGTTAGTCGTTACATGTTTTGATTTGTTTAGAAGTCCTTAAGTTAACGATCTCATTTAATCTTGTTAATCTATTGTTTATTATATCAAATGAGATGTTAAATTATTATACTATCATGTTAACATGATATAAGAATATATCTTATTATGATATATATACATTAAAATATCGTTACAACGATAATCGTTACGTATATGTCTCGTTTCGAAATTCTTAAGTTAGTAGTCTTGTTTCTACATATGTAGTTCATTGTTGACACACTTAATGATATATTTAATTATCATTTTATCATGTTAAACATATATATTTATTCATATATGTAACATTATGTCATATACCACTTATAGCGTTCGTGAATCATCGGTCAAACTGGGTGATCAGACATTTACATAAATTCCGTTTCAATTAACCAAGTCTTAACAAGTTTGATTGCTTAACATGTTGGAAACATTTAATCATGCAAAATATAGTTTCAAAACTTTCGAGACTCAACATTACATATTTTGCTTATCGTGTCGGATACATATAAAGATTAAAGTTTAAATTTGGTTGGAAATTTCCGGGTCATCACATTACCTACCCGTTAAAAGAAATTTCGTCCCGAAATTTGATAGGGGTCGTCATAGCTAACAGTAAGAATGTTATTATGACGAATATAAGTCGATAATAAAGTTTTATCATTATTGAGTAACCTGATAAAACGATTTATTTTTGTGAAGAGCTCGAATGAAGTTAACACTTAAGAGTGAAGATGAATAAATGCAAGTTTGACTTAACTGATGACGTAGTCAAGATTTATTTCCGGAATTTAAGGAATTTGGAAGAAATCTTCATATTAGGATTTGATTCTTCATTAATTAAGGAGATTCAGATCTTCTTTGGATAAATGCGACCATCTGTTTCGATTGATCTGTCGGATATTTCTCTATAAATCTACCCTCGTCGTTTTCCTTACAACTCACACCTTTTATTCTTTCTCCTCAGTTCATACTCTAAAACATTCGTCAATATGCTCCATCCCATTCTGATCCTTGATATACTCTTAATTTTTACATCTGTCATCATTCTCTTTCATCTACCACCGGAAGATTTTATTTACTTCTACTATTATCTTGGGGTTATAGTGTTATTAATTTTCCCGTGCCTTTACGTGGCAATACGTATTGATATGTACGGTTTGTAGCTTCTGGGTGGTTGCTGGGTTTTACATCTTCCCTTATGTTCTAATGCCCCTGCTTCTGTCTTCTATAATCATCGTCATCCATAGTTAATGTTCTCTTCTATTTGCTGCGGTTTATACCCCGAATTTCTATTTCAGAGCCTTGTCCTTTCGTTTCTTCTTCTTGCGAATAAATAGCTCTCGTAATGGTCCGGAATTCGTATGTATGGATTTCAGAATGAATATAGTAATCGTTTTAAGAAGGAAAGGGCAATGGTAAATCCTGATTTGTTAAATTACCAGAATACCCTGGAAAAGACCGAATCATCAAGAAATATTTTCTTGATATATTTTAAGATTAGTTAGAATGTAAGAGTCGTGTAAATGGCACATGATGACGGTATGTTCTGTGAATCATCACGTTCCATTAGAAACTCAACATGAATTAATGTAATATAATTACGTTGATCAAGTGTAATTATATTATACTAACTCACGCATCAGTTCCCAACACTACTTCAAAACATTCATTTTTGAATTCAGAAACTAACACAGTTTCTTTTATGTTGCAGATACTACGGAGAGATAAATGATCTCAGATAAGAATAGTTGTGAAAATATCTCCAAAGATATGGAGAATATGTATAATGGAAGATACGAAGATATCTTATAACATTTAAGATATGATGATGATGAAGAATATCTGTCTGTGAAGGTTTAGAATAAGGGATAATGTGTTTGCCAACGATTTCAGTAGACATTGAATCATTTGAATCCTTTGAAGGCAGATTTAGCCCCTGTGATTTGTCCACGGCTTCCTTCATACTTTGCTCAATCCGTTTTTCAGTACCAAATCCTTTCTTTTTCTGAGCTTTACCAACTCACTATCTTCTATCATCAAACTTTTGACCGTTTAGACCGTCTACCATTTTTATGTTTCCTCCGCATTTAATGCTATAATTTCTGAATTACCGGTTATCAATCCGAGGTGGGTTCCGAAGAATTTTGTTTTAGATGATTAAACGCTGGTGATAATATGATGGAATATGAAAGGTTCCCCAGTAACAATGACGAAAGGGCAACGTATCTATCGGGTTTATAATAAGACTGGTCCGACTGAAAAATCGAAGTTGACTTGTTGAAGCTGTGACAAAATTGGCTACTTTGAAAAGGAATTGAAATGTTGTTTTTGCTAATAGATGATAAGGGAATCGACACGGTTACGTGTTTAATTTTGGTTTCGAGAGTTTTTCAGGTACAAGACTTCGGATAATGTGTGGTTGGATCATCATCTCGATTGTTCAATGTTTGAAGTGTCTTCCGGAATTTTCGAAGGGTTTTAAATGCAGATTGTCATCGTCAATATTCAAAGGATGAAATCGTCATGACTCTCGGTTGATTCTCAAATCCTTCTAAGTGTTACGAATAAGAGTGATTTCTTATCACAGTTTTGAAGTCAAAGTATAGCTTCTAATTACGTAGGAATATAAGAGCGATGAATTCGATTATATCTTGAATTGAATTCTGAAATTTCAAAATCAGAATATGTAATCAGATTCGAATGAATATGATTGTTTTGATTTCTATAGAAGAATGTATATTATTATGAAAGTAGAGAGTATAGTTGATGATTGTTAAATCAGAATTGAAGAATGTAACATATTACTTGTGATTTTATATATTTCTCGGGTATTACCTACCCGTTAAAAAAATTCACAAATAATATTTCGAACAAGAATTTTCATTACAGTCTTTATGAAAATATATGTGGGTATATTTTCTTCAGATATAATACAAATTCAATGAGTTAACATCCTGTTAAACTCATTTTATTTCTGGATTGAATTAGAAAGGGATAATCTCTAAAACATTAGAGATTACATAATTTCCGTGAAGTATTTCAATAATGTACCTAATACTTTAGTACTTATTCTTATAGATATTTCCTTAGTGAATCATGCTGATGCTCATAGAACTGTTGCTAACTTCGCAAGATAAGGATATTGTTTTCCCGGTAAGTTTCGAATATACCAAGAATGAAAGTGTAAAATCAAACATGTTATTGAATGATACACTTGATTTATTATGAACCGGAGTTCATTAAGTTGAAACAGAGATTGTAGTTAACGATGATTAAGTTGTTAATGAAGGATGTACCTCATAAGATATTAGTAATATGAATTTAAACGAGTAGTATCTACTCTTTTTAAATTCATACTTAATAGCTTAGTACAGAAAGATTTATTATAATTTTAGAATTCATATATATATAAAATATATAATAATTCTTCAGAAGGGATGAGTTAATACTATATAACTCGTTGATACAACATATTCGTTGTCGATTGGTAACGATTTCCACAGTGATTCTTGAACTGATGGAATTTGTGATGTCATAGGTGTTGCTGATTCTGACAATGCTGAGGTTACTAACTATACTGGTGATGCTAACGGTACTGTTGTTGTTGATGATACTTCCGGTAATTGCTAGTGATGCTTGTATAACAAGTAAATCGCGCACCATCCTTGTTAGGGTTTCGATTCTTCCTTGACTCTTTTTGGTTCACTCATCTGATTTAGGGTTAGGGTGGAAATAGATAATCTCTAAAACATTAGAGATTACATAATCGCCGTAGAATATTTCTCCGATGAAGTTATGAATTAATACTTCATCGTTCGTTGTTGTTGGTACTCCTTGGTATCTATGATGCGTGTGATGTTGATATCCGAGGTATAGATTATGATGTTGAGGTGTGTGATGCGAATGCGATTGTTGATGGTGGTAATGGTACTGTTGATGTTAATGATAATGATACCGTTGATGCCGGTGATGCTGTTTGATGTCTAGAGTATTGAGGTTTGCGATGTTGATGTTTCTGGCGGTACTGGTTATGCTGCTGGTGCTGCTGATGGTGTTTGTAATCCTTGCATCATAAGCTCCAAAGCCGTCACGCGAGCGCGAAGTTCGTTAACTTCTGCTAGTACACCAGGATGATTGTCGGTTGGGACGAGCGGATAGATAAAATCTAAGATTTGATGTAGGATATAATCGTGACGAGATACTCTGGAAATGAGAGAGAAAATGGTTTCACGAACAGGTTCGCCGGTAAGTGCTTCAGGTTCATCGCCAATAGGGCAATTTGGTGGATGGAAAGGATCACCTTCTTCTTGTCTCCAATAATTGAGGAGGCTACGAACCCATCCCCATTTCATCCAGAATAGATGATGACTGATTGGTTGATCCATTCCGGTCACACTGCCTTCGGAGCTCGAATGGAAATCCATATCGGCATAACTGTCGGAATCTGAGGAGTTCGAACTGGTTGAGGGATCCATCTCGTATGATTAGGAAAAGGAGTTTTGGGTATGAAGTAGGTTGTAGAACTTAAATATGGTATTCTTCAATTACATAGTTTGCATATGTATATATAATACCAAAATCCCATAACTTACGGAGAATCTTTGAAAAATGTCAGTCAAAGTTCACAGTAATAGATATGCCAGGATAAGATTTCGTCTATACACTGTTATGCAATAAATGCAAGAAAAACGCGTCTAGACTTAAGAATGATAAGCAGGTAATTTCCTACAGATGATAAGTAGATGATTTTTGACACAAAATGATAAGCAAAACTTTTGACATGTAGACACGGTCGAAGTCCAGACTCACTAATGCATCCTAACGACTTATCAGTTAGACACACTAATGCAGACCTGGTTCGCTAAGACCACCGCTCTGATACCAACTTTAATGCCCCGTCCTAATCCATCCGGACGAAGTCCTTCTTGATTATAAACGATTCATAACAGTTGGTTACATCGCGAGGTACTTGACCTCTAAATGATACATTTTACAAACATTGCATTCGTTTTAAAAGACAAACTTTCCTTTACATCAAAAGTTAACAAGTATGCATACCATTTCATAATATCCAAACTATAAATGACCTAATCCGTCATTTACTTAATAATAATCTCTAATGAACTTCAACGACTCGAATGCAACGTCTTTTGAAATATGTCATGAATGACTCCAAGTAGTATCCTTAAAATGAGCTAATGCACAGCGGAAGATTTCTTTCAAACCTGAGAATAAACATGCTTTAAAGTGTCAACCAAAAAGGTTGGTGAGTTATAGGTTTAATTTCTTCATAAATCAAATCATAATAATAATAATAGACCACAAGATTTCATTTTTCATTTCCATAAATATCATTCTCATAGCAGGCATTTCGCATCGTACTAGAGATAAAAATCATTCATATGGTGAACACCTGGTAACCGAAATTAACAAGATGCATATAGAATATCCCCAATCATTCCGGAACAACCTCGGACCTGATTAAAATCGAAGTACTAAAACATCCGGTACTTTGGATGGGGCTTGTTGGGCCCGATAGATCTATCTTTAGGATTCGCGTGAATTAGGGTGTACGTTCCCTAATTCTTAGGCTACCAAGCTAAAAGGGGTGATATCCAAATTCGATAATTCAACCATAGAAAGTAGTTTCACATACTTGTGTCTATTTTGTAAAGCATTTATAAAACTGCATGTATTCTCATCCCAAAAATATTTAGATTTTTAAAAGTGGGACTATAACTCACTTTCACCGATTAACAATTCGTCGGGAATAGACTTGGCCACGGGTTGATTCACGAACCTATAACAATATATACATATATCAAAATATGATCGGAACATATTCACAATATTTTCTTTATTACGTGTTGATGATTTTTAGTTGTCCAGTTAGCGGTCCGATGTCAGAAGTCCAATAGTCCGATAGTCCAATAGTATAAATATATATATAAATATAAATGCGTATATTGTGTTAGAATTCACTAACACTATAATATATTGTCTTAATATAGTAAGACACATAATATGTATATTGTCTGAAGCAATCCGCGACCCATTGTATACATGTCTCAGGCTCGATCACAACTCAAAGTATATATATTATGTTGGAATCCACTTCGACCCACAGCTAACTCGCAATTACTGCCAATGGTGTCTTATAGTTCGTTCCAATAATATATATAGAAGAAGTCAAAATGATATGTCAAAACGCTGTATACGGATCCACGGTGATCAAGTCATATATATATATGGTGCCTTACGATCTTTATTAAGACTATAATATATTGTCGAAGAACTTAATCAAGACTATTATAAATTGTACATCCATAAGTTTGGGGAACAAGACATGTATAAATACATGTAGGATACAAGGTAAGTTAGCTAGGATAAGGTTAGCTTCCATTTTTATTAATCAAAACCGTGGCTAAAAACAAGCAAAAATATCCAATTTTGTTTTACCCATAATTTCTTCGTTACAAATCCGTTTTGAGTGATTCAACTTGCCATAGTTTTGTATCAAACCATTATTTATTAATCTAAACAGAAAAAAAATATGTTTATAGTCGAAAATACAGCTTAGGTGTCAAATACAAGAAGATAGTCATATCCGTCGTAAGAACGACATCTTGATGACTCTTTTGAAAAACATACTTCCAATTTGAGTTTAACCATGGATTTTGGATATATTTCATATCCATATAAAATAAGATTTTTCACCAAAGGAAATCTTTTAATTCAAAGTTCAATATAGATTTTTAAAATCAAACCCAAAACAGCCCCCGATGATCTATGACGGCGTATGTTCAGTTTTAAGGTGTTCTTCGTGTTTACAAGTTTTATATCCTTATGTTAGCTTGACATACTGTCATAATACATGTGTTGAAGTATTTTAAAAGTCAAGTTAGAAGGGTTAAATTTATTTGCGAACAAGTTTAGAATTAACTAAACTATGTTCTAGTAATTACAAGTTATAATCTTCGAATAAGGTAGCTTTATATAAATAAACTGAATGATGTTATGAACATCATTACTACCTCAAATATAGTAGGTAAACCTACTGTAAGTGACAAGAAATGATCTAGCTTCAAAGGATCCTTGGATGGCTTGGAAGTTCTTGAAGTAGAATCATGACACGAAAACAAATTCAAGTAAGATTTTCACTCGAAATAAGATTGTTATAGTTATAGAAATTGAACCAAAGTTTTAATATGATTATTACCTTGAATTAGAAAGATAACCTACTGTAAGAAACAAAGATTTCTTGAGGTTGGATGATCACATGAAATGGATTAGCAAGATTGGAAGTAAACTAGTAAATTTGGAAGTGTTCTTGATGTGTTCTTGAGTAATTGTTTTTATGATGATTATAGGTAATAACCAAAACTTGTATTTGATGATATTTGCTGGAAAAATAGTAACTCATACGTTCATAAAAGAGTGTGTGTGATTTGAGAGAGAATTGGGAAGAAAATTGGAAGTGAAATGAAGTGAAAGGTGAGTGGTGAGTGGGGTTAAAAAGAGTTCTTGTTTGTTGGCTAGCTCATGGTAGAAGTTAAATTTGATTTTGTCATGAATGACATAATCAAGAGAGGAATCCCATGCTAGTTCCTATTGGTATATACATTTTAACTGAGTCGTTAAGTCATCGTTAGTCGTTACATGTTTTGATTTGTTTAGAAGTCCTTAAGTTAACGATCTCATTTAATCTTGTTAATCTATTGTTTATTATATCAAATGAGATGTTAAATTATTATACTATCATGTTAACATGATATAAGAATATATCTTATTATGATATATATACATTAAAATATCGTTACAACGATAATCGTTACGTATATGTCTCGTTTCGAAATTCTTAAGTTAGTAGTCTTGTTTCTACATATGTAGTTCATTGTTGACACACTTAATGATATATTTAATTATCATTTTATCATGTTAAACATATATATTTATTCATATATGTAACATTATGTCATATACCACTTATAGCGTTCGTGAATCATCGGTCAAACTGGGTGATCAGACATTTACATAAATTCCGTTTCAATTAACCAAGTCTTAACAAGTTTGATTGCTTAACATGTTGGAAACATTTAATCATGCAAAATATAGTTTCAAAACTTTCGAGACTCAACATTACATATTTTGCTTATCGTGTCGGATACATATAAAGATTAAAGTTTAAATTTGGTTGGAAATTTCCGGGTCATCACACCGACGACCTAGTAGAGATATTTTGTTTAGGTGAGGAAGAGGATGTAGAGTGTGAAGAGGTCAAAGCGGTAGAATTAGCGGTAGCAAGTACAATGGATTCTAGGTTGCCACCATGGACTCATAAATATGAGCCACTTCCTAAATCTATTGATACTAACACGAGACCTTCGTTAGAGTCACCACCAACTCTTGAGTTAAAACCCTTACCGTCTCATTTGAAATATGCATTTTTGGGAACTAACGGCACTTTGCCAGTTATTATTGCTTCAGATTTGACAGGTTTGCAGGAAAAGGCTTTGATGGAAGTTCTTCACAAGTACAAGGCTGCAATAGGGTGGACAATAGCTGATTTGAAAGGGATAAGTCCCTCGGTATGCATGCATAGGATAGTTACTGATCCGGAGGTTAAACCTGCTCGCGACACACAACGCAGGTTAAACCCAAATATGCAGGAGGTGGTAAAAAAGGAAGTTCTTAAGTGGTTGGATGCAGGGATAATTTTCCCTATCTCAGACAGTCAGTGGGTGAGTCCCACACAAACAGTGCCAAAGAAAGCAGGGATAACAGTGATGGAGACTGAGGAAGGTGAAAAGATCACAACTCGTCCCGTGACGGGTTGGCGGGTATGTATCGACTATCGGAAGTTAAACGCCTCCACTTCAAAGGATCACTTTCCTTTGCCATTTATTGATCAGATCATCGAGAAATTGTCAGGTCAGAAGTTCTATTGTTTCTTAGATGGGTATTCGGGTTATAATCAAATACCTATTCATCCTAATGACCAAGAGAAAACGACTTTTACTTGTCCATATGGAACCTATGCTTTTAGGCGTATGCCTTTTGGTTTATGTAATGCACCCGCGACTTTTCAAAGGTGTATGATGAGCATTTTTTCTGAATTAATAGGTGAGTCGTTAGAGATTTTTATGGATGACTTTTCGATTTTTGGCAAATCTTTTGAGTCATGTTTGAGTATGTTAGAAAAAGTTTTGAAAAGATGTACCGAAACCAACCTAGTCCTTAGTTGGGAAAAGAGTCACTTCATGGTTAGGGAGGGGGTAGTTTTGGGACATATTGTGTCTGAACGGGGATTTGAAGTCGATAGGGCAAAGGTTCAACTTATTTCTACCCTACCTTACCCGACCAATGTTAAGGGAGTGAGATCGTTTTTAGGTCACGCGGGTTTTTACCGTAGGTTCATCAAGGACTTTAGTGTCATTTCTAAGCCATTATGTAATTTGTTACTAAAGGATGCACCCTTGGACTTTGATGACCAATGTAAAGAAGCTTTTAACACCCTTAAGCGAAAGTTGACCGAAGCACCCATCTTACAGTCACCCGATTGGACCAAACCTTTTGAAATGATGTGTGACGCTAGTGATTATGCAGCAGGGGCTGTTTTGGGACAAAGAGTTGATAGGAAGCCGGTAGTGATTTATTATGCTAGCAAGACGTTTTCGGATGCCCAAATCAATTATACCACTACCGAGAAAGAGTTGTTAGCAGTTGTGTTTGCCTTAGACAAGTTTAGATCATATTTATGGGGGTCTAAGGTAGTAGTGTTTTCGGACCATAGTGCTTTAAGGCACTTGCTTGAGAAGAAAGAGTCTAAGCCTAGATTGATTAGGTGGATATTGTTACTACAGGAATTTGATTTGGAAATACGGGATAAAAAGGGTATAGAAAATGTAGTAGCTGACCATCTATCTCGGATACCCCCACCACCATTTGATCCTACTAAACCGATCCAGGAGAACTTCCCGGACGAATGTTTGTTTAGTGTTTTGCAGGTACCTTGGTTCGCTCATATTGTTAACTATTTGGTGACTAACAAGATACCGGAACATTGGAGCAAGCAAAAGAAGGATTACTTTTTGTCACAAGTTAAGTATTATATTTGGGAGGATCCGGTTCTTTACCGAATTGGACCCGACCAAATCATTAGGAGGTGCGTGGCGGAGGATGAGCATAAGGACATACTAGCTCATTGTCATACTTTTGCATGCGGAGGACACTATGGGGTAAAGAAAACCGGGTACAAAGTACTCGATTCAGGTTTCTTTTGGCCTTCTATTTTTAAAGATGCATTTGAATATGTCAAAAATTGTGCTAGGTGTCAGAAAATGGGGGGAATATATAGACGTAATGAAATGCCCATGAACCCGATTTTGGTTTGTGAAATTTTTGATGTATGGGGTATTGATTTTATGGGACCTTTTCCCCCGTCTTTTGGTTTTGAATATATTTTGGTAGCCGTGGATTATGTCTCCAAATGGGTGGAGGCTGAGGCTACACGAACAAATGACCACAAAGTTGTCCTTAAATTTGTCAAGAAAAACATTTTTTGTCGTCATGGTGTACCTAAGGCCATAATTAGTGATGGGGGTTCACATTTTAAGAACTCCTACTTTGCTAAACTCTTAAGGGATTATGGGGTAAATCACCGTATTGCTACGCCTTACCACCCCCAAACAAGTGGACAAGTGGAGGTATCCAATAGGGAATTGAAAAGAATTCTAGAAAAAACCGTAAATCCTAATCGCAAAGATTGGTCTCTACGACTAGACGATGCGCTTTGGGCTTATCGGACAGCTTTTAAAACCCCTATTGGTACTTCACCTTATCGACTTGTTTATGGAAAGGCATGTCACTTACCTGTTGAGATTGAGCATCGTGCAGAATGGGCTATTAAACAGGTGAATATGAGTTTAGATGAGGCAGGAAATGCGAGAAAGTTGGAATTGACAGCACTAGAGGAGCTTAGACGTGAAGCATATGAAAGTTCAAAGATTTATAAAGAGAAAACGAAAGCTTTTCATGACAAGCAAATCAGCAGAAGGACGTTTGAAGTGGGGCAAAGTGTGTGGTTATTCAACTCTAGGTTAAAGTTGTTTGCGGGTAAGTTGAAAAGTAAATGGAACGGTCCTTATGTGGTTACTAAAGTTACCCCGTACGGGGCAATTGAGATTAAAGATCCGAAAGGTGGGGAACCGTTCTTGGTTAATGGGCAACGGTTGAAGATTGCTACCGGGTTGTCACTTGATGATGCTAAAGTAGTTGAAACAATCCGATTTGAACCCGGGCAAAGGCAACAACTTAGGGTGATTAGAGTGAATGAGGCGAGAAAAGGAGATAGTAGAGAGAGTGTTGACTCATGGTTGGATCAAAATGTTTCTATTAACCATGTACCCGATTTTGTTGAGTGGGAAGATGATGGGCGATTTGATGATGCGCCCGAGGATGCGGTGTCCGAAGTTATTTCGGATGAATGTTTTGATGATCTTTATGAGGAGTTACCTTTGGATGAGAGTGCATGCAATAAACCGGTGATTCTTTACCAAGAAGATGACCCGGGCGAGATACTATTCGAGTTAAGTATTATAGGGGTGTTACCTCACTTTGTGAGTAGTCATCGTGAGTTTAAGGTGATAGCTGATTCGGGGTCTTCGATTAACATAATGTCATATGAGACATACAAGCAACTTTTTCATGGTTCATGTTCGTTGTGTAAGTTGAAGAAATCCGATGCTGAAATCACACTCGGGAACAATACTACATGTAGGGCACTTGGGGTAGTTAAGAGGGTTATGGTTAGCATAAAAGGTATTTTCATTGAGGCACCGTTCACTGTTTTCGACATGCCGACGGATCACGATGTTCCATTGCTAGTAGGTAGGGGATTCATTTCAACCGCGGGTGGTAAATTAGACCCGGGGGCGGGATGTATCACTTTTGAAGGAGGAGATGGACCGTTTAGGTTTTGTAATTCAGAAAATATGCGTTTTCCTTCAGCCTATGTGGTAGAAAGAGAGTTTGATGAAGATTATTGTAGGAAGATTAAGGTAGAAAAGAATGAAGCAAGCAAGGAGGTCGTTGAAAATGTTGAAGATGACACGATAGAGATAGATGGAAGCTGTCAGAATGATAAGTGTGGGAGCATCTCCCATGATCAACAAGTGGATGTCGAGGAAAGTAGTGAGGATTTGAAGGAAGTTGAAAGTTTAGGTGTTAATGTGGTTAAGGAAACTCCGGAGATAGATAAGGGAAAAGCGGTAGATGTAGACGAGATTCGAAGGACACTTGAGAGTATGTGGGGTAAGAAGAACACGGATAGATTCATGAACAATACCAAGAGTTCTTTCGTTGATGACGAGGGTTGGACAATTGAAGTAGAGTATGTTGAGCCTCCGAAATGTGAATATAAGCCTCGTATTAAGTATAGGGATCCGGGTGAGTTTTTTGTTATTTGTCACTTCAAGAATAAAGGGGCTTACCGAACATTGCTAGATTCGGGTGCGAGTGTTAACATGATGCCAGTTCGAATTGCAAAAGAATTAGGCATTCGAGAGTTGGTTCGGACTACTACAAATATTCGAATGGCTAACCAAACGATTGATGATCCAATTGGGATTGCGGAGGATGTTCGTTTTACTATTCATGGTATTGGGTATAGGGAAGATTTCTTCATCATGGATTGTGAACCGGATGAATTCACGCCACTCATATTGGGACGAGGATTTCTAACAACCGCGAGAATGACTTTAGATTTTGATGCGCGAACGTTGACGATTAGAGATCGAGATAGTATGCTCACGTTTAGCATGGAGGATGGATTCGGCTTCGGTAACAAAGGAGCCGATGATTCGGATGAGAACTAAGGCGGAAGAGGAGTCGAGTGCACGACTCCATTAAAAATACGCACAACCTTGTAAAGTTTGTAAGTTTTTGTTTTTGTTTTGTACATGCGGGCGGGGCAAAGAACCAAAATGGTGAATTTTAAAACGGGAACGGTTTAAAAGACTATCTCTAACTTTTTGCATTGAGGACAATGCAATGCTTAAAGTGTGGGAGGGGGTCAAGGTTTTTATTCCCTAAAATGTTTTGTAAAAAGGAAACGAGAAAAACGGAAGTTTCGTGCGAAAATATGGCGAAAATTGAAAAAATTAAAAACTGAAAAATGCTGATTGATGGCGTAAATTACGCCATCCTGGGCGTAATTTACGCCTTTGTTATGTTAAAATTCAGTCACAAGTTGAGGTGGAGGCGTAAAATTACGCCTACTTTTTACGCCCAAAATTACAAAGGCGTAATTTACGCCAGTACCGGCGTAATTTACGCCTGACCAAAAATTCAGGTGCCGTTTTTTTTAGTTTAAATTGGGTGAGAAATTTTTTTTTTATTTAAAACCCACGACTTAGGCAGTCACACACGAACACACACACTTCCAAACCCTAATTTTCTTCATCTAAACAACAAATCTAAGCTTGAATCATCACCAATTCGTTATAACACCTTAATTAAACATCTAAATCATTCTCAAATCATTCAAATTGGGTTTAATTGGTGTTCTTGGGTAAAAATCAAGTTTGGGGGTTTTGGTTGGCAAGTTCAATTCTTCAAGTAATCGTTCAATTCGTGTGTTCTAATCATCAAGGTAATCATTATTCTTGTGTTTTTCATTGTTTTTCATTGTTAATTCAAGGTTTTTGTTATGTTCATGTTTATGTGCTAGGGTTAGGCCGAATTAAACATGTTTATGTATTGTTTTTGTTCTAGCTTGTGTTATTTGTGCTTAAATATGTCAATGTAGTTTGTGTGCATGATTAATTTGAAGGTTAGGGTTAAAACTTGTTAATTGCTTCCAAGTAGTTGACTAGGGTTGACTTTGACCAAGAATTGATAATGTTAGTGATTTGAGTTGTGTGTTTCTAAGTGTCAAGTGATGTTTGTTAAGTGTCAATGTGATAATGTTCGGGAACTAAGTTCATAGTTTTTGTTAAATTGATGATTACCATGAGTATGTGATTGATACTTGAGCAAAGGAGTTGACTAGTGTAAATGTTAAGATGAAACATGTTGAAATAAGTGTTTGTGGTTGAATTAAGTAGGCAAGGTTGATATGTTAGTACATGAGATTAGGAATGACATATATTGCTTGTGGTTTTCATGTGATATTTTGAGCAATAACATGGGTAGTGTTTTGTTAAATACTAACAAGTTTGTTGAGTTATGTACTTGCAGAAAATGTTGAAAGGACTTAAAAGAGGGCGTGGTAGTAACCAAACTTGGGCACAGAAATGGGAAGACAAGAAATGGTTAAGCGAGTTGCCTTATGAGGTGCAGGTTAAGTTATATGCTGAGAAAAAGGAGCAACTTTTAAGGAATGCCTTTTGTGAAAGGTTTATCACCTCCAGTGAGTGGAGGAAATACGGGGTGTTTAAAGTGTTTGTCGATTGGGGTTGGAGTGCTATGCTCCAACCGGTTCAATGTGGGTTCCCGCAAGCACCACTAGGGATTTCTTGGGAGATAACTTTTTCCAATCAAGTGTTTCAATGGATGTCCACCTTGAAATGGATTCCCGGGGACAATTTTCCGGCAACGTTAATCTTGGAAGGCAAAGTGGGTAACACAGTGGTTCCGCTTACCATGGAGACTTTCAATGAGCTTGCCCATCCCGACATTCGGTATGATTCGGGTATTCTTATTCAGGGAAAAGATGCATATGATTACCCTACTGAGAAACAGTTGTTTGAGGTTCCCGCTGATCAATATGCTCGTGTATTAAGGACATTGTTTCATGTTGACCGACCTGACATTGAAAATTTTGAGTTAGAAAGAAGCAAGTTAAGAATCATTCCAAAGTTGTTGTCAACCGTGATGCATTAAAACATTTATCAACGCAAAAGTGATCTTCTTCATGTTCGAACTTATGAGTTACCGTTGTTGTATGCTATGGTGACCAATTCGATGGTGCCTTCTTCTCGGTTGGTTATGATGACGTGGATATGGGAATGTCGACAGCAACTTAAGCAAAGGGCGGTGATCCCTTATATGAGATTCTTATCGTTTTTCTTGTGGAGAAAGGGAGCACTTTCTAATCACCCCAGGGGTACTAAGGAAACAATGATGTATGTTAAGGAGAATGTGGCGGGGTTACAGTTTATGAGAGAAGGAGCGGGTTATGTGATTGAGAATCCGGCTTATTTGGAAAGGTATAGATATGAGGTTAATGATGATAATCTTCCACCGGAGGAAGAAGAGTATGCTTCGGAGGATTCAGATGAGCGGATCAGGCGACAGGCGGTTGAGTTAGAAGACAGGGAGGATCCGGATTTTGACCCTCATGGTGAGGGCTCGAGTAGAGGCAGGCGTTTTATTCAGGTTGATGAACGAGAGTGGGCAAGAATGGAGGAACAGCAGGGTACCCTCATGGATTTGATGAGAGCTCACATTTTTATGACTGAGCGCTATCAACAGGAGGTGTTTGAGAGTGATAACCGGAGGCGACAGTATGATGATTTGGTGCATAATCGGCCCGTTACACCATATTATGAGCCGATTGATTACACTACTTATGCCTCGGGATCTACACCCGGGATGGGATATGTGGCCCCACCGGCACCTTCTATTGCACCACCTTTGTTTTATCAGCAGCCTACACCATTGCCATCAGAGATGGAGAGAGTTCGGGAAGAAGGGAGAAAGTCGGTGTATGACATGGCACCGTTGGCGAAGAGTATGTTTGAGAGTATTTTTGGTCCCGATACCCGAATGGAATGAGCCTCTCTGATTTTATCAGGTCCTGTGCTCCGTCTGTAATAAACATGTACACTTTACTTTTCTTTTATTTTTCTTTTATTTGTATTTTTACTTTTATTATTTTTATTTTTAGTAGTTAAATGAACTTTGTGGGTATGTTCGCTATAAGCCCTCACGAGACAAAACTCGTCCACCCGAGCTATCGGGTGGTTTAAAGCGGGATCCCTCCGTAAACGGGCTAGTTAGTTTTTACTTTTTCTTTTGTTTTTGTTTTGTGAGAATAAAAATTGGATGGAAGGAAACATGTTGTGAGATGAAATGGGAGATTGGTGTCATTGTGAGCCGAGTGGTATTTTGGGAAGTTGCTTTGTAATCACCGGGTAATATTGTTCTTTTTCTTTCTCCTTGTCTAATTTCCTCACTTAAGCTAACATAACTTTTTAACATGCGTACGAGGACGTAGCATGATTTAAGTGTGGGGGGGAGGAAGGAAACTTGCACATTTGGCTTAGCTTGAAAATGTTTGTTGTTTAAAGATTTATATCTTAAATGGTTTTAAATGGCCTAGGTGGTAAAAAAATTTGAAAAATTTTAATTTCAAGGCTATAATCAAGATGTTGACCCATGAGAGTAACCTTAGTGATTAGGGATTTAATTTGAAATTTCTTTGAAGTTTTGGTTTTGGCCGGTGAGGAATGATAGTTTTAGGCATTTGACCTTGTTGACTTTGACTAGTAACTTTAAGGAAATACACTCTTATGGGAAATGAAAAGATTGAAAAGAAAAAGAAAGAAAAGATCCCCAAAGTTGTATGCTAGGTAACATGGATGATAAAGAAACACGTTAGGAGTTTTCTTTTTGAACCAATTCTTTTTATTTTTGCAGCCAGTCTACCCAGGTCATTAGTACACAAATTGTGTGCTAGAATCAATTAGTGACCATTAGCAGCCTAAACCTTTAGAAAAGTGATATAAAAAAAAAGAAGCAAACCAACTTCCCATTCCTACCCTTATTTTTGGTTATTGATGTTGAATTAATCTTACTTTATCTTGTTTAGATTTGGTAACGCTAGGTGACAATGCAACTCATTTTTACTAAGATGTAATTAGGTTAAACTAGCATGACAAGCACAACTAGCTATTATGTTACATTGTTTGTGGCTTTTTGATCAGTTTGACTCAAAGTGGTCTCCGGGGTTCCACAATGGAGTCCACGATTTACTCACTAGTATAAAGTGTATAACAATGATGACAGTCACCAATGCAACACTTGTAGAGTTTACTCTTCCCTAAGCAAAGGTCGAAAGGAGGTACTTTATATCACAAGCTTTGACAATGATATTCACCACACCCAACACCCATTATCCACGTTACATACATATATATATATATATATATATATATATATATATATATATATATATATATATATATATATATATATATATATATATATATATATATATATATATATATATATATATATATATATATATATATATCATTGTCATCATCTCCGCATAGTTACCATTACATCCCAAATGTTCTCAATGTTTCATATGTTATGAGCTAGTTCATTAAGTTAGTGATTATTGTGAAAAAAAAAAAAAAAAAAAAAAAAAATTATGGAAAGGAGGAAGTGAAAGAGACGAATCTGAAAATTATATGCCAAAAATTGTGAAACGATTGCTCAAAAGCATGGACCACTGAGGCATAGAAAAAAAAATGAATAAAAAGAGAGTAGAAGAAGAGTATGCCAAAAATTGTGAAACGAGTGCCTTATAAAGCATGGACCACTGAGGCATAAGATTCGGTCTCGATGAAATGTCAAGTAAGAATGTAAATCTCCTTTTAGCCTACACCTTCCATGAATGCCTCGCACAAATGGGCAATGTAACCACTAACCACTTCACCGAGCTTGTGATATGGGGTATTTCCAATTAGACTTAGGGGGTTCATTGGTGTCGGGACTTAGAAGGTATGCACTTAGTACTAGTGTAGACAAGGGCATGAGTTTGGCTAATTGAGAA
This sequence comes from Rutidosis leptorrhynchoides, assembly GCF_046630445.1. Classification (NCBI taxonomy): domain Eukaryota; kingdom Viridiplantae; phylum Streptophyta; class Magnoliopsida; order Asterales; family Asteraceae; genus Rutidosis; species Rutidosis leptorrhynchoides. The sequence goes on from NC_092343.1 coordinate 234,464,203, forward strand.
GTTAAGGAGGACAAAAACACAAACATGTGCACAATTCTAGTTATAATTGACATTCCGGTTTAATTTAATTTATCTTAGTACGAATGAGGGTCACGTTAAAATTTCTAAACTTTATAAAGTTTGCTTGGTTCAACATTCGTAACCGTTTTACACCATTTTTTATTTGAGTCATGACCAACCCAATGAAATTAATCCGGATTTAATTTAACCCATGTTGTGTTTCTTTTGACATGTTACTTAGATACATTTATTTTGATCTTAAAAAGAATAAGTGCGGATTATGAAAGTTGTAAGATTAATTGTTTGATTTAGTGCTAAGCTTTGACCCATATGATGATTTAAGGAAAATGTTTGAGGATTATGAGGATATGATTGATGGAGGAATAGTGAAAATAAGGAAATGATTTGTGATAAAAGAAGTTATGATTGAAGGTTTTGAAAGATAAAAGTTATTTGCGGTTTTGAGTGATTAACCCATTTCGTATGAACATCTTGACTTATGGTTAATTTCGCTTGTGAAAAATTGTTTGATTTAATGCCACCTAGGTGTTATTGTTTTGTAGCGAAAAACAGATTTGCTTGAGGACAAGCAAAAGCCAAGTGTGGGGGATTTGATCGTTCCTTAATTGTCACGATTATTTCTAATTAATTACGCGAAATTAACGTTACGCAAGTAAACAAGGAGATACTTTTATGAGGATTTGTATGTTTACAGGTATTAAAGACATTGGGGCAAAAAACGGTGCAAAAATGGTGATTTAAGTGAAAGATAGTGAAGATGGATGTGATTTGGAAAAACAAAAAGGATCTCCAGGATTAACAAAGGCGTAATTTACGCCATCCTGGGCGTAAATTACGCCAACACTCAGATACGAATCAGAATTTTAGTGATTTGGGGGCGTAAAAATACGCTGGCCAGAAAAAGCAAAGGCGTAAATTACGCCTGACCCGGCGTAATTTATGCCAGTACAAAAAATCTGGTGCTGGGAAATACGAAATTTAGCTTTTGGATAAGATTTCTTAACCCCTATTTAAGGAGATCATTAGGGTTACGAATTCTACACTTTTTCTACCAGTTTTTGCAGCAGAGAACACCTACAAACACCAAAAATCATCAATCAATTCACCATTCGTTCAAGATTCAAGTCAAGATCAAGGTCCAGATCATCATGCAAACATCAAGGATTTTGTGGATTCTCACCACCATCATGCTTGGCTAGTTTCTTTAACTTTATTCCTTCCATGAACAATTAATACATGTATTTACTCATTCAAGTTTGTGTGATTTATGATATTATGAAACTTCAGTCTGTTGAATTGTAATGTTATGAATCGATTATTTGTTGATCAATGCAAGTTTGTTGATTGTGATTGTTGCAAGTTGAATCATAGTGACTTAACATTTTGTGCTGAATCCACTTAGTGTTAAATTAGATTAGGGATAAAGACAAGGTGTTTAGGTTGCATGATTCAATCTCAAAATAGTTAGAGTTAATAAACTTAAGAAGATCTTGTCTATGAGACTTGTTTAACAAATAATGAGCACAATACTTGTTTGAGTTGAATGCATATTAGATTGGGATTGTGAAGGAATAAAGGTTTTTAATCCATTGCTTACAACTTTTCGTTTAATTCGCTGTTTAGCTACTTAAGTTACATTTTAGCAAATTCTCTAGTTTTTAATATAGTTAAGTTAGTTAATCAAACCATAAACTCTGGAAATTGCTTGCTTGTTAACCATAACTTCCCGTGGAACGAATCCTGCTTACCCTAGCTAAGTTAGAGTAATTAGGCTATTTTTGACCGGCCCTTCGACACCGATCACTCCCGAGTTGAATGAATGGTTTTGTATTTTGGCACCGGTTGTCCTATATTTTATATACATGTGTTCAGCCGTGGGGGAGTAAAGACCGGCACAGAGGTTCTATATTTTGAAGGCACATGTATTCAGCCGTGGGGTGTAAGACCGGCACAGATGGTTACTATTATATTTTGGAATCCTCACCAGGTGTTCTTCATATGAATGATATTTTGTTTGTGCAGTTGGAATGGGACTTCTGCACGAGTTTATTATACTTAAAGTCTTGTGGTCTATTAAAATGATGAAAATGAAATGTTTACTATAAACTAATGAACTCACCAACCTTTTGGTTGACACTTTTTAAGCATGTTTATTCTCAGGTTTGAAAGAAATCTTCCGCTATGCATTAGCTCATTTTAAGGATATTACTTGGAGTCATTCATTACATATTTCAAAAGACGTTGCATTCGAGTCGTTGAAGTTCATTAGAGATTAATATTAAGTAAATGACGGATTAGGTCATTTATAGTTTGGATATTATGAAATGGTATGCATACTTGTTAACTTTTGGATGTAAAGGAAAGTTTGTCTTTTAAAACGAATGCAATGTTTGTAAAATGTATCATTTAGAGGTCAAGTACCTCGCGATGTAATCATATGTTATTGTATTCGTCCCAATGGATTGGGTCGGGTCGTCTCAGTTTCAAACCTTCTCTTTTTTTCTGAGCTTTACCAACACACTGTACTTCATCATCAAACTTTTGACTGTTAAAGTCATTTACAGTTTTTGCTGCTTCATCAGCATTCTCAAGGTTAATGAATCTGAATCATTGATTATCAATCTGAGGTGTTTTCAAGAATTTTAAGCGTTGATCGCAGGATGTAACCGTCAATGGATCTAACGGTTGACGAAGAAATGTTGTAAATTTCAAAAGTAATGAATGATAGTTTCGGTGGTTTGATGTGATAATTCATCACAGAATACGAATGAATACAATTCATGAGAATCGGAATTGAAAAATGTACAGTGTAACATATTAATGTGAGATATAAATATTTCTAGGGTATTACCTACCCGTTAAAATATTTTCACAATTAACAGTTTGTACAAAAGAGTTTTAATTACAGTCTTTATGAAAATATACGTACATATATATTTTCCTTCAGATGTAATCATGGATTTAATGAGTTAATATAATATTAAACTCATTTGATTTATGGTTGGAACGAGAATGAAAAAATTTATTATTGTTCCAAACTATATATATATATAAAGTATACATATATAATTCTTTAGGAAGAATGAGTCAATATACCTTAACTCATTATAACTAATATTCCTTGGTATCTATGGGGCGTATGATGTTGATATCCGAGATACTGAGTGTGATGTGGGTTGTAGATGTTGTTGTTGGTGAAGCTGATGTTGTTGGTGGTGATGCTGATGGTACTGGTGGTGCTGGTTATGCTGCTGGTGTTGCTTATGGTACTTGGTTAGTAGGTGTGAGCCTAGCTTCCAAATCGTGCACTGTTTCCTCTAGGGTTTCTACTTTATGCTCGAGTCTATGGATTTGTTCTACCCATTTCTCTATAAGGTTTGTCAATTCTTGATATTTAGTTCGAAGTCTTCTAACTTCTTCTAATAATCCTATCTGATTAGAATTCGGGAGTAGAGGACGAATACCGTCGTTGGTTACATCGAGTCGACCTTCGAGGCGGAAAATCCTTGCTAAAAGAGTGAAAACGGTATTGCGAACAGGTTCGCCGGTAAGCGGATCGAGTACTCCGACGTTTGGTGGTAAGTTTGGCTCGTGATAAGGAGTACCTTCTTCATTTCTCCATAGGGTGAGTATTTTGCGAACCCATCCCCATTTTCTAAAGAAATCACGGTAATTAATCGGTGGGTGTGCTCCTGTCACGCTATCTTCGGAGCTAGAAGAACTTGAGGAATTAGGTGAGAAATCCATATTATGTGTTTGGAATAGGGTTTGATATGAAATGGGTGTTGAATATTGAATGATATATTCATCTCCTTGAATATGTATATATAGCAGAAAGATTTCCGTAATTTACGGAGGAAATTTAGGAAAAGTGTTAGACAAGGTCTATTTGGAATAGATATGCTAAGATATGATTTGTCTATACTCCAATAATGGCAGTATGACGTGTCGAGATTATAAAATGGTAAGTATGGAATCTAATAATTTTTCGATTAAAGACTTTCAATTCGTATACTGTGATAACCCAATGACATTTCCCGGTTCGCAAACCGATGCATAAAGGCATAAGGCATATAGGTACGTGATATAACAGGGAGTTATATACGTTTGAGTATGAATTATAGGAGTTTCAAAAATCTTGGATAATATTTCATGTAATACATATGTAATACACAAAACCAGGATAGATGACTAAGTGAGTTGTTCTTAATAAGTTCACCACTTATTAAGTGCGTAAGTGACTAAGTGTTGTATGATCACTATAGTCAGGTTTGATTTTGTGCACCATACCCAAACATCTATGCCACCGCCGAGTCACTTGAATGATCAATTGTTACCGGTTGGCCCAGGAATTCTCGACCAAAATCTAAGTTTGGCATTCGAAATCCACAAGCGTCCCATAGTGGTACCAAGGATCACCCTAGGCCTTAAGTAGCGTTGACGTTTGAGTAATTTCACATTATCGTGTATGTTATAATCCTAAGATTTAAGTATAGTTTCTAAGATATAGTGTATCATTTATCAATTAAAGGCAACAATTAAAGGCACTATGGTCAAGGAAAGTTGTAGTCCTACATTGCTAAGGTACCTAATTGTATAAGGCACACATAAAATGCAATCCTGGTTCTCTACAACAGCCTGGTTTGCTCTGATACCACTCTGTCACACCCCCAGTTAGGGCCTGGGTGAAATGTGACTTAATATCAAAATATACCAGCATATTATAATAGTGAGAACAATACTAAATGAGAAAATGAACTTTATTGAGTGTGCAGCGGAAAATAAATTGCCGTTACCATGGAATTAAGTAAATGTTTAAATGCAGTAGTAATAAATGCAATATCTCTTGATCCTATTTCCAAGTAGCATCATATAAGCAGTAAGTAAGAAAGCTTGATCAGTCAGCACCTGAGACAAAACATGCTAAAGTGTCAACCAAAAGGTTGAGTGAAGTTCATAGGTTTAACAAAAGTAGTTATTGTTGTTTTTAGACCACAAGATTTAGTTTGTAAAGTTGATCTCGCAAGATCAAAAGAAATAGTTATGCCAATTCGTGATATTTAAACTAAACGATAGTATGCCCCATGACAAGAAAGTTCTACTTGTCGGTTTAATTTCATTACCAAGCAATACAATGATAACGTCAAATGTATCGGGGACGTTACTCCCGATAGGCCTACCCCCAATAATTAAGTTTGCAATCAACGAGCAATTAAAAATATCACTGTAGGGACTTAGTCGGACATAGCCGGGTATAGCATAGTTTTAACAGTTGGTACTTGTGTCTAAATTGTAAAAAATAAAAACAGCATGTGTCTCACCCCAATAAAAGTAAGTAAGTTGTGCACAATAAAGAGTGGGGCTATGAATTCACCTTAAATAGCAGTTGAAGTATTCCAAGCAAGAAAGGAAAGTAAAGCAAGTAAGTGATCGGGATATCAACTAGAAGTAGTTCTTTAAGAGTGAAATGAGAGATTAAGGTGTAAGTTTGAAATGAGAAATGTATGTGGTATTTATAGTTGAAAATGTTAGGTAAAAATAAAATAAAATAAAATAAGTAAATCTTAAAAGTTAAAATAAGAAAAAGTAGTTTGTATTTTTATTAAAAGTAAAATCTTAAAAGTTAAAATATGAAAAAGTAGTTTGTATTTTTATTAAAAGTAAAATCTTAAAAGTTAAAATATGAAAAAGTAATTTGTATTTTTATTAAAAATAAAATCTTAAAAGTTAAAATATGAAAAAGTAGTTTGTATTTTTATAAAAAGTAAATCTTAAAAGTTAAAATATGAAAAAGTAGTTTGTATTTTTATTAAAAGTAAAATCTTAAAAGTTAAAATAAGAAAAAGTAGTTTGTATTTTTATTAAAAGTAAAATCTTAAAAGTTAAAATATGAAAAAGTAGTTTGTATTTTTATTAAAAGTAAAATCTTAAAAGTTAAAATATGAAAAAGTAGTTTGTATTTTTATTAAAAGTAAAATCTTAAAAGTTAAAATATGAAAAAGTAGTTTGTATTTTTATTAAAAGTAAAATCTTAAAAGTTAAAATATGAAAAAGTAGTTTGTATTTTTATAAAAAGTAAAATCTTAAAAGTTAAAATATGAAAAAGTAGTTTGTATTTTTATAAAAAGTAAAATCTTAAAAGTTAAAATATGAAAAAGTAGTTTGTATTTTTATTAAAAGTAAAATCTTAAAAGTTAAAATATGAAAAAGTAGTTTGTATTTTTATTAAAAGTAAAATTTTAAAAGTTAAAATATGAAAAAGTAGTTTGTATTTTTATTAAAAGTAAAATCTTAAAAGTTAAAATATGAAAAAGTAGTTTGTATTTTTATTAAAGGTAAAATCTTAAAAGTTAAAATATGAAAAAGTAGTTTGTATTTTTATTAAAAGTAAAATCTTAAAAGTTAAAATATGAAAAAGTAGTTTGTATTTTTATTAAAAGTAAAATCTTAAAAGTTAAAATATGAAAAAGTAGTTTGTATTTTTATTAAAAGTAAAATCTTAAAAGTTAAAATATGAAAAAGTAGTTTGTATTTTTACTAAAAGTAAATCTTAAAAGTTAAAATATGAAAAAGTAGTTTGTATTTTTATTAAAAGTAAATCTTAAAAGTTAAAATAAGAAAAAGTAGTTTGTATTTTTATTAAAAGTAAAATCTTAAAAGTTAAAATAAGAAATTTGGTTTTTAGTGAAAATATCTAAGATAAGTTAAAATATATTATGTCATGAATGACATATTACACAAATAATTGAAGATTTATATTGGTATATACCAATAGTAAATACTTCTAGAAGCTGTGTATAGTACGAGTATAATACGGGTATAAAATATATAAAGATGTTTCATGAATCATATATAATAACAAAGATGTCATTTTCCATGATAAAAGGTTGAAAATGATGTTTTCCTACTAGTATATTTCAATAGTAAATACATCTTAATACAATACATATATATTTATTTTAACTTAGAAGTTATAACGTCGTTAAGCTTTATATATATATATCGTTTCGAAGTCCTTAAATTAGTAGTCTCATTTTATGTATTTAATCCATTGTTAATATATTTAATGAGATACTTAATTATCATATATTCAAGATAGATATAATCCATATATATCCGTATATATACATAAGTATATAATTAATACAAGTTATGATGTTCGTGAATCGTCGGACAAATGGATGGTCAATGGTTAACTGATTACATGAATATAGTTTCAAACTTTTCAAGACTCAACATTACAGATTTTGCTTATCGTATCGGAAACATATAAAGATTAAGGTTTAAATTTGGTCGGAAATTTCCGGGTCATTACACCACAAGAACCACAATCTGAACAAGATAAGGAAAAAGAACCGGTAGTTGAAAAGGTTAATGAAGATAACACAGTTAAGGCAAAACCTTATGTTAAACCATACCAACCACCGCTTCCTTACCCGAGTAAAATGAGAAAAGAAAGACTTGAAGCCGAGCAATCCAAATTTTTGGATATGTTTAAACAAATAAATGTAAATCTTCCTTTCATTGATGTGATTTCAGGAATGCCAAGGTATGCTAAATTCTTGAAAGATCTAATCACAAATAGAAAGAAAATGGAAGAACTCTCGGCTGTTACTATGAATGCTAATTGTTCAGCAGTGCTGTTAAATAAGATACCCGAAAAACTCTCTGATCCAGGGAGTTTCACAATTCCATGTTTTCTGGGTAGTCTTAGTTCAATAGAAGCATTGGCAGACTTAGGTGCTAGTATAAACTTAATGTCGTATTCACTATACGCTAAACTAGACCTTGGAGAATTGAAACCAACAAGAATAAGCATACAACTAGCCGATCGATCAGTAAAATATCCTAGAGGGATAATGGAGGACATGCTAGTTAAAGTTGGTAATTTAGTATTTCTAGTAGATTTTGTTGTTCTGGACATGGAAGAAGATTCTCGAGTACCTCTCATATTAGGAAGACCATTCTTAAACACGGCTAAAGCCATAATAGACGTGTTCGGCAAGAAATTGACCCTAAGTATAGAGGACGAGAGTGTTACTTTTTCAGTTGATAGAGCCATGCAACAACCGCAATCTGCAGATGATACATGTTATTATATTCAAACTGTAGATTCACATGCAGAATTGTTAGAAGAATTCCCAGAATTACAAGGAACGGGAGAATGTTCTGTAGGAGAAGGAACTGAACCAATTGATGAAGCTGAAATGTTAGCTACACTTATGGATAATGGGTACGAACCAACAACAGAAGAACTTCAAATGCTAAAAGAGGAAGACCGATATCGATACAAATCATCGATAGAAGAACCGCCGACATTAGAGTTAAAGCCACTTCCAACTCATTTGGAATACGCTTATTTACATGGTGAATCTGAATTACCTGTAATAATATCGTCTTCTCTCACAAACGATGAAAAATCTCGACTCATTTCTGTGCTAAAATGTAACGACCCGGATTTTTCCGATCGTTTTACACTTATAAGATTAATATTTACATAAATTAAACCTTACCAACATGATAAGCAATCTAAATTGTTGAGAATTATGATTTTGAAAAGAGTTTTACATAACGTTTGACCGTCCAATTTGACCGATGATATCACGAACTATATAACATACGATAATTATACGTTTGTATAACATACGATAATTATACGTTTGTATAACATACGATAATTATACGTTTGTATATATATATGTATTTATTTATATTTAACATAATCTAAGGATGTTTAACATCTCATTGTGTACTAATAACAATAAGTTATAAGTATATTTTGAAACTACTAACTTAAGTTTTCAAAACGATAACTATACGTAATGTTTTTCGACGTAAATACTTATAACCTATAATACTTATACATGCATCGTATAGATATGTATTTTATCACTTTTAAAGGGCTTACATACATAAAACAATATAAGTACATTTACAAAAGATTGCTATATTTGAATCCTCGTTTCGTTTTCTCAAAAATTTCTATACGTACACCTAGGGTATAGGTACCCGTATCATACCCATCTTCTAGATGTATTTACTATTGGTATATACACATCAAATTAACCTTTTTAATCAGCTCTTGTTCATGCCCTCAAGGAGAGGTAATTAGAATTGGAAGCTAGCATAGATTTTTATACAAAATAACAAAATTAGGAATCTTTTCTTTCTTTATAAACTAAAAACGTTTTTATGAATGAACACCATTTCTTCACCCCATTTTCTCATACTTACACTCCCATTTCTCTCTCAAAATACTCTTAACTTCATACTTGATCATCTCCAAGCATTTTCCCCATCATTTAGCTTCAAAAACAACACTTAAACCTCATAAGAAAACCTTTCCAAAAACACTTCAAAAATCCTTCCAAACTTACACGTTTACTTCCAACCTTTGATCCAACTCCACCACTCTTTTGGTTCTCGGATTTTACTCATATTTTACAGCAACCTTGTCCAAGTAACTTGAGGTAGTAACCTTGTTCATAATTTTATTCGATTCAAATTTATATAGCCATCTTATTTTGTGATATAAAATTTTAACAATAACAATAAAATTTTAACATAGTTTGAATGATTTCAAACTTGTTCGCAAACTAAATAGATCCTTCTAACTTAACTTTTAAAATACTTCAAGACCTGTAATATATCATAATGATATGCTAACTTAACAAGATACAACTTGTTTTTGCAAAGAATAACTTAAAATTGAATCTACGGTGTCGGAGTGTAACCGGGGGCTGTTTTGGGTTGGATAATTAAAAACCATCTTGAACTTTGAATTAGAAGTTCATGTTCTGGAAAAATGATATTTCTTATAAATATGTTAACACATAAAAATTTCATGGTTTAATTCAAAGTATAAGTATTTTTAGAAAAATGATCATTAAATGATGTTTTTGTGACAAAAATGATTACTTCCATAAGATTCACCTAGAGTTTGGACTATAACCTGTGATCCTGAATATAAACCATGGTATTTACAGTTCATATTCTTAAATTTTGACTCGATCCAAGGAGATTGCAAGTTGAATCAACAAAAACGTAGTTGTAACGAAGAAACTACGACTAAAATAAGATCGGGTGTCCAAAGCTTGTTTAACAACGAAAATAATTGGAGAAAAATTAAATAAATCATATCTTTTCTAATTAATATGATATTTCATATATATTTACTCATGATTTAATTTTATATATTTCAGGACCACCCGTAAACAACACGAGAAGATTAATCATAAGACCTCATGTACGTACGCAACACGTCATTTGACAACACCGATACTTTATGTACGCAACACGTCATTTGACAACACGGTACCGTGGGTCAAGATTAATTCCGATCAACATGAATACGATGGGGTCTTTATTTATTTCAATAACATCTAATTGTGGACTACTAACATCAGACTGCTAACTACGGACTAAGGAATTATAAAAAGTATTAAAAGTATATATATGAAACGTTTATTTCTTAAAAAGAAAATATATTGATATATTACATATGGTTAGGTTCGTGATATCAATCGGAGACCAAGTCGTGTTATTTTCTTCAAGACCAAAGTGAGTATATAGTCCCACTTTTAAACTCTAAATATTTCGGGATGAGAATACATGCATTTTATGATTTACGTTATAGACACAAGTGACTAAAAATATATATTCTACGTTGAGTTGTACCACTGGCATATTTCCCTGTAGCTTGGTAACTACTATTTACATGTGGTATTGTAAACGCGAATCCTGTTGATAGATCGATCGGGCCTGGCAACCCCAACCGGACTGGACGACCAGTATTTAACGGTTGCACAGTACTTCGTTTCGTTACTACACTTGGTACGGTGTAGGGAGATTCCATAATAAAGGGAATATGCGACGTTGATGAAATGTTAAGTATGGTTACCAAGTGCTCAACAACTTAGAATATTTTTATTAAAATGTTTACATATGAAATCTTGTGGTCTATATTTATATCGCTGCCGGCATTAAACCTATATATCACCAACTTTATGTTGACGTTTTAAGCATGTCTATTCTCAGGTGATAACTAAAAGCTTCCGCTGCATCATGTTGAACTTAAGCAAGATTTGGAGTTCGCATATTTGTGTCAAAAATAAAACTGCATATCGGAAGATTTGTAATGTAAAATATGTTGGAAATCGTGTTGTCATTATTACATGTAAAGTTTGTAAGGCTAAGATTATCGCTAGGCGGTAATCAGAATTATGTTGTTTAAACCTTGGTTTTTAAATAAAAGTTATGGTTTGTATTGTAAAAACGAATGCAGTTTTTGAAAAATGTCGCATATAGAGGTCAATACCTCGCAATGAAATCATATGTTATTGTATTCGTCCTTATGGTTAAGGTCGGGTCGTCTCATGTGGTATCAGAGCGGTGGTCTTAGCGAACCAGGTTTACATTAGTGTGTCTAATTGATAAGTCGTTAGGATGCATTAGTAAGTCTGGACTTTGACCGTGTCTGGTTTTGAAAACTATTGCTTATCATTGTTGGTTAAAAATTGATATGTAAATATTATGAGATACTAACTTGCTAGTTGTTGTGTGATAGATGTCCGGCTCAGAACTTATTATTATATTCAGCGACTCCGAACCCGATTCCCCATATGGTATTACAGTCATTAATCTATCCGATGACGAAAACGACACCTTTGGGGAAGACACAATATCCGGATGAACCAACTATAGAGGAACCGGAAAGTGAACCGGAGGAGGAAGAAAAACATGAAATTACAAAAGATGAGATCAAACTAGGAAAGAAACGAAAGGCTAATGAATTAGAAAATCCAAATCCCGAGATTAGTGAGGATGTTGTGGCACCAACTCCACTGGACACTACCACCCCTATCCCCGCTATTCCTATTAGTGCTATCCCGGCATCTAGTTCTTCGGCCCCTCAGCCAAAATATAGGGAGACAGCTAGGATTCGCGTTGGGGGATTCCCTGAACATAAACGTTTTGGGATATAGGCTGAATGATGCACTGTTGTTTAAAAACCATGGGATCAAATAACGTTTTGTATAATATTACTAGTGTGGTTTGCTTAATGTTTGATGTAAGATAAGCTTATGTAAAATAGTGGAGTGTGAAATGAAATAATTTTCCATGGTTGAGTATTATTTGGATGGTAGTAATTTGTGACAACCCAAAAAAAAATTTCCGACTAAATTTAAACCTGACTTTCGATCAATACCGACGATTCACGAACAATTATTTGCAAATAATTATATATTAGTATTATAATCAATATTGTTTTAAACAATATTCTCATTAATTGTTACAAACATTATTATTATTATCATTTTTAAATATCATTATCATTATATTTACTATTGTTATTTAAGAATTATTAGTATTAGTAATATCATATTTATAATTATTACTTTTATTATTATTATTAATAATATCAAATTATTATTATTAATATACTTATTAATAAATAATATCAATTAAAAATAAATTAAAAAAAAAAGTCAAAGAAAGTGTACATATTTATATTATCACAATTGCTTTTATATTCTTCATATACCTGCTCCCATTTTTCTTCCTACTTTTAAGTATTTTAATTAAATCTACCTTTTATTTTTTAAAAAAAAAATTGTGATCCAGCATCAGCATCTGCTTCTTTCCTTTATTTATTTTTTTTTTTTTATAAAAAAAAAAGAATTAAGTAAACTAACTGTGCTTGAGCTGTATTTTTCTTATCTGCTTTTGAGATCATGATCTTCTACTTTTATTTTTTATTTTATCTGCTTTTTATTCTTTTATAAACTGCTCCATTAATCTGATTATTCTTATACACTACTGGTCACGAAATTGTTTCTATTCGATCAATAATCAATACACAACAATCGATTGATTATAAAGACTGCATTAACCCATACAACTATACTCACTGCAAATCAAGAATCAAAACAGAAACATTTAATTGTTTATTTTTTTTTTTCTCAGCGATATACCTCTGTATCTGTTTCATTTATTCAAAACAGTGATTTCGTTATCAATTTAAAAATCTGGAAATGCAGTATTCTTAGGAATCTCATACTCAAAGTATCTGCAAAGTTTCAAATTCAAATTCATGATATCGAGTTTTAATTTTCGAAATCAAGTTTTGTTTCAAAAAAATCAAAATAACGGTTCTTCGCGAAATTTGTTTTCGTTTTGATGTTTCCTGTCAAATTGATACTTGAGGAAGATTATAGGAGTGATTTGAAGACTTTTTCGTGTTATAATCTTTGTCTCTAATGTTATAAAAATCGAAAAGCAATATTTTTTTTAAATATAGCGACGGCAACTGCAGCTGCTATATATATATATTTTTTTTTAATTAATTTAATTAACCCTAAGTATTTCTGTATCGATTTAAAATCCTAAAACTAATTATGTTTTCGAGTTTCTGATTAATGGATTAATTCAAAGCGACTTCTGAAATTGGGAAGAAGGAGGAGGATAGAAAGACAGATAGATATAAGATATAAATCGTGTAATATAAAACAGAAAAACAGACTTGGAAGCATGGTTAAGGGAGTTAGCTGGGTAGCGAGTGGTCACGGGTTCGAATCCCGTCATGGGCATATTTTTTTTTGTGAAAGGCTTCTAAGGTAGTTTTCTATTTCTATATTATTATTATCCTTATTGTTATTATTATTAATGTTATTAAAATTATTGTTATTATAATTATTGTCACTAGTATTAAAAGTAACACTATAAATATTAGTATTATCATTATAATTATTAGTGTTATCATGATTATTATTACTAGTGTTATCATTTAAGGTTATTATTGTTTTTTATTATTATTAATAACAAGTATTATTATTATTATTAATATTAATATGACCATTTAAAATATCTATTAAAACTATAATTATTGTTAAACTTACCATTATTATTAAAAATATCATTTTTACTAAAACTATCATTTTTATTTTTATTTTGTTTTTAGTACAACTATCATTTGTATTAAAATTTCTATTATTATCATTATTAGTAAATCATTATGATCAAAACTATCATTTTATTGAAACTATCATTTTAGTAAAATTTTCATTTTTACTATCATTAAAACTACATCATTATTATTATTAACATTTAATTACCAGTATCATTATCAATATTATTGTTATTTAAAAACAATACAACGCTTTATTCGCTATCGGTATTAAAAATCATTTTATTAAACAAATACATATATATATATATATATATATATATATATATATATATATATATATATATATATATACACAAATATATATACAGAAATATATAACAAGTAAAATAATACATATAAACTTATTCGATTACGAGTATATGTGTTAATATATACATACTTGATTTAGGTTCGTGAATCCGAGGTTCAACTCTGTACTTGTTCAGTGCCATCCTACGCATAATTACTACAAACTATCGTATCGTATCGTGAGTTTTCATAGCTCCCTTTTTATCTATATTTTTGGGCTGAGAATACATGCGCAACTCTTATAACTGTTTTACATGTTAGACACAAGTACGAACTTAAACTGTGCTATGACTAGCTTATGCTACTAAGACCCCACAGTGATATTTTTTAATTGCTTTCAGGATAAGGCAAACTTAATTATTGGGGATAGGCCTATCGGGAGTAACGTCCCCGATACATTTGACCGCGATGTCTTTGTATTACTTAATAATGATTTAAACATGGTGATAAGGTACTGCCAACTTATCATCGGGGCAACAAAACAAACGTTTAGTCTAAAATATCACGAATCAGCACTACTATTGGATCTGCGAGATCTACTTTTTGATCCTGCGGGAGATCAACTTTACAAACTAAATCTTGTGGTCTAACACTATTACTGAAATCATTATTTATGACAAACCTATGAACTCACTCAACCTTTGTGTTGACACTTTAGCATGTTTATTCTCAGGTACTTAAATAATGCTTCCGCTGTATATCTACTGCTTTGATGATGATTGCTAGCTATGCTTGGAGTCTTCATTACATATCACATTTATTAAAGACATGTTTATCTTCCGCTGCAAAACTCAACAAAACGTCTCATGTAGAGTCGTTCTCGTTTGTACAACTGTAATTTGATATAATTAGTGACGTTTCTTCCAGGCCCCACATGGGGGCGTCACAGATTGGTATCAGAGCAGAGTTGTTGTAGAGAACCAGGATTGCATTTTATGTGTGCCTTATACAATTAGGTACCTTAGCAATGTAGGTCTACAACTTTCCTTGACCATAGTGCCTTTAATTGTTGCCTTTAATTGATAAATGCTACACTATACCCTTGAAACTATACTTAAATCTTAAGATTATAACATACACGATAATGTGAAATTACTCAAACGTCAACGCTACTTAAGGCCTAGGGTGATCCTTGTTACCACTATGGGACGCTTGTGGATTTCGAATGCCAAACTTAGATTTTGGTCGAGAATTCCTGGGCCAACCGGTAACAACTGATCATCCAAGTGACACGGCGGTGGCATAGATGTTTGGGTATGGTGCACAATATCAAACCCGACTATAGTGATCATACAACACTTAGTCACTTACGCACTTAATAAGTGATGAATTTATTAAGAACAACTCACTTAGTCATCTATCCTAGTTTTGTGTATTACATATGTATTACGTGAAATATTATCCATGATTTTTGAAACTCCTATAACTGTTACCATTTATACTCAAACGTATATAACTCCCTGTTATATATCACGTACCTATATGCCTTATGCCTTTATACATCGGTTTGCGAACCGGAAAATGTCATTAGGTTATCACAGTATACAATTTGAAAGTCTTTAATCAAAAGATTATTAGATTACATACTTATCATTTTATGATCTCGACACGTCATACTGCCATTATTGGAGTACAGACAAATCATATCTTATTATATCTTATCACATCTATCTCAATAGATTTTGTCTAATACTTTTCCTAAATTTTCTCCGTAAATTACGGAAATCTTTTTGCTACATATACGTATTCAAGGAGATGAATATATCATCCAGTATTCAACACTAATCTCATATCAAACCCTATTCCAAACACATAATATGGATTTCTCATCTGATTCCTCGAGCTCCAATGGCAGCGTAACCGGAACAAACGAACCAATTAGTCATCACTTTTTCTGGATGAATTGGGGATGGGTTCGTAGTCTACTAAATCAATGGAGACAAGAAGAAGGCGATCCCTTCCACCAACCGAATTCACCTCTTGGTGAAGAACCTGAAGCACTTACCGGCGAACCAATCCGGAACACCATTTTTACCCTCATTTCCAGGATATCCCGTCACGAATATATAATATCTAGAATTTCAGATCTTATTTATCCGCTTGTCCGAACCGCCAATCATCCCGGAATAATAGAAGAAGTCAACGAGCTTCGCGCTCGAGTAGTGGCTCTGGAGAATATGGTGCGAAATCTAAGAGCATCAGCAGCACCAGCAGCATAACCAGCACCACCAGTATCAGCAACAGCAACACCACAACCACCGAAGAATATTATTAATATTGAGTTAAGATGTATTGACTCATTCTTCCTGAAAAATTATATATGTATACTTTATATATATATGGTTTAATAATAAATCTTTTCGTACTAAGCCATTACGTGTGAATCTTAACTAGTATGTACTACTTGGTTAATTCATACCACTAATATGCTATGATGTACATCCTTCGTTAATAACTTAGCAATAATTAATCACTGCTTCAACACAATAAACTCCATTTCATAATAAACCAAGTGTATTATTCAAATACATGTTTGATCTTACACTCCTATTTTCGATGTACTCGAAACTTTCTCGAAAACGTCATTAATGCCTTATGAATTTCACAAGAAATCACCAAGCATCAACATCATATATCGAGGTATATCAATAACAATGAACGATTAATTCATAACTTCATTAAAGAAATATCCGCGACGATTATGTAACCTCTAAAGTTTTGGAGATTATTTATTCTCATTTCAACCGTAGATCAAATGAGTTTAATATTATATTAACTCATTAAACCCATGATTACATCCGAAGGAAAATATATATGCACGCAAATTTTCATAAAGATTTTAATTAAATATTCTGTTGTACAACTGTTGATGATCAAAATATTTTAACGGGTAGGTAAAACTCGAGAAATATGTTACATTGTACATTCTTCAATTCTGATTCTCATGAATTGTATTCATTCATATTCTATAATGAATTATCACATCAAACCACTGAAATTATCATTCATTACTTTTGAAATCAACAACGCCTATTCGTCAACCATTAGATTCGTTGACAATTACAATCAGCGTTTAATCATCTAAAAATAAAATTTCTTGAAACCATCTCGGATTGATAATCGAAGATTCAAATATGACTGCATTGAATGCAGAGGAAACAGCAAAATTGTAGACGGTCTTAATGGCCAAAAGATTGATGATAAAGAATGGTACGTTGGAAAAGCTCAAAGGAAAATTTGGTACTGAAAAACGGATTGAGCTAACCAGGAAGGAGACCAAGGACAAATGCAAGGACCAAACCCTATATTCAAAGAATCCAAGTAATTCTGGATCCGAGGAAATCTTTAGAGAATATCTTGCTCCGAAGTCATGTTAAAAGCTTGCGGAAAATCTTTCTTCATCAACTTTCGAACTTAGAAATTCCAAAATATCATCATAAATATCCTCAATATTTCTGAAGATATCTTCATAACGATTCTTGTCTGCAATTAATTATCTCTTTGCGATATCTTTATTATATCATAAAGGAAACTGTTTTAGTTTCTATATTCTATAAACCTTCGAGTTTAATTTATGAATGTTTTTGAAGAACTGTTGGGAATTGAAGCATGGATTAGTATAATATAATGACGTCAGGCCAACGTGATTATATTACAGTAAGTCATGCTAAGTTTCTAATGAAAGATGATGATTCATAGACTTTATAATCATCATTTGACATGTAACACGACTCTTACATTCTATTTAATCTTTGAACATATCAAGAAAATATATTCTTGATAGTTCTATCTTCAGTAACTCTGGTAATTTACCAAATCAAATCATGATACTACGCTTAGAACAGTAGGTCCATCCGAAACTTCATACCTACAAATTTTGGACCATTACTCGCTTAACTTAGAGTCGAGAGGAGAATAAAGCAAAGAGCTCCGACATATAAGGGAAAATACAAAGCCCGATAACAACACCGAGATTACAAACCGTGTATATCAATACGTATTGCAACGTAAAGAAATGGGAGAATTAAAAACATTATAACCCCAAGGTAATCGTAGAAATAAATAGATTCCTCCAGTGGTAGATTAAAAAGAAGAATGACTGAAACGATAGTCAGAAAAATAGACAGGATAAGAACTGGATGGAGCATTTTTCACAATCTTTGGAAGTATGAATTGAAGAAGAAATTATAGAAGTGGTGAATATAATGAAACGGAAGAAGCTAATTTATAGCGAAATTCCAGACACAGCAATCGAGACAATTTACCGCATTTAATCAAAGAAAATCTCAATTTCCTTAAATACCGGAGAATCAAATCTTATAGATTATGAAGATTTCCTTTAATCCCTTGAATTCCGGAAATCAATCGTGACTACGTCAAAAGTTAAGACGAACATTTAATTTACTCAACTCACTCTTTTACGATAGCTTCGTTTATACGCTTCCTATAATCGAATTGTTTTATCCATATTATTCAATAGTGATAAAACTTTATTTTTCAACTTATATTCATCATTACAATATTCTTGTTGTAAACAATGATGATATCTATCAAATTTCATAACTATAAATTTTCATAAACTACTCTCTACTTGTCCGCCCAAATATTGTGGCATAAACGCTCAAGATTTTAAATAAGCTCAATACTATTCATAACATATTTTATGTGTTCGATTTACTGAAATACTTGTATAGCACCATCATCCCTTTTGAGGGTAACCTAATCAAGACACTCTTGTTAATCTTTAGATAACCTCCGCATTAATGATAAAATGCACTTCGTAGAAGAACTTGTAGAAATTATGGTTCATATGACTTAGACGCTTGAAACAAAACAATATTCTATCCGTTAGAATTCACGCAAGGCCCCAAGCATACCTGGGAACGTGAAAACCAAATAAAACGAAAATATCCTCACCTGTTTACAAACAACGCCGACTGATGGCAACAACTAAAATTTCGGGACGAAATTTCTATTAACAGGGGGATACTGTGACAACCCAAAAAAAAATTTCCGACTAAATTTAAACCTGACTTTCGATCAATACCGACGATTCACGAACAATTATTTGCAAATAATTATATATTAGTATTATAATCAATATTGTTTTAAACAATATTCTCATTAATTGTTACAAACATTATTATTATTATCATTTTTAAATATCATTATCATTATATTTACTATTGTTATTTAAGAATTATTAGTATTAGTAATATCATATTTATAATTATTACTTTTATTATTATTATTAATAATATCAAATTATTATTATTAATATACTTATTAATAAATAATATCAATTAAAAATAAATTAAAAAAAAAAAGTCAAAGAAAGTGTACATATTTATATTATCACAATTGCTTTTATATTCTTCATATACCTGCTCCCATTTTTCTTCCTACTTTTAAGTATTTTAATTAAATCTACCTTTTATTTTTTAAAAAAAAAAATCGTGATCCAGCATCAGCATCTGCTTCTTTCCTTTATTTATTTATTTTTTTTTATAAAAAAAAAAAGAATTAAGTAAACTAACTGTGCTTGAGCTGTATTTTTCTTATCTGCTTTTGAGATCATGATCTTCTACTTTTATTTTTTATTTTATCTGCTTTTTATTCTTTTATAAACTGCTCCATTAATCTGATTATTCTTATACACTACTGGTCACGAAATTGTTTCTATTCGATCAATAATCAATACACAACAATCGATTGATTATAAAGACTGCATTAACCCATACAACTATACTCACTGCAAATCAAGAATCAAAACAGAAACATTTAATTGTTTATTTTTTTTTTCTCAGCGATATACCTCTGTATCTGTTTCATTTATTCAAAACAGTGATTTCGTTATCAATTTAAAAATCTGGAAATGCAGTATTCTTAGGAATCTCATACTCAAAGTATCTGCAAAGTTTCAAATTCAAATTCATGATATCGAGTTCTAATTTTCGAAATCAAGTTTTGTTTCAAAAAAATCAAAATAACGGTTCTTCGCGAAATTTGTTTTCGTTTTGATGTTTCCTGTCAAATTGATACTTGAGGAAGATTATAGGAGTGATTTGAAGACTTTTTCGTGTTATAATCTTTGTCTCTAATGTTACAAAAATCGAAAAGCAATATTTTTTTTAAATATAGCGACGGCAACTGCAGCTGCTATATTTTTTTTTTTTTTTAATTAATTTAATTAACCCTAAGTATTTCTGTATCGATTTAAAATCCTAAAACTAATTATGTTTTCGAGTTTCTGATTAATGGATTAATTCAAAGCGACTTCTGAAATTGGGAAGAAGGAGGAGGATAGAAAGACAGATAGATATAAGATATAAATCGTGTAATATAAAACAGAAAAACAGACTTGGAAGCATGGTTAAGGGAGTTAGCTGGGTAGCGAGTGGTCACGGGTTCGAATCCCGTCATGGGCATATTTTTTTTTGTGAAAGGCTTCTAAGGTAGTTTTCTATTTCTATATTATTATTATCCTTATTGTTATTATTATTAATGTTATTAAAATTATTGTTATTATAATTATTGTCACTAGTATTAAAAGTAACACTATAAATATTAGTATTATCATTATAATTATTAGTGTTATCATGATTATTATTACTAGTGTTATCATTTAAGGTTATTATTGTTTTTTATTATTATTAATAACAAGTATTATTATTATTATTAATATTAATATGACCATTTAAAATATCTATTAAAACTATAATTATTGTTAAACTTACCATTATTATTAAAAATATCATTTTTACTAAAACTATCATTTTTATTTTTATTTTGTTTTTAGTACAACTATCATTTGTATTAAAATTTCTATTATTATCATTATTAGTAAATCATTATGATCAAAACTATCATTTTATTGAAACTATCATTTTAGTAAAATTTTCATTTTTACTATCATTAAAACTACATCATTATTATTATTAACATTTAATTACCAGTATCATTATCAATATTATTGTTATTTAAAAACAATACAACGCTTTATTCGCTATCGGTATTAAAAATCATTTTATTAAACAAATACATATATATATATATATATATATATATATATATATATATATATATATATATATATATATATATATATATATACACAAATATATATACAGAAATATATAACAAGTGAAATAATACATATAAACTTATTCGATTACGAGTATATGTGTTAATATATACATACTTGATTTAGGTTCGTGAATCCGAGGTTCAACTCTGTACTTGTTCAGTGCCATCCTACGCATAATTACTACAAACTATCGTATCGTATCGTGAGTTTTCATAGCTCCCTTTTTATCTATATTTTTGGGCTGAGAATACATGCGCAACTCTTATAACTGTTTTACATGTTAGACACAAGTACGAACTTAAACTGTGCTATGACTATCTTATGCTACTAAGACCCCACAGTGATATTTTTTAATTGCTTTCAGGATAAGGCAAACTTAATTATTGGGGATAGGCCTATCGGGAGTAACGTCCCCGATACATTTGACCGCGATGTCTTTGTATTACTTAATAATGATTTAAACATGGTGATAAGGTACTGCCAACTTATCATCGGGGCAACAAAACAAACGTTTAGTCTAAAATATCACGAATCAGCACTACTATTGGATCTGCGAGATCTACTTTTTGATCCTGCGGGAGATCAACTTTACAAACTAAATCTTGTGGTCTAACACTATTACTGAAATCATTATTTATGACAAACCTATGAACTCACTCAACCTTTGTGTTGACACTTTAGCATGTTTATTCTCAGGTACTTAAATAATGCTTCCGCTGTATATCTACTGCTTTGATGATGATTGCTAGCTATGCTTGGAGTCTTCATTACATATCACATTTATTAAAGACATGTTTATCTTCCGCTGCAAAACTCAACAAAACGTCTCATGTAGAGTCGTTCTCGTTTGTACAACTGTAATTTGATATAATTAGTGACGTTTCTTCCAGGCCCCACATGGGGGCGTCACATAATTGATTTCCGTACTAAGCTATTAAGTATGAACTTTAACGGGTAGGTACTACCCCAGATATAATTATAAAACGCTAATAAGAAGAAAAGGCTTTTATAATAATAACTGGTTCATATTATTAATAAGTTGCGATGTACCGTAATTACATACTACATCTGAAATATTCCATGTGAATAATTATTTTTTTTCATTCTTATAGAAGAAAATGGCGCGAGTGAACCGAATGACGGAACAAGAAGTCGAGGAACTCATAAATCAACGAGTTAACGACAGAATGTTATGGGTCGAGGCTGCAAGAGCTGCTGCAGTTAACCCAAATCCTCGTGTAGGATGCACTTACAAGACTTTTCAAGGATGCAAGCCTTCATCATTCAGTGGAACAGAAGGACCAATCGGTTTAACTCGGTGGATCGAAAAGATGGAGACTGTGTTTAAAATCAGTGGTTGTGTTGAGAAGGACATGACCAAATATGCATCGTGCACTTTACAAGATAGTGCACTCATGTGGTGGAAAAACTATGTGAAGGCTGTAGGAGGAGATGTAGCTTATGGTACTCCATGGGAAGAATTCAAAACAATGCTAATCAACGAGTATTGTCCAAGAAATGAACTTAGGAAATTGGAAGCTGAATTACGAAGTTTGAAAGTTATTGGTACTGAACTCACCAATTACAATCAGAGATTCATGGAATTAGCCTTGCTATGTACCGAATTGATACCAACCGAAGAACGGAAGATTGAATTGTACAAGGATGGGTTGCCCAAAAATGTCAAGGCAAATGTTACAGCATCGAAACCTAAGACAATTCATGAGGCCATCACCATGGCAAACGAACTTATGGACCAGATTATTCTGGATAAGAACACCGATGTCAAGACATCGGAAAACAAAAGAAAGTGGGAAGGTAATCGTGATCGAGGTTACCATCAACAATCCAACAAGAAACCAGAAATTGTACAAGGTGCGGGTAGTGGGACAGGCGCAGGATACATAGGACGACAACCTTATTGTAATAGGTGTTATAAACATCACTCAGGCTATTGCAATATTGTGTGTGACAAATGCCACCGAAGGGGTCATCACACTAAGGATTGTAGGGTTCCTGTCGCAAGAAATACCAAAACTCCTGCCACCAATGCAAATGGAACTGCGTTAGGCCCGGTTATTTGTTTTGGGTGTGGAAAACCAGGACAATTAAGACTTATTGCCCGAATGCAGAAATGAAGAATGAACCTGCTCGTGGAAGGGTGTTTAATATCAATACCAGAGAGGCACGAGAAGACCCGAAGTTGGTTACGGGTACATTTTCTGTTAATATTTTATCAGCATCTATTATATTCGATACCGGTGCCGATAAAAGTTACATGAATAAAGACTTTTACACTAAGTTAAATTGCTCATCATTACCCTTGGATTCCATGTATTTAATTGAATTAGTTAATGGTAAGTTATTAAGAGCCGATAAAATCTGTCATGATTGTAAGATAGAGATAGTCGGAGAAACATTTAAGATTGATTTGATACCTGTTGAATTAGGAAGTTTTGATATAATTATTAGCATGGACTGGATGTCCAAAGTAGGAGTCGAAGTGGTGTGTGATGAAAAGGCAATTCGCATTCCCCGAAAAGATAAATCAATGATAATGATTTACGGAGATAAAGGTAACTCGAACCTAAATCTCATTAGCTGTTTGAAAGCCCGAAAGTGCTTAGAAAAGGGATGTTATGCCATCCCAGCACATGTAAAGAAAGTTGAAGAGAAGGAGAAGAATATTAACGATGTAAATATAGTAAGAGACTTTCCCGATGTATTTACGGAAGAATTACCGGGACTACCTCCTTTTAGGTCTGTAGAGTTTCAAATAGATCTTGTACCAGGTGCTGCACCGGTTGCTCGTGCTCCATATAGACTTGCACCGTCTGAGTTAAAAGAACTTCAGAGTCAGTTAAAAGAATTACTGGATCGTGGATTCATACGACAAAGTACTTCACCGTGGGGAGCTCCAATTTTATTTGTTAAAAAGAAAGATGGATCTTTTAGGATGTGTATAGATTATTGTGAATTAAATAAGTTAACTATCAAGAATCGGTATCCATTACCGAGAATTGACGACTTATTTGATCAATTGCAAGGATCATGTGTTTACTCGAAAATCGACCTAAGATCAGGCTATCATCAACTACGTGTCAAAGAAGAAGACATTCCGAAAATAGCTTTTCGGACACGTTATGGTCATTACGAATTTTTAGTCATGCCGTTTGGATTGACAAATGCGCCAGCTGTATTCATGGACCTCATGAATCGAGTTTGTAGTCCGTATTTAGATAAGTTTGTTATCGTTTTCATTGACGATATTCTTATCTATTCCAAGAGTGAGCAAGAGCATGAACACCATTTAAGGTTAATATTAGAATTGTTAAGAAAAGAACAGCTATACGCCAAATTTTCTAAGTGTGCTTTTTGGTTGAAAAAAGTGCAATTTCTTGGTCACGTTGTTAGTAGCAAAGGAATTCAGGTTGATCCAGCTAAAATTGAGGCCATTGAAAAATGGGAGACTCCTAAGACACCAACGCAGATACGCCAATTTTTGGGGTTAGCTGGTTATTATAGAAGGTTTATTCAAGATTTTTCCCGAATAGCTAAGCCGTTGACAGCATTAACGCAAAAAGGGAAGAAGTATGAATGGACTTCGGAGCAGGAGAATGCATTTCAATTACTGAATAAGAAGTTGACTACAGCGCCTATTTTATCGTTACCAGAAGGGAACGATGATTTTGAGATATATTGTGACGCTTCGCGACAAGGTTTTGGTTGCGTCCTTATGCAACAGAAGAAGGTTATAGCATACGCATCTCGACAATTGAAGATTCACGAGCAGAATTATACGACGCATGATCTAGAATTGGGAGCAGTAGTGTTTGCATTAAAGATATGGAGACACCACTTATATGGAGTTAAATGCACTGTGTTTACGGATCATAAAAGCCTTCAACATATTTTTGATCAGAAACAGTTGAACATGAGGCAACGTAGATGGGTTGAACTAATAAACGACTATGATTGTGAAATTCGCTATCATCCCGGGAAGGCGAACGTGGTGGCCGACGCTCTATGCAGAAAGGAACGGGAACCAATCCGAGTACGAGCGATGAACATAAAAATTCGCATGAATCTCAACTCACAAATCAAAGAGGCTCAACGAGAAGCTCTCACTAAAGAAAACATAGGAAATGAAGTAATGAAAAAGTATGAGAAGCAACTCGTTATACGGGAAGACGGAATTCGATATTTCGCAAACCGTATTTGGGTACCTTAGTTGGGTGGATTAAGGAAGTTAATATTGAATGAGGCACATAAGACAAGATATTCGATACATCCTGGAGTTGGAAAAATGTATCAAGATCTTACGACGCATTATTGGTGGCCTAATCTGAAGACAGACGTTGCAACATATGTTGGGGAATGTTTAACTTGTTCCAAAGTCAAAGCAGAACACCAGAAGCCGTCAGGGTTACTTCAACAACCAGAAATCCCAGAATGGAAATGGGATGGTATTACTATGGATTTCATCATAAAGTTACCTAAGACTGCTTGGGGTTATGACACCATTTGGGTAATAGTTGATCGTCTCACCAAATTTGCACATTTCTTGCCTATAAAGGAAACGGATAGAATGGAGAAACTATTACGATTGTATATAAAGGAAATTGTTTCAAGGCATGGAATACCTATTTCCATTATATCCGATCGTGATAGTAGATTTACATCAAAGTTCTGGCAATCACTACAGGAGGCCTTAGGAACTCATTTGGATATGAGCACCGCATATCATCCGCAAACTGACGGGCAAAGTGAAAGAACAATTCAGACTCTTGAAGACATGCTCAGGGCATGTGTGATCGACTTTGGAAACGGATGGGATAAGTATCTACCATTAGCAGAATTCTCGTATAATAACAGTTATCACGAGAGCATTAAAGCTGCACCATTTGAAGCACTGTATGGAATGAAGTGTAGATCCCCTATCTGTTGGAATGAAGTAGGAGATCGACAATTAACTGGTCCCGAGATTATACATGAAACTACTGAGAAGATAGTAAAAATTAAGGAGAGATTGAAAACAGCCCGTAGTCGCCAAAAGAGCTACGCCGATGTCCGAAGGAAACCGTTAGAGTTTCAGATCGGTGACATGGTTATGCTAAAGGTGTCACCTTGGAAAGGTGTAATACGTTTCGGTAAAAGGGGTAAACTGAACCCAAGGTATGTAGGCCCGTTCAAGATCATTGAACGTATTGGACCGGTAGCGTATCGACTCGAGTTACCGCAACAACTCGCCGGAGTACATAATACGTTCCATGTCTCAAACCTTAAGAAATGTCTTGCAAAGGAAGATCTCACCATTCCTCTTGAAGAAATCCAAGTCAACGAGAAACTGCAATTTATAGAAGAACCAGTCGAAATTATGGACCGTGAGGTTAAACGGCTTAAGCTGAGCAACATACCAATCGTTAAGGTTCGTTGGAATGCTCGAAGGGGTCCCGAGTTTACTTGGGAACGAGAGGATCAAATGAAACAAAAGTACCCACATCTGTTTTTCGATAACGCATAATAGGTACAATTTTAAAATTTTGGGACGAAATTTATTTAACGGGTAGGTAATGTAAGGACCCGGATTTTTCCGATCGTTTTACACTTATAAGATTAATATTTACATAAATTAAACCTTACCAACATGATAAGCAATCTAAATTGTTGAGAATTATGATTTTGAAAAGAGTTTTACATAACGTTTGACCGTCCAATTTGACCGATGATATCACGAACTATATAACATACGATAATTATACGTTTGTATAACATACGATAATTATACGTTTGTATAACATACGATAATTATATGTTTGTATATATATATATGTATTTATTTATATTTAACATGATCTAAGGATGTTTAACATCTCATTGTGTACTAATAACAATAAGTTATAAGTATATTTTGAAACTACTAACTTAAGTTTTCAAAACGATAACTATACGTAATGTTTTTCGACGTAAATACTTATAACCTATAATACTTATACATGCATCGTATAGATATGTATTTTATCACTTTTAAAGGGCTTACATACATAAAACAATATAAGTACATTTACAAAAGATAGCTATATTTGAATCCTCGTTTCGTTTTCTCAAAGATTTCTATACGTACACCTAGGGTATAGGTACCCGTATCATACCCATCTTCTAGATGTATTTACTATTGGTATATACACATCAAATCAACCTTTTTAATCAGCTCTTGTTCATGCCCTCAAGGAGAGGTAATTAGAATTGGAAGCTAGCATAGATTTTTATACAAAATAACAAAATTAGGAATCTTTTCTTTCTTTATAAACTAAAAACGTTTTTATGAATGAACACCATTTCTTCACCCCATTTTCTCATACTTACACTCCCATTTCTCTCTCAAAATACTCTTAACTTCATACTTGATCATCTCCAAGCATTTTCCCCATCATTTAGCTTCAAAAACAACACTTAAACCTCATAAGAAAACCTTTCCAAAAACACTTCAAAAATCCTTCCAAACTTACAAGTTTACTTCCAACCTTTGATCCAACTCCACCACTCTTTTGGTTCTAGGATTTTACTCATCTTTTACAGCAACCTTGTCCAAGTAACTTGAGGTAGTAACCTTGTTCATAATTTTATTCGATTCAAATTTATATAGCTATCTTATTTTGTGATATAAAATTTTAACAACAAGAACATACTTTGAATGATTTCAAACTTGTTCGCAAACTAAATAGATCCTTCTAACTTAACTTTTAAAATACTTTAAGACCTGTAATATATCATAATGATATGCTAACTTAACAAGATACAACTTGTTTTTGCAAAGAATAACTTAAAATTGAATCTACAGTGTCGGAGTGTAACCAGGGGCTGTTTTGGGTTGGATAATTAAAAACCATCTTGAACTTTGAATTAGAAGTTCATGTTCTGGAAAAATGATATTTCTTATAAATATGTTAACACATAAAAATTTCATGGTTTAATTCAAAGTATAAGTATTTCTAGAAAAATGATCATTAAATGATGTTTTTGTGACAAAAATGATTACTTCCATAAGATTCACCTAGAGTTTGGACTATAACCTGTGATCCTGAATATAAACCATGGTATTTACAGTTCATATTCTTAAATTTTGACTCGATCCAAGGAGATGGCAAGTTGAATCAACAAAAACGGAGTTGTAACGAAGAAACTACGACTAAAATAAGATCGGGTGTCCAAAGCTTGTTTAACAACGAAAATAATTGGAGAAAAATTAAATAAATCATATCTTTTCTAATTAATATAATATTTCATATATAATTACTCATGATTTAATTTTATATATTTCAGGACCACCCGTAAACAACACGAGAAGATTAATCATAAGACCTCATGTACGTACGCAACACATCATTTGACAACACCGATACTTTATGTAAGCAACACATCATTTGACATCACAGTACCGTGGATCAAGATTAATTCCGATCAACATGAATACGATGGGGTCTTTATTTATTTCATTAACATCTAATTGTGGACTACTAACATCAGACTGCTAACTACGGACTAAGGAATTATAAAAAGTGTTAAAAGTATTAAAAGTATATATATGAAACGTTTATTTCTTAAAAAGAAAATATATTGATATATTACATATGGTTAGGTTCGTGATATCAATCGGAGACCAAGTCGTGTTATTTTCTTCAAGACCAAAGTGAGTATATAGTCCCACTTTTAAACTCTAAATATTTCGGGATGAGAATACATGCATTTTATGATTTACGTTATAGACACAAGTGACTAAAAATATATATTCTACGTTGAGTTGTACCACTGGCATATTTCCCTGTAGCTTGGTAACTACTATTTACATGTGGTATTGTAAACGCGAATCCTGTTGATAGATCTATCGGGCCTGACAACCCCAACCGGACTGGACGACCAGTATTTAACGGTTGCACAGTACTTCGTTTCGTTACTACACTTGGTACGGTGTAGGGAGATTCCATAATAAAGGGAATATGCGACGTTGATTAAATGTTAAGTATGGTTACCAAGTGCTCAACAACTTAGAATATTTTTATTAAAATGTTTACATATGAAATCTTGTGGTCTATATTTATATCGCTGCCGGCATTAAACCTATATCTCACCAACTTTATGTTGACGTTTTATGAAAGGATCCGAAACTAATCATCCGGACATCGTCCATATAGATTAAAAACGAATTACAACAATTGATAACATCACGAGGTACTTGACCTCTATATGATACATTTTACAAACGTTGCATTTATTTCTTAAAGACAATCTATCATTACATCGAGAGTTGATATATTAGCCTAACATTTTATAACAACCAAAAGACCTAATCCGTCATTTGCACAACAATAGTCTTTAATGAACTTCAATGACTCGAATGCAACGTCCTTGTATCATAGCTTAAATGGTCCCAAACAATATCCTTAATATGAGCTAATGCACAGCGGAAGACTTAATTCGTACCTGAGAATAACATGCTTTAAAACGTCAACATAAAGTTGGTGAGATATATGGGTTTGTTGCTAGCAGCGTTATAACAATGGACCACAAGATTTCGTATATAAACATTTCAATAAAAATATTCTAAGTGGTTGAGCACTTGGTAACCATACTTAACATTTAATCACGTCGCATATTCCCTTTAATATGAAATCTTACTACACCGTACCAAGGTGTAGTCACAAAACGAAGTACTGTGCAACCGTTGAATACTGGTCGTCCAGTCCGGTTGGGGTTGTCAGGCCCGATAGATCTATCAACAGGATTCGCGTTTACAATACCGCTGTAAATAGTAGTTACCAAGCTACAGGGAAGTATGCCAGTGGTACAACTAAACGTAGAATATATTTTTCAGTTACTTGTGTCCATAACGTAAATCATTTATAAAAACAGCTCATTTATTCTCAGCCCAAAAATATTTAGAGTTTAAAAGGGATCTATATACTCACTGTTGTCTCGAAGATATATATATTTTGACTCGGTCTTCCGGTTGATATCACGAACCTATCCATATATAATATATCAATATATTTTCATTTTAAACAAACGTCTCGTATATATATTTATAATACTTTTAATACTTTGAATAATTCCTTAGTCCGTAGTTAGCGTTTCGATGTTAGTAATTCAATTTTAATGGTTCATTTTTAGATGTTTAATATACCCGCAATAAAATAAATAAAACCCCCAACGAAATAAATAAAACTCCCATAAAACCCCATCGTATATGAATTGGTTGAGATTAATCTTGACCCACGGTACCGGTGTTGTCAAATGACGTATTGCGTACATAAAGTACCGGTGTTGTCAAATGACGTATTGCGTACAAACATGGGATCTTATGATTAATCTTCTCGTGTTGCTTACGGGTGATCCTGAACCATATGAAATTGAATTATGAGTACATATATATAAAATATCATGTTATCTTAGAAGTATGTGATTTTATGTAAATTTTTCCAATGAATCCCGAAGTTGAAAATGTCTAGGATAGCCAATTTTGTTTCGGTCATAGTTTCTTCGTTACAAGTCCGTTTTCGTTGATTCAAATTGCCATCTTCTTGGATCGAGTTCTTCTTTAAGACTATGAACTGTAAATACCTTGGTTTGTATTCAAAATCATACGGCATAGGTGAAAGTTTAGTGAAACATATGAAGTTAAACATTTTTGTTACAACAAAATCATTTAATGACCATTTTTCTAAAAATACTTATACTTTGAAAAACCAAGTTTTACCTTGTTAAATTAGCATATATTTAAGTTATATTACAAGTCTTGAAGTATTTTAAAAGTTAAGTTAGAAGGATCTATTTAATTTGCAAACAAGTTTGAAAACATTCAAACTATGTTCTTGTTGTTAAACTTTTGTACCACAAAATAAGATAGCTATATATATATGAATCGAATAAGGTTATGAACATAGATTCTACCTCAAGTTCCTTGGACAAGGTTGCTGTAAAAGAGAAGTAAGAAGCTAGAATCAAAAGGGTGTTGGAAGTGGATGAAAGATTGGAAGTAAGTTGGTGTTCTTGGAAGGTTTTCTTGAAGTGTTTTTGTATGGTTTTCTTATGGTGTTTTAGTATGGTTTTTGAAGCTAGATCTTCATGGAATTTTGCTGGATTGTTGAAGGTGTTTAAGGCTTCAAAGTATGTGTGTGTTTTGGCTAAAAAGTTGAATTAAAAATGAACCAAAATGATCATGTATAAATACTAAAAAAAAAACATGTTACATTAAGTATATGGACAAAATTTTCAAGTAATCATTTTATGTATCTAGTCCTAATTGCTTCCAAATACAATTACCTAGCACTAAGGGTATGAATAATGGCTGGTTAGGTAGTGATTTGACATGTATTTACTATTAGTAAATATAGAAGCTAGGTATGATACGAGTACAAATACTCTAAATATACGTATAGAAATTTTGTGAAAAATGGAATGAGGATTCAAATATAGCTATCTTTTGTGAATACACTTATATGGTTTTATGTATTTAAGTTCTTAAAAGTGATTAAATACATTACTTATACGATATATGTATACATATTATAAGTCTTAAGTATTTATGTCAAATAACATTACGTATTGTTATCATTTTGAAAACTTAAGTTAGTAGTTTCAAAATATACTTATAACTTATTGTTATTACTACAAAATGAGATATTAAAACATTCTTAGATCATGTTAAATATGTATATATACATATATATACACAAACGTATAATTATCATATATTGTATAGTTCGTGATATCACCGGTCAAACTAAACGGTCAAACGTTGTGTAAATCTCTTTTCGAAAACATAAGTCTCAACAATTTGGATTGCTTAACATGTTGGCAAGGTTTAATTTATGTAAATATTAATCTCATAAGTATAGAATGATCGAAAAAGTGCGGGTCAACTTTAGGGTTTTTGCTTATCGTGTCGGAACCATATAGAGATTTGAGTTTAAATTTGGTCGGAAATTTCCGGGTCGTTACAGTACCCACCTGTTAAAGAAATTTCGTCCTCGAAATTTGGTAGAGGTTGTCATAAATAACAATAGGAATGTTTTCATGACGAATATGAGATGATAATGAAGTTTTATCATTATTGAGAGATATAGATAAAACGATTTGATCATTTGAAGCGTACGGGTGAAGCTATCATAAAATAGTGAAATGAGTAAATATGGAATCGTTTTTAATCGATGACGTGGTTTAGAATTGATTTTCGGAATTTAAGGGATTTAGAGAAAATCTTACGTAATAAGATTTGGTTCTTCGGCGATCAGAATCTTTGATTTAATGCGGTAATCTGTTTCGATTTCTCTGTCGGATATTTCACTATAAATCCACCCCTTCGTTTCCTTATTTTTCACAACTCGCATCTTCTACTCTTTCTCCTTAATTCCTACTTTAAGGTATCCTTTGAAATGCTTCATCCCGTTCTGATTTTTGTTATACTTCTAACTTTTATATCTTTCATTCTTCTCTTCCATCTACCGCCAGAAGAATCTATTCACTTTTATGATTTTCTTGGAATTATAATGTTTCTAATTCTCCCGTGTCTTTACGTCGCCATACGTATTGATATACACGGTTTGTAGTTTCTGGGTGGTTGTTGGGTTTGATATCTTTCCTTATACTTCGATGCTCCTGCTTCTGTTTTCCATAATCATTGTCATCCATAGTTAATATTCTCTCCTATTTGCTGTGATCTATACCCCAATTTCTATTTTGGGACTTTGTCCCTTCGTTTCTTCTTCCCGTCCTTGAGTCAAGCGATCAATAGTTCGGAATTCGTAGGTATAAAATTTGGAATGAACCTAGCTATTGGTTTTAGAATGAAATTGTAATGGCACGATCTTGATTCGTTAAATTACTCGAATATTCCGGAAAAATAGAACTATCAAGGTGATACGTTCTAATATGTTTGGAGACTTGATAGAATGTAAGAGCCGTGTAACATGGCACATGATGACGGTACTGTGAATCATCACATTCCATTAGAAACTTAACATGACTTACTGTAATATAATGAAGTTGATCAAGTTTCATTATATTATACTAATTCATGTATCAGTTCCCAACACTACTTCAAAACATTCATATTTTTAAACTTAGAGATTTCAGAATTTAGAAACTAACACAGTTTCTTTTATATTGTAGCGCAGATGTTACGGAGAGATAAATGTTCGCAGATAGAAATAGTTGTAAAAATATCTCCAGAAATATGAAAAATATGTATAACGAATGATATGAAGATATCTTATAATATCTAAGATAAGATGATGATGAAAAATATCATCCGGGCAAGGTTTTGAATAAAGAGTAGGGTTCTTACTGACAGTTTCAGCAGGTACGGAATCGTTTGTATTCTTTGAGAGCAGGTTCAGTCCCTGTGATTTATCCACAGCCTCTTTCATACTTTGCTTCATCCGTTTTCTAGTTCCAAACTTTTTTTTTTTCAGCTTTACCACCTTACTATTCTTTGTCATCAAACTTTTGACCGTTAAAGTCGTTTACAGTTTTTGCTGCTTCGTTAGCATTTCAAGAACTACTTCATAGTTCAGGGTGTTTTTAGATACTTCACATTCGCAGTATGAAATTTCTTAGGAATAAATGTTATAGGTATAACTGGGGAAGTCCTGCAAAATTTTCAAAATGCTAATTGCGGATTTCGCCAAAGGGTGGACGATCTGCTGGTACATTTGCTGATGATGTCGTGAAATATAAAGGATTTTCTGGTAACGACGTCAAAAGGACAAGGTATAAATATCGAGGTTATAATAGGAGTAGTCTCATTGAGAAGTCAAAGTGGAGCTGTGACAAAATTAGCTAATTGAAAAGGAATCATATGATTGTTTTTACCAAGGAATGATAAGGAATTCAACGCGGATAAGTTTATAACTTTGGTTTCGAAGGTTTCTCAAGTGCATAATTGTATGCAGGAATCTTTCTTCCGTAGACGAGGTGCGGCTGGTTCAATTTCTCGGTCGAGGTGTTTTCAGAAATCATGAAAGGATTTGAATGCGAATTGTAATCGTCAAGTTACGAATGAGGTTTAAGATAAAATCAAGTGGCAAGCTTGAAGAATTGTTTAGTTTCATATGTTACAATCAACATTTTAATTCATTTTAATTGTCCAATGTTTTCTTCTTTATGCCACTTGTTGGATTTTGGTAGGTCAAAATCCGAATATGAAATTTGATTGAAAATGGTTATTCTGAGGTGAGCGGATACGAATATCGGTGGATGTAAGTAAGATAATAGATAACTGTTGAATCAGATTTAAGAATGTACAATATAACTTATTAATGTGAATTCTAAATATTCCTCGGGTACTACCCACCCGTTAAAATATTTTCATCATTAATAGTTTGTACGAAGGAAATTTTTAATTACTATCTTTATGAAAATATACTTGCATATATATTTTCTTCAGAGATAATCATAGATTTAATGAGTCAATAAGATATTAAACTCATTTGATTTATCATTAATTCTAGATTACATAATCTTTAAGACTTTAAAAATTACATAATCGTCATACGATACGTAAAGCGAAGATAATCGATGTAGAACGATATATAGAATGAAGATCATACTCGAAGTACAGATATTGAGTCGTGTGATGTTGATATTCGAGATACAGATTGTGATGTTGAGATTTAAGGCGCGGTTGTGATTGGGGTGAATAAGGTACTGTCGGCGTTGACGATGGTAGTACGGATTATGCTGCTGGTGCTGCTGTTGGTGTTTGTAACCTTCGCACCATATTCTCCAAAACCACTACCCGAGCACGGAGTTCGTTGACTTCTTCTGTTATACCGGGATGATTGACGGTTGGAACGAGCGAATGAACAAGATTTGAAATATGGGATAGTATGTAATCATGACGAGATACTCTAGAAATGAGCGAGAAAATGGTGTTTCGAATAGGTTCGCCGGTAAGTGCTTCAGGTTCATCGTTAAGAGGACAATTTGGTGGATGGAATGGATCACCTTCTTCTTGCCTCCAGAAATTTAGTATATTACGAACCCATCCCCAATTCATCCAGAATAGATGATGGGAAATTGGTTGATCCATTCCGGTAACGCTGTTCTCGGAGCTCGAATGGAAATCCATATCGGCGAAGCTATCGAAGTCGGAGGAATTTGAGCTGGATGAAGAATCCATCTTGTATGGTCGGAGAAATGAATTTTTTTGTTTGGAATAGATTATAGGAGTTGGGTTTGGTACTCTTCAATACATAATTTACATATGTATATATATAATATCAAAATCCCATGAATTACGGAGAATCTTTGAAATACGTCAGGCAATGTCTATAGTAACAGATACGCTAGGATATGAATTTTGTCTATACACTATCGATGCACTAAATGCAGTAAGGCGTGTCTAGACTTAAGAATGATAAGCAGACAGTTCCCTAAGGATGATAAGCAGATGATTTCCGACTAGGATTGATAAGCAAAACTTTTGACAGGCAGACACGGTCAAAGTCCAGACTCACTTAATGTATCCTAACAACTACTAGTTAGACACACTAATGCAAGGCCTGGTTCGCTAAGACCAACGCTCTGATACCAACTGAAAGGATCCGAAACTAATCATCCGGACATCGTCCATATAGATTAAAAACGAATTACAACAATTGATAACATCACGAGGTACTTGACCTCTATATGATACATTTTACAAACGTTGCATTTATTTCTTAAAGACAATCTATCATTACATCGAGAGTTGATATATTAGCCTAACATTTTATAACAACCAAAAGACCTAATCCGTCATTTGCACAACAATAGTCTTTAATGAACTTCAATGACTCGAATGCAACGTCCTTGTATCATAGCTTAAATGGTCCCAAACAATATCCTTAATATGAGCTAATGCACAGCGGAAGACTTAATTCGTACCTGAGAATAACATGCTTTAAAACGTCAACATAAAGTTGGTGAGATATATAGGTTTGTTGCTAGCAGCGTTATAACAATGGACCACAAGATTTCGTATATAAACATTTCAATAAAAATATTCTAAGTGGTTGAGCACTTGGTAACCATACTTAACATTTAATCACGTCGCATATTCCCTTTAATATGAAATCTTACTACACCGTACCAAGGTGTAGTCACAAAACGAAGTACTGTGCAACCGTTGAATACTGGTCGTCCAGTCCGGTTGGGGTTGTCAGGCCCGATAGATCTATCAACAGGATTCGCGTTTACAATACCGCTGTAAATAGTAGTTACCAAGCTACAGGGAAGTATGCCAGTGGTACAACTCAACGTAGAATATATTTTTCAGTTACTTGTGTCCATAACGTAAATCATTTATAAAAACAGCTTATTTATTCTCAGCCCAAAAATATTTAGAGTTTAAAAGGGATCTATATACTCACTGTTGTCTCGAAGATATATATATTTTGACTCGGTCTTCCGGTTGATATCACGAACCTATCCATATATAATATATCAATATATTTTCATTTTAAACAAACGTCTCGTATATATATTTATAATACTTTTAATACTTTGAATAATTCCTTAGTCCGTAGTTAGCGTTTCGATGTTAGTAATTCAATTTTAATGGTTCATTTTTAGATGTTTAATATACCCGCAATAAAATAAATAAAACCCCCAACGAAATAAATAAAACTCCCATAAAACCCCATCGTATATGAATTGGTTGAGATTAATCTTGACCCACGGTACCGGTGTTGTCAAATGACGTATTGCGTACATAAAGTACCGGTGTTGTCAAATGACGTATTGCGTACAAACATGGGATCTTATGATTAATCTTCTCGTGTTGCTTACGGGTGATCCTGAACCATATGAAATTGAATTATGAGTACATATATATAAAATATCATGTTATCTTAGAAGTATGTGATTTTATGTAAATTTTTCCAATGAATCCCGAAGTTGAAAATGTCTAGGATAGCCAATTTTGTTTCGGTCATAGTTTCTTCGTTACAAGTCCGTTTTCGTTGATTCAAATTGCCATCTTCTTGGATCGAGTTCTTCTTTAAGACTATGAACTGTAAATACCTTGGTTTGTATTCAAAATCATACGGCATAGGTGAAAGTTTAGTGAAACATATGAAGTTAAACATTTTTGTTACAACAAAATCATTTAATGACCATTTTTCTAAAAATACTTATACTTTGAAAAACCAAGTTTTACCTTGTTAAATTAGCATATATTTAAGTTATATTACAAGTCTTGAAGTATTTTAAAAGTTAAGTTAGAAGGATCTATTTAATTTGCAAACAAGTTTGAAAACATTCAAACTATGTTCTTGTTGTTAAACTTTTGTACCACAAAATAAGATAGCTATATATATATGAATCGAATAAGGTTATGAACATAGATTCTACCTCAAGTTCCTTGGACAAGGTTGCTGTAAAAGAGAAGTAAGAAGCTAGAATCAAAAGGGTGTTGGAAGTGGATGAAAGATTGGAAGTAAGTTGGTGTTCTTGGAAGGTTTTCTTGAAGTGTTTTTGTATGGTTTTCTTATGGTGTTTTAGTATGGTTTTTGAAGCTAGATCTTCATGGAATTTTGCTGGATTGTTGAAGGTGTTTAAGGCTTCAAAGTATGTGTGTGTTTTGGCTAAAAAGTTGAATTAAAAATGAACCAAAATGATCATGTATAAATACTAAAAAAAAAACATGTTACATTAAGTATATGGACAAAATTTTCAAGTAATCATTTTATGTATCTAGTCCTAATTGCTTCCAAATACAATTACCTAGCACTAAGGGTATGAATAATGGCTGGTTAGGTAGTGATTTGACATGTATTTACTATTAGTAAATATAGAAGCTAGGTATGATACGAGTACAAATACTCTAAATATACGTATAGAAATTTTGTGAAAAATGGAATGAGGATTCAAATATAGCTATCTTTTGTGAATACACTTATATGGTTTTATGTATTTAAGTTCTTAAAAGTGATTAAATACATTACTTATACGATATATGTATACATATTATAAGTCTTAAGTATTTATGTCAAATAACATTACGTATTGTTATCATTTTGAAAACTTAAGTTAGTAGTTTCAAAATATACTTATAACTTATTGTTATTACTACAAAATGAGATATTAAAACATTCTTAGATCATGTTAAATATGTATATATACATATATATACACAAACGTATAATTATCATATATTGTATAGTTCGTGATATCACCGGTCAAACTAAACGGTCAAACGTTGTGTAAATCTCTTTTCGAAAACATAAGTCTCAACAATTTGGATTGCTTAACATGTTGGCAAGGTTTAATTTATGTAAATATTAATCTCATAAGTATAGAATGATCGAAAAAGTGCGGGTCAACTTTAGGGTTTTTGCTTATCGTGTCGGAACCATATAGAGATTTGAGTTTAAATTTGGTCGGAAATTTCCGGGTCGTTACATTTTAAGCATGTCTATTCTCAGGTGATAACTAAAAGCTTCCGCTGCATCATGTTGAACTTAAGCAAGATTTGGAGTTCGCATATTTGTGTCAAAAATAAAACTGCATATCGGAAGATTTGTAATGTAAAATATGTTGGAAATCGTGTTGTCGTTATTACATGTAAAGTTTGTAAGGCTAAGATTATCGCTAGGCGGTAATCAGTATTATGTTGTTTAAACCTTGGTTTTTAAATAAAAGTTATGGTTTGTATTGTAAAAATGAATGCAGTTTTTGAAAATCATATGTTATTGTATTCGTCCTTATGGTTAAGGTCGGGTCGTCTCATAAAAGCTCATAAACCAGCCATTGCGTGGAAGATTCATGACATTAAAGGTATAAGTCCTTCGTATTGCACTCATAAAATCCTTATGGAAGAAGGTCATAAAACATAAGTGCAACGCCAACGAAGACTAAATCCTAATATGCAATGTTGTTAAGAAAGAAATTATTAAACTGCTAGATACAAGTTTAATTTATCCAATTTATGATAGTCCTAGGGTAAGCCCAGTTCAATGCGTACCTAAGAAGGGTGGCATGACTGTCATTACAAATGAAAAAGATGAGCTTATTCCTACTAGGACTGTAACAGGATGGCGTGTGTGTATTAATTATAGAAAATTAAATGACACCACCAGAAAAGATCACTTTCCCTTACCTTTCATTGATCAAATGTTGGAAAGGTTAGCCGGAAATAGTTACTATTGTTTTCTAGACGGTTTTTCCGGATACTTTCAAATTCCAATAGCACCCGAAGATCAAGAGAAAACCACTTTCACGTGCCCTTATGGTACTTTTGCTTACAAATGAATGCCATTTGGACTTTGCAATGCCCCTGCAACCTTTCAAAGGTGCATGATGGCGATTTTTCACGACATGATAGAAGAATGCATGGAAGTTTTCATGGATGACTTTTCAGTCTTCGGTGATACTTTTGAATCATGTCTAGTTAATCTTGAACGAATGCTTATTAGATCCGAGCAATCAAATCTAGTACTTAATTGGGAGAAATGCCATTTCATGGTTAAAGAAGGCATTGTTCTTGGTCATAAAATTTTAAAGAAAGGAATTGAAGTGGATAGAGCTAAAGTAGATGTAATTGCTAAACTTCCACATCCCACCAATGTTAGAGGAGTTAGGAGTTTTCTAGGGCATGCCGGTTTTTACCGACGTTTTATAAAAGATTTTTCTAAAATTGCCACTCCTTTGAATAAACTCCTAGAGAAGGATGCTCCATTCATCTTTTCGGATGAATGCATCAAATCTTTTAATATTCTTAAAGAGAAACTCACTAATGCGCCGATCATGATAACTCCAAATTGGAATCTACCATTTGAACTCATGTGCGATGCAAGTGATTTTGCAATGGGAGCTGTTTTAGGATAAAGGATTGAAAGAAGATTTCAACCTATATATTACGCTAGTAAGACGTTACAAGGAGCACAAACGAATTACACAACTACTGAAAAAGAACTCCTTGCTATTGTCTTTGCTTTTGACAAATTTCGTTCATATCTCGTTCTAGCTAAAACGGTGGTCTATACCGACCATTCTGCTCTTAGATACTTATTTTTGAAACAAGATGCCAAACCACGATTAATTCGTTGGATCTTACTTTTACAAGAGTTCGATATTGAAATCCGAGACAAAAAGGGAGCAAAAAATCTCGCAGCCGATGTAATGACCCGCACTTTTTCGATCGTTCTATACTTATAAGATTAATATTTACATAAATTAAACCTTACCAACATGATAAGCAATCCAAATTGTTGAGACTTATGTTTTTGAAATGAGTTTTACACAACGTTTGACTGTCTAGTTTGACCGATGATATCACGAACTATATAACATATGATAATTATACGTTTGTGTATATATATGTATATATACATATTTAACATGGTCCAAGAATGTTTTAATATCTCATTTTGTATTAATAACAATAAGTTATAAGTATATTTTGAAACTACTAACTTAAGTTTTCAAAACGATAACCATACGTAATGATATTTGACATAAATACTTATAACATATAATGTTTATACATATATCGTATATGTAATGTATTTAATCACTTTTAAGGACTTAAATACATAAAACCATATAAGTATATTCACAAAAGATAGCTATATTTGAATTCTCATTCCATTTTTCGCAAGATTTCTATACGTATATCTACGGTATATGTACCGTATCATACCTAACTTCTATACGTATTTACTATTAGTATATACACATCAAATCACCACCTAACTAGCCATTATTACTACCCTAGATGAGAGGTAATTAGAGTTTGGATGCATGCATGAATTATTACACAAAATACAACAAAGATCTTGTCTTTGTTCACCATATGTCATGCCACCACCACCACCTTAAGTACACCATTCATCTTCAACTTTGCTACATCATTTTGCTAGTTAAGAACACCCTTTCATAACCCTTAAACACCTTAATCATCTCAGCCCATCACCATGAAAATCTAGCTTCAAGAACATCACTTAAACACCATAAGAAAAACCTTACAAAAACACTTCAAGAATCCTTCCAAGAACACAAACTTACTTCCAATCTTTCATCCAATTCCATCACCCTTTTGGTTCTAGGTTTATACTCCTCTTTTACAGCAATCTTGTCCAAGTAACTTGAGGTAGTAATTTTGTTCATAACCTTATTCGATTCATATATATATAGCTATCTTATTTTGTGGTATAAAATTTTAACAACAAAAACATAGTTTGAATGTTTTCAAACTTGTTTGCAAACTAAATAGATCCTTCTAACTTAACTTTTAAAATACTTCAAGACCTGTAATATAACTTAAATATATGCTAATTTAACAAGGTATAACTTGGTTTTTCAAAGAATACCTTAAAAACTGTTTTTACGACGTCGGAGTGTAACCGGGGGCTGTTTTGGGTTGGATAATTAAAAACCATCTTGAACTTTGAATTGGAGGTTTATATTCTGGAAAAATGATATTTCTTATGAATATGTTAACACATAAAAATTTCATGATTTAATTCAAAGTATAAGTATTTTTAGAAAAATGGTCATTAACTTGTAACAAAAATGATTAACTTCATATGTTTCACCAAAGTTTGACCTATGACCTGTGATTTCGAATACAAACTAAGGTATTTACAGTTCATAGTCTTAAAGAGGGAATCTATCCAAGGAAGTGGCAAGTTGAACCAACGAAAACGGAGTTGTAACGAAGAAACTATGACCAAAACGAAATCGGATATCCAAGACTAGTTTAGCTACGAAAATAATTGGAGAAAATTAAATAAATCACATCTTTCTAAAATAACATGATATTTTATATATATGTACTCATAATTTAATTTTATATGGTTCAGGATCACCCGTAAACAACACGAGAAGTTTAATCATAAGATCCCATGATTGTACACAACACGTCATTTGACAACACCGGTACTTTATGTACGCAACACGTCATTTGACAACACCGGTACCGTGGGTCAAGATTAATCTTGACCAATACATATACGATGGGGGTTTTATTTATTTCATTGGGGGTTTATTAAACATCTAAATATGAACCATTAAAATTGAATTACTAACAACGAACTGCTAACTACGGACTAAGGAATTATTAAAAGTATTAAAAGTATAACAAGTATATATATGTGACGATTGTTTAAAAAGAAAAGGTATTGATATATTATATATGGATAGGTTTGTGATATCAATCGGAGAACAAGTTGAAATTACATATCTTCAAGACAAAAGTGAGTATATAGTCCCACTTTTAAACTCTAAATATTTCGGGATGAGAATACATGTATTTTATGTTTTACGATATGGACACAAGTAACTGAAAAATATATTCTACGTTGAGTTGTACCACTGGCATACTTCCCTGTAGCTTGGTAACTATTATTTACAGCGGTATTGTAAACGCGAATCATGTTGATAGATCTATCGGGCCTGACAACCCCAACCGGACTGGACGACCAGTATTCAACGGTTGCACAGTACTTCGTTTTGTGACTACACTTGGTACGGTGTAGTAAGATTTCATAATAAAGGGAATATGCGACGTGATTAAATGTTAAGTATGGTTACCAAGTGCTCAACCACTTAGAATACTTTTATTAAAATGTTTATATGTGAAATCTTGTGGTCTATATATATATATTGCTGCCGGCATTAAACCTATATCTCACCAACTTTATGTTGACGTTTTAAACATGTTTATTCTCAGGTAATAATTAGAAGCTTCCGCTGCAACATGTTGAATTTAAGCATGATCTTGCGTACTCATATTTGTGTCAAAAATAAAACTGCATATCCGAGGATTTGTATTGTAAAATATGCTAGAAATCGTGTTGTTATCATCATTTGTAAAGTTTGTAAGTCTAAGATTATCGCTAAACGATAATCATCTTTATTTTGTCTAAAGCTTGTATCAAAATAAGAATTATGGTTTGTAATGTAAAATATATGCAGTTGTTCTTTTAAAAATGTCGCATATAGAGGTCAATACCTCGCAATGAAATCATACGTTATCTAACACGTTCTTATGGTTAAGGACGGGTTATGACATGTGGTATCAGAGCGGTGGTCTTAGCGAACCAGGTTTGCATTAGTGTGTCTAACTGATAAGTCGTTAGGATACATTAGTAAGTCTGGACTTTGACCGGGTCTGATTTAGAAACCATTGCTTATCATTGTTGGTTAAAATTTATATGTAAATATTATGTAGTACTAATGGGTTAGTTGTTGTGTGATAGATGTCAGGCTCAAAACTTGTTATCACATTCAGCGACTCCGAATCAGAATCTTCAGATGGTGTTTCAGTCATTAACCTATCCGATGACGAAAATAATATCTTTGGGGAAGACTCACAAATTCCGGATGAACCAACTATAGGGAACCCGGAAAGTGAACCCGAGGAGGAAAGTGAACCCGAGGAGGAAAGTGAACCCGAGGAAGAAATACAGGAAATTACGAAAGACAAGTTCGAACAATGAAAGAAACGAAAGGCTAATGAATTGGAAAATTCAAATCCCGAGTTTAGTGAGGATGATGTGGCACCAACTCCACTAAACACTACCACCCCTATAACCGCTATTCCTATTAGTGCTATCCCGGCATCCAGTTCTTCAGCCCCACCGCCAAAATATAGGCAGACAGCTAGGATAAGCGTTAGGCCATTCCTTGAACCTAAACGTCCTAGAAAATAGACCAAACGATGCGCTGCCGTATTAAACCATGGGATCATATAATGTTTTGTATAATATTATTAGTGTGGTTTGCTTAATGTTCGATGTAAGATAAGCATATGTAAAATAGTGAAGTATGAAATGCAATAATTTTCCATGGTTAAGTATTATTTAGATTGTAGTAATTGGTTCTGTACTAAGCTATTAAGTATGACCATTAACGGGTAGGTACTACCCTAGATATAATTATAAAATGCTAATAAGAAGAAAAGG
This sequence comes from Rutidosis leptorrhynchoides, assembly GCF_046630445.1. NCBI lineage: Eukaryota > Viridiplantae > Streptophyta > Magnoliopsida > Asterales > Asteraceae > Rutidosis > Rutidosis leptorrhynchoides. Next base: position 234,508,514 of record NC_092343.1, read on the forward strand.
CTTTTATAATAATACCTGGTTCATATTATTAACAAGCTATAATGTACTATAAATACACACTACATCTATAATATTCCATGTGAATAATTATTTTCTTTCATTAGGAAATGGCGCGATTGAATCGAGTGACGGAACAAGAAGTCGAGGAATTCATCAACCAGCGAGTGAATGACAGAATGTTATGGGTCGAGGCTGCAAGAGCTGCTGCAGTTAACCCAAATCCTCGTGTAGGATGCACCTACAAGACGTTTCAAGCTTGCAAGCCCTCATCATTCAGTGGAACGGAAGGACTGATCGGTTTAACCCGGTGGATAGAAAAGATGGAGACTGTGTTTAAAATCAGTGGTTGTGTTGAAAAGGACATGACCAAGTATGCATCGTGCACTTTACAAGATAGTGCACTCACGTGGTGGAAAAATTATGTGAAGGCTGTAGGAGGAGATGTAGCTTATGATACTCCATGGGAGGAATTCAAAACAATGTTAATCAACGAATATTGTCCAAGGAACGAGGTTAGGAAGTTGGAAGATGAATTACGAAGTCTGAAGGTTGTTGGTACTGAAATCACCAACTACAATCAGCGATTCATGGAATTAGTTTTGCTATGTCCTGAATTGGTTCCAACCGAAGAACGGAAGATTGAAATGTACAAAGATGGTTTGCCCACAAAGGTTAAGGCAAACGTTACAGCATCAAGACATAAGACAATTCATGAAGCTATAACCATGGCAAACGAGCTAATGGATCAGGTCATCTTGGATAAGAAAGCATTCAATACTGATGTGAAGGTATCAGGTAACAAGAGAAAGTGGAATGGAAGCTATGATCGAGGTAATCAACAACAATCTTTTAAGAAACAAGAAACCACGAAAGGTGCGGGTAGTGGTTCAGGTTTTGGTTACAAAGGACAAAGTCCTTTATGCAACCGATGCCACAAACATCACTTTGGTTACTGTAGTGTGGTGTGCAACAAATGTAATCGACAGGGTCATCTTGCTGAAGATTGTAGGGCTCTCGTTATAAATACAAATGGTACCAAGACTCCTGCCACCAATGCAAATAGAACTGCTCTGGCTACCGTTACTTGTTTTGGGTGTGGAAAACAAGGTCACTATAAGAGCCAGTGCCCGAATCCAGAGAAGAATGTCGGACCTGCACGTGGGAGAGCATTTATTATTAATGCTAGAGAGGCACGTGAAGACCCGGAGCTTGTTACGGGTACGTTTACCATTAATAACTTATCAGCGTCTATTATATTTGATACTGGTGCCGATAGAAGTTACGTGTGTAGAAATTTTTACACTAAATTGAATTGTTCATCATTACCTCTAGATGCTAAGTACATGATTGAGTTAGCTAATGGTAAACTAATTAAAGCCGATAAAATTTGTTGTGATTGTGAAATAAATTTAGCCGGAGAAACGTTTAAAATTGACTTAATACCCGTAGAATTAGGAAGTTTTGATGTAATAGTCGGCATGGACTGGATGTCCAAAGTAGGAGCTGAAGTTGTGTGTGCCAAAAAGGCAATTCGCATTCCTGGTAAGGATAAAATGCCGGTGATGATTTATGGAGAGAAGGGTAATTCAAAGCTAAAACTCACTAGCTGTTTAAAAGCCAAGAAATGTTTAGAAAAGGGATGTTATGCTATTCTAGCACATGTTAATAAAGTCGAAAAGAAAGAAAAAGAGAAGTGCATCAACGACGTGCCTGTGGCAAGAGATTTTCCTGAAGTTTTTCCGGAAGAGTTGCCGGGATTACCTCCATTTAGATCTGTAGAATTTCAAATAGATTTAGTACCAGGAGCTGCACCAGTGGCTCGTGCGCCATATAGACTTGCACCGTCCGAGTTAAAAGAACTTCAAAGTCAGTTAAAAGAATTACTGGACCGTGGATTCATACGACCAAGTACTTCACCGTGGGGAGCTCCAATTTTGTTTGTTAAGAAGAAAGATGGATCTTTTAGAATGTGTATAGATTATCGTGAATTAAATAAGTTAACTATCAAGAATCGGTATCCACTACCGAGAATTGACGACTTATTTGATCAACTGCAAGGATCATGTGTTTATTCGAAAATTGACCTAAGATCGGGCTATCATCAACTACGCGTCAAAGAAGAAGATATACCGAAAACTGCTTTTCGGACACGCTACGGTCATTACGAATTTTTGGTCATGCCGTTTGGATTGACGAATGCGCCAGCTGTATTCATGGACCTCATGAATCGAGTTTGTAGTCCATATTTAGATAAGTTTGTTATCGTTTTCATTGATGATATTCTTATCTATTCCAAGAGTGAGCAAGAGCATGAGCAGCATTTAAGGTTGATATTAGAGTTGTTGAGAAAAGAACAGCTATATGCTAAATTTTCTAAATGTGCTTTCTGGTTGAAAGAAGTGCAATTTCTTGGCCACGTTGTTAGTAGCAAAGGAATTCAGGTTGATCCAGCAAAAACTGAAGCCATTGAAAAATGGGAGACTCCTAAGACACCAACGCAGATACGCCAATTTTTGGGTTTAGCCGGTTATTATAGAAGGTTTATTCAAGATTTTTCCCGAATAGCTAAGCCGTTGACAGCGTTAACGCAAAAAGGGAAGAAATATGAATGGACCTCTGAGCAGGAGAGTGCATTTCAAATACTAAAGAAGAAGTTAACTACGGCGCCTATTTTATCGTTACCAGAAGGGAACGATGATTTTGAAATATATTGTGACGCTTCGCGACAAGGTTTTGGTTGCGTTCTTATGCAACGGAAGAAAGTTATTGCATACGCATCCCGATAATTGAAGATTCACGAGCGGAATTATACGACGCATGATTTAGAATTGGGAGCAGTCGTGTTTGCATTGAAGATGTGGAGACACTACTTTTATGGGGTTAAATTCACTGTGTTTACTGATCATAAAAGCCTTCAACATATTTTTGATCAGAAACAGCTGAACATGAGGCAACGTACGTGGGTCGAGTTAATAAACGACTATGATTGTGAAATTCGTTATCATCCCGGGAAGGCGAACGTGGTGGCCGATGCTCTAAGCAGAAAGGAACGAGAACCAATTCGAGTACGAGCAATGAACATAAAAATTCGCATGAATCTCAACTCATAAATCAAAGAGGTTCAGCGAGAAGCACTTACTAAAGAAAACATAAGAAATGAAATAATGAAGAAGTATGAGAAGCAACTCGTTATACGGGAAGATGGAATTCGATATTTTGCAAATCGTGTGTGGGTACCGAAGTTGGGTGGATTGAGGAAGTTGATATTGAACGAGGCACATAAGACAAGATACTCGATACATCCTGGAGTTGGAAAAATGTATCAAGATCTTAAGACGCATTATTGGTGGCCTAATTTAAAGACAGACGTTGCAACATATGTTGGGGAGTGTTTAACTTGTTCCAAGGTCAAAGCAGAACACCAAAATCTGTCAGGGTTACTTCAACAACCAGAAATCCCAGAATGGAAATGGGATGGTATTACCATGGATTTCATCACGAAGTTACCAAAGACTGCCTGGGGATACGACACCATTTGGGTGATTGTTGATCGTCTCACCAAGTCTGCACATTTCTTGCCTATAAAGGAAACGGATAGAATGGAGAAACTATTACGATTGTATATAAAGGAAATTGTTTCAAGGCATGGAATACCTATTTCCATTATATCCGATCGTGATAGTAGATTTACCTCAAAGTTCTGGCAATCACTACAAGAGGCCCTAGGAACTCGTTTGGATATGAGTACCGCATATCATCCGCAAACCGACGGGCAGAGTGAAAGAACGATTCAGACTCTTGAAGTCATGCTCAGGGCATGTGTGATCGATTTTGGAAACGGATGGGATAAGTATTTACCGTTAGCAGAATTCTCGTATAATAATAGTTATCATGCGAGCATTAAAGCTGCGCCATTCGAAGCACTGTATGGAAGGAAGTGTAGATCTCCTATCTGTTGGAATGAAGTAGGAGATCGACAATTAACTGGTCCCGAGATCATATATGAAACTACTGAAAAGATAGTACAAATCAAGGAGAGATTGAAAACAGCCCGTAGTCGCCAAAAGAGCTACGCCGATATTCGAAGGAAACCATTAGAGTTTCAGATCGGTGACATGGTTATGTTAAAGGTGTCACCATGGGAAGGTGTAATACGTTTTGGAAAAAGGGGTAAACTGAACCCAAGATATGTAGGCCCGTTCAAGATCATCGAACGCATTGGACCGGTAGCTTATCGACTCGAGTTACCGCAACAACTCGCCGGAGTACATAATACCTTTCACGTCTCGAACCTTAAGAAGTGTCTTGAAAAGGAAGACCTCACCATTCCTCTTGAAGAAATCCATGTCGACGAGAAACTACAATTCGTCGAAGAACCAATCGAAATCATGGACCGTGAAGTTAAACAACTCAAGCAGAGCAACATACCGATCGTTAAAGTTCGTTGGAATGCTCGAAGAGGTCCTGAGTTTACTTGGGAACGAGAGGATCAGATGAAACAAAAGTATCCACACTTGTTTCTCGATGACGCAAAATAGGTACAATTTTAAAATTTCGGGACGAAATTTATTTAACGGGTAGGTACTGTAATGACCCGCACTTTTTCGATCGTTCTATACTTATAAGATTAATATTTACATAAATTAAACCTTACCAACATGATAAGCAATCCAAATTGTTGAGACTTATGTTTTTGAAATGAGTTTTACACAACGTTTGACTATCTAGTTTGACCGATGATATCACGAACTATATAACATATGATAATTATACGTTTGTGTATATATATGTATATATACATATTTAACATGGTCCAAGAATGTTTTAATATCTCATTTTGTATTAATAACAATAAGTTATAAGTATATTTTGAAACTACTAACTTAAGTTTTCAAAACGATAACCATACGTAATGATATTTGACATAAATACTTATAATATATAATGTTTATACATATATCGTATATGTAATGTATTTAATCACTTTTAAGGACTTAAATACATAAAACCATATAAGTATATTCACAAAAGATAGCTATATTTGAATTCTCATTCCATTTTTCACAAGATTTCTATACGTATATCTACGGTATATGTACCGTATCATACCTAACTTCTATACGTATTTACTATTAGTATATTGATGTCGTAGGGGGTATATAGAAAATAGTATTATTTTTAGTGCGAAATACTATTAAATATGCTACAATTTTACACAAGTTATTTATTTATTTATCGAATGGGATATACTAAACCTTGCTACAACACTTATAGGCAGTGTACCTAATCGTAGAGTAGTATAGCTTTTAGTAAGTCCGGTTCGGTCCACAGGGAAAGCACGAGAGGTTTAACGCCAAATAAAAAGAAAAATATATAAATATTAAGTAGTAGTATTTTAAATATATAAAGGGGGGTTTTACCGTTTAATGACCGGTTTGTCGATTTTTAAAAACAGTTAAATCCTAAAACAAAATATTAAAAATAAAGATAACTTAATTTAAAGCGTAAAGTAAATAACGATAATTTAAATGACAGAAATTAAAGTGCGATAATTAAAATGCGTAAATTAGAAGTGCAATTAAATATGAAATTAAAGGGATTATGCTTATTTAAACTTCCATAATCATGATGTTCGGCTTATTAATTTTAGTTTTTAGTCCGATGGGTTAATTGTCCTTTGTCCTGGATTATTCAAGATGTCCATACGGTTTTGTCCATAGGGGCCAACGGGCATAATTATAAAAGCGAGGTTCTTCGTCAAATAGTCCTTATGTCCGAAGTCAAATATTCCAACTAATTGGGGACTTAAACTGTAACAAGGTATTAATTCTTTGTTTGCGTGAATACACCGGGTTAACGACTGCGTGTATCCCAAGGTTTTAATACTTTATTAATAATTACACCAATTACCCTTGAATGTAATCCACCCCTGTTTCAACTATTCTAGTGGTCAATAATTCACCCCCGTTTCCGGTCAAATGAACAATAATATGTACTTATAAATATCCCGCCCACCGTATCCGATAGGCGTATATGGATATTTATAAATACATAAAACTATAACCTTTATATAAAATTAACGAGGTTATCGTTAATTGAACATAAAGCCCATTAAAAACCCATAGTCAAATTTCCACAAGTGTCGTTCTTTTGTCCAAACCCCAATTATGGTCCAAGGTCCAATTACCCCAATTTTAGTGTTTAGCCCAACATCACGATTACTTCGGTATTAAATAAGCATAATAACGGCTTAGCTACTAGACATAATTGAAAATAATATAAACATAACTTACAGTGGGATTAAATAGCGAAATGGTACACGGACAGCGTTCCGACTTACAAAACCTTAAGACACTCGACTAATAGAACCTTATTATTATCATTAACTTAAAATTACGATTACAAATTACAACTAAAATAGCATTTGATACAAGGATTTGGGAGTAAAATATAAATTATATATATTTATTAAAAATTAAGCGTACAAAACTCGTGAAATAAGGCCTCCTTTTATAGATTTATGGGCTCCGCGAGTCGCGGAGGTTTGTGCCCATATGGCCGCGAGTCGCGGAGGTACTCTGACAGCTCACAATTTGGGAATCCAAGGGCTGCCGACGGATTTTTTTATATATAATATAAATATATATATAATTAATATAATTAATTATATATTATATTTTATTTATATACATAGTTAAATTATAATTTTTGCTCCGTTGCGTCGTACGTTAAGAGTTGGTTCATGTCTCGGTTCCGGATTTTCGAACGTCCTTGCGTACGCTGAGATATTTTGTACTTTGTGTTTTGTAACTTGTACTCTTGTTATTTTTAGGCGTTCTTCATCAATAATTTGAACCATTTTAATTGTATCTTGTACTTTTGAGCATTTTGGACCTTTTTGTCTTCAATTCGTCGTTTTCGCCTTTTGTCTTCGCACTTATTAAATATAAACGAATATCACTTGAATATGGAACAATTACAACTAAAATCTTGTTTTTCTTGGAGGATAATGCTATGAAATATATGTTCCTTTTTAGCCTTATCAATATCCCCACACTTGAGCGTTGCTTGTCCTCAAGCAATACAGTCTTGAAATAAAATACATCACACGAATCACTTCTTTATTCTTCACACTTTGTACATCAGTGATTTTGATAGAGCGGTATAAACAATGATAGTAACGATGGTTAAAGGTGGGTGTGTCATCCACAGTTGCCTCGGGTTTAGGTCAACGACACTTTCAATCAAATAGCCGATTTACTTTCGGTTTCCAAAGCAAAGTGCACATTTGAAAGGTGGTTTACAGTCCCACATGACTATAAAAATTTAGATCCTTTAGGAAATTGGATCTTTATGAAAACATTTGATCTTTTGAAAATTCAAGCTAGATTTTACCCTAGACAAGTTTTCTGAATTGATCCATCATCGGTGTTGCAAAATATATTTGTGGATCAATATTTTAGCTTAAAACTTTTAGGTTCGTGTTAATCCACTGCTATCCCAGTATCGAATAGCACACATCCAGTTTACTTGTTCCGTATATTACCTTTCGGCAAACTACCGTCCGGTTGTAAAGGAAAGCGATGAACAAGAAACTGTTAAGGCAATGTCCAGTGACATGCAGATGATTATGGTCTTTTTAAACGTGTCGGATGCTAGAACTATCCTTGGTAGGAGCGATAGTAAAGATCATCCTAAAAATTTTCGGTCTGGCACAAGGTCCTGTCTTCGACCATGCTATGCAACCACCGTTCTTACGGTTGACACCCGATTTGGTTCAGGTGACCTAATGAATTCCAGGTGAATTCCTAGGATTTTACGTTCAATGGTAATGAACGCATTGAAAATGGATTTTCAGAAAACAAATCGGTTTGTAGTTTTGATCAAAATATTTTCTCGTTCAAGCTCGAGTTTAGATATCATTGAATTCCATGAGTTTGAATTCTCAATCTTTAAGGTCAATCTCAAGGATTGAGTAATATCAGTCTTAAAAGCTGATTTTTAATCTTTAAGGAGATTATCCTTTTCTGGGGATCTGATTCATTAGTCTTATCCAGCTAATTTGCACGGTGCCTCCCCATTGTACGAGATAAATCCTTCTCATGGTTAGGATAAATCTGACCACTTGGCGACCCTGTTTGATGCTGAGGTCCGTGGATTTCCAGCCGATTTTAGTGATGACTTTTCTAGATTTTTCGTCAACCTACAGCTGGTCTGGACGACAACTTCATGACCTAAATCAAGAAGCGCGTGTCTTTTTCGGAAGACTTTACTTCCTTCTAATGATGGAATTGATTCATCGTGTAGATCCATTTTTTCTTTCAAATAAATCGGGTAAAACAGTTAATTTAGTCCAAAACAAAAGTACCTGCAATAACTTTACAGAAACATGTGATAGATAGTTTTTAATTGAATAACTTGGTACATTCTCCCCATACTTAGTTTCTTTCTTTGCCTTTTTATTCTCTTCTATTCCATTCTTAAATGAATTCTAACGTTTTGGGTTGTTTCTCAATTTATGTCCTCGAGGTAACAATAATTTCGGCATTAACACCTAGTTTTATCGTTCATAAATATGTATAAACAAGATTTTGACTTCATTTAGTTGAAAATTTTGAAAATTTTTACTAGAAGTGGGTAGTCAGTATATAAGACTAGGGCTGTTCCTTGTTATCAGAGAGCACTAGATTCTAATACAACTACTTCGTTACTAGTATTTTAGTTGAAAATTTTTCAAATTTTCACGAAATTTGACAATTAAACTAAGTGTAAACCCGAGAAAATTTATAACCCTTCCCCACACTTAAGATCATGCAATGCCCTCATTTGCATGAAATCAGACTCTAATTATAAATTCACGAGGGTGATTAGTGTAGAAAAGTGATTAGAAATACCGAGTTTGCAAACATGTTGTTTTTATTTCACATTTGATATTTCGCGTCTTGTCTTCAAATTTAGTAGCTTTTGCTGAACTGTTAGTCCTTGAAAGTGCATGGTTTTACCCTGTTTTGTACATAAGATAAAATACAAACATACATATACATATTTATATATATATATATATATATATATATATATATATATATTTTTTTATAAAGTTTTTAAATGTTTTTGGCATACTTTAAATCAATAAGATTAAAAATAATGATAATAAAATTTTTCGTCCCGCCTTCGGGTAAAGCAATTTCGGCTCATGACCTAGTCTTCAACTCACGACGAATTTTAAATATCAAAATTTTTAACTTAATGAAATAAAGTAAATTTTGATTTTAAATAAAACTTAAAATTTAAAAAGCATATTAATTTAAAATAAAACCTACAAAAATTCAGAATGGAGGGAGAAAACTAGTTCTTTAGTGTCTGCTAGCGGAAAAGACCAATCGGATTCCATTCTCGGAACTACACGAGAACAGAACAAATAACTTCTGACAACATTCTCTTTTTAAAACATTTGAATCTCCCCACACTTAGGTAGATGTGGTGTCGAAATTGTGATTAACTTCATCTTCAATTTCTCTTGGTCCATAATCAACTTGCGTATCTGTGACTTTTTCTTTAAACCACTGGCTAGCATCCACAGTAATATCCACAATTTCAACTAGTTTCGCCTTTTCTTTAGGCGACAGATTGGATATTAACCGGTTACATAACTTAAAGTTCCCCTTATTTTTAGCATCAATAGCCCGTTTATAAAGTTTCTTCATTGAACTGTTAATAACGGGGTCATCTAATTTCGTGTCAACAACGGGGTTCTTTATTATCAAGTCATCATTAGGTGTTACTTCATTTTCCCCACACTTAGGCGTTTCATTATCGTTAAGTACTACCGTTGGAGTTGGTGAAACAACATGGTTATTACCAATCGTTTTTACTGGTTCAACGGTTTTGGTTGGTGGAGATTTAGATTTTCGAATCATAAAGATGATCGATTTGTCACCACTTTTAAGTGTCATTCTTCCATTTCCTACATCAAATAACGCCCCGGTGGACGCTAAGAATGGTCGACCTAAAATTAGAGGAATGTTTGGGTCCTCTTCTATGTCAATGACAATGAATTCGACTAGAAAGGTTAAATTGCCTACTTGAATTGGTAGGTTGTCAGCAATTCCAACTGGGTGTTTAATGGATTGATCAAAGAATCGAACACTCATATCCGTTGGACTTAACTTACCTACACCTAATCTCTTATATAACGAAAGAGGCATAACACTCACACTTGCACCTAAATCTGCTAGTGCATCATACATGACACAGTCATTAAGTAGACAAGGAACAATAAATTCACCCGGATCTCCTACTCTAGGTGGAGGTTTTGGTGGAACTGTCTTCACCGGGTTTATTTCTTCGGTTTTTGTTTCTTGCACTTTCTTCTTCTTTTTCTTCTTCTTCTTTCCAGAGGTATCACCAACTTTATTACTTATCACTTCTTCATACTCAACTCCTTTTCTTGGAAAAGGGATGGGTGGTTTGTATGGTGCCACCACTGGCTTTACATACTCGGGTGGTGGTGGTGGTGGTATTGTAACTTTTTCATCGTCACTCACATCGGAAACCTTCCCATCTTCTGGTGTTGGTTTTTCAGAATTATTTGATACCATATTAACATTCTCATTCCGAGGATTTACTTCAGTATCACTCGGTAGCTTTCCTTGTTCCCTCTCACTCAATAATCTAGAAAGAGTACCTACGTGTTTTTCTAGATTCAAAATGGAAGCTTGTTGAGTTCTTAATGATTGATCAAACCTCTCATTCGTTTGGGTTTGAGTTGCAATGAATTGTGTTTGAGATTCAACTAGCTTTGCCATCATTTCTTCCAAATTTGGCTTTTTCTCTTCGGTTTGTTGTGGTTGTTTATATAAGCCAGGTCTTTGTTGATTGAAAATGTTGTTTTGAGTTGGTTGGTTATTCGGACCTTGTTGGTTGTACGAGTTATTGTCGGGTCCTTTTGGATTGTAAAGAATGTTTTGATTTCGATTAAAGTTTGGCCTTGGTGGTTGATAATTATTCTGATAATTATTTCCCTGCCCTTGGTTCATATAGGAAACATTCTCTCGTTGTTCCATTGTTGGTTCAATGTGACAATCTTTCAATGAGTGTGGTCCACCGCATTGCTCACAACTAATTCGTATTGCGTTAATAATCATCTTTTCCATTCGTCTCTCGAAAGCATCCATCTTTGCGGACATGGAATCATAGTCATGGCTAGAATCGGCTCTAGCCGCTTTAGATGATCGAAAGATATCTTTTTCTTGGTGCCACTCATGAGAGTGGGAGGCTGTGTTATCAATGATTTTGTAAGCTTCAGTTGCGGTTTTTTTCATAATGGAACCACCAGCTGTTATGTCGATGTCTTTTCGTGTAGTGATGTCGCATCCTTGGTAGAATATTTGTACTATTTGATAAGTGTCTAAACCGTGTTGAGGACATCCTCTCAACATCCTTCCGAATCTTGTCCACGCCTCATATAGAGTTTCATTTGGCTTTTGCGCGAACGTAACAATTTCTCCTTGAAGTCTCACGGCTTTGGATGCCGGAAAGAATCTTTTAAGAAATTTTTCAACTAAGACATCCCATGTGTCAATCGCCCCTTCAGGTAACGATTCTAACCAATCTTTGGCTTCTCCTTTTAAAGTCCAGGGAAATAACATGAGATAGATTTGTTCGTCTTCCACTTCTCGGATTTTGAATAGTGTACAAATTCTTTTAAACGTACGAAGATGTTCGTTTGGATCTTCATTCGGCGCACCACTAAATTGGCATTGGTTAGTCACCATATGTAGGATTTGTCCTTTGATTTCATAATCTGGCGCATTAACGTTTGGTTGAGTAATTGCATGACCTTGGCCAGTACGTTTAGCTCTCATTCGGTCTTCCATACTTAGAGGTTCTAGATTTTCCATGATTGGAAGTGTTGTATCCGAATCACTAGAGGTTTCTGATTTAATGGTTTCTTCCTCAACAATCTCCGTTTGAATGATTGGAGGTTCCGGAGGAATAATTAGTGGATCAGGGTCTTGGAATTGTCCCTGAGTATTCTCCGGATTCTCAATTGTGATGTTTGTTTCAAAAACTGGATTATCGGAAATTTGAGTTTGAGTATTTGGTTGACTAGATGGAGAGTTTAAAGAAAAATCAACGGGTGCGGTATTTGTTAAACGATGTCTTGATCGAGTTACAGGTGGTGAACGTATGAACGGCGGCGAACGTCTTGCTCGGTGCATTCACAGAATATCCTATTAGTTATAAAAATAATAAGAAAAACTTAAATAAGCTATCCAATTAATAGACTTTTCTGATTTTTGCCCACGTTTCGAATAGCCAAAAGATGCAGCAGAGGGGCAGGATTCGTTTGGTCTCAATATAATTGAGGACTGTTTGGCTCCAACAACCCGTTCCACGTACAAATCCAACTATTACTACGAACCAGAAAAATGTCAACGTCTATTAATTTAACCACTTAGATAATTTCTCTTTCCGTTTAAGAAATATTAGATAAGAAGTAGATAAAATACTATGTCTTATAACTAGAGTGTCGAGAAATAAGGAAGAAATAGATTGCGCGTCGAAAAGTGTCGAAAAAAATGAAAAAGACGAAGAGCGGCTTGAGACACACAACTAATCGATCCTTATAACGACTATTAGCTTAAAATTAAAATTACAAATTGAGAGTATAATTTGGAATTGTAATTGATACATCGGTAAACGGCGTCGAAAAATAAAAAATAGCACGAAAAATGGCGTCGCAAAATTCTAAAGCACCTAAAACTTAGTCTAAGGAATAAGCACTTAAGGGATTTTACGGCAATCCTAAAAATTCTAGAAGTAAAAATAAAACTACGGCAAGAAACTAGATTAAAAACTAAGTACGAACGAAGAAAATACAAAATTTACGCTAAAAACGATTAAAAATACAAAAATATAAAAGTTACAAAAAAAAATAATAAAAATATTAGATTTTATAAAAATATTATTTTTATATTTTATTATATAAAATATTAAGTATAAATATATTAAAAACTAAATATAAGTTAATAATAATTAATTAATCTAAAAACTTAATAATAATAATTAATAAAAATAGGGTTAAAGTAATAATAATATAATATACTCCGTATTTAATGCAATTTTAGGTCAAACTGTGGCCTGTCAGTGGGGCTCCGCGAGTCGCGGTGAACCCAGTTCAAATGGCCGCGAGTCGCGGTGATTTCAGGTTCAAAAGAGGCAGGTTCAAAATCGCAGGTTCAAACTTAATTATTTATTTATTATTTATATTTCTTTTTAATTTTCTGTTTTTAATTATAATATAAAATATATATTTATAATAAAAATAAAAACTTAATAAAATATTAAAAATAAACTTAAAATACTTTATAAAAATAAAAGAAAAACTTAAAAAAATATATTTAAAATACTTTTTTTTTTTTTTTTTTTCGGTTGCGATATTTTTAATTTTTTATATTTTTTAATTTTTTAAACAAAAATATATATTTAACACAAAAACTAATAAAAACTTAAAAATTAGGAATATGGCGTTTCGCTTTGGCGCGTTCCCCGGCAGCGGCGCCAAAAATACTTGATGTCGTAGGGGGTATATAGAAAATAGTATTATTTTTAGTGCGAAATACTATTAAATATGCTACAATTTTACACAAGTTATTTATTTATTTATCGAATGGGATATACTAAACCTTGCTACAACACTTATAGGCAGTGTACCTAATCGTAGAGTAGTATAGCTTTTAGTAAGTCCGGTTCGGTCCACAGGGAAAGCACGAGAGGTTTAACGCCAAATAAAAAGAAAAATATATAAATATTAAGTAGTAGTATTTTAAATATATAAAGGGGGGTTTTACCGTTTAATGACCGGTTTGTCGATTTTTAAAAACAGTTAAATCCTAAAACAAAATATTAAAAATAAAGATAACTTAATTTAAAGCGTAAAGTAAATAACGATAATTTAAATGACAGAAATTAAAGTGCGATAATTAAAATGCGTAAATTAGAAGTGCAATTAAATATGAAATTAAAGGGATTATGCTTATTTAAACTTCCATAATCATGATGTTCGGCTTATTAATTTTAGTTTTTAGTCCGATGGGTTAATTGTCCTTTGTCCTGGATTATTCAAGATGTCCATACGGTTTTGTCCATAGGGGCCAACGGGCATAATTATAAAAGCGAGGTTCTTCGTCAAATAGTCCTTATGTCCGAAGTCAAATATTCCAACTAATTGGGGACTTAAACTGTAACAAGGTATTAATTCTTTGTTTGCGTGAATACACCGGGTTAACGACTGCGTGTATCCCAAGGTTTTAATACTTTATTAATAATTACACCAATTACCCTTGAATGTAATCCACCCCTGTTTCAACTATTCTAGTGGTCAATAATTCACCCCCGTTTCCGGTCAAATGAACAATAATATGTACTTATAAATATCCCGCCCACCGTATCCGATAGGCGTATATGGATATTTATAAATACATAAAACTATAACCTTTATATAAAATTAACGAGGTTATCGTTAATTGAACATAAAGCCCATTAAAAACCCATAGTCAAATTTCCACAAGTGTCGTTCTTTTGTCCAAACCCCAATTATGGTCCAAGGTCCAATTACCCCAATTTTAGTGTTTAGCCCAACATCACGATTACTTCGGTATTAAATAAGCATAATAACGGCTTAGCTACTAGACATAATTGAAAATAATATAAACATAACTTACAGTGGGATTAAATAGCGAAATGGTACACGGACAGCGTTCCGACTTACAAAACCTTAAGACACTCGACTAATAGAACCTTATTATTATCATTAACTTAAAATTACGATTACAAATTACAACTAAAATAGCATTTGATACAAGGATTTGGGAGTAAAATATAAATTATATATATTTATTAAAAATTAAGCGTACAAAACTCGTGAAATAAGGCCTCCTTTTATAGATTTATGGGCTCCGCGAGTCGCGGAGGTTTGTGCCCATATGGCCGCGAGTCGCGGAGGTACTCTGACAGCTCACAATTTGGGAATCCAAGGGCTGCCGACGGATTTTTTTATATATAATATAAATATATATATAATTAATATAATTAATTATATATTATATTTTATTTATATACATAGTTAAATTATAATTTTTGCTCCGTTGCGTCGTACGTTAAGAGTTGGTTCATGTCTCGGTTCCGGATTTTCGAACGTCCTTGCGTACGCTGAGATATTTTGTACTTTGTGTTTTGTAACTTGTACTCTTGTTATTTTTAGGCGTTCTTCATCAATAATTTGAACCATTTTAATTGTATCTTGTACTTTTGAGCATTTTGGACCTTTTTGTCTTCAATTCGTCGTTTTCGCCTTTTGTCTTCGCACTTATTAAATATAAACGAATATCACTTGAATATGGAACAATTACAACTAAAATCTTGTTTTTCTTGGAGGATAATGCTATGAAATATATGTTCCTTTTTAGCCTTATCATATATACACATCAAATCACCACCTAACTAGCCATTATTACTGCCCTAGATGAGAGGTAATTAGAGTTTGGATGCATGCATGAATTATTACACAAAAATACAACAAAGATCTTGTCTTTGTTCACCATATGTCACGCCACCACCACCACCTTAAGTACACCATTCATCTTCAACTTTGCTACATCATTTTGCTAGTTAAGAACACCCTTTCATAACCCTTAAACACCTTAATCATCTTAGCCCATCACCATGAAAATCTAGCTTCAAGAACATCACTTAAACACCATAAGAAAAACCTTACAAAAACACTTCAAGAATCCTTCCAAGAACACAAACTTACTTCCAATCTTTCATCCAATTCCATCACCCTTTTGGTTCTAGGTTTTTACTCCTCTTTTACAGCAATCTTGTCCAAGTAACTTGAGGTAGTAACTTTGTTCATAACCTTATTCGATTCATATATATATAGCTATCTTATTTTGTGGTATAAAATTTTAACAACAAAAACATAGTTTGAATGTTTTAAAACTTGTTTCCAAACTAAATAGATCCTTCTAACTTAACTTTTAAAATACTTCAAGACCTGTAATATAACTTAAATATATGCTAATTTAACAAGGTATAACTTGGGTTTTCAAAGAATACCTTAAAAACTGTTTTTACGACGTCGGAGTGTAACCGGGGGCTGTTTTGGGTTGGATAATTTGTGAAGACCCGTCCTTATCCATCCGGACGAAATCTTCAACATTTGGTTTCATTGCGATGATCGACTCCAAGTAATGTCCTTAACATGAGCAAATGCACAGCGGAAGACTTAATTTGTACCTGAGAATAACATGCTTTAAAATGTCAACATAAAGTTGGTGAGATATAGGTTTAATGCCGGCAGCGATATAAATATAGACCACAAGATTTCATATGTAAACATTTTAATAAAAATATTCTAAGTGGTTGAGCACTTGGTAACCATACTTAACATTTAATCACGTCGCATATTCCCTTTATTATGAAATCTTACTACACTGTACCAAGTGTAGTCACGAAACGAAGTACTGTGCAACCGTTGAATACTGGTCGTCCAGTCCGGTTGGGGTTGTCAGGCCCGATAGATCTATCAACAGGATTCGCGTTTACAATACCGCTGTAAATAACTGTAATGACCCGCACTTTTTCGATCATTCTATACTTATAAGATTAATATTTACATAAATTAAACCTTACCAACATGATAAGCAATCCAAATTGTTGAGATTTATGTTTCCGAAAAGAGTTTTACACAACGTTTGACCGTCTAGTTTGACCGAGGATATCACGAACTATACAATAAATGATAATTATACGTTTGTGAATATATATGTATATATACATATTTAATATGATCTAAGAATGTTTTAATATCTCATTTTGTATTAATAACAATAAGTTATAAGTATATTTTGAAACTACTAACTTAAGTTTTCAAAACAATAACCATACGTAACGTTAATTGACATAAATACTTATAACCTATAATGTTTATACATATATCGTATATGTAATGTATTTAATCACTTTTAAGGACTTAAATACATAAAACCACATAAGTATATTCACAAAAGATAGCTATATTTGTATCCTCATTCCATTTTTCACAAAATTTCTATGCGTATATCTAGAGTATTTGTACTCGTATCATACCTAGCTTCTATACGTATTTACTATTGGTATATACACATCAAATCACCACCAACCAGCCCTTGTTCAATGCCTTATGTATAAGGTAATTGATTTTGGAAGCTTATTGACTAATTACACAAAAGAACAACTTGAAATCTTGTCATGAACACCCCTTTGATCACGTTTTTAATGGAGCTAGGAGTACTCCATTTTGATTCATTTTACTTCAACTTTCCTAGCTAAAAACACACACTCTTTCTTAACCTTTAAACTCCATAACAATCCAGCAAGTTACCAAGAAGATCTAGCTTCGAAAACCTTACTTAAACACCATAAGAAAACCATACGAAAACACTTCAAGAAATCCTTCCAAGAACACAAACTTACTTCCAATCTTTCATCCAATTCCATCACCCTTTTTGTTCTAGCTTTTTACTCCTCTTTTACAGAAACCTTGTCCAAGGAACTTGAGGTAGTAACTATGTTCATAACCTTATTCGATTCATATATATATAGCTATCTTATTTTGTGGTATAAAATTTTAACAACAAGAACATAGTTTGAATGTTTTCAAACTTGTTTGCAAACTAAATAGATCCTTCTAACTTAACTTTTAAAATACTTCAAGACCTGTAATATAACATAAATATATGCTAACTTAACAAGGTATAACTTGGTTTTTCAAAGAATACCTTAAAAACTGTTTTTAAGACGTCGGAGTGCAACCGGGGACTGTTTTGGGTTGGATAATTAAAAACCATCTTAAACTTTGATTTGGAGGTTTATTTTCTGGAAAAATGATTTTTACTATGAATATGATAACACATAAAAATTTCATGATTTAATTCAAAGTATAAGTATTTTTAGAAAAATGGTCATTAAATGATGTTTTTGTAACAAAAATGATTAACTTCATATGTTTCACCAAAGTTTCACCTATGCCGTGTGATTTTGAATACAAACTAAGGTATTTACAGTTCATAGTCTTAAAGAGGGACTCGATCCAAGGAGATGTCAAGTTGAATCAACGAAAACGGAGTTGTAACGAAGAAACTATGACCGAAACAAAATCGGATATCCAAGACCAGTTTAGCCACGAAAATAATTGGGAAAAATTAAATAAATCACATCTTTTTAAGATAACATGATATTTTATATATATGTACTTATAATTCAATTTTATATGGTTCAGGATCACCCGTAAACAACACGAGAAGATTAATCATAAGATCCCATGATTGTACGCAACACGTCATTTGACAACACCGGTACTTTATGTACGCAACACGTCATTTGACAACACCGGTACTGTGGGTCAAGATTAATCTCGACCAATACATATACGATGGGGTTTTATTTATTTCGTTGGGGGTTTATTAAACATCTAAAAATGAACCATTAAAAATTGAATTACTAACATTGGACTGCTAACTACGGACTAAGGAATTATAAAAAGTATTAAAAGTATTATATATATATGTGACGTTGTTTAAAATGAAAATTATTGATATATTATATATGGATAGGTTCGTGATATCAACCGGAGACCAAGTCAAAATATATATATCTTCAAGACGAAAGTGAGTATATAGTCCCACTTTTAAACTCTAAATATTTCGGGATGAGAATACATGTATTTTATGTTTTACATTATGGACACAAGTAACTGAAAAATATATTCTACGTTGAGTTGTACCACTGGCATACTTCCCTGTAGATTGGTAACTAATATTTACAGCGGTATTGTAAACGCGAATCCTGTTGATAGATCTATCGAGCCTGACAACCTCAACCGGACTGGACGACCAGTATTCAACGGTTGCACAGTACTTCGTTTTGTGACTACACTTTGTACGGTGTAGTAAGATTTCATAATAAAGGGAATATGCGACGTGATTGAATGTTAAGTATGGTTACCAAGTGCTCAACCACTTAGAATATTTTTATTAAACTGTTTATATATGAAATCTTGTGGTCTATATATATATATATATATTGCTGCCGGCACTAAACCTATATCTCACCAACTTTATGTTGACCTTTTAAAACATGTCTATTCTCAGGTGATTACTAAAAGCTTCCACTGCATTATGTTGAATTTGAGTAGGATCTTGCGTACGCATACATGTGTAAAAAATAAAACTGCATACCCAAGGATTTGTGTTGTAAAATATGCTAGAAATCGTGTTGTTATCATCATTTGTAAAGTTTGTAAGTCAAAGATTATCGCTAAACGATAATCATCTTTTTATTGTCCAAAGCTTGTATCAAAAATAAGAGATTGGTTTGTAATGTATAATATATGCAGTTTTTCTTTTAAAAATGTCGCATATAGAGGTCAATACCTCGCAATGAAATCATACGTTATCTAACACGTTCTTATGGTTAAGGACGGGTTATGACATGTGGTATCAGAGCGATGGTCTTAGCGAACCAGGTTTGCATTAGTGTGTCTAACCGAGAAGTCGTTAGGATACATTAGTAAGTCTGGACTTTGACCGGGTCTGATTTTGAAAACCATTGCTTATCACTGTTGGTTAAAATTTATATGTAAATATTATGTAGTACTAATGGGTTAGTTGTTATGTGATAGATGTCGGGCTCGAAACTTATTATCACATTCAGCGACTTCGAATCAGAATCTTCATATGGTGTTCCAGTCATTAACTTATCCGATGACGAAAATGATATCTTTGGGGAAGACTCACAAATTCCGGATGAACCAACTATAGAGAAACCGGAAAGTGAACCCGAGGAGGAAAGTGAACCCGAAGAGGAAAGTGAACCCGAGGAAAGAAATACTAGAAATTACGAAAGAAAAGTTCGATCAAGGAAAGAAATGAAAAGCTAATGAATTAGAAAATTCAAATCCCGAGTTTAGTGAGGATGATGTGGCACCAACTCCACTAAACACTACCACCCCTATACCCGCTATTCCTATTAGTGCTATCCCGACATCCAGTTCTTCAGTCCCACCGCTAAAATATAGGCAGACAGCTAGGATAAGCGTTAGGCCATTCATTGGAACTAAACGTCCTAGAAAATAGACCAAACGATGCGCTGCCGTATTAAACCATGGGATCATATAATGTTTTGTATAATATTATCAGTGTGGTTTGCTTAATGTTCGATGTAAGATAAGCATATGTAAAATAGTGAAGTATGAAATGCAATAATTTTCCATGGTTAAGTATTATTTAGATTGTAGTAATTGGTTCTGTACTAAGCTATTAAGTATGAACATTAACGGGTAGGTACTACCCTAGATATAATTATAAAACGCTAATAAGAAGAAAAGGCTTTTATAATAATACCTGGTTCATATTATTAACAAGCTATAATGTACTATAAATACACACTACATCTATAATATTCCATGTGAATAATTATTTTCTTTCATTAGGAAATGGCGCGATTGAATCGAATGACGGAACAAGAAGTCGAGGAATTCATCAACCAGCGAGTCAACGACAGAATGTTATGGGTCGAAGCTGCAAGAGCTGCTGCAGTTAACCCAAATCCTCGTGTAGGATGCACCTACAAGACGTTTCAAGCTTGCAAGCCCTCATCATTCAGTGGAACGGAAGGACCGATCGGTTTAACTCGGTGGATAGAAAAGATGGAGACGGTGTTTAAAATCATCGGTTGTGTTGAAAAAGACATGACCAAGTATGCATCGTGCACTTTACAAGATAGTGCACTCACGTGGTGGAAGAATTATGTGAAGGCTGTAGGAGGAGATGTAGCTTATGATACTCCATGGGAAGAATTCAAAACGATGTTAATCAACGAGTATTGTCCAAGGAACGAGGTTAGGAAGTTGGAGGATGAATTACGAAGTTTGAAGGTTGTTGGTACCAAAATCACCAACTACAATCAGCGATTCATGGAATTAGTTTTACTATGTCCCGAATTGGTTCCAACCGAGGAACGGAAGATTGAAATGTACAAAGATGGTTTGCCCACAAAGGTCAAGGCAAACGTTACAGCATCGAAACCTAAAACAATTCATGAAGCTATAACCATGGCAAACGAGCTAATGGATCAGGTCATTTTGGATAAGAAAGCATACAATACTGATGAGAAGGTATCAGGTAACAAGAGAAAGTGGAATGGAAGTTATGATCGAGGTAATCAACACCAACCTTTTAAGAAACAAGAAACCACGAAAGGTGCGGGTAGTGGTTCAGGCTTTGGTTACAAAGGACAAAGTCCTTTATGCAACCGTTGTCACAAACATCACTTTGGTTACTGTAGTGTGGTATGCACCAAATGTAATCAACAGGGTCATCTTGCTGAAGATTGTAGGGCTCTCGTTACAAATACAAATGGTGCCAAGACTCCTGCCACCAATGCAAATAGAACTGCTTTGGCTACCATTACTTGTTTTGGGTGTGGAAAACAGGGTCATTATAAGAGCCAGTGCCCGAATCCAGAGAAGAATGTTGGACCTGCATGTGGGAGAGCATTTGTTATTAATGCTAGAGAGGCACGTGAAGACCCGGAGCTTGTTACGGGTACGTTTACCATTAATAACTTATCAGCATCTATTATATTTGATACTGGCGCCGATAGAAGTTATGTGTGTAGAAATTTTTACACTAAATTGAATTGTTCATCATTACCTCTAGATGCTAAGTACATGATTGAGTTAGCTAATGGTAAACTAATTAAAGCCGATAAAATTTGTCGTGATTGTGAAATAAATTTAGCCGGAGAAACGTTTAAAATTGACTTAATACCCGTAGAATTAGGAAGTTTTGATGTAATAGTTGGCATGGACTGGATGTCCAAAGTAGGAGTTGAAGTTGTGTGTGCCAAGAAGGCAATTTGCATTCCTGGTAAGGATAAAATGCCGGTGATGATTTATGGAGAAAAGGGTAATTCAAAGCTAAAACTTATTAGCTGTTTGAAAGCCAAGAAGTGTTTAGAAAAGGGATGTTATGCTATTTTAGCACATGTTAATAAAGTCGAAAAGAAAGAGAAGTGCATCAACGACGTGCCTGTGGCAAGAGATTTTCCTGAAGTTTTTCCGGAAGAGTTGCCGGGATTACCTCCATTTAGATCTGTAGAATTTCAAATAGATTTAGTACCAGGAGCTGCACCAGTGGCTCGTGCGCCATATAGACTTGCACCGTCCGAATTAAAAGAACTTCAAAGTCAGTTAAAAGAATTACTGGACCGTGGATTCATACGACCAAGTACTTCACCGTGGGGAGCTCCAATTTTGTTTGTTAAGAAGAAAGATGGATCTTTTAGAATGTGTATAGATTATCGTGAATTAAATAAGTTAACTATCAAGAATCGGTATCCACTACCGAGAATTGATGACTTATTTGATCAACTGCAAGGATCATGTGTTTATTCGAAAATCGACCTAAGATCGGGCTATCATCAACTACGCGTCAAAGAAGAAGATATACCGAAAACTGCTTTTCGGACACGTTATGGTCATTACGAATTTTTGGTCATGCCATTTGGATTGACGAATGCGCCAGCTGTATTCATGGACCTCATGAATCGAGTTTGTAGTCCGTATTTAGATAAGTTTGTTATCGTTTTCATTGATGATATTCTTATCTATTCCAAGAGTGAGCAAGAGCATGAAGAGCATTTAAGGTTGATATTAGAGTTGTTGAGAAAAGAACAACTATATGCTAAATTTTCTAAGTGTGCTTTCTGGTTGAAAGAAGTGCAATTTCTTGGCCATGTTGTTAGTAGCAAAGGAATTCAGGTTGATCCAGCAAAAACTGAAGCCATTGAAAAATGGGAGACTCCTAAGACACTAACGCAGATACGCCAATTTTTGGGTTTAGCCGGTTATTATAGAAGGTTTATTCAAGATTTTTCCCGAATAGCTAAGCCGTTGACAGCGTTAACGCAAAAAGGGAAGAAATACGAATGGACCTCGGAGCAGGAGAACGCATTTCAAATACTGAAGAAGAAGTTAACTACGGTGCCTATTTTATCGTTACCAGAAGGGAACGATGATTTCGAAATATATTGTGACGCTTCGCGACAAGGTTTTGGTTGCGTTCTTATGCAACGGAAGAAAGTTATTGCATACGTATCCCGATAATTGAAAATTCACGAGCGGAATTATACGACGCATGATCTAGAACTGGGAGCAGTCGTTTTTGCATTGAAGATGTGGAGACACTATTTGTATGGGGTTAAATTCACTGTGTTTACTGATCATAAAATCCTTCAACATATTTTTGATCAGAAACAGCTGAACATGAGGCAACGTAGGTGGGTCGAGTTAATAAACGACTATGATTGTGAAATTCGTTATCATCCCGGGAAGGCAAATGTGGTGGCTGACGCACTAAGCAGAAAGGAACGAGAACCAATTCGAGTTCGAGCGATGAACATAAAAATTCGCATGATTCTCAACTCATAAATCAAAGAAGTTCAACGAGAAGCACTCAATAAAGAAAACATAAGAAATGAAATAATGAAGAAGTATGAGAAGTGAAAGGATCCGAAACTAATCATCCGAACGATGTCCATATTGATTATAAACGAATTACAATAGTTGATAACATCGCGAGGTACTTGCCCTCTATATGATACATTTTACAAACGTTGCATTTATTCTTAAAAGGCAATCTATAGTTACATCCAGAATTGACATATTCGCCTGACATTTTATAATATTCAAATGACCTAAACCACCATTTACTTAATAATAGTCTCTATGAACTTCAATGACTCGAATGCAACGCCTTATGATATAGGTCCTTAATGGCCTCAAGTAGTATCCTTAGTACGAGCTAATGCACAGCGGAAGACTTAATTCATACCTGAGAATAACATGCTTTAAAATGTCAACATAAAGTTGGTGAGATATATAGGTTTGATGCTAGCAGCGTTATAACAATGGACCACAAGATTTCATATGTAAACATTTTAATAAAAATATTCTAAGTGGTTGAGCACTTGGTAACCATACTTAACATTTAATCACGTCGCATATTCCCTTTAATATGAAATCTTACTACACTGTACCAAGTGTAGTCACAAAACGAAGTACTGTGCAACCGTTGAATACTGGTCGTCCAGTCCGGTTGGGGTTGTCAGGCCCGATAGATCTATCAACAGGATTCGCGTTTACAATACCGCTGTAAATATTAGTTACCAAGCTACAGGGAAGTATGCCAGTGGTACAACTCAACGTAGAATATATTTTTCAGTTACTTGTGTCCATATCGTAAAACATAAAATACATGTATTCTCATCCCGAAATATTTAGAGTTTAAAAGTGGGACTATATACTCACTTTCGTCTTGAAGATATGTAATTTGACTCGGTCTCCGATTGATATCACAAACCTATCCATATATAATATATCAATTCCTTTTCTTTTTAAACAAACGTTACATATATATATATACTTGTTATACTTTTAATACTTTGAATAATTCCTTAGTCCGTAGTTAGCATTTCGATGTTAGTAATTCAATTTTAATGGTTCATTTTTAGATGTTTAATATACCCGCAATGAAATAAATAAAACCCCCAACGAAATAAATAAAACCCCATCGTATATGAATTGGTCGAGATTAATCTTGACCCACGGTACCGGTGTTGTCAAATGACGTGTTGCGTACATAAAGTACCGGTGTTGTCAAATGACGTGTTGCGTACAAACATGGGATCTTATGATTAATCTTCTCGTGTTGTTTACGGGTGATCCTGAACCATATAAAATTGAATTATGAGTACATATATATATATAATATCATGTTATCTTAGAAATATGTGATTTATATAAATTTTTCCAATGAATCCCGAAGTTAAACAAGTCTAGGATATCCAATTTTGTTTCGGTCATATCCGTTTTCGTTGATTCAAATTGCCATCTTCTTGGATCGAGTTCTTCTTTAAGACTATGAACTGGAAATACCTTGGTTTGTATTCAAAATCATAGGGCATAGGTGAAATTTTAGTGAAACATATGAAGTTAAACATTTTCCTTTATGTAAACAACCTTAAATGATTATTTTTCTAAAAATACTTATACTTTGAATTAAATCATGAAATTTTTATGTGTTATCATATTCATAATAAAAATCATTTTTCCAGAACATAAACCTCCAATTCAAAGTTTAAAATAGTTTTTAATTATCCAACCCAAAACAGTCCCCGGTGGTACTCCGACGTCGTAAAAACAGTTTTTAAGGTATTCTTTGAAAAACCAAGTTTTACCTTGTTAAATTAGCATATACATAAGTTATATTACAGGTCTTGAAGTATTTTAAAAGTTATGTTAGAAGGATCTATTTAGTTTGCAAACAAGTTTGAAAACTTTCAAACTATGTTCTTGTTGTTAAAATTTTATACCACAAAATAAGATAGCTATATATATATGAATCGAATAAGGTTATGAACATAGATTCTACCTCAAGTTCCTTGGACTAGGTTGCTGTAAAAAAAAGAAGTAAAAAGCTAGAATCAAAAGGGTGATGGAAGTGGATGAAAGATTGGAAGTAAGTTGGTGTTCTTGGAAGGTTTTCTTGAAGTGTTGTTGTAAGAGTTTTCTTATGGTGTTTAAGTAAGGTTTTTATGGCTAGATCTTCTTGGTAATTTGCTGGATTGTTATGGAGTTCAAAGCTCTTGAAAGTGTGTGTGTTTTTAGCTAGAGAATGGAAGTAAAATGAATCAAAAATGATGATACATATATACTCCTAAAAATGTGATCTTTAAGGATAACATGACAAAATTTTAGTTTGTATTTTTGTAATTAGTCTTACAATCATTCAAAAGTAATTACCTTATACATAAGGCATTGAACAAGGCTGGTTAGGTGGTGATTTGATGTGTATATACCAATAGTAAATACGTATAGAAGCTAGGTATGATACGAGTACAAATACTCTAGGTATACGTATAGAAATTTTGTGAAAAATGGAATGAGGATTCAAATATAGCTATCTTTTGTGAATACACTTATATGGTTTTATGTATTTAAGTCCTTAAAAGTGAGTAAATACATTACTTATACGATATATGTATAAACATTATATGTTATAAGTATTTAAGTCAAATAACGTTACGTATGGTTATCGTTTTGAAAACTTAAGTTAGCAGTTTCAAAATATACTTATAACTTATTGTTATTAATACAAAATGAGATATTAAAACATCCTTAGATCATGTTAAATATGTATATATACATATATATACACAAACGTATAATTATCATATATTGTATAGTTCGTGATATCATCGGTCAAACTAGACGGTCAAACGTTGTGTAAAACTCTTTTCGAAAATATAAATCTCAACAATTTAGATTGCTTATCATGTTGGTAAGGTTTAATTTATGTAAATATTAATCTTATAAGTATAGAACGATCGAAAAAGTGCGGGTCGTTACATAAGTATAGAACGATCGAAAAGGTGCGGGTCAACTTTAGGGTTTTTGCTTATCGTGTCGGAACCATATAGAGATTAGAGTTTAAATTTGGTCGGAAATTTCCGGGTCGTTACAGTACCCATCCGTTAAAGAAATTTCGTCCTCGAAATTTGGTAGAGGTTGTCATAAATAACAATAGGAATGTTTTCATGACGAATATGAGGTAATAATGAAATTTTATCATTATTGAAAGATTTAGATAAAACGATTTGGTTATGTGAGACGCACGAGTGAAGCTATCACAAAAGAGTGAAATGAGTAAATATAGAATTGTTGTAACCGATGACGTGATTAGGATTGATTTCCGGAATTTATGGAAAATCTTACGTAATAAGATTTGGTTCTTTGGCGATCAAGATCTTCTTTGATTTAGTGCGGCGATCTGTTTCGATTTCTTTGTCGAATATTTTTCTATAAATCCATTTCCTTCTCTTCCTTATTTCCACAACTCACATCTTCTATCCTTTCTCCTTCAACTCATACCTTAAAGTATTCTTTTAAATGCTCCATCCCGTTCTAATTCTTGTTATACTTCTAACTTTCATATCTTTCATTATTCTCTTTCATTTATCGCCAGAAGAATCTATTTACTTCTATCCTTTCCTCGGAATTATAATATTTTTAATTCTCCCGTGTCTTTACGTTGCAATACGTATTGATATACACGGTTTGTAAATCTTGGGTGATTTTCGGCCTTTGTATTCTTCATTATTTTTCAAAGCTTCATACTTTCGTTTTCTCTTCCTGACTTTGAGTCAAGCGAGTAATGGTCCGGAATTTGTAGATATGAGATTCGAAATGAGTATAGCTAATGCTCTAAGAAAGAAATGGTAATAGGACAAATTTTGATTTGTCAAATTACCAGAATACCCCGGAAAAGATAGAACTGTCAGGATGACATGTTCCTATTATGTTTGAGAATTGGATAGAATGTAAGAGCCGTGTAACATGGCACATGATGATGGTACTGTGAATCATCACATTTCATTAGAAACTTAACATGACTTACTGTAATATAATGAAGTTGATCAAGTTTCATTATATTATACTAATTCATGCATCAGTTCCCAACACTGCTTCAGAACATTCCTATTTTAAACTTGAAGGTTTTAGAACTTAGAAACTAACACAGTTTCTTTTATGTTGTAACGCAGATATTACGGAGAGATAAATATTCTCAGATAAGAATAGTTGTGAAAATATCTCCAGAAATATGGAGAATATGTATAACGGAAGATATGAAGATATCTTATAATATCTAAGATAAGATGATGATGAAGAATATCATCGGGAAAGGTTTAGGATAAGGGGTAGGGTTTTTACTAATGGTTTCAGCAGGCACTGAATCGTTTAAATCCTTTGAAAGCAGATTCAGTTCTTGTGATTTATCTACATCCTCCTTCATACTTTGCTCAATCCGTTTTCCAGTTCCAACCCTCCTCTTTTTCTAAGCTTTACCAACACAATGTACTTCATCATTAAACTTTTGACTGTTAAAGTCGTTTACAGTTTTTGCTGCTTCTTCAGCATTTCAAGAACTACTTCATAGTCCAGGATGTTTTTCAGAACTTCACATTCGAAAAATGTAATTCTTAGGGATAGTCGTTCTCGGTATAACTGGGAGAATTTCTACGAGATTTTCAAAATACTAATTGCGGATTTCGCCAAAGAGATAACGAGTTGCTGGTACGTCTGCTGATGATGTTGTGAAAAAGGTTCTCCGGTAACAACGGCGAAAAGACAAAGTATAAATATCGAGATTATAATAGGAGTAGTCTCACTGAGAAGTCGAAGTGGAGCTGTGACAAAATTAGCTTCTTGAAAAGGAATCGTATGATTGTTTTTGATAATGAATGATAAGGAATTCGACGCGGATACGTTTTAACTATAACTTCGGTTTCGAAAATTTTTCAGGTGCATCACTGTATGCATAAATCTTTCTTCCGTAAACGAGGTGCGGCTGGTTCAACTTCTCGATCGAGGTGTTTTCAAGAATCATGAAAAGATTTGAATGAGGATTATAATTGTCGAAGTACAAATGAGGTTTAGGATGAAATCAAGTGGCAAACTTGAAGAATTGTTTAGTTTCATATGTTATAACCAACATTTTATTTCATTTTAATTGTCCAATGTTTCTTCTTTATGCCACTTGTTGGATTTGGATAGGTAAAAATTCAAATATGAAATTTAAATGGAAATGGTTATTCTGGGGTGAACGGATACGTATATCGATGGTTGTAAGTAGAATAACAAATGACCGTTGAATCAGATTCAAGAATGTACAATATAACTTATTAATGTGAATTCTAAATATTCCTCGGGTACTACCCACCCGTTAAAATATTTTCATCATTATTAGTTTGTACGAAGGAATTTTTAATTACTATCTTTATGAAAATATACTTGCATATATATTTTCTTCAGAGATAATCATAGATTTAATGAGTCAATAAGATATTAAACTCATTTGATTTATCGTTAATTCTAGATTACATAATCTCTAAGACTTTAGAAATTACATAATCGTCATACGATACGTAAAGCGAAGATAATCGATGTAGAACAATATATAGAACGAAGATCATACTCGAAGTACAGATATTGAGTCGTGTGATGTTGATATTCGAGATACAGATTGTGATGTTGAGATTTTGGGGGTGACAAGAGTACTGTCGGCGTTGATGATGGTGGTATAGATTATGCTGCTGGTGCTGCTGCTGGTGTTTGTAACCTTCGCACCGTATTTTCTAAAGCCACTACCCGAGCGCGAAGCTCGTTGACTTCTTCTATTATACCGGGATGATTGACGGTTGGAACGAGCGAATGAACAAGATTCGAAATATGGGATAGTATGTAATCATGACGAGATACTCTAGAAATGAGCGAGAAAATGGTGTTTCGAATAGGTTCGCCGGTAAGTGCTTCAGGTTCATCGTTAAGAGGACAATTTGGTGGATGGAATGGATCACCTTCTTCTTGCCTCCAGAGATTTAGTATATTACGAACCCATCCCCAATTCATCCAAAATAGATGATGGGAAATTGGTTGATCCATTCCGGTGACGCTGTTCTCGGAGCTCGAATGGAAATCCATATCGGCGTAGCTATCGAAGTCGGAGGAATTCGAACTGGATGAGGAATCCATCTTATATAGTCGGAGAAGTGAATTTTTGGGTTGGAATAGATTATAGGAGTTGGGTTTGGTACTCTTCAATACATAATTTACATATGTATATATAATATCAAAATCCCATGAATTACGGAGAATCTTTGAAATACGTCAGGCAATGTCTATAGTAACAGATACGCTAAGATATGAATTTTGTCTATACACTATCGATGCACTAAATGCAGTAAGACGTGTCTAGACTTAAGAATGATAAGCAGGCAGTTCCCTAAGGATGATAAGCAGATGATTTCCGACTAGGATTGATAAGCAAAACTTTTGACAGGCAGACACAGTCAAAGTCCAGACTCACTTAATGTATCCTAACAACTACTAGTTAGACACACTAATGCAAGGCCTGGTTCGCTAAGACCAACGCTCTGATACCCACTGAAAGGATCCGAAACTAATCATCCGAACGATGTCCATATTGATTATAAACGAATTACAATAGTTGATAACATCGCGAGGTACTTGCCCTCTATATGATACATTTTACAAACGTTGCATTTATTCTTAAAAGGCAATCTATAGTTACATCCAGAATTGACATATTCGCCTGACATTTCATAATATTCAAATGACCTAAACCACCATTTACTTAATAATAGTCTCTATGAACTTCAATGACTCGAATGCAACGCCTTATGATATAGGTCCTTAATGGCCTCAAGTAGTATCCTTAGTACGAGCTAATGCACAGCGGAAGACTTAATTCATACCTGAGAATAACATGCTTTAAAATGTCAACATAAAGTTGGTGAGATATATAGGTTTGATGCTAGCAGCGTTATAACAATGGACCACAAGATTTCATATGTAAACATTTTAATAAAAATATTCTAAGTGGTTGAGCACTTGGTAACCATACTTAACATTTAATCACGTCGCATATTCCCTTTAATATGAAATCTTACTACACTGTACCAAGTGTAGTCACAAAACGAAGTACTGTGCAACCGTTGAATACTGGTCGTCCAGTCCGGTTGGGGTTGTCAGGCCCGATAGATCTATCAACAGGATTCGCGTTTACAATACCGCTGTAAATATTAGTTACCAAGCTACAGGGAAGTATGCCAGTGGTACAACTCAACGTAGAATATATTTTTCAGTTACTTGTGTCCATATCGTAAAACATAAAATACATGTATTCTCATCCCGAAATATTTAGAGTTTAAAAGTGGGACTATATACTCACTTTCGTCTTGAAGATATGTAATTTGACTCGGTCTCCGATTGATATCACAAACCTATCCATATATAATATATCAATTCCTTTTCTTTTTAAACAAACGTTACATATATATATATACTTGTTATACTTTTAATACTTTGAATAATTCCTTAGTCCGTAGTTAGCATTTCGATGTTAGTAATTCAATTTTAATGGTTCATTTTTAGATGTTTAATATACCCGCAATGAAATAAATAAAACCCCCAACGAAATAAATAAAACCCCATCGTATATGAATTGGTCGAGATTAATCTTGACCCACGGTACCGGTGTTGTCAAATGACGTGTTGCGTACATAAAGTACCGGTGTTGTCAAATGACGTGTTGCGTACAAACATGGGATCTTATGATTAATCTTCTCGTGTTGTTTACGGGTGATCCTGAACCATATAAAATTGAATTATGAGTACATATATATATAATATCATGTTATCTTAGAAATATGTGATTTATATAAATTTTTCCAATGAATCCCGAAGTTAAACAAGTCTAGGATATCCAATTTTGTTTCGGTCATAGTTTCTTCGTTACAAATCCGTTTTCGTTGATTCAAATTGCCATCTTCTTGGATCGAGTTCTTCTTTAAGACTATGAACTGGAAATACCTTGGTTTGTATTCAAAATCATAGGGCATAGGTGAAATTTTAGTGAAACATATGAAGTTAAACATTTTCCTTTATGTAAACAACCTTAAATGATTATTTTTCTAAAAATACTTATACTTTGAATTAAATCATGAAATTTTTATGTGTTATCATATTCATAATAAAAATCATTTTTCCAGAACATAAACCTCCAATTCAAAGTTTAAAATAGTTTTTAATTATCCAACCCAAAACAGTCCCCGGTGGTACTCCGACGTCGTAAAAACAGTTTTTAAGGTATTCTTTGAAAAACCTAGTTTTACCTTGTTAAATTAGCATATACATAAGTTATATTACAGGTCTTGAAGTATTTTAAAAGTTATGTTAGAAGGATCTATTTAGTTTGCAAACAAGTTTGAAAACTTTCAAACTATGTTCTTGTTGTTAAAATTTTATACCACAAAATAAGATAGCTATATATATATGAATCGAATAAGGTTATGAACATAGATTCTACCTCAAGTTCCTTGGACTAGGTTGCTGTAAAAAAAAGAAGTAAAAAGCTAGAATCAAAAGGGTGATGGAAGTGGATGAAAGATTGGAAGTAAGTTGGTGTTCTTGGAAGGTTTTCTTGAAGTGTTGTTGTAAGAGTTTTCTTATGGTGTTTAAGTAAGGTTTTTATGGCTAGATCTTCTTGGTAATTTGCTGGATTGTTATGGAGTTCAAAGCTCTTGAAAGTGTGTGTGTTTTTAGCTAGAGAATGGAAGTAAAATGAATCAAAAATGATGATACATATATACTCCTAAAAATGTGATCTTTAAGGATAACATGACAAAATTTTAGTTTGTATTTTTGTAATTAGTCTTACAATAATTCAAAAGTAATTACCTTATACATAAGGCATTGAACAAGGCTGGTTAGGTGGTGATTTGATGTATATATACCAATAGTAAATACGTATAGAAGCTAGGTATGATACGAGTACAAATACTCTAGGTATACGTATAGAAATTTTGTGAAAAATGGAATGAGGATTCAAATATAGCTATCTTTTGTGAATACACTTATATGGTTTTATGTATTTAAGTCCTTAAAAGTGAGTAAATACATTACTTATACGATATATGTATAAACATTATATGTTATAAGTATTTAAGTCAAATAACGTTACGTATGGTTATCGTTTTGAAAACTTAAGTTAGCAGTTTCAAAATATACTTATAACTTATTGTTATTAATACAAAATGAGATATTAAAACATCCTTAGATCATGTTAAATATGTATATATACATATATATACACAAACGTATAATTATCATATATTGTATAGTTCGTGATATCATCGGTCAAACTAGACGGTCAAACGTTGTGTAAAACTCTTTTAGAAAATATAAATCTCAACAATTTAGATTGCTTATCATGTTGGTAAGGTTTAATTTATGTAAATATTAATCTTATAAGTATAGAACGATCGAAAAAGTGCGGGTCGTTACATAAGTATAGAACGATCGAAAAGGTGCGGGTCAACTTTAAGGTTTTTGCTTATCGTGTCGGAACCATATAGAGATTAGAGTTTAAATTTGGTCGGAAATTTCCGGGTCGTTACAAGAAGCAACTCGTTATACGGGAAGACGGAATTCGATATTTTGCAAACCGTATTTGGGTACCGAAGTTGGGTGGATTAAGGAAGTTGATATTGAATGAGGCACATAAGACAAGATACTCGATACATCCTGGAGTCGGAAAGATGTATCAAGATCTTAAGACGCGTTATTGGTGGCCTAATTTAAAGACAGACGTTGCAACATATGTTGGGGAGTGTTTAACTTGTTCCAAGGTCAAAGCAGAACACCAGAAGCCGTCAGGGTTACTTCAACAACCAGAAATCCCAGAATGGAAATGGGATGGTATTACCATGGATTTCATCACGAAGTTACCAAAGACTGCCTGGGGATACGACACCATTTGGGTGATTGTTGATCATCTCACCAAGTCTGCACATTTCTTGCCTATAAAGGAAACGGATAGAATGGAGAAACTATTACGATTGTATATAAAGGAAGTTGTTTCAAGGCATGGAATACCTATTTCCATTATATCTGATCGTGATAGTAGATTTACCTCAAAGTTCTGGCAATCACTACAGGAGGCACTAGGTACTCGTTTGGATATGAGCACCGCATATCATCCGCAAACCGACGGGCAAAGTGAAAGAACGATTCAGACTCTTGAAGACATGCTCAGGGCATGTGTGATCGATTTTGGAAACGGATGGGATAAGTATTTACCGTTAGCAGAATTCTCGTATAATAATAGTTATCATGCGAGCATTAAAGCTGCACCATTCGAAGCAATGTATGGAAGGAAGTGTAGATCTCCTATCTGTTGGAATGAAGTAGGAGATCGACAATTAACTGGTCCCGAGATCATACACGAAACGACTGAGAAGATAGTACAAATTAAGGAGAGATTGAAAACAGCCCGTAGTCGCCAAAAGAGCTACGCCGATATCCGAAGAAAACCATTAGAGTTTCAGATCGGTGACATGGTTATGCTAAAGGTGTCACCTTGGAAAGGTGTAATACGTTTTGGAAAAAGGGGTAAACTGAACCCAAGATATGTAGGTCCGTTCAAGATCATCGAACGCATTGGACCGGTAGCTTATCGACTCGAGTTACCGCAACAACTCGCCGGAGTACATAATACCTTTCACATCTCAAACCTTAAGAAGTGTCTTGCAAAGGAATATCTCACCATTCCTCTTGAAGAAATCCATGTCGACGAGAAATTACAATTCGTCGAAGAACCAATCGAAATCATGGACCGTGAAGTTAAACAGCTCAAGCAGAGCAACATACCGATCGTTAAGGTTCGTTGGAGTGCTAGAAGTGGTCCCGAGTTTACTTGTGAACGAGAGGATCAGATGAAACAAAAGTATCCACACTTGTTTCTCGATGACGCAAAATAGGTACAATTTTAAAATTTCGGGACGAAATTTATTTAACGGGGAGGTACTGTAATGACCCGCACTTTTTCGATCATTCTATACTTATAAGATTAATATTTACATAAATTAAACCTTACCAACATGATAAGCAATCCAAATTGTTGAGATTTATGTTTCCGAAAAGAGTTTTACACAACGTTTGACCGTCTAGTTTGACCGATGATATCACGAAC
Source organism: Rutidosis leptorrhynchoides (assembly GCF_046630445.1). Lineage (NCBI taxonomy): Eukaryota > Viridiplantae > Streptophyta > Magnoliopsida > Asterales > Asteraceae > Rutidosis > Rutidosis leptorrhynchoides. Next base: position 234,543,232 of record NC_092343.1, read on the forward strand.
TATACAATATATGATAATTATACGTTTGTGAATATATATGTATATATACATATTTAATATGATCTAAGAATGTTTTAATATCTCATTTTGTATTAATAACAATAAGTTATAAGTATATTTTGAAACTACTAACTTAAGTTTTCAAAACAATAACCATACGTAACGTTATTTGACATAAATACTTATAACCTATAATGTTTATACATATATCGTATATGTAATGTATTTAATAACTTTTAAGGACTTAAATACATAAAACCACATAAGTGTATTCACAAAAGATAGCTATATTTGTATCCTCATTCCATTTTTCACAAAATTTCTATACGTATATCTAGAGTATTTGTACTCGTATCATACCTAGCTTCTATACGTATTTACTATTGGTATATACACATCAAATCACCACCAACCAGCCCTTGTTCAATGCCTTATGTATAAGGTAATTGATTTTGGAAGCTTATTGACTAATTACACAAAAGAACAACTTGAAATCTTATCATGAACACCCCTTTGATCACGTTTTTAATGGAGCTAGGAGTACTCCATTTTGATTCATTTTACTTCAACTTTCCTAGCTAAAAACACACACTCTTTCTTAACCTTTAAACTCCATAACAATCCAGCAAGTTACCAAGAAGATCTAGCTTCAAAAACCTTACTTAAACACCATAAGAAAACCATACAAAAACACTTCAAGAAATCCTTCCAAGAACACAAACTTACTTCCAATCTTTCATCCAATTCCATCACCCTTTTTGTTCTAGCTTTTTACTCCTCTTTTATAGCAACCTTGTCCAAGGAACTTGAGGTAGTAACTATGTTCATAACCTTATTCGATTCATATATATATATAGCTATCTTATTTTGTGGTATAAAATTTTAACAACAAGAACATAGTTTGAATGTTTTCAAACTTGTTTGCAAACTAAATAGATCCTTCTAACTTAACTTTTAAAATACTTCAAGACCTGTAATATAACATAAATATATGCTAACTTAACAAGGTATAACTTGGTTTTTCAAAGAATACCTTAAAAACTGTTTTTACGACGTCGGAGTGCAACCGGGGACTGTTTTGGGTTGGATAATTAAAAACCATCTTAAACTTTGATTTGGAGGTTTATTTTCTGGAAAAATGATTTTTACTATGAATATGATAACACATAAAAATTTCATGATTTAATTCAAAGTATAAGTATTTTTAGAAAAATGGTCATTAAATGATGTTTTTGTAACAAAAATGATTAACTTCATATGTTTCACCAAAGTTTCACCTATGCCATGTGATTTTGAATACAAACTAAGGTATTTACAGTTCATAGTCTTAAAGAGGGACTCGATCCAAGGAGATGGCAAGTTGAATCAACGAAAACGGAGTTGTAACGAAGAAACTATGACCGAAACAAAATCGGATATCCAAGACTAGTTTAGCCACGAAAATAATTGGGAAAAATTAAATAAATCACATCTTTTTAAGATAACATGATATTTTATATATATGTACTTATAATTCAATTTTATATGGTTCAGGATCACCCGTAAACAACACGAGAAGATTAATCATAAGATCCCATGATTGTACGCAACACGTCATTTGACAACACCGGTACTTTATGTACGCTACACGTCATTTGACAACACCGGTACCGTGGGTCAAGATTAATCTCGACCAATACATATACGATGGGGTTTTATTTATTTCGTTGGGGGTTTATTAAACACCTAAAAATGAACCATTAAAAATTGAATTACTAACATCGGACTGCTAACTACGGACTAAGGAATTATAAAAAGTATTAAAAGTATTATATATATATGTGACGTTGTTTAAAATGAAAATATATTGATATATTATATATGGATAGGTTCGTGATATCAACCGGAGACCAAGTCAAAATATATATATCTTCAAGACGAAAGTGAGTATATAGTCCCACTTTTAAACTCTAAATATTTCGGGATGAGAATACATGTATTTTATGTTTTACATTATGGACACAAGTAACTGAAAAATATATTCTACATTGAGTTGTACCACTGGCATACTTCCCTGTAGCTTGGTAACTAATATTTACAGCGGTATTGTAAACGCGAATCCTGTTGATAGATCTATCGGGCCTGACAACCCCAACCGGACTGGACGACCAGTATTCAACGGTTGCACAGTACTTCGTTTTGTGACTACACTTGGTACGGTGTAGTAAGATTTCATAATAAAGGGAATATGCGACGTGATTGAATGTTAAGTATGGTTACCAAGTGCTCAACCACTTAGAATATTTTTATTAAACTGTTTATATATGAAATCTTGTGGTCTATATATATATATATATATTGCTGCCGGCACTAAACCTATATCTCACCAACTTTATGTTGACCTTTTAAAACATGTCTATTCTCAGGTGATTACTAAAAGCTTCCGCTGCATTATGTTGAATTTGAGCAGGATCTTGCGTACGCATACATGTGTCAAAAATAAAACTGCATACCCAAGGATTTGTGTTGTAAAATATGCTAGAAATCGTGTTGTTATCATCATTTGCAAAGTTTGTAAGTCGAAGATTATCGCTAAACGATAATCATCTTTTTATTGTCCAAAGCTTGTATCAAAAATAAGAGATTGGTTTGTAATGTATAATATATGCAGTTTTTCTTTTAAAAATGTCGCATATAGAGGTCAATACCTCGCAATGAAATCATACGTTATCTAACACGTTCTTATGGTTAAGGACGGGTTATGACAATAACAGTTACCAAGCTACAGGGAAGTATGCCAGTGGTACAACTCAACGTAGAATATATTTTTAGTCACTTGTGTCTATAACGTAAATCATAAAATGCATGTATTCTCATCCCGAAATATTTAAAGTTTAAAAGTGGGACTATATACTCACCGTACTGTATTTTGTAGTAAAAATACATATAACATCATTGAATATGTATAAGGTTGACCTTCGATTCACGAACCTATATTAGTTGCATATATATTTATTAACACATATAATGGTAATCGAACAATATATATATTCTTATTAATTATTGTGATATATTTCATTAATAACTTAATTAACTGTGTTCATTTTATATATATATACTTTAGATAAATAATGTTAAAAATAATAATTTTTGCGTTAAAAATAATAATGATGATAATAATAATAATAATAATTATAATATTTGTAAAATTAATAATAATAGTGATTTTCATAAAAATATTGATACTCATAAAAATGATAATAATGATAATAATAATAATAATGATAATAATAATAATAATAGGATAAAATAATACTAGGAATACTACCTTAAGTGTGTAACTTCCATGCTTTAAAGAAAATATAATGTTGCTGCCCAGACTCGAACATATGACCTCTCGTTTAACAACCAAACAAACACCCCTAACCACTGCTCCATCGTATTATTTTGGATTTTATTAGAATTTTAATTTCTTTTTACTTGATTTTTGTTTTTTTATTATTATCCCTAACACCACTAAAATCATCATTTCATTAACATCATATCAATTATCCTTCATCATAATAACACATCACCAACGCCATCATTTTCATCACTATAACTTCATCATCCTTATCATCTTAATTGTTATCACCATCTTAATATCAATTTAAACTCAATCATCGTATAACAATTCGATCCTAGTTTCAATTATCTCATGATCATTTCATAATTTTTATTATCATGATAACATCTTAATCATCGCCATTTTTATCACTATATATCTCGTATATCACTAGCAATGTATCACCAAATCTCTTCCTCAACATATTTATTGTTACGTTCCCAGCAAAACCGAAATCGTTGCCCAACATGGCAACCCATCCATGGTTGTATGGATTCTCGGCCCAACATGCATCGAGACTGGCCCAATCGTACACTAGGCCCTCGGCCCTGTTAGAATTTCTGATTTCGGTTTACGTATGAAATAAAATAAGAAGAATTCGCTGCACACATGGTTCGTATATATAAATTATCCCACCGTAACTCCTTCCAATGTTTTCAACTTTATTGAATCAATAACTCTCTTGTCTCCCACTATTGAAAAGGTGATAGCAAGTGGGAAAAAAAAATCGATGATGCTTCTTAAATTTATTCCAGAGTAATTAAAGGACAAAGCTCAATTATTATTAACAAGTGGGGTTTTGTTTTCAATTAACACTATAAAGAAGCAACCAATCATCAATCCTCATTTACGTATTTGGATGGTGGTTTATCAGTTGAGATTAGGTGAGAGATTTAGAGAGATAATGAAGAAGGAAGTAGCGGTTAATATGGTTCTTGGTTTTGAAGGTGGTGTGTCATGTGGGTGAGGTGATGATAGCCGTTGGTGAGGATGGCTGTGATAGTGATTTCAAGGGTGACGGGTGGAACGATAATGGTGTTTGAAGAAACAAAAAAAAACATCGCAGCAAGTTTGAAGGTTTTGATGATGTTTGATGATGTTAGTTCTCGGTAACAGAAATAGTTAACAGCAATGAATGATGACGGTGACTTATGTAAGTGATAACCGATGATGTATTGAAACAGAAACATCAATAATAATAATGATAGATGGCGGTTGATGTGGTGGCCGGTGATTGGAGTTATGAAGTGGAGAAGGTGGTGTTCACGGTGGTGTTGCGATAGTGGTGGTGTTAAGGTGTTGTGGTTTGCAAATGAAGCAAGACAGAAAGATAGATGAATGTTTGTGGGTTTCGTATAGCATTTCAAACATGAAAAGATGATAGTGGTGGATCATGGTGATGGTTTTGTCTAGCAGGAACGAAGAGAGAGATGTAGAGGATAAAGAAACTAAATAACTCTCCCTACTATCATGTTTAATCAGTTGCTTTAGTAATATAGGTGACACAAATTTCTTGATTAGGTACCGAAAAACAAATAAATAAATAAAAAAAATAAAAGAGAAAGTAATATTTACCCGAAATTGGAATTATCTGTTTGTTTTGGATTCCATCAGAGACAAGAATCGAAAATCAGTATTATTTGATGTTAACGTGTATTTATATAAATATCCTTATCTATTATTTTTAATATAAATTAATAATAATAATAAATATAAATACCAAATATGTTAGTAATTTAATGCAGATAATATTATTTTAAAAAAAAACTAATAATAATAAATACCGAAATATCACTAATATTAATGATAAATTAATTAAATAAATCAATAAAAATAATACTACTACTAATAATAGTTGTATTAATCAATTAAATTCATATTTACAATAATAATAATAATAGTATAATAATATTAATAATACTAATATAATAAATATCAAATTTTATATACACATAGATGTTCGTGAATCGTCACGCTTGGTCATAGGGTAATTGGTTAACTGAATATAGATTTCAGACTTTCTAGACTCAACATTAGGGTTTTTGCTTATCGTGTCGGAAACATATAGAGATTAGAGTTTAAATTTGGTCGGAACTTTCCGGGTCATTACAGTACCCACCCGTTAAAGAAATTTCGTCCTCGAAATTTATAGAGATTGTCATAGATAACAATAAGAACGTTTTCATGACAATTATGAGATGATAATGGAGTTTTATCATTATTGTGAGATATAGATAAAACGATTCGATCATGTGAAGCGTACGAGTGAAGCTATCACAAAAGAGTGAAATGAGTAAATATGAAATTGTTTTAACCGATGACGTAGTTATGATTGATTTCCGAATTTTTACGGGATTTAAAGAAAATCTTACGTAATAAGATTCGGTTTTTCGGCGATCAGGATCTTCTTTAATTTAATGCGGCAATCTGTTTCGATTTCTACGTCGGATATTTCCTTATAAATCCATTCCCTTTGTTTCTTTATTTCTACAGCTCACACTTTCTATTCCTTCCTCATCACTCCATACTTTAAAACATTCGTCAGTATCCTCCACCCCGTTCTGATTCTTGTTATACTTCTAACTTTCATATCTTTCATTCTTCTCTTTCATCTGTCGCCAGAAGATTCAATTCACTTCTATTATTTCTTTGGAATTATAATGTTTTTAATTCTCCCGTGTCTTTACGTTGCAATATGTATTGATATACACGGTTTGTAAATCCTGGGTGGTTATTGGGTTTTATATCCTTCATTATTTTTCGGAACTTCATGCTTTCGTTTTCTCTTCCCGACTTCGAGTCAAGCGAGTAATGGTCCGGAATTCGTAGGTATGAGATTCGGAATGACATAGCTAATGCTTTAAGAAAGAAATGGTAATGGCACGATTTTGATTTGTCAAATTACCAGAATATCAAGAAAAATAGAACTATCAAGATGATTTGTTCTTAATATATTTTGGAATTGGGTAGAATGTAAGAGCCGTGTAACATGGCATATGATGATGGTACTGTGAATCATCACATTCCATTAGAAACTTAACATGAGTTACTGTAATATATTGAAGTTGATCAAGTTTCATTATATTATACTAATTCATGCATCAGTTCCCAACACTACTTCAAAACATTCCTATTTTAACTCGAAGGTTTTAGAATTTAGAAACTAATACAGTTTCTTTTATGATGTAGTACAGATTGAGCGGAGAGGTAATATCGGACGAGAGTATTTTGAAGATATCTTCAGAGGTACTGAAGATATTTTCAATACGATAATATCTTGAAATTTCTAATATCGAAGGATGATGATGAAGATTTACCCGTAAGGGTTTAGATTCAGAAGCAAGGTGTTCGCTAAAGATTTCATCAGATACCGAATCATCTGGATTCTTTGAATATAGGGTTTGATCCTTGTATTTGTTCTTTGTTTCCTTCATGGTGTGCTCAATTCGATTTTTAGTACCGAATTTTCTATCGAGCGTTCCTAACATTTCCTTCTTTATTATCAACTTTTGACCATTAAAACTATCTACAACATGCTGCTTCATCAGCATTTTCAAAGTTAACGAATATGGGTCATCGGTTTTCAAACCGAGGTGGTTTCGGGATAATTGTGTTTTTAGATAATTAAACGCTGATGGTAATATGGTGGAATATAAAAGGTTCTCCGGTAACGACGGCGTATAAATATCGAGATTATAATAAGAGTATTCTTTACTGAGGAGTCGAAGTTAACTTGCTGAAGCTGTGACAAAATTGGCTTCTTGAAAAGGAAATCATATGATTGTTTTTGCTAATGATAAGGAATTCGGCGCGGATGTGATTTAACTATAACTTCGGTTTCGAAAGTTTTTCAGGTGCATAACTGTATGCATAAATCTTTCTTTCGTAGACAAAGTGCGGCTGGTTCAACTTCTCGATCGAGATGTTTTCAAGAATCATGAAAAGTTGTGGATCCGAATTGTAGTTGTCAAGATACGAATGAGGTTTAAAATAGAATCAAGTGGAAAACTTGAAGAATCGTTTAGTTTCAAATGTTATAATCAACATTTTAACTCATTTTAATTGTCCAAAGTTAGCAGTCCAATAGTCCGATAAATTCATATATAAATTAGATATACAATATTCGAATTACTTAATACGTATCGTGACCCGTGTACCGGTCACGGTGTCGATCACAACTCAATGTATATATATATTTTGGAATCAACTCCGACCATGTATAGCCAACTCCCACCTTCACATATAGAGTGTCTATGGTTGTTCCGAAATATATATATAGATGGGTCAATATGATAAATCGAAACCTTGTATACGTGTCCCGACGGTATGTAAAGTGCATAAATTAAATAACAATAAATAAAATTGCGAGAATGTAAATTGCGATAAATTAAATGTTAGCCGGGAACAATTAGCTAGGAACAGTTAGCGTGGATTCCTAACAATATTTCAATTTAGTTAATTCGTCTGTTTCTAACAAATTTTATTTTGTCCATGTTTTCTTCTTTATGCCACTTGTTGAATTCTGATAGGTCAAAATCCGAATATGAAATTTAAATGGAAATGGTTAATCTGGGGTGAACGGATACATATATCGGTAGTTGTAAGTAGGATAGTAAATGATCGTTGAATCAGATTCGAAGAATGTACAGTGTAACTTATTAATGTGAATTCTAAATATTCCTCGGGTACTACCCACCCGTTAAAATATTTTCATCATTAATAGTTTTGTACGAAGGAATTTTTAATTACAATCTTTATGAAAATATACTTGCATATATATTTTCTTCAGATGTAATTATGGATTTAATGAGTCAAACTCTCATTTGTTTTATCATTAATACTAGATTACATAATCTCTAAAACTTTAGAAATTACATAATCATCATGTCGAACGAGGAAAAATGAGGTAGAATGATACGTAAAGCGAAGATAATCGATGTAGATCGATGTGTAGAATGAAGTTCATACTCGAAGTACAGATGGTGATATTGAGGCGTGTAATATTGATATTCGAAGTACAGATTGTGATGTTGAGAGTTACGGCGCGGTTATGGTTTAGGGATGATAAGGGTACTGTCGACGTCGATGATGGTGGTACTGATTATGCTGTTGGTGCTGCTGCCGGTATTTGTAACCTTCGCACCAGGTTCTCCAAAGTCGTCACACGAGCGCGTAGTTAGTTAACTTCTTCTAGTACTACGGGATGATTGACGATTGAAGCGAGCGAATGAATAAGATTCAAGATATTGGATAGTATATAATCGTGACAAGATACTCTAGCAATGGAAGAGAAAATAGTTTCTCAAACAGGTTCGCCGGTAAGTGCTTCAGGTTCTTCGCCAAGTGAGCAATTTGGTGAATGGAAGGGATCTCCGATATGAAATGATTTTCGAATAACGAATGATATTCTAACTATATAGAATATCCATATATATATTCTTAAAGATATCGTAGACTACAGAGGAAACTACGGCATATGACAAACAAGTCTACAAATGCGCTAAGATATGAATTTTTGTCTATACACTATCAATGCAGTAAATGCAGTAAGACGTGTCTAGACTTAAAAATGATAAGCAGGCAATTTCCTAAGGATGATAAGCAGATGTTTTCCGACTAGAAATGATAAGCAAAACTTTTGACATGTAGACACGGTCAAAGTCCAGACTCACTAATGTATCCTAACAACTACTAGTCAGACACACTAATGCAAGGCCTGGTTCACTAAGACCAACGCTCTGATACCACCTGTGAAGACCCGTCCTTATCCATCCGGACGAAATCTTCAACATTTGGTTTCATTGCGATGATCGACTCCAAGTAATGTCCTTAACATGAGCAAATGCACAGCGGAAGACTTAATTTGTACCTGAGAATAACATGCTTTAAAATGTCAACATAAAGTTGGTGAGATATAGGTTTAATGCCGGCAACGATATAAATATAGACCACAAGATTTCATATGTAAACATTTTAATAAAAATATTCTAAGTGGTTGAGCACTTGGTAACCATACTTAACATTTAATCACGTCGCATATTCCCTTTATTATGAAATCTTACTACACTGTACCAAGTGTAGTCACGAAACGAAGTACTGTGCAACCGTTGAATACTGGTCGTCCAGTCCGGTTGGGGTTGTCAGGCCCGATAGATCTATCAACAGGATTCGCGTTTACAATACCGCTGTAAATAACAGTTACCAAGCTACAGGGAAGTATGCCAGTGGTACAACTCAACGTAGAATATATTTTTAGTCACTTGTGTCTATAACGTAAATCATAAAATGCATGTATTCTCATCCCGAAATATTTAAAGTTTAAAAGTGGGACTATATACTCACCGTACTGTATTTTGTAGTAAAAATACATATAACATCATTGAATATGTATAAGGTTGGCCTTCGATTCACAAACCTATATTAGTTGCATATATATTTATTAACACATATAATGGTAATCGAACAATATATATATTCTTATTAATTATTGTGATATATTTCATTAATAACTTAATTAACTGTGTTCATTTTATATATATATACTTTAGATAAATAATGTTAAAAATAATAATTTTTGCGTTAAAAATAATAATGATGATAATCATAATAATAATAATTATAATATTTGTAAAATTAATAATAATAGTGATTTTCATAAAAATTATTGATACTCATAAAAATGATAATAATGATAATAATAATAATAATAGGATAAAATAATACTAGGAATACTACCTTAAGTGTGTAACTTCCATGCTTTAAAGAAAATATAATGTTGCTGCCCAGACTCGAACATATGACCTCTCGTTTAACAACCAAACAAACACCCCTAACCACTGCTCCATCGTATTATATTGGATTTTATTAGAATTTTAATTTCTTTTTACTTGATTTTTGTTTTTTTATTATTATCCCTAACACCACTAAAATCATCATTTCATTAACATCATATCAATTATCCTTCATCATAATAACACATCACCAACGCCATCATTTTCATCACTATAACTTCATCATCCTTATCATCTTTATTGTTATCACCAACTTAATATCAATTTAAACTCAATCATCGTATAACAATTCGATCCTAGTTTCAATTATCTCATGATCATTTCATAATTTTTATTATCATGATAACATCTTAATCATCGCCATTTTTATCACTATATATCTCGTATATCACTAGCAATGTATCACCAAATCTCTTCCTCAACATATTTATTGTTACGTTCCCAGCAAAACCGAAATCGTTGCCCAACATGGCAACCCATCCATGGTTGTATGGATTCTCGGCCCAACATGCATCGAGACTGGCCCAATCGTACACTAGGCCCTAGGCCCTGTTAGAATTTCTGATTTCGGTTTACGTATGAAATAAAATAAGAAGAATTCGCTGCACACATGGTTCGTATATATAAATTATCCCACCGTAACTCCTTCCAATGTTTTCAACTTTATTGAATCAATAACTCTCTTGTCTCCCACTATTGAAAAGGTGATAGCAAGTGGGAAAAAAAATCGATGATGCTTCTTAAATTTATTCCAGAGTAATTAAAGGACAAAGCTCAATTATTATTAACAAGTGGGGTTTCGTTTTCAATTAACACTATAAAGAAGCAACCAATCATCAATCCTCATTTACGTATTTGGATGGTGGTTTTTCAGATGAGATTAGGTGAGAGATTTAGAGAGATAATGAAGAAGGAAGTAGCGGTTAATATGGTTCTCGGTTTTGAAGGTGGTGTGTCATGTGGGTGAGGTGATGATAGCCGTTGGTGAGGATGGCTGTGATAGTGATTTCAAGGGTGACGGGTGGAACGGTAATGGTGTTTGAAGAAGCAAAAAAAAACATCGCAGCAAGTTTGAAGGTTTTGATGATGTTTGATGATGTTAGTTCTCGGTAACAGAAATAGTTAACTGCAATGAATGATGACGGTGACTTATGTAAGTGATAACCGATGATGTATTGAAACAGAAACAATAATAATAATAATGATAGATGGCGGTTGATGTGGTGGCCGGTGATTGGAGTTATGAAGTGGAGAAGGTGGTGTTCACGGTGGTGTTGCGATAGTGGTGGTGTTAAGGTGTTGTGGTTTGTAAATGAAGCAAGACAGAAAGATAGATGAATGTTTGTGGGTTTCGTATAGCATTTCAAACATGAAAAGATGATAGTGGTGGATCATGGTGATGGTTTTGTCTAGCAGGAACGAAGAGAGAGATGTAGAGGATAAAGAAACTAAATAACTCTCCCTACTATCATGTTTAATCAGTTGCTTTAGTAATATAGGTGACACAAATTTCTTGATTAGGTACCGAAAAAAAAAATAAATAAAAAAAATAAAAGAGAAAGTGATATTTACCCGAAATTGGAATTATCTGTTTGTTTTGGATTCCATCAGAGACAAGAATCGAAAATCAGTATTATTTGATGTTAACGTGTATTTATATAAATATCCTTATCTATTATTTTTAATATAAATTAATAATAATAATAAATATAAATACCAAATATGTTAGTAATTTAATGCAGATAATATTATTTTAAAAAAAAACTAATAATAATAAATACCGAAATATCACTAATATTAATGATAAATTAATTAAATAAATCAATAAAAATAATACTACTACTAATAATAGTTGTATTAATCAATTAAATTCATATTTACAATAATATTAATAATAGTATAATAATATTAATAATACTAATATAATAAATATAACAACCCGGAAATTTCCGACTAAATTTAAACCTAACTTTTATATGATTCCGACGATTCACGAATAATTTTATGTAAATATATAATTCCTATTATTTAAACGATTTTAAAATAAACTTTAAAATATAATTGATTTTAAAAAAAAAAAAACTAAATATTAAATAAATATTTCAAATATATATTTCGAAATGAATATATATATATATATATATATATATATATATATATATATATATATATATATATATATATATATATATATTTTACAATGTAGTAAATTAGTACAAAGAAAATAATGCTTACCATGTAGTAAATGTAATAATAATAATGAGACTAAAAAGAATCCTAAACAAATACATCCTTATGTTGACTAAAAATAAATAAAAAGAAAGTATAAACTAGTACATTCTTATGTTGACTAATTATAAACTAGTATACATATAGTCAATTTTGGTACATAAAGTATGTATTTTTATATTGAAATTTTAGGCTATAAATACTCATGAATGCAAGCATTAAACTTGCACCATTTCTCACACTTACAAAGTGTTTCTTTCTTTCTCTCCATTATCATCTTTGTTCTTACACTTCATTATTAGTATTCTTAATCAAGAATCAAACCACTAAAGGTAGTTATAAGCCTACTGAATTATAACATATTATTATTTATACATAAAATACTACGACGAAGTCATGAGCGGGTTATTTCAAAACGAGTTTTATGAGAAGGATAGAGCTAAGGAAAGTATGGGTTATAGCTATGGAGGTTATGGGTATTGTTCATGAGGTCAATCTAGCATTTGTAATGTCCGTTACATCTGTGTACTTTTTCCTGCAATATTGAGTCACAATATTGATACGTGAGTGATGTTTCCATTTTCAATTATTATTATTATTACTATCGTTATTATCACCAAGGTTATGATCAAAAGATAACGTATGACTTGTACGAACTCACTGCTATTTACGGTAAAGTGGATGATGTCTAGGTTGCCATAATGGGAATAAGGTTTTGGATTAAACGAAAGGTTGTAGACTTATAGTCCAACTGAAAGTTCCTGACCCCCGGTTACATCTGGTCATCCCGACTTACTTAATAGCAATGAAGTTTGGACAAAGTTGTACAACGTCTTAATGTGGAGGATTATAACCCAAACTTTCTAAAACTATAAACCTGCTTTAAATGAAAACTTTTCAAAAGTAGAAACTCTTACTATTTTTATTATTATTATTATTTCTATTATTATTATCATAAGTATTAGTATTATTCTTACTAGTATTATTATCAAAATTATTATTTTCATTATTATTATTATTAAACTTACCATTTTTATTAAAAACTACTATTATTATTAAAAGTAATATTTCTATTAAAATTATCATTTCATTAACGGTATTAATCACTTTTATTATAAGTATTACTATTCATATCAATATTGTTATCATTATTAATACATGTATTACTATTATTATTATTATTATCAAAATCTTTTTGTATTAACATTATTAATAAAGTTATTATTATTAAAAGAATTATTATTAGCAAAACTATCATTTTAACAATTATATTGAAAACATTATTTTAGTAAAATTATCATTTTTATTAAAGTTATCATAATATCATTTTATCAAATAAATACTTATAAACAGAATATATATAAAAGTATATATATATATATACAGAAATATATAAACAATTGAAATAAATAAACTTATTCGATTACAAGTATATGTGTTAATATATATACTTGATATAGGTTCGTGAATCCGAGGACAACTCTGTACTTGTTCAGTGCTATCATACGCATATCATACAAATATCATATCATATCGTGAGTTTCATTTGCTCCCTTTTTATCTATGTTTTTGGGCTGAGAATACATGCGCAACTTTTATAACTGTTTTACATGCTAGACACAAGTACCAACTATTAAACTCTGCTATACCTGGCTATACGCTACAAAGTCCCTGTCGTGATATTTTTAATTGCTGTTAATGCATTCTTAATTATTGGGGGTAGGCCTATCGGGAGTAACGTCCCCGATTCATACAATGTGTCGCTTAATAATGATAAACCGACAAGTATCCACTTGTCACTGGGCAAAATTCTGTTTAGTTTAAATATCACAATTCTTGGTATACTTTTGGATCAAAGGATCTACTTATATTTGGATCAAAGGATCTACTTATTATCACAATTCTTGGTATACTTTTGGATCAAAGGATCTACTTATTATCAAAATTCTTGGTATACTTTTGGATCAAAGGATCTACTTATATTTGGATCAAAGGATCTACTTATTATCACAATTCTTGTTATACTTTTGGATCAAAGGATCTACTTATATTTGGATCAAAGGATCTACTTTCTTTTGGATCTTGCGAGATCAACTTTTTGATGCTGCGCGAGATCTACTTTACAAACTAAATCTTGTGGTCTAACACTAATACTGAAATCATTATTTATGACAAACCTATGAACTCACTCAACCTAGTGTTGACTTTTTAAGCATGTTTATTCTCAGGTACTTGAATATTGCTTCCGCTGTATATCTACTGCTTTGATGATGATTGCTTGCTATGCTTGGAGTCTTCATTACATATCATATCAATTAAAGACATTTTGTAAACTGTTTATCTTCCGCTGCAAAACTCAACAAAACGTCTCATGTAGAGTCGTTCTCGTTTGTACAACTGTAATTTGATATAATTAGTGACATTTCTTCCAGACCCTATTTGGGGGTGTCACAGATTGGTATCAGAGCAGAGTTGTTGTAGAGAACCAGGATTGCATTTTAAGTGTGCCTTATACAATTAGGTACCTTAGCAATGTAGGACTACAACTTTCCTTGACCATAGTGCCTTTAATTGTTGCCTTTAATTGATAAATGCTACACTATACTTTAGAAACTTTACTTATCTTAGAATGCCAAGCCAATCTAAGAACTCTGTTCATTTTTCTAAGTACTATCCAATTACGCCACCGCGTTTAAATGCGACACTACAATTTCTGAAATTCTTGACATTCCTAAGTCATCTATTATGGTTTGTGTATTACATATGTATTACATGAAATATTATCCATGAATTTTGAAACTCCTATATTTGTTACTATTCATACTCAAACGTATATAACTTCCTGTTATACTACGTACCTATATGCCTTATGCCTTTATGCATCGGTTTGCGAAAAAAAAAAAAATGTCATTGGGTTATCACAGTATACAAATTGAAAGTATTTAATCAAAGGATTATCTTATTACATACTTATCATTTTATGATCTCGACACGTCATACTGCCATTATTGGAGTATAGACAAATCAAATCTTATTATATCTTATCATATCTATCCCAATAGATTTTGTCTAATACTTTTCCTAAATTTCCTCCGTAAATTACGGAAATCTTTTTGCTATATATACGTATTCAAGGAGACGAATACATCATTCAATATCCAACACTCATATCAAAACCTAATTCCAATCACATAATATGAATTTCTCACCTGATTCCTCAAGTTCCTCTAACTCCGAAGATAGCGTGACGGGAGCACACCCACCGATCAATTACCGCGATTTCTTCATAAAATGGGGATGGGTTCGCGAAATACTCACCCTATGGAGAAATGAAGAAGGTACTCCTTACCACGAGCCAAACTTACCACCAAACGTCGGAGTACTCGACTCGCTTACCGGCGAACCTGTTCGCAATACCGTTTTCACTCTTTTTGCAAGGATTTTCCGCCTCGAAGGTCGACTCAATGTAACCCAAGATAGTATTCGTCCTCTACTCCCGAATTCTAACCAGATAGGGTTATTAAAAGAAGTTAGAAGACTTCGAACTAAATATCAAGAATTGACAAACCTTACGGAGGAATGGGTAGAACAAATCCATAGACTCGAGCATAAAGTAGAAACCCTGGAGAAAACAGTGCACGATCTGGAAGCTAGGCTCACATCTACTACCCAAGTACCACAAGCAACAGCACCAACAACATAACTAGCAGTACCATCAGTACCATCAGTATCACCACCAACAGCATCAGCATCACCACCAACAGCATCAGATTCACCAACAACAACATCCTCATCCCACACCTCAACATCACACCCGGTACTTCGGATATCAACATCATACGCCCCATATATACCAAGGAATATTAGTAATTGTGAGTTAAGATGTAATGACTCATTCTTCCTGGAGAATTATATATGTATACTTTATATATATATATATATATATGGTTTAATAATAAATCTTTTTGTACTAAGCTATTACGTATGAATCTTAACTACTTGGTTAATTCATATCACTAATATGCTATGATGTACATCATTCGTTAATGACTTAACAATCGTTAATCACTGCTTTAGCACAATAAACTCCATTTCATAATAAATTAAGTGTATTATTCAAATACATGTTTGATCTTACACTCCTATTTTCGATATACTCGAAACTTTCTAGAAAACATTATTCGTGCCTTGTAAATTTCACAAGAATTCTACAAGCACCAACATCATTTAACGAGGTATATCAATAACAATGAACAATGAAGTATTGATTCATAACTTCACTAAAGAAATATTCCGCGACGATTATGTAATCTCTAAAGTTTTGGAGATTATTTATTCTTGTTTCAACCACAAATCAAATGAGTTTAATATTATATTAACTCATTAAACCCATAATTACATCTGAAGGAAAATATATATGCACGCATATTTTCATAAAGATTGTAATTAAATATTCTGTTGTACAAACTGTTGATGATGAAAATATTTTAACGGGTAGGTAAAACCCGAGAAATATGTTACATTGTACATTCTTCAAATCTGATTCGCATGAATTGTATTCATTCGTATTCGATGATGAATTATCACATCAAACCACTGAAATTATCATTCATTACTTTTGAAATCAACAACCCTATTCGTCAACCATTAGATTCGTTGACGATTACAATCAGCGTTTAATCATCTAAAAATAAAATTTCTTGAAACCATCTCGGATTGATAATCGAAGATTCAAATATGACTGCATTGAATGCAGAGGAAACAGCAAAATTGTAGACGGTCTTAATGGCCAAAAGATTGATAATAAAGAATGGTACGTTGGAAAAGCTCAAAGGAAAATTTGGTACTGAAAAACGGATTGAGCTAACCAGGAAGGAGACCAAGGACAAATGCAAGGACCAAACCCTATATTCAAAGAATCCAAGTAATTCTGGATCCGAGGAAATCTTTAGAGAATATCTTGCTCCGAAGTCATGTTAAAAGCTTACGGAAAATCTTTCTTCATCAATTTTCGAACTTAGAAATTCCAAAATATCATCATAAATATCCTCAATATTTCTGAAGATATCTTCATAACTATTCTTGTCCGCAATTAATTATCTATTTGCAATATCGTGAAGAAAACTGTTTTAGTTTCTATATTCTGTAAACCTTCGAGTTTAAATTATAAATGTTTTTGAAGAACTGTTGGAAATTGGAGCATGGATTAGTATAATATAATGACGTCAGGCCAACGTGATTATATTACAGTAAGTCATGCTAAATTTTTAATGAAAGATGATGATTCATAGACTTTATAATCATCATTTACCATGTAACACGACTCTTACATTCTATTTAATCTCTGAACATATCAAGAACATGTATTCTTGATAGTTCTATCCTCAGTAATTCTGGTAATTTACCAAATCAAATCGTGATATTACGCTTAGAACATTAGGTTCATTCGAAACTTCATACCTACAAATTCTGAACCATTACTCGCTTTACTTAGGGTCGAGAAGAGAAAAAAAAGGCAAAGAGCTCCGACATATAAGGAAAAATATAAAGCCCGATAACAACACTGAAATTACAAACCGTGTATATCAATACGTATTGCAACGTAAAGACACGGGAGAATTAAAAACACTATAACTCCAATCGAGACAATTTATCACATTTAATCAAAGGAAATCCCAAATTCCTTAATTACCGGAGAATCAAATCTTATAAAGACTTCGAAGATTTCTTTAAATCCCTTGAATTCCGAAAATCAATCATGACTACGTCAAAAGTTAAGGCGAACATTTAATTTACTCAACTCACTCTTTTACAATAGCTTCGTTTATACTCCTCGTCTATGTACGAACAACGCCAACTGATGGCAACAACTAAAATTTCGGGACGAAATTTCTTTTAACGGGTAGGTACTATAACAACCCGGAAATTTCCGACTAAATTTAAACCTAACTTTTATATGATTCCGACGATTCACGAATAATTTTATGTAAATATATAATTCCTATTATTTAAACGATTTTAAAATAAACTTTAAAATATAATTGATTTTAAAAAAAAAAAAAACTAAATATTAAATAAATATTTCAAATATATATTTCGAAATGAATATATATATATATATATATATATATATATATATATATATATATATATATTTTACAATGTAGTAAATTAGTACAAAGAAAATAATACTTACCATGTAGTAAATGTAATAATAATAATGAGACTAAAAAGAATCCTAAACAAATACATCCTTATGTTGACTAAAAATAAATAAAAAGAAAGTATAAACTAGTACATTCTTATGTTGACTAATTATAAACTAGTATACATATAGTCAATTTTGGTACATAAAGTATGTATTTTTATATTGAAATTTTAGGCTATAAATACTCATGAATGCAAGCATTAAACTTGCACCATTTCTCACACTTACAAAGTGTTTCTTTCTTTCTCTCCATTATCATCTTTGTTCTTACACTTCATTATTAGTATTCTTAATCAAGAATCAAACCACTAAAGGTAGTTATAAGCCTACTGAATTATAACATATTATTATTTATACATAAAATACTACGACGAAGTCATGAGCGGGTTATTTCAAAACGAGTTTTATGAGAAGGATAGAGCTAAGGAAAGTATGGGTTATAGCTATGGAGGTTATGGGTATTGTTCATGAGGTCAATCTAGCATTTGTAATGTCCGTTACATCTGTGTACTTTTTCCTGCAATATTGAGTCACAATATTGATACGTGAGTGATGTTTCCATTTTCAATTATTATTATTATTACTATCGTTATTATCACCAAGGTTATGATCAAAAGATAACGTATGACTTGTACGAACTCACTGCTATTTACGGTAAAGTGGATGATGTCTAGGTTGCCATAATGGGAATAAGGTTTTGGATTAAACGAAAGGTTGTAGACTTATAGTCCAACTGAAAGTTCCTGACCCCCGGTTACATCTGGTCATCCCGACTTACTTAATAGCAATGAAGTTTGGACAAAGTTGTACAACGTCTTAATGTGGAGGATTATAACCCAAACTTTCTAAAACTATAAACCTGCTTTAAATGAAAACTTTTCAAAAGTAGAAACTCTTACTATTTTTATTATTATTATTATTTCTATTATTATTATCATAAGTATTAGTATTATTCTTACTAGTATTATTATCAAAATTATTATTTTCATTATTATTATTATTAAACTTACCATTTTTATTAAAAACTACTATTATTATTAAAAGTAATATTTCTATTAAAATTATCATTTCATTAACGGTATTAATCACTTTTATTATAAGTATTACTATTCATATCAATATTGTTATCATTATTAATACATGTATTACTATTATTATTATTATTATCAAAATCTTTTTGTATTAACATTATTAATAAAGTTATTATTATTAAAAGAATTATTATTAGCAAAACTATCATTTTAACAATTATATTGAAAACATTATTTTAGTAAAATTATCATTTTTATTAAAGTTATCATAATATCATTTTATCAAATAAATACTTATAAACAGAATATATATAAAAGTATATATATATATATACAGAAATATATAAACAATTGAAATAAATAAACTTATTCGATTACAAGTATATGTGTTAATATATATACTTGATATAGGTTCGTGAATCCGAGGACAACTCTGTACTTGTTCAGTGCTATCATACGCATATCATACAAATATCATATCATATCGTGAGTTTCATTTGCTCCCTTTTTATCTATGTTTTTGGGCTGAGAATACATGCGCAACTTTTATAACTGTTTTACATGCTAGACACAAGTACCAACTATTAAACTCTGCTATACCTGGCTATACGCTACAAAGTCCCTGTCGTGATATTTTTAATTGCTGTTAATGCATTCTTAATTATTGGGGGTAGGCCTATCGGGAGTAACGTCCCCGATTCATACAATGTGTCGCTTAATAATGATAAACCGACAAGTATCCACTTGTCACTGGGCAAAATTCTGTTTAGTTTAAATATCACAATTCTTGGTATACTTTTGGATCAAAGGATCTACTTATATTTGGATCAAAGGATCTACTTATTATCACAATTCTTGGTATACTTTTGGATCAAAGGATCTACTTATTATCAAAATTCTTGGTATACTTTTGGATCAAAGGATCTACTTATATTTGGATCAAAGGATCTACTTATTATCACAATTCTTGTTATACTTTTGGATCAAAGGATCTACTTATATTTGGATCAAAGGATCTACTTTCTTTTGGATCTTGCGAGATCAACTTTTTGATGCTGCGCGAGATCTACTTTACAAACTAAATCTTGTGGTCTAACACTAATACTGAAATCATTATTTATGACAAACCTATGAACTCACTCAACCTAGTGTTGACTTTTTAAGCATGTTTATTCTCAGGTACTTGAATATTGCTTCCGCTGTATATCTACTGCTTTGATGATGATTGCTTGCTATGCTTGGAGTCTTCATTACATATCATATCAATTAAAGACATTTTGTAAACTGTTTATCTTCCGCTGCAAAACTCAACAAAACGTCTCATGTAGAGTCGTTCTCGTTTGTACAACTGTAATTTGATATAATTAGTGACATTTCTTCCAGACCCTATTTGGGGGTGTCACAATAAATATCAAATTTTATATACACATAGATGTTCGTGAATCGTCAGGCTTGGTCATAGGGTAATTGGTTAACTGAATATAGATTTCAGACTTTCTAGACTCAACATTAGGGTTTTTGCTTATCGTGTCGGAAACATATAGAGATTAGAGTTTAAATTTGGTCGGAACTTTCCGGGTCGTTACATAATTAAAAACCATCTTGAACTTTGAATTGGAGGTTTATATTCTGGAAAAATGATATTTCTTATGAATATGTTAACACATAAAAATTTCATGATTTAATTCAAAGTATAAGTATTTTTAGAAAAATGGTCATTAAATGATATTTTTGTAACAAAAATGATTAACTTCATATGTTTCACCAAAGTTTGACCTATGACCTATGATTTCGAATACAAACTAAGGTATTTACAGTTCATAGTCTTAAAGAGGGACTCGATCCAAGGAAGTGGCAAGCTGAACCAACGAAAACGGAGTTGTAACGAAGAAACTATGACCAAAACGAAATCGGATATCCAAGACTAGTTTAGCTACGAAAATAATTGGAGAAAATTAAATAAATCACATCTTTCTAAAATAACATGATATTTTATATATATGTACTCATAATTTAATTTTATATGGTTCAGGATCACCCGTAAACAACACGAGAAGATTAATCATAAAATCCCATGATTGTACGCAACACGTCATTTGACAATGTAATGACCCGGAAATTTCCGACCAAATTTAAACCTTAATCTTTATATGTTTCCGACACGATAAGCAAAATCTGTAATGTTGAGTCTTGAAAAGTTTGAAACTATATTCATGTAATCAGTTAACCATTGACCATCCATTTGTCCGATGATTCACGAATATCATAACTTGTATTAATTATATACTTATGTATATATACGGATATATATGGATTATATCTATCTTGAATATATGATAATTAAGTATCTCATTAAATATATTAACAATGGATTATATACATAAAATGAGACTACTAACTTAAGGACTTCGAAACGATATATATATATATATAAATATATATATATATATATATATATATATATATATATATATATATATATATATATATATATATATATATATATATATATATATATATATAAATAAATCTTAACGACGTTATAACTTCTAAGTTAAAATAAATATATATGTATTGTATTAAGATGTATTTACTATTGGAATATACTAGTAGGAAAACATCATTTTCAACCTTTTATCATGGAAAATGACATCTTTGTTATTATATATGATTCATGAAACATATTTATATATTTTATACCCGTATTATACTCGTACTATACACAACTTCTAGAAGTATTTACTATTGGTATATACCAATAGAAATCTTCAATTATTTGTGTAATATGTCATTCATGACATAATATATTTTAACTTATCTTAGATATTTTCACTAAAAACCAAATTTATTATTTTAACTTTTAAGATTTACTTTTAATAAAAATATAAACTACTTTTTCATATTTTAACTTTTAAGATTTTACTTTTAATAAAAATACAAACTACTTTTTCATATTTTAACTTTTAAGATTTACTTTTAATAAAAATACAAACTACTTTTTCATATTTTAACTTTTAAGATTTTACTTTTAATAAAAATACAAAATACTTTTTCATATTTTAACTTTTAAGATTTTACTTTTAATAAAAATACAAACTACTTTTTCATATTAAGATTTTACTTTTAATAAAAATACAAACTACTTTTTCATATTTTAACTTTTAAGATTTACTTTTAATAAAAATACAAACTACTTTTTCATATTTTAACTTTTAAGATTTTACTTTTAATAAAAATACAAACTACTTTTTCATATTTTAACTTTTAAGATTTACTTTTAATAAAAATACAAACTACTTTTTCATATTTTAACTTTTAAGATTTTACTTTTAATAAAAATACAAAATACTTTTTCATATTTTAACTTTTAAGATTTTACTTTTAATAAAAATACAAACTACTTTTTCATATTAAGATTTTACTTTTAATAAAAATACAAACTACTTTTTCATATTTTAACTTTTAAGATTTACTTTTAATAAAAATACAAACTACTTTTTCATATTTTAACTTTTAAGATTTACTTTTAATAAAAATACAAACTACTTTTTCATATTTTAACTTTTAAGATTTTACTTTTAATAAAAATACAAACTACTTTTTCATATTTTAACTTTTAAGATTTACTTTTAATAAAAATACAAACTACTTTTTCATATTTTAACTTTTAAGATTTACTTTTAATAAAAATACAAACTACTTTTCATATTTTAACTTTTAAGATTTTACTTTTAATAAAAATACAAAATACTTTTTCATATTTTAACTTTTAAGATTTACTTTTAATAAAAATACAAACTACTTTTTCATATTAAGATTTTACTTTTAATAAAAATACAAACTACTTTTTCATATTTTAACTTTTAAGATTTTACTTTTAATAAAAATAAAAACTACTTTTTCATATTTTAACTTTTAAGATTTTAATTTAATAAAAATACAAACTACTTTTTCATATTTTAACTTTTAAGATTTACTTTTAATAAAAATACAAACTACTTTTTCATATTTTAACTTTTAAGATTTACTTTTAATAAAAATACAAACTACTTTTTCATATTTTAACTTTTAAGATTTTACTTTTAATAAAAATACAAACTACTTTTTCATATTTTAACTTTTAAGATTTTACTTTTAATAAAAATACAAACTACTTTTTCTTATTTTAACTTTTAAGATTTTACTTTTAATAAAAATACAAAATACTTTTTCTTATTTTAACTTTTAAGATTTACTTATTTTATTTTATTTTATTTTATTTTTACCTAACATTTTCAACTATAAATACCACATACATTTCTCATTTCAAACTTACACCTTAATCTCTCATTTTACTCTTAAAGAACTACTTCTAGTTGATATCCCGATCACTTACTTGCTTTACTTTCCTTTCTTGCGTGGAATACTTCAACTGCTATTTAAGGTGAACTTCATAGCCCCTCTTTTTCCTGTTTTCTTAACTGTTTTATAAACTTTGGGGTGAGACACATGCTAGTTTTTAAAACTGTTTTACACTTTAGACACAAGTACCAAACTGTTAAAATTATGCTAAAACCAAGTTTGTTCGGCTAAAGTCCCTACTGTGATATTTTTAAGTGTTCGGCACGCTAGGTTATTGGGGGTAGGCCTATCGGGAGTAACGTCCCCGATACATTTGACGTTATCATTGTATTGCTTGGTAATGAAATTAAACTGACAAGTAGAACTTTCTTGTCATGGGGCATACTATCGTTTAGTTTAAATATTACGAATTGGTATAACTTTTTCTTTTCGACTTTACAAATTAAATCTTGTGGTCTAAAACAACGATCAAACTATTTATTAAACCTATGAACTTCACTCAACCTTTTTGGTTGACACTTTAGCATGTTTTGTCTCAGGTACTGACTGATCAAGTTTTCTTACTTACTGCTTATATGATGCTACTTGGAAATAGGATTAAGAGATATTGCATTTATTACTACTGCATTTAAACATTTACTTTATTCCTTGGTAACGACAATTCATTTTCCGCTGCACACTCAATAAAGTTCATTTTCTCATTTAGTATTGTTCTCACTATTATAATATGTTGGTATATTTTGATATTAAGTCACATTTCACCCATGCCCTAACTGGGGGTGTGACAGACAACACCGGTACTTTATGTACGCAACACGTCATTTGACAACACCGGTACCGTGGGTCAAGATTAATCTCGACCAATACATATACGATGGGGGTTTTATTTATTTCATTGGGGGTTTATTAAACATCTAAATATGAACCATTAAAATTGAATTACTAACAACGAACTGCTAACTACGGACTAAGGAATTATTAAAAGTATTAAAAGTATAACAAGTATATATATGTGACGATTGTTTAAAAAGAAAAGGTATTGATATATTATATATGGATAGGTTCGTGATATCAATCGGAGACCAAGTCGAAATTACATATCTTCAAGACAAAAGTGAGTATATAGTCCCACTTTTAAACTCTAAATATTTCGGGATGAGAATACATGTATTTTATGTTTTACGATATGGACACAAGTAACTGAAAAATATATTCTACGTTGAGTTGTACCACTGGCATACTTCCCTGTAGCTTGGTAACTATTATTTACAGCGGTATTGTAAACGCGAATCCTGTTGATAGATCTATCGGGCCTGACAACCCCAACCGGACTGGACGACCAGTATTCAACGGTTGCACAGTACTTCGTTTTGTGACTACACTTGGTACGGTGTAGTAAGATTTCATAATAAAGGGAATATGCGACGTGATTAAATGTTAAGTATGGTTACCAAGTGCTCAACCACTTAGAATACTTTTATTAAAATGTTTATATGTGAAATCTTGTGGTATATATATATATATATTGCTGCCGGCATTAAACCTATATCTCACCAACTTTATGTTGACGTTTTAAACATGTTTATTCTCAGGTAATAATTAGAAGCTTCCGCTGCAACATGTTGAATTTAAGCAGGATCTTGCGTACTCATATTTGTGTCAAAAATAAAACTGCATATCCGAGGATTTGTATTGTAAAATATGCTAGAAATCGTGTTGTTATCATCATTTGTAAAGTTTGTAAGTCTAAGATTATCGCTAAACGATAATCATCTTTATTTTGTCTAAAGCTTGTATCAAAATAAGAATTATGGTTTGTAATGTAAAATATATGCAGTTGTTCTTTTAAAAATGTCGCATATAGAGGTCAATACCTCGCAATGAAATCATACGTTATCTAACACGTTCTTATGGTTAAGGACGGGTTATGACAGCCGATCATCTTTCTCGTCTTGAAAATCCCGATTTAGAAGTTCTAAATGAATCGGCCATACAAGATAACTTTCCTGATGAATATCTATTGAAGATCGATTATAGTGAAATTCCATGGTTTGCAGACTTTGCAAACTACTTAGTATGTGGATTCCTTGAAAAAGGTTTGTCGTACCAAAAATGAAAGAAATTCTTTAGTGATATAAAACACTATTTCTGGGAAGATCCACATTTATTCAAAAGATGTCACGATGGAATAATACGCCGATGCGTATTCGGAGAGGAAGCCTGATATCGGCTAAAAAGTCACGTTTTCACCCCGATATTGAGGCCCAAAAACAAGAAATATTCCAACTTTGTCGGCAAAATACCCACTTCATCGGTTAGAATTGAAGAACAAGTAATTACGAAGACGGTGCAAAAAGAATCAAGAGAATCGGAGCTAAAACGAAGATTCTAGAGCGAAAACGGTGAAAGTCAAGAAATCAAGTTACGATCCAGGAAACAAAGGGCTGACCAGGCACCAATCCTGCCTGCCATACGGCTTGCCATCCGGCTTGCCGTATAGGTACGACTTGCCAAATCCGCCCCACCATGCTTGCTGCCAACCTGGATCCGGCTTGCCGAGTACGGCTTGCCATCCGGCTTGCCGTACGGCTTGCCGGCCGGATTTGGCTGAATTTTCATGCTTATTTAAGGAGCTTTGTTCATTCATTTTCAACACACACTTCAATTCACTTCTTTCTCTCTCTTGTACAATATTAGCCATACTCTCAAGGCCTTCGACTCCGTGCGGGAAACCCAGTACCCGGAGAAGAACGCCGAAGATTGTATTAGGAGCGGTCTGGAGTCTTGAAGTTGTCACTTTTGTATTCAGTACTCGTTTAATCTACTTACTTCTATCCCTTATCTTATATAATGTTTATTGATATTATTGCCATGATTAGCGAGTAGTTATCTTTAGTGTATGCTATGATGTAACCAGTTATAATGCCGAAATAATATTATGGTTTGTGTATGTTGTTGAGATGCTTTCCGATTATGCTTTAAACTCAATCGCTTTTCCAACTAATAGAACGTAGTTATAGGCTCTGTTATTGGGAAGTCGCGAACCCCGATTCAGAGTACACTATATGTGTCACCCCTTGGTACGAGAAGTCTATCGGATACAACGTAAGATCTACTGAGGCACACCGGTTCTAGTAAGTCTATCGAGCTTTGGATTCCGAATGAGGACTCTTTCGTAGTGAAACATCTGACTAGACCCCTAGTACATTGTCGGTCCCAGACCATGTTGGTGTAGTCACTAAGCATATAAACTTCGTACGTGCACGCCGAAGCACAGCGGTTGTTGTAGGCTGTACCTCTGCTAAGTAAGGCCATGGAACACGGTTAGTGTTGACCAATACACTGCACCATAACCCGGTCTCCAGCATTGCACCCCGCTTGAGGGATTCTTAGTTAATTAAGGAACTGTTTGTTTAGACACATAAAGGATTGGACCGTTAGGATAACCGGACGTGTTCATGGAAGTCATCTAGACTTGGCCATGGTGTTCCTTTATGGTTGAACTCTTTTTAGGGCCTAACTATCTTTTACCAATCATTAACGAAAGCATTGAAACACATCACGTCTCTCGGATACGGTAATTCATGTATTCTATTACGCTTAAGAAAGTTTAGACTATTTTGGAACGTTAATACGCCACCCAACCGAGTCGCTCAATTGGATGAGCCGTCTGAACGTGTATGCCTGTAGTCAGACTGCACGGGCGTCGAGGGTAAGGGGCGTTACTGTCTATTCAGAATCTTCAAGCCTAACGCATTTTCCAGTGACATGTCTTATGACAGGGGCGTTTAGGACTAGTGTAATGAATACAAGGCCTCTGCCTATTCATGAGCCAGCATTCCACAATCTCGGCAGAATAAATGATGAAGTCATAGTATGCACTTACTTTAACCTTATCTGAATTACAAATTTTATTGCATTTACTTTATCTATCTTATCAACTAGGAAATCCCAAAAACAAATATTTACTACTCCCTAACTATCTTAGGTAGAATATAGGTTCGATGCTACTGATATCTGAAAAATACGACCGTAGGTCATACTTCCCTTACTTATAAGGAGTAGTAAGATTTAAGCCCCGCTAAATATAAATTTAAAACAAGTACCCTCTCCCACGAGTGGCTGATTCTGGCGAGCTGCGGCCTGACGACACCGTGCAAATAAAACCGTATGTTTCGGCCACATCAGGAGAACTACTAGTTTTTGGCGCCGCTGCCGGGGAACTGGTATCAGGCAATTCTGTTTCAATCAAATCTGTTCACAAGCATTTAGTGGTGTCTAAGAAAGACAATTATATACGGACGTTGGTTATTGGATTTTCCGAACAGTCGCCAATTATATTGGGACCAAAAGGATCCTGCCTCTCCGTTGTCAGCCTGGCAACTTGGTTTGTTGGATAGTTTGAGCGAAGCTTGGTTACCGAAATACCAGGGAATCAGCAGCCAGAACCAAAAACATATCCACCATAGGTAGTTAGTTAATTAGATTAGAATACCTTAGATTAATTTAGGATTACTTTAGCTTACCATAGATAGATTACCTTAGACTTAACTTAGGATACCTTAGATTAGAAGTAGCGTAAATTAGATTAAATTAGTTAGTTTAGTTTATTATAGTCTATTTGCAAAACATTAAAAACAAAAAGGCATACCCAGTGTATGACCCAAACCCGATCTAGACCAGGGCAGCTGTTATTCGTACCTGATCCAGACGTGATAATTTATAATGCACGCAAGGAAGCACGAATCAGAAACCAAATGGCGTTACGCGTGACTTTAGCTGAAAACACCAAACCCTCGATTGAAGGTCGAGGAGGACCGATCAGATTTCCAGAGATTCAAGGACACTCGTTCGAGTTAAAACATCACATCATTCAGCTCATTCAAAACAGCTGTCAGTTTCATGGATTACCGAATGACGATCCTAAGTCTCACCTTGATAAATTCATATCTCTTTCGAACTCCTACAAGCAGCCAGGGATAGGACAAGATATAGTCCGGCTATACTTGTTCCCCTATTCTCTCACTCATCATGCTCAAACCTGGTTTGAAGGACTGGAAAAAGATTCCATCACGTCTTGGACGGAGATGGCTACTAAATTCCTAACCAAATATTTCCCTCCTTCTAAACAAACCAAGCTGAAGAATGACATCATTAACTTCAAACAAAGTTATGATGAATCTCTTTACACCGCAGGGGAGCGTTTCAAAACCCTGCTAAAGAAATGCCCTAATCACCAGTTAGAACGGCCAGCCCAAATCTGTACCTTCTACAATGGTCTTACGGTAAATCATAAGATGACGATCGATGCAGCAGCTCAAGGGAATCTGATGAACCAAACCGCAGATGAAGCATGGGAATTGCTCGAGAACATGACGATGCATCATCATGACTGGAACAGTGGTGAAACTACTTCATCATCTGCCCCGCTCTCCGCACTTAACAATCAAACAGAGGCCATCAAGTCCCTCACAGACAAAATGGAATCTCTAGCTGTCATAACCTGTCCTTAACCATAAGAACGTGTTAGATAACGTATGATTTCATTGCGAGGTATTGACCTCTATATGCGACATTTTTAAAAGAAAAACTGCATATATTATACATTACAAACCATAACCATTATTTTTGTTACAAGCTTTAGACAATAAAAGATGATTATCGTTTAGCGATAATCTTCGACTTACAAACTTTACAAATTATGATAACAACACGGTTTCTAGCGTATTTCACAACACAAATCCTCGGATATGCAGTTTTATTTTTGACACAAATATGAGTACGCAAGATCCTGCTTAGGTTCAACATGATGCAGCGGAAGCTTTAGAAATCACCTGAGAATAGACATGTTTTAAAAGGTCAACATAAAGTTGGTGAGATATAGGTTTAGTGCCGGCAGCAATATATATATATAGACCACAAGATTTCGTATATAAACAGTTTAATAAAAATATTCTAAGTGGTTGAGCACTTGGTAACCATACTTAACATTTAATCACGTCGCATATTCCCTTTAATATGAAATCTTACTACACCGTACCAAGTGTAGTCACAAAACGAAGTACTGTGCAACCGTTGAATACTGGTCGTCCAGTCCGGTTGGGGTTGTCAGGCCCGATAGATCTATCAACAGGATTCGCGTTTACAATACCGCTGTAAATATTAGTTACCAAGCTACAGGGAAGTATGCCAGTGGTACAACTCAACGTAGAATATATTTTTCAGTTACTTGTGTCCATATCGTAAAACATAAAATACATGTATTCTCATCCCGAAATATTTAGAGTTTAAAAGTGGGACTATATACTCACTGTTTTCTTGAAGATATGAAATTTGACTCGGTCTTTGATTGATATCCCGAACCTATCCATATATAATATATCAATACCTTTTCTTTTTAAACAAACGTTACATATATATATATACTTGTTATACTTTTAATACTTTGAATAATTCCTTAGTCTGTAGTTAGCATTTTGTTGTTAGTAATTCAATTTTAATGGTTCATTTTTAGATGTTTAATATACCCGCAATGAAATAAACAAAACCCCCAACGAAATAAATAAAACCCCATCGTATATGAATTGGTCGAGATTAATCTTGACCCACGGTACCGGTGTTGTCAAATGACGTGTTGCGTACATAAAGTACCGGTGTTGTCAAATGACGTGTTGCGTACAAACATGGGATCTTATGATTAATCTTCTCGTGTTGTTTACGGGTGATCCTGAACCATATAAAATTGAATTATGAGTACATAAATATAAAATATCATGTTATCTTAGAAATATGTGATTTTATTTAGTTTTTCCCAATTAATCCCGAAGTTAAACAAGTCTAGGATATCCGATTTTGTTTCGGTCATAGTTTCTTCGTTACAAATCCGTTTTCGTTGATTCAACTTGCCATCTTCTTGGATCGAATCCTTCTTTAAGACTATGAACTGTAAATACCTTGGTTTGTATTCAAAATCACACGGCATAGGTGAAACTTTAGTGATACTTATGAAGTTAATCATTTTTGTTACAAAAATATCATTTAATGACCATTTTTCTAAAAATACTTATACTTTGATATAAATCATGAAATTTTTATGTGTTATCATATTCATAGTAAAAAACATTTTTCCAGAACATGAACCTCCAATTCAAAGTTTAAGATGGTTTTTAATTATCCAACCCAAAACAGTCCCCGGTTACACTCCGACGTCGTAAAAACAGTTTTTAAGATATTATTTGAAAAACCAAGTTATACCTTGTTAAATTAGCATATATTTAAGTTATATTACAGGTCTTGAAGTATTTTAAAAGTTAAGTTAGAAGGATCTATTTAGTTTGCAAACAAGTTTGAAAACTTTCAAACTATGTTCTTGTTGTTAAATTTTTATACCACAAAATAAGATAGCTATATATATATGAATCGAATAAGGTTATGAACATAGATTCTACCTCAAGTTCCTTGGACAAGTTTGCTGTAAAAGAGGAGTAAGAAGCTAGAATCAAAAGGGTGATAGAAGTGGATGAAAGATTGGAAGTAAGTTGGTGTTCTTGGAAGGATTTCTTGAATTGTTTTTGTATGGTTTTCTTATGGTGATTTAGTAAGGTTTTTGAAGCTAGATCTTCAAGGTTTCTTGCTGAATGTTTATGAAGTTTAAGAGTAAAGAAAGAGTGTGTGTTTTAGCTAAGATATTTGAAGTAAAAATGAAACAAAATGGTGATACATGTTACTCCTTTAAAAACGTGGCCAAGGGTCCTCATGGACAAAATTTGTAGTTTGTAATCTTATGTATTTGTCAAACAATCATACAAAGGCAATTACCTTATACATAAGGCATTGAATAAGGGCTGGTTGGTGGTGATTTGATGTGTATATACCAATAGTAAATACGTATAGAAGCTAGGTATGATACGAGTACAAATACTCTAGATATACGTATAGAAATTTTGTGAAAAATGGAATGAGGATTCAAATATAGCTATCTTTTGTGAATACACTTATATGGTTTTATGTATTTAAGTCTTTAAAAGTGATTAAATACATTACATATATGATATATGTATAAACATTATAAGTTTTAAGTATTTATGTCAAATAACGTTACGTATGGTTATCGTTTTGAAAACTTAAGTTAGTAGTTTCAAAATATACTTATAACTTGTTGTTATTACTACAAAATGAGATATTAAAACATTCATTAATCATGTTAAATATGTATATATACCTATATATACACAAACGTATAATTATCATATATTGTATAGTTCGTGATATCATCGGTCAAACTAGACGGTCAAACGTTGTGTAAAACTCTTTTCGGAAATATAAATCTCGACAATTTGGATTGCTTATCATGTTGGTAAGGTTTAATTTATGTAAATATTAATCTTATAAGTATAGAACGATCGAAAAAGTGCGGGTCGTTACATTACCTCCCCGTTAAATAAATTTCGTCCCGAAATTTTAAAATTGTACCTATTTTGCGTCATCGAGAAACAAGTGTGGATACTTTTGTTTCATCTGATCCTCCCGTTCCCACGTAAACTCGGGACCTCTTCGAGCACTCCAACGAACCTTAACGATCGGTATGTTGCTCTGCTTGAGCTGTTTAACTTCACGATCCATGATTTCGATTGGTTCTTCGACGAATTGTAGTTTCTCGTCGACATGGATTTCTTCAAGAGGAATGGTGAGGTCTTCCTTTGCAAGACACTTCTTAAGGTTCGAGACATGAAATGTATTATGTACTCCGGCGAGTTGTTGCGGTAACTCGAGTCGATAAGCTACCGGTCCAATGCGTTCGATGATCTTGAACGGGCCTACATATCTTGGGTTCAGTTTACCCCTTTTGCCGAAACGTATTACACCTTTCCAAGGTGACACCTTTAGCATAACCATGTCCCCGACCTGAAACTCTAATGGTTTCCTTCGGACATCGGTGTAGCTCTTTTGGCGACCACGGGCTGTTTTCAATCTCTCCTTGATTTGTACTATCTTCTCAGTCGTTTCATGTATGATCTCGGGACCAGTTAATTGTCGATCTCCTACTTCATTCCAACAGATAGGAGATCTACACTTCCTTCCATACAATGCTTCGAATGGTGCAGCTTTAATGCTCGCATGATAACTATTATTATACGAGAATTCTGCTAACGGTAGATATTTATCCCATCCGTTTCCAAAATCGATCACACATGCCCTGAGCATGTCTTCAAGAGTCTGAATTGTTCTTTCACTCTGCCCGTCGGTTTGCGGATGATATGCGGTACTCATATCCAAACGAGTTCCTAGTGCCTCCTGTAGTGATTGCCAAAACTTTGAGGTAAATCTACTATCACGATCGGATATAATGGAAATAGGTATTCCATGCCTCGAAACAATTTCCTTTATATATAATCGTAATAGTTTCTCCATTCTATCCGTTTCCTTTATAGGCAAGAAATGTGCAGACTTGGTGAGACGATCAACAATCACCCAAATGGTGTCGTATCCCCAGGCAGTCTTTGGTAACTTCGTGATGAAATCCATAGTAATACCATCCCATTTCCATTCTGGGATTTCTGGTTGTTGAAGTAATCCTGACGGCTTCTGGTGTTCTGCTTTGACTTTGGAACAAGTTAAACACTCCCCAACATATGTTGCTACGTCTGTCTTTAAGTTAGGCCACCAATAACGTGTCTTAAGATCTTGATACATCTTTCCAACTCCAGGATGTATCGAGTATCTTGTCTTATGTGCGTCGTTCAATATCAACTTCCTTAATCCACCCAACTTCGGTACCCAAATACGATTTGCAAAATATCGAATTCCATCTTCCCGTACAATGAGTTGCTTCTCATACTTCTTCATTATTTCATTCTTTATGTTTTCTTTATTGAGTGCTTCTCGTTGAACTTCTTTGATTTGTGAGTTGAGGTTCATGCGAATTTTTATATTCATTGCTCGTACTCGAATTGGTTCTCGTTCCTTTCTGCTTAGAGCGTCGGCCACCACGTTCGCTTTCCCGGGATGATAATGAATTTCACAATCATAGTCATTTATTAACTCGACCCACCTACGTTGCCTCATGTTCAGCTGTTTCTGATCAAAAATATGTTGAAGGCTTTTATGATCAGTAAACACAGTGAATTTAACCCCATACAAGTAGTGTCTCCACATCTTCAATGCAAACACGACTGCTCCCAGTTCTAGATCATGCGTCGTATAATTTCGCTCGTGAATCTTCAATTGTCGGGATGCAAATGCAATAACTTTCTTCCGTTGCATAAGAACACAACCAAAACCTTGTCGCGAAGCGTCACAATATATTTCGAAATCATCGTTCCCTTCTGGTAACGATAATATAGGCGCCGTAGTTAACTTCTTATTCAGTATTTGAAATGCGTTCTCCTGCTCCGAGGTCCATTCATATTTCTTCCCCTTTTGCGTTAACGCTGTCAACGGCTTAGCTATTCGGGAAAAATCTTGAATAAACCTTCTATAATAACCGACTAAACCCAAAAATTGGCGTATCTGCGTTGGTGTCTTAAGAGTCTCCCATTTTTCAATGGCTTCGGTTTTTGCTGGATCAACCTGAATTCCTTTGCTATTAACAACGTGACCAAGAAATTGCACTTCTTTCAACCAAAAAGCACACTTAGAAAATTTAGCATATAGCTGTTCTTTTCTCAACAACTCCAATATCAACCTTAAATGCTCTTCATGCTCTTGCTCACTCTTGGAATAGATAAGAATATCATCAATGAAAACGATAACAAACTTATCTAAGTACGGACTACAAACTCGATTCATGAGGTCCATGAATACAGCTGGCGCATTCGTCAATCCAAACGGCATGACCAAAAATTCGTAATGACCATAACGTGTCCGAAAAGCAGTTTTCGGAATATCTTCTTCTTTGACGCGTAATTGATGATAACCCGATCTTAGATCGATTTTTGAATAAACACATGATCCTTGTAAATGATCAAATAAGTCATCAATTCTCGGTAGTGGGTACCGATTCTTGATAGTTAACTTATTTAATTCACGATAATCTATACACATCCTAAAAGATCCATCCTTCTTCTTAACAAACAAAATTGGAGCTCCCCACGGTGAAGTACTTGGTCGTATGAATCCACGGTTCAGTAATTCTTTTAACTGACTTTGGAGTTCTTTTAATTCGGACGGTGCAAGTCTATATGGCGCACGAGCCACTGGTGCAGCTCCTGGTACTAAATGTATTTGAAATTCTACCGATCTAAATGGAGGTAAACCCGGCAACTCTTCCGGAAAAACTTCAGGAAAATCTCTTGCTACAGGCACGTCGTCGATGCGCTTCTCTTTCTTTTCGACTTTATTAACATGTGCTAGAATAGCATAACATCCCTTTTCTAAACACTTCTTGGCTTTCAAACAGCTAATGAGTTTTAGCTTTGAATCACCCTTCTCTCCATAAATCATCACCGGCATTTTATCCTTACCAGGAATACGAATTGCCTTCTTGGCACAAACAACTTCCGCTCCTACTTTGAACATCCAGTCCATGCCGACTATTACATCAAAACCTCCTAATTCTACGGGTATTAAGTCAATTTTAAATGTTTCTCCGGCTAAATTTATTTCACAATCACGACAAATTTTATCGGCTTTAATTAGTTTACCATTAGCTAACTCAATCATGTACTTAGCATCTAGAGGTAATGAGGAACAATTCAATTTTGTGTAAAAATTTCTACACACATAACTTCTATCGGCACCAGTATCAAATAAAATAGATGCTGATAAGTTATTAATGGTAAACGTACCCGTAACAAGCTCCGGGTCTTCACGTGCCTCTCTAGTATTAATAACAAACGCTCTTCCACGTGCAGGTCCGCCATTCTTCTCTGGATTCGGGCACTGACTCTTATAGTGACCTTGTTTTCCACAACCAAAACAAGTAACGGTAGCCAAAGCAGTTCTATTTGCGTTGGTGGCAGGAGTCTTGTTACCATTTGCATTTGTAACGAGAGCCCTACAATCTTCCGCAAGATGACCCTGTCGATTACACTTGGTGCATAACACACTACAGTAACCAAAGTGATGTTTGTGACATCGGTTGCATAATGGACTTTGTCCTTTGTAACCAAAACCTGAACCACTACCCGCACCTTTCGTAATTTCTTGCTTCTTAAAAGGTTGTTGTTGATTACTTCGATCATAACTTCCATTCCACTTTTTCTTGTTACCCAATACCTTCACCTCAGTATTGAATGCTTTCTTATCCAAAATGACTTGATCCATTAGCTCGTTCGCCATGGTTATAGCTTCATGAATTGTCTTAGGTTTCGATGCCGTAACGTTTGCCTTGACCTTGCTTGGCAAACCATCTTTGTACATTTCAATCTTCCGTGCTTCGGTTGGAACTAATTCAGGACATAGCAAAACCAATTCCATGAATCGCTGATTGTAGTTGGTGATTTCAGTACCAACCACCTTCAAACTTCGTAACTCATCTTCTAACTTTCTAACCTCGTTCCTTGGGCAATACTCGTTGATTAACATCGTTTTGAATTCTTCCCATGGAGTACCATAAGCTACATCTCCTCCTACAGCCTTCACATAATTCTTCCACCACGTGAGTGCACTATCTTGTAAAGTGCACGATGCATACTTGGTCATGTCTTTTTCATCACAACCACTGATTTTGGACACCGTCTCCATCTTTTCTATCCATCGGGTTAAACCGATCGGTCCTTCCGTTCCACTGAATGATGAAGGTTTGCAAGCTTGGAAAGTCTTGTAGGTGCATCCTACATGAGGATTTGGGTTAACTGCAGCAGCTCTTGCAGCCTTGACCCATAACATTCTGTCGTTCACTCGCTGGTTGATGAAGTCCTCGACTTCTTGTTCCGTCATTCGATTCAATCGCGCCATTTCCTAATGAAAGAAAATAATTATTCACATGGATTATTATAGATGTAGTGTGTATTTATAGTACATTATAGCTTGTTAATAATATGAACCAGGTATTATTATAAAAGCCTTTTCTTCTTATTAGCGTTTTATAATTATATCTGGGGTAGTACCTACCCGTTAATGTTCATACTTAATAGCTTAGTACAGAACCAATTACTACAATCTAAATAATACTTAACCATGGAAAATTATTGCATTTCATACTTCACTATTTTACATATGCTTATCTTACATCAAACTTTAAGCAAACCACACTAATAATATTATACAAAGCATTATATGATCCCATGGTTTAATACGGCAGTGCATCGTTCGGTCTATTTTCTAGGACGTTTAGTTCCAATGAATGGCCTAACACTTATCCTAGCTGTCTGCCTATATTTTGGCGGTGGGGCTGAAGAACTGGATGCCGGGATAGCACGAATAGGAATAGCGGGAATAGGGGTGGTAGTGTTTAGTGGAATTGGTGCCACATCATTCTCATTAAACTCGGGATTTAGATTTTCTAATTCATTCGCTTTTCGTTTCTTTCCTTGATCGAATTTTTCTTTCGTAATTTCTAGTATTTCTTCCTCGGGTTCACTTTCTTCTTCGGGTTCACTTTCCGATTTTTCTATAGTTGGTTCATCCGGAATTTGTGAGTCTTCCCCAAAGATACTACTTTCGTCATCGGATATGTTAATGACTGGAACACCATATGAAGATTCTGATTCGGAGTCGCTGAATGTGATAATAAGTTTTGAGCCCGACATCTATCACACAACAACTAATCCATTAGTACTTACATAATATTTACATATAAATTTTTAACCAACAGTGATAAGCAATGGTTTTTTTTTTTTTTAAAATCAGACCCGGTCAAAGTCCAGACTTACTAATGTATCCTAACGACTTCTCGGTTAGACACACTAATGCAAACCTGGTTCGCTAAGACCAACGCTCTGATACCACATGTCATAACCCGTCCTTAACCATAAGAACGTGTTAGATAACGTATGATTTCATTGCGAGGTATTGACCTCTATATGCGACATTTTTAAAAGAAAAACTGCATATATTATACATTACAAACCATAACCATTATTTTTGTTACAAGCTTTAGACAATAAAAGATGATTATCGTTTAGCGATAATCTTCGACTTACAAACTTTACAAATTATGATAACAACACGGTTTCTAGCGTATTTCACAACACAAATCCTCGGATATGCAGTTTTATTTTTGACACAAATATGAGTACGCAAGATCCTGCTTAGGTTCAACATGATGCAGCGGAAGCTTTAGAAATCACCTGAGAATAGACATGTTTTAAAAGGTCAACATAAAGTTGGTGAGATATAGGTTTAGTGCCGGCAGCAATATATATATATAAACCACAAGATTTCGTATATAAACAGTTTAATAAAAATATTCTAAGTGGTTGAGTACTTGGTAACCATACTTAACATTTAATCACGTCGCATATTCCCTTTAATATGAAATCTTACTACACCGTACCAAGTGTAGTCACAAAACGAAGTACTGTGCAACCGTTGAATACTGGTCGTCCAGTCCGGTTGGGGTTGTCAGGCCCGATAGATCTATCAACAGGATTCGCGTTTACAATACCGCTGTAAATATTAGTTACCAAGCTACAGGGAAGTATGCCAGTGGTACAACTCAACGTAGAATATATTTTTCAGTTACTTGTGTCCATATCGTAAAACATAAAATACATGTATTCTCATCCCGAAATATTTAGAGTTTAAAAGTGGGACTATATACTCACTGTTGTCTTGAAGATATGAAATTTGACTCGGTCTTCGATTGATATCACGAACCTATCCATATATAATATATCAATACCTTTTCTTTTTAAACAAACGTTACATATATATATAGTTGTTATACTTTTAATACTTTGAATAATTCCTTAGTCCGTAGTTAGCATTTTGTTGTTAGTAATTCAATTTTAATGGTTCATTTTTAGATGTTTAATATACCCACAATGAAATAAACAAAACCCCCAACGAAATAAATAAAACCCCATCGTATATGAATTGGTCGAGATTAATCTTGACCCACGGTACCGGCGTTGTCAAATGACGTGTTGCGTACATAAAGTACCGGTGTTGTCAAATGACGTGTTGCGTACAAACATGGGATCTTATGATTAATCTTCTCGTGTTGTTTACGGGTGATCCTGAACCATATAAAATTGAATTATGAGTACATAAATATAAAATATCATGTTATCTTAGAAATATGTGATTTTATTTAGTTTTTCCCAATTAATCCCGAAGTTAAACAAGTCTAGGATATCCGATTTTGTTTCGGTCATAGTTTCTTTGTTACAAATCCGTTTTCGTTGATTCAACTTGCCATCTTCTTGGATCGAGTCCTTCTTTAAGACTATGAACTGAAAATACCTTGGTTTGTATTCAAAATCACACGGCATAGGTGAAACTTTAGTGATACTTACGAAGTTAAACATTTTTGTTACAAAAATATCATTTAATGACCATTTTTCTAAAAATACTTATACTTTGAATTAAATCATGAAATTTTTATGTGTTATCATATTCATAGTAAAAATCATTTTTCCAGAACATGAACCTCCAATTCAAAGTTTAAGATGGTTTTTAATTATCCAACCCAAAACAGTCCCCGGTTACACTTCGACGTCGTAAAAACAGTTTTTAAGATATTCTTTGAATAACCAAGTTATACCCTGTTAAATTAGCATATATTTAAGTTATATTACAGGTCTTGAAGTATTTTAAAAGTTAAGTTAGAAGGATCTATTTAGTTTGCAAACAAGTTTGAAAACTTTCAAACTATGTTCTTGTTGTTAAATTTTTATACCACAAAATAAGATAGCTATATATATATATGAATCGAATAAGGTTATGAACATAGATTCTACCTCAAGTTCCTTGGACAAGTTTGCTGTAAAAGAGGAGTAAGATGCTAGAATCAAAAGGGTGATAGAAGTGGATGAAAGATTGGAAGTAAGTTGGTGTTCTTGGAAGGATTTCTTGAAGTGTTTTTGTATGGTTTTCTTATGGTGATTTAGTAAGGTTTTTGAAGCTAGATCTTCAAGGTTTCTTGCTGAATTTTTATGGAGTTTAAGAGTAAAGAAAGAGTGTGTGTTTTAGCTAAGATATTTGAAGTAAAAATGAAACAAAATGGTGATACATGTTACTCCTTTAAAAACGTGGCCAAGGGTCCTCATGGACAAAATTTGTAGTTTGTAATCTTATGTATTTGTCAAACAATCATACAAAAGCAATTACCTTATACATAAGGCATTGAATAAGGGCTGGTTGGTGGTGATTTGATGTGTATATATCAATAGTAAATACGTATAGAAGCTAGGTATGATACGAGTACAAATACTCTAGATATACGTATAGAAATTTTGTGAAAAATGGAATGAGGATTCAAATATAGCTATCTTTTGTGAATACACTTATATGGTTTTATGTATTTAAGTCTTTAAAAGTGATTAAATACATTACATATATGATATATGTATAAACATTATAAGTTTTAAGTATTTATGTCAAATAACGTTACGTATGGTTATCGTTTTGAAAACTTAAGTTAGTAGTTTCAAAATATACTTATAACTTGTTGTTATTACTACAAAATGAGATATTAAAACATTCATTAATCATGTTAAATATGTATATATACCTATATATACACAAACGTATAATTATCATATATTGTATAGTTTGTGATATCATCGGTCAAACTAGATGGTCAAACGTTGTGTAAAACTCTTTTCGGAAATATAAATCTCGACAATTTGGATTGCTTATCATGTTGGTAAGGTTTAATTTATGTAAATATTAATCTTATAAGTATAGAACGATCGAAAAAGTGCGGGTCGTTACACTAGCTAAGCAACTCGGAGAATTGAAGACGCAACCGCAATAGGTTAACCAAGCTCAGGCTTGTGTGAATTGTACCAACCCGCAACCCACTGAAGAATATCAAGTTGAGTACGAGAATCCTGACGGTTCAGTCTGTTACGTTCAATACCCAGCTCGTTCACCAAATCCCGGATTCAATCAACGGCTACCAAGGGTTAATCAATTTCAGCGAAGCAACCGGCCTTTCCGCTATCGCTATCCACCTTACCCAGCTCAACAATCTCAATTGACCTATGATCAACTGCTTCCACTCACTGGTCCCCCAGTTGAGGAAACTTCCCCTACCACCCAGATTACAAAAGCAGCTAACCCCACTCTCGGAGCTGATGAACAGTTAACTCAGTTCATTCAAGGTCAACAACAGCTAAATCAGAGAACTGCAGCCAGACAAGATCAGACGGAGATACTAATGAGAAATCAATTGGCTCTGCTCAAAAGTTTGGAGACGCAGCTCGGACAGTTATCACAACGCCTTGAAACCCAACCGCAGGGAAGATTGCCAAGTAATACTATCCAAAATCCCCACATAGAAGAAGCAAAGTGTAACGACCCGGAAATTTCCGACCAAATTTAAACCCTAATCTCTATATGTTTCCGACACGATAAGCAAAAATCGGTATGTTGAGTCTCGAAAGTGTTGAAATCTACATTCATGTAATCTATTACCCTTCGACCATGCCTGACGATTCACGAACATTTATGTGTAAGCAAATATGTAAATATATATGATATTATTATTTGTATATGAAGACTACCAATAATTATTATAATTAAATCAATATTAACTTATGATATAGGTATTGAATATTATGTAATTAATGAATTATTATTATTATTACTTGTTTGTTATTATTAATACTAAAATTCATATTATTACTTTTACTATTAATATTAAAAATCATTGTTATAATTATATGTTATCATTTCTTATGGCATAAATATTATAACTAGTAATAAAAATCATGATCTAAATTATTAATTTGACATTATTATCATTAGATTATTATTTTTATTATTAGGATGTTTATTAAAAATGTTAAAAGTATTATTATTATTAGATTATATTTATTATTAATATTAATTATTAATTATAGAAATAAAATATATATAAATCCTAAACCTATAGATATATACATACTTACGCCTAAATTATCTGTTTCTGTTTTTTTTTTTTTTTTTATATATTCCTGTTAACTTGTGATATTCTGTCTCCCATAATTTCGCTATAAAACACAAATCAATTCTATCACGATCCTA
This sequence comes from Rutidosis leptorrhynchoides, assembly GCF_046630445.1. Classification (NCBI taxonomy): domain Eukaryota; kingdom Viridiplantae; phylum Streptophyta; class Magnoliopsida; order Asterales; family Asteraceae; genus Rutidosis; species Rutidosis leptorrhynchoides. The sequence goes on from NC_092343.1 coordinate 234,585,313, forward strand.
ATTATTATTATTTTTTTTGTTTCTTGTGTATCAGTTGAAATCAAGATTTAAAATAATACAACCAATATCAATTCAACGTCCCAATCTACTTTTTATACTTTTGTCTGATTAATCGATCCTGTTGAAGTACTCCAGCTATAAACACACGCATTTACACTAACACAATCCATTTATTCTGCTTATGATTTGATCAACCTACTCCTACAACTTGTTATTTTATTTTTTTTTCATTCTTCCTCCTGTTTCAAACAAGAGCACCAAAATCACCACTCAACCCATCGCCACCACCAATCGAACACCCTTCCAACACCACAAACCTCAACCATCGTCTTTCCTGCTTTTAATCGAGCCATAACCCATAGTTTAATCAACCAACCTCATCTCATCACACGCAAACTATGATCAACGAGTTACTGTAACCGCTTATATTCTTCTGTTCGAAAAATCTTTCAACAAAACCCAAACCACATATAATTCGATCATACTTGCTACCGTTGCAGCTATTTTTCCTGTTTTCTGTCGAGGATACCCAACCAACACTCCAACAACCGAACACCACAATCACTCTTGAACCATCACTGTGAACTTGTCGATAAATCACGGCCACCATCACTTCCTCTCACCTCTCTCTCTCTCCCTCTCTTCTATTTATATGCTCGAATCACCACCATAAACCATGTCAGTTGCAGCTGCAGTTCCCACTTCTATTCTTGATTTCTATGTCGCAAACACACCTGCAAACCCCATATTCACTTATGCGTTTTCTGTTTCTCTTTCTAAAGGGTTTGAAATAATGAATGGAACGTTAATGATTGTTGTGGCTGCTCTATACTTCTATGGTGGCCGACAACAAATAGACAAGACAAAACCCCATTTGAAGTTTTAAACCGTTCCTTTTATTTTTATATTTGAGAGTTCTTTTGGAGTCAGATAACAAAACAAGGGTTCGAATAAAATAATTAAAGGAGAATTGTTGATGGGGCCTAGTGGTGTTACAACCTGTCTCTTTCCCTTCTGTTTACGAATTTTAAATACCATAACATGGGCCGAGACTTTAAAGTGGATTGGGCCGGATTGTCCTTTGCTTGTTGGGTTGTCTGAATAAAGTCTAGCCCAAAGAAGTTCGATGGGCTTTGTACAATAAGCATGTGTACGGTATATATATATATATATATAATTGATGGGTTGGCCGCTTCCTGATTATGATTTGGTTGTGTATCTTGAATCTATTATATTAGGGGATTGGATGATAATGATTAGTTAATGGATTATGTGATGATGATCGTAGTGAACAAGATAAGATAATAGTGAATAGGATTAATTAAAAAGATGATGAAGAGATAAGTGGATTTAGGGTTATGAAGAAGATGACTGGGTTATACGCGTTTATAAATGTTAGTGTAGTGATAAATTCTGAGAAAAACAATACAGGCCAGATGGTTAGGCATATGGTTGATGAACGAGAGGTCGTGGGTTCGAGCCCTGGCATAGACTATTATTTTTAAAACTTTAGAGGTAGTCTATCTTCATTACTATTATTATTATTATCATTATCATCATTCTTAACAAATAGATATTTTTATACATTACAAAAATATTAACACTACATATCATTAAGAGAATATTAAATAAATTGTATATAAGATATATCAATTAGTATATAAGTATTTTTTTTTATATATTAACCTCAATAGAATAAACTACTTAAATAAATAATTACTATATATTAAATATTAATCACTTGAAATATATAGGATGAAAATAAGTTATTAATATAAAAAGTATAATTATCATATTAAACTCGTTAATTGCTATTATGTGTGTTAATATATATATACTTGATATAGGTTCGTGAATCCGAGGCCAACCCTACACTTATTCAAAGATGTTATATGTATTTTTACTACAAAATACAGTATGGTGAGTATATAGATCCCTTTTAAACTTCAAATATTTTTGGGATGAGAATACATGCGCTGTTTTTATAAATGATTTACGTTATGGACACAAGTGACTAAAATTACATTCTACATGGGTTTGAATCAAAAATCCCCTAGCTTGGTAACTTTAACTATTGGTTTATGAACTGGTAGGCGCGAATCCTAAAGATAGATCTATCGGGTTTTACACCCCCACCCAGATGTTGTTCTAGTAAACTAGAAGAACGGGTGTTTAGTACTTCGAGGTTAACGGAACGCACTTGATTCGGTGCACATATTATTATAACTCAGGGGTACACACTCTTGTTAAGGCTAGTTACCGGGTGCCCATTGCTTGGAATGCTTTTCATACACTTGCGAGTGTATTATGTTTATAAACTTTAAATCTTGTGGTCCATAGTTATAACGCTGCTAGCATCAAACCTATATATCTCACCAACTTTATGTTGACATTTTAAAGCATGTTATTCTCAGGTACGAATTAGGTCTTCCGCTGTGCATTTGATCATTTTAAGGACATTACTTGGAGTCGATCAACGCAATGGAACCAGATGTTGATGACTTCGTCCAGATGGATTGGGTCGGGTCGTCTCATGTGGTATCAGAGCGTTGGTCTTAGTGAACCAGGCCTTGCGTTAGTGTGTCTGACTAGTAGTTGTTAGGATACATTAGTGAGTCTGGACTTTGACCGTGTCTGCCTGTTAAAAGTTTTGCTTATCATTTCTAGTGGAAAACCATCTGCTTATCATCCTTAGGGAATTGCCTGCTTATCATTCTTTAGTCTAGACACGTCTTACTGCATTTAGTGCATCGATAGTGTATAGACAAAAATTCATATCTTAGCGTATCTGTAAACTTGCTTGTCATATGCCGTAAGTTCCTCTGTAGGCTATGAAATCTTTAGTATTATATATAGATATTCTATGTAGATAGAATACCATCCGATATCCGAAAATCATTGCACGTCGAATATCCATTCCATCCACCGAATTGCCCTATTGACGATTAACCTGAAGCATTTACCGGCGAACTTGCTCGAGAAACCATTTCTCTCCCATTTTCCGAGTATCTTGTCACGATTATATACTATCCGATATCTCAAATCTTATTCATTCGCTCGCATCAACCGTCAATCATTCTGTAGTACTAGAAGAAGTTAACGAACTACGCGCTTGTGTGACGACTTTGGAGAATCTGGTACGAAGGTTACGAATTCCAGCACCAGCAGCATAATTAGTACCACCATCATCGACGTCGACAGTACCCTTATTATCCCCAAATCACAACCGCGTCGTAAACCTCCACGTCCCAAACTATACCTCAAGCATAAACACCGTTCTACGTATTGTTCTATCTACATTATTTTCATAACGTTCTACATTGGTTATCACCATTTTACATATCATTCCACATCAATTATCTCCGTTCGATATGACGATTATGTAATTTCTAAAGTTAGAAATTATGTAATCTAGTATTAACGATAAATCAAATGAGTTTAATATCTTATGACTCATTAATCCATAATTGCATCTGAAGAAAATATATATGCAAGTATATTTTCATAAAGATTGTAATTAAAAACTCTTCCGTACAAACTGTTAATGATGAAAAATATTTTAACGGGTGGGTAGTACCCGAGGAATATTTAGAATTCACATTAATAAGTTACACTGTACATTCTTCGAATCTGATTCAACGGTCAATTGCTATTCTATTTACAATCACCGATATACGTATTCGTTCACCACAGAATAACCATTTCCATTCAATTTCATAATTGGATTTTGACCTATCAGAATCCAACAAGTGGCATAATGAAGAAAACATTGGACAAAAATAAAATTTGTTAGAAACAAACGGATTAACTAATTAAAATATTGTTAAGATTCCACGCTAACTGTTCCGGCTAACTGTTCCCAGCTAACTGATTAACATTTAAATTATCGCAATTTACATTCTCGCAATTTTATTTATCGTCATTTAATTTCTGTTATTTACTTTTATGCATTTTAAGTCGGGACACATGTACGCAATACGTCGGATTAATTCTGAGACAACATGGTGCATGGGTCATGATATATATTTATTTATTTTACGCACTTTAAATAACGGAACACGTATGCAAGGTTTCGACTTATCATATCGACCCATCTATATATATATTTCGGAACAACCGTAGACACTCTATATGTGAAGGGGGGAGTTGGCTATACAGGGTCGGAGTTGATTCCAAAATATATATATACTTTGAGTTGTGATCGACACCGAGACCGGTACACGGGTCACGATACGTATTATTTAATTCGAATATTATATATTAAATTATATATGAATCATTGAACCATCGGACTATTGGACTGCTAATTTTGGACAATTAAAATGAATTAAATTAAAATATTGATTATAACATATGAAACTAAATAATTCTTCAAGCTTGCCACTTGAATCCATCTTAAACCTCATTCGTATCTTGACAATTACAATCCGCGTTCAAACCTATCATGATTCTTGAACACACCTTGATCGAGAAGTTGAACCAGCCGCACCTCGTCTACGGAAGAAAGATTTATACATACAGTTATGTACCTGAAAAACTTTCGAAACCAAAGTTATAGTTAAAACCTATCCGCGTCGAATTCCTTATCATTCATTAGCAAAAACAACCCTACAATTCCTTTTCAAGAAGCTAATTTTGTCACAGCTCCACTTCGACTTCTCAGTAAGACTACTCCTACTATAACCTCGATATTTATACCTTGTCCTTTCGTCGTCATTACCGGAGAACCTTTTATACATCACAACAGCATCAGCAGATGTACCAGCAACTCGTTATCTCTTTGGCGAATTCCGCAATTAGTATTTTGGAATCTCGTAAAAATTCTCCCAGTTATACCGAAAACGTCTATCCCTAAGAATTACATATTTCGAATGAGAAGTTTCTGAAAAAAACATCTTGGACTATGAAGTAGTTCTTGAAATGCTGATGAAGCAGCAAAAACTGTAAACAACTTTAACGGTCAAAAGTGTGATGATAAAGTACAGTGTTGGTAAAACTTCGAACAAGAAAAGGTTGAGAACTGGAAAAAGATTTGAGCAAAGTATGAAGGAGGTCGTGAACAAATCGTGAAAACTAAACCTGACTTCAAAGGATCCAAATGATTCCGTACCTGTTGAAATCATTAGCAAACACCTTACTCCTTATTCCAACCCTTCACAGACAAATCTATCTCGTTATCCATCAATGATAGAAGAATTACAATATCATCGTGCTTTTTCATTATAAATATCCTCAATATTTCTGAAGATATTTTCATAAGTATTCTTATCTGAGAATATTTAACTCTCCGTAACATCTGCGTTACAACATAAAAGAAACTGTGTTAGTTTCTAAATTCTGAAATCTCTGAGTTTAAAATACGAATGTTTTGAAGTAGTGTTGGGAACTGATGCATGAATTAGTATAATATAATGAAACTTGATCAACTTCATTATAATACGGTAAGTCATGTTAAGTTTTTAATGAAGCATGATGATTCACAGTACCAACATCATGCGACAGGTTACACGACTCTTACATTCTATCCAATCTCTAAACAAATCGAGAAAAAAATATTATTCTTGATGATTCGGTCTTTTCCAGATATTCTGGTAATTTGACAAATCAAAATCGTGCCATTACCATTTCTTTCTAAGAGCATTAGCTATGTTCATTCCAAATTTCATACCTACGAATTCCGGGCCATTACTCGTTTGATTCAAAGTCGGGAAGAGAAAACGAAAGCATGAAGCTCCGAAAAATAATGAAGAATATAAAGCTTGAAATTACAAACCGTGTATATCGATGCAGAGAGCAATATAGAGACACGGGAGAATTAGAAACACTATAAACACAAGAGTATAGTAGAAGATGTGAATTGTGGAAAATAAGGAAAATGAAGGAGTAGATTTATAGTGAAATATCCGACAAAGAAATCGAAACAGATTTGCCGCATTAAACCAAAGAAGATCCTGATCGCCGAAGAATCAAATCCTATTACGAAAGATTTTCTCTAAATCTTTTAAAAACCCGGAAATCAATCCTAACCACGTTATCGGTTAAACAATTTTATATTTACTCATTGCACTCTTTTGTGATAGCTTCACTCGTACGCTTCACATGATCGAATCGATTTATTTATATCTCTCAATAATGATAAAACTTCATTATTTCCTCATAATCGTCATGAGAACATTCCTATTGTTATTCTTGACGACCTCTACCAAATTTCGAGGACGAAATTTTTTTTAACGGGTGGGTACTGTAACGACCCGGAAATTTCCGACCAAATTTAAACCCTAATCTCTATATGTTTCCGACACGATAAGCAAAAATCGGTATGTTGAGTCTCGAAAGTGTTGAAATCTACATTCATGTAATCTATTACCCTTGGACCATGCCTGACGATTCACGAACATTTATGTGTAAGCAAATATGTAAATATATATGATATTATTATTTGTATATGAAGACTACCAATAATTATTATAATTAAATCAATATTAACTTATGATATAGGTATTGAATATTATGTAATTAATGAATTATTATTATTATTACTTGTTTGTTATTATTAATACTAAAATTCGTATTATTACTTTTACTATTAATATTAAAAATCATTGTTATAATTATATGTTATCATTTCTTATGGCATAAATATTATAACTAGTAATAAAAATCATGATCTAAATTATTAATTTGACATTATTATCATTAGATTATTATTTTTATTATTAGGATGTTTATTAAAAATGTTAAAAGTATTATTATTATTAGATTATATTTATTATTAATTATAGAAATAAAATATATATAAATCCTAAACCTACAGATATATACATACTTACGCCTAAATTATCTGTTTCTGTTTTTTTTTTTTTTTTTTTTTTATATATTCCTGTTAACTTGTGATATTCTGTCTCCCATAATTTCGCTATAAAACACAAATCAATTCTATCACGATCCTAATTATTATTATTTTTTTTGTTTCTTGTGTATTAGTTGAAATCAAGATTTAAAATAATACAACCAATATCAATTCAACGTCCCAATCTACTTTTTATACTTTTGTCTGATTAATCGATCCTGTTGAAGTACTCCAGCTATAAATACACGCATTTACACTAACGCAATCCATTTATTCTGCTTATGATTTGATCAACCTACTCCTACAACTTGTTATTTTTTTTTTCATTCTTCCTCCTGTTTCAAACAAGAGCACCAAAATCACCACTCAACCCATCGCCACCACCAATCGAACACCCTTCCAACACCACAAACCTCAACCATCGTCTTTCCTGCTTTTAATCGAGCCATAACCCATAGTTTAATCAACCAACCTCATCTCATCACACGCAAACTATGATCAACGAGTTACTGTAACCGCTTATTTTCTTCTGTTCGAAAAATCTTTCAACAAAACCCAAACCACATATAATTCGATCATACTTGCTACCGTTGCAGCTATTTTTCCTGTTTTCTGTCGAGGATACCCAACCAACACTCCAACAACCGAACACCACAATCACTCTTGAACCATCACTGTGAACTTGTCGATAAATCACGGCCACCATCACTTCCTCTCACCTCTCTCTCTCTCCCTCTCTTCTATTTATATGCTCGAATCACCACCATAAACCATGTCAGTTGCAGCTGCAGTTCCCACTTCTATTCTTGATTTCTATGTCGCAAACACACCTGCAAACCCCATATTCACTTATGCGTTTTCTGTTTCTCTTTCTAAAGGGTTTGAAATAATGAATGGAACGTTAATGATTGTTGTGGCTGCTCTATACTTCTATGGTGGCCGACAACAAATAGACAAGACAAAACCCCATTTGAAGTTTTAAACCGTTCCTTTTATTTTTATATTTGAGAGTTCTTTTGGAGTCAGATAACAAAACAAGGGTTCGAATAAAATAATTAAAGGAGAATTGTTGATGGGGCCTAGTGGTGTTACAACCTGTCTCCTTCCCTTCTGTTTACGAATTTTAAATACCATAACATGGGCCGAGACTTTAAAGTGGATTGGGCCGGATTGTCCTTTGCTTGTTGGGTTGTCTGAATAAAGTCTAGCCCAAAGAAGTTCGATGGGCTTTGTACAATAAGCATGTGTACGGTATATATATATATATGTAATTGATGGGTTGGCCGCTTCCTGATTATGATTTGGTTGTGTATCTTGAATCTATTATATTAGGGGATTGGATGATAATGATTAGTTAATGGATTATGTGATGATGATCGTAGTGAACAAGATAAGATAATAGTGAATAGGATTAATTAAAAAGATGATGAAGAGATAAGTGGATTTAGGGTTATGAAGAAGATGACTGGGCTATACGCGTTTATAAATGTTAGTGTAGTGATAAATTCTGAGAAAAAAATACAGGCCAGATGGTTAGGCATATGGTTGATGAACGAGAGGTCGTGGGTTCGAGCCCTGGCATAGACTATTATTTTTAAAACTTTAGAGGTAGTCTATCTTCATTACTATTATTATTATTATCATTATCATCATTCTTAACAAATAGATATTTTTATACATTACAAAAATATTAACACTACATATCATTAAGAGAATATTAAATAAATTGTATATAAGATATATCAATTAGTATATAAGTATTTTTTTTTATATATAAACCTCAATAGAATAAACTACTTAAATAAATAATTACTATATATTAAATATTAATCACTTGAAATATATAGGATGAAAATAAGTTATTAATATAAAAAGTATATTTATCATATTAAACTCGTTAATTGCTATTATGTGTGTTAATATATATATACTTGATATAGGTTCGTGAATCCGAGGCCAACCCTACACTTATTCAAAGATGTTATATGTATTTTTACTACAAAATACAGTATGGTGAGTATATAGATCCCTTTTAAACTTCAAATATTTTTGGGATGAGAATACATGCGCTGTTTTTATAAATGATTTACGTTATGGACACAAGTGACTAAAATTACATTCTACATGGGTTTGAATAAAAAATCCCCTAGCTTGGTAACTTTAACTATTGGTTTATGAACTGGTAAGCGCGAATCCTAAAGATAGATCTATCGGGTTTTACACCCCCACCCAGATGTTGTTCTAGTAAACTAGAAGAACGGGTGTTTAGTACTTCGAGGTTAACGGAACGCACTTGATTCGGTGCACATATTATTATAACTCAGGGGTACACACTCTTGTTAAGGCTAGTTACCGGGTGCCCATTGCTTGGAATGCTTTTCATACACTTGCGAGTGTATTATGTTTATAAACTTTAAATCTTGTGGTCCATAGTTATAACGCTGCTAGCATCAAACCTATATATCTCACCAACTTTATGTTGACATTTTAAAGCATGTTATTCTCAGGTACGAATTAGGTCTTCCGCTGTGCATTTGATCATTTTAAGGACATTACTTGGAGTCGATCAACGCAATGGAACCAGATGTTGATGACTTCGTCCAGATGGATTGGGTCGGGTCGTCTCACAAAGCAAATGGATTCTGTAATCCCGGAGGAAGAACCAAGGAGAAGGTCGACTAGGCTCAAGAACAAATCGACATATACTCAGAAGCTGACTCCTGAAACTCCAGTTTGCGTACCTTATCCTGGGAGGCTACAAGGAGAACTATCCAAGCTTGATTCTTTCAAACTTGATGGAAGATTCTTGGACACCGTGTCCAAAGTTCCCAACCAGAAGAGATACATCCGAAGGCTTCTTTCTACAAAGGAGAGGATATCAGACTCTAACAAAATTCCACTGAGTGAAGAATGCTCTGCATTACTCAGAAACTCTCTACCACCTAAGCTAGGAGATACGGGCCGATTCGTATTCCCGTGTTTAATCTACCAATCTGGAACCATTCATGCACTAGCAGATTTAGGAGCAAGCATTAACCTAATTCCCTACTCTCTCTACAAGAGATTAGAGTTAGGAGACTTGTCACCTACCAAAATGACAATCCAACTTGCTGATCATACAATTCAATATCCTAAGGGTATAGTTGAGAAAGTCTTGGTGAAAGTCGACAAATTCTTGTATCCTACGGATTTCGTAGTCATGGATATCAAGGAAGACCTATACACCCCAGTAGTGTTAGGAAGACCTTTTATGAATACGGCTAGGACTGTCATTGATATGTACAATCAAACCATGATCTTGCGATCACATGGGGAGAGCGTTACCTTCAAAATTGACTGACCAACCGATCTTTCTGGACAGGCAGAGATGTTTGCTATTTCCACCAGACGGATCACTTCCGATGATGAGTCATTACCACCAGCCGATGATATCGAGATGGGTGTCGAATCACAGCCAGTAGACGAACCAGAAATGGAAGAAGAGGATCCCAACGAAGAGATAAAGGAAGAGGAGGAATCTGAAGAGGAAGAGGAAATGGAAGACGTAAAAGAAACTGCGACATCACCCGTTCCAAGCACTGAGCGTGTAATGACCCGGATTTTTCCGATCGTTTTATACTTATGAGAATAATATTTACATAAATTAAACCTTACCAACATGATAAGCAATCCAAATTGTTGAGACTTGTGGTTTTGAAAAGAGTTTTACACAACATTGACCGTCCAAATTGACCGAGGATATCACGAACCATATAACATACGATAATTATACGAGGATGTACATATACATATTTATACATATTTAACATGATCTAAGGATGTTTTAACATCTCATTGTGTACTAATAACAATGAGTTATAAGTATATTTTGAAACTACTAACTTAAGTTTTCAAAACGATAACTATACGTAACGTTCTTCGACATAAATACTTAAAACATATAATGCTTATACATGTACCGTATAGATATGTATTTAATCACTTTTAAAGGACTTCATAAAACAATATAAGTATATTTACAAAAGATAGTTATATTTGAATTCTCGTTCCGTTTCCTTAATATTTCTACACGTATATTTAGGGTATATGTACCCCTACTATACACAGCTTCTAGAAATATTTACTATTGGTATATACCAATAGAAATCTTCAATTATTTGTGTAATATGTCATTCATGACATAATATATTTTAACCTATCTTAGATATTTTTACTAAAAACCAAATTTTCAAGCCTATAAATAAGCACCATTTCTAACTCATTTTTACACATTCATTTTCCAAATTTTACTTCCAATTTTCACACACACTTGCAAGAACTCTCTCAAGTTTTATTCTACTACCTCTTTCCAATAACTTTACATTTTAAACTTGAGGTAAAAACTCTACTTCAACTCTTGTTCAATTCATATGTTTATAGCTATCTATATAAGAGTTTATAAACTAGGACATAGTTTAGTTGATTCTAAACTTGTTTGAAAAACTAATCTAATCCTTCTAACTTAACTCTTATTACACTTATTATGATGTTATATTAAGTTAATATGATATTTTATAATTTTACATATTTCAGGACCACCCGTAAACAACACGAGAAGATTAATCATAAGACCTCATGTACGTACGCAATACGTCATTTGACAACACGGTACTTTATGTACGCAATACGTCATTTGACAACACGGTACCGTGGGTCAAGATTAATTCCGATCAATACGAATACGATGGGGTCTTTATTTATTTATTAAGCAATTAATTGTGAACTACTAACGTTGGGCTGCTAACTTGAAAACTTAAATAATCACATGTGATTGAAAATATAAACTTAACACGATCACATGTGATTGAAAATATAAACTTAAACAATCACACGTGATTGAAAATATAAACTTAAAACAATCACATGTGATTAAAAATACAAATTTAAACAATCACATGTGATTGAAAATATAAACTTAAAACAATCACATGTGATTAAAAATACAAATTTAAACAATCACATGTGATTGAAAAATATGAACTTGATATATTAAATTTGTTCACATGTATTATTATCTGAATCGTTATTATTATTATAGGTTCGTGAATCCAAGGACGACGACCATATTTTTAATAAGTTGAAAACTTATTATTAATATACTTTTACTACCGTGAGTATATAGTCCCACTTTTAAACTCTAAATATTTTGGGATGAGAATACATGCATTTTATGTTTTACGTTATGGACACAAGTGATTAAAAATATATTCTATGTTGAGTTGTACCACTAGCATATTTCCCTGTAGCTTGGTAACTACTATTTACATGGGTATTGTAAACGCGAATCCTGTTGATAGATCTATCGGGTTTGACCACCCCAACCGGACTGGACGACCAGTATTCAACGGTTGCTCAGTACTTCATTTTGGTGACTACACTTGGTACGGTGTAGTGAGATTTCATAATAAAGGGAATATGTAACGTTGATTAATAGTTAAGTATGGTTACCAAGTGCTCAACCAATTAGAATATTTTTATTAAAATGTTTATGAATATGAAATCTTGTGGTCTATATTTATATTGCTGCAGGAATTAAACCTATATCTCACCAACTTTATGTTGACGTTTTAAGCATGTCCATTCTCAGGTGATAAGTAGAAGTTTCCGCTGCCTTATGCTGAACTTAAGCAAGATTTAGAGTATGCATACTTGTGTCAAAAATAAAACTGCATATCGGAAGATTTTTAATGTAAAATATGTTGGGAATCGTATTGTTGTTATCACATGTAAAATTTGTAAGACTAAGATTATCGCTAGACGGTAATCATTACTATGTCGTTTAAACCTTGGTTTTTAATAAAAGTTATGGTTTGTATTGTAAAAACTAATGCAGTTTTTTTTTTTTAAATGTCGCATATAGAGGTCAACACCTCGCGATGAAATCATATGTTATTGTATTCGTCCTTATGGTTAAGGTCGGGTCGTTTCATGTGGTATCAGAGTGGTGGTCTTAGCGAACCAAGCCTGCATTAGTGTGTCTAACTGATAGTCGTTAGGATGCATTAGTAAGTCTGGACTTTGACCGTGTTTTTGAAAACTATTGCTTATCATTGTTGGTTAAAAATTGATATGTAAATATTATGAGGTACTAATGTGTTAGTTGTTGTGTGATAGATGTCTGGCTCAGAACTTATTATCATATTCAGCTACTCCGAACCAGAATCCCCAGATAGTGTTCCAGTCATTAACCTATCCGATGACGAAAATGACACCTTTGGGGAAGACTCACAATTCCCGGATGAACCAACTATAGAGGACCCGGAAAGTGATCTTGAGGAGGAAGAAATACGGGAAACTACGAAAGCCATGTTCGAACGAGGAAAGAAACGAAAGGCTAATGAATTGGAAAATTCAAATCCCGAGTTTAGTGAGGATGTTGTGGCACCAACTCCACTAGACACTACCACCCCTATTCCCGCTATTTCTATAAGATCTATCCCGGCATCCGGTTCTTCGGCCCCTCAGCCAAAACGTAGGGAGACAGCTAGGATTAGCGTTGGGGGATTCCCTGAACACAAACGTTTTGGGATATAGGCTAGATGACGCGCTGTTGTTTTAGACCATGGGATCAAATAACGTCTTGTATAATATTACTAGTGTGGTTTGCTTAATGTTTGATGTAAGATAAGCAAATGTGAAATAGTGAAGTGTGAAATGCAATAATTTTCCATGGTTGAGTATTATTTGGATGGTAGTAATCGATTTCCGTACTAAGCTATTAAGTATGAACTTTAACGGGTAGGTACTACCCTAGATATAATTATAAAACGCTAATAAGAAGAAAAGGCTTTTATAATAATAACTGGTTCATATTATTAATAAGCTACGATGTACTGTAAATGTACACTACATCTATAATATTCCATGTGAATAATTATTTTCTTTTCATTTTTATAGAAGAAAATGGCGCGATTGAACCGAATGACGGAACAAGAAGTCGAGGAACTCATAAATCAGCGAGTGAACGACAGAATGTTATGGGTCGAGGCTGCAAGAGCTGCTGCAGTTAACCCAAATCCTCGTGTGGGATGCACCTACAAAACTTTTCAAGGTTGCAAGCCTTCATCATTTAGTGGAACAGAAGGACCGATCGGGTTAACCCGATGGATCGAAAAGATGGAGTCTGTGTTTAAAATTAGTGGTTGTATTGAAAAGGACATGACCAAGTACGCATCATGCACCCTACAAGATAGTGCACTCACATGGTGGAAAAACTATGTGAAGGCCGTAGGAGGAGATGTAGCTTATGACACTCCATGGGAAGAATTCAAAACAATGCTAATCAACGAGTATTGTCCAAGGAATGAGGTTAGGAAGATGGAAGATGAGTTACGAAACCTGAAAGTGGTTGGTACGGAACTCACCAACTACAATCAGCGATTCATGGAATTAGCTTTGCTATGTCCCGAATTGGTACCAACCGAAGAACGGAAGATTGAATTGTCAAAGGAGGTTTGCCCAAAAAGGTCAAGGCAAATGTTACAGCATCGAAACCCAAGACTATCCATGAAGCCATCACCATGGCAAACGAACTGATGGACCAGATTATTCTGGATAAAAAAACCGATGTTAAGACATCGGAAAACAAAAGAAAGTGGAAAGGTAATCGTGATCGAGATTACCATCAACAATTCAACAAGAAACAAGAAATCATACAAGGTGCGGGTAGCGGGACCGACGCAAGATACATGGGACGACAACCTTATTGTAATAGGTGTCATAAACATCACTCAGGCTATTGCAATATTGTGTGTGACAATTGCCACCGAAGGGGTCATCACACTAATGATTGTAGGAATTCTGTCACAAGAAATACCAAAACTCCCGCCACCAACGCAAATGGAACTGCGTTAGCCACCGTTATTTGTTTTGGGTGTGGAAAACCAGGACATATTAAGACTTATTGCCCGAATGCAGAAAAGAAGAATGAACCGGCTCGAGGAAGGGTGTTTAATATCAATACTAGAGAGGCACGAGAAGACCCGAAGTTGGTTACAGGTACGTTTTCTGTTAATAATTTATCAGCATCTATTATATTCGATACAGGTGCCGATAAAAGTTACATGAATAAAGACTTTTACACTAGGTTAAATTGCTTATCATTACCTTTAGATGCTATGTATCTAATTGAATTAGCTAATGGTAAGTTGTTAAGAGCCGATAAAATCTGTCGTGATTGTAAAATAGAGATAGCCGGAGAAACATTTAAGATCGATTTGATACCTGTTGAATTAGGAAGTTTTGATATAATTATTGGCATGGACTGGATGTCTAAAGTAGGAGTCGAAGTGGTGTGTTCCGAAAAGGCAATTCGTATTCCCCGAAAAGATAAATCAATGATGATGATTTACGGAGATAAAGGTAGCTCAAACCTAAATCTCATTAGCTGTTTGAAAGCTAGGAAGTGCTTAGAAAAGGGATGTTATGCCATCCTAGCACATGTAAAGAAAGTTGAAGAAAAGGAGAAGAATATTAACGATGTAAATGTAGTAAGAGACTTTCCCGATGTATTTCCGGAAGAATTACCGGGACTACCTCCTTTTAGGTCTGTAGAATTTCAAATAGATCTTGTACCAGGTGCTGCACCGGTTGCCCGTGCTCCATATAGACTTGCACTGTCTGAGTTAAAAGAACTTCAGAGTCAGTTAAAAGAATTACTGGACCGTGGATTCATATGACCAAGTACTTCACCATGGGGAGCCCCAATTTTATTTGTTAAAAAGAAAGATGGATCTTTTAGGATGTGTATAGATTATCGTGAATTAAATAAGTTAACTATCAAGAATCGGTATCCATTACCGAGAATTGACGACTTATTTGATCAACTGCAAGGATCATGTGTTTACTCGAAAATATACCTAAGATCGGGCTATCATCAACTACGTGTCAAAGAAGAAGACACTCCGAAAACTGCTTTTCGGACACGTTATGGTCATTACGAATTTTTGGTCATGCCGTTTGGATTGACGAATGCGCCAACTGTATTCATGGACCTCATGAATCGAGTTTGTAGTCCGTATTTAGATAAGTTTGTCATTGTTTTCATTGACGATATTCTTATATATTCCAAGAGTGAGCAAGAGCATGAGCAGCATTTAAGGTTGATATTAGAGTTGCTAAGAAAAGAACAGCTATACGCCAAATTTTCTAAGTGTGCTTTTTGGTTGAAAGAAGTGTAATTTCTTGGCCACGTTGTTAGTAGCAAAGGAAATCAGGTTTATCTAGCAAAAATCGAAGCCATTGAAAAATGGGAGACTCCTAAGACACCAACGCAGATACGTCAATTTTTGGGTTTAGCCGGTTATTATAGAAAGTTTATTCAAGATTTTTCCCGAATAGCTAAGCCATTGACAGCTTTAACGCAAAAAGGGAAGAAGTATGAATGGACCTCTGAGCAGGAGAGCGCATTTCAATTACTGAAGAAAAAGTTGACTACAGCACCTATTTTATCGTTACCCGAAGGGAACGATGATTTTGAGATATATTGTGACGCTTCGCGACAAGGTTTTGGTTGCGTCCTTATGCAACGGAAGAAAGTTATAGCATACGCATCCAGACAATTGAAGATTCACGAACGGAATTATACGACGCATGATCTAGAATTGGGAGCAGTAGTGTTTGCATTGAAGATATGGAGACACTACTTATATGGAGTTAAATGCACTGTGTTTACTGACCACAAAAGTCTTCAACATATTTTTGATCAGAAACAGCTTAACATGAGGCAACGTAGGTGGGTCGAGCTGATAAATGATTATGATTGTGAGATTCGCTATCATCCCGGGAAAGCGAATGTAGTGGCCGACGCTTTAAGCAGAAAGGAATGGGAACCAATTCGAGTACGAGCAATGAATATAAAAATTCGCATGAATCTCAAATCACAAATCAAAGAGGCTCAACGAGAAGCTCTTACTAAAGAAAACATAGGAAATGAAATAATGAAGAAGTATGAGAAGCAACTTGTTATACGGGAAGACGAAATTCGATATTTCGCAAACCGTATTTGGGTACCAAAGTTGGGTGGATTAAGGAAGTTGATATTGAACGAGGCACATAAGACAAGATACTCGATACATCCTGGAGTTGGAAAGATGTATCAAGATCTTAAGACACATTATTGGTGGCCTAATTTAAAGACAGACGTTGCAACATATGTTGGGGAATGTTTAACTTGTTCTAAAGTCAAGGCAGAACATCAGAAGCCTGGAGGGTTACTTCAACAACCAGAAATCCCAGAATGGAAATGGGATGGTATTACCATGGATTTCATCACGAAGTTACCCAAGACTGCCTGGGGTTATGACACCATTTGGGTAATAGTTGATCGCCTCACCAAATCTGCACATTGCTTACCTATAAAGGAAACAGATAGAATGGAGAAACTATTACGATTATACATAAAGGAAATTGTTTCAAGGCATGGAATACCTATTTCCATTATATACGATCGTGATAGTAGATTTACATCAAAGTTTTGGCAATCACTACAGGAGGCCCTGGGAACTCGGTTGGATATGAGCACCGCATATCACCCGTAAACTGACGGGCAAAGTGAAAGAACAATTCAGACTCTTGAAGACATGCTCAGGGCATGTGTGATCGATTTTGGAAACGGATGGGATAAATATCTACCATTAGCAGAATTCTCGTATAATAATAGTTATCATGCGAGCATTAAAGCTGCACCATTCGAAGCACTGTATGGAAGGAAGTGTAGATCCCCTATCTGTTGGAATGAAGTAGGAGATCGACAATTAACTGGTCCCGAGATCATACACGAAACTACTGAGAAGATAGTACAAATCAAGGAGAGATTGAAAACAGCCCGTAGTCGTCAAAAGAGCTACGCCGATGTCCGAAGGAAACCATTAGAGTTTCAAATTGGAGACATGGTTATGCTAAAGGTGTCACCTTGGAAAGGTGTAATACGTTTTGGAAAAAGGGGTAAATTGAACCCAAGGTATGTAGGTCCGTT
The DNA here is from genome assembly GCF_046630445.1 of Rutidosis leptorrhynchoides. NCBI lineage: Eukaryota > Viridiplantae > Streptophyta > Magnoliopsida > Asterales > Asteraceae > Rutidosis > Rutidosis leptorrhynchoides. The sequence goes on from NC_092343.1 coordinate 234,603,177, forward strand.
TAAGATCATCGAACGTATTGGACCGGTAGCTTATCGACTCGAGTTACCACAACAACTCGCCGGAGTACATAATACGTTCCATGTCTCAAACCTTAAGAAGTGTCTTGAAAAGGAGGACCTCACCATTCCTCTGGAAGAAATTCAAGTCGACGAGAAATTACAATTTATAGAAGAACCAGTCGAAATCATGGATCGTGAAGTTAAACGGCTCAAGCAGAGCAACATACCAATCGTTAAGGTTCGTTGGAATGCTCGAAGGGGTCCCGAGTTTACTTGGGAATGGGAGGATCAGATGAAACAAAAGTACCCACATTTGTTTCCCGATGACACAAAATAGGTAAAATTTTAAAATTTCGGGACGAAATTTATTTAACGGGTAGGTACTGTAATGACCCGGATTTTTCTGATCGTTTTATACTTATGAGAATAATATTTACATAAATTAAACCTTACCAACATGATAAGCAATCCAAATTGTTGAGACTTGTGGTTTTGAAAAGAGTTTTACACAACATTGACCGTCCAAATTGACCGAGGATATCACGAACCATATAACATACGATAATTATGCGATGATGTACATATACATATTTATACATATTTAACATGATCTAAGGATATTTTAACATCTCATTGTGTACTAATAACAATGAGTTATAAGTATATTTTGAAACTACTAACTTAAGTTTTCAAAACGATAACTATACGTAACGTTCTTCGACATAAATACTTAAAAGATATAATGCTTATACATGTACCGTATAGATATGTATTTAATCACTTTTAAAGGACTTTTATACATAAAACAATATAAGTATATTTACAAAAGATAGTTATATTTGAATTCTCGTTCCGTTTCCTTAATATTTCTACACGTATATTTAGGGTATATGTACCCCTACTATACACAGCTTCTAGAAGTATTTACTATTGGTATATACCCATAGAAATCTTCAATTATTTGTGTAATATGTCATTCATGACATAATATATTTTAACCTATCTTAGATATTTTCACTAAAAACCAAATTTTCAAGCCTATAAATAAGCACCATTTCTAACTCATTTTTACACATTCATTTTCCAAATTTTACTTCCAATTTTCACACACACTTGCAAGAACTCTCTCAAGTTTTATTCTACTACCTATTTCCAAAAACTTTACATTTTAAACTTGAGGTAAAAACTCTACATCAACTCTTGTTCAATTCATATGTTTATAGCTATCTATATAAGAGTTTATAAAATAGGACATAGTTTAGTTGATTCTAAACTTGTTTGAAAAACTAATCTAATCCTTCTAACTTAACTCTTATGACACTTATTATGATGTTATATTAAGTTAATATGATATATAATAATTTTACATATTTCAGGACCACCCGTAAACAACACGAGAAGATTAATCAAAAGACCTCATGTACGTACGCAATACGTCATTTGACAACACGGTACTTTATGTACGCAATACGTCATTTGACAACACGGTACCGTGGGTCAAGATTAATTCGGATCAATACGAATACGATGGGGTCTTTATTTATTTATTAAGCAATTAATTGTGAACTACTAACATTGGGCTGCTAACTTGAAAACTTAAATAATCACATGTGATTGAAAATATAAACTTAACACGATCACATGTGATTGAAAATATAAACTTAAACAATCACACGTGATTGAAAATATAAACTTAAAACAATCACATGTGATTAAAAATACAAATTTAAACAATCACACGTGATTGAAAATATAAACTTAAAACAATCACATGTGATTAAAAATACAAATTTAAACAATCACATGTGATTGAAAAATATGAACTTGCTATATTAAATTTGTTCACATGTATTATTATCTGAATCGTTATTATTATTATAGGTTCGTGAATCCAAGGACGACGACCATATTTTTAATAAGTTGAAAACTTATTATTAATATACTTTTACTACCGTGAGTATATAGTCCCACTTTTAAACTCTAAATATTTTGGGATGAGAATACATACATTTTATGTTTTACGTTATGGACACAAGTGATTAAAAATATATTCTACGTTGAGTTGTACCACTAGCATATTTCCCTGTAGCTTGGTAACTACTATTTACATGGGTATTGTAAACGCGAATCCTGTTAATAGATCTATCGGGTTTGACCACCCCAACCGGACTGGACGACCAGTATTCAACGATTGCTCAGTACTTCGTTTCGGTGACTACACTTGGTACGGTGTAGTGAGATTTCATAATAAAGGGAATATGTAACGTTGATTAATAGTTAAGTATGGTTACCAAGTGCTCAACCAATTAGAATATTTTTATTAAAATGTTTATGAATATGAAATCTTGTGGTCTATATTTATATTGCTGCCGGCATTAAACCTATATCTCACCAACTTTATGTTGACGTTTTAAGAATGTCCATTCTCAGGTGATAAGTAGAAGCTTCCGCTGCCTTATGCTGAACTTAAGCAAGATTTGGAGTATGCATACTTGTGTCAAAAATAAAATTGCATATCGGAAGATTTTTAATGTAAAATATGTTGGGAATCGTATTGTCGTTATCACATGTAAAATTTGTAAGACTAAGATTATCGCTAGACGGTAATCATTACTATGTCGTTTAAACCTTGGTTTTTAATAAAAGTTATGGTTTGTATTGTAAAAACTAATGCAGTTTTTTTTTTTTTAAATGTCGCATATAGAGGTCAACACCTCGCGATGAAATCATATGTTATTGTATTCATCCTTATGGTTAAGGTCGGGTCGTTTCAGAGCGTCATGAGGAAATAATGAAGCTTGAGACGGCGGATCACAGTTTAATCATTCGTTTCAAGAAGAAGACCGTAAAGGCTGAGGTTAAGGACATAGAAATTGATCCCGCAAGTATCAAAGTGGAGAATCAGAATACTGAAGAAACCCGTTCATCAGACGCATCCTCCGAGGAGCAAGATACCGATGATGACGAGGAAGAGCATAATGAAGACATTCTGACTAACTCGCACTCTCCAACCGAACAAGATCAAGGGGAGCCGGACTCTTCCTCAGATCGAATTCCGGTTATATCCACACATGCGGACATGATAACCTTCATCAATGATACCGATGATTTTGAAGACATTCTCGAAGCCATCCGAAAGTCAACCATTGATTTTTCGCTACGCTTTTCAGAATGAATCACGGCTATCAGAGAAGAGCACCGCCTCTATATCCGAAGAGAGGACAATGATGTTGAAATCCTAGAAAAGCGCATTCAAGACTTCATCAATTCTCTTCACGATCATATCTATCACGAAGAAAGGCAGCGAGAGCATAATTTAGTGGTTCGCACTATTCTAGAGACAAGATTCTGTCGAGATCAGAAGATCATTTACTCTAAGGTTTACAACGCCTTAGCCGGATCTGCACTTCCGTTCTCAGGAAACGAACGAGCACTACTGACTCTCATCCGGAAGCATATGGATCTTTCCACCGGACGCCCGACTTATCACTCAGATTTGCAAATGATCGAGGATATTCATAGCTTTTTCGCACTCTTGGATAGAGATAATTTCGAAAGCACACCAGACAGGCTAGTGATTTACGTAACAATTGATCACCATGCTGATCTGATTATCAAAGAGTTACAAGACGCTGTTATGGAGGAAGTAAGGCGAAGCAATCCGTTCTCTCATCTTGAACCAGACCGAGTCAACATTGCCACCTATGTTACAAAGAAGTTATCACGTATCTTCCACGAATCCACCGATCCTAATTTTATATTCAAAGCTGGATGTCGGGAGATATACTCAAAGACGGTGAAATTAATGCTCGGATCAGGATTGCTGTTCACTTCTTTCCAGCTTCATCTCTTAACTGATCTGTGCAAAGCTACCGACTCTTACTGTGGAGATCACCGTTCCGAAGACTTCGAGATTCTGAAGATACAGTTTCTTACATTATTTGAAGACCTCAGAAATGAGCATCCCGTCAGAGAAATCATCAACACCAGCACTGCCACCATGATTAACATCCATGGGTCAACCAGCAGAGTTGTGGATCATATTCTCATCGGACTTCAGGACTTACCAAGAGCAGAAACTGCACACTACTTATCTTTCAGAAGATCTTCGAGAGAAGTACCGGATCTGTTACCACTTTTGGTCCGACACTTTCTCAGGATTTATCCACCGAGACTCACATTCCCCAGAGAAGATCAAGATTACTACTATCAGGAAGGAATGTTTGCTTTCTGAAGCGTCACTACGGTCGAGCCAACGACCTTAAACAAAAGCGCTTCTCGGGAGGCAACCCGTGCAATAAAGTAGAGTAGAAGAATAAAGAATGACAAATGCGCCGATGAAGAAGCAAGGAAACGAACCGCATCTGCTAAGGGTATTTCTTTCTTTCGCTACTAGTTCAAGATTCAAAACTATACCGCATCCTAGCTTATCACTAAATGTGGGATAACACCCAATCAAAACACTAGACAAACACTCCCAAATCTTCAACTAAAACTCCTAAGTGTGGGATACACTAGGAACATTGGGGACAATGTTCGTCTAAGTGTGGGATGTTGGTATCTTTTTATGCTATATCATAATAAACCATTATGAAGATTCCAAGTCCTTAAGCCAAATTTCAAAAATTTTAACCCTTTTTGGAAAAATATTTTCGAAAACCTAAACTGTAACAGACTAAAACCCGGACTAGTTGTAAGTTGCCTATTTTGCCCTTAGGGTTTGCGCTTAGTCTTAAGTGCTTTTATTTTAATTATTTTATTATTGTTATTTTATTAGTTGGTTGAGACCAGTTTGTGACAAGGGTCACAGAACAGGTTTGTTTATTAAATTTGGACTCCGTTAGGGCCGCCTAACAAAGTGCGAAAGATATCAGATAACTGATAAATACCCGTGTGTTGTGCAGTGTGGGTTTTAACACACATAAGTGGTTAGTGAGCTGCCTTATTCTTTCCTTTTCTAGAATTCTCCCAAATTAACCCGTACCTTCATCCCTTCCATTTTCACAAACCCTAATCTTCAAACTTTGATCTTGAGCTCAAATTGGTGTTAGAATCTTGTTGGTTATTGTTTACTGATTCTTTTAAGGTATGTAACAAGTGTTTTGGTGTTAAATTCGTTGTTAAATACATGTTTTTGTGAAATTTTTGTAAAAGCTTGAATTTGGGTCAAAACTAGTGATTTAAGTGTTGTTTTGGCCAAATTGTTAAGGGTTTTGAGTCTATAACATGTAGTAAACTAGTTGTGGTCGATTTTGGTGTTTAAATTGAGCTCTAGATCGAGATTTGTGGATTTCCTCGTGAAGTCCGTAGGTTGTGTTCAGATTCTGAAGAAGATGAACACAGTCGGCCGACTGTCGGTCGACAGTCGACCGACTGGCGAGACAATCGGCCGAGTGTGAGAGTCAACTGACCGATTGAGTGTACCTTTGGCCGATTGAGGTTTTACCATGTGGATCGACCGACTGGAGAAGTCAACCGGCCGATTGAGTGGACAGTCGACCGATTGTGATATACAGTCGACCGACTGTCAGTGACAGTCGGCCGACCGTGTGTACAGGGCAGATTGTTTTACCAAAGTGCCATTTTTCTAGACGTTATGCTGCCCGTTTGTAGTTTGGTGTTCTGTATGTAATGTTGAAGTGCTTTAGTGTTATTTGTAGTGTTGTGGTATTGTTGTCTTATTGTCAGATTATTATCAAGACACGATTACTGACTGTGTGATGTCTATTCTCAGGTAATAAAGACGAAGAGAAGGCTCAGTAAGATTAGAACTCTGAGTGCCTTCTGTTGCTGGTATTCGGTGAGTGGGTCTATCTCCGGATAGAGTTTAAGTAGCATATCATGCTACTGTGTTATACTCTTTTACCATGCATAGTGTAAAGTTGCCATGCTAGATCATATATTATGCCTGTTGCTGTATGTGAATTATGTGTACACTGTGTGAATGGCACCAGTCGTGCTTAGGGGAGACTGGGGACTCTAGACCGTGCTTAGGTGAGGTCTGAGTTCGTATGAGGTCAACCGTGCTTAGGTGAGGTTGGGTCCATAGGCTACTGATTGTGAGTATAGTGTGAACGATGCACCCCCTGCATCTGGATATCTATAATGTGATTGAGTAGCGGGGACTATCGGTAGACTCAGGCCCGATCAGCTGGAAGTCGTGTGCTCGTACAAGCCGCCGATCCTCGTATTGCCTTATTGTTTGCTAGTTGGTAGTTAGCAAGTGCTGTTGTTACTATATAGCTTGTGTGTGACTTAAGCTATATCTGTTAGATAGATTTCACTCACTTAGCGGTGCGCTAATCCCCCACATTTTTCTCCCCCTTGCAGGTTTAGGTACTGCTAGTCGGGTTGGCTGCTGTTGCAGATGACATGTTTGACAACTCAACTCTGATGTGGACTTTTGTTTAAATAATGTTTTGTAATAACGTAACACCTGTGGTTTGTAATAAAGTAATTAACTAATGATTTGTAGTAATCATGTTATTATCGAGTAAGGGTATTTATGTAAAAGAAGTCTTCCGCTGTGTATTTTAAAAAAAAATAGCCGGTGTTACAAGTTGGTATCAGAGCATGGTTTGGCAGCAAGTACGTGCGCGTATTTTGTTCCCAAACCTTGAGGCAAGTCAAACATGTCTGTGGGAGTGGGGGGGGCTAAGTGAATATAGGATATACGTGTGTTAGATGTGATTGAACTAACTGTTATCCACTAAACTTTTGTGTGAGCAGTTTTGTAGCACAGGTATGGCTGATGGAAACGCAACTGGCCCATCTCACCCCGGAACATACAGAGCACCTGATGGGGTTATTGAGTCTGATGACGACCAAAACAGTTACATTCTTCAGTTAGAAAGCAAGTTAAAAGAAGCTGAAGATAAGATTAATGAATTAGAATTAACGAGGCATTCGGGAAATGATGATACACCACTGGGATTCCCAACTGCTCAATCCCAAACGATACCTAATATGCACCAGAATCCGTTTCAAAATCAAATACCTAACCAATACTATATGCCACCGCAAAACACTTTTACTTACCAAAATCCCATGATGTTGAACCCATACCAGATGCAAATGTTTCAACAACCTTTCGTGCAACCACCCAAAAGATGTACTTATAAGAACTTCCGTGATTGCAAACCCTCTGAGTTTTCTGGAAGTACTGATCCGACAGTAACTCTTAATTGGTTGCGAGAAATTGAAAAAGTGTTTGAAGCATGTCAGTGTGAACCGGAGCTAAAAGTGACGTATGCTAGTCGAATGTTGAAAGGTAGGGCTATGATTTGGTGGGATTCTTTAATTTCCAGTATACTAAAGGAGCAAGTGAGTATGATTACGTGGGAACAATTTTATGGGAAAGTGTGCGAACAGTATTGTAATCAGTTTGATATGAACCGAATCAAGACTGAGTTTCTTGAAATGAAGATGACACCTCAAATGACGATCGATGAGGTAGTGGAGAAGTATATGGATAAACTGAGGTTTGTGCAACAGTGGGTGCCAGACGAAGCGTCTTGTATCCAGCATTTTGTTAATGTCATTCTACCAGAGTACCGAACTTTTGTTAGAACGGCTACTTCGTTGTCTCAAGCTGTTGTGATGGCTAAAATGGTAGAAAGTGATGTTCAAGCTGCCAGAAACAGAATGTTTGGTAATATGCAACAACAAGGTGGGCAAGTATCTGGTCAATCAGGATCTAAATCCAAGAAGTCTAGTGGGTTTAAATCGAAGAGTAAAAGTGGCCAGAGTAGTTCTGGGTCTGGAACAGGTAAAGGGAATTGGTGTCACGCGTGTCGATCTTCTCACAGTGGTCTGTGTTCTGAGACTACAAGAAGATGTTTAAAGTGTGGAGTTGTTGGGCATGAGTCTTCAGCATGTCAGTATCCGAATAGTGTATGTTGGAGTTGTCACAAACCAAGGCATCGTGCAGTCAGTTGTCCATCTAAGAGTGGTAGTTCCGGGGCAGGGTCAGGAGCGCGTTCAGCATCAGCTGTGGGGTGAACTGCCTCGAGTGGGCAGAAGAGAAAGAACCCTCCAACAGCAGAAGCTAGAGCTTTTCAGATGTCGGTTGAGAATGCCGTGGCAACCGACGAAGTGATCACCGGTATGTTTCTAATCAACTCAATACCTGCTCGCGTATTGTTTGATTGTGGTGCCAATATGTAACGACCCGGATTTTTCCGCTATATATTTATAAGGTTAATATTAACATAATTAATGTTTCCAACATATTAAGCAATCAAACTCATTAAGACTTAGTTATTTGAAATGATTTTTATACAAACGTTTGGCCACCCAGTCTGTCTGACGATTCACGAACGTCATAATTTGAAATAATTATATAATGATGTATATATGGATATATATACTCTTATGATTTGTTAAAATGATATTTAAGTATCTTATTATATATAATAACAATTGGTTATATACATAAAATGAGACTACTAACTTAAAGACTTCAAGACTATATACATATATATAACGATTAACGTTGTAATAACTTCTAAATTAAAATGTATATATATGTATTGTATTAATATGAATTAATACACTTTTAAAGGACTTAAGTACATATATACTAACATACTTATACTCAACAAAGATAGCTATACTCATAATCTCATTCAATTCCATCAAAAATTCTATTCGTATTCATTCGGTATTTACACCCGTATCATAACCAGCTTCCATACTTAAAAACTATGAGTATATACCAATAGGAAATACCAATTATTATCTCCTTAGCAGCCCTATGAGTCACAAGACAATGTGGAGCCATGAAGTGACAACTAGTATTAACCATTTAGCTAAAATTCAACATAAGGATCCTATTCACTTACCTTAACCTCAAGTAACCTTCACTACTTATACATCCATTCCATTTTCATTTCCACTTCACATTTTTCTAACTAAAAACACACATAAACACTCTCTCAAGAACACAAAACAATTCAGCAAGTTTTAGAATCAAAAACTAAGTTAGAATCATCATAAGAAAAACCAACCAAAAACACTTCATGAAGATCATCCATTTCAAGTCTATACTTTCAATCTTTTGAACCCATTTCAAAAACTCTTTGAAGATCAAGAACATCACTTCTATCTCAGCAACTTTGTTCATTTGATTTGAGGTAGTCACCTTATTCATAATCTTATTCGATTCATATTCATAAAGCTATCTTATTATGAGTTTATAACTAATAACAACAAGAACATAGTTTAGATTATTTCTAAACTTGTTCGCAAACAAACTTAATCCTTCTAACTTGACTTTTAAAATACTTCAACACATGTATTATGACAGTATGTCAAGCTAACATAAGGATATAAAACTTGTAAACACAAAGAACACCTTAAAACTGAACATACGCCGTCATAGATCATCGGGGGCTGTTTTGGGTTTGATTTTAAAAATCTATATTGAACTTTGAATTAAAAGATTTCCTTTGGTGAAAAATCTTATTTTATATGGATATGAAATATATCCAAAATCAATGGTTAAACTCTAATTGGAAGTATGTTTTTCAAAAGAGTCATCAAGATGTCGTTCTTACGACGGATATGACTATCTTCTTGTATTTGACACCTAAACTGTATTTTCGACTATAAACATATTGTTTTTCTGTTTAGATTAGTAAATAACTTTTCGATACAAAACTATGGCAAGTCGAATCACTCAAAACGGATTTGTAACGAAAAATTATGGGTAAAATAAAATTGGATATTTTTGCTTGTTTTTAGCCACGGTTTTGATTAATAAAAATGGATGCTAACCTTATCCTTGCTAACTTACCTTGTATCCTACATGTATTTATACATGTCTTGTTCCCGAGCTTATGGAAATACAATTTATAATAGTCGTGATTAAGTTCTACGACAATATATTATAGTCTTAATGAAGATCGTAAGGCACCATATATATATATGACTTGATCACCGTGGATCCGTATACAGCGTTTTGACATATTATTTTGACTTCTTCTATATATATTATTGGAACGAACTATAAGACACCATTGGCAGTAATTGCGAGTTAGCTGTGGGTCGAAGTGGATTCCAACATAATATATATACTTTGAGTTGTGATCGAGCCTGAGACATGTATACAATGGGTCGCGGATTGCTTCAGACAATATACATATTATGTGTCTTATTATATTAAGACAATATATTATAGTGTTAGTAAATTCTAACACAATATACGCATTTATATTTATATATATATTTATACTATTGGACTTTTGGACTATCGGACTATCGGACTATTGGACTACTAACAAAGGACAATTAAAAATTATCACAAGTATCATAAGTATGGAATATTAATTATATATATATTATATATATATATTTTGACACAAAAATATTATTATTAGGTTCGTGAATTTGTCAAAGGCCAAGTCTTATTACCATCTATTCGGAAATCATCACAAGTGAGTTATAGTCCCATTTTTACTATCTAAATTATTTTGGGATGAGAATACATGCAAATTTATAAATGTTTTACAAAATAAGCACAAGTTCATGAAACTACATTCTACGATTGTTTTGTTATACCGGATATCTGTACTTATTATTATTATGCTTGGTAATCTAATAATTAGTGAAAAACACTAATTGACGCGAATCCTAAAGGTAGATCTACGGGCACCAACCACCCCCATTTTCGAATAGTGGAAATGCTTTAGTACTTCGAAGGGTCCTTGTCATACATTTGAATAGTGGAATGTATGATGCCAGATATCTTAAGCGCTCTATGTTAAGGTCGGTTACCAGGCGACTCATCGTATGAATGATTTTTGCAGTTGTAATGATCCTGCACATTTAATTAAATGAAATCTTGTGGCTTATTAAATGTTATGATTGTTATATAGAAACTAAACCTATAACTCACCAACAATTTTGTTGACTTTTAAGCATGTTTATTCTCAGGTGATTATTAGAAAGCTTCCGCTGTTGCATGTTTACTCAACGTCAAGATTTGGAGTCATCATGCTTTTCTAAATAAATAAACTTGCATTCGGAAATTGTATTTGTAATATATTGTTGGCAAGTATGTAATGGTGTGTGTAAAATACATGTATTTTGAGGAGATTGTCTTTGATCGACAATCAAAACTTATGTTTATAAACCTTTATTCAATAATAAAGGTTATGGTTATTTTAAAATGAATGCAAGCTTTGAAGACGTCTCATATAGAGGTCAAAACCTCGCAAGGAATCAATTAATATGAAACGTTTATAATTAATATGAACGGGGCATTTCACAATAGGTGTTTTATGTCCCTAGATTTCTGTGCTAAGTTGAATTTACCAGCTACTGTGTTACCCACACCGGTTAGTGTAGAAGTAGCCGATGGTAAGATCACACCTGTCACAACATATGTGTCTAGTGTTTGTATAGAGATTGAAGGGAAGTCTTTCCCGGTGACTTGCTTAGTGTTACCTATTCCTAGCTTTGATGTAGTATTAGGAATGGATTGGTTGAGCTCGCTTAGGGCTAATATTAAGTGTGATAGGAAAATGATTACCTTTCGTTCTACCGATGGAACCCGTGTTGTGGCCCGAGGGGAGCGGGGTGGGTATAATTTTCCGTTGATAACCATGATGAAAGCGAAAAAGTCGATGGCAAAGGGTTGTGAATCTTTTCTTGCATATGCGATTGATACGAAGAAAGAAAAGAAAACAGTTGCCAATATTCCGATAGTATCAAAATTTCCTGAAGTGTTCCCAGATGAGTTACCAGGCTTGCCGCCGGTAAGGGAAGTTGAATATAAAATAGAGTTGGTTCCTGGAACAACTCCAGTTGCAAAAGCTCCATATCGGTTAGCGCCGTCTGAAATCCGTGAAATGATGTCACAGATTCAAGAGTTGTTACATCGCGGGTTTATCCGACCTAGTTCTTCGCCGTGGGGTGTTCCGGTATTGTTTGTTAAAAAGAAAGATGGATCAATGCGTATGTGTATTGATTATCGTGAATTGAACAAAAGAACAGTGAAGAATAAGTATCTGTTACCTCGAATAGACGATTTGTTCGATCAGTTACAGGGTGCTTCATTCTTTTCTAAGATAGACTTACGATCAGGGTATCATCAGGTTCGTGTTACTGAATCAGATATACTTAAAACAGCGTTCAGGACAAGGTATGGTCATTATGAATTTCTTGTTATGCCGTTTGGGTTGACGAATGCGCCAGCAGTCTTCATGGATCTAATGAATAGAGTGTGTCGGTCGTTCTTAGATAAGTTTGTGATTGTGTTCATAGACGATATACTAGTGTATTCAAAGACAGAAAGTGAACATACTGAACATCTGAGACAGGTTTTGAACTTGTTGAAACGTGAACAACTATTTGCAAAATTTTCCAAGTGTGAATTTTGGTTACGTGAAGTGCAGTTTTTGGGACATGTGATTTGTGCTGAAGGTATAAAAGTTGATCTGATAAAGATAGAAGCAGTAATGAATTGGAATTCTTCAAAGACTCCGACATAGATTAAGAGTTTTCTGGGATTAGCCGGTTATTATCGTAGATTTATCAAGAATTTCTCGAAAATAGCAGGTCCGTTGACTAAGTTGACTCGTAAAGATGTAGCCTTTCGATGGACTGATGAACAGGAAAAGGCTTTTCAGACTTTGAAACAGCTACTGTGTCAGGCACCAGTGTTAACTTTACCAGAAGGTTCAGACGACTTCGTGGTATACTGTGATGCGTCATATGCTGGGTTGGGTTGTGTATTAATGAAAAGAGATAAAGTAATCGCCTACGCCTCACGACAGTTGAAAGTTCATGAGAAGAATTATCCAGTGCATGATCTTGAAATGGCTGCAGTAGTGTTTGCTTTGAAATTGTGGAGACACTACTTGTATGGAACCCATTGTGTTATTTGTACAAATCACAAGAGTTTGCAATATATCTTCTCATAGAAAGAAATGAATATGAGACAGAGACGGTGGCAAGAGTTGATAAAAGATTATGATTGTGAAATTAAACACCATCCCGGTAAGGCAAATGTGGTTGCAGATGCGCTAAGTCGTAAAAAGTCAAGTGAAAATGTGAAATTTCTTCGTTTGAATATACCTTCAGATTTGATTAACAGTTTAAGAACCGTTCAGGCATGTGCTTTGGAGGAAGAACATGTTAAATCCGAACAAATGATCAAACGAAAAATGGACTTAATTGACGACTCACGTGGACTAAAGACCTTAAACAATCGTGTTTGGGTGCCTAAGCTTGGAGACTTGAGGGATTTAATCATAACAGAAGCTCACAAATCCAGATTAATAGTACATCCTGGTAGCAATAAGATGTATCATGATTTGAAAACAGTGTATTGGTGGCCAACAATGAAAACAGATATCGCTCGATATGTTGAAAAGTGTCATATTTGTGCTCAAGTGAAGGCAGAACATCAGAAACCCTATGGTTCGTTACGTCAGTTACAGATTCCAGAATGGAAGTGGGAGCATATAACGATAGATTTTGTGACTAAATTACCCCGAACTCAGAAAAGACATGATATAATTTGGGTAATAGTGGATCGTCTAACTAAAAGTGCTCATTTTCTGGCTACTCGTGAAACAGCTTCGTTAAGTGAATTAGCCGATTTGTATGTGAAAGAGATAGTTAGTCGACATGGTGTGCCGTTATCGATTGTTTCAGGCAGAGATTCCAGATTTGTGTCGAATTTTTGGAACAGTCTTCAACAGAATTTGGGTACGCGTGTGAATTTAAGTACAGCTTATCATCCTCAGACAGACGGTCAAAGTGAAAGAACGATACAGACTTTAGAGGATATGTTAAGGGCTTGTGTGTTAGAGTACGGTGGTTCGTGGGATACACATCTGCCGTTGGTCGAATTCGCGTATAATAATTCGTATCATTCGAGTATAGGGATGCCGCCCTATGAAATGTTGTACGGTCGTCGTTGCAGGACTCCGACTTGTTGGTTAGAAGCCGGGGAGAAACAGTTTGCAGGTCTCGAAATTGTTCAAATGACAGCCGAAAAAGTTGCAATTGCGAGAGAAAAGTTGAAAGCCGCTAGAGATAGACAGAAAATGTATGCTGATCCGCGTAGACGTCCGGTAACCTTTAGTGTGGGTGAACGAGTGTATCTAAAAGTTTCGCCGTGGAAAGGGGTTATCAGATTTGGTAAACGTGGTAAGTTAGCACCGAGATTTATTGGTCCGTTTCCGATCAGTGAAGTGTTGAATGATCAGACAGTGGTGTTAGATCTTCCACCAGAGTTAGTCGGTATTCATAATACATCTAACGTGTGTTATCTTCGTAAGTGTAAGGTCGACGATGAAACGCAAATTCTTCCTTTAGAAGATGTAAGAGTCGATTTGAATAAGAAATTGGTGGAAGAACCGGTCCGTGTAGTTGACCGAAAAGTGACTAAGCTAAGAAGGAAGAAAGAGATTCCGATGGTACTGATTGAGTGGAAGCACAGTTTGGGTTCGAATCTTAATTGGGAGACAGAAAAGTTGATGAGAACTCGCTACCCTCATTTGTTTGACCAAGACCAGAATCTGTAATGACCCGGAAATTTCCGACCAAATTTAAACCTTAATCTTTATATGTTTCCGACACGATAAGCAAAATCTGTAATGTTGAGTCTTGAAAAGTTTGAAACTATATTCATGTAATCAGTTAACCATTGACCATCCATTTGTCCGACGATTCACGAACATCATAACTTGTATTAATTATATACTTATGTATATATACGGATATATACGGATTATATCTATCTTGAATATATGATAATTAAGTATCTCATTAAATATATTAACAATGGATTATATACATAAAATGAGACTACTAACTTAAGGACTTCGAAACGATATATATATATATAAAGCTTAACGACGTTATAACTACTAAGTTAAAATAAATATATATGTATTGTATTAAGATGTATTTACTATTGGAATATACTAGTAGGAAAACATCATTTTCAACCTTTTATCATGGAAAATGACATCTTTGTTATTATATATGATTCATGAAACATCTTTATATATTTTATACCCGTATTATACTCGTACTATACACAGCTTCTAGAAGTATTTACTATTGGTATATACCAATAGAAATCTTCAATTATTTGTGTAATATGTCATTCATGACATAATATATTTTAACTTATCTTAGATATTTTCACTAAAAACCAAATTTCTTATTTTAACTTTTAAGATTTACTTTTAATAAAAATACAAAATACTTTTTCTTACTTTAACTTTTAAGATTTTACTTTTAATAAAAATACAAAATACTTTTTTCTTATTTTAACTTTTAAGATTTAACTTTTAATAAAAATACAAACTACTTTTTCTTATTTTAACTTTTAAGATTTACTTATTTTATTTTATTTTATTTTTACCTAACATTTTCAACTATAAATACCACATACATTTCTCATTTCAAACTTACACCTTAATCTCTCATTTCTCTCTTAAAATACTCTTAACTTCATACTTGATCATCTCCAAGCATTTTCTCCATCATTTAGCTTCAAAAACAACCCTTAATCATCATAAGAAAAACCACACAAGAAAACTTCAACAATCCTTCCAAAAATACAAGTTTGCTTCCAATCTTCAATCCAACTCCACCACTCTTTTGGTTCTAGGATTTTTCTCATCTCTTACAGTAACTTTGTCCAAGTAACTTGAGGTAGTAACCTTATTCATAACCTTATTCAATTCATATTTATATAGATATCTTATTTTGTGTTGTAAAATTTTAACAACAAGAACATAGTTTGAATGATTTCAAGCTTGTTCGCAAACAAACATAATCCTTCTAACTTGACTTTTAAAATACTTCAACACATGTATTATGACAGTATGTCAAGCTAACATAAGGATATAAAACTTGTAAACACGAAGAACACCTTAAAACTGAACATACGCCGTCATAGATCAACGGGGGCTGTTTTGGGTTTGATTTTAAAAACCTATCCTAAACTTTGAATTAAAAGATTTCCTTTGGTGAAAAATCTTATTTTATATGGATATGAAATATATCAAAAACCCATGGTTAAACTCTAATTGGAAGTATGTTTTTCAAAAGAGTCATCAAGATGTCGTTCTTACGACGAATATGACTATCTTTTTGTATTTGACACATAAGCTGTATTTTCGACTATAAACATATTCTTTTTCTGTTTAGATTAATAAATAACGGTTCGATACAAAACTATGGAAAGTTGAATCACTCAAAACGGAATTGTAACGAAGAAATTATGGGTAAAACAAAATTGGATATTTTTGTTTATTTTTAGCTACGATTTTGATTAATAAAAATGGACGCTAACCTTATCCTAGCTAACTTACCTTGTATCCTACATGTATCTATACATGTCTTGATCCCAAACTTATGGAAATACAATTTATGATAGTCGTGATTAAGTTCTACGACAATATATTATAGTCTTAATAAAGATTGTAAGGCACCATATATATATATGACTTGATCTTAGTTGTTAAATAGATATTGACCAATATATAAATATATAATTAATTAGGTTCGTGAATCCGAGGCCAACCTTATGCGTGTTCAGTGATGTTATATGTATTTTTACTACAAAATACAGTATGGTGAGTTATAGTCCCATTTTTACTATCTAAATTATTTTGAGATGAGAATACATGCAAATTTATAAATATTTTACAAAATAAGCACAAGTTCATGAAACTACATTCTACGATTGTTTTGTTATACCGGATATCTGTACTTATTATTATTATGCTTGGTAATATAATAATTAGTGAAAAACACTAATTGACGCGAATCCTAAAGGTAGATCTACGGGCACCAACCACCCCCATTTTCGAATAGTGGAAATGCTTTAGTACTTCGAAGGGTCCTTGTCATACATTTGAATAGTGGAATGTATGATGCCAGATATCTTAAGCGCTCTATGTTAAGGTCGGTTACCAGGCGATTCATCGTATGAATGATTTTTGCAGTTGTAATGATCCTGCGCATTTAAATGAAATCTTGTGGCTTATTAAATGTTATGATTATTATATAGAAACTAAACCTATGACTCACCAACAATTTTGTTGACTTTTTAAAGCATGTTATTCTCAGGTACGAATTAAGTCTTCCGCTATGCATTAGCTCATATTAAGGATATTATTTAGGGCCATTCATAACATATATCAAAAGACATTGCATTCGAGTCATTGAAGTTCATTAGAGATTATTATTAAGTAAATGGCATATTAGGTCATTTGGATATTATGAAATGTTAAGCAAACATGTCAACTCTTGATGTAATGATAGATTGCTTTTTAAGAATAAATGCAACGTTTGTAAATTGTATCATATAGAGGTTGTCATAACCTGTCCTTAATCATAAGAACGTGTTAGATAACGTATGATTTCATTGCGAGGTATTGACCTCTATATGCGACATTTTTAAAAGAAAACTGCATATATTATACATTACAAACCACAACTTCTTAGTTTTGATACAAGCTTTGGACAATAAAAAGATGATTATCGTTTAGCGATAATCTTCGACTTACAAACTTTACAAATGATAATAACAACCCGATTTCTAGCATATTTTACAACACAAGCTCTTGGATATGCAGTCTTATTTTTGACACAAATATGCGTACGCAAGATCTTGCTCAAATTCAACATAATGCAGCGGAAGCTTTAGAAATCACCTGAGAATAGACATGTTTTAAAAAGGTCAACATAAAGTTGGTGAGATATAGGTTTAATGCCGGCAGCAATATATATATATATAGACCACAAGATTTCGTATATAAACAGTTTAATAAAAATATTCTAAGTGGTTGAGCACTCGGTAACCATACTTAACATTTTCACGTCGCATATTCCCTTTAATATGAAATCTTACTACACCGTACCAAGTGTAGTCACAAAACGAAGTACTGTGCAACCGTTGAATACTGGTCGTCCAGTCCGGTTGGGGTTGTCAGGCCCGATAGATCTATCAACAGGATTCGCGTTTACAATACCGCTGTAAATATTAGTTACCAAGCTACAGGGAAGTATGCCAGTGGTACAAATCAACGTAGAATATATTTTTCAGTTACTTGTGTCCATATCGTAAAACATAAAATACATGTATTCTCATCCCGAAATATTTAGAGTTTAAAAGTGGGACTATATACTCACTCTTGTCTTGATGATATATATATTTTGACTCGGTCTTCCGGTTGATATCACGAACCTATCCATATATAATATATCAATATGTTTTCATTTTTAAACAAACGTTACATATATATATACTTGTTATACTTTTAATACTTTGAATAATTCCTTAGTCCGTAGTTAGCATTTCTTTGTTAGTAATTCAATTTTAATGGTTCATTTTTAGATGTTTAATATACCCGCAATGAAATAAACAAAACCCCCAACGAAATAAATAAAACCCCATCGTATATGAATTGGTCGAGATTAATCTTGACCCACGGTACCGGTGTTGTCAAATGACGTATTGTGTACATAAAGTACCGGTGTTGTCAAATGACGTGTTGCGTACAAACATGGGATCTTATGATTAATCTTCTCGTGTTGCTTACGGGTGATCCTGAACCATATGAAATTGAATTATGAGTACATATATATAAAATATCATGTTATCTTAGAAATATGTGATTTATATAATTTTTTTCCAATTGATCCCGAAGTTGAAAAAGTCTAGGATAACCAATTTTGTTTCGGTCATAGTTTCTTCGTTACAAATCCGTTTTCGTTGATTCAAATTGCCATCTCCTTGGATCGAGTTCTTCTTTAAGACTATGAACTGGAAATACCTTGGTTTGTATTCAAAATCATACGGCATAGGTGAAACATTAGTGAAACATATGAAGTTAAACATTTTGTTACAAAAAAATCATTTAATGACCATTTTTCTAAAAATACTTATACTTTGAAAAACCAAGTTTTACCTTGTTAAATTAGCATATAATTAAGTTATATTACAGGTCTTGAAGTATTTTAAAAGTTAAGTTAGAAGGATCTATTTAGTTTGCAAACAAGTTTGAAAACATTCAAACTATGTTCTTGTTGTTAAACTTTTGTACCACAAAATAAGATAGCTATATATATATGAATCGAATAAGGTTATGAACATAGATTCTACCTCAAGTTCCTTGGATAAAGTTGCTGTAAAAGAGACGTAAGAAGCTAGAATCAAAAGGGTGATGGAAGTGGATGAAAGATTGGAAGTAAGTTGGTGTTCTTGGAAGGTTTTCTTGAAGTGTTTTTGTATGGTTTTCTTATGATGTTTAACTAGTGTTTTTGAAGCTAGATCTTCTTGATAAGTTGCTGAAGTGTTATGGAGTTTAGAGTTCTTGAAAGAGTGTGTGTTTTTGCTAAGAAAATGGAAGTAAAAATGAATGAATGTGATGATACATTTAAAGGCCTTAAAAACGTGGCATTAGGTGTTCATGGACAAAATTCCAGTTTGTAATCTTGCTAATTAGTCTTGCAATCATACAAAAGTAATTACCTTATACATAAGGCATGTACAAGGGCTGGTTAGGTGGTGATTTGATGTGTATATACCAATAGTAAATACGTATAGGAGCTAGGTATGATACGAGTACAAATACTCTAGGTATACGTATAGAAATTTTGTGAAAAATGGAATGAGGATTCAAATATAGCTATCTTTTGTGAATACACTTATATGGTTTTATGTATTTAAGTTCTTAAAAGTGATTAAATACATTACTTATACGATATATGTATAAACATTATAGTCTTAAGTATTTATGTCAAATAACGTTACGTATTGTTATCGTTTTGAAAACTTAAGTTAGTAGTTTCAAAATATATTTATAACTTGTTGTTATTAATACAAAATGAGATATTAAAACATTCATTAATCATGTTAAATATGTATATATACATATATATACACAAACGTATAATTATCATATATTGTACAGTTCGTGATATCATCGGTCAAACTAGACAGTCAAACATTGTGTAAAACTCTTTTCGGAAATATCAATCTCGACAATTTGGATTGCTTATCATGTTGGTAAGGTTTAATTTATGTAAATATTAATCTTATAAGTATAGAACGATCGAAAAAGTGCGGGTCGTTACATTACCTCCCCGTTAAATAAATTTCGTTCCGAAATTTTAAAATTGTACCTATTTTGCGTCATCGAGAAACAAGTGCGGATACTTTCGTTTCATCTGATCCTCTCGTTCCCAAGTAAACTCGGGACCTCTTCTAGCATTCCAACGAACCTTAACAATCGGTATATTGCTCTGTTTGAGCTGTTTAACTTCACGGTCCATGATTTCGATTGGTTCTTCGACGAATTGTAGTTTCTCGTCGACATGGATTTCTTCAAGAGAAATGGTGAGGTCTTCCTTTGCAAGACACTTCTTAAGGTTTGAGACGTGAAAGGTATTATGTACCCCGACGAGTTGTTGCGGTAACTCGAGTCGATAAGCTACCGGTCCAATGCGTTCGATGATCTTGAACGGGCCTACATATCTTGGGTTCAGTTTACCCCTTTTGCCGAAACGTATTACACCTTTCCAAGGTGACACCTTTAGCATAACCATGTCCCCGACCTGAAACTCTAATGGTTTCCTTCGGACATCGGCATAGCTCTTTTGGCGACTACGGGCTGTTTTTAATCTCTCCTTAATTTGCACTATCTTCTCAGTTGTTTCATGTATGATCTCGGGACCAGTTAATTGTCGATCTCCTACTTCATTCCAACAGATAGGAGATCTACACTTCCTTCCATACAATGCTTCGAATGGCGCAGCTCCAATGCTCGCATGATAACTATTATTATACGAGAATTCTGCTAACGGTAGATATTTATCCCATCCATTTCCAAAATCGATCACACATGCCCTGAGCATGTCTTCAAGAGTCTGAATTGTTCTTTCACTCTGCCCGTCGGTTTGTGGATGATATGCGGTGCTCATATCCAAACGAGTTCCTAGTGCCTCCTGTAGTGATTGCCAGAACTTTGAGGTAAATCTACTATCACGATCGGATATAATGGAAATAGGTATTCCATGCCTTGAAACAACTTCCTTTATATACAATCGTAATAGTTTCTCCATTCTATCCGTTTCCTTTATGGGCAAGAAATGTGCAGACTTGGTGAGACGATCAACAATCACCCAAATGGTGTCGTATCCCCAGGCAGTCTTTGGTAACTTCGTGATGAAATCCATGGTAATACCATCCCATTTCCATTCTGGGATTTCTGGTTGTTGAAGTAACCCTGACGGCTTTTAGTGTTCTGCTTTGACTTTGGAACAAGTCAAACATTCTCCAACATATGTTGCAACGTCGGTCTTTAAGTTAGGCCACCAATAACGTGTCTTAAGATCTTGATACATCTTTCCAACTCCAGGATGTATCGAATATCTTGTCTTATGTGTCTCGTTCAATATCAACTTCCTTAATCCACCCAACTTCGGTACCCAAATACGATTTGCAAAATATCTAATTCCGTCTTCCCGTATAACGAGTTGCTTCTCATACTTCTTCATTATTTCATTCTTTATGTTTTCTTTATTGAGTGCTTCTTGTTGAACTTCTTTGATTTGTGAGTTGAGGTTCATGCGAATTTTTATGTTCATTGCTCGAACTCGAATCGGTTCTCGTTCCTTTCTGCTTAAAGCATCAGCCACCACGTTCGCCTCCCCGGGATGATAACGAATTTCACAATCATAGTCGTTTATTAACTCGACCCACCTACGTTGCCTCATGTTCAATTGTTTCTGATCAAAAATATGTTGAAGGCTTTTATGATCAGTAAACACAGTGAATTTAACCCCATACAAGTAGTGTCTCCACATCTTCAATGCAAACACGACTGCTCCCAATTCTAGATCATGCGTCGTATAATTCCGCTCGTGAATCTTCAATTGTCGGGATGCAAATGCAATCACTTTCTTCCGTTGCATAAGAACACAACCAAAACCTTGTCGCGAAGCGTCACAATATATTTCAAAATCATCGTTCCCTTCTGGTAACGATAAAATAGGGGCCGTAGTTAACTTGTTCTTCAGTATTTGAAATGCGTTCTCCTGCTCCGAGGT
The DNA here is from genome assembly GCF_046630445.1 of Rutidosis leptorrhynchoides. Lineage (NCBI taxonomy): Eukaryota > Viridiplantae > Streptophyta > Magnoliopsida > Asterales > Asteraceae > Rutidosis > Rutidosis leptorrhynchoides. Next base: position 234,625,263 of record NC_092343.1, read on the forward strand.
CCATTCGTATTTCTTCCCTTTTTGCGTTAACGCTGTCAACGGCTTAGTTATTCGGGAAAAATCTTGAATAAACCTTCTATAATAACCGGCTAAACCCAAAAATTGGCGTATCTGCGTTGGTGTCTTAGGAGTCTCCCATTTTTCAATGGCTTCGGTTTTTGCTGGATCAACCTGAATTCCTTTGCTATTAACAACGTGACCAAGAAATTGCACTTCTTTCAACCAAAAAGCACACTTAGAAAATTTAGCATATAGCTGTTCTTTTCTCAACAACTCCAATATCAACCTTAAATGCTCTTCATGCTCTTGCTCACTCTTGGAATAGATAAGAATATCATCAATGAAAACGATAACAAACTTATCTAAGTACGGACTACAAACTCGATTCATGAGGTCCATGAATACAGCTGGCGCATTCGTCAATCCAAACGGCATGACCAAAAATTCGTAATGACCATAACGTGTCCGAAAAGCAGTTTTCGGAATGTCCTCTTCTTTGACGCGTAATTGATGATAGCCCGATCTTAGGTCGATTTTCGAATAAACACATGATCCTTGCAATTGATCAAATAAGTCATCAATTCTCGGTAGTGGATACCGATTCTTGATAGTTAACTTATTTAATTCACGATAATCTATACACATCCTAAAAGATCCATCTTTCTTCTTGACAAACAAAATTGGAGCTCCCCACGGTGAAGTACTTGGTCGTATGAATCCACGGTCCAGTAATTCTTTTAACTGACTTTGAAGTTCTTTTAACTCGGACGGTGCAAGTCTATATGGAGCACGAGCCACTGGTGCAGCTCCTGGTACTAAATCTATTTGAAATTCTACCGATCTAAATGGAGGTAATCCCGGCAATTCTTCCGGAAAGACTTCAGGAAAATCTCTTGCCACAGGCACGTCGTTGATACACTTTTCTTTCTTTTCAACTTTATTAACATGTGCTAAAATAGCGTAACATCCCTTTTCTAAACACTTCTTGGCTTTCAAACAACTAATGAATTTTAGCTTTGAATTACCCTTCTCTCCATAAATCATCACCGGCATTTTATCCTTACCAGGAATACGAATTGCCTTCTTGGCACACACAACTTCCGCTCCTACTTTGGACATCCAGTCCATGCCGACTATTATATCAAAACCTCCTAATTCTACGGGTATTAAGTCGATTTTAAACGTTTCTCCGGCTAAATTTATTTCACAATCACGACAAATTTTATCGGCTTTAATTAGTTTACCATTAGCTAACTCAATCAAGTACTTAGCATCTAGAGGTAATGATGAACAATTCAATTTAGTGTAAAAATTTCTACACACGTAACTTTATCGGCGCCAGTATCAAATAAAATAGATGCTGATAAGTTATTAATGGTAAACGTACCCGTAACAAGCTCCGGGTCTTCACGTGCCTCTCTAGCATTAATAACAAACGCTCTTCCACGTGCAGGTCCACCATTCTTCTCTGGATTCGGGCACTGACTCTTATAGTGACCTTGTTTTCCACACCCAAAACAAGTAACGTTAGCCAAAGCAGTTCTATTTGCATTGGTGGCAGGAGTCTTGTTACCGTTTGCATTTGTAACGAGAGCCTTACAATCTTCAGCAAGATGACCCTGTCGATTGCATTTGGTGCACAACACACTACAATAACCAAAGTGATGTTTGTGACATCGGTTGCATAAAGGACTTTGCCCTTTGTAACCAAAACCCGAACCACTACCCGCACCTTTCGGGGTTTCTGGTTTCTTAAAAGATTGTTGTTGGTAACCTCGATCATAATTTACATTCCACTTTCTTTTGTTGCTCGATACCTTCACATCAGTAGTGAATGCTTTCTTATCCAAGATAACTTGATCCATTAGCTCGTTCGCCATGGTTATAGCTTCATGAATTGTTTTAGGTTTCGATGCCGTAACGTTTGCCTTGACCTTGCTGGGAAAACCACCTTTGTACATTTCAATCTTCCGTGCTTCGGTTGGAACCAATTCAGGACATAGCAAAACCAATTCCATGAATCGCTGATTGTAGTTGGTAATTTCAGTACCAACCACCTTCAAATTTCGTAACTCATCTTCTAACTTAATAACCTCATTCCTTGGACAATACTCGTTGATTAACATCGCTTTGAATTCTTCCCATGGAGTATCATAAGCTACATCTCCTCCTACCGCCTTCACATAATTCTTCCACCATGTGAGTGCACTATCTTGTAAAGTGCACGATGCAAACTTGGTCATGTCTTTTTCATCACAACCACTGATTTTGAACACCGTCTCCATCTTTTCTATCCATCGGGTTAAACCGATCGGCCCTTCCGTTCCACTGAATGATGATGGCTTGCAAGCTTGAAACGTCTTGTAGGAGCATCCTACACGAGGATTTGGATTAACTGCAGCAGCTCTTGCAGCTTCGACCCATAGCATTCTATCGTTCACTCGCTGGTTGATGAAGTTCTCGACTTCTTGTTCTGTCATTCGGTTCAATCGCGCCATTTCCTAATGAAAGAAAATAATTATTCACATGGATTATTATAGATGTAGTGTGTATTTATAGTACATTATAGCTTGTTAATAATATGAACCAGGTATTATTATAAAAGCCTTTTCTTCTTATTAGCGTTTTATAATTATATCTAGGGTAGTACCTACCCATTAATGTTCATACTTAATAGCTTAGTACAGAACCAATTACTACAATCTAAATAATACTTAACCATGGAAAATTATTGCATTTCATACTTCACTATTTTACATATGCTTATCTTACATCAAACTTTAAGCAAACCACACTAATAATATTATACAAAACATTATATGATTCCATGGCTTAATACGGCAGTGCATCGTTCGGTCTATTTTCTAGGACGTTTAGTTCCAATGAATGGCCTAACGCTTATCCTAGCTGTTTCCCTACGTTTTGGCTGAGGAGCCGAAGAACTAGATGCCGGGATAGCACTAATAGGAATAGTGGGGATAGGAGTGGTAGTGTTTAGTGGAGTTGGTGCCACAACATCCTTACTAATCTCGGGATCTGAATTTTCTAATTCACTAGCTTTTCGTTTCTTTCCTTGATCGTACTTTTCTTTCGAAATTTCTAGTATTTCTTCCTCGGGTTCACTTTCCTCCTCGGGTTCACTTTCCGATATTTCTATAGTTGGTTCATCCGGAAATTGTGAGTCTTCCCCAAAAATACCACTTTCGTCATCGGATATGTTAATGACTGGAACACCATATGAAGATTCTGATTCGGAGTCGCTGAATGTGATAATAAGTTTCGAGCCCGACATCTATCACACAACAACTAACCCATTAGTACTTACATAATATTTACATATAAATTTTTAACCAATAATGATAAGCAATGGTTTTCAAAATCAGACCCGGTCAAAGTCCAGACTTTACTAATGTATCCTAACGACTTCTCGGTTAGACACACTAATGCAAACCTGGTTCGCTAAGACCAACGCTCTGATACCACATGTCATAACCCGTCCTTAATCATAAGAACGTGTTAGATAACGTATGATTTCATTGCGAGGTATTGACCTCTATATGCGACATTTTTAAAAGAAAACTGCATATATTATACATTACAAACCACAACTTCTTAGTTTTGATACAAGCTTTGGACAATAAAAAGATGATTATCGTTTAGCGATAATCTTCGACTTACAAACTTTACAAATGATAATAACAACCCGATTTCTAGCATATTTTACAACACAAGCTCTTGGATATGCAGTCTTATTTTTGACACAAATATGCGTACGCAAGATCTTGCTCAAATTCAACATAATGCAGCGGAAGCTTTAGAAATCACCTGAGAATAGACATGTTTTAAAAAGGTCAACATAAAGTTGGTGAGATATAGGTTTAATGCCGGCAGCAATATATATATATAGACCACAAGATTTCGTATATAAACAGTTTAATAAAAATATTCTAAGTGGTTGAGCACTCGGTAACCATACTTAACATTTTCACGTCGCATATTCCCTTTAATATGAAATCTTACTACACCGTACCAAGTGTAGTCACAAAACGAAGCACTGTGCAACCGTTGAATACTGGTCGTCCAGTTCGGTTGGGGTTGTCAGGCCCGATAGATCTATCAACAGGATTCGCGTTTACAATACCGCTGTAAATATTAGTTACCAAGCTACAGGGAAGTATGCCAGTGGTACAACTCAACGTAGAATATATTTTTCAGTTACTTGTGTCCATATCGTAAAACATAAAATACATGTATTCTCATCCCGAAATATTTAGAGTTTAAAAGTGGGACTATATACTCACTCTTGTCTTGATGATATATATATTTTGACTCGGTCTTCCGGTTGATATCACGAACCTATCCATATATAATATATCAATATGTTTTCATTTTTAAACAAACGTTACATATATATATACTTGTTATACTTTTAATACTTTGAATAATTCCTTAGTCCGTAGTTAGCATTTCTTTGTTAGTAATTCAATTTTAATGGTTCATTTTTAGATGTTTAATATACCCGCAATGAAATAAACAAAACCCCCAACGAAATAAATAAAACCCCATCGTATATGAATTGGTCGAGATTAATCTTGACCCACGGTACCGGTGTTGTCAAATGACGTATTGCGTACATAAAGTACCGGTGTTGTCAAATGACGTGTTGCGTACAAACATGGGATCTTATGATTAATCTTCTCGTGTTGCTTACGGGTGATCCTGAACCATATGAAATTGAATTATGAGTACATATATATAAAATATCATGTTATCTTAGAAATATGTGATTTATATAATTTTTTTCCAATTGATCCCGAAGTTGAAAAAGTCTAGGATAACCAATTTTGTTTCGGTCATAGTTTCTTCGTTACAAATCCATTTTCATTGATTCAAATTGCCATCTCCTTGGATCGAGTTCTTCTTTAAGACTATGAACTGGAAATACCTTGGTTTGTATTCAAAATCATACGGCATAGGTGAAACATTAGTGAAACATATGAAGTTAAACATTTTGTTACAAAAAAATCATTTAATGACCATTTTTCTAAAAATACTTATACTTTGAAAAACCAAGTTTTACCTTGTTAAATTAGCATATAATTAAGTTATATTACAGGTCTTGAAGTATTTTAAAAGTTAAGTTAGAAGGATCTATTTAGTTTGCAAACAAGTTTGAAAACATTCAAACTATGTTCTTGTTGTTAAACTTTTGTACCACAAAATAAGATAGCTATATATATATGAATCGAATAAGGTTATGAACATAGATTCTACCTCAAGTTCCTTGGATAAAGTTGCTGTAAAAGAGAAATAAGAAGCTAGAATCAAAAGGGTGATGGAAGTGGATGAAAGATTGGAAGTAAGTTGGTGTTCTTGGAAGGTTTTCTTGAAGTGTTTTTGTATGGTTTTCTTATGATGTTTAACTAGTGTTTTTGAAGCTAGATCTTCTTGATAAGTTGCTGAAGTGTTATGGAGTTTAGAGTTCTTGAAAGAGTGTGTGTTTTTGCTAAGAAAATGGAAGTAAAAATGAATGAATGTGATGATACATTTAAAGGCCTTAAAAACGTGGCATTAGGTGTTCATGGACAAAATTCTAGTTTGTAATCTTGCTAATTAGTCTTGCAATCATACAAAAGTAATTACCTTATACATAAGGCATGTACAAGGGCTGGTTAGGTGGTGATTTGATGTGTATATACCAATAGTAAATACGTATAGGAGCTAGGTATGATACGAGTACAAATACTCTAGGTATACGTATAGAAATTTTGTGAAAAATGGAATGAGGATTCAAATATAGCTATCTTTTGTGAATACACTTATATGGTTTTATGTATTTAAGTTCTTAAAAGTGATTAAATACATTACTTATACGATATATGTATAAACATTATAGTCTTAAGTATTTATGTCAAATAACGTTACGTATTGTTATCGTTTTGAAAACTTAAGTTAGTAGTTTCAAAATATATTTATAACTTGTTGTTATTAATACAAAATGAGATATTAAAACATTCATTAATCATGTTAAATATGTATATATACATATATATACACAAACGTATAATTATCATATATTGTACAGTTCGTGATATCATCGGTCAAACTAGACAGTCAAACATTGTGTAAAACTCTTTTCGGAAATATCAATCTCGACAATTTGGATTGCTTATCATGTTGGTAAGGTTTAATTTATGTAAATATTAATCTTATAAGTATAGAACGATCGAAAAAGTGCGGGTCGTTACAGAGGTCAAGTACCTCGCAATGTAATCAACTATTGTGATTCGTTTATAATCGATATGGACTTCGTCCGGATGGATTAGGAGCGGTCCTTTCAGTTGGTATCAGAGCGGTGGTCTTAGCGAACCAGGTCTTGCATTAGTGTGTCTAACTAGTAGTTGTTAGGATGCATTATTTAGTCTGGACTTCGACCGTGTTTGCATGTCAAAAGTTTTGCTTATCATTTTTAGTCGGAAATCATTTGCTTATCTTCTTAGGAAATTGCCTGCTTATCATTCATAAGTCTAGTCACGTCTTACTGCATTTACTGCATTGATAGTGTATAGACAAAATTCATATCTTAGTGTATCTGTTACTATAAACTTTGCCTGACAGCTTCCGTAGATTCTCCGTAATTTATGGGATTTTGGTATTATATATACATATGTTAATTATGTATTGAAGAGTACCAAACCCAACTCCTACAATCTATTCCATGCCAAAAATTCATTTCCCCGACTATACGAGATGGATTCCGCATCTAGTTCAAATTCCTCAGACTCCGACAACTACGCCGATATGGATTTTCATTCGAGCTCCGAAGGCAGCGTCACTGGAATGGATGCAACCAATTTCCCATCATCTATTTTGGATGAATTGTGGATGGGTTCGTAGTATACTAAATCACTGGAGACAAGATGAAGGTGATCCGTTCCATCCACCAAATTGTCCTCTTGACGATGAACCTGAAGCACTTACTGGCGAACCTGTTCGAGAAACCATTTTCTCTTTCATCTCTAGAGTATCTCGTCACGATTACATAATATCCCATATTTCGGATCTTATTCACCCGCTCGTCCCAACCGCCAATCATCCCGGCATAATAGAAGAAGTTAACGAACTACGCGCTTGTATGACGGCTTTGGAGAACATGGTGCGAAGGTTACAAACACCAGCAGCATAATCCGTTCCACCATCATCAACGCTGACAGTACCTTATCACTCCAAACTACAACCGCGTCGTAAACCTTAACATCATAATCTGAACCTCGGATATCAATATCACACGCCTCAATATCACCATCTGTACCTCGAGTATGATCTCTGTTCTACATATTATTCTACATCGATTATCTTTGCTTTACATATCGTTCTATCTCATTTATCCTCGTTCGACATGACGATTATGTAATCTCTAATATTTTAGACATCATGTAATCTGGTATTAACGAAAAATCAAATGAGTTTAATATCTTATTGACTCATTAAATCTATGATTACATCTGAAGAAAATATATATGCAAGTATATTTTCATAAAGATTGTAATTAAAAATTCTTTTGTACAAACTGTTAATGATGAAAAATATTTTAACGGGTAGGTAGTACCCGAGGAATATTTAGATTTCACATTAATAAGTTACAATGTACATTCTTCGAATCTGATTAACGGTCATTTGCTATCCTACTTACAATCACCGATATACGTATCCGTTCACCCCAGATTAACCATTTCCATTTAAATTTCATATTTGGATTTTGATCTATCAGAATTCAACAAGTGGCATAAAGAAGAAAACATTGGACAAAATAAAACTTGTTAGAAACAGACGAATTAACTAATTAAAATATTGTTAGGAATCCACGCTAACTGTTCCGGCTAACTGTTCCCAGCTAACTGATTAACATTTATTTTATCGCAATTTACATTCTCGCAATTTTAAATTTCTGCACTGTACATACTGTCGGGACACATGTACAACAATACGTCGGATTAATTCTGAGACAACACGTTGTATAATGGGTCATGATATATTTATTTATTTTATGCATTTTAAATAACGGGACACGTATACAAGGTTTCAACTTATCATATTGACCCATCTATATATATATATTTCGAAACAACCGTAGACACTCTATATGTGAATGTGGGAGTTGGCTATACAGGGTCGGAGTTGATTCCAAAATATCTATATACTTTGAGTTATGATCGACACCGAGACCAGTACACGGGTCACGATATGTATTAGGTAATTTGAATATTATATATCTAATTTATATATGAATTTATTGAACCATTGAACAATTGAACTATTGGACTGTTAACTTTGGACAAGTAAAATGAATTAAAATGTTAAATATAACATATGAAATTAAACTAATCTTCAAGTTTGCCACTTGATTTCATTTTAAACCTCATTTGTCAATTACAATCCGCGTTCAAAATTTTCATGATTTTTGAAAACACTTCGATCGAGGAATTGAACCAACCGCCCTTCATCTACGGAAGAAAAGATGTATGCATACAGTTATGCACCTGAAGAACTCTCGAACCCCAAATTCATAGTTTAACACATACTGTGTTGAATCCTTTGCCATTTATTAGCAAAAACAACCCTACAATTCCTTTTCAAGAAGCTAATTTTGTCACAACTCCACTTCGACTTCTCAGTGAGACTACTCCTATTATAACCTCGATATTCATACCTTGTCCATTCACCGTCGTTACCGGAAAACCTTTTATATTTCACAATATCATCAGCATATGTACCAGCAACTCGTTATCTTTTTGGCGAAATCCGCAATCAGTATTTTGAAAATCTCGTAGAAATTCTCCCATTTATACCGAAAATGTCTATCCCTAAGAGTTACATATTTCGAATGTGAAGTTTCTGAAAAACACCCTGGACTATGAAGTAGTTCTTGAAATGCTAATGAAGCAGCAAAAACTGTAAACAACTTTATTGTTCAAAAGTTTGATGATAAAGTACAGTGTATTGGTAAAACTTCGAAAAAGGGGAGGTTGAAAACTGGAAAAAGGTTTGAGCAAAGTATGAAGGAAGTCGTAAACAAATCATGCAAACTAAACCTGACTTCAAAGGATTCAAATGATTCAGCGCCTGCTGAAATCGTTAGCAAGAACCTTATTCCTTATCCTAAACCTTTTCAGATGATATTCTTCATCATCATCTTATTTTAGATATTATAAAATATCTTCCTATCTTCCGTTATACACATTCTCCATATTTCTGGAAATAATTTCACAACTACTCTCATATGAGATCACGTATTTCTCCGTAACATCTGCGTTACAACATAAAAGAAACTGTGTTAGTTTCTAAGTTCTAAAACCTTCGAGTTTAAATATGAATGTTTTGAAGTAGTGTTGGGAATTGATGCATGAATTAGTATAATATAATGAAACTTGATCAACTTCATTATATTACAGTAAGTCATGTTAAGTTTTTAATGGAATGTGATGATTCACAGTACCATCATCATGTGCTATGTTACACGGCTCTTACATTCTATCCAATCTCCAAATATATTAAGAACATATCATCTTGATAGTTCTATCTTTCCAGGATATTCTGGTAATCTGACAAACCAAAAATCGTCCCATTACCATTTCTTTCTGAAAGCATTAGCTATGTTCATTCCAAATTTCATACCTACGAATTTCGGAATCTTGCTTGCTTGACTCGAGGACGGGAAGAAGAAACGAAGGGACAAAGCCCCGAAATAGAAATTGGAGTGTAAATCGCAGCAAATAAGAAAGAGCATTAACTATGAATGACAATGATTATAGAAAACCGAAGCAAGGACATCGAAGTATAAGGGAAGATATAAAACCCAACAACCACCCAGAAACTACAAACTGTGTATATAGATACGTATTGCAACATAAAGACACGGGAGAATTAGAAACATTATAATTCCAAGGAAATCATAAAAGTAAATAGATTCTTCTGGCAGCAGATGAAAGAGAAGAATGAAAGATATGAAAGTTAGAAGTATAATAAGAATCAGGATTGGATGGAGCATATTAAGGAAGGAGTAGAGAAAGAAAGAATAGAAGGTGTAAAGAATAAGGAATGATGGGATGAATTTATAGAGAAATAACCGACAGAGAAATCGAAACAGATTGCCGCATTAAATCAAAGAAGATCCTGATCGCCGAAAAACCAAATCTTATTACATAAGATTTTCTTTAAATCCCTTAAATCCCGAATATCAATCCTAACCACGTCATTAGTTCAAACAATTCCATATTACTCATTTCACTCTTTTGTGATAGCTTAGCTCGTATGCTTCACATGATCGAAACGTTTTATCTATATCTATTAATAATGATAAAACTCCATTATCACCTCATATTCGTCATGAAAACATTCTTATTGTTATCCATGACAACCTCTATCAAATTTCGGGGACGAAATTTCTTTAACGGGTAGGTACTGTAATGACCCGGAAATTTCCGACCAAATTTAAACCTTAATCTTTATATGTTTCCGACACGATAAGCAAAATCTGTAATGTTGAGTCTTGAAAAGTTTGAAACTATATTCATGTAATCAGTTAACCATTGACCATCCATTTGTCCGACGATTCACGAACATCATAACTTGTATTAATTATATACTTATGTATATATACGGATATATACGGATTATATCTATCTTGAATATATGATAATTAAGTATCTCATTAAATATATTAACAATGGATTATATACATAAAATGAGACTACTAACTTAAGGACTTCGAAACGATATATATATATATATAAAGCTTAACGACGTTATAACTTCTAAGTTAAAATAAATATATATGTATTGTATTAAGATGTATTTACTATTGGAATATACTAGTAGGAAAACATCATTTTCAACCTTTTATCATGGAAAATGACATCTTTGTTATTATATATGATTCATGAAACATCTTTATATATTTTATACCCGTATTATACTCGTACTATACACAGCTTCTAGAAGTATTTACTATTGGTATATACCAATAGAAATCTTCAATTATTTGTGTAATATGTCATTCATGACATAATATATTTTAATTATCTTAGATATTTTCACTAAAAACCAAATTTCTTATTTTAACTTTTAAGATTTACTTTTAATAAAAATACAAAATACTTTTTCTTACTTTAACTTTTAAGATTTTACTTTTAATAAAAATACAAAATACTTTTTTCTTATTTTAACTTTTAAGATTTAACTTTTAATAAAAATACAAACTACTTTTTCTTATTTTAACTTTTAAGATTTACTTATTTTATTTTATTTTATTTTTACCTAACATTTTCAACTATAAATACCACATACATTTCTCATTTCAAACTTATACCTTAATCTCTCATTTCTCTCTCAAAATACTCTTAACTTCATACTTGATCATCTCCAATCATTTTCTCCATCATTTAGCTTCAAAAACAACCCTTAATCATCATAAGAAAAACCACACAAGAAAACTTCAACAATCCTTCCAAAAATACAAGTTTGCTTCCAATCTTCAATCCAACTCCACCACTCTTTTGGTTCTAGGATTTTTCTCATCTCTTACAGTAACTTTGTCCAAGTAACTTAAGGTAGTAACCTTATTCATAACCTTATTCAATTCATATTTATATAGCTATCTTATTTTGTGTTGTAAAATTTTAACAACAAGAACATAGTTTGAATGATTTCAAGCTTGTTCGCAAACAAACATAATCATTCTAACTTGACTTTTAAAATACTTCAACACATGTATTATGATAGTATGTCAAGCTAACATAAGGATATAAAACTTGTAAACACGAAGAACACCTTAAAACTGAACATACGCCGTCATAGATCAACGGGGGCTGTTTTGGGTTTGATTTTAAAAACCTATCCTAAACTTTGAATTAAAAGATTTCCTTTGGTGAAAAATATTATTTTATATGGATATGAAATATATCCAAAACCCATGGTTAAACTCTAATTGGAAGTATGTTTTTCAAAAGAGTCATCAAGATGTCGTTCTTACGACGTATATGACTATCTTTTTGTATTTGACACATAAGCTGTATTTTCGACTATAAATATATTCTTTTTCTGTTTAGATTAATAAATAACGGTTCGATACAAAACTATGGCAACTTGAATCACTCAAAACGGAATTGTAACGAAGAAATTATGGGTAAAACAAAATTGGATATTTTTGTTTATTTTTAGCTACGATTTTGATTAATAAAAATGGACGCTAACCTTATCCTAGCTAACTTACCTTGTATCCTACATGTATCTATACATGTCTTGATCCCGAACTTATGGAAATACAATTTATGATAGTCGTGATTAAGTTCTACGACAATATATTATAGTCTTAATAAAGATCGTAAGGCACCATATATATATATATATATATGACTTGATCTTAGTTGTTAAATAGATATTGACCAATATATAAATATATAATTAATTAGGTTCGTGAATCCGAGGCCAACCTTATGCGTGTTCAGTGATGTTATATGTATTTTTACTACAAAATACAGTATGGTGAGTTATAGTCCCATTTTTACTATCTAAATTATTTTGGGATGAGAATACATGCAAATTTATAAATATTTTACAAAATAAGCACAAGTTCATGAAACTACATTCTACGATTGTTTTGTTATACCGGATATCTGTACTTATTATTATTATGCTTGGTAATCTAATAAATAGTGAAAAACACTAATTGACGCGAATCCTAAAGGTAGATCTACGGGCACCAACCACCCCCATTTTTGAATAGTGGAAATGCTTTAGTACGTCGAAGGGTCCTTGTCATACATTTGAATAGTGGAATGTATGATGCCAGATATCTTAAGCGCTCTATGTTAAGGTCGGTTACCAGGCGATTCATCGTATGAATGATTTTTGCAGTTGTAATGATCATGCGCATTTAAATGAAATCTTGTGGCTTATTAAATCTTATGATTATTATATAGAAACTAAACCTATGACTCACCAAAAATTTTGTTGACGTTTTAAAGCATGTTATTCTCAGGTACGAATTAAGTCTTCTGCTGTGCATTAGCTCATATTAAGGATATTATTTGGGGCCATTCATAACATATATCAAAAGACGTTGCATTCGAGTCATTGAAGTTCATTAGAGATTATTATTAAGTAAATGGCATATTACGTCATTTGGATATTATGAAATGTTAAGCAAACATGTCAACTCTTGATGTAATGATAGATTGCTTTTTAAGAATAAATGCAACGTTTGTAAATTGTATCATATAGAGGTCAAGTACCTCGCAATGTAATCAACTATTGTGATTCGTTTATAATCGATATAGACTTCGTCCGGATGGATTAGGAGCGGTCCTTTCAGATTCCGAGGACGGAATCTTCTTAAGGGGGGTGGATTTGTAACAGACTAAAACCCGGGCTAGTTGTAAGTTGCCTATTTTGCCCTTAGGGTTTGCGCTTAGTCTTAAGTGCTTTTATTTTAATTATTTTATTATTGTTATTTTATTAGTTGGTTGAGACCAGTTTGTGACAAGGGTCACAGAACAGGTTTGTTTATTAAATTTGGACTCCGTTAGGGCCGCCTAACAAAGTGCAAACGATATCAGATAACTGATAAATACCCGTGTGTTGTGCAGTGTGGGTTTTAACACACATAAGTGGTTAGTGAGCTACCTTATTCTTTCCTTTTCTATAATTCTCCCAAATTAACCCGTACCTTCATCCCTTCCATTTTCACAAACCCTAATCTTCAAACTTTGATCTTGATCTCAAATTGGTGTTAGAATCTTGTTGGTTATTGTTTACTGATTCTTTTAAGGTATGTAACAAGTGTTTTGGTGTTAAATTCGTTGTTAAATACATGTTTTTGTGAAAGTTTTGTAAAGGCTTGAATTTGGGTCAAAACTAGTGATTTAAGTGTTGTTTTGGCCAAATTGTTAAGGGTTTTGAGTCTATAACATGTAGTAAACTAGTTGTGGTCGATTTTGGTGTTTAAATTGAGCTCTAGATCGAGATTTGGGGATTTCCTCGTGAAGTCCGTAGGTTGTGTTCAGATTCTGAAGAAGATGAACACAGTCGGCCGACTGTCGGTCGACAGTCGACCGACTGGCGAGACAATCGGCCGAGTGTGAGAGTCAACCGACTGATTGAGTGTACCTTCGGCCGATTAAGGTTTTACCATGTGGATCGACCGACTGGAGAAGTCAACCGGCTGATTGAGTGGACAGTCGACCGATTGTGATAGACAGTCGACCGACTGTCAGTGACAGTCGGCCGACCGTGTGTACAGGGCAGATTGTTTTACCAAAGTGCCGTTTTTCTAGCCATTATGCTGCACGTTTGTAGTTTGGTGTTCTGTATGTAATGTTGAAGTGCTTTAGTCTTATTTGTAGTGTTGTGGTATTGTTGTCTTGTTGTCAGATTATTATCAAGACACGATTACTGACTGTGTGATGTCTATTCTCAGGTGATAAAGACGAAGAGAAGGCTCAGTAAGATTAGAACTCTGAGTGCCTTCTGTTGCTGGTATTCGGTGAGTGGGTCTATCTCCTGATAGAGTTTAAGTAGCATATCATGCTACTGTGTTATACTCTTTTACCATGCATAGTGTAAAGTTACCATGCTAGATCATATATTATGCCTGTTGCTGTATGTGAATTATGTGTACACTGTGTGAATGGCACCAGTCGTGCTTAGGGGAGACTAGGGACTCTAGACCGTGCTTAGGTGAGGTCTGAGTTTGTATGAGGTCAACCGTGCTTAGGTGAGGTTGGGTCCATAGGCTACTGATTGTGAGTATAGTGTGAATGATGCACCCCCTGCATCTGGATATCTATACTATGATTGAGTAGCGGGGACTATCGGTAGACTCAGGCCCGATCAGCTGGAAGTCGTGTGCTCGTACAAGCCGCCGATCCTCGTATTGCCTTATTGTTTTCTAGTTGGTAGTTAGCAAGTGATGTTGTTAGTATATAGCTTGTGTGTGACTTAAGCTATATCTGTTAGATAGATTTCACTCACTTAGCGGTGCGCTAATCCCCCACATTTTTCTCCCCCTTGCAGGTTTAGGTACTGCTAGTCGGGTTGGCTGCTGTTGCAGATGACATGTTTGACAACTCAACTCTGATGTGGACTTTTGTTTAAATAATGTTTTGTAATAACGTAACACCCGTGGTTTGTAATAAAGTAATTAACTAATGATTTGTAGTAATCATGTTATTATCGAGTAAGGGTATTTATGTAAAAGAAGTCTTCCGCTGTGTATTTTAAAAAAAAATGGCCGGTGTTACATAAACGTTTGTTAATAAAAATAAGGCTTAAGTAAGGTGGAATTCTTGTTAGGTTGAAATCTCTAATAGAGCATTGCACGACTAAGGCATTATCGACCTAAATTGATTATGGTGAAGCACCCCAAAAAGACCAGCATTCATCTTTAATGCTTCACTATTTTCCGTTGAGAGTGCCGATGTCTGTGCCCAGAATCAGAACTTGCTCTAGATCTACATCTCCAAGCAGCAATCGTGGTTCGGTTTTAATCAAAATAGCTTCTCATTTGTCAAACATAAACCTTCCGCACCTCCATTACGTCTACTCAACCACATCCACATCACCTTTATTACTTATCCAGAAAAACCCAGAAAATGAGATCCCTTCCGAAAACCCGATGTTATAAACCTCTCAAGTATCATGGCAAAGGTCTTGAAGAAAAGTTTACCGGCAAAAAGTTTCTCGAAAGGAAGTCTCCAAATATATATATATATATATATATATATATATATATATATATATATATATATATATATATATATATATATATATATATATTGAAGTTTTTAGAAAAAGAGCAGAACTAAGAGAAATGCCGAAGAAGAACTCGATCGAAAATGATTATCAAATGAAGAAAAGTTCGAAAGTGCTTCTCAAAAACCTCAGCACTCCTATCTATCCGAATAAAAGTCTTACAAAAACTATATTACCTTTTCATATCATGTAACGACCCGGAAATTTCCGACCAAATTTAAACCCTAAACTCTATATGGTTCCGACACGATAAGCAAAAACCCTAAAGTTGAGTCTAGAAAGTTTGAAATTGTTATTCGGATGATTAGTTACCCTTTGACCATCTATTTGTCTGACGATTCACGAACATCATAACTTGTATTAATTATATACTTATGTATATATACGGATATATATGGATTATATCTATCTTGAATATATGATAATTAAGTATCTCATTAAATATATTAACAATGGATTATATACATAAAATGAGACTACTAACTTAAGGACTTCGAAACGATATATATATATATAAAGCTTAACGACGTTATAACTTCTAAGTTAAAATAAATATATATGTATTGTATTAAGATGTATTTACTATTGGAATATACTAGTAGGAAAACATCATTTTCAACCTTTTATCATGGAAAATGACATCTTTGTCACTATATATGATTCATGAAACATCTTTATATATTTTATACCCGTATTATACTCGTACTATACACAGCTTCTAGAAGTATTTACTATTGGAATATACCAATAGAAATCTTCAATTATTGGTTTAATATGTCATTCATGACATAATATATTTTAACTTATCTTAGATATTTTCACTAAAAACCAAATTTTTAAGCCTATAAATAAGCACCATTTTTAACTCATTTTTACACATTCATTTTCCAAATTTTACTTTCAATTTTCACACACACTTGCAAGAACTCTCTCAAATTTATTTTACTACTTCTTTCCAGCAACTTTACATTTTAAACTTAAGGTAAAAACTCTACTTCAACTCTTGTTCAATTCATATGTTTATAGTTATCTATATAAGAATTTATAAACTAGAACATAGTTTGAATGATTTCAAACTTATTCGCAAACTAAATAGATCTTTCTAACTTAACTTTTAAAACACTTCAAGACCTGTAATATATCATAATGATATGCTAACTTAACAAGATACAACTTGTTTTTACAAAGAAAACCTTAAAACTGAATCTACGGCGTCGGAGTGTAACCGGGGGCTGTTTTGGGTTGGATAATTAAAAACCATCTTGAACTTTGAATTAGAAGTTCATGTTCTGGAAAAATGATATTTCTTATGAATATGTTAACACATAAAAATTTCATGGTTTAATTCAAAGTATAACTATTTTTAGAAAAATGACCATTAAATGTTGTTTTTATGACAAAAATATTTACTTTCATAAGATTCACCTAGAGTTTGGACTATAACCTGTGATCACGAATATAAACCATGGTATTTACAGTTCATATTCTTAAATTTTGACTCGATCCAAGGAGATGTCAAGTTGAATCAACAAAAACGGAGTTGTAACGAAGAAACTATGACTAAAATAAGATCGGGTGTCCAAAGCTTGTTTAACAACGAAAATAATTGGAGAAAAATTAAATAAATCATATCTTTCCTAATTAATATGATATTTCATATATATTTACTCATGATTTAATTTTATATATTTCAGGACCACCCGTAAACAACACGAGAAGATTAATCATAAGACCTCATGAACGTACGCAACACGTCATTTGACAACACCGGTACTTTATGTACGCAATACGTCATTTGACAACACGGTACCATGGGTCAAGATTAATTCTGATCAATACGAATACGATGGGGTCTTTATTTATTTTATTAAGTAACTAATTATGGACCACTAACATCGGACTTTTGGACAATATTAAGACTACTAACATAAAAATGATAAAAATTGTTATATAAGTATTCTATAAACTTGAATTGTTATTTTAATCATATGTGGTATTATTTTCTGAAACATTATTATTGTTATAGGTTCGTGAATCCAAGGACGGCGACCATATTTTTAATAAGTTGAAAACTTATTATAAATATACTTTTACAACCGTGAGTATATAGTCCCCTTTTAAACTCTAAATATTTTGGGATGAGAATACATGCATCTTTTGTTTTTCGAAATGGACACAAGTACTTAAATATATATTCTATGTTGAGTTGTACCTTTGTATATATCCCTAATAGTCTGGTAACTATTAGTTACATGTGGTTAACATGTAAGCGCGAATCCTATTGATAGATCTATCGGGTTTGACACCCCCACCCAGATGTTGTTCTAGTCACTACTAAACTAGAAGAACGGGTGTTTAGTACTTCGTTTTACTACATTTGGTACGGTGTAGCGATAACTTTGAAAAGGGAATATGCACGGAAAACATCTGTTAAGTATAGTTACTGGGCGCTCAACAACGTATAGAATATCTTTGACTAAAACGTTTATAACTATGAAATCTTGTGGTCTACTATTATATCGATGATAAACCTATATATCTCACCAACTTTATGTTGACGTTTTAAAGCATGTTATTCTCAGGTACGAATTAAGTCTTCCGCTGTGCATTAGCTCGTATTAAGGATATTACTTGGGGCCATTTATGACATAATTCAGAAAGACGTTGCATTCGAGTCATTGAAGTTCATTAGCGATTATTATTAAGTAAATGGCAGATTAGATCATTTGGATATTATGAAATGTTAGGCGAACTTGTCAACTCTTGATGTAATGATAGATTGCCTTTTAAGTATAAATGCAACGTTTGTAAAATGTATCATATAGAGGTCAAGTACCTCGCGATGTTATCAACTATTGTAATTCGTTTGTAATCGATATGGACTTCGTCCGGATGGATTAGTTCGGGTTATCACAGTTGGTATCAGAGCGTTGGTCTTAGCGAACCAGGCCTTGCATTAGTGTGTCTAACTGGTAGTTGTTAGGATGCATTAGTGAGTCTGGACTTTGACCGTGTCTACATGTCAAAAGTTTTGCTTATCATATCTAGTCGGAAACCATCTGCTTATCATCCTTAGAAAATTGCCTGTATATCATTCTTAAGTCTAGACACGTCTTACTGCATTTAGTGCATCGATAGTGTATAGACAAAATTCGTATCCTAGCGTATCTGTTGCTATAGACATTGCCTGACGAATTTCAAAGATTCTCCGTAATTCACGGGATTTGAGTATTATAAATACATATGTAAATTATGTATTGAAGAATACCAAACCCAACTCATATAATCTATTTCAAACCAAAAATTCATTTCCCCGACAATACAAAATGAACTCCGCGTCCAGTTCGAATTCCCCCGACTCCGACAGCTACGCTGATATGGATTTCCATTCGGGCTCCGAAGGCAGCGTCACTGGAATGGATCAACCAATTTCTCATCATCTATTCTGGATGAATTGGGGATGGGTTCGTAGTATACTAAAATATTGGAGACAAGAAGAAGGTGATCCCTTTCACCCACCGAATTGCCCCATTGGCGACGAACCTGAAGCACTTACCGGCGAACCTGTTCGAGAAACCATTTTCTCTCTCATTTCTCGAGTATCTCGTCACGATTATATCCTATCCCATATTTCGGATCTTGTTCATTCGCTCACTCCAACCGCCAATCATCCTGGTGTACTAGCAGAAATTAACGAACTTCGCGCTCGTGTGACGGCTTTGGAAAACACGGTGCGAAGGTTACAAACACCAGCAGCAGCACCAGCAGCATAACCAGTACCGTTAACAAATCGACCTCGCAATCTTCAGTACCAGTAGCATCATCGACGTCAACGGCATCATCAGCATCAACACCAACCGTATCATTACCATCACCAACAATCACATCCGCACCACGTACCTCAACATCATCATCTGAACTTCGAATATGATCTTTGTTCTAAATATCATTCTATACCGATTACCTCTTCTTTACGTATCGTTCTTCGTTACATGACGATTATGTAATCTCTCATGCTTAAGAGATCATGTAATCTAGTACTAACGATAAATCAAATGAGTTTAATATTTTATTGACTCATTAAATCCAAGATTACATCCGATGGAAAATATATATGCAAGTATATTTTCATAAAGATTGTAATTAAAAATTTCTTCGTACAAACTATTAATGATGAAAATATTTTAACGGGTGGGTAGTACCCGTGGAATATTTAGAATTCACATTAATAAGTTACATTGTACATTCTCCGAATCTGATTCAACGATCATTTACTATCCTACTTACAACTACCGATATACGTATCCGTTCACCACAGAATAACCATTTCTATTCAAATTTCATATTTGGATTTTGACCTATCAGAATCCAACAAGTGGCATAATGAAGAAAACATTGGACGAAAATAAAAAGTGTTAGAAACAAACGAATTAATTAATTGAAAATGTGATAGGAATCCACGCTAACTGTTCCGGCTAACTGTTCCCAGCTAACTGATTAACATTTAATTTATCGCAATTTACATTCTCGCAATTTTAATTTCTGCACTGTACATACTGTCGGGACACATGTACAGCAATACGTCGGATTAATTCTGAGACAACACGTTGTATAATGGGTCATGATATATATTTATTTATTTTACTCATTTTAAATAACGGGACACGTATACAAGGTTTCGACTTATCATATTGACCCATCTATATATATATTTCGGAACAACCGTAGGCACTCTATATGTGAAGGTGGGAGTTGACTATACAGGGTCGGAGTTGATTCCAAAATATATATATACTTTGAGTTGTGATCGACACCGGGACCGGTACACGGGTCACGATACGTATTAAGTAATTTAAATATTATATATCTAACTTATATATGAACCATTGGACAATTGGACTAATGGACTGTTAACTTTGGACAAGTAAAATGAATTAAAATGTTGATTATAACATATGAAACTAATCTAATCTTCAAGTTTGCCACTTGATTTTATCCTAAACCTCATTCGTATCTTAGCGATTACAATTCGCATTCAAAATCTTTTCGTGATTTTTGAAAACACCTCGATCGAGAAGTTGAACCAGCCGCACCTCGTTTACGAAAGAAAGATTTATGCATACAGTTATGCACCTGAAAAACATTCGAAACCAAAGATATAGTTAAAACGTATTCGCGTCGAATTCCTTATTCCTTATTAGTAAAAAAAAAAACAACCTTACAACTCCTTTACAAGAAGCTAATTTTGTCACAGCTCCACTTCGACTCCCTAGAAAGACTACTTTTCTTAAAATCTCGAAATTTATACCTTGTCCTTTCGCCGTCGTTACCGGAGAACCTTTTTTTTTATTTCACAATATCATCAGTAGATGTACCAGCAACTCGTTATCTTTTTGGCAAAATCCGCAATCAGTTTTTTTGAAAATCTCGTAGAAATTCTTCCAGTTATACCAAACACGTTTATCCCTAAGAATTTCATACTTCGAATATGAAGT
Source organism: Rutidosis leptorrhynchoides (assembly GCF_046630445.1). Classification (NCBI taxonomy): domain Eukaryota; kingdom Viridiplantae; phylum Streptophyta; class Magnoliopsida; order Asterales; family Asteraceae; genus Rutidosis; species Rutidosis leptorrhynchoides. The sequence goes on from NC_092343.1 coordinate 234,646,568, forward strand.
TTTTGAAAAACACCCTGAACTGTGAAGTAGTTCTTGGAATGCTGATGAAGCAGCAAAAATCATAAACGACTTTAACAGTCAAAAGTTTGATGACAAAGAACAGTAAGGTGGTAAAGCTGAGAAAAAGAGAAGGTTTGGAACTGGAAAACGGATTGAGCAAAGTATGAAGGAGGCCGTGAACAAATCATGAAAACAGAACCTGACTTCAAAGGATCCAAATGATCCAGTGCCTGCTGAAACCGTTAGTAAGAACTCTACTCCTTATTCTAAACTTTTCAAGATGATATTCTTCACCATCATTTTATCTTAGATATTATAAGATATCTTCATATCCTTCGTTATACATATTCTCCATATTTCTGGAGATATTTTTACAACTATTCCTATCTGCGATCATTTAACTCTCCGTAACATCTGCGTTACAATATAAAAGAAACTGTGTTAGTTTCTAAATTCTGAAATCTCTAAGTTTAAAAATATGAATGTTTTGGAGCAGTGTTGAGAACTGATGCATGAATTAGTATAATATAATGAAACTTGATCAACTTCATTATATTATAGTAAGCCATGTTAAGTTTCTAATAAGGCATGATGATTCATAGTACCATCATCATGTGTCATGTTACACGGCTCTTACATTCTATCCAATCCCCAAACATATTAGAATGTATCACCCTGATAACTCTAATTTTTCTGAAATATTCTGGTAATTTGACAAATTAAAATCGTACCATTACCATTCCTTTCTGAGAACATTAGCCATGTTCATTCCAAATTTTATACTTATGAATTCCGAACCATTGCTCGCTTGGCTTGAGACCGGGAAGAGAAAATGAAAGAATGAAGCTCCAAAATAGAAACTAGAGTATAAATCACAGCAAATAGGAGAAGGAGTAGAAGATGTGAGATATGGAAATAAGGGAACGAAGGGGGTAGTTTTATAAGTGAAATATCCGACAAAGAAATCACAACAGATTTGCCGCATTAACTCAAAGGAGATCATGTTTCTTAAATCGCCAAAGAATCAAATCTTATTACAAAAGATTTTCTTAAATTACGTGAATTTCGGAAATCAATCATTATCACGTCATCAATTAAAACGATATCATATTACTCATTCCACTCTCTTTTATGATAGCTTCGCTCGTACGCTTCACATGATCGAAATGTTTTATCTATATCTATCAATAAAGATAAAACTTCATTATCACCTCATAATTGTCATGAAAACATTCCTATTGTTATTTATGACAACCTCTACTAAATTTCGAGGACGAAATTTCTTTAACGGGTGGGTACTGTAACGACCCGGAAATTTCCGACCAAATTTAAACCCTAAACTCTATATGGTTCCGACACGATAAGCAAAAACCCTAAAGTTGAGTCGAGAAAGTTTGAAATTGTTATTCGGATGATTAGTTACCCTTTGACCATCTATTTGTCCGACGATTCACGAACATCATAACTTGTATTAATTATATACTTATGTATATATACGGATATATATGGATTATATCTATCTTAAATATATGATAATTAAGTATCTCATTAAATATATTAACAATGGATTATATACATAAAATGAGACTACTAACTTAAGGACTTCGAAACGATATATATATATATATATATAAAGCTTAACGACATTATAACTTCTAAGTTAAAATAAATATATATGTATTGTATTAAGATGTATTTACTATTGGAATATACTAGTAGGAAAACATCATTTTCAACCTTTTATCATGGAAAATGACATCTTTGTCATTATATATGATTCATGAAACATCTTTATATATTTTATACCCGTATTATACTCGTACTATACACAGCTTCTAGAAGTATTTACTATTGGTATATACCAATAGAAATCTTCAATTATTGGTTTAATATGTCATTCATGACATAATATATTTTAACTTATCTTAGATATTTTCACTAAAAACCAAATTTTTAAGCCTATAAATAAGCACCATTTTTAACTCATTTTTACACATTCATTTTCCAAATTTTACTTTCAATTTTCACACACACTTGCAAGAACTCTCTCAAATTTATTTTACTACTTCTTTCCAGCAACTTTACATTTTAAACTTAAGGTAAAAACTCTACTTCAACTCTTGTTCAATTCATATGTTTATAGTTATCTATATAAGAATTTATAAACTAGAACATAGTTTGAATGATTTCAAACTTATTCGCAAACTAAATAGATCTTTCTAACTTAACTTTTAAAACACTTCAAGACCTGTAATATATCATAATGATATGCTAACTTAACAAGATACAACTTGTTTTTACAAAGAACACCTTAAAACTGAATCTACGGCGTCGGAGTGTAACCGGGGGCTGTTTTGGGTTGGATAATTAAAAACCATCTTGAACTTTGAATTAGAAGTTCATGTTCTGGAAAAATGATATTTCTTATGAATATGTTAACACATAAAAATTTCATGGTTTAATTCAAAGTATAACTATTTTTAGAAAAATGACCATTAAATGTTGTTTTTATGACAAAAATATTTACTTTCATAAGATTCACCTAGAGTTTGGACTATAACCTGTGATCACGAATATAAACCATGGTATTTACAGTTCATATTCTTAAATTTTGACTCGATCCAAGGAGATGTCAAGTTGAATCAACAAAAACGGAGTTGTAACGAAGAAACTACGACTAAAATAAGATCGGGTGTCCAAAGCTTGTTTAACAACGAAAATAATTGGAGAAAAATTAAATAAATCATATCTTTCCTAATTAATATGATATTTCATATATATTTACTCATGATTTAATTTTATATATTTCAGGACCACCCGTAAACAACACGAGAAGATTAATCATAAGACCTCATGAACGTACGCAACACGTCATTTGACAACACCGGTACTTTATGTACGCAATACGTCATTTGACAACACGGTACCATGGGTCAAGATTAATTCTGATCAATACGAATACGATGGGGTCTTTATTTATTTTATTAAGTAACTAATTATGGACCACTAACATCGGACTTTTGGACAATATTAAGACTACTAACATAAAAATGATAAAAATTGTTATATAAGTATTCTATAAACTTGAATTGTTATTTTAATCATATGTGGTATTATTTTCTGAAACATTATTATTGTTATAGGTTCGTGAATCCAAGGACGGCGACCATATTTTTAATAAGTTGAAAACTTATTATAAATATACTTTTACAACCGTGAGTATATAGTCCCCTTTTAAACTCTAAATATTTTGGGATGAGAATACATGCATCTTTTGTTTTTCGAAATGGACACAAGTACTTAAATATATATTCTATGTTGAGTTGTACCTTTGTATATATCCCTAATAGTCTGGTAACTATTAGTTACATGTGGTTAACATGTAAGCGCGAATCCTATTGATAGATCTATCGGGTTTGACACCCCCACACAGATGTTGTTCTAGTCACTACTAAACTAGAAGAACGGGTGTTTAGTACTTCGTTTTACTACATTTGGTACGGTGTAGCGATAACTTTGAAAAGGGAATATGCACGGAAAACATCTGTTAAGTATAGTTACTGGGCGCTCAACAACGTATAGAATATCTTTGCTAAAACGTTTATAACTATGAAATCTTGTGGTCTACTATTATATCGATGATAAACCTATATATCTCACCAACTTTATGTTGACGTTTTAAAGCATGTTATTCTCAGGTACGAATTAAGTCTTCCGCTGTGCATTAGCTCATATTAAGGATATTACTTGGGGCCATTTATGACATAATTCAGAAAGACGTTGCATTCGAGTCATTGAAGTTCATTAGCGATTATTATTAAGTAAATGGCAGATTAGATCATTTGGATATTATGAAATGTTAGGCGAACTTGTCAACTCTTGAAGTAATGATAGATTGCCTTTTAAGTATAAATGCAACGTTTGTAAAATGTATCATATAGAGGTCAAGTACCTCGCGATGTTATCAACTATTGTAATTCGTTTGTAATCGATATGGACTTCGTCCGGATGGATTAGTTCGGGTAATCACATATCACCCCTCAAAAACAACTTCACCACCACTCCAAAATTCCCTCTCCATCATTGACAAATGATCTATAAAGATAAGATTACTACCGTTTTCGCGTTAGCAGCAAGGATTAGAGTCTTTATCAAGCCTATGACGATGGGTGCAACATGACTGGCTAAGAGTGTACTTCATTTCTTAGATCTATAGGGAACCCTAAACACTTGAGTGATTTGAGTGACCCGTGAAAGCTAGCCTAAGTCATGTAACCTCCTCGCATGCTTGCAGAGATAATTTCAATCCTAACATAGATGACTCACCCTATCTTTTTGCTCTTATAATAAAAGCAAACCGTTAGGCTATTAGAAAAGAAACGCCGAAAGGTTAAATGAGAGTTTGCTTGAGGACAAGCAAAGTCTAAGTGTGGGATATTTGATATCGGCTAAAAAGTCACGTTTTCACCCCGATATTGAGGCCCAAAAACAAGAAATATTCCAACTTTGTCGGCAAAATACCCACTTCGTCAGTTAGAATTGAAGAACAAGTAATTACGAAGACGGTACAAAAAGAATCAAGAGAATCGGAGCTAAAACGAAGATTCTAGAGCGAAAACGGTGAAAGTCAAGAAATCAAGTTACGACCCAGGAAACAAAGGGCTGACCAGGCACCAATCCGGCCTGCCAAACGGCTTGCCATCCGGCTTGACGTATGGGTACGGCTTGCCAAATCCGCCCCACCATGCTTGCTGCCAACCCGGATCCGGCTTGCCGAGTACGGCTTGCCATCCGGCTTGCCGTACGGCTTGCCGGCCGGATTTGGCTGAATTTTCATGCTTATTTAAGGAGCTTTGTTCATTCATTTTCAACACACACTTCAATTCACTTCTTTCTCTCTCTTGTACAATATTAGCCATACTCTCAAGGCCTTCGACTCCGTGCGAGAAACCTAGTACCCGGAGAAGAACGCCGAAGATTGTATTAGGAGCGGTCTGGAGTCTTGAAGTTGTCACTTTTGTATTCAGAACTCGTTTAATCTACTGGTACTTCTATCCCTTATCTTATATAATGTTTATTGATATTATTTCCATGATTAGCGAGTAGTTATCTTTAGTGTATGCTATGATGTAACCAGTTACAATGCCGAAATAATATTATGGTTTATGTATGTTGTTGAGATGCTTTCCGATTATGCTTTAAACTCAATCGCTTTTCCAACTAATAGAACGTAGTTATAGGCTCTGTTATTGGAAAGTCGCGAACCCCGATTCAGAGTACACTATCTGTGTCACCCCTTGGTAAGAGAAATCTCTCGGATACAACGTAAGATCGACTGAGGCACACCGGTTGTAGTAAGTCTATCGAGCTTTGGATTCCGACTGAGGACTCTTTCGTAGTGAAACATCTGACTAGACCCCTAGTACATTGTCGGTCCCAGACCATGCTGGTGTAGTCACTAAGCATATAAACTTCGTACGTGCACGCCGAAGCACAGCGGTTGTTGTAGGCTGTACCTCTGCTAAGTAAGGCCATGGAACACGGTTAGTGTTGACCAGTACACTGCACCATAACGCGGTCTCAAGCATTGCACCCCGCTTGAGGGATTCTTAGTTAATTAAGGAACTGTTTGTTTAGACGCATAAAGGATTGGACCGTTAGGATAACCGGACGTGTTCATGGAAGTCATCTAGACTTGGCCATGGTGTTCCTTTATGGTTGAACTCTTTTTAGGGCCTAACTAACTTTTACAAATCATTAACGAAAGCATTGAAACACGTCACGTCTCTCGGATACGGTAAGTCATGTATTCTATTACGCTTAAGAAAGTTTAGACTATTTTGGAACGTTAATACGCCACCCAACTGTGATGACCCGGAGATTTCCGAACAAATTTAAACTTTAACCTTTGTATATATCCGACACGATAAGCAAATCTGTAATGATTGAGTCTCGAAAGTTTTGAAATTATATTCATTTAATTAAATACCCTTTGACCATGCCAAACGATTCACGAACAATTACGTGTAAATAAATATATATATATATACATGTGTGCTTATTAGATTGACATATATTATAAAACATTGAACGGATTAGTTGATATGAATATAAGCTATGAGATCTATTTAATGAGGTTGGAAATGTTATCAAGGTATTGAATGAATAATACTTTATATGAACGTATTTGTTCGATGAGATTAAAAGATAATATCAAATGATTGAATTATCGGATACATTGAATTATGATCACGAGTCTCCGTCGTAAGATCCACTATGATTTAAGAGACTATTACATTTTTAACGGTATTCGGAAATTTAGTGAAATGATGCGCATGCAAGAACGACAGTGTTCTTATCGAGGATTAGTCAAAGGTTGGTGGATGGTTGAATTTCATAACACTTGGTTGATAACTTTCAAAGTATATAGAACGTGACTATGTATATTAGATATATTAGTTAGGTAAAAGATAGTAACCCTTGTTCATTGATTCGATTTATAAATAGATATTTTAACTAGAGCCTTTGAGAAATTAAAGTAAAGGTTGGCGCATAAATAAGTTATATCAGATTAAGTTTTCGAGCATAACCGTTAGGTGATATAACAATATCTTGTATTCACACGATTTTAATGTTATATATATATATATATTGGTCTTTGAAATATAATTAATTTTGAAAAGTGAAATATTATATTATAGGATAAATATTTCAAACATATGTATTATGTATAAGTAAATTTTAAATGTACATATATTTTATTTTTGTCATAAAACGTTTTGATTCAAACTAATAAGATTAATATATATATTTTGTTATATAACGAGACATCGATTTATAAAAAGAAATGACCAAAACACTCAAAAGATTAAGTTACACTTTGAGTGGGTTAGTTTTTAATTAGTTTAAGTCTAGTTAATAATAAAGGTACATGTCATAAATTTAAAATAAAATATTTTGATAAACAACGAGTCACTGATTTATAAAAGTAAATGACCACAACGCTCAATTTTATAAGTTACATTTTTTTGTAAGGTAATTTATTGATGAGTAAGTCAAATTATTGATAAAGGTACACGTCGCGTAACGTAAAAGACTAATTTCCTAAACGTACGAAAGTGCGCACAAAAAACCGAAAGTGGTACATGAGTCGTAAGACCACGACCGTTTCATTTTTGTAAAAATTATATTTTTACCATGAGCGTAAATATAATATAATATTTAATTAATTCTAAAGATTTAATATATTATTTATTAAATAAATATATATAAGTATAACATAAAGTGTCGGTAAACAATTTTAGTGATCATGAGCTGTTTTTGGCTCCCATGCACTCGCATGGTTTTGCCACTCAAACCTCATGCACTCGCATGAGGTGGTTAGGTGGTGATGATTGCCTATAAAAATCGAATTCGGGGGTGTAATTCATTTCATCAAGTATTCATGTTACTCCGTGTTATATTACTTTATATTATTTATTATATTATTATTATTATTATTATTAAGGTTAATATTATTATTATTATTATTATTATTAGTAGTAGTATTTTTATTAGTAATATACATAAAATATTACGACGAGGTCATGAGCGGGTCATTTCAAGACAAGTTTTATGAGTAGGATAGGGCTAAGGAAATTATGGGTTATGACTATGGAGGTGATGGGTATGGTTCATTGGTATGCCCGTGAGGTCAATTTGGTAGTTATCATCTCCGTTGCGTCTACGTACCTTTACTCCAATATTGAACCTCAATATTGATACGTGAGTACTCCTAATTAAATTTTTACATACTAATAGTGTATCTGTCACACCCCCAGTTAGGGCCTGGGTGAAATGTGACTTAATATCAAATCAACCAACATATTATAATATACGAGAACAATACTAAATGATAAAACAAACTTTATTGAGTACGCAGCGCAAAATGAAATGTAGTTACAATGATAGGAATAACAATAATGGAAATGTTCACATGAAGAAGTAATAAATGCGATATCTCTTGATCCTATGTCCAAGTAGCATCACATAAGTAGTAAGTATAAAAGCTTGAATCAAACAGCACCTGAGACAAAACATGATAAAGTGTCAACCAAAAAGGTTGAGTGAAGTTCATAGGTTTAATAAATAGTTTGACCGTTGTTTTAGACCACAAGATTTAGTTTGTAAAGTCGAAAAGAAAAAGTTATGCCAATTCGTGATATTTAAACTAAACAATAATATGCCCCATGACAAGTTGTGTCTGTCCTTGTCGGTTTAAATTTCATTATCAAGCAATACAATGAGAACGTCAAATGTATCGGGGACGTTACTCCCGATAGGCCTACCCCCAATAACCTAGCGTGCCGAACACTTAAAAAATATCACAGTAGGGACTTTAGCCGAACAAACTCGGGTTTAGCATAATTTTAGCAGTTTGGTACTACGTTTAAAAAGTAAAAACAGCATGTGTCTCACTCCAAAAGTAAGTAAGTTTTGCTAGCAATAAAGAGGGGCTATGAATTCACCTTAAATAGCAGTTAAAGTATTCCATGCAATAAAGGAAAGTAAAACAAGTAAGTGATCGGGAAATCAACTAGAAGTAGTTCTTTAAGAGAGAAATGAGAGATTAAGGTGTAAGTTTGAAATGAGAAATGTATGTGGTATTTATAGTTGAAAATGTTAGGTAAAAATAAAATAAATAAGTAAATCTTAAAAGTTAAAATAAGAAAAAGTATTTTGTATTTTTATTAAAAGTAAATCTTAAAAGTTAAAATAAGAAAAAGTAGTTAGTATTTTTATTAAAAATAAAATCTTAAAAGTTAAAATAAGAAAAAGTAGTTTGTATTTTTATTAAAAGTAAAATCTTAAAAGTTAAAATAAGAAAAAGTAGTTTGTATTTTTATTAACAGTAAAATCTTAAAAGTTAAAATAAGAAAAAGTAGTTTGTATTTTTATTAAAAGTAAAATCTTAAAAGTTAAAATAAGAAAAAGTAGTTTGTATTTTTATTAAAAGAAAAAAAATCTTAAAAGTTAAAATAAGAAAAAGTATTTTGTATTTTTATTAAAAGTAAATCTTAAAAGTTAAAATAAGAAAAAGTAGTTTGTATTTTTATTAAAAGTACAATCTTAAAAGTTAAAATAAAAAAAAGTAGTTTGTATTTTTATTAAAAGTAAAATCTTAAAAGTTAAAATAAGAAAAAGTAGTTTGTATTTTTATTAAAAGTAAAATCTTAAAAGTTAAAATAAGAAAAAGTATTTTGTATTTTTATTAAAAGTAAATCTTAAAAGTTAAAATAAGAAAAAGTAGTTTGTATTTTTATTAAAAGTAAAATCTTAAAAGTTAAAATAAGAAAAAGTAGTTTGTATTTTTATTAAAAGTAAAATCTTAAAAGTTAAAATAAGAAAAAGTATTTTGTATTTTTATTAAAAAGTAAATCTTAAAAGTTAAAATAAGAAAAAGTATTTTGTATTTTTATTAAAAAGTAAATCTTAAAAGTTAAAATAAGAAAAAGTAGTTTGTATTTTTATTAAAAGTAAAATCTTAAAAGTTAAAATAAGAAAAAGTAGTTTGTATTTTTATTAAAAGAAAAAAAATCTTAAAAGTTAAAATAAGAAAAAGTATTTTGAATTTTTATTAAAAGTAAATCTTAAAAGTTAAAATAAGAAAAAGTAGTTTGTATTTTTATTAAAAGTAAAATCTTAAAAGTTTAAATAAGAAAAAGTAGTTTGTATTTTTATTAAAAGTAAAATCTTAAAAGTTAAAATAAGAAAAAGTAGTTTGTATTTTTATTAAAAGTAAAATCTTAAAAGTTAAAATAAGAAAAAGTATTTTGTATTTTTATTAAAAGTAAATCTTAAAAGTTAAAATAAGAAAAAGTAGTTTGTATTTTTATTAAAAGTAAAATCTTAAAAGTTAAAATAAGAAAAAGTAGTTTGTATTTTTATTAAAAGTAAAATCTTAAAAGTTAAAATAAGAAAAAGTAGTTTGTATTTTTATTAAAAGTAAAATCTTAAAAGTTAAAATAAGAAAAAGTAGTTTGTATTTTTATTAAAAGTTAAAATAAGAAAAAGTAGTTTGTATTTTTATTAAAAGTAAATCTTAAAAGTTAAAATAAGAAAAAGTAGTTTGTAATTTTGTATTTATTTATTAAAAGTGGATATAGTTTTGATTTTTTTTTTATAAAATTCTAAAAAAAATCATTTAATACATTTCTAAGAACATTTAACATTTTATTTCTATATTTGTTTAATTATTAAATACGAATTTTTTTATATAAAAATTATTATTATATTCAATTTTTATAATAAAAATTAAAATTTATGATTATTACTTTATAGTTTAATATTTATAATGTAACAGAAATACATTAACAATAATAAAATAATAATAATAGATAATGATCATAATAATATTGATAATGATAAAAATGATAATAATATTAGTATTAATGATGATAATAATAATAATTAAATTCTTAATTAATATAATAATGATACTAATATTATTAATATTGATAGTAATATTAATAAAATTAATTATGTGTATCAAATTTCATATCAATATATTATTATAATAATATTGATATAAATGTTAAGATTTATAATAATAATTGTAAATGATAATGATGAGTGATAATAATAATATTAATATAAAAGTTTAATATTAATACATAATTATTTACAAATAATAGTTCGTAAATCGTCGAAATTAGTCGAGGTTAAATGAAATCATATAAGAATTAGGTTCAAATTTAGTCGGAAATTTTCGGGTTGTTATAGTACCTACCCGTTAAAAGAAATTTCGTCCCGAAATTTGAGTGAGGTCGTTATGGCTAACAATAAAAATGTTTTCATGACGTATATGAGTCGCTAAATAGAGTTTTATTACCGTTTGAATAATATGGATAAAACAATCCAATTACTCGAAGCGTATGAGGGAAGTTATCGTAATCGAGTGAAATGGAGAATAGAGATGCGTCTTATCTATTGACGTCTGTAACGATTGATTTTCGGAATTTAAGTAGTAGAAAATCTTCATTATCTAAATAAGATTTGATTCTTCGAAATTTAAGGAAATTACGATTTCCTTTAATTAAATGCGTAATCTGCCTCGATTGCTGTGTCCGATATTTCGCTATAAATTAAGCACTTCCGTTTCATTATTTTCACCACTCCTACATCTTCTTCCTCATTTCATACTTCCAACAGATTGTGAAATGCTTCATCCAGTTCTGATTCTTGATATACTCTTAACTTTCATATCCGTCATTCTTCTTTTTCATCTACCACCAGAGGAAATTACTTTCTTCTACCATTACCTTGGGGTTATAGTGTTTTTCATTCTCCCGTGTCTTTATATTGCTATACGCATTGATATACACGGTTTGTAAATTTCAGGGTTGTTATCAGGCTTATATTCTCCCTTATGTGTCAGAGATCTTTGCCTTTTTATTCTCTTCTCGACCCCAAGTCAAGCGAATAATGGTCCATAATTTGTAGGTATGAAGTTTCGAATGAACCTAATGTTCTAAGCATAATATCATGATTTGATTTGGTAAGTTACCAGAATTACTGAGGATAGAACTATCAAGAATATATTTTCTTGATATGTTCAGAGATTAAGTAGAATGTAAGAGTCTTGTAACATGGCAAATGATGATTAGAAAGTCTATGAATCATCATCTTCCATTAAAACTTAGCATGACTTACTGTAATATAATCACGTTGGCCTGACGTCATTATATTATACTAACTCATGCTTCAATTCCCAACACTACTTCAAATCATTCATAATTTAAACTTGAATTTTACAGAATATAGAAACTTAAACGGTTTCCTTTATTATGTAATACAGATAGCACAAAGAGATAAGTAATCTCGGACAAGAATAGTTATGAAGATATCTTCAGAAATATCGAGGATATTTATGATGATATTTTGGAATTTCTAAGTTCGATAGTTGATGAAGAAAAATTTTCCGCAAGCTTTTAACATGACTTCGGAGCAAGATATTCTCTAAAGATTCCATCGGATCCAGAATTACCTGTATTCTTTGAATACAGGGTTTGGTCCTTGTATTTGTCCTTGGTCTCCTTCATGGTTTGCTCAATCCGTTTTCCAGTTCCAATCTGAGCTTATACCATTCCTTATTATCAAGCTTTTGGCCATTAAGACCATCTATAGCTTTTGCTGCTTCGTCAGCATTCTCAAGGTTAATGAATCTGAATCATTGATTATCAACCTGAGGTGTTTTCAAGAATTTTGAGCATTGATCGCAGGATGTAACCGTTAATGGATCTAACGGTTGACGAAGAAATGTTGTAAATTTCAAAAGTAATGAATGATAGTTTCGGTAGTTTGATGTGATAATTCATTACAGAATGCGAATGAATACAATTCATGAGAATCGGAATTGAAAAATGTACAGTGTAACATATTAATGTGAGATATAAATATTTCTAGGGTATTACCTACCCGTTAAAATATTTTCACAATTAACAGTTTGTACAAAAGAGTTTTAATTACAGTCTTTATGAAAATATATATACGTACATATATATTTTCCTTCAGATGTAATCATGGATTTAATGAGTTAATATAATATTAAACTCGTTTGATTTATGGTTGGAACGAGAATGAATAATCTCCAAAACCTTAGAGATTTCATAATTGTCGCGAAATATTTCGCTAATGAAGTTATGAATCAATACATTCGTCGTTACACTTGATTTATTATGAAATGGAGTTTATTGTGTTGAAGCAGTGATTAACGATTGCTAAGTCATTAACGAAGGATGTACATCATAGCATATTAGTGATATGGATTATCCAAATAGTACATACTAGTTGAGATTCACACGTAATTGCTTAGTACGACAAGATTTATTATTGTTCCAAATCATATATATGTATATATAAAGTATACATATATAATTCTTCACGAAGAATGAGTCAATACATCTTAACTCATTATTACTAATATTCCTTAGTATCTATGGGCGTGTGATGTCGATGTTTGAGGTACCGATTATGATGTTGAGACATGGGTTGTGGATGTTGTTGGTACTGTTGCTGTTGGTGATGATGCTGACGGTACTGGTGATGCTGGTTATGCTGCTGGTGCTGCTACCGGTGCGCGTAGGTTTTGCACCATATTCTCCAAAGCCACTACTCGAGCGCGAAGCTCGTTGACTTCTTCTATTATACCGGGATGATTGGCGGTTCGGACAAGCGGATAAATAAGATCTGAAATTCTAGATATTATATATTCGTGACGGGATATCCTGGAAATGAGGGTGAAAATAGTGTTCCGAACGGGTTCGCCGGTGAGCGCTTCAGGTTCTACGCCAATAGGGCAATGTGGTGGGTGAAAAGGATCACCTTCTTCACTTCTCCATTGATTAAGTAGACTACGAACCCACCCCCAATTCATCCAGAAAAGGTGATGACTAATTGGTTGGTTCATTCCGGTTACGCTGCCGTTAGAGCTCGAGGAGTTCGAGGAATCAAGTGAGAAATCCATATTATATGTTTTGAATAGGGTTTGATATGAAATGGGTGTTGAATATTGAATGATATATTTGTCTCCTTGAATATGTATATATAGCAAAAGATTTTCGTAATTTGTGGAGGAAATTTAGGAAAAGTGTTTTGACAAAGTCTATTGAGATAGATATGATAAGATATGATTTGTCTATACTCCAATAATGGCAGTATGACGTGTCGAGATTATAAAATGATAAGTATGTAATCTAATAATCTTTCGATTAAAGACTTTCAATTCGTATACTGTGATAACCCAATGACATTTTCCGATTTGCAAACCGATGCATAAAGGTATAAGGCATATAGGTACGTGATATAACAGGGAGTTACATACGTTTGAGTGTGAGTAGTAACAAATATAGGAGTTTCAAAAATTATGGATAATATTTCATGTAATACATATGTAATACACAAAACTAGGATAGATGACTAAGTGAGTTGTTCTTAATAAGTTCACCACTTATTAAGTGTGTAAGTGACTAAGTGTTGTATGATCACTATAGTCGGGTTTGATATTGTGCACCATACCCAAACATCTATGCCACCGCCGAGTCACTTGAATGATCAATTGTTATCGGTTGGCCCAGGAATTCTCGGCCAAAATCTAAGTTTGGCATTCGAAATCCACAAGCGTCCCATAGTGGTACCAAGGATCACCCTAGGCCTTAAGTAGCATTGACGTTTGAGTAATTTCACATTATCGTGTATGTTATAATCCTAAGATTTAAGTATAGTTTCTAAGGTATAATGTATCATTTATCAATTAAAGGAAACAATTAAAGGCACAATGGTCAAGGAAAGTTGTAGTCCTACATTGCTAAGGTACCTAATTGTATAAGGCACACATAAAATGCAATCCTGGTTCTCTACAATAGCTGGCTCTGATACCAATCTGTCACACCCCCAGTTAGGGCCTGGGTGAAATGTGACTTAATATCAAATCAACCAACATATTATAATATACGAGAACAATACTAAATGATAAAACAAACTTTATTGAGTATGCAGCGCAAAATGAAATGTAGTTACAATGATAGGAATAACAATAATGGAAATGTTCACATGCAGAAGTAATAAATGCGATATCTCTTGATCCTATGTCCAAGTAGCATCACATAAGTAGTAAGTATAAAAGCTTGAATCAAACAGCACCTGAGACAAAACATGATAAAGTGTCAACCAAAAAGGTTGAGTGAAGTTCATAGGTTTAATAAATAGTTTGACCGTTGTTTTAGACCACAAGATTTAGTTTGTAAAGTCGAAAAGAAAAAGTTATGCCAATTCGTGATATTTAAACTAAACAATAATATGCCCCATGACAAGTTGTGTCTGTCCTTGTCGGTTTAAATTTCATTATCAAGCAATACAATGAGAACGTCAAATGTATCGGGGACGTTACTCCCGATAGGCCTACCCCCAATAACCTAGCGTGCCGAACACTTAAAAAATATCACAGTAGGGACTTTAGCCGAACAAACTCTGGTTTAGCATAATTTTAGCAGTTTGGTACTACGTTTAAAAAGTAAAAACAGCATGTGTCTCACCCCAAAAGTAAGTAAGTTTTGCTAGCAATAAAGAGGGGCTATGAATTCACCTTAAATAGCAGTTAAAGTATTCCATGCAAGAAAGGAAAGTAAAGCAAGTAAGTGATCGGGAAATCAACTAGAAGTAGTTCTTTAGGAGAGAAATGAGAGATTAAGGTGTAAGTTTGAAATGAGAAATGTATGTGGTATTTATAGTTGAAAATGTTAGGTAAAAATAAAATAAATAAGTAAATCTTAAAAGTTAAAATAAGAAAAAGTATTTTGTATTTTTATTAAAAGTAAATCTTAAAAGTTAAAATAAGAAAAAGTAGTTTGTATTTTTATTAAAAATAAAATCTTAAAAGTTAAAATAAGAAAAAGCAGTTTGTATTTTTATTAAAAGTAAAATCTTAAAAGGTAAAATAAGAAAAAGTAGTTTGTATTTTTATTAACAGTAAAATCTTAAAAGTTAAAATAAGAAAAAGTAGTTTGTATTTTTATTAAAAATATAATCTTAAAAGTTAAAATAAGAAAAAGTAGTTTGTATTTTTATTAAAAGAAAAAAAATCTTAAAAGTTAAAATAAGAAAAAGTATTTTGTATTTTTATTAAAAGTAAATCTTAAAAGTTAAAATAAGAAAAAGTAGTTTGTATTTTTATTAAAAGTAAAATCTTAAAAGTTAAAATAAGAAAAAGTAGTTTGTATTTTTATTAAAAGTAAAATCTTAAAAGTTAAAATAAGAAAAAGTAGTTTGTATTTTTATTAAAAGTAAAATCTTAAAAGTTAAAATAAGAAAAAGTATTTTGTATTTTTATTAAAAGTAAATCTTAAAAGTTAAAATAAGAAAAAGTAGTTTGTATTTTTATTAAAAGTAAAATCTTAAAAGTTAAAATAAGAAAAAGTAGTTTGTATTTTTATTAAAAGTAAAATCTTAAAAGTTAAAATAAGAAAAAGTAGTTTGTGTTTTTATTAAAAGTAAAATCTTAAAAGTTAAAATAAGAAAAAGTATTTTGTATTTTTATTAAAAAGTAAATCTTAAAAGTTAAAATAAGAAAAAGTATTTTGTATTTTTATTAAAAAGTAAATCTTAAAAGTTAAAATAAGAAAAAGTAGTTTGTATTTTTATTAAAAGTAAAATCTTAAAAGTTAAAATAAGAAAAAGTAGTTTGTATTTTTATTAAAAGAAAAAAAATCTTAAAAGTTAAAATAAGAAAAAGTATTTTGAATTTTTATTAAAAGTAAATCTTAAAAGTTAAAATAAGAAAAAGTAGTTTGTATTTTTATTAAAAGTAAAATCTTAAAAGTTAAAATAAGAAAAAGTAGTTTGTATTTTTATTAAAAGTAAAATCTTAAAAGTTAAAATAAGAAAAAGTAGTTTGTATTTTTATTAAAAGTAAAATCTTAAAAGTTAAAATAAGAAAAAGTATTTTGTATTTTTATTAAAAGTAAATCTTAAAAGTTAAAATAAGAAAAAGTAGTTTGTATTTTTATTAAAAGTAAAATCTTAAAAGTTAAAATAAGAAAAAGTAGTTTTTATTTTTATTAAAAGTAAAATCTTAAAAGTTAAAATAAGAAAAAGTAGTTTGTATTTTTATTAAAAGTAAAATCTTAAAAGTTAAAATAAGAAAAAGTAGTTTGTATTTTTATTAAAAGTAAAATCTTAAAAGTTAAAATAAGAAAAAGTATTTTGTATTTTTATTAAAAGTAAATCTTAAAAGTTAAAATAAGAAAAAGTAGTTTGTAATTTTGTATTTATTTATTAAAAATAGATATAGTTTTGATTTTTTTTTTATAAAATTCTAAAAAAAAATCATTTAATACATTTCTAAGAACATTTAACATTTTATTTCTATATTTGTTTAATTATTAAATACGAATTTTTTTATATAAAAATTATTATTATATTCAATTTTTATAATAAAAATTAAAATTTATGATTATTACTTTATAGTTTAATATTTATAATGTAACAGAAATACATTAACAATAATAAAATAATAATAATAGATAATGATCATAATAATATTGATAATGATAAAAATGATAATAATATTAGTATTAATGATGATAATAATAATAATTAAATTCTTAATTAATATAATAATGATACTAATATTATTAATATTGATAGTAATATTAATAAAATTAATTATGTGTATCAAATTTCATATCAATATATTATTATAATAATATTGATATAAATGTTAAGATTTATAATAATAATTGTAAATGATAATGATGAGTGATAATAATAATATTAATATAAAAGTTTAATATTAATACATAATTATTTACAAATAATAGTTCGTAAATCGTCGAAATTAGTCGAGGTTAAATGAAATCATATAAGAATTAGGTTCAAATTTAGTCGGAAATTTTCGGGTTGTTATAGTATCCCTGACTAGTGCTCGAGAAAATAGGATTATGCATGCTTGTACATTTGATATTGCCCTTAGATAGGTTATGTTGAATCTTAAACGTTGTTATACTAGGGATGAGATAAGGTATAAGATATGCATGTCATTGGAAAGCTAGTGAAAAATTAATAACTTTTCCTTTAGATGTCAAAGGGATCTGATGGACGGATTAGAAATTATAGCCAATTGAAATTTTGTAAAAATGATTATTATTATCGTCGTTAATATCGTTGTTCTAATTTTTATCCAATTGTTAATATTATTATTATTATTATTATTATTATTATTATTATTATTATTATTATTATTATTATTATTATTATTATTATTATTATTATTATTATTATTATTATCATCAATAAAAGTATTATCATTAAGAATTGTTATTTTTATAGTTATTATCGTTAATGTTATAATTAGTATTATTATTATTATCACATAAAATAGTTATTAGTAATTATTAATATTATTATAATTAAAACTAATATTAGTAACACTTAATTATTATAAATATTATTATTATCATTAAAATGAACGTGATATAAAAGACGATTTAAAAACTATTAACAAACTGATCAGGAAATAATGAGTATGAGTATCATGATAAAAATTAAATATTGTGAGATAATGAATTACATAAAATTATCGTTCTTATTATTTTTAACATTACTAGTATTACTAAAAATATCGTTAGCATTAAAACTATCTTTTTTATCAAAAATTATCATTTTAATAGAAATGTCATTATTACTATAAAATAATATTATTACTATCATTTTTAAATAAAAACTATTACTTTAAAGTAATCATAAAAAGAATCGTAAATATTAAAGATATCTTAAATTGAATTATTATTTTATCATATTATTATTTGATTTCTATTAATAAAATAATAATAATTATTTCAAAATAATATGACTTTTAATTATTATTATTATCAATGCTATTTAATCAAATAAAAATGTAATACGAATATTATAATTACCCCAATAGAATCTATCACAATATTTTTAATATTAAATGAACTTTATAAATTTAATACTTAAGATATATAAAAGTATACCTTAATATAAAATTGCATTTATTAATAAATGAATTATATTATTTACTCTATTAAATCTTTTAAAAAATATTTTAAAAATATAAAACGACGATATTTAAAATTATATAGTAATCATTTTTTAAAGTTTGGAAATCATTTTGAGTCAAACTAAATTTTATCGACCTTTGCATATTAGACTCGAGCATTAGGATTATGGTACACTATGACACAACCTAAATTGTTAGACAAATATTGACCAACATATATATATATATATATATATAGGTTCGTGAATCCAAGGCCAACCTTACACTTGTTCAATGATGTTATATGTATTTTTACTACAAAATACAGTATGGTGAGTTTCATTTGCCTTTTTACCCTTTATATTTTTGGGCTGAGAATACATGCGCAACTTTTATAACTGCTTTACGAAATAGACACAAGTATGTGAAACTACTTTCTATGGTTGAATGATCGAATTTGGATATACCCCTTTTAGCTTGGTAGCCTAAGAATTAGGGAACGTACACCCTAATTGACGCGAATCCTAAAGATAGATCTATCGGGCCCAACGAGCCCCATCCAAACTACCGGATGTTTTAGTACTTCTATTTTAATCAGGTCCGAGGTAGTTCCGGAATGATTGGGGATATTCTATATGCATCTAGTTAATGTCGGTTACCAGGTGTTCACCATATGAATGATTTTTATCTCTGCCATTTGCGAATGCCGGATTTTGAGATAGTTGTTATGAAAAATGAAATCTTGTGGTCTATTAAAATGATGAAAATGAAATGATTACTAAACTGATGAACTCACCAACCTTTTGGTTGACACTTTAAAGCATGTTTATTCTCAGGTTTGAAAGAAGTCTTCCGTTGTGCATTTGCTCATTTTAAAGATATTTCTTGGAGTCATTCATGACATATTTCAAAAGACGTTGCATTCCAGTCGTGAAGTTTATTAGAGATTATTATTAAGTAAATGACAGATTAGGTCATTTATAGTTTGGATATTATGAAATGGTATGCATACCTGTCAACTTTCGATGTAAATGAAAGTTTGTCTTTTAAAATGAATGCAATGTTTGTAAAATGTATCATATAGAGGTCAAATACCTCGCGATGTAATCATATGTTATTGTATTCGTCCTTATGGATTGGGACGGGTCGTCTCATGTGGTATCAGAGCGGTGGTCTTAGCGAACCAGGTCTGCATTAGTGTGTCTAACTGATAAGTCGTTAGGATACATTAGTGAGTCTGGACTTCGACCGTGTCTGCATATCAAAAGTTTTGCTTATTATTCCGTGTCGAAAATCATCTACTTATCATCAGTAGGAAATTACCTGATTATCATTCTTAAGTCTAGACGCGTTTTCTTGCATTTATTGCATAATAGTGTATAGACGAAATCTTATCCTGGCATATCTGTTACTGTGAACTTTGACTGACATTTTTCAATGTTTCTTCCGTAAATTATGGGATTTTGGTAATATATATACATATGTAAATTATGTATTGAAGAATACCAAATCTAACTCCTATAATCTATTCCATATAAAAAAAAAAACATTCCCTTGATCATCCGAGATGGATCCCTCAACCAGTTTGAATTCCTCAGATTACGACAACTATTCCGATATGGAGTTGCATTCGAGCTCTGACAACAGTGTGACCGGAATGGATCAACCAATCAGTCATCATCTATTCTGGATGAAATGGGGATGGGTTCGTAGTCTCCTCAATCATTGGAGACAAGAAGAAGGTGATCCCTTCTATCTACTAAATTGCCCTCTTGGCAATGAACTTGAAGCACTTACCGGCGAACCTGTTCGAGAAACCATATTCTCTCTCATTTCCCGAGTATCTCGTCACGCTTATATACTACACCAAATCCTAGATTATATTTATTCGCTCGTCCGAACCGATAATCACCCTGGTGTGATAGAATAAGTCAACGAGCTTCGCTCTCGGGTAGTGGCTTTGGAGAATGTGGTGCGAAGGCTACAAGCACCATCAGCAGCACCAGCAGCATAACCACTACCGCCAGTAACATCCACATCGCAAGCCTCAATATCATAAGCACCAGCAGCATCACCGGCATCAACAGCAATCACCATTATTAACATCAACAGAATCATTACCACCACCAACAATCACATCCGCATCACACGCCGCAACATCACGATTTGTACCTCGGGTATCAGTATCACACACACCATAAATACCAAGGAGTACCAATTGTAACAACCGATGAAGTATTGATTCATAACTTCATCGGAAAAACATTCTGTGGTGATTATGTAATCTCTAAAGTTTTAGAGATTATCTACCTCCGCCTTAACCATAAAACCAGATGAGTGGACAGAGATGATGGAGAAAAGGATCGAAACCCTGACAAGAATGGTGCGCGGTCTACAAGCTAGACTTGTTTTACCAAACAGCATCAGCAGTACTCATAGTCTCACCAATACGGTCTATGATGTCCATACTATTAAAATCGTCAGCACCTCTAACATCACAAACTTCACCAGTTCAAGAATCACTGTGGAAACCATTACGAATTAATAACAAGTATATTGTATCGATGAGTTAGGAAGTATCAACTCAGTCCTCCGAAGAATTTATATGTATATCCTATATATAAAATTTTCAACCATAATAAATCTTTCTGTACTAAGCTATTATGTATGGAACTTAACTATCCGGTTAATCCATATTACTAATATGCTATGATATACATGCTTCGTTAATAAATGTAATCATTGTTAACCACAATCTCTGCTTCAACTCAATGAATTTTATTTCATAATAAATCAAGTGTATCATTCAATAACATGTTTGATTTTACATCTTCATCTTCGATACACTCGAAACTTTCTATAAAACATCAATCGTACTTTGCGAAGTTCGCAAGAATTCTTCAAGTGTCAACATCCTTCACTGAAGAATATCAATAAAAATAAATATTAAAGTATTGATTGCATTAGTGAAATACTCTATGAAGATTATGTAATCTCTAATGTTTTAGAGATTATTCATTTCTAATTCAAGCCGAAAGTCAAATGAACTTAATATGATTTAAACTCATTGAATCTGTATTACATCTGAAGAAAATATATTCACATATATTTTCATAAGGACTGTAATGAAAATTCTTATTCAAAACATTATTTGTGAAATTTTTTTAACGGGTAGGTAATACCCGAGAGATGTCTAAATTCACAATTAATATGTTACATTCTTTAAATCTGATTCAGCAATCACCAACTGTATTCACTACTCTCTCAACAATATACATTCTTTCGTAAAAATCAAAATAACTATTCTCATCCAAATTTGATTACATATTCTATGAAAGGATCCGAAACTAATCATCCGGACGATGTCCATATTGATTACAAACGAATTACAACAGTTGATAACATCGCGAGGTACTTGACCTCTATATGATACATTTTACAAACGTTGCATTTATTCTAAAAAGGCAATCTATCTTTACATCAAAAATTAATAAACTCGTCTAACATTTCACAATATCCAAAAGACCTATATTGTCATTTACTTAATAATAGTCTTTAATGATCTTCAATGACTCGAATGCAACGTGCTTGTATCATGACTTAAATGGTCCCGAGTAGTATCCTTAACATGAGCTAATGCACAGCGGAAGACTTAATTCATACCTGAGAATAACATGCTTTAAAACGTCAACATAAAGTTGGTGAGATATGTAGGTTTAATGCTAGCAGCGTTATAATAATCCATGGACCACAAGATTTCATATATAATCATTTTAATAAAAATATTCTAAGTGGTTGAGCACTTGGTAACCATACTTAACATTTAATCACGTCGCATATTCCCTTTATTATGAAATCTTACTACACCGTACCAAGTGTAGTCACAAAACGAAGTACTGTGCAACCGTTGAATACTGGTCGTCCAGTCCGGTTGGGGTTGTCAGGCCCGATAGATCTATCAACAGGATTCGCGTTTACAATACCGCTGTAAATAATAGTTACCAAGCTACAGGGAAGTATGCCAGTGGTACAACTCAACGTAGAATATATTTTTCAGTTACTTGTGTCCATAACGTAAAACATTTATAAAAACAGCGCATGTATTCTCATCCCAAAAATATTTGAAGTTCAAAAAGGGACTATATACTCACCTAATGTATTTTGTAGTAAAAATACATATAACACCATTGATAACTTATAAGGTTGGCCTTCGATTCACGAACCTAATTAATTATATATTTATATATAGATTAATATCTATTCAACAATTAAAGTTAATTTATAGTGTACCACAATCCTAATGCTCGAGACTAATATGTAAAAGTTAACAGAAATTTATTTGACTCAAAATGATTTCCAAAATTTATACATAATTATTTATAGTTAAATATTATCATTTTATATTTTTAAATATTTTTTTTACAACATTTATTAGAATAATTATAATATAACTTATAAAATTTATACTAAAAATGACATTTATAAATATTAATAATATTAACAAAATAATAAATTTATAGTTAATAATATTTTGATATTTTTATAATAACTTAATAGTTTTTGATAAAAATATTACTTATTTTAATAATCATAATATAATACTAATAGAAATAATAATAATATTTTTATTAAAAATACCAAAGATGGTAATTTTAGTGTTAAGAATAACAAATTGATAATTTAATAATAATAAAGATCATAATAATAATTTTACAATTTTTGATAAGAATATTAATTAAAATAATCACCATAATGATAGTATTTCGATAATAATAATAATAATAATCAAATAATTTTAAAGATGATTTTAATGACGTCGTAGTAAAATATTCATTTTTAATAATTTGTACAAAAGTTCAATTGACTATAACTTCAATTCCGTCCGTCGAATCCATTCGACATCTAAATGAAAAGTTTATAGTTTTTCGCCACCTTTCCAAAAACATATATATCACATACCTTATTTTAACCGCAGGAGTAACTAATTCAGATTCTATCCTAATGTATATTTTGACAAAAATAAATAAATAAACAAGCTTAGTCCTAAATTCTCGAGCACTAGTCAGGGACACATTAAAGTAAATAAAAGTTAAGTTTTGAGTGCTCACGTATCAATATTGAGATTCAATATTGAAGGAAAGTATTTAGACTCAACGGAGATGATAAACACCAGTTTGATTTACGAACAAAACCCCCGATCCATACCCATAACTTTCATAATTATTACCCATAATCTCCTAAAGTTTGTCCCACTCATAAAACCAGTTTTGGGACACTTGGGCAGAACCCCGTCATAGTATTGTGTGAATATTTAATACTAATGACAACTCCTAATCGTAGGATTAACATTATAAAGTTTAATCTTAATCCTTAATAATAATTATAATAAAATTGTTTGATTTTTAATATAAATAATTAAAATAGAAATATATATATACGGAGTATTATTAAAGAAAAGAAACAGATTTTTTTTTTAAAAAAAATGAATCAGAAATCGAGTACGCAGTCAGCTTTTATAGACAGAAATTGGACCCCATGCACCGCGACTCGCGGCCCTTTGTGGCCTTTACCACCGCGACTCGCGCCCCCGTACAGACAGCTGTCCCCCACTTCTTTTATGATCTGTCGACATCCGTTTTATATATATATTTATATTTAATTTAAATATTTAAATTATATAATTAATTAAATAATATATTTTATTTATATTAATGGTAAAAATATAATTTTTACAAAAATTACGTTTACTTTGTCACCTGTCTAATGTCCCGGTTCCGGTTTTCCAGATAAAGTTTCGTGTGTCAAGAAAAATAGCACTTTGCGTTTCGTGAGTCGTACTTTTATCAAAATTACTAGGTTTAATTTATAAAAACAATCTTACTAAAAATGTAACGTGACCTTTTGAGTATTGTGGTCATTTACTTGTATAAATTAGAGTTTAATTATTTGTCAAAATATATTTTTAAATTGAAAACGTTTAATATTGTTTTGTAAAATACATATATATATATTTAGTGAACACGTTTTATTAAATATTTGTTTTTATAAAATCACGGACCGTTACATTTATCGTTTAACAAAAAGTTTCAAGATAAATTACGACTTTTAGAATAACGTTAAAACCTTTATTTTATTAAAACGACTCGTAAATATTTTGACAAAAACAGATTCAGACATTTGTAAAATCTTATAATCTTTTACTCTCATCGATAAATATAATATTCTGATATTGAAACCTATTATATCTAATACTTTGTTATCGTTAACTATAAATAAATATATAACACATAAACACCTAAACGTTCGTGAATCGTCAGGCTTGGTCAAAAGAGTAACTAATCATCCAGATATAGATTTGAGGCTTTCTAGACTCAACATTAGGGTTTTTGCTTATCGTGTCGGAAACATATAGAGTTTAGGGTTTAAATTTGGTCGGAAATTTCCGGGTCGTTACTGTACCCACCCGTTAAAGAAATTTCGTCCTCGAAATTTAGTAGAGGTTGTCATAAATAACAATAGAAATGTTTTCATGACGAATAGAAGGTAATAACGGAGTTTTATCTTTATTGATAGATATAGATAAAAAATTTCGATCATGTGAAGCGTACGAGCGAAGCTATCACAAAAGAGTGTGAAATGAGTAATATGATATCATTTTAACTGATGACGTGGTTATGATTGATTTCCAGAATTCACGAGATTTAAAGAAAATCTTTTGTGATGAGATTTGGTTCTTCGGCGATTTAGGAAACAGGATCTCTTTTGATTTAATACGGCAAATTTGTTGTGATTTCTTTGTCGAATATTTCACTATAAATTTACCTCCTTCCCTTTCTTACTTCCCCCATCTTCTATTCTTTCTCTTTAGTTCCTGCTTTAAGACATTTGCTAATATGCTCCATCCCATTCTGATCCTTGTTATATTTCTAACTTTCATATCTTTCATTCTTCTTTTTCATCTATCACCAGAAGAATCTATTCTCTTTTATCCTTTCCTTGGAATTATAATGTTTTTAATTCTACCGTGCCTTTACGTTGCAATACGTATTGATATGCACGGTTTGTAGTTTCAGGGTTGTTGTTAGGTTTTATATCTTCCCTTATATTTCGATGTTCCTACTCCTATCCCTTAAAATCATTGTCATCCTCAGTTAATGCTCTCTCTTATTTGCTGTGGTTTATGTTCCTATTTCTATTCTGAGGTTTTGTCCCTTCGTTTCTTCTTCCCATCCTCGAGCCAAGCGAACAATGGTTCGAAATTCGTAGGTAGGAAATTTGGAATGAACCTAGCTATTGGTTTTAGAATGAAATTGTAATGGCACGATCTTGATTCGTTAAATTATTCAAATATTCCGGAAAAATAGAACTATCAAGGTGTTACGTTCTAATATGTTTGGAGACTTATTAGAATGTAAGAGCCGTGTAACATGGCACATGATGACGGTACTGTGAATCATCACATTCCATTAGAAACTTAACATGACTTACTGTAATATAATGAAGTTGATCAAGTTTCATTATATTATACTAATTCATGCATCAGTTTCCAACACTGCTTCAGAACATTCCTATTTTAAACTCGAAGGTTTCAGAATTTAGAAACTAACACAGTTTCTTTTATTTTATGATACAGATATTACGGAGAGGTGCATGATCGCAGATAGGAATAGTTGTGGAAATATTTTTAGAATTATAGAGAATATGTATAATGAAAATATGAAGATATCTTATAATATCTAAGATAAAATGATGATGAAGAATATCATCTTGAAAAGTTGAGAATAAGGAGTAGAGTTCTTACTAACGGTTTCAGCAGGCACTGGATCACTTGGATCTTTTGAAGACAAGTTCTGTTTTCATGATTTGTTCACGGTCTCCTTCATACTTTGCTCAATCCGTTTTCCAGTTCCAAACCTTCTCTTTTTCTCAGCTTTACCACCTTACTACATTTTTTGTCATCAAACTTTTGACTGTTAAAGTCGTTTATGGTTTTTGCTGCTTTATTAGCATTCCAAGAACTACTTCACAGTTCAGGATGTTTTTCAAAAACTTCATATTCGAAGTATGAGATTCTTAGGGATAAACGTGTTTGGTATAACTGGGAGAATTTCTACGAGATTTTCAAAATACAGATTTGCGGATTTCTCCAAAAAGATAATGAGTTGCTGGTATATCTGCTGATGATGTTAGGAAATATAAAAGGTTCTCCGATAACGACGGCAAAAGAACAAGGTATAAATTTCGAGATTTTAAGAAAAGTAGTCTTTCTAGGGAGTCGAAGTGGAGCTGTGACAAAATTTAGCTTCTTGGAAAGGAATTGTAAGGTTTTTTTTTTTTGCTAATAAAGGATAAGGAATTCGACGCGAATACGTTTTAACTATATCCTTGGTTTCGAATGTTTTTCAGGTGCATAACTATATGCATAAATCTTTCTTTCGTAGACGAGGTGCGGCTGGTTCAACTTCTCGATCGAGGTGTCTTCAAAAATCACGAAAAGATTTTGAACACGAATTGTAATTGCTAAGATACGAATGAGGTTTAGGATAAAATCAAGTGGCAAACTTGAAGATTAGTTTAGTTTCATATGTTATAGTCAATATTTTAATTCATTTTACTTGTCCATAGTTAGCAGTCTGTTAGTCCGATTGTCCAATGGTTCATATATAAATTAGATATATATAATGTTTAAATTACTTAATACATATCGTGAACCGTGTACCGGTCTCGGTGTCGATCACAACTCAAAGTATATATATATTTTGGAATCAACTCCGACCCTGTATAGCCAACTCCCACCTTCACGTATAGAGTGTCTACGGTTGTTCCGAAATATATATATAGATGGGTCAATATGATAAGTCGAAACCTTGTATACGTGTCCCGTTATTTAAATGCGTAAATTAAATAAATATATATCATGACCCATGCACCGTGTTGTCTCAGAATTAATCCGACGTATTGCGTACATGTATCCCGACTTAAAAATGCATAAAAGTAAATAACAGAAATTAAATGACGATAAATAAAATTGCGAGAATGTAAATTGCGATAAATTAAATGTTAGCCGGGAACAGTTAGCTAGGAACAGTTAGCGTGGAATCTTAACCATATTTCAATTAATTAATCCGTTTGTTTCTAACAAATTTTATTATATCCAATGTTTTCTTCGTTATGCCACTTGTTGGATTCTGATAGGTAAAAATCCAAATATGAAATTTGAATGAAAATGGTTATTCTGAGGTGAGCGGATACGAATATCGGTGATTATAAGTAGGATAATAGATAATCGTTGAATCAGATTCAAAGAATGTACAGTGTAACTTATTAATGTGAATTTTAAATATTCCTCGGGTACTACCCACCCGTTAAAATATTTTCATCATTAACAGTTCGTACGAGAGAATTTTTAATTACATTCTTTATGAAAATATACTTGCATATATATTTTCATCGGATGTAATCATGGATTTAATGAGTCAATAAGATATTAAACTCATTTGATTTATCGTTAGCACCGGATTACATGTTCTCTAAAACATTAGAGATTACATGATTGCCATGTCGAACGAAGATATATGAGATAAAACGTAAAGCGAAGGTAATCGATATAGAACGATATGTCGAATGAAAATTTAGTAGATAGAACGATACGTAGAACGGTGACTATATTCAAGGTATAGTTTATGACGTTGAGGTTTACGACGCGGTTGTGACTGCTGCTGGTGTTTGTAACCGTCGCACCGTATTTTCCATAGCCATCACGCGAACGCGAAGTTTGTTAACTTATGCTTGTACACCGGAATGATTGGCGATTGAAGCGAGCGGATGTATAAAATTCGGAATATGAGATGGTATGTAATTATGATGAGATATCCGTAAAAAGGGGAAAAGAAATGGTTTCTCGAACAGGTTCATCGGTAAGTGTTTCAGGTTTATCGCCAAAAGGATAATTTAGTGGATGGAAAGGTTCCTTGATGTGAAATGATTTTCGGATGTCGTATGATATTCTAACTATATAGAATATTTATATATATTACCAAAGATTTCATAGACTTCAAAGGAATTTACGGCATATGTCAGGCAAATCTAGG
Source organism: Rutidosis leptorrhynchoides (assembly GCF_046630445.1). Lineage (NCBI taxonomy): Eukaryota > Viridiplantae > Streptophyta > Magnoliopsida > Asterales > Asteraceae > Rutidosis > Rutidosis leptorrhynchoides. The sequence continues at coordinate 234,675,194 of NC_092343.1, forward strand.
ATGCGCTATGATATGAATTTTTGTCTATACACTATCGATGCACTAAATACAGTAAGACGTGTCTAGACTAAAGAATGATAAGCAGGAAATTTTCTAAGGATGATAAGCAGATGATTTCCGACTAGAATGATAAGCAAAACTTTTGACAGGCTGACATAGTCAAAGTCCAGACTCACTAATGTATCCTAACAACTACCAGTTAGACACACTAATGGGTATCCTGGTTCGCTAAGACCAACGCTCTGATACCAACTGAAAGGATCCGAAACTAATCATCCGGACGATGTCCATATTGATTACAAATGAATTACAACAGTTGATAACATCGCGAGGTACTTGACCTCTATATGATACATTTTACAAACGTTGCATTTATTCTAAAAAGGCAATCTATCTTTACATCAAAAATTAATAAACTCGTCTAACATTTCACAATATCCAAAAGACCTATGTTTTCATTTACTTAATAATAGTATTTAATGATCTTCAATGACTCGAATGCAACGTGCTTGTATCATGACTTAAATGGTCCCGAGTAGTATCCTTAACATGAGCTAATGCACAGCGGAAGACTTAATTCATACCTGAGAATAACATGCTTTAAAACGTCAACATAAAGTTGGTGAGATATGTAGGTTTGATGCTAGCAGCGTTATAATAATCCATGGACCACAAGATTTCATATATAATCATTTTAATAAAAATATTCTAAGTGGTTGAGCACTTGGTAACCATACTTAACATTTAATCACGTCGCATATTCCCTTTATTATGAAATCTTACTACACCGTACCAAGTGTAGTCACAAAACGAAGTACTGTGCAACCGTTGAATACTGGTCGTCCAGTCCGGTTGGGGTTGTCAGGCCCGATAGATCTATCAACAGGATTCGCGTTTACAATACCGCTGTAAATAATAGTTACCAAGCTATAGGGAAGTATGCCAGTGGTACAACTCAACGTAGAATATATTTTTCAGTTACTTGTGTCCATAACGTAAAACATTTATAAAAACAGCGCATGTATTCTCATCCCAAAAATATTTAAAGTTCAAAAAGGGACTATATACTCACCTAATGTATTTTGTAGTAAAAATACATATAAAACCATTGATAACTTATAAGGTTGGCCTTCGATTCACGAACCTAATTAATTATATATTTATATATAGATTAATATCTATTCAACAATTAAAGTTAATTTATAGTGTACCACAATCCTAATGCTCGAGACTAATATGTAAAAGTTAACAGAAATTTATTTGACTCAAAATGATTTCCAAAATTTATACATAATTATTTATAGTTAAATATTATCATTTTATATTTTTAAATATTTTTTTTACAACATTTATTAGAATAATTATAATATAACTTATAAAATTTATACTAAAAATGACATTTATAAATATTAATAATATTAACAAAATAATAAATTTATAGTTAATAATATTTTGATATTTTTATAATAACTTAATAGTTTTTGATAAAAAAAATTACTTATTTTAATAATCATAATATAATACTAATAGAAATAATAATAATATTTTTATTAAAAATACCAAAGATGGTAATTTTAGTGTTAAGAATAACAAATTGATAATTTAATAATAATAAAGATCATAATAATAATTTTACAATTTTTGATAAGAATATTAATTAAAATAATCACCATAATGATAGTATTTCGATAATAATAATAATAATAATCAAATAATTTTAAAGATGATTTTAATGACGTCGTAGTAAAATATTCATTTTTAATAATTTGTACAAAAGTTCAATTGACTATAACTTCAATTCCGTCCGTCGAATCCATTCGACATCTAAATGAAAAGTTTATAGTTTTTCGCCACCTTTCCAAAAACATATATATCACATACCTTATTTTAACCACAGGAGTAACTAATTCAGATTCTATCCTAATGTATATTTTGACAAAAATAAATAAATAAACAAGCTTAGTCCTAAATTCTCGAGCACTAGTCAGGGACACATTAAAGTAAATAAAAGTTAAGTTTTGAGTGCTCACGTATCAATATTGAGATTCAATATTGCAGGAAAGTATTTAGACGCAACGGAGATGATAAACACCAGTTTGATTTACGAACAAAACCCCCGATCCATACCCATAACTTTCATAATTATTACCCATAATCTCCTAAAGTTTGTCCCACTCATAAAACCAGTTTTGGGACACTTGGGCAGAACCCCGTCATAGTATTGTGTGAATATTTAATACTAATGACAACTCCTAATCGTAGGATTAACATTATAAAGTTTAATCTTAATCCTTAATAATAATTATAATAAAATTGTTTGATTTTTAATATAAATAATTAAAATAGAAATATATATATACGGAGTATTATTAAAGAAAAGAAACAGATTTTTTTTTTTTAAAAATGAATCAGAAATCGAGTACGCAGTCAGCTTTTATAGACCGAAAGTGGACCCCATGCACCGCGACTCGCGGCCCTTTGTGGTCTTTACCACCGCGACTCGCGCCCCCGTACAGACAGCTGTCCCCCACTTCTTTTATGATCTGCCGACATCCGTTTTATATATATATTTATATTTAATTTAAATATTTAAATTATATAATTAATTAAATAATATATTTTATTTATATTAATGGTAAAAATATAATTTTTACAAAAATTACGTTTACTTTGTCACCTGTCTAATGTCCCGGTTCCGGTTTTCCAGATAAAGTTTCGTGTGTCAAGAAAAATAACACTTTGCGTTTCGTGAGTCGTACTTTTATCAAAATTACTAGGTTTAATTTATAAAAACAATCTTACTAAAAATGTAACGTGACCGTTTGAGTATTGTGGTCATTTACTTGTATAAATTAGAGTTTAATTATTTGTCAAAATATATTTTTAAATTGAAAACGTTTAATATTGTTTTGTAAAATACATATATATATATTTAGTGAACACGTTTTATTAAATATTTGTTTTTATAAAATCACGGACCGTTACATTTATCGTTTAACAAAAGGTTTCAAGATAAATTACGACTTTTAGAATAACGTTAAAACCTTTATTTTATTTAAACGACTCGTAAATATTTTGACAAAAACAGATTCAGACATTTGTAAAATCTTATAATCTTTTACTCTCATCGATAAATATAATATTTTAATATTGAAACCTATTATATCTAATACTTTGTTATCGTTAACTATAAATAAATATATAACACATAAACACCTAAACGTTCGTGAATCGTCAGGCTTGGTCAAAAGAGTAACTAATCATCCAGATATAGATTTGAGGCTTTCTAGACTCAACATTAGGGTTTTTGCTTATCGTGTCGGAAACATATAGAGTTTAGGGTTTAAATTTGGTCGGAAATTTCCGGGTCGTTACATTCTAATTTTGACAAATCAAAATCCAAGTCAAGATTTAACAGAAGACATCACTCTTAGAATTCCTACATCTATCAAAGTCATACTTTGAATTCAAAACTGTGACAGAACATCACTTTTATTCGTAACACTCAGAAATAGATGAAAATCATTTGAGATTCAGGAAGATTTCATCATTTGGATATTGACTATGACAATCTGCATTTAAAACCCTTCGAAATTCCGGAAAACACTACAAACACTGAAAAATTAAGATGATGATCCAACCGCACATTACCCGAAGTCTTGTATCTGAAAAGCTCTCGAAACTAAAGTCGTAGTTTAACACTTACCCGCGTCAAATCCTTTATCATTTATTAACAAAAAACAACATTTCGATTCCTTTTCAAAGCAGCCAATTTTGTCACAGCTTCAGCAAGTCAACTTCGACTTTTCAGTCGGACCAGTCTTATTATAACCCCGATAGATACGTTGCCCTTTCGTCATTGTTACTGGAGAATCTTTCATATTCCACCATATTACCACCAGCGTTTAATCATCTAAAACAAGATTCCTCTAAACCCACCTCGGATTGATAACCAGTGATTCAGATATTATAGCATTAAATGCAGAGGAAACATAAAAATGGTAGATGGTCTAAACGGCCAAAAGTTTGATGATAGAAGATAGTGAGTTGGTAAAGCTCAGAAAAAGAAAGGATTTGATACTGAAAAACGAATTGAGCAAAGTATGAAGGAAGCCGTAGACAAATCACAGAGACTAAATCTGCCTTCAAAGGATTCAAATGATTCAGTGCCTGCTGAAATTGTTAGCAAACACGTTACTCCTTATCCTAAACCTTCACAGACAGATATTCTTCATCATCATCTTACCTTAAATATTATAAGGTATCTTCGTATCTTCCATTATACATATTCTCCATATTTCTGGAAATATTATCACAACTATTCTTATATGAGATCATTTATCTCTCTGTAATATCTGCAACATAAAAGAAACTGTATTAGTTTCTAAATTCTGAAAAATTCAAATATGAATGTTTTTGAAGTAGTGTTGGGAACTGATGCATGGGTTAGTATAATATAATCACACTTGATCAACGTCATTATATTACAGTAATTCATGCTAAGTTTCTAATGGACGTGATGATTCACAGAATATACCGTCATCATGTACCATTTACATGACTCTTACATTCTACTTAATCTCTAAACATATCAAGGAACTATTTCTTGATGATTCGGTCTTTTTCAGGGTATTCTGGTAATTTAACAAATCGGGATTTACCATTGCCCTTTCCTTCTTAGAACAATTACTATATTCCCTCTGAAATCCATACATACGAATTCCGGACCATTACGAGAGCTATTTAATCGCAAGAAGAAGAAACGAAAGGACAAAGCTCCGAAATAGAAATTCGGGGTATAAACCGCAGCAAATAGAAGAAAGCATTAACTATGGATAACGATGACTATAGAAGACAGAAGCAGGGACATCGAAATATAAGGGAAGGTGTAAAATCTAACAACAACCCGAAAATTACAACCCGTATATATCGATGCATATAGCAATGTAAAGACATGGGAGAACTAGAAACACTATAAACCCAAGAGTATAGTAGAAGTAAATAGATTCTTCTGGTGGCAGATTAAAAAGAAGAATGACAGATATGCAAGTTAAGAGGATATCAAGGATCAGGATGGGATGGAGCATATTAACGAATACTTTAAAGTAGAAATTGAGAAAGAAAGAATAGAAGGTGTGAGTTGTAAGGAAATGGAGAGGATGGATTTATAGAAAAATTTTCGACAGAGCAATCGAAGCAGATTATCGCGTTTAATCAAAGAAGATCTGAATCTCCTTAATTACCGAAGAATCAAATCTTAATATGAAGATTTTTCTAAATTCCTTAAATTCCGGAAATCAATCTTGACTATGACACCGGTTAAGTCAAACTTACTTTTATTCATTTTCACTCTTAAGTGATAGCTTCATTCGTGCTCTTCACAAAAACAAATCATTTTATCTATATTAATCAATGATGATAAAACCCTAATTATCAGTTCATATACGTCATGAAAACACTCTTACTGTTAGCCATGACAACCCCTATCAAATTTCGGGACGAAATTTCTTTTAACGGGTAGGTATTGTGATGACTTGGAGATTTCCGAACAAATTTAAACTTTAACCTTTATATATATCCGACACGATAAGCATATCTGTAATGATTGAGTCTCGAAAGTTTTGAAATTATATTCATTTAATTAAATACCCTTTGACCATGCCAAACGATTCACGAACAATTACGTGTAAATAAATATATATATATATATATACATGTGTGCTTATTAGATTGACATATATTATAAAACATTGAACGGATTAGTTGATATGAATATAAGCTATGAGATCTATTTAATGAGGTTGGAAATGTTATCAAGGTATTGAATGAATAATACTTTATACGAACGTATTTGTTCGATGAGATTAAAAGATAATATCAAATGATTGAATTATCGGATACATTGAATTATGATCACGAGTCTCCGTCGTAAGGTCCACTATGATTTAAGAGACTATTACATTTTTAACGGTATTCGGAAATTTAGTGAAATGATGCGCATGCAAGAACGATAGTGTTCTTATCGAGGATTAGTCAAAGGTTGGTGGATGGTTGAATTTCATAACACTTGATTGATAACTTGCAACGTATATAGAACGTGATTATGTATATTAGATATATTAGTTAGGTAAAAGATAGTAACCCTTGTTCATTGATTCGATTTATAAATAGATATTTTAACTAGAGCCTTTGAGAAATTAAAGTAAAGGTTGGCGCATAAATAAGTTATATCAGATTAAGTTTTCGAGCATAACCGTTAGGTGATATAACAATATCTTGTATTCACACGATTTTAATGTTATATATATATTGGTCGTTGAAATATAATTAATTTTGAAAAGTGAAATATTATATTATTGGATAAATATTTCAAACATATGTATTATGTATAAGTTTATAAATTTTAAATGTACATATATTTTATTTTTGTCATAAAACGTTTTGATTTAAACTAATAAGATTAAATATATATTTTGTTATATAACGAGACATCGATTTATAAAAAGAAATGACCAAAACACTCAAAAGATTAAGTTACACTTTGAGTGGGTTAGTTTTTAATTAGTTTAAGTCTAGTTAATAATAAAGGTACATGTCACAAAATGTTTAATTTAAAATAAAATATTTTGATAAACAACGAGTCACTGATTTATAAAAGTAAATGACCACAATGCTCAATTTTATAAGTTACATTTTTTTGTAAGGTAATTTATTGATGAGTAAGTCAAATTATTGATAAAGGTACATGTCGCGTAACGTAAAAGACTAATTTCCTAAACGTATGAAAGTGCGCACGAAAAACCGAAAGTGGTACATGAGTCGTGAGACCACGACCGTTTCATTTTTGTAAAAATTATATTTTTACCATGAGCGTAAATATAATATAATATTTAATTAATTCTAAAGATTTAATATATTATTTATTAAATAAATATATATAAGTATAACATAAAGTGTCGGTAAACAATTTTAGTGATCATGAGCTGTTTTTGGCTCCCATGCACTCGCATGGTTTTGCCACTCAAACCTCATGCACTCGCATTAGGTGGTTAGGTGGTGATGATTGCCGATAAAAATCGAATTCGGGGGTGTAATTCATTTCATCAAGTATTCATATTATTCCGTGTTATATTACTTTATATTATTTATTATATTATTATTATTATTAAGGTTAATATTATTATTATTATTATTATTATTAGTAGTATTTTTATTAGTAATATACATAAAATATTACGGCGAGGTCATGAGCGGGTCATTTCAAGACAAGTTTTATGAGTAGGATAGGGCTAAGGAAATTATGGGTTATGACTATGGAGGTGATGGGTATGGTTCATTGGTATGCCCGTGAGGTCAATTTGGTAGTTATCATCTCCGTTACGTCTACGTACCTTTCCTGCAATATTGAACCTCAATATTGATACGTGAGTACTCCTAATTAAATTTTTACATACTAATAGTGTATCCCTGACTAGTGCTCGAGAAAATAGGATTATGCATGCTTGTACATTTGATATTGCCCTTAGATAGGTTATGTTGAATCTTAAACGTTGTTATACTAGAGATGAGATAAGGTATCAGATATCCATGTCATTGGAAAGCTAGTGAAAAATTAATAACTTTTCCTTTAGATGTCAAAGGGATCTGATGGACGGATTAGAAATTATAGCCAATTGAAATTTTGTAAAAATGATTATTATTATCGTCGTTAATATCGTTGTTCTAATTTTTATCCAATTGTTAATATTATTATTATTATTATTATTATTATTATTATTATTATTATCATCAATAAAAGTATTATCATTAAGAATTGTTATTTTTATAGTTATTATCGTTAATGTTATAATTAGTATTATTATTATTATCACATAAAATAGTTATTAGTAATTATTAATATTATTATAATTAAAACTAATATTAGTAACACTTAATTATTATAAATATTATTATTATCATTAAAATGAACGTGATATAAAAGACGATTTAAAAACTATTAACAAACTGATCAGGAAATAATGAGTATGAGTATCATGATAAAAATTAAATACTGTGAGATAATGAATTACATAAAATTATCGTTCTTATTATTTTTAACATTACTAGTATTACTAAAAATATCGTTAGCATTAAAACTATCTTTTTTATCAAAAATTATCATTTTAATAGAAATGTCATTATTACTATAAAATAATATTATTACTATCATTTTTAAATAAAAAACTATTACTTTAAAGTAATCATAAAAAGTATCGTAAATATTAAAGATATCTTAAATTGAATTATTATTTTACCATATTATTATTTGATTTCTATTAATAAAATAAAAATTATTATTACAAAATAATATTACTTTTAATTATTATTATTATCAATGCTATTTAATCAAATAAAAATGTAATACGAATATTATAATTACCCCAATAGAATCTATCACAATATTTTTAATATTAAATGAACTTTATAAATTTAATACTTAAGATATATAAAAGTATACCTTAATATAAAATTGCATTTATTAATAAATGAATTATATTATTTACTCTATTAAATCTTTTAAAAATATTTTAAATATAAAACGACGATATTTAAAATTATATAGTAATCATTTTTTAAATTTTAGAAATCATTTTGAGTCAAACTAAATTTTATCGACCTTTGCATATTAGACTCGAGCATTAGGATTGTGGTATACTATGACACAACCTAAATTGTTAGACAAAATATTGACCAACATATATATATATATATATATATATATATATATATATATATATATATATATATATATATATATATATATATATATATATATATATAATTAATATAGGTGCGTGAATCCAAGGCCAACCTTACACTTGTTCAATGATGTTATATGTCTTTTTACTACAAAATACAGTATGGTGAGTTTCATTTGCCTTTTTACCCTTTATATTTTTGGGCTGAGAATACATGCGCAACTTTTATAACTGCTTTACGAAATAGACACAAGTATGTGAAACTACTTTCTATGGTTGAATGATCGAATTTGGATATACCCCTTTTAGCTTGGTAGCCTAAGAATTAGGGAACGTACACCCTAATTGACGTGAATCCTAAAGATAGATCTATCGGGCCCAACGAGCCCCATCCAAAGTACCGGATGTTTTAGTACTTCGATTTTAATCAGGTCCGAGGTAGTTCCGGAATGATTAGGGATATTCTATATGCATCTAGTTAATGTCGGTTACCAGGTGTTCACCATATGAATGATTTTTATTTCTGCCGTTTGCGAATGCCGGATTTTGAGATAGTTGTTATGAAAAATGAAATCTTGTGGTCTATTAAAATGATGAAAATCAAATGATTACTAAACTGATGAACTCACCAACCTTTTGGTTGACACTTTAAAGCATGTTTATTCTCAGGTTTGAAAGAAGTCTTCCGCTGTGCATTTGCTCATTTTAAAGATATTTCTTTGAGTCATTCATGACATATTTCAAAAGACGTTGCATTCCAGTCGTGAAGTTTATTAGAGATTATTATTAAGTAAATGACAGATTAGGTCATTTATAGTTTGGATATTATGAAATGGTATGCATACCTGTCAACTTTCGATGTAAATGAAAGTTTGTCTTTTAAAACGAATGCAATGTTTGTAAAATGTATCATATAGAGGTCAAATACCTCGCGATGTAATCATATGTTATTGTATTTGTCCTTATGGATTGGGACGGGTCGTCTCACCAACCGAGTCGCTCAATTGGATGAGCCGTCTGAACGTGTATGCCTGTAGTCAGACTGCACGGGCGTCGGGGGTAAGGGGCGTTGCTGTCTATTAAGAATCTTCAAGCCTAACGCATTTCCCAGTGACATGTCTTATGACAGGGGCGTTTAGGACTAGTGTAATGAATACAAGGCCTCTGCCTATTCATGAGCCAGCATTCCACAATCTCGGCAGAATAACTGATGAAGTCATAGTATGCACTTACTTTAACCTTATCTGAATTACAAATTTTATTGCATTTACTTTATCTATCTTATCAACTAGAAAATCCCAAAAACAAATATTTACTACTCCCTAACTATCTTAGGTAGAATATAGGTTCGATGCTACTGATATCTCAAAAATACGGCCCTAGGTCATACTTCCCTTACTTATAAGGAGTAGTAAGATTTAGGCCCCGCTAAATATAAATTTAAAACAAGTACCCTCTCCCACGAGTGGCTGATTCTGGCGAGCTGCGGCCTGACGACACCGTGCAAATAAAACCGTCCGTTTCGGCCACATCAAAGCCAATCAAATCTTAAACCATTGTCACACAGGACCAACAGGAGGGCATTATGGGCCTCAACTCACAGCAAGAAAAGTCTACGATGCTGGATTCTATTGGCCTACAATTTTCAAAGACGCACACCTTCTTTGCAAATCCTGTGATGAATGTCAAAGGGCCGGAAAAATAAGTCAACAAGATGAAATGCCGCAAAATGTCATTCAAGTATGTGAAGTATTTGACATTTGGGGTATTGATTTTATGGGTCCATTTCCAAAATCTCATAATAATCGCTACATTCTCGTTGCCATTGATTATGTATCTAAATGGGCGGAAGCACAAGCTCTCCCAACTAACGATGCACGAGTTGTAGTCAACTTTTTAAAACGTCTTTTTGCAAGGTTTGGAGCACCGAAAGCTTTAATAAGTGATCGGGGTACTCATTTTTGTAATAATCAACTTGAGAAAGTTCTCAAACGTTATGGAGTAACTCATAAAATCTCAACCGCTTATCATCCACAAACAAGTGGACAAGTTGAAAATACCAACCGAGCTTTAAAACGAATTTTAGAGAAAACCGTAGGATCAAATCCGAAGGAATGGTCCATAAAATTGGAGGATGCACTCTGGGCTTTTAGAACAGCCTACAAAACTCCGATTGGTACCACACCTTTTAAACTCGTTTACGAAAAAGCATGTCACCTTCCAGTAGAAATTGAACACAAAGCATTTTGGGCTTTGAAGACATGTAATCTTGATTTACATGAAGCCGGACGTTTACGATTAAGTCAACTAAACGAATTAGAAGAATTAAGGAATGAAGCTTATGAAAATTCGTTAATCTATAAAGAAAGAACGAAGAGATGGCATGATAAAAGAATCAGAAGTTCAAAAGATTTTAAAGAAGGAGACCGAGTTCTTCTTTTCAATTCACGATTCAAGCTATTTCCTGGAAAATTGAAATCAAGATGGTCTGGACCATTTATAGTCAAAAGAATTTTCCCATACTGAACAATAGAATTAATAGATTCAAATGGGATTGAATTTAAAGTTAATGGTCACAGAGTTAAACATTACATACATGGTCCTAAGGAAGTTGACAATGAAGTTAGTCATAATTTCATCACCAAAGAAAACCCTCAAAATGAAAACATAAATATGTTATCAACAACATATGAAAAACAAAAATCTGAAGAAGGGGAAGCTTCAAACTGGAGTGATGAAGAAGAATTTCTATACAAACCACCCATTCTAAGAAATAAAGAAAAATGTGAACAAAAAGTGGAAGAGCCAAGAAAAGATCACCCGAATAAGGTTAACAAACCAACAGTACCTACTAAAGTGGGAGATCCAGGTGAATTTATCATTTTTTGTTTACTTAATGATGGTGCTATGTATAATAGACTCGCAGATTTAGGAGCAAGTGCAAATGTTATGCCACTTTCCTTACACAAAAGATTAGGTGTGGGTAAATTAAAACCAACCAAAATAAGTGTTCAATTATTCGACCAAACTATTAAACACCCGGTTGGAATAGCAAACAATTTACTTGTTAAAGTGGGAAGTTTGACCTTTGTTGCAAACTTCATAGTTATTAATATGGAGGAAGACCTCAATATTCCTCTAATTTTAGGTCGCCCATTTTTAGCAACCACCGACGCGTTCATTGATGTAAGAAACGGTAGAATAACACTTAGGGATGGTGATAAATCAGTCACCTTTGTGAACAAAAAGTTTAGACCTCCACCAACCAAAACTGTTGAACCAATAAAAATGCCTAAGTGTGGGGAAGATGAAGAAACACCTATTGAGGAACCGATAACAAAGAACCCCGATGATGATACGAAATTAGATAAACCCATTTTTAATAGTGCAACGAAGAAACTTTATAAACGGATTCAAGATGCTAGAAATAAGGGGAATTTTAAGTTATGTAACCGATTAATATCCAATTCATCGCCTGAAGAAAAAGCGATGTTAGTTGAATATGTGAATGCATCGGAGGAAATCACCAACTGGCTTAGAACAAAAGTCAGTGATAGGCAAGTTGTTGATAGTCCAATTGAAGATAATGAAGTTAATCACAATTTCAATACCACAGCTAATTAAGTATGGGGAGAATTAAGTCTTTTTAAGGATAATATGAATTTCTGTTAGAGTTAGATTGTCTGTTTTCGTTCTCGAAAATGGAACCCGATTGGTCTTTCCCTAGCAGACCCTAAAGAACTAGTCTTCTCCCCCCATTCTGAATTTTTTATTTCTTTTAGGTTTTACAAGATGAAGAATTCCTTTGATCTAAACCATGGTCTACTACTACACGCTATGATTACTAAACGTAATAATGACGTACTCCCGAGTGAACTGGTATGCTTAATAAGAGGCAAAATGGACATAGAAAGAAAAGAACTCAGGAACAATCATAATAAAATGCATTTTGGTAGAGGAAAATCAAAATCCGCAGCAAAAAGAAGAGGATGACACCTTGAAAAATGTTACAAATGCGGAAAATGGTCACATGAAGGGAAATGTTCAAACAATCAGACACATTCCAATACCGAGTTCGTTACTTTATGCAGAGAAGGACCGTACGTATGTCTAGACGAAAACTTATTAAACGCTCGCGGATACGCTTATGTAGCTATGGAGAACCAAATCGAAAGACTCTCCTATGAGTCAGCTAAAGCAGGTCACTGAGAATTCCATCTAGCAGGTAAGTATGTACAGTTTTTATTTTTATTTTTACTGCTTTTAACCTTTTGAAAATAAACGTTGAATCGTTCGCTATAAAGTATTAAATTGATATTTAATAAAATTAGGCATAAGCCGAAATTATTGATATCATACAAAAATTTAATGCATCACCGCGAAATTTACCGTTTATTCATAAGGTATAAATATCTTTAATCAATCAAACCAAAATATTTCAAAAATTCATCATGAGTAAAACTAGGTTAGGGAACCAAAATTACTTTACCCAAAAGAGGGGCGTATATTTTTGATAATATTTGATTGATTAAAGTGGGATAAAAGACCAAAAAGATTTTTAATTTTATTTTCACCTTGTTTTTAAAATTAATATATAAACATTAAATTAATATTATAAATGTTTTTATATAAATATCTTTAAGTTTTTAAATATTTTATAAAGTGATATTGAATATAAGTTTATAAAATTAATGATATAATACATTTTTAATCTTTTAATATGAATTTTTAATTTTATGTATTTAAGTTTGTGTGAATTTAAAAACAAAAATTTACTTTATTTCATTAAGTTAAAAATATGAGATTTAAAATTCGTCGTGAGTTGAAAACTAGGACGTTGAGCCGAAATTGCTTTACCCAAGGGCGGGACGAGAATTTATTATCATTATTTTTGATCTTATTCGATTTAAGGTATGTCAAAAACATAAAAAAAAAAACCTGAAAATCTTTACTTTTAAAACCGCGCTTCAAAAAGACAAATTTTAAAATTTTGTCGAGGGACGGACTAGGGCATCGTTCCGAAATGCCCTCATCCTAAAAAGAAACAAAATTTTTAAAATTTAAATTAATTTTATGTTTTAAGTAGTATAAGATTTTTATATATAAAAAAAAACAGCGCGACTCGCGGAGCTTTTAAGGGAGTATGACCGCAACTCGCGGAGCTTTTTAAAACCAGAAAAAAAATAAAAGGGATCGACTGATCAGACAGTCCCCAACATAACACACAAACACCCATATTTACAGCGAAAATACCCGAAAAATACCCAAAAACTCATCTCAAAATCGCATTTTAACACCGTTTTTCATCAAATCTTTCACTAAAAACATGTTGAGAAGGATGTTTTCAAAGAATTACTTAAGGAAACAGGTAAATTTCTACATCAAAACACCCATTAAATCCGAATTATTTTAGTGTTCTTGAGCTATTTTTCTTAATTTGATTTTTGTTAATTTTTATTGTATTTAGTGTTAAATTTCTTGTGTATTATGCTTGTATAACCTAGATTGATGCTATTTAACATGATTAGAAGCCTTAAACTTCAAATTTTTAAGAATCTAGGGTTTGTGTTCTTGAGCAATTTGGGGCTTTTTGATATAAACAAGTTATGGCCGATTTTTGTCATGAATTATTGCTAAATTGAGTAGTGTAACATGTTTAGGTAGCTAAATGATCCAAACTTTGAGCCTAAACATGATTTTTCAGAATTAAAGTGGACTTTTTAAGTCTAAAATTCATGAACTTGATTAATTTGATGTAAATGTCATTTGAAACTTGTTTAATTACTAGTAATGATTATTTTGACATGTTATTTGAGTTGAATGCTTATAAACTTGGTGAACATTTTCGTATATACCTATTTGAAAAAATGTAGATTTGATAAAAATATGAAAATGAGCATGAGTTTGATATGAATTGAACATGTCATTGTAGTTGTTTCAAGTTATTATTTTGCTAACACTAATGCATATTTGGATGCACAATTTTTGTGTTTAATGTGTTTTGCAGAATGAAAGGGGTGAATCTTCATCCCAAGCTCGCTTTGCTCCTCCTGAAAATGCAAATCAACAGGATATTGATAGAATGTACAAACAAGATACACCTCATCCGATTATAACATTTTCAGATTTGCACGTGGAACGATTGCACCCAAACTTAAGATTGGACAGACATTGGATAGATTATCCAAAATACCAAAGAGCCTTACACACTCTTCATTCAAAGGCTGTTGAAGTACCTAGGGTTATAGATTGGGAACCGTTAGAAGCCGTAGGATTGGCCGAACGGATTAGAGAATTACTTACGCAAAGGTATGGTAATTCCACTTTTGATGACTGGGTACGATTATTTAGCACACGTAGGTTTGTATATAAAGTTTGGTGTGAAGAATTATTATGTAGTATAGAAATAAATGATCGGGTAGCTACTTTGACCGATTCGACTTTTATTAGATTTTTGTTAGGAGGTTCGATGCGTTGCATGTCTCTACTAGACATGGCTCGGGCTTTATGTATATATACGCCCGAGGAGCTCGCATCTGCTGATTGTCAAGGGTTGATATTGAATGGTAGGAGAATAGATGAAAATTTTGATATGCATGAGGTATGGAGTCAAATGACTAGCCATCACCGGTTTAAAGGGGGAGATTACTCTTATACGGATATAGATAGAGCCGAGTTAAGAGTAATTTACAGATTTTTAGCTAATTCGATTACACAGAGGGGTAAAAACAAGGAAAAGGTAAATGAGCAAGATTTATTTTACCATATGTGTATTCGAGACCCACAAAGCGCTGTAAGTATACCTTATTGTGTGGGTTATTATTTATCAGCTATAGTTAGGGGTTTGAGACCGAACAGTATAATAGGAGGTGGTATATTTGTTACATTGATTGCTGAGTATCTCAATGTGGATATAAGTCGGGGGGGGGGGATTATTAGAAGAAGAACCAGAACCCCGCGATACGATTGGTTTAAATGTTTATCATGGTGCTAAGGTCTTGAAAAGGCGAAATAACAGGGCAGTACCATATGTTGGGAGACATCCACAGGTTGAGAGAGGTCAACAGCAAGGTAATGTGGGAGGAGGAAATGAAAATCAAATGTTGCAAATGTTTATAGCTTCACAAGAATATGAAAATATCGAGTATTTGAAGATTGGCAAGAACATCAAAACCACATCAATGCTTATTGCCAATATGCAGGTATACACTATTTTCCTACTCCGAAGCCTGTATTTCCTCCCTGGTCTATAGAGATACAACCACCGTATCCTACTTATAACCCAGCTGAAGCATTTCTTAACACATACGGTTATGCATGGAACCCATTTTGGTATCAAAATCAACCCCAGTCTCCTTAGTTTTATTTATTTTATTTTTTTTGTAATGTTACTACATTTAACATTTATGTTTGTATTGTAATAGTTTTTATAATTTTATAACTTTTATTATTAGATTTTAATAATTTTTGAATGTGGGGTGATATACCCAACTTCAAAAATATGTATATATATGTTTGCAGTTTATCTTATGTACACAACAGGGTAAAACAACGCGTTTTCAAAGACTGGCATTAAGTTCAGCAAAAGCAACTAATTTTGACGACAAGATGCAAAATATATGTGAAATAACAACAAGATAGAATGAACAAATGATGTGCACCATTTATCATTCAACACAAAGAACAATATGTTTGGAAACTTTGGTAAAATTTAATCATTTTTCTATGCTAATCACCCTCAATAATTTAAATTGTTTTTGATTTCTTGCAAATGAGGGCATTGCAAGATCTTAAGTGTGGGAAGGGGTTAAATTCTTTCGGATTTTAAAATTTTTTTTGATTTAAACACTTGGTTACCATTAAAAATACTAGTAACGCAGTAGTTGTATTAGAATCTAGTACTCTCTGATAACAAAGAACAGCCCTAGTCTTATATACTGACTACCCACTTCTAGTAAAATTTTTCAAAATTTTCAACTAAATGAATTCAAAATCATGTTTATACATATTTATGATCGATGAAAACTAGGTGTTAATACCGAAATTGTCGTTACCTCGGAAAGGACATAAATTGAGAAACAACCCAAAACGTTAGAATTCATTTAAAATGGAATAGAAGAAAATAAAAAGGCAAAGAAAGGATAATAAAAGCCAAGTGTGGGAAAACTTTACCAAGTTATTCAAAACATATATCACATTTTTTTGTACAAATAACTGAAAAAACTTTTGTTTTGGAAGATAATTAACTATTTTACCCAATGAAAGAAAAGAAGAAATGGATCTACACGATGAATCAATTCCATCAATTAAAGGAAGTAAAGTCTTCCGAAAAAGACACGCGCTTCTTGATTTAGGTCAAGAAGTTGTCGTCCAGACCAGGTGTAGGTTGACGAAAAATCTAGAAAAATCATCTCTAAAATCAGGAGGAAATCCACGGACCTCAGCATCAAACAGGGTCGCCAAGTGGTCAAATTTATCCTAACAATGAGAAGGATTTATCTCGTACAATGGGGGGGCACCGTGCAAATTAGCTTGATAAGACTAATGAATCAGATCCCCAGAAAAAGGATAATCTCCTTAAAGATTAAAAATCAGCTTTTAAGACTGATATTACTCAATCCTTGAGATTGACCTTAAAGATTGAGAATTCAAACTCATGGAATTCGATGATATCTAAACTCGAGCTTGAACGAGAAAATATTTTGAACAAAATTATAAACCATTTGTTTTCTGAAAACCCATTTTCAATGCGTTCATTACCATTGAACGTAAAATCCTAGGAATTCACCTAGAATTCATTAGGTCACCTGAACCAAATCGGGTGTCAACCGTAAGAACGGTTGTTGCATAGCATGGTCGGAGATAGGACCTTGTGCCAGACCGAAAAATTATAGGATGATCTTTACTATTGCTCATACCAAGGATAGTACTAGCATCCGACACGTTAAAAGACCATAATCATCTGCATGTCACGGGACATTGCCTTAACAGTTTCTTGTTCATCGCTTTCCTTTACAACCGGACGGTAGTTTACCGAAAGGTAATATACGGAACAAGTAAACTGGATATGTGCTTTCCGATACAGGGATAGCAGTGGATTACACGAACCTAAAAGTTTTTAGCCAAAATATTGTTCCACAAATATATTTTGCAACACTGATGGTAGATCAAATCAGAAAACTTGTCTAGGTAAAATCTAGCATGAATTTTCAAAAGATCAAATGTTTTCATAAAGATCCAATTTCCTTAAGGATCCAAATTTTTATAGTCATGTGGTACTGTAAATCGCCTTTCAAATGCGCACTTTGCTTTGGAAACCGAAAGTAAATCGGCTATTTGATTGAAAGTGTCGTTGACCTAAACCCGAGGCAACTGTGGATGACACACCCACCTTTAACCATATCGTTACTATCATTGTTCATACCGCCGTATTGAATTCACTGATGTACAAAGTGTGAAGAATAAAGAAGTGATTCAAGTATTTTTATTTCAAGACTATATTGCTTGAGGACAAGCAACGCTTAAGTGTGGGAATATTGATAATGCTAAAAATGAACATATATTTTATAGCATTATTCCTCAAGAAAGACAAGATTTTAGTTGCAATTGTTCTATTTACAAGGGATATTTGTTTAAAATATTAAAAGGTGAAGACAAAAGACAGATTCGACAAATTGAAGACGGAAAGGTCCAAAAAGCTAAAAAGTACAAGCTACAATCAAAAAGGTTCAAATTAATGATGAAGAACGTCTAAAAATGACAAGATTACAAGTTACAAACCGCAAAGTACACGATATAAAATTGTACGCAAGGACGTTCGAAAATCCGGAACCGGGACATGAGTCAACTCTCAACGCACGACGCAACGGGCCGAAAATTACAAATTAATTATGTATATAAATATAATATAATATATAATTAATTATATAAATTATATATTTATATTATATTTATATTTAAAAATTATGTCGGCAAGTAAGAGTCCAAGGATGAGCTGTAATTCCTTTCTCCGCGACTCGCGGCAAATGATGAAGAAAACCTCCGCAACTCGCGGAGGTCCCTGGGACCAAGACGTCTATAAAAGCCAGCGAAGTTTGATCGTTTTAGATATCCTAAAAAAAAATCTAATCTATCTCTCTATCGTAATATTAATATAAATATAATAATAATAATTTTAATTTTAATTCTTAATTATAATAATAATAAGATTATGATAGAGAATATTTTGAGTGTATAAGTCGAAATTCTGTCCGTGTAATACTACTCTATTATTAATCATTGTAAGTTATGTTTATATTATTTTCATTAATGTCTAGTAGCTAAGCCGTTATTATGCTTATTTAATACCGAAGTAATCATGATGTTGGACTAAAAATACTAAAAATGGGGTAATTGGACTTTGGACCATAATTGGGGTTTGGACAAAAGAACGACACTTGTGGAAATTAGACTATGGGCTAAATGGGCTTTATATTTAATTAACGATACCTCGTTAATTTTCTATAAAGGTTATGATTTTATGTATCTATAAATATCCATATATGCTTAATCGGACACGGTGGGCGGGATATTTATAAGTACAAATTATTGTTCATTTGACCGGACACGTGGATGGATTAATAGTCACTGGACTCATTAAAACAGGGGTGGATTACATTCAAGGGTAATTGGTGTAATTGTTAACAAAGTATTAAAACCTTGGAATACACGCAGTCGATAACCTGGTGTATTCATTAAACAAAGTATTAAGACCTTGTTACAGTTCGAGTCCCCAATTAGTTGGAATATTTGACTTCGGACATAAGGACAATTTGACGAAGAACCTCGCACTTATAATTATGACCGTTGGACCATTATGGACAAAACCGTATGGACACATTAAATAATTCAGGACAAAGAACAATTAACCCATCGGACTAAACTAAAATCAAAAAGCCAAACATCATGATTACGGAAGTTTAAATAAGCATAATTCCTTTATTTTCATATTTAATTGCACTTTTAATTATCACACTTTAATTTCTGTCATTTTAATTATCATTTATTACTTTACGCTTTAAATTAAGTTGTATTTATTTTTAATATTTTGCATTAGGTTTTAACTGTTATTTAAGTTTTAAAAATCGACAAACCGGTCATTAAACGGTAAAACCCCCCTTTTATAATAATAATACTACTTATAATTATTTTATATAAAAACTTAATAATATTGTGCGCGTTAAACTTCTCGAGCTTTCCCTGTGGAACGAACCGGACTTACTAAAAACTATACTATAATACGATTAGGTACACTGCCTATAAGTGTTGTAGCATGGTTTAAGTATATCCACTCGATAAATAAATAAATAACTTGTGTAAAATGTAGCATATTTAATAGTATTTTGGAACAAAATTAATACTATTTCTAGCTTGATTAGT
The DNA here is from genome assembly GCF_046630445.1 of Rutidosis leptorrhynchoides. Lineage (NCBI taxonomy): Eukaryota > Viridiplantae > Streptophyta > Magnoliopsida > Asterales > Asteraceae > Rutidosis > Rutidosis leptorrhynchoides. The sequence continues at coordinate 234,695,350 of NC_092343.1, forward strand.
TGCCGTATCACCCAACCCTTTCGTATAACAGCAGTACGAGGATAGTTAATCTACAAGCAAATATGCCCCGTATTATTATATTAAATGTGTCATAACCCGTCCTTAACCATAAGAACGAGTTAGATAACGTATGATTTCATTGCGAGGTATTGACCTCTATATGCGACATTTTTAAAAGAACAAATGCATTTATTTTACATTACAAACCATAACTCTTATTTTAATACAAGCTTTAGACAATAAAAAGATGATTATCGTTTAGCGATAATCTTATACTTACAAACTTTACATGTGATGATAACAATACGATTTCTAGCATATTTTACAATACAACTCCTCGGATATGCAGTTTTGTTTTTGACACAAATATGCGTACGCAAGATCTTGCTTAAATTCAACATGTTGCAGCGGAAGCTTTTAGTTATCACCTGAGAATAGACATGTTTAAAACGTCAACATAAAGTTGGTGAGATATAGGTTTAATGCCAGCAGCGATATAAATATAGACCACAAGATTTCATATGTAAACATTTTAATAAAAATATTCTAAGTGGTTAAGCACTTGGTAACCATACTTAACATTTAATCACGTCGCATATTCCCTTTATTATGAAATCTTACTACACCGTACCAAGTGTAGTCACGAAACGAAGTACTGTGCAACCGTTGAATACTGGTCGTCCAGTCCGGTTGGGGTTGTCAGGCCCGATAGATCTATCAACAGGATTCGCGTTTACAATACCGCTGTAAATAATAGTTACCAAGCTACAGGGAAGTATGCCAGTGGTACAACTCAACGTAGAATATATTTTTCAGTTACTTGTGTCCATAACGTAAAACATAAAATACATGTATTCTCATCCCGAAATACTTAGAGTTTAAAAGTGGGACTATATACTCACTTTTGTCTTGAAGATATGTAATTTCAACTTGGTCTCCGATTGATATCACGAACCTATCCATATATAATATATCAATACCTTTTCTTTTTAAACAATCGTCACATATATATACATATAATACTTTTAATACTTTTAATAATTCCTTAGTCCGTAGTTAGCAGTCCGATGTTAGTAATTCAATTTTAATGGTTCATATTTAGGTGTTTAATAAATAAATAAAACCCCCATCGAAATAAATAAAACCCCATCGTATTTGTATTGGTCGGGATTAATCTTGACCCACGGTACCGGTGTTGTCAAATGACGTGTTGCGTACATAAAGTACCGGTGTTGTCAAATGACGTGTTGCGTACAATCATGGGATCTTATGATTAATCTTCTCGTATTGTTTACGGGTGATCCTGAAATATATAAAATTAAATTATGAGTACATATATATAAAATATCATGTTATTTTAAAAAGATGTGATTTATTTAATTTTTCTCCAATTATCTTCGTGGCTAAACTAGTTTTGGATATCCGATTTTGTTTTGGTCATAGTTTCTTCGTTACAACTCCGTTTTCGATGGTTCAACTTGCCTCTTCCTTGGATCGAGTCCTTCTTTAAGAATATGAACTGTAAATACCTTAGTTTGTATTCGAAATCACAGGTCATAGGTCAAACTTTGGTGAAACTTATGAAGTTGATCATTTTCCCTTATGCAAACAACATTAATTGATTATTTTTCTAAAAATACTTATACTTTGAGTTAAATCATGAAATTTTTATGTGTTAATATATTCATAGTAAATATCAATTTTTCCAGAAAATAAGTCTCCAATTCAAAGTTCAAGATAGTTTTTAAGTATCCAACCCAAAACAGCCCCCGATTACACTTCGACGTCGTAAAATCAGTTTTTAAGGTGTTCTTTGAAAAACCAAGTTATACCTTGTTAAATTAACATATCTTTATGAAATATTACAGGTCTTGAAGTATTTTAAAAGTTAAGTTAGAAGGATCTATTTAGTTTGCAAACAAGTTTGAAAACATTCAAACTATGTTCTTATTGTTTAAAATTTTATACCATAAAATAAGATAGCTATATATATATGAATCGAATAAGGTTATGAACAAAGTTACTACCTTAAGTTACTTGGACAAGATTGCTGTAAAATAGGAGTAAAAACCTAGAACCAAAAGAGTGGTGGAGTTGGATGAAAGATTGGAAGTAAACTTGTGTTCTTGGAAGGATTCTTGAAGTGTTTTTGTAAGGGTTTTCTTATGGTGATTAAGTGATGTTTTTGAAGCTAGATCTTCATGATTGTGAGCTGAGATGGTTAAGGTGTTTAAGGCTCATAAGTGTGTGTGTATTTAGCTAGAAAATTGAAGTAAAAATGAATCAAAGTGATGATCCCCCCATGGTACTTAAAAACGTGAATCAAAGGAAACAAGGACAAGATTTTAGGTTGTTCTTTTGTGCAATTTGTCATACTTGCTTCCAAATTCAATTACCTTATACCTAGGGCATGAACAAGGACTGGTTGGTGGTGATTTGATGTGTATATACCAATAGTAAATACGTATAGAAGCTAGGTATGATACGGGTACATATACCGTAGATATACGTATAGAAATCTTGTGAAAAATGGAATGAGAATTCAAATATAGCTATCTTTTGTGAATATACTTATATTGTTTTATGTATTTAAATCCTTAAAAAGTGATTAAATATATTACTTATACGATATATGTATAAACATTATAGGTCATAAGTATTTATGTCAAATAACGTTACGTATGGTTATTGTTTTGAAAAACTTAAGTTAGTAGTTTCAAAATATACTTATAACTTATTGTTATTAATACAAAATGAGATATTAAAACATTCTTAAATCATGTTAAATATGTATATATACATATATATACACAAACGTATAATTATCATATGTTATATAGTTCGTGATATCATCGGTCAAACTAGACGGTTAAACGTTGTGTAAAACTCTTTTCAAAAACATAAGTCTCAACAATTTGGATTGCTTATCATGTTGGTAAGGTTTAATTTATGTAAATATTAATCTTATAAGTATAAATTGATCGAAAAAGTCCGGGTCATTACAGTACCTACCCGTTAAATAAATTTCGTCCCGAAATTTTAAAATTGTACCTATTTTGCGTCATCGGAAAACAGATGTGGGTACTTTTGTTTCATTTGATCCTCTCGTTCCCAAGTAAACTCGGGACCTCTTCGAGCATTCCAACGAACCTTAACGATCGGTATGTTGCTCTGCTTGAGCCGTTTAACTTCACGATCCATGATTTCGATTGGTTCTTCGATGAATTGTAGTTTCTCGTCGACATGGATTTCTTCAAGAGGAATGGTGAGGTCTTCCTTTGCAAGACACTTTTTAAGGTTTGAGACGTGAAAGGTATTATGTACTCCAGCTAGTCGTTGCGGTAACTCGAGTCGATAAGCTACCGGTCCAATGCGTTCGATAATCTTGAACGGGCCTACGTACCTTGGGTTCAGTTTACCCCTTTTTCCGAAACGTATTACACCTTTCCATGGTGACACCTTTAACATAACCATGTCCCCGATCTGAAACTCTAATGGTTTCCTTCGGACATCGGCGTAACTCTTTTAGCGACTACGGGCTGTTTTCAATCTCTCCTTGATTTGTACTATCTTCTCAGTCGTTTCGTGTATGATCTCGGGACCAGTTAATTGTCGATCTCCTACTTCATTCCAAGAGATAGGAGATCTACACTTCCTTCCATACAGTGCTTCGAATGGTGCAGCTTTAATGCTCGCATGATAACTATTATTATACGAGAATTCTGCTAACGGTAAATACTTATCCCATCCGTTTCCAAAATCGATCACACATGCCCTGAACATGTCTTCAAGAGTCTGGATTGTTCTTTCACTCTGCCCGTCAGTTTGCGGATGATATGCGGTGCTCATATCCAAACGAGTTCCTAAGGCCTCTTGTAATGATTGCCAGAACTTTGATGTAAATCTACTATCACGATCGGATATAATGGAAATAGGTATTCCATGCCTTGAAACAATTTCCTTCATATACAATCGTAATAGTTTCTCCATTCTATCCGTTTCCTTTATAGGCAAGAAATGTGCAGACTTGGTGAGACGATCAACAATCACCCAAATGGTGTCGTATCCCCAGGCAGTCTTTGGTAACTTCGTGATGAAATCCATGGTAATACCATCCCATTTCCATTCTGGGATTTCTGGTTGTTGAAGTAACCCTGACGGCTTCTGGTGTTCTGCTTTGACCTTGGAACAAGTTAAACATTCCCCAACATATGTTGCAACGTATGTCTTTAAGTTAGGCCACCAATAATGTGTCTTAAGATCTTGATACATCTTTCCAACTCCAGGATGTATCGAGTATCTTGTCTTATGTGCCTCATTCAATATCAACTTCCTTAATCCACCCAACTTTGGTACCCAAATACGATTTGCAAAATATCGAATTCCGTCTTCCCGTATAACGAGTTGCTTCTCATACTTCTTCATTATTTCATTTCCTATATTTTCTTTAGTAAGTGCTTCTTGTTGAACTTCTTTGATTTATGAGTTGAGATTCATGCGAATTTTTATGTTCATCGCTCGTACTCGAATTGGTTCTCGTTCCTTTCTGCTTAGTGCATCAGCCACCACATTCGCTTTCCCGGGATGATAACGAATTTCACAATCATAGTCGTTTATTAACTCGACCCACCTACGTTGCCTCATGTTCAGCTGTTTCTGATCAAAAATATGTTGAAGGCTTTTATGATCAGTAAAAACAGTGCATTTAACCCCATACAAGTAGTGTCTCCATATCTTTAATGCAAACACGACTGCTCCCAGTTCTAGATCATGCGTCGTATAATTCCGCTCGTGAATCTTCAATTGTCGGGATGCGTATGCAATAACTTTCTTCCGTTGCATAAGAACGCAACCAAAACCTTGTCGCGAAGCGTGACAATATATTTCAAAATCATCGTTCCCTTCTGGTAACGATAAAATAGGCGCCGTAGTTAACTTCTTCTTTAGTAATTGAAATGCACTCTCCTGCTCAGATGTCCATTCATATTTCTTCCCTTTTTGCGTTAACGCTGTCAACGGCTTAGCTATTCGGGAAAAATCTTGAATAAACCTTCTATAATAACCGGCTAAACCCAAAAATTGGCGTATCTGCGTTGGTGTCTTAGGAGTCTCCCATTTTTCAATGGCTTCAATTTTTGCTGGATCAACCTGAATTCCTTTGCTACTAACAACGTGGCCAAGAAATTGCACTTCTTTCAACCAGAAAGCACATTTAGAAAATTTAGCATATAGCTGTTCTTTTCTTAACAACTCTAATATCAACCTTAAATGCTGCTCATGCTCTTGCTCACTCTTGGAATAGATAAGAATATCATCAATGAAAACGATAACAAACTTATCTAAATACGGACTACAAACTCGATTCATGAGGTCCATGAATACAGCTGGCGCATTTGTCAACCCAAACGGCATGACCAAAAATTCGTAATGACCATAACGTGTCCGAAAAGCAGTTTTCGGAATGTCCTCTTCTTTGACACGTAATTGATGATAACCCGATCTTAGGTCGATTTTCGAATAAACACATGATCCTTGCAGTTGATCAAATAAGTCATCAATTCTCGGTAGTGGATACCGATTCTTGATAGTTAACTTATTTAATTCACGATAATCTTTACACATCCTAAAAGATCCATCTTTCTTCTTAACAAATAAAATTGGAGCTCCCCATGGTGAAGTACTTGGTCGTATGAATCCACGGTCCAGTAATTCTTTTAACTGACTTTGAAGTTCTTTTAACTCGGACGGTGCAAGTCTATATGGAGCACGAGCCACTGGTGCAGCTCCTGGTACTAAATCTATTTGAAATTCTACAGATCTAAATGGAGGTAATCCCGGCAACTCTTCCGGAAAAACTTCAGGAAAATCTCTTGCCACAGGCACGTCGTTGATGCACTTCTCTTTTTCTTTCTTTTCGACTTTATTAATATGTGCTAGAATAGCATAACATCCCTTTTCTAAACACTTCTTGGCTTTCAAACAGCTAATAAGTTTTAGCTTTGAATTACCCTTCTCTCCATAAATCATCACCGGCATTTTATCCTTACCAGGAATGCGAATTGCCTTCTTGGCACACACAACTTCAGCTCCTACTTTGTACATCCAGTCCATGCCGACTATTACATCAAAACTTCCTAATTCTACGGGTATCAAGTCAATTTTAAACGTTTCTCCGGCTAAATTTATTTTACAATCACGACAAATTTTATCGGCTTTAATTAGTTTACCATTAGCTAACTCAATCATGTACTTAGCATCTAGAGGTAATGATGAACAATTCAATTTAGTGTAAAAATTTCTACACACATAACTTCTATCGGCACCAGTATCAAATATAATAGATGCTGATAAGTTATTAATGGTAAACGTACCCGTAACAAGCTCCGGGTTTTCACGTGCCTCTCTAGCATTAATAATAAATGCTCTCCCACGTGCAGGTCCGATATTCTTCTCTGGATTCGGGCACTGGCTCTTATAGTGACCTTGTTTTCCACACCCAAAACAAGTAACGGTAGCCAAAGCAGTTCTATTTGCATTGGTGGCAGGAGTCTTGGTACCATTTGTATTTGTAACGAGAGCCCTACAATCTTCAGCAAGATGACCCTTTCGATTACATTTGTTACATACCACATTACAGTAACCAAAGTGATGTTTGTGGCATCGGTTGTATAAAGGATTTTGTCCTTTGTAACCAAAGCTTGAACCACTACCCGCACCTCGCGTGGTTTCTTGTTTCTTAATGGATTGTTGTTGATTACCTCGATCATAATTTCCATTCCACTTTCTTTTGTTACCTGATACATTTACATCAGTATTGGATGCTTTCTTATCCAAGATGACCTGATCCATTAGCTCGTTTGCCATGGTTATAGCTTCATGAATTGTCTTAGGTTTCGATGCTGTAACGTTTGCCTTGACCTTTTTGGGCAAACCATCTTTGTACATTTCAATCTTCCGTTCTTCGGTTGGAACCAATTCAGGACATAGCAAAACTAATTCCATGAATCGCTGATTGTAGTTGGTGATTTCAGTACCAACAACCTTCAGGCTTCGTAATTCATCTTCCAACTTCCTAACCTCGTTCCTTGGACAATATTCGTTGATTAACATTGTTTTGAATTCTTCCCATGGAGTATCATAAGCTACATCTCCTCCTACAACCTTTACATAATTTTTCCACCACGTGAGTGCACTATCTTGTAAAGTGCACGATGCATACTTGGTCATGTCCTTTTCAACACAACCACTGATTTTAAACACAGTCTCCATCTTTTCTATCCACCGGGTTAAACCGATCGGTCCTTCCGTTCCACTGAATGATGAGGGCTTGCAAGCTTGAAAAGTCTTGTAGGTGCATCCTACACGAGGATTTGGGTTAACTGCAGCAGCTCTTGCAGCTTCGACCCATAACATTCTGTTGTTCACTCGTTGGTTGATGAATTCCTCGACTTCTTGTTCCGTCATTCGATTCAATCGCGCCATTTCCTAATGAAAGAAAATAATTATTCACATGGAATATTATAGATGTAGTGTGTATTTATAGTACATTATAGCTTGTTAATAATATGAACCAGGTATTATTATAAAAGCCTTTTCTTCTTATTAGCGTTTTATAATTATATCTAGGGTAATATCTACCCGTTAATGTTCATACTTAATAGCTTAGTACAGAACCAATTACTACAATCTAAATAATACTTAACCATGGAAAATTATTGCATTTCATACTTCACTATTTTACATATGCTTATCTTACATCGAACATTAAGCAAACCACACTAATAATATTATACAAAATATTATATGATCCCATGGTTTAATACGGCAGCGCATCGTTTGGTCTATTTTCTAGGACGTTTAGGTTCAATGAATCTCCTAACGCTTATCCTAGCTGTCTGCCTATATTTTGGCTGTGGGACTGAAGAACTGGATGTCGGGATAGAACGAATAGGAATAGCGAGAATATGGGTGGTAGTGTCTAGTGGAGTTGGTGCCACATCATCCTTACTAAAATCGGGATTTGAATTTTCTAATTCATTAGCCTTTCGTTTCTTTCCTAGTTCGAACTTGTCTTTTGTAATTTCCTGTATTTCTTCCTCGGGTTCACTTTCCTCCTCGGGTTCACTTTCCTCCTCGGGTTCACTTTCCTCCTCGGGTTCACTTTCCGGGTTCCTTATAGTTGGTTCATCCAGAATTTGTGAGTCTTCCCCAAAGATATCATTTTCGTCATCGGATAGGTTAATGACTGGAACACCATCTGAAGATTCTGGTTCGGAGTCGCTGAATGTGATAACAAGTTTTGAGCCCGACATCTATCACACAACAACTAACCCATTAGTACTACATAATATTTACATATAAATTTTAACCAACAATGATAAGCAATGGTTTTTAAATCAAACCCGGTCAAAGTCCAGACTTACTAATGTATCCTAACGACTTATCAGTTAGACACACTAATGCAAACCTGGTTCGCTAAGACCACTGCTCTGATACCACATGTCATAACCCGTCCTTAACCATAAGAACGAGTTAGATAACGTATGATTTCATTGCGAGGTATTGACCTCTATATGCGACATTTTTAAAAGAACAACTGCATTTATTTTACATTACAAACCATAACTCTTATTTTAATACAAGCTTTAGATAATAAAAAGATGATTATCGTTTAGCGATAATCTTAGACTTACAAACTTTACATGTGATGATAACAATACGATTTCTAGCATATTTTACAATACAACTCCTCGGATATGCAGTTTTGTTTTTGACACAAATATGCGTACGCAAGATCTTGCTTAAATTCAACATGTTGCAGCGGAAGCTTTTAGTTATCACCTGAGAATAGACATGTTTAAAACGTCAACATAAAGTTGGTGAGATATAGGTTTAATGCCGGCAGCGATATAAATATAGACCACAAGATTTCATATGTAAACATTTTAATAAAAATATTCTAAGTGGTTGAGCACTTGGTAACCATACTTAACATTTAATCACGTCGCATATTCCCTTTATTATGAAATCTTACTACACCGTACCAAGTGTAGTCACGAAACGAAGTACTGTGCAACCGTTGAATACTGGTCGTCCAGTCCGGTTGGGGTTGTCAGGCCCGATAGATCTATCAACAGGATTCACGTTTACAATACCGCTGTAAATAATAGTTACCAAGCTACAGGGAAGTATGCCAGTGGTACAACTCAACGTAGAATATATTTTTCAGTTACTTGTGTCCATAACGTAAAACATAAAATACATGTATTCTCATCCCGAAATACTTATAGTTTAAAAGTGGGACTATATACTCACTTTTGTCTTGATGATATGTAATTTCAACTTTGTAGTAACCCGAACTAATCCATCCAGACGAAGTCATCAACAGTTGGTTCCATTACGATGATCAACTCCAAGTAATGTCTTTAGTATGAGAAAATGCACAGCGGAAGACTTAATTTGCACCTGAGAATAACATGCTTTAAAATGTCAACATAAAGTTGGTGAGATATATAGGTTTGGTGCTAGCAGCGTTATAACTATGGACCACAAGATTTCATATGTAAACATTTTAATAAAAAATATTCTAAGTGGTTGAGCACTTGGTAACCATACTTAACATTTAATTACGTCGCATATTCCCTTTATTATGAAATCTTACTACACTGTACCAAGTATAGTCACGAAACGAAGTACTGTGCAACCGTTGAATACTGGTCGTCCAGTCCAGTTGGGGTTGTCAGGCCCGATAGATCTATCAACAGGATTCGCGTTTACAATACCGCTGTAAATAATAGTTACCAAGCTACAGGGAAGAATGCCAATGGTACAACTCAACGTAGAATATATTTTTCAGTTACTTGTATCCATAACGTAAATCATTTATGAAAAACAGCGCATGTATTCTCAGCCCAAAAATATTTAAAGTTTAAAAGGGGACTATATACTCACCTAATGTATTTTGTAGTAAAAATACATATAACACCATCGGTAAATTATAAGGTTGGCCTCGGATTCACGAACCTATATCGGATATATATATTAATACATATAATGGTTATCGAACAAATTTATGTATTATTAGTGAATTAATTTCTATTTTAATTATGTGTTTCATTAATAACCTAATTAACTATATTTATTATATATACTTTAGATAAATAATTAGTATTTATTACAAAATATCACTATAGTTATGTTTTATGTAGTAAATATATTTTTTTCTTATATATATAATAGTTATTTAGTAAATTAATAATAATAATCTTAATAATGATAAGAAAATACTAACTCTTCTAATAATATAATAATGTAAATAAAATATTTTTATATAGAGAATCTTTATTTGATATGTTAATAGTACTAATAATAAAAATAATAATATTAGTGTTAGAAATAATAATAATGATAAAAAAATAATGATAATTCTAATAATAATAATAATAATAATGATAGTTTTATTAATAAAAATGATAATTTTTATAAAAAGAAAATTAGTTTCAATAATAATACTACTTACACTAAAAATGATAATAATAATAATAATAATAATAAGAGATATGTGTGTATACCCTTAAAATCTCCTCTAAAAACAATTGTCCATGACGGGAATTGAACCCACGACCTCCCAATACCCCTACACCCTAAACCACTCCTCTGCTAGTTGCTTCTTTGTATTATCTTCTTCAAATAATTCTTTTAAACCAAAACTCGGCCCAACAGAAAACAAGGGACGGCCAACAAGAAAAGCAGTCCAACAAAACAGATTTTAAGTTTCACGGCCCATCTCCTATAATAAACTCATGGCCCAAATTCTATAACGTCAATCCACTCTAAACTTGTTCAAATTTCTGTTTCATTTATACGACTAAAAGAATTCCAAAAATAAAGTAGTTCCATAAGTCTACATCAAGTGGGGTGTCCTCTTTATGATTTTGTCTGCCAACGAAATAAAAGGAGAAAAGGAAGTAGCAAGCCACAATTAATCTCTTCATTGTATTATCATAATTTAATCTTCTTTTTTTTTATGCGATAAGGAGTAGGCAGAAGACAGGAATAATCTCGACAAAATCATCATCTTTATCCCACGTTCATCGTCAATACATATCTTCATGATCACTATCGTTACAACCGTAACCATCATCATCGTAATCTCTGTTACACATCATCTTCTCATCATCGCGTTTTCGGATGGTAGGTCATGGTAGCAACAGTTATGGTGGTGTATTACGGTTGTATTGCAGTAGCCAAAGCAGCAGTTACGGGAACAGAAGGATCGAGTGGTGGTAGTCTGATGGTGGTTTTGGGCATCCGTTCAAGAGAAAAAGAGAGAGAATAGAGAGAGATTGGTGGTTGATACTCGTTTGAAACAAAACAGGAAAATAGAAGTGTTAGTTGTAGGTGGGTTTCGATAAAGGGTGGTTCACGACTGGTTGAATGGATGAACAAAAGAAAAGAAAAAAAATAGGAGAGGGAAAGAGAATATGGTAGCGGTTTAAGGTGTAGTTCATGGTGGTTTGAGGTGGTGGCGAGGGTGGTTAAAGTGTCTAGTGGTGGTTTCTAGTGAAGACGATGGTTCCATGGTGGTTCCAGTTTTGTAGATGACGGTTAAGGTGATGGATTGAGGTGGTTTCAGGGTTCGAATCAATAAACAAATCGATGCGTTTGTTGTGGGTTCACAAAGAAAACACTAGAGAAAGATAGTGTGTCGATGAGTGTGTGTGTGGTTTGGACAAAGAAAGAAAACAGATAAGATTCATAGTTGCAGCAGTCTTATGGTGATCTAGGGTGGTGGTTTGATGAACTGAAACAGTAATAGGAAAAGTGTATTTTTCATTGGGTTTAAGGTGTTGGTGAAAGGTTTTGCAGATATTAATTGATAATCTTAGTAAAAGACTGAATCAATTGATTCTGTGTCTGTTCGGAATCAATTTGTAAGGAAAAAAAATATGATATATCAGATGTGTGTATGTCGATGTATATATGATACTAAGAATGTTTAAACAGATCAATTAAAATTCCAGGTAATAAAGTGACTAATTTGGCTGTTTGTATTAGTTGGTAACTGATTCAAGTCACGGGCAAACAGCAACTCAAAAACAAATACAAAGAATCTGATTGTGATACATTTACACACGCGTAAAAAAAAAATTATAGCTGCATTATATATGTCATTTTATATTTTATATAATTGGTTCAATATAAATCTTGATATTTAATAAATATTAAGAATATTAATACTCTTAATGTTATAGATTATAAATACAGAGAATAAAATAATAATAGTAGTAATAATAAGTAATCATAATATTATTTATGTATATGATAACAATAATATTATTTTTGGTAATAATAATAATAATACTAAGATGATGATTTTTAAAAATGATAATCATAATAATAACATTTTATGAAAATATTAATAATCCTTAATGATGAAAATAATAATCATATATCTAATAATGATAATAATACAAGTAGTAATTTAGGCAAAACAAGTTATTTGTATCAACTTTCATATCTATATATTTATGTTATTAATAATATTAACATTAATAATAATAGTACTATTAATAATAATAAAAGTAATAATATTATATACACACTTATATCTATTTATAATTAATTGTTCGTGAATCGTCAGACATGGTCAAAAGGTAACTGTTTATTCGAATATAGATTTCAAACTTTCTAGACTCAACATTACATATTTTTTCTTATCGTGTCGGAAACATGTAAAGTTTAAAGTTTAAATTTGGTCGGAAATTTCCGGGTCATTACAGTACCCACCCGTTAAAGAAATTTCGTCCCCGAAATTTGGTAGTGGTTGTCATGGATAACAATAAGAATGTTTTCATGACGAATATGAGGTAGTAATGGAGTTTTATCATTATTAAGAGATATAGATAAAATGATTCGATCATATGATGCGTACGAGTGAAGCTATCACAAAAGAGTGAAATGAGTAAATACGGAATCGTTTTAACCGATGACGTAATTATGATTGACTTCCGGGATTTACGGAAAGAAAATCTTCGTAATAGAATCTAGTTCTGTGGCGATTTAGGAAATCAAAATCTTCTTTGATTAACGCAATAATCTGTTCTGATTTCTCTGTCGAATATATAGCTATAACTCCACCCCCTTCGTTTCCTTATTCTCCACACCTTTTTATTCTTTCTTCCTCTACTCATTCTTAATATGCTCCATTCAATCCCAATTCTTATTATACTTCTAACTTTCATATCTTTCATTCTCCTCTTTCATCTGCCGCCAGAAGAATCTATTTACTTTTATGCTTTCTTTGGAATTATAATGCTTCTAATTCTCCCGTGTCTTTTCATTGCAACACGTATTGATATACACGGTTTGTAGTTTCTGGGTGGTTGTTGGGTTTTATATCTTCCCGTCCTCGAGTCAAGCGAGCAATGATCCGAAATTCGTAGGTATGAGATTTGGAATGAACATAGCTAGTGCTCTTAGAAAGAAATGGTAATGACACAATTTTGATTTGTCACATTACCAGAATATCCTGGAGAGGTAAAACTATCAAGATGATATGTTCCTAATATGTTTGGAGATTGGATAGAATGTAAGAGCCGTGTAACATGGCACATGATGACGGTACTGTAAATCATCACATTCCATTAGAAACTTAACATGACTTACTGTAATATAATGAAGTTGATCAAGTTTCATTATATTATACTAATTCATGCATCAGTTCCCAACATTACTTCAAAACATTCACATTTCAATTTCGAAGGTTTCAGAATTTAGAAACTAACATAGTTTCTTTTATTTTATAACGCAGATATTACGAAAAGATTCATGATCTCAGATAGGAGTAGTTGTGAAAATATCTCTTGAAATATGGAGAATATGTATAACAGAAAATATGAAGATATCTTATAATATCTAAGATAAGGTAATGATGAAGAATATCATCCGGAAAGGTTTAGAATATCGAGTAGAGTTCTTTACTAACGGTTTCAGCAGATTCTGAATCGTTTAAATTCTGTGAAAGCAGATTCAGTTCTTGTGATTTATCCACACCTTCCTTCATACTTTGCTCAATCCGTTTTCCAGTTCCAAATCTCCTCTTTTTCTGAGCTTTACCAACACATGATACTTTATCGTCATCTTTTGACTGCTAAATTCATTCACATTTTTTTTTTGCTGCTTCATCAGCATTTTAAGAACTGCTTCATAGTTCAGGGTGTTTTCAGAAACCTCACATTCGGAGTATGAATTTCTTAGGAATAAATATTATATGTATAACTGGAGAAATGCTACGAGATTTTCAAAATACTAATTGCGGATTCCGCCAAAGAGATAACGAGCTGCTGGTATATCTGCTGATGATGTCGGGGGATATAAAAGGTTCTCCGGTAACGATGGCGAAAAGACAAGGTATAAATATCGTGGTTATAGTAGGAGTGGTCTCACTGAGAAGTCGAAGTGAAGCTGTGACAAAATTGGCTACTTTGAAAGGAATCGTAGGGTTGCTTTTACCAATGGATGATAAAGAATTTCGATGCGAACACGTTTCAACTATAACTTCGGTTTCGAAAGTTTTTCAGGTGCATAACTGTATGCATAAATATTCCTTCCGTAGACGAGGTGCGGCTAGTTCAACTTCTCGATCAAGGTGTTTTCAAGAATCATGAAAGGTCTTGAATGCGAATTGTAATTGTCAAGATACGAATGAGGTTTAAGATAAAATCAAGTGGCAAACTTGAAGAATTGTTTAGTTTCATATGTTATAATCAACATTTTAATTCATTTTAATCGTCCAAAGTTAGCAGTCCAATGGTCCGATAAATTCATATATAAATTAGATATATTATATTCGAATTACATAATATGTATCGTGACCCGTGTACCGGTCTCGGTGTCGATCACAACTCAAAGTATATATATATTTTGGAATCAACTCCGACCCTGTATAGCCAACTCCCTCCTTCACATATAGAGTGTCTATGGTTGTTCCGAAATATATATATAGATGGGTCAATATGATAAGTCGAAACCTTGCATACGTGTCCCGTTATTTTAAAATGCGTAAAATAAATAAATATATATCATGACCTGATATGCCCGAAACGGACGGTTTTATTTTCGCGGTGTCGTTAGGCCGCGGCACGACAGAATCAGCTATCACAAGGGTGAGTAGTGGTTGTTTTTTATTTATATTTAGCTGGGGTTCCAAGCTATAGTTCACCTACTTGTCTTCCTTTAAACGAGTAAGTGGTAAGTATAACTCAGGTACGTATTTTTGTATGTTTGTTCGATAACGTGGGACCAAAGTGCCTATACAGTTAACCCTAGTGACAAGAGGTGATAGGTTAAGGTTAACTAAGTAAGATAGAATAATACTAAATAGGGGAAAGTAAAGATAGGTATGACGAATAGAATCCTGAAGGGGAATTATTGCAAAAGTTCAACTTCCTAGGATAAACACTAAACCTCAATCAACCGGGCTGTGAACCTAACTGATTTGTCACTAAGAGTTTAGGCTTTGAAGATTCTGGCTAAGACAGGTAATCCCTACTCCCAACGTTAACCTAAAAGGTTTAACGACCTTATGGATGAAATCCTAGGTGCATGAACAAAGTGGTTTACCCTAAAAGAGGAAAGTCTCAGCTTTTCTTAATCCTAGTTGGTCTAACTAAAGCAATATCCTACCACTGATTACTATGCTATGCCTCAACATTAACAGGTGTGCAATCTTAGATATCCTAAGGTACTGCTAATTGGGATAGAAGTCTCTCCTTTGCGATCACTTATTCAACCCCGGATCATCTTACAGCATCTCAAGAACACTGCTTCTGACGCGAATCATGCTTCTGAGTAAGCTAGTGTTCACTGAACTCTCTATTGCTAACTCTAATCACAACCTAAATGGGCAGCTCTTCTATGACGAACAAATACTTATTCGTACGTAGGTACTATATCCCTATTGTGACGTTAAGCACACATAACTACTTACCAGGCATCCTAGGGTTGATCAGGTCCTAATACTAGGTTATAGCCACGTGAATAAGCGGAAAGGGTGATCCGTAAATTAAACTTCTAAACCGTCAAGGTTTCAGCATAACAACATAACAAGTTTCAGATAAAATATTCAATCATATGATAAACAAATGTAAGAGATAGATAACCATGCAAGATGAAAGCAACTCAAGATAATAATTTTATTAAATTAAGGAAAGCGTTCACCGTTTACAGACGAAATCTGAACCATTACAAGTGCTGACGACCTCTAGCCCGCTCCTAGTACAATCTTCGGCGTTCGCCTCCGGGTACTTAATTTCCCGCTCGGAGGTGAGAAGGCCTTGAAAGCTCTAGTGTGAGAAAGTGTATTGTAGTGAGAGAGTGAAGAGAGGTGTGTTTGGAATGAGTGAACAAAGCCCTAATTTATAGACTTGAAATTTGCTGGAATCCGACTGGCAGGCCGGATGGCAGGCCGGATGGTGGCCCGGACCTGGCAAGCCGGATCCGTGCTGCCAGCCCGGATGGTGGCTCGGATCTGGCAAGCCGGACTCATAGTGGTAGCCCGGATGGCAGGCCGGATGGCAGGCCGGATCCGGGGTCTTGGCTGGCTTGTTTCCTGGATCGTAATTTGATTTCTTGACTTTCACCGTTTTCGCCCTAGAATCTTCGTTTTAGCTCCGATTCTCTCGATTCTTTTTGCATCGTCTTCGTAATTACTTTGCCTACAAGTTTAACCGAAAAAACGATTATTCTGCCGACAAAGCATTAAACTTTATGCTTTTTGGGACTCAATATCGGGGGTAAAAACGTGACTTTTTAGCCGATATCAAATATCCCACACTTAGACTTTGCTTGTCCTCAAGCAAACTTCTGAACTTAAAACAGCGAGGACTTTAATTCGTAGAGATCAAGCTGCTTCGTTTCGCAAGACGGAAGAGCGGAAACTTGGTTTTATTCTTTTGCTTATTCTCAAATCTTTTTCCGCAAGCATGAGAGGAGGTTACATAACTGAGGCTATCTCACTCGGGTCACTCATTTCACTCAAGTGTTTAGGGTGTCCTATTGCTCTAAGAAATGAAGTCACTCTTAGCCAGTCATGTTTGCATTCTTCGTCATAGGCTTGATCAAGACTCAAATCTCTATCACTTATTTGCGAGAATTTTCGGTTACCGACCTAGCTTGCGTTATGAAAAGACGAGGGTTGAAGTTTCTAGGGTGCGAAAGGTTTTTGATAGAAAGGAGTTTTTTTTTTTTTTTTTTTTTTTTTTTGTTTTTTTTTTTTTTTTTTTTGGTTCTGAAAGACTGATTTCGTCGATCCCTTTAGCTTTTTGTCGGGAATTTCTTTGAAGAGCATCTTTTTTTTTTTTTTTTTTTTTTTTTTTTTTGAAAGCATCTTTTGCTTTTCTCTTCGAGGTCTCCTTTTTGGGGCGATCTTCTTTGATACTTGACTTGGATGCTCGCAGTTTTCTATTTGTGGTTCTGGAGGTTTCCTGACAGGATGATTTGTCGGAATTTATTCGTTTATGAAGCGGATAGAGTGGGTAAAGGAAGGTGAAATGGGTTTAGTGGAGCGAAAGTGAAAGTGGAAATGGAGGTGGAGGTTATTTTCGTCTTCATGGGTAGCTAAGGTTTTAACTTATTCATTCTCGTCAAACTGTGTGATTCCGAAATGTAGATCAAGAACAAGTTCTGATTCCGAGATGCTAACATCGGCGCGCTCAACGAAAATATAGTGAAGCACTAAAAATGAGTGCTTATAAAGACTTATTTGGGGGGGGTGCCTCACAACAATTATAGCGGGTCGAATTGCGCCTTTCGTCATGCAATGCTCTATTGGAAATTGATTTTGATTTTCGCAAAAAGTTTTCAACCTTGTTTTACCTTTTTTGTCTATTTTGTAATAAAAACGTTTTGATCTTTTGTAGAATTTAATTATCCTAAGCGTTTTATAGTTCAAAAAGTTTTAAATTTTGTGAAAAACTTGAGGATTTTACAAGAATCGTTATGTGCAACATTTGCTATCCCACACTTTAAAATAACATTGTCCTCAATGTTAAGGGTACGGAGTATCCCACACTTTTAGTTTTTAAAAGAGGCGTTTTGTGTTATTAAAAGTTTATGTTGGTGGGGTTGCCAATCCCACACTTAGTTTTTATAGTGGTATAGTAATTGCGTATATTCTATGGAAAAGGTGTTTGGAAACGTAGTACTCCCCTAGGATTCCAGGACGTGTGATTGGGTGGCGCGCTTCGTCTGGATTCTTCAATTCTGGTACTGGCGTCGTCCAAGTTCACGTCATCTTTGCTCCAACGTCTTCCTTGTACGGTCTCGCTCGTCTTTTTCTTGGTGGCGTTTATTCATGCAATATTATTCTAGAAACAAACAAACTAGTAATAAAAGTAATAGTGCCCTAAACTGGGCGTACATGACATATTGTAGCAAGATAAAATGTAATGATAACACTGATATAATGTTCCAAAAATAAGGTGTACTCAAGGTCCTGGCTGGGGTGCAGAGTAGGGAGGTGAGTAGACAACTCTGGTACGAGCTCCTGTAGGGTTCCTTAGCCTAGATTGACCTTCGCTAGTCATTTCCTCATCCGTAGCCAACTGTGCGGCCAACTCCGCTGTGTTGGTGTCTGAGTTCAATCTAAATTCTATCTCCCCTGATCTAGCTATTAACCCTGATAACGATGCAGTGCTCGTATGTACCATTGGTCCCGTGTGCCAACTAAAACTACCCTCTGAATCCCTGTTCGGCCACGGGCGGTTCATGTCCATACCCTGTATACCTTGAGTTACCCCGGCAGCTGGACTCCGTGCTGCAGCCTGATCCCATACCGAGTCCTGTACAGATGTAGGAAGAGGGTCGGTGTGAAACAACTGATCAACAAAGCTCTGACCCACTGTAGTCTGTGGAGGATCTGGTGCGATCACGGTATGCTGAGTGAAATGCTGAGTAGGCTGTTCCGGAGGTTCGGAAAACTGACGGCTAGGACCCGGCGCCATAGGATCACGAAACGCCTGCATCACTGGATACTCATGTGGTGGTGGTGGAATGTCGTAACGTCTCGACGCGTGATGTACCCAATGATCTAAGTTTTCGAGGATCGCATGCTGAGAAAACCAACTCTCCTGTCCCGGTATGGTCCCCATGTGATACTGATATCCAAAAGGCGGGTAACGTGACCCTGGCCGATCACCTTCTCCGACTGATGATTGCCGGCGGGTGTCTGTAGGCCTCCCGTGGGCCATCGGGTCATCCTCATCTCTGGGTTCCTGTGAACCTCTTCTCCTGCTACCCTGCTGAGTACGAATGTCCGGCCTGAACCCCTGAACTCTAACTCCTGGCACCATATACTCCTCGGCGTCGGGTATGTCGGGATGTGGTAGGATAATCAAGCGTTCGTCCTCAACGCGAATCAAATCCATACTGCTCAGTAGCTTATACCCTACCTCTTCGGACATAGCCCCAATCCTATAACGATCTAAACCACCTAGCAAACCCATTTGCCTTAATAGCTTGGTGACCACTCCTCCTAAAACCGGAACAACTGTGGGTGCCGAACACTTTTCTGAAGTAAACGATTGAGCAAGGAGATGTGCCACCTATATATTTTGGTTGCTGATGATGGCATTCATTAAGCGCATATCTTTGATAGTGACTGCGCCGCCGTATCTCGCCTTCGGATAGAGGGATTTGGTGATGAGGTGATGAAGTATTCGGAGTGCGGGGTTTCTGAATTTTGATGCCTTTTTATTCGAGTGCCAGTCTTCGTTGTCGGTTGTGTGCTGGCGCCAGAAGTCATTTTGTTGAATTTGATTTGGGGATATTAGGCCGTTTCTGAATATCCTTCTTCGCAGCTGGGATTCCTTGTACAACTCGAGGTATTGCGCAAATTGTCCAAGAGTTAAATGATGCCACCTGTTTCGGTGTCTGAACTGAATGCATTGCTGCGTGAGATAATCATTCGGGCCTACATCCGAATCAAAGTTCCATGTAGCCATAAACTCAGCGTATGGCTCATCATAAGTAACCTCGTTAAGTTCAAACAGCACTTTCCAGGCCCTGTGTGTTCTACCATCAGTTTGGAACTGAAGCATTCTTCCAAAATCCTGGTTCCAACCACACTCTTCCAGGATCCTCCAATTTATGTACTTATTTCCGGATTTGACACGGTTATACCATACGTGCATAATAGGCTCGTATGTCTCCGGGTCACCTTGATTGAGTAGACAATTGGGCAAATCTGAATGATTACGACGACGAGACATCTTTTGTTCGAAATTGATGCTAGAAATGAGTTTAGAAGGCCCGAGAGACTAAGATTCGTGCTTTGATTTGTCAAAATTGGTTGAGTTTTGAGGGTTTTGGGGATGGTTGGGGTGCGACGGATATGGGAGCAGGAGGAGGAAAAAGAAAACCAAAAAAAATGAAGGGGAAAGAGGAAGAAGGAAGGAGAAAAGAGAAAGAAAAAGGGCCCGTGTGGCACGCGGGCTTATTTCCCCGACCCGACTCGCACAATTTTAAAGTTTTTATAATTTTAAAGATTTAAGGGTTTTAAGAAAAGATAAATGAAATAAAACCTCGGATTTTAATCCGGTTGTTTTTATATTATTTTTGCGTATTTTTATATTTTCAGAGACACGAAAGAAAAAATAAAATAGAAGGGAAATAACTAAAACAATAATTAAACTATTTTATTAAAATTAAACCTTCAAATTACACAGGTTCTACAACTAAATTCCAGAAATGACGCGGAAAGAAAGACAAGTTTAAAGCTTCTTTGACCATCCAGAGTAGATCCGCAGAGTGTATTGAAAATACTTCGAAATCACTAATCATTTTGCACTCGCGTTTCTGTAAATCTCCGATATCGTCCATAAGTTTTACCAAAGCCCTTTTAACTTTTTTAGTATTCGAAATTCCGTCTCGTGGCCCAGTATCTCTATAATTTAGTTCAAAAAGAAGTTTTGCCACTGTGTCTTGAAATAAAAGGTCTTCCGCGCAGTCAGGATCACCGATAGTAAATTTAAAATTTGAAGATATTTCTCGAATGATCGTCCTTTGCGGGTTTGTAAATGGAAATTTTGACGTAGTGAGGATCTGCACGAGTTCTGAATATACTTCCTTTCTTTTTGCGAAGAAATTCTGATGTATTCTTTCCTCGGTAGAATCCGGAAAAACTTCAATTAATCGTTTGATAAGAAATGAGGCTGGATCGAAGTAAAAGAAATCTCGATTTCCGTAGGTTGAAACAGGGTTAGGTATTTTGCTTTCATCCCAAAATTCTAATTCAGAGATCATCATCGAGACGTAGCGGTTGATGTGGATTGGAGAAATCTCCTTATTGGTGAAGTGAGGGAGAAAAGCGACGAATGACTCTAAATCGAATTTAAAATTTATTTCCGCATCCCGATACTTGATGAAAAGGTCATCTCCACCTTCCTTTAACAGTTTGTGAAGAGAACGAGTCTGAGAACGCAGCTCTTTTAACAGATTGAGTTGAAATGTTGAAAATGGGAAGTCCGAGGAATAGAGGTTTCTAACGAATTCTCTATAGACGTCTAACCTTCGACTGGGATTTAACAGACTTCCAATAAACGGAGCTTTTGTTTTATCAGGGTTTCGTATCTTTTTAGGATCAAATTCGAACAAGTCCGGATAGTTGAAAATAGTTGGATATTCTTCCCTTATCTCATCTTCCATTATTAGGAGTTCGTTGAGACTTAGCCTCCCTTTTGGATCGTGAAGAGGGTCGAATCCTGGTGAATTTGAATAAAACTTATCCAAAAGCAATGAAATCTCAGAGTCAGATGAAATTATCCGGCTCCTTGGACTACAAGAATCAAGAACTAAGTCTTGATGAGATTCATCAGGGTTTAGATTTGTTTTAGGTTTAAAAAGGAAAACTTCGCCGGTTTCCGAAGTCGTGGGAGAGCAACTGCCATTCACACTTTCTTCGTAGTCGGTTAAGTTTGGACTGGACACTACAGAAAGAACAACCATAATTAATATTTTGTTTTGTTTTTATATTATGAAAGAAAAGGGTTTACTATAATGGCGACTTTAAATCCTATATCGACAAACTCTCTGCTTGTTAAGCATGTGTGATTCTTGTCAATCTATCCTTGAAACAAGTGGCCAGGCAGACAAACGGAGAGGCAGGATCCTTTTGGTTCCAATATAATTGGAGACTGTTCGGAAAATCCAATAACCAACGTCCGTGTATAATTGTCTTTCTTAGACACCACCCAAGAATCTCAGATATTTCGATAGAATCAGCGATTACCTTAACAGACAGAAAATAAGTCCCCGGCAGCGGCGCCAAAAACTTTACTTACTCTTATGATATGGCCGAAACGGACGGTTTTATTTTCGCGGTGTCGTTAGGCCGCGGCACGACAGAATCAGCTATCACAAGGGTGAGTAGTGGTTGTTTTTTATTTATATTTAGCTGGGGTTCCAAGCTATAGTTCACCTACTTGTCTTCCTTTAAACGAGTAAGTGGTAAGTATAACTCAGGTACGTATTTTTGTATGTTTGTTCGATAACGTGGGACCAAAGTGCCTATACAGTTAACCCTAGTGACAAGAGGTGATAGGTTAAGGTTAACTAAGTAAGATAGAATAATACTAAACAGGGGAAAGTGAAGATAGGTATGACGAATAGAATCCTGAAGGGGAATTATTGCAAAAGTTCAACTTCCTAGGATAAACACTAAACCTCAATCAACCGGGCTGTGAACCTAACTGATTTGTCACTAAGAGTTTAGGCTTTGAAGATTCTGGCTAAGACAGGTAATCCCTACTCCCAGCGTTAACCTAAAAGGTTTAACGACCTTATGGATGAAATCCTAGGTGCATGAACAAAGTGGTTTACCCTAAAAGAGGAAAGTCTCAGCTTTTCTTAATCCTAGTTGGTCTAACTAAAGCAATATCCTACCACTGATTACTATGCTATGCCTCAACATTAACAGGTGTGCAATCTTAGATATCCTAAGGTACTGCTAATTGGGATAGAAGTCTCTCCTTTGCGATCACTTATTCAACCCCGGATCATCTTACAGCATCTCAAGAACACTGCTTCTGACGCGAATCATGCTTCTGAGTAAGCTAGTGTTCACTGAACTCTCTATTGCTAACTCTAATCACAACCTAAATGGGCAGCTCTTCTATGACGAACAAATACTTATTCGTACGTAGGTACTATATCCCTATTGTGACGTTAAGCACACATAACTACTTACCAGGCATCCTAGGGTTGATCAGGTCCTAATACTAGGTTATAGCCACGTGAATAAGCGGAAAGGGTGATCCGTAAATTAAACTTCTAAACCGTCAAGGTTTCAGCATAACAACATAACAAGTTTCAGATAAAATATTCAATCATATGATAAACAAATGTAAGAGATAGATAACCATGCAAGATGAAAGCAACTCAAGATAATAATTTTATTAAATTAAGGAAAGCGTTCACCGTTTACAGACGAAATCTGAACCATTACAAGTGCTGACGACCTCTAGCCCGCTCCTAGTAAAATCTTCGGCGTTCGCCTCCGGGTACTTAATTTCCCGCTCGGAGGTGAGAAGGCCTTGAAAGCTCTAGTGTGAGAAAGTGTATTGTAGTGAGAGAGTGAAGAGAGGTGTGTTTGGAATGAGTGAACAAAGCCCTAATTTATAGACTTGAAATTTGCTGGAATCCGACTGGCAGGCCGGATGGCAGGCCGGATGGTGGCTCGGACCTGGCAAGCCGGATCCGTGCTGCCAGCCCGGATGGTGGCTCGGATCTGGCAAGCCGGACTCATAGTGGTAGCCCGGATGGCAGGCCGGATGGCAGGCCGGATCCGGGGTCTTGGCTGGCTTGTTTCCTGGATCGTAATTTGATTTCTTGACTTTCACCGTTTTCGCCCTAGAATCTTCGTTTTAGCTCCGATTCTCTCGATTCTTTTTGCATCGTCTTCGTAATTACTTTGCCTACAAGTTTAACCGAAAAACGATTATTCTGCCGACAAAGCGTTAAACTTTATGCTTTTTGGGACTCAATATCGGGGGTAAAAACGTGACTTTTTAGCCGATATCATGACCCATTATACAACGTGTTGTCTCAGAATTAATCCGACGTATTTTTGTACATGTGTCCCGACAGTATGTAAAGTGCAGAAATTAAATAACAATAAATAAAATTGCGAGAATGTAAATTGCGATAAATTAAATGTTAGCCGGGAACAGTTAGCTAGGAACAGTTAGCGTGGATTCCTAACAATATTTCAGTTAGTTAATTCGTCTGTTTCTAACAAATTTTATTTTGTCCAATGTTTTCTTCTTTATGCCACTTGTTGGATTCTGATAGGTCAAAATCCGAATATGAAATTTGAATGGAAGTGATTAATTTGAAATGAACGGATACGTATATCGGTGATTGCAAGTAGGATAGCAAATGACCATTGAATCAGATTCGAAAAATGTACAGTGTAACATATTAATGTGAAATCCAAATATTCCTCGGGTATTACCCACCCGTTAAAATATTTTCATCATTAATAATTTGTACTAAAGGATTTTTAATTACAATCTTTATGAAAATATACATGCATATATATTTTCTTCAGATGTAATCATGGATTTAATGAGTCAATAAGATATCAAACTTATTTGATTTATCGTTAGTACTTAATTTCATGATCTCTAAAACATTAGAGATTACATAATTTCCATGTCGAACGAAGATAAATAAGGTAGAACGATACGTAAAGCGAAGATAATCGATGTAGAACGAAGATAAAGTAGATAGAACGATACGTAAAACGATGATTAGGCTCGAGGTACAGAATGAGATGTTGAGGCAGGTGATGTTGATACTTGGGTTGTTGGTGGTACTGGTGTTGATGTTGGTGCCGGTGACGTTGCTGGAGCTGTTAAGTTTTGCACCATATTCTCCAAAACCACTACTCGAGCGCGAAGTTCGTTGACTTCTTCTACTAACCTTGGCTGGTTATTAGTGTGAGATGGAGGTTGGATATCTTCTCTAGTTCCGTTAATGGTAGCCTCAAGACGAAAAATTCTTGCAACGAGGGTATAAACAGTATTGCGAACAGGTTCGCCGGTGAGCGGATCGAGTACTCCGACATTAGGCGGTAGATTCGGCTCATGATATGGAGTACCTTCTTCATTTCTCCATAGAGTAAGTATTTCGCGAACCCATCCCCACTTTCTAAAGAAATCTCGGTAGTTGATCGGTTGATGCGCTCCCGTCACACTATCTTCGGAGTCAGAGGAACTTTGTCGATTCGTGGAGGCCATCGTACGCGATCACAGAAAGATTTTTGGGTATGAAAAGCTTAGTGAGAGCAATGAGAGTTGGATGGTATACTCAATTCATAATATGCATAAATATATATAGTACCAAGATCCCTTAAATTACGGAGAAATTTACGAAAAATATTAGGCAAAGTTTACCGTAATAGATACGCTAGGATATGAATTTGTTTATACACTATCAATGCAGTAGATGCAATAAGACGTGTCTAGACTTAAGCAGGAAATTCCTAAAGATGATAAGCAGATAGTTTCCGACTAGGAATGATAAGCAAATCATTTTGTCATGCAGACACGGTCAAAATCCAGACTCACTAATGTATCCTAACAACTACCAGTTAGACACACTAATGGGAGACCTGGTTCGCTAAGACCACCGCTCTGATACCAACTGTAGTAACCCGAACTAATCCATCCGGACGAAGTCATCAACAGTTGGTTCCATTACGATGATCGACTCCAAGTAATGTCTTTAGTATGAGCAAATGCACAGCGGAAGACTTAATTTGCACCTGAGAATAACATGCTTTAAAATGTCAACATAAAGTTGGTGAGATATATAGGTTTGGTGCTAGCAGCGTTATAACTATGGACCACAAGATTTCATATGTAAACATTTTAATAAAAAATATTCTAAGTGGTTGAGCACTTGGTAACCATACTTAACATTTAATTACGTCGCATATTCCCTTTATTATGAAATCTTACTACACTGTACCAAGTATAGTCACGAAACGAAGTACTGTGCAACCGTTGAATACTGGTCGTCCAGTCCGGTTGGGGTTGTCAGGCCCGATAGATCTATCAACAGGATTCGCGTTTACAATACCGCTGTAAATAATAGTTACCAAGCTACAGGGAAGTATGCCAGTGGTACAACTCAACATAGAATATATTTTTCAGTTACTTGTGTCCATAACGTAAATCATTTATAAAAAACAGCGCATGTATTCTCAGCCCAAAAATATTTAAAGTTTAAAAGGGGACTATATACTCACCTAATGTATTTTGTAGTAAAAATACATGTAACACCATCGGTAAATTATAAGGTTGGCCTCGGATTCACGAACCTATATCGGATATATATATTAATACATATAATGGTTATCGAACAAATTTATGTATTATTAGTGAATTAATTTCTATTTTAATTATGTGTTTCATTAATAACCTAATTAACTATATTTATTATATATACTTTAGATAAATAATTAGTATTTATTACAAAATATCACTATAGTTATGTTTTATGTAGTAAATATATTTTTTCTTATATATATAATAGTTATTTAGTAAATTAATAATAATAATCTTAATAATGATAAGAAAATACTAACTCTTCTAATAATATAATAATGTAAATAAAATATTTTTATATAGAGAATCTTTATTTGATATGTTAATAGTACTAATAATAAAAATAATAATATTAGTGTTAGAAATAATAAAAATGATAAAAATAATAATGATAAACAAATAATGATAATTCTAATAATAATAATAATAATAATAATAATAATAATAATAATAATAATAATAATAATAATAATAATAATAATAATAATGATAGTTTTATTAATAAAAATGATAATTTTTATAAAAAGAAAATTAGTTTCAATAATAATACTACTTACACTAAAAATGATAATAATAATAATAAAAAGAGATATGTGTGTATACCCTTAAAATCTCCTCTAAAAACAATTGTCCATGACGGGAATTGAACCCACGACCTCCCAATACCCCTACACCCTAAACCACTCCTCTGCTAGTTGCTTCTTTGTATTATCTTCTTCAAATAATTCTTTTAAACCAAAACTCGGCCCAACAGAAAACAAGGGACGGCCCAACAAGAAAAGCAGTCCAACAAAACAGATTTTAAGTTTCACGGCCCATCTCCTATAATAAACTCATGGCCCAAATTCTATAACGTCAATCCACTCTAAACTTGTTCAAATTTCTGTTTCATTTATACGACTAAAAGAATTCCAAAAATAAAGTAGTTCCATAAGTCTACATCAAGTGGGGTGTCCTCTTTATGATTTTGTCTGCCAACGAAATAAAAGGAGAAAAGGAAGTAGCAAGCCACAATTAATCTCTTCATTGTATTATCATAATTTCATCTTTTTTTTTATGCGATAAGGAGTAGGCAGAAGACAGGAATAATCTCGACAATATCATCATCTTTATCCCACGTTCATCATCAATACATATCTTCATGATCACTATCGTTACAACCGTAACCATCATCATCGTAATCTCTGTTACACATCATCTTCTCATCATCGCGTTTTCGGATGGTAGGTCACGGTAGCAACAGTTATGGTGGTGTATTACGGTTGTATTGCAGTAGCCAAAGCAGCAGTTACGGGAACAGAAGGATCGAGTGGTGGTAGTCTGATGGTGGTTTTGGGCATCCGTTCAAGAGAAAAAGAGAGAGAATAGAGAGAGATTGGTGGTTGATACTCGTTTGAAACAAAACAGGAAAATAGAAGTGTTAGTTGTAGGTGGGTTTCGATAAAGGGTGGTTCACGACTGGTTGAATGGATGAACAAAAGAAAAGAAAAAAAATAGGAGAGGGAAAGAGAATATGGTAGCGGTTTAAGGTGTAGTTCACGGTGGTTTGAGGTGGTGGCGAGGGTGGTTAAAGTGTCTAGTGGTGGTTTCTAGTGAAGACGATGGTTCCATGGTGGTTCCAGTTTTGTAGATGACGGTTAAGGTGATGGATTGAGGTGGTTGCAGGGTTCGAATCAATAAACAAATCGATGCGTTTGTTGTGGGTTCACAAAGAAAACACTAGAGAAAGATAGTGTGTCAATGAGTGTGTGTGTGGTTTGGACAAAGAAAGAAAACAGATAAGATTCATAGTTGCAGCAGTCTTATGGTGATCTAGGGTGGTGGTTTGATGAACTGAAACAGTAATAGGAAAAGTGTATTTTTCATTGGGTTCAAGGTGTTGGTGAAAGGTTTTGCAGATATTAATTGATAATCTTAGTAAAAGACTGAATCAATTGATTCTGTGTCTGTTCGGAATCAATTTGTAAGGAAAAAAAATATGATATAACAGATTTGTGTATGTCGATGTATATATGATACTAAGAATGTTTAAACAGATCAATTAAAGTTCCAGGTAATAAAGTGACTAATTTGGCTGTTTGTATTAGTTGGTAACTGATTCAAGTCACGAGCAAACAGCAACTCAAAAACAAATACAAAGAATCTGATTGTGATACATTTACACACGCGTAAAAAAAAAAATTATAGCTGCATTATATATGTAATTTTATATTTTATATAATTGGTTCAATATAAATCTTGATATTTAATAAATATTAAGAATATTAATACTCTTAATGTTATAGATTATAAATATAGAGAATAAAATAATAATAGTAGTAATAATAAGTAATCATAATATTATTTATGTATATGATAACAATAATATTATTTTTGGTAATAATAATAATACTAAGATGATGATTTTTAAAAATGATAATCATAATAATAACATTTTATGAAAATATTAATAATCCTTAATGATGAAAATAATAATCATATATCTAATAATGATAATAATACAAGTAGTAATTTAGGCAAAACAAGTTATTTGTATCAACTTTCATATCTATATATTTATGTTATTAATAATATTAACATTAATAATAATAGTACTATTAATAATAATAAAAGTAATAATATTATATACACACTTATATCTATTTATAATTAATTGTTCGTGAATCGTCAAACATGGTCAAAAGGTAACTGTTTATTCGAATATAGATTTCAAACTTTCTAGACTCAACATTACATATTTTTGCTTATCGTGTCAGAAACATGTAAAGTTTAAAGTTTAAATTTGGTCGGAAATTTCCGGGTCATTACAAACTTGGTCTCCGATTGATATCACGAACCTATCCATATATAATATATCAATACCTTTTCTTTTTAAACAATCGTCACATATATATACATATAATACTTTTAATACTTTTAATAATTCCTTAGTCCGTAGTTAGCAGTCCGATGTTAGTAATTCAATTTTAATGGTTCATATTTAGGTGTTTAATAAATAAATAAAACCCCCATCAAAATAAATAAAACCCCATCGTATTCGTATTGGTCGGGATTAATCTTGACCCACGGTACCGGTGTTGTCAAATGACGTGTTGCGTACATAAAGTACCGGTGTTGTCAAATGACGTGTTGCGTACAATCATGGGATCTTATGATTAATCTTCTCGTATTGTTTACGGGTGATCCTTAAATATATAAAATTAAATTATGAGTACATATATATAAAATATCATGTTATTTTAAAAAGATGTGATTTATTTAATTTTTCTCCAATTATTTTCGTGGCTAAACTAGTTTTGGATATCCGATTTTGTTTTGGTCATAGTTTCTTCGTTACAACTCCGTTTTCGATGGTTCAACTTGCCACTTCCTTGGATCGAGTCCTTCTTTAAGAATATGAACTGTAAATACCTTAGTTTGTATTCGAAATCACAGGTCATAGGTCAAACTTTGGTGAAACTTATGAAGTTGATCATTTTCCCTTATGCAAACAACATTAATTAATTATTTTTCTAAAAATACTTATACTTTGAGTTAAATCATGAAATTTTTATGTGTTAACATATTCATAGTAAATATCAATTTTTCCAGAAAATAAGTCTCGAATTCAAAGTTCAAGATAGGTTTTAATTATCCAACCCAAAACAGCCCCCGATTACACTTCGACGTCGTAAAATCAGTTTTTATGGTGTTCTTTGAAAAAACAAGTTATACCTTGTTAAATTAACATATCTTTATGATATATTACAGGTCTTGGAGTATTTTAAAAGTTAAGTTAGAAGGATCTATTTAGTTTGCAAACAAGTTTGAAAACATTCAAACTATGTTCTTGTTGTTTAAAATTTTATACCATAAAATAAGATAGCTATATATATATGAATCGAATAAGGTTATGAACAAAGTTACTACCTCAAGTTACTTGGACAAGATTGCTGTAAAAGAGGAGTAAAAACCTAGAACCAAAAGAGTGGTGGAGTTGGATGAAAGATTGGAAGTAAACTTGTGTTCTTGGAAGGATTCTTGAAGTGTTTTTGTAAGGGTTTTCTTATGGTGATTAAGTGATGTTTTTGAAGCTAGATCTTCATGGTTGTGAGCTGAGATGGTTAAAGTGTTTAAGGCTCATAAGTGTGTGTGTATTTAGCTAGAAAATTGAAGTAAAAATGAATCAAAGTGATGATCCCCCCATGGTACTTAAAAACGTGAATCAAAGGAAACAAGGACAAGATTTTAGGTTGTTCTTTTGTGCAATTTGTCATACTTGCTTCCAAATTCAATTACCTTATACCTAGGGCATGAACAAGGGCTGGTTGGTGGTGATTTGATGTGTATATACCAATAGTAAATACGTATAGAAGCTAGGTATGATACGGGTACATATACCGTAAATATACGTATAGAAATCTTGTGAAAAATGGAATGAGAATTCAAATATAGCTATCTTTTGTGAATATACTTATATTGTTTTATGTATTTAAATCCTTAAAAAGTGATTAAATACATTACTTATACGATATATGTATAAACATTATAGGTCATAAGTATTTATGTCAAATAACGTTACGTATGGTTATTGTTTTGAAAAACTTAAGTTAGTAGTTTCAAAATATACTTATAACTTATTGTTATTAATACAAAATGAGATATTAAAACATTCTTAGATCATGTTAAATATGTATATATACATATATATACACAAACGTATAATTATCATATGTTATATAGTTCGTGATATCATCGGTCAAACTAGACGGTCAAACGTTGTGTAAAACTGTTTTCAAAAACATAAGTCTCAACAATTTGGATTGCTTATCATGTTGGTATGGTTTAATTTATGTAAATATTAATCTTATAAGTATAAATTGATCGAAAAAGTCCGGGTCATTACAAAATGAAATCTCAATGCACAGTAACTATGAAGTTAACAACAGAATTAAACCACATCATATTTAGCATGAACTGTTTTCCTATCTGATATTCGATATGTAAATGTGTAAACAGTTAGAAAACAATGAATAGTTCCTGCAAAGAAGCCACTCTTATTTTTGCCCATTGAAGGGTTAGATGACCTTCGATGACCCTAACTTAATGTTAGGTTAAATACGGTGATGTAAGTGCTCAAGAAAGCAAAGTACATAGCATGATCAACAGTGTCCATCGCTTGCATAATGTGTTCAAACAACATATTTTTTTTTTCTTTAAATCATAACGATTTGGGTTTTGTTGTTATTGTTGTAACGATCATACAATTTCATAAGTTCTGCATACATATATTAGTCAAAATACAAAATATTAACCAGTTGTAAAGTAGTGTAGGTTCGAGTGTTTTGTACCTGGTAACACAAAGTAGGAGCAACCATGAAATAAACCAGACTTTTGAAGTTTACATCGTAAAATAACTCTGTATCTGAAGATGAGGACTTCGATTCTCCCTAACAACAAAATAAATGCATGTACATGATAAAATATATAAATTAGCAGTCTAAAAAAATCCCCATAGAATAAAATGTTCGATGAGTAATTTAGGTTGCATTTAGTTTCCAATCATAACATTCACAATAGATGGGGGTCTGATAAAAGGGTGCAATGGGAATGAGGAATAAATTCTTAAACCAAGCTCTTAAGATGGGTATGAAGGGTTTTAAAAGACATCAATAATCAACCCCATTTCATCAAACTGATACTTGAAACTAATCACCAACACGAGGTTATGCTATTTGGATCAATGAAAAGCTGAAGGGGAGACTTTCAAACAATTACCAATCCAAACAAAGCTAAAAGCAAATAGGATCATCTTACAACATCTAAAAATCTTGCTTCTGACACGAATCTTGCTTCTGGATTTGACTAGCATTCACTGAATACTACAACAACTATCCTAATCACAACCTTTAATCGGGCAGCTCTTCTGTGACAGATATGTTACTATATATACGTAGGTACTAACCCTCGTTATAACGTTAAGCAAATATAACTACTTACCCTGTATTCTAAGATTGATCAGTCCCTAGCACTTGGTTATAGCCACGTGAGTAATTGGAATGGGTGATATGTGAATTAGACTTCTAAACCCGACAAGGTCTCAGCATAACAATGGTATAAGTTTTAAGTAAGAAATATAGTACCCGAAAATATATCAATACATTATAATCATTATAATAAAGAAATCAAATATAATGAAATAGACATACCTTAAAAAGCAAGCGTATAACGGAAAGGATATTTATCATTTCACGAAGAGCGGCCGAAAGATATTCAACAACAAATGTTGAAGCTGAGGCCCGTGTTAGACACGGTTCCCTTAAAACAGATTCGCCGTCTACACGTTGCTTGTTTCCCAGGGTACAACGGCCGAAGCAGTAGTACTACCGGACGCGAACCATATGCCTGAAAAAGTTGTCTAGATTGTTCTTTGTAAGCCAACACACATGACCAAATTTGTTTGGTCCAAAATGTGATGGACACTATTATGC
Source organism: Rutidosis leptorrhynchoides (assembly GCF_046630445.1). Classification (NCBI taxonomy): domain Eukaryota; kingdom Viridiplantae; phylum Streptophyta; class Magnoliopsida; order Asterales; family Asteraceae; genus Rutidosis; species Rutidosis leptorrhynchoides. Next base: position 234,728,210 of record NC_092343.1, read on the forward strand.
TTGTAGAAAAATTATGTGAACGCGAGTTTGTGTGTGTTTTCCATAAGCCAAATTCATCATCCCACAACTAGAGAATACATCTCTATATATTATGTCATGGGAGAAAACAAAAGGATGCTCAATTAATGACAATAAAATGTCATTATAATTGATAAGTAAAAGATTGTGATAAGTCACAATAATTGTAACCATTAAACACACTCTTTAACATCAATTTTAATTCATACATCATATTTAATCGATTTTCTAATAAATCAATTAAATTTTCCAACAATCCCCCACATGAATGAAATTGATAACCAAAACAATAATGTTACCAAACTTCTCATTCAACACAACTCACTTCAACATCTCCTTGAGCATCGATATATCATTCATTTGCATCATACTTTGGATATATTACATTATGTTATGCAGCCTTGGCCACCGACTACATAACCACAATCCAAAGTCTACGAAAACCTTATTTTTGCCTAAATCTTTCATCAAGAGTGCAACTGAATGTAAATCGATTTCTCAAACACACAAATTTCAACAAGATTTTCAACAGTTGAACCCTGCATAGGAAGGTAGGTGTTACCCTTTGAACCTTCCCTTATGAAATGCACTTAGTCTCCTAGCTCACAGTAGACGTGATGTCTTTGAACTGGTCTGCTACTTGTGTAGACGACAATACACTTCACACAGGATTCTCCCTGACATTGTCAAGTCCTCATAGTCGTGTCCATTATGGTCCTGGAACACTAGCCTGGTTCTGCAAGAGCTATTAGGAATTATGCCCCTTTAATTCCATTCGAAGCGACCTCACTTCTCTCTCACATAGGTGATTTCTTAAAGATCTTTATTCGCCTTAAGGTTATATCTTTAAAATCATTAAAAGCCAAAAGCTTATCCTCATATAATGTCACTGTTATTTATTGGAATGGACTGGGAAGTTAAATAACTCCCTCAACTGATTTTGGAGGTGTATGAACTCCCCCACAGTGACCACTCTCAGTTTATACAATTAGGTTGTCCTATTGAACCCAGATCTTGGAATCTCCAGTCAACTGCGTTAGGTTTCCTTCATATAAACTATCATTTCAAGGGCTTTAGTCTCATTCCACAACATAATCTCTTCTCAACCCCATGGTTGTCGGATCCGAATTGTTATCATTGAACTCTACAAAGTTCACTAAGATAAACTACAAAGAGATTAGTTGTTCTATTGTAATTATATTGACTATGTCAAACTTAATTACCATCACTGGCTCAAAAGATAAAGAAATTTAAAATCAACTAGATGCTTACTTTTGGCCATCCAATTAATCATGAATCATGTACTGGATATCAAAATGCAAGACACCCCCACATTTACATGGCTTTGTGTTCAACTTACACAAGTGGTAAGTTAATGCTTATCCTTTCAAAGCTTCCCCCACATGTCTTGCAACTTGATATATAGTCAACCATAATCATATACATCAAATATGATTCTTAATCAATGATATAGTCAAATGCCCCCACATAAGATTTACATCTTTTGTGTTTCATATTTTAACACATATTGAGCAATTCTCAGTCATATTCTAGGTTGGACCTAGAGACATCGAATTTAGAAAACTTAATCAAGTTTTCGCACTCAAATTACACTTGCAAATTTGAATTCCAGTTAAGTAATTCAACTTTGGGCAATTGAAAAATCCAAGATAATTTAACAAAACAAATATCTTTATGTTTATAATTATCTTCGGATTCACATTTATGATCGACTTCCATATTAAATGGAAATAATCCATATCATTGTCATCAATAATTTGGTTTTACAAATATATCAGACCCTTCTGAACTGAATGAACATGGATTTTGTCATAACATAATTTCCACACAATGGAATGTTCATTGTTAATAGATCTCTGCAGGTGATCATCATTAACAACTCTAAGTCTGGCATGCCGTAGACTTTAAGACCAAAGCATGAGAATAGAAGATGCATCACTCTACTTCTCCATAGCTTTCACTCACAAGGAATCTCATACCATGTTCCTTGTATCATGAAAAAATCCACTTTAGACAAAGACACCATCATGAGTGTCTTATAAACAATGCCTCTTATCAATCATTCAGTCTCACTTCATTCATATGAATAATGAAGTTCCTCTAATTCTCCTTCAGAGAATTTCTCTTGGACATCTTCAGAATCCTTATCACATAATTCAATTTATCATCCAAAGATAAACTGAATTAATTTCAACATCATAATCTTATGACGTTCACTCATCGAGGGTACATATAATTATAATTATTTATTATAATATTAACCTCTTAATGCCAAGTCACTTATAATGTATTCCGACACTTAATCGTACACTCAAGGTAGAAGTTTCTACCGACAGATTTATTAATCTCGTTAGGCTCTACATTATAGTCTCGAATCTTTAATTTACATAAGGAATTTTCTAATTAACATGCGTGTCGTAATCACAAATTTGAATCACATCTTACAAAATGTATTGAAATAATCCATGTCATATAATGATATAGCTAACTTCTTTCCAACTATTGTCATGACTCATTCTTGAAGGCGGTAAAACTCAAAACCTTTCTCTTACGACTCCGTTAAAAAATATAATTATAAAGAGGGGAAATTATTTGTAACGACCCGGAAATTTCCGACCAAATTTAAACTCTAATCTCTATACGGTTCTGACACGATAAGCAAAAACCCTAAAGATTGAGTCTAGAAAGTCTGAAATCTATATTTGGATGATTAGTTACCCTTTTGACCAAGTCTGACGATTCACGAATGTTATGTGTATATGTGTTATATATTTACTTATTGTTAACAATAACAAGGTATTAGATACAATAGGTTTCGATATAAGAATATTATATTTAACGGTGAAAGTAAAAGATAATAAGATTTTATGAATATCTGAATCTGTTTTTGTCGAAATATTAATGAGTCGTTTTAATAAAATAAAGGTTTTAACGTTATTCTAAAAGTCGTAATTTTTCTTGAAATCTTTTGTCAAACGACAAATGTAACGGTCCGTGATTTTATAAAAACAAATATTTAATAAAACGTGTTCATTAATATATGTATTTTTCAAAACAATATTAAACGTTTTCAATTTAAAAATATATTTTGACAAATAAATAAACTTTGATTTATACGAGTAAATGACCACAATATTTAAAAGATTAAGTTACATTTTTAGTGGAATTGTTTTCATAAATTAAAACCCATTATTTTGATAAAGGTAATAGTCACGAAACGTAAAATGGTATTTTCCTCGATGCACGAAACTTTATTTGGAAAACCAGACCCGAGACTTTTGTCAGGTGACAAAGTAAAAGTAATTTTTGTAAAAATTATATTTTTTACCATTTACATAAATATAATATAATATATAATTAATTATTTAAATTAAATAAATAAATATATATATATAAAAATATCTGTCGGCAGGGTTTTAAAGTCATGGGACAGCTGTCCAGGGTATCGGCGCGAGTCGCGCCACCCTCCTCTTTAAACCGCCGCGAGTCGCGGTGAGGGTGGGACCCAATCTCAGTTATAAAACCCGGATGCGTTTTGGTTCTGATTCAGTTTCTTTCTTTATTTCTGTTTCTTATATTACTCCGTATTATTAATTATGTTATTATTAAAATAATAATTATTATTATTATTACTAATAATTATCAATATCAAAGATTATTAATACTAATCTTGTTATTACTAGTATTAGTATTATTATATCTTATAATTAAGGAGTATTATCATTAATTATACACAAAATACTATGACGGGGTTCTGCTCAAATGTTCCAAAAACTTATTTCATGAGTGGGATAAGATTAAAGAAATTATGGGTCAAATCTATGAAAGTTATGGGTATGGATCGGGGTTTTGCTCATGAGACAAACTAGTGTTTGTCATCTCCGTTGCGTCTAAATAATATCCTACAATATTGAATCTCAATATTGATACGTGAGCACTCTAAACTTAACTTTTATTTACTTCTAGTGTGTCCCTGACTAGTGCTCGAGAAATTAGGATCGTGTATATTTTTATATCTATTTTTGTTAAAATATATTTTTAGGATAGAATCTGAATTAGTTACTCTTGCGGTTAAGATAAGATATATGAATTATATGTTTTTGGAAAGGTGGCGAAAAACTATAAACTTTTCATTTAAATGTCAAATGGATTCGACGGACGGATTTGAAGTTATAGCCAATTGAACTTTTGTACAAATTACTAAAAATGAATATTTTTATTTCTTTACGTCGTCGTTAAAATAATTACTATCATTAAAATTATTATGATTTTTGATATTATTAATAATTAATATTTTTATCAATAACTGTAAAATTATTATTTTTGAAATTATTAATATTGTTATTGTCATTATTATTATTATGATTATTTAAAGATAAATGATATTTTTGTCAAAAACTATTAAATTATTATTTTGAACATTATAATTAATAAAACTATCAATTTATTATTTTCGGATATCATTAATAACATTAAAATTATTGTTTGAATAAAAGAATTATTTTGAAAAAAAATACTATTATTATTAACCATCATTTTATTATTTTAACATATTTTTATAAAAATTAATATATTTATTAAAAATATCATTTCTAATATTTGGTATATATATAAATATACATATATGCTTTATTTGTTAAATAAATTGTAAAATCATAAATTTTATAAAAATATCTAAAACTATAAAATTTATATATATGTGAATGACTATAATTTTGTAAACGTTTTGGAAGTTGTTTTGAGTCAAATAAACTTTTATTAACTTTTACATATTAGACTCGAGCACTAGGATTGTGGTACACTATATATTGACATTAATTGTTAGATAAATATTAATTGATATATAAATATATAATTAATTAGGTTCGTGAATCGAAGGCCAACCTTTTAAGTGTTCAACGGTGTTATATGTATTTTTGCTACAAAATACATTAGGTGAGTATATAGTCCCACTTTTAAACTCTAAATATTTCGGGATGAGAATACATGTATTTTATGTTTTACAATATGGACACAAGTAACTGAAAAATATATTCTACGTTGAGTTGTACCACTGGCATACTTCCCTGTAGCTTGGTAACTAATATTTACAGCGGTATTGTAAATGCGAATCCTGTTGATAGATCTATCGGGCCTGACAACCCCAACCGGACTGGACGACCAGTATTCAACGGTTGCACAGTACTTCGTTTCGTAACTACACTTGGTACGGTGTAGTAAGATTTCATAATAAAGGGAATATGCGACGTGATTAAATGTTAAGTATGGTTACCAAGTGCTCAACCACTTAGAATATTTTTATTAAAATGTTTAAATATGAAATCTTGTGGTCTATTGTTATAACACTGCTAGCATCAAACCTATATATCTCACCAACTTTATGTTGACGTTTTAAAGCATGTTATTCTCAGGTATGAATTAAGACTTCCGCTGTGCATTATCTCATGTTAAGGATACTACTTGGGACCATTTAAGCCATGATACAAGAACGTTGCATTCGAGTCATTGAAGATCATTAAAGACATTTATTAAGTAAATGATAGAATAGGTCATTCGGATATCGAGAAATGTTAGACGAGTTTATTAATGTTTGATGTAAAGATAGATTGCCTTTTAAGAATAAATGCAACATTTGTAAAATGTATCATATAGAGGTCAAGTACCTCGCGATGTTATCAACTGTTGTAATTCGTTTGTAATCAATATGGACATCGTCCGGATGATTAGTTTCGGATCCTTTCAGTTGGTATCAGAGCGTTGGTCTTAGCGAACCAGGTCTCCCATTAGTGTGTCTAACTGGTAGTTGTTAGGATGCATTAGTGAGTCTGGACTTTGACCGTGTCTGCCTGTTAAAAGTTTTGCTTATCACCACTAGTCGGAAATCATCTGCTTATTATCCTTAGGAAAATTCCTGCTTATCATTCTTAAGTCTAGACACGTCTTACTGCATTTAGTGCATCGATAGTGTATAGACAAAATTCATATCTTAGCGCATCTTATACTTGCCTGACATATGCCGTAAATTCCTTTGAAGTCTATGAAATCTTTGGTAATATATATAGATATTCTATATAGTTAGAATATCATACGACATCCGAAAATCATTTCACATCGAGGAACCTTTCCATCCACTAAATTATCCTTTTGGCGATAAACCCGAAACACTTACCGACGAACCTGTTCGAGAAACCATTTCTTTTCCCCTTTTTACGGATATCTCATCATAATTACATACCATCTCATATTCCGAATTTTATACATCCGCTCGCTTCAATCGCCAATCATTCCGGTGTACAAGCATAAGTTAACAAACTTCGCGTTCGTGTGACGGCTATGGAAAATATGGTGCGACGGTTACAAACACCAGCAGCAGCCACAACCGCGTCGTAAACCTCAACGTCATAAACTATACCTTGAGTATAGTCACCGTTCTACGTATCGTTCTATTTACTTAATTTTCGTTCGACATATCGTTCTATATCGATTAACTTCGCTTTACATTTTACCTCATATATCTTCGTTCGACGTGACAATCATGTAATCTCTAATGTTTTAGAGATCATGTAATCCGGTGCTAACGATAAATCAAATGAGTTTAACATCTTATTGACTCATTAAATCCATGATTACATCCGATGAAAATATATATGCAAGTATATTTTCATAAAGAATGTAATTAAAAATTCTCTCGTACAAACTGTTAATGATGAAAATATTTTAACGGGTGGGTAGTACCCGAGGAATATTTAGAATTCACATTAATAAGTTACACTGTACATTCTTCGAATCTGATTCAACGGTCATTTATTTTCCTACTTACAACCACCGATATTCATATCCGCTCACCCCGGAATAACCATTTTTCATTCAAATTACATATTTGGATATTTACCTATCCGAATCCAACAAGTGGCATAATGAAGAAAACATTGGACAAAATAAAATTTGTTAGAAACAAACGAATTAACTAATTGAAAAATTTTGTTAGGATTACACGCTAACTATTCCGGCTAACTGTTCCCAGCTAACTGATTAACATTTAATTTATTGCAATTTACATTCTCGCAATTTTATTTATTGTCATTTAATTTCCGCACTGTACATACTGTCGGGACACATGTACGCAATACGTCGGATTAATTCTGAGACAACACGGTGCATGGGTCATGATATATATTTATTTATTTTACGCACTTTAAATAACGGGACACGTATACAAGGATTCGACTTATCATATCGACCCATCTATATATATATTTCGGAACAACCGTAGACACTCTATATGTGAAGGTGGGAGTTGATTATACAGGGTCGGAGTTGATTCCAAAATATATATATACTTTGAGTTGTGATCGACACCGAGACCGGTACATGGGTCACGATACGTATTAAGTAATTTGAATATTATATATCTAACTTATATATGAATCATTGGAGTATTGGACTGCTAACTTTGGACAAGTAAATGAATTAAAATATTGATTATAATATATGAAACTAAACGATTCTTCGAGTTTGCCACTTGATTTCAACTTCAACCTCATTTGAACCTCGACAATTACAATCCGCGTTCAAACCTTTCATGATTCTTGAAAACACCTCGATCGAGAAGTTGAACCAGCCGCACCTCGTCTATGGAAGAAAGATTCATGCATACAGTTATGCACCTGAAAAACTTTCGAAACCAAAGTTATAGTTAAATCATATCCGCGTCGAATTCCTTATCATTCATTGGCAAAAACAACCCTACAATTCCTTGTCAAGAAGTTAATTTTGTCACAGCTCCACTTCGACTTCTCAATAAGATTACTCCTAGTATAACCTCGATATATATACGTCTTTCTTTCGCCATCATTACCGGAGAACCCTTTTATATCCCATCATATTATCATCAGCGTTTAATCATCTAAAAATACAATTTTTCCTGAAACCACCTCGGTTAGAAAACCAATGACCCAGATCCGTTAACTTTGAGAATGCTGACGAAGCAACATGTCGTAGATGGTCTTAATGGCCAAAAGTAGATGATAAAGAAAAGAGGGTTAGGAACGCTCGATAGAAAATTTAGTACCGAAAAGCGGATTATGCGAAACTATGAAGGAAGTCGTAGACAAAGAATGAGTTTGACTTCAAGGGATTCAAATGATTCCGTGCCTGCTGAAACCGTTAGTAAAAACTCTACTCTTTATTCTAAATCTTTCCAGATGATACTCTTCATCATCATCGAATCTTAGATATTATAAGACATCTTCATATTTTCTGTTATACATATTCCTTATATTGCTGGAGATATTTCCACAACTATTCCTATCTTAAATTATTTATCCTTCCGTAACTTCTGCATTACAATACAAAGGAAATTGTGTTAGTTTCTAAAGTTCTAAAGTCTTCAAGTCTAAAATAGGAATGTTCTGAAGCAGTGTTAGGAACCGATGCATGAATTAATATAATATAATGAAACTTGATCAACTTCATTATATTACAGTAAGTCATGTTAAGTTTCTAATAGAATGTGATGATTCACAGTACCGTCATCATGTGCCATATTACACGGCTCTTACATTCTATCAAATCTCCAAACATATTAGAACATATCACCTTGATAGTTCTATTTTTCTGGAATACTCGATTAATTTAACGAATTAAGATTGTGCCATTACAATTTCATTCTAAAACCAATAGCTAGGTTCATTCCAAATTTCCTACCGACGAATTTCGGACTATTGTTCGCTTGGCTCGAGGACGGGAAGAAGAAACGAAGGGACAAAACCTCAGAATATAAAATAGGAACATAAACCACAGCAAATAAGAGAGAGCATTAACTGTGGATGACAATGATTTTAAGGGACAGGAGTAGGAACATCGAAATATAAGGGAAGATATAAAACCTAACAACAACCCTGAAACTACAAACCGTGCATATCAATACGTATTGCAACGTAAAGGCACAGGAGAATTAAAAACATTATAATTCCAAGGAAAGGATAAAAGAGAATAGATTCTTCTAGTGATAGATGAAAAAGAAGAATGACAGATATGAAAGTTAGAAATATAACAAGGATTAGAATGGGATGGAGCATATTAGCGAATGTCTTAAAATAGGAACTAAAGAGAAAGGATAAAAGATGTGGGAAGTAAGAAAGGGAAGGAGGTAAATTTATAGTGAAATATCCGACAAAGAAATCACAACAGATTTTTCGTATTAAATCAAAGGAGATTCTGTTTTCTAAATTGCCAAAGGATCAAATCTTATTACAAAAGATTTTCTTTAAATTTCGTAAATTCCGGAAATCAATTCTAGTCACGTCATCGGTTAAAACAATTTCATGTTCACTCATTTCATTCTTTTGTGTTAGCTTCACTCGTGCGCTTCAAGTCATTTTATCCATATCTTTCGATAATGATAAAACTATATTATTACTTCATTTTTGTCATGAAAACATTCCTATTGTTATTTATAACAACCTCTACCAAATTTCGGGGACGAAATTTCTTTAACGGGTGGGTACTGTAACGACCCAGAAATTTCCGACCAAATTTAAACTCTAATCTCTATACGGTTCTGACACGATAAGCAAAAACCCTAAAGATTGAGTCTAGAAAGTCTGAAATCTATATTTGGATGATTAGTTACCCTTTTGACCAAGTCTGACGATTCACGAATGTTATGTGTATATGTGTTATATATTTACTTATTGTTAACAATAACAAGGTATTAGATACAATAGGTTTCGATATAAGAATATTATATTTAACGGTGAAAGTAAAAGATAATAAGATTTTATGAATATCTGAATCTGTTTTTGTCGAAATATTAATGAGTCGTTTTAATAAAATAAAGGTTTTAACGTTATTCTAAAAGTCGTAATTTTTCTTGAAATCTTTTGTCAAACGACAAATGTAACAGTCCGTGATTTTATAAAAATAAATATTTAATAAAACGTGTTCATTAATATATGTATTTTTCAAAACAATATTAAATGTTTTCAATTTAAAAATATATTTTGACAAATAAATAAACTTTGATTTATACGAGTAAATGACCACAATATTTAAAAGATTAAGTTACATTTTTAGTGGAATTGTTTTCATAAATTAAAACCCATTATTTTGATAAAGGTACGAGTCACGAAACGTAAAATGGTATTTTTCTCGACGCACGAAACTTTATTTGGAAAACCGGACCCGAGACTTTTGTCAGGTGACAAAGTAAAAGTAATTTTTGTAAAAATTATATTTTTTACCATTTACATAAAAATAATATAATATATAATTAATTATTTAAATTAAATAAATAAATATATATATAAAAAAATATCTGTCGGCAGGGTTTTAAAGTCATGGGACAGCTGTCTAGGGTATCGGCGCGAGTCGCGCCACCCTCCTCTTTAAACCGCCGCGAGTCGCGGTGAGGGTGGGACCCAATCTCAGTTATAAAACCCGGATGCGTTTTGGTTCTGATTCAGTTTCTTTCTTTATTTCTGTTTCTTATATTACTCCGTATTATTAATTATGTTATTATTAAAATAATAATTATTATTATTATTACTAATAATTATCAATATCAAAGATTATTAATACTAATCTTGTTATTACTAGTATTAGTATTATTATATCTTATAATTAAGGAGTATTATCATTAATTATACACAAAATACTATGACAGGGTTCTGCTCAAATGTTCCAAAAACTTATTTCATGAGTGGGATAAGATTAAAGAAATTATGGGTCAAATCTATGAAAGTTATGGGTATGGATCGGGGTTTTGCTCATGAGACAAACTAGTGTTTGTCATCTCCGTTGCGTCTAAATAATATCCTACAATATTGAATCTCAATATTGATACGTGAGCACTCTAAACTTAACTTTTATTTACTTCTAGTGTGTCCCTGACTAGTGCTCGAGAAATTAGGATCGTGTATATTTTTATATCTATTTTTGTTAAAATATATTTTTAGGATAGAATCTGAATTAGTTACTCTTGCGGTTAAGATAAGATATATGAATTATATGTTTTTGGAAAGGTGGCGAAAAACTATAAACTTTTCATTTAAATGTCAAATGGATTCGACGGACGGATTTGAAGTTATAGCCAATTGAACTTTTGTACAAATTACTAAAAATGAATATTTTTATTTCTTTACGTCGTCGTTAAAATAATTACTATCATTAAAATTATTATGATTTTTGATATTATTAATAATTAATATTTTTATCAATAACTGTAAAATTATTATTTTTGAAATTATTAATATTGTTATTGTCATTATTATTATTATGATTATTTAAAGATAAATGATATTTTTGTCAAAAACTATTAAATTATTATTTTGAACATTATAATTAATAAAACTATCAATTTATTATTTTCGGATATCATTAATAACATTAAAATTATTGTTTGAATAAAAGAATTATTTTGAAAAAAAAATACTATTATTATTAACCATCATTTTATTATTTTAACATATTTTTATAAAAATTAATATATTTATTAAAAATATCATTTCTAATATTTGGTATATATATAAATATACATATATGCTTTATTTGTTAAATAAATTGTAAAATCATAAATTTTATAAAAATATCTAAAACTATAAAATTTATATATATGTGAATGACTATAATTTTGTAAACGTTTTGGAAGTTGTTTTGAGTCAAATAAACTTTTATTAACTTTTACATATTAGACTCGAGCACTAGGATTGTGGTACACTATATATTGACATTAATTGTTAGATAAATATTAATTGATATATAAATATATAATTAATTAGGTTCGTGAATCGAAGGCCAACCTTTTAAGTGTTCAACGGTGTTATATGTATTTTTGCTACAAAATACATTAGGTGAGTATATAGTCCCACTTTTAAACTCTAAATATTTCGGGATGAGAATACATGTATTTTATGTTTTACAATATGGACACAAGTAACTGAAAAATATATTCTACGTTGAGTTGTACCACTGGCATACTTCCCTGTAGCTTGGTAACTAATATTTACAGCGGTATTGTAAACGCGAATCCTGTTGATAGATCTATCGGGCCTGACAACCCCAACCGGACTGGACGACCAGTATTCAACGGTTGCACAGTACTTCGTTTCTAACTACACTTGGTACGGTGTAGTAAGATTTCATAATAAAGGGAATATGCGACGTGATTAAATGTTAAGTATGGTTACCAAGTGCTCAACCACTTAGAATATTTTTATTAAAATGTTTAAATATGAAATCTTGTGGTCTATTGTTATAACGCTGCTAGCATCAAACCTATATATCTCACCAACTTTATGTTGACGTTTTAAAGCATGTTATTCTCAGGTATGAATTAAGACTTCCGCTGTGCACTATCTCATGTTAAGGATACTACTTGGGACCATTTAAGCCATGATACAAGAACGTTGCATTCGAGTCATTGAAGATCATTAAAGACATTTATTAAGTAAATGATAGAATAGGTCATTCGGATATCGAGAAATGTTAGACGAGTTTATTAATGGTTGATGTAAAGATAGATTGCCTTTTAAGAATAAATGCAACGTTTGTAAAATGTATCATATAGAGGTCAAGTACCTCGCGATGTTATCAACTGTTGTAATTCGTTTGTAATCAATATGGACATCGTCCGGATGATTAGTTTCGGATCCTTTCATTATTCAATTTATTAAAACTCTTTTTCCTTGAAAAGTAGTAGGTTTATATCATAGATGAACCAACCAAAACTATTTCATTTCTAGTTTTTGTACTAAAATATAATTTAACGGGTACAAAAAATCTCATGACAATCTATAGAAAGAAGCCTCATACATTTTCATTGTCCTTTCCGATTTAATGATGGGATATGTCGATTTCATCCCTAATTATCATTATCTCATTCAAATGATAACCGATACAATCAGAAATGACCGACAAGTCATTCTTACTCGTGACTGAACTAATACGAAAGTTCCAAGGATCACACCTAGGTTAAACCAAATAGGTTTCAACCACCAAAAATGACCACCAAGTCATTCTCACTCGTGATCATCCACTGAACTAATATGGAAGTTCCAATGATCACAGTTAAGTTGAACCAAACAGGTTTCAATTAAACATGTTAAACCAAACAGGTTTCAACTAAACATGTTAAACCAAACATGTTTTTCACACTCATGAGATATGTAATATATCCACATAGTTCTAATCACAGCCCTTTCTGTGATGAACCGGAAATTTCCGATCAAATTTAAACTTTAATCTTCATATAATTCCGACACGATAAGCAAAATCTATAATATTGAGTCTCGAAAGTTTTGAAATCTATATTAATGTAATCAATTACCCCTTGACCATGCCTGACGATTCACGAACAATTATGTGTAAATAGATATGTATGAACATATACATATGTGTGATTATTAAATTAAGAAATATTAATGAAACATTAAACGTTTGATTAATATGAGAATAAGTTACGAAGTCTATTATATGGCTTGAGAACATTAACAAAGTATTAGATATAAAATACTTTACATAAACTAGTTTGTTTCGATATTTGTTTAATATAATTATGGACGGAATTAAAAGATAATATCATATGATTGAATTATCAGATACATTGAATTATGATTACGAGTCTCTGTTATGAGGTCCACTTTGAATTAGGAAACCCTTACTTTTAATGGTATTCGGAATAATTGGTAAAGTGATTTACAAGTAAGAACAAAAGTGTCATTAATGGGAATTAGACAAAAGTTAGTGGAGATTTCTGCTTAACTTTCAATACATGCTTTACAATGATTATCCCGTGTCTTTTGGTAAGATAATGATTAGTTTTCATAATATCGAAAACGTTTTACGATTTAGATAAAACATTTTTAAAGGATGATTTGGAATATAACTATTTTTGGAAAACCAAATTTATTAGTGCTCGATTTAGTTTTAAGCGTACAAAACGTTTTCAGTTTAAAAAGAACTTTATTATTAAAACGTATATAACTTTTATAAATATCTAGAACCACTTTTGACAACTCATTACTTAACCAGTATGATAAAGATAACGATATTTATATTTTATTTTATTAAATATAATATATATATATAACGATATAAATTAATATATATATATATATTTATACGCGTATTATACGTACATAGTTTTATACTTTTACTATACTTAAACTTTTACTTTACTTTTACTTTAATAATTCACTTTAATAATTCATACTTTAATAATTCACTTTAATAATTCATACTTTAATAATTCATACTTTAATAATTCATACTTTAATAATTCACTTTAATAATTCATACTTTAATAATTCACTTTAATAATTCAAACTTTAATAATTCACTTTAATAATTCACTTTAATAATTCATACTTTAATAATTCATTTTAATAATTCAAAAATCTATTATAAATAGAATTCAATAGGTTTCATTATTTCATAGAAACTTGAAAATAGTTTTTCTCTAAACTCTCTCAATCGATTTACATATATATATTTACTCTGTATTATTTCAAGATATTATTATTATACATAAAATATTACGACGGAGTGTTGTCCAAGTAATTTCAAAATAGTTTTTCAAACGGGATGAAGCTAGGGAAATTATGGGTTATAGCTATGGAGGTGATGGGTATTGTTCGGGGTTTTGTTCATAAGGTCAAACTAGTGTTTATCAATATTGAATCTCAATATTGATACGTGAGCACTCAAAACTTAACTTTTATATATTAATAGTGTATCCCTGACTAGTGCTCGAGTAGAAATGATTATGCATGCTTGTATGTTTATTATTGTTATTATATACTTTATAATAGTTCATGAATTAAATACATATGCGATTGAGATAAGGTATATGATATGCATGTCGTTGGAAAGCTGGCGAAAAACTATAAACTTTTCATTTAGATATCGTATGGTTTCGATGAACGGATTAAAAGATATCGTCAATTGAATTATCTATAATTTTAAAGTATTATTGTTAAAATGATTATCGTTATCATTATCGTTATAGTCATTATTATCGTTATTATTACTATTGTTATTATTATTATTATTATTATTATTATTATTATTATTATTATTATTATTATTATTATTATTATTATTATTATTAAAATAATTAATATTTTTATGAAAACTATCAAGTTATTATTTTTATCGTTAGAAGCATCATTAATATTAAAACTATCATTTTTATTAAAATTAGCATTTTGATAGAATATCATTGTTGTTATAAAATATCATTATTATCATTTTAGTATTATTATTATTAAAAATTATCATTTCGAATAGAATTATTAGTCTCATATAAAACATTGTTATTTATTGTTACTATCGTTAACATGAATAAAATATTTTTATCAGAAATATTATTATTATTATAACATGTGTATTATTACAGAAGATTATTATTATCATTAGTATTATAATTAATATTATTTATTATAAATACAACTTTACTTACTATTATTATTATCAATACTATTTTATCAAATGAATATGAGATACAAAGATATTTTTATCATACGTAATATAATTACATTAATAATACATGCCACTATATCTTATGATATTAAGTGAACTTTATAAATTTTATTACTTAAGATATATAAAAGTATATTTCTATCATAATTGAATTTTAATATAAATATTAGTAATTAATAAAGGACTTGTATTATTTACTCTAATAAAATCTGATAAATATATTTAAATATATAAAACGACTATATTTAAATTATATATTAAAAAAAGTATGGATTCTGAAAATCATTTTTCGATTATATGACTTTTGCTAGCGTTGCATGATAATCTCGAGCATTAGGATTGTGATACACTACGACTTGACCTAAATTGTTTGATAGATATTAATCAAATATATAAATATATATAATTAATATAGGTTCGTGAATCCAAGGCCAACCTTACACTTGTTTAATGATGTTATATGTATTTTTACTACAAAATACAGTATGGTGAGTTTCATTTGCTCCCTTTTTCTCTTTATATTTTTGGGACTGAGAATACATGCGTAACTTTTATAAATGCTTTACAAAATAAGCACAAGTTCATGAAACTACATTCTACGATTGTTTTGTTATACCGGATATCTGTACTTATTATTATTATGCTTGGTAACCTAAGAATTAGTGAAAAACACTAATTGACGCGAATCCTAAAGGTAGATCTACGGGCACTAACCACCCCCATTTTCGAATAGTGGAAATGCTTTAGTACTTCGAAGGGTCCTTGTCATACATTTGAATAGTGGAATGTATGATGCCAGATATCTTAAGCGCTCTATGTTAAGGTCGGTTACCAGGCGATTCATCGTATGAATGATTTTTGCAGTTGTAATGATCCTGCGCATTTAATTAAATGAAATCTTGTGGCTTATTAAACATTATGATTATTATATAGAAATTAAACCTATGAACTCACCAACCTTTTGGTTGACACTTGAAAGCATGTTTATTCTCAGGTATGAAAGAAATCTTCCGCTGTGCATTAGCTCATATTAGAGACATTACTTGGAGTCATTCATGATATATTTCAAAAGACGTTGCATTCGAGTCGTCGAGTTCATCAAGATTATTACTAAGTCAATTATAGTTGGATATATATTGAAATGGTATGCATGCCGTCAACTTTCGATGAAATGAAAGTTTGTTTTTTAAAAACGAATGCAATGTTTGTAAAATGTATCATATAGAGGTCAAGTACCTCGCGATGTAATCAACTATTGTGAATCGTTTATAATGTATATGAACGGGTCCTTTCAGTTGGTATCAGAGCGGTGGTCTTAGCGAACCAGGTCTGCATTAGAGCGTCTAACTGATAAGTCGTTAGGATGCATTAGTGAGTCTGGACTTCGATCGTGTCTACATGTCAAAAGTTTTGCTTATCATTTTGTGTCAAAAATCATCTACTTACCATCCTTAGGAAATCACCTGACTATTACTTTTTAGTCTAGACGCGTTTTCCTGCATTTATTGCATAATAGTGTATAGACGAAATCTTATCTCGGCATATCTATTACTGTGAACTTTGACTGATTTTTTTTCCAAAGATTCCTCCGTAATTTATGGGATTTTGGTAATATATATACATATGTAAATTATGTATTGAAGAATACCAAATCTAACTCCTATAATCTATTTCATATCAAAAATTCATTCCCTTGATCATACGAGATGGATCCCTCAACCAGTTCAAATTCCTCAGATTACGACAGCTATTCCGATATGGAGTTTCATTCGAGCTCTGACAACAGAGTGACCGGAATGGATCAACCAATCAGCCATCATCTGTTCTGGATGAAATGGGGATGGGTTCGCAGCCTCGTCAATTATTGGCTACAAGAAGAAGGTGATCCCTTCCATCCACCAAATTGCCCTCTTGGCGATGAACCTGAAGCACTTACCGGTGAACCTGTTCGAGAAACCATTTTCTCTCTCATATCCATAGTATCTCGTCACGATTATATACTACATCAAATTTCAGATTATATTTATCCACTCGTCCGAACCGACGATCACCCCGGTGTAATAGAAGAAATTAACGAGCTTCGCGCTCGGGTAGTGGCTTTGGAGAATATGGTGCGAAGGTTACAAACAACATCAGCAACACCAGCAGCGTAACCAGTACCGCCAGTAACATCCACCTCGCAAGCCTCAATACTAAAAGCACCAGCAGCATCACCGGCATCAACATCAACCACCGTTACTAACATCAACAGGATCATTACCACCACCAACAATCACATCCGCATCACACACCTCAATATCCCAATCTGTATATCGGATATCAACGTCACACACACCAAAGATACCAAGGAGTACCAACAACAACAAACGATGAAGTATTGATTCATAACTTCATCGGAGAAACATTCTGTGGTGATTATGTAATCTCTAAAGTTTTAGAGATTATCTATCTCAGCCTTAACCAAAAACTAGATGAGTAGACAGAGATGATAGGGAGAAGAATCGAAACCCTGACAAGAATGGTGCGCGGTTTACAAACTAGACTTGTTTTACCAAACAACATCAGCGGTACCCATAGCCTCGCAAACACAGTCTGTGCTGTCAACATTATTAAAATCGTCAGCACCCCTAACATCACAAACTTCGCCAGTTCAAGAATCACTGTGGAAACCATTACGAATCATACAACGCGTATATTGTATCAACGAGTTAAGAATCATTAACTCAGTTCTTCCGAAGAATTTATATGTATATCCTATATATATAAAATTTTAAAGCATAATAAATCCTTCTGTACTAAGCTATATGTATGGAACTTAACTATCTGGTTAATTCATATTACTAATATGCTATGATGTACATTCTTCGTTAGCGACTTAACCATCGTTAACTACAACCTCTATTTCAATTAAATAAATTCGGCTTCATGATAAATCAGGTGTATCATTCAATAACATGTTTGATTTTACACTTTCATCTTCGATGCACTCGAAACTTACTGGAAAACAACATTCATATCTTGCGAAGTTAGCAAGAGTTCTATGAGCATCAGCATGATTCACTAAGGAAATACCTATAAATACTGAAGTATTGATTACATTAGTGGAATACTCCGCAAAGATTATGTAATCTCTAATGTTTTAGAGAAAATTCATTTCTAATTCAAGCCGAAAATCAAATGACCTTGGTATGATGTCAACTCATTGAATCTGTATTACATCTGAAGAAAATATACCCACATATATTTTCATAAAGGTTGTAATGAAAATTCTTGTTCAAAATATTATTTGTGAAATTTTTTTTAACGGGTAGGTAATACCCGAGAGATATATAAAATCACAATTAATATGTTACGTTCTTCAATTCTAATTCGACAATCATCAACTATACCAATATACATTCTTCTATAGAAATCAAAACAATCATACTCATTCGAACCTAATTACATATTCTGATTCTGGGAATTTCAGAATTCATCTCGAGAGACAACCGAAATCATCACTCTTAGATCCTTACATTTTTTTTCAAAGCTATACTTTGACTTCAAAACTGTGATAGAACGTCACTTTTAATCGTAACACTCAGATGAATATGAAAATCATTCGAGACTCAGGAAGATTTCATCATTTGGATATTGACTATGACAATCTGTATTTAAAACCCTTCGAAATTCTGGAAGACACTTCAACATTGAACAATCGAGATGATGATCTAACCGCACATTATCCGAAGTCTTGTACCTGAAAAGCTCTCGAAACCAAAGTCGTAGTTTAACACGTAACCGCGTCCAATTCTTTAGCATTTATTAGCAAAAACAACATTTCGATTCCTTTTTAAAGTAGCAAATTTTGTCACAACTTCAGCAAGTCAACTTCGACTTTTCAGACGGACTAGTCTTATTATAACCCCAATTGATACGTTTTTATTCGTCATTGTTACTGGGGAACCTTCCATATTCCACCATATTACCACCAGCGTTTAATCATCTAAAACAAGATTCTTCTAAACTCACCTCGGATTGATAACCAGTGATTCAGATATTATAGCATTAAATGCAGAGGAAACATAAAAATGGTAGAAGATCTAAACGGCCAAAAGTTTGATGATAAAAGATAGTGAGTTGGTAAAGCTCAGAAAAAGAAAAGATTTGGTACTGAAAAATGGATTGAGCAAAGTATGAAGGAAGCCGTGGACAAATCACAGAGACTGAATCTGCCTTCAAAGGATTCAAATGATTCAGTGTCCGCTGAAATCATTAGCAAAAACGTTACTCCTTATTCTAAACCTTCACGGACAGATATTCTTCATCATCATCTTACCTTAAATATTATAAGGTATCTTCGTATCTCCCATTATACATATTCTCCATATTTCTAGAGATATTATCACAACTATTCTTATCTGAGATCATTTATCTCTCCGTAATATCTGCAACATAAAAGAAACTGTGTTAGTTTCTAAATTCTGAAAAATTCAAATATGAATGTTTTGAAGTAGTGTTGGGAACGGATGCATGAGTTAGTGTAATATAATGACACTTGATCAACGTCATTATATTACAGTAATTCATGCTGAGTTTCTAATGGACGTGATGATTCACAGAACATACCGTCATCATGTACCATTTACACGACTCTTACATTCTATCTAATCTCTAAATATATCAAGAAAATATTTCTTGACGGTTCTGTCTTTTCCAGGGTATTCTGGTAATTTAACAAATCAGGATTTACCATTACCCTTTCCTTCTTAGAACAATTACTATATTCATTCTGAAGTCCATACATACAAATTTCGGACTATTACAAGAGCTATTCAATCACAAGAAGAAGAAACAAAAGGACAAAACTCCGAAATAGAAATTTGGGGTATAAATCGCAGCAAATAGAAGAGAGCATTAACTGTGGATGACGATGATTATAGAAGACAGAAGCGGGGACATCGAAGCATAAGGGAAGATGTAAAACCCAACAACCACCCGTAAATTATAAACCGTATATATCGATGCATATAGCAACATAAAGACACGGGAGAACTAAAAACACTATAAACCCTAGGGTATAGGAGAAGTAAATAGATTCTTCCGGTGACAGATTAAAAAGAAGAACGACAGATATGAAAGTTAAGAGGATATTAAGGATCAGGATAGGATGGAGCATATTAACGAATAATTTAAAGTAGGAATTTAGGAAGGAAGACTAGAAGGTGTGAGTAGTAAGGAAATGGAGAGGGTAGATTTATAGAAAAAATATCCGACAGAGCAATCGAAGCAGATTATCGCGTTTAGCCAAAGAAGATCTGAATCTCCTTAATTACCGAAGAATCAAATCTTATTATGAAGATTTCTTCTAAATTCCTTAAATTCCGGAAATCAATCTTGAATACGCCGCCGGTTAAGTCAAACCAACATTTATTCATTTTCACTCTTTTGCGATAGCTTCACTTATACTCTTCGCATAATCAAATTGGGTTATCTATATTACTCGATGATGATAAAACTCTATGTATCAGTTTACATTCGTCATAATAACATTCCTACTGTTAGCCATGACGACCTCTATCAAATTTTGGGACGAAATTTCTTTTAACGGGTAGGTACTGTGATGAACCGGAAATTTCCGATCAAATTTAAACTTTAATCTTCATATAATTCCGACACGATAAGAAAAATCTATAATATTGAGTCTCGAAAGTTTTGAAATCTATATTCATGTAATCAATTACCCCTTGACCATGCCTGCGATTCACGAACAATTATGTGTAAATAGATATGTATGAACATATACATATGTGTGATTATTAAATTAAGAAATATTAATGAAACATTAAACGTTTGATTAATATGAGAATAAGTTACGAAGTCTATTATATGGCTTGAGAACATTAACAAAGTATTAGATATAAAATACTTTACATAAACTAGTTTGTTTCGATATTTGTTTAATATAATTATGGACGGAATTAAAAGATAATATCATATGATTGAATTATCAGATACATTGAATTATGATTACGAGTCTCTGTTATGAGGTCCACTTTGAATTAGAAAACCCTTACTTTTAACGGTATTCGGAATAATTGGTAAAGTGATTTACAAGTAAGAACAAAAGTGTCATTAATGGGAATTAGACAAAAGTTAGTGGAGATTTCTGCTTAACTTTCAATACATGCTTTACAATGATTATCCCGTGTCTTTTGGTAAGATAATGATTAGTTTTCATAATATCGAAAACATTTTACGATTTAGATAAAACATTTTTAAAGGATGATTTGGAATATAACTATTTTTGGAAAACCAAATTTATTAGTACTCGATTTAGTTTTAAGAGTACAAAACGTTTTCAGTTTAAAAAGAACTTTATTATTAAAACGTATATAACTTTTATAAATATCTAGAACCACTTTTGACAACTCATTACTTAACCAGTATGATAAAGATAACGATATTTATATTTTATTTTATTAAATATATATATAATGATATAAATTAATATATATATATATATTTATACGCGTATTATACGTACATAGTTTTATACTTTTACTATACTTAAACTTTTACTTTACTTTTACTTTAATAATTCACTTTAATAATTCATATTTTAATAATTCACTTTAATAATTCATACTTTAATAATTCATACTTTAATAATTCATACTTTAATAATTCACTTTAATAATTCATACTTTAATAATTCACTTTAATAATTCAAACTTTAATAATTCACTTTAATAATTCACTTTAATAATTCATACTTTAATAATTCACTTTAATAATTCAAAAATCTATTATAAATAGAATTCAATAGGTTTCATTA
Source organism: Rutidosis leptorrhynchoides (assembly GCF_046630445.1). Classification (NCBI taxonomy): domain Eukaryota; kingdom Viridiplantae; phylum Streptophyta; class Magnoliopsida; order Asterales; family Asteraceae; genus Rutidosis; species Rutidosis leptorrhynchoides. The sequence goes on from NC_092343.1 coordinate 234,750,546, forward strand.
TTTCATAGAAACTTGAAAATAGTTTTTCTCTAAACTCTCTCAATCGATTTACATATATATATTTACTCTGTATTATTTCAAGATATTATTATTATACATAAAATATTACGACGGAGTGTTGTCCAAGTAATTTCAAAATAGTTTTTCAAACGGGATGAAGCTAGGGAAATTATGGGTTATAGCTATGGAGGTGATGGGTATTGTTCGGGGTTTTATTCATAAGGTCAAACTAGTGTTTATCATCTCTGTCGCGTCTACGTACTTTCCTGCAATATTGAATCTCAATATTGATACGTGAGCACTCAAAACTTAACTTTTATATATTAATAGTGTATCCCTGACTAGTGCTCGAGTAGAAATGATTATGCATGCTTGTATGTTTATTATTGTTATTATATGCTTTATAATAGTTCATGAATTAAATACATATGCGATTGAGATAAGGTATATGATATGCATGTCGTTGGAAAGCTGGCGAAAAACTATAAACTTTTCATTTAGATATCGTATGGTTTCGATGAACGGATTAAAAGATATCGTCAATTGAATTATCTATAATTTTAAAGTATTATTGTTAAAATGATTATCGTTATCATTATCGTTATAGTCATTATTATCGTTATTATTACTATTGTTATTATTATTATTATTATTATTATTATTATTATTATTATTATTTTTATTATTAAAATAATTAATATTTTTATGAAAACTATCAAGTTATTATTTTTATCGTTAGAAGCATCATTAATATTAAAACTATCATTTTTATTAAAATTAGCATTTTGATAGAATATCATTGTTGTTATAAAATATCATTATTATCATTTTAGTATTATTATTATTAAAAATTATCATTTCGAATAGAATTATTAGTCTCATATAAAACATTGTTATTTATTGTTACTATCGTTAACATGAATAAAATATTTTTATCAGAAATATTATTATTATTATAACATGTGTATTATTACAGAAGATTATTATTATCATTAGTATTATAATTAATATTATTATAAATACAACTTTACTTACTATTATTATTATCAATACTATTTTATCAAATGAATATGAGATACAAAGATATTTTTATCATACGTAATATAATTACATTAATAATACATGTCACTATATCTTATGATATTAAGTGAACTTTATAAATTTTATTACTTAAGATATATAAAAGTATATTTCTATCATAATTGAATTTTAATATAAATATTAGTAATTAATAAAGGACTTGTATTATTTACTCTAATAAAATCTGATAAATATATTTAAATATATAAAATGACTATATTTAAATTATATATTAAAAAAAAGTATGGATTCTGAAAATCATTTTTCGATTATATGACTTTTGCTAGCGTTGCATGATAATCTCGAGCATTAGGATTGTGATACACTACGACTTGACCTAAATTGTTTGATAGATATTAATCAAATATATAAATATATATAATTAATATAGGTTCGTGAATCTAAGGCCAACCTTACACTTGTTTAATGATGTTATATGTATTTTTACTACAAAATACAGTATGGTGAGTTTCATTTGCTCCCTTTTTCTCTTTATATTTTTGGGACTGAGAATACATGCGTAACTTTTATAAATGCTTTACAAAATAAGCACAAGTTCATGAAACTACATTCTACGATTGTTTTGTTATACCGGATATCTGTACTTATTATTATTATGCTTGGTAACCTAAGAATTAGTGAAAAACACTAATTGACGCGAATCCTAAAGGTAGATCTACGGGCACTAACCACCCCCATTTTCGAATAGTGGAAATGCTTTAGTACTTCGAAGGGTCCTTGTCATACATTTGAATAGTGGAATGTATGATGCCAGATATCTTAAGCGCTCTATGTTAAGGTCGGTTACCAGGCGATTCATCGTATGAATGATTTTTGCAGTTGTAATGATCGTGCGCATTTAATTAAATGAAATCTTGTGGCTTATTAAACATTATGATTATTATATAGAAATTAAACCTATGAACTCACCAACCTTTTGGTTGACACTTGAAAGCATGTTTATTCTCAGGTATGAAAGAAATCTTCCGCTGTGCATTAGCTCATATTAGAGACATTACTTGGAGTCATTCATGACATATTTCAAAAGACGTTGCATTCGAGTCGTCGAGTTCATCAAGATTATTACTAAGTCAATTATAGTTGGATATATATTGAAATGGTATGCATGCCGTCAACTTTCGATGAAATGAAAGTTTGTTTTTTTAAAACGAATGCAATGTTTGTAAAATGTATCATATAGAGGTCAAGTACCTCGCGATGTAATCAACTATTGTGAATCGTTTATAATGTATATGAACGGGTCCTTTCACTTTCGTAGAATGCAAATCAGTTCTTCAAGTTGAAGATCTTTACATCCATTGTCTCATATGCACGTTTCATTAAGAGACTAAAACAATTTAGAACAAACAACAATATGTTCTAAAGTTTTACCATCAAATAGTTAACAAACTACATCATCATCGCGTAGTAGGCTGTTTATCTCCTGTTAACTATTATAAAAAATTACTTCAAAATCTCACGTCTTGAATACGTTTATATTCAAAACCCAAAAGGTAATAAACCTCCTATTTTGAATACCATTATATTTCAAGACCAATAACGTATTAAACTTCATTTTGAGGACCATTATCTTTCAATATAAATAAAGTACTGGATCTTACATTTTAAATACCAATTATATTCCAAACTAAAGGAGGTACAAAACTATATGTTTTGAATATAACAATATTCCGAAGGTACTAAACCTTACAACATAATGGAATATAATCCAAGACCCAACAAGTCATTAGAACTTATATTTTGAATAAATTTTTACTCCAAAACAATATGTTTGAATTTTTTCTCAAACTACATCATGTTTTTAAATCCATCATCCAAATTTTTAACAACTTAGATATGTCAGTATCTTTACCATATGTAAAGAAACGTCTTGTGTAGAAACACACTTTACATATCTTTAATAAGGACCATGATTTATCCAAAAACGTTCAAAATACGTTTTAACCATTTTCACATAACACATATATTTTGTATTTCAATAAAGTTAATTCATACTTGGCACATGAAAACTTTTTCACGAATCCCGTTTTTTGGACTACTGTTATGAACCTTTCCTAAAATAATGTCGTGTATAACAAACTCTGCAAAATATCCGTTTGTCAAAAGACCAAACTTATTTTCAGCATTATATAGAAATATACTCGATACAAACCACCGACTTGTCAGAGGATAAAACATATAGCCAACCTCATATGTAGAAACAAACTCTACTTAAATGAGATTATTTTGTACCCATTAATTATACGTTGCCTCTTCAAATATCCTTTTTCAAACCACGATTTGATTTAAAACTTATATTAAACCCTTATGTAACAAATATTGTTACAAGTGTGGCAAAAAGATATAAAAAAAACGCATTCAGTTTGCCATAATGATCATATTATGTTTACCACATTCTTTGGACACAAATTCCACACATATTTTATTTAAACAGTCTTCGATCACCTCTTCATACTACTTCAATACACAAAATTTTGTCAAAACCATACTTGACAAAACGTCATATTAAACTAGGAATTTATTTTCAATTCCAACCAAGTTTACATTTCCAAAAGCTATTTAATCGTTATAAAACAATCGTTATGAACACTCTTTAATAACTTCACAAATGAAACATATATTATTCTGAAGAATATGAAGTGTAAACGACGTACACCAAAAAAAAAAAATTCTTCATCTATTAGATTTATAAATATTTCAAAAATGGCCATGATGTTTCTTAAATTATTTACTCCGTATATACTACACATCAAAGCCATAGTAATATAACAAGCCAAAGTAAAATGATATCCATTTCCCGGTCGTCCAAACTCTAATGAAAGAAACAGTCTATTCAGACTTTTAACGGGTGTTATTTATACTTAATCGTATAACTCATTCAACCAAATAATATCCTTCAAAATAATTTTTCCTAGACTTATTCCAAAATTGTTCGGGTACTCATTATAAATCTGTTTTAAGATTGTAAGAAATATAGTACCCGAAAATATATCAATACATTATATTTATTATAATAAAGAAATCAAATATAATGAAATAGACATATCTTAAAAAGCAAGCGTATAACGGAAAGGATATTTATCATTTCACGAAGAGCAGCCGAAAGATATTCAACAACAAATGTTGAAGCCGAGGCCCGTGTTAGACCCGGTTCCCTTAAAACAGATTCGCCGTCTACACGTCGTCTGTTTCCCAGGGTACAACGGCCGAAGCAGTAGTACTACCGGACCTGAACCATACGCCTGAAAAAGTTGTCTAGATTGTTCTTTGTAAGCCAACACACATGACCAAATTTGTTTGGTCCAAAATGTGATGGAACACTATTATGCTTGTAGAAAAATTATGTGAACGTGAGTTTGTGTGTGTTTTCCATAAGCCAAATTCATCATCCCACAACTAGAGAATACATCTCTATATATTATGTTATGGGGGAAAACAAAAGGATGCTCAATTAATGACAATTAAATGTCATTATAATTGATAAGTAAAAGATGTGATAAGTCACAATAATTGTAACCATTAAACACACTCTTTAACATCAATTTTAATTCATACATCATATTTAATCGATTTTCTAATAAATCAATTAAATTTTCCAACATTTTAGATAAATAGCAACATATATAATGATTATAACATATAGACGAAAGCATAAGATGAAAGCAATTTAAAGATAACCAAAAGATATTTTTGTCATCCCTAGGTAAAAGAATAGTAACAAAGGATAATAATAACAAACTTGATCATCCACTCTTTATCTTCATTATTATAAAACGTATACGAAAAGGGATGAGGTTGATAATGTTCACAATGGTAGCCCCGTAATTATCCACAACTTCGGGGATAAATTGGTAATTTGACTTTTTTTTTTTTTTAGTTTTTTTTTTTCTTCTTCTAATTAAAACTTTTTTCATGTCATTTTTTTTTACCTTTCTTTTTCATCTCTTTATTATTTTTTACGTTCAAATATCGTGAAGGTATTTCATATGCCCGAGAGACATATTAAATTAATGTGGCTAATGTGTTATGATCCAAGTCGGGTCATACCCAATAACAAACTTACCGACACCTTATTCGTATTTGATTTTAACGATTGGTTCATTGATCAAATACGCGACACTTGAAATTTAAGAAAAATGGTTTTCTTAATAATATTACTTGATGTGTATATAAATTATGGTATAATTTATATAACAAGAATTTAATTATTTATAGGTTAAATAATTAATAAAGTTAAGTTGCATTTTATAAAAATGGTTTTATAAAATAATGTAAACATAACTTATAATATGGATTTAATTATTTATAGGTTAAATAATTCATTAAAGTTATGTTACATTTTGCAAGTTGGTTTTGTAAAATACAAATTACAAATAATATGCATGTTTATAAGAATACATCTTATATAATCTTGTTTTATAAAAACTAGTTTTATAAAAACTAGTTTTATAAAATCTTGATTTATAAAATGAGTTTATAAATAAAATTGGAAGTGGCATGGGAGTATGTAGAAGGCATGCTCTTTTGACTTGCTTTTACCTTGTTACTTGCATCCCATGTGCATATTAACTAATATAATTTTGCAAGACCAACACACACACATGCAAGACATCAAAATTACTTGAAAAAAAACTGCATTCTCTCCATTTTGCTGCCATTTCTGGCCGTGGCCTTCAAGGAGGGTAGAGGGGTTCTTTTTCTTTTTTTCAAGCTTATTTACAAGTGTTAATTAAATCCTAACCAAAGTACAAGGTGTTGGTAACAAGTTTGGGGTATAACTACTTGAGGTTTCATTGTTTTGGAGCTCCATTCATCATCATCTTCATCATCATCTATCAACAAGCTAGGAGAAGGTATAATCTCTTTACTTGCTTGTAATTTGTAAGCATGTTTCATAACTTGATCCTAATTGGGTTTTAACTTTAATTGGTTAAAGATTTACAAGTTCCAAATGGTAATACTTACATGCTTCCGCTTTAATTTGGTTCTTAAAATGTTCTAAGTATTTTGAATCTTGTTAAAACCCAACAATGGTATCTAGAGCCGAAGTTGTTGAAATATGCTTCGAGATGGTTTTTGAACTCACCATAACTTTGCATTTTATGTACATGCATGATTGTAAAATGCAAAAATTTATGGTTTTGGGTGGGTGTGCATTTAGGGCCGAATTATAGGAGTCCCAAAATGGGGTTTGGGCTCTTTTATTTGGTTCAAATTTTGGTTGCATGTTGTTCACAATCTTAGCCTTGACCTTGTGTATGGTTGCATGTATGTTTGGTTGACTTAATTCATTCTTATGATTGTAATAATATTTATTCAATTGGTTTGTAATAATTATTCATTTGGTTATGTAATTTATTTTATATTTGGTATGTAAAATAGATTAGGTTGTATTTTCATTTTCTAGACAAAATGTATTAGGATATATTTTGTAAAATGATGAAAATGATGAAGACTTGAAGAACACATGAAGAAGCATTTGGATGCAAGATTGAGTGGGAGATTTTGAAATCTCTAACTTTGTGTTATAACCCCTTAACCGGTGGCATTTGTTTTCGGCTAAACAAATGCCTACCAAAATGGCTAGATTGTGAACATCTTTGTTTTGCATGCATGGTTGTTTTAATTTCTTGTATGATTGTGGATTGTATGTTTGTATGCTACAAGTTAATCACACAAGTTAACAACAAACAAAGTTAAAATTTAATTGGTTAAATTAGACGTTCTAAGTACATGCAAAACGACAATTTAAAATGGTTAAATTGAAATGGCTAAAAGGACATTAATAAACGGTTATTAAGATCATGATAAGGATCATATATAAAATGGTTTATATCATGTAATTGGTTTAAATTACAAGACATGAAAATGGTTTTTCATAAGTACCATGCACTAAATGCATGTTGGTGTATGGTATAAAAGTTTTCTCAAACTAGAATTAAAGAAACCTCAAAATCCCTTTCACTAACAAGGTAAACAAGTTAAACGCCTACCTATTGTGTGACACTTAAAAGTATTAGGGAACTCATGATGGGATAAAGGTCACCTAACCATTATAAGCAAACTAATATGATTAAGGTAAATTTCGCATACTTGTGGGATAAAGGTCACCTAACCACATGTATGTTAAATTTACAAGTCTATCCAAGTAGGACGACTTGATTTGGGAATCATGAACTTAGGGTCACCGAAGCATGAAGAACAAATAGGCGTTGATGGGATAAATATGCCATGCAAAAGGATTGCATGATCCCATACTCTAGAAGTTGCAAATGGATTGCAATTGTCATTTATTGACTACCTAGCTAAATCAAATTGCGGGATAAAGGTCACCTAACCGAAATTTGGTTTACCGTTGGATTCTAGAATTTAATAATTCAATTTGATTTAAAGGGTATTGAATGTTAAATTAAAATCGATACTTAAACGAACTTTGTTAATTTTGTAGATGGCCGCCAATAACAACAACAACATTCCAAACGCACCACTTAACCTAAACCACCTATCATTAAGGTCTCTCTTAGAGAAAGACAAACTCAACCATACCAACTTTATGGATTGGTTCCGCAATCTTCGGATTGTCCTCAAACAAGAGGATAAAATGTATGTGCTTGAGGACCCCATTCCCGATCAACCGGATGAGAATGATGTGGAGGCAATGGCCTCTTACAATAAGTATTGCCACGACTCCCTTCAAGTCTCATGCTTAATGCTTGGGACTATGATACCCGAACTCCAAAAGGATTTCGAGCATCATAGTGCATACGACATGATAACGCAATTGAAGGAGATGTTCCTTCAACAAGCGCGTGTCGAGCGATTCGAAACGGTTCGGGTGCTACATGCTTGTCGTATGGACGATACCCAATCGGTTTCATCTTATGTACTCAAGATGAAAAGCCTTATCGATCGTGCTAACCGACTTAACCTAAACATATCAAATGAGTTAGCCACCGATCTTATTCTTAACTCCCTATAAAAAAGGTTTGATCAATTTGTAATTAATTACAATATGAATGGGATGGATAAGAGCATAGGTGAGCTTCACGGTATGCTTAGAACGGCGGAAACTAGCATGGGTAAAAGGGCTTTACCCGTGTTAGCAATCGATCAAGGTGGATCCAAAGGTAACACCTCTAAGCCAAAAGTGGCTAAGAGAAAAGGACCCGCCCATTAAGGCAAAGGGAAGGGGAAGATGGTTACCCCAACCAAGAACAAAGCTAAGAAACAAAAGGTAACCGAGAAGGCAAACCCCAAGGAAGACCCATGTTTCGGTTGCGGTGAGATGGGTCATTGGAAACGAAACTGTCCGGTCTACCTTAAGGAGTTGAAGGAGAAGAGGGATGCGGGGCAAACCTCAGGTAATATATATATGGTATATATAGAGCTTAGTATTGCTTCTTCTAATACATGGGTATTAGACACTGGATGTGGAACTCACATTTGCAATTCTTTGCAGGGGTTCAAAAGAAGTAACAAGCAAACGGGAACATCAAGTCTCTTCATGGGGAATGGAGCTAAAGTACAAGTGAAAGCTCAAGGAGACTTTGTGTTAAAACTTCCAAGTGGCTTGGAACTTATTTTGAATGATGTTTTGTATGCACCCGACTTATGTCGAAACATTATTTCTGTTTCCCGTTTGAAACAATGTGGTTTTAATCCTAATTTTGTTAATGATGATATCCACTTTTATTTAGATAATGTATTCTATTTCAAGGCTTCACCTTCAAATGGAATTTATGAATTGGTTCACGATGACACATTATCTAGTAGCTCAATATACCATACAAGCACCAAGAAACTCAAAAGGGATTTGAGTGATTCCTACTTATGGCATTGTCGCCTTGGTCACATAAACAAGAACCGAATGCATACACCTCAAAAGAATGGACTTTTGAAATCAAATGAAATGGATTCGTTTGAAGTATGTGAATCTTGTTTACAAGGCAAGATGACTAAAGCACCTTTCAAAGGGACCTATGAAAGAGCTAAAGATTTATTGGGATTAATACATTCGGATGTATGTGGACCCTTTAAACCCATGACTAGGAATAGTGAAAGATACTTTGTTACTTTCATTGATGACTTTAGTCGTTTCGGATATGTCTACTTATTAAGACACAAGGACGAAACGTTTGAAGCATTCAAAGAATATCAAAACGAAGTACAAAATCAACTCAATAGGACAATTAAGGTACTTCGTACCGATAGAGGAGGTGAATACCTAAGCGATGCCTTCCAAGATCATCTTAGGAGTTGTGGGATTATCTCACAACTTACTCCACCCGGAACACCCCAACTTAATGGAGTTTCCGAAAGGAGGAACCGAACCCTAATGGATATGGTTCGATCTATGATGGCAAGAAGCTCGTTACCTCTATCATTTTGGGGTTATTGTCTAAGCTCCGCAGCTCGTATTTTAAATATGGCCCCAACCAAGAAAGTGGAACGAACTCCTCACGAGATGTGGTTTGGTAAACCTCCATCTCTATCATACTTAAAGGTGTGGGGATGTGAAGCTTATCCTAAGCGTTACGTCCCTAATAAGTTGAATGCTCGATCCACGAAGTGTATCTTCATAGGATATCCCAAGGATGATATGGGATACTATTTCTATGATCCATCCGAGCAGAATGTATTTGTTGCTCGGAAGGCGGAATTCCTTGAAACTAAGTTCCTAATGGAAGGAAATAGTGAAAGGAAGATAGATCTTGAAGAGGTTCAAGATCAAGTAGATGATACACAATTGGTTGACACTAGCACTCAACATGAAATTGTTGAAAATGATCAAGTGGATGATCAAGGTACACAAGACGTTCGAAGATCTAGTAGGATTAGCAATCCTCCCGAGAGATATGGGTTTCTCGTGGATGGTTGCTATACGGTTGATTTGGATGAACCGACAAACTACGAAGATGCTTTATCAAGGATTGATAAAGATAAATGGCAGGATGCCATGAACGCCGAGATGCAATCCATGTATGAAAACCAAGTGTGGGAACTTGTTGAGCAACCTCCTAGCTCTAAGCTAGTTGATTGCAAATGGCTTTTCAAGAAGAAAACCGACATACATGGAAACTTGGATACATATAAAGCTAGACTTGTAGCAAAAGGTTTCACTCAAACTCAAGGGGTTGATTATGATGAAACTTTCTCACCAGTGGCAATGCTAAAGTCTATTAGGATATTATTTGCCATTGCTGCTCACTACGACTATGAAATATGGCAAATGGATGTCAAAACCGCTTTCCTGAATGGATATCTTATGGAAGATGTCTATATGGTTCAGCCTGAAGGTTTTGTTGATCCAAAATATCCTAAAAGGGTATGCAAGTTAAAGAAGTCAATCTACGGATTGAAACAAGCATCTAGAATGTGGAATCATCGTTTTAATGAGGAAGCTGAGAAATTTGGCTTCATTAAAAATGGTGATGAAGCTTGTGTATATAAAAAAGCTAGTGGGAGCACTATCATATTCCTTGTACTATATGTGGATGATATATTATTATTTGGGAATGATATTACCACAATGCAAGGAGTCAAAACTTGGCTAAAGAGTTGCTTCTCCATTAAGGATCTTGGAGATGCACAATACATATTGGGGATAGGGATCTATAGGAATAGATCCAAGAGATTGATAGGTTTAAGTCAAAGTACATACATTGATAAAATCTTGAAAAGGTTCAAGATGGAAAACTCTAAGAGAGGTTTGGTACCTATTCAAAAGGGAACCGTTCTCAGTTCATCTCAGTGTCCTGCCACGAAAGATGAACAAGAGAGAATGAAGAAAGTCCCATACGCATCTGCTATTGGGTCTATCATGTATGCAATGATATGTACTAGACCGGATGTGTCATGTGCTCTAAGCTTGACAAGTAGATACCAGAACAACCCAGGAAACAGTCATTGAATTGCTGTTAAAAGTATATTGAAATACCTTAGAAGGACTAAGGATATGTTTCTAATATACGGATCTGGTGAGGAGGAACTCGCTGTAAAAGGTTACGTGGACGCGAGCTTCCAAACTGATCGAGATGATTCTCGATCACAATCCGGTTATGTATTTACATTAAATGGAGGTGCGGTCTCTTGGAAGAGTTCGAAACAGGAGGTTGTTGCGTTATCCACTACAGAGTCGGAGTACATTGCCGCCTCATTGGCAGCACAGGAAGCTGCATGGATGAAGAAATTCATCGACGACTTAGGAGTGGTCCCTTCCATTCAGGACCCTCTTGAGATCTTTTGTGACAACGAGGGTGCGATTGCTCAAATCAAGGAACCTCGTGCCCATCAAAAGACTCGTCACATTGAGCGGAGATTCAACTACATAAGGGATGAAGTTGAAAAAGGAAAGATATGTATTCGCAAAGTTCATACAGATCATAATGTTGCGGATCCACTCACGAAGCTTTTACATGGGCCAAAACATGAGGGACATGTTTGTGCATTAGGGCTTCGATATTCTAGTGATTGGATATGATCTATTTATGTATTGTACCGGAACGAAATTATTCAAACTCATTAATATAACGATGGTGTTAATTTATTTGAGTTATGTTCATATTTTGCATATTTCATCCATGAATAAGCAATTATTCTAAATTTCCGTAGTCGATCACATTTGTGGGAACAAGTGTGAGGTTTAGACTATTATGAACTCGGATTGGTATACATTCATAGGTTGAATGTGGGGCAAGATTGCAACCAAGGTTCATAGATATTTGTGGGAAACAAATATTGGAAGACCCGCTCTCAAGAATTACTGTATAGAGCCTTTGTGGTTGATCACATGTAATCTTGAGTAAAGGCGAATATCATTGTATCCTCTGACCTGAGATACATATTGGGTCCGGATATTCACAAGTACTGTGCCTTGATTCTTTCCTTCGCTATTCTGAAACATGGTAGTACATAAGGAAGAACTCAGGTATATTACAAAGTGTATATCTAGGACGTATGTAGTCAAGATGGAATTTGTCCCTCTTATTCGTTGAGAGTCAGATGTCTAAGGCCTGAAAAGTTAAATCTATAAGAGAGTGATCACTCTGTATCTCTTGGATTTGACATGACATCTAGGACGAAAGGAGATAATGAAATATTCACCTACATATATCAGTTCGAGTAGGGAGCTCGAAAGGGATGATGTTATTGAATGGCACAAAGTCATAACATATTAGGGGTGATGGACGGTGTGTTAGGCTGTATCCATCACTTGCATTAATTTCTTATGTTTCTCGTGCAAGTGGGAGATTGAAGGTATTTCATATGCCCGAGAGACATATTAAATTAATGTGGCTAATGTGTTATGATCCAAGTCGGGTCATACCCAATAACAAACTTACCGACACCTTATTCGTATTTGATTTTAACGATTGGTTCATTGATCAAATACGCGACACTTGAAATTTAAGAAAAATGGTTTTCTTAATAATATTACTTGATGTGTATATAAATTATGGTATAATTTATATAACAAGAATTTAATTATTTATAGGTTAAATAATTAATAAAGTTAAGTTGCATTTTATAAAAATGGTTTTATAAAATAATGTAAACATAACTTATAATATGGATTTAATTATTTATAGGTTAAATAATTCATTAAAGTTATGTTACATTTTGCAAGTTGGTTTTGTAAAATACAAATTACAAATAATATGCATGTTTATAAGAATACATCTTATATAATCTTGTTTTATAAAAACTAGTTTTATAAAAACTAGTTTTATAAAATCTTGATTTATAAAATGAGTTTATAAATAAAATTGGAAGTGGCATGGGAGTATGTAGAAGGCATGCTCTTTTGACTTGCTTTTACCTTGTTACTTGCATCCCATGTGCATATTAACTAATATAATTTTGCAAGACCAACACACACACATGCAAGACATCAAAATTACTTGAAAAAAAACTGCATTCTCTCCATTTTGCTGCCATTTCTGGCCGTGGCCTTCAAGGAGGGTAGAGGGGTTCTTTTTCTTTTTTTCAAGCTTATTTACAAGTGTTAATTAAATCCTAACCAAAGTACAAGGTGTTGGTAACAAGTTTGGGGTATAACTACTTGAGGTTTCATTGTTTTGGAGCTCCATTCATCATCATCTTCATCATCATCTATCAACAAGCTAGGAGAAGGTATAATCTCTTTACTTGCTTGTAATTTGTAAGCATGTTTCATAACTTGATCCTAATTGGGTTTTAACTTTAATTGGTTAAAGATTTACAAGTTCCAAATGGTAATACTTACATGCTTCCGCTTTAATTTGGTTCTTAAAATGTTCTAAGTATTTTGAATCTTGTTAAAACCCAACATATCGAACAAGACCACACTGTTGTATCAAAGCACGTAATTAGCCGACCCTTAACCAACCAAAGCATCCCACTTCAATGGGTTTTTTTTTTTTTTTTTTCCTCGTTTTAAAACTTTCTTGAGATTATGTGGTTACTAATATTTTATACGGTACAATTCTAGGGCCAGGCAACCATTTTAGCCCAAGTTTTCGTAGCCCAATAGCTGATTACATGAAATCAACAACCCAACCAGTCAAGATATAACCCCAATTAGAAACCCTAGAGTTCAGGAACCGGCCACAATCTTACGATCTCTTGAACCTTTTTTCTTTCATCAATCCTGAATTAATGTCGACAAATTCAAGGTACGTTCCTTCAATTCGTATGTAAAGAAATAAATTGATGTTTTGGAAAACATTGGTTAGTTGTAATTCGTATAATGTATGTATATTTGTAACTTATTGAGATTATAAGTAAGTGCTCTGCTATAATTATGTTTCTATGTATTGATTGATACCAGTTCTTCTGTATGATGAGTAAACAATTGAAACTAAAAAAAGAAGAAAATGATTAAAAGTAATTGTTAAAATCATAATAATGTATTAACGTTGAGCTTGCACATTGTGATTTTGAGAATTTCGTTGTAACACTGGTTAAAACCAAAATAGTTTGTGAATCTTATATGATAATTTCCAAATTGGCCATGAGTATGCTGCAGGCAGTTCATTTTACCCTATTTTTCAATTCAGAATACAGCTAAAGCTTTCAGTCCCATCCCTTTTTGCCTTTTATATATTTTACTCAGTAGCACTCTCTTCATATGTATGTGTGTGTCACTAAATAAATCATAAACACCAGGCCTTGCTGCTTTGAAAGTTCAAATATATTCTTTATATTCAGTTTTAATAATTGTTGTGATTGACATAATTTGATTGGGTTTAGTTGTTGATTATTATACAGTTTTATTATCGAAAAAATGAGTTTATTTGACCTATTAAGGTTTTATTCTTGGTTTATGCATGTTTGTGCTATTTGGAATTTGCATGATATGATAGTTGGTTGCTATGCTACTCGATGTTTTGTTGATTGCACCTTAATAATATATATAAATATATTTTTTTTCCTGCCAGTTTTGACGCTAAAATCAACGAGTGCATGCGTGTGTTAAATGAAAGGAGGTAAGTAACTCCTCGTCTTCAACCATTTATCTGGTATCTAGTAATAATAATTTTAATTTCAAATGTTTATATCGTTTCAATTACAGGACGGTTATTGGTAATAGGGAGTCACATTTCACCGAGGTATGTAAATATTATAACACTATAATTTGTATTAAAACGTATTTCTTCTCTAATTTTTTTTTTTAACTGTTTTTTGATTTCTAATACGTAGATTAGAAAATCAATGGAAAGTGAGCTTGAATTTGTCGAAAGATGTACCCAAATGGTCAGGGATTTAGCAGCTCCTCTTAAAAATTTAGATGGTATAAAACCTTCCCTAATTCCAAATAAATATGATTTAAATATTGCTACACTAACCACCATCTTTCAAAATACTGTACGTAGATGCAAAAAAACATTTGGTGCATAATTTCCGAGAAATGACTGTGGCTCAAGATACGTTGATTAAAAACGTCATGTCGCGTTTTTTGGATGAGCTCAAAAAAGTGGTGGACGGGACATTTAATGAGGTACACACACACACACACACACACACACACACACACACACATATATTTTTTCATTTTTAACCTGTTACGCATATTAATACTTGTTGAGATTTTGTTTTGTAGAACAAAGTACGCTTCATCAACATGATTGAAAGCCTCACTGTCAACACAGGTGCTGGCAGCAGTGGTGGCGGCGGAGGTAATAAATAATTTCACTCATTCATGGAGACATGTATGTCTTACAGATCTTGTGCACCGAACTAAATCACTAAATATATGGTCATATTATAAATAAATCAATACTAAAATTATTATATATGCTGGAGATTGTTCTAGTCTGGTTAATCAATATTTTTAAACGCCACTTTAAGCATGTCATTTTGTTTTGTAGGCTGACAAAACTATTGATGCTGTTGAGGACATCGAGTAAATCGAAGCTGATGGTTAGTGCTAAAGGTGTATAGCCTTAGCTTATTTAGACAAAACTTGTCTCACTACTAGTTATTTCCATCATAAATTTCATATTATATTTAAGTATTTGAGACAAGATGGATGAAGTATTTTACTTAGTCAAAACTGAATTTGGTCCTGTTTACTTGCACTTTAATGGGCTTAATTGCCTGCAAATAGGGATGGCATCGGGCGGGTATAGGTAATCTCGAACCCAAACCCGATTAAGAAACCCTGTCCCAAACCCGACGGGACCCCATTTAATTACTAACTTGCGGGTAAACGGGTATCCCCACGGGTATTCGGGTCCCCGTTACATACTAACTAGCGTGTAAACCGTATATTATCATCAAATATAGATATAGATATATTATAATATTATAAAGGCTACAGGCTTTTCTTTGACCTTGAATTCAAATGTACATTTTTCTTTTTTACTTTTGCAATACAGACGTTACTTTATAGGATGCAGACCACATGCTCTAATTGATACATCAACGAGTGTAGGAACATGCCGCGCTTTGTTGCGGCGGGGTTATGACAAAACGTGGCTTACATATAACATATAAACGGGAAAACGGCAACCTATATTGTTTCGCCTTTTGCTCCATCCTGGTAAACCTAAACCGTTGAAGAATCACAACCGAAAACCTTGCGTACACTCAATTGAGCACCATAAATAAAAGAGATAAATATCATGAACATTTATTTATCAAAATCTTCAAATTAACAAAATGTCACCTAAAAACATAGAACATGAAGAAATGCATGATGACTACTAAATAACGAACTGTAAAATAATTTTAGATTTGTTACAATTTAGCTTGAAATGAGTTATACCCTCCACCCTAACTATTACATAAAAAGCTAATCATCGACAACATTTAACAAAATCATGAAGAACAACACTTGTAACATTTAATTACCAAATGTATATGATGATGGATACATGGATCTTTCGTGCACACCAAGGTTCCCAATCTTGTCTCTTATCACCAAAACATAGTTTAAGGCAACAGGGCTGCGATGAGGCAAGTGTAAACCACGATGTTTATATTTAAAAAAGAGAAAGAAAGAAAAAAGCCGCTTTTCAGCTGATTATTGGTCCCACGTAATCTGATATAGTCTCTTAGGCCATTACCGTTGAATAGAATACTCTCGCACATTTCTGTAGATAGCTTATTTGTCCAGACTGGATTTACAGTTAGAAAGTTATGGCTTTACGAAAATAGTAAAATAGTTGACTCATGCTGTTACCAAGTGCAGCTGGACAGCAAGAGCAGCATACAAAGTTCCTTTTTGACATCATATTAGAACACGTTTATACTCAACAATCCCAACCATACCATATACCATTTTGAAGCTCGTCGGGTCTAATTTCTAAATCAATTATTAGTTTTTGCCAAAACTTAACCATTTTCAACTAGGCCCGAAATTTATTTTTGACACTTTAACCAAAATGGTAAAATTTTCTCGTCGACGACTCAAAATTCAAACTAATCAACCTGGGCTGACCCAGTTGTTACCATAAGTCTATAATGACATTCGGTGTCTCAAAACTACGCATATGGGTCAAAATAGGCGCGTATGACCCAAATGGGTTATAAGTATCCATTTCAGCTAAAATTAATCGGTAATTTGTCATTTTTTTATTTTTATGTTTTTTTTTTTCCTTCTTCTATTTAATTTTTTTTTCCCGTCATTCCTTTTACCTTCATTTTCATCTCATTATTATTTTTACGTTCAATTATCGAAAAAAACCACCATGTACAAGTAAATGAGTCAATGTTACCACCTGGGCCACCTCTTAGTATTGCCTAATCATGACACTTTGGGTTATGAAATTTCTAGAAATCAGGTATGGATTGGATACTTCATTGTGCATCTCTCCAATTGTTGTTTTATAATCGTGTTTGTTTCTACAAGGGTTGAATCCTCGGACCCAAACCCGAAATTAGAAAAAGAAAAAAAAAATCATTCCGATAGTCGAGCCAGACTCGTAGACTCGGACCCGGTTCAAGAATTTAGGGTTTCGAAATTTCTCATCGAGTTCACAATGGTAGCCCCGTAATTATCTCCAACTTTGGGGATTGTCAAAAAAAAAAAAAAAAAAAAAAATTAATTTATTAAAGTATTTTTAGTTTTTTTCCTTCCTCTATTTAACCAACCAAAGCATCCCACTTCAATGGGTTATTTTTCCTCGTTTTATACGGTACAATTCTAGGGCCAGGTAACCATTTTAGCCCAAGTTTTCGTAGCCCAATAGCTGATTACATGAAATCAACAACCCAACCAGTCAAGATATAACCCCAATTAGAAACCCTAGAGTTCAGGAACCGGCCACAATCTTACGATCTCTTGAACCTTTTTTCTTTCATCAATCCTGAATTAATGGCGACAAATTCAAGGTACGTTCCTTCAATTCGTATGTAAAGAAATAAATTGATGTTTTGGAAAACATTGGTTAGTTGTAATTCGTATAATGTATGTATATTTGTAACTTATTGAGATTATAAGTAAGTGCTCTGCTATAATTATGTTTATATGTATTGATTGATACCAGTTCTTCTGTATGATGAGTAAACAATTGAAACTAAAAAAAGAAGAAAATGATTAAAAGTAATTGTTAAAATCATAATAATGTATAAACGTTGACCTTGCACATTGTGATTTTGAGAATTTCGTTGTAACACTGGTTAAAACCAAAATAGTTTGTGAATCTTATCCGATAATTTGCAAATTGGCCATGAGTATGCTGCAGGCAGTTCATTTTACCCTATTTTTCAATTCAGAATACAGCTAAAGATTTCAGTCCCATCCCTTTTTGCCTTTTATATATTTCACTCAGTAGCACTCTCTTCATGTGTATGTGTGTGTTACTAAATAAATCATAAACACCAGGCCTTGCCGCTTTGAAAGTTCAAATATATTCTTTATATTCAGTTTTAATAATTGTTGTGATTGACATAGTTTGATTGGGTTTAGTTGTTGCTTATTGTACAATTTTATTATTGAAAAAATGAGTTTATTTGACCTAGTAAGGTTTTATTCTTGGTTTATTCATGTTTGTGCTATATGGAATTTGCATGATATGATAGTTGTTTGCTATGCTACTCAATGTTTAGTTGATTGCACCTTAATATTATTATTAATTGTTTTTGTTTTTTTTTTTTTTTTTCTAATAGTGTTGCAGCTAAAATTGACGAGTGCTTGTCACTATTGCAGGAAAGGAAGTACGTAACTGCTTATATTCAGCTATTTATTTTAGTAATAATTTTCTTAATTAAAATGCTTATCTGTTATCTATCGTGTCAATTACAGGAAAGTTATTGGCAAGGCACTATCAAATCTCAGCGAGGTATGCAGCAGAGACTAAAATGTTTATTAAATTTTAGGGGTGTTCAATATTTGGTTTAAACCGATTACCAAACCGAATTCGGATTGAGGAAACCGAACAGCGAATTTAAATTCGGTTTTTGGGTTTGAAAATTTGGTTTTTGGTTTTGAAAATTTTGAAAAAAACCGAACCGGAAAAACCGGAAACCAAACCGATGAACACCCGTATTACTTCTTCATTTACCTTTTAATTTCTGATACGCAGGTTGAAAAATCGTTTCAAGATGAGAAAATATTTACTGAAACTCTTTATCAAGATTTCACCCGGGTTGTGGAGGAGCATCTTAACGCTATGGAAGGTATGAAACAGTTTTCAAATAATTATGCATGCTAAACTAATTCAAAACATTTAGAAGGGAAGAAGAGATTGTTGGTGAAATGCCCGTAAATAAATTAGGAAATTTGATTTATTTATGTTTCACACATGAAATGAAGAAAACGAACATACTAACATCATATTTATATTTTACACAGGCAAGAAAGAATTGAATATGGTAAAGAAGGGTGTGAGGGCACCGGTGATAATCAGAACTAGTGGCGTCAAGGAAGAAAATTAAGCAGGTTACATATAATATTTTCTTCATTTTTCTCTATATCAACTTGTGATTACTTAAATCTGATTACTTGATATTTGTAACACCACTTAAAGCATGACATTTTGTTTTGTAGGTTGTCAAAATGATTGCTGCTGATGTGCATATCCCAGCTTATGGAGACAAAACTTATATAATAGTACTTAGTTATTTCTACTAAACATTTCATATTTCGTAATCTTGTGTGTACAACTATGATATGAACACCTTAAACATAATTATATCACTTGTTCTTGTGGTCGCATATTCACCACACATTGATGGTCAAAATGCAACTCTCTAATGGTAATTTAATAGGTACCCTACCCCCCCCCCCCCCCCACCCCACCCCCCGCCGCCTTCTTCTCTCTCTGGACAATGTAACACCAAAAACGACTTAGATTGTTGTGATTAAGGTGAGTCTTACTCGACGAACACATGTTCACCGCCTGTTGATGTCCGTCGTATGGTAAACGAAGAAATAATAGGCTCACTAGGAATGAACAAATTATATGATGATTAGTACGATTACTGAGATAGTAAGCCCTTGAATGTTACTTCATACAACAAAGATTACAACTGTAACTTAACAGGTGCAACTAATACTATCTATACTTGAAATAACAAACATCAATGTTACCTTTTGCAAGTGAAGAGACAAAAAACAAACTAATCAGCAATGAACCTGGAAAAAACTAACACAAAATACACTATAGGCATAACTTTTAAAGTAGTAACTTAGAGCACAAAGAGGCAGAGATAAAACTTCTTGTATTGATATGTATAATTAATAATTATAATCATATTCAACGTGTACATGATTACTCGAGACCATTTGTTTGCTTTTCTATCAATGAAAATAATACTTAGATGGTATAATTTAGATTACTAATTACTAAAAATTGCAGAGAAAAACAACAACAAAAAATCCTTTGAAAACAGTTATGAAAGAAAAACATAAAATGCAATTCTGCCAAATGTTACAAAATAACAGTAGAAATATACTCCTAAAGAACATAAAACCACTCTGAAATCACCAAGTACAGACACCTTGCAAAAACAACCAACTTGCTTTATAAAATTTAGTTCGAAAGCATATAATCTAAAATCCCCAAAAAGATAACCTTTCAGAAAATTGAAACCTACAACTTCATTCCGACGGTAGCAGAAAGCAAAAAGAACATTAAAAACTGAAAACAATAAACCATGCCTGGAAAACAAAAGACCCAATTACGCTAAAATATAATCACCAAATATTCATCAATCGCATAACCAAATACTCATCAATCACATTACCAACACGAACGATCAATCGCATTACCAACGCCAAATATTCATCAATCGCATGATTAAAATCAGAAATCAAAAATGAAAAAAAAAAAAAAAAAAAAAAGAAGATAGGAAACGTAATTTACAGACGATGTTGCAATATTAGACTCAAAAGACATTACTAGTACACCATTTCTATATATTAACTCGTTAGTTAATATTAACTATCCCGTCAAGTTGCACTCATTTATTCTTTCAGGCTCATGATAGGATTAATAGCTCAATTGGTCAAGACCCAGATTCAAAATACATAATTGGAGTGTTGGACATGATTCGATAGTTTCAAGACAAACACGTGCTTCACTTGCAAGTCTTTGTTTGTATCGTTGACCAGTTACATCAGGTGGTCTAACCTTGTAACGAATTGCCCTTAGTGCCATTGTCAACCATTGAATAGGAACAAAGAAAACATTCGGTAAGTCAGAGAAACCAAGCTGAATAACCTTGATAGTTGTGAAGTGACGATTGAAGTCCTCGAATATTCACGATACTCTTTTAAAATACATCATGACGAGATTGTCTGTACGAATTGGTTAACGTTGGCCACCAATTTAAATGATTCTCAAATTATTGATCAGACCAAATAATTTTAACGCAACAGCTCACTATCGTTACGGCTAAGGATGTATTTGAGAATAAATAGTGTATTTAAGCACTATTGATTGATGCAGTTATAAATTGAGAGGATGACACCACCAACAAACACAATCGGAAATTCACTTTTTTGAATTCTCTCTCCTAAAAGGCGATCTGGCACTATTCACTGCCTTCCACCACTCGTATTTTTAGTTTTTTTCTTTTGATTTTTGCATCTCACCACCCCCGCCAATCGATTCATACAAACTCGAATTGCAAATCCTGAAATTTTCATCCAGTTCCGACCAGCACCGCCATCCCACGCGCCACCTCCTCCCGCTGCCGGAATTACACGCGCCGGCGCGTGAACCTCTGATCCACCGCCGTTCGCTGCCGTTTTCTTCCAGTAAGATTATCTTGGATCTCCGACCAAAACCCAGGTGAGTATTGGTCTGATTTGTTGCTTTCAAATTTGTGTTATAGTTATAAGAATCCAGCTATCTCTGCTATTGCTATCTGCTGAGTATCATGGTGTCCAAGAAGAAGAAAAAGTACCAAGATTTAACGGAGAGTGCTACTTGGGTTTTGCGAAACCAATCGGTTAGTCGTGGAACATCGGATGCGGCTTCTAAAAGTGGAGAAATGTTTTCATCTGATTCTGATGGGGATCGTTCATCTCCGATTATGGATGATGTCGTACGTTCCAATCTGATGGTAGATGAAGTTGATCAGCCAAATAAGAACGACGGAGATGTGTCAATTGATCAACCTGGGAAGGATAATCGTGATTCAGAAAGGAAGATTCTGAAAACCTATAGTTCTAGAAAGAGGAAGGGTAAAGTGAACCAGCTAATTGAAGTTGGGGATGGTCCGTCAAAGGAGAAGAAGAGTGCTCAATTTGTTCCTTATGTTGGTGATTCTTCTATTCCTGCTAATGAAAAAATACTCCCTGAAGTAATTAAAAACCGCAAGGGTAACAGGAAGAAAGGTGGGTATGGTAAGAATTCTGCTTTAACTGATCATTCTATTGATGATATTGTTGCTAGTAACGATGATATTATTGCTAAATCTATTGGTGAAACTATTGCTGTTGCTAAACCGGCTAGTCCTGTTGTATTCTTTAAAAGTTCAAAAGATGGTAGTTATAATGAGGTTGATGTAAACCTAGTGGCTGCTGCTGAGAATGCTGTTAAGTTATTTAAGAATGATGGTATTAGAGAGTCAATCGTTGTTCCTGATGATTTCTCCCAATTTACATTGGGTGACAATGTAAATTTAATGAATACACAGGATAATAATAGCGGTGATAAAGATAATGTTGTTTCCGGGATTAAATCTACAACAATGGAAGGGGTTGAGACTAGTGACGGGCAAGACAATACAAATACTAAAACCCCAAGAGCATGGGTAAATCCAAACATCACTTTTGCTGACTTCTTAAAACAAAACAAAGATGAAGAAGAATTAAAAATGGAGTTCATTCCTCCAGTTTTAATGTCTAATGGTCAAAAGAGAGTAGTTTTCTCCGCTGAGGAGGTTAAGAAGGGCGGTAGTGCTTTTTCTCTTCAATTATATGGGTATTTTATTGGAACTTCTATGGAATATAGGGTTGTTAATGCCCATCTAAGGAGAATGTGGCGAAGGTATGACCTTAAAGAAATCGTCAAAACAACTGCAGGATTTTATTTATGCAAATTTAATAATGAAAAGGGTATGAAGGAGGTTCTTGAGAGTGGTCCATGGTTAGTTAATAATGTTCCTTTTTTCGTGAATCAGTGGGAACCTGGGGTTTGGCTTGAAAAAATTGAACCTGAAAAAGTCCCAATTTGGATTTGCATTCACAATATACCCATTGAACTATGGAGTGGCAGAAGTATAGGTAAACTTGTTAGTGGTATTGGTAGGCCTATGTTGATGGACAAAGTTACTTCAGAGAGATGTTTAAGTAAAAGTGGAAGACTAGGTTTTGCTAGAGTTTTGACTGAAGTCAATGCAGCTGATGACCTTCCTAGCGTTGTCGAATTTTCCTATCCTGTGATTGGTTCTTTTCCAGCCAAAGTGGGTAAACTTGAGGTGACTTATCAATGGAAACCGCCTTTATGCACTCATTGCAAAGTGTTTGGGCACTCTTTTAATACTTGTAAAATTAGGCCTAAAACAGAAGATGAAGTTTCAGCACAAGTGTTAAAAGACGCTTTGAAAAACAACAATGATGGTGAAACAGTTGATTTAAATAACCAGTATGTCGAGGACGGCTCTAAAGATGTTAGTAAGAAAGGAAGGGTATTTCATAAGTTGAATTTTGATAATAATAAAAGTCAATGGCAGTCAACAGAAGCAAAAGGTATCAAGCAAAATGGAGTTAAGAATAATCATGATATTAAAGATAATATTGCTGTGGAGGAAACAAATTGGAATGTGAAGTCCCAGAAAAATCGAAATCAGAATGTTTTAAGGAAAAGAGATAAAGAGAAGGGCATTGATGGTGAAGGTAGTAATAAGACATATTCCAAAGACAGAATTGAAACAAACAATCCTTTTTATGTATTAGTAGATGATGAGGGTAATGGTGATTGATGTTAAGTTGGTAATACTGCTCCGAAATCAGGATATTCTACATTTTATTAGTCTCTTACTTTATATCTAGTATAGGTCCTCGAGTTTCGCTCAAATTAGTGTTACTCATGTTGTAATTCTCGTTGTATCATTTCCTTATCAATAAAATTATCTTGCTTTTCAAAAAAAAGTTATAAATTGAGAGGGACGAAAAAAAGCTAAAAAGGTATAATACCAGATTATTTAAGCAATTTTGTCTTCATAAAAACTTAAAACTTTTAAACTCGTGAACTATTATTTTTGTTTTATAATTGCGGATAAAAACAAAAAGGAAAGAAAATATGATGATAAAGAAGTATGTGAAGGCTTCTGCTAATCATCTGAACTAACGATCATGTTTTACACAGTTAAGAAAGAAAAAAAGATGATAAAGAAGATGACCAACAAGAAACGAAGAAACGAGTATGCTGAACTAACGAGTATGATAAACTAATGATCATGTTTTACACAGTTAAGGGGAAAAAAGACGATAAAGAAGCATGTGAAAGCTTTTGCTAACCATTTGGAACTAGTGGTGTAATAGAAGAAAATGAAACTGACTAGTTCTAGTGATCCGGAACACTCGAAACCCTGCATTTCGAATCGAGTCCCGAAGGTGCTGAACTGCAGACTCAATTCCACTACCCATATCAGGTCTTCTCAACTCACTATTCACCAAACAATCACATATGTACCAGTGTGCAACTCTATACTTGCTTCGCATTTCTAGAATGATTCTACTCATGTTAGAGAAAAATATTGGCAACTTAAAAAAAAGGATGTTGACTGGTCAGTGTTAGACTTTCACGTAGTACGCAATACCAACATGGTTAAGAAACTCTGTATAGAAGAACCTTCCACGATGTAGAACTAGAAGAGCCTCTTTCTCCAGTGCTTCTAATTAAACACAAAGAAGAAGAAGAACAAAACAAAGAAAAAACACATTTGATCGTACACACGTGCAACAGATTTGTTGTGTGTTTCGTATCTCTTTTTGTTGAAGGTTATTATTATTATTATTATCGTTATTCCTATTGGATCACGTTATTATTATTAATCATATATACTTGGATCTTGGGATCAAGTATTCTAGCGAACCTTTTTACTTTCGGGTATCACTTGAGTCAAACCGATCTGGATTGTCAGATTAGATTGATGCCTAGAGTCGTTAATTCAATTTGTGGGGTTTGGGAACAGCTGGAATAGAGAGAAAATGGCGAGGAAACTCAATAGGGTGAATAACCCTAACTTGTGAAGCATAGGATGTTATTTATTATGCATGGACCATCTGTCAACAGGCCTGTTTGTCGATGACAATCTCGTCTTGCTTTATCTTACGTTGGGTGATACGAACTAATGACTTTAATGCATCAACAAACTTCCCTATGACCTAGTTCTATCAACATTCCTTCTTTACTCAGACTTATACACCACTAAACTCTTTTGAGGATAAACATACTCCCCCAGGATGTGACATTATTTTCAACTTCACTTGATTTCCCCTTTATGCACCAATAAATTCCTTGAATATGCCACATTTCTTCTCTGAAGCATTAAGTAAAATCTCTTTTAATGCTTGGAGACTTATACTCTCAATATTCAATCATTCACGCTAGTAATAACTTAGAAAGGTAGAATGATGCATTCACGAATACTTAACATTGCACAGTTAACATTGCTAGTTTGAATATAACTACTGATCTTTCTTGATTAATGGTGGAAACTGGAAAACATCGTTCAACCGTCGAAAAATGTTTTTCCGCAATGAAGCTTGTGAAATCTGTAAGACCCTAATCTGTTGTACAGCAATGTAAATACTTTATTTAGTGTGTGTATCAGTTGTACAGTTAAAACAGAGGTCACTGAGGGATCTGCGCCTTGTGCGCGCCGCGCACAATAAAGGGAGCGCGCCGCGCACCCTTTACTGTAGCCGGGTTCCAGCTGTTTTAATCTGATATTTTGATGGGCATTTTGGTAATTGCACTTATGGACTGGTTAAAGGCAGATAGGTCAGTTTGTGGAGCACCATTACTCCATTTTCAACAACCTTATCACTTTAACTTTAATCCTAGAGAGAGATTGTGATTTTTGAGAGAGAAAGCTTAAATCCTTGAGGAAGGAGCTTGTTTTGGGTTAAAGTCCAAGCACTAAAGTCGTTCATCTCATCTCTAGCTTCCTTTTGGTGGTTGTGGTATGTTCTAATTTAATTTCCTTACTTTGATTTAGTGTAAGGGTTAGGGTTTGAGTAATTGATGAACACAAAACCCATTATTGGTGATTTTGGGTGTTCTTGGGTAAATTTGAGTCTTGAACACTAATTGGTGACTAGTCTAGGGTTTCAAAGTATTAAATGATGTTTATGAACCCTAATTGGTGAGTTAATTGCTAACACACCTAGTTAATTAGTAAATGGGTGTTGGTTAGTTGGTGGATGACCCGAAATGGGTGTGTTGTCTTAAAATGGTTATTTGGGTAATAAATTGACCTAGTTTGGAAAGATGGGTATGAATTACCCTAATTATGTATTAGTTGGTATTGATGGACCTTAGCCACTAGCTTTTAGTGATTAGTGGTGGTCTTGACTTTAATTGGGCGGTTTTGTTATAAATGGGCGATTTAATACATTAAGTCATTAAATGCTCATGTGTAAGTGTTGGTATTGAGTCCACTTAGCTTGTATGTTGATCAAATACTTATTATATTAGGTACTTTGCTTTGAAACTTGTGGAGGTTGAAATCATCATCTAATTGTTAAGGTGAGTGGAATAATTATATGCGTATGTATATAATGTATCTATTTGTTGTAGCGTGAAAGGTGTAGTGTCGAGGTGTTAAGACACCACGTTTCACGTGAAGAGTGTAGCATCGAGGTGTTAAGATGCCACTCGGGTGTAGCATCGAGGTGTTAAGATGTCACCTAGGAGTGTAGTGTCGAGGTGTTAAGACACCACTCCATAAAATAATGAGTGTTGCATCGAGGTGTTAAGATGCCACTCGGGGTGATGTGCCGAGGTGTTAAGGTGCCACCCTAGGGGTTAGTGGTGCGAGGTGTTAAGTGCCCTAATGGATGTTATGAACACCGATGGCGTTTTCGCGAGCGCCGTTCCCTTGTACTATTGGTCGACCATGGTTATTTGTGTTGCAAGCATATTACATTGCTCGAGTTATATTTATATGCGGTTGTTATGCTAGCTTGTGGTATTGGAGTTTATAGCTTGATATTGTGACGTTAAGCTAATTGTGTTTGCTAGCATGTTTGCGGTTTGTGTAAGTGTATGCAAGTAGGTATAATTATATATATATTCGTATAATTATTGCATTCACTAAGCTTTGCTTACCCTCTCGTTGTTTACTATTTTATAGGTTCGGTATTGGACAAGGGTAAGGGCATCGTTTTGGACTAGAGATTCCCGCTTGATGCTAGGGGACGCTTTTGGCTTTGGTAGCTCTTGGAGTTTGACCGATAGTGGGGTAGTTTAATCCCAAACGCCATGCTCATTGTGTAGTTTGGAACTTAAAATTTTTGGTGGTCGAAACTCTAAAATTTGTATTAAACTTGTATTTTGGGTCGTGTGGGCCCCACTTGTAAAACATCGTTTTTATGTTTGATTCGTGTTAGTTTTACATATATAAGCTTGTTGTGAAAAACGTTCGGTCTAAAAATGTCGGGAAGTGGTCCATATTTTTCGGATATAAAAACAGTTTGATCAGAGCCTGGGAGGCTCTGTGCGCGCCGCGCACAATAGGGGCTGCGCGCCGCGCACCCTGCTGTGCAGTTGAATTTTTTTTTTTTTTTGGGACTGTTTTTGGACGGTTATCGGGTTGGGTTGTTACAAGTGGTATCAGAGCATGGTCTAAGGGATTTAGGTGACTTGAGATAGGCGCCTAGACTTAGACTTTTTGTGTGCGCGTTTATGCGGGACTTGTAGGACTTTGGGTCGGATCGGGATGGTTAGTGCATAGGTTTATGTCAACCAATCATATGCTATTGTTTTTGTGTTGTGTGTAGCAATCATCAAGCGAGATGGACGTTGTACTAGCAAGTTAGCGCGACGTGCTCACGTAGTAATGACTAGCTACCATTACTACGAGTGCAAATCGGGTCAAACGAGCAATGTACGACGATTGTTGAGCAAGATGGGGTAGTGTGGCGTGTATGTATGTAATTGTGTATATTTGTCCTTTCGTTTCGTGGTTTAACCTAATTCGTTTTATAGAATGAAGACGAGAAAAGGTCCCGATCACGATAACGGAAGTACAAGTGAAGACGCCGAGTTCTCGACCAAGGTTGAGGCCGTCTTTAAGAAGTTGAAATCGGATTTTCTTGCGGACGTTCGAAAGGTCTTCCAAGAGTCGGTCGATGGGCAAGTGACCGAAATGATAAATGAACGAATGAAGGCCACTATCGAAGAGGCACTTGACGCTAGAAACATTTATCCTCGAGTTGAAATGGGTGAAGGTAATGGTGGGGGTGGAAGGCGAGACTTCCACTACAAAAACTTCAAGGATATTCAACCTCCGATGTTTAACGGGGTGAGGGATCCGTTGAAGAGTACTTGTTGGATTTCGGACATCGAGGGGGCTTTCCGTACCGCGGAGTGTCCTCCCGAGAAGAAGACGAGGTATGGTTCAAGCATGTTGCGTGAAGAAGGCAAGTTGTGGTGGGATGATAAAATCAAACGATATGGTGAAGAGCAATGCATGAGTTTGACATGGGAGGAGTTCAAGAAAGAATTTTTCCAAGAATACCGAACTTCTTCCGATCTTGATAAAATCCGAGATGAGTTGCACAATCTACGACAAGGGTCAATGGACTTGGTTACTCTCAAGTCTACTTTCTTGGCAAAGACTCGTTTTTGCCCGGAGTATGTGGGTGATGATCACAAGTTGATGCTAGATTTCTACCGTACCTTGAGTGATGAATTGAAGGGTAAGATTAGCCGGGGGATGGCTAAGTCTTTTGAAGATTTATACGAGTTGTCTAGGGGTTTTGAACCGGTGGTGCCAAGAGTAAGCGATTTTACTTTTTCTAAAAGAAAGTTTGAAGGTTCTAGTTACTCTAACGCCTCAAGCAAGAAGAGCAAGAGCAAGAGGGCCGAAAGTGTTAATAGTGCGAAGAAAGGCACTACCGGCGGGTTTTCTTATACGTGTTACAATTGTGGGCAACCGGGTCATATGGCTCGTGAGTGTCCGAAACCATCATCCGGGAACAAAATCACTTGCTTTAATTGCGGCAAAGAGGGGCATAAGAAGCCGGAGTGTCCCGATTTGCGAAATGATAATGTGAAAAGGTTAGAGAGGGCGGCGGGCACGGCTAGGGGTCGCAACTATTTGATGACTAACGATGAAGCCAAACAATCGAACGAAGTTGTCTCAGGTACTTTTATGGTTAATTCTAATCCGGCGAGGATTCTTTTTGATAGCGGTGCAAATCTGTCGTTTGTGTCTCCTAAATTTGTGCCTAAACTTAATAGACCGTTAGCTAAGTTAAGTCGTCCGGTAGAAGTCGAAATAGCGAACGGCAAGACGGTGCTAGTGGTTGATGTGTGTAAGAATTGTGATGTTGTTTTTGGTGCCGAAACTTTTAAAATTAATCTCATTCCGATGACTCTGGGGATTTTGATATTGTCGTTGGTATGGATTGGCTCGATCATTATAGAGTCGATATTGCATGCCATGATAAGTTTATTCGTGTGAAGACCCCAAGTGGGGGAGAAATGATTATTCATGGTGATAAGCGAAGGAGACCGGTGCCGATATGCACTTTTGCACGGGCACGCCGTTCCGTTGTTACCGGTGGCATGGCTTTCCTTGCTCATGTTGTTGATACACGTAATGAGCCACCACCCATTCATGAAATTCCGGTGGTTAGTGAATTTAAAGACGTTTTTCCGGACGAGTTACCGGGTGTTCCGGCGGAAAGACAAGTTGAATTTCGCATCGAGTTGGTTCCGGGGGCTACCCCCATTGCTAAAACTCCTTATCGATTAGCGCCAACGGAGATGCAAGAGTTGTTGAATCAAATTCAAGAGTTGCTTGAGAAGGGTTTCATCCGACCGAGTGCCTCGCCGTGGGGTGCACCGATGTTATTTGTGAAGAAGAAGGATGGTAGTATGCGTATGTGCATTGATTACCGTGAGTTGAATAAAGTAACGATCAAGAATCGTTATCCGTTACCTAGGATTGACGATTTGTTTGATCAACTACAAGGTGCGACGTATTTCTCCAAAATCGACCTACGGTCCGGCTATCACCAAATGCGGATCCGCGAGGAAGACATAGAGAAAATGGCTTTTCGAATGCGTTACGGGCATTATGAGTTTGTAGTTATGCCCTTTGGTCTTACGAATGCACCGGCGGCATTCATGGATCTTATGAACCGAGTGTGCCAACCTATGTTGGACAAGTCGGTAATAGTGTTCATTGACGACATACTAGTCTATTCGAAAAGTATGAACGAACATGAACGTCATCTGCGTGAAGTTTTGAAGACGCTAAGAAAGGAGAAGTTGTATGCAAAGTTCTCTAAATGTGAATTTTGGCTAAGGGAGGTTCAATTCCTTGGTCATATTGTGAATGAAAGTGGTATCCAAGTAGATCCGGGGAAGATCGAGACGGTGAAAGATTGGAAGCAACCGACTACGCCTACAGAAATCCGAAGTTTTCTCGGATTGGCCGGTTATTATCGTCGGTTTATCCAAGATTTTTCTAAGATCGCTTCTTCGTTGACGAAACTGACAAGGAAGAATGCGAGGTTTGTTTGGGAGAACGAGCAAGAAATTGCTTTTCAATTGTTAAAAGAGAAGTTATGTCAAGCTCCAGTGTTAGTGTTACCGGAAGGTGTTGAAGACATGGTGGTTTATTGTGATGCCTCCTTAAATGGGCTCGGGTGTGTTCTTATGCAAAGGGGCAAAGTCATCGCTTATGCCTCTCGACAATTAAAGGAGCACGAAATGAGGTACCCGACTCATGATCTTGAAATGGCGGCGGTTGTGCATGCGTTGAAAATTTGGCGCCATTACTTGTATAGTGTCAGATGTACGATTTATTCGGATCACAAGAATTTGAGACATCTTTTCACTCATCAGGATTTGAATTATCGGCTACGTAGATGGATAGATGTGGTGAAAGATTACGATTGTGAAATTCTTTACCACCCGGGTAAGGCGAATGTGGTTGCGGATGCGTTAAGTCGAAAGACTCAACATCCGGCGATACGTGTAGCATCGTTACGTTTGATTATTACAAATGATTTTCTTGAGAAGCTTGGTGAGACTCAAATCGAGGCTTATGTTCACAATAAGCATGAGGAACGAATTGTGGGCCAATCGGAGTTTATTACTATGGGTTCGCGGGGTTTATTATCTTTTCAAGGAAGGGTGTGGGTGCCTAAGATGGGTGATTACCGACGGGTGCTACTTGATGAGGCGCATAAGTCAAAATATTCTATCCACCCGGGCGCGACGAAAATGTATCACGATTTGAAGAAAGACTATTGGTGGCCGGGAATGAAGCGTGATGTGGTGAAGTATGTTGAACAATGTGTTACTTGTTTGCAAGTTAAAGCCGAGTACCAAAAGCCGTATGGTAAGTTGCAACCATTAGAAATCCCGAAATGGAAATGGGAGCACATTACCATGGATTTCATCACGAAGTTACCCAAGACGGCGAGAACTCAATATGATTCGATTTGGGTGATTGTGGATCGGTTGACGAAAATTGCTTTGTTTCTTCCCATTAAAGAAGCAATATCGTCGGAGACCTTGGCTAAGATGTTTATCAAGGAAGTGGTCGCTCGACATGGGGTTCCTATATCCATTATTTCGGATCGAGATACCCGTTTTACATCTCGATTTTGGGAGAAGTTTCATGAGGATATGGGTACACAATTGAGGTTGAGCACGGCGTATCATCCTCAAACGGACGGTCAAACCGAACGTACGAACCAAACCTTGGAAGATATGTTACGGGCGTGCATTATTGATTTCGGTGGTAGTTGGGATGAGCATTTGCCTTTGGTGGAATTCTCGTACAATAATAGTTATCACACTAGTATCGGGATGCCACCTTATGAGATGCTTTATGGGCGACGGTGTCGAACTCCCGTTTGTTGGGGAGAAGTGGGTCAAAGGGAAATCGGGAGTACCGATTTGGTTTTAGAGACGAATAACAAGATTGATATTATTCGGGATCATTTGAAGAAGGCTCAAGATAGACAAAAGTCATATGCCAATAAACGTAGACGAACGATCGAATTTCAAGAAGGCGACATGGTAATGCTTAAGGTGTCGCCATGGAAGGGTATTATTCGATTTCGAAAACGGGGAAAGTTAGCTCCTCGGTTTATTGGGCCGTTTAAAGTTTTAGCTCGTGTTGGTGAAGTCGCGTATCGTTTGGAATTACCCGAAGAACTTGCGGGGATCCATAATACTTTTCATGTTTCCCATCTCCGTAAGTGCCTTGCGGATGATTCTTCGTGGATGCCTTTAGACGAGATTGAACTAAATAACAAGTTGGAGTATGTCGAGGAGCCGGTTGCTATACTTGATGAAAAGGTTAAGAAATTGATAAATAAAGAGGTGAGGACTTTTAAAGTCCAATGGCGTCGAAGTATAGGTTCCGAGTTTACTTGGGAGCCCGAGGAGTTCGTGTTGGTATATCTTCCCTCTTGTCATGCGGCTTGGATTGCGAGGACGCAATCCGAATAAGTGGGGGAGAGTTGTAAGACCCTAATCTGTTGTACAGCAATGTAAATACTTTATTTAGTGTGTGTATCAGTTGTACAATTAAAACAGAGGTCACTGAGGGATCTGCGCCTTGTGCGCGCCGCGCACAATAAAGGGAGCGCGCCGCGCACCCTTTACTGTAGCCGGGTTCCAGCTGTTTTAATCTGATATTTTGATGGGCATTTTGGTAATTGCACTTATGGACGGGTTAAAGGCAGATAGGTCAGTTTGTGGAGCACCATTACTCCATTTTCAACAACCTTATCACTTTAACTTTAATCCTAGAGAGAGATTGTGATTTTTGAGAGAGAAAGCTTAAATCCTTGAGGAAGGAGCTTGTTTTGGGTTAAAGTCCAAGCACTAAAGTCGTTCATCTCATCTCTAGCTTCGTTTTGGTGGTTGTGGTATGTTCTAATTTATTTTCCTTACTTTGATTTAGTGTAAGGGTTAGGGTTTGAGTAATTGATGAACACAAAACCCATTATTGGTGATTTTGGGTGTTCTTGGGTAAATTTGAGTCTTGAACACTAATTGGTGACTAGTCTAGGGTTTCAAAGTATTAAATGATGTTTATGAACCCTAATTGGTGAGTTAATTGCTAACACACCTAGTTAATTAGTAAATGGGTGTTGGTTAGTTGGTGGATGACCCGAAATGGGTGTGTTGTCTTAAAATGGTTATTTGGGTAATAAATTGACCTAGTTTGGAAAGATGGGTATGAATTACCCTAATTATGTATTAGTTGGTATTGATGGACCTTAGCCACTAGCTTTTAGTGATTAGTGGTGGTCTTGACTTTAATTGGGCGGTTTTGTTATAAATGGGCGATTTAATACATTAAGTCATTAAATGCTCATGTGTAAGTGTTGGTATTGAGTCCACTTAGCTTGTATGTTGATCAAGTACTTATTATATTAGGTACTTTGCTTTGAAGCTTGTGGAGGTTGAAATCATCATCTAATTGTTAAGGTGAGTGGAATAATTATATGTGTATGTATATAATGTATCTATTTGTTGTAGCGTGAAAGGTGTAGTGTCGAGGTGTTAAGACACCACGTTTCACGTGAAGAGTGTAGCATCGAGGTGTTAAGATGCCACTCGGGTGTAGCATCGAGGTGTTAAGATGTCACCTAGGAGTGTAGTGTCGAGGTGTTAAGACACCACTCCGTAAAATAATGAGTGTTGCATCGAGGTGTTAAGATGCCACTCGGGGTGATGTGCCGAGGTGTTAAGGTGCCACCCTAGGGGTTAGTGGTGCGAGATGTTAAGTGCCCTAATGGATGTTATGAACACCGATGGCGTTTTCGCGAGC
Organism: Rutidosis leptorrhynchoides; assembly: GCF_046630445.1. Lineage (NCBI taxonomy): Eukaryota > Viridiplantae > Streptophyta > Magnoliopsida > Asterales > Asteraceae > Rutidosis > Rutidosis leptorrhynchoides. The sequence continues at coordinate 234,784,560 of NC_092343.1, forward strand.
GCCGTTCCCTTGTACTATTGGTCGACCATGGTTATTTGTGTTGCAAGCATATTACATTGCTCGAGTTATATTTATATGCGGTTGTTATGCTAGCTTATGGTATTAGAGTTTATAGCTTGATATTGTGACGTTAAGCTAATTGTGTTTGCTAGCATGTTTGCGGTTTGTGTAAGTGTATGCAAGTAGGTATAATTATATATATATTCGTATAATTATTGCATTCACTAAGCTTTGCTTACCCTCTCGGTGTTTACTATTTTATAGGTTCGGTATTGGACAAGGGTAAGGGCATCGTTTTGGACTAGAGATTCCCGCTTGATGCTAGGGGATGCTTTTGGCTTTGGTAGCTCTTGGAGTTTGACCGATAGTGGGGTAGTTTAATCCCAAACGCCATGCTCATTGTGTAGTTTGGAACTTAAACTTTTTGGTGGTCGAAACTCTAAAATTTGTATTAAACTTGTATTTTGGGTCGTGTGGGCCCCACTTGTAAAACATCGTTTTTATGTTTGATTCGTGTTAGTTTTACATATATAAGCTTATTGTGAAAAGCGTTCGGTCTAAAAATGTCGGGAAGTGGTCCATCTTTTTCGGATATAAAAACAGTTTGATCAGAGCCTGGGAGGCTCTGTGCGCGCCGCGCACAGTAGGGGCTGCGCGCCGCGCACCCTGCTGTGCAGTTGAATTTTTTTTTTTTTTTGGGACTGTTTTTGGACGGTTATCGGGTTGGGTTGTTACAAAATCCGAATTACGAAACCGAATGGGTGACGAGTGAAAGAATGATATTGCGTGCTTTATTCATCTGTCCAATGTCCCTATATATACAAGAACGTGATCTCTTAATCCTAACCAATATTCCATTATTTATGGAATGGATATGTATGACTATTTCTACCCAATATGCTATACAATATTATCATTGACTAATACAATATTATCTATAAATAAATACACAGCTATTACTCCCCCGCAGTCGAAGCCTTCGGTAAAGAGACGCAGAGACTGGAACGAAATTCTTCAAATAATATTCGCGATAGACCTTTGGTGAAAATATCCACGATTTGGTATCGTGTAGGGACATGTATAATGCGAACATCTCCTCATGCAACTTTTTCTCGAACGTAAAGAATATTTAACTCAATGTGCTTTGTACGTTGATGATGAACTGGATTTCCGGATAGATATATGGCACTCAAATTATCACAAAACACGCGTGTAGCTTTATTGATCGGACTTTGTAGTTTAAGTAATAAGTTTTAGATCCAACACGACTCGGCAACGACATTAGCAATGCTCCGATATTCCGCTTTGGCACTAGAACGAGAAAGAGTGGTTTGACGTTTCGATGACCAAGAAATCAAATTATCTCCAAAATATACACAATAGCCCGATGTTGATCGTCTTGTATCGGGGCAACTACCCCAATCCGCATCCGTGTATGCAACAAGATTATACTAGATTGATTAATATGCAATCCAATAGACAAGGTACCCTGTAAATATCGAATAATGCATTTCAAAGCGTTAATGTGTGCTTCTTTCGGATTGTGCATATGCAAGCAAATTTGTTGCACGACATAAGGTATGTCGGGTCTATAAAGCGTCAAGTATTGTAAAGCGCCGGCTAGGATACGATATTTAGTAGAATCGGCATACGGTTTTCCTTGTTTACCACCTAGTTTACCGATAGTATCCACGGGGGTTGACACTGGATTGCAACCCGTAAGTCCAGCTCTTTGAATTATGGAGTTTGCGTAGGCGGCTTGGCTTAAGAATAAACCACGTGATGAACGAGTGACCGAGATTCCCAAAAAAATGTAATGGACCTAAATCCTTCATAGCGAACTCATTAGAAACAAGAGATAGGAGTCTTTTTCGTAATCCATCATTCGATGTGGTAAGAACTATATCATCAACATATAAGAGAAGATATGCAATGTCTTTTCCATGATGAAAAATAAAAAGTGAGTGATCACATTTGTTATGTATGAAACCAACCTTGTAAGCATAATCGGCGAATCGTTGATACCAAGCCCGTGGGGCTTGTTTTAAACCGTATAGAGAATGCTTTAATAAACACACATGATTCGGACGCGTGGCATCACGGAAGCCGAACGGTTGATACATGTACACCGTTTCTGTGAGATTGCCATGTATGAAAGCATTTTTGACATCTAATTGGTGTAATGGCCATGATTTAGAAACCACAATGCTAAGAACCGTGTGTAACATCCCGTGTTTTTCCGTTAAATTATTTTTAACGCCGTCTTTTTTTATTTTATTTAATATCCTCAGCATCTCGATTCGTATCCTCCATTAGCTACATTCTTAAAAATATTTTCGTTATTGGATTATAACGTCTCCCGTACTCCCGTGTAATTCAAAATATTCGTTTGGTTAATTCCCGCACCCGACTACAAACTAGAGGGACTAGTTTTGCCAAAAAGACAAAGAGGTGACTAGCACTTTGACTAGTCAACCTCCTCCCCATCTTTCTTTTTCATTTCTTTTCCAATTTCTTTTCATACTTCTCCATTTTCTCTCAATCTTTCAAAAAGGAAATCATCATCCATTTTAGATCGATCAAGCTTCAATCCAAACAAATTACATATTTGGAATCCTTGCATCTTCCTCTTCGATTCCATACCGATTTTATCAAATTTGGGTAACTTTCTAAAATCACTAGATTTCTTTAATTTTGTGTTCTTGACTTAAAAGTGTGTTAATTAGTGTCTATGGCTCATTGTGATGTCGTGTATGTAATTTGTATGCTCGATTTGTTGTTTTTGGTGTAACTAGCTTGAATATGAAAAGTGCTTGCTTAATCTTTGATTTTGGAAGAGTTAATGTTGTTAATTTGTTAAAGTTCATGTTTTAATTGTGTTACTAGTGTCACTAGCTTCATTTTGATGTGTAGGGTGATTTGTAAAACTTCAAAAACATGATTATTGATTTTGTGATGCTTGACTAGGGTTTGATAGTTCTTGAAATGAATTTTTGATGCTTGAATGCCATGAAATGTTAATTGTTAGTGTTTAGTAGTAATGTATGCTTCATTACCTTCAAAACGGCATATCATATGTGTGAATTGGTTTCCCGAATCTTAAAACGCGTTTTGAGAACTTGAAGCTTTGAAGATGAATTTTAAATGATCACTTGACGGGAAATCGGTTATTTAAATTGATGTTTTTGGTTGTTGTTATGTATTTAGTTGTATTCCTCGTCAAAATACCTTTCCAACGATATAAGATACTTGTTTTGAATGTTTACGGTTCATGAGTTATGCTTGTTTGAAGTTTGGTTCGTGCACTTGATGAAACCCAGAAAACAGCATTTCCCAGGTACAGGAGCGCCGCTCCTGAACTAAGAGCGCCGCTCCTAGTAGGTCTTTTTGTGGAGTTTTTCATCAGACGTCAGGAGCGCCGCTCCTGAAAACAAGAGCGCCGCTTCTGGACCTCAAGAGCGACGCTCCTGGTTTTGGTGCGACGCTCCTGTGCTGAAAAAGTAGACCAACTTGTTTAGTGTTTTCACCAATTCATCCCCGCTTACTCGCAACTCCGATTAACATGAATTTTGGCCAACATGTTTATATATGACCACTAATTGAAGAAAAATTGTCGGATACCCGACCCGACCTCATTGACGTTGACTTTGACTTTGACCAACTTTGACTTTTAGTCAAACTTAACCTAACTTTTATGTGATCGTTTTAACATGCTTATATACTTGTATCTTGCATGAAACTTGACAATTTGATTCACATGCTATATAATCGAGTCGTAACGATCCATAGGACTAATTTAACATCTTTGACCGTTTGTGTTTACCGTTATTGATATAACCTATATGTTTAGGTCAAGACTAGCTTTGTCTTTGCACGCGTTTACTTGTTGAAGTACTTCACTAACTCTCGCACTCAATGTGAGATCATAGTCCCACTTTTTACTCTTTTGAACTTACTTTTGGGATGAGAAAATATAAACATTTCTTTTAACTAAGTGAACACAAGAACCGGAAAACAAACATTCTACATACGAGTTTAGAACAAAAATCCTCAATTCAATTATCATTAGTACTCTTGCAGTGTGTAAGCGTAGGCGTGAACTTATGTTGTATGGCCATATGGGTTTGACAAACCCTCATCTTTGACGGTTCGCTACCGTCTACGGATGAAATATATTTTCGAGAAACAGTGTTGTTCTAGCACTATGAATGGGGTATCAACGGACGGAATGTTAAGCTTTGATAATTGAGTGCTCGTGAATATTAAATTTTAGAATGTATTACTATTATTTCAACTTTGCAAACCTTGTGGTTCGGCTTACTTTACTTTTACTCACCTACATACTTAAACCTATGATTTCACCAACGTTTTTCGTAGACAGATTTCTATGTTTTTCTCAGGTCTTGCACGATATGTGAAATATGCTTCCGCTCTTTATTTGATACTTACTTTGGATGTCGAGTATACATGCATTTCATGGAGCGTCTTTTGACTTTATTTGAAACTGTGTCGCCTAGATTTCATTTGTACTAATAACTTTGTAACTTAACTTTTGGATGAACAATTCTTGTAAACCTTGGAATAATCTTTACTTTAGAAATGAAGGCGACATATTTTGGTCAAACGTTGTCTTAAAGACTTATGACCATGTAATGGGACCTACGTAGATGACGCCGTCACTTGACGATTTGACGGGGTCGCTACAAGTGGTATCAGAGCATTGGTTGTAGGGATTTAGAGTTCATTTGTGTCCACCCCGAGTCATAGGTACATAGGTGAATCTAGACTACAACCGGCATATAGACTGAAGTAGGAATTACTTGACTATTTGTGCATTATACTCGAACTTTTCTATCATATCTAACTCGTATTCGATCTTAATCTTACGTTGATAAATTTTGTTGACGCGCCACCTTGACTTTATAAAGTAATGTTAAATGCACATGTGAATCAGGGTAATATAATTTCCGGGATTATATTACGGTGATTCACATGGACGTTCTGACATTATGTGTAACGACCTGGATTTTTCCGATCGTTTTACACTTATAAGATTAATATTTACATAAATTAAACCTTACCAACATGATAAGCAATCTAAATTGTTGAGATTTATGATTTTGAAAAGAGTTTTACTTAACGTTTGACCGTCCAATTTGACCGATGATATCACGAACTATATAACATACGATAATTATACGTTTGTATATATATGTATTTATTTATATTTAACATGATCTAAGGATGTTTAACATCTCATTGTGTACTAATAACAATGAGTTATAAGTATATTTTGAAACTACTAACTTAAGTTTCCAAAACGATAACCATACGTAACGTTATTTGACATAAATACTTATGACCTATAATGTTTATACATATATCGTATATGTAATGTATTTATTCACTTTTTAAGAACTTAAATACATAAAACAATATAAGTATATTCACAAAAGATAGCTATATTTGAATTCTCATTCCATTTTTCACAAAATTTCTATACGTATATCTAGAGTATATGTACTTGTATCATACCTAGCTTCTATACGTATTTACTATTGGTATATACACATCAAATCACCACCAACCAGCCCTTGTTCATGCCTTATGTATAAGGTAACTACTTTTGTTATTTAGTATGACAATTTCACATGATTAAAAGATTTTTTCACAAAATTACAAACTTATACACCTTTTACACCATCATTTATATTCCATTCCATTTTCATTTTACTACACATTTCCATTTAAACAACATTTAAACAACATTTAGGATGCATTAGTGAGTCTGGACTTTGACCGTGTCTACATGTCCAAAAGTTTTGCTTATCATTTCTAGTCGGAAATCATCTGTTTATCATCCTTAGGAAACTGCCTGCTTATCATTCTTAAGTCTAGATACGTCTTACTGCATTTAGTGCATCGATAGTGTATAGACAAAATTCATATCTTAGCGTATCTGTTACTATAGACATTGCTTGACGTATTTCAAAAATTCTCCGTAATTCACGGGATTTTGGTATTATATATACATATGTAAATTATGTATTGAAGAGTACCAAACCCAATTTCTATAATCTATTCCAAACCAAAAATTCATTTCTCTGACTATACAAGATGGATTCTTCATCCAGTTCGAATTCCTCCGACTTCGATAGCTACGCCGATATGGATTTCCATTCGAGCTCCGAGAACAGCGTCACCGGAATGGATCAACCAATTTCCCATCATCTATTCTGGATGAATTGGGGATGGGTTCGTAATATACTAAATCTCTGGAGGCAAGAAGAAGGTGATCCATTCCATCCACCAAATTGTCCTCTTAACGATGAACCTGAAGCACTTACCGGCGAACCTATTCGAAACACCATTTTCTCGCTCATTTCTAGAGTATCTCGTCATGACTACATACTATCCCATATTTCGAATCTTGTTCATTCGCTCGTTCCAACCGTCAATCATCCCGGTATAATAGAAGAAGTCAACGAGCTTCGCGCTCGGGTAGTGGCTTTAGAAAATACGGTGCGAAGGTTACAAACACCAGCAGCAGCACCAGCAGCATAATCTGTACCACCATCATCAACGCCGACAGTACTCTTGTCACCCCAAAAATCTCAACCTCACAAACTGTATCTCGGATATCAACATCACATACCTCAAAAACCTCATCGGAACTTCGAGTATGATCTTTGTTCTATATATTGTTCCACATTGATTATCATCGTTCTACGTATTGTTCTACATCATTTGTTTTCGTTCTACATAGCGATTATGTAATCTTTAATGTTTTAAAGATTATGTACTCCAATTCTAACCGAAAAATCAAATGAGTTTAATATCTTATTGACTCATTAAATTCATAATTACATCCAAAGAAAATATATATGCAAGTATATCTTCATAAAGATTGTAACTAAAAAATTCTTTCGTACAAACTGTTAATGATGAAAAATATTTTAACGGGTAGGTAGTACCCGTGGAATATTTGGATTTCATATTAATAAGTTACACTGTACATTCTTCGAATCTGATTCAACGGTCATTTGTTATTCTACTTACAACCATCGATATACGTATCCGTTCACCCCAGAATAACCATTTCCATTTAAATTTCATATTTGGATTTTTACCTATCCGAATCCAACAAGTGGCATAAAGAAGAAACATTGGACAAATTAAAAATTGGTTAGAAACACACGAATTAACTATGATGAACATTGTTAAGATTCCACGCTAACTGTTTCGGCTAACTGTTCCCAGCTAACTGATTAACATTTAATTTATCGCAATTTACATTCTCGCAATTTTATTTATTGTTATTTAATTTCCGCACTTTACATACCGTCGGGACACATGTACAACAATACGTCGGATTAATTCTGAGACAACACATTGTATAATGGGTCATGATATATATTTATTTATTTTACGCATTTTAAATAACGTGACACGTATGCAAGGTTTCGACTTATCATATCGACCCATCTATATATATATTTCGGAACAACCGTAGACACTCTATATGTGAAGATGGGAGTTGGCTATACAGGGTTGGAGTTGATTCCAAAATATATATATGGTTTGAGTTGTGATCGACACTGAGACCAGTACACGGGTCACGATACGTATAAATTAACTCGAATATTATATATTTAATTTATATACGAATTTATTGAACCATTGGACAATCGGACTTTTGGACTGCTAACTTTGGACAATTGAAATGAAATAAAATGTTGATTATAACATATGAAACTAAACAATTCTTCAAGTTTGCCACTTGATTTCATCCTAAACCTCATTTGTACTTCGACAATTATAATCCTCGTTCAAATCTTTTCATGATTCTTGAAAACACCTCGATCGAGAAGTTGAACCAGCCGCACCTCGTCTACGGAAGAAAGATTTATGCATACAGTTATACACCTGAAACTTTCTAAACCGAAGTTATCGTTAAAACTTATCCGCGTCAAATTCCTTATCATTCATTGGCAAAACAACCTTACATTTCTCTTTTCAATATAAGTCGATTTTGTCACAGCTCCACTTTGATTTCTCAGTAGGACTACTCTTATTATATCCTCGATATATATACCTTGTCCTTTCACCGTTGTTATCGGAGAACCTTTCATATTCCACGACATCATGTACCAGCAGCTTGTCATCTTTTTGGCGAAATCCGCAATTAGTATTTTAAAAATCTCGCAAAACTTCTCAGTCATACCTATAACGTCTATTCCTAAGGATTTCATACTCCGAAGGTGAAGTTTCTGAAAAACACCCTGAATTATGAAGTAGTTCTTTAAATGCTGATGAAGCAGCGAAAATTGTAAACGATTTTAAACAGTCAAAAGTTTGATGATGAAGCACAGTGTGTTGATAAAACTCAGAAAAAGAGAAGAGTTGGAACCGGAAAACGGTTTGAGCAAAGTATGAAAGAGGTTGTGGATAAATCACAAGAACTGAATCTGCTTTCAAAGGATTCAAACGATTCAGTTCCTGCTGAAACCATTAGTAAAAACCCTACCCCTTATTCTAAACCTTTCCCGATGATATTCTTCATCATCATCTTATCTTAGATATTATAAGATATCTTCATATCTTCCGTTATACATATTCTCCATATTTCTGGAGATATTTTTACAACTATTCTTATCTGAGAATATTTATCTCTCCGTAATATCTGCGTTACAACATAAAAGAAACTGTGTTAGTTTCTAAGTTCTAAAACCTTCAAGTTTAAAATAGGAATGTTCTGAAGCAGTGTTGGGAACTGATGCATGAATTAGTATAATATAATGAAACTTGATCAACTTCATTATATTACAGTAAGTCATGTTAAATTTCTAATAAAATGTGATGATTCACAGTACCATCATCATGTGCCATGTTACACGGCTCTTACATTCTATCCAATTCTCAAAAATAATAGGAACATGTCATCCTGACAGTTCTATCTTTTCCGGGGTATTCTGGTAATTTGACAAATCAAAATTGTTCTATTACCATTTCTTTCTTAGAGCATTAGCTATACTCATTTCGAATCTCATATCTACAAATTCCGGATCATTACTCGCTTGACTCGAAGTCGGGAAGAGAAAACGAAAGTATGAAGCTTTGAAAAATAATGAAGAATACAAAGGCCGAAAATCACCCAGGATTTACAAACCGTGTATATCAATACGTATTGCAACGTAAAGACACGGGAGAATTAAAAACATTATAATTCCGAGGAAAGGATAGAAGTAAATAGATTCTTCTGGCGATAAATGAAAGAGAAGAATGCAAGATATGAAAGTTAGAAGTATAACAAGAATTAGAACGGGATGGAGCATTTAAAAGAATACTTTAAGGTATGAGTTGAAGGAGAAAGGATAGAAGATGTGAGTTGGGGAAATAAGGAAGAGAAGGAAGTGGATTTATAGCAAAATATTCGACAAAGAAATCGAAACAGATCGCCGCACTAAATCAAAGAAGATCCTGATCACCAAAGAACCAAATCTTATTACGTAAGATTTTCCATAAATTCCGGAAATCAATTCTAATCACGTTATCGGTTCAAACAAATCCATATTTACTCAATTCACTCTTTTGTGATAGCTTCACTTGTGCGCTTCACTTGATCGAACCGTTGTATCTATACCTCCCAATAATGATAAAACTCCATTATCACCTCATATACGTCATGAAAACACCCATATTGTTATCCATGACGATCTCTATCAAATTTCGGGACGAAATTTATTTAACGGGTAGGTAATGTAACGAACCGGATTTTTCCGATCGTTTTACACTTATAAGATTAATATTTACATAAATTAAACCTTACCAACATGATAAGCAATCTAAATTGTTGAGATTTATGATTTTGAAAAGAGTTTTACTTAACGTTTGACCGTCCAATTTGACCGATGATATCACGAACTATATAACATACGATAATTATATGTTTGTATATATATGTATTTATTTATATTTAACATGATCTAAGGATGTTTAACATCTCATTGTGTACTAATAACAATGAGTTATAAGTATATTTTGAAACTACTAACTTAAGTTTCCAAAACGATAACCATACGTAACGTTATTTGACATAAATACTTATGACCTATAATGTTTATACATATATCGTATATGTAATGTATTTATTCACTTTTTAAGAACTTAAATACATAAAACAATATAAGTATATTCACAAAAGATAGCTATATTTGAATTCTCATTCCATTTTTCACAAAATTTCTATACGTATATCTAGAGTATATGTACTCGTATCATACCTAGCTTCTATACGTATTTACTATTGGTATATACACATCAAATCACCACCAACCAGCCCTTGTTCATGCCTTATGTATAAGGTAACTACTTTTGTTATTTAGTATGACAATTTCACATGATTAAAAGATTTTTTCACAAAATTACAAACTTATACACCTTTTACACCATCATTTATACTCCATTCCATTTTCATTTTACTACACATTTCCTTTAACTAAAACACACTCTTTTAAGAAAGAAAAAAATCCCTTAAACACTCCAGCAAATTTTCATCATGAACTAGCTTCAAAAACAACATTTAAACATCATAAGAAAATCCTTTCAAGAACACTTCAAAAAAAAATTCTTCCAACTATACAAGTTTACTTCCAAACTTTCATCCAATTCCATCACCCTTTTAGTTCTAGGTCTTTACTCCTCTTTTACAGCAATCTTGTCCAAGTAACTTGAGGTAGTAACTTTGTTCATAACCTTATTCGATTCATATATATATAGCTATCTTATTTTGTGGTATAAAATTTTAACAACAAGAACATAGTTTGAATGTTTTCAAACTTGTTTGCAAACTAAATAGATTCTTCTAACTTAACTTTTAAAATACTTCAAGACCTGTAATATAACTTAAATATATGCTAATTTAACAAGGTATAACTTGGTTTTTCAAAGAACACCTTAAAAACTGTTTTTACGACGTCGGAGTGTAACCGGGAACTGTTTTGGGTTGGATAATTAAAAACCATCTTAAACTTTGAATTGGAGGTTTATTTTCTGGAAAAATGATTTTTACTATGAATATGATAACACATAAAAATTTCATGATTTAATTCAAAGTATAAGTATTTTTAGAAAAATGGTCATCAAATGATGTTTTTGTAACAAAAATGATTAACTTCATAAGTTTCACCAAAGTTTCACCTATGACCTGTGATTTCGAATACAAACTAAGGTATTTACAGTTAATATTCTTAAAGAGGGACTCGATCCAAGGATATGGCAAGTTGAATCAACAAAAACGGAGTTGTAACGAAGAAACTACGACTAAAACAAAATTGGTTATCCAAGACTAGTTTAGCTACGTGATTAATTGGAAAAAATTAAATAAATCACATCTTTCTAAAATAACATGATATTTTATATATATGTACTCATAATTTAATTTTATATGGTTCAGGATCACCCGTAAACAATACGAGAAGATTAATCATAAGATCCCATGATTGTACGCAACACGTCATTTGACAACACCGGTACTTTATGTACGCAACACGTCATTTGACAACACCGGTACCGTGGGTCAAGATTAATCTCGACCAATACATATACGATGGGGTTTTATTTATTTCGTTGGGGGTTTATTAAACACCTAAAAATGAACCATTAAAATTGAATTACTAACATCGAGCTGCTAACTACGGACTAAGGAATTATTAAAAGTATTAAAAGTATTATATGTATATATATGTGACGTTTGTTTAAAATGAAAATATATTGATAAATTATATATGGATAGGTTCGTGATATCAATCGGAGACCAAGTCAACATTACATATCTTCAAGACGAAAGTGAGTATATAGTCCCACTTTTAAACTCTAAATATTTCGGGATGAGAATACATGTATTTTATGTTTTACGTTATAGACACAAGTAACTGAAAAATATATTCTACGTTGAGTTGTACCACTGGCATACTTCCCTGTAGCTTGGTAACTAATATTTACAGCGGTATTGTAAACGCGAATCCTGTTGATAGATCTATCGGGCCTGACAACCCTAACCGGACTGGACGACCAGTATTCAACGGTTGCACAGTACTTCGTTTCGTGACTACACTTGGTACGGTGTAGTAAGATTTCATAATAAAGGGAATATGCGACGTGATTAAATGTTAAGTATGGTTACCAAGTGCTCAACCACTTAGAATATTTTTATTAAAATGTTTATATACGAAATCTTGTGGTCTATATATATATTGCTGCCGGCATTAAACCTATATCTCACCAACTTTATGTTGACGTTTTAAAGCATGTTATTCTCAGGTATGAATTAAGTCTTCCGCTGTGCATTAGCTCATATTAAGGATACTATTTGGGACCATTTAAGCCAGGATTCAAGAACGTTGCATTCGAGTCATTGAAGATCATTAGAGACTATTACTAAGTAAATGACAGATTAGGTCATTTGGATATTATGAAGTGTTAGGCGAACATGTCAACTTTTGATGTAATAATAGATTGCCTTTTAAGAATAAATGCAACGTTTGTAAAATGTATCATATAGAGGTCAGGTACCTCGCAATGTTATCATATGTTATTGTATTCGTCCCTATGGATTGGGTCGGGTCGTCTCATTATGACATAAAGAATTTAAGGCGAGTCAAGGAAAAATTTCCTCTCTATCCTTATTCCATACCCCGGTTAGTATTGTTGAAAATACTAACCAACGATATTCTTGTGTCATGAAGGAACAATGGCTCACCAAGGCCAACACAACACTCCTCTCGAAACTCTAGAACAGGCTCTTCAACGAATGATAACCACCGCCGTGGGTACGGCCGTGGCCGATCACTTTTCTAACAACAACAATCATGGAGCCGGTAATTCAAGCGAAGGTTGCTCCTACAAGAACTTCATGAAGTACAACCCTCCCACTTTCGATGGAACCGGAGGACCGGTTACTCTCACCCGATGGTTTGAACAAATGGAGACCGTTTTTGACACAAGCGGTTGTCGAGACCAAGATAAGGTCAAGTTTTCCACCCTCACTCTTACCGGTATTGCTCTCTCATGGTGGAACACGTATGTACAATCAGTGGGTATCGATGAAGCCCACACACTCTCTTGGACCGAATTAAGAGAAAGAATGATCACCGAATATTTTCTGTGCGACGAGACTCGAAGGCTCGAACAGGGTCTAAGGAATTTAAAAACGGCCGGGAATGATCTCGAAGCTTATAATCAACGGTTTGCCGAACTAGTCTCAATGTGTCCAAATCTCATGACTCCCAAATCCCTAAGAGTCGAACTTTACATGGATGGCCTCCCTAAGAGCATTTAACACGGGGTAAGGACATCTCAACCCACTAACCTACAAGAGGCTTTAACAATTGCCCGCCAAGCCTTAGAAACGGTGAACGAAATGGAAGCGCCGGCACCAATGGACGAGAACCAATCGAGCGGCAATAAAAGAACATGGGAAGCCTCTCAATCAAGCAACCACAACCACAACAACCTCTCTAAGAAGCCTTTTTCCCCCGGCGGCAGGAAGGGATATGCCAGAAAACTACCTTTTTGTAACGAATGCCACAAGCATCACTTTGGGGAATGTGGCAAGCTAATTTGCCACCGGTGCCAAGGAAGTGGTCACATTTCCAAATATTGTGGAAGTATTGCCCCCGTCACTCGAAAGGGACCCAACACACGAAGGCCGGTCACTTGCTACGCATGTGGCCAAGCGGGTCATTTTAGGAATGAATGCCTAAATAAGAAAATCAACCCCAACGCACACCGTTGAACTTTCAACATCAAAACATAGGATGCCCGGGACGACGATGGACTAGTAACGGGTACGTTTCTTCACAACAATCCGTATATTTTATACTTATTCGATTCGGTTACCGCTAGACGTTTTATAACCAAGTCTTTGACTCGTGCTCTTTGCACTCCACCTTTTTCCCTTAGACACTACTTAGGCAATTTAAGTGACCAACGGAAAAATATTGTGTGCCTATAAATTTTATCGGAGGATATACGTTAAGAATTTTGACTTGACACCTATAGAACTAGGGAGCTCAAAACCTATTCGTTAAGGAGAAATTGTTTCCCTACTATTATGTATAGATTATTGTAAACTAAGTAATTTCCGGTTGGAAACCGATACCCTCTTCCTCGTATCCATGACCTCACGATTATTTGCATGAATCCCGTATGTTCCAAATCGACCTCCGTTCCGGTTATCATCAATTGGGGGTTAAGGGAGACGATGTCTCCTAAGCCATTTTCCGAACTCGCAACGTTAGTTGTAAATCTCTCTTAGTACCATTCGATTTATTTAGGACTCCGTCCGCATTTATAAACCTCCTAAACCACGTATGCAAACTTATCTAGACAAATCCGTTATCGTATTTATAGATGATATCTTAGCCTGTTCAAGTAAAGAAGAAAATGAACAACATCACCATCTTACGCTCGAACTTTTGAGAAAGAGCAACTCTATACCAAATTCTTCGAGTGGGAATTTTTGTTGAACGAAGTCCAATTTTCTAGACCATGATGTTAATGGTCGAAGCATTACAATCAATCTCGAAATCAAGCCACACGTAATCAGGGAACTCTCACAACTCAGACTTATATTCGTAAAATCTTAGATCTCGCCGGTTATTACCGAAGATTCATTTCTGACTTTTCTCGTGTTACACGACTTTTAACCTCGTTAACTCATTGAGGGAAAATTTAAACCCCTCCGTGCCCGAACCTTGAGCGTGATTTTTCACACCAACATTACTAGATAAATTCATATAGCCCCAGATGGGACTTAATTACGGAAATATTTCTACTTGAATGCCGAATGGCATACTCTCTCGACTCAAATCAACGTAACTAAAATTCGTTATTTTGCACGAAGAATTCGAATACTTAATTGTGGATCCGATCAATTTTCTCGTCATCACGTACCACACTACATACCTCGGTTATTTCACCATTACCGTCTGATATTACTGAAACTTAAGATAACACACAAACCAAGGATACTTCACTCTTCTTCGACTTGACGTCCTTGTGTTTCTGATAATCGGCCAACTACTATTCAACCCCGGACTATACAACTACGTGTACTATCTCGTTTCTCTTTCAAACCTCAACTTTTGACAACTAGAGGCACGATATGACAACCTCGAGGTGTAAACTCACTCTACTCTAAGTTCTCATTTCACTCCTATCTTTATCGCTCGCACTTCCGTATACGGAAACTTCTTGTAACATTTCTCAATGGATAGAGGAACTCTTCATATTACAATAGTATTCGCCACGAGGGTGAATAGTCCTAACGCACATTTTTTTTGAACTCTAACTAACTTGTTCAAACACATCTTAAGAAATCCTATTCTAACACGGTGTACCATTGCCAATTGTCTCGGATCAAAATACTCGTATCGCTTCTAGTTTTGCAAGAAACCTTAGGAACCCGCTTAGACGTGAGTACCGCGTATCTTCCACAAACCGACGAACCGAGCAAATGAACGATTTACGTCTTGGAAAGACATGTTTCAAACTTGTATAGTCGCTTTTAGTTGGATCCTCTCACTACGGTAATATCACTCATGTGCTAACGCCGCACTTCTGAAACCCTATATGACTGCAAATGTCATACCCCTATTCGTTGGACCAACGCATGTGGCAAACAACCATCGAAATCTGAACTCCATCAAGAAACAACAATTGAGATCATTCAAGTCCTAGAAGGGCTTGAGATGACCCGTGGTCGCCAAAAGAGTTATACCAAACTTAGATGAAAACCTCACAAAATCCCAGTGTGTAACCGCGTGATATTGAGAAACCGCACCTTGGAAAGGTGTAATCCATTTTGGGAAATCGAGGAGGGCTATATCCGCAATATTGAACCTATTGAAACCTTGGGGCGTATTGGAACCGCTCCCTACCGTTTAGAACTGCCGACTCAATTAAGTTTCCGTTTACCTTACATTTCGTGTAACAAACTTAGAAACGTGTCCTGCGGAACAGGAACGTGCAATCCTTCTAGATGCATCAACTATTGATGAAAAACTCCTCTTCATAGGAAAACAAGCTGAAATTGTGGATCGTAAAACCAAACCTTAATACTACGTAACACCCCGACTATTCAGATTCGTGGAATATCCAAGACAGTACCTTCACTCATTCTTAGAGTTACAACGCTAGGTCTCGAGTAAGAGACATCGATTATTACTTCCAACTAAATTTCGGGACGAAATTTCTTTTGAGATGTGGATAATGTAACATCCCGCGTTTTTCCGTTAAATTATTTTTAACGCCGTCTTTTTTTTTTATATAATATCCTCAACATCTAGATTCGTATCCTCCATTAGCTACATTCTTAAAAATATTTTCGTTATTGGATTATAACGTCTCCCGTACTCCCGTGTAATTCAAAATATTCGTTTGGTTAATTCCCGCACCCGACTACAAACTAGAGGGACTAGTTTTGCCAAAAAGACAAAGAGGTGACTAGCACTTTGACTAGTCAACCTCCTCCCCATCTTTCTTTTTCATTTCTTTTCCAATTTCTTTTCATACTTCTCCATTTTCTCTTAATCCTTCAAAAAGGAAATCATCATCCATTTCAAATCGATCAAGCTTCAATCCAAACAAATTACATATTTGGAATCCTTGCATCTTCCTCTTCGATTCCATACCGATTTTATCAAATTTGGGTAACTTTCTAAAATCACTAGATTTCTTTAATTTTGTGTTCTTGACTTAAAAGTGTGTTAATTAGTGTCTATGGCTCATTGTGATGTCGTGTATGTAATTTGTATGCTCGATTTGTTGTTTTTGGTGTAACTAGCTTGAATATGAAAAGTGCTTGCTTAATCTTTGATTTTGGAAGAGTTAATGTTGTTAATTTGTTAAAGTTCATGTTTTAATTGTTTTACTAGTGTCACTAGCTTCATTTTGATGTGTAGGGTGATTTGTAAAACTTCAAAAACATGATTATTGATTTTGTGATGCTTGACTAGGGTTTGATAGTTCTTGAAATGAATTTTTGATGCTTGAATGCCATGGAATGTTAATTGTTAGTGTTTAGTAGTAATGTATGCTTCATTACCTTCAAAACGACATATCATATGTGTGAATTGGTTTCCCGAATCTTAAAACGCGTTTTGAGAACTTGAAGCTTTGAAGATGAATTTTAAATGATCACTTGACGGGAAATCGGTTATTGAAATTGATGTTTTTGGTTGTTGTTATGTGTTTAGTTGTATTCCTCGTCAAAATACCTTTCCAACGATATAAGATACTTATTTTGAATGTTTACGGTTCATGAGTTATGCTTGTTTGAAGTTTGGTTCGTGCACTTGATGAAACCCAGAAAACAGCATTTCCCAGGTACAGGAGCGCCGCTCCTGAACTAAGAGCGCCGCTCCTAGTAGGTCTTTTTGTGGAGTTTTTCATCAGACGTCAGGAGCGCCGCTCCTGAAAACAAGAGCGCCGCTTCTGGCCCTCAAGAGCGACGCTCCTGGTTTTGGTGCGACGCTCCTGTGCTGAAAAAGTAGACCAACTTGTTTAGTGTTTTCACCAATTCATCCCCGCTTACTCGCAACTCCGATTAACATGAATTTTGGCCAACATGTTTATATATGACCACTAATTGAAGAAAAATTGTCGGATACCCGACCCGACCTCATTGACGTTGACTTTGACTTTGACCAACTTTGACTTTTAGTCAAACTTAACCTAACTTTTATGTGATCGTTTTAACATGCTTCTATACTTGTATCTTGCATGAAACTTGACAAGTTGATTCACATGCTATATAATCGAGTCGTAACGAGCCATAGGACTAATTTAACATCTTTGACCGTTTGTGTTTACCGTTATTGATATAACCTATATGTTTAGGTCAAGACTAGCTTTGTCTTTGCACGCGTTTACTTGTTGAAGTACTTTATTAACTCTCGCACTCAAGGTGAGATCATAGTCCCAATTTTTACTCTTTTGAACTTACTTTTGGGATGAGAAAACATAAACATTTCTTTTAACTAAGTGAACACAAGAACCGGAAAACAAACATTCTACATACGAGTTTAGAACAAAAATCCTCAATTCAATTATCATTAGTACTCTTGCAGTGTGTAAGCGTAGGCGTGAACTTATGTTGTATGGCCATATGGGTTTGACAAACCCTCATCTTTGACGGTTCGCTACCGTCTACGGATGAAATATATTTTCGAGAAACAGTGTTGTTCTAGCACTATGAATGGGGTATCAACGGACGGAATGTTAAGCTTTGATAATTGAGTGCTCGTGAATATTAACTTTTAAAATGTATTACTATTATTTCAACTTTGCAAACCTTGTGGTTCGGCTTACTTTACTTTTACTCACCTACATACTTAAACCTATGATTTCACCAACGTTTTTCGTTGACAGATTTCTATGTTTTTCTCAGGTCTTGCACGATATGTGAAATATGCTTCCGCTCTTTATTTGATACTTACTTTGGATGTCGAGTACACATGCATTTCATGGAGCGTCTTTTGACTTTATTTGAAACTGTGTCGCCTAGATTTCATTTGTACTAATAACTTTGTAACTTAACTTTTGGATGAACAATTCTTGTAAACCTTGGAATAATCTTTACTTTAGAAATGAAGGCGACATATTTTGGTCAAACGTTGTCTTAAAGACTTATGACCATGTAATGGGACCTACATAGTTGACGCCGTCACTTGACGATTTGACGGGGTCGCTACACCGTGCGAATAGTAGCCGGTTTGACAACTGGGATAAAGGTCTCGTTACAATCAATTCCAAGGTGTTGTGATCATCCGTCTCCAACTAATCGACCCTTGTATCTTTCAAAAGACCCATCCGACTTCATTTTGTGCCTAAAAATCTACATAGATTTAATAACATGCATGTTAGATAAACGGGGAATAAGGACCCAAGTATTATTATCCATTAAAGCCTTATATTCGTCAGCCATAGCACGTTTCCAATTGGGATCAGTGAGGGCTTCGTGTGGATTGGATGGAAGAGGATATAAAGAGGTGGTAGCGGAGAGATTAAAAGGAATTATTGGTTTAAAAATACCGGAGTTGCTACGAGTTTGTATGTTACGAGTAGGAAGTGTAGTAGTAACTGGAGAGTGTGAAGGTTTCGAAGTGGATTGGTTCGAGTTTGGGCTGGTGTGAGATGTATGTGATGTTGGACTTGTGGTGGTAGTTTATGAAGTGGGAATGTTGGAGCCCAAAGTGGTAGATAGTGAGGAGTTATTTGGCTGTGGGCTGTTAGGAGGAGAGGAGCCTGTTGGGCCGACTAGAGGACTGTTTGATTGATTTGAAGTGTCTGAGAAGATGGAAGAATTATTAAAGAGAAATGCAGAAGAGTCATCAGTAAGGTATTTGTAAGAATCATGTTTAGTAGGGTGAGTATGAGAGAAAGGAAAGTGAGTTCATCAAAGATGACATGACGAGAGGTGATTATTTTGTGAGTGGTTAGATCATAGCATTTGTATCCTCGACGATTGGAAGGATATCCTAGGAATACACATGGTGTGGAATGGGATTCGAGTTTATGTATTTTGGTAGATGGAAATAGAGGGTAGCATAGATAACCAAAAACGCGTAGGTGATTATAAGATGGTGAAAGGATCCGAAACTAATCATCCGGACGTTGTCCATATTGATTACAAACGAATTACAATAGTTGATAACATTGCGAGGTACTTGCCCTCTATATGATACATCTTACAAACGTTGCATTTATTCTTAAAAGGCAATCTATAGTTACATCCAGAATTGACATATTCGCCTGACATTTCATAATATTCAAATGACCTAAACTGCCATTTACTTAATAATAGTCTCTATGAACTTCAATGACTCGAATGCAACGCCTTATGATATAAGTCCTTAATGGCCTCAAGTAGTATCCTTAGTACGAGCTAATGCACAGCGGAAGACTTAATTCATACCTGAGAATAACATGCTTTAAAATGTCAACATAAAGTTGGTGAGATATAGGTTAAATGCCGGCAGCGATATATATATATATAGACCACAAGATTTCATATATAAACATTTTCATAAAAATATTCTAAGTGGTTGAGCACTTGGTAACCATACTTAACATTTAATCACGTCGCATATTCCCTTTAATATGAAATCTTACTACACTGTACCAAGTGTAGTCACGAAACGAAGTACTGTGCAACCGTTGAATACTGGTCGTCCAGTCCGGTTGGGGTTGTCAGGCCCGATAGATCTATCAACAGGATTCGCGTTTACAATACCGCTGTAAATATTAGTTACCAAGCTACAGGGAAGTATGCCAGTGGTACAACTCAACGTAGAATATATTTTTCAGTTACTTGTGTCCATAACGTAAATCATTTATAAAAACAGCGCATGTATTCTCAGCCCAAAAATATTTAGAGTTTAAAAGGGACTATATACTCACTGTTGTCTTGAAGATATGTAATTTGACTCGGTCTCCGATTGATATCACGAACCTATCCATATATAATATATCAATACCTTTTCTTTTTAAACAAACGTTACATATATATATATATATACTTGTTATACTTTTAATACTTTGAATAATTCCTTAGTCCGTAGTTAGCATTTTGTTGTTAGCAATTCAATTTTAATGGTTCATTTTTAAATGTTTAATATACCCGCAATGAAATAAACAAAACCCCCAACGAAATAAATAAAACCCCATCGTATATGAATTGGTCGAGATTAATCTTGACCCACGGTACCGGTGTTGTCAAATGACGTGTTGCGTACATGAAGTACCGGTGTTGTCAAATGACGTGTTGCGTACAAACATGGGATCTTATGATTAATCTTCTCGTGTTGTTTACGGGTGATCCTGAACCATATAAAATTGAATTATAAGTACATATATATAAAATATCATGTTATCTTAGAAATATGTGATTTATCTAATTTTTTTCCAATTAATCCCGAAGTTGAACAAGTCTAGGATAACCAATTTTGTTTCGGTCATAGTTTCTTCGTTACAAATCCGTTTTCGTTGATTCAAATTGCCATCTCCTTGGATCGAGTTCTCCTTTAAGTCTATGAACTGTAAATACCTTGGTTTGTATACAAAATCACACGGCATAGGTGAAACTTTAGTGAAACTTATGAAGTTAAACATTTTTGTTACAAAAATATCATTTAATGACCATTTTTCTAAAAATACTTATACTTTGAATTAAATCATGAAATTTTTATGTGTTATCATATTCATAGTAAAAATCATTTTTCCAGAACATGAACCTCCAATTCAAAGTTTAAGATGGTTTTTAATTATCCAACCCAAAACAGTCCCCGGTGGCACTCCAACGTCGTAAAAACAGTTTTTAAGGTATTCTTTGAAAAACCAAGTTATACCTTGTTAAATTAACATATATTTAAGTTATATTACAGGTCTTGAAGTATTTTAAAAATTAAGTTAGAAGGATCTATTTAGTTTGCAAACAAGTTTGAAAACTTTCAAACTATGTTCTTGTTGTTAAATTTTTATACCACAAAATAAGATAGCTATATATATATGAATCGAATAAGGTTATGAACATAGATTCTACCTCAAGTTCCTTGGATAAGGTTGCTGTAAAAGAGGAGTAAAAACCTAGAACCAAAAGGGTGATGGAATTGGATGAAAGATTGGAAGTAAGTTAAGACATAAACTTGAATTGAAAGTTGTATTTTTGTAGTGTTTTTGTTGATCTTTTTATGGTGGTGTTTAAGGTGATTCTTGAGAGGATTTTTGCTGGAGTTCTTAGAGAGATATGAGGCTAGTAAGTGTGTGTGTTTAGCTAGAGAAATGATGTTCCAAAAATTGAAAATGGATGCATGTATTTATGGTGGTGTAAAAGGTGTATAAGTTTGTAATTTTGTGAAAAGATATTTTAATCATGTGAAATTGTCATACTAAATAACAAAAGTAGTTACCTTATACATAAGGCATGAACAAGGGCTGGTTAGGTGGTGATTTGATGTGTATATACCAATAGTAAATACGTATAGAAGCTAGGTATGATACGAGTACAAATACTCTAGATATACGTATAGAAATTTTGTGAAAAATGGAATGAGGATTCAAATATAGCTATCTTTTGTGAATACACTTATATGGTTTTATGTATTTAAGTTCTTAAAAGTGATTAAATACATTACTTATACGTCATATGTATAAACATTACAAGTCATAAGTATTTATATCAAATAACGTTATGTATGGTTATTGTTTTGAAAACTTAAGTTAGTAGTTTCAAAATATACTTATAACTTATTGTTATTAATACAAAATGAGATATTAAAACATCCATAAACCATGTTAAATATGTATATATACATATATATACACAAACGTATAATTATCATATGTTATATAGTTCGTGATATCATCGGTCAAACTAGACGGTCAAACGTTGTGTAAAACTCTTTTCGAAAACATAAGTCTCAACAATTTGGATTGCTTATCATGTTGGTAAGGTTTAATTTATGTAAATATTAATCTTATAAGTATAGAACGATCGAAAAAGTGCGGGTCAACTTTAGGGTTTTTGCTTATCGTGTCGGAACCATATAGAGATTAGAGTTTAAATTTGGTCAGAAATTTCCGGGTCGTTACAGTACCCACCCGTTAAAGAAATTTCGTCCTCGAAATTTGGTAGAGGTTGTCATAAATCACAATAGGAATGTTTTCATGACGAATATGAGGTAATAATGAATTTTTATCATTATTGAAAGATTTAGATAAAACAATTCGGTTATGTGAGACGCACGAGCGAAGCTATCACAAAAGAGTGAAATGAGTAAATATAGAATTGTTGTAACCGATGACGTGATTATGATCGTTTTCCGGGATTTAAGGGTTTTAAAGAAAATCTTATGTAATAAGATTTAGTTTTGCGGCGATCAGGATCTTCTTTGATTTAACGCGGCAATCTGTTTTGATTTCTTTGTCGAATATTTCACTATAAATTTACCTCCTTTCCTTTCTTTCTTCCCACATCTTCTATTCTTTCTCTTTAGTTCCTACTTTAAGACATTCGCTAATATGCTCCATCCCATTCTAATCCTTGTTATATTTCTAACTTTCATATCTTTCATTCTTCTTTTTCATCTATCACCAGAAGAATCTATTCTCTTTTATCCTTTCCTTGGAATTATAATGTTTTTAATTCTCCCGTGCCTTTACGTTGCAATACGTATTGATATGCACGGTTTGTAGTTTCGGGGTTGTTGTTAGGTTTTATACCTTCCCTTATATTTCGATGTTCCTACTCCCGTCCCTTAAAATCATTGTCATCCACAGTTAATGCTCTCTCTTATTTGCTGTGGTTTATGTTCCTATTTCTATTCTGAGGTTTTGTCCCTTCGTTTCTTCTTCCCGTCCTCGAGCCAAGCGAACAATGGTCCGAAATTCGTAGGTAGGAAATTTGGAATGAACCTAGCTATCGGTTTTAGAATGAAATTGTAATGGCACGATCTTGATTCGTTAAATTACTCGAATATTCCGGAAAAATAGAACTATCAAGGTGATACGTTCTAATATGTTTGGAGACTTGATAGAATGTAAGAGCCGTGTAACATGGCACATGATGACGGTACTGTGAATCATTACATTCCATTAGAAACTTAACATGACTTACTGTAATATAATGAAGTTGATCAAGTTTCATTATATTATACTAATTCATGCATCAGTTCCCAACACTACTTCAAATCATTTATATTCTAATCTCGGAGGTTTCAGAATTTAGAAATTAACACAGTTTCTTTTATATTGTAACGCAGATGTTACGGAGAGATAAATGATCGCAGATAGGAATAGTTGTAAAAATATCTCCAGAAATATGAAAAATATATATAACGAATGATATGAAGATATCTTATAATATCTAAGATAAGATGATGATGATGAAAAATATCATCCGAGCAAGGTTTTGAATAAAGAGTAGGGTTCTTACTGACGGTTTCAGCAGGTACGGAATCGTTTGTATTCTTTGAGAGCAGGTTCAGTCCCTGTGATTTATCCACAGCCTCTTTCATACTTTACTTCATCCGTTTTCTAGTTCCAAACTTTTTTTTTTCAGCTTTACCACCTTACTATTCTTTGTCATCAAACTTTTGACCGTTAAAGTCGTTTACAGTTTTTGCTGCTTTGTTAGCATTTCAAGAACTATTTCATAGTCCCGGGTGTTTTTCAGAAACTTCACGTTCAGATTATGAAATTCTTAGGGATAGACATTATAGATATGATGGAAGAAGTTCCGCGAGATTTTCAAAATACTGATTGTTGATTTCGCCAAAAGGATAATGATCTGCTGGTGCACCTGTTGATGTTGTCGAGGGATATAAAAGGTTTTCCGGTAATGACGGCGAAAGGACAAGGTATAAATATCATGATTATAATAGAAATAATCTCACTGAAAAGTCGAAGTGGAGCTGTGACAAAATTAGCTTCTTGAAAAGGAATTGTAGGGTTGTTCTAATAAATGGCAAAGGATTCAATACGTTATGTGTTAAATTATGAATTTGGGTTCGAGAGTTCTTCAGGTGTATAACTGTATGTATAAATCTTCATTCCTTAGGCGAGGTGCGGCTGGTTCAACTTCTCGGTCGAGGTGTTTTCAGGAATCTTGAAAGGATTTGAATGCGAATTGTAATCGTCAAGTTACGAATGAGGTTTAAGATAAAATCAAGTGGCAAGCTTGAAAAATTGTTTAGTTTCATATGTTACAATCAACATTTTAATTCATTTTAATTGTCCAGAGTTTTCTTCTTTATGCCACTTGTTGGATTCTGGTAGGTCAAAATCCGAATGTGAAATTTGATTAAAAATGGTTATTCTGGGGTGAGCGGATACGAATATCGGTGGTTGTAAGTAAGATAATAGATAACCGTTGAATCAGATTCAAGAATGTACAATATAAGTTATTAATGTGAATTCTAAATATTCCTCGGGTACTACCCACCCGTTAAAATATTTTCATCATTAATAGTTTGTACGAAGGAATTTTTAATTACTATCTTTATGAAAATATACTTGCATATATATTTTCTTCAGAGATAATCATAGATTTAATGAGTCAATAAGATATTAAACTCATTTGATTTATCGTTAATTCTAGATTACATAATCTCTAAGACTTTAGAAATTACATAATTGTCATACGATACGTAAAGCGAAGATAATCGATGTAGAACGATATATAGAACGAAGGTCATACTCGAAGTACAGATATTGAGTCGTGTGATGTTGATATTCGAGATACAGATTGTGATGTTGAGATTTAAGGCGCGGTTGTGATTGGGGTGATAAAGGTACTGTCGGCGTTGACGATGGTAGTACGGATTATGCTGCTGGTGCTGCTGTTGGTGTTTGTAACCTTCGCACCATATTCTCCAAAACCACTACCCGAGCACGGAGTTCGTTGACTTCTTCTATTATACCGGGATGATTGACGGTTGGAACGAGCGAATGAACAAGATTTGAAATATGGGATAGTATGTAATCATGACGAGATACTCTAGAAATGAGCGAGAAAATGGTGTTTCGAATAGGTTCGCCGGTAAGTGCTTCAGGTTCATCGTTAAGAGGACAATTTGGTGGATGGAATGGATCACCTTCTTCTTGCCTCCAGAAATTTAGTATATTACGAACCCATCCCCAATTCATCCAGAATAGATGATGGGAAATTGGTTGATCCATTCCGGTAACGCTGTTATCGGAGCTCGAATGGAAATCCATATCGGCAAAGCTATCGAAGTCGGAGGAATTTGAGCTGGATGAAGAATCCATCTTGTATGGTCGGAGAAATGAATTTTTTTGTTTGGAATAGATTATAGGAGTTGGGTTTGGTACTCTTCAATACATAATTTACATATGTATATATAATATCAAAATCCCATGAATTACGGAGAATCTTTGAAATACGTCAGGCAATGTCTATAGTAACAGATACGCTAGGATATGAATTTTGTCTATACACTATCGATGCACTAAATGCAATAAGACGTGTCTAGACTTAAGAATGATAAGCAGGCAGTTCCCTAAGGATGATAAGCATATGATTTCCGACTAGGATTGATAAGCAAAACTTTTGACAAGCAGACACGGTCAAAGTCCAGACTCACTTAATGTATCCTAACAACTACTAGTTAGACACACTAATGCAAGGTCTGGTTCGCTAAGACCAATGCTCTGATACCAACTGAAAGGATCCGAAACTAATCATCCGGACGTTGTCCATATTGATTACAAACGAATTACAATAGTTGATAACATTGCGAGGTACTTGCCCTCTATATGATACATCTTACAAACGTTGCATTTATTCTTAAAAGGCAATCTATAGTTACATCCAGAATTGACATATTCGCCTGACATTTCATAATATTCAAATGACCTAAACCGCCATTTACTTAATAATAGTCTCTATGAACTTCAATGACTCGAATGCAACGCCTTATGATATAAGTCCTTAATGGCCTCAAGTAGTATCCTTAGTACGAGCTAATGCACAGCGGAAGACTTAATTCATACCTGAGAATAACATGCTTTAAAATGTCAACATAAAGTTGGTGAGATATAGGTTAAATGCCGGCAGCGATATATATATATATATAGACCACAAGATTTCATATATAAACATTTTCATAAAAATATTCTAAGTGGTTGAGCACTTGGTAACCATACTTAACATTTAATCACGTCGCATATTCCATTTAATATGAAATCTTACTACACTGTACCAAGTGTAGTCACGAAACGAAGTACTGTGCAACCGTTGAATACTGGTCGTCCAGTCCGGTTGGGGTTGTCAGGCCCGATAGATCTATCAACAGGATTCGCGTTTACAATACCGCTGTAAATATTAGTTACCAAGCTACAGGGAAGTATGCCAGTGGTACAACTCAACGTAGAATATATTTTTCAGTTACTTGTGTCCATAACGTAAATCATTTATAAAAACAGCGCATGTATTCTCAGCCCAAAAATATTTAGAGTTTAAAAGGGACTATATACTCACTGTTGTCTTGAAGATATGTAATTTGACTCGGTCTCCGATTGATATCACGAACCTATCCATATATAATATATCAATACCTTTTCTTTTTAAACAAACGTTACATATATATATATATATATACTTGTTATACTTTTAATACTTTGAATAATTCCTTAGTCCGTAGTTAGCATTTTGTTGTTAGTAATTCAATTTTAATGGTTCATTTTTAAATGTTTAATATACCCGCAATGAAATAAACAAAACCCCCAACGAAATAAATAAAACCCCATCGTATATGAATTGGTCGAGATTAATCTTGACCCACGGTACCGGTGTTGTCAAATGACGTGTTGCGTACATGAAGTACCGGTGTTGTCAAATGACGTGTTGCGTACAAACATGGGATCTTATGATTAATCTTCTCGTGTTGTTTACGGGTGATCCTGAACCATATAAAATTGAATTATAAGTACATATATATAAAATATCATGTTATCTTAGAAATATGTGATTTATCTAATTTTTTTCCAATTAATCCCGAAGTTGAACAAGTCTAGGATAACCAATTTTGTTTCGGTCATAGTTTCTTCGTTACAAATCCGTTTTCGTTGATTCAAATTGCCATCTCCTTGGATCGAGTTCTCCTTTAAGTCTATGAACTGTAAATACCTTGGTTTGTATACAAAATCACACGGCATAGGTGAAACTTTAGTGAAACTTATGAAGTTAAACATTTTTGTTACAAAAATATCATTTAATGACCATTTTTCTAAAAATACTTATACTTTGAATTAAATCATGAAATTTTTATGTGTTATCATATTCATAGTAAAAATCATTTTTCCAGAACATGAACCTCCAATTCAAAGTTTAAGATGGTTTTTAATTATCCAACCCAAAACAGTCCCCGGTGGCACTCCAACGTCGTAAAAACAGTTTTTAAGGTATTCTTTGAAAAACCAAGTTATACCTTGTTAAATTAACATATATTTAAGTTATATTACAGGTCTTGAAGTATTTTAAAAATTAAGTTAGAAGGATGTATTTAGTTTGCAAACAAGTTTGAAAACTTTTAAACTATGTTCTTGTTGTTAAATTTTTATACCACAAAATAAGATAGCTATATATATATGAATCGAATAAGGTTATGAACATAGATTCTACCTCAAGTTCCTTGGATAAGGTTGCTGTAAAAGAGGAGTAAAAACCTAGAACCAAAAGGGTGATGGAATTGGATGAAAGATTGGAAGTAAGTTAAGACATAAACTTGAATTGAAAGTTGTATTTTTGTAGTGTTTTTGTTGATCTTTTTATGGTGGTGTTTAAGGTGATTCTTGAGAGGATTTTTGCTGGAGTTCTTAGAGAGATATGAGGCTAGTAAGTGTGTGTGTTTAGCTAGAGAAATGATGTTCCAAAAATTGAAAATGGATGCATGTATTTATGGTGGTGTAAAAGGTGTATAAGTTTGTAATTTTGTGAAAAGATCTTTTAATCATGTGAAATTGTCATACTAAATAACAAAAGTAGTTACCTTATACATAAGGCATGAACAAGGGCTGGTTAGGTGGTGATTTGATGTGTATATACCAATAGTAAATACGTATAGAAGCTAGGTATGATACGAGTACAAATACTCTAGATATACGTATAGAAATTTTGTGAAAAATGGAATGAGGATTCAAATATAGCTATCTTTTGTGAATACACTTATATGGTTTTATGTATTTAAGTTCTTAAAAGTGATTAAATACATTACTTATACGTCATATGTATAAACATTACAAGTCATAAGTATTTATATCAAATAACGTTATGTATGGTTATTGTTTTGAAAACTTAAGTTAGTAGTTTCAAAATATACTTATAACTTATTGTTATTAATACAAAATGAGATATTAAAACATCCATAAACCATGTTAAATATGTATATATACATATATATACACAAACGTATAATTATCATATGTTATATAGTTCGTGATATCATCGGTCAAACTAGACGGTCAAACGTTGTGTAAAACTCTTTTCGAAAACATAAGTCTCAACAATTTGGATTGCTTATCATGTTGGTAAGGTTTAATTTATGTAAATATTAATCTTATAAGTATAGAACGATCGAAAAAGTGCGGGTCAACTTTAGGGTTTTTGCTTATCGTGTCGGAACCATATAGAGATTAGAGTTTAAATTTGGTCGGAAATTTCCGGGTCGTTACAGATGGTAATCGGTTGTAGAGTTTTTGTGTGGGGGAGATGTGATGTAAAACTTTGGTTGGAACTATATTAATGAGATATGTGGTCATCTCGAGAGCATGAGGCCAAAAACGATGAGGAATGATCATATACATACGCATGTATATGTAGATTTGTAGTGCGAAAAGCTACTTAAAGACAAAAGACACAAGATATTAAACCGCGGTAAATATAGATGTACGCGGTAAGACTGCGCAGAATATTAAAGAGTGCGTAGGCTTCTCGCAGTACTTGTGCGGAATGCCTAAGTGCGCGTACATCTTACTTTCGCGTAGGTCTCAAGGGGAGCTTGGCCTCTCATTTGAGGTTGTTGATTCTGGAAGGATTGCTCTAGGCATATTGACCTCTCTTGTGAATTCGCCCGAGACTTGATCTTTGTTGGCTAAGGTAATTTATGAAGATCGGGACATGGTTGTTGATCGTTTATCACTTAACAAAATATGACAATAAGGTCCCAATATCCTAATCGACATTCACTGTACCCCCTCATTGCACTCAATCCTTGATTAACCTTTATTGGATAATCTAGGATTGATCAACTGGAGCCATCCGTGGGACACAAATAGAATTGAAATGAGAAATTCACGTTCGTTTTAATCGAGCTATTAAACTCATTTCTTAATTCTAATCGTGTTATTTTCTTTGTTACATTGCAGGAAAGTATTCTTGATTAAAAAGAAGTGAAAACTTTAAAGTGTGCTTGAGTAAATATGACTACGTGCAACAAAAAGAAGAGTGCAAGCACTATGGGTGCATCTGGCCCGAAAAATGCCTCGAATTTTGACTTTCAAGCAAGTCCTGAAGTTAGCCAACAAACTAAAGAGTTACTTACAAAGGCATCCGCAAATGCCAAAGTAAATGAAGAAACACAATCAAATGTTATGATTGAAAAAATGAACATGGCAAAACGAAATGTTCAGCAAGCGCGTGAGGAACAAAAAGCAGAAGAAATGAGGTTGAAATTAGCCTCTACGAGTGCGCAGGCAAAGGTGGACAAGAGTCTAACTAATGAAAACAATGCGCGTAATACCACTGAAAGCGCGGAAAAGGAAACGCCCAAAAAGACTGCGAAAAGAGTGCTTACGCCCTTAGAGGCAAAACAATTGTTGAGGGAAAGAGGTTTTGACCTCCGCATCCCAAACAACTATGAATGGCCGCTCAGTGAAATATCACCAAATGCGCAAAGATTAATAATAAATCATGATGAAAGCGCGAGAGATGAAATTCAAGACCAAAATGCTTTTGGTTCGCCGATATTAATTTTAAAGAAGGCAAGAAGCACTAAAACTCTATTGCCGAATTCTGATAATTCTGAGATTATGAAAGTGATCAGGAGGTGGCTGAAATTACCAAATTAAAACGCAAAAGGCCTCCCACGCATGTTCCGCGTTATTATGAAGAAGGAGAAACATATCAGGCCGCAAAAATGGAGAACGCACAGACTTTTTTGGCGGATATGTTCAAGAAGTTGGCACCAAAGGATATGCAACACAAGTTTGAGCGACCAGATATTATTCAGCAAATGATTGAAAAGTATTGCGCAGAAAATAAAGAAGCGCGGCCGAAAAAGGCAACTGAAATAACGTTCGCAATAGACAAGTTTGTAGAGCACATATCTGATTACCCGATTACTACACCACCCATTGTATCCGCTCGACTTTTTGCAGAGATTTGAAGGAGTTGTAAGCACATACAATTGGGATGAAGCGGTTGTGTGCTGTGTATTCCCAATGGTGCTACAAGGTTTAGCGCATGAATGGTTTCACAATTTAAGCGCAAGAAGCATCGTTGGATTCGTGGACTTCCGAGAAAAATTCCTTTTGCAATTTCAAAATTTGTTACCGCAAAAGAAGACGCACATTGAGTGCCATGATATCAATCAAGGCTTCAAAGAAACGTTGGGAAGTTTATTGACAAGATACATTTATGAATTCCAGAAAATCCCAAACCTCAATGAAGACCAGAAAATTTCTGGATTTGTGCATGCGATAAATCCGCAGAAGCACCCAACTCTTGTACATCGTTTGCGAAGAGATGTACCGCATAACTGCCAAAGTCATGCAAGAAGCATATGACTATATTCGCTGTGGAGAAGACAACAATATAATGCAAAATTGTAGTTGGAGCAAGGACAGGAGTTGACGCGATGATTATGATACATACCGTGATGGTAACGGGGATGGGTATCGTGATTATAACCGCGGATCTGGGCAGCAATGAAGAAATAATAATGGTGGAAATTGGCGCAATGATCGACAGCGCAATAATGGAGATGGTGGCAATCAAGGTTATAATAACCGTGACAGGAATTACACGCGAAAGTGGAATAATGATTCCTTTGCCATAATCCAAACATTATCATAAACGCTAAAAGAGATACTTCTGCAAGAGCGTGTTGCTAAGGCATTTTCAGACCCTCCGCAGTTGAGTGATAATAATAGGTGTGACAAGTCTAAATTTTGTATCTTTCACGATGATTATGATCATGATACAAATAGATGTCGCGACCTTGTTGAGCTAATTGCAGACGCGGGTGGGCAAGGGAAATTGAATCATCTCTTACTTAGCAAAGAAACAAGCACAACAGATGCAATAGCTATACCCGCATTGGCAAGCACGCCAAAGACACCAAATGTTAATACAGTGGTGCAACAAGAATGCAAAGCACCCACAGTCAGGAACTTGGGTGCAAAGGTGGTAGGCAAGAAGGATAGCTTGCAAGAAATTCAAGTAATCAATATGGTGAATATTAATGGTAATGTGCAAAAGCAGAAACCTTTTGAAAACTATGAAAAATGGCAGCTTGAGCCTATAACTTTTACGCCGATAAAGATTGCGGATTGTTGGAGGAGCCAATATAGTAATATCGTGCAGGATTGCAGGAGCTGGTATACAAGTAATGAAAGTGAATGTTGACACTGGAAGTAGTGTTGATGTTATGTACAATCAATGCTTTCGCAAACTTCCAAAAGATATTCAGTCAAAACTAAAGTCAACCGCAATGTCTTTGTCAGATTTTTCAGGAGAATCCGCGTGGCCTATAGGGCAATTGGAGTTAGAGATTGAAATCATGGATGAGCAAAACGTAATGTTAGTGTGCAAGACCATTTTAAATCTGTATGTCATGAACACGGTGTCGCGTTATAATATTCTTCTAGGGCGCACAGCTGTATGTAAGTTGGGTATAATTTCCTCAACAATTCATGGCATGGTAAAATTTGCAACTTCCAAAGGTATTGCGACGATGGTCACATCTGCGGTTCCAGAACCATTATGTGCATCTGATGTGTTGAAAGTGTGTGCAATAGTGCTTATCCTAATCTTCAACTTTTATATTTATAAAACCTTTTATTAATACACTTTAACACCCTAACGAGCAACAAAACCCGGTTTATGATGTAGTATTATAGGTTATCGTCCCAAGAGAGAAGCTTGAAAACGAATAAAGTTGTTATTTATTATTTAATTCTTATTAAAGAATTAAAGATATATTTTTGTGATTTTAAAGGATAGATTTCTCTTAGGAAAGAGTTTTGGTTTTTTCAAGATATAAATAAAATAAAACAAGGAATTAAAGATTCAAAAACAATACAAACTATTATACAAGCAATTACATAGATAATCAAATCATACGGAATTCATATTAGAAGAGATCATAACTTATATTAACACAAAGTAGAATAATAATCATAGACCAATCATTATCCCTTGACAGGTTAAACTAAGTGTCGCATATCAATTAATAAGTAGGATTTAAAGCATATGCTAGATATGTGATGTGCATAACTAACATCTCAATTCTTCATGTTTAATTTAATTACATGATACATATCAATCTTGTGATGAGGACCAATATGCAAATAGACTGACAAATTATATAAGCTATTAAACACCAAGTAGATCAACTCAAGTTACTAGCTGAAAGTCAATTACTACTAAGTTCTCATGCAATCATTAATTAAATAAATCCAAACGAAGGATCTTCGATTAAACCTAACAAAATCAATCTTTATTATATAAGCGTAATTCCAATTAAACACATTTATCTCTATTAAGTTCTTTAACTTAGTTGCATGCAATTCAATTTAACAAGTTTGATGGACTAGATCTAAACAAGTAGCATGAATCAAATAAGTAGATTTATAAGATCAAGGACTAATCAATCCTAAAATCATGTTATTTGAACATTAAGCATGGCAAACAAGCATAATCAAACAAAACAGATTTAAAATAGTTCAAATATCATCACAGAAACTCAACCATACAGATCTGGAAAAGAACCAGAAACTGCACAGAATCAAGTCCAAAGCCGGCGGCTTTGCTCACTCCAAGCCGGCGGCTTGGGAGTGAAGCCGGCGGCTTCATCTGAATTCCAGATGAAGTGACTTTTAATCCACATAAACGTTTAATTCATAATAAAAGACGAACAGAAACAGAAACAGAAAATAAAAGAGACAAAATAATAAAATAAGGATAGAATCATACCTTATAAATGAAGGTAGATGTAAAATAACTTGATTAAAACTTGAATCTTGATTACAAAATAACAAATCTACTCTAATAGGGTTTAGAGAGAAACCCTAAACGAACTAACTACCCTACAAAAGCTTTAAACTTTTGAACATATGAAAAACTGAATAAAAATCTGATATTTATAATGTTTTGAGTCGGTCAGCCCAAGCCGGCGGCTTCATAGGGAAGCCGGCGGCTTGCCCTTGAGTCGGTGACTCCTTGTGCAAGTCATACGTAATTAAAAAGTAATCTTCTTAGCCGTCTTAACAAAGTCGGCGGCTTCAGAGCCAGGCCGACGGCTTCAAAGATTTGCCGGATCTTTCTGATTTTATCTTGATTTTGTTTCCATTTTTACTTGACTTGATCAATAAGTAGAAAACCGTGTACTCCAAGCCGGCGGCTTCAGGAGAAGGCCGGCGGCTTCCTCGCCATTTTGCTTGATCAACAAGTTCTTTCAATATTTTATCGAATTTTAGACTTTCTGGAATATTCAACACCAAGCCGGCGGCTTCCCAAGAACCAGGCCGACGGCTTCATGCAACCAACTTGCTTTTTCCTGTATTTTTGATCCTGTTTGATACATAACTTGAACATAATCATTAGAAATAACATTTTTCCCTTTTTACCCATTTTAGTGTGTTTTGGAATAAAAATGACTTAAAAACACTAAGATAACTCCTCAAAATGTTATTAAAAAACTGTATAATTTAGGAGTTATCAAATTCCCCACACTTAAACTTTACTTGTCCTCAAGTAAACCTTAGAACTTTTATCATGGGTATTTCAAAGTAAAATTGCAAAGGAAAAAATATGTCTTACTAAAAAGTTAGTATTTATTATTCATAAGAACTAGTTCGAACCAGATCAAGGATTATAAACAATCCTAATGGTTATTAAGTCAAATTTATACAGTTTGGTCATCATTGGACTCTTTTGTTTTCTAACTTTTATAAGTGTATGGTTCTCATTGGAACTCTTTTCTTTTATTGGCCTTCATTGGGCTCTTTTTCCTTTCATTTCTTTTGCTTTCATGCTTAGCTTTTAGCTTTACACTTGGCAATTTTCTAATTTGGCCCTTCATTGGGACTCTTTTGCTTTTGCCTCAGTGGTCCATGCTTATTATGCCATATGGTAGTGGCTATAAGTTCGCATTCGTTTCACAATTTTTGGCTTTCAACTTACTTATCTTAAACAAATAATCCGATCTTGAAATTAAGAATAGTTCTTTTATTAACTTTAAAATTAAGTTTGTTAGAAAGACATACGTTTGACTAAGAATTTATACTTTTGAAAAATCGAAAAATTTAAAATTATACCCATTTTTTCAACCTTTTCGGGAAAAATTTAACAATATTTTATGTTCATTATACTTAAGTGATTAATCACTTCCCTCCCCACACTTAGATTATGCAATGTCCTCATTGCATTTATGAAAAGAATAAATAAATAATTAAAGGACATAATTAAAAATAAGGGAAAGAGTGATGTTACTTGATTTGCAGGATCATCATAGAATTTGATGTTAACTTTTGCAGACTTCTTTTGAATTGAATAAATAACTTAACAAAAATATTAAATAACAAAAATAACACAAACATAATATTTTATTCATTATTCAATCATTACTTAATCATTAAAACACTTAAACACTTATGAGCTATATTGCTCTTACAATCATAATAAAATAATTAAAACACTTAGAATATTTGGACAATAATATAGTACTAATAAACAAAACACATAGGGATAGGTAGTTTAGATTATAGAGTCGTTTTCGCGTCTCTTTCTTCTCAACGAATTATTCCTTAGACTTATTTTCTTCACTCTTACTCCTTTCATACTCATTCAACTTCCTTTTCAAACCGGATTTCGATGTTATAGGTAGAGTTTCAATATGATCCCCTTGATGAATAATAATGGTATTACTGACATAGTTAATGATGGCTTTAGATACGGACAGAAATGGTGTTCCCAAAAGGATAGGTGTGATTTTGTGTTCCACCATGTCCATAACAAGAAAATGGACAAGAAATTTGGTTGATCCTATGTTAACTTTAACATTTTTCACAATACCCCTTGGACGATTTAAGCTTTGAATTCCAAAATAGACATTCCCGTCAACAGGTTCTAGCATGCCTAACTTTAATCGCTCAAACATACTAAAAGGCATAATATTCACACTAGATCCACTATCATCCAACGCACGAATAGACGTGGAACCATTAATTTCACATGGAATATGAATTTCTCCAGAATTAGCACGAACTTTTGGAAAGTCGGAAATTGAAATTTCTATTGGTTCTAACGGCACTTCCCTAACAAAGTCATTTTCCTTAACCATATTATCATGTTCAGTCTCCTCACGAGGCGGAATGAATACCCAACGTTTATCTCCTTTCAACGATTCGGCGAACTTTTCAACTTCTTCAACCTCATTGTCTATCTTTCGAGTGGTTTCTTCAACTACTTTGTCCACATATTTATCTAAATCAACATCATTAACAATTTTAGACTTAATAGCAAGATCTTCTTCTTCCTCCGAAGAAGGATATCCACCTTCTTCTTCTTTAGACAATTCCTCCTCCGTCAAATCATATTCCCACATTATATCAGCTCCTCTAGAGGCTACGTATTCTCGGATGGCTTTTCTTCCAAGATGCTCTCTTTCGGATATTCCCTTGACAGTTTCCCAAACCCTATTATAGTCCGGATCATTTTCTCTAGGTCCCTTATCAAAATCATATTCAGAGTCAACAGAACCTTCATCATTATCACTATCATCACTATCACTTATATTAATAAAAGTAACCGCATTTACCTTTTCACAACGAACATCCTCAGAAACTTCAGATTCAACCGGAACTTTTCCTTCGACAAGTTTGAATAACTTAGTAACATTGCGCTCTAAATTTTGAATTGACGCTTGATGATTATTTTGCACTTGGGAAAGTTGAGCTTTTATGTTATCATTAGCTTCATTTTGATTTTTAATAAATGTGAGGATGCTTTCTTCAAGATTAGACTTTTGAGCATTAGAATTAGGAATGAAAGGTGCTCTAACAGGAAAGAAACCAGGCGGGTTTTTATTATTGTTATTATTATTAGGATAAGGTGCATTATAATTATTTCTGTAATTCGGGTTTCCTTGAAATTGATTAACATACGAAACATTCTTGACTTGCTCCATGGTAAGACTAGCAACACAATCCTTAGTAGCATGAGGACCTTGGCATTTTTCATAACCTACTTTAGTCATATGCATTTCCTTAGTAAGCTTCTCAATCTGCCTGCCTAAATTACCCAGTTGCACATTCATAGCTTTAACCATATCTTCAGAATCATAACTAACAGATTTCACCGAACGAGAAATATCTAAGTCTTGGTGCCATTCATGGGAATGAGCAGCCAACTTGTTAATAAGAGTTTTGGCTTCTTCAGCAGTTTTGCTCATAATGTTTCCTCCAGCAGATGTATCAATTTCCCTTCTAGTAACAATATCACAACCCTTATAAAAAGTAGTTACTATTTTAAACTTATCCAAACCATGTTGCGGACAACCTCTAAGCATTTGACCAAATCGAACCCACGAAGAATAAAGAGATTCATTAGTTTTCTGACGAAAATTAGCAATTTCAGTTTGCAGCGTGACAGTTTTAGATGCAGGAAAGAATCTAGTAAGAAATTTTTCAACCATCGTATCCCAACTAGTAATATCTCCCGCAGGTAACGAATTCAACCATTCCCTAGCTTCATCCTTTAGTGACCATGGGAAGAGACGAAGATAAATAACATTACTCTCCACATTATTAATATTAAACAGATTACAGATATCTTTGAAATTTCGAATGTGAGCATTAGCATCTTCCTTCTCCGTACCCCTAAATTGATTATCTTTTAACAAATGAAAAATAGGCCCCTTAATATCAAAATTCTCTTTAATTACGGGCTGAGTAATAGCATGACCTAACCCTTCTCGACCAGCTTTCATTAACGCTTCCATTGAATCAGTCATTCTAATTTCTGAACCAAAAAGACATCCCACATTAGAACTAGGATTAGATGGGGGACTAGATAACGAATCATCATCAGAAGTAGTTCCTTCTTGAAAATCTAATTTCTTAACTATTTTCGATTCCTTAGGACGTTTAAGTAATATATCAGGATTTGACAAAGTTCTTTGTAAGACCGGTTTCTTGGATCGAGTATTCATTTAATCTAGAATCATAAAAAGAAATGTTTTAGAAGAAAAATTTAAGTCTTAAAGGATTTATGTTTCTCTTTTTAATTTTCTATTTAAGAAGTATTTTAAATTAAAAATTAAATATATAATAATTAATAATAATAAATTTATCTAACAACTTTTATCGCATAACAACGAATAATCAAACATACTCGGCCTATTGAGTCTTTCAATACTTAAGTGACCCGTCCGCGTCTAGGTTTGGGCAGGAGCCTTTAAATCGGAACCCCAGCAACCCTCTTCCTAGAGGAAGGCAGTCATCACCCATTTTCAAGAAATATCAATAACCAAAGTATATTCAAATTCCGTATTTACCGCGCTGATCCTTGGCAGTTAAACCAAAGAAAGACAGCTTGCTTCTCCCCGGCAGCGGCGCCAAAAAGTTGATGTGTTGAAAGTGTGTGCAATAGTGCTTATCCTAATCTTCAACTTTTAAATTTATAAAACCTTTTATTAATACACTTTAACACCCTAACGAGCAACAAAACCCGGTTTATGATGTAGTATTATAGGTTATCGTCCCAAGAGAGAAGCTTGAAAACGAATAAAGTTGTTATTTATTATTTAATTCTTATTAAAGAATTAAAGATATATTTTTGTGATTTTAAAGGATAGATTTCTCTTAGGAAAGAGTTTTGGTTTTTTCAAGATATAAATAAAATAAAACAAGGAATTAAAGATTCAAAAACAATACAAACTATTATACAAGCAATTACATAGATAATCAAATCATACGGAATTCATATTAGAAGAGATCATAACTTATATTAACACAAAGTAGAATAATAATCATAGACCAATCATTATCCCTTGACAGGTTAAACTAAGTGTCGCATATCAATTAATAAGTAGGATTTAAAGCATATGCTAGATATGTGATGTGCATAACTAACATCTCAATTCTTCATGTTTAATTTAATTACATGATACATATCAATCTTGTGATGAGGACCAATATGCAAATAGACTGACAAATTATATAAGCTATTAAACACCAAGTAGATCAACTCAAGTTACTAGCTGAAAGTCAATTACTACTAAGTTCTCATGCAATCATTAATTAAACAAATCCAAACGAAGGATCTTCGATTAAACCTAACAAAATCAATCTTTATTATATAAGCGTAATTCCAATTAAACACATTTATCTCTATTAAGTTCTTTAACTTAGTTGCATGCAATTCAATTTAACAAGTTTGATGGACTAGATCTAAACAAGTAGCATGAATCAAATAAGTAGATTTATAAGATCAAGGACTAATCAATCCTAAAATCATGTTATTTAAACATTAAGCATGGCAAACAAGCATAATCAAACAAAACAGATTTAAAATAGTTCAAATATCATCACAGAAACTCAACCATACAGATCTGGAAAAGAACCAGAAACTGCACAGAATCAAGTCCAAAGCCGGCGGCTTTGCTCACTCCAAGCCGGCGGCTTCATCTGAATTCCAGATGAAGTGACTTTTAATCCACGTAAACGTTTAATTCATAATAAAAGACGAACAGAAACAGAAACAGAAAATAAAAGAGACAATATAATAAAATAAGGATAGAATCATACCTTATAAATGAAGGTAGATGTAAAATAACTTGATTAAAACTTGAATCTTGATTACAAAATAACAAATCTACTCTAATAGGGTTTAGAGAGAAACCCTAAACGAACTAACTACCCTACAAAAGCTTTAAACTTTCGAACATATGAAAAACTGAATAAAAATCTGATATTTATAATGTTTTGAGTCGGTCAGCCCAAGCCGGCGGCTTCATAGGGAAGCCGACGGCTTGCCCTTGAGTCGATGACTCCTTGTGCAAGTCATACGTAATCAACAAGTAATCTTCTTAGCCGTCTTAACAAAGCCGGCGGCTTCAGAGCCAGGCCGGCGGCTTCAAAGATTTGCCGGATCTTTCTGATTTTATCTTGATTTTGTTTCCATTTTTACTTGACTTGATCAATAAGTAGAAAACCGTGTACTCCAAGCCGGCGGCTTCAGGAGAAGGCCGGCGGCTTCCTCGCCATTTTGCTTGATCAACAAGTTCTTTCAATATTTTATCGAATTTTAGACTTTCTGGAATATTCAACACCAAGCCGGCGGCTTCCCAAGAACCAGGCCGGCGGCTTCATGCAGCCAACTTGCTTTTTCCTGTATTTTTGATCCTGTTTGATACATAACTTGAACATAATCATTAGAAATAACATTTTTCCCTTTTTACCCATTTTAGTGTGTTTTGGAATAAAAATGACTTAAAAACACTAAGATAACTCCTCAAAATGTTATTAAAAAACTGTATAATTTAGGAGTTATCAGCATCTATAATGGTGGATGAAAATATTGGAACAGAAGGCCATGTTGTTGTTGCGAACGCAGATGCGATGATGATCAAATGATTTTGATATCAAAAATCTGAAGTTCAAATGCGATGTTATAACACAAATGTTGTTAGTGCGAATGTTAATAGTATTTGTTGAAGACATTATTGTTTAGAAATGGGTATCATGGAATATGTCAAATGTATCTTGGAAATGCATGTTGCTTGTTAAAAACAAGAATGTGAATAAATAAAGAAAGTTTTTTAGTTTCTATGCTGATGTCATTGTATGCGGGCAAAATTATATTGCGTAAACTGCGATAGTGATACACACATAACATGGCAAATTATGCATGTTGACTTCACGAAATAATGAAAAATTTAATAAATACGGCATAAGTGATGGAAAAGCCCACTTAATGCAGAATTATAATAACATCATGTGAAAATAATGTTATTGTAATCAGTAGCCCAATATCGTAAAACCGCATTTATGGTCTTGTGCAAAATAAATAATGATCGAAAAGATATGCTTGTGTGAAACTTGTTGACTTGAAAACATTGCATAAGTAACAAGCTCGTATTTGTGTAAGTAATGGTAAAGCCCACTTATTGTTTCATTTAAATAATTGAAAAGTGTATGCGAAAAGATGGATACTTATAATTTTCCCAAAATATTTGACTTAGCAATACTTGGATGCTTCGCATAAAACACATATTTGCCTAAGGATCGTTTCGGCGGACTTGGAAAATTCATAATGTGCATAAGCACGTGCAAACAGGTTGTTTCACATAAGTAATTGTTTGTTATGTGCACAATAATAAACAATGAAATTGTAAAGAACAATGCTAGTAATTATGTATATTGATAAAGTACTTAAGCACTATAAAAATAAACAGTTGCAACTGATAAGAAAATATTAACATTGATAAAACCACGTAAGTTGGCGGTTACAGGTTACAAAATGAAACACAAAGTTAATTGCGAAATAACTAAAAGGTTACAATTTTAACTCCACAACATCCTTAAAAGTGACATCTTCCTGGTTGCTAAACGCGATAAGCTCAGGAATGTCGATACGCTCTATCGCTTTGCCGGTTTCTGCGTAAATATCTTTCGAAATCTCTATATCACAGACATCCTTCTCAATCATTTCTGGATATGGTGCACTAATACCATACGCAATTGAGATTGTGGCCAAAAACTCACAACGTTCACGGAGTTTAACCGCGTTGAGATATGATTGAAATTTCTCAGTAACAGGTTTGGAGTCCATGATTTTATGACCAAGTTCAGGTAAGTAGGCAATAAGCTGCTTAAGCTAATCGTCTGCGGTTGGAAGCTGAGATTGAGATTTTGCGGCCGTGATAAGAGTAGTGACTTGAGCCTCAGAAGCTTTGAGTGCGGTCTGCGCAGCTTCAAGTTCTTTCTTCAATTTCGCATTTTCTTTCTCAAGCCGTGAAGCTTTTTTGCTAGCTTGCTTTGCCGCTTTGGTTTGAGCTTCAACTTCATTGACTAAGCTGTCGCGGCGACGAATGTCGTCGACTAAGAAACAAACTACAGAATTTCTGTACTCTAGCACTTTCCATAGTTTCATCGTCGATTTTGTGCAGCTCCGCAAGAATGTCTTCAGGGACTGCGTGGCTAAGTTGCTTAATCTGGTCTGCAGCTGTCTCTCTGTCAATATCAACATGTTCGCGGAGATGGTCGAATTTTACAGATGTGATCGGACTCGCTGGTGCAAAATTTTTGTCAAAAACATCATAAGGGATATCTTGTGAAATGTTGAATTGAGGTCCCTCTTGTTCTTGAGAACTTTTAGTGAGATCAATAGGCTCTGCGCAAAATAATCAATAAAGATGTTACTAAATAAACGTAGTAAGAATGCGAAGGAAAAGCAGAAAGGTATGGGTAAGTAAGTCGCATACCTTCTTCAGATTCCTCGCGGGTAGCGCGTTTAGCGCGCTTCTTCGCCGTTGTTGCAGGATTAGTCGTAGTGCTTTTACGTTTGCCTTTCTCATGGCCTTCAGGGATGATATTAGCATTTATCAATGGTTGATATGCCACTAACGGACGGTTTTATTTGTGCGGTGTCGTTAGGCCGCAGGATGTCCGATTCGGTAGCACACAGTGTCTTCGTTTATTTATATTTTGCGGGGCCTAAATTTACTTTTACTTCCTAAGGTGTAGAAGGTGTAAGTTAACCTAGTGTTGAATTTTATGCTGATTAACTAATTGAAGACCAAGTGGATAATTGTCTTTTAGTTAAATTACCTGGATAAAAGATAGTTGTTGGTTTTAGCTAAAGGTCCTAAATGCAGAAAAGTAAATAAAGTGGAGGTTATCCGGAGTATGCAGATCAGGGAAATGTTGACCAAGATATCAGTATTGGGTTAGGGAAAGGTAATTATGCTTATGTTAAAACTATGCTTGGAATGCTGTAGATCTGGTTGGATGAGCCAATTACACAGACCTACTTATCTCTGAACTCTCGGAGTTCTCTTTGAGCAGTGAGAAGTATGTCACTTGGTCGTATAACTGAAGTGTAACAATACCTCGGAGGTTATCCTCAGTAAAA
Organism: Rutidosis leptorrhynchoides; assembly: GCF_046630445.1. Taxonomy (NCBI): domain Eukaryota; kingdom Viridiplantae; phylum Streptophyta; class Magnoliopsida; order Asterales; family Asteraceae; genus Rutidosis; species Rutidosis leptorrhynchoides. Next base: position 234,827,497 of record NC_092343.1, read on the forward strand.
TACTAGGTTTATTAGCGAGTTAAGCTCTAATCCTAACCCTCGTTATCAGTTTAGGTAACTGAATAACAACGTTCCGTGTTGATTGAACACTGATCACAAACGGAAGGAGTCCATCGGTTTAAGTTGGCAAAACCTTAAATGAAAACTAACAACCATTTCATCATACTAATGAGATCACAACAAATCAAACATTATACAGCATCACAGTTAATATACTGATAGTAAAGCAGATAGAAACCTAATGAATACCTAAACAGTTGATATGACTAAGACCTAGGGCAACAATCAGACAAGAACATGCAATAGGCTTGGGTCATACAGTAAAGGCACTAACTAGATCTTAACAGCTCCTAAGAGGTCTCTTCGGAATAGTCAATAGGCATATTAGGTCATTCATGTCTCAATTCCTAGGTTTCGTGTCCTAAAAGTGCATTAGATGCCTCTCGGGAACTCCGGCCATACCGAGTTCATAGAATCTTCAGATACAGTATAACCAGGGGTCTTAATCCTATGAAGTAGCTAATATCATATAGGTGGACAAGTCCTGATCACAACCTAAGTTGGTCAATCCTTAAGATGCAAGCATAAAGATCTATCAGACTTCCTAGTTCAGTATTATAACAGTAATCGTACTAAATTAACATAATTACGCTAACCCAAACTTCTATCATGGCAACATACAGATAAATTAAGCTATCATGGAAATATCGGAACACATTATTAAACATAAAAAGTAAGAATACATGTTTAATACAAAAGACAAGCGTTTCGGATAAAAACCTGAAAAGGCCGAACAAATCTGCCCGAGATCGAAGGGACTCGCCGGGATATCCTCCGGTAAATAAAAGCTAAGCTAACTACTACTAAAAACTAACTAAAAGATTGAAAATATAAAATGAATTGCAAGTTGAGTGTGTGTTGCAATGGATGGAGAAAGCCCTTTAAATAGACCAGGTTTTTGCCAAAATACGGCTGGCAGGCCGTATGGCAGGCCGTTTGGTGGCCCGTATTTGGCAGGTCGTTTACATGGCAGACCGTTTCTTGGGGGCATTTGCTGGGCCGTTTGGCAGACCGTACCCCATACCGGCAGGCCGTATGGCAGCCCGTATGGCAGGACGTTTCTGGTGCTGGTCAGTCTTGATTCACTGGATCGTAACTTGATTTCTTGTCTTTCACCATTTTCGCTCTAGAATCTTCGTTTTAGCTCCGTTTTACTTGATTCTTTTTGCATTGCCTTCGTAATTACTTAATCTACAAAATTAACTAAAAAAGCGATAATTTTGACGACAATGTTTTAATCTTTATTGTTTTAGGGCTTAATTTAGGGGGTAAAAACGTGACTTTTTGCCCGATATCAATTACCCCATACTTAGCTTTCCTTGTCCTCAAGCAAGAAAGCGGGAATATCAAAATAGATTATCCCTTGCCCCACCCGTAGATCTTTTTATTATGCCTTCATCAGAAGTCGGCACATCTTTCGAAAGTATTAGAAAAAGTTTCGAGCTTCGATGATTTGGTCGCTAGATTTCAATTGCGTCCATAGTGGACAAGGCGTACTTTCCAACTCTCAGATGTAGAGTATACATGATCAGGCTCCTCACAGACGGATCACTCATATCACTCAAGTGTTTAGGGTGTCCTATTTTAATTGTATTGTCGCTCAGAAGCCAGTCGTATAACAGTTCTCATCATAGGCTTGGTAAAGCATCGATATCTCCACCGGTTAAGTAAGGACGTCACTGATCTTCTTCCTAAGCATTCTTTCAAGAGGAAGACGGGTTATAGGGTTTGGTTGGAAATTTATGATTCGGTGAAAGGTATCCAGATCTTTTAATTTTTGAGAGAATTGATAGACTTCGATTCTTCAGAGTATCCATTTTGGATAGATAATGGCTGAGAATTCCGTAAAGGTTTTCTTCGGAAGAGGCGGATTTTGCTAAGACTTGTCTAGAATTTTCTTTTGCTCTTCTGATCATATACATGGTATTGTATATGTATAATTTATTTGCCAAAAGCCAAAGGCAGAACTGCGCGAATAGTAAGGCAAAAAGTTATACAATATTCGCAGAAAATAAGTATTGCGGTTATGTTTTCGTTGAAATACAAAACCGCAGTTTGATCCGCTGATTTTCCGCGGAGAGCTGAGCATCCTGCAGACCACGGATATCACGGATACTATAAATAGGGAGCGTGGCCTCTCATTTATAGGTTGTTGATTCCTTGACATTTGCCTAAGCCTTTGTGGATTTCACTTGTGACTTTGCCCAAGGACTTCTCACATTGAGTTAAGGTGAATCATGCTAATCGATAACGAAGACCGGGTCGGGGTGGTTGATCACTTGATAGTTAAAGTGAAAAACGATCATCGGGGCCCAAAAATAATCATCAAACATCCCATCCTCCATTATAATCTTATTGCACTCAATCCGTAATTAAGTAACATCATTAATTAAGGATTGATCATCTTCCAACATTCTTCTTCAGGGAATCTCCTCAGGTTTCTTTTTGCCTTATTAGAGACTTTGCTCTTTCATAATCATATATATATATATATATATATATATATATATATATATATATATATATATATATATATATATATATATATTCGGCATACCCTTTCTTCATAACTTTTGTCTTTCGTTCCTGGTGCCCAGAGAGGAAGTGATAATCCACTAAAAATAGGTCTTTGACCTATCAAAAACTATCAGGGGTTCGTAATCTTTCAACTAGTGCTTTTGAAGCGAATTTGATCGATCTATCTCTTTATTAATCTCTGGATCTTTTTGGTGAAATAGAAAGGGGAATGAAATGTGAATGGTGTATTTTGGGAGTGAATTTGGGGTGAATATTTCTGATTCATCAACTCTTTGTGTGAGTTGGTCGGTTTAAATTGCGATGAGTGGAAACGGAAACGGATGGCTTTTTGTCTTCTCTATTCAGAACGATTTCGGAAGGAGTATCGCACCTGCACCACGTATGGCGCTCACTAACCATTGGTCTTGACACGTATGTCTGAACCAAGTTCTAACTTGAACCGTACACCGGCACGCTCATCAATTGAAATAACAAAGTACTGCAGATTTGATGGGTCTTACAGATACTTTGAATCCAAGATTCCTCACTTTTTAGAGTATGGGTCGTGCTTTATTATGCGTAGCGTTTTACATATTTTCTTAAAAAAAATCTTTTGACACAAAACATAAGTTTCAGCTTAATCGTTCCGTTCTAATAAATGTTCTGAAAACCGATTTCTAGCAATTTTATTAGATCTTTTGGGCAAAAACAAAGTAAGAAATTTTCATAATTACTCAATATTCATTGCTTAATTACTTTTGGACAAAAGAATTTTTCAAAACTTGGCGATTTATGGTTACTTGACTTTTAAAACTTCGACCTTTAAAAACCTTACCCATTACCCCACACTTAGAAGAATATTGTTCCTAATGTTCTCTAGAAAGAATATTTTAATACTTTATAAATTAAGGACATTGACTTCTAAAATTCTAAGTTGGTCGCGAGGGTTACCCCACACTTAGAGATTTTAGTGCGTTATAATAAAAATAGGTTTGAGGAAGGATTACTCTTCTATGGTCGTGTTACTTTCCTAGTGCTGGGCCTTCCTACGGTCAGTCTCCTATGGACCAGTCTCTTTTAATAATAATTCTGCATGAAGAACAAAAAGTGAAAGGCAACATTTCCACTATATATATCTTTTTCAGTACAATGCTTTGAAAAGATAAAAACTAAAGATAAAATAAAGATAAAGTAGTCTAAGGGATACTATCCTGGTCAATGCTGTGCCGGCTCTGCGAAGTATCTGAAGATCTCATCATCCTCTAGGTTCGGCAAGTACTCGAGAGGTTGCCCTATATCCAACTCAGGGCCTAGCAATGAATCCAGACATAAGTCTGACGGCATCTCCAGGTGGGATAAGTCTGGGAAATGCTCCTCGTCAGGTATGCTCCCAGTGATCTCAAATTCCTGGGCCGTTGGCGGCTCAACTGAAATAGGAATAGTGACTAGGTGACAACCCTCTGGTAACTCAGTGACTGGAACTGGCTCGGTGACTGGAGCAGGTGGCATAATGGGAATAGGAGTAGCGTGTGCAGGCATAGCAGCTGAGGCAACTGAGTGAACTGAGGCTGGTTTGGCACGCCTGGGCGTAGCTCATCGTGCCGGCTGAACACGGCGTGCTAGCCTAAATGAAGATGGGCCCAGAGTACTGCGTGGCATCCCCTCGCACTGGAGGTATGCTCTTAGAGCTCTGTAGAGTCTCTGCTGATCTCTGAGTAGTGCCCATGCAACATCAGGGTCACTTAAAGTGGCTCCGTACTGTATCACTATCTTTGGCTCATGCGTATCTGGCAACTGTGTGTGCTCGGCTGGTCTCCTGGCTAAACGTCTAGATCGTCGAACGGGAGGAGCTGGCGGTGCTGTACCGATATGAGATGACTCGACCCAATCCATAGGGACGAATACAATAACATATGATAACATCACGAGGTGCTTGACCTCTATATGAAATATTTTACAAACGTTGCATTTATTCTTAAAAAGCTATCTAATAATACATCGGTTGTAGACATGTTCGCCTAACATTTCATAATAATCAAATGACCTAATCTGCCATTTACTTAATAATAATCTCTAATGAACTTCAATGACTTGAATGCAACGTCTTTTGAATCATAGCTTAAATGGTCCCAAGTAATATCCTTAATTTGAGCTAATGCACAACGGAAGACTTAATTCATACCTGAGAATAACATGCTTTAAAATGTCAACATAAAGTTGGTGAGATATATAGGTTTAATGCCGGCAGCGATATAGATATAGACCACAAGATTTCATATTCATAAACATTTTAATAAAAATATTCTAAGTTGTTGAGCACTTGGTAACCATACTTAACATTTAATCAACGTCGCATATTCCCTTTATTATGAAATCTCCCTACACTGTACCAAGTGTAGTAACGAAACGAAGTACTGTGCAACCATTAAATACTGGTCGTCCAGTCCGGTTGGGGTTGTCAGGCCCGATAGATCTATCAACAGGATTCGCATTTACAATACCCATGTAAATTGTAGTTACAAGCTACAGGGAAATATGCCAGTGGTACAACTCAACGTAGAATATATATTTTCGTCACTTGTGTTCATAACGTAAATCATTTATAAAAGTAGCGCATGTATTCTCAACCCAAAAATATTTAGAGTTTAAAAGGGACTATATACTCACCATACTGTATTTTGTAGTAAAAATACATATAACACCATTTAACAAGTACAAGGTTGGCCTCGGATTCACGAACCTATATCATTCATATATATTAAATCATGTAATCACAATCAAACAACTTATATATATACTTATTAAATATATACTATATTACTTATTTTATTTTAATAATATAATTGTTAATTCAAATGTTATATATATAGCTATTGTGTCATAATAACAATTAATAGAATAATAGGTAATGCTAATATAGTTATAATATATATATATATATATATATATATATATATATATATATATATATATATATATATATATATATATATATATATATTTATAAATATCATTTGTTTGTTAAATGTTAATTATAATACTACTAAAATAATGATAATAATAATAATAATAATAATAATAATAATAATAATAATAATAATAATAATAATAATAATAATATAATTGTAATGTTAATAGTAATAATAATTATAATAATAATGATAATCCTAATGATAATAAAATGATAATAATACTAATAATAATTCTAATGATACTTGTATTACTAATAATACCATTAATAATAACAATAATGATAATTTTTATAAAAATTTATATTTTCAATACTAATGATAATAATAATAAAAAAAATGATAAGTTTAAAATTAATAATAATAATAATAATAAAAAAAATAATAATCGTTATCATACTAATTATAATAATAGTAATGGTAGTAATAATAACAAGAAATAATAATAAAAATAGTTATACCTCAAAATAATAGGTTTTAAAAAAAAACGCCATTGCCAGGAATCGAACCCGAGACCTTTCGCTAGTCTAACAACCCTCCAAACCATCCCTATGCGTCTGCCTTTCTGATTTAAATTACCCTTCAAATGAATATAACCCGTAACCTACTGTTACCCTCTTCTTCTTCAGGTAACTTGACCAAAGTGATTGTTGTAAACAAGGGATTTATTTTAGTTTTTATGTTAAAACAGAAACGTTTCATCAGCTTGATCAAACTTAACAGATAACGAACAGCAAAAAAAAAAAAAAAATAACTATAAACAAGGTTGCTGATGGCCGACGCTGTTCAAGAAAAAAAATCGATTTCGTTTATTAAGTGTGTTTTGGATCATAATTATAAAACGAAGTATATTAAAAATCAATCCCTAAAACTATTGAAATCGTTAATTTACATTAAATCATCACATAAAACTCTAATTCGATCAAAGAAAAATGTTTGACTTTTTGAAACAAAAATTTGACATTCGAAATTGGAATTCAATATATAAAATTGGGATTTCAAACCTTGCAGATAGTTTTAGAACAAGATTCCTAACCTATCTGTTTTAACACATTTTGAAGAACAGTTCCAATTCGAATTTTTGACATAATGGACTAGGAACAAAGGACCGATGGTTGTTCTTGACCCTTTTGATTTAATTTTTCAGAATAAAGTGATTTATAAATTGATATTTGATATTAGTAGTGCAGTGTCGACTGATTCTCCTTCTATTATTGTGGGTTTCGATTGTTGTATAAAAGGGAAATGGGTGACAGGTTTTATAACTAGAAAGAAGGAACTAAACCAAAAAAAATATATATATATTAAAGTATATAAAGTAGACATCAACTTGCAAATGAATTTGTCATAAGGTGAAATTGATTTGTATGCTTCTTATCAATTATCTACAGCAACGATCGAGATATCTAACAAATTTTGGATCTTTCTGTTGATTGGTACGATTTTGATATCATAAAATCAATTTACAATAGTTTGATAACGATATAACCCGAATACGGATTCTTTGTGTTTGTTATACGAATTATATATATTTATTTTTCAGTATTTACACGTATACATATATATATCTGTATAACTGTATGTATATGTATGTATAACAATATTATATATATGTATTTATGTATAACTGCATATCTATTTTTATACCCTTATTTGTATTATATTTTATTTATAGATGATAATTAATCTTTTAATAAATATAATTATATTAATAATACTCTTAATATTATAATTAATAATAATACCAGTATAATGGTACTAATAATAATATTATTACTAATATTCTTATTGACAGTATTATAGTAATACTATGTCAATTTATATATCAACTTTCATACTAACTAATTAATATAATATTTCAAATTATATTCCAAATTAATATGTATTTATATTTTTAAATATATATGTAGTTGTCCGTGAATCGTCAGGCTTGGTCAAAGGGTAACTGATTATTCGAATATAGATTTCAAACTTTCTAGACTCAACATTAAGGTTTTTCCTTATCGTGTCGGAAACGTATAGAGGTTAAGGTTTAAATTTGGTCGGAAATTTCCGGGTCGTTACAGTACCCACCCGTTAAAGAAATTTCGTCCCCGAAATTTGGTAGAGGTTGTCATAAATAACAATAGGAATGTTTTTATGACGAATATGAGATAATAATGGAGTTTTATCATTATTGATAGATATAGATAAAATGATTCAATCATGTGAAGCGTACGAGTGAAGCTATCACAAAAGAGTGAAATGAGTAATATGGTATCGTTTTAACTGATGACGTGGTTATGATTGATTTCTGGGATTTAAGGGATTTAAAGAAAATATTTCGTAATAAGATTTGGTTCTTTGACGATTTAGGAAACAGGATCTCCTTTGATTTAATGCAGCAAATCTGTTGTGATTTCTTTGTCGAATATTTCACTTATAAAACTACCCCCTTCGTTCCCTTATTTCCATATCCCACATCTTCTTCTCTTTCTCCTTAATTCTTATTTAAAGATAATCTTAATGGCAAAATTTTGATTTGTCAAATTACCAGAATATCCAGGAAAATAGAACTATCAAGATGATTTGTTCTTAATACGTTTCAGAATTGGATAGAATGTAAGAGCCGTGTAACATGGCACATGATGACGGTACTGTGAATCATCACATTCCATTAGAAACTTAACATGACTTACTGTAATATAATGAAGTTGATCAAGTTTCATTATATTATACTAATTCATGCATCAGTTCCCAACATTACTTCAAAACATTCATATTTTAAACTTGAAGGTTTTAGAATTTAGAAACTAACACTGTTTCTTTTACATTGTAACGCAGATATTACAGAGGAACAAATGATTTCAGATAAGGATAGTTGTGAAAATATCTTCAGAAATATTGAGGATATTTATAATGAAAGATATGATAATATCTTGGAATTTCTAATGTCGAAGGATGATGATAAAGATTGACCCGTAAGGGTTTAGATTCAGAAGCAAGGTGTTTGCTACAGAATTGGTGTGATTCTTTATGTACAAGTTTAGTCCTTGTAATTTGTTCAGAGTCTCCTTCACGGTTTGCTCAATCCGGTTTTCAGTACCATATTTTCTATCGGGCGTTCATAACACTTCCTTCTTTTATTATCAACTTTTGGTTATTAAAACCATCTACAACTTGCTGCTTCGTCAGCATTTTCAAAGTTATCGGATCTGGGTCATCAGTTATCAAACCAAGATGGTTTCAGAAGAATTATATTTTTAGATGATTAAACACTGATGGTAATATGATGGGATATAAAGGTTCTCCAGTAACGACGGCGAAAGGATACGTATATATTGAGATTATAATAAAGGTAGTCTTACTGAGAAGTCGAAGTGGAGCTGTGTAGAAACCCGAACTAATCCATACGGACGAAGTCTTCAACAGTTGGTCCCATTGTGATGATTGACTCCAAGTAAGGTCCTTAATATGAGCTATTGCACAGCGGAAGACTTAAATTCGTTCCTGAGAATAACATGCTTTAAAAGGTCAACATAAAGTTCGTGAGATATATAGGTTTGATGCTAGCAGCATTATAACAATGGACCACAAGATTTAAAGTTTATACATAATACACTCCTCGTGTATAGAAAAGCAGTTGAGCACTTGGTAACCATACTTAACTAAAAGTCATCGCAGCATATTCTTAAATAAACCCTACACCGTACCAAGTGTAGTAACGAGAACGAAGTACTGTGCAACCGTTAAATGCTGGTCGTCCAGCCCGGTTGGGGATGTCAGCCCGATAGATCTATCAACAGGATTCACATTTACGCTCCTCACGTAATTAGCAGTTACCAAGTATAAAGAGATATGCCATGGTACAACTCAACGTAGAATTTATTTTGATCACTTGTGTCCATAACGTAAATCATTTATAAAAAAAAAAACGCACGTATTCTCAGCCCAAAAATATTTAGAGTTTAAAAGGGATCTATATACTCACCATACTGTATTTTGTAGTAAAAATACATATAACATCTTTGAACAAGTATAGGGTTGGCCTTGGATTCACGAACCTATATCATTTATATATCTATTAAAACTTGTACAAGTAATCAAACAAATTTATATCTTTTTATTATTAATCATATACCTGTGATATTATGTTATATAGATAAACTTAATATATTTAATTCATACTTTGTATATAATTGATAATTATCATATTAAGTTTTTAATATAGTTTAATTGATAACAAAATATAGTATTAAGAAATATTAATATAATGGTAATGGGTTTTATATATATATTTATTTGTAATTATTACAGTAATAATAATAGTGATAATAATAATAATAATGTCACTAAAATAATACTAATATAGATAATAATATTTCTAATGGTAATTTTTTTTATAAAATGATACTTTAATGATAATAAAAAAATATATGATAGTTTTATTAAACTGATACTTTCCATGATAATGCTAAAAATAATAATATTAATAATAATATTAATAATAATAATAATCATAATCATACTTGAAACTATAATTATACTAATAATAATAATAAATGATAGTTAATACTTGTTTTAGTTAATAATAATAATAATAATAATAATAATAATAATAATAATAATAATAATAATAATAATAATAATAATAATAATAATAATAATAATAATAATAATAATCATCATAATAATAATAGAAATAGAAATGAAAATATATATACCCTTTTTAAACTTCCACCAAAAAGAAAAGCCCACGTTGGGACTCGAACCCGCGCCCTTGAGTTCAGACAAACACCCACACAACCACCGAACCAGTTCTACTTTTCTGTTTTTATATCCCCTGAGTTTAATTATAACCCGTATATGCACTGTTTCCCCTTCTTCTTCCTAATTCCTTCAACTGATTCCTCTCTCATAACCCAAATAATTCAGAATAAAGGTTTCGACACCCCAAATACTCTAAATCAATCAATATCAACCGTATATAATTTAAAAAAAATGAAAAAAAAAATTAGACTGGAACTGCTACTGCAGTTACGACTTTTTTAAAAAAAAATGAAAACTGGATTTGTAGTTAGAGCTCCTAATAGATAATATTTATAACATGAATTAGATTTCAATTTACTCCTAAAAACTTTCTCAAACACTAATTGAATCTGAAACATCCCAATGAATTCGAATTTTAACGATGAACAAAGTTTGAGTTTTGAATCCAAAAACTTTAACTCTTAAATTTGTTCATGATAAGATGAATTGAGTCTGGAAGTTCTTCAGATAGTTTAAACGAAACATTAATAACCTAACAGCATTTGTACAAATTCAAATTCAATTCGTTTTCTTGCTTATGAATATTATAACCAATAACAGAGAGCAGGTCTGCTGCGTTTTTCTGTTTCCTTAAACTTCTCAGTTAAATTGTGATTAATACTTGATTTTATATATCGTAAATAATGGATTGTTGCTGTATCAAAAATTGATGGATTGTGCCTGTGGCTTGAATTGATTCGACCACTCTCTCACGGGTAAACAGAAGCACGAATAATAACAGATAATGATATGAAATAAATTCCTATGCGTACATATAGCTGATAAGGACTTAATTCACGTAATTATAGGTTTTTATATGTTTTATTAAGTATTAAATATTAATCATTAATAATTATTAATAAAGTGTATAAAAAAATAATAATAATACCGATAATATAATTTTTATTAATAAAAATAAAATACTAATAATAATAAATACAGAAATAATAATAATATAAATGATAAAACAATTAGTAATATCCATAACATAATACTAATACTTATAATATTAAAAGTATAGTATTAATAATAATTATATCGAAATTATACTATTATTAATAATAAGAATAAAAATATTTATAAAATGATATTAATGATAATATTAATAATGATACTAATTAGTAACAATTTATTTATATACATATTTATGCTTAAAATTTTCTAACTATCTTATTTAGTATTTTCTGTTATTATTATTATTATTTTTATATCATAATTATAATCATAACCATAACAATAAAATCCTTAATCAATAATGTTAATAATAATATTAATATTATACATTAACTCGTAATTACATATAATATATTAATCTTACCTTTATTTTATATATAATAACATATTTTAAATATTTAATATATTCGTATATACATATAATCGTTGTCATATTTAGAAAATCATTTATGCATATATTCATCAAAATGGTTAGTTGTATCCTATTTTTACATTTTTAATTCTACAGTATATATATATATATATATATATATATATATATATATATATATATATATATATATATATATATATTCATTTGATTATCTAGACTTATGTTTAAATGTTTATATATATATAAGTGCACATATTTAATTATAAGAAATTGTTCGTGAATCACCAGGCATGGTCAAAAGGGTAACTGATTATCCGAATATAGATTTCAAACTTTCTAGACTCAACATTACAGATTTTTTCTTATCGTGTCGGAAACATATAGAGATTAGGGTTTAAATTTGGTCGGAAATTTCCGGGTCGTTACAGTACCCACCCGTTAAAGAAATTTCGTCCCCAAAATTTGGTAGAGGTTGTCATAAATAACAATAGGAATGTTTTCATGACGAATATGAGGTAATAATAGAGTTTTATCATTATTGGAAGATATAACGACCCTCATTTTTCCATTCTATATTCTTTCAATATTAAATGCCCAAACAATATAATTAAAACTTAATGATCAAACTTTAATCAACAATTGTTAAGTGTTAAGAGTTAGAAAACATATTAATTAACTTTGTGCAATAATTGACAAGTTAATAAAAGATGAAAATAATAAATTGTTAGTCGACACTCACTACTAATTAAAATTTATGCATTTATGTAATATTATAACTAATAACCTGTAAGTAATAAATAAAAAGTGACATTTATATAAATAATAAAACAATTGGGAACTAAATATATACAAGTCATGAATTAGTAAAAAGAAAATAATACTTATCATGTAGTAAATGTAAAAATAATAATAGTAATAATAGTAATAATAATGAGACTAAAGAATCTTTTACAATTACATCCTTATGTTGACTAAAAATAAGGTATAAACTAGTACATCCTTATGTTGACTAATTATAAACTAGTATCACCTATTGTTGACTAAAAATTATAAAACAAAATAAAATCATTAATTAGAACATCCTTATGTTGACTAACACTCTAATACTTGCACTATATAAACACCCTTAAACTCCTAGTTTCTCATTCACAAATCACACCAAAATCCTCTCTCAAAAACAATCTCTCCCTCTCCCTCTCTTGTGGTATTCGGATCTTCAAGCTTGTTCTTCGTGTTCATCAAGATTTTCAAGTGTGTTCTTCATTTTTTTGGGTTATTTGATCTTCATCACCAAGTTTTCTTCTTGTTTCTTGTTAATCTTAATCATCATTAACAAGGTATGATCCAAAATCTTAAAACTTTTAAATCTTTCTTTCAATTCATATTCATAATCATATTCGTGCATGATCTTAACATTCATATTGTGCATGTTTATATTCGTTCATAATCATAATCATGTTTATATATTACTACTTACTACATTAATTAAAACCCTAAACATTTATTAATTACTAAAACTTAATCATTAAATACTACTTTAATCAATTAGACCTAATTAAATAATGCTACTATATACTACTAACACTTACACACCTATATTATTACTAACACATAAAATATACTACTACTTATATTATAAGATTATAATAGTCATTCACGATAGCGTGAAATTACTTGAACGTCGACGCTGCTTAAGGCCTAGGGTGATCCTTGGTACCACTATGGGACGCTTGTGGATTTCGAATGCCAAACTTAGATTTTGGTCGAGAATTCCTGGGCCAACCGGTAACAATTGGTCATTCTAGTGACTCGGCGGTGGCATAGATGTTTGGGTACGATCCACAATATCAACCCGACTATAGTAATCATACACTTACTTGCACACTTAATAAGTGGTGGACTTATTAAGGACAACTCACTAGTGTTCAACACTAACTTACTAAAAATGGAAACTTACTAAAAGTGGAAACTTACTAAGAATGGAAAATTAGTAAAACGAACTACACTTAAACACTTGCATACTTAAACTTAAATTTGGGCAAAATATTTAACTACTCTTAAATGTCATTAGGTTGACTTTCTGCTCACATTCATCCAACTCTTCTATTCCATGGAATAACAACTCTTTCCTACTTACTAAGGTGATTTTCATAGCCCCACTTTACTTGAGCTCAATTTATTTTTATACTTATTGGGGTGAGACACATGCTGCTTTTATACTTTAAACAATTTAGACACAAGTACCAACTATTAAATTCTGCTATACCTGGCTATATGCTACAAAGTCCCTGTCGTGATATTTTTTAATTGCTGTTAATGCATTCTTAATTATTGGGGGTAGGCCTATCGGGAGTAACGTCCCCGATTCATACAATGTGTCGCTTAATAATGATAAACCGACAAGTATCCACTTGTCACTGGGCAAAATTCTGTTTAGTTTAAATATCACAGTTCTTGGTATACTTTTGGATCAAAGGATCTACTTACTTTTGGGATCAAAGGATCTACTTTTATAAATACAAAATCTTGTGTTCTAAAAATAAAACAGGTTAAATATTTACTAAACCTATGAATTTCACTCAACCTTTTTGGTTGACATTTTAGCATGTATTGTCTCAGGTGCTGTTTGATTCAAGCTCTTATACTTACTGCTTATGTGATGCTACTTGGACATAGGATCAAGAAATATCGCATTTATTACTTCTGCATGTGAACATTTCCATTATTCTTATTCCTATCATTGTAACTACGTTTCATTTTCCGCTGCGTGCTCAATAAAGTTTGTTTTATCATTTAGTATTGTTCTCGTATATTATAAAATGTTGGTTGATTTGATATTAAGTCACATTTCACCCAGGCCCTAACTGGGGGTGTGACAGATTGGTATCAGAGCAAACCAGGCTGTTATAGAGAACCAGGATTGCATTTTTATGTGTGCCTTACTTGTTAGCTAGGGTGCCTTAGCAATCTAGGAAACTATAACCTTTCCTGCCTTAGACTTAAAGCACTTAGGATTGTCGTATAATCTTATGACCTATCAACCATATCAGACTTCTATAACTTAGTGAAGAATCACGGTTCGTCCAACTGCACCAACTAATACCACGATGTTTCATAACTTTCTCGTCTGACTACGTCCGTATCCTAACTTTCACAACCTCTATAACTTTCAAAGGTATGAAAGTTGATCAAGTCTATAAAGACTGCAACTTAAAACTAGTCAACCATAACCCGACAAGTTCGTAACTTGCTTTCATGGATGACAATTCGATCTGCTTCAACAGTGAGAAAGAACATGAGAAACATTTGCAAATTCGTTCTTAAACTCTTAAGAAAAAGTACAACTCTACGCAAACTTTTCCAAGTGCAAGTTTTGGCTTAAACCGACATGTTGTCGACCCAGCTAAGATTACTGCTATCCTTAAAACACTATATTAGAAAACATCATTGATCACATATCCTGACCTTATTGAGTGACCTTGGAATGGAAATACAAATTAGTGAAATATAATGACGGTGGCCAACGTGATTATATTCCAGTAATTCATAGAGATATCCCAATATCATGACGTATGGAATATAAAGTGAATCAAAGAAAAACTCTCAAGCTATCTGTTCAAAAACCTAAGTGCAAAAGCATGAAAGGAGAAAAATGATCATCTTGATATTGGTAGATACGAAGAACACATTCTAAACTATATATCTATCTCATACTAAATTGCAAACAATCGAATTTTGAAATTTTACGTTCATTTGTCCTAAAATGAATATCTCTTGATCATGGATACTTAATCATCACTTGATATATATCCAACTCCTCTCTATTATTACACTTTTGGTACGACTTTTGAACCCTCAAACGTCGATATCACAATTTCTATTTGAAGAATAGAACCTCCATACGTGTAACGTTTGGCTATCATAGTCAAGAAACTTCTGCACTCGTGCACTTATAATAGACTACTTGGCACCATGCAAGTAATGGTGACATACATAAATAATAACCGATTATTGTCAACTCGAAAATCAAGGGTGAAATACACCATCTCAAGTTGTGACCTGATCTATACCCACTACCTCTGAAGAACTGCTGTAGCAACTGAAACGATTCCATCATACTTTAACGTATCCTCCTCTCGTGCCAATTAAGGCTGAATTCAAACGATTATTTCATAGTTGAAAGTCACTGCTTTAGCATTTATACTTGTCCATGCAACTGCCAGATTATTCATGCCGAGTTCTCAAACTCTCATTGTCACTCAAACGATTCAAAGTTACAAGTCTTAATTGAAGTTCTTTCATACATAATTCTAAATCCGAGGGACTCACTCATTTGATGATAATCACATTATCATCCTTCTTAATCTAACATTAACAATTTTGAGTCCAAGGACTCGTGCCTTAATAAAAAGTCAATTCATTTGTTTTCACTACTTCGAAACGATTATTATACAATTATTCTCCGAAATTATTAAATCTTCAATCAATTTTTCTAAAAAAAAAAAAAAAAAAAAAAAAAAAAAAAAAAAAAAAAAACTCTTAAATACAAATATCCTATTTTCCAAATATTTCTTACACGTGTCTTTATTTTCAAATTATCCAGGAATTTATAAAGAAAATGATTTTTCATTTATGCGATCTATAGAATATTATACATAAATTTACCTATACATATTTCGACTAGTATATATATCAAATTATACTTACGCTTCTATAAATTTCCACTTTGATTAAATCAAAATTTCTTTACAATCTTATGTTACCGTAGTTCTACTATGAACATCATTTCGTCAACTTCTCTAAAATTACTTTCACTAATAGTATGAACACTTTCGCATTTTTATCAATTTACCTTTGTTTCATTAACTTAAACATTCTTTTAATCAACTCTTTTTCGTAATGTTCAAATTATTTCACATAAAATAGTAGGTGTTGTACACAACTCAAGTTTCACTAATAGCTCCGCTTCATTTACATTTTTATATCAAACGTCGCAATTTTTTTTTTTTCAAAATTACTTTGGCTTCTTATTAAAACTTTCTTTTTGCTCTCCAATGTGTTTGGATTACCTTTATTCTCATTCACCGTGCAAGAACGAGACTTACCTCTCTACGTACGTCATCTCTTCTCTGTTATGCTAATCATTAAGAAGTTTTCTACTTCCAGTTTTCCACGAAAAAAAAAAAAAAAAAAAACTACAACGCTCTCGTAAACATCAATTTTACGATCTTTAGAACAAAGAGGCATAGGTTCCTTCGTCCTATAAACAACGATTCACATTTATTCGAATCCGCATTTAAACTCGTAAGTAAATAATAGACCGACTCGCCATTTGTGCGAAAATACTTTTCTTACTCTGAAGGAGTTACCCTAAACATTTATGAAGACACTCTACACATTTCTTCCTTCATGGATTGTAACTAGATGTTATTCTAGTCAAGTTTTAACCTATGGATCGACATGAAACTGAAATCATCAACCTTGACGCTACATTCTGAAACTATAGTATCCTGAGGTCAATGTATCCTCAACCAAACATCTCAGTTGTCCATTAGACATCTATTGAAAACTAAAGGTATTATGGTTACCTTTCGAAACTTGAAGCTGGTGCTATCTCTAACAAACACCAGTTATACATCAAACTACGTAACTGAAGTTTTACGTTCTCTACATTATTTTATCTGCCCTACTAGAGCGGCATAAACACTCAAGACTCTAATGAACTCAACGACACATTTAATGTTGGTATAGCGTCATCTTTCCTCTTAAAGGGAAACTAGTCAACGATACTCTTGTTATTCCTTGGAAAATCTCCGCATTTAATGCACTCTGTAAATGACCTAATATGGTTAAGGATCATGGGATCAAACGTATAAACAAAACAATATACTTATTGTCAACACTCATTGGAATTCACGAAAGGGCCCCGATTGTACCAGGGAACGTGAAAATAAAACTCTATTGTTAAAATCCGTTGGGATTCGTGTAGCAGCCCCTAACATACATGGGAACGCGAAGACCAAATGATACGGAAATACTTCCATCTCTTCTCAACTGCTGATGCAAACGAGAACTCTACCCAAAACTTCGGGACGAAGTTTTCAATAACGGGGAGGTACTATAACGACCCTCATTTTTCCATTCTATATTCTTTCAATATTAAATGCCCAAACAATATAATTAAAACTTAATGATCAAACTTTAATCAACAATTGTTAAGTGTTAAGAGTTAGAAAACATATTAATTAACTTTGTGCAATAATTGACAAGTTAATAAAAGATGAAAATAATAAATTGTTAGTCGACACTCACTACTAATTAAAATTTATGCATTTATGTAATATTATAACTAATAACCTGTAAGTAATAAATAAAAAGTGACATTTATATAAATAATAAAACAATTGGGAACTAAATATATACAAGTCATGAATTAGTAAAAAGAAAATAATACTTATCATGTAGTAAATGTAAAAATAATAATAGTAATAATAGTAATAATAATGAGACTAAAGAATCTTTTACAATTACATCCTTATGTTGACTAAAAATAAGGTATAAACTAGTACATCCTTATGTTGACTAATTATAAACTAGTATCACCTATTGTTGACTAAAAATTATAAAACAAAATAAAATCATTAATTAGAACATCCTTATGTTGACTAACACTCTAATACTTGCACTATATAAACACCCTTAAACTCCTAGTTTCTCATTCACAAATCACACCAAAATCCTCTCTCAAAAACAATCTCTCCCTCTCCCTCTCTTGTGGTATTCGGATCTTCAAGCTTGTTCTTCGTGTTCATCAAGATTTTCAAGTGTGTTCTTCATTTTTTTGGGTTATTTGATCTTCATCACCAAGTTTTCTTCTTGTTTCTTGTTAATCTTAATCATCATTAACAAGGTATGATCCAAAATCTTAAAACTTTTAAATCTTTCTTTCAATTCATATTCATAATCATATTCGTGCATGATCTTAACATTCATATTGTGCATGTTTATATTCGTTCATAATCATAATCATGTTTATATATTACTACTTACTACATTAATTAAAACCCTAAACATTTATTAATTACTAAAACTTAATCATTAAATACTACTTTAATCAATTAGACCTAATTAAATAATGCTACTATATACTACTAACACTTACACACCTATATTATTACTAACACATAAAATATACTACTACTTATATTATAAGATTATAATAGTCATTCACGATAGCGTGAAATTACTTGAACGTCGACGCTGCTTAAGGCCTAGGGCGATCCTTGGTACCACTATGGGACGCTTGTGGATTTCGAATGCCAAACTTAGATTTTGGTCGAGAATTCCTGGGCCAACCGGTAACAATTGGTCATTCTAGTGACTCGGCGGTGGCATAGATGTTTGGGTACGATCCACAATATCAACCCGACTATAGTAATCATACACTTACTTGCACACTTAATAAGTGGTGGACTTATTAAGGACAACTCACTAGTGTTCAACACTAACTTACTAAAAATGGAAACTTACTAAAAGTGGAAACTTACTAAGAATGGAAAATTAGTAAAACGAACTACACTTAAACACTTGCATACTTAAACTTAAATTTGGGCAAAATATTTAACTACTCTTAAATGTCATTAGGTTGACTTTCTGCTCACATTCATCCAACTCTTCTATTCCATGGAATAACAACTCTTTCCTACTTACTAAGGTGATTTTCATAGCCCCACTTTACTTGAGCTCAATTTATTTTTATACTTATTGGGGTGAGACACATGCTGCTTTTATACTTTAAACAATTTAGACACAAGTACCAACTATTAAATTCTGCTATACCTGGCTATATGCTACAAAGTCCCTGTCGTGATATTTTTTAATTGCTGTTAATGCATTCTTAATTATTGGGGGTAGGCCTATCGGGAGTAACGTCCCCGATTCATACAATGTGTCGCTTAATAATGATAAACCGACAAGTATCCACTTGTCACTGGGCAAAATTCTGTTTAGTTTAAATATCACAGTTCTTGGTATACTTTTGGATCAAAGGATCTACTTACTTTTGGGATCAAAGGATCTACTTTTATAAATACAAAATCTTGTGTTCTAAAAATAAAACAGGTTAAATATTTACTAAACCTATGAATTTCACTCAACCTTTTTGGTTGACATTTTAGCATGTATTGTCTCAGGTGCTGTTTGATTCAAGCTCTTATACTTACTGCTTATGTGATGCTACTTGGACATAGGATCAAGAAATATCGCATTTATTACTTCTGCATGTGAACATTTCCATTATTCTTATTCCTATCATTGTAACTACGTTTCATTTTCCGCTGCGTGCTCAATAAAGTTTGTTTTATCATTTAGTATTGTTCTCGTATATTATAAAATGTTGGTTGATTTGATATTAAGTCACATT
Organism: Rutidosis leptorrhynchoides; assembly: GCF_046630445.1. Taxonomy (NCBI): domain Eukaryota; kingdom Viridiplantae; phylum Streptophyta; class Magnoliopsida; order Asterales; family Asteraceae; genus Rutidosis; species Rutidosis leptorrhynchoides. Next base: position 234,847,580 of record NC_092343.1, read on the forward strand.
TCACCCAGGCCCTAACTGGGGGTGTGACAGAAGATATGGATAAAACGATTCGATCATGTGAAGCGTACGAGTGAAGCTATCACAAAAGAGTGAAATGGGTAAATATGAAATTGTTTTAACCGATAACGTAGTTATGATTGATTTCTGGAATTTACGGAAAGAAAATCTTCGTAATAGAATCTAGTTCTGCGGTGATTTAGGAAATCAAAATCTTCTTTGATTAATGCAATAATCTTTTCTGATTTCTCTGTCAGATATATTGCTATAAATCCACCCCCTTCGTTTTCCTTATTCTCCACACCTTTTATTCTTTCTTCCTCTACTCATTCTTAATATGCTCCATCCAATCCTGATTCTTATTATAATTCTAACCTTCATATCTTTCATTCTTCTTTTTCATTTGCCGCCAGAAGAATCTATTCACTTTTATGATTTCCTTAGAATTATAATGTTTCTTATTCTCCCGTGTCTTTACGTTGCAATACGTATTGATATACACGGTTTGTAGTTTCTGGGTGATTATTGGGTTTTATATCTTCCCTTATACTTCGATATCCTTGCTTTTGTTTTCTATAATCATTGTCATCCACAGTTAATGCTCTTTCCTAATTGCTGCGATTTTTACTACAATTTTTATTTCGGAGCTTCATTTTTTTTTCTCCTCCTTTTTAACTAAGCATCTTTTGTAATGGTCCGAAATTCGTAGGTATGAAATTCAGAATGAATATAGCTAATGTTCTTAGAAGGAAATGGTAATGACAAAAGTTTGATCTGTCAAATTACCAGAATACCTTGGGAAAAGACCGAATCATCAAGAAAATATTTTACTTGATGTGTTTAGAGATTGGATAGATTGTAAGAGCCTTGTAACATGGCACATGATGACGGTACTGTAAATCATCACATTCCATTAGAAACTTAACATGACTTACTGTAATATAATGAAGTTGATCAAGTTTCATTATATTATACTAATTCATGCATCAGTTCCCAACACTGCTTCAGAACATTCCTATTTCAAACTCAAAGATTTCAGAATTTAGAAACTAACACAGTTTCTTTTATATTGTAACGCAGATATTACGGAATGATAAATGATTTCAGATAAGGATAGTTGTGAAAATGTCTCCATCAATATGGAGAATATGTATAACGGAAGATATGAAGATATCTTATAATATCTAAGATAAGATGTTGATGAAGAATATCATCTGAAAAGGTTTAGAATAAGGAGTAGGGTTCTTACTAACGATTTCAGCAGGCACTGAATCGTTTGGATCCTTTGAAGTCAAACTTATTCTTTGTGATTTGGCTACGGCTTCCTTCATAGTTTCGCATAATTCGCTTTTCGGTACTAAATTTTCTATCGAGCGTTCCTAACCCTCTTTTCTTTATCATCTACTTTTGGCCATTAAGACCATCTACAACATGCTGCTTCGTCAGCATTCTCAAAGTTAACGGATCTAGGTTATCGGTTATCAAGCCGAGGTGGTTTCGGGAGAATTGTGTTTTTAGATGATTAAACGCTGATGGTGATATGGTGGAATATAAAAGGTTCTCCGGTAACGACAGCGAAAGAATAATGTATATATATATATCGAGACTAACCTTTCTGAGAAGTCGAGGTTAACTTGCTGTAGCTGTGATAAAATTGGCTAATTTGGAAAGGGATTACAAAGTTATTTTGGGTAATAATAACACTAAAGAAATTAACACTACTGCGTGTTACACGTTGGCTCAGTCTCCGAGAGTTTTCTAGTGCATAACTATATGCAATAATCTTGTCTTCCATAGATGAGATGCGGTTGGTTCAACTTCTCGATTGAGCTATTTCCAAGAATCATGAAAGGTTTGAACGCGAATTGTAATTGTCGAGATACGAATGAGGTTTAAGATGAAATCAAGTGGCAAACTCGAAGAATTGTTTAGTTTCATATGTTATAATCAATATTTTGAATTCATTTTAATTGTCCAGTGTTAGCAGTCCAATAGTCCAATTGTCCAATGGTCCAATGATTCATATACAGTTATATATATAATATTCGAATTAATTAATACGTATCGTGACCCGTGTACCGGTCTCAGTGTCGATCACAACTCAAAGTATATATATATATTTTGGAATCAACTCCAACCCTGTATAGCCAACTCCCACCTTCACACATAGAGTGTCTACGGTTGTTCCGAAATATATATATATAGATGGGTCGATATGATAAGTCAAAACCTTGCATACGTGTCCCGTTATTTAAAGTGCGTAAAATAAATAAATATATATCATGACCCATTATACAACGTGTTGTCTCAGAATTAATCCGACGTATTGTTGTACATGTGTCCCGACAGTATGTACAGTGCAGAAATTAAAATTGCGATAATGTAAATTGCGATAAATTAAATGTTAGCCGAGAACAGTTAGCTAGGAACAGTTAGCGTGGATTCCTAACAATATTTCAATTTAGTTAATTCGTCTGTTTCTAACAAATTTTATTTTGTCCAATGTTTTCTTCTTTATGCCACTTGTTGGATTCTGATAGGTCAAAATCCGAATATGAAATTTGAATGAAAATGGTTATTCTGGGGTGAGCGGATACGAATATCGGTGGTTGTAAGTAAGATAATAGATAACCGTTGAATCAGATTCGAAGAATGTACAGTGTAACTTATTAATGTGAATTCTAAATATTCCTCGGGTACTACCCACCCGTTAAAATATTTTCATCATTAATAGTTTGTACGAAGGAATTTTTAATTACAATCTTTATGAAAATATACTTGCATATATATTTTCTTCAGATGTAATCATAGATTTAATGAGTCAATAAGATATTAAACTCATTTGATTTATCGTTAATACTAGATTACATAATTTCTAAAGCATTAGAGATTACATAATCGCCAGGTCGAACGAAGATAAATGAGGTAAAACAATACGTAAAGCAAAGATAATCGATGTAAAACGATATATAGAACGAAGATCATATTCGAAGTTCCGATGAGGTTTTTGAGGTATATGATGTTGATATCCGAGATACAGTTTGTGATGTTGAGATTTACAGTGGGGTTGTGGTTTGGGGTGATAAGGGTACTGTCGGCGTTGATGATGGTGGTCCTGATTATGCTGATGGTGCTGCTGCTGGTGTTTGCATCCTTCGTACTATGTTCTCCAACGTCGTCACACGAGCGCGAAGTTCGTTAATCTCTACTAGTACACCGGGATGATTGACGGTTGGAACTAGAGAATGAACAAGATTCGAAATATGAGATAGTATGTAATCGTGATGAGATACTCGGAAAAAGGGGAGAGAAAATGGTTTCTCGAACAGGTTCGCCGGTAAGCGCTTCAGGTTGAGAAGGGCAATTTGGTGGATGGAAGAGATCTTCGATGTGAAATGATTTTTCGGATGTCGGATGATATTCTAGCTATATAGAATATATATGTATAATACCAAAGATTTCGTAAACTACAGAGGAATTTACGGCATATGTCAGGCAAGTCTACAGATGCGCTAGGATATGAATTTTATCTATACACTATCGATGCACTAAATGCAGTAAGACGTGTCTAGACTTATGAATGATAAGCAGGCAATTCCTTAAGGATGATAAGCAGATGGTTTCCGACTAGAAATGATAAGCAAAACTTTTTGACATATAGACACGGTCAAAGTCCAGACTCACTAATGCATCTTAACAACTATCTGTTAGACACACTAATGCAAGACCTGGTTCGCTAAGACCACCGCTCTGATACCAACTGTAGAAACCCGAACTAATCCATACGGACAAAGTCTTCAACAGTTGGTCCCATTGCGATGATTGACTCCAAGTAAGGTCCTTAATATGAGCTATTGCACAGCGGAAGACTTAATTCGTTCCTGAGAATAACATGCTTTAAAAGGTCAACATAAAGTTGGTGAGATATATAGGTTTGATGCTAGCAGCGTTATAACAATGGACCACAAGATTTAAAGTTTATACATAATACACTCCTCGTGTATAGAAAAGCAGTTGAGCACTTGGTAACCATACTTAACTAAAAGTCATCGCAGCATATTCTTAAATAAACCCTACACCGTACCAAGTGTAGTAACGAGAACGAAGTACTGTGCAACCGTTAAATGCTGGTCGTCCAGCCCGGTTGGGGATGTCAGCCCGATAGATCTATCAACAGGATTCGCATTTACGCTCCTCACGTAATTAGCAGTTACCAAGTATAAAGAGATATGCCATGGTACAACTCAACGTAGAATTTATTTTGATCACTTGTGTCCATAACGTAAATAATTTATAAAAAACAGCGCATGTATTCTCAGCCCAAAAATATTTAGAGTTTAAAAGAGATCTATATACTCACCATACTGTATTTTGTAGTAAAAATACATATAACATCTTTGAACAAGTATAGGGTTGGCCTTGAATTCACGAACCTATATCATTTATATATCTATTAAAACTTGTACAAGTAATCAAACAAATTTATATGTTTTTATTATTAATCATATACTTGTGATATTATGTTATATAGATAAACTTAATATATTTAATTCATACTTTGTATATAATTGATAATTATCATATTAAGTTTTTAATATAGTTTAATTGATAACAAAATATAGTATTAAGAAATATTAATATAATGGTAATGGGTTTTATATATATATTTATTTGTAATTATTACAGTAATAATAATAGTGATAATAATAATAATAATAATAATGTCACTAAAATAATACTAATATAGATAATAATATTTCTAATGGTAATTTTTTTTATAAAATGATACTTTAATGATAATAAAAAAAAATATGATAGTTTTATTAAACTGATACTTTCCATGATAATGCTAAAAATAATAATATTAATAATAATATTAATAATAATAATAATAATCATAATCATACTTGAAACTATAATTATACTAATAATAATAATAAATGATAGTTAATACTTGTTTTAGTTAATAATAATAATAATAATAATAATAATAATAATAATAATAATAATAATAATAATAATAATAATAATAATAATCATAATAATAATAGAAATAGAAATGAAAATATATATACCCTTTTTAAACTTCCACCAAAAAGAAAAGCCCACGTTGGGACTCGAACCCGCGCCCTTGAGTTCAGACAAACACCCACACAACCACCGAACCAGTTCTACTTTTCTGTTTTTATATCCCCTGAGTTTAATTATAACCCGTATATGCACTGTTTCCCCTTCTTCTTCCTAATTCCTTCAACTGATTCCTCTCTCATAACCCAAATAATTCAGAACAAAGGTTTCGACACCCCAAATACTCAAAATCAATCAATATCAACCGTATATAATTTAAAAAAATGAAAAAAAATTAGACTGGAACTGCTACTGCAGTTACGACTTTTTAAAAAAAAAAATGAAAACTTCTTTTTTAGTTAGAGCTCGTAATAGATAATATTTATAACATGAATTAGATTTCAATTTACTCTTAAAAACTTTCTCAAACGCTAATTGAATCTGAAACATCCCAATGAATTCGAATTTTAACGATGAACAAAGTTTGAGTTTTGAATCCAAAAACTTTAACTCTTAAATTCGTTCATGATAAGATGAATTGGGTCTTGAAGTTCTTCAGATAGTTTAAACGAAACATTAATAACCTAACAGCATTTGTACAAATTCAAATTCAATTCGTTTTCTTGCTTATGAATATTAGAACCAATAACAGAGAGCAGGTCTGCTGCGTTTTTCTGTTTCCTTAAACTTCTCAGTTAAATTGTGATTAATACTTGATTTTATATATCGTAAATAATGGATTGTTGCTGTATCAAAAATTGATGGATTGTGCCTGTGGCTTGAATTGATTCAACCACTCTCTCACGGGTAAACAGAAGCACGAATAATAACAGATAATGATATGAAATAAATTCCTATGCGTACATATAGCTGATAAGGACTTAATTCGCGTAATTATAGGTTTTTATATGTTTTATTAAGTATTAAATATTAATCATTAATAATTATTAATGAAGTGTATAAAAAAAAATAATAATACCGATAATATAATTTTTATTAATAAAAATAAAATACTAATAATAATAAATACAGAAATAATAATAATATAAATGATAAAACAATTAGTAATATCCATAACATAATGCTAATACTTATAATATTAAAAGTATAGTATTAATAATAATTATATCGAAATTATACTATTATTAATAATAAGAATAAAAATATTTATAAAATGATATTAATGATAATATTAATAATGATACTAATTAGTAACAATTTATTTATATACTTATTTATGCTTAAAATTTTCTAACTATCTTATTTAGTATTTTCTGTTATTAATTTTTTATATATCATAATTATAATCATAACCATAATAATAAAATCCTTAATCAATAATGTTAATAATAATATTAATATTATACATTAACTCGTAATTACATATAATATATTAATCTTACCTTTATTTTATATATAATAACATATTTTAAATATTTAATATATTCGTATATACATATAATCGTTGTCATATTTAGAAAATCATTTATGCATATATTCATCAAAATGGTTAGTTGTATCCTATTTTTACATTTTTAATTCTACAGTATATATATATATATATATATATATATATATATATATATATATATATATATATATATATATATATATATATATATATATATATATTCATTTGATTATCTAGACTTATGTTTAAATGTTTATATATATATAAGTGCACATATTTAATTATAAGAAATTGTTCGTGAATCACCAGGCATGGTCAAAAGGGTAACTGATTATCCGAATATAGATTTCAAACTTTCTAGACTCAACATTACAGATTTTTGCTTATCGTGTCGGAAACATATAGAGATTAGGGTTTAAATTTGGTCGGAAATTTCCGGGTCGTTACAAGCTGTGACAAAATCAGCTTCTTGAAAAGGAATTGTGAGGTTGTTTTTGCTAATAAATGATAAGGAATTCGATGCGGATACGTTTTAACTATAACTTTGGTTTCGAGAGTTTTTCAGTTGCATAACTGTATGCATAAATCTTTCTTCCGTAGACGAGATGCGGCTAGTCCAATTTCTCGATCGAGGTGTTTTCAAGAATCATGAAAAGTTGTGAATGCGAATTGTAATCGTCAAGATACGAATGAGGTTTAAGATAGAATCAAGTGGCAAACTTGAAGAATTATTTAGTTTCATATGTTATATTCAACATTTTAATTTATTTTAATCGTCCAAAGTTAGCAGTCCAATAGTCCGATTGTCCAGTGGTCCAATAAATTCATATATATAAATTAAACGTATAATATTTGAATTAATTAATACGTATCGTGACCCGTGTACCGGTCTCAGTGTCGATCACAACTCAAACCATATATATATTTTGGAATCAACTCCGACCCTGTATAGCCAACTCCCACCTTCACACATAGAGTGTCTACGGTTGTTCCGAATATATATATATATATATATATATATATATATATATATATATATATATATATATATATATATATATATATATATATATAGATGGGTCGATATGATAAATCGAAACCTTGCATACGTGTCCCGTTATTTAAAGTGCGTAAAATAAATAAATATATATCATGACCCATTATACAACGTGTTGTCTCAGAATTAATCCGACGTATTGTTGCACATGCGTCCCGACAGTATGTACAGTGCAGGAATTAAAAATTGCGAGAATGTAAATTGCGATAAATTAAATGTTAATCAGTTAGATGGGAACAGTTAGCCGGAACAATTAGCGTGGAATCCTTAACAGAATTGCAATTAGTTATTTCGTGTGTTTCTAACAATTTTTAATTTGTCCAATGTTTCTTCTTTATGCCACTTGTTGGATTTGGATAGGTAAAAATCCAAATATGAAATTTGAATGGAAATAGTTATTTTGTGGTGATCGGATACGTATATCGGTAGTTGTAAGTAGGATAGTAAATGATCGTTGAATCAGATTCGAAGAATGTACAGTGTAACGTATTAATGTGAATTCTAAATATTCCCCGGGTACTACCCACCCGTTAAAATATTTTCATCATTAATAGTTTATACGAAAGAATTTTTAATTACATTCTTTATGAAAATGTACTTGCATATATATTTTCATCGGATGTAATCATGGATTTAGTGAGTCAATAAGATATTAAACTCATTTGATTTATCGTTATTACTAGATTACATGATCTCTGAAACATTAGAGATTACATAATCGTCATGTCAAACGAAGATAAATGATATAGAATGATACGTAAAGAGGAGGTAATCGGTGTAGAATGATATGTAAAACAAAGATCATATTCGAAGTTCAGATGACGATGTTGAGGTACGTGGTGTGGATGTGATTGTTGGTGATGGTAATGATACGGTTGGTGTTGATGCTGATGATGCCGTTGATGTCGGTGATGCTACTGGTACTGAAGATTGCGAGGTTGATGTTGTTAACGGTACTGGTTATGCTGCCGGTGTTTGTAACTTTCGCACCGTGTTCTCCAAAGCCGTCACACGAGCGCGAAGTTCGTTAATTTCTGCTAGTACACCAGGATGATTGGCGGTTGGAGTGAGCGAATGAACAAAATCCGAATTATGGGATATTATATAATCGTGATGAGATACTCGAGAAATGAGAGAGAAAATGGTTTCTCGAACAGGTTTGTCGGTAAGTGCTTCAGGTTCGTCGCCAATAGGGCAATTCGGTGGGTGAAAGGGATCACCTTCTTCTTGTCTCCAATAATTTAGTATACTACGAACCCATCCCCAATTCATCCAGAATAGATGATGGGAAATTGGTTGATCCATTCCAGTGACGCTGCCTTCGGAGCCCGAATGGAAATCCATATCAGCGTAGCTGTCGGAGTCGGAGGAATTCGAACGGGACGCGGAGTTCATCTTGTATAGTCGGGGAAATGAATTTTTAGTTTGGAATAGATTATAGGAGTTGGGTTTGGTATTCTTCAATACATAATTTACATATGTATTTATAATACTCAAAATCCCGTGAATTACGGAGAATCTTTGAAATTCGTCAGGGAATGTCTATAGCAACAGATACGCTAGGATACGAATTTTGTCTATACACTATCGATGCACTAAATGCAATAAGACGTGTCTAGACTTAAGAATACTAAGCAGGAAATTCCTAAGGATGATAAGCAGATGATTTCCGACTAAATATGATAAGCAAGACTTTTTGACATGCAGACACGGTCGAAGTCCAGACTCACTAATGTATCCTAACAACTTACCAGTTAGACACACTAATGCAGACCTGGTTCGCTAAGACCAACGCTCTGATACCACATGAGACGACCCGACCCAATCCATAGGGACGAATACAGTAACATATGATAACATCACGAGGTGCTTGACCTCTATATAAATAATAAAGGAAATTATCTGATTCTATTACATGTCCTAATAACTATAAAATTTAATAATAGGTTCGTGAATCCAAGGCCAACCTTATACGTGTTCAATGATGTTATATGTATTTTTACTACAAAATACAGTATGGTGAGTATATAGTTCCCTTTTAACTCTAAATATTTTGGGCTGAGAATACATGCGCTGTTTTTATAAATAATTTACGTTATGGACACAAGTGATCAAAAATATAAATTCTACGTTGAGTTGTACCATGGCATATCTCTTTATACTTGGTAGCTAATATTTACGTGAGGAGCGTAAACGCGAATCCTGTTGATAGATCTATCGGGCCTGACAACCCCAACCGGGCTGGACGACCAGCATTTAACGGTTGCACAGTACTTCGTTTCGTTACTACACTTGGTACGGTGTAGAGTTTATTTAAGAGTATGCTGCTGTGATTTAAATGTTAAGTATGGTTACCAAGTGCTCAACGTCTTTTCTATACACGAGGAGTGTATTATGTATAAACTTTAAATCTTGTGGTCCATAGTTATAACGCTGCTAGCATCAAATCTATATATCTCACCAACTTTATGTTGACGTTTTTAAGCATGTTATTCTCAGGTACGAATTAAGTCTTCCGCTATGCATTTGCTTATGTTAAGGACATTACTTGGAGTCGATCATCGCAATGGGACCAACTGTTGAAGACTTTGTCCGGGAGGATTAGTCGCGGTCCTTTCAGTTGGTATCAGAGCGTTGGTCTTAGCGAACCAGGTCTTGCATGAGTGTATCTAACTTGTAGTTGTTTAGATGCATTAGTGAGTCTGGACTTTGACCGTGCCTACATGTCAAAAAGTTTTGCTTATCATTTCTATTCGGAAACCATTTGCTTATCATCCTTAGGGAATTACCTGCTTATCATTCTTTAGTCTAGACACGTCTTACTGCATTTAGTGCATCGATAGTGTATAGACAAAAAAATTCATATCTTAGCGCATCTGTAGACTTGCTTGACATATGCCGTAAATTCCTCCGTAGCCTACAAAATCTTTAGTACTATATACATAGATATTCTATATAGCTAGAATATTATCCGACATCCAAAAAATCATTTCACATCGAAGATCTTTCTCATTCACCAAATTGCCCTCTTGACGATGAACTTGAAAGCACTTACCGGCGAACCTGTTCGAGAAACCATTTACCCTCTCATTTCTAGAATATCCCGTCACGATTATATAATATCCTATATTTCGAATCTTACTCACCCGCTCGTTTCAATCGTCAATCATCCCGACATAATATAAGAAGTTAACGAACTACATGCTCGAGTAATGGCTTTGGAGAATCTGGTGCGGAGATTACAAACACCAGCAGCAGCACCAGCAGCATAATCCATACTACCATCATCAACGCCGACAGTACCCTTATCACCCCTATACCACAACCGCGTTGTAAACCTCAACATCGTAACCTGTACCTCGAATATCAACATTACACGCCTCAATATCACCATCTGTACTTCGAGTATGAATTTCATTCTACACATCGATCTACATCGATTATCTTCGCTTTACGTATCATTCTACCTCATTTTTCCTCGTTCGACATGGTGATTATGTAATTTCTAAAGTTTAGAGATTATGTAATCTAGTATTAGCGATAAATCAAATGAGTTTAATATTCTATTGTCTCCTTAAATTCATAATTACATCCGAAGAAAATATATATGCAAGTATATTTTCATAAAGATTGTAATTAAAAATCCTTTCGTACAAACTGTTAATGATGAAAAATATTTTAACGGGTAGGTAGCACCCGAGGAATATTTATATTTCACATTAATAAGTTACATTGTATATTCTTCGAACCTGATTCAACGGTCATCTATTATCCTATTTACAATCACCGATATACGTATCCGTTCACCGCAGAATAACCATTTCCGTTCAAATTTTATATTTGGATTTTGACCTATCATGATCCAACAAGTGGCATAATGAAGAAAACATTGGATATAATAAAATTTGTTAGAAACAAACGGATTAACTAATTGAAATATTGTTAAGATTCCACGCTAACTGTTCCTAGCTAACTATTCCCAGCTAACTGATTAACATTTAATTTATTGCAATTTACATTCTCGCAATTTTATTTATTTAATTACCGCACTTTACATACCGTCGGGACACATGTACAACAATACGTCGGATTAATTCTGAGACAACACGTTGTGCAATGGGTCATGATATATATTTATTTATTTTACGCACTTTAAATAACGGGACACGTATACAAGGTTTCGACCTATCATATTGACCTATCTATATATATATTTCGGAATGACCATAGACACTCTATAGTTTGCTATACAGGGTTGAGGTGGATTCCAAAATATATATATACTTTGAGTTGTGATCAATACTGAGACCGGTGCACGGGTCACGATACGTATTATTTAATTCAAATATTATATATTAAATTATATAAGAATCATTGAACTATTGAACTGTTAGACTATCGGACTATTGGACTGCTAACTTTGAACAATTAAAATGAATTAAAATATTGATTATAACATATGAAACTAAACAATTCTTCAAGTTTGCCACTTGATTTCATTCTAAACCTCATTTGTACCTTGACAATTACAATTCGCGTTCAAACCTTTCATGATTCTTGAAAACACCTCAATCGAGAAGTTGAACCAGCCGCACCTCGTATATGGAAGAAAGATTCATGCATACAGTTATGCACCTGAAAAACTTTCGAAACCGAAGTTATAGTTAAAACCTATCCGCGTCAAATTCCTTATCATTCATTAGCAAAAACAACCATACGATTCCTTTCAAAGTAGCCAAATTTTGTCACAGCTCCACTTCGACTTCTCAGTAAGACTACTCTTATTATAATCCCGATGTATACGTTATCCTTTCGCCGTCATTACCGAAGAACCTTTTATATTCCGCGACATCATCAACAGACATACCAGCAGCTCGTCATTTCCTTGGGTGAGGTTAACAATCAGTATTTTGAAAAATCTCGTAAAACTTCTCTAGTCATACCTATAACGCCTACCCCTAGAAATTACATATTTTGGATGTGAAGTTTCTGAAAAACACCCTGAATTATGAAGTAGTTCTTGAAATGCTGATGAAGCATCAAAAACCGTAAACGACTTTAACGGTCAAAAGTTTGATGATAAAGTACAATGTATTGGTAAAGCTCCGAAAAAGAGAAGGTTGAGAACTGGAAAAAGGTTTGAGCAAAGTGTGAAGGAGGCAGTGAACAAATTGTGAAAACTAAACCTGACTTCAAAGAATCAAAATGATTCAGTGCCTGCTGAAACTGTCAGTAAGAACCCTACACTTTATTCTAAACCTTGCCCGGATGATATTCTTCATCATCATCTTATCTTAGATATTATAAGATATCTTCATATCTTTCGTTATACATATTCTCCATATTTCTGGAGATATTTTCACAACTATTCCTATCTGAGATCATTTATCCTTCCGTAATTTCTGCGTTACAATACCAAGGAAACTGTGTTAGTTTCTAAGTTCTAAAACTTTCGAGTTTAAAATAGGAATGTTCTGAAGCAGTGTTAGGAACTGATGCATGAATTAGTATAATATAATGAAACTTGATCAACTTCATTATATTATAGTAAGCCATGTTAAGTTTCTAATGGAATATGATGATTCACAGTACCATCATCATGTGCCATGTTACACGGCTCTTACATTCTATCCAATCTCCAAACATATCAAGAACATATCATCTTGATAGTTCTATCTTCCTGGATATTCTGGTAATTTGACAAATCAAAATCGTGCTATTACCATTTCTTTCTAAGAGCATTAGCTATGTTCATTCCAAATTTCATACCTACGAATTCCAGACCATTGCTCGCTTAACTCGAGGACGGGAAGATATAAAACTCAACAACCACCCAGAAACTACAAACCGTGTATATCAATACATATTGCAACGTAAAGACACGGGAGAATTAGAAGTATAACAATAATCAGAACGGGATGGAGTATATTAACGAATATGGATTAAGGGGGAAAGAGTAAAAAAATGTGAGTTGTGGAACATAAGGAAAACGAAGGGGTGAATTTATAGTGAAGTATCCGACAAAGAAATCGAAACAGATTGCCGCATTAAATCAAAGAAGATTTTGATCGCCGAAGAATCAAATCTTATTACGTAAGATTCTCTTTACATTTCGCGAATTCCGGAAATCAATTCTAATCATGTCATCAGTTAAAACAATTCCATATTTACTTATTTCACTCTTTTGTGATAGTTTCACTCGTACGCTTCACAAGATCGAATCGTTTTATCTACATTACTCAATGATGATAAAAACTCCATTATCATCTCATTTTCGTCATGAAAATATTCCTATTGTTATTTATGACAACCTCTACCAAATTTCGGGGACGAAATTTCTTTAACGGGTGGGTACTGTAACGACCCAGAAATTTCCGACCAAATTTAAACCTTAAACTTTACATGTTTCCGACACGGTAAGCAAAATCTTTAATGTTGAGTCTCGGAAGTTGTGAAATCTATATTTATGAATGCAATCGACCTTTGACCATGTCTGACGATTCACGAACAATAGTGTGTAAATAAAAATGTGAATATATATATATATATATATATATATATATATATATATATATATATATATATATATATATTCGAATTCTATACATGGGTAACAATATATGTATAAATTGATAAATTATTATTATTATTATTATTATTATTATTATTACTATTATTAATAATATTAGAATAAATAGTATCATTTTTATTAATGACATTATAGTTATATATTTTATAAAAATTATTATTATCATTAGCAATAATATTATCATTGTATTTGTATTACTATTAGATAAAAAAAAATATTAAAGATATTATTATTAAAAGATTAATTACAACTTATAAAGATATATGTATAGGTATATGAAAGAAATACTAATAAGAATATAAAGGCAAATAAATAATTACTGATGTGTATATTTGGGTTTATATAAATATATGTACCAAAACAAGATGCAGATATCTATACAAGCATACAAATACGTATACAGTTAAACAGATATACATATATGTATATTTTCGTTTAAATTATATTTATAGATACAGCAAGAGTTGTTAAAATTTCATTATCTGCTTTATGCCTAACTTGTCTGATTCATTTATATATTTCTTATATTAGGTGAGTCCGTGATATTCTGTCTTCCAAAGTCACACTTACATTATATATATTAATTGATCAGATTGTGTAAAAGGCAGAAAGCAAATAAATTTTTTTTTCTTTCTTTATTCGTTATATATGCAAGAAGATATATAGATGATATATACATAGGTAAAAAAAAAACATCCATTGACCTTCATCATCCTTTAACCCGCATCATCATTACCTCTTCTCTTACACCGGCCACACCCTAACCCTGTCGACCACCACTCCCACAGCCACCCTTTTCCACAACCCACCACCACCTTTCTAACTCTTCTATTTGATAGCCGAAAAACCTCACCATCTTCTAATCATTCAACCACGATTAAATCACCAATAATCGCCACTTGTTTTCTACTATTAAACGAGTGTTTAATAACACAATATCATCCTCACTCCATGACTGTCTTCTTCCTCATGTACAAACCGAACACTCTTTCTATATTGGTTATTTTCCATCATGAACAAAACCACCTTATGCTTGTTTCTACTACTCGTTACTTTCTTGTTTCTTCTTGCTACTATTCGTCACCCAAAAACAACCTTCAAACAAAACCCACGCAAGTTGTTGCTGGCTTCTGTCTAAACCAACCACCATCGAACCAAAATTTTTGTTACTTTATTTATTAAAGTACGCTGTTGTATTCACCGAGATCCAAACCTACCTGCAACATGTAATTCTATTTCTATATCAAAAAGGGTGGACGATAGTGACATATATAATAATGATGATGAGCCGATAAACTATGATAATGTTTAACCAATAAAGAATGATGGGATTTAAATAAAGATATCATGTGGATGTCGATTCTTGTTTCTTCTTTCTTGCCGACCCACGATAAGGAAACTACCCCACTTCCAGCTCATCTAAAACAAATTGATATATGGGATGACTTAAAACTCAAATAAAAGAAAAGGGGTCGAGATAGTTTAATTGTTTATGAGTTTAAAGATAATGAGGATAATAATGAGGTTTAGCACGATTGATACGTTTTTGTTGTTCTAAGGAGTACCCCACACGATAATGATTGATGAGTTGGAAGTGTGTTATTAAACAAATAAACCGAATCTTTAATTTGTTTTGGGGGCCGTGATATTCTCTATGAATTAGATAAAAGATCTGTAAACTTTGATTTAATGATGGACCACCACACCTATTTGTTATTCGAGCTTGTAAATTTTTTTTATGGGCCAAATCATTAATGGACTGCTGTTTTAAGACGAGTTATGATCCAATTTCTGTTGGGCCGAGGTAATTAAGGCCCACTCGCAAAGAAGGAAACTGGTTTGGTCGATTATGATGTAGAAGAAGAAGGAAAAATGGAACAGAGGAGAGTATTGATTAATTAAACATAAATTGGGTGTTAATAGAGAAAGACAGACGTAGCATAGTGGTTTAAGGGTGTCATGAGTGAGCGGGAGGTCAAGAGTTCGAGCCCTGTCTAGTGCATTTTTTTTAAGAAAAGCTTTTGAGGTAGTTTAATCAATGACCTATCTTTATTATTATTATTATTATCATTATTATTATTAATAGCATGAAAATAATACGAATTATTATCAATTTTTAGTATTAATATCACTTTTATAATTATTAGTATAATTATTATTATTACTAAACAAAAGTATAAATTTTAACAATATCATTGTTATTGTTAATTCTATCATTTTTTTAATAAAGTTATTATCAGTAAATCATTATTAACAAAACTATCATTTTTATTACAAATAAATATTTTTACTTAATACATAGTAACACCATTTATATAAAATACTATATGTAACAAACTATGATATTTTTTTTATTTGAATATATATAGACATTTATTATTCTAAATACATATACAACACAAATATATATATATATATATATATATATATATATATATATATATATATATATATATATATATATATATATAACATATAAATAATAAAGGAAATTATCTGATTCTATTACATGTCCTAATAACTATAAAATTTAATAATAGGTTCGTGAATCCAAGGCCAACCTTATACGTGTTCAATGATGTTATATGTATTTTTACTACAAAATACAGTATGGTGAGTATATAGTTCCCTTTTAACTCTAAATATTTTGGGCTGAGAATACATGCGCTGTTTTTATAAATAATTTACGTTATGGACACAAGTGATCAAAAATATAAATTCTACGTTGAGTTGTACCATGGCATATCTCTTTATACTTGTAGCTAATATTTACGTGAGGAGCGTAAACGCGAATCCTGTTGATAGATCTATCGGGCCTGACAACCCCAACCGGGCTGGACGACCAGCATTTAACGGTTGCACAGTACTTCATTTCGTTACTACACTTGGTACGGTGTAGAGTTTATTTAAGAGTATGCTGCTGTGATTTAAATGTTAAGTATGGTTACCAAGTGCTCAACGTCTTTTCTATACACGAGGAGTGTATTATGTATAAACTTTAAATCTTGTGGTCCATAGTTATAACGCTGCTAGCATCAAACCTATATATCTCACCAACTTTATGTTGACGTTTTTAAGCATGTTATTCTCAGGTACGAATTAAGTCTTCCGCTGTGCATTTGCTTATGTTAAGGACATTACTTGGAGTCGGTCATCGCAATGGGACCAACTGTTGAAGACTTTGTCTGGGAGGATTAGTCGCGGTCCTTTCAATAAAGTAGACATCAACTTGCAAATGAATTTGTCATAAGGTGAAATTGATTTGTACGCTTCTTATCATATATCTACAGCAACGATCGAGATATCTAACAAATTTTGGATCTTTCTGTTGATTGGTACGATTTTGATATCATAAAATCAATTTACAATAGTTTGATAACGATATAACCTGAATACGGATTCTTTGTGTTTGTTATACGAAGTATATATATTTATTTTTCAGTATTTACACGTATATATATATATATCTGTATAACTATATGTGTATGTATGTATAACAATATTATATATATGTATTTATGTATAACTGCATATCTATTTTTATACCCTTATTTGTATTATATTTTATTTATAGATGATAATTAATCTTTTAATAAATATAATTATATTAATAATACTCTTAATATTATAATTAATAATAATACCAGTATAATGGTACTAATAATAATATTATTACTAATATTCTTATTGACAGTATTATAGTAATACTATGTCAATTTATATATCAACTTTCATACTAACTAATTAATATAATATTTCAAATTATATTCCAAATTAATATGTATTTATATTTTTAAATATATATGTAGTTGTCCGTGAATCGTCAGGCTTGGTCAAAGGGTAACTGATTATCCGAATATAGATTTCAAACTTTCTAGACTCAACATTAAGGTTTTTGCTTATCGTGTCGGAAACGTATAGAGGTTAAGGTTTAAATTTGGTCGGAAATTTTCGGGTCGTCACACGATATCTTCCTCAACGCTCTCTAATATCAATCGCCTTGGGCCTATTTGCCCTGTTGATGGCCTGTTCTGATCAACACTGCTTCCGGATGAGTAAACTACAGGATTCCTCCTCCTGCGAACTGGAATGTAAGCTGATGCTCCTGAACTTGGCATTTGGCCTAAACACATTCAACAAATTGTAAGTACTAAGCGCAAGTATGGCGCTTAGTTGTTAGTACAGAGATAATATCTTAAGACTGAAAATAATTGAAATAAAATAATAAAAAGTAATAAAAAGGATAAGCAATGGGTGCCTCCCAAGAGCGCTTTGTTTATCAAGTCGTTACAGCTCGACTTTTCCTTGTCAGATCTTCAGAATGGATCAAAGGAGAAGAGATGCTCCTCCTTATCGTGGTCTTCTAGATAAGCTTTCAACTGGTGGCCATTAACTTTGAAATTACCAGTAGGTCCTTCCAATTCTACGGCTCCGTGTGGAAAAGCGTGTACAACTTTGTATGGGCCACTCCATCTTGATCTAAATTTTCCCGCGAACTTCTTGAACTGAGAAGTGAAGAGAAGAATTTTATCTCCAAGGGCAAACTTTGTAGGGATCAATTTTGCATCATGCGTAAGCTTTGTTCGTTCCTTGTAGATGTATGACGTTTCATATGCTTGGTCTCTCAATTCGGCGAGTTCGTTCATTTGCATTTTCCTATGTCTTCTGGTAATTGAGGGATCGAGGTTGCAGGTCTTCCGCGCCCAGAGAGCTTTATATTCGAGTTCTAGCGGAAGGTGACAAGCTTTTCCATAGATCATGTGGTACGGTGTAGTTCCTAGAGGATTCTTGTAAGCAGTCCGGAATGCCCACAGAGCATTATCTAGCTTTTCGGCCCATTTATTTCCATGATGGCCGACAGTTCGTTCTAAGATTCTTTTGAGTGCTCTGTTCGTGACCTCTGCTTGTCCGTTGGTCTGCGGATGATAGGCAGTGGACATCCTGTGGGTAACTCCGTATTGTTGCATCACCTTCATAAACTGAGTGTTACAGAAGTGTGTGCCTCTATCACTTATTATCGCACAGGGAGCTCCAAATCTGCAGAATAGTCTCTTTAGGAAATTTGTGACGACTTTGGCATCATTAGTCGGAAATGCTTGAGCTTCGACCCATCTGAAGACGTAATCTACTGCTACGAGGACATATTCTTTCCCGTTAGACTTTGGGAATGGGCCCATGAAGTCTAATCCCCATATATCGAAGATCTCGCAAGCTTGGATATTAGTCTGAGGCATCTCGTTCTTTATAGAGATAATACCTTGCCTTTGGCATGCGTCACAATGCTTTAAAAGCTCTTGTGCATCTCGGAATATAGTCGGCCAGTAGAATCTTGATTCGTAGACTTTCCTTGCGGTTAAGTTTGCTCCATGATGACCTCCAGTTGGTCCATGGTGACATTGGTGAAGAATCCCTGTTGCTTGCTTTTCATCTACGCACCTCCTTATTATCTGATTAGGGCAAATTCTAAACAGGTAAGGATCTTCCCAGTAGTAGTACTTGGCATCCCTGAAGAACTTCCTTCTTCGGGAGGTACTCATTCCCTTTTGTACTACTCCGACAACTAGGTAATTGGCCATGTCGACATACCAAGGAGTGTCAGTAAACTGTGATCCTATGTGAGTTTGTCCTAAACTCATAAGCTGTTCTTCCGGAAATTTATCTCTGATATCTTGTTCAGCAAGTTTTTCCATCGCTGGGTTCTCCAAACGACTAAGATGATCTGCTGCGACGTTCTTTGCTCCTTTCTTGTCTTTAATCTCAATGTCGAATTCCTGAAGGAGTAAGATCCATTGTAGGAGTCAATGCGAAATCACTCGCATCACACATGATCTCAAAGGGTAGACTCCAGTCAGGAGCTATCATGATGGGTGCATGTGTTAGCTGCTCTTTCAAATAGTTGAATGCTTTTCGACATTCTTCATCGAAGACAAACGAGACTCCTTTCCTAGGATATGAGTGAGAGGTCGTGTGACCTTTGAAAAATCCTTAATGAAACGTCGATAAAACCCGGCGTGTCCCAGGAAACTCCTTACCGCTCTTACCGTGGTAGGCTCTGGAAGTTTAGTAATAGTCTCAATCTTAGCCTTATCAACTTCTATTCCTGCTTTTGAAATCTTATGTCCTAAAACTATCCCTTCTTTTACCATGAAGTGACATTTTTCCCAATTCAGAACTAAATTTGACTCTTCAGACCGGGTGAGCATCTTGTCAAGGTTTAAAAGGCATGAATCAAAGGTACTACCAAAGACTGAGAAGTCGTCCATGAAGACTTCCATACAACGCTCAATCATGTCGTGGAATATTACTACCATGCATCGCTGAAATGTAGCTGGTGAATTGCATAACCCAAAGGGCATACGTCGATAAGCAAATGTTCCATAAGGATAGGTAAAGGTTGTTTTCTCTTGGTCCTTTGGATCGAGGGGAATTTGAAAGTAGCCAGAAAAACCGTCTAGGAAACAGTAGTATTCATTTCCTGATAGACATTCCAACATTTGATCGATGAAAGGTAATGTAAAATGATCCTTCCGGGTTGCATCGTTTAATTTACGATAATCTATGCAAACCCTCCAACCGATGACTTCCCGAGTTGGAATAAGCTCATTATTCTCATTTTGAATTACGGTCGTCCCTCCTTTTTTGGGTACCACTTGAAGAGGACTAACCCATGGTGAATCAGAGATGGGATAGATCAAACCGGCGTCTATAAGTTTGATTACTTCTTTCTTGACGACTTCTTGAATCATAGGGTTGACCCTTCTTTGCCTCTAAACTGAAGGTTTGAAATCATCTTCCATGAAGATCTTGTGAGTGCAATAGCTGGGGCTGATCCCTTTGATGTCGGAGATCTTCCAAGCAATTGCCTTCTTATGTGATTTCAACACTTGAATCAACTTCGCCTTCTCTTGTGGCGTGAGGTCTTTCGATATGATCACAGGGAGTTGCGATTCTCCTTCTAAGAATGCGTACTCCAGATTGTCGGGTAACTTCTTCAATTCCAATTCCGGAGGCTCCTCGATAGATGGCTTCATCCTAGCTATCTCCTTTCGGTCTAACGAGTCGTACTTATCCTGAAATTCTGATTCTTCAGTAGCGGTCACTGATGCTATCTGTTCTTCATTTCTGGAAATTGTTCTTCTTAATGCTTCCTCTTCAGAAACGTCTTCTTTAGTTTCGAAGGTAGGTTCGGAAAATTCCTTGCAGTCTTCCCTTGACTGGGGTTCCTGATATACCGGAATGAAATCTGATTCTTCATTCGGTCTTCTCCTTAATAGAGGTAAAGGAATGCATTGTCCTAGCGGTGCATTTTGAATAGTATTGCCAATAAAGTTGCTTTCAGAGAGGGGAGATATGTGTTGACTAAGGTTTATGACTGAATGTTTGTCGAGATGTCCTTCAGGAGGTGTAAAGAAATAATCCTTAGAAATTTGATCTTGACTGCATATAGCCATAGTCTCTTCCAGGTATTCGTTGACGAGTTCTTGAAACGAATCAGAGAGATTCACATCTTCTTCCTTAAGATGGTTCATGAGGCGATTAACATTGAATGTGATTTCTTCTCCTCCAACCCTTAACTTTAATGATTTCTTGTGAACGTCAATTACGGCCTTGGCAGTATTTAGGAATGGTCTGCCAAGAATGAGTGAGACCTTCGTGTCTTCCTCAATATCCATAATGACAAAATCAACAGGAAACGCGAACTTATCCACTCTAACTAGGACATCTTCAGCTATTCCCTGAGGAATCTTAACTGATCTGTCCGCGAGTTGGAAAGTCATTCTGGTTGGCCTCAAGTCATTTAATCCTAGCTTCTTAAATAATGAATAGGGCATTAGGTTCACACTGGCTCCTAAGTCTGCTAACGCATTGCTAATTTGGACATCATGCAGGTAGCAAGGTACCGTAAATCTTCATGTATCTCCTAACTTTGGGGGAATTCCATGTTGTAACACTAATGAGCATTCTTCACTTAAGGGCAAGCTAACTATCTCTCTTAATCTCTCTTTGTTTGAAAGCAGTTCTTTAAAAAATTTAGCGCAGTTTGGCATTTCTACTAAAGCATCTACTAGACGTACATTCAAATGCAAATTCTTAATAATATCCCAATACTTAGCGAATTGCGCTTCTTGTTTTTCCTACCTAAGCCTACCTAGGAAAGGTATGCGGGCGCGCGGAATAATGTCCGGGGCCTTAGGAGAGATAGGTTCCGGTGGATTGACGACTTGGTCAATTGGCACAGGTTCCTTATCGGAAAAATCTTGTATGGGTATATTAACAGTTGTTTCCTTCCCTCCTCTAGTAATTACTAGGGCATCAAACTCACTACACTCTATATCAATTTTAGTGGTTAATCGTTTAAGCGTAAGCTGAAAATTAGTGATTAATTCTTCAAAAGTCTTTATCAAAGTGTCGAACTTGTTCTGGCATTCTATGACTTGAAGGTTTATCATGTATTGCTTTTTCATAAATTCAGCTAAAATTTCCTTAGAGTGGAGAGTAGGTTTGTGCAACGGGAATATTATATTATGATCCGAGCTATGTTGCTGTTTATGTGCCCATCTAGGGTAAGGATACCTTAGATTGGTTCTAGTAGCATCGGAGTTTCTAGGAATTGGTAAACTTTGAAGAGTGAGGGTGAGGTCTTGTAACCTGGTTTCTAGCATTTTTACCGTATGAGCGAAGACGTCTTCCTTCTCAGCAGCTTCATTGTTCCAGTCTTCCTGCTGTGCAGCTATTGTGTCCAAGAGATTTCATGCTTCGTCTGCTGTTCGAGACATGAAATTGCCTTGCGAGGCCATGTCTAGGAGAGACTTATCATCCTTGGTCAAACCATTGTAAAGCGTACAGATTATGTCTGCCCGACTTAACGAATGATTCGGACATCTTTTAAGCATCATCTTTACTCTATTCCATGCTAGACACAATGACTCATTTTATTTTTGAGAAAAGTTTGTGATGCCATTTCTTAAACATGTTTGCAGGGAGGGTGGATAAATTTGTTTAGAAATTCAGTGGCTAAATCCTCCCATGTATTAATTGAATTCGGGTTAAGTGCGTCAAACCATGCTGAAGCTTGTGCAGAAAGTGAATATTGAAAAAGATGAAGTTTTAAAATGTTTTTCTCGTTTGATTCCTTCTTAAAAGAGTCAACATATGAAAGTTTGGATCGTCAGTCGGTAATCCTTGAAATTTACAGATCATACTGACTAGTTTAATCATGTGTGAACTGATTTCAGGAATTTCTTCGGTTCCTAAGGTGATTGGTCCTCCTCTTTCCTCTAAGCATGACTTATGCATAGAAGCAAGGGTGTCTTGTTGTTCCATTTTTTTAGATTTTCTGTTTGAAAAGGATTAAAAGTAACTTTTAGAAAATATTAATTTACTAAAAGGATCGATAATTTAATAAAAACAATTATACTTGAAATTCGGTCGCTAACCAGATCGGATATCTCAACTGATAGGACTTCTCACAGATTACTTGTATCGAGGTGGCCATGCCAACTACGGAGAGGCAGGATCCTTTTGGTTCCAATATAATTGGAGACTGTTCGGAAAATCTAACAACCAAGTCCGTGTATAATTGTCTTTCTTAGACACCACAAAACAATACTTTGTCTGTTTAAAATCTTTCTCGATCAAAATATTCGATCCCCTGGCAGCGGCGCCAAGAAAAGCAACTGATATGCCACTGACGGACGATTTTATTTGTGCGGTGTAGTTAGGCCGCAGGATGTCCGATTCGGTAGCACACAGTGTCTTCGTTTATTTATATTTTGCGGGGCCTAAATTTACTTTTACTTTCTAAGGTGTAGAAGGTGTAAGTTAACCTAGTGTCGAATTTTATGCTGATTAACGAATTGAAGATCAAGTGGATAATTGTCTTTTAGTTAAATTACCTGGATAAAAGATAGTAGTTGGTTTTAGCTAAAGGTCCTGAATGCAGAAAAGTAAATAAAGTGGGAGGATATCCGGAGTATGCAGATCAAGGAAATGTTGACCAAGATATCAGTATTGGGTTAGGGAAAGGTAATTATGCTTATGTTAAGACTATGCTTGGAATGCTGTAGATCTGGTTGGATGAGCCAATTATACAGACCTACTTATCTTTGAACTCTCGGAGTTCTCTTTGAGCAGTGAGAAGTATGTCACTTGGTCATATAACTGAAGTGTAACAATACCTCGGAGGTTATCCTCAGTAAAGTACTAGGTTTATTAGTGAGTTAAGCTCTAATCCTAACCCTCGTTATCAGTTTAGGTAACTGAATAACAACGTGCCGTGTTGATTGAACACTGATCACAAATGGAAGGAGTCTGTCGGTTTAAGTTAGTAAAACCTTAAATGAAAACTAACAACCATTTCATCATACTAATGAGATCACAACAAATCAAACAGTATACATCATCACAGTTAATATACTGATAGTAAAGCAGATAAAAACCTAATGAATACCTAAACAGTTGATATGACTAAGACCTAGGGTAACAATCAGACAAGAACATGCAATAGGCTTGGGTCATACAGTAAAGGCACTAACTAGATCTTAACAGCTCCTAAGAGGTCTCTTCGGAAGAGTCAATAGGCATACTAGGTCATTCATGTCTCAATTCCTAGGTTCCATGTCCTAAAAGTGCATTAGATGCCTCTTGGGAACTTCGGCCATACCGAGTTCATAGAATCTTCAGATACAGTATAACCAGGGGTCTTGATCCTATGAAGTAGCTAATTTCATATAGGTGGACAAGTCCTGATCACAACCTAAGTTGGTTAATCCTTAAGATGCTAGCATACAGATCTATCAGACTTCCTAGTTCAGTATTATAACAGTAATCGTACTAAATTAACATAATTACGCTAACCCAAACTTCTATCATGGCAACATACAGATAAATTAAGCTATCATGAAAATATCGGAACGCATTATTAAACATAAAAAGTAAGAATACATGTTTAATACAAAAGACAAGCGTTTCGGATAAAAACCTAAAAAGGCCGAACAAATCTGCCCGAGATCGCCGGGATATCCTCCGTAAAATAAAAGCTAAGCAAACTACTACTAAAAACTAACTAAAAGATTAAAAATATAAAATGAATCGCAAGTTGAGTGTGTGTTGGAATGGATGGAGAAAGCCCTTTAAATAGACCAGGTTTTTGCCAAAATACGGCTGCAGGCCGTATGGCAGGCCGTTTGGTGGCCCGTATTTGGCAAGCCGTTTGGTGGCCCGTATTTGGCAGGCCGTTTACATGGCAGGCCGTTTCTTGGGGGCGTTTGCTGGGCCGTTTGGCAGGCCGTACCCCATACTGGCAGGCCGTATGGCAGCCCGTATGGCAGGCCGTTTCTGGTGCTGGTCAGCCTTGATTCTCTAGATCGTAACTTGATTTGTTGTCTTTCACCGTTTTCGCTCTAGAATCTTCGTTTTAGCTCCGTTTTACTTGATTCTTTTTGCATCGCCTTCGTAATTACTTAATATACAAAATTAACCTAAAAAGAGATAATTTTGACGAAAAAGTTTTAATTTTTATTGTTTTAGGGCTTAATTTAGGGGGTAAAAACGTGAATTTTTGCCCGATATCAATGGTTCTTCAATATCAGTGGCTTCATTACCACCCTCTAGAGAGCAACGGTATGAGGTGAATCCTTTAATGTCTTTCTCGCGCATAAGATTTGCGAGAGAAATCTTTGCGAAAACATCGCAAATGTGTTAATAATAATAACATAAAAAGATATACGTCAATCACGAATAAATTGTAAAATAATGAAAGCATACCATCACCATCTGCATCTTTGAAGATGCCTATTTTATTAGGCCACAGCCAATGAGTTGAAATTATACCTACGTGAAGAGGCACAATCCCATATGGGCGGATTTGTAAGCACGCATTTGAATCTAGCTTTAAAGTTTCTTGTTGATATTCATCAAGATCAACGCAGTCTTTTCCATTCTTTGCAAATGCGGTTGCCCAAGTATCGACGTTTTGATACTCGTGAAGGGCAGTTTTCTTGACAAAAAAGATGGATTGCTGCCATTTGCCAACATTTTCTTTAGGAGTGTCCATCACTCCATTTCGGCACTTAAGTGTAAACCAGCTTGGGTCATGCGTAAGAATGGTGGAAAACTTATGAAAGACGTCTAATGAGACTGACCTATTAATCGCGTCGCAATACATTTACAAAAGAATGAGCTTTGCGTTAGGATGAAATTGCCCAGGACTCACTGCGAAGAACTGACACGCATTTAGAAAAAAGTCTGTAAGAGGGAACCTAAGGTTACCTAAAAAAAGCGAAGTTTCGTAGATGACAAAATAATCTTTTGGTGGATTGTTAGCCTTGACACCCGCCGAAGGTGCAATTGGCTCAAATATATCAAGCATTGGGTAATTGAGCTTGATCTGCGTAAGCTTTTCATCTGTAATGTATGAGTCAAAATCATTAACGGATGGACCAGAAATAGATGGAGAAGGAGATGTAGAAATGATGAAAGTAAGAAATAAAATTTTTTATGTGATTGAAAGTATGCAAAGTAAACGCAGAAATTTGATGACGATTATGAATGCACTTTTTTGAGAGAGAAAATAGCAAGAGAAAGTGAGCTTTGAAATATGCGGCTACATCCTTAATTTATACCCTCAAGATTGCAAAGTGCCGTTTACATGTAATCATCACAAATCAACGGCTATTAAAATGCGTAAGAATTTCAATGGCTAAATATATAGCCGTTAGAATAAATGATAAGATGCAGATGGTTTATTTGAATAATATGCATAATTGCGTGTAGAAGTGTAAATATGTGAATACTTTTTGAAGATCACAGAAACTACAATTTTTATTTTTTAGAGTTTATTGTCTTACATTTTCTGCGAAAATATAACACAATAAACTGAGGGGACTTGATCATATACATACGCATGTATATGTATATTTGTAGTGCGAAAAGCTACTTAAAGACAAAAGACACAAGATATTAAATCGCGGTAAATATAAATGTACGCGGTAAGATTGCGCATAATATTAAAGAGTGCGTAGGCTTCTTGCAGTACTTGTGCGGAATACCTAAGTGCGCATACATCTTACTTCCGCGTAGGTCTCAAACCTATAAATAGGGAGCTTGGCCTCTCATTTGAGGTTGTTGATTCTGGAAGGATTGCCCTAGCCATATTGATCTTTCTTGTGAATTCGCCCGAGACTTGATCTTTGTTGGCCAAGGTAATTTATGAAGACCGGGACATGGTTGTTGATCGTTTGGCACTTAACAAAATATGACAATAAGGTCCCAAAATCCTAATCGACATCCATTGTACCCCCTCATTGCACTCAATCCTTGATTAACCTTTATTGGATAATCTAGGATTGATCAAGGAACACAAGAATGGGATAGGAGTGTGCGCATTACATTATTAATAGCTAGGATTTTGCGTTCCGCTTTACCATTTTGAGATGAAGTGTAGGGACAAGAGAATCTAAAAGACATGCCATTTAGTTCACAAAATTGGTGAAAAGATGCATTGTTGTACTCAATTCCATTATCACATTGAAGTTGTTTGATTTTATAGCCAAATTGTGTATAAATGTAGGCATGAAAGGCTTTGAAGATGGAGAAAACTTGTGACTTATGTCCAATTGGAAATGTGCATAAAAAATTAGTATAGTTATCAAGAAAGAGCACACAATATCTATGACCATTGTTACTAACGATTGGTGATGTCCACAAGTCACTATGCACAATATCAAATGGACAATAAGTAGTAGAATAAGAAGCATGAAACGGAAGTTTAATATGTTTGCCAAAAATGCAAGATTGATAAGTTTTATTTCTAAGGTTCGAATCACATGTAAATTTGACTAGTTTTATTTATGAGACATGGGTTGATTAAAAATAGGCGAGGGTCCATTTGAATGATTTGAATACCCATTTGAGAAACCACAGCCACGACCACGGCCGTAACCACCCTGATATTGCTTTAATTATACATGTTTATCTCACAATATCTCCCTCATTTCATTCGGTTTTGAGGATCATTGAGGGGCGAAAGTTGGTTATTTGCGCTAAAGTGTCTGTTCAAGGCTAAAAGCCTGATTTGGTGTAAAATTGACCAAGCCTTGATCAAAAGTGACAAAAAAATGACAAGTGCAGAAATCAACTTGATGTGCCAGCAAAGATATGGCCGAAATGGACGGTTTTATTCGTGCGGTGTCGTTAGGCCGCAGGATGTCTGATTCGGTTGATCAAGGCAGCACACAGTCGTTTTGTTATTTATATTTTGCGAGGCCTAAATTTACTTTTACTTTCTAAGGTGTAGAAGGTGTAAGTTAACCTAGTGTCGAATTTTATGCTGATTAACGATTTGAAGATCAAGTGGATAATTGTCTTTTAGTTAGATTACCTGGATAAAAGATAGTAGTTGATTTTAGCTAAAGGTCCTAAATGCAGAAAAGTAAATAAAGTGGAGGATATCCGAAGTATGCAGATCAGGGAAATGTTGACCAAGATATCAGTATTGGGTTAGGGAAAGGTAATTATGCGTATGTTAAGACTATGCTTGGATTGATGTTGATCTGGTTGGATGAGCCAATTACACAGACCTACTTATCTCTGAACTCTCGGAGTTCTCTTTAAGCAGTGAGAAGTATGTCCCTTGGTCGTATAACTGAAGTGTAACAATACCTCAAGGTTATCCTCAGTAGAGTACTAGGTTTGTTAGTGGGTTGAGCTCTAATCCTAACCCTCATTATCAGTTTAGGTAACTGAATAACAACATGCCGTGTTGATTGAACACTGATCACAAACGGAAGGAGTCCGTCGGTTTAAGTTGGCAAAACCTTGATTGAAAACTAACTACCATTTCATCATACTAATTAGATCACAACAAATCAAACATTATACAACATTAAAGTTAATATACCGATAGTAAAGCAGATAGAAACCTAATAAGTACCTAAACAGTTAATATGACTAAGACCTAGGGCAACAATCAGACAAGAACATGCAATAGGCTTGGGTCATACAGTAAAGGCACTAAATAGATCTTAACAGCTCCTAAGAGGTCTCTTCGGAACAGTCAATAGGCATACTAGGTCATTCATGTCTCAATTCCTAGGTTCCATGTCCTAAAAGTTCATTAGATGTCTCTCGGGAACTCCGGCCATACCGAGTTCATTGAATCTTCAGATACAGTATAACCAGGGGTCTTAATCCTATGAAATAGCTAATTTCATATAGGTGGACAAGTCCTGATCACAACCTAAGTTGGTCAATCCTTAAGATGCTTGCATACAAATCTATCAGACTTCCTAGTTCAGTATTATAACAGTAATCGTACTAAATTAACATAATTATGCTAACCTAAACTTCTATCAGGGAAACATACAGATAAATTAAGCTATCATGGCAATATCGGAACACATTATTAAACATAAAGAGTAAGAATACATGTTTAATACAAAAGACAAGCATTTCGGATAAAAACCTGAGAAAGCCGAATTAATCTGCCCGGGATCAGAGGGACTCGCCGGGATATCCTCCGGAAAATAAAAACTAAGCTAACTACTACTAAAAACTACTAAAAATATTGAAAATATAAATTGAATTGTAAGTTGAGTGTGTGTTGGAATGAATGGAGAAAGGCCCATTAAATAGACTTGGAATCTGCCAGCATACGCCTGGCAGGGCGTATGGCAGCCCGTTTTTGGCAGGCCGTATGCTTGGTTGGCCATTTGGTGGCTCGTGTGGTGGCACGTATTTGGCAGGCCATTTCCATAGAGGCAGGCCGTATGGCAGGCCGTATGGAAGGTCGTATGGCTTGCTGATCAGGCCTGATTCACTGGATCGTAACTTGATTTCTTGTCTTTCACCGTTTTCGCTCTAGAATCTTCGTTTTAGCTCCGTTTTACTCGATTCTTTTTGCATCGCCTTTGTAATTACTTAATTTACAAAATCAACCGAAAAAGCGGTAATTTTGCCGACAAAGTTTTAATCTTTATTGTTTTAGGGCTTAATTTAGGGGGTAAAAACGTGACTTTTTGCCCGATACAAATTACCCCATACTTAGCTTTCCTTTTCCTCAAGCAAGAAAGCGGGAATATCAGGATATTTCTAATAGATTCTCCCTTGCCCCACCCGTAGATCTTTTTATTATGCCTTCATCAGAAGTTGGCACATCTTTCGAAAGTATTAGAAAAAAGTTTCGAGCTTCGATGATTTGGTCGCTAGATTTCAATTGCATCCATAGTGGAAAATGCGTACTTTCCAACTCTCAGATATAGAGTATACATGATCAGGCTCCTCACTGACGGATCACTCATATCACTCAAGTGTTTAGGGTGTCCTATTCTAATTGTATTGTCGCTCAGAAGCCAGTCGTGTAACAGTTCTCATCATAGGCTTGGTAAAGCATCGATATCTCCACCGGTTAAGTAAGGACGGCACTGATCTTCTTCCTAAGCATTCTTTCAAGAGGAAGACGGGTTATAGGGTTTTGTTGGAAATTTTATGAGTTTTGGTGAAAGGTATCCAGATCTTTAGATTTGAGAGAATTGATAGACTTTGATTCTTCAGAGTATCCATTTTGGATAGATAATGACTGAGAATTCCGTAAAGGTTGTCTTTGGAAGAGACGGATTTTGCTAAGACTTTGTCTAGAATTTTCTTTTGCTCTTCCATCATTCTTCTTCAGGGCATCTCCTTGGGTTTCTTTTTGCCTTATTTGAGACATTTTGCTGTTAGAGACTTTGCTCTTTCATACAATCACTTTTTTTTTCGGCATACCCTTTCTTCATAACTTTTGTCTTTCATTCCTGGTGCCCAGAGAGGAAGTGATAATCCACTGAAAATAGGTCTTTGACCTATCAAAAACAATCAGGGGTTCGGAATCTTTCGACTAGTACTTTTGAAGCGAATTCGATCGATCTATCTCTTCATTGATCTCTGGATCTTTTGGTGAATGAAAAGGGGAATGAAATGTGAATGGTGTATTTTGGGAGTGAATTTGGGGTGAATATTTCTGATTCATCAACTCTTTATGTGAGTTGGTCGGGGTAAAATTACGTGGAGTGGAAACGGAAACGGATAGCTTTTTGTCTTCTCTATTCGGAATGATTTCGGAAGGAGTATCGCACCTGCACCACGTATGGCGCTCACTAACCATTGGCCTTGAAACGTATGTCTGAACCAAGTTCTAACTTGAACCGTACACCGGCACGCTCATCAATTGAAATAACAAAGCACTGTAGATTTGATGGGTCATACAGATACTTTGGGTCCAATTTTCCTCACTTTTTAGAGTAGGGGTCGTGCTTGATCATGCGTAGCCTTTAACATATTTTCTTAAAAGAAATCTTTTGACACAAAATATTAGTTTTAGTTTAATCGTTCCGTTCTAATAAATGTTCCGAAAACCGATTTCTAGCAATTTTATTAGATCTTTTGGGCAAAAACAAAGTAAGAATTTTTCAAAATTACCCAATATTCATTGCTTAATTACTTTTGGACAAAAGAATTTTCAAAACTTGGCGTTTTATGGTTACTTGACTTAAAACTTCGACCTTAAAAACCTTACCCATTACCCCACACTTAGAAGAACATTGTCCCTAATGTTCTCTAGAAAGAATATTTTAATACTTTATAAATTAAGGACATGATTTCTAAAATTCTAAGTTGGTTGTGGGGGTTACCCCACACTTAGAGACTTTAGTGCGTGATAATGCTAAAAATGAACATATATTTTATAGCATTATTCCTCAAGAAAGACAAGATTTTAGTTGCAATTGTTCTATTTACAAGCGATATTCGTTTAAAATATTAAAAGGTGAAGACAAAAGACAGATTCGACAAATTGAAGACGGAAAGGTCCAAAAAGCTAAAAAGTACAAGATACAATAAAAAAAGGTTCAAATTAATGATGAAGAACGTCTAAAAATGACAAGATTACAAGTTACAAACCACAAAGTACACGATATAAAATTGTACGCAAGGACGTTCGAAAATCCGAAACCGGGACATGAGTCAACTCTCAACGCACGACGCAACGGACCAAAAATTACAAATTAATTATGTATATAAATATAATATAATATATAATTAATTATATAAATTATATATTTATATTATATTTATATTTAAAAATTATGTCGGCAAGCAAGAGTCCAAGGATGAGCTGTAATTCCTTTCTCCGCGACTCGCGGCAAATGATGAAGAAAACCTCCGCAACTCGCGGAGGTCCCTGGGACCAAGACGTCTATAAAAGCCAGCGAAGTTTGATCGTTTTAGATATCCTAAAAAAATCTAATCTATCTCTCTATCGTAATATTAATATAAATATTATAATAATAATTTTAATTTTAAATTATAATAATAATAAGATTATGATAGAGAATATTTTGAGTGTATAAGTCGAAATTCTGTCCGTGTAATACTACTCTATTATTAATCACTGTAAGTTATGTTTATATTATTTTCATTAATGTCTAGTAGCTAAGCCGTTATTATGCTTATTTAATACCGAAGTAATCATGATGTTGGACTAAAAATACTAAAAATGGGGTATTTGGACTTTGGACCATAATTGGGGTTTGGACAAAAGAATGACACTTGTGGAAATTAGACTATGGGCTATTAATGGGCTTTATATTTAATTAACGATACCTCGTTAATTTTATATAAAGGTTATGATTTTATGTATCCATAAATATCCATATACGCTTAATCGGACACGGTGGGCGGGATATTTATAAGTACTAATTATTGTTCATTTGACCGGACACGGGGATGGATTAATAGTCACTGGACTCATTAAAACAGGGGTGGATTACATTCAAGGGTAATTGGTGTAATTGTTAACAAAGTATTAAAACCTTGGAATACACGTAGTCGATAACCTGGTGTATTCATTAAACAAAGTATTAAGACCTTGTTACAGTTCGAGTCCCCAATTAGTTGGAATATTTGACTTCGGACATAAGGACAATTTGGCGAAGAACCTCGCACTTATAATTATGACCGTTGGACCATTATGGACAAAATCGTATGGACATATTAAATAATCCAGGACAAATGACAATTAACCCATCGGACTAAACTAAAATCAAAAAGCCAAACATCATGATTACGGAAGTTTAAATAAGCATAATTCCTTTATTTTCATATTTAATTGCACTTTTAATTATCGCACTTTAATTTCTGTCATTTTAATTATCATTTATTACTTTACGCTTTAAATTAAGTTGTATTTATTTTTAATATTTTGCATTAGGTTTTAACTGTTATTTAAGTTTTAAAAATCGACAAACCGGTCATTAAACGGTAAAACCTCCCTTTTATAATAATAATACTACTTATAATTATTTTATATAAAAACTTAACAATATTGTGTGCGTTAAACTTCTCGAGCTTTCCCTGTGGAACGAACCGGACTTACTAAAAACTATACTATAATACGATTAGGTACACTGCCTATAAGTGTTGTAGCAAGGTTTAAGTATATCCACTCGATAAATAAATAAATAAATAACTTGTGTAAAATTGTAGCATATTTAATAGTATTTCGGAACAAAATTAATACTATTTCATATACACCCCATACGACATCAAGAAGTTTTTGGCGCCGCTGCCGGGGACACCGAAGCGAAACGCCACTAAAAAGATTTTTATTTAAGCTTTATTTAGTTTTTATTAAAAAAAATATATATTTTTAAATAATAAAAAAATTAAAAATATAAAAATTAAAAATTAAAAAAATCGAAAAAAATATATATATAAATCTATTTTTAAGATTTTAAAATATTTTTATTATTTATTTTAAGTTTTTAAAATTTTAAGTTTTATTAGATTTATATAATTATTTTAGTTAAAATTAAAAACAGAAAATAAAATAAAATAAATATAGAGTTGAACATGTCCAAACTTGAACCTGTCACGTTTGAATTTTGAACCTCCGCAACTCGCGGAGGAAGTGAACTGGGCCACCGCGAGTCGCGGAGATGCCTTGACCTGCCACTTCCGTAACCCTAATCTGGCAATTAATACGGAGTATTTATTATTATTAATTAATTAGTTTTAGGTTATAATTAATTTAATAATTAGTTTTAAGTTTTAATTATTTAATATTAATTAGTTTTATTAAATATATAAAATTAATACTTTTATAAAATATAAAATAAATATAAAAATAATATTTTTATAAAAATAAATAATTTTATCAACTTTTTATTTCTTTTTCTATTTTGTACCTTTTTATTAGTTTTTAGCGTAATATTTATATTTTTATTCGTTCGTACCTAGTTTTTAGACATAGTTTTTGCCGTAGCTTATTTTTATTTCTAGATTTTTAGGATTGCCGTAAAATCCCTTAAGTGCTTATTCCTTAGATTAAGATTTAGGTGCTTTAGAATTTTGCGACGCCATTTTTCGCTCTACTTCCTTATTTTTATTTTTTGACACCTTTTATATATTTCTTTCTCCCATTTTATGTATCAAGTATCATTCCAGATCATAATCTCAATTTGTAGTTTTAATTTTAAATTAGTAATAGTAATAAGGATCGATTAGTCGAATGTTTTAAAGTTTTATAAGTCACTCTTTTTCTTCCTTTTTATTTTTCGACGCTTTTCGACCAGCAATCTATTTCTTTCTTATTTCTCGACATTCTAGTTTTTAGGACATAGATTTTTTTCTCTATTTCTTATCTAATTCTTCAAACGGAACGAAAAATTATTTTAAGTGGTTAAATTAATAGACGTTGACATTTTTCTGGTTCGTAGTAATAGTTGGATTTGTTAGTGGCTAGTTGTGGGCTTCCGATTTAAAGGGTCCTGGCTACCTGCTGCATCTTTTGGCTATTCGAAACGTGGGCAAAATCAGAAAAGTCTATTAATTGGATAGCTTATATAATTTTTCTTATTTTTATAACTAATAGGATATTCTGTGAATGCACTGAGCAAAACGTTCACCACCTGTAACTCGATCAAGACATCTAGCAAATATTGTAGCCGTTGATTTTTCTTTAGAATCGTCATCAAGTCGACCAAGTACTCAAACTCAAATTTCCGATAATCCAATTTTTGAAACCAACCTCACAATTGAGAATCCGGAGAATATTCAGGGATAATTCCGAGATCCTGATCCACTAATCATTCCTCCGGAGCCACCAATCATTCGAACAGAGATTGTTGAGGACGAAACCATTAAATCAGAATCCTCTAGTGATTCAGATTTAACACATCCAATCATGGAAAATCTGGAACCTCTAAGTATGGAAGACCGAATGAGAGCTAAACGCACTGGCCAAGGTCATGCAATTACTCAACCAAACGTTAATGCGCCAGATTATGAAATCAAAGGACAAATTCTACACATGGTAACTAACCAATGCCAATTCAGTGGTGCGCCGAATGAAGATCCAAACGAACATCTTCGTACGTTTAATAGAATTTGTACACTATTCAAAATCCGAGAAGTGGAAGATGAACAGATCTATCTCATGTTATTTCCCTGGACTTTAAAGGGAGAAGCCAAAGATTGGTTAAAATCGTTACCTGAAGGGGCGATTGATACATGGGATGTGTTAGTTGAAAAATTTCTTAAACAATTCTTTCCGGCATCCAAAGCCGTAAGACTTCAAGGAGAAATTGTTACGTTCACACAAAAGCCAAACGAAACTCTATATGAGGCGTGGACAAGATTTGGAAAGTTGTTAAGAGGATGTCCGCAACATGGTCTAGACACTTATCAAATAGTACAAATATTCTACCAAGGATGTGACATCACTACAAGGAAAGACATCGACATAGCAGCCGGTGGTTCCATTATGAAGAAAACCGCAACTGAAGCTTACAAAATTATTGATAACACTGCATCCCACTCACATGAGTGGCATCAAGAAAAAGATATCGTTAGATCATCTAAAGCGGCTAGAGCCGATTCTAGCCATGACTTTGATTCCATGTCCGCAAAGATAGATGCTTTCGAGAGACGAATGGAAAAGATGACTAAAGATATTCACGCTATACGAATTAGTTGTGAACAGTGTGGAGGACCACATTTGACAAAAGATTGTCTCAGTATTGAACAAACAATGGAACAAAGAGAAAATGTTTCATACATGAACCAAAGGCTTGGAAATAATTATCAGAATAATTATCAACCGCCAAGACCAAACTACAATAAAAATCAGAACTATAACCGAAATGTTCCATACAACAACCAACAAGGTCCTAGCAATCAACAAGTATCTAATAATACTTACAATCAGCAAAGACCTATTTTTCCAATCAAACCACCACAAACCGATGATAAAAAGCCAAATTTAGAAGATATGATATCAAAGCTAGTTGAATCTCAAACGCAGTTTTTCACATCTCAAAAACAAACGAATGAACAAAATGCTCAAGCACTTAGAAATCAACAAGCTTCTTTCAAAATTTGGAACAAGAAGTAAGCAACCTAGCAAGGTTGATAGGTGAAAGAAAACCGGGAAGTTTACCTAGCGATACAAATGCTAACCCCCGGAATGAAACAGCTAAAGCCATTACCACAAGAAGTGGTATTACACTTAAACCACCTGAAATACCTGTAATTTCAGATGATTCTATTCCTACTCCACATGTCACACCCCCAGTTAGGGCCTGGGTGAAATGTGACTTAATATCAAAATATACCAGCATATTATAATAGTGAGAACAATACTAAATGAGAAAATGAACTTTATTGAGTGTGCATCGGAAAATAAATTGTCGTTACCAAGGAATAAAGTAAATGTTTAAATGCAGTAGTAATAAATGCAATATCTCTTGATCCTATTTCCAAGTAGCATCATATAAGCAGTAAGTAAGAAAGCTTGATCAGTCAGCACCTGAGACAAAACATGCTAAAGTGTCAACCAAAAGGTTGAGTGAAGTTCATAGGTTTAACAAAAGTAGTTATTGTTGTTTTTAGACCACAAGATTTAGTTTGTAAAGTTGATCTCGCAAGATCAAAAGAAATAGTTATGCCAATTCGTGATATTTAAACTAAACGATAGTATGCCCCATGACAAGAAAGTTCTACTTGTCGGTTTAATTTCATTACCAAGCAATACAATGATAACGTCAAATGTATCGGGGACGTTACTCCCGATAGGCCTACCCCCAATAATTAAGTTTGCAATCAACGAGCAATTAAAAATATCACTGTAGGGACTTAGTCAGACATAGCCGGGTATAGCATAGTTTTAACAGTTGGTACTTGTGTCTAAATTGTAAAAAATAAAAACAGCATGTGTCTCACCCCAATAAAAGTAAGTAAGTTGTGCACAATAAAGAGTGGGGCTATGAATTCACCTTAAATAGCAGTTGAAGTATTCCACGCAAGAAAGGAAAGTAAAGCAAGTAAGTGATCGGGATATCAACTAGAAGTAGTTCTTTAAGAGTGAAATGAGAGATTAAGGTGTAAGTTTGAAATGAGAAATGTATGTGGTATTTATAGTTGAAAATGTTAGGTAAAAATAAAATAAAATAAAATAAGTAAATCTTAAAAGTTAAAATAAGAAAAAGTAGTTTGTATTTTTATTAAAAGTAAAATCTTAAAAGTTAAAATATGAAAAAGTAGTTTGTATTTTTATTAAAAGTAAAATCTTAAAAGTTAAAATATGAAAAAGTAATTTGTATTTTTATTAAAAGTAAAATCTTAAAAGTTAAAATATGAAAAAGTAGTTTGTATTTTTATAAAAAGTAAATCTTAAAAGTTAAAATATGAAAAAGTAGTTTGTATTTTTATAAAAAGTAAATCTTAAAAGTTAAAATATGAAAAAGTAGTTTGTATTTTTATTAAAAGTAAAATCTTAAAAGTTAAAATATGAAAAAGTAGTTTGTATTTTTATTAAAAGTAAAATCTTAAAAGTTAAAATAGGAAAAAGTAGTTTGTATTTTTATTAAAAGTAAAATCTTAAAAGTTAAAATAGGAAAAAGTAGTTTGTATTTTTATTAAAAGTAAAATCTTAAAAGTTAAAATATGAAAAAGTAGTTTGTATTTTTATTAAAAGTAAAATCTTAAAAGTTAAAATATGAAAAAGTAGTTTGTATTTTTATAAAAAGTAAAATCTTAAAAGTTAAAATATGAAAAAGTAGTTTGTATTTTTATAAAAAGTAAAATCTTAAAAGTTAAAATATGAAAAAGTTGTTTGTATTTTTATTAAAAGTAAAATCTTAAAAGTTAAAATATGAAAAAGTAGTTTGTATTTTTATTAAAATTAAAATTTTAAAAGTTAAAATATGAAAAAGTAGTTTGTATTTTTATTAAAAGTAAAATCTTAAAAGTTAAAATATGAAAAAGTAGTTTATATTTTTATTAAAGGTAAAATCTTAAAAGTTAAAATATGAAAAAGTAGTTTGTATTTTTATTAAAAGTAAAATCTTAAAATTTAAAATATGAAAAAGTAGTTTGTATTTTTATTAAAAGTAAAATCTTAAAAGTTAAAATATGAAAAAGTAGTTTGTATCTTTATTAAAAGTAAAATCTTAAAAGTTAAAATATGAAAAAGTAGTTTGTATTTTTACTAAAAGTAAATCTTAAAAGTTAAAATATGAAAAAGTAGTTTGTATTTTTATTAAAAGTAAATCTTAAAAGTTAAAATAAGAAAAAGTAGTTTGTATTTTTATTAAAAATAAAATCTTAAAAGTTAAAATAAGAAATTTGGTTTTTAGTGAAAATATCTAAGATAAGTTAAAATATATTATGTCATGAATGACATATTACACAAATAATTGAAGATTTATATTGGTATATACCAATAGTAAATACTTCTAGAAGCTGTGTATAGTACGATTATAATACGGGTATAAAATATATAAAGATGTTTCATGAATCATATATAATAACAAAGATGTCATTTTCCATGATAAAAGGTTGAAAATGATGTTTTCCTACTAGTATATTTCAATAGTAAATACATCTTAATACAATACATATATATTTATTTTAACTTAGAAGTTATAACGTCGTTAAGCTTTATATATATATATATCGTTTCGAAGTCCTTAAATTAGTAGTCTCATTTTATGTATTTAATCCATTGTTAATATATTTAATGAGATACTTAATTATCATATATTCAAGATAGATATAATCCATATATATCCGTATATATACATAAGTATATAATTAATACAAGTTATGATGTTCGTGAATCGTCGGACAAATGGATGGTCAATGGTTAACTGATTACATGAATATAGTTTCAAACTTTTCAAGACTCAACATTACAGATTTTGCTTATCGTATCGGAAACATATAAAGATTAAGGTTTAAATTTGGTCGGAAATTTCCGGGTCATTACAGTACCTACCCGTTAAAGAAATTTCATCCCCGAAATTTAATAGAGGTTGTTGATAATGCTAAAAACGAACATATATTTCATAGCATTATTCCTCAAGAAAGACAAGCTTTTAGTTGCAATTGTTCTATTTACAAGAGATATTCGTTTAAATAATAAAAGGTGAAGACAAAAGACAGATTCGACGAATTGAAGACGCAAACGACCAAAAAGCTCAAAAGTACAAAAGACAATCAAAAAGGTTCCAATTATTGATAAGAAACGTCTCGAAATCACAAGAGTACAAGATTCAAAACGCAAAGTACAAGATATTAAATTGTACGCGAGGACGTTCGAAAATCCGGAACCGGGACCAGAGTCAACTCTTAACGCTCGACGCAACGGACTAAAAATTACAAGTTAACTATATATATAAATATAATATAATATATAATTAATTATATTAATTATATATATATTATATATATATATTTAAAACCGTCGGCAGCAGGAAACTCCAAGGGTGTAAAATGAAAATACCTCTCCGCGACTCGCGGAGTTTGAAGGGCTTTTTGCCGCGAGTCGCGGAGCCCCAAAATTCACTTCTGGCTATAAAGCCAACCGAATTCTGATCGAATTTTACACATCTTTTTTTTCATCTCTCTCTCAATATATACGAGTAATATATATATATATTTATATTTTAATTTTAATTTTAATTATAATTCTAATAATAAGGGTATGTTAGCGAATGTTGTAAGGGTGTAAGTCGAAATTCTGTCCGTGTAACGCTACGCTATTTTTAATCATTGTAAGTTATGTTCAACCTTTTTATATTAATGTCTCGTAGCTAAGTTATTATTATGCTTGTTTAAAACGAAGTAATCATGATGTTGGGCTAATTACTAAAATTGGGTAATTGGGCTTTGTACCATAATTGGGGTTTGGACAAAAGAACGACACTTGTGGAAACTAGACTATGGGCTATTAATGGGCTTTATATTTGTTTAACTAAATGAAAGTTTGTTAATGTTAATATAAAGATTTACAATTGGGCGTCCCTATAAATTACCATATACACTCGATCGGACACGATGGGCGGGGTATTTATATGTACGAATAATCGTTCATTTAACCGGACACGGGAATGGATTAATAGCCACTAGAATAATTAAAACAGGGGTGAAATTACATTCAAGGGTAATTGGTGTAATTGTTAACAAAGTAGTAAAACCTTGGTTTACACGCAGTCGATAACCTGGTGTATTCATTAAACAAAGTATTAAAACCTTGTTACAATTCGAATCCCCAATTAGTTGGAATATTTATCTTCGGGTATAATAATAATTTGACAAGGACACTTGCAATTTATATTTATGACTGATGGACTGTTATGGACAAAAACCAGACGGACATATTGAATAATCCAGGACAAAGGACAATTAACCCATGGGCATAAAACTAAAATCAACACGTCAAACATCATGATTACGGAAGTTTAAATAAGCATAATTCTTTTATTTCATATTTAATTTCCTTTATTTTATATTTAATTGCACTTCTAATTATCGCACTTTTATTTATTGTTATTTTATTTAATCGCATTTTTATTGATCGTACTTTTTAATTATCGCAATTTTATTTTATCGCATTTTTATTATTCGCAATTTCATTATCGTTATTTACTTTACGCTTTAATTTAAAGTCTTGTATTTATTTTATATTTTACATTAGGTTTTAACTGCGACTAAAGTTTTAAAATCGACAAACCGGTCATTAAACGGTAAAAACCCCCCTTTATAATAATAATATCACTTATATATATATTTGTATTTTTATAAAAGTAAACTAATATAGCGTTGAGCTTTGTTTAAAGATTTCCCTGTGGAACGAACCGGACTTACTAAAAACTACACTACTGTACGATTAGGTACACTGCCTATAAGTGTTGTAGCAAGGTTTAAGTATATCCATTCTATAAATAAATAAATATCTTGTGTAAAATTGTATCGTATTTAATAGTATTTTCCTAGTAAAATAATAACTATTTTATATACACCCCGCTGCATACCAAGTATTTTTGGCGCCGCTGCCGGGGAACCATCTTAAAAGCCGGAAGCGCAACGCTAATAATAATAAAAAAAAAAAAAAAAAGATTTTTATCTACTTTTATTAAAAATTCGTTTTTGTAAAAATACGTTTTAATTATTGAAAAATATAAAGAAAAACAAAAATATTAGTATTTTTAGGATTTTGTTAAATATTTAAGTTTTATAAGTTTCTTTATTTTTATTTTAGTTTATAAAAATATAAGTTTTAATTTTAATATCTTTTATTTAATTTAAAAAACAAAATAAAAAAAAAAAAAAATATAAAGAAAAACGCGTAAAAACAAAACCTGTCAACTGAATTCCTGAACCCCGCGACTCGCGGGGTTTTCCTCTTTATATGCCGCGACTCGCGGAGGTATTCTGACACACGGACAAAACCCTAAAGTTGCATTAATTACGGAGTTATAATTTATTATTATTATTATTTAACTTTATTATTATTATTATTATTATTATTAATTTTAGTTTTATTTTTACTTTTTACTTTATATTTATGTATTTTGTTTAATAAGTTTAATTAAATTATAAAATTTGTAGTTTTATTAAATAAATAATATAAAAATAATATTTTTATAAAAATTGTACTTTTTACAACTTTTTGTATATTTTTATATTTTGTACCTTTTTAATCGTTGTAGCGTAATATTTGTATTTTTT
This sequence comes from Rutidosis leptorrhynchoides, assembly GCF_046630445.1. Classification (NCBI taxonomy): domain Eukaryota; kingdom Viridiplantae; phylum Streptophyta; class Magnoliopsida; order Asterales; family Asteraceae; genus Rutidosis; species Rutidosis leptorrhynchoides. Next base: position 234,889,745 of record NC_092343.1, read on the forward strand.
TTAGCTCATATTTAATTTTAAACTTAGTGTTTGCTATAGTTATTTTTACTCCTATATTTTTAGGCTTTGCCGTAGAATTCCTTAAGTGCTTTTTCTTTAGACTAAGATTTATGTGCTTTAGAATTTTGCGACGCCTTTTTAAGTTTTAGTTTCTTTTTAAGTTATTTCCATTTGAGATTTAGTTTTTCCTGTAAGCTTTAATATTTTTAGACCTTTTACTATGTATCAATTATCATTCCAATTAGTAATCTCAATTTGCGATTATAATTTTAAGTTAGTTGTAGTAATAAGGTTAAATTAGTTAAGTATTTTTAAGTTTTGATAAGTTTCTTTTATTTTTCCGTCACCTTTTATTTTTCAACCATTTTTTTTTCTTTTTCGACCTTTTTCGACGAACTCTTTTTCTTTCTTATTTCTCGCCATTCTAGTTTTAGGACTTAGAATTTTTTCTACTTCTTATCTAAATTTCTAAAAATTACGAAAATTTATTTTAAGTGGTTAAATTGATAGACATCAAAATTTTCTGGTTCGTAGTAATAGTTGGATTTGTACGTGGACCGGGTTATTGGAGCCAAACAGTCCTCAATTATATTGAGACCAAACGAATCCTGCCCCTCTGCTGCATCTTTTGGCTATTCGAAACGTGGGCAAAATCAGAAAAGTCTATTGATTGGATAACTTATTATAATTTTTCTTTCCTTTTAAAAACTAATAGGATATTCTGTGAATGCACCGAGCAAGACGTTCACCACCGTTTGTACGTTCACCACCTGTAACTAGATCAAGACATCGTTTAACAAATATAACCGCCGTTGATTTTTCTTTAGAATCGTCATCCAGTCGACCAAGTACTTCAGTTCAAATTTCCGATAATCCAGTTTTTGAAACAAACCTCACAATTGAGAATCCAGAAAATATTCAGGAACGGTTCGTAGATCCTGAACCATTAAACTTTCCTCCGGAACCACCAATCATTCAAACAGAGATTGTTGAGGAACGAACCATTAAATCAGAATCATTCAGTGATACCGATTCCACAAATTCAATTATGGAGAATCTGGAACCTTTAAGTATGGAAGACCGAATGAGAGCTAAACGCACTGGCCAAGGTCACGCAATCACTCATCCAGACATTAATGCGCCAGATTATGAAATCAAAGGACAAATTTTACACATGGTGACTAATCAATGCCAATTTAGTGGTGCGCCGAAGGAAGATCCAAATGAACATCTACGTACCTTTAATAGGATCTGCACACTATTTAAAATACGAGAAGTGGAGGATGAACAGATATATCTCATGTTATTTCCCTGGACTTTAAAGGGAGAAGCCAAAGATTGGTTGGAATCGTTACCTGAAGGGGCGATTGATACATGGGATGTTTTAATTGATAAATTTCTTAAACAATTCTTTCCTGCATCTAAAGCCGTAAGACTTCAAGCAGAAATTGTTACGTTCACACAGAAACCAAATGAAACTCTATATGAGGCGTGGACAAGATATGGAAAGTTGTTAAGAGGATGTCCGCAACATGGTTTAGACACCTGTCAAATAGTACAAATATTCTACCAAGGATGCGACATCACTACAAGGAAAGATATAGATATAGCAGCTGGTGGTTCTATTATGAAGAAAACCGAAACTGATGCTTACAAAATTATTGATAATACTGCTTCCCACTCACATGAGTGGCACCAAGAAAAAGATATCATTAGATCATCTAAAGCAGCTAGAGCCGATTCTAGCCATGACTTAGATTCCATTTCCGCAAAGATAGATGCTGTGGAGAGACGAATGGAAAAGATGACTAAGGATATTCACTCAATACGAATTAGTTGTGAGCAGTGTGGAGGACCACATTTGACAAAAGATTGTCTCAGTATTGAATTAACAATGGAACAAAGAGAGAATATTTCATACATAAACCAAAGGCCTGGAAATAATTATCAGAATAATTATCAACCGCCAAGACCTATTTACAATCAAAACCAGAATTATAACCGAAATATTCCATACAATAACCAACAAGGTCCTAGCAATCAACAATTATCCAATAATACTTACAATCAGCAAAGACCAAATTTTCAAAACAAACCACCACAACAAACCGATGATAAAAAGCCAAATTTAGAAGATATGATGACGAAGCTAGTTGAAACTCAAACGCAGTTTTTCACATCTCAAAAACAAACAAATGAACAAAATGCTCAAGCATTTAGAAATCAACAAGCTTCTATTCAAAATCTGGAACAAGAAGTAAGTAACCTAGCAAGGTTAATAGGTGAAAGAAAACCGGGAAGTTTACCTAGTGATACAAATGCTAACCCCCGGAATGAAACAGCTAAAGCTATTACCACAAGAAGTGGTACAACACTTAAACCACCTGAAATACCTGAAAATTCTGATGAAACTATTCCTACTCCACAAGAACCACAACCTGATCAAGATAAGGAAAAAGAACCGGTAGTTGAGAAGGTTAATGAAGATAACACAGTTAAGGATAAACCTTATGTTAAACCATACCAACCACCACTTCCTTACCCGAGTAAAATGAAGAAGGAAAAACTTGAAGCCGAGCAATCCAAATTTTTGGATATGTTTAAACAAATAAATGTAAATCTTCCTTTCATTGATGTGATTTCAGGAATGCCTAGATATGCTAAATTCTTGAAAGATCTAATCACGAATAGAAAGAAAATGGAAGAACTCTCGGCTGTTACTATGAATGCAAATTGTTCAGCAGTGCTGTTGAATAAGATACCAGAAAAACTATCTGATCCAGGAAGTTTCACAATTCCATGTTTTCTGGGTAGTCTTAGTTCAATAGAAGCATTGGCAGACTTAGGTGCAAGTATAAATCTAATGCCGTATTCACTATACGCTAAACTAGACCTTGGAGAATTGAAACCAACAAGAATAAGCATACAACTAGCCGATAGATCAATAAAATATCCTAGAGGGATAATGGAGAACATGCTAGTTAAAGTTGGTACTTTAGTGTTTCCAGTAGATTTTGTTGTTTTGGATATGGAAGAAGATTCTCAAGTTCCTCTCATATTAGGAAGACCATTCTTAAACACGGCTAAAGCAATGATAGACGTGTTCGGTAAGAAACTGACCCTAAGTATAGAGGATGAGAGTGTTACCTTTTCAGTTGATAGAGCAATGCAACAACCACAATCTGCAGATGATACATGTTATTATATTCAAACTATAGATGCACATGCAGAATTATTAAAAGAATTTCCAGAATTACAAGGAACAGGAGAATGTTCTTTAGGAGAAGGAAATGAACCAATTGATGAAGCTGAAATGTTAGCTACACTTATAGCTAATGGATATGAACCAACAACAGAAGAAATTCAAATGCTAAAAGAAGAAGACAGATATCGATATAAATCATCGATAGAAGAACCTCCGAAATTAGAGTTAAAGCCACTTCCAAACCATTTGGAATACGCTTATTTACATGGTGAATCTGAATTACCTGTAATAATATCGTCTTCTCTTACTAAAAATGAGAAATCACAACTCATTTCTGTGTTGAAAGCTCATAAACCAGCCATTGCATGGAAGATTCATGATATTAAAGGAATAAGTCCTTCGTATTGCACACATAAAATCCTTATGGAAGAAGGTCATAAAACGTATGTGCAACGCCAACGAAGACTAAATCCTAATATGCAAGATGTAGTTAAGAAAGAGATTATTAAACTGCTAGATGCAGGTTTAATATATCCAATTTCTGATAGTCCATGGGTAAGCCCAGTTCAATGCGTACCTAAGAAGGGTGGTATGACTGTCATTATAAATGAGAAAAATGAGCTTATTCCTACTAGGACTGTAACAGGATGGCGTGTATGTATTGATTATAGAAAATTAAATGACGCCACCAGAAAAGATCACTTTCCCTTACCTTTCATAGATCAAATGTTGGAAAGATTAGCCGGAAATAGTTACTATTGTTTTCTAGATGGATTTTCCGGATATTTTCAAATTCCAATAGCACCCGAGGATCAAGAGAAAACCACATTCACGTGCCCTTATGGTACTTTTGCTTACAAACGCATGCCGTTTGGACTTTGTAACGCCCCTGCAACCTTTCAAAGGTGTATGATGGCGATTTTTCACGACATGATAGAAGAATGCATGGAAGTATTCATGGATGACTTTTCAGTCTTCGGTGATACATTTAAATCATGTCTAGTTAATCTGGAACGAATGCTAATTAGATGCGAAAAATCAAATCTAGTACTTAATTGGGAGAAATGCCATTTCATGGTTAAAGAAGGCATCGTTCTTGGACATAAAATTTCAAAAGAAGGAATTGAAGTGGATAGAGCTAAAGTAGATGTAATTGCTAAACTTCCACATCCCACCAATGTTAGAGGAGTTAGGAGTTTTCTAGGGCATGCCGGTTTTTACCGACGTTTCATAAAAGATTTTTCTAAAATTGCCACTCCTATGAATAAACTCCTAGAAAAGGATGCGCCATTCATCTTTTCAGATGAATGTATCAAATCTTTTAATATTCTTAAAGAAAAACTCACTAATGCACCGATCATGATAACACCAAATTGGAATCTACCATTTGAACTAATGTGCGATGCAAGTGATTTTGCAATGGGAGCCGTTTTAGGACAAAGGATTGAAAAACGATTTCAACCTATATATTATGCTAGTAAGACATTACAAGGAGCACAAACGAACTATACAACTACTGAAAAAGAACTCCTTGCTATTGTCTTTGCTTTTGACAAATTTCGATCATATCTCGTTCTAGCAAAAACGGTGGTCTATACAGACCATTCTGCTCTTAGATACCTATTTTTAAAACAAGATGCTAAACCAAGATTAATCCGTTGGATCTTACTCTTACAAGAGTTTGATATTGAAATCCGAGATAAAAAAGGAGCAGAAAATCTCGCCGCTGATCATCTTTCTCGTCTTGAAAATCCCGAATTAGAAGTTCTAAATGAATCGGCCATACAAGACAACTTTCCTGATGAATATCTATTGAAGATAGATTATAAAGAAATCCCATGGTTTGCAGACTATGCAAACTACTTAGTTTGTGGATTCCTTGAAAAAGGATTATCGTACCAGAGACGAAAGAAATTCTTCAGTGATATAAAACACTATTTCTGGGAAGATCCACATCTGTTTAAAAGTTGTCCCGATGGAATAATACGCCGATGTGTATTTGGAGATGAAGCTAGTAAAATTTTAAACCATTGTCACACAGGACCAACAGGAGGGCATTATGGGCCTCAACTAACAGCAAGAAAAGTTTATGAAGCTGGATTCTATTGGCCTACAATTTACAAAGACGCACACCTTCTTTGCAAATCCTGTGATGCATGTCAAAGGGCCGGAAAAATAAGTCAACGTGATGAAATGCCACAAAATGTCATCCAAGTATGTGAAGTATTTGACATTTGGGGTATTGACTTTATGGGTCCATTTCCAAAATCTCATAATAATCTATATATACTCGTAGCCATTGATTATGTATCTAAATGGGCGGAAGCACAAGCTCTCCCAACTAACGATGCACGAGTTGTAGTAAACTTTTTAAAACGTCTTTTTGCAAGGTTTGGAACACCGAAAGCTTTAATAAGTGATCGGGGTACTCATTTCTGTAATAATCAACTTGAGAAAGTTCTTAAAAGATATGGAGTAACTCATAAAATCTCCACCGCATATCATCCACAAACAAGTGGACAAGTTGAAAATACAAACCGAGCTTTAAAACGTATTCTAGAGAAAACCGTAGGATCAAATTCGAAGGAATGGTCCATTAAATTGGAGGATGCACTCTGGGCTTTTAGAACAGCCTACAAAACTCCAATTGGAACCACACCTTTTAGACTTGTTTATGGAAAAGCATGTCATCTTCCAGTAGAAATTGAACACAAAGCATTTTGGGCTTTGAAGACATGTAATCTTGATTTACATGAAGCCGGACGTCTACGATTAAGTCAACTAAACGAATTAGAAGAATTAAGACATGAAGCATACGATAATTCGTTAATCTATAAAGAAAGAACGAAGAAATGGCATGATAAAAGAATCAGAAGTTCAAAGGAATTTAAAGAAGGAGACAGAGTTCTTCTTTTTAATTCACGATTCAAGCTATTTCCTGGAAAATTAAAATCAAGATGGTCTGGACCATTCATAGTCAAAAGAGTTTTCCCATACGGAACGATAGAATTGATAAATTCAAATGGGATTGAATTTAAAGTTAATGGTCACAGAGTTAAACATTACATACAGGGTCCGATGGAAGTCGACAACGAAGTTAATCACAATTTCGACACCACAGCTAACTAAGTGTGGGGAGAATCAAGTCTGTAAAGGATAATATGTATTTCTGTTAGAGTTAGATTGTCTGTTTTCGTGTAGTTTTCGAAAATGGAACACGTATGGTCTTTCCCTAGCAGACCCTAAAGAACTAGTCTTCTCCCCCCATTCTGAATTTTTATTTTTTTTAGGTTTTTACGAAATGAAGACTGCCTGTGAACTAAACCATGGTCTAATGCTACACGCTTTGATCACTAAACGAAATAATGACATACTACCGAGTGAATTAGTATCAGTAATCAGAGAAAGAATGGACGGAGTTAGAAAAGGATCCAGATGCGAAGATAATAAGTTACAATTTGGTAAAGGAAAATCAAAATCCGCAGCGAAAAGAAGAGCAAGACACCTAGAAAAATGTCACAAATGCGGAAAATGGTCACATGGAGGTAAATGTTCAAATAATCAAACCTATTCAAATACCGAATTTGTTACTTTATGCAGAGACGGACCGTTCATATGTTTAGAAGAAAAGACAATGAATGCTCGAGGTTACGCCTATGCAGCCATGGAAGACCAATTAAACCGACTATCTTATGAATATAATAGATCATATAACTAAGAAATCTATTTCACAGGTATGTCTGTACAGTTTTTATTTTTATTTTTAACCTTTTGATAATAAACGCTAATTTGTTCGCTAAAAAGTATTAAATTGGTATTAAATAAAATTAGGTTTGGCGACCGAAATTATTGATATCCTTCAAAAATTTATTACATCACTGCGAAATTTAACGTTTATTCTTAAGGTATAAATATCTTTAATCAATCAACCCAAAATATTTCAAAAATTCGTCATGAGTTAAATTAGGTCTTGGAACCGAAATTACTTTACCGAAAAGAGGGGCGCATATTTTTGATAATATTTGATTGATTAAAGTGGGATAAAAAGACAAAAAGATTTTTAACTTTATTTTTACCATGTTTTTAAAATTAATATTTAAATCTTAAATTAATATTGTAAACTTTGTAAAAACAATATTTTTAAAATTGTAAATATTTGAAAAATTAATATAAGTGTGGTATGAATTTATGAATTTTTAAATTAAAGTTTGGTGTAAATTTTTAAATATTAATTTTCAATTTTATGCATTTTAAATTTTAAGTTTGGTGTGAATTTTTAATTTTTAATTTTGAATTTTATATTTAAGTTGTGTGAATTTAAAAACAAAAATTTACTTTATCTCATTAAGTTAAAAATATGATTTTTAAAATTCGTCGTAAGTTGAAGACTAGGTCTTTGAACCGAAATTGCTTTACCCGAGGGAGGGACGAGAACTTTTATTATCATTATTTTTAATCTTATTGATTTAAAGTATGCCAAAAACATTAAAAAAACCTTTTAAAAAAAAAAAAAAAAAAAAAAAAAAAAAAAAAAAAAAAAAAAAAAAAACTCCGCGACTCGCGGAGTTTTCAGTGAAAACCTCCGCGACTCGCGGAGGGACCAAATTACAGAAAAAAATAAAACAGCTGCACACGATCAGTATACTCCCACACACAAAAATAACCCGAAAAACACAGAAAAAAAACCCGAGAAAACCCACGAAAATCATCCCAAAAACTCGATTTTTCACCGTTAATCTTCAAATTTTTAACTACAATCATGTTGAGGAGGATCTTATCTAAGAATTACTCAAGAAAACAGGTACAATTACACCCCAAATCACCTTTAAATCCGAATTTTAGTGTGTTCTTGAGCATATTTTCATAATTTGAATTTTGTTAATTTTTAGTGTAATTAGTGTTAAATTGTTAGTATATTATGCATGTATAACCTAGATTGATGCTTGTTAACATGATTTGAAGCCAAAAACTTCAAAATCTTTAGAATCTAGGGTTTGTGTTCTTGAGCAAATTTGGGGCTTTTTGATATAAACAGGTTATGGCCGATTTTTGTCATGAATTATTGCTAAATTGAGTAGTGTAACATGTCTGGGTAGTTAAATGATCCAAACTTTGAGCCTAAACATGATTTTGAGAATTAAAGTGGACTTTTTCAAGTCCAAAATTCATGAACTTGATTTTTGAAAGATAATGCCATTTGAGACTTGTTTATTTGCTAGTAATGATTATTTTGACATGTTATTTGAGTTGAATGCTTATGAACTTGGCGAAAATTTTCGTATATGCTTATTTGAAAAAGTGTAGATTTGATAAAAATGTGGAAATAAGCTTAAGTTTGATATAAATTGATAATGTCATTGTAATTATTTTAATTGATGATTTTGCTGACACTAATGCATATTTGGATGCACAAAATTTGTGTTTGATGTGTTAAACAGAATGAAAGGGGTGAATCTTCATCCCAAGCCCGTCATGCTCCTGCTGAGAACTTGGAACAACAGGAGGTAGATAACTACTACAAGCAGGATGTACCTCATCCAGTCATGACCTTTTCAGATATGCACTTGGAACAGTTGCACCCGAACCTGCGATTTGACAGACTTTGGATAGATTATCCAAAATATCAACGGGGTTTGCATACTCTTCACTCAAAGGTTGTTGAGGTACCGAGGGTCATAGAATGGGGACCCTTGGAAGCTGTAGAATTGGCCGGGCCAATTAGGGAATTACTGGTACAGAGGTATGGTAATTCTTCTTTTAATGACTGGATATGTTTATTCACCATACGCAAACCTGTATATAAAGTATGGTGTGAAGAGTTGTTATGTAGTATAGAGTTGAATGATCGGGTAGCTAGTTTAACCGATCGTTCTTTTATTAGATTTTTGTTAGGCGGTTCGATGCGCCACATGTCTTTACTAGACATGGCTCAGGCTTTACGTATATATACTCCTGAGGAGTTAGCGTCTGCCGATTGTAGAGGATTGATACTAAACGGTAGGAAAATAGATGAGAATTTTGATACAGACGGTGTGTGGAGTCAAATGACAAGCCATCACCGTTTTAAAGGGGGAAACTACTCTTATTTGGATATAGATAGAGCCGAATTAAGAGTTATACATAGGTTTTTAGCTAATTCGATTACACAAAGGGGTAAAAACAAAGAAAAGGTAAATGAACAAGATTTGTTTTACCATATGTGTATTCGAGACCCACACAGCGCTGTAAGTATACCATATTGTGTGGGTTATTATTTATCAGCTATGGTTCGAGGGATGCGTCCACATAGCATAATAGGAGGTGGTATTTTTATTACTTTGATTGGTGAATATCTCGGTGTGGATATTAGTCGGGGGGGATTATTAGTAGAAGAGCCGGAACCCCGCGACACTATAGGTTTAAATGTGTACCATGGTGCGAAAGTGTTGAAGCGGCGAAATAACGCCGCAGTACGATACAATGGTAGACATCCACAGGTAGAGAGAAACCAGGAACAAGGTAATGTAGGAGGGGGGAATGAGATGCAAGAAATGCATAGGTTTATAGCTTCTCAGGAATACGAAAATGCTAGACAGAGAGCATTTGAAGATTGGCAAGTTCATCAGAACCAGATCATAGCGCATTGCCAACATATAGGTAGAAACTATATTCCTACACCGAAACCCGTCTTCCCTCCTTGGTCGATAGAGATGCAGCCACCATATCCTACGTATGACCCTGCCAAAGCATTCTATAGCACTTATGGTTATGCGTGGAACCCCTATTGGTACCAATATCATCCTTAGTTTTTTTTTATTATTATTTTGTAATTTGTAATTATTGATATGTTTAATACTTTTGTTAATATTGTAATCATTTTTATAATTATCTAACTTTTATTCTTAGATTTTAATAATTTTTGAATGTGGGGTAATAAACCAAACTTCAAAAATATGTATATATGTTTGCAGTTTATCTTATGTACACAACAGGGTAAAACAACGCGTTTTCAAAGACTGGCATTAAGTTCAGCAAAAGCAAGTAATTTTGACGACAATGACGCAAAATGTATGTGAAATAACAACAAGACGGAATGAACAAATGACATGCACCATTTATCATTCAGCAAACAAACGCCAATATATTTGGAAACTTTGGTAAAAATTTAATCATTTTCACACAAATGACCCTCAATAATTTAAATTGTTACTGATTTCTTGCAAATGAGGGCATTGCAAGATCTTAAGTGTGGGAAGGGGTTAAATTCTTTCGGATTTTAAAAATTATATTAAACACTTGGTTACCATTAAAAATACTAGTAAAGCAGTAGTTGTATTAGAATCTAGTGCTCTCTGATAAAAAAGAACAGCCCTAGTCTTATATACTGACTACCCAATTCTAGTAAAATTTTCAATTAAATGAATTAAAATCATGTTTATACATATTTATGAACGATAAAACTAGGTTTTAACACCGAAATTATTGTTACCTCGGAAAGGACATAAATTGAGAAACAAACTAAAATGTTAAAATTCATTTAAAATGGAATAGAGGACGATAAAAAGGAAAATAAAAGCCAAGTGTGGGAAAATTTACCAAGTTATTTTAAACATATGTCACATATATTTGTAACAAATAACTGAAAATACTTTTGCTTTGGACTAAACTAAACTGTTTTACCCAATGAAAGAAAAGAAGAGATGGATCTACACGATGAATCAATTCCATCATTAAAAGGAAGTAAAGTCTTCCGAAAAAGACACGCGCTTCTTGATTTAGGTCATGAAGTTGTCGTCCAGACCAGCTGTAGGTTGACGAAAAATCTAGAAAAGTCATCACTAAAATCAGCTGGAAATCCACGGACCTCAGCATTAAACAGGGTCGCCAAGTGGTCAGATTTATCCTAACCATGAGAAGGATTTATCTCGTACAATGGGGGGGCACTATGCAAATTAGCTGGATAAGACTAATGAATCAGATCCCCAGAAAGGATAATCTCCTTAAAGATTAAAAATCAGCTTTTAAGACTGATATTACTCAATCCTAGAGATTGACCTTAAAGATTGAGAATTACAAACTCATGGAATTCGATGATATCTAAACTCGAGCTTAAACGAGAAAATATTTTGATCAAAATTATAAACCGATTTGTTTTCTGAAAACCCTATTTTCAATACGTTCATTACCATTGAACGTAAAATCCTAGGAATTCACCTGGAATTCATTAGGTCACCTGAACTAAATCGGGTGTCAACCGTAAGAACGGTGGTTGCATAGCTTGGTCAAAGACAGGACCTTGTGCCAGACCGACAAATTATAAGGGTGAGCTTTACTATTGCTCCTACCAAGGATAGTAATTGCGTCCGACACGTTATAGACCACAATCAAAAGCATGTCACGGGACATTGCCTTAACAGTTGCTTGTTCAACGCTTTCCTTTACAACCGGACGGTAGTTTACCGAAAGGTAATATACGGAACAAGTAAACTGGACGTGTTGCTTTCCAAATACAAGGTTAGCAAGTGGGTGACACAAAACCGCAAGTTTTGAGCTAAAATTTTCAATTCTGAAACCCACCAAACCCACAAAAATATTTTGCAAACACCGGTAAAGGGTCATTCCGGAAAACTTATCTAGGGTAAAAACTAGATTTAATTTTCAAAAGATCAAATGTTTTCATAAAGATCCAATTTCCTTAATGGATCTAAATTTTTATAGTCATGTGGGACTGTAAACCATATCGTTACTACCATTGTTTATACCGCCGTATAGAAATCACCGATGTACAAAGTGTGAAGAATAAAGAAGTGATTCTAGTATTTCAAGACAATATTGCTTGAGGACAAGCAACGCTCAAGTGTGGGAATATTTGATAATGCTAAAAACGAACATATATTTCATAGCATTATTCCTCAAGAAAGACAAGCTTTTAGTTGCAATTGTTCTATTTACAAGAGATATTCGTTTAAATAATAAAAGGTGAAGACAAAAGACAGATTCGACGAATTGAAGACGCAAACGACCAAAAAGCTCAAAAGTACAAAAGACAATCAAAAAGGTTCCAATTATTGATAAGAAACGTCTCGAAATCACAAGAGTACAAGATTCAAAACGCAAAGTACAAGATATTAAATTGTACGCGAGGACGTTCGAAAATCCGGAACCGGGACCAGAGTCAACTCTTAACGCTCGACGCAACGGACTAAAAATTACAAGTTAACTATATATATAAATATAATATAATATATAATTAATTATATTAATTATATATATATTATATATATATATTTAAAACCGTCGGCAGCAGGAAACTCCAAGGGTGTAAAATGAAAATACCTCTCCGCGACTCGCGGAGTTTGAAGGGCTTTTTGCCGCGAGTCGCGGAGCCCCAAAATTCACTTCTGGCTATAAAGCCAACCGAATTCTGATCGAATTTTACACATCTTTTTTTTCATCTCTCTCTCAATATATACGAGTAATATATATATATATTTATATTTTAATTTTAATTTTAATTATAATTCTAATAATAAGGGTATGTTAGCGAATGTTGTAAGGGTGTAAGTCGAAATTCTGTCCGTGTAACGCTACGCTATTTTTAATCATTGTAAGTTATGTTCAACCTTTTTATATTAATGTCTCGTAGCTAAGTTATTATTATGCTTGTTTAAAACGAAGTAATCATGATGTTGGGCTAATTACTAAAATTGGGTAATTGGGCTTTGTACCATAATTGGGGTTTGGACAAAAGAACGACACTTGTGGAAACTAGACTATGGGCTATTAATGGGCTTTATATTTGTTTAACTAAATGAAAGTTTGTTAATGTTAATATAAAGATTTACAATTGGGCGTCCCTATAAATTACCATATACACTCGATCGGACACGATGGGCGGGGTATTTATATGTACGAATAATCGTTCATTTAACCGGACACGGGAATGGATTAATAGCCACTAGAATAATTAAAACAGGGGTGAAATTACATTCAAGGGTAATTGGTGTAATTGTTAACAAAGTAGTAAAACCTTGGTTTACACGCAGTCGATAACCTGGTGTATTCATTAAACAAAGTATTAAAACCTTGTTACAATTCGAATCCCCAATTAGTTGGAATATTTATCTTCGGGTATAATAATAATTTGACAAGGACACTTGCAATTTATATTTATGACTGATGGACTGTTATGGACAAAAACCAGACGGACATATTGAATAATCCAGGACAAAGGACAATTAACCCATGGGCATAAAACTAAAATCAACACGTCAAACATCATGATTACGGAAGTTTAAATAAGCATAATTCTTTTATTTCATATTTAATTTCCTTTATTTTATATTTAATTGCACTTCTAATTATCGCACTTTTATTTATTGTTATTTTATTTAATCGCATTTTTATTTATCGTACTTTTTAATTATCGCAATTTTATTTTATCGCATTTTTATTATTCGCAATTTCATTATCGTTATTTACTTTACGCTTTAATTTAAAGTCTTGTATTTATTTTATATTTTACATTAGGTTTTAACTGCGACTAAAGTTTTAAAATCGACAAACCGGTCATTAAACGGTAAAAACCCCCCTTTATAATAATAATATCACTTATATATATATTTGTATTTTTATAAAAGTAAACTAATATAGCGTTGAGCTTTGTTTAAAGATTTCCCTGTGGAACGAACCGGACTTACTAAAAACTACACTACTGTACGATTAGGTACACTGCCTATAAGTGTTGTAGCAAGGTTTAAGTATATCCATTCTATAAATAAATAAATATCTTGTGTAAAATTGTATCGTATTTAATAGTATTTTCCTAGTAAAATAATAACTATTTTATATACACCCCGCTGCATACCAGTTGTCATGGATAATAATAAGAATGTTTTCATGACAAATATGAGGTGATAATGGAGTTTTATCATTATTAATAGATATAGATAAAACGTTTCGATCATGTGAAGCATACGAGCGAAGCTATCACAAAAGAGTGAAATGAGTAATATGGAATTGTTTGAACTAATGACGTGGTTATAGGATTGATATTCGGGATTTAAGGGATTTAAAGAAAATCTTATGTAATAAGATTTGGTTTTTCGGCGATCAAGATCTTCTTTGATTTAATGCGGCAATCTGTTTCGATTTCTCTGTCGGTTATTTCTCTATAAATTCATCCCTTCATTCCTTATTCTTTACACCTTCTATTCTTTCTTTCTCTACTCCTTCCTTAATATGCTCCATCCAATCCTGATTCTTATTATACTTCTAACTTTCATATCTTTCATTCTTCTCTTTCATCTGCCGCCAGAAGAATCTATTCACTTTTATGATTTCCTTGGATTTATAATGTTTCTAATTCTCCCGTGTCTTTACGTTGCAATACGTATTGATATACACGGTTTGTAGTTTCTGGGTGGTTGTTGGGTTTTATATCTTCCCTTATACTTCGATGTCCTTGCTTCGGTTTTCTATAATCATGCTCTTTCCTATTTGCTGCGATTTTTACTACAATTTTTATTTCGGAGTTTCATTCTTTTTCTTTTCCTCCTTTCCAACTAAGCATCTCTTGTAATGGTCCGGAATTCATACGTATGAAATTCGGAATGAATATAGTTAGTGTTCTAAGAAAGAATTGGTAATGGCATGATTTTGATTTGTCAAATTACCACAATATCCTGGGAAAGACCGAATCATCAAGAGAATATTTTCTTGATAAGTTTAGAGATTAGATAAAATGTAAGAGCCGTGTAACATGGTATATGATGATGGTACTGTGAATCATCACATTCCATTAGAACTCAACATGACTTACTGTAATATAATGAAGTTGATCAAGTTTCATTATATTATACTAATTCATGCATCAGTTCCCAACACTGCTTCAGAACATTCATATTTTTAATTTGAAGGTTTTAGAACTTAGGAACTAACACAGTTTCTTTTATGTTGTAACGCAGATGTTACGGAGTGATAAATAATTTTAGATAAGGGTAGTTATGAAATTTTTTTTTTTTCCAAAAATATGGAGAATATGTATAACGGAAGATATGAAGATATCTTATAATATCTAAGATAAGATGATGATGAAGAATATTAGTCTGTGAAAGTTTAGAATAAGAAGTGGGGTTCCTACTGATGGTTTCAGCAGGTACCGAATCATTTGGATTCTTTGAAGGCAGATTCAGTCCTTGTGATTTATCCACAGCCTCCTTCATACTTTGCTCAATCCGTTTTCCAGTTTCTGTAACGACCCGGAAATTTCCGAACAAATTTAAACTTTGATCTTTATATATATCCGACACGATAAGCAAAAATCTGTAATGTTGAGTCTCGAAAGTTTTGAAACTATATTTTGCATGATTAAATGTTTCCAACATGTTAAGCAATCAAACTCATTAAGATTTGGTTATTTGAAATGAATTTTAAACAAATGTTTGGCCACCCAGGTTATCTGACGATTCACGAACGTCATAATTTGAAATAATTATATAATGATGTATATATGGATATATATATATATATATATATATATATATATATATACTTATGATTTGTTAAAATGATATTTAAGTATCTCATTACATATATTAACATTTGGTTATATACATAAAATGAGATTACTAACTTAAAGACTTCAAGACTATATACATATATATAACGATTAACGTTGTAATAACTTCTAAATTAAAATGTATATATATATATGTATTGTATTAATATGAATTAATACACTTTTAAAGGACTTAAGTACATATATACTAACATACTTATACTCAACAAAGATAGCTATACTCATAATCTCATTCAATTCCATCAAGATTTCTATACGTATTCATTCGGTATTCACACCCGTATCATACCCAGCTTCTAGATGTATTTACTATTGGTATATACACATAAAAATCTTCTCTTTAGCAGCCCATGTGAGCTACCTAACCTTGTGGGAACCATCATTTGGCAACTAGCATGAATGATTACATAAAATTACAAAAACTTTAGTAATCATTCATGACTTTTTTACAAGAAAACAAAATGACACATCCTTTATATCTAATCCATTATGAACGACCAAAAACACCTACAGACACTTTCATTCTTCAATTTTCTTCATCTAATTGATCTCTCTCAAGTTTCATCTTCATGTTCTAAGTGTTCTTCATAAATTTTACAAGTTCTAGTTTCATAAATGTCAAAATAACCTTCCAAGTGTACAAGTTTACTTCTAATCTTTCAATCCAACTCCAAAACTCTTTAGAATTCATAATCCTACTTTCATATCAGTAGCTTCTCAGCTAATAATCAAGGTAAGAATCATATATAAATTTTGGTTCAATTTATATACTTATAACTATCTTAATTCAAGATAGAATTCTTATTCGAACTTTTGTTCATTCCATGTTTATACTTCAAGAATTCCAAGCCATCAAGGGTATCTTTGAACTCAAGATACTCTCCTTATTTCTCCAGAAACTTTATTCATTTGATTTGAGGTAGTAACCTTATTCATAATTTTATTCGATTCATATTCATATAGCTATCTTATTTTGAGTTTATAACTAATAATAACTAGAACATAGTTTAGATTAATTCTAAACTTGTTTGCAAATAAACTTAATCCTTCTAACTTGACTTTTAAAATACTTCAACACATGTATTATGACAGTATGTCAAGCTAACATAAGGATATAAAACTTGTAAACACGAAGAACACCTTAAAACTGAACATACGCCGTCATAGATCAACGGGGGCTGTTTTGGGTTTAATTTTAAAAACCTATCTTAAACTTTGAATTAAAAGAATTCCTTTGGTGAAAAATCTTATTTTATATGGATGTGAAACATATCCAAAAATCATGGTTATACTCAAAGTGAAAGTATGTTTTTCAAAATGGTCATCAAGATGTCGTTCTTTCGACGAAAACGACTACCTTTTACTAAACGACTTGTAACATGGATTTTCGACTATAAACTCATACTTTTTCTGTTTAGTTTCATAAAGTTAAGTTCAATACGAAACCGTGGCCACCGGAATCACTCAAAACGGATTTGTAATGAAGAAATTATGGGTAAAACAAAATTGGATATTTTTGCTTGTTTATTAGCGACGGTTTTGATTAATAAAAATGGATGCTAACCTTATCCTAGCTAACTTACCTTGTATCCTACATGTATTTATACATGTCTTGTTCCCGAACTTATGGAAGTACAATTTATTATAGTCGTGATTAAGTTCTACGACAATATATTATAGTCTTAATAAAGATTGTAAGGCACTATATATACATATGACTTGATCACCGTGGATCCGTATACAGCGTTTTGACATATCATATCGACCCATCTATATATATATTTCGGAACAACCATAGGCACTCTATATGTGAATGTTGGATTTGGCTATACAGGGTTGAGGTTGATTCCAAAATATATATATACTTTGAGTTGTGATCGAGCCTGAGACATGTATACAATGGGTCGCGGATTGCTTCAGACAGTATACATATTATGTGTCTTACTATATTAAGACAATATATTATAGTGTTAGTGAATTCTAACACAATATACGCATTTATATTTATATACATATTTATACTGTTGGACTATCGGACTATTGGACTATCGGACTATTGGACTACTAACAAAGGACAATTAAAATTAACACAAATATCATAAGTATGGAATATTAATTATATATATATATATATATATATATATATATATATATATATATATATATCTTGACACAAGAATATTATTATTAGGTTCGTGAATTTGTCAAAGGCCAAGTCTTATTACCATCTATTTGGAAATCATCACAAGTGAGTTTCATTTGCTCCCTTTTTAAATGCTTTTGCAATATATATTTTTGGGACTGAGAATACATGCGCTTTTATAAATATTTGACGCAATAGACACAAGTACCTTAACTGCATTCTATGATAGAATTATCTGGGGTTGGGATTGATTATTATGGCACGTGTTATCAATGGTTTATTTCGGTTAGAACAAATGAGCTCCCGAGTTGAATGAATGGTTTTGTATTTTGGCACCGGTTGTCCTATATTTTATATACATGTGTTCAGCCGTGGGGGAGTAAAGACCGGCACAGAGGTTCTATATTTTGAAGGCACATGTATTCAGCCGTGGGGTGTAAGACCGGCACAGATGGTTACTATTATATTTTGGAATCCTCACCAGGTGTTCTTCATATGAATGATATTTTGTTTGTGCAGTTGGAATGGGACTTCTGCACGAGTTTATTATACTTAAAGTCTTGTGGTCTATTAAAATGATGAAAATGAAATGTTTACTATAAACTAATGAACTCACCAACCTTTTGGTTGACACTTTTTAAGCATGTTTATTCTCAGGTTTGAAAGAAATCTTCCGCTATGCATTAGCTCATTTGAAGGATATTACTTGGAGTCATTCATTACATATTTCAAAAGACGTTGCATTCGAGTCGTTGAAGTTCATTAGAGATTAATATTAAGTAAATGACGGATTAGGTCATTTATAGTTTGGATATTATGAAATGGTATGCGTACTTGTTAACTTTTGGATGTAAAGGAAAGTTTGTCTTTTAAAACGAATGCAATGTTTGTAAAATGTATCATTTAGAGGTCAAGTACCTCGCGATGTAATCATATGTTATTGTATTCGTCCCAATGGATTGGGTCGGGTCGTCTCATGTGGTATCAGAGCGGTGGTCTTAGCGAACCAGGTCTGCATTAGTGTGTCTAACTGATAAGTCGTTAAGATGCATTAGTGAGTCTGGACTTCGACCGTGTCTGTATGTCAAAAGTTTTGCTTATCATTTTTACTCGGAAATCATCTACTTACCATCCTTAGAATATTACATGATTATTATTCTTTAGTCTAGACGCGTTTTCTTGCATTTATTGCATGATAGTGTATAGACGAAATCTTATCCTAGCATATCTGTTACTGTGAACTTTGACTGACAATTTTCAAAGATTCCTCCGTAATTTATGGGATTTTGGTAATATATATACATATGTAAACTATGTATTGAAGAATACCAAATCTAAATCCTATAATCTATTCCATACCAAAAATTCATTTCCCCGACTATACGAGATGGATTCTGCATTTAGTTCGAATTCCTCCGATTCTGACAGTTATGCCGACATGGATTTCCATTCGAGCTCTGAAGGCAGCGTCACCGGAATGGATCAACCAATCTCTCATCATCTATTCTGGATGAATTGGGGATGGTTCCGTAATATACTAAATCACTGGAGACAAGAAGAAGGTGATCCCTTCCATCCACCAAATTGCCCTCTTGGCGATGAACCTGAAGCACTTACAGGCGAACCTGTTCGAGAAACCATTTTTTCGCTCATTTCTAGAGTATCTCGTCACGACTACATAATATCCCATATTTCGGATCTTGTTCATTCGCTCACTCCAACCACTAATCATCCCGGTGTACTAGCAGAAGTTAACGAGCTTCGCGCTCGGGTGGTGGCTTTGGAGAATACGGTGCGAAGATTACAAACACCATCAGCAGCACCAGCAGCGTAACCAGTACCACCAGTAACATCCACATCGCAAGCCTCAATATCATAAGCACCAGCAGCATCACCGGCATCAACAACAACCACCATTACTAACATCAACAGGATCATTACCACCACCAACAATCACATCCGCATCACACACTTCAATATCCCAATTTGTACATCGGATATCAATGTCACACACACCAAAGATACCAAGGAGTACCAACAACAACAAACGATGAAGTATTGATTCATAATTTCATCAGAGAAACATTCTGTGGTGATTATGTAATCTCTAAAGTTTTAGAGATTATCTACCTCCTCCTTAACCATAAACCAGATGAGTGGACAGAGATGATGGAGAAAAGGATCGAAACCCTGACAAGAATGGTGCGCGGTCTACAAGCTAGACTTGTTTTACCAAATAGCATCAGCAGTACTCATAGCCTCACCAACATAGTCTGTGCTGTCCACACTATTAGAATCGTCAGCACCTCTAACATCACAAGTTTCTCCAGGTCAAGAATCACCGTGGAAACCATTACGAATTAATAACAAGTATATTGTATTGATGAGTTAGGAACTATCAACTCAGTCCTCCGAAGAATTTTATATGTATATCCTATATATATAAAAAATTTATCTATAATAAATCTTTCTGTACTAAGCTATTATGTATGGGACTTAACTATCCGGTTAATTCATATTACTAATATGCTATGATGTACATTCTTCGTTAACAATTTAATCATTGTTAACCATAATCTCTGCTTCAACTCAATGAATTTTATTTCAAAATAAATCAAGTGTATCATTCAATAACATGTTTGATTTTACACTTTTATATTCGATGCACTCGAAACTTTCTAGAAAACATCAATCGTACATTGTAAATTTCGCAAGGATTCTTCAAGCGTCAACATCCTTCACTGAAAAATATCAATAAAAATAAATATTAAAATATTGATTGCATTAGTGAAATACTCCGTGAAGATTATGTAATCTCTGATGTTTCAGAGATTATTCATTTCTAATTCAAGCCGAAAAATCAAATGAGTTTAATGTGATTTTAAAACTCATTAAATCTGAAGAAAATATATTTACATATATTTCATAGAGACTGAAGTGAAAATTTTGTTCAAAATATTAATTGTGAATTTTTTTTAACGGGTAGGTAATACCCGAGAGATATTTAAATTCACAATTAAAATGCTACAATTCTGATCCAACAATCATCAACTATACCAATATACATTCTTCTATAGAAATCAAAACAACTGTATTCATTCGAATCTAGTTACATACTCTGATTTTGGGAATTTCAGAAGTCAACTTGAGATACAACCGAAATCATTATTCTTAGATCCTTACATTTTTTTTTCTTTTTCGAAGCTATACTTTGACTTCAAAACTGTGATAGAACATCACTTTTAATAGTAACACTCAGATGAATATGAAAATCATTTGGGATTCAGGACGATTTCATCATTTGGATATTGACTATGACAATTTGCATTTAAAACCCTTCAAAATTCCGGAAGACACTTCAAATAATAAACAATCGAGATGATGATTCAACCACACATTACACGAAGTTTTGTACCTGAAAAACTCTCGAAACCAAAGTCATAATCTAACATGTACTTGTGTCGAATTCCTTATCATTCATTAGCAAAAACAACCATACGATTTCTTTTCAAAGTAACCAATTTTGTTACAACTCCACTTCGGCTTCTCAGTAAGACTACTCTTATTATGACCTCAATATATACGTTATCTTTTCGCTGTCATTACCGGAAAACCTTTTATATTCCACGACATCATGTACCAGCAGATCGTCATCCCTTGGGTAGAATCAACAATCAGTATTTTGAAAATTCGCAGAACTTCCCCAGTTATATCTATAATGTCTATCCCTAAGAATTTCATACTCCGAATTTGAAGTTTCTG
Source organism: Rutidosis leptorrhynchoides (assembly GCF_046630445.1). Classification (NCBI taxonomy): domain Eukaryota; kingdom Viridiplantae; phylum Streptophyta; class Magnoliopsida; order Asterales; family Asteraceae; genus Rutidosis; species Rutidosis leptorrhynchoides. Next base: position 234,911,414 of record NC_092343.1, read on the forward strand.
AAAAACACCCTGAACTGCGAAGTAGTTCTTGAAATGTCAATGAAGCAGCAAAAACTATAAACGACTTTAACAGTCAAAAGTTTGACGTTAAAGTACAGTGTGTTGGAAAAGCTCAGAAAAAGAAGGAAGTGTTAGGAACGCTCGATAGAAAATTTGGTACCGAAAACCGGATTGAGAAAACCGTGAAGGAGACTCTGAACAAATTGCAAGGGCTAAACTTGTACATAAAGAATCTTGATGATTCTGTAGCAAACACCTTGCTTCTGAATCTAAACCCTTACGGGTCAATTTTCATCATCATTCTTCGACATTAGAAATTCCAAGATATTATCATATCTTTCATTATAAATATCCTCAATATTTCTAAAGATATTTTCACAACTATCCTTATCTGAAATCATTTATCTCTCCGTAATATCTGCATTACAATATAAAGGAAACTATGTTAGTTTCTAAATCCTTCGAGTTTAAAATAAGAATGTTCTGAAGCAGTGTTGGGAACTGATGCATGAATTAGTATAATATAATGAAACTTGATCAACTTCATTATATTACGGTAATTCATGTTAAGTTTCTAATGAAAAGTGATGATTCACAGTACCATCATCATGTGCCATATTACACGGCTCTTACACTCTATCCAATCTCCAAATATATTAGAAATATATCATCTTGATAATTCTATTTTATTTTGGTAATTTAACGAATAAAAATCATACCAATATCATTTCTTTCTAAAGAGCGTTAGCTATGTTCATTCCAATTTCATATCTACGAATTCCGGACCATTACAAAAGATACTTAGTTAAAGAGGAGGAAAAGAAAAAGAATGAAGCTCCGAAATAAAAATTATAGTAAAAATCGCAGCAATTAGGAGTGAATATTAATTGTGGATGACAATGATTATAGAGGACAGAAGCAGAAACATTGTAGTATAAGGGAAGATATAAAACCCAACAACCACTCAGAAACTACAAACCGTGTATATCAATACGTATTGCAACGTAAAGACACGGGAGAATTAGAAACATTATAACTCCAAGGAAATCATAAAAGTGAATGGATTCTTCTGGCGGCAGATGAAATAGAAGAATGAAAGATATGAAAGTTAGAAGTATAATAAGAATCAGAATTGGATGGAGCATATTAAGGAATGAGTAGAGGAATAAGGAATAGAAGGTGTGGAGAATAAGGAAATGAAAGGGGGTGGATTTATAGCAATATATCCGACAAAGAAATCGGAACAGATTATTGCATTTGATTAAAAGAAGATCCTGATTTTCTAAATCGCCGAAGAACCAAATCTTATTACGTAAGATTTTCTTTAGATCCCTCAAATCCCGAAAGTCAATAGAAACTACGTCATCGGTTGAAACAATTAAATTTATCTACTCATTTCACTCTTTTATGACAGCTTCACTCGTGCGCTTCATCTGATCAAAACGTTTATCCATATCTCTCAATAATAATAAAACTCCATTATCACTTCATATTTGTCATGAAAACATTCCTATTGTTATTTATAACAACCTCTACCAAATTTCGGGGACGAAATTTCTTTAACGGGTGGGTACTGTAACGACCCGGAAATTTCCGAACAAATTTAAACTTTGATCTTTATATATATCCGACACGATAAGCAAAAATCTGTAATGTTGAGTCTCGAAAGTTTTGAAACTATATTTTGCATGATTAAATGTTTCCAACATGTTAAGCAATCAAACTCATTAAGATTTGGTTATTTGAAATGAATTTTAAACAAATGTTTGGCCACCCAGGTTGTCTGACGATTCACGAACGTCATAATTTGAAATAATTATATAATGATGTATATATGGATATATATATATATATACTTATGATTTGTTAAAATGATATTTAAGTATCTCATTACATATATTAACATTTGGTTATATACATAAAATGAGATTACTAACTTAAAGACTTCAAGACTATATACATATATATAACGATTAACGTTGTAATAACTTCTAAATTAAAATGTATATATATATGTATTGTATTAATATGAATTAATACACTTTTAAAGGACTTAAGTACATATATACTAACATACTTATACTCAACAAAGATAGCTATACTCATAATCTCATTCAATTCCATCAAGATTTCTATACGTATTCATTCGGTATTCACACCCGTATCATACCCAGCTTCTAGATGTATTTACTATTGGTATATACACATAAAAATCTTCTCTTTAGCAGCCCATGTGAGCTACCTAACCTTGTGGGAACCATCATTTGGCAACTAGCATGAATGATTACATAAAATTACAAAAACTTTAGTAATCATTCATGACTTTTTTTACAAGAAAACAAAATGACACATCCTTTATATCTAATCCATTATGAACGACCAAAAACACCTACAAACACTTTCATTCTTCAATTTTCTTCATCTAATTGATCTCTCTCAAGTTTCATCTTCATGTTCTAAGTGTTCATCATAAATTTTACAAGTTCTAGTTTCATAAATGTCAAGATAACCTTCCAAGTGTACAAGTTTACTTCTAATCTTTCAATCCGACTCCAAAACTCTTTAGAATTCATAATCCTACTTTCATATCAGTAGCTTCTCAGCTATTAATCAAGGTAAGAATCATATATAAATTTTGGTTCAATTTATATACTTATAACTATCTTAATTGAAGATAGAATTCTTATTCGAACTTTTGTTCATTCCATGTTTATACTTCAAGAATTCCAAGCCATCAAGGGTATCTTTGAACTCAAGATACTCTCCTTATTTCTCCAGCAACTTTATTCATTTGATTTGAGGTAGTAACCTTATTCATAATCTTATTCGATTCATATTCATATAGCTATCTTATTTTGAGTTTATAACTAATAATAACTAGAACATAGTTTAGATTAATTCTAAACTTGTTTGCAAATAAACTTAATCCTTCTAACTTGACTTTTAAAATACTTCAACACATGTATTATGACAGTATGTCAAGCTAACATAAGGATATAAAACTTGTAAACACGAAGAACACCTTAAAACTGAACATACGCCGTCATAGATCAACGGGGGCTGTTTTGGGTTTAATTTTAAAAACCTATCTTAAACTTTGAATTAAAAGAATTCCTTTGGTGAAAAATCTTATTTTATATGGATGTGAAACATATCCAAAAATCATGGTTATACTCAAAGTGAAAGTATGTTTTTCAAAATGGTCATCAAGATGTCGTTCTTTCGACGAAAACGACTACCTTTTACTAAACGACTTGTAACTTGGATTTTCGACTATAAACTCATACTTTTTATGTTTAGTTTCATAAAGTTAAGTTCAATACGAAACCGTGGCCACCGGAATCACTCAAAACGGATTTGTAATGAAGAAATTATGGGTAAAACAAAATTGGATATTTTTGCTTGTTTATTAACGACGGTTTTGATTAATAAAAATGGATGCTAACCTTATCCTAGCTAACTTACCTTGTATCCTACATGTATTTATACATGTCTTGTTCCCGAACTTATGGAAGTACAATTTATAATAGTCGTGATTAAGTTCTACGACAATATATTATAGTCTTAATAAAGATTGTAAGGCACTATATATACATATGACTTGATCACCGTGGATCCGTATACAGCGTTTTGACATATCATATCGACCCATCTATATATATATTTCGGAACAACCATAGGCACTCTATATGTGAATGTTGGATTTGGCTATACAGGGTTGAGGTTGATTCCAAAATATATATATACTTTGAGTTGTGATCGAGCCTGAGACATGTATACAATGGGTCGCGGATTGCTTCAGACAATATACATATTATGTGTCTTACTATATTAAGACAATATATTATAGTGTTAGTGAATTCTAACACAATATACGCATTTATATTTATATACATATTTATACTGTTGGACTATCGGACTATTGGACTATCGGACTATTGGACTACTAACAAAGGACAATTAAAATTAACACAAATATCATAAGTATGGAATATTAATTATATATATATATATATATATATATATATATATATATATATATATATATATATATATATATCTCTTGACACAAGAATATTATTATTAGGTTCGTGAATTTGTCAAAGGCCAAGTCTTATTACCATCTATCTGGAAATCATCACAAGTGAGTTTCATTTGCTCCCTTTTTAAATGCTTTTGCAATATATATTTTTGGGACTGAGAATACATGCGCTTTTATAAATATTTGACGCAATAGACACAAGTACCTTAACTGCATTCTATGATAGAATTATCTGGGGTTGGGATTGATTATTATGGCACGTATTATCAATGGTTTATTTCGGTTAGAACAAATGAGCTCCCTGATCGTTCCTTAATTGTCACGATTATTTCTAATTAATTACGCGAAATTAACGTTACGCAAGTAAACAAGGAGATACTTTTATGAGGATTTGTATGTTTACAGGTATTAAAGACATTGGGGCGAAAAACGGTGCAAAAATGGTGATTTAAGTGAAAGATAGTGAAGATGGATGTGATTTGGAAAAACAAAAAGGATCTCCAGGATTAACAAAGGCGTAATTTACGCCATCCTGGGCGTAAATTACGCCAACACTCAGATACGAATCAGAATTTTAGTGATTTGGGGGCGTAAAAATACGCTGGCCAGAAAAAGCAAAGGCGTAAATTACGCCTGACCCGGCGTAATTTACGCCAGTACAAAAAATCTGGTGCCGGTAAATACGAAATTTAGCTTTTGGATAAGATTTCTTAACCCCTATTTAAGGAGATCATTAGGGTTACGAATTCTACACTTTTTCTACCAGTTTTTGCAGCAGAGAACACCTACAAACACCAAAAATCATCAATCAATTCACCATTCGTTCAAGATTCAAGTCAAGATCAAGGTCCAGATCATCATGCAAACATCAAGGATTTTGTGGATTCTCACCACCATCATGCTTGGCTAGTTTCTTTAACTTTATTCCTTCCATGAACAATTAATACATGTATTTACTCATTCAAGTTTGTGTGATTTATGATATTATGAAACTTCAGTCTGTTGAATTGTAATGTTATGAATCGATTATTTGTTGATCAATGCAAGTTTGTTGATTGTGATTGTTGCAAGTTGAATCATAGTGACTTAACATTTTATGCTGAATCCACTTAGTGTTAAATTAGATTAAGGATAAAGACAAGGTGTTTAGGTTGCATGATTCAATCTCAAAATAGTTAGAGTTAATAAACTTAAGAAGATCTTGTCTATGAGACTTGTTTAACAAATAATGAGCACAATACTTGTTTGAGTTGAATGCATATTAGATTGGGATTGTGAAGGAATAAAGGTTTTTAATCCATTGCTTACAACTTTTCGTTTAATTCGCTGTTTAGCTACTTAAGTTACATTTTAGCAAATTCTCTAGTTTTTAATATAGTTAAGTTAGTTAATCAAACCATAAACTCTGGAAATTGCTTGCTTGTTAACCATAACTTCCCGTGGAACGAATCCTGCTTACCCTAGCTAAGTTAGAGTAATTAGGCTATTTTTGACCGGCCCTTCGACACCGATCAAATTTTGGCGCCGCTGCCGGGGAAGTGTGCGCTTGATTTGCAAGCTCTTATTTATTTGCTTTCTTGTTAAACTATAAAAAGCCATAAAAATCATAAAACTATAAAAATCCAAAAATATTGTTTTTCTTATTTTTGTCAGTTTTACGCGTGGTATTCTTGTTTTTGTAGCATTTCAGGTTAGTGTATGCACACTCGAAGGTTGGGAGACAAAAATCTTAAACCTTTAGACCTAGAAATCGAGAAATCAGCAAAAGCTAATCGAAAGGCTTCAAGAATTCTTAAGGGTTCAGCAGTGGCTTCAGCTTCAAGTCAATCACAGCTAGAGTCACATACAATTGTTCCACCAAACTCTCCTAAGACGGATTCTGAGACTGAGGAGGAGGTTTTTGAACAACGAGACGATATGGCTGAGCGACTAAGAGGAGTAGATACTTACTACCAACCGGGTGATTTCGAGGATCATTCACCCATTGTTTATCCTGCACCGGCAGGAGGAAACAACCGAAGATTTGAGGTCCGACCTCAACTTATTTCGATTTTGCCAACCTACCGAGGTATGGCTAATGAGGAACCATACGAACATATCACCGAATTTAATGAGATCTGTGCTACTAATCAGGTAAACGGTTTCACTGATGATGAGGTACGTCTCCGGTTATTTCCTTACTCACTTAAGGAAAAAGCAAAAAGATGGTTTCTCTCTTTGCCCGCCCGTAGTATTAATACTTGGGCGGAAATGAAAAAACGGTTTTTAGAAGAATTCTATCCTATAAGTAAAACCTCAGATATGCGTACGCAAATTAAGTCTTTTAAACAATTACCAGGTGAATTATTTCACGAAGCGTACGAGCGTCTGAAGGAGTTACTTAGGGCGTGTCCACATCATGAGATACCCAAGTGGGAATTGGTAAAAATTTTTTATGATAGTTTAGATTCCCAAAACAGGCAGTTTCTTTTGGCCGCTAGTGGGGGGCGTTTTTAACTCGACCTAGTGAGGAAGAGTGGACCTTTTTTGAACAGTTAAGCAAGGGTTCAAAGACCCAAGCTTCGGTTAGTCGTAAGCAACCTAGTACCTCCCGAGTAAACCATGTTTCTGACTCGGGAAGCTCATCTAGGAATTTAGAGCAAGAACTGGATAATTTAAAAATGCTTATATTTAACAGCCCAAACCAGGGTCTTGCTTGTAATGTTTCGCAGGTACAGGAGGTGTGTGAGATTTGTGGAGATTCCTCTCATTATGCATACGGATGCAGAAATGGGGTTCCACCTGTGAATCAACAAATGGTGGAAGAACAGGTTAATGAGGTTCAGGGAAGGCGGTTTGATCCATATTCCAACACATATAACCCAGGTTGGAGAAATCATCCGAATTTTAGTTGGAGTAATAATAATGCGCTGAATGCCAACCAAGGGAACCAACTTAGACCACCAAACACCTTTCAAAATCAGGGTAATTTTCAAAATCAAGGCAACTACCAACGAAACTACCAAAATCCTTACCCTAACAACCGAAACCAAAACAATTACCAACCTCAAAACCAAAACCAAAACCACAACCAAAACCAAACTAGTACTTCATCCAACCAACCATCTAGCTCGGATGCTAAGATGGATGCTTTTATATCCGAAATGAGAAAGATGATAGAGGTACAAAATAAGTCGATTGGTGCTTTGGCCAAGGAGATAGGTAATGTTGCGGAAAGTAAGGGTAATCGGGAACCGGGAACCATTCCAAGCTACACGGTTTTGAATCCAAATCACAAAGAGCAAGGAAAGGGTCATAGTGTTAATATGGTAGGTACCTTGAGAAGCGGAAAAAGTATGATAACAAAGTTGGTGAAACAGAGGTAAAGCAACCGGAGTCAAGTAAGTCTCCTTGTGTTCTTGACGAGGATGAGGTAAGTGAAATTGATAACAATGGGGAGGGGGTGAAATTGACCGAACCAACCGTTACTAAGCCCGAAAAAGTGGAGACGGAATCAAAAACCGTCCCATTTCCTAAGGCCCTAGAGTCCCCGAATCAATTCCCTTATGGGAAAAAGGGACCTCAACAAGAGGACATGTGGGAAACTTTTCAGCAGGTTAAAATTAATTTGCCTCTTCTTGATGCTATTAGGCAAGTCCCTTCGTATGCTAAATTTTTGAAGGACCTTTGCACCCAAAAGAGGAAGCAAAGGGCAAACTTGCCTAAGAAGGTGGAGTTAACCGAGCACCTAAGTGCAGTTGTTTCGGGAACACTTCCACCTAAGTTTAAGGACCCAGGGACCCCGTTGATAGCAGTGACCGTAGGGAATGTGAACGTTAAAAAGGAGTTATTGGACTTAGGTGCTAGTATTAACATTTTACCTTTTTGTTTAGTTGACCAACTTGAATTGGTCCTAATGAAACGAACCGACATAATCATTCAATTAGCGGACGAATCAATTAAAACGCCTAGGGGGATACTAGAGGATGTAATAGTAAAAGTGGAGGATTTCTATTACCCGGTAGACTTTGTTGTTATGGATATTGAGACTAGGAATAGAGATACCCAACCCACTATAATTTTGGGACGCCCGTTCTTGGCCACTATTAATGCTCATATTAATTGTAGAACGGGTGCCATGGACATATCCTTCGGTAACCGCAAGATGAGGATTAACATCTTTAATTCTCTTCGCGCACCGGATGTTCATGAGTGCTATAGGGTAGATGTGATTGATGAGTTAGTTGATAAGCATACCTCTCACCTAATAACCGACTTTAACGCCCCTTCCTAATCCATCCGGACGAAGTCCTTCTCGATTATAAACGATTCATAACAGTTGGTTACATCGCGAGGTACTTGACCTCTAAATGATACATTTTACAAACATTGCATTCGTTTTAAAAGACAAACTTTCCTTTACATCAAAAGTTAACAAGTATGCATACCATTTCATAATATCCAAACTATAAATGACCTAATCCGTCATTTACTTAATAATAATCTCTAATGAACTTCAACGACTCGAATGCAACGTCTTTTGAAATATGTCATGAATGACTCCAAGTAGTATCCTTAAAATGAGCTAATGCACAGCGGAAGATTTCTTTCAAACCTGAGAATAAACATGCTTTAAAGTGTCAACCAAAAAGGTTGGTGAGTTATAGGTTTAATTTCTTCATAAATCAAATCATAATAATAATAATAGACCACAAGATTTCATTTTTCATTTCCATAAATATCATTCTCATAGCAGGCATTTCGCATCGTACTAGAGATAAAAATCATTCATATGGTGAACACCTGGTAACCGACATTAACAAGATGCATATAGAATATCCCCAATCATTCCGGAACAACCTCGGACCTGATTAAAATCGAAGTACTAAAACATCCGGTACTTTGGATGGGGCTTGTTGGGCCCGATAGATCTATCTTTAGGATTCGCGTGAATTAGGGTGTACGTTCCCTAATTCTTAGGCTACCAAGCTAAAAGGGGTGATATCCAAATTCGATAATTCAACCATAGAAAGTAGTTTCACATACTTGTGTCTATTTTGTAAAGCATTTATAAAATTGCATGTATTCTCATCCCAAAAATATTTAGATTTTTAAAAGTGGGACTATAACTCACTTTCACCGATTAACAATTCGTCGGGAATAGACTTGGCCACGGGTTGATTCACGAACCTATAACAATATATACATATATCAAAATATGATCGGAACATATTCACAATATTTTCTTTATTACGTGTTGATGATTTTTAGTTGTCCAGTTAGCGGTCCGATGTCAGAAGTCCAATAGTCCGATAGTCCAATAGTATAAATATATATATAAATATAAATGCGTATATTGTGTTAGAATTCACTAACACTATAATATATTGTCTTAATATAGTAAGACACATAATATGTATATTGTCTGAAGCAATCCGCGACCCATTGTATACATGTCTCAGGCTCGATCACAACTCAAAGTATATATATTATGTTGGAATCCACTTCGACCCACAGCTAACTCGCAATTACTGCCAATGGTGTCTTATAGTTCGTTCCAATAATATATATAGAAGAAGTCAAAATGATATGTCAAAACGCTGTATACGGATCCACGGTGATCAAGTCATATATATATATGGTGCCTTACGATCTTTATTAAGACTATAATATATTGTCGAAGAACTTAATCAAGACTATTATAAATTGTACATCCATAAGTTTGGGGAACAAGACATGTATAAATACATGTAAGATACAAGGTAAGTTAGCTAGGATAAGGTTAGCTTCCATTTTTATTAATCAAAACCGTGGCTAAAAACAAGCAAAAATATCCAATTTTGTTTTACCCATAATTTCTTCGTTACAAATCCGTTTTGAGTGATTCAACTTGCCATAGTTTTGTATCAAACCATTATTTATTAATCTAAACAGAAAAAAAATATGTTTATAGTCGAAAATACAGCTTAGGTGTCAAATACAATAAGATAGTCATATCCGTCGTAAGAACGACATCTTGATGACTCTTTTGAAAAACATACTTACAATTTGAGTTTAACCATGGATTTTGGATATATTTCATATCCATATAAAATAAGATTTTTCACCAAAGGAAATCTTTTAATTCAAAGTTCAATATAGATTTTTAAAATCAAACCCAAAACAGCCCCCGATGATCTATGACGGCGTATGTTCAGTTTTAAGGTGTTCTTCGTGTTTACAAGTTTTATATCCTTATGTTAGCTTGACATACTGTCATAATACATGTGTTGAAGTATTTTAAAAGTCAAGTTAGAAGGGTTAAATTTATTTGCGAACAAGTTTAGAATTAACTAAACTATGTTCTAGTAATTACAAGTTATAATCTTCGAATAAGGTAGCTTTATATAAATAAACTGAATGATGTTATGAACATCATTACTACCTCAAATATAGTAGGTAAACCTACTGTAAGTGACAAGAAATGATCTAGCTTCAAAGGATCCTTGGATGGCTTGGAAGTTCTTGAAGTAGAATCATGACACGAAAACAAATTCAAGTAAGATTTTCACTCGAAATAAGATTGTTATAGTTATAGAAATTGAACCAAAGTTTTAATATGATTATTACCTTGAATTAGAAAGATAACCTACTGTAAGAAACAAAGATTTCTTGAGGTTGGATGATCACATGAAATGGATTAGCAAGATTGGAAGTAAACTAGTAAATTTGGAAGTGTTCTTGATGTGTTCTTGAGTAATTGTTTTTATGATGATTATAGGTAATAACCAAAACTTGTATTTGATGATATTTGCTGGAAAAATAGTAACTCATACGTTCATAAAAGAGTGTGTGTGATTTGAGAGAGAATTGGGAAGAAAATTGGAAGTGAAATGAAGTGAAAGGTGAGTGGTGAGTGGGGTTAAAAAGAGTTCTTGTTTGTTGGCTAGCTCATGGTAGAAGTTAAATTTGATTTTGTCATGAATGACATAATCAAGAGAGGAATCCCATGCTAGTTCCTATTGGTATATACATTTTAACTGAGTCGTTAAGTCATCGTTAGTCGTTACATGTTTTGATTTGTTTAGAAGTCCTTAAGTTAACGATCTCATTTAATCTTGTTAATCTATTGTTTATTATATCAAATGAGATGTTAAATTATTATACTATCATGTTAACATGATATAAGAATATATCTTATTATGATATATATACATTAAAATATCGTTACAACGATAATCGTTACGTATATGTCTCGTTTCGAAATTCTTAAGTTAGTAGTCTTGTTTCTACATATGTAGTTCATTGTTGACACACTTAATGATATATTTAATTATCATTTTATCATGTTAAACATATATATTTATTCATATATGTAACATTATGTCATATACCACTTATAGCGTTCGTGAATCATCGGTCAAACTGGGTGATCAGACATTTACATAAATTCCGTTTCAATTAACCAAGTCTTAACAAGTTTGATTGCTTAACATGTTGGAAACATTTAATCATGCAAAATATAGTTTCAAAACTTTCGAGACTCAACATTACATATTTTGCTTATCGTGTCGGATACATATAAAGATTAAAGTTTAAATTTGGTTGGAAATTTCCGGGTCATCACATTACCTACCCGTTAAAAGAAATTTCGTCCCGAAATTTGATAGGGGTCGTCATAGCTAACAGTAAGAATGTTATTATGACGAATATAAGTCGATAATCAAGTTTTATCATTATTGAGTAACCTGATAAAATGATTTATTTTTGTGAAGAGCTCGAATGAAGTTAACACTTAAGAGTGAAGATGAATAAATGCAAGTTTGACTTAACTGATGACGTAGTCAAGATTTATTTCCGGAATTTAAGGAATTTGGAAGAAATCTTCATATTAGGATTTGATTCTTCATTAATTAAGGAGATTCAGATCTTCTTTGGTTAAATGCGACCATCTGTTTCGATTGATCTGTCGGATATTTCTCTATAAATCTACCCTCGTCGTTTTCCTTACAACTCACACCTTTTATTCTTTCTCCTCAGTTCATACTCTAAAACATTCGTCAATATGCTCCATCCCATTCTGATCCTTGATATACTCTTAATTTTTACATCTGTCATCATTCTCTTTCATCTACCACCGGAAGATTTTATTTACTTCTACTATTATCTTGGGGTTATAGTGTTATTAATTTTCCCGTGCCTTTACGTGGCAATACGTATTGATATGTACGGTTTGTAGCTTCTAGGTGGTTGCTGGGTTTTATATCTTCCCTTATGTTCTAATGCCCCTATTTCTGTCTTCTATAATCATCGTCATCCATAGTTAATGTTCTCTTCTATTTGCTGTGGTTTATACCCCGAATTTCTATTTCAGAGCCTTGTCCTTTCGTTTCTTCTTCTTGCGAATAAATAGCTCTCGTAATGGTCCGGAATTCGTATGTATGGATTTCAGAATGAATATAGTAATCGTTTTAAGAAGGAAAGGGCAATGGTAAATCTTGATTTGTTAAATTACCAGAATACCCTGGAAAAGACCGAATCATCAAGAAATATTTTCTTGATATATTTTAAGATTAGTTAGAATGTAAGAGTCGTGTAAATGGCACATGATGACGGTATGTTCTGTGAATCATCACGTTCCATTAGAAACTCAACATGAATTAATGTAATATAATTACGTTGATCAAGTGTAATTATATTATACTAACTCACGCATCAGTTCCCAACACTACTTCAAAACATTCATTTTTGAATTCAGAAACTAACACAGTTTCTTTTATGTTGCAGATACTACGGAGAGATAAATGATCTCAGATAAGAATAGTTGTGAAAATATCTCCAAAGATATGGAGAATATGTATAATGGAAGATACGAAGATATCTTATAACATTTAAGATATGATGATGATGAAGAATATCTGTCTGTGAAGGTTTAGAATAAGGGATAATGTGTTTGCCAACGATTTCAGTAGACATTGAATCATTTGAATCCTTTGAAGGCAGATTTAGCCCCTGTGATTTGTCCACGGCTTCCTTCATACTTTGCTCAATCCGTTTTTCAGTACCAAATCCTTTCTTTTTCTGAGCTTTACCAACTCACTATCTTCTATCATCAAACTTTTGACCGTTTAGACCGTCTACCATTTTTATGTTTCCTCCGCATTTAATGCTATAATTTCTGAATTACCGGTTATCAATCCGAGGTGGGTTCCGAAGAATTTTGTTTTAGATGATTAAACGCTGGTGATAATATGATGGAATATGAAAGGTTCCCCAGTAACAATGACGAAAGGGCAACGTATCTATCGGGTTTATAATAAGACTGGTCCGACTGAAAAATCGAAGTTGACTTGTTGAAGCTGTGACAAAATTGGCTACTTTGAAAAGGAATTGAAATGTTGTTTTTGCTAATAGATGATAAGGGAATCGACACGGTTACGTGTTTAATTTTGGTTTCGAGAGTTTTTCAGGTACAAGACTTCGGATAATGTGTGGTTGGATCATCATCTCGATTGTTCAATGTTTGAAGTGTCTTCCGGAATTTTCGAAGGGTTTTAAATGCAGATTGTCATCGTCAATATTCAAAGGATGAAATCGTCATGACTCTCGGCTGATTCTCAAATCCTTCTAAGTGTTACGAATAAGAGTGATTTCTTATCACAGTTTTGAAGTCAAAGTATAGCTTCTAATTACGTAGGAATATAAGAGCGATGAATTCGATTATATCTTGAATTGAATTCTGAAATTTCAAAATCAGAATATGTAATCAGATTCGAATGAATATGATTGTTTTGATTTCTATAGAAGAATGTATATTATTGTGAAAGTAGAGAGTATAGTTGATGATTGTTAAATCAGAATTGAAGAATGTAACATATTACTTGTGATTTTATATATTTCTCGGGTATTACCTACCCGTTAAAAAAATTCACAAATAATATTTCGAACAAGAATTTTCATTACAGTCTTTATGAAAATATATGTGGGTATATTTTCTTCAGATATAATACAAATTCAATGAGTTAACATCCTGTTAAACTCATTTTATTTCTGGATTGAATTAGAAAGGGATAATCTCTAAAACATTAGAGATTACATAATTTCCGTGAAGTATTTCAATAATGTACCTAATACTTTAGTACTTATTCTTATAGATATTTCCTTAGTGAATCATGCTGATGCTCATAGAACTGTTGCTAACTTCGCAAGATAAGGATATTGTTTTCCCGGTAAGTTTCGAATATACCAAGAATGAAAGTGTAAAATCAAACATGTTATTGAATGATACACTTGATTTATTATGAACCGGAGTTCATTAAGTTGAAACAGAGATTGTAGTTAACGATGATTAAGTTGTTAATGAAGGATGTACCTCATAAGATATTAGTAATATGAATTTAAACGAGTAGTATCTACTCTTTTTCAATTCATACTTAATAGCTTAGTACAGAAAGATTTATTATAATTTTAGAATTCATATATATATAAAATATATAATAATTCTTCAGAAGGGATGAGTTAATACTATATAACTCGTTGATACAACATATTCGTTGTCGATTGGTAACGATTTCCACAGTGATTCTTGAACTGATGGAATTTGTGATGTCATAGGTGTTGCTGATTCTGACAATGCTGAGGTTACTAACTATACTGGTGATGCTAACGGTACTGTTGTTGTTGATGATACTTCAGGTAATTGCTAGTGATGCTTGTATAACAAGTAAATCGCGCACCATCCTTGTTAGGGTTTCGATTCTTCCTTGACTCTTTTTGGTTCACTCATCTGATTTAGGGTTAGGGTGGAAATAGATAATCTCTAAAACATTAGAGATTACATAATCGCCGTAGAATATTTCTCCGATGAAGTTATGAATTAATACTTCATCGTTCGTTGTTGTTGGTACTCCTTGGTATCTATAATGCGTGTGATGTTGATATCCGAGGTATAGATTATGATGTTGAGGTGTGTGATGCGAATGCGATTGTTGATGGTGGTAATGGTACTGTTGATGTTAATGATAATGATACCGTTGATGCCGGTGATGCTGTTTGATGTCTAGAGTATTGAGGTTTGCGATGTTGATGTTTCTGGCGGTACTGGTTATGCTGCTGGTGCTGCTGATGGTGTTTGTAATCCTTGCATCATAAGCTCCAAAGCCGTCACGCGAGCGCGAAGTTCGTTAACTTCTGCTAGTACACCAGGATGATTGTCGGTTGGGACGAGCGGATAGATAAAATCTAAGATTTGATGTAGGATATAATCGTGACGAGATACTCTGGAAATGAGAGAGAAAATGGTTTCACGAACAGGTTCGCTGGTAAGTGCTTCAGGTTCATCGCCAATAGGGCAATTTGGTGGATGGAAAGGATCACCTTCTTCTTGTCTCCAATAATTGAGGAGGCTACGAACCCATCCCCATTTCATCCAGAATAGATGATGACTGATTGGTTGATCCATTCCGGTCACACTGCCTTCGGAGCTCGAATGGAAATCCATATCGGCATAACTGTCGGAATCTGAGGAGTTCGAACTGGTTGAGGGATCCATCTCGTATGATTAGGAAAAGGAGTTTTGGGTATGAAGTAGGTTGTAGAACTTAAATATGGTATTCTTCAATTACATAGTTTGCATATGTATATATAATACCAAAATCCCATAACTTACGGAGAATCTTTGAAAAATGTCAGTCAAAGTTCACAGTAATAGATATGCCAGGATAAGATTTCGTCTATACACTGTTATGCAATAAATGCAAGAAAAACGCGTCTAGACTTAAGAATGATAAGCAGGTAATTTCCTACAGATGATAAGTAGATGATTTTTGACACAAAATGATAAGCAAAACTTTTGACATGTAGACACGGTCGAAGTCCAGACTCACTAATGCATCCTAACGACTTATCAGTTAGACACACTAATGCAGACCTGGTTCGCTAAGACCACCGCTCTGATACCAACTTTAACGCCCCGTCCTAATCCATCCGGACGAAGTCCTTCTCGATTATAAACGATTCATAACAGTTGGTTACATCGCGAGGTACTTGACCTCTAAATGATACATTTTACAAACATTGCATTCGTTTTAAAAGACAAACTTTCCTTTACATCAAAAGTTAACAAGTATGCATACCATTTCATAATATCCAAACTATAAATGACCTAATCCGTCATTTACTTAATAATAATCTCTAATGAACTTCAACGACTCGAATGCAACGTCTTTTGAAATATGTCATGAATGACTCCAAGTAGTATCCTTAAAATGAGCTAATGCACAGCGGAAGATTTCTTTCAAACCTGAGAATAAACATGCTTTAAAGTGTCAACCAAAAAGGTTGGTGAGTTATAGGTTTAATTTCTTCATAAATCAAATCATAATAATAATAATAGACCACAAGATTTCATTTTTCATTTCCATAAATATCATTCTCATAGCAGGCATTTCGCATCGTACTAGAGATAAAAATCATTCATATGGTGAACACCTGGTAACCGACATTAACAAGATGCATATAGAATATCCCCAATCATTCCGGAACAACCTCGGACCTGATTAAAATCGAAGTACTAAAACATCCGGTACTTTGGATGGGGCTTGTTGGGCCCGATAGATCTATCTTTAGGATTCGCGTGAATTAGGGTGTACGTTCCCTAATTCTTAGGCTACCAAGCTAAAAGGGGTGATATCCAAATTCGATAATTCAACCATAGAAAGTAGTTTCACATACTTGTGTCTATTTTGTAAAGCATTTATAAAACTGCATGTATTCTCATCCCAAAAATATTTAGATTTTTAAAAGTGGGACTATAACTCACTTTCACCGATTAACAATTCGTCGGGAATAGACTTGGCCACGGGTTGATTCACGAACCTATAACAATATATACATATATCAAAATATGATCGGAACATATTCACAATATTTTCTTTATTACGTGTTGATGATTTTTAGTTGTCCAGTTAGCGGTCCGATGTCAGAAGTCCAATAGTCCGATAGTCCAATAGTATAAATATATATATAAATATAAATGCGTATATTGTGTTAGAATTCACTAACACTATAATATATTGTCTTAATATAGTAAGACACATAATATGTATATTGTCTGAAGCAATCCGCGACCCATTGTATACATGTCTCAGGCTCGATCACAACTCAAAGTATATATATTATGTTGGAATCCACTTCGACCCACAGCTAACTCGCAATTACTGCCAATGGTGTCTTATAGTTCGTTCCAATAATATATATAGAAGAAGTCAAAATGATATGTCAAAACGCTGTATACGGATCCACGGTGATCAAGTCATATATATATGGTGCCTTACGATCTTTATTAAGACTATAATATATTGTCGAAGAACTTAATCAAGACTATTATAAATTGTACATCCATAAGTTTGGGGAACAAGACATGTATAAATACATGTAGGATACAAGGTAAGTTAGCTAGGATAAGGTTAGCTTCCATTTTTATTAATCAAAACCGTGGCTAAAAACAAGCAAAAATATCCAATTTTGTTTTACCCATAATTTCTTCGTTACAAATCCGTTTTGAGTGATTCAACTTGCCATAGTTTTGTATCAAACCATTATTTATTAATCTAAACAGAAAAAAAATATGTTTATAGTCGAAAATACAGCTTAGGTGTCAAATACAAGAAGATAGTCATATCCGTCGTAAGAACGACATCTTGATGACTCTTTTGAAAAACATACTTCCAATTTGAGTTTAACCATGGATTTTGGATATATTTCATATCCATATAAAATAAGATTTTTCACCAAAGGAAATCTTTTAATTCAAAGTTCAATATAGATTTTTAAAATCAAACCCAAAACAGCCCCCGATGATCTATGACGGCGTATGTTCAGTTTTAAGGTGTTCTTCGTGTTTACAAGTTTTATATCCTTATGTTAGCTTGACATACTGTCATAATACATGTGTTGAAGTATTTTAAAAGTCAAGTTAGAAGGGTTAAATTTATTTGCGAACAAGTTTAGAATTAACTAAACTATGTTCTAGTAATTACAAGTTATAATCTTCGAATAAGGTAGCTTTATATAAATAAACTGAATGATGTTATGAACATCATTACTACCTCAAATATAGTAGGTAAACCTACTGTAAGTGACAAGAAATGATCTAGCTTAAAAGGATCCTTGGATGGCTTGGAAGTTCTTGAAGTAGAATCATGACACGAAAACAAATTCAAGTAAGATTTTCACTCGAAATAAGATTGTTATAGTTATAGAAATTGAACCAAAGTTTTAATATGATTATTACCTTGAATTAGAAAGATAACCTACTGTAAGAAACAAAGATTTCTTGAGGTTGGATGATCACATGAAATGGATTAGCAAGATTGGAAGTAAACTAGTAAATTTGGAAGTGTTCTTGATGTGTTCTTGAGTAATTGTTTTTATGATGATTATAGGTAATAACCAAAACTTGTATTTGATGATATTTGCTGGAAAAATAGTAACTCATACGTTCATAAAAGAGTGTGTGTGATTTGAGAGAGAATTGGGAAGAAAATTGGAAGTGAAATGAAGTGAAAGGTGAGTGGTGAGTGGGGTTAAAAAGAGTTCTTGTTTGTTGGATAGCTCATGGTAGAAGTTAAATTTGATTTTGTCATGAATGACATAATCAAGAGAGGAATCCCATGCTAGTTCCTATTGGTATATACATTTTAACTGAGTCGTTAAGTCATCGTTAGTCGTTACATGTTTTGATTTGTTTAGAAGTCCTTAAGTTAACGATCTCATTTAATCTTGTTAATCTATTGTTTATTATATCAAATGAGATGTTAAATTATTATACTATCATGTTAACATGATATAAGAATATATCTTATTATGATATATATACATTAAAATATCGTTACAACGATAATCGTTACGTATATGTCTCGTTTCGAAATTCTTAAGTTAGTAGTCTTGTTTCTACATATGTAGTTCATTGTTGACACACTTAATGATATATTTAATTATCATTTTATCATGTTAAACATATATATTTATTCATATATGTAACATTATGTCATATACCACTTATAGCGTTCGTGAATCATCGGTCAAACTGGGTGATCAGACATTTACATAAATTCCGTTTCAATTAACCAAGTCTTAACAAGTTTGATTGCTTAACATGTTGGAAACATTTAATCATGCAAAATATAGTTTCAAAACTTTCGAGACTCAACATTACATATTTTGCTTATCGTGTCGGATACATATAAAGATTAAAGTTTAAATTTGGTTGGAAATTTCCGGGTCATCACACCGACGACCTAGTAGAGATATTTTGTTTAGGTGAGGAAGAGGATGTAGAGTGTGAAGAGGTCAAAGCGGTAGAATTAGCGGTAGCAAGTACAATGGATTCTAGGTTGCCACCATGGACTCATAAATATGAGCCACTTCCTAAATCTATTGATACTAACACGAGACCTTCGTTAGAGTCACCACCAACTCTTGAGTTAAAACCCTTACCGTCTCATTTGAAATATGCATTTTTGGGAACTAACGGCACTTTACCAGTTATTATTGCTTCAGATTTGACAGGTTTGCAGGAAAAGGCTTTGATGGAAGTTCTTCACAAGTACAAGGCTGCAATAGGGTGGACAATAGCTGATTTGAAAGGGATAAGTCCCTCGGTATGCATGCATAGGATAGTTACTGATCCGGAGGTTAAACCTGCTCGCGACACACAACGCAGGTTAAACCCAAATATGCAGGAGGTGGTAAAAAAGGAAGTTCTTAAGTGGTTGGATGCAGGGATAATTTTCCCTATCTCAGACAGTCAGTGGGTGAGTCCCACACAAACAGTGCCAAAGAAAGCAGGGATAACAGTGATGGAGACTGAGGAAGGTGAAAAGATCACAACTCGTCCCGTGACGGGTTGGCGGGTATGTATCGACTATCGGAAGTTAAACGCCTCCACTTCAAAGGATCACTTTCCTTTGCCATTTATTGATCAGATCATCGAGAAATTGTCAGGTCAGAAGTTCTATTGTTTCTTAGATGGGTATTCGGGTTATAATCAAATACCTATTCATCCTAATGACCAAGAGAAAACGACTTTTACTTGTCCATATGGAACCTATGCTTTTAGGCGTATGCCTTTTGGTTTATGTAATGCACCCGCGACTTTTCAAAGGTGTATGATGAGCATTTTTTCTGAATTAATAGGTGAGTCGTTAGAGATTTTTATGGATGACTTTTCGATTTTTGGCAAATCTTTTGAGTCATGTTTGAGTATGTTAGAAAAAGTTTTGAAAAGATGTACCGAAACCAACCTAGTCCTTAGTTGGGAAAAGAGTCACTTCATGGTTAGGGAGGGGGTAGTTTTGGGACATATTGTGTCTGAACGGGGATTTGAAGTCGATAGGGCAAAGGTTCAACTTATTTCTACCCTACCTTACCCGACCAATGTTAAGGGAGTGAGATCGTTTTTAGGTCACGCGGGTTTTTACCGTAGGTTCATCAAGGACTTTAGTGTCATTTCTAAGCCATTATGTAATTTGTTACTAAAGGATGCACCCTTGGACTTTGATGACCAATGTAAAGAAGCTTTTAACACCCTTAAGCGAAAGTTGACCGAAGCACCCATCTTACAGTCACCCGATTGGACCAAACCTTTTGAAATGATGTGTGACGCTAGTGATTATGCAGCAGGGGCTGTTTTGGGACAAAGAGTTGATAGGAAGCCGGTAGTGATTTATTATGCTAGCAAGACGTTTTCGGATGCCCAAATCAATTATACCACTACCGAGAAAGAGTTGTTAGCAGTTGTGTTTGCCTTAGACAAGTTTAGATCATATTTATGGGGGTCTAAGGTAGTAGTGTTTTCGGACCATAGTGCTTTAAGGCACTTGCTTGAGAAGAAAGAGTCTAAGCCTAGATTGATTAGGTGGATATTGTTACTACAGGAATTTGATTTGGAAATACGGGATAAAAAGGGTATAGAAAATGTAGTAGCTGACCATCTATCTAGGATACCCCCACCACCATTTGATCCTACTAAACCGATCCAGGAGAACTTCCCGGACGAATGTTTGTTTAGTGTTTTGCAGGTACCTTGGTTCGCTCATATTGTTAACTATTTGGTGACTAACAAGATACCGGAACATTGGAGCAAGCAAAAGAAGGATTACTTTTTGTCACAAGTTAAGTATTATATTTGGGAGGATCCGGTTCTTTACCGAATTGGACCCGACCAAATCATTAGGAGGTGCGTGGCGGAGGATGAGCATAAGGACATACTAGCTCATTGTCATACTTTTGCATGCGGAGGACACTATGGGGTAAAGAAAACCGGGTACAAAGTACTCGATTCAGGTTTCTTTTGGCCTTCTATTTTTAAAGATGCATTTGAATATGTCAAAAATTGTGCTAGGTGTCAGAAAATGGGGGGAATATATAGACGTAATGAAATGCCCATGAACCCGATTTTGGTTTGTGAAATTTTTGATGTATGGGGTATTGATTTTATGGGACCTTTTCCCCCGTCTTTTGGTTTTGAATATATTTTGGTAGCCGTGGATTATGTCTCCAAATGGGTGGAGGCTGAGGCTACACGAACAAATGACCACAAAGTTGTCCTTAAATTTGTCAAGAAAAACATTTTTTGTCATCATGGTGTACCTAAGGCCATAATTAGTGATGGGGGTTCACATTTTAAGAACTCCTACTTTGCTAAACTCTTAAGGGATTATGGGGTAAATCACCGTATTGCTACGCCTTACCACCCCCAAACAAGTGGACAAGTGGAGGTATCCAATAGGGAATTGAAAAGAATTCTAGAAAAAACCGTAAATCCTAATCGCAAAGATTGGTCTCTACGACTAGACGATGCGCTTTGGGCTTATCGGACAGCTTTTAAAACCCCTATTGGTACTTCACCTTATCGACTTGTTTATGGAAAGGCATGTCACTTACCTGTTGAGATTGAGCATCGTGCAGAATGGGCTATTAAACAGGTGAATGTGAGTTTAGATGAGGCAGGAAATGCGAGAAAGTTGGAATTGACAGCACTAGAGGAGCTTAGACGTGAAGCATATGAAAGTTCAAAGATTTATAAAGAGAAAACGAAAGCTTTTCATGACAAGCAAATCAGCAGAAGGACGTTTGAAGTGGGGCAAAGTGTGTGGTTATTCAACTCTAGGTTAAAGTTGTTTGCGGGTAAGTTGAAAAGTAAATGGAACGGTCCTTATGTGGTTACTAAAGTTACCCCGTACGGGGCAATTGAGATTAAAGATCCGAAAGGTGGGGAACCGTTCTTGGTTAATGGGCAACGGTTGAAGATTGCTACCGGGTTGTCACTTGATGATGCTAAAGTAGTTGAAACAATCCGATTTGAACCCGGGCAAAGGCAACAACTTAGGGTGATTAGAGTGAATGAGGCGAGAAAAGGAGATAGTAGAGAGAGTGTTGACTCATGGTTGGATCAAAATGTTTCTATTAACCATGTACCCGATTTTGTTGAGTGGGAAGATGATGGGCGATTTGATGATGCGCCCGAGGATGCGGTGTCCGAAGTTATTTCGGATGAATGTTTTGATGATCTTTATGAGGAGTTACCTTTGGATGAGAGTGCACGCAATAAACCGGTGATTCTTTACCAAGAAGATGACCCGGGCGAGATACTATTCGAGTTAAGTATTATAGGGGTGTTACCTCACTTTGTGAGTAGTCATCGTGAGTTTAAGGTGATAGCTGATTCGGGGTCTTCGATTAACATAATGTCATATGAGACATACAAGCAACTTTTTCATGGTTCATGTTCGTTGTGTAAGTTGAAGAAATCCGATGCTGAAATCACACTCGGGAACAATACTACATGTAGGGCACTTGGGGTAGTTAAGAGGGTTATGGTTAGCATAAAAGGTATTTTCATTGAGGCACCGTTCACTGTTTTCGACATGCCGACGGATCACGATGTTCCATTGCTAGTAGGTAGGGGATTCATTTCAACCGCGGGTGGTAAATTAGACCCGGGGGCGGGATGTATCACTTTTGAAGGAGGAGATGGACCGTTTAGGTTTTGTAATTCAGAAAATATGCGTTTTCCTTCAGCCTATGTGGTAGAAAGAGAGTTTGATGAAGATTATTGTAGGAAGATTAAGGTAGAAAAGAATGAAGCAAGCAAGGAGGTCGTTGAAAATGTTGAAGATGACACGATAGAGATAGATGGAAGCTGTCAAAATGATAAGTGTGGGAGCATCTCCCATGATCAACAAGTGGATGTCGAGGAAAGTAGTGAGGATTTGAAGGAAGTTGAAAGTTTAGGTGTTAATGTGGTTAAGGAAACTCCGGAGATAGATAAGGGAAAAGCGGTAGATGTAGACGAGATTCGAAGGACACTTGAGAGTATGTGGGGTAAGAAGAACACGGATAGATTCATGAACAATACCAAGAGTTCTTTCGTTGATGACGAGGGTTGGACAATTGAAGTAGAGTATGTTGAGCCTCCGAAATGTGAATATAAGCCTCGTATTAAGTATAGGGATCCGGGTGAGTTTTTTGTTATTTGTCACTTCAAGAATAAAGGGGCTTACCGAACATTGCTAGATTCGGGTGCGAGTGTTAACATGATGCCAGTTTGAATTGCAAAAGAATTAGGCATTCGAGAGTTGGTTCGGACTACTACAAATATTCGAATGGCTAACCAAACGATTGATGATCCAATTGGGATTGCGGAGGATGTTCGTTTTACTATTCATGGTATTGGGTATAGGGAAGATTTCTTCATCATGGATTGTGAACCGGATGAATTCACGCCACTCATATTGGGACGAGGATTTCTAACAACCGCGAGAATGACTTTAGATTTTGATGCGCGGACGTTGACGATTAGAGATCGAGATAGTATGCTCACGTTTAGCATGGAGGATGGATTCGGCTTCGGTAACAAAGGAGCCGATGATTCGGATGAGAACTAAGGCGGAAGAGGAGTCGAGTGCGCGACTCCATTAAAAATACGCACAACCTTGTAAAGTTTGTAAGTTTTTGTTTTTGTTTTGTACATGCGGGCGGGGCAAAGAACCAAAATGGTGAATTTTAAAACGGGAACGGTTTAAAAGACTATCTCTAACTTTTTGCATTGAGGACAATGCAATGCTTAAAGTGTGGGAGGGGGTCAAGGTTTTTATTCCCTAAAATGTTTTGTAAAAAGGAAACGAGAAAAACGGAAGTTTCGTGCGAAAATATGGCGAAAATTGAAAAAATTAAAAACTGAAAAATGCTGATTGATGGCGTAAATTACGCCATCCTGGGCGTAATTTACGCCTTTGTTATGTTAAAATTCAGTCACAAGTTGAGGTGGAGGCGTAAAATTACGCCTACTTTTTACGCCCAAAATTACAAAGGCGTAATTTACGCCAGTACCGGCGTAATTTACGCCTGACCAAAAATTCAGGTGCCGTTTTTTTTAGTTTAAATTGGGTGAGAATTTTTTTTTTTATTTAAAACCCACGACTTAGGCAGTCACACACGAACACACACACTTCCAAACCCTAATTTTCTTCATCTAAACAACAAATCTAAGCTTGAATCATCACCAATTCGTTATAACACCTTAATTAAACATCTAAATCATTCTCAAATCATTCAAATTGGGTTTAATTGGTGTTCTTGGGTAAAAATCAAGTTTGGGGGTTTTGGTTGGCAAGTTCAATTCTTCAAGTAATCGGTCAATTCGTGTGTTCTAATCATCAAGGTAATCATTATTCTTGTGTTTTTCATTGTTTTTCATTGTTAATTCAAGGTTTTTGTTATGTTCATGTTTATGTGCTAGGGTTAGGCCGAATTAAACATGTTTATGTATTGTTTTTGTTCTAGCTTGTGTTATTTGTGCTTAAATATGTCAATGTAGTTTGTGTGCATGATTAATTTGAAGGTTAGGGTTAAAACTTGTTAATTGCTTCCAAGTAGTTGACTAGGGTTGACTTTGACCAAGAATTGATAATGTTAGTGATTTGAGTTGTGTGTTTCTAAGTGTCAAGTGATGTTTGTTAAGTGTCAATGTGATAATGTTCGGGAACTAAGTTCATAGTTTTTGTTAAATTGATGATTACCATGAGTATGTGATTGATACTTGAGCAAAGGAGTTGACTAGTGTAAATGTTAAGATGAAACATGTTGAAATAAGTGTTTGTGGTTGAATTAAGTAGGCAAGGTTGATATGTTAGTACATGAGATTAGGAATGACATATATTGCTTGTGGTTTTCATGTGATATTTTGAGCAATAACATGGGTAGTGTTTTGTTAAATACTAACAAGTTTGTTGAGTTATGTACTTGCAGAAAATGTTGAAAGGACTTAAAAGAGTGCGTGGTAGTAACCAAACTTGGGCACAGAAATGGGAAGACAAGAAATGGTTAAGCGAGTTGCCTTATGAGGTGCAGGTTAAGTTATATGCTGAGAAAAAGGAGCAAATTTTAAGGAATGCCTTTTGTGAAAGGTTTATCACCTCCAGTGAGTGGAGGAAATACGGGGTGTTTAAAGTGTTTGTCGATTGGGGTTGGAGTGCTATGCTCCAACCGGTTCAATGTGGGTTCCCGCAAGCACCACTAGGGATTTCTTGGGAGATGACTTTTTCCAATCAAGTGTTTCAATGGATGTCCACCTTGAAATGGATTCCCGGGGACAATTTTCCGGCAACGTTAATCTTGGAAGGCAAAGTGGGTAACACAGTGGTTCCGCTTACCATGGAGACTTTCAATGAGCTTGCCCATCCCGACATTCGGTATGATTCGGGTATTCTTATTCAGGGAAAAGATGCATATGATTACCCTACTGAGAAACAGTTGTTTGAGGTTCCCGCTGATCAATATGCTCGTGTATTAAGGACATTGTTTCATGTTGACCGACCTGACATTGAAAATTTTGAGTTAGAAAGAAGCAAGTTAAGAATCATTCCAAAGTTGTTGTCAACCGTGATGCATTACAACATTTATCAACGCAAAAGTGATCTTCTTCATGTTCGAACTTATGAGTTACCGTTGTTGTATGCTATGGTGACCAATTCGATGGTGCCTTCTTCTCGGTTGGTTATGATGACGTGGATATGGGAATGTCGACAGCAACTTAAGCAAAGGGCGGTGATCCCTTATATGAGATTCTTATCGTTTTTCTTGTGGAGAAAGGGAGCACTTTCTAATCACCCTAGGGGTACTAAGGAAACAATGATGTATGTTAAAGAGAATGTGGCGGGGTTACAGTTTATGAGAGAAGGAGCGGGTTATGTGATTGAGAATCCGGCTTATTTGGAAAGGTATAGATATGAGGTTAATGATGATAATCTTCCACCGGAGGAAGAAGAGTATGCTTCGGAGGATTCAGATGAGCGGATCAGGCGACAGGCGGTTGAGTTAGAAGACAGGGAGGATCCGGATTTTGACCCTCATGGTGAGGGCTCGAGTAGAGGCAGGCGTTTTATTCAGGTTGATGAACGAGAGTGGGCAAGAATGGAGGAACAGTAGGGTACCCTCATGGATTTGATGAGAGCTCACATTTTTATGACTGAGCGCTATCAACAGGAGGTGTTTGAGAGTGATAACCGGAGGCGACAGTATGATGATTTGGTGCATAATCGGCCCGTTACACCATATTATGAGCCGATTGATTACACTACTTATGCCTCGGGATCTACACCCGGGATGGGATATGTGGCCCCACCGGCACCTTCTATTGCACCACCTTTGTTTTATCAGCAGCCTACACCATTGCCATCAGAGATGGAGAGAGTTCGGGAAGAAGGGAGAAAGTCGGTGTATGACATGGCACCGTTGGCGAAGAGTATGTTTGAGAGTATTTTTGGTCCCGATACCCGAATGGAATGAGCCTCTCTGATTTTATCAGGTCCTGTGCTCCGTCTGTAATAAACATGTACACTTTACTTTTCTTTTATTTTTCTTTTATTTGTATTTTTACTTTTATTATTTTTATTTTTAGTAGTTAAATGAACTTTGTGGGTATGTTCGCTATAAGCCCTCACGAGACAAAACTCGTCCACCCGAGCTATCGGGTGGTTTAAAGCGGGATCCCTCCGTAAACGGGCTAGTTAGTTTTTACTTTTTCTTTTGTTTTTGTTTTGTGAGAATAAAAATTGGATGGAAGGAAACATGTTGTGAGATGAAATGGGAGATTGGTGTCATTGTGAGCCGAGTGGTATTTTGGGAAGTTGCTTTGTAATCACCGGGTAATATTGTTCTTTTTCTTTCTCCTTGTCTAATTTCCTCACTTAAGCTAACATAACTTTTTAACATGCGTACGAGGACGTAGCATGATTTAAGTGTGGGGGGGAGGAAGGAAACTTGCACATTTGGCTTAGCTTGAAAATGTTTGTTGTTTAAAGATTTATATCTTAAATGGTTTTAAATGGCCTAGGTGGTAAAAAAATTTGAAAAATTTTAATTTCAAGGCTATAATCAAGATGTTGACCCATGAGAGTAACCTTAGTGATTAGGGATTTAATTTGAAATTTCTTTGAAGTTTTGGTTTTGGCCGGGGAGGAATGATAGTTTTAGGCATTTGACCTTGTTGACTTTGACTAGTAACTTTAAGGAAATACACTCTTATGGGAAATGAAAAGATTGAAAAGAAAAAGAAAGAAAAGATCCCCAAAGTTGTATGCTAGGTAACATGGATGATAAAGAAACACGTTAGGAGTTTTCTTTTTGAACCAATTCTTTTTATTTTTGCAGCCAGTCTACCCAGGTCATTAGTACACAAATTGTGTGCTAGAATCAATTAGTGACCATTAGCAGCCTAAACCTTTAGAAAAGTGATATAAAAAAAAAGAAGCAAACCAACTTCCCATTCCTACCCTTATTTTTGGTTATTGATGTTGAATTAATCTTACTTTATCTTGTTTAGATTTGGTAACGCTAGGTGACAATGCAACTCATTTTTACTAAGATGTAATTAGGTTAAACTAGCATGACAAGCACAACTAGCTATTATGTTACATTGTTTGTGGCTTTTTGATCAGTTTGACTCAAAGTGGTCTCCGGGGTTCCACAATGGAGTCCACGATTTACTCACTAGTATAAAGTGTATAACAATGATGACAGTCACCAATGCAACACTTGTAGAGTTTACTCTTCCCTAAGCAAAGGTCGAAAGGAGGTACTTTATATCACAAGCTTTGACAATGATATTCACCACACCCAACACCCATTATCCACGTTACATATATATATATATATATATATATATATATATATATATATATATATATATATATATATATATATATATATATATATATATATATATATATATATATCATTGTCATCATCTCCGCATAGTTACCATTACATCCCAAATGTTCTCAATGTTTCATATGTTATGAGCTAGTTCATTAAGTTAGTGATTATTGTGAAAAAAAAAAAAAAAAAAAAAATTTATGGAAAGGAGGAAGTGAAAGAGACGAATCTGAAAATTATATGCCAAAAATTGTGAAACGATTGCTCAAAAGCATGGACCACTGAGGCATAGAAAAAAAAAATGAATAAAAAGAGAGTAGAAGAAGAGTATGCCAAAAATTGTGAAACGAGTGCCTTATAAAGCATGGACCACTGAGGCATAAGATTCGGTCTCGATGAAATGTCAAGTAAGAATGTAAATCTCCTTTTAGCCTACACCTTCCATGAATGCCTCGCACAAATGGGCAATGTAACCACTAACCACTTCACCGAGCTTGTGATATGGGGTATTTCCAATTAGACTTAGGGGGTTCATTGGTGTCGGGACTTAGAAGGTATGCACTTAGTACTAGTGTAGACAAGGGCATGAGTTTGGCTAATTGAGAAGTTAAGGAGGACAAAAACACAAACATGTGCACAATTCTAGTTATAATTGACATTCCGGTTTAATTTAATTTATCTTAGTACGAATGAGGGTCACGTTAAAATTTCTAAACTTTATAAAGTTTGCTTGGTTCAACATTCGTAACCGTTTTACACCATTTTTTATTTGAGTCATGACCAACCCAATGAAATTAATCCGGATTTAATTTAACCCATGTTGTGTTTCTTTTGACATGTTACTTAGATACATTTATTTTGATCTTAAAAAGAATAAGTGCGGATTATGAAAGTTGTAAGATTAATTGTTTGATTTAGTGCTAAGCTTTGACCCATATGATGATTTAAGGAAAATGTTTGAGGATTATGAGGATATGATTGATGGAGGAATAGTGAAAATAAGGAAATGATTTGTGATAAAAGAAGTTATGATTGAAGGTTTTGAAAGATAAAAGTTATTTGCGGTTTTGAGTGATTAACCCATTTCGTATGAACATCTTGACTTATGGTTAATTTCGCTTGTGAAAAATTGTTTGATTTAATGCCACCTAGGTGTTATTGTTTTGTAGCGAAAAACAGATTTGCTTGAGGACAAGCAAAAGCCAAGTGTGGGGGATTTGATCGTTCCTTAATTGTCACGATTATTTCTAATTAATTACGCGAAATTAACGTTACGCAAGTAAACAAGGAGATACTTTTATGAGGATTTGTATGTTTACAGGTATTAAAGACATTGGGGCGAAAAACGGTGCAAAAATGGTGATTTAAGTGAAAGATAGTGAAGATGGATGTGATTTGGAAAAACAAAAAGGATCTCCAGGATTAACAAAGGCGTAATTTACGCCATCCTGGGCGTAAATTACGCCAACACTCAGATACGAATCAGAATTTTAGTGATTTGGGGGCGTAAAAATACGCTGGCCAGAAAAAGCAAAGGCGTAAATTACGCCTGACCCGGCGTAATTTACGCCAGTACAAAAAATCTAGTGCCGGGAAATACGAAACTTAGCTTTTGGATAAGATTTCTTAACCCCTATTTAAGGAGATCATTAGGGTTACGAATTCTACACTTTTTCTACCAGTTTTGCAGCAGAGAACACCTACAAACACCAAAAATCATCAATCAATTCACCATTCGTTCAAGATTCAAGTCAAGATCAAGGTCCAGATCATCATGCAAACATCAAGGATTTTGTGGATTCTCACCACCATCATGCTTGGCTAGTTTCTTTAACTTTATTCCTTCCATGAACAATTAATACATGTATTTACTCATTCAAGTTTGTGTGATTTATGATATTATGAAACTTCAGTCTGTTGAATTGTAATGTTATGAATCGATTATTTGTTGATCAATGCAAGTTTGTTGATTGTGATTGTTGCAAGTTGAATCATAGTGACTTAACATTTTGTGCTGAATCCACTTAGTGTTAAATTAGATTAGGGATAAAGACAAGGTGTTTAGGTTGCATGATTCAATCTCAAAATAGTTAGAGTTAATAAACTTAAGAAGATCTTGTCTATGAGACTTGTTTAACAAATAATGAGCACAATACTTGTTTGAGTTGAATGCATATTAGATTGGGATTGTGAAGGAATAAAGGTTTTTAATCCATTGCTTACAACTTTTCGTTTAATTCGCTGTTTAGCTACTTAAGTTACATTTTAGCAAATTCTCTAGTTTTTAATATAGTTAAGTTAGTTAATCAAACCATAAACTCTGGAAATTGCTTGCTTGTTAACCATAACTTCCCGTGGAACGAATCCTGCTTACCCTAGCTAAGTTAGAGTAATTAGGCTATTTTTGACCGGCCCTTCGACACCGATCACTCCCGAGTTGAATGAATGGTTTTGTATTTTGGCACCGGTTGTCCTATATTTTATATACATGTGTTCAGCCGTGGGGGAGTAAATACCGGCACAGAGGTTCTATATTTTGAAGGCACATGTATTCAGCCGTGGGGTGTAAGACCGGCACAGATGGTTACTATTATATTTTGGAATCCTCACCAGGTGTTCTTCATATGAATGATATTTTGTTTGTGCAGTTGGAATGGGACTTCTGCACGAGTTTATTATACTTAAAGTCTTGTGGTCTATTAAAATGATGAAAATGAAATGTTTACTATAAACTAATGAACTCACCAACCTTTTGGTTGACACTTTTTAAGCATGTTTATTCTCAGGTTTGAAAGAAATCTTCCGCTATGCATTAGCTCATTTTAAGGATATTACTTGGAGTCATTCATTACATATTTCAAAAGACGTTGCATTCGAGTCGTTGAAGTTCATTAGAGATTAATATTAAGTAAATGACGGATTAGGTCATTTATAGTTTGGATATTATGAAATGGTATGCATACTTGTTAACTTTTGGATGTAAAGGAAAGTTTGTCTTTTAAAACGAATGCAATGTTTGTAAAATGTATCATTTAGAGGTCAAGTACCTCGCGATGTAATCATATGTTATTGTATTCGTCCCAATGGATTGGGTCGGGTCGTCTCAGTTTCAAACCTTCTCTTTTTTTCTGAGCTTTACCAACACACTGTACTTCATCATCAAACTTTTGACTGTTAAAGTCATTTACAGTTTTTGCTGCTTCATCAGCATTCTCAAGGTTAATGAATCTGAATCATTGATTATCAATCTGAGGTGTTTTCAAGAATTTTAAGCGTTGATCGCAGGATGTAACCGTCAATGGATCTAACGGTTGACGAAGAAATGTTGTAAATTTCAAAAGTAATGAATGATAGTTTCGGTGGTTTGATGTGATAATTCATCACAGAATATGAATGAATACAATTCATGAGAATCGGAATTGAAAAATGTACAGTGTAACATATTAATGTGAGATATAAATATTTCTAGGGTATTACCTACCCGTTAAAATATTTTCACAATTAACAGTTTGTACAAAAGAGTTTTAATTACAGTCTTTATGAAAATATACGTACATATATATTTTCCTTCAGATGTAATCATGGATTTAATGAGTTAATATAATATTAAACTCATTTGATTTATGGTTGGAACGAGAATGAAAAAATTTATTATTGTTCCAAACTATATATATATATATAAAGTATACATATATAATTCTTTAGGAAGAATGAGTCAATATACCTTAACTCATTATAACTAATATTCCTTGGTATTTATGGGGCGTATGATGTTGATATCCGAGATACTGAGTGTGATGTGGGTTGTAGATGTTGTTGTTGGTGAAGCTGATGTTGTTGGTGGTGATGCTGATGGTACTGGTGGTGCTGGTTATGCTGCTGGTGTTGCTTATGGTACTTGGTTAGTAGGTGTGAGCCTAGCTTCCAAATCGTGCACTGTTTCCTCTAGGGTTTCTACTTTATGCTCGAGTCTATGGATTTGTTCTACCCATTTCTCTATAAGGTTTGTCAATTCTTGATATTTAGTTCGAAGTCTTCTAACTTCTTCTAATAATCCTATCTGATTAGAATTCGGGAGTAGAGGACGAATACCGTCGTTGGTTACATCGAGTCGACCTTCGAGGCGGAAAATCCTTGCGAAAAGAGTGAAAACGGTATTGCGAACAGGTTCGCCGGTAAGCGGATCGAGTACTCCGACGTTTGGTGGTAAGTTTGGCTCGTGATAAGGAGTACCTTCTTCATTTCTCCATAGGGTGAGTATTTTGCGAACCCATCCCCATTTTCTAAAGAAATCACGGTAATTAATCGGTGGGTGTGCTCCTGTCACGCTATCTTCGGAGCTAGAAGAACTTGAGGAATTAGGTGAGAAATCCATATTATGTGTTTGGAATAGGGTTTGATATGAAATGGGTGTTGAATATTGAATGATATATTCGTCTCCTTGAATATGTATATATAGCAGAAAGATTTCCGTAATTTACGGAGGAAATTTAGGAAAAGTGTTAGACAAGGTCTATTTGGAATAGATATGCTAAGATATGATTTGTCTATACTCCAATAATGGCAGTATGACGTGTCGAGATTATAAAATGGTAAGTATGGAATCTAATAATTTTTCGATTAAAGACTTTCAATTCGTATACTGTGATAACCCAATGACATTTCCCGGTTCGCAAACCGATGCATAAAGGCATAAGGCATATAGGTACGTGATATAACAGGGAGTTATATACGTTTGAGTATGAATTATAGGAGTTTCAAAAATCTTGGATAATATTTCATGTAATACATATGTAATACACAAAACCAGGATAGATGACTAAGTGAGTTGTTCTTAATAAGTTCACCACTTATTAAGTGCGTAAGTGACTAAGTGTTGTATGATCACTATAGTCAGGTTTGATTTTGTGCACCATACCCAAACATCTATGCCACCGCCGAGTCACTTGAATGATCAATTGTTACCGGTTGGCCCAGGAATTCTCGACCAAAATCTAAGTTTGGCATTCGAAATCCACAAGCGTCCCATAGTGGTACCAAGGATCACCCTAGGCCTTAAGTAGCGTTGACGTTTGAGTAATTTCACATTATCGTGTATGTTATAATCCTAAGATTTAAGTATAGTTTCTAAGATATAGTGTATCATTTATCAATTAAAGGCAACAATTAAAGGCACTATGGTCAAGGAAAGTTGTAGTCCTACATTGCTAAGGTACCTAATTGTATAAGGCACACATAAAATGCAATCCTGGTTCTCTACAACAGCCTGGTTTGCTCTGATACCACTCTGTCACACCCCCAGTTAGGGCCTGGGTGAAATGTGACTTAATATCAAAATATACCAGCATATTATAATAGTGAGAACAATACTAAATGAGAAAATGAACTTTATTGAGTGTGCAGCGGAAAATAAATTGTCGTTACCATGGAATAAAGTAAATGTTTAAATGCAGTAGTAATAAATGCAATATCTCTTGATCCTATTTCCAAGTAGCATCATATAAGCAGTAAGTAAGAAAGCTTGATCAGTCAGCACCTGAGACAAAACATGCTAAAGTGTCAACCAAAAGGTTGAGTGAAGTTCATAGGTTTAACAAAAGTAGTTATTGTTGTTTTTAGACCACAAGATTTAGTTTGTAAAGTTGATCTCGCAAGATCAAAAGAAATAGTTATGCCAATTCGTGATATTTAAACTAAACGATAGTATGCCCCATGACAAGAAAGTTCTACTTGTCGGTTTAATTTCATTACCAAGCAATACAATGATAACGTCAAATGTATCGGGGACGTTACTCCCGATAGGCCTACCCCCAATAATTAAGTTTGCAATCAACGAGCAATTAAAAATATCACTGTAGGGACTTAGTCGGACATAGCCGGGTATAGCATAGTTTTAACAGTTGGTACTTGTGTCTAAATTGTAAAAAATAAAAACAGCATGTGTCTCACCCCAATAAAAGTAAGTAAGTTGTGCACAATAAAGAGTGGGGCTATGAATTCACCTTAAATAGCAGTTGAAGTATTCCAAGCAAGAAAGGAAAGTAAAGCAAGTAAGTGATCGGGATATCAACTAGAAGTAGTTCTTTAAGAGTGAAATGAGAGATTAAGGTGTAAGTTTGAAATGAGAAATGTATGTGGTATTTATAGTTGAAAATGTTAGGTAAAAATAAAATAAAATAAAATAAGTAAATCTTAAAAGTTAAAATAAGAAAAAGTAGTTTGTATTTTTATTAAAAGTAAAATCTTAAAAGTTAAAATATGAAAAAGTAGTTTGTATTTTTATTAAAAGTAAAATCTTAAAAGTTAAAATATGAAAAAGTAATTTGTATTTTTATTAAAAGTAAAATCTTAAAAGTTAAAATATGAAAAAGTAGTTTGTATTTTTATAAAAAGTAAATCTTAAAAGTTAAAATATGAAAAAGTAGTTTGTATTTTTATTAAAATTAAATCTTAAAAGTTAAAATAAGAAAAAGTAGTTTGTATTTTTATTAAAAGTAAAATCTTAAAAGTTAAAATATGAAAAAGTAGTTTGTATTTTTATTAAAAGTAAAATCTTAAAAGTTAAAATATGAAAAAGTAGTTTGTATTTTTATTAAAAGTAAAATCTTAAAAGTTAAAATATGAAAAAGTAGTTTGTATTTTTATTAAAAGTAAAATCTTAAAAGTTAAAATATGAAAAAGTAGTTTGTATTTTTATAAAAAGTAAAATCTTAAAAGTTAAAATATGAAAAAGTAGTTTGTATTTTTATAAAAAGTAAAATCTTAAAAGTTAAAATATGAAAAAGTAGTTTGTATTTTTATTAAAAGTAAAATCTTAAAAGTTAAAATATGAAAAAGTAGTTTGTATTTTTATTAAAAGTAAAATCTTAAAAGTTAAAATATGAAAAAGTAGTTTGTATTTTTATTAAAAGTAAAATTTTAAAAGTTAAAATATGAAAAAGTAGTTTGTATTTTTATTAAAAGTAAAATCTTAAAAGTTAAAATATGAAAAAGTAGTTTGTATTTTTATTAAAGGTAAAATCTTAAAAGTTAAAATATGAAAAAGTAGTTTGTATTTTTATTAAAAGTAAAATCTTAAAAGTTAAAATATGAAAAAGTAGTTTGTATTTTTATTAAAAGTAAAATCTTAAAAGTTAAAATATGAAAAAGTAGTTTGTATTTTTATTAAAAGTAAAATCTTAAAAGTTAAAATATGAAAAAGTAGTTTGTATTTTTACTAAAAGTAAATCTTAAAAGTTAAAATATGAAAAAGTAGTTTGTATTTTTATTAAAAGTAAATCTTAAAAGTTAAAATAAGAAAAAGTAGTTTGTATTTTTATTAAAAGTAAAATCTTAAAAGTTAAAATAAGAAATTTGGTTTTTAGTGAAAATATCTAAGATAAGTTAAAATATATTATGTCATGAATGACATATTACACAAATAATTGAAGATTTATATTGGTATATACCAATAGTAAATACTTCTAGAAGCTGTGTATAGTACGAGTATAATACGGGTATAAAATATATAAAGATGTTTCATGAATCATATATAATAACAAAGATGTCATTTTCCATGATAAAAGGTTGAAAATGATGTTTTCCTACTAGTATATTTCAATAGTAAATACATCTTAATACAATACATATATATTTATTTTAACTTAGAAGTTATAACGTCGTTAAGCTTTATATATATATATATATCGTTTCGAAGTCCTTAAATTAGTAGTCTCATTTTATGTATTTAATCCATTGTTAATATATTTAATGAGATACTTAATTATCATATATTCAAGATAGATATAATCCATATATATCCGTATATATACATAAGTATATAATTAATACAAGTTATGATGTTCGTGAATCGTCGGACAAATGGATGGTCAATGGTTAACTGATTACATGAATATAGTTTCAAACTTTTCAAGACTCAACATTACAGATTTTGCTTATCGTATCGGAAACATATAAAGATTAAGGTTTAAATTTGGTCGGAAATTTCCGGGTCATTACACCACAAGAACCACAATCTGAACAAGATAAGGAAAAAGAACCGGTAGTTGAAAAGGTTAATGAAGATAACACAGTTAAGGCAAAACCTTATGTTAAACCATACCAACCACCGCTTCCTTACCCGAGTAAAATGAGAAAAGAAAGACTTGAAGCCGAGCAATCCAAATTGTTGGATATGTTTAAACAAATAAATGTAAATCTTCCTTTCATTGATGTGATTTCAGGAATGCCAAGGTATGCTAAATTCTTGAAAGATCTAATCACAAATAGAAAGAAAATGGAAGAACTCTCGGCTGTTACTATGAATGCTAATTGTTCAGCAGTGCTGTTAAATAAGATACCCGAAAAACTCTCTGATCCAGGGAGTTTCACAATTCCATGTTTTCTGGGTAGTCTTAGTTCAATAGAAGCATTGGCAGACTTAGGTGCTAGTATAAACTTAATGTCGTATTCACTATACGCTAAACTAGACCTTGGAGAATTGAAACCAACAAGAATAAGCATACAACTAGCCGATCGATCAGTAAAATATCCTAGAGGGATAATGGAGAACATGCTAGTTAAAGTTGGTAATTTAGTATTTCTAGTAGATTTTGTTGTTCTGGACATGGAAGAAGATTCTCGAGTACCTCTCATATTAGGAAGACCATTCTTAAACACGGCTAAAGCCATAATAGACGTGTTCGGCAAGAAATTGACCCTAAGTATAGAGGACGAGAGTGTTACTTTTTCAGTTGATAGAGCCATGCAACAACCGCAATCTGCAGATGATACATGTTATTATATTCAAACTGTAGATTCACATGCAGAATTGTTAGAAGAATTCCCAGAATTACAAGGAACGGGAGAATGTTCTGTAGGAGAAGGAACTGAACCAATTGATGAAGCTGAAATGTTAGCTACACTTATGGATAATGGGTACGAACCAACAACAGAAGAACTTCAAATGCTAAAAGAGGAAGACCGATATCGATACAAATCATCGATAGAAGAACCGCCGACATTAGAGTTAAAGCCACTTCCAACTCATTTGGAATACGCTTATTTACATGGTGAATCTGAATTACCTGTAATAATATCGTCTTCTCTCACAAACGATGAAAAATCTCGACTCATTTCTGTGCTAAAATGTAACGACCCGGATTTTTCCGATCGTTTTACACTTATAAGATTAATATTTACATAAATTAAACCTTACCAACATGATAAGCAATCTAAATTGTTGAGAATTATGATTTTGAAAAGAGTTTTACATAACGTTTGACCGTCCAATTTGACCGATGATATCACGAACTATATAACATACGATAATTATACGTTTGTATAACATACGATAATTATACGTTTGTATAACATACGATAATTATACGTTTGTATATATATATGTATTTATTTATATTTAACATAATCTAAGGATGTTTAACATCTCATTGTGTACTAATAACAATAAGTTATAAGTATATTTTGAAACTACTAACTTAAGTTTTCAAAACGATAACTATACGTAATGTTTTTCGACGTAAATACTTATAACCTATAATACTTATACATGCATCGTATAGATATGTATTTTATCACTTTTAAAGGGCTTACATACATAAAACAATATAAGTACATTTACAAAAGATTGCTATATTTGAATCCTCGTTTCGTTTTCTCAAAAATTTCTATACGTACACCTAGGGTATAGGTACCCGTATCATACCCATCTTCTAGATGTATTTACTATTGGTATATACACATCAAATTAACCTTTTTAATCAGCTCTTGTTCATGCCCTCAAGGAGAGGTAATTAGAATTGGAAGCTAGCATAGATTTTTATACAAAATAACAAAATTAGGAATCTTTTCTTTCTTTATAAACTAAAAACGTTTTTATGAATGAACACCATTTCTTCACCCCATTTTCTCATACTTACACTCCCATTTCTCTCTCAAAATACTCTTAACTTCATACTTGATCATCTCCAAGCATTTTCCCCATCATTTAGCTTCAAAAACAACACTTAAACCTCATAAGAAAACCTTTCCAAAAACACTTAAAAAATCCTTCCAAACTTACACGTTTACTTCCAACCTTTGATCCAACTCCACCACTCTTTTGGTTCTCGGATTTTACTCATATTTTACAGCAACCTTGTCCAAGTAACTTGAGGTAGTGACCTTGTTCATAATTTTATTCGATTCAAATTTATATAGCCATCTTATTTTGTGATATAAAATTTTAACAATAACAATAAAATTTTAACATAGTTTGAATGATTTCAAACTTGTTCGCAAACTAAATAGATCCTTCTAACTTAACTTTTAAAATACTTCAAGACCTGTAATATATCATAATGATATGCTAACTTAACAAGATACAACTTGTTTTTGCAAAGAATAACTTAAAATTGAATCTACGGTGTCGGAGTGTAACCGGGGGCTGTTTTGGGTTGGATAATTAAAAACCATCTTGCACTTTGAATTAGAAGTTCATGTTCTGGAAAAATGATATTTATTATAAATATGTTAACACATAAAAATTTCATGGTTTAATTCAAAGTATAAGTATTTTTAGAAAAATGATCATTAAATGATGTTTTTGTGACAAAAATGATTACTTCCATAAGATTCACCTAGAGTTTGGACTATAACCTGTGATCCTGAATATAAACCATGGTATTTACAGTTCATATTCTTAAATTTTGACTCGATCCAAGGAGATTGCAAGTTGAATCAACAAAAACGTAGTTGTAACGAAGAAACTACGACTAAAATAAGATCGGGTGTCCAAAGCTTGTTTAACAACGAAAATAATTGGAGAAAAATTAAATAAATCATATCTTTTCTAATTAATATGATATTTCATATATATTTACTCATGATTTAATTTTATATATTTCAGGACCACCCGTAAACAACACGAGAAGATTAATCATAAGACCTCATGTACGTACGCAACACGTCATTTGACAACACCGATACTTTATGTACGCAACACGTCATTTGACAACACGGTACCGTGGGTCAAGATTAATTCCGATCAACATGAATACGATGGGGTCTTTATTTATTTCAATAACATCTAATTGTGGACTACTAACATCAGACTGCTAACTACGGACTAAGGAATTATAAAAAGTATTAAAAGTATATATATGAAACGTTTATTTCTTAAAAAGAAAATATATTGATATATTACATATGGTTAGGTTCGTGATATCAATCGGAGACCAAGTCGTGTTATTTTCTTCAAGACCAAAGTGAGTATATAGTCCCACTTTTAAACTCTAAATATTTCGGGATGAGAATACATGCATTTTATGATTTACGTTATAGACACAAGTGACTAAAAATATATATTCTACGTTGAGTTGTACCACTGGCATATTTCCCTGTAGCTTGGTAACTACTATTTACATGTGGTATTGTAAACGCGAATCCTGTTGATAGATCGATCGGGCCTGACAACCCCAACCGGACTGGACGACCAGTATTTAACGGTTGCACAGTACTTCGTTTCGTTACTACACTTGGTACGGTGTAGGGAGATTCCATAATAAAGGGAATATGCGACGTTGATGAAATGTTAAGTATGGTTACCAAGTGCTCAACAACTTAGAATATTTTTATTAAAATGTTTACATATGAAATCTTGTGGTCTATATTTATATCGCTGCCGGCATTAAACCTATATATCACCAACTTTATGTTGACGTTTTAAGCATGTCTATTCTCAGGTGATAACTAAAAGCTTCCGCTGCATCATGTTGAACTTAAGCAAGATTTGGAGTTCGCATATTTGTGTCAAAAATAAAACTGCATATCGGAAGATTTGTAATGTATAATATGTTGGAAATCGTGTTGTCATTATTACATGTAAAGTTTGTAAGGCTAAGATTATCGCTAGGCGGTAATCAGAATTATGTTGTTTAAACCTTGGTTTTTAAATAAAAGTTATGGTTTGTATTGTAAAAACGAATGCAGTTTTTGAAAAATGTCGCATATAGAGGTCAATACCTCGCAATGAAATCATATGTTATTGTATTCGTCCTTATGGTTAAGGTCGGGTCGTCTCATGTGGTATCAGAGCGGTGGTCTTAGCGAACCAGGTTTACATTAGTGTGTCTAATTGATAAGTCGTTAGGATGCATTAGTAAGTCTGGACTTTGACCGTGTCGGGTTTTGAAAACTATTGCTTATCATTGTTGGTTAAAAATTGATATGTAAATATTATGAGATACTAACTTGCTAGTTGTTGTGTGATAGATGTCCGGCTCAGAACTTATTATTATATTCAGCGACTCCGAACCTGATTCCCCATATGGTATTACAGTCATTAATCCATCCGATGACGAAAACGACACCTTTGGGGAAGACACAATATCCGGATGAACCAACTATAGAGGAACCGGAAAGTGAACCGGAGGAGGAAGAAAAACATGAAATTACAAAAGATGAGATCAAACTAGGAAAGAAACGAAAGGCTAATGAATTAGAAAATCCAAATCCCGAGATTAGTGAGGATGTTGTGGCACCAACTCCACTGGACACTACCACCCCTATCCCCGCTATTCCTATTAGTGCTATCCCGGCATCTAGTTCTTCGGCCCCTCAGCCAAAATGTAGGGAGACAGCTAGGATTCGCGTTGGGGGATTCCCTGAACATAAACGTTTTGGGATATAGGCTGAATGATGCACTGTTGTTTAAAAACCATGGGATCAAATAACGTTTTGTATAATATTACTAGTGTGGTTTGCTTAATGTTTGATGTAAGATAAGCTTATGTAAAATAGTGGAGTGTGAAATGAAATAATTTTCCATGGTTGAGTATTATTTGGATGGTAGTAATTGATTTCCGTACTAAGCTATTAAGTATGAACTTTAACGGGTAGGTACTACCCCAGATATAATTATAAAACGCTAATAAGAAGAAAAGGCTTTTATAATAATAACTGGTTCATATTATTAATAAGTTGCGATGTACCGTAATTACATACTACATCTGAAATATTCCATGTGAATAATTATTTTTTTTCATTCTTATAGAAGAAAATGGCGCGAGTGAACCGAATGACGGAACAAGAAGTCGAGGAACTCATAAATCAACGAGTTAACGACAGAATGTTATGGGTCGAGGCTGCAAGAGCTGCTGCAGTTAACCCAAATCCTCGTGTAGGATGCACTTACAAGACTTTTCAAGGATGCAAGCCTTCATCATTCAGTGGAACAGAAGGACCAATCGGTTTAACTCGGTGGATCGAAAAGATGGAGACTGTGTTTAAAATCAGTGGTTGTGTTGAGAAGGACATGACCAAATATGCATCGTGCACTTTACAAGATAGTGCACTCACGTGGTGGAAAAACTATGTGAAGGCTGTAGGAGGAGATGTAGCTTATGGTACTCCATGGGAAGAATTCAAAACAATGCTAATCAACGAGTATTGTCCAAGAAATGAACTTAGGAAATTGGAAGCTGAATTACGAAGTTTGAAAGTTATTGGTACTGAACTCACCAATTACAATCAGAGATTCATGGAATTAGCCTTGCTATGTACCGAATTGATACCAACCGAAGAACGGAAGATTGAATTGTACAAGGATGGGTTGCCCAAAAATGTCAAGGCAAATGTTACAGCATCGAAACCTAAGACAATTCATGAGGCCATCACCATGGCAAACGAACTTATGGACCAGATTATTCTGGATAAGAACACCGATGTCAAGACATCGGAAAACAAAAGAAAGTGGGAAGGTAATCGTGATCGAGGTTACCATCAACAATCCAACAAGAAACCAGAAATTGTACAAGGTGCGGGTAGTGGGACAGGCGCAGGATACATAGGACGACAACCTTATTGTAATAGGTGTTATAAACATCACTCAGGCTATTGCAATATTGTGTGTGACAAATGCCACCGAAGGGGTCATCACACTAAGGATTGTAGGGTTCCTGTCGCAAGAAATACCAAAACTCCTGCCACCAATGCAAATGGAACTGCGTTAGGCCCGGTTATTTGTTTTGGGTGTGGAAAACCAGGACAATTAAGACTTATTGCCCGAATGCAGAAATGAAGAATGAACCTGCTCGTGGAAGGGTGTTTAATATCAATACCAGAGAGGCACGAGAAGACCCGAAGTTGGTTACGGGTACATTTTCTGTTAATATTTTATCAGCATCTATTATATTCGATACCGGTGCCGATAAAAGTTACATGAATAAAGACTTTTACACTAAGTTAAATTGCTCATCATTACCCTTGGATTCCATGTATTTAATTGAATTAGTTAATGGTAAGTTATTAAGAGCCGATAAAATCTGTCATGATTGTAAGATAGAGATAGTCGGAGAAACATTTAAGATTGATTTGATACCTGTTGAATTAGGAAGTTTTGATATAATTATTAGCATGGACTGGATGTCCAAAGTAGGAGTCGAAGTGGTGTGTGATGAAAAGGCAATTCGCATTCCCCGAAAAGATAAATCAATGATAATGATTTACGGAGATAAAGGTAACTCGAACCTAAATCTCATTAGCTGTTTGAAAGCCCGAAAGTGCTTAGAAAAGGGATGTTATGCCATCCCAGCACATGTAAAGAAAGTTGAAGAGAAGGAGAAGAATATTAACGATGTAAATATAGTAAGAGACTTTCCCGATGTATTTACGGAAGAATTACCGGGACTACCTCCTTTTAGGTCTGTAGAGTTTCAAATAGATCTTGTACCAGGTGCTGCACCGGTTGCTCGTGCTCCATATAGACTTGCACCGTCTGAGTTAAAAGAACTTCAGAGTCAGTTAAAAGAATTACTGGATCGTGGATTCATACGACCAAGTACTTCACCGTGGGGAGCTCCAATTTTATTTGTTAAAAAGAAAGATGGATCTTTTAGGATGTGTATAGATTATTGTGAATTAAATAAGTTAACTATCAAGAATCGGTATCCATTACCGAGAATTGACGACTTATTTGATCAATTGCAAGGATCATGTGTTTACTCGAAAATCGACCTAAGATCAGGCTATCATCAACTACGTGTCAAAGAAGAAGACATTCCGAAAACAGCTTTTCGGACACGTTATGGTCATTACGAATTTTTAGTCATGCCGTTTGGATTGACAAATGCGCCAGCTGTATTCATGGACCTCATGAATCGAGTTTGTAGTCCGTATTTAGATAAGTTTGTTATCGTTTTCATTGACGATATTCTTATCTATTCCAAGAGTGAGCAAGAGCATGAACACCATTTAAGGTTAATATTAGAATTGTTAAGAAAAGAACAGCTATACGCCAAATTTTCTAAGTGTGCTTTTTGGTTGAAAAAAGTGCAATTTCTTGGTCACGTTGTTAGTAGCAAAGGAATTCAGGTTGATCCAGCTAAAATTGAGGCCATTGAAAAATGGGAGACTCCTAAGACACCAACGCAGATACGCCAATTTTTGGGGTTAGCTGGTTATTATAGAAGGTTTATTCAAGATTTTTCCCGAATAGCTAAGCCGTTGACAGCATTAACGCAAAAAGGGAAGAAGTATGAATGGACTTCGGAGCAGGAGAATGCATTTCAATTACTGAATAAGAAGTTGACTACAGCGCCTATTTTATCGTTACCAGAAGGGAACGATGATTTTGAGATATATTGTGACGCTTCGCGACAAGGTTTTGGTTGCGTCCTTATGCAACAGAAGAAGGTTATAGCATACGCATCTCGACAATTGAAGATTCACGAGCAGAATTATACGACGCATGATCTAGAATTGGGAGCAGTAGTGTTTGCATTAAAGATATGGAGACACCACTTATATGGAGTTAAATGCACTGTGTTTACGGATCATAAAAGCCTTCAACATATTTTTGATCAGAAACAGTTGAACATGAGGCAACGTAGATGGGTTGAACTAATAAACGACTATGATTGTGAAATTCGCTATCATCCCGGGAAGGCGAACGTGGTGGCCGACGCTCTAAGCAGAAAGGAACGGGAACCAATCCGAGTACGAGCGATGAACATAAAAATTCGCATGAATCTTAACTCACAAATCAAAGAGGCTCAACGAGAAGCTCTCACTAAAGAAA
Source organism: Rutidosis leptorrhynchoides (assembly GCF_046630445.1). Taxonomy (NCBI): domain Eukaryota; kingdom Viridiplantae; phylum Streptophyta; class Magnoliopsida; order Asterales; family Asteraceae; genus Rutidosis; species Rutidosis leptorrhynchoides. The sequence goes on from NC_092343.1 coordinate 234,955,687, forward strand.
ACATAGGAAATGAAGTAATGAAAAAGTATGAGAAGCAACTCGTTATACGGGAAGACGGAATTCGATATTTCGCAAACCGTATTTGGGTACCTTAGTTGGGTGGATTAAGGAAGTTAATATTGAATGAGGCACATAAGACAAGATATTCGATACATCCTGGAGTTGGAAAAATGTATCAAGATCTTACGACGCATTATTGGTGGCCTAATCTGAAGACAGACGTTGCAACATATGTTGGGGAATGTTTAACTTGTTCCAAAGTCAAAGCAGAACACCAGAAGCCGTCAGGGTTACTTCAACAACCAGAAATCCCAGAATGGAAATGGGATGGTATTACTATGGATTTCATCATAAAGTTACCTAAGACTGCTTGGGGTTATGACACCATTTGGGTAATAGTTGATCGTCTCACCAAATTTGCACATTTCTTGCCTATAAAGGAAACGGATAGAATGGAGAAACTATTACGATTGTATATAAAGGAAATTGTTTCAAGGCATGGAATACCTATTTCCATTATATCCGATCGTGATAGTAGATTTACATCAAAGTTCTGGCAATCACTACAGGAGGCCTTAGGAACTCATTTGGATATGAGCACCGCATATCATCCGCAAACTGACGGGCAAAGTGAAAGAACAATTCAGACTCTTGAAGACATGCTCAGGGCATGTGTGATCGACTTTGGAAACGGATGGGATAAGTATCTACCATTAGCAGAATTCTCGTATAATAACAGTTATCACGAGAGCATTAAAGCTGCACCATTTGAAGCACTGTATGGAATGAAGTGTAGATCCCCTATCTGTTGGAATGAAGTAGGAGATCGACAATTAACTGGTCCCGAGATTATACATGAAACTACTGAGAAGATAGTACAAATTAAGGAGAGATTGAAAACAGCCCGTAGTCGCCAAAAGAGCTACGCCGATGTCCGAAGGAAACCGTTAGAGTTTCAGATCGGTGACATGGTTATGCTAAAGGTGTCACCTTGGAAAGGTGTAATACGTTTCGGTAAAAGGGGTAAACTGAACCCAAGGTATGTAGGCCCGTTCAAGATCATTGAACATATTGGACCGGTAGCGTATCGACTCGAGTTACCGCAACAACTCGCCGGAGTACATAATACGTTCCATGTCTCAAACCTTAAGAAATGTCTTGCAAAGGAAGATCTCACCATTCCTCTTGAAGAAATCCAAGTCAACGAGAAACTGCAATTTATAGAAGAACCAGTCGAAATTATGGACCGTGAGGTTAAACGGCTTAAGCTGAGCAACATACCAATCGTTAAGGTTCGTTGGAATGCTCGAAGGGGTCCCGAGTTTACTTGGGAACGAGAGGATCAAATGAAACAAAAGTACCCACATCTGTTTTTCGATAACGCATAATAGGTACAATTTTAAAATTTTGGGACGAAATTTATTTAACGGGTAGGTAATGTAAGGACCCGGATTTTTCCGATCGTTTTACACTTATAAGATTAATATTTACATAAATTAAACCTTACCAACATGATAAGCAATCTAAATTGTTGAGAATTATGATTTTGAAAAGAGTTTTACATAACGTTTGACCGTCCAATTTGACCGATGATATCACGAACTATATAACATACGATAATTATACGTTTGTATAACATACGATAATTATACGTTTGTATAACATACGATAATTATATGTTTGTATATATATATGTATTTATTTATATTTAACATGATCTAAGGATGTTTAACATCTCATTGTGTACTAATAACAATAAGTTATAAGTATATTTTGAAACTACTAACTTAAGTTTTCAAAACGATAACTATACGTAATGTTTTTCGACGTAAATACTTATAACCTATAATACTTATACATGCATCGTATAGATATGTATTTTATCACTTTTAAAGGGCTTACATACATAAAACAATATAAGTACATTTACAAAAGATAGCTATATTTGAATCCTCGTTTCGTTTTCTCAAAGATTTCTATACGTACACCTAGGGTATAGGTACCCGTATCATACCCATCTTCTAGATGTATTTACTATTGGTATATACACATCAAATCAACCTTTTTAATCAGCTCTTGTTCATGCCCTCAAGGAGAGGTAATTAGAATTGGAAGCTAGCATAGATTTTTATACAAAATAACAAAATTAGGAATCTTTTCTTTCTTTATAAACTAAAAACGTTTTTATGAATGAACACCATTTCTTCACCCCATTTTCTCATACTTACACTCCCATTTCTCTCTCAAAATACTCTTAACTTCATACTTGATCATCTCCAAGCATTTTCCCCATCATTTAGCTTCAAAAACAACACTTAAACCTCATAAGAAAACCTTTCCAAAAACACTTCAAAAATCCTTCCAAACTTACAAGTTTACTTCCAACCTTTGATCCAACTCCACCACTCTTTTGGTTCTAGGATTTTACTCATCTTTTACAGCAACCTTGTCCAAGTAACTTGAGGTAGTAACCTTGTTCATAATTTTATTCGATTCAAATTTATATAGCTATCTTATTTTGTGATATAAAATTTTAACAACAAGAACATACTTTGAATGATTTCAAACTTGTTCGCAAACTAAATAGATCCTTCTAACTTAACTTTTAAAATACTTTAAGACCTGTAATATATCATAATGATATGCTAACTTAACAAGATACAACTTGTTTTTGCAAAGAATAACTTAAAATTGAATCTACAGTGTCGGAGTGTAACCAGGGGCTGTTTTGGGTTGGATAATTAAAAACCATCTTGAACTTTGAATTAGAAGTTCATGTTCTGGAAAAATGATATTTCTTATAAATATGTTAACACATAAAAATTTCATGGTTTAATTCAAAGTATAAGTATTTCTAGAAAAATGATCATTAAATGATGTTTTTGTGACAAAAATGATTACTTCCATAAGATTCACCTAGAGTTTGGACTATAACCTGTGATCCTGAATATAAACCATGGTATTTACAGTTCATATTCTTAAATTTTGACTCGATCCAAGGAGATGGCAAGTTGAATCAACAAAAACGGAGTTGTAACGAAGAAACTACGACTAAAATAAGATCGGGTGTCCAAAGCTTGTTTAACAACGAAAATAATTGGAGAAAAATTAAATAAATCATATCTTTTCTAATTAATATAATATTTCATATATAATTACTCATGATTTAATTTTATATATTTCAGGACCACCCGTAAACAACACGAGAAGATTAATCATAAGACCTCATGTACGTACGCAACACATCATTTGACAACACCGATACTTTATGTAAGCAACACATCATTTGACATCACAGTACCGTGGATCAAGATTAATTCCGATCAACATGAATACGATGGGGTCTTTATTTATTTCATTAACATCTGATTGTGGACTACTAACATCAGACTGCTAACTACGGACTAAGGAATTATAAAAAGTGTTAAAAGTATTAAAAGTATATATATGAAACGTTTATTTCTTAAAAAGAAAATATATTGATATATTACATATGGTTAGGTTCGTGATATCAATCGGAGACCAAGTCGTGTTATTTTCTTCAAGACCAAAGTGAGTATATAGTCCCACTTTTAAACTCTAAATATTTCGGGATGAGAATACATGCATTTTATGATTTACGTTATAGACACAAGTGACTAAAAATATATATTCTACGTTGAGTTGTACCACTGGCATATTTCCCTGTAGCTTGGTAACTACTATTTACATGTGGTATTGTAAACGCGAATCCTGTTGATAGATCTATCGGGCCTGACAACCCCAACCGGACTGGACGACCAGTATTTAACGGTTGCACAGTACTTCGTTTCGTTACTACACTTGGTACGGTGTAGGGAGATTCCATAATAAAGGGAATATGCGACGTTGATTAAATGTTAAGTATGGTTACCAAGTGCTCAACAACTTAGAATATTTTTATTAAAATGTTTACATATGAAATCTTGTGGTCTATATTTATATCGCTGCCGGCATTAAACCTATATCTCACCAACTTTATGTTGACGTTTTAAGCATGTCTATTCTCAGGTGATAACTAAAAGCTTCCGCTGCATCATGTTGAACTTAAGCAAGATTTGGAGTTCGCATATTTGTGTCAAAAATAAAACTGCATATCGGAAGATTTGTAATGTAAAATATGTTGGAAATCGTGTTGTCGTTATTACATGTAAAGTTTGTAAGGCTAAGATTATCGCTAGGCGGTAATCAGTATTATGTTGTTTAAACCTTGGTTTTTAAATAAAAGTTATGGTTTGTATTGTAAAAATGAATGCAGTTTTTGAAAATCATATGTTATTGTATTCGTCCTTATGGTTAAGGTCGGGTCGTCTCATAAAAGCTCATAAACCAGCCATTGCGTGGAAGATTCATGACATTAAAGGTATAAGTCCTTCGTATTGCACTCATAAAATCCTTATGGAAGAAGGTCATAAAACATAAGTGCAACGCCAACGAAGACTAAATCCTAATATGCAATGTTGTTAAGAAAGAAATTATTAAACTGCTAGATGCAAGTTTAATTTATCCAATTTATGATAGTCCTAGGGTAAGCCCAGTTCAATGCGTACCTAAGAAGGGTGGCATGACTGTCATTACAAATGAAAAAGATGAGCTTATTCCTACTAGGACTGTAACAGGATGGCGTGTGTGTATTAATTATAGAAAATTAAATGACACCACCAGAAAAGATCACTTTCCCTTACCTTTCATTGATCAAATGTTGGAAAGGTTAGCCGGAAATAGTTACTATTGTTTTCTAGACGGTTTTTCCGGATACTTTCAAATTCCAATAGCACCCGAAGATCAAGAGAAAACCACTTTCACGTGCCCTTATGGTACTTTTGCTTACAAATGAATGCCATTTGGACTTTGCAACGCCCCTGCAACCTTTCAAAGGTGCATGATGGTGATTTTTCACGACATGATAGAAGAATGCATGGAAGTTTTCATGGATGACTTTTCAGTCTTCGGTGATACTTTTGAATCATGTCTAGTTAATCTTGAACGAATGCTTATTAGATCCGAGCAATCAAATCTAGTACTTAATTGGGAGAAATGCCATTTCATGGTTAAAGAAGGCATTGTTCTTGGTCATAAAATTTCAAAGAAAGGAATTGAAGTGGATAGAGCTAAAGTAGATGTAATTGCTAAACTTCCACATCCCACCAATGTTAGAGGAGTTAGGAGTTTTCTAGGGCATGCCGGTTTTTACCGACGTTTTATAAAAGATTTTTCTAAAATTGCCACTCCTTTGAATAAACTCCTAGAGAAGGATGCTCCATTCATCTTTTCGGATGAATGCATCAAATCTTTTAATATTCTTAAAGAGAAACTCACTAATGCGCCGATCATGATAACTCCAAATTGGAATCTACCATTTGAACTCATGTGCGATGCAAGTGATTTTGCAATGGGAGCTGTTTTAGGATAAAGGATTGAAAGAAGATTTCAACCTATATATTACGCTAGTAAGACGTTACAAGGAGCACAAACGAATTACACAACTACTGAAAAAGAACTCCTTGCTATTGTCTTTGCTTTTGACAAATTTCGTTCATATCTCGTTCTAGCTAAAACGGTGGTCTATACCGACCATTCTGCTCTTAGATACTTATTTTTGAAACAAGATGCCAAACCACGATTAATTCGTTGGATCTTACTTTTACAAGAGTTCGATATTGAAATCCGAGACAAAAAGGGAGCAAAAAATCTCGCAGCCGATGTAATGACCCGCACTTTTTCGATCGTTCTATACTTATAAGATTAATATTTACATAAATTAAACCTTACCAACATGATAAGCAATCCAAATTGTTGAGACTTATGTTTTTGAAATGAGTTTTACACAACGTTTGACTGTCTAGTTTGACCGATGATATCACGAACTATATAACATATGATAATTATACGTTTGTGTATATATATGTATATATACATATTTAACATGGTCCAAGAATGTTTTAATATCTCATTTTGTATTAATAACAATAAGTTATAAGTATATTTTGAAACTACTAACTTAAGTTTTCAAAACGATAACCATACGTAATGATATTTGACATAAATACTTATAACATATAATGTTTATACATATATCGTATATGTAATGTATTTAATCACTTTTAAGGACTTAAATACATAAAACCATATAAGTATATTCACAAAAGATAGCTATATTTGAATTCTCATTCCATTTTTCGCAAGATTTCTATACGTATATCTACGGTATATGTACCGTATCATACCTAACTTCTATACGTATTTACTATTAGTATATACACATCAAATCACCACCTAACTAGCCATTATTACTGCCCTAGATGAGAGGTAATTAGAGTTTGGATGCATGCATGAATTATTACACAAAATACAACAAAGATCTTGTCTTTGTTCACCATATGTCATGCCACCACCACCACCTTAAGTACACCATTCATCTTCAACTTTGCTACATCATTTTGCTAGTTAAGAACACCCTTTCATAACCCTTAAACACCTTAATCATCTCAGCCCATCACCATGAAAATCTAGCTTCAAGAACATCACTTAAACACCATAAGAAAAACCTTACAAAAACACTTCAAGAATCCTTCCAAGAACACAAACTTACTTCCAATCTTTCATCCAATTCCATCACCCTTTTGGTTCTAGGTTTATACTCCTCTTTTACAGCAATCTTGTCCAAGTAACTTGAGGTAGTAATTTTGTTCATAACCTTATTCGATTCATATATATATAGCTATCTTATTTTGTGGTATAAAATTTTAACAACAAAAACATAGTTTGAATGTTTTCAAACTTGTTTGCAAACTAAATAGATCCTTCTAACTTAACTTTTAAAATACTTCAAGACCTGTAATATAACTTAAATATATGCTAATTTAACAAGGTATAACTTGGTTTTTCAAAGAATACCTTAAAAACTGTTTTTACGACGTCGGAGTGTAACCGGGGGCTGTTTTGGGTTGGATAATTAAAAACCATCTTGAACTTTGAATTGGAGGTTTATATTCTGTAAAAATGATATTTCTTATGAATATGTTAACACATAAAAATTTCCTGATTTAATTCAAAGTATAAGTATTTTTAGAAAAATGGTCATTAAATTGTAACAAAAATGATTAACTTCATAATCTTGCTTTTCAAAAAAAAAAAAATGATTAACTTCATATGTTTCACCAAAGTTTGACCTATGACCTGTGATTTCGAATACAAACTAAGGTATTTACAGTTCATAGTCTTAAAGAGGGAATCTATCCAAGGAAGTGGCAAGTTGAACCAACGAAAACGGAGTTGTAACGAAGAAACTATGACCAAAACGAAATCGGATATCCAAGACTAGTTTAGCTACGAAAATAATTGGAGAAAATTAAATAAATCACATCTTTCTAAAATAACATGATATTTTATATATATGTACTCATAATTTAATTTTATATGGTTCAGGATCACCCGTAAACAACACGAGAAGTTTAATCATAAGATCCCATGATTGTACACAACACGTCATTTGACAACACCGGTACTTTATGTACGCAACATGTCATTTGACAACACCGGTACCGTGGGTCAAGATTAATCTTGACCAATACATATACGATGGGGGTTTTATTTATTTCATTGGGGGTTTATTAAACATCTAAATATGAACCATTAAAATTGAATTACTAACAACGAACTGCTAACTACGGACTAAGGAATTATTAAAAGTATTAAAAGTATAACAAGTATATATATGTGACGATTGTTTAAAAAGAAAAGGTATTGATATATTATATATGGATAGGTTCGTGATATCAATCGGAGAACAAGTTGAAATTACATATCTTCAAGACAAAAGTGAGTATATAGTCCCACTTTTAAACTCTAAATATTTCGGGATGAGAATACATGTATTTTATGTTTTACGATATGGACACAAGTAACTGAAAAATATATTCTACGTTGAGTTGTACCACTGGCATACTTCCCTGTAGCTTGGTAACTATTATTTACAGCGGTATTGTAAACGCGAATCATGTTGATAGATCTATCGGGCTTGACAACCCCAACCGGACTGGACGACCAGTATTCAACGGTTGCACAGTACTTCGTTTTGTGACTACACTTGGTACGGTGTAGTAAGATTTCATAATAAAGGGAATATGCGACGTGATTAAATGTTAAGTATGGTTACCAAGTGCTCAACCACTTAGAATACTTTTATTAAAATGTTTATATGTGAAATCTTGTGGTCTATATATATATATTGCTGCCGGCATTAAACCTATATCTCACCAACTTTATGTTGACGTTTTAAACATGTTTATTCTCAGGTAATAATTAGAAGCTTCCGCTGCAACATGTTGAATTTAAGCATGATCTTGCGTACTCATATTTGTGTCAAAAATAAAACTGCATATCCGAGGATTTGTATTGTAAAATATGCTAGAAATCGTGTTGTTATCATCATTTGTAAAGTTTGTAAGTCTAAGATTATCGCTAAACGATAATCATCTTTATTTTGTCTAAAGCTTGTATCAAAATAAGAATTATGGTTTGTAATGTAAAATATATGCAGTTGTTCTTTTAAAAATGTCGCATATAGAGGTCAATACCTCGCAATGAAATCATACGTTATCTAACACGTTCTTATGGTTAAGGACGGGTTATGACATGTGGTATCAGAGCGGTGGTCTTAGCGAACCAGGTTTGCATTAGTGTGTCTAACTGATAAGTCGTTAGGATACATTAGTAAGTCTGGACTTTGACCGGGTCTGATTTAAAAACCATTGCTTATCATTGTTGGTTAAAATTTATATGTAAATATTATGTAGTACTAATGGGTTAGTTGTTGTGTGATAGATGTCGGGCTCAAAACTTGTTATCACATTCAGCGACTCCGAATCAGAATCTTCAGATGGTGTTTCAGTCATTAACCTATCCGATGACGAAAATAATATCTTTGGGGAAGACTCACAAATTCTGGATGAACCAACTATAGGGAACCCGGAAAGTGAACCCGAGGAGGAAAGTGAACCCGAGGAGGAAAGTGAACCCGAGGAAGAAATACAGGAAATTACGAAAGACAAGTTCGAACAATGAAAGAAACGAAAGGCTAATGAATTGGAAAATTCAAATCCCGAGTTTAGTGAGGATGATGTGGCACCAACTCCACTAAACACTACCACCCCTATACCCGCTATTCCTATTAGTGCTATCCCGGCATCCAGTTCTTCAGCCCCACCGCCAAAATATAGGCAGACAGCTAGGATAAGCGTTAGGCCATTCCTTGAACCTAAACGTCCTAGAAAATAGACCAAACGATGCGCTGCCGTATTAAACCATGGGATCATATAATGTTTTGTATAATATTATTAGTGTGGTTTGCTTAATGTTCGATGTAAGATAAGCATATGTAAAATAGTGAAGTATGAAATGCAATAATTTTCCATGGTTAAGTATTATTTAGATTGTAGTAATTGGTTCTGTACTAAGCTATTAAGTATGACCATTAACGGGTAGGTACTACCCTAGATATAATTATAAAATGCTAATAAGAAGAAAAGGCTTTTATAATAATACCTGGTTCATATTATTAACAAGCTATAATGTACTATAAATACACACTACATCTATAATATTCCATGTGAATAATTATTTTCTTTCATTAGGAAATGGCGCGATTGAATCGAGTGACGGAACAAGAAGTCGAGGAATTCATCAACCAGCGAGTGAATGACAGAATGTTATGGGTCGAGGCTGCAAGAGCTGCTGCAGTTAACCCAAATCCTCGTGTAGGATGCACCTACAAGACGTTTCAAGCTTGCAAGCCCTCATCATTCAGTGGAACGGAAGGACCGATCGGTTTAACCCGGTGGATAGAAAAGATGGAGACTGTGTTTAAAATCAGTGGTTGTGTTGAAAAGGACATGACCAAGTATGCATCGTGCACTTTACAAGATAGTGCACTCACGTGGTGGAAAAATTATGTGAAGGCTGTAGGAGGAGATGTAGCTTATGATACTCCATGGGAGGAATTCAAAACAATGTTAATCAACGAATATTGTCCAAGGAACGAGGTTAGGAAGTTGGAAGATGAATTACGAAGTCTGAAGGTTGTTGGTACTGAAATCACCAACTACAATCAGCGATTCATGGAATTAGTTTTGCTATGTCCTGAATTGGTTCCAACCGAAGAACGAAAGATTGAAATGTACAAAGATGGTTTGCCCACAAAGGTTAAGGCAAACGTTACAGCATCAAGACATAAGACAATTCATGAAGCTATAACCATGGCAAACGAGCTAATGGATCAGGTCATCTTGGATAAGAAAGCATTCAATACTGATGTGAAGGTATCAGGTAACAAGAGAAAGTGGAATGGAAGCTATGATCGAGGTAATCAACAACAATCTTTTAAGAAACAAGAAACCACGAAAGGTGCGGGTAGTGGTTCAGGTTTTGGTTACAAAGGACAAAGTCCTTTATGCAACCGATGCCACAAACATCACTTTGGTTACTGTAGTGTGGTGTGCAACAAATGTAATCGACAGGGTCATCTTACTGAAGATTGTAGGGCTCTCGTTATAAATACAAATGGTACCAAGACTCCTGCCACCAATGCAAATAGAACTGCTCTGGCTACCGTTACTTGTTTTGGGTGTGGAAAACAAGGTCACTATAAGAGCCAGTGCCCGAATCCAGAGAAGAATGTCGGACCTGCACGTGGGAGAGCATTTATTATTAATGCTAGAGAGGCACGTGAAGACCCGGAGCTTTTTACGGGTACGTTTACCATTAATAACTTATCAGCGTCTATTATATTTGATACTGGTGCCGATAGAAGTTACGTGTGTAGAAATTTTTACACTAAATTGAATTGTTCATCATTACCTCTAGATGCTAAGTACATGATTGAGTTAGCTAATGGTAAACTAATTAAAGCCGATAAAATTTGTTGTGATTGTGAAATAAATTTAGCCGGAGAAACGTTTAAAATTGACTTAATACCCGTAGAATTAGGAAGTTTTGATGTAATAGTCGGCATGGACTGGATGTCCAAAGTAGGAGCTGAAGTTGTGTGTGCCAAAAAGGCAATTCGCATTCCTGGTAAGGATAAAATGCCGGTGATGATTTATGGAGAGAAGGGTAATTCAAAGCTAAAACTCATTAGCTGTTTAAAAGCCAAGAAATGTTTAGAAAAGGGATGTTATGCTATTCTAGCACATGTTAATAAAGTCGAAAAGAAAGAAAAAGAGAAGTGCATCAACGACGTGCCTGTGGCAAGAGATTTTCCTGAAGTTTTTCCGGAAGAGTTGCCGGGATTACCTCCATTTAGATCTGTAGAATTTCAAATAGATTTAGTACCAGGAGCTGCACCAGTGGCTCGTGCGCCATATAGACTTGCACCGTCCGAGTTAAAAGAACTTCAAAGTCAGTTAAAAGAATTACTGGACCGTGGATTCATACGACCAAGTACTTCACCGTGGGGAGCTCCAATTTTGTTTGTTAAGAAGAAAGATGGATCTTTTAGAATGTGTATAGATTATCGTGAATTAAATAAGTTAACTATCAAGAATCGGTATCCACTACCGAGAATTGACGACTTATTTGATCAACTGCAAGGATCATGTGTTTATTCGAAAATTGACCTAAGATCGGGCTATCATCAACTACGCGTCAAAGAAGAAGATATACCGAAAACTGCTTTTCGGACACGCTACGGTCATTACGAATTTTTGGTCATGCCGTTTGGATTGACGAATGCGCCAGCTGTATTCATGGACCTCATGAATCGAGTTTGTAGTCCATATTTAGATAAGTTTGTTATCGTTTTCATTGATGATATTCTTATCTATTCCAAGAGTGAGCAAGAGCATGAGCAGCATTTAAGGTTGATATTAGAGTTGTTGAGAAAAGAACAGCTATATGCTAAATTTTCTAAATGTGCTTTCTGGTTGAAAGAAGTGCAATTTCTTGGCCACGTTGTTAGTAGCAAAGGAATTCAGGTTGATCCAGCAAAAACTGAAGCCATTGAAAAATGGGAGACTCCTAAGACACCAACGCAGATACGCCAATTTTTGGGTTTAGCCGGTTATTATAGAAGGTTTATTCAAGATTTTTCCCGAATAGCTAAGCCGTTGACAGCGTTAACGCAAAAAGGGAAGAAATATGAATGGACCTCTGAGCAGGAGAGTGCATTTCAAATACTAAAGAAGAAGTTAACTACGGCGCCTATTTTATCGTTACCAGAAGGGAACGATGATTTTGAAATATATTGTGACGCTTCGCGACAAGGTTTTGGTTGCGTTCTTATGCAACGGAAGAAAGTTATTGCATACGCATCCCGATAATTGAAGATTCACGAGCGGAATTATACGACGCATGATTTAGAATTGGGAGCAGTCGTGTTTGCATTGAAGATGTGGAGACACTACTTTTATGGGGTTAAATTCACTGTGTTTACTGATCATAAAAGCCTTCAACATATTTTTGATCAGAAACAGCTGAACATGAGGCAACGTACGTGGGTCGAGTTAATAAACGACTATGATTGTGAAATTCGTTATCATCCCGGGAAGGCGAACGTGGTGGCCGATGCTCTAAGCAGAAAGGAACGAGAACCAATTCGAGTACGAGCAATGAACATAAAAATTCGCATGAATCTCAACTCATAAATCAAAGAGGTTCAGCGAGAAGCACTTACTAAAGAAAACATAAGAAATGAAATAATGAAGAAGTATGAGAAGCAACTCGTTATACGGGAAGATGGAATTCGATATTTTGCAAATCGTGTGTGGGTACCGAAGTTGGGTGGATTGAGGAAGTTGATATTGAACGAGGCACATAAGACAAGATACTCGATACATCCTGGAGTTGGAAAAATGTATCAAGATCTTAAGACGCATTATTGGTGGCCTAATTTAAAGACAGACGTTGCAACATATGTTGGGGAGTGTTTAACTTGTTCCAAGGTCAAAGCAGAACACCAAAATCTGTCAGGGTTACTTCAACAACCAGAAATCCCAGAATGGAAATGGGATGGTATTACCATGGATTTCATCACGAAGTTACCAAAGACTGCCTGGGGATACGACACCATTTGGGTGATTGTTGATCGTCTCACCAAGTCTGCACATTTCTTGCCTATAAAGGAAACGGATAGAATGGAGAAACTATTACGATTGTATATAAAGGAAATTGTTTCAAGGCATGGAATACCTATTTCCATTATATCCGATCGTGATAGTAGATTTACCTCAAAGTTCTGGCAATCACTACAAGAGGCCCTAGGAACTCGTTTGGATATGAGTACCGCATATCATCCGCAAACCGACGGGCAGAGTGAAAGAACGATTCAGACTCTTGACGTCATGCTCAGGGCATGTGTGATCGATTTTGGAAACGGATGGGATAAGTATTTACCGTTAGCAGAATTCTCGTATAATAATAGTTATCATGCGAGCATTAAAGCTGCGCCATTCGAAGCACTGTATGGAAGGAAGTGTAGATCTCCTATCTGTTGGAATGAAGTAGGAGATCGACAATTAACTGGTCCCGAGATCATATATGAAACTACTGAAAAGATAGTACAAATCAAGGAGAGATTGAAAACAGCCCGTAGTCGCCAAAAGAGCTACGCCGATATTCGAAGGAAACCATTAGAGTTTCAGATCGGTGACATGGTTATGTTAAAGGTGTCACCATGGGAAGGTGTAATACATTTTGGAAAAAGGGGTAAACTGAACCCAAGATATGTAGGCCCGTTCAAGATCATCGAACGCATTGGACCGGTAGCTTATCGACTCGAGTTACCGCAACAACTCGCCGGAGTACATAATACCTTTCACGTCTCGAACCTTAAGAAGTGTCTTGAAAAGGAAGACCTCACCATTCCTCTTGAAGAAATCCATGTCGACGAGAAACTACAATTCGTCGAAGAACCAATCGAAATCATGGACCGTGAAGTTAAACAACTCAAGCAGAGCAACATACCGATCGTTAAAGTTCGTTGGAATGCTCGAAGAGGTCCTGAGTTTACTTGGGAACGAGAGGATCAGATGAAACAAAAGTATCCACACTTGTTTCTCGATGACGCAAAATAGGTACAATTTTAAAATTTCGGGACGAAATTTATTTAACGGGTAGGTACTGTAATGACCCGCACTTTTTCGATCGTTCTATACTTATAAGATTAATATTTACATAAATTAAACCTTACCAACATGATAAGCAATCCAAATTGTTGAGACTTATGTTTTTGAAATGAGTTTTACACAACGTTTGACTGTCTAGTTTGACCGATGATATCACGAACTATATAACATATGATAATTATACGTTTGTGTATATATATGTATATATACATATTTAACATGGTCCAAGAATGTTTTAATATCTCATTTTGTATTAATAACAATAAGTTATAAGTATATTTTGAAACTACTAACTTAAGTTTTCAAAACGATAACCATACGTAATGATATTTGACATAAATACTTATAATATATAATGTTTATACATATATCGTATATGTAATGTATTTAATCACTTTTAAGGACTTAAATACATAAAACCATATAAGTATATTCACAAAAGATAGCTATATTTGAATTCTCATTCCATTTTTCACAAGATTTCTATACGTATATCTACGGTATATGTACCGTATCATACCTAACTTCTATACGTATTTACTATTAGTATATACACATCAAATCACCACCTAACTAGCCATTATTACTGCCCTAGATGAGAGGTAATTAGAGTTTGGATGCATGCATGAATTATTACACAAAAATACAACAAAGATCTTGTCTTTGTTCACCATATGTCACGCCACCACCACCACCTTAAGTACACCATTCATCTTCAACTTTGCTACATCATTTTGCTAGTTAAGAACACCCTTTCATAACCCTTAAACACCTTAATCATCTCAGCCCATCACCATGAAAATCTAGCTTCAAGAACATCACTTAAACACCATAAGAAAAACCTTACAAAAACACTTCAAGAATCCTTCCAAGAACACAAACTTACTTCCAATCTTTCATCCAATTCCATCACCCTTTTGGTTCTAGGTTTATACTCCTCTTTTACAGCAATCTTGTCCAAGTAACTTGAGGTAGTAACTTTGTTCATAACCTTATTCGATTCATATATATATAGCTATCTTATTTTGTGGTATAAAATTTTAACAACAAAAACATAGTTTGAATGTTTTAAAACTTGTTTCCAAACTAAATAGATCCTTCTAACTTAACTTTTAAAATACTTCAAGACCTGTAATATAACTTAAATATATGCTAATTTAACAAGGTATAACTTGGTTTTTCAAAGAATACCTTAAAAACTGTTTTTACGACGTCGGAGTGTAACCGGGGGCTGTTTTGGGTTGGATAATTTGTGAAGACCCGTCCTTATCCATCCGGACGAAATCTTCAACATTTGGTTTCATTGCGATGATCGACTCCAAGTAATGTCCTTAACATGAGCAAATGCACAGCGGAAGACTTAATTTGTACCTGAGAATAACATGCTTTAAAATGTCAACATAAAGTTGGTGAGATATAGGTTTAATGTCGGCAGCGATATAAATATAGACCACAAGATTTCATATGTAAACATTTTAATAAAAATATTCTAAGTGGTTGAGCACTTGGTAACCATACTTAACATTTAATCACGTCGCATATTCCCTTTATTATGAAATCTTACTACACTGTACCAAGTGTAGTCACGAAACGAAGTACTGTGCAACCGTTGAATACTGGTCGTCCAGTCCGGTTGGGGTTGTCAGGCCCGATAGATCTATCAACAGGATTCGCGTTTACAATACCGCTGTAAATAACTGTAATGACCCGCACTTTTTCGATCATTCTATACTTATAAGATTAATATTTACATAAATTAAACCTTACCAACATGATAAGCAATCCAAATTGTTGAGATTTATGTTTCCGAAAAGAGTTTTACACAACGTTTGACCGTCTAGTTTGACCGAGGATATCACGAACTATACAATAAATGATAATTATACGTTTGTGAATATATATGTATATATACATATTTAATATGATCTAAGAATGTTTTAATATCTCATTTTGTATTAATAACAATAAGTTATAAGTATATTTTGAAACTACTAACTTAAGTTTTCAAAACAATAACCATACGTAACGTTAATTGACATAAATACTTATAACCTATAATGTTTATACATATATCGTATATGTAATGTATTTAATCACTTTTAAGGACTTAAATACATAAAACCACATAAGTATATTCACAAAAGATAGCTATATTTGTATCCTCATTCCATTTTTCACAAAATTTCTATGCGTATATCTAGAGTATTTGTACTCGTATCATACCTAGCTTCTATACGTATTTACTATTGGTATATACACATCAAATCACCACCAACCAGCCCTTGTTCAATGCCTTATGTATAAGGTAATTGATTTTGGAAGCTTATTGACTAATTACACAAAAGAACAACTTGAAATCTTGTCATGAACACCCCTTTGATCACGTTTTTAATGGAGCTAGGAGTACTCCATTTTGATTCATTTTACTTCAACTTTCCTAGCTAAAAACACACACTCTTTCTTAACCTTTAAACTCCATAACAATCCAGCAAGTTACCAAGAAGATCTAGCTTCGAAAACCTTACTTAAACACCATAAGAAAACCATACGAAAACACTTCAAGAAATCCTTCCAAGAACACAAACTTACTTCCAATCTTTCATCCAATTCCATCACCCTTTTTGTTCTAGCTTTTTACTCCTCTTTTACAGAAACCTTGTCCAAGGAACTTGAGGTAGTAACTATGTTCATAACCTTATTCGATTCATATATATATAGCTATCTTATTTTGTGGTATAAAATTTTAACAACAAGAACATAGTTTGAATGTTTTCAAACTTGTTTGCAAACTAAATAGATCCTTCTAACTTAACTTTTAAAATACTTCAAGACCTGTAATATAACATAAATATATGCTAACTTAACAAGGTATAACTTGGTTTTTCAAAGAATACCTTAAAAACTGTTTTTACGACGTCGGAGTGCAACCGGGGACTGTTTTGGGTTGGATAATTAAAAACCATCTTAAACTTTGATTTGGAGGTTTATTTTCTGGAAAAATGATTTTTACTATGAATATGATAACACATAAAAATTTCATGATTTAATTCAAAGTATAAGTATTTTTAGAAAAATGGTCATTAAATGATGTTTTTGTAACAAAAATGATTAACTTCATATGTTTCACCAAAGTTTCACCTATGCCGTGTGATTTTGAATACAAACTAAGGTATTTACAGTTCATAGTCTTAAAGAGGGACTCGATCCAAGGAGATGTCAAGTTGAATCAACGAAAACGGAGTTGTAACGAAGAAACTATGACCGAAACAAAATCGGATATCCAAGACTAGTTTAGCCACGAAAATAATTGGGAAAAATTAAATAAATCACATCTTTTTAAGATAACATGATATTTTATATATATGTACTTATAATTCAATTTTATATGGTTCAGGATCACCCGTAAACAACACGAGAAGATTAATCATAAGATCCCATGATTGTACGCAACACGTCATTTGACAACACCGGTACTTTATGTACGCAACACGTCATTTGACAACACCGGTACTGTGGGTCAAGATTAATCTCGACCAATACATATACGATGGGGTTTTATTTATTTCGTTGGGGGTTTATTAAACACCTAAAAATGAACCATTAAAAATTGAATTACTAACATTGGACTGCTAACTACGGACTAAGGAATTATAAAAAGTATTAAAAGTATTATATATATATATGTGACGTTGTTTAAAATGAAAATTATTGATATATTATATATGGATAGGTTCGTGATATCAACCGGAGACCAAGTCAAAATATATATATCTTCAAGACGAAAGTGAGTATATAGTCCCACTTTTAAACTCTAAATATTTCGGGATGAGAATACATGTATTTTATGTTTTACATTATGGACACAAGTAACTGAAAAATATATTCTACGTTGAGTTGTACCACTGGCATACTTCCCTGTAGATTGGTAACTAATATTTACAGCGGTATTGTAAACGCGAATCCTGTTGATAGATCTATCGAGCCTGACAACCCCAACCGGACTGGACGACCAGTATTCAACGGTTGCACAGTACTTCGTTTTGTGACTACACTTTGTACGGTGTAGTAAGATTTCATAGTAAAGGGAATATGCGACGTGATTGAATGTTAAGTATGGTTACCAAGTGCTCAACCACTTAGAATATTTTTATTAAACTGTTTATATATGAAATCTTGTGGTCTATATATATATATATATATTGCTGCCGGCACTAAACCTATATCTCACCAACTTTATGTTGACCTTTTAAAACATGTCTATTCTCAGGTGATTACTAAAAGCTTCCACTGCATTATGTTGAATTTGAGCAGGATCTTGCGTACGCATACATGTGTCAAAAATAAAACTGCATACCCAAGGATTTGTGTTGTAAAATATGCTATAAATCGTGTTGTTATCATCATTTGTAAAGTTTGTAAGTCAAAGATTATCGCTAAACGATAATCATCTTTTTATTGTCCAAAGCTTGTATCAAAAATAAGAGATTGGTTTGTAATGTATAATATATGCAGTTTTTCTTTTAAAAATGTCGCATATAGAGGTCAATACCTCGCAATGAAATCATACATTATCTAACACGTTCTTATGGTTAAGGACGGGTTATGACATGTGGTATCAGAGCGATGGTCTTAGCGAACCAGGTTTGCATTAGTGTGTCTAACCGAGAAGTCGTTAGGATACATTAGTAAGTCTGGACTTTGACCGGGTCTGATTTTGAAAACCATTGCTTATCACTGTTGGTTAAAATTTATATGTAAATATTATGTAGTACTAATGGGTTAGTTGTTATGTGATAGATGTCGGGCTCGAAACTTATTATCACATTCAGCGACTTCGAATCAGAATCTTCATATGGTGTTCCAGTCATTAACTTATCCGATGACGAAAATGATATCTTTGGGGAAGACTCACAAATTCCGGATGAACCAACTATAGAGAAACCGGAAAGTGAACCCGAGGAGGAAAGTGAACCCGAAGAGGAAAGTGAACCCGAGGAAGAAATACTAGAAATTACGAAAGAAAAGTTCGATCAAGGAAAGAAATGAAAAGCTAATGAATTAGAAAATTCAAATCCCGAGTTTAGTGAGGATGATGTGGCACCAACTCCACTAAACACTACCACCCCTATACCCGCTATTCCTATTAGTGCTATCCCGACATTCAGTTCTTCAGCCCCACCGCTAAAATATAGGCAGACAGCTAGGATAAGCGTTAGGCCATTCATTGGAACTAAACGTCCTAGAAAATAGACCAAACGATGCGCTGCCGTATTAAACCATGGGATCATATAATGTTTTGTATAATATTATTAGTGTGGTTTGCTTAATGTTCGATGTAAGATAAGCATATGTAAAATAGTGAAGTATGAAATGCAATAATTTTCCATGGTTAAGTATTATTTAGATTGTAGTAATTGGTTCTGTACTAAGCTATTAAGTATGAACATTAACGGGTAGGTACTACCCTAGATATAACTATAAAACGCTAATAAGAAGAAAAGGCTTTTATAATAATACCTGGTTCATATTATTAACAAGCTATAATGTACTATAAATACACACTACATCTATAATATTCCATGTGAATAATTATTTTCTTTCATTAGGAAATGGCGCGATTGAATCGAATGACGGAACAAGAAGTCGAGGAATTCATCAACCAGCGAGTCAACGACAGAATGTTATGGGTCGAAGCTGCAAGAGCTGCTGCAGTTAACCCAAATCCTCGTGTAGGATGCACCTACAAGACGTTTCAAGCTTGCAAGCCCTCATCATTCAGTGGAACGGAAGGACCGATCGGTTTAACTCGGTGGATAGAAAAGATGGAGACGGTGTTTAAAATCAGCGGTTGTGTTGAAAAAGACATGACCAAGTATGCATCGTGCACTTTACAAGATAGTGCACTCACGTGGTGGAAGAATTATGTGAAGGCTGTAGGAGGAGATGTAGCTTATGATACTCCATGGGAAGAATTCAAAACGATGTTAATCAACGAGTATTGTCCAAGGAACGAGGTTAGGAAGTTGGAGGATGAATTACAAAGTTTGAAGGTTGTTGGTACCAAAATCACCAACTACAATCAGCGATTCATGGAATTAGTTTTACTATGTCCCGAATTGGTTCCAACCGAGGAACGGAAGATTGAAATGTACAAAGATGGTTTGCCCACAAAGGTCAAGGCAAACGTTACAGCATCGAAACCTAAAACAATTCATGAAGCTATAACCATGGCAAACGAGCTAATGGATCAGGTCATTTTGGATAAGAAAGCATACAATACTGATGAGAAGGTATCAGGTAACAAGAGAAAGTGGAATGGAAGTTATGATCGAGGTAATCAACACCAACCTTTTAAGAAACAAGAAACCACGAAAGGTGCGGGTAGTGGTTCAGGCTTTGGTTACAAAGGACAAAGTCCTTTATGCAACCGTTGTCACAAACATCACTTTGGTTACTGTAGTGTGGTATGCACCAAATGTAATCAACAGGGTCATCTTGCTGAAGATTGTAGGGCTCTCGTTACAAATACAAATGGTGCCAAGACTCCTGCCACCAATGCAAATAGAACTGCTTTGGCTACCATTACTTGTTTTGGGTGTGGAAAACAGGGTCATTATAAGAGCCAGTGCCCGAATCCAGAGAAGAATGTTGGACCTGCATGTGGGAGAGCATTTGTTATTAATGCTAGAGAGGCACGTGAAGACCCGGAGCTTGTTACGGGTACGTTTACCATTAATAACTTATCAGCATCTATTATATTTGATACTGGCGCCGATAGAAGTTATGTGTGTAGAAATTTTTACACTAAATTGAATTGTTCATCATTACCTCTAGATGCTAAGTACATGATTGAGTTAGCTAATGGTAAACTAATTAAAGCCGATAAAATTTGTCGTGATTGTGAAATAAATTTAGCCGGAGAAACGTTTAAAATTGACTTAATACCCGTAGAATTAGGAAGTTTTGATGTAATAGTTGGCATGGACTGGATGTCCAAAGTAGGAGTTGAAGTTGTGTGTGCCAAGAAGGCAATTCGCATTCCTGGTAAGGATAAAATGCCGGTGATGATTTATGGAGAAAAGGGTAATTCAAAGCTAAAACTTATTAGCTGTTTGAAAGCCAAGAAGTGTTTAGAAAAGGGATGTTATGCTATTTTAGCACATGTTAATAAAGTCGAAAAGAAAGAGAAGTGCATCAACGACGTGCCTGTGGCAAGAGATTTTCCTGAAGTTTTTCCGGAAGAGTTGCCGGGATTACCTCCATTTAGATCTGTAGAATTTCAAATAGATTTAGTACCAGGAGCTGCACCAGTGGCTCGTGCGCCATATAGACTTGCACCGTCCGAATTAAAAGAACTTCAAAGTCAGTTAAAAGAATTACTGGACCGTGGATTCATACGACCAAGTACTTCACCGTGGGGAGCTCCAATTTTGTTTGTTAAGAAGAAAGATGGATCTTTTAGAATGTGTATAGATTATCGTGAATTAAATAAGTTAACTATCAAGAATCGGTATCCACTACCGAGAATTGATGACTTATTTGATCAACTGCAAGGATCATGTGTTTATTCGAAAATCGACCTAAGATCGGGCTATCATCAACTACGCGTCAAAGAAGAAGATATACCGAAAACTGCTTTTCGGACACGTTATGGTCATTACGAATTTTTGGTCATGCCATTTGGATTGACGAATGCGCCAGCTGTATTCATGGACCTCATGAATCGAGTTTGTAGTCCGTATTTAGATAAGTTTGTTATCGTTTTCATTGATGATATTCTTATCTATTCCAAGAGTGAGCAAGAGCATGAAGAGCATTTAAGGTTGATATTAGAGTTGTTGAGAAAAGAACAACTATATGCTAAATTTTCTAAGTGTGCTTTCTGGTTGAAAGAAGTGCAATTTCTTGGCCATGTTGTTAGTAGCAAAGGAATTCAGGTTGATCCAGCAAAAACTGAAGCCATTGAAAAATGGGAGACTCCTAAGACACTTACGCAGATACGCCAATTTTTGGGTTTAGCCGGTTATTATAGAAGGTTTATTCAAGATTTTTCCCGAATAGCTAAGCCGTTGACAGTGTTAACGCAAAAAGGGAAGAAATACGAATGGACCTCGGAGCAGGAGAACGCATTTCAAATACTGAAGAAGAAGTTAACTACGGCGCCTATTTTATCGTTACCAGAAGGGAACGATGATTTCGAAATATATTGTGACGCTTCGCGACAAGGTTTTGGTTGCGTTCTTATGCAACGGAAGAAAGTTATTGCATACGTATCCCGATAATTGAAAATTCACGAGCGGAATTATACGACGCATGATCTAGAACTGGGAGCAGTCGTTTTTGCATTGAAAATGTGGAGACACTATTTGTATGGGGTTAAATTCACTGTGTTTACTGATCATAAAAGCCTTCAACATATTTTTGATCAGAAACAGCTGAACATGAGGCAACGTAGGTGGGTCGAGTTAATAAACGACTATGATTGTGAAATTCGTTATCATCCCGGGAAGGCAAATGTGGTGGCTGACGCACTAAGCAGAAAGGAACGAGAACCAATTCGAGTTCGAGCGATGAACATAAAAATTCGCATGATTCTCAACTCATAAATCAAAGAAGTTCAACGAGAAGCACTCAATAAAGAAAACATAAGAAATGAAATAATGAAGAAGTATGAGAAGTGAAAGGATCCGAAACTAATCATCCGAACGATGTCCATATTGATTATAAACGAATTACAATAGTTGATAACATCGCGAGGTACTTGCCCTCTATATGATACATTTTACAAACGTTGCATTTATTCTTAAAAGGCAATCTATAGTTACATCCAGAATTGACATATTCGCCTGACATTTTATAATATTCAAATGACCTAAACCACCATTTACTTAATAATAGTCTCTATGAACTTCAATGACTCGAATGCAACGCCTTATGATATAGGTCCTTAATGGCCTCAAGTAGTATCCTTAGTACGAGCTAATGCACAGCGGAAGACTTAATTCATACCTGAGAATAACATGCTTTAAAATGTCAACATAAAGTTGGTGAGATATATAGGTTTGATGCTAGCAGCGTTATAACAATGGACCACAAGATTTCATATGTAAACATTTTAATAAAAATATTCTAAGTGGTTGAGCACTTGGTAACCATACTTAACATTTAATCACGTCGCATATTCCCTTTAATATGAAATCTTACTACACTGTACCAAGTGTAGTCACAAAACGAAGTACTGTGCAACCGTTGAATACTGGTCGTCCAGTCCGGTTGGGGTTGTCAGGCCCGATAGATCTATCAACAGGATTCGCGTTTACAATACCGCTGTAAATATTAGTTACCAAGCTACAGGGAAGTATGCCAGTGGTACAACTCAACGTAGAATATATTTTTCAGTTACTTGTGTCCATATCGTAAAACATAAAATACATGTATTCTCATCCCGAAATATTTAGAGTTTAAAAGTGGGACTATATACTCACTTTCGTCTTGAAGATATGCAATTTGACTCGGTCTCCGATTGATATCACAAACCTATCCATATATAATATATCAATTCCTTTTCTTTTTAAACAAACGTTACATATATATATATACTTGTTATACTTTTAATACTTTGAATAATTCCTTAGTCCGTAGTTAGCATTTCGATGTTAGTAATTCAATTTTAATGGTTCATTTTTAGATGTTTAATATACCCGCAATGAAATAAATAAAACCCCCAACGAAATAAATAAAACCCCATCGTATATGAATTGGTCGAGATTAATCTTGACCCACGGTACCGGTGTTGTCAAATGACGTGTTGCGTACATAAAGTACCGGTGTTGTCAAATGACGTGTTGCGTACAAACATGGGATCTTATGATTAATCTTCTCGTGTTGTTTACGGGTGATCCTGAACCATATAAAATTGAATTATGAGTACATATATATATAATATCATGTTATCTTAGAAATATGTGATTTATATAAATTTTTCCAATGAATCCCGAAGTTAAACAAGTCTAGGATATCCAATTTTGTTTCGGTCATAGTTTCTTCGTTACAAATCCGTTTTCGTTGATTCAAATTGCCATCTTCTTGGATCGAGTTCTTCTTTAAGACTATGAACTGGAAATACCTTGGTTTGTATTCAAAATCATAGGGCATAGGTGAAATTTTAGTGAAACATATGAAGTTAAACATTTTCCTTTATGTAAACAACCTTAAATGATTATTTTTCTAAAAATACTTATACTTTGAATTAAATCATGAAATTTTTATGTGTTATCATATTCATAATAAAAATCATTTTTCCAGAACATAAACCTCCAATTCAAAGTTTAAAATAGTTTTTAATTATCCAACCCAAAACAGTCCCCGGTGGTACTCCGACGTCGTAAAAACAGTTTTTAAGGTATTCTTTGAAAAACCAAGTTTTACCTTGTTAAATTAGCATATACATAAGTTATATTACAGGTCTTGAAGTATTTTAAAAGTTATGTTAGAAGGATCTATTTAGTTTGCAAACAAGTTTGAAAACTTTCAAACTATGTTCTTGTTGTTAAAATTTTATACCACAAAATAAGATAGCTATATATATATGAATCGAATAAGGTTATGAACATAGATTCTACCTCAAGTTCCTTGGACTAGGTTGCTGTAAAAAAAAGAAGTAAAAAGCTAGAATCAAAAGGGTGATGGAAGTGGATGAAAGATTGGAAGTAAGTTGGTGTTCTTGGAAGGTTTTCTTGAAGTGTTGTTGTAAGAGTTTTCTTATGGTGTTTAAGTAAGGTTTTTATGGCTAGATCTTCTTGGTAATTTGCTGGATTGTTATGGAGTTCAAAGCTCTTGAAAGTGTGTGTGTTTTTAGCTAGAGAATGGAAGTAAAATGAATCAAAAATGATGATACATATATACTCCTAAAAATGTGATCTTTAAGGATAACATGACAAAATTTTAGTTTGTATTTTTGTAATTAGTCTTACAATCATTCAAAAGTAATTACCTTATACATAAGGCATTGAACAAGGCTGGTTAGGTGGTGATTTGATGTGTATATACCAATAGTAAATACGTATAGAAGCTAGGTATGATACGAGTACAAATACTCTAGGTATACGTATAGAAATTTTGTGAAAAATGGAATGAGGATTCAAATATAGCTATCTTTTGTGAATACACTTATATGGTTTTATGTATTTAAGTCCTTAAAAGTGAGTAAATACATTACTTATACGATATATGTATAAACATTATATGTTATAAGTATTTAAGTCAAATAACGTTACGTATGGTTATCGTTTTGAAAACTTAAGTTAGCAGTTTCAAAATATACTTATAACTTATTGTTATTAATACAAAATGAGATATTAAAACATCCTTAGATCATGTTAAATATGTATATATACATATATATACACAAACGTATAATTATCATATATTGTATAGTTCGTGATATCATCGGTCAAACTAGACGGTCAAACGTTGTGTAAAACTCTTTTCGAAAATATAAATCTCAACAATTTAGATTGCTTATCATGTTGGTAAGGTTTAATTTATGTAAATATTAATCTTATAAGTATAGAACGATCGAAAAAGTGCGGGTCGTTACATAAGTATAGAACGATCGAAAAGGTGCGGGTCAACTTTAGGGTTTTTGCTTATCGTGTCGGAACCATATAGAGATTAGAGTTTAAATTTGGTCGGAAATTTCCGGGTCGTTACAGTACCCATCCGTTAAA
This sequence comes from Rutidosis leptorrhynchoides, assembly GCF_046630445.1. Classification (NCBI taxonomy): domain Eukaryota; kingdom Viridiplantae; phylum Streptophyta; class Magnoliopsida; order Asterales; family Asteraceae; genus Rutidosis; species Rutidosis leptorrhynchoides. The sequence continues at coordinate 234,981,554 of NC_092343.1, forward strand.
GAAATTTCGTCCTCGAAATTTGGTAGAGGTTGTCATAAATAACAATAGGAATGTTTTCATGACGAATATGAGGTAATAATGAAATTTTATCATTATTGAAAGATTTAGATAAAACGATTTGGTTATGTGAGACGCACGAGTGAAGCTATCACAAAAGAGTGAAATGAGTAAATATAGAATTGTTGTAACCGATGACGTGATTAGGATTGATTTCCGGAATTTATGGAAAATCTTACGTAATAAGATTTGGTTCTTTGGCGATCAAGATCTTCTTTGATTTAGTGCGGCGATCTGTTTCGATTTCTTTGTCGAATATTTTTCTATAAATCCATTTCCTTCTCTTCCTTATTTCCACAACTCACATCTTCTATCCTTTCTCCTTCAACTCATACCTTAAAGTATTCTTTTAAATGCTCCATCCCGTTCTAATTCTTGTTATACTTCTAACTTTCATATCTTTCATTATTCTCTTTCATTTATCGCCAGAAGAATCTATTTACTTCTATCCTTTCCTCGGAATTATAATATTTTTAATTCTCCCGTGTCTTTACGTTGCAATACGTATTGATATACACGGTTTGTAAATCTTGGGTGATTTTCGGCCTTTGTATTCTTCATTATTTTTCAAAGCTTCATACTTTCGTTTTCTCTTCCTGACTTTGAGTCAAGCGAGTAATGGTCCGGAATTTGTAGATATGAGATTCGAAATGAGTATAGCTAATGCTCTAAGAAAGAAATGGTAATAGGACAAATTTTGATTTGTCAAATTACCAGAATACCCCGGAAAAGATAGAACTGTCAGGATGACATGTTCCTATTATGTTTGAGAATTGGATAGAATGTAAGAGCCGTGTAACATGGCACATGATGATGGTACTGTGAATCATCACATTTCATTAGAAACTTAACATGACTTACTGTAATATAATGAAGTTGATCAAGTTTCATTATATTATACTAATTCATGCATCAGTTCCCAACACTGCTTCAGAACATTCCTATTTTAAACTTGAAGGTTTTAGAACTTAGAAACTAACACAGTTTCTTTTATGTTGTAACGCAGATATTACGGAGAGATAAATATTCTCAGATAAGAATAGTTGTGAAAATATCTCCAGAAATATGGAGAATATGTATAACGGAAGATATGAAGATATCTTATAATATCTAAGATAAGATGATGATGAAGAATATCATCGGGAAAGGTTTAGGATAAGGGGTAGGGTTTTTACTAATGGTTTCAGCAGGCACTGAATCGTTTAAATCCTTTGAAAGCAGATTCAGTTCTTGTGATTTATCTACATCCTCCTTCATACTTTGCTCAATCCGTTTTCCAGTTCCAACCCTCCTCTTTTTCTAAGCTTTACCAACACAATGTACTTCATCATTAAACTATTGACTGTTAAAGTCGTTTATAGTTTTTGCTGCTTCTTCAGCATTTCAAGAACTACTTCATAGTCCAGGATGTTTTTCAGAACTTCACATTCAAAAAATGTAATTCTTAGGGATAGTCGTTCTCGGTATAACTGGGAGAATTTCTACGAGATTTTCAAAATACTGATTGCGGATTTCGCCAAAGAGATAACGAGTTGCTGGTACGTCTGCTGATGATGTTGTGAAAAAGGTTCTCCGGTAACAACGGCGAAAGGACAAAGTATAAATATCGAGATTATAATAGGAGTAGTCTCACTGAGAAGTCGAAGTGGAGCTGTGACAAAATTAGCTTCTTGAAAAGGAATCGTATGATTGTTTTTGATAATGAATGATAAGGAATTCGACGCGGATACGTTTTAACTATAACTTCGGTTTCGAAAATTTTTCAGGTGCATCACTGTATGCATAAATCTTTCTTCCGTAAACGAGGTGCGGCTGGTTCAACTTCTCGATCGAGGTGTTTTCAAGAATCATGAAAAGATTTGAATGAGGATTATAATTGTCGAAGTACAAATGAGGTTTAGGATGAAATCAAGTGGCAAACTTGAAGAATTGTTTAGTTTCATATGTTATAACCAACATTTTATTTCATTTTAATTGTCCAATGTTTCTTCTTTATGCCACTTGTTGGATTTGGATAGGTAAAAATTCAAATATGAAATTTAAATGGAAATGGTTATTCTGGGGTGAACGGATACGTATATCGATGGTTGTAAGTAGAATAACAAATGACCGTTGAATCAGATTCAAGAATGTACAATATAACTTATTAATGTGAATTCTAAATATTCCTCGGGTACTACCCACCCGTTAAAATATTTTCATCATTATTAGTTTGTACGAAGGAATTTTTAATTACTATCTTTATGAAAATATACTTGCATATATATTTTCTTCAGAGATAATCATAGATTTAATGAGTCAATAAGATATTAAACTCATTTGATTTATCGTTAATTCTAGATTACATAATCTCTAAGACTTTAGAAATTACATAATCGTCATACGATACGTAAAGCGAAGATAATCGATGTAGAACAATATATAGAACGAAGATCATACTCGAAGTACAGATATTGAGTCGTGTGATGTTGATATTCGAGATACAGATTGTGATGTTGAGATTTTGGGGGTGACAAGAGTACTGTCGGCGTTGATGATGGTGGTATAGATTATGCTGCTGGTGCTGCTGCTGGTGTTTGTAACCTTCGCACCGTATTTTCTAAAGCCACTACCCGAGCGCGAAGCTCGTTGACTTCTTCTATTATACCGGGATGATTGACGGTTGGAACGAGCGAATGAACAAGATTCGAAATATGGGATAGTATGTAATCATGACGAGATACTCTAGAAATGAGCGAGAAAATGGTGTTTCGAATAGGTTCGCCGGTAAGTGCTTCAGGTTCATCGTTAAGAGGACAATTTGGTGGAAGGAATGGATCACCTTCTTCTTGCCTCCAGAGATTTAGTATATTACGAACCCATCCCCAATTCATCCAAAATAGATGATGGGAAATTGGTTGATCCATTCCGGTGACGCTGTTCTCGGAGCTCGAATGGAAATCCATATCGGCGTAGCTATCGAAGTCGGAGGAATTCGAACTGGATGAGGAATCCATCTTATATAGTCGGAGAAGTGAATTTTTGGGTTGGAATAGATTATAGGAGTTGGGTTTGGTACTCTTCAATACATAATTTACATATGTATATATAATATCAAAATCCCATGAATTACGGAGAATCTTTGAAATACGTCAGGCAATGTCTATAGTAACAGATACGCTAAGATATGAATTTTGTCTATACACTATCGATGCACTAAATGCAGTAAGACGTGTCTAGACTTAAGAATGATAAGCAGGCAGTTCCCTAAGGATGATAAGCAGATGATTTCTGACTAGGATTGATAAGCAAAACTTTTGACAGGCAGACACGGTCAAAGTCCAGACTCACTTAATGTATCCTAACAACTACTAGTTAGACACACTAATGCAAGGCCTGGTTCGCTAAGACCAACGCTCTGATACCCACTGAAAGGATCCGAAACTAATCATCCGAACGATGTCCATATTGATTATAAACGAATTACAATAGTTGATAACATCGCGAGGTACTTGCCCTCTATATGATACATTTTACAAACGTTGCATTTATTCTTAAAAGGCAATCTATAGTTACATCCAGAATTGACATATTCGCCTGACATTTCATAATATTCAAATGACCTAAACCACCATTTACTTAATAATAGTCTCTATGAACTTCAATGACTCGAATGCAACGCCTTATGATATAGGTCCTTAATGGCCTCAAGTAGTATCCTTAGTACGAGCTAATGCACAGCGGAAGACTTAATTCATACCTGAGAATAACATGCTTTAAAATGTCAACATAAAGTTGGTGAGATATGTAGGTTTGATGCTAGCAGCGTTATAACAATGGACCACAAGATTTCATATGTAAACATTTTAATAAAAATATTCTAAGTGGTTGAGCACTTGGTAACCATACTTAACATTTAATCACGTCGCATATTCCCTTTAATATGAAATCTTACTACACTGTACCAAGTGTAGTCACAAAACGAAGTACTGTGCAACCGTTGAATACTGGTCGTCCAGTCCGGTTGGGGTTGTCAGGCCCGATAGATCTATCAACAGGATTCGCGTTTACAATACCGCTGTAAATATTAGTAACCAAGCTACAGGGAAGTATGCCAGTGGTACAACTCAACGTAGAATATATTTTTCAGTTACTTGTGTCCATATCGTAAAACATAAAATACATGTATTCTCATCCCGAAATATTTAGAGTTTAAAAGTGGGACTATATACTCACTTTCGTCTTGAAGATATGTAATTTGACTCGGTCTCCGATTGATATCACAAACCTATCCATATATAATATATCAATTCCTTTTCTTTTTAAACAAACGTTACATATATATATATACTTGTTATACTTTTAATACTTTGAATAATTCCTTAGTCCGTAGTTAGCATTTCGATGTTAGTAATTCAATTTTAATGGTTCATTTTTAGATGTTTAATATACCCGCAATGAAATAAATAAACCCCCCAACGAAATAAATAAAACCCCATCGTATATGAATTGGTCGAGATTAATCTTGACCCACGGTACCGGTGTTGTCAAATGACGTGTTGCGTACATAAAGTACCGGTGTTGTCAAATGACGTGTTGCGTACAAACATGGGATCTTATGATTAATCTTCTCGTGTTGTTTACGGGTGATCCTGAACCATATAAAATTGAATTATGAGTACATATATATATAATATCATGTTATCTTAGAAATATGTGATTTATATAAATTTTTCCAATGAATCCCGAAGTTAAACAAGTCTAGGATATCCAATTTTGTTTCGGTCATATTTTCTTCGTTACAAATCCGTTTTCGTTGATTCAAATTGCCATCTTCTTGGATCGAGTTCTTCTTTAAGACTATGAACTGGAAATACCTTGGTTTGTATTCAAAATCATAGGGCATAGGTGAAATTTTAGTGAAACATATGAAGTTAAACATTTTCCTTTATGTAAACAACCTTAAATGATTATTTTTCTAAAAATACTTATACTTTGAATTAAATCATGAAATTTTTATGTGTTATCATATTCATAATAAAAATCATTTTTCCAGAACATAAACCTCCAATTCAAAGTTTAAAATAGTTTTTAATTATCCAACCCAAAACAGTCCCCGGTGGTACTCCGACGTCGTAAAAACAGTTTTTAAGGTATTCTTTGAAAAACCTAGTTTTACCTTGTTAAATTAGCATATACATAAGTTATATTACAGGTCTTGAAGTATTTTAAAAGTTATGTTAGAAGGATCTATTTAGTTTGCAAACAAGTTTGAAAACTTTCAAACTATGTTCTTGTTGTTAAAATTTTATACCACAAAATAAGATAGCTATATATATATGAATCGAATAAGGTTATGAACATAGATTCTACCTCAAGTTCCTTGGACTAGGTTGCTGTAAAAAAAAGAAGTAAAAAGCTAGAATCAAAAGGGTGATGGAAGTGGATGAAAGATTGGAAGTAAGTTGGTGTTCTTGGAAGGTTTTCTTGAAGTGTTGTTGTAAGAGTTTTCTTATGGTGTTTAAGTAAGGTTTTTATGGCTAGATCTTCTTGGTAATTTGCTGGATTGTTATGGAGTTCAAAGCTCTTAAAAGTGTGTGTGTTTTTAGCTAGAGAATGGAAGTAAAATGAATCAAAAATGATGATACATATATACTCCTAAAAATGTGATCTTTAAGGATAACATGACAAAATTTTAGTTTGTATTTTTGTAATTAGTCTTACAATCATTCAAAAGTAATTACCTTATACATAAGGCATTGAACAAGGCTGGTTAGGTGGTGATTTGATGTGTATATACCAATAGTAAATACGTATAGAAGCTAGGTATGATACGAGTACAAATACTCTAGGTATACGTATAGAAATTTTGTGAAAAATGGAATGAGGATTCAAATATAGCTATCTTTTGTGAATACACTTATATGGTTTTATGTATTTAAGTCCTTAAAAGTGAGTAAATACATTACTTATACGATATATGTATAAACATTATATGTTATAAGTATTTAAGTCAAATAACGTTACGTATGGTTATCGTTTTGAAAACTTAAGTTAGCAGTTTCAAAATATACTTATAACTTATTGTTATTAATACAAAATGAGATATTAAAACATCCTTAGATCATGTTAAATATGTATATATACATATATATACACAAACGTATAATTATCATATATTGTATAGTTCGTGATATCATCGGTCAAACTAGACGGTCAAACGTTGTGTAAAACTCTTTTCGAAAATATAAATCTCAACAATTTAGATTGCTTATCATGTTGGTAAGGTTTAATTTATGTAAATATTAATCTTATAAGTATAGAACGATCGAAAAAGTGCGGGTCGTTACATAAGTATAGAACGATCGAAAAGGTGCGGGTCAACTTTAGGGTTTTTGCTTATCGTGTCGGAACCATATAGAGATTAGAGTTTAAATTTGGTCGGAAATTTCCGGGTCGTTACAAGAAGCAACTCGTTATACGGGAAGACGGAATTCGATATTTTGCAAACCGTATTTGGGTACCGAAGTTGGGTGGATTAAGGAAGTTGATATTGAATGAGGCACATAAGACAAGATACTCGATACATCCTGGAGTCGGAAAGATGTATCAAGATCTTAAGACGCGTTATTGGTGGCCTAATTTAAAGACAGACGTTGCAACATATGTTGGGGAGTGTTTAACTTGTTCCAAGGTCAAAGCAGAACACCAGAAGCCGTCAGGGTTACTTCAACAACCAGAAATCCCAGAATGGAAATGGGATGGTATTACCATGGATTTCATCACGAAGTTACCAAAGACTGCCTGGGGATACGACACCATTTGGGTGATTGTTGATCATCTCACCAAGTCTGCACATTTCTTGCCTATAAAGGAAACGGATAGAATGGAGAAACTATTACGATTGTATATAAAGGAAGTTGTTTCAAGGCATGGAATACCTATTTCCATTATATCTGATCGTGATAGTAGATTTACCTCAAAGTTCTGGCAATCACTACAGGAGGCACTAGGTACTCGTTTGGATATGAGCACCGCATATCATCCGCAAACCGACGGGCAAAGTGAAAGAACGATTCAGACTCTTGAAGACATGCTCAGGGCATGTGTGATCGGTTTTGGAAACGGATGGGATAAGTATTTACCGTTAGCAGAATTCTCGTATAATAATAGTTATCATGCGAGCATTAAAGCTGCACCATTCGAAGCAATGTATGGAAGGAAGTGTAGATCTCATATCTGTTGGAATGAAGTAGGAGATCGACAATTAACTGGTCCCGAGATCATACACGAAACGACTGAGAAGATAGTACAAATTAAGGAGAGATTGAAAACAGCCCGTAGTCGCCAAAAGAGCTACGCCGATGTCCGAAGAAAACCATTAGAGTTTCAGATCGGTGACATGGTTATGCTAAAGGTGTCACCTTGGAAAGGTGTAATACGTTTTGGAAAAAGGGGTAAACTGAACCCAAGATATGTAGGTCCGTTCAAGATCATCGAACGCATTGGACCGGTAGCTTATCGACTCGAGTTACCGCAACAACTCGCCGGAGTACATAATACCTTTCACGTCTCAAACCTTAAGAAGTGTCTTGCAAAGGAATATCTCACCATTCCTCTTGAAGAAATCCATGTCGACGAGAAATTACAATTCGTCGAAGAACCAATCGAAATCATGGACCGTGAAGTTAAACAGCTCAAGCAGAGCAACATACCGATCGTTAAGGTTCGTTGGAGTGCTAGAAGTGGTCCCGAGTTTACTTGTGAACGAGAGGATCAGATGAAACAAAAGTATCCACACTTGTTTCTCGATGACGCAAAATAGGTACAATTTTAAAATTTCGGGACGAAATTTATTTAACGGGGAGGTACTGTAATGACCCGCACTTTTTCGATCATTCTATACTTATAAGATTAATATTTACATAAATTAAACCTTACCAACATGATAAGCAATCCAAATTGTTGAGATTTATGTTTCCGAAAAGAGTTTTACACAACGTTTGACCGTCTAGTTTGACCGATGATATCACGAACTATACAATATATGATAATTATATGTTTGTGAATATATATGTATATATACATATTTAATATGATCTAAGAATGTTTTAATATCTCATTTTGTATTAATAACAATAAGTTATAAGTATATTTTGAAACTACTAACTTAAGTTTTCAAAACAATAACCATACGTAACGTTATTTGACATAAATACTTATAACCTATAATGTTTATACATATATCGTATATGTAATGTATTTAATAACTTTTAAGGACTTAAATACATAAAACCACATAAGTGTATTCACAAAAGATAGCTATATTTGTATCCTCATTCCATTTTTCACAAAATTTCTATACGTATATCTTGAGTATTTGTACTCGTATCATACCTAGCTTCTATACGTATTTACTATTGGTATATACACATCAAATCACCACCAACCAGCCCTTGTTCAATGCCTTATGTATAAGGTAATTGATTTTGGAAGCTTATTGACTAATTACACAAAAGAACAACTTGAAATCTTATCATGAACACCCCTTTGATCACGTTTTTAATGGAGCTAGGAGTACTCCATTTTGATTCATTTTACTTCAACTTTCCTAGCTAAAAACACACACTCTTTCTTAACCTTTAAACTCCATAACAATCCAGCAAGTTACCAAGAAGATCTAGCTTCAAAAACCTTACTTAAACACCATAAGAAAACCATATACAAAAACACTTCAAGAAATCCTTCCAAGAACACAAACTTACTTCCAATCTTTCATCCAATTCCATCACCCTTTTTGTTCTAGCTTTTTACTCCTCTTTTATAGCAACCTTGTCCAAGGAACTTGAGGTAGTAACTATGTTCATAACCTTATTCGATTCATATATATATATAGCTATCTTATTTTGTGGTATAAAATTTTAACAACAAGAACATAGTTTGAATGTTTTCAAACTTGTTTGCAAACTAAATAGATCCTTCTAACTTAACTTTTAAAATACTTCAAGACCTGTAATATAACATAAATATATGCTAACTTAACAAGGTATAACTTGGTTTTTCAAAGAATACCTTAAAAACTGTTTTTACGACGTCGGAGTGCAACCGGGGACTGTTTTGGGTTGGATAATTAAAAACCATCTTAAACTTTGATTTGGAGGTTTATTTTCTGGAAAAATGATTTTTACTATGAATATGATAACACATAAAAATTTCATGATTTAATTCAAAGTATAAGTATTTTTAGAAAAATGGTCATTAAATGATGTTTTTGTAACAAAAATGATTAACTTCATATGTTTCACCAAAGTTTCACCTATGCCGTGTGATTTTGAATACAAACTAAGGTATTTACAGTTCATAGTCTTAAAGAGGGACTCGATCCAAGGAGATGGCAAGTTGAATCAACGAAAACGGAGTTGTAACGAAGAAACTATGACCGAAACAAAATCGGATATCCAAGACTAGTTTAGCCACGAAAATAATTGGGAAAAATTAAATAAATCACATCTTTTTAAGATAACATGATATTTTATATATATGTACTTATAATTCAATTTTATATGGTTCAGGATCACCCGTAAACAACACGGGAAGATTAATCATAAGATCCCATGATTGTACGCAACACGTCATTTGACAACACCGGTACTTTATGTACGCTACACGTCATTTGACAACACCGGTACCGTGGGTCAAGATTAATCTCGACCAATACATATACGATGGGGTTTTATTTATTTCGTTGGGGGTTTATTAAACACCTAAAAATGAACCATTAAAAATTGAATTACTAACATCGGACTGCTAACTACGGACTAAGGAATTATAAAAAGTATTAAAAGTATTATATATATATGTGACGTTGTTTAAAATGAAAATATATTGATATATTATATATGGATAGGTTCGTGATATCAACCGGAGACCAAGTCAAAATATATATATCTTCAAGACGAAAGTGAGTATATAGTCCCACTTTTAAACTCTAAATATTTCGGGATGAGAATACATGTATTTTATGTTTTACATTATGGACACAAGTAACTGAAAAATATATTCTACATTGAGTTGTACCACTGGCATACTTCCCTGTAGCTTGGTAACTAATATTTACAGCGGTATTGTAAACGCGAATCCTGTTGATAGATCTATCGGGCCTGACAACCCCAACCGGACTGGACGACCAGTATTCAACGGTTGCACAGTACTTCGTTTTGTGACTACACTTGGTACGGTGTAGTAAGATTTCATAATAAAGGGAATATGCGACGTGATTGAATGTTAAGTATGGTTACCAAGTGCTCAACCACTTAGAATATTTTTATTAAACTGTTTATATATGAAATCTTGTGGTCTATATATATATATATATTGCTGCCGGCACTAAACCTATATCTCACCAACTTTATGTTGACCTTTTAAAACATGTCTATTCTCAGGTGATTACTAAAAGCTTCCGCTGCATTATGTTGAATTTGAGCAGGATCTTGCGTACGCATACATGTGTCAAAAATAAAACTGCATACCCAAGGATTTGTGTTGTAAAATATGCTAGAAATCGTGTTGTTATCATCATTTGCAAAGTTTGTAAGTCGAAGATTATCGCTAAACGATAATCATCTTTTTATTGTCCAAAGCTTGTATCAAAAATAAGAGATTGGTTTGTAATGTATAATATATGCAGTTTTTCTTTTAAAAATGTCGCATATAGAGGTCAATACCTCGCAATGAAATCATACGTTATCTAACACGTTCTTATGGTTAAGGACGGGTTATGACAATAACAGTTACCAAGCTACAGGGAAGTATGCCAGTGGTACAACTCAACGTAGAATATATTTTTAGTCACTTGTGTCTATAACGTAAATCATAAAATGCATGTATTCTCATCCCGAAATATTTAAAGTTTAAAAGTGGGACTATATACTCACTGTACTGTATTTTGTAGTAAAAATACATATAACATCATTGAATATGTATAAGGTTGACCTTCGATTCACGAACCTATATTAGTTGCATATATATTTATTAACACATATAATGGTAATCGAACAATATATATATTCTTATTAATTATTGTGATATATTTCATTAATAACTTAATTAACTGTGTTCATTTTATATATATATACTTTAGATAAATAATGTTAAAAATAATAATTTTTGCGTTAAAAATAATAATGATGATAATAATAATAATAATAATTATAATATTTGTAAAATTAATAATAATAGTGATTTTCATAAAAATATTGATACTCATAAAAATGATAATAATGATAATAATAATAATAATGATAATAATAATAATAATAGGATAAAATAATACTAGGAATACTACCTTAAGTGTGTAACTTCCATGCTTTAAAGAAAATATAATGTTGCTGCCCAGACTCGAACATATGACCTCTCGTTTAACAACCAAACAAACACCCCTAACCACTGCTCCATCGTATTATTTTGGATTTTATTAGAATTTTAATTTCTTTTTACTTGATTTTTGTTTTTTTATTATTATCCCTAACACCACTAAAATCATCATTTCATTAACATCATATCAATTATCCTTCATCATAATAACACATCACCAACGCCATCATTTTCATCACTATAACTTCATCATCCTTATCATCTTAATTGTTATCACCATCTTAATATCAATTTAAACTCAATCATCGTATAACAATTCGATCCTAGTTTCAATTATCTCATGATCATTTCATAATTTTTATTATCATGATAACATCTTAATCATCGCCATTTTTATCACTATATATCTCGTATATCACTAGCAATGTATCACCAAATCTCTTCCTCAACATATTTATTGTTACGTTCCCAGCAAAACCGAAATCGTTGCCCAACATGGCAACCCATCCATGGTTGTATGGATTCTCGGCCCAACATGCATCGAGACTGGCCCAATCGTACACTAGGCCCTCGGCCCTGTTAGAATTTCTGATTTCGGTTTACGTATGAAATAAAATAAGAAGAATTCGCTGCACACATGGTTCGTATATATAAATTATCCCACCGTAACTCCTTCCAATGTTTTCAACTTTATTGAATCAATAACTCTCTTGTCTCCCACTATTGAAAAGGTGATAGCAAGTGGGAAAAAAAAATCGATGATGCTTCTTAAATTTATTCCAGAGTAATTAAAGGACAAAGCTCAATTATTATTAACAAGTGGGGTTTCGTTTTCAATTAACACTATAAAGAAGCAACCAATCATCAATCCTCATTTACGTATTTGGATGGTGGTTTATCAGTTGAGATTAGGTGAGAGATTTAGAGAGATAATGAAGAAGGAAGTAGCGGTTAATATGGTTCTTGGTTTTGAAGGTGGTGTGTCATGTGGGTGAGGTGATGATAGCCGTTGGTGAGGATGGCTGTGATAGTGATTTCAAGGGTGACGGGTGGAATGATAATGGTGTTTGAAGAAACAAAAAAAAACATCGTAGCAAGTTTGAAGGTTTTGATGATGTTTGATGATGTTAGTTCTCGGTAACAGAAATAGTTAACAGCAATGAATGATGACGGTGACTTATGTAAGTGATAACCGATGATGTATTGAAACAGAAACAATAATAATAATAATGATAGATGGCGGTTGATGTGGTGGCCGGTGATTGGAGTTATGAAGTGGAGAAGGTGGTGTTCACGGTGGTGTTGCGATAGTGGTGGTGTTAAGGTGTTGTGGTTTGCAAATGAAGCAAGACAGAAAGATAGATGAATGTTTGTGGGTTTCGTATAGCATTTCAAACATGAAAAGATGATAGTGGTGGATCATGGTGATGGTTTTGTCTAGCAGGAACGAAGAGAGAGATGTAGAGGATAAAGAAACTAAATAACTCTCCCTACTATCATGTTTAATCAGTTGCTTTAGTAATATAGGTGACACAAATTTCTTGATTAGGTACCGAAAAACAAATAAATAAATAAAAAAAATAAAAGAGAAAGTGATATTTACCCGAAATTGTAATTATCTGTTTGTTTTGGATTCCATCAGAGACAAGAATCGAAAATCAGTATTATTTGATGTTAACGTGTATTTATATAAATATCCTTATCTATTATTTTTAATATAAATTAATAATAATAATAAATATAAATACCAAATATGTTAGTAATTTAATGCAGATAATATTATTTTAAAAAAAAAACTAATAATAATAAATACCGAAATATCACTAATATTAATGATAAATTAATTAAATAAATCAATAAAAATAATACTACTACTAATAATAGTTGTATTAATCAATTAAATTCATATTTACAATAATATTAATAATAGTATAATAATATTAATAATACTAATATAATAAATATCAAATTTTATATACACATAGATGTTCGTGAATCGTCACGCTTGGTCATAGGGTAATTGGTTAACTGAATATAGATTTCAGACTTTCTAGACTCAACATTAGGGTTTTTGCTTATCGTGTCGGAAACATATAGAGATTAGAGTTTAAATTTGGTCGGAACTTTCCGGGTCGTTACAGTACCCACCCGTTAAAGAAATTTCGTCCTCGAAATTTATAGAGATTGTCATAGATAACAATAAGAACGTTTTCATGACAATTATGAGATGATAATGGAGTTTTATCATTATTGTGAGATATAGATAAAACGATTCGATCATGTGAAGTGTACGAGTGAAGCTATCACAAAAGAGTGAAATGAGTAAATATGAAATTGTTTTAACCGATGACGTAGTTATGATTGATTTCCGAATTTTTACGGGATTTAAAGAAAATCTTACGTAATAAGATTCGGTTTTTCGGCGATCAGGATCTTCTTTAATTTAATGCGGCAATCTGTTTCGATTTCTACGTCGGATATTTCCTTATAAATCCATTCCCTTTGTTTCTTTATTTCTACAGCTCACACTTTCTATTCCTTCCTCATCACTCCATACTTTAAAACATTCGTCAGTATCCTCCACCCCGTTCTGATTCTTGTTATACTTCTAACTTTCATATCTTTCATTCTTCTCTTTCATCTGTCGCCAGAAGATTCAATTCACTTCTATTATTTCTTTGGAATTATAATGTTTTTAATTCTCCCGTGTCTTTACGTTGCAATATGTATTGATATACACGGTTTGTAAATCCTGGGTGGTTATTGGGTTTTATATCCTTCATTATTTTTCGGAACTTCATGCTTTCGTTTTCTCTTCCCGACTTCGAGTCAAGCGAGTAATGGTCCGGAATTCGTAGGTATGAGATTCGGAATGACATAGCTAATGCTTTAAGAAAGAAATGGTAATGGCACGATTTTGATTTGTCAAATTACCAGAATATCAAGAAAAATAGAACTATCAAGATGATTTGTTCTTAATATATTTTGGAATTGGGTAGAATGTAAGAGCCGTGTAACATGGCATATGATGATGGTACTGTAAATCATCACATTCCATTAGAAACTTAACATGAGTTACTGTAATATATTGAAGTTGATCAAGTTTCATTATATTATACTAATTCATGCATCAGTTCCCAACACTACTTCAAAACATTCCTATTTTAACTCGAAGGTTTTAGAATTTAGAAACTAATACAGTTTCTTTTATGATGTAGTACAGATTGAGCGGAGAGGTAATATCGGACGAGAGTATTTTGAAGATATCTTCAGAGGTACTGAAGATATTTTCAATACGATAATATCTTGAAATTTCTAATATCGAAGGATGATGATGAAGATTTACCCGTAAGGGTTTAGATTCAGAAGCAAGGTGTTCGCTAAAGATTTCATCAGATACCGAATCATCTGGATTCTTTGAATATAGGGTTTGATCCTTGTATTTGTTCTTTGTTTCCTTCATGGTGTGCTCAATTCGATTTTTAGTACCGAATTTTCTATCGAGCGTTCCTAACATTTCCTTCTTTATTATCAACTTTTGACCATTAAAACTATCTACAACATGCTGCTTCATCAGCATTTTCAAAGTTAACGAATATGGGTCATCGGTTTTCAAACCGAGGTGGTTTCGGGATAATTGTGTTTTTAGATAATTAAACGCTGATGGTAATATGGTGGAATATAAAAGGTTCTCCGGTAACGACGGCGTATAAATATCGAGATTATAATAAGAGTATTCTTTACTGAGGAGTCGAAGTTAACTTGCTGAAGCTGTGACAAAATTGGCTTCTTGAAAAGGAAATCATATGATTGTTTTTGCTAATGATAAGGAATTCGGCGCGGATGTGATTTAACTATAACTTCGGTTTCGAAAGTTTTTCAGGTGCATAACTGTATGCATAAATCTTTCTTTCGTAGACAAAGTACGGCTGGTTCAACTTCTCGATCGAGATGTTTTCAAGAATCATGAAAAGTTGTGGATCCGAATTGTAGTTGTCAAGATACGAATGAGGTTTAAAATAGAATCAAGTTGAAAACTTGAAGAATCGTTTAGTTTCATATGTTATAATCAACATTTTAACTCATTTTAATTGTCCAAAGTTAGCAGTCCAATAGTCCGATAAATTCATATATAAATTAGATATACAATATTCGAATTACTTAATACGTATCGTGACCCGTGTACCGGTCACGGTGTCGATCACAACTCAATGTATATATATATTTTGGAATCAACTCCGACCATGTATAGCCAACTCCCACCTTCACATATAGAGTGTCTATGGTTGTTCCGAAATATATATATAGATGGGTCAATATGATAAATCGAAACCTTGTATACGTGTCCCGACGGTATGTAAAGTGCATAAATTAAATAACAATAAATAAAATTGCGAGAATGTAAATTGCGATAAATTAAATGTTAGCCGGGAACAATTAGCTAGGAACAGTTAGCGTGGATTCCTAACAATATTTCAATTTAGTTAATTCGTCTGTTTCTAACAAATTTTATTTTGTCCATGTTTTCTTCTTTATGCCACTTGTTGAATTCTGATAGGTCAAAATCCGAATATGAAATTTAAATGGAAATGGTTAATCTGGGGTGAACGGATACGTATATCGGTAGTTGTAAGTAGGATAGTAAATGATCGTTGAATCAGATTCGAAGAATGTACAGTGTAACTTATTAATGTGAATTCTAAATATTCCTCGGGTACTACCCACCCGTTAAAATATTTTCATCATTAATAGTTTTGTACGAAGGAATTTTTAATTACAATCTTTATGAAAATATACTTGCATATATATTTTCTTCAGATGTAATTATGGATTTAATGAGTCAAACTCTCATTTGTTTTATCATTAATACTAGATTACATAATCTCTAAAACTTTAGAAATTACATAATCATCATGTCGAACGAGGAAAAATGAGGTAGAATGATACGTAAAGCGAAGATAATCGATGTAGATCGATGTGTAGAACGAAGTTCATACTCGAAGTACAGATGGTGATATTGAGGCGTGTAATATTGATATTCGAAGTACAGATTGTGATGTTGAGAGTTACGGCGCGGTTATGGTTTAGGGATGATAAGGGTACTGTCGACGTCGATGATGGTGGTACTGATTATGCTGTTGGTGCTGCTGCCGGTATTTGTAACCTTCGCACCAGGTTCTCCAAAGTCGTCACACGAGCGCGTAGTTAGTTAACTTCTTCTAGTACTACGGGATGATTGACGATTGAAGCGAGCGAATGAATAAGATTCAAGATATTGGATAGTATATAATCGTGACAAGATACTCTAGCAATGGAAGAGAAAATAGTTTCTCAAACAGGTTCGCCGGTAAGTGCTTCAGGTTCTTCGCCAAGTGAGCAATTTGGTGAATGGAAGGGATCTCCGATATGAAATGATTTTCGAATAACGAATGATATTCTAACTATATAGAATATCCATATATATATTCTTAAAGATATCGTAGACTACAGAGGAAACTACGGCATATGACAAACAAGTCTACAAATGCGCTAAGATATGAATTTTTGTCTATACACTATCAATGCAGTAAATGCAGTAAGACGTGTCTAGACTTAAAAATGATAAGCAGGAAATTTCCTAAGGATGATAAGCAGATGTTTTCCGACTAGAAATGATAAGCAAAACTTTTGACATGTAGACACGGTCAAAGTCCAGACTCACTAATGTATCCTAACAACTACTAGTCAGACACACTAATGCAAGGCCTGGTTCACTAAGACCAACGCTCTGATACCACCTGTGAAGACCCGTCCTTATCCATCCGGACGAAATCTTCAACATTTGGTTTCATTGCGATGATCGACTCCAAGTAATGTCCTTAACATGAGCAAATGCACAGCGGAAGACTTAATTTGTACCTGAGAATAACATGCTTTAAAATGTCAACATAAAGTTGGTGAGATATAGGTTTAATGCCGGCAGCGATATAAATATAGACCACAAGATTTCATATGTAAACATTTTAATAAAAATATTCTAAGTGGTTGAGCACTTGGTAACCATACTTAACATTTAATCACGTCGCATATTCCCTTTATTATGAAATCTTACTACACTGTACCAAGTGTAGTCACGAAACGAAGTACTGTGCAACCGTTGAATACTGGTCGTCCAGTCCGGTTGGGGTTGTCAGGCCCGATAGATCTATCAACAGGATTCGCGTTTACAATACCGCTGTAAATAACAGTTACCAAGCTACAGGGAAGTATGCCAGTGGTACAACTCAACGTAGAATATATTTTTAGTCACTTGTGTCTATAACGTAAATCATAAAATGCATGTATTCTCATCCTGAAATATTTAAAGTTTAAAAGTGGGACTATATACTCACCGTACTGTATTTTGTAGTAAAAATACATATAACATCATTGAATATGTATAAGGTTGGCCTTCGATTCACGAACCTATTTTAGTTGCATATATATTTATTAACACATATAATGGTAATCGAACAATATATATATTCTTATTAATTATTGTGATATATTTCATTAATAACTTAATTAACTGTGTTCATTTTATATATATATATACTTTAGATAAATAATGTTAAAAATAATAATTTTTGCGTTAAAAATAATAATGATGATAATCATAATAATAATAATTATAATATTTGTAAAATTAATAATAATAGTGATTTTCATAAAAATTATTGATACTCATAAAAATGATAATAATGATAATAATAATAATAATAGGATAAAATAATACTAGGAATACTACCTTAAGTGTGTAACTTCCATGCTTTAAAGAAAATATAATGTTGCTGCCCAGACTCGAACATATGACCTCTCGTTTAACAACCAAACAAACACCCCTAACCACTGCTCCATCGTATTATATTGGATTTTATTAGAATTTTAATTTCTTTTTACTTGATTTTTGTTTTTTTATTATTATCCCTAACACCACTAAAATCATCATTTCATTAACATCATATCAATTATCCTTCATCATAATAACACATCACCAACGCCATCATTTTCATCACTATAACTTCATCATCCTTATCATCTTTATTGTTATCACCAACTTAATATCAATTTAAACTCAATCATCGTATAACAATTCGATCCTAGTTTCAATTATCTCATGATCATTTCATAATTTTTATTATCATGATAACATCTTAATCATCGCCATTTTTATCACTATATATCTCGTATATCACTAGCAATGTATCACCAAATCTCTTCCTCAACATATTTATTGTTACGTTCCCAGCAAAACCGAAATCGTTGCCCAACATGGCAACCCATCCATGGTTGTATGGATTCTCGGCCCAACATGCATCGAGACTGGCCCAATTGTACACTAGGCCCTCGGCCCTGTTAGAATTTCTGATTTCGGTTTACGTATGAAATAAAATAAGAAGAATTCGCTGCACACATGGTTCGTATATATAAATTATCCCACCGTAACTCCTTCCAATGTTTTCAACTTTATTGAATCAATAACTCTCTTGTCTCCCACTATTGAAAAGGTGATAGCAAGTGGGAAAAAAAATCGATGATGCTTCTTAAATTTATTCCAGAGTAATTAAAGGACAAAGCTCAATTATTATTAACAAGTGGGGTTTCGTTTTCAATTAACACTATAAAGAAGCAACCAATCATCAATCCTCATTTACGTATTTGGATGGTGGTTTTTCAGATGAGATTAGGTGAGAGATTTAGAGAGATAATGAAGAAGGAAGTAGCGGTTAATATGGTTCTCGGTTTTGAAGGTGGTGTGTCATGTGGGTGAGGTGATGATAGCCGTTGGTGAGGATGGCTGTGATAGTGATTTCAAGGGTGACGGGTGGAACGGTAATGGTGTTTGAAGAAGCAAAAAAAAACATCGCAGCAAGTTTGAAGGTTTTGATGATGTTTGATGATGTTAGTTCTCGGTAACAGAAATAGTTAACTGCAATGAATGATGATGGTGACTTATGTAAGTGATAACCGATGATGTATTGAAACAGAAACAATAATAATAATAATGATAGATGGCGGTTGATGTGGTGGCCGGTGATTGGAGTTATGAAGTGGAGAAGGTGGTGTTCACGGTGGTGTTGCGATAGTGGTGGTGTTAAGGTGTTGTGGTTTGTAAATGAAGCAAGACAGAAAGATAGATGAATGTTTGTGGGTTTCGTATAGCATTTCAAACATGAAAAGATGATAGTGGTGGATCATGGTGATGGTTTTGTCTAGCAGGAACGAAGAGAGAGATGTAGAGGATAAAGAAACTAAATAACTCTCCCTACTATCATGTTTAATCAGTTGCTTTAGTAATATAGGTGACACAAATTTCTTGATTAGGTACCGAAAAAAAAAATAAATAAAAAAATAAAAGAGAAAGTGATATTTACCCGAAATTGGAATTATCTGTTTGTTTTGGATTCCATCAGAGACAAGAATCGAAAATCAGTATTATTTGATGTTAACGTGTATTTATATAAATATCCTTATCTATTATTTTTAATATAAATTAATAATAATAATAAATATAAATACCAAATATGTTAGTAATTTAATGCAGATAATATTATTTTAAAAAAAAACTAATAATAATAAATACCGAAATATCACTAATATTAATGATAAATTAATTAAATAAATCAATAAAAATAATACTACTACTAATAATAGTTGTATTAATCAATTAAATTCATATTTACAATAATATTAATAATAGTATAATAATATTAATAATACTAATATAATAAATATCAAATTTTATATACACATAGATGTTCGTGAATCGTCAGGCTTGGTCATAGGGTAATTGGTTAACTGAATATAGATTTCAGACTTTCTAGACTCAACATTAGGGTTTTTGCTTATCGTGTCGGAAACATATAGAGATTAGAGTTTAAATTTGGTCGGAACTTTCCGGGTCGTTACATAATTAAAAACCATCTTGAACTTTGAATTGGAGGTTTATATTCTGGAAAAATGATATTTCTTATGAATATGTTAACACATAAAAATTTCATGATTTAATTCAAAGTATAAGTATTTTTAGAAAAATGGTCATTAAATGATATTTTTGTAACAAAAATGATTAACTTCATATGTTTCACCAAAGTTTGACCTATGACCTATGATTTCGAATACAAACTAAGGTATTTACAGTTCATAGTCTTAAAGAGGGACTCGATCCAAGGAAGTGGCAAGTTGAACCAACGAAAACGGAGTTGTAACGAAGAAACTATGACCAAAACGAAATCGGATATCCAAGACTAGTTTAGCTACGAAAATAATTGGAGAAAATTAAATAAATCACATCTTTCTAAAATAACATGATATTTTATATATATATACTCATAATTTAATTTTATATGGTTCAGGATCACCCGTAAACAACACGAGAAGATTAATCATAAGATCCCATGATTGTACGCAACACGTCATTTGACAATGTAATGACCCGGAAATTTCCGACCAAATTTAAACCTTAATCTTTATATGTTTCCGACACGATAAGCAAAATCTGTAATGTTGAGTCTTGAAAAGTTTGAAACTATATTCATGTAATCAGTTAACCATTGACCATCCATTTGTCCGACGATTCACGAATATCATAACTTGTATTAATTATATACTTATGTATATATACGGATATATATGGATTATATCTATCTTGAATATATGATAATTAAGTATCTCATTAAATATATTAACAATGGATTATACACATAAAATGAGACTACTAACTTAAGGACTTCGAAACGATATATATATATATAAATATATATATATATATATATATATATATATATATATATATATATATATATATATATATATATATATATATATATATATATATATATATATATATATATATATATATATATATATATATAAATCTTAACGACGTTATAACTTCTAAGTTAAAATAAATATATATGTATTGTATTAAGATGTATTTACTATTGGAATATACTAGTAGGAAAACATCATTTTCAACCTTTTATCATGGAAAATGACATCTTTGTTATTATATATGATTCATGAAACATCTTTATATATTTTATACCCGTATTATACTCGTACTATACACAACTTCTAGAAGTATTTACTATTGGTATATACCAATAGAAATCTTCAATTATTTGTGTAATATGTCATTCATGACATAATATATTTTAACTTATCTTAGATATTTTCACTAAAAACCAAATTTATTATTTTAACTTTTAAGATCTACTTTTAATAAAAATACAAACTACTTTTTCATATTTTAACTTTTAAGATTTTACTTTTAATAAAAATACAAACTACTTTTTCATATTTTAACTTTTAAGATTTACTTTTAATAAAAATACAAACTACTTTTTCATATTTTAACTTTTAAGATTTTACTTTTAATAAAAATACAAAATACTTTTTCATATTTTAACTTTTAAGATTTTACTTTTAATAAAAATACAAACTACTTTTTCATATTAAGATTTTACTTTTAATAAAAATACAAACTACTTTTTCATATTTTAACTTTTAAGATTTACTTTTAATAAAAATACAAACTACTTTTTCATATTTTAACTTTTAAGATTTTACTTTTAATAAAAATACAAACTACTTTTTCATATTTTAACTTTTAAGATTTACTTTTAATAAAAATACAAACTACTTTTTCATATTTTAACTTTTAAGATTTTACTTTTAATAAAAATACAAAATACTTTTTCATATTTTAACTTTTAAGATTTTACTTTTAATAAAAATACAAACTACTTTTTCATATTAAGATTTTACTTTTAATAAAAATACAAACTACTTTTTCATATTTTAACTTTTAAGATTTACTTTTAATAAAAATACAAACTACTTTTTCATATTTTAACTTTTAAGATTTACTTTTAATAAAAATACAAACTACTTTTTCATATTTTAACTTTTAAGATTTTACTTTTAATAAAAATACAAACTACTTTTTCATATTTTAACTTTTAAGATTTACTTTTAATAAAAATACAAACTACTTTTTCATATTTTAACTTTTAAGATTTACTTTTAATAAAAATACAAACTACTTTTCATATTTTAACTTTTAAGATTTTACTTTTAATAAAAATACAAAATACTTTTTCATATTTTAACTTTTAAGATTTACTTTTAATAAAAATACAAACTACTTTTTCATATTAAGATTTTACTTTTAATAAAAATACAAACTACTTTTTCATATTTTAACTTTTAAGATTTTACTTTTAATAAAAATAAAAACTACTTTTTCATATTTTAACTTTTAAGATTTTAATTTAATAAAAATACAAACTACTTTTTCATATTTTAACTTTTAAGATTTACTTTTAATAAAAATACAAACTACTTTTTCATATTTTAACTTTTAAGATTTACTTTTAATAAAAATACAAACTACTTTTTCATATTTTAACTTTTAAGATTTTACTTTTAATAAAAATACAAACTACTTTTTCATATTTTAACTTTTAAGATTTTACTTTTAATAAAAATACAAACTACTTTTTCTTATTTTAACTTTTAAGATTTTACTTTTAATAAAAATACAAAATACTTTTTCTTATTTTAACTTTTAAGATTTACTTATTTTATTTTATTTTATTTTATTTTTACCTAACATTTTCAACTATAAATACCACATACATTTCTCATTTCAAACTTACACCTTAATCTCTCATTTTACTCTTAAAGAACTACTTCTAGTTGATATCCCGATCACTTACTTGCTTTACTTTCCTTTCTTGCGTGGAATACTTCAACTGCTATTTAAGGTGAACTTCATAGCCCCTCTTTTTCCTGTTTTCTTAACTGTTTTATAAACTTTGGGGTGAGACACATGCTAGTTTTTAAAACTGTTTTACACTTTAGACACAAGTACCAAACTGTTAAAATTATGCTAAAACCAAGTTTGTTCGGCTAAAGTCCCTACTGTGATATTTTTAAGTGTTCGGCACGCTAGGTTATTGGGGGTAGGCCTATCGGGAGTAACGTCCCCGATACATTTGACGTTATCATTGTATTGCTTGGTAATGAAATTAAACTGACAAGTAGAACTTTCTTGTCATGGGGCATACTATCGTTTAGTTTAAATATCACGAATTGGTATAACTTTTTCTTTTCGACTTTACAAATTAAATCTTGTGGTCTAAAACAACGATCAAACTATTTATTAAACCTATGAACTTCACTCAACCTTTTTGGTTGACACTTTAGCATGTTTTGTCTCAGGTACTGACTGATCAAGTTTTCTTACTTACTGCTTATATGATGCTACTTGGAAATAGGATCAAGAGATATTGCATTTATTACTACTGCATTTAAACATTTACTTTATTCCTTGGTAACGACAATTCATTTTCCGCTGCACACTCAATAAAGTTCATTTTCTCATTTAGTATTGTTCTCACTATTATAATATGTTGGTATATTTTGATATTAAGTCACATTTCACCCATGCCCTAACTGGGGGTGTGACAGACAACACCGGTACTTTATGTACGCAACACGTCATTTGACAACACCGGTACCGTGGGTCAAGATTAATCTCGACCAATACATATACGATGGGGGTTTTATTTATTTCATTGGGGGTTTATTAAACATCTAAATATGAACCATTAAAATTGAATTACTAACAACGAACTGCTAACTACGGACTAAGGAATTATTAAAAGTATTAAAAGTATAACAAGTATATATATGTGACGATTGTTTAAAAAGAAAAGGTATTGATATATTATATATGGATAGGTTCGTGATATCAATCGGAGACCAAGTCGAAATTACATATCTTCAAGACAAAAGTGAGTATATAGTCCCACTTTTAAACTCTAAATATTTCGGGATGAGAATACATGTATTTTATGTTTTACGATATGGACACAAGTAACTGAAAAATATATTCTACGTTGAGTTGTACCACTGGCATACTTCCCTGTAGCTTGGTAACTATTATTTACAGCGGTATTGTAAACGCGAATCCTATTGATAGATCTATCGGGCCTGACAACCCCAACCGGACTGGACGACCAGTATTCAACGGTTGCACAGTACTTCGTTTTGTGACTACACTTGGTACGGTGTAGTAAGATTTCATAATAAAGGGAATATGCGACGTGATTAAATGTTAAGTATGGTTACCAAGTGCTCAACCACTTAGAATACTTTTATTAAAATGTTTATATGTGAAATCTTGTGGTATATATATATATATTGCTGCCGGCATTAAACCTATATCTCACCAACTTTATGTTGACGTTTTAAACATGTTTATTCTCAGGTAATAATTAGAAGCTTCCGCTGCAACATGTTGAATTTAAGCAGGATCTTGCGTACTCATATTTGTGTCAAAAATAAAACTGCATATCCGAGGATTTGTATTGTAAAATATGCTAGAAATCGTGTTGTTATCATCATTTGTAAAGTTTGTAAGTCTAAGATTATCGCTAAACGATAATCATCTTTATTTTGTCTAAAGCTTGTATCAAAATAAGAATTATGGTTTGTAATGTAAAATATATGCAGTTGTTCTTTTAAAAATGTCGCATATAGAGGTCAATACCTCGCAATGAAATCATACGTTATCTAACACGTTCTTATGGTTAAGGACGGGTTATGACAGCCGATCATCTTTCTCGTCTTGAAAATCCCGATTTAGAAGTTCTAAATGAATCGGCCATACAAGATAACTTTCCTGATGAATATCTATTGAAGATCGATTATAGTGAAATTCCATGGTTTGCAGACTTTGCAAACTACTTAGTATGTGGATTCCTTGAAAAAGGTTTGTCGTACCAAAAATGAAAGAAATTCTTTAGTGATATAAAACACTATTTCTGGGAAGATCCACATTTATTCAAAAGATGTCCCGATGGAATAATACGCCGATGCGTATTCGGAGAGGAAGCCTGATATCGGCTAAAAAGTCACGTTTTCACCCCGATATTGAGGCCCAAAAACAAGAAATATTCCAACTTTGTCGGCAAAATACCCACTTCGTCGGTTAGAATTGAAGAACAAGTAATTACGAAGACGGTGCAAAAAGAATCAAGAGAATCGGAGCTAAAACGAAGATTCTAGAGCGAAAACGGTGAAAGTCAAGAAATCAAGTTACGATCCAGGAAACAAAGGGCTGACCAGGCACCAATCCTGCCTGCCATACGGCTTGCCATCCGGCTTGCCGTATGGGTACGGCTTGCCAAATCCGCCCCACCATGCTTGCTGCCAACCCGGATCCGGCTTGCCGAGTACGACTTGCCATCCGGCTTGCCGTACGGCTTGCCGGCCGGATTTGGCTGAATTTTCATGCTTATTTAAGGAGCTTTGTTCATTCATTTTCAACACACACTTCAATTCACTTCTTTCTCTCTCTTGTACAATATTAGCCATACTCTCAAGGCCTTCGACTCCGTGCGGGAAACCCAGTACCCGGAGAAGAACGCCGAAGATTGTATTAGGAGCGGTCTGGAGTCTTGAAGTTGTCACTTTTGTATTCAGTACTCGTTTAATCTACTTACTTCTATCCCTTATCTTATATAATGTTTATTGATATTATTGCCATGATTAGCGAGTAGTTATCTTTAGTGTATGCTATGATGTAACCAGTTATAATGCCGAAATAATATTATGGTTTGTGTATGTTGTTGAGATGCTTTCCGATTATGCTTTAAACTCAATCGCTTTTCCAACTAATAGAACGTAGTTATAGGCTCTGTTATTGGGAAGTCGCGAACCCCGATTCAGAGTACACTATATGTGTCACCCCTTGGTACGAGAAGTCTATCGGATACAACGTAAGATCTACTGAGGCACACCGGTTCTAGTAAGTCTATCGAGCTTTGGATTCCGAATGAGGACTCTTTCGTAGTGAAACATCTGACTAGACCCCTAGTACATTGTCGGTCCCAGACCATGTTGGTGTAGTCACTAAGCATATAAACTTCGTACGTGCACGCCGAAGCACAGCGGTTGTTGTAGGCTGTACCTCTGCTAAGTAAGGCCATGGAACACGGTTAGTGTTGACCAATACACTGCACCATAACCCGGTCTCCAGCATTGCACCCCGCTTGAGGGATTCTTAGTTAATTAAGGAACTGTTTGTTTAGACACATAAAGGATTGGACCGTTAGGATAACCGGACGTGTTCATGGAAGTCATCTAGACTTGGCCATGGTGTTCCTTTATGGTTGAACTCTTTTTAGGGCCTAACTATCTTTTACCAATCATTAACGAAAGCATTGAAACACATCACGTCTCTCGGATACGGTAATTCATGTATTCTATTACGCTTAAGAAAGTTTAGACTATTTTGGAACGTTAATACGCCACCCAACCGAGTCGCTCAATTGGATGAGCCGTCTGAACGTGTATGCCTGTAGTCAGACTGCACGGGCGTCGGGGGTAAGGGGCGTTACTGTCTATTCAGAATCTTCAAGCCTAACGCATTTTCCAGTGACATGTCTTATGACAGGGGCGTTTAGGACTAGTGTAATGAATACAAGGCCTCTGCCTATTCATGAGCCAGCATTCCACAATCTCGGCAGAATAAATGATGAAGTCATAGTATGCACTTACTTTAACCTTATCTGAATTACAAATTTTATTGCATTTACTTTATCTATCTTATCAACTAGGAAATCCCAAAAACAAATATTTACTACTCCCTAACTATCTTAGGTAGAATATAGGTTCGATGCTACTGATATCTGAAAAATACGACCGTAGGTCATACTTGCCTTACTTATAAGGAGTAGTAAGATTTAAGCCCCGCTAAATATAAATTTAAAACAAGTACCCTCTCCCACGAGTGGCTGATTCTGGCGAGCTGCGGCCTGACGACACCGTGCAAATAAAACCGTATGTTTCGGCCACATCAGGAGAACTACTAGTTTTTGGCGCCGCTGCCGGGGAACTGGTATCAGGCAATTCTGTTTCAATCAAATCTGTTCACAAGCATTTAGTGGTGTCTAAGAAAGACAATTATATACGGACGTTGGTTATTGGATTTTCCGAACAGTCGCCAATTATATTGGGACCAAAAGGATCCTGCCTCTCCGTTGTCAGCCTGGCAACTTGGTTTGTTGGATAGTTTGAGCGAAGCTTGGTTACCGAAATACCAGGGAATCAGCAGCCAGAACCAAAAACATATCCACCATAGGTAGTTAGTTAATTAGATTAGAATACCTTAGATTAATTTAGGATTACTTTAGCTTACCATAGATAGATTACCTTAGACTTAACTTAGGATACCTTAGATTAGAAGTAGCGTAAATTAGATTAAATTAGTTAGTTTAGTTTATTATAGTCTATTTGCAAAAAATTAAAAACAAAAAGGCATACCCAGTGTATGACCCAAACCCGATCTAGACCAGGGCAGCTGTTATTCGTACCTGATCCAGACGTGATAATTTATAATGCACGCAAGGAAGCACGAATCAGAAACCAAATGGCGTTACGCGTGACTTTAGCTGAAAACACCAAACCCTCGATTGAAGGTCGAGGAGGACCGATCAGATTTCCAGAGATTCAAGGACACTCGTTCGAGTTAAAACATCACATCATTCAGCTCATTCAAAACAGCTGTCAGTTTCATGGATTACCGAATGACGATCCTAAGTCTCACCTTGATAAATTCATATCTCTTTCGAACTCCTACAAGCAGCCAGGGATGGGACAAGATATAGTCCGGCTATACTTGTTCCCCTATTCTCTCACTCATCATGCTCAAACCTGGTTTGAAGGACTGGAAAAAGATTCCATCACGTCTTGGACGGAGATGGCTACTAAATTCCTAACCAAATATTTCCCTCCTTCTAAACAAACCAAGCTGAAGAATGACATCATTAACTTCAAACAAAGTTATGATGAATCTCTTTACACCGCAGGGGAGCGTTTCAAAACCCTGCTAAAGAAATGCCCTAATCACCAGTTAGAACGGCCAGCCCAAATCTGTACCTTCTACAATGGTCTTACGGTAAATCATAGGATGACGATCGATGTAGCAGCTCAAGGGAATCTGATGAACCAAACCGCAGATGAAGCATGGGAATTGCTCGAGAACATGACGATGCATCATCATGACTGGAACAGTGGTGAAACTACTTCATCATCTGCCCCGCTCTCCGCACTTAACAATCAAACAGAGGCCATCAAGTCCCTCACAGACAAAATGGAATCTCTAGCTGTCATAACCCGTCCTTAACCATAAGAACGTGTTAGATAACGTATGATTTCATTGCGAGGTATTGACCTCTATATGCGACATTTTTAAAAGAAAAACTGCATATATTATACATTACAAACCATAACCATTATTTTTGTTACAAGCTTTAGACAATAAAAGATGATTATCGTTTAGCGATAATCTTCGACTTCCAAACTTTACAAATTATGATAACAACACGGTTTCTAGCGTATTTCACAACACAAATCCTCGGATATGCAGTTTTATTTTTTGACACAAATATGAGTACGCAAGATCCTGCTTAGGTTCAACATGATGCAGCGGAAGCGTTAGAAATCACCTGAGAATAGACATGTTTTAAAAGGTCAACATAAAGTTGGTGAGATATAGGTTTAGTGCCGGCAGCAATATATATATATAGACCACAAGATTTCGTATATAAACAGTTTAATAAAAATATTCTAAGTGGTTGAGCACTTGGTAACCATACTTAACATTTAATCACGTCGCATATTCCCTTTAATATGAAATCTTACTACACCGTACCAAGTGTAGTCACAAAACGAAGTACTGTGCAACCGTTGAATACTGGTCGTCCAGTCCGGTTGGGGTTGTCAGGCCCGATAGATCTATCAACAGGATTCGCGTTTACAATACCGCTGTAAATATTAGTTACCAAGCTACAGGGAAGTATGCCAGTGGTACAACTCAACGTAGAATATATTTTTCAGTTACTTGTGTCCATATCGTAAAACATAAAATACATGTATTCTCATCCCGAAATATTTAGAGTTTAAAAGTGGGACTATATACTCACTGTTTTCTTGAAGATATGAAATTTGACTCGGTCTTTGATTGATATCCCGAACCTATCCATATATAATATATCAATACCTTTTCTTTTTAAACAAACGTTACATATATATATATACTTGTTATACTTTTAATACTTTGAATAATTCCTTAGTCCGTAGTTAGCATTTTGTTGTTAGTAATTCAATTTTAATGGTTCATTTTTAGATGTTTAATATACCCGCAATGAAATAAACAAAACCCCCAACGAAATAAATAAAACCCCATCGTATATGAATTGGTCGAGATTAATCTTGACCCACGGTACCGGTGTTGTCAAATGACGTGTTGCGTACATAAAGTACCGGTGTTGTCAAATGACGTGTTGCGTACAAACATGGGATCTTATGATTAATCTTCTCGTGTTGTTTACGGGTGATCCTGAACCATATAAAATTGAATTATGAGTACATAAATATAAAATATCATGTTATCTTAGAAATATGTGATTTTATTTAGTTTTTCCCAATTAATCCCGAAGTTAAACAAGTCTAGGATATCCGATTTTGTTTCGGTCATAGTTTCTTCGTTACAAATCCGTTTTCGTTGATTCAACTTGCCATCTTCTTGGATCGAATCCTTCTTTAAGACTATGAACTGTAAATACCTTGGTTTGTATTCAAAATCACACGGCATAGGTGAAACTTTAGTGATACTTATGAAGTTAATCATTTTTGTTACAAAAATATCATTTAATGACCATTTTTCTAAAAATACTTATACTTTGATATAAATCATGAAATTTTTATGTGTTATCATATTCATAGTAAAAAACATTTTTCCAGAACATGAACCTCCAATTCAAAGTTTAAGATGGTTTTTAATTATCCAACCCAAAACAGTCCCCGGTTACACTCCGACGTCGTAAAAACAGTTTTTAAGATATTATTTGAAAAACCAAGTTATACCTTGTTAAATTAGCATATATTTAAGTTATATTACAGGTCTTGAAGTATTTTAAAAGTTAAGTTAGAAGGATCTATTTAGTTTGCAAACAAGTTTGAAAACTTTCAAACTATGTTCTTGTTGTTAAATTTTTATACCACAAAATAAGATAGCTATATATATATGAATCGAATAAGGTTATGAACATAGATTCTACCTCAAGTTCCTTGGACAAGTTTGCTGTAAAAGAGGAGTAAGAAGCTAGAATCAAAAGGGTGATAGAAGTGGATGAAAGATTGGAAGTAAGTTGGTGTTCTTGGAAGGATTTCTTGAATTGTTTTTGTATGGTTTTCTTATGGTGATTTAGTAAGGTTTTTGAAGCTAGATCTTCAAGGTTTCTTGCTGAATGTTTATGAAGTTTAAGAGTAAAGAAAGAGTGTGTGTTTTAGCTAAGATATTTGAAGTAAAAATGAAACAAAATGGTGATACATGTTACTCCTTTAAAAACGTGGCCAAGGGTCCTCATGGACAAAATTTGTAGTTTGTAATCTTATGTATTTGTCAAACAATCATACAAAAGCAATTACCTTATACATAAGGCATTGAATAAGGGCTGGTTGGTGGTGATTTGATGTGTATATACCAATAGTAAATACGTATAGAAGCTAGGTATGATACGAGTACAAATACTCTAGATATACGTATAGAAATTTTGTGAAAAATGGAATGAGGATTCAAATATAGCTATCTTTTGTGAATACACTTATATGGTTTTATGTATTTAAGTCTTTAAAAGTGATTAAATACATTACATATATGATATATGTATAAACATTATAAGTTTTAAGTATTTATGTCAAATAACGTTACGTATGGTTATCGTTTTGAAAACTTAAGTTAGTAGTTTCAAAATATACTTATAACTTGTTGTTATTACTACAAAATGAGATATTAAAACATTCATTAATCATGTTAAATATGTATATATACCTATATATACACAAACGTATAATTATCATATATTGTATAGTTCGTGATATCATCGGTCAAACTAGACGGTCAAACGTTGTGTAAAACTCTTTTCAGAAATATAAATCTCGACAATTTGGATTGCTTATCATGTTGGTAAGGTTTAATTTATGTAAATATTAATCTTATAAGTATAGAACGATCGAAAAAGTGCGGGTCGTTACATTACCTCCCCGTTAAATAAATTTCGTCCCGAAATTTTAAAATTGTACCTATTTTGCGTCATCGAGAAACAAGTGTGGATACTTTTGTTTCATCTGATCCTCCCATTCCCACGTAAACTCGGGACCTCTTCGAGCACTCCAACGAACCTTAACGATCGGTATGTTGCTCTGCTTGAGCTGTTTAACTTCACGATCCATGATTTCGATTGGTTCTTCGACGAATTGTAGTTTCTCGTCGACATGGATTTCTTCAAGAGGAATGGTGAGGTCTTCCTTTGCAAGACACTTCTTAAGGTTCGAGACATGAAATGTATTATGTACTCCGGCGAGTTGTTGCGGTAACTCGAGTCGATAAGCTACCGGTCCAATGCGTTCGATGATCTTGAACGGGCCTACATATCTTGGGTTCAGTTTACCCCTTTTGCCGAAACGTATTACACCTTTCCAAGGTGACACCTTTAGCATAACCATGTCCCCGACCTGAAACTCTAATGGTTTCCTTCGGACATCGGCGTAGCTCTTTTGGCGACTACGGGCTGTTTTCAATCTCTCCTTGATTTGTACTATCTTCTCAGTCGTTTCATGTATGATCTCGGGACCAGTTAATTGTCGATCTCCTACTTCATTCCAATAGATAGGAGATCTACACTTCCTTCCATACAATGCTTCGAATGGTGCAGCTTTAATGCTCGCATGATAACTATTATTATACGAGAATTCTGCTAACGGTAGATATTTATCCCATCCGTTTCCAAAATCGATCACACATGCCCTGAGCATGTCTTCAAGAGTCTGAATTGTTCTTTCACTCTGCCCGTCGGTTTGCGGATGATATGCGGTACTCATATCCAAACGAGTTCCTAGTGCCTCCTGTAGTGATTGCCAAAACTTTGAGGTAAATCTACTATCACGATCGGATATAATGGAAATAGGTATTCCATGCCTCGAAACAATTTCCTTTATATATAATCGTAATAGTTTCTCCATTCTATCCGTTTCCTTTATAGGCAAGAAATGTGCAGACTTGGTGAGACGATCAACAATCACCCAAATGGTGTCGTATCCCCAGGCAGTCTTTGGTAACTTCGTGATGAAATCCATAGTAATACCATCCCATTTCCATTCTGGGATTTCTGGTTGTTGAAGTAATCCTGACGGCTTCTGGTGTTCTGCTTTGACTTTGGAACAAGTTAAACACTCCCCAACATATGTTGCTACGTCTGTCTTTAAGTTAGGCCACCAATAACGTGTCTTAAGATCTTGATACATCTTTCCAACTCCAGGATGTATCGAGTATCTTGTCTTATGTGCCTCGTTCAATATCAACTTCCTTAATCCACCCAACTTCGGTACCCAAATACGATTTGCAAAATATAGAATTCCATCTTCCCGTACAATGAGTTGCTTCTCATACTTCTTCATTATTTCATTCTTTATGTTTTCTTTATTGAGTGCTTCTCGTTGAACTTCTTTGATTTGTGAGTTGAGGTTCATGCGAATTTTTATATTCATTGCTCGTACTCGAATTGGTTCTCGTTCCTTTCTGCTTAGAGCGTCGGCCACCACGTTCGCTTTCCCGGGATGATAACGAATTTCACAATCATAGTCATTTATTAACTCGACCCACCTACGTTGCCTCATGTTCAGCTGTTTCTGATCAAAAATATGTTGAAGGCTTTTATGATCAGTAAACACAGTGAATTTAACCCCATACAAGTAGTGTCTCCACATCTTCAATGCAAACACGACTGCTCCCAGTTCTAGATCATGCGTCGTATAATTTCGCTCGTGAATCTTCAATTGTCGGGATGCAAATGCAATAACTTTCTTCCGTTGCATAAGAACACAACCAAAACCTTGTCGCGAAGCGTCACAATATATTTCGAAATCATCGTTCCCTTCTGGTAACGATAATATAGGCGCCGTAGTTAACTTCTTCTTCAGTATTTGAAATGCGTTCTCCTGCTCCGAGGTCCATTCATATTTCTTCCCTTTTTGCGTTAACGCTGTCAACGGCTTAGCTATTCGGGAAAAATCTTGAATAAACCTTCTATAATAACCGACTAAACCCAAAAATTGGCGTATCTGCGTTGGTGTCTTAAGAGTCTCCCATTTTTCAATGGCTTCGGTTTTTGCTGGATCAACCTGAATTCCTTTGCTATTAACAACGTGACCAAGAAATTGCACTTCTTTCAACCAAAAAGCACACTTAGAAAATTTAGCATATAGCTGTTCTTTTCTCAACAACTCCAATATCAACCTTAAATGCTCTTCATGCTCTTGCTCACTCTTGGAATAGATAAGAATATCATCAATGAAAACGATAACAAACTTATCTAAGTACGGACTACAAACTCGATTCATGAGGTCCATGAATACAGCTGGCGCATTCGTCAATCCAAACGGCATGACCAAAAATTCGTAATGACCATAACGTGTCCGAAAAGCAGTTTTCGGAATATCTTCTTCTTTGACGCGTAATTGATGATAACCCGATCTTAGATCGATTTTTGAATAAACACATGATCCTTGTAAATGATCAAATAAGTCATCAATTCTCGGTAGTGGGTACCGATTCTTGATAGTTAACTTATTTAATTCACGATAATCTATACACATCCTAAAAGATCCATCCTTCTTCTTAACAAACAAAATTGGAGCTCCCCACGGTGAAGTACTTGGTCGTATGAATCCACGGTTCAGTAATTCTTTTAACTGACTTTGGAGTTC
Source organism: Rutidosis leptorrhynchoides (assembly GCF_046630445.1). Taxonomy (NCBI): domain Eukaryota; kingdom Viridiplantae; phylum Streptophyta; class Magnoliopsida; order Asterales; family Asteraceae; genus Rutidosis; species Rutidosis leptorrhynchoides. The sequence goes on from NC_092343.1 coordinate 235,015,823, forward strand.
TTTTAATTCGGACGGTGCAAGTCTATATGGCGCACGAGCCACTGGTGCAGCTCCTGGTACTAAATGTATTTGAAATTCTACCGATCTAAATGGAGGTAAACCCGGCAACTCTTCCGGAAAAACTTCAGGAAAATCTCTTGCTACAGGCACGTCGTCGATGCGCTTCTCTTTCTTTTCGACTTTATTAACATGTGCTAGAATAGCATAACATCCCTTTTCTAAACACTTCTTGGCTTTCAAACAGCTAATGAGTTTTAGCTTTGAATCACCCTTCTCTCCATAAATCATCACCGGCATTTTATCCTTACCAGGAATACGAATTGCCTTCTTGGCACAAACAACTTCCGCTCCTACTTTGGACATCCAGTCCATGCCGACTATTACATCAAAACCTCCTAATTCTACGGGTATTAAGTCGATTTTAAATGTTTCTCCGGCTAAATTTATTTCACAATCACGACAAATTTTATCGGCTTTAATTAGTTTACCATTAGCTAACTCAATCATGTACTTAGCATCTAGAGGTAATGAGGAACAATTCAATTTTGTGTAAAAATTTCTACACACATAACTTCTATCGGCACCAGTATCAAATAAAATAGATGCTGATAAGTTATTAATGGTAAACGTACCCGTAACAAGCTCCGGGTCTTCACGTGCCTCTCTAGTATTAATAACAAACGCTCTTCCACGTGCAGGTCCGCCATTCTTCTCTGGATTCGGGCACTGACTCTTATAGTGACCTTGTTTTCCACAACCAAAACAAGTAACGGTAGCCAAAGCAGTTCTATTTGCGTTGGTGGCAGGAGTCTTGTTACCATTTGCATTTGTAACGAGAGCCCTACAATCTTCCGCAAGATGACCCTGTCGATTACACTTGGTGCATAACACACTACAGTAACCAAAGTGATGTTTGTGACATCGGTTGCATAATGGACTTTGTCCTTTGTAACCAAAACCTGAACCACTACCCGCACCTTTCATAATTTCTTGCTTCTTAAAAGGTTGTTGTTGATTACTTCGATCATAACTTCCATTCCACTTTTTCTTGTTACCCAATACCTTCACCTCAGTATTGAATGCTTTCTTATCCAAAATGACTTGATCCATTAGCTCGTTCGCCATGGTTATAGCTTCATGAATTGTCTTAGGTTTCGATGCCGTAACGTTTGCCTTGACCTTGCTGGGCAAACCATCTTTGTACATTTCAATCTTCCGTGCTTCGGTTGGAACTAATTCAGGACATAGCAAAACCAATTCCATGAATCGCTGATTGTAGTTGGTGATTTCAGTACCAACCACCTTCAAACTTCGTAACTCATCTTCTAACTTTCTAACCTCGTTCCTTGGGCAATACTCGTTGATTAACATCGTTTTGAATTCTTCCCATGGAGTACCATAAGCTACATCTCCTCCTACAGCCTTCACATAATTCTTCCACCACGTGAGTGCACTATCTTGTAAAGTGCACGATGCATACTTGGTCATGTCTTTTTCATCACAACCACTGATTTTGGACACCGTCTCCATCTTTTCTATCCATCGGGTTAAACCGATCGGTCCTTCCGTTCCACTGAATGATGAAGGTTTGCAAGCTTGGAAAGTCTTGTAGGTGCATCCTACATGAGGATTTGGGTTAACTGCAGCAGCTCTTGCAGCCTTGACCCATAACATTCTGTCGTTCACTCGCTGGTTAATGAAGTCCTCGACTTCTTGTTCCGTCATTCGATTCAATCGCGCCATTTCCTAATGAAAGAAAATAATTATTCACATGGATTATTATAGATGTAGTGTGTATTTATAGTACATTATAGCTTGTTAATAATATGAACCAGGTATTATTATAAAAGCCTTTTCTTCTTATTAGCGTTTTATAATTATATCTGGGGTAGTACCTACCCGTTAATGTTCATACTTAATAGCTTAGTACAGAACCAATTACTACAATCTAAATAATACTTAACCATGGAAAATTATTGCATTTCATACTTCACTATTTTACATATGCTTATCTTACATCAAACTTTAAGCAAACCACACTAATAATATTATACAAAGCATTATATGATCCCATGGTTTAATACGGCAGTGCATCGTTCGGTCTATTTTCTAGGACGTTTAGTTCCAATGAATGGCCTAACACTTATCCTAGCTGTCTGCCTATATTTTAGCGGTGGGGCTGAAGAACTGGATGCCGGGATAGCACGAATAGGAATAGCGGGAATAGGGGTGGTAGTGTTTAGTGGAATTGGTGCCACATCATTCTCATTAAACTCGGGATTTGGATTTTCTAATTCATTCGCTTTTCGTTTCTTTCCTTGATCGAATTTTTCTTTCGTAATTTCTAGTATTTCTTCCTCGGGTTCACTTTCTTCTTCGGGTTCACTTTCCGATTTTTCTATAGTTGGTTCATCCGGAATTTGTGAGTCTTCCCCAAAGATACTACTTTCGTCATCGGATATGTTAATGACTGGAACACCATATGAAGATTCTGATTCGGAGTCGCTGAATGTGATAATAAGTTTTGAGCCCGACATCTATCACACAACAACTAATCCATTAGTACTTACATAATATTTACATATAAATTTTTAACCAACAGTGATAAGCAATGGTTTTTTTTTTTTTTAAAAATCAGACCCGGTCAAAGTCCAGACTTACTAATGTATCCTAACGACTTCTCGGTTAGACACACTAATGCAAACCTGGTTCGCTAAGACCAACGCTCTGATACCACATGTCATAACCCGTCCTTAACCATAAGAACGTGTTAGATAACGTATGATTTCATTGCGAGGTATTGACCTCTATATGCGACATTTTTAAAAGAAAAACTGCATATATTATACATTACAAACCATAAGCATTATTTTTGTTACAAGCTTTAGACAATAAAAGATGATTATCGTTTAGCGATAATCTTCGACTTACAAACTTTACAAATTATGATAACAACACGGTTTCTAGCGTATTTCACAACACAAATCCTCGGATATGCAGTTTTATTTTTGACACAAATATGAGTACGCAAGATCCTGCTTAGGTTCAACATGATGCAGCGGAAGCTTTAGAAATCTCCTGAGAATAGACATGTTTTAAAAGGTCAACATAAAGTTGGTGAGATATAGGTTTAGTGCCGGCAGCAATATATATATATATAGACCACAAGATTTCGTATATAAACAGTTTAATAAAAATATTCTAAGTGGTTGAGTACTTGGTAACCATACTTAACATTTAATCACGTCGCATATTCCCTTTAATATGAAATCTTACTACACCGTACCAAGTGTAGTCACAAAACGAAGTACTGTGCAACCGTTGAATACTGGTCGTCCAGTCCGGTTGGGGTTGTCAGGCCCGATAGATCTATCAACAGGATTCGCGTTTACAATACCGCTGTAAATATTAGTTACCAAGCTACAGGGAAGTATGCCAGTGGTACAACTCAACGTAGAATATATTTTTCAGTTACTTGTGTCCATATCGTAAAACATAAAATACATGTATTCTCATCCCGAAATATTTAGAGTTTAAAAGTGGGACTATATACTCACTGTTGTCTTGAAGATATGAAATTTGACTCGGTCTTCGATTGATATCACGAACCTATCCATATATAATATATCAATACCTTTTCTTTTTAAACAAACGTTACATATATATATAGTTGTTATACTTTTAATACTTTGAATAATTCCTTAGTCCGTAGTTAGCATTTTGTTGTTAGTAATTCAATTTTAATGGTTCATTTTTAGATGTTTAATATACCCACAATGAAATAAACAAAACCCCCAACGAAATAAATAAAACCCCATCGTATATGAATTGGTCGAGATTAATCTTGACCCACGGTACCGGCGTTGTCAAATGACGTGTTGCGTACATAAAGTACCGGTGTTGTCAAATGACGTGTTGCGTACAAACATGGGATCTTATGATTAATCTTCTCGTGTTGTTTACGGGTGATCCTGAACCATATAAAATTTAATTATGAGTACATAAATATAAAATATCATGTTATCTTAGAAATATGTGATTTTATTTAGTTTTTCCCAATTAATCCCGAAGTTAAACAAGTCTAGGATATCCGATTTTGTTTCGGTCATAGTTTCTTTGTTACAAATCCGTTTTCGTTGATTCAACTTGCCATCTTCTTGGATCGAGTCCTTCTTTAAGACTATGAACTGAAAATACCTTGGTTTGTATTCAAAATCACACGGCATAGGTGAAACTTTAGTGATACTTACGAAGTTAAACATTTTTGTTACAAAAATATCATTTAATGACCATTTTTCTAAAAATACTTATACTTTGAATTAAATCATGAAATTTTTATGTGTTATCATATTCATAGTAAAAATCATTTTTCCAGAACATAAACCTCCAATTCAAAGTTTAAGATGGTTTTTAATTATCCAACCCAAAACAGTCCCCGGTTACACTCCGACGTCGTAAAAACAGTTTTTAAGATATTCTTTGAAAAACCAAGTTATACCCTGTTAAATTAGCATATATTTAAGTTATATTACAGGTCTTGAAGTATTTTAAAAGTTAAGTTAGAAGGATCTATTTAGTTTGCAAACAAGTTTGAAAACTTTCAAACTATGTTCTTGTTGTTAAATTTTTATACCACAAAATAAGATAGCTATATATATATGAATCGAATAAGGTTATGAACATAGATTCTACCTCAAGTTCCTTGGACAAGTTTGCTGTAAAAGAGGAGTAAGAAGCTAGAATCAAAAGGGTGATAGAAGTGGATGAAAGATTGGAAGTAAGTTGGTGTTCTTGGAAGGATTTCTTGAAGTGTTTTTGTATGGTTTTCTTATGGTGATTTAGTAAGGTTTTTGAAGCTAGATCTTCAAGGTTTCTTGCTGAATTTTTATGGAGTTTAAGAGTAAAGAAAGAGTGTGTGTTTTAGCTAAGATATTTGAAGTAAAAATGAAACAAAATGGTGATACATGTTACTCCTTTAAAAACGTGGCCAAGGGTCCTCATGGACAAAATTTGTAGTTTGTAATCTTATGTATTTGTCAAAAAATCATACAAAAGCAATTACCTTATACATAAGGCATTGAATAAGGGCTGGTTGGTGGTGATTTGATGTGTATATACCAATAGTAAATACGTATAGAAGCTAGGTATGATACGAGTACAAATACTCTAGATATACGTATAGAAATTTTGTGAAAAATGGAATGAGGATTCAAATATAGCTATCTTTTGTGAATACACTTATATGGTTTTATGTATTTAAGTCTTTAAAAGTGATTAAATACATTACATATATGATATATGTATAAACATTATAAGTTTTAAGTATTTATGTCAAATAACGTTACGTATGGTTATCGTTTTGAAAACTTAAGTTAGTAGTTTCAAAATATACTTATAACTTGTTGTTATTACTACAAAATGAGATATTAAAACATTCATTAATCATGTTAAATATGTATATATACCTATATATACACAAACGTATAATTATCATATATTGTATAGTTTGTGATATCATCGGTCAAACTAGATGGTCAAACGTTGTGTAAAACTCTTTTCGGACATATAAATCTCGACAATTTGGATTGCTTATCATGTTGGTAAGGTTTAATTTATGTAAATATTAATCTTATAAGTATAGAACGATCGAAAAAGTGCGGGTCGTTACACTAGCTAAGCAACTCGGAGAATTGAAGACGCAACCGCAATAGGTTAACCAAGCTCAGGCTTGTGTGAATTGTACCAACCCGCAACCCACTGAAGAATATCAAGTTGAGTACGAGAATCCTGACGGTTCAGTCTGTTACGTTCAATACCCAGCTCGTTCACCAAATCCCGGATTCAATCAACGGCTACCAAGGGTTAATCAATTTCAGCGAAGCAACCGGCCTTTCCGCTATCGCTATCCACCTTACCCAGCTCAGCAATCTCAATTGACCTATGATCAACCGCTTCCACTCACTGGTCCCCCAGTTGAGGAAACTTCCCCTACCACCCAGATTACAAAAGCAGCTAACCCCACTCTCGGAGCTGATGAACATTTAACTCAGTTCATTCAAGGTCAACAACAGCTAAATCAGAGAACTGCAGCCAGACAAGATCAGACGGAGATACTAATGAGAAATCAATTGGCTCTGCTCAAAAGTTTGGAGACGCAGCTCGGACAGTTATCACAACGCCTTGAAACCCAACCGCAGGGAAGATTGCCAAGTAATACTATCCAAAATCCCCACATAGAAGAAGCAAAGTGTAACGACCCGGAAATTTCCGACCAAATTTAAACCCTAATCTCTATATGTTTCCGACACGATAAGCAAAAATCGGTATGTTGAGTCTCGAAAGTGTTGAAATCTACATTCATGTAATCTATTACCCTTGGACCATGCCTGACGATTCACGAACATTTATGTGTAAGCAAATATGTAAATATATATGATATTATTATTTGTATATGAAGACTACCAATAATTATTATAATTAAATCAATATTAACTTATGATATAGGTATTGAATATTATGTAATTAATGAATTATTATTATTATTACTTGTTTGTTATTATTAATACTAAAATTCGTATTATTACTTTTACTATTAATATTAAAAATCATTGTTATAATTATATGTTATCATTTCTTATGGCATAAATATTATAACTAGTAATAAAAATCATGATCTAAATTATTAATTTGACATTATTATCATTAGATTATTATTTTTATTATTAGGATGTTTATTAAAAATGTTAAAAGTATTATTATTATTAGATTATATTTATTATTAATATTAATTATTAATTATAGAAATAAAATATATATAAATCCTAAACCTACAGATATATACATACTTACGCCTAAATTATCTGTTTCTGTTTTTTTTTTTTTTTTTTATATTCCTGTTAACTTGTGATATTCTGTCTCCCATAATTTCGCTATAAAACACAAATCAATTCTATCACGATCCTAATTATTATTATTTTTTTTGTTTCTTGTGTATCAGTTGAAATCAAGATTTAAAATAATACAACCAATATCAATTCAACGTCCCAATCTACTTTTTATACTTTTGTCTGATTAATCGATCCTGTTGAAGTACTCCAGCTATAAACACACGCATTTACACTAACACAATCCATTTATTCTGCTTATGATTTGATCAACCTACTCCTACAACTTGTTATTTTATTTTTTTTTCATTCTTCCTCCTGTTTCAAACAAGAGCACCAAAATCACCACTCAACCCATCGCCACCACCAATCGAACACCCTTCCAACACCACAAACCTCAACCATCGTCTTTCCTGCTTTTAATCGAGCCATAACCCATAGTTTAATCAACCAACCTCATCTCATCACACGCAAACTATGATCAACGAGTTACTGTAACCGCTTATATTCTTCTGTTCGAAAAATCTTTCAACAAAACCCAAACCACATATAATTCGATCATACTTGCTACCGTTGCAGCTATTTTTCCTGTTTTCTGTCGAGGATACCCAACCAACACTCCAACAACCGAACACCACAATTGTAACATCCTGTTACTGGGCCTAGTTGAAATGACCCTTTTGACCTTGGGGATGTTTGTATGTTATTATAATAATTATATGTTTATAATTATTTAGTTGTTTAGTTGAGACCAGTTTGTGACAAGGGTCACAGAACAGGTTTGTTTATTTAATTTGGACTCCGTTAGGGCCGCCTAACGAAGTGCGATAGATATCAGATAACTGATAAATACCCGTGTGTTAGGCAGTGTAGGAAATTAACACACTTAAGTGACTAAGTGTGCTGTATTCTTTCCTTTTCTAGAACCCTCCCAAAATATCCCGTACCCTCATTCATCTCATCTTCACAAACCCTAATCTTCAAGTGTTGATCTTGAGCTCAAATTGTTGTTAGAATCTTGTTGGTTGTTGTTCACTGATTCATTCAAGGTAAGAAATCTGTGTTTTCATGTTTAATCCATTGTTAAATTCAAGGTTTTTGTGAAGTTTTGTTAAAAGCTTGAATTTGTGTCAAAATGGGTGATTTAAGTGTTGTTATGGTCAAAATGTTAAGGGTTTTGAGTCTATAACAAGTAGTGAATCAGTTGTGGTCGATTTTGGTGTTTAAAACGAGCTCTAGATCAAGATTTGGGGATTTCCTCGTGAAGTCCGTAGCTTTTGTTCAGAATCTGAGGAAGATGAACACAGTCGGCCGACTGTCGGTCGACAGTCGACCGACTGGCTAGACAGTCGGCCGAGTGTGAGAGTCCATCGACCGATTGAGATGACCTTCGACCGATTGAGGTTTTACCTAGTGGACCGACCGACTGGAAAGGTCAGTCAGCCGATTGAGTGGACAGTCGACCGATTGAGAGAGACAGTCGACCGACTGTCAGTGACAGTCGACCGACTGTGTGTCCAGGGCAGATTGTTTTACCAAAGTGCCTTTTCCTAGCCGTTATGCTGCCCGTTTGTAGTTTGGTGTTCTGTATGTATATGTTGAAAGTGCTTAAGGCTGTTTGTAGTGTTGTCATGTGATTGTCTTGTTGTCAGGTTGCTATCAAGACACGATTACTGACTGTGTTATGTTTATTCTCAGGTGATAAGGACGAAGAGAAGGCTCAGTAAGATTAGAATTCTGAGTGCCTTCTGTTGCTGGTAATCGGTGAGTGGGATTATCTCTTGGTGTAGTATAGAGTAGCAAGTTGCGCTACTATGCTTATTGTCGTTAGTTGCCATGATTAGTAGTTATGTTGTACAGTTGTTCGTTGTTAGGGTTGCCATGTTTATAGTATTGTTAGTTGCCTGTGGTAGTAGTAGTAGCAGTTGACTGGTTGTATGTGCACAAGTTGTTGTAGTTGTCTGTTGGAACCTATTGTTGTTAGGTTCAGCTCAGAGAGGTCAACCTTGTTGTGGTTGGGTCCAGTTGGCTACTGTTTGTTGAGTATAGTGCTGAATGACGCATCACCTGCGTGTGGATTCACTATACTGGGGATTCAGTAGTAAGGACTTTCGGTAGACGCTAGCCCGATCAACTAGTGTCGTGTGCCCGTACAAGCCGCCGAGTCTCTAGTTGGAGCATAGTTGCCAGTTGTTGTTGTGTGTTGCTTGTAGTTGTATATTGTTGTTGTTATAGGAGTACAAGTTGGTACTGTATGCTAGACCCTGTGATAGTTCCATTCACTTAGCCTCGTGCTAACCCCTCACCTCCCCCTTGCAGGTTTTGGATCTTAGTGCTGGTAGGGGCGGGAGTCGGGCTGATGATATGTTTGACAAGACGAACTCTGATGTTTTAAGTTTTGAAAATATGTAACTAGTGGTTTAACGTAACACCGTGGTTTGTAATAAAGTAATTAACTAATGATTTGTAAAATCATGTTTGTAATCGACTAAGGGTATTTATGTAAAATAAGTCTTCCGCTGTGATTTAAAAAAAAAAATCTAGGGTGTTACAACTTGGTATCAGAGCATAGGTTTGGCCGCATGTACATTGTGTTGAATGTCATGTTCCCAAATCTAGTGTTGTGTCAAACATATCTGAGGGGACGGGTTAAGTGAATGTAGGGATTACATGCGTTAGTTGGTAGGTACTAACCTGTTTTCCACTAAGTGTTTGTGTGAAGTGTTGTGGTAGTGCAGATATGGCAGATGATACAGGAAACGCAACTGGTCCGTCAGCCCCCGGAACATTCCGAGCCCCAGATGAAGACGGATATGTGTCGGAAGAGGATCCGCAGGAACAAGTAATAGAATTGCAAAGTAAGTTAAAGGAAGCACATGATAGGATAAGAGAATTAGAACAACGTCAGGTAGTAGTGAATCTCAGTGGTAGTATACCGAATCAGATGTTTAGTGGGTATCCGATGCAGTCAAATATTTATCAGCAAACTGGAAGTGCTTTTCCGCAACAGTATCAGGTACCACCTCAGCTTAATCAACAGTTCCCAAATCAGATGTGGGGTCAGTATCAGATACCGCTGTTTCAACAACCGAAGAAATGTACGTTCAAACAGTTTCTAAATTGTAATCCGCCAGAGTATTCTGGAAGTTCTAACCCAACGGTAACCCTTAACTGGTTAAGAGAGATAGAAAAGGTTTTTGAGGCTTGTCAGTGTGAACCGGAATTACAGGTTATTTATGCTAGTCGTATGTTGAAGAATAGGGCCATGGTTTGGTGGGATACGGTTATTTCTAGTATACCGAAAGAGCAAGTGAGCATGATTACTTGGGAACAATTTTATAGTAAAGTTTGTGAGCAGTATTGTTCATCCTATGATCTCAACCGAATTAAGACGGAATTTTTGGCAATGAAAATGACACCTCAAATGACGATAGATGAGGTGATTGAGCAGTATATGGATAAATTAAGGTTTGTGCAACAGTGGGTTCCAGATGAACAGTCTAGAATTCAGCATTTTGTTAATATAATTTTACCAGAGTACAGGACAATGGTTAGGCTGGCGACGACGTTATCGCAAGCATTTGTTATGGCTAAGATGGTAGAAGATGATGTCAGAGCAGCAAGAAACAGAATGGTAGGTTATGTGATGCCACAACTAGATCAGGTGATGAGTCAGTCTGAATCTAAATCAATGAAGTCTGTCAAGTTGAAAAAGAAAAGTGGGTCAGAGCAGAGTGGGTCAGCATCAAGTCAGAATTCTTGGTGTTATAGTTGTAGATCATCTCATAGTGGTCCTTGTTCAGATTCAACCAAAAGGTGTTTGAGATGTGGTATTGTGGGACACGAGATTCGGATGTGTTCGTTCCAAGAGGATGTATGTTGGAGATGCCATCAAGTGGGGCATAGGTCAGCTCAGTGTCCGTATGTTAGAGGATCAGGTTCTGGGGCGGGGCCAGGAGCGCAGTCGAGATCGGTAGGTGGATCTTCGGGTTCTCCGGTAGGGCAGAAAAGAAAGAATCCACCTACGGCAACAGCAAGAGCTTATCAGATGGTTGCAGATACAGATGTCGAATATGATGTGAATACAGGTATGTTTCTAAATCTTCGTATTGTTTAGTTATATATATGTATGTGATTGTATATATATATATATGTGTGTGTAGATTGGTAGATCTTGCTTGTAGTGTAAGACTTACTTTGTTAGGTTATGTGGTTGTATGTTCCGTTGCAACCCTTGTGTGCTTGTTGGGTAAGGGTGACCCTTAGATTGATGTTAGGGATTGAAAATTGTGACTTGGATAGAGATATGTTGGGTACTCTTGTGTAGTAGATTTTTGGCCGACATGAGACTATTTGATAGTAACATTGTTGTGAATGGCATGATAGAAAGAGGACTATGCTGATTGGATAATTCCTTTGCTTAAACAGTACTGCTAGTTGAGCATATTTTTTGATATTGATGAACATATGTTGCGAATTCCTATGCTTGTTGGATGTATGGTAATGTGGTTAGATTATATTTGAACATTTGATGGACAATGTTTAAATAACTATGATTGGACAGATGATGTAATTGATTAATTATAAAGTAGTTTAGTTATTGTCGAAGCGTTTGAGGAGATTCGTTGGACTTAAGATTAGTGGGTGGAACAAGTAGAAATTTTCCGGTTCGACGACTCAGAATGGAAGTATGATTTAGGATAATATACTTGTGCCCGGCCAACAGAAGTATATTGTGGTAAGTCATACGGAATTTCTGAGAAGTTGAAGGAAAATTATGTGGCCTGAGCTATATTGGATTGTGACGCGACTGGACATGAGACGATTAACCTCTAAACTTTTGTTGAAATATGGATAAATTTTGTGGATATAAATACATGACCTAGAATGATGACTGATTCTACTGCCTGAGCTTGGAAAAATTGTGAAATGTTGACCGTATTAGAAGTTGAATGTGATGACAGATTGTGAAAATTCGATACAGAATGAACTGGAAATGTAAAAATTTGACTTGGATCATTGGATTAATAGTGGAGATTTGTGGATTCAAGTGGTTAACCAATGGACATTGTGATGATTTGTGTTGTATCCGACGTGAGAAAATGATAGAAATTCCATATTTGTGCACTTGTTTGAAGAAAGACGATTAGTATTGGAAGGAAGATTTTCTATTTTGAGTTGATTAGTGTGAAAGACTTAGTTGAATTTACGGGTTGTTGACCTTAGTTGACTCAATTCCGAGGACGGAATCTCTTTAAGGGGGGTAGATTTGTAACATCCTGTTACTGGGCCTAGTTGAAATGACCCTTTTGACCTTGGGGATGTTTGTATGTTATTATAATAATTATATGTTTATAATTATTTAGTTGTTTAGTTGAGACCAGTTTGTGACAAGGGTCACAGAACAGGTTTGTTTATTTAATTTGGACTCCGTTAGGGCCGCCTAACGAAGTGCGAAAGATATCAGATAACTGATAAATACCCGTGTGTTGGGCAGTGTAGGAAATTAACACACTTAAGTGACTAAGTGTGCTGTATTCTTTCCTTTTCTAGAACCCTCCCAAAATATCCCGTACCCTCATTCATCTCATCTTCACAAACCCTAATCTTCAAGTGTTGATCTTGAGCTCAAATTGTTGTTAGAATCTTGTTGGTTGTTGTTCACTGATTCATTCAAGGTAAGAAATCTGTGTTTTCATGTTTAATCCATTGTTAAATTCAAGGTTTTTGTGAAGTTTTGTTAAAAGCTTGAATTTGTGTCAAAATGGGTGATTTAAGTGTTGTTATGGTCAAAATGTTAAGGGTTTTGAGTCTATAACAAGTAGTGAATCAGTTGTGGTCGATTTTGGTGTTTAAAACGAGCTCTAGATCAAGATTTGGGGATTTCCTCGTGAAGTCCGTAGCTTTTGTTCAGAATCTGAGGAAGATGAACACAGTCGGCCGACTGTCGGTCGACAGTCGACCGACTGGCTAGACAGTCGGCCGAGTGTGAGAGTCCATCGACCGATTGAGATGACCTTCGACCGATTGAGGTTTTACCTAGTGGACCGACCGACTGGAAAGGTCAGTCGGCCGATTGAGTGGACAGTCGACCGATTGAGAGAGACAGTCGACCGACTGTCAGTGACAGTCGACCGACTGTGTGTCCAGGGCAGATTGTTTTACCAAAGTGCCTTTTCCTAGCCGTTATGCTGCCCATTTGTAGTTTGGTGTTCTGTATGTATATGTTGAAAGTGCTTAAGGCTGTTTGTAGTGTTGTCGTGTGATTGTCTTGTTGTCAGGTTGCTATCAAGACACGATTACTGACTGTGTTATGTTTATTCTCAGGTGATAAGGACGAAGAGAAGGCTCAGTAAGATTAGAATTCTGAGTGCCTTCTGTTGCTGGTAATCGGTGAGTGGGATTATCTCTTGGTGTAGTATAGAGTAGCAAGTTGCGCTACTATGCTTATTGTCGTTAGTTGCCATGATTAGTAGTTATGTTGTACAGTTGTTCGTTGTTAGGGTTGCCATGTTTATAGTATTGTTAGTTGCCTGTGGTAGTAGTAGTAGCAGTTGACTGGTTGTATGTGCACAAGTTGTTGTAGTTGCCTGTTGGAACCTATTGTTGTTAGGTTCAGCTCAGAGAGGTCAACCTTGTTGTGGTTGGGTCCAGTTGGCTACTGTTTGTTGAGTATAGTGCTGAATGACGCATCACCTGCGTGTGGATTCACTATACTGGGGATTCAGTAGTAAGGACTTTCGGTAGACGCTAGCCCGATCAACTAGTGTCGTGTGCCCGTACAAGCCGCCGAGTCTCTAGTTGGAGCATAGTTGCCAGTTGTTGTTGTGTGTTGCTTGTAGTTGTATATTGTTGTTGTTATAGGAGTACAAGTTGGTACTGTATGCTAGACCCTGTGATAGTTCCATTCACTTAGCCTCGTGCTAACCCCTCACCTCCCCCTTGCAGGTTTTGGATCTTAGTGCTGGTAGGGGCGGGAGTCGGGCTGATGATATGTTTGACAAGACGAACTCTGATGTTTTAAGTTTTGAAAATATGTAACTAGTGGTTTAACGTAACACCGTGGTTTGTAATAAAGTAATTAACTAATGATTTGTAAAATCATGTTTGTAATCGACTAAGGGTATTTATGTAAAATAAGTCTTCCGCTGTGATTTAAAAAAAAAAATCTAGGGTGTTACAACAATCACTCTTGAACCATCACTGTGAACTTGTCGATAAATCACGGCCACCATCACTTCCTCTCACCTCTCTCTCTCTCCCTCTCTTCTATTTATATGCTCGAATCACCACCATAAACCATGTCAGTTGCAGCTGCAGTTCCCACTTCTATTCTTGATTTCTATGTCGCAAACACACCTGCAAACCCTATATTCACTTATGCGTTTTCTGTTTCTCTTTCTAAAGGGTTTGAAATAATGAATGGAACGTTAATGATTGTTGTGGCTGCTCTATACTTCTATGGTGGCCGACAACAAATAGACAAGACAAAACCCCATTTGAAGTTTTAAACCGTTCCTTTTATTTTTATATTTGAGAGTTCTTTTGGAGTCAGATAACAAAACAAGGGTTCGAATAAAATAATTAAAGGAGAATTGTTGATGGGGCCTAGTGGTGTTACAACCTGTCTCCTTCCCTTCTGTTTACGAATTTTAAATACCATAACATGGGCCGAGACTTTAAAGTGGATTGGGCCGGATTGTCCTTTGCTTGTTGGGTTGTCTGAATAAAGTCTAGCCCAAAGAAGTTCGATGGGCTTTGTACAATAAGCATGTGTACGGTATATATATATATGTAATTGATGGGTTGGCCGCTTCCTGATTATGATTTGGTTGTGTATCTTGAATCTATTATATTAGGGGATTGGATGATAATGATTAGTTAATGGATTATGTGATGATGATCGTAGTGAACAAGATAAGATAATAGTGAATAGGATTAATTAAAAAGATGATGAAGAGATAAGTGGATTTAGGGTTATGAAGAAGTTGACTGGGTTATACGCGTTTATAAATGTTAGTGTAGTGATAAATTCTGAGAAAAACAATACAGGCCAGATGGTTAGGCATATGGTTGATGAACGAGAGGTCGTGGGTTCGAGCCCTGGCATAGACTAGTATTTTTAAAACTTTAGAGGTAGTCTATCTTCATTACTATTATTATTATTATCATTATCATCATTCTTAACAAATAGATATTTTTATACATTACAAAAATATTAACACTACATATCATTAAGAGAATATTAAATAAATTGTATATAAGATATATCAATTAGTATATAAGTATTTTTTTTTATATATTAACCTCAATAGAATAAACTACTTAAATAAATAATTACTATATATTAAATATTAATCACTTGAAATATATAGGATGAAAATAAGTTATTAATATAAAAAGTATAATTATCATATTAAACTCGTTAATTGCTATTATGTGTGTTAATATATATATACTTGATATAGGTTCGTGAATCCGAGGCCAACCCTACACTTATTCAAAGATGTTATATGTATTTTTACTACAAAATACAGTATGGTGAGTATATAGATCCCTTTTAAACTTCAAATATTTTTGGGATGAGAATACATGCGCTGTTTTTATAAATGATTTACGTTATGGACACAAGTGACTAAAATTACATTCTACATGGGTTTGAATCAAAAATCCCCTAGCTTGGTAACTTTAACTATTGGTTTATGAACTGGTAGGCGCGAATCCTAAAGATAGATCTATCGGGTTTTACACCCCCACCCAGATGTTGTTCTAGTAAACTAGAAGAACGGGTGTTTAGTACTTCGAGGTTAACGGAACGCACTTGATTCGGTGCACATATTATTATAACTCAGGGGTACACACTCTTGTTAAGGCTAGTTACCGGGTGCCCATTGCTTGGAATGCTTTTCATACACTTGCGAGTGTATTATGTTTATAAACTTTAAATCTTGTGGTCCATAGTTATAACGCTGCTAGCATCAAACCTATATATCTCACCAACTTTATGTTGACATTTTAAAGCATGTTATTCTCAGGTACGAATTAGGTCTTCCGCTGTGCATTTGATCATTTTAAGGACATTACTTGGAGTCGATCAACGCAATGAAACCAGATGTTGATGACTTCGTCCAGATGGATTGGGTCGGGTCGTCTCATGTGGTATCAGAGCGTTGGTCTTAGTGAACCAGGCCTTGCGTTAGTGTGTCTGACTAGTAGTTGTTAGGATACATTAGTGAGTCTGGACTTTGACCGTGTCTGCCTGTTAAAAGTTTTGCTTATCATTTCTAGTCGGAAACCATCTGCTTATCATCCTTAGGGAATTGCCTGCTTATCATTCTTTAGTCTAGACACGTCTTACTGCATTTAGTGCATCGATAGTGTATAGACAAAAATTCATATCTTAGCGTATCTGTAAACTTGCTTGTCATATGCCGTAAGTTCCTCTGTAGGCTATGAAATCTTTAGTATTATATATAGATATTCTATGTAGATAGAATACCATCCGATATCCGAAAATCATTTCACGTCGAATATCCATTCCATCCACCGAATTGTCCTATTGACGATTAACCTGAAGCATTTACCGGCGAACTTGCTCGAGAAACCATTTCTCTCCCATTTTCCGAGTATCTTGTCACGATTATATACTATCCGATATCTCAAATCTTATTCATTCGCTCGCAACAACCATTCTGTAGTACTAGAAGAAGTTAACGAACTACGCGCTTGTGTGACGACTTTGGAGAATCTGGTACGAAGGTTACGAATTCCAGCACCAGCAGCATAATTAGTACCACCATCATCGACGTCGACAGTACCCTTATTATCCCCAAATCACAACCGCGTCGTAAACCTCCACGTCCCAAACTATACCTCAAGCATAAACACCGTTCTACGTATTGTTCTATCTACATTATTTTCATAACGTTCTACATTGGTTATCACCATTTTACATATCATTCCACATCAATTATCTCCGTTCGATATGACGATTATGTAATTTCTAAAGTTAGAAATTATGTAATCTAGTATTAACGATAAATCAAATGAGTTTAATATCTTATGACTCATTAATCCATAATTGCATCTGAAGAAAATATATATGCAAGTATATTTTCATAAAGATTGTAATTAAAAACTCTTCCGTACAAACTGTTAATGATGAAAAATATTTTAACGGGTGGGTAGTACCCGAGGAATATTTAGAATTCACATTAATAAGTTACACTGTACATTCTTCGAATCTGATTCAACGGTCAATTGCTATTCTATTTACAATCACCGATATACGTATTCGTTCACCACAGAATAACCATTTCCATTCAATTTCATAATTGGATTTTGACCTATCAGAATCCAACAAGTGGCATAATGAAGAAAACATTGGACAAAAATAAAATTTGTTAGAAACAAACGGATTAACTAATTAAAATATTGTTAAGATTCCACGCTAACTGTTCCGGCTAACTGTTCCCAGCTAACTGATTAACATTTAAATTATCGCAATTTACATTCTCGCAATTTTATTTATCGTCATTTAATTTCTGTTATTTACTTTTATGCATTTTAAGTCGGGACACATGTACGCAATACGTCGGATTAATTCTGAGACAACACGGTGCATGGGTCATGATATATATTTATTTATTTTACGCACTTTAAATAACGGAACACGTATGCAAGGTTTCGACTTATCATATCGACCCATCTATATATATATATTTCGGAACAACCGTAGACACTCTATATGTGAAGGGGGGAGTTGGCTATACAGGGTCGGAGTTGATTCCAAAATATATATATACTTTGAGTTGTGATCGACACCGAGACCGGTACACGGGTCACGATACGTATTATTTAATTCGAATATTATATATTAAATTATATATGAATCATTGAACCATCGGACTATTGGACTGCTAATTTTGGACAATTAAAATGAATTAAATTAAAATATTGATTATAACATATGAAACTAAATAATTCTTCAAGCTTGCCACTTGAATCCATTTTAAACCTCATTCGTATCTTGACAATTACAATCCGCGTTCAAACCTATCATGATTCTTGAACACACCTTGATCGAGAAGTTGAACCAGCCGCACCTCGTCTACGGAAGAAAGATTTATGCATACAGTTATGTACCTGAAAAACTTTCGAAACCAAAGTTATAGTTAAAACCTATCCGCGTCGAATTCCTTATCATTCATTAGCAAAAACAACCCTACAATTCCTTTTCAAGAAGCTAATTTTGTCACAGCTCCACTTCGACTTCTCAGTAAGACTACTCCTACTATAACCTCGATATTTATACCTTGTCCTTTCGTCGTCATTACCGGAGAACCTTTTATACATCACAACAGCATCAGCAGATGTACCAGCAACTCGTTATCTCTTTGGCGAAATCCGCAATTAGTATTTTGGAATCTCGTAGAAATTCTCCCAGTTATACCGAAAACGTCTATCCCTAAGAATTACATATTTCGAATGAGAAGTTTCTGAAAAAAACATCTTGGACTATGAAGTAGTTCTTGAAATGCTGATGAAGCAGCAAAAACTGTAAACAACTTTAACGGTCAAAAGTGTGATGATAAAGTACAGTGTTGGTAAAACTTCGAACAAGAAAAGGTTGAGAACTGGAAAAAGATTTGAGCAAAGTATGAAGGAGGTCGTGAACAAATCGTGAAAACTAAACCTGACTTCAAAGGATCCAAATGATTCCGTACCTGTTGAAATCATTAGCAAACACCTTACTCCTTATTCCAACCCTTCACAGACAAATCTATCTCGTTATCCATCAATGATAGAAGAATTACAATATCATCGTGCTTTTTCATTATAAATATCCTCAATATTTCTGAAGATATTTTCATAAGTATTCTTATCTGAGAATATTTAACTCTCCGTAACATCTGCGTTACAACATAAAAGAAACTGTGTTAGTTTCTAAATTCTGAAATCTCTGAGTTTAAAATACGAATGTTTTGAAGTAGTGTTGGGAACTGATGCATGAATTAGTATAATATAATGAAACTTGATCAACTTCATTATAATACGGTAAGTCATGTTGAGTTTTTAATGAAGCATGATGATTCACAGTACCAACATCATGCGACAGGTTACACGACTCTTACATTCTATCCAATCTCTAAACAAATCGAGAAAAAAATATTATTCTTGATGATTCGGTCTTTTCCAGATATTCTGGTAATTTGACAAATCAAAATCGTGCCATTACCATTTCTTTCTAAGAGCATTAGCTATGTTCATTCCAAATTTCATACCTACGAATTCCGGGCCATTACTCGTTTGATTCAAAGTCGGGAAGAGAAAACGAAAGCATGAAGCTCCGAAAAATAATGAAGAATATAAAGCTCGAAATTACAAACCGTGTATATCGATGCAGAGAGCAATATAGAGACACGGGAGAATTAGAAACACTATAAACACAAGAGTATAGTAGAAGATGTGAATTGTGGAAAATAAGGAAAATGAAGGAGTAGATTTATAGTGAAATATCCGACAAAGAAATCGAAACAGATTTGCCGCATTAAACCAAAGAAGATCCTGATCGCCGAAGAATCAAATCCTATTACGAAAGATTTTCTCTAAATCTTTTAAAAACCCGGAAATCAATCCTAACCACGTTATCGGTTAAACAATTTTATATTTACTCATTGCACTCTTTTGTGATAGCTTCACTCGTACACTTCACATGATCGAATCGATTTATTTATATCTCTCAATAATGATAAAACTTCATTATTTCCTCATAATCGTCATGAGAACATTCCTATTGTTATTCTTGACGACCTCTACCAAATTTCGAGGACGAAATTTTTTTTAACGGGTGGGTACTGTAACGACCCGGAAATTTCCGACCAAATTTAAACCCTAATCTCTATATGTTTCCGACACGATAAGCAAAAATCGGTATGTTGAGTCTCGAAAGTGTTGAAATCTACATTCATGTAATCTATTACCCTTGGACCATGCCTGATGATTCACGAACATTTATGTGTAAGCAAATATGTAAATATATATGATATTATTATTTGTATATGAAGACTACCAATAATTATTATAATTAAATCAATATTAACTTATGATATAGGTATTGAATATTATGTAATTAATGAATTATTATTATTATTACTTGTTTGTTATTATTAATACTAAAATTCGTATTATTACTTTTACTATTAATATTAAAAATCATTGTTATAATTATATGTTATCATTTCTTATGGCATAAATATTATAACTAGTAATAAAAATCATGATCTAAATTATTAATTTGACATTATTATCATTAGATTATTATTTTTATTATTAGGATGTTTATTAAAAATGTTAAAAGTATTATTATTATTAGATTATATTTATTATTAATATTAATTATTAATTATAGAAATAAAATATATATAAATCCTAAACCTACAGATATATACATACTTACGCCTAAATTATCTGTTTCTGTTTTTTTTTTTTTTTTTATATATATTCCTGTTAACTTGTGATATTCTGTCTCCCATAATTTCGCTATAAAACACAAATCAATTCTATCACGATCCTAATTATTATTTTTTTTTTTTGTTTCTTGTGTATCAGTTGAAATCAAGATTTAAAATAATACAACCAATATCAATTCAACGTCCTAATCTACTTTTTATACTTTTGTCTGATTAATCGATCCTGTTGAAGTACTCCAGCTATAAATACACGCATTTACACTAACACAATCCATTTATTCTGCTTATGATTTGATCAACCTACTCCTACAACTTGTTATTTTTTTTTTTCATTCTTCCTCCTGTTTCAAACAAGAGCACCAAAATCACCACTCAACCCATCGCCACCACCAATCGAACACCCTTCCAACACCACAAACCTCAACCATCGTCTTTCCTGCTTTTAATCGAGCCATAACCCATAGTTTAATCAACCAACCTCATCTCATCACACGCAAACTATGATCAACGAGTTACTGTAACCGCTTATTTTCTTCTGTTCGAAAAATCTTTCAACAAAACCCAAACCACATATAATTCGATCATACTTGCTACCGTTGCAGCTATTTTTCCTGTTTTCTGTCGAGGATACCCAACCAACACTCCAACAACCGAACACCACAATCACTCTTGAACCATCACTGTGAACTTGTCGATAAATCACGGCCACCATCACTTCCTCTCACCTCTCTCTCTCTCCCTCTCTTCTATTTATATGCTCGAATCACCACCATAAACCATGTCAGTTGCAGCTGCAGTTCCCACTTCTATTCTTGATTTCTATGTCGCAAACACACCTGCAAACCCCATATTCACTTATGCGTTTTCTGTTTCTCTTTCTAAAGGGTTTGAAATAATGAATGGAACGTTAATGATTGTTGTGGCTACTCTATACTTCTATGGTGGCCGACAACAAATAGACAAGACAAGACCCCATTTGAAGTTTTAAACCGTTCCTTTTATTTTTATATTTGAGAGTTCTTTTGGAGTCAGATAACAAAACAAGGGTTCGAATAAAATAATTAAAGGAGAATTGTTGATGGGGCCTAGTGGTGTTACAACCTGTCTCCTTCCCTTTTGTTTACGAATTTTAAATACCATAACATGGGCCGAGACTTTAAAGTGGATTGGGCCGGATTGTCCTTTGCTTGTTGGGTTGTCTGAATAAAGTCTAGCCCAAAGAAGTTCGATGGGCTTTGTACAATAAGCATGTGTACGGTATATATATATATATGTAATTGATGGGTTGGCCGCTTCCTGATTATGATTTGGTTGTGTATCTTGAATCTATTATATTAGGGGATTGGATGATAATGATTAGTTAATGGATTATGTGATGATGATCGTAGTGAACAAGATAAGATAATAGTGAATAGGATTAATTAAAAAGATGATGAAGAGATAAGTGGATTTAGGGTTATGAAGAAGATGACTGGGCTATACGCGTTTATAAATGTTAGTGTAGTGATAAATTCTGAGAAAAAAAATACAGGCCAGATGGTTAGGCATATGGTTGATGAACGAGAGGTCGTGGGTTCGAGCCCTGGCATAGACTATTATTTTTAAAACTTTAGAGGTAGTCTATCTTCATTACTATTATTATTATTATCATTATCATCATTCTTAACAAATAGATATTTTTATACATTACAAAAATATTAACACTACATATCATTAAGAGAATATTAAATAAATTGTATATAAGATATATCAATTAGTATATAAGTATTTTTTTTTATATATAAACCTCAATAGAATAAACTACTTAAATAAATAATTACTATATATTAAATATTAATCACTTGAAATATATAGGATGAAAATAAGTTATTAATATAAAAAGTATATTTATCATATTAAACTCGTTAATTGCTATTATGTGTGTTAATATATATATACTTGATATAGGTTCGTGAATCCGAGGCCAACCCTACACTTATTCAAAGATGTTATATGTATTTTTACTACAAAATACAGTATGGTGAGTATATAGATCCCTTTTAAACTTCAAATATTTTTGGGATGAGAATACATGCGCTGTTTTTATAAATGATTTACGTTATGGACACAAGTGACTAAAATTACATTCTACATGGGTTTGAATAAAAAATCCCCTAGCTTGGTAACTTTAACTATTGGTTTATGAACTGGTAGGCGCGAATCCTAAAGATAGATCTATCGGGTTTTACACCCCCACCCAGATGTTGTTCTAGTAAACTAGAAGAACGGGTGTTTAGTACTTCGAGGTTAACGGAACGCACTTGATTCGGTGCACATATTATTATAACTCAGGGGTACACACTCTTGTTAAGGCTAGTTACCGGGTGCCCATTGCTTGGAATGCTTTTCATACACTTGCGAGTGTATTATGTTTATAAACTTTAAATCTTGTGGTCCATAGTTATAACGCTGCTAGCATCAAACCTATATATCTCACCAACTTTATGTTGACATTTTAAAGCATGTTATTCTCAGGTACGAATTAGGTCTTCCGCTGTGCATTTGATCATTTTAAGGACATTACTTGGAGTCGATCAACGCAATGGAACCAGATGTTGATGACTTCGTCCAGATGGATTGGGTCGGGTCATCTCACAAAGCAAATGGATTCTGTAATCCCGGAGGAAGAACCAAGGAGAAGGTCGACTAGGCTCAAGAACAAATCGACATATACTCAGAAGCTGACTCCTGAAACTCCAGTTTGCGTACCTTATCCTGGGAGGCTACAAGGAGAACCATCCAAGCTTGATTCTTTCAAACTTGATGGAAGATTCTTGGACACCGTGTCCAAAGTTCCCAACCAGAAGAGATACATCCGAAGGCTTCTTTCTACAAAGGAGAGGATATCAGACTCTAACAAAATTCCACTGAGTGAAGAATGCTCTACATTACTCAGAAACTCTCTACCACCTAAGCTAGGAGATACGGGCCGATTCGTATTCCCGTGTTTAATCTACCAATCTGGAACCATTCATGCACTAGCAGATTTAGGAGCAAGCATTAACCTAATTCCCTACTCTCTCTACAAGAGATTAGAGTTAGGAGACTTGTCACCTACCAAAATGACAATCCAACTTGCTGATCATACAATTCAATATCCTAAGTTTATAGTTGAGAAAGTCTTGGTGAAAGTCGACAAATTCTTGTATCCTACGGATTTCGTAGTCATGGATATCAAGGAAGACCTATACACCCCAGTAGTGTTAGGAAGACCTTTTATGAATACGGCTAGGACTGTCATTGATATGTACAATCAAACCATGATCTTGCGATCACATGGGGAGAGCGTTACCTTCAAAATTGACTGACCAACCGATCTTTCTGGACAGGCAGAGATGTTTGCTATTTCCACCAGACGGATCACTTCCGATGATGAGTCATTACCACCAGCCGATGATATCGAGATGGGTGTCGAATCACAGCCAGTAGACGAACCAGAAATGGAAGAAGAGGATCCCAGCGAAGAGATAAAGGAAGAGGAGGAATCTGAAGAGGAAGAGGAAATGGAAGACGTAAAAGAAACTGCGACATCACCCGTTCCAAGCACTGAGCGTGTAATGACCCGGATTTTTTCGATCGTTTTATACTTATGAGAATAATATTTACATAAATTAAACCTTACCAACATGATAAGCAATCCAAATTGTTGAGACTTGTGGTTTTGAAAAGAGTTTTACACAACATTGACCGTCCAAATTGACCGAGGATATCACGAACCATATAACATACGATAATTATACGAGGATGTACATATACATATTTATACATATTTAACATGATCTAAGGATGTTTTAACATCTCATTGTGTACTAATAACAATGAGTTATAAGTATATTTTGAAACTACTAACTTAAGTTTTCAAAACGATAACTATACGTAACGTTCTTCGACATAAATACTTAAAACATATAATGCTTATACATGTACCGTATAGATATGTATTTAATCACTTTTAAAGGACTTTTATACATAAAACAATATAAGTATATTTACAAAAGATAGTTATATTTGAATTCTCGTTCCGTTTCCTTAATATTTCTACACGTATATTTAGGGTATATGTACCCCTACTATACACAGCTTCTAGAAATATTTACTATTGGTATATACCAATAGAAATCTTCAATTATTTGTGTAATATGTCATTCATGACATAATATATTTTAACCTATCTTAGATATTTTCACTAAAAACCAAATTTTCAAGCCTATAAATAAGCACCATTTCTAACTCATTTTTACACATTCATTTTCCAAATTTTACTTCCAATTTTCACACACACTTGCAGGAACTCTCTCAAGTTTTATTCTACTACCTCTTTCCAATAACTTTACATTTTAAACTTGAGGTAAAAACTCTACTTCAACTCTTGTTCAATTCATATGTTTATAGCTATCTATATAAGAGTTTATAAACTAGGACATAGTTTAGTTGATTCTAAACTTGTTTGAAAAACTAATCTAATCCTTCTAACTTAACTCTTATTACACTTATTATGATGTTATATTAAGTTAATATGATATTTTATAATTTTACATATTTCAGGACCACCCGTAAACAACACGAGAAGATTAATCATAAGACCTCATGTACGTACGCAATACGTCATTTGACAACACGGTACTTTATGTACGCAATACGTCATTTGACAACACGGTACCGTGGGTCAAGATTAATTCCGATCAATACGAATACGATGGGGTCTTTATTTATTTATTAAGCAATTAATTGTGAACTACTAACGTTGGGCTGCTAACTTGAAAACTTAAATAATCACATGTGATTGAAAATATAAACTTAACACGATCACATGTGATTGAAAATATAAACTTAAACAATCACACGTGATTGAAAATATAAACTTAAAACAATCACATGTGATTAAAAATACAAATTTAAACAATCACATGTGATTGAAAATATAAACTTAAAACAATCACATGTGATTAAAAATACAAATTTAAACAATCACATGTGATTGAAAAATATGAACTTGATATATTAAATTTGTTCACATGTATTATTATCTGAATCGTTATTATTATTATAGGTTCGTGAATCCAAGGACGACGACCATATTTTTAATAAGTTGAAAACTTATTATTAATATACTTTTACTACCGTGAGTATATAGTCCCACTTTTAAACTCTAAATATTTTGGGATGAGAATACATGCATTTTATGTTTTACGTTATGGACACAAGTGATTAAAAATATATTCTATGTTGAGTTGTACCACTAGCATATTTCCCTGTAGCTTGGTAACTACTATTTACATGGGTATTGTAAACGCGAATCCTGTTGATAGATCTATCGGGTTTGACCACCCCAACCGGACTGGACGACCAGTATTCAACGGTTGCTCAGTACTTCATTTTGGTGACTACACTTGGTACGGTGTAGTGAGATTTCATAATAAAGGGAATATGTAACGTTGATTAATAGTTAAGTATGGTTACCAAGTGCTCAACCAATTAGAATATTTTTATTAAAATGTTTATGAATATGAAATCTTGTGGTCTATATTTATATTGCTGCAGGAATTAAACCTATATCTCACCAACTTTATGTTGACGTTTTAAGCATGTCCATTCTCAGGTGATAAGTAGAAGTTTCCGCTGCCTTATGCTGAACTTAAGCAAGATTTAGAGTATGCATACTTGTGTCAAAAATAAAACTGCATATCGGAAGATTTTTAATGTAAAATATGTTGGGAATCGTATTGTTGTTATCACATGTAAAATTTGTAAGACTAAGATTATCGCTAGACGGTAATCATTACTATGTCGTTTAAACCTTGGTTTTTAATAAAAGTTATGGTTTGTATTGTAAAAACTAATGCAGTTTTTTTTTTTTTAAATGTCGCATATAGAGGTCAACACCTCGCGATGAAATCATATGTTATTGTATTCGTCCTTATGGTTAAGGTCGGGTCGTTTCATGTGGTATCAGAGTGGTGGTCTTAGCGAACCAAGCCTGCATTAGTGTGTCTAACTGATAGTCGTTAGGATGCATTAGTAAGTCTGGACTTTGAACGTGTTTTTGAAAACTATTGCTTATCATTGTTGGTTAAAAATTGATATGTAAATATTATGAGGTACTAATGTGTTAGTTGTTGTGTGATAGATGTCTGGCTCAGAACTTATTATCATATTCAGCTACTCCGAACCAGAATCCCCAGATAGTGTTCCAGTCATTAACCTATCCGATGACGAAAATGACACCTTTGGGGAAGACTCACAATTCCCGGATGAACCAACTATAGAGGACCCGGAAAGTGATCTTGAGGAGGAAGAAATACGGGAAACTACGAAAGCCAAGTTCGAACGAGGAAAGAAACGAAAGGCTAATGAATTGGAAAATTCAAATCCCGAGTTTAGTGAGGATGTTGTGGCACCAACTCCACTAGACACTACCACCCCTATTCCCGCTATTTCTATAAGATCTATCCCGGCATCCGGTTCTTCGGCCCCTCAGCCAAAACGTAGGGAGACAGCTAGGATTAGCGTTGGGGGATTCCCTGAACACAAACGTTTTGGGATATAGGCTAGATGACGCGCTGTTGTTTTAGACCATGGGATCAAATAACGTCTTGTATAATATTACTAGTGTGGTTTGCTTAATGTTTGATGTAAGATAAGCAAATGTGAAATAGTGAAGTGTGAAATGCAATAATTTTCCATGGTTGAGTATTATTTGGATGGTAGTAATCGATTTCCGTACTAAGCTATTAAGTATGAACTTTAACGGGTAGGTACTACCCTAGATATAATTATAAAACGCTAATAAGAAGAAAATGCTTTTATAATAATAACTGGTTCATATTATTAATAAGCTACGATGTACTGTAAATGTACACTACATCTATAATATTCCATGTGAATAATTATTTTCTTTTCATTTTTATAGAAGAAAATGGCGCGATTGAACCGAATGACGGAACAAGAAGTCGAGGAACTCATAAATCAGCGAGTGAACGACAGAATGTTATGGGTCGAGGCTGCAAGAGCTGCTGCAGTTAACCCAAATCCTCGTGTGGGATGCACCTACAAAACTTTTCAAGGTTGCAAGCCTTCATCATTTAGTGGAACAGAAGGACCGATCGGGTTAACCCGATGGATCGAAAAGATGGAGTCTGTGTTTAAAATTAGTGGTTGTATTGAAAAGGACATGACCAAGTACGCATCATGCACCCTACAAGATAGTGCACTCACATGGTGGAAAAACTATGTGAAGGCCGTAGGAGGAGATGTAGCTTATGACACTCCAAGGGAAGAATTCAAAACAATGCTAATCAACGAGTATTGTCCAAGGAATGAGGTTAGGAAGATGGAAGATGAGTTACGAAACCTGAAAGTGGTTGGTACGGAACTCACCAACTACAATCAGCGATTCATGGAATTAGCTTTGCTATGTCCCGAATTGGTACCAACCGAAGAACGGAAGATTGAATTGTCAAAGGAGGTTTGCCCAAAAAGGTCAAGGCAAATGTTACAGCATCGAAACCCAAGACTATCCATGAAGCCATCACCATGGCAAACGAACTGATGGACCAGATTATTCTGGATAAAAAAACCGATGTTAAGACATCGGAAAACAAAAGAAAGTGGAAAGGTAATCGTGATCGAGATTACCATCAACAATTCAACAAGAAACAAGAAATCATACAAGGTGCGGGTAGCGGGACCGACGCAAGATACATGGGACGACAACCTTATTGTAATAGGTGTCATAAACATCACTCAGGCTATTGCAATATTGTGTGTGACAATTGCCACCGAAGGGGTCATCACACTAATGATTGTAGGAATTCTGTCACAAGAAATACCAAAACTCCCGCCACCAACGCAAATGGAACTGCGTTAGCCACCGTTATTTGTTTTGGGTATGGAAAACCAGGACATATTAAGACTTATTGCCCGAATGCAGAAAAGAAGAATGAACCGGCTCGAGGAAGGGTGTTTAATATCAATACTAGAGAGGCACGAGAAGACCCGAAGTTGGTTACAGGTACGTTTTCTGTTAATAATTTATCAGCATCTATTATATTCGATACAGGTGCCGATAAAAGTTACATGAATAAAGACTTTTACACTAGGTTAAATTGCTTATCATTACCTTTAGATGCTATGTATCTAATTGAATTAGCTAATGGTAAGTTGTTAAGAGCCGATAAAATCTGTCGTGATTGTAAAATAGAGATAGCCGGAGAAACATTTAAGATCGATTTGATACCTGTTGAATTAGGAAGTTTTGATATAATTATTGGCATGGACTGGATGTCTAAAGTAGGAGTCGAAGTGGTGTGTTCCGAAAAGGCAATTCGTATTCCCCGAAAAGATAAATCAATGATGATGATTTACGGAGATAAAGGTAGCTCAAACCTAAATCTCATTAGCTGTTTGAAAGCTAGGAAGTGCTTAGAAAAGGGATGTTATGCCATCCTAGCACATGTAAAGAAAGTTGAAGAAAAGGAGAAGAATATTAACGATGTAAATGTAGTAAGAGACTTTCCCGATGTATTTCCGGAAGAATTACCGGGACTACCTCCTTTTAGGTCTGTAGAATTTCAAATAGATCTTGTACCAGGTGCTGCACCGGTTGCCCGTGCTCCATATAGACTTGCACTGTCTGAGTTAAAAGAACTTCAGAGTCAGTTAAAAGAATTACTGGACCGTGGATTCATATGACCAAGTACTTCACCATGGGGAGCCCCAATTTTATTTGTTAAAAAGAAAGATGGATCTTTTAGGATGTGTATAGATTATCGTGAATTAAATAAGTTAACTATCAAGAATCGGTATCCATTACCGAGAATTGACGACTTATTTGATCAACTGCAAGGATCATGTGTTTACTCGAAAATAGACCTAAGATCGGGCTATCATCAACTACGTGTCAAAGAAGAAGACACTCCGAAAACTGCTTTTCGGACACGTTATGGTCATTACGAATTTTTGGTCATGCCGTTTGGATTGACGAATGCGCCAACTGTATTCATGGACCTCATGAATCGAGTTTGTAGTCCGTATTTAGATAAGTTTGTCATTGTTTTCATTGACGATATTCTTATATATTCCAAGAGTGAGCAAGAGCATGAGCAGCATTTAAGGTTGATATTAGAGTTGCTAAGAAAAGAACAGCTATACGCCAAATTTTCTAAGTGTGCTTTTTGGTTGAAAGAAGTGTAATTTCTTGGCCACGTTGTTAGTAGCAAAGGAAATCAGGTTGATCCAGCAAAAATCGAAGCCATTGAAAAATGGGAGACTCCTAAGAAACCAACGCAGATACGTCAATTTTTGGGTTTAGCCGGTTATTATAGAAAGTTTATTCATGATTTTTCCCGAATAGCTAAGCCATTGACAGCTTTAACGCAAAAAGGGAAGAAGTATGAATGGACCTCTGAGCAGGAGAGCGCATTTCAATTACTGAAGAAAAAGTTGACTACAGCACCTATTTTATCGTTACCTGAAGGGAACGATGATTTTGAGATATATTGTGACGCTTCGCGACAAGGTTTTGGTTGCGTCCTTATGCAACGGAAGAAAGTTATAGCATACGCATCCAGACAATTGAAGATTCACGAACGGAATTATACGACGCATGATCTAGAATTGGGAGCAGTAGTGTTTGCATTGAAGATATGGAGACACTACTTATATGGAGTTAAATGCACTGTGTTTACTGACCACAAAAGTCTTCAACATATTTTTGATCAGAAACAGCTTAACATGAGGCAACGTAGGTGGGTCGAGCTGATAAATGATTATGATTGTGAGATTCGCTATCATCCCGGGAAAGCGAATGTAGTGGCCGACGCTTTAAGCAGAAAGGAATGGGAACCAATTCGAGTACGAGCAATGAATATAAAAATTCGCATGAATCTCAAATCACAAATCAAAGAGGCTCAACGAGAAGCTCTTACTAAAGAAAACATAGGAAATGAAATAATGAAGAAGTATGAGAAGCAACTTGTTATACGGGAAGACGAAATTCGATATTTCGCAAACCGTATTTGGGTACCAAAGTTGGGTGGATTAAGGAAGTTGATATTGAACGAGGCACATAAGACAAGATACTCGATACATCCTGGAGTTGGAAAGATGTATCAAGATCTTAAGACACATTATTGGTGGCCTAATTTAAAGACAGACGTTGCAACATATGTTGGGGAATGTTTAACTTGTTCTAAAGTCAAGGCAGAACACCAGAAGCCTGGAGGGTTACTTCAACAACCAGAAATCCCAGAATGGAAATGGGATGGTATTACCATGGATTTCATCACGAAGTTACCCAAGACTGCCTGGGGTTATGACACCATTTGGGTAATAGTTGATCGCCTCACCAAATCTGCACATTTCTTACCTATAAAGGAAACAGATAGAATGGAGAAACTATTACGATTATACATAAAGGAAATTGTTTCAAGGCATGGAATACCTATTTCCATTATATACGATCGTGATAGTAGATTTACATCAAAGTTTTGGCAATCACTACAGGAGGCCCTGGGAACTCGGTTGGATATGAGCACCGCATATCACCCGTAAACTGACGGGCAAAGTGAAAGAACAATTCAGACTCTTGAAGACATGCTCAGGGCATGTGTGATCGATTTTGGAAACGGATGGGATAAATATCTACCATTAGCAGAATTCTCGTATAATAATAGTTATCATGCGAGCATTAAAGCTGCACCATTCGAAGCACTGTATGGAAGGAAGTGTAGATCCCCTATCTGTTGGAATGAAGTAGGAGATCGACAATTAACTGGTCCCGAGATCATACACGAAACTACTGAGAAGATAGTACAAATCAAGGAGAGATTGAAAACAGCCCGTAGTCGTCAAAAGAGCTACGCCGATGTCCGAAGGAAACCATTAGAGTTTCAAATTGGAGACATGGTTATGCTAAAGGTGTCACCTTGGAAAGGTGTAATACGTTTTGGAAAAAGGGGTAAATTGAACCCAAGGTATGTAGGTCCGTTTAAGATCATCGAACGTATTGGACCGGTAGCTTATCGACTCGAGTTACCACAACAACTCGCCGGAGTACATAATACGTTCCATGTCTCAAACCTTAAGAAGTGTCTTGAAAAGGAGGACCTCACCATTCCTCTGGAAGAAATTCAAGTCGACGAGAAATTACAATTTATAGAAGAACCAGTCGAAATCATGGATCGTGAAGTTAAACGGCTCAAGCAGAGCAACATACCAATCGTTAAGGTTCGTTGGAATGCTCGAAGGGGTCCCGAGTTTACTTGGGAATGGGAGGATCAGATGAAACAAAAGTACCCACATTTGTTTCCCGATGACACAAAATAGGTAAAATTTTAAAATTTCGGGACGAAATTTATTTAACGGGTAGGTACTGTAATGACCCGGATTTTTCTGATCGTTTTATACTTATGAGAATAATATTTACATAAATTAAACCTTACCAACATGATAAGCAATCCAAATTGTTGAGACTTGTGGTTTTGAAAAGAGTTTTACACAACATTGACCGTCCAAATTGACCGAGGATATCACGAACCATATAACATACGATAATTATACGATGATGTACATATACATATTTATACATATTTAACATGATCTAAGGATGTTTTAACATCTCATTGTGTACTAATAACAATGAGTTATAAGTATATTTTGAAACTACTAACTTAAGTTTTCAAAACGATAACTATACGTAACGTTCTTCGACATAAATACTTAAAAGATATAATGCTTATACATGTACCGTATAGATATGTATTTAATCACTTTTAAAGGACTTTTATACATAAAACAATATAAGTATATTTACAAAAGATAGTTATATTTGAATTCTCGTTCCGTTTCCTTAATATTTCTACACGTATATTTAGGGTATATGTACCCCTACTATACACAGCTTCTAGAAGTATTTACTATTGGTATATACCCATAGAAATCTTCAATTATTTGTGTAATATGTCATTCATGACATAATATATTTTAACCTATCTTAGATATTTTCACTAAAAACCAAATTTTCAAGCCTATAAATAAGCACCATTTCTAACTCATTTTTACACATTCATTTTCCAAATTTTACTTCCAATTTTCACACACACTTGCAAGAACTCTCTCAAGTTTTATTCTACTACCTATTTCCAAAAACTTTACATTTTAAACTTGAGGTAAAAACTCTACATCAACTCTTGTTCAATTCATATGTTTATAGCTATCTATATAAGAGTTTATAAAATAGGACATAGTTTAGTTGATTCTAAACTTGTTTGAAAAACTAATCTAATCCTTCTAACTTAACTCTTATGACACTTATTATGATGTTATATTAAGTTAATATGATATATAATAATTTTACATATTTCAGGACCACCCGTAAACAACACGAGAAGATTAATCAAAAGACCTCATGTACGTACGCAATACGTCATTTGACAACACGGTACTTTATGTACGCAATACGTCATTTGACAACACGGTACCGTGGGTCAAGATTAATTCCGATCAATACGAATACGATGGGGTCTTTATTTATTTATTAAGCAATTAATTGTGAACTACTAACATTGGGCTGCTAACTTGAAAACTTAAATAATCACATGTGATTGAAAATATAAACTTAACACGATCACATGTGATTGAAAATATAAACTTAAACAATCACACGTGATTGAAAATATAAACTTAAAACAATCACATGTGATTAAAAATACAAATTTAAACAATCACACGTGATTGAAAATATAAACTTAAAACAATCACATGTGATTAAAAATACAAATTTAAACAATCACATGTGATTGAAAAATATGAACTTGCTATATTAAATTTGTTCACATGTATTATTATCTGAATCGTTATTATTATTATAGGTTCGTGAATCCAAGGACGACGACCATATTTTTAATAAGTTGAAAACTTATTATTAATATACTTTTACTACCGTGAGTATATAGTCCCACTTTTAAACTCTAAATATTTTGGGATGAGAATACATACATTTTATGTTTTACGTTATGGACACAAGTGATTAAAAATATATTCTACGTTGAGTTGTACCACTAGCATATTTCCCTGTAGCTTGGTAACTACTATTTACATGGGTATTGTAAACGCGAATCCTGTTAATAGATCTATCGGGTTTGACCACCCCAACCGGACTGGACGACCAGTATTCAACGATTGCTCAGTACTTCGTTTCGGTGACTACACTTGGTACGGTGTAGTGAGATTTCATAATAAAGGGAATATGTAACGTTGATTAATAGTTAAGTATGGTTACCAAGTGCTCAACCAATTAGAATATTTTTATTAAAATGTTTATGAATATGAAATCTTGTGGTCTATATTTATATTGCTGCCGGCATTAAACCTATATCTCACCAACTTTATGTTGACGTTTTAAGAATGTCCATTCTCAGGTGATAAGTAGAAGCTTCCGCTGCCTTATGCTGAACTTAAGCAAGATTTGGAGTATGCATACTTGTGTCAAAAATAAAATTGCATATCGGAAGATTTTTAATGTAAAATATGTTGGGAATCGTATTGTCGTTATCACATGTAAAATTTGTAAGACTAAGATTATCGCTAGACGGTAATCATTACTATGTCGTTTAAACCTTGGTTTTTAATAAAAGTTATGGTTTGTATTGTAAAAACTAATGCAGTTTTTTTTTTTTTAAATGTCGCATATAGAGGTCAACACCTCGCGATGAAATCATATGTTATTGTATTCATCCTTATGGTTAAGGTCGGGTCATTTCAGAGCGTCATGAGGAAATAATGAAGCTTGAGACGGCGGATCACAGTTTAATCATTCGTTTCAAGAAGAAGACCGTAAAGGCTGAGGTTAAGGACATAGAAATTGATCCCGCAAGTATCAAAGTGGAGAATCAGAATACTGAAGAAACCCGTTCATCAGACGCATCCTCAGAGGAGCAAGATACCGATGATGACGAGGAAGAGCATAATGAAGACATTCTGACTAACTCGCACTCTCCAACCGAACAAGATCAAGGGGAGCCGGACTCTTCCTCAGATCGAATTCCGGTTATATCCACACATGCGGACATGATAACCTTCATCAATGATACCGATGATTTTGAAGACATTCTCGAAGCCATCCGAAAGTCAACCATTGATTTTTCGCTACGCTTTTCAGAATGAATCACGGCTATCAGAGAAGAGCACCGCCTCTATATCCGAAGAGAGGACAATGATGTTGAAATCCTAGAAAAGCGCATTCAAGACTTCATCAATTCTCTTCACGATCATATCTATCACGAAGAAAGGCAGCGAGAGCATAATTTAGTGGTTCGCACTATTCTAGAGACAAGATTCTGTCGAGATCAGAAGATCATTTACTCTAAGGTTTACAACGCCTTAGCCGGATCTGCACTTCCGTTCTCAGGAAACGAACGAGCACTACTGACTCTCATCCGGAAGCATATGGATCTTTCCACCGGACGCCCGACTTATCACTCAGATTTGCAAATGATCGAGGATATTCATAGCTTTTTCGCACTCTTGGATAGAGATAATTTCGAAAGCACACCAGACAGGCTAGTGATTTACGTAACAATTGATCACCATGCTGATCTGATTATCAAAGAGTTACAAGACGCTGTTATGGAGGAAGTAAGGCGAAGCAATCCGTTCTCTCATCTTGAACCAGACCGAGTCAACATTGCCACCTATGTTACAAAGAAGTTATCACGTATCTTCCACGAATCCACCGATCCTAATTTTATATTCAAAGCTGGATGTCGGGAGATATACTCAAAGACGGTGAAATTAATGCTCGGATCAGGATTGCTGTTCACTTCTTTCCAGCTTCATCTCTTAACTGATCTGTGCAAAGCTACCGACTCTTACTGTGGAGATCACCATTCCGAAGACTTCGAGATTCTGAAGATACAGTTTCTTACATTATTTGAAGACCTCAGAAATGAGCATCCCGTCAGAGAAATCATCAACACCAGCACTGCCACCATGATTGACATCCATGGGTCAACCAGCAGAGCTGTGGATCATATTCTCATTGGACTTCAGGACTTACCAAGAGCAGAAACTGCACACTACTTATCTTTCAGAAGATCTTCGAGAGAAGTACCGGATCTGTTACCACTTTTGGTCCGACACTTTCTCAGGATTTATCCACCGAGACTCACATTCCCCAGAGAAGATCAAGATTACTACTATCAGGAAGGAATGTTTGCTTTCTGAAGCGTCACTACGGTCGAGCCAACGACCTTAAACAAAAGCGCTTCTCGGGAGGCAACCCGTGCAATAAAGTAGAGTAGAAGAATAAAGAATGACAAATGCGCCGATGAAGAAGCAAGGAAACCAACCGCATCTGCTAAGGGTATTTCTTTCTTTCGCTACTAGTTCAAGATTCAAAACTATACCGCATCCTAGCTTATCACTAAATGTGGGATAACACCCAATCAAAACACTAGACAAACACTCCCAAATCTTCAACTAAAACTCCTAAGTGTGGGATACACTAGGAACATTGGGGACAATGTTCGTCTAAGTGTGGGATGTTGGTATCTTTTTATGCTATATCATAATAAACCATTACGAAGATTCCAAGTCCTTAAGCCAAATTTCAAAAATTTTAACCCTTTTTGGAAAAATATTTTCGAAAACCTAAACTGTAACAGACTAAAACCCGGGCTAGTTGTAAGTTGCCTATTTTGCCCTTAGGGTTTGCGCTTAGTCTTAAGTGCTTTTATTTTAATTATTTTATTATTGTTATTTTATTAGTTGGTTGAGACCAGTTTGTGACAAGGGTCACAGAACAGGTTTGTTTATTAAATTTGGACTCCGTTAGGGCCGCCTAACAAAGTACGAAAGATATCAGATAACTGATAAATACCCGTGTGTTGTGCAGTGTGGGTTTTAACACACATAAGTGGTTAGTGAGCTGCCTTATTCTTTCCTTTTCTAGAATTCTCCCAAATTAACCCGTACCTTCATCCCTTCCATTTTTACAAACCCTAATCTTCAAACTTTGATCTTGAGCTCAAATTGGTGTTAGAATCTTGTTGGTTATTGTTTACTGATTCTTTTAAGGTATGTAACAAGTGTTTTGGTGTTAAATTCGTTGTTAAATACATGTTTTTGTGAAATTTTTGTAAAAGCTTGAATTTGGGTCAAAACTAGTGATTTAAGTGTTGTTTTGGCCAAATTGTTAAGGGTTTTGAGTCTATAACATGTAGTAAACTAGTTGTGGTCGATTTTGGTGTTTAAATTGAGCTCTAGATCGAGATTTGGGGATTTCCTCGTGAAGTTCGTAGGTTGTGTTCAGATTCTGAAGAAGATGAACACAGTCGGCCGACTGTCGGTCGACAGTCGACCGACTGGCGAGACAATCGGCCGAGTGTGAGAGTCAACTGACCGATTGAGTGTACCTTTGGCCGATTGAGGTTTTACCATGTGGATCGACCGACTGGAGAAGTCAACCGGCCGATTGAGTGGACAGTCGACCGATTGTGATATACAG
The DNA here is from genome assembly GCF_046630445.1 of Rutidosis leptorrhynchoides. Classification (NCBI taxonomy): domain Eukaryota; kingdom Viridiplantae; phylum Streptophyta; class Magnoliopsida; order Asterales; family Asteraceae; genus Rutidosis; species Rutidosis leptorrhynchoides. Next base: position 235,052,722 of record NC_092343.1, read on the forward strand.
TCGACCGACTGTCAGTGACAGTCGGCCGACCATGTGTACAGGGCAGATTGTTTTACCAAAGTGCCATTTTTCTAGACGTTATGCTGCCCGTTTGTAGTTTGGTGTTCTGTATGTAATGTTGAAGTGCTTTAGTGTTATTTGTAGTGTTGTGGTATTGTTGTCTTATTGTCAGATTATTATCAAGACACGATTACTGACTGTGTGATGTCTATTCTCAGGTAATAAAGACGAAGAGAAGGCTCAGTAAGATTAGAACTCTGAGTGCCTTCTGTTGCTGGTATTCAGTGAGTGGGTCTATCTCCGGATAGAGTTTAAGTAGCATATCATGCTACTGTGTTATACTCTTTTACCATGCATAGTGTAAAGTTGCCATGCTAGATCATATATTATGCCTGTTGCTGTATGTGAATTATGTGTACACTGTGTGAATGGCACCTGTCGTGCTTAGGGGAGACTGGGGACTCTAGACCGTGCTTAGGTGAGGTCTGAGTTCGTATGAGGTCAACCGTGCTTAGGTGAGGTTGGGTCCATAGGCTACTGATTGTGAGTATAGTGTGAACGATGCACCCCCTGCATCTGGATATCTATAATGTGATTGAGTAGCGGGGACTATCGGTAGACTCAGGCCCGATCAGCTGGAAGTCGTGTGCTCGTACAAGCCGCCGATCCTCGTATTGCCTTATTGTTTGCTAGTTGGTAGTTAGCAAGTGCTGTTGTTACTATATAGCTTGTGTGTGACTTAAGCTATATCTGTTAGATAGATTTCACTCACTTAGCGGTGCGCTAATCCCCCACATTTTTCTCCCCCTTGCAGGTTTAGGTACTGCTAGTCGGGTTGGCTGCTGTTGCAGATGACATGTTTGACAACTCAACTCTGATGTGGACTTTTGTTTAAATAATGTTTTGTAATAACGTAACACCTGTGGTTCGTAATAAAGTAATTAACTAATGATTTGTAGTAATCATGTTATTATCGAGTAAGGGTATTTATGTAAAAGAAGTCTTCCGCTGTGTATTTTAAAAAAAAATAGCCGGTGTTACAAGTTGGTATCAGAGCATGGTTTGGCAGCAAGTACGTGCGCGTATTTTGTTCCCAAACCTTGAGGCAAGTCAAACATGTCTGTGGGAGTGGGGGGGGCTAAGTGAATATAGGATATACGTGTGTTAGATGTGATTGAACTAACTGTTATCCACTAAGCTTTTGTGTGAGCAGTTTTGTAGCACAGGTATGGCTGATGGAAACGCAACTGGCCCATCTCACCCCGGAACATACAGAGCACCTGATGGGGTTATTGAGTCTGATGACGACCAAAACAGTTACATTCTTCAGTTAGAAAGCAAGTTAAAAGAAGCTGAAGATAAGATTAATGAATTAGAATTAGCGAGGCATTCGGGAAATGATGATACACCACTGGGATTCCCAACTGCTCAATCCCAAACGATACCTAATATGCACCAGAATCCGTTTCAAAATCAAATACCTAACCAATACTATATGCCACCGCAAAACACTTTTACTTACCAAAATCCCATGATGTTGAACCCATACCAGATGCAAATGTTTCAACAACCTTTCGTGCAACCACCCAAAAGATGTACTTATAAGAACTTCCGTGATTGCAAACCCTCTGAGTTTTCTGGAAGTACTGATCCGACAGTAACTCTTAATTGGTTGCGAGAAATTGAAAAAGTGTTTGAAGCATGTCAGTGTGAACCGGAGCTAAAAGTGACGTATGCTAGTCGAATGTTGAAAGGTAGGGCTATGATTTGGTGGGATTCTTTAATTTCCAGTATACTAAAGGAGCAAGTGAGTATGATTACGTGGGAACAATTTTATGGGAAAGTGTGCGAACAGTATTGTAATCAGTTTGATATGAACCGAATCAAGACTGAGTTTCTTGAAATGAAGATGACACCTCAAATGACGATCGATGAGGTAGTGGAGAAGTATATGGATAAACTGAGGTTTGTGCAACAGTGGGTGCCAGACGAAGCGTCTTGTATCCAGCATTTTGTTAATGTCATTCTACCAGAGTACCGAACTTTTGTTAGAACGGCTACTTCGTTGTCTCAAGCTGTTGTGATGGCTAAAATGGTAGAAAGTGATGTTCAAGCTGCCAGAAACAGAATGTTTGGTAATATGCAACAACAAGGTGGGCAAGTATCTGGTCAATCAGGATCTAAATCCAAGAAGTCTAGTGGGTTTAAATCGAAGAGTAAAAGTGGCCAGAGTAGTTCTGGGTCTGGAACAGGTAAAGGGAATTGGTGTCACGCGTGTCGATCTTCTCACAGTGGTCTGTGTTCTGAGACTACAAGAAGATGTTTAAAGTGTGGAGTTGTTGGGCATGAGTCTTCAGCATGTCAGTATCCGAATAGTGTATGTTGGAGTTGTCACAAACCAAGGCATCGTGCAGTCAGTTGTCCATCTATGAGTGGTAGTTCCGGGGCAGGGTCAGGAGCGCGTTCAGCATCAGCTGTGGGGTGAACTGCCTCGAGTGGGCAGAAGAGAAAGAACCCTCCAACAGCAGAAGCTAGAGCTTTTCAGATGTCGGTTGAGAATGCCGTGGCAACCGACAAAGTGATCACCGGTATGTTTCTAATCAACTCAATACCTGCTCGCGTATTGTTTGATTGTGGTGCCAATAGGTGTTTTATGTCCCTAGATTTCTGTGCTAAGTTGAATTTACCAGCTACTGTGTTACCCACACCGGTTAGTGTAGAAGTAGCCGATGGTAAGATCACACCTGTCACAACATATGTGTCTAGTGTTTGTATAGAGATTGAAGGGAAGTCTTTCCCGGTGACTTGCTTAGTGTTACCTATTCCTAGCTTTGATGTAGTATTAGGAATGGATTGGTTGAGCTCGCTTAGGGCTAATATTAAGTGTGATAGGAAAATGATTACCTTTCGTTCTACCGATGGAACCCGTGTTGTGGCCCGAGGGGAGCGGGGTGGGTATAATTTTCCGTTGATAACCATGATGAAAGCGAAAAAGTCGATGGCAAAGGGTTGTGAATCTTTTCTTGCATATGCGATTGATACGAAGAAAGAAAAGAAAACAGTTGCCAATATTCCGATAGTATCAAAATTTCCTGAAGTGTTCCCAGATGAGTTACCAGGCTTGCCACCGGTAAGGGAAGTTGAATATAAAATAGAGTTGGTTCCTGGAACAACTCCAGTTGCAAAAGCTCCATATCGGTTAGCGCCGTCTGAAATCCGTGAAATGATGTCACAGATTCAAGAGTTGTTACATCGCGGGTTTATCCGACCTAGTTCTTCGCCGTGGGGTGTTCCGGTATTGTTTGTTAAAAAGAAAGATGGATCAATGCGTATGTGTATTGATTATCGTGAATTGAACAAAAGAACAGTGAAGAATAAGTATCTGTTACCTCGAATAGACGATTTGTTCGATCAGTTACAGGGTGCTTCATTCTTTTCTAAGATAGACTTACGATCAGGGTATCATCAGGTTCGTGTTACTGAATCAGATATACCTAAAACAGCGTTCAGGACAAGGTATGGTCATTATGAATTTCTTGTTATGCCGTTTGGGTTGACGAATGCGCCAGCAGTCTTCATGGATCTAATGAATAGAGTGTGTCGGTCGTTCTTAGATAAGTTTGTGATTGTGTTCATAGACGATATACTAGTGTATTCAAAGACAGAAAGTGAACATACTGAACATCTGAGACAGGTTTTGAACTTGTTGAAACGTGAACAACTATTTGCAAAATTTTCCAAGTGTGAATTTTGGTTACGTGAAGTGCAGTTTTTGGGACATGTGATTTGTGCTGAAGGTATAAAAGTTGATCCGATAAAGATAGAAGCAGTAATGAATTGGAATTCTTCGAAGACTCCGACATAGATTAATAGTTTTCTGGGATTAGCCGGTTATTATCGTAGATTTATCAAGAATTTCTCGAAAATAGCAGGTCCGTTGACTAAGTTGACTCGTAAAGATGTAGCCTTTCGATGGACTGATGAACAGGAAAAGGCTTTTCAGACTTTGAAACAGCTACTGTGTCAGGCACCAGTGTTAACTTTACCAGAAGGTTCAGACGACTTCGTTGTATACTGTGATGCGTCATATGCTGGGTTGGGTTGTGTATTAATGAAAAGAGATAAAGTAATCGCCTACGCCTCACGACAGTTGAAAGTTCATGAGAAGAATTATCCAGTGCATGATCTTGAAATGGCTGCAGTAGTGTTTGCTTTGAAATTGTGGAGACACTACTTGTATGGAACCCATTGTGTTATTTGTACAAATCACAAGAGTTTGCAATATATCTTCTCATAGAAAGAAATGAATATGAGACAGAGACGGTGGCAAGAGTTGATAAAAGATTATGATTGTGAAATTAAACACCATCCCGGTAAGGCAAATGTGGTTACAGATGCGCTAAGTCGTAAAAAGTCAAGTGAAAATGTGAAATTTCTTCGTTTGAATATACCTTCAGATTTGATTAACAGTTTAAGAACCGTTCAGGCATGTGCTTTGGAGGAAGAACATGTTAAATCCGAACAAATGATCAAACGAAAAATGGACTTAATTGACGACTCACGTGGACTAAAGACCTTAAACAATCGTGTTTGGGTGCCTAAGCTTGGAGACTTGAGGGATTTAATCATAACAGAAGCTCACAAATCCAGATTAATAGTACATCCTGGTAGCAATAAGATGTATCATGATTTGAAAACAGTGTATTGGTGGCCAACAATGAAAACAGATATCGCTCGATATGTTGAAAAGTGTCATATTTGTGCTCAAGTGAAGGCAGAACATCAGAAACCCTATGGTTCGTTACGTCAGTTACAGATTCCAGAATGGAAGTGGGAGCATATAACGATAGATTTTGTGACTAAATTACCCCGAACTCAGAAAAGACATGATATAATTTGGGTAATAGTGGATCGTCTAACTAAAAGTGCTCATTTTCTGGCTACTCGTGAAACAGCTTCGTTAAGTGAATTAGCCGATTTGTATGTGAAAGAGATAGTTAGTCGACATGGTGTGCCGTTATCGATTGTTTCAGACAGAGATTCCAGATTTGTGTCGAATTTTTGGAACAGTCTTCAACAGAATTTGGGTACGCGTGTGAATTTAAGTACAGCTTATCATCCTCAGACAGACGGTCAAAGTGAAAGAACGATACAGACTTTAGAGGATATGTTAAGGGCTTGTGTGTTAGAGTACGGTGGTTCGTGGGATACACATCTGCCGTTGGTCGAATTCGCGTATAATAATTCGTATCATTCGAGTATAGGGATGCCGCCCTATGAAATGTTGTACGGTCGTCGTTGCAGGACTCCGACTTGTTGGTTAGAAGCCGGGGAGAAACAGTTTGCAGGTCTCGAAATTGTTCAAATGACAGCCCAAAAAGTTGCAATTGCGAGAGAAAAGTTGAAAGCCGCTAGAGATAGACAGAAAATGTATGCTGATCCGCGTAGACGTCCGGTAACCTTTAGTGTGGGTGAACGAGTGTATCTAAAAGTTTCGCCGTGGAAAGGGGTTATCAGATTTGGTAAACGTGGTAAGTGAGCACCGAGATTTATTGGTCCGTTTCCGATTGAATGATCAGACAGTGGTGTTAGATCTTCCGCCAGAGTTAGTCGGTATTCATAATACATTTAACGTGTGTTATCTTCGTAAGTGTAAGGTCGACGATGAAACGCAAATTCTTCCTTTAGAAGATGTAAGAGTCGATTTGAATAAGAAATTGGTGGAAGAACCGGTCCGTGTAGTTGACCGAAAAGTGACTAAGCTAAGAAGGAAGAAAGAGATTCCGATGGTACTGATTGAGTGGAAGCACAGTTTGGGTTCGAATCTTAATTGGGAGACAGAAAAGTTGATGAGAACTCGCTACCCTCATTTGTTTGACCAAGACCAGAATCTGTAATGACCCGGAAATTTCCGACCAAATTTAAACCTTAATCTTTATATGTTTCCGACACGATAAGCAAAATCTGTAATGTTGAGTCTTGAAAAGTTTGAAACTATATTCATGTAATCAGTTAACCATTGACCATCCATTTGTCCGACGATTCACGAACATCATAACTTGTATTAATTATATACTTATGTATATATACGGATATATACGGATTATATCTATCTTGAATATATGATAATTAAGTATCTCATTAAATATATTAACAATGGATTATATACATAAAATGAGACTACTAACTTAAGGACTTCGAAACGATATATATATATATATAAAGCTTAACGACGTTATAACTACTAAGTTAAAATAAATATATATGTATTGTATTAAGATGTATTTACTATTGGAATATACTAGTAGGAAAACATCATTTTCAACCTTTTATCATGGAAAATGACATCTTTGTTATTATATATGATTCATGAAACATCTTTATATATTTTATACCCGTATTATACTCGTACTATACACAGCTTCTAGAAGTATTTACTATTGGTATATACCAATAGAAATCTTCAATTATTTGTGTAATATGTCATTCATGACATAATATATTTTAACTTATCTTAGATATTTTCACTAAAAACCAAATTTCTTATTTTAACTTTTAAGATTTACTTTTAATAAAAATACAAAATACTTTTTCTTACTTTAACTTTTAAGATTTTACTTTTAATAAAAATACAAAATACTTTTTTCTTATTTTAACTTTTAAGATTTAACTTTTAATAAAAATACAAACTACTTTTTCTTATTTTAACTTTTAAGATTTACTTATTTTATTTTATTTTATTTTTACCTAACATTTTCAACTATAAATACCACATACATTTCTCATTTCAAACTTACACCTTAATCTCTCATTTCTCTCTTAAAATACTCTTAACTTCATACTTGATCATCTCCAAGCATTTTCTCCATCATTTAGCTTCAAAAACAACCCTTAATCATCATAAGAAAAACCACACAAGAAAACTTCAACAATCCTTCCAAAAATACAAGTTTGCTTCCAATCTTCAATCCAACTCCACCACTCTTTTGGTTCTAGGATTTTTCTCATCTCTTACAGTAACTTTGTCCAAGTAACTTGAGGTAGTAACCTTATTCATAACCTTATTCAATTCATATTTATATAGCTATCTTATTTTGTGTTGTAAAATTTTAACAACAAGAACATAGTTTGAATGATTTCAAGCTTGTTCGCAAACAAACATAATCCTTCTAACTTGACTTTTAAAATACTTCAACACATGTATTATGACAGTATGTCAAGCTAACATAAGGATATAAAACTTGTAAACACGAAGAACACCTTAAAACTGAACATACGCCGTCATAGATCAACGGGGGCTGTTTTGGGTTTGATTTTAAAAACCTATCCTAAACTTTGAATTAAAAGATTTCCTTTGGTGAAAAATCTTATTTTATATGGATATGAAATATATCAAAAACCCATGGTTAAACTCTAATTGGAAGTATGTTTTTCAAAAGAGTCATCAAGATGTCGTTCTTACGACGAATATGACTATCTTTTTGTATTTGACACATAAGCTGTATTTTCGACTATAAACATATTCTTTTTCTGTTTAGATTAATAAATAACGGTTCGATACAAAACTATGGAAAGTTGAATCACTCAAAACGGAATTGTAACGAAGAAATTATGGGTAAAACAAAATTGGATATTTTTGTTTATTTTTAGCTACGATTTTGATTAATAAAAATGGACGCTAACCTTATCCTAGCTAACTTACCTTGTATCCTACATGTATCTATACATGTCTTGATCCCAAACTTATGGAAATACAATTTATGGTAGTCGTGATTAAGTTCTACGACAATATATTATAGTCTTAATAAAGATTGTAAGGCACCATATATATATATGACTTGATCTTAGTTGTTAAATAGATATTGACCAATATATAAATATATAATTAATTAGGTTCGTGAATCCGAGGCCAACCTTATGCGTGTTCAGTGATGTTATATGTATTTTTACTACAAAATACAGTATGGTGAGTTATAGTCCCATTTTTACTATCTAAATTATTTTGAGATGAGAATACATGCAAATTTATAAATATTTTACAAAATAAGCACAAGTTCATGAAACTACATTCTACGATTGTTTTGTTATACCGGATATCTGTACTTATTATTATTATGCTTGGTAATCTAATAATTAGTGAAAAACACTAATTGACGCGAATCCTAAAGGTAGATCTACGGGCACCAACCACCCCCATTTTCGAATAGTGGAAATGCTTTAGTACTTCGAAGGGTCCTTGTCATACATTTGAATAGTGGAATGTATGATGCCAGATATCTTAAGCGCTCTATGTTAAGGTCGGTTACCAGGCGATTCATCGTATGAATGATTTTTGCAGTTGTAATGATCCTGCGCATTTAAATGAAATCTTGTGGCTTATTAAATGTTATGATTATTATATAGAAACTAAACCTATGACTCACCAACAATTTTGTTGACTTTTTAAAGCATGTTATTCTCAGGTACGAATTAAGTCTTCCGCTATGCATTAGCTCATATTAAGGATATTATTTAGGGCCATTCATAACATATATCAAAAGACGTTGCATTCGAGTCATTGAAGTTCATTAGAGATTATTATTAAGTAAATGGCATATTAGGTCATTTGGATATTATGAAATGTTAAGCAAACATGTCAACTCTTGATGTAATGATAGATTGCTTTTTAAGAATAAATGCAACGTTTGTAAATTGTATCATATAGAGGTTGTCATAACCCGTCCTTAATCATAAGAACGTGTTAGATAACGTATGATTTCATTGCGAGGTATTGACCTCTATATGCGACATTTTTAAAAGAAAACTGCATATATTATACATTACAAACCACAACTTCTTAGTTTTGATACAAGCTTTGGACAATAAAAAGATGATTATCGTTTAGCGATAATCTTCGACTTACAAACTTTACAAATGATAATAACAACCCGATTTCTAGCATATTTTACAACACAAGCTCTTGGATATGCAGTCTTATTTTTGACACAAATATGCGTACGCAAGATCTTGCTCAAATTCAACATAATGCAGCGGAAGCTTTAGAAATCACCTGAGAATAGACATGTTTTAAAAAGGTCAACATAAAGTTGGTGAGATATAGGTTTAATGCCGGCAGCAATATATATATATAGACCACAAGATTTCGTATATAAACAGTTTAATAAAAATATTCTAAGTGGTTGAGCACTCGGTAACCATACTTAACATTTTCACGTCGCATATTCCCTTTAATATGAAATCTTACTACACCGTACCAAGTGTAGTCACAAAACGAAGTACTGTGCAACCGTTGAATACTGGTCGTCCAGTCCGGTTGGGGTTGTCAGGCCCGATAGATCTATCAACAGGATTCGCGTTTACAATACCGCTGTAAATATTAGTTACCAAGCTACAGGGAAGTATGCCAGTGGTACAACTCAACGTAGAATATATTTTTCAGTTACTTGTGTCCATATCGTAAAACATAAAATACATGTATTCTCATCCCGAAATATTTAGAGTTTAAAAGTGGGACTATATACTCACTCTTGTCTTGATGATATATATATTTTGACTCGGTCTTCCGGTTGATATCACGAACCTATCCATATATAATATATCAATATGTTTTCATTTTTAAACAAACGTTATATATATATATATATACTTGTTATACTTTTAATACTTTGAATAATTCCTTAGTCCGTAGTTAGCATTTCTTTGTTAGTAATTCAATTTTAATGGTTCATTTTTAGATGTTTAATATACCCGCAATGAAATAAACAAAACCCCCAACGAAATAAATAAAACCCCATCGTATATGAATTGGTCGAGATTAATCTTGACCCACGGTACCGGTGTTGTCAAATGACGTATTGTGTACATAAAGTACCGGTGTTGTCAAATGACGTGTTGCGTACAAACATGGGATCTTATGATTAATCTTCCCGTGTTGCTTACGGGTGATCCTGAACCATATGAAATTGAATTATGAGTACATATATATAAAATATCATGTTATCTTAGAAATATGTGATTTATATAATTTTTTTCCAATTGATCCCGAAGTTGAAAAAGTCTAGGATAACCAATTTTGTTTCGGTCATAGTTTCTTCGTTACAAATCCGTTTTCGTTGATTCAAATTGCCATCTCCTTGGATCGAGTTCTTCTTTAAGACTATGAACTGGAAATACCTTGGTTTGTATTCAAAATCATACGGCATAGGTGAAACATTAGTGAAACATATGAAGTTAAACATTTTGTTACAAAAAAATCATTTAATGACCATTTTTCTAAAAATACTTATACTTTGAAAAACCAAGTTTTACCTTGTTAAATTAGCATATAATTAAGTTATATTACAGGTCTTGAAGTATTTTAAAAGTTAAGTTAGAAGGATCTATTTAGTTTGCAAACAAGTTTGAAAACATTCAAACTATGTTCTTGTTGTTAAACTTTTGTACCACAAAATAAGATAGCTATATATATATGAATCGAATAAGGTTATGAACATAGATTCTACCTCAAGTTCCTTGGATAAAGTTGCTGTAAAAGAGACGTAAGAAGCTAGAATCAAAAGGGTGATGGAAGTGGATGAAAGATTGGAAGTAAGTTGGTGTTCTTGGAAGGTTTTCTTGAAGTGTTTTTGTATGGTTTTCTTATGATGTTTAACTAGTGTTTTTGAAGCTAGATCTTCTTGATAAGTTGCTGAAGTGTTATGGAGTTTAGAGTTCTTGAAAGAGTGTGTGTTTTTGCTAAGAAAATGGAAGTAAAAATGAATGAATGTGATGATACATTTAAAGGCCTTAAAAACGTGGCATTAGGTGTTCATGGACAAAATTCTAGTTTGTAATCTTGCTAATTAGTCTTGCAATCATACAAAAGTAATTACCTTATACATAAGGCATGTACAAGGGCTGGTTAGGTGGTGATTTGATGTGTATATACCAATAGTAAATACGTATAGGAGCTAGGTATGATACGAGTACAAATACTCTAGGTATACGTATAGACATTTTGTGAAAAATGGAATGAGGATTCAAATATAGCTATCTTTTGTGAATACACTTATATGGTTTTATGTATTTAAGTTCTTAAAAGTGATTAAATACATTACTTATACGATATATGTATAAACATTATAGTCTTAAGTATTTATGTCAAATAACGTTACGTATTGTTATCGTTTTGAAAACTTAAGTTAGTAGTTTCAAAATATATTTATAACTTGTTGTTATTAATACAAAATGAGATATTAAAACATTCATTAATCATGTTAAATATGTATATATACATATATATACACAAACGTATAATTATCATATATTGTACAGTTCGTGATATCATCGGTCAAACTAGACAGTCAAACATTGTGTAAAACTCTTTTCGGAAATATCAATCTCGACAATTTGGATTGCTTATCATGTTGGTAAGGTTTAATTTATGTAAATATTAATCTTATAAGTATAGAACGATCGAAAAAGTGCGGGTCGTTACATTACCTCCCCGTTAAATAAATTTCGTTCCGAAATTTTAAAATTGTACCTATTTTGCGTCATCGAGAAACAAGTGCGGATACTTTCGTTTCATCTGATCCTCTCGTTCCCAAGTAAACTCGGGACCTCTTCTAGCATTCCAACGAACCTTAACAATCGGTATATTGCTCTGTTTGAGCTGTTTAACTTCACGGTCCATGATTTCGATTGGTTCTTCGACGAATTGTAGTTTCTCGTCGACATGGATTTCTTCAAGAGAAATGGTGAGGTCTTCCTTTGCAAGACACTTCTTAAGGTTTGAGACGTGAAAGGTATTATGTACCCCGGCGAGTTGTTGCGGTAACTCGAGTCGATAAGCTACCGGTCCAATGCGTTCGATGATCTTGAACGGGCCTACATATCTTGGGTTCAGTTTACCCCTTTTGCCGAAACGTATTACACCTTTCCAAGGTGACACCTTTAGCATAACCATGTCCCCGACCTGAAACTCTAATGGTTTCCTTCGGACATCGGCATAGCTCTTTTGGCGACTACGGGCTGTTTTTAATCTCTCCTTAATTTGCACTATCTTCTCAGTTGTTTCATGTATGATCTCGGGACCAGTTAATTGTCGATCTCCTACTTCATTCCAACAGATAGGAGATCTACACTTCCTTCCATACAATGCTTCGAATGGCGCAGCTCCAATGCTCGCATGATAACTATTATTATACGAGAATTCTGCTAACGGTAGATATTTATCCCATCCGTTTCCAAAATCGATCACACATGCCCTGAGCATGTCTTCAAGAGTCTGAATTGTTCTTTCACTCTGCCCGTCAGTTTGTGGATGATATGCGGTGCTCATATCCAAACGAGTTCCTAGTGCCTCCTGTAGTGATTGCCAGAACTTTGAGGTAAATCTACTATCACGATCGGATATAATGGAAATAGGTATTCCATGCCTTGAAACAACTTCCTTTATATACAATCGTAATAGTTTCTCCATTCTATCCGTTTCCTTTATGGGCAAGAAATGTGCAGACTTGGTGAGACGATCAACAATCACCCAAATGGTGTCGTATCCCCAGGCAGTCTTTGGTAACTTCGTGATGAAATCCATGGTAATACCATCCCATTTCCATTCTGGGATTTCTGGTTGTTGAAGTAACCCTGACGGCTTTTGGTGTTCTGCTTTGACTTTGGAACAAGTCAAACATTCTCCAACATATGTTGCAACGTCGGTCTTTAAGTTAGGCCACCAATAACGTGTCTTAAGATCTTGATACATCTTTCCAACTCCAGGATGTATCGAATATCTTGTCTTATGTGTCTCGTTCAATATCAACTTCCTTAATCCACCCAACTTCGGTACCCAAATACGATTTGCAAAATATCTAATTCCGTCTTCCCGTATAACGAGTTGCTTCTCATACTTCTTCATTATTTCATTCTTTATGTTTTCTTTATTGAGTGCTTCTTGTTGAACTTCTTTGATTTGTGAGTTGAGGTTCATGCGAATTTTTATGTTCATTGCTCGAACTCGAATCGGTTCTCGTTCCTTTCTGCTTAAAGCATCAGCCACCACGTTCGCCTCCCCGGGATGATAACGAATTTCACAATCATAGTCGTTTATTAACTCGACCCACCTACGTTGCCTCATGTTCAATTGTTTCTGATCAAAAATATGTTGAAGGCTGTTATGATCAGTAAACACAGTGAATTTAACCCCATACAAGTAGTGTCTCCACATCTTCAATGCAAACACGACTGCTCCCAATTCTAGATCATGCGTCGTATAATTCCGCTCGTGAATCTTCAATTGTCGGGATGCAAATGCAATCACTTTCTTCCGTTGCATAAGAACACAACCAAAACCTTGTCGCGAAGCGTCACAATATATTTCAAAATCATCGTTCCCTTCTGGTAACGATAAAATAGGCGCCGTAGTTAACTTGTTCTTCAGTATTTGAAATGCGTTCTCCTGCTCCGAGGTCCATTCGTATTTCTTCCCTTTTTGCGTTAACGCTGTCAACGGCTTAGCTATTCGGGAAAAATCTTGAATAAACCTTCTATAATAACCGGCTAAACCCAAAAATTGGCGTATCTGCGTTGGTGTCTTAGGAGTCTCCCATTTTTCAATGGCTTCGGTTTTTGCTGGATCAACCTGAATTCCTTTGCTATTAACAACGTGACCAAGAAATTGCACTTCTTTCAACCAAAAAGCACACTTAGAAAATTTAGCATATAGCTGTTCTTTTCTCAACAACTCCAATATCAACCTTAAATGCTCTTCATGCTCTTGCTCACTCTTGGAATAGATAAGAATATCATCAATGAAAACGATAACAAACTTATCTAAGTACGGACTACAAACTCGATTCATGAGGTCCATGAATACAGCTGGCGCATTCGTCAATCCAAACGGCATGACCAAAAATTCGTAATGACCATAACGTGTCCGAAAAGCAGTTTTCGGAATGTCCTCTTCTTTGACGCGTAATTGATGATAGCCCGATCTTAGGTCGATTTTCGAATAAACTCATGATCCTTGCAATTGATCAAATAAGTCATCAATTCTCGGTAGTGGATACCGATTCTTGATAGTTAACTTATTTAATTCACGATAATCTATACACATCCTAAAAGATCCATCTTTCTTCTTAACAAACAAAATTGGAGCTCCCCACGGTGAAGTACTTGGTCGTATGAATCCACGGTCCAGTAATTCTTTTAACTGACTTTGAAGTTCTTTTAACTCGGACGGTGCAAGTCTATATGGAGCACGAGCCACTGGTGCAGCTCCTGGTACTAAATCTATTTGAAATTCTACCGATCTAAATGGAGGTAATCCCGGCAATTCTTCCGGAAAGACTTCAGGAAAATCTCTTGCCACAGGCACGTCGTTGATACACTTTTCTTTCTTTTCAACTTTATTAACATGTGCTAAAATAGCGTAACATCCCTTTTCTAAACACTTCTTGGCTTTCAAACAGCTAATGAATTTTAGCTTTGAATTACCCTTCTCTCCATAAATCATCACCGGCTGTAACGACCCGGAAATTTCCGATCAAATTTAAACCTTAAACTCTACATGTTTCCGATACGATAAGCACTGTAATGACCCGCACTTTTTCGATCGTTCTATACTTATAAGATTAATATTTACATAAATTAAACCTTACCAACATGATAAGCAATCCAAATTGTTGAGACTTATGTTTTTGAAAAGAGTTTTACACAACGTTTGACCGTCTAGTTTGACCGATGATATCACGAACTATATAACATATGATAATTATACGTTTGTGTATATATATGTATATATACATATTCAACATGATCTAAGGATGTTTTAATATCTCATTTTGTATTAATAACAATAAGTTATAAGTATATTTTGAAACTACTAACTTAAGTTTTCAAAACGATAACTATACGTAACGTTATTTGACATAAATACTTATGACCTATAATGTTTATACATATATCATATAAGTAATGTATTTAATCACTTTTAAGGACTTAAATACATAAAACCATATAAGTATATTCACAAAAGATAGCTATATTTGAATTCTCATTCCATTTTTCACAAGATTTCTATACGTATATCTAGAGTATATGTACTCGTATCATACCTAGCTTCTATATGTATTTACTATTAGTATATACACATCAAATCACCACCAACCAGCCCTTGTTCATGCCTTATGTATAAGGTAACTACCTTGTTCATGCCCTAGGTATAAGGTAATTATAATTTGGAAGTATGTTGACTAATTTCACAAAATAACAACATGAAATTTTGTTCTTGTCTCCCATTTTCACCACCATAAATACATGCATCCATTTTCAATTTTTGGAACATTATTTCTCTAGCTAAACACACACACTTACTAGTCTCATGTCTCTCTAAAAACTCCAGCAAAAATCCTCTCAAGAATCACCTTAAACACCACCATAAAAAGATCAAACAAAAACACTACAAAAATACAACTTTCATTTCAAGTTCATGTCTTAAGTTGCTTCCAATCTTTCATCCACTTCTATCACCCTTTTGATTCTAGCTTCTTACACCTCTTTTACAGCAAACTTGTCCAAGGAACTTGAGGTAGAATCTATGTTCATAACCTTATTCGATTCATATATATATAGCTATCTTATTTTGTGGTATAAAAATTTAACAACAAGAACATAGTTTGAAAGTTTTCAAACTTGTTTGCAAACTAAATAGATCCTTCTAACTTAACTTTTAAAATACTTCAAGACCTGTAATATAACTTATGTATATGCTAATTTAACAAGGTATAACTTGGTTTTTCAAAGATTACCTTAAAAACTGTTTTTACGACGTCGGAGTACAACCGGGGACTGTTTTGGGTTGGATAATTAAAAACTATCTTAAACTTTGAATTTGAGGTTTATGTTCTGGAAAAATGATTTTTATTATGAATATGATAACACATAAAAATTTCATGATTTAATTCAAAGTATAAGTATTTTTAGAAAAATAATCATTTAAGGTTGTTTACATAAAGGAAAATGTTTAACTTCATATGTTTCACTAAAATTTCACCTATGCCGTATGATTTTGAATACAAACCAAGGTATTTCCAGTTCATAGTCTTAAAGAAGAACTCGATCCAAGAAGATGGCAATTTGAATCAACGAAAACGGATTTGTAACGAAGAAACTATGACCGAAACAAAATTGGATATCCTAGACTTGTTTAACTTCGGGATTAATTGGGAAAAATTTATATAAATCACATATTTCTAAGATAACATGATATTTTATATATATGTACTCATAATTCAATTTTATATGGTTCAGGATCACCCGTAAGCAACACGAGAAGATTAATCATAAGATCCCATGTTTGTACGCAACACGTCATTTGACAACACCGGTACTTTATGTACGCAACACGTCATTTGACAACACCGGTACCGTGGGTCAAGATTAATCTCGACCAATTCATATACGATGGGGTTTTATTTATTTCGTTGGGGGTTTTATTTATTTCATTGCGGGTATATTAAACATCTAAAAATGAACCATTAAAATTGAATTACTAACATCGAAATGCTAACTACGGACTAAGGAATTATTCAAAGTATTAAAAGTATAACAAGTATATATATATATGTAACGTTTGTTTAAAAAGAAAAGGAATTGATATATTATATATGGATAGGTTCGTGATATCAATCGGAGACCGAGTCAAATTACATATCTTCAAGACAACAGTGAGTATATAGTCCCTTTTAAACTCTAAATATTTTTGGGCTGAGAATACATGCGCTGTTTTTATAAATGATTTACGTTATGGACACAAGTAACTGAAAAATATATTCTACGTTGAGTTGTACCACTGGCATACTTCCCTGTAGCTTGGTAACTAATATTTACAGCGGTATTGTAAACGCGAATCCTGTTGATAGATCTATCGGGCCTGACAACCCCAACCGGACTGGACGACCAGTATTCAACGGTTGCACAGTACTTCGTTTTGTGACTACACTTGGTACGGTGTAGTAAGATTTCATATTAAAGGGAATATGCGACGTGATTAAATGTTAAGTATGGTTACCAAGTGCTCAACCACTTAGAATATTTTTATTAAACCGTTTATATACGAAATCTTGTGGTCTATATATATATTGCTGCCGCCATTAAACCTATATCTCACCAACTTTATGTTGACATTTTAAAGCATGTTATTCTCAGGTATGAATTAAGTCTTCCGCTGTGCATTAGCTCGTACTAAGGATACTACTTGAGGCCATTAAGGACTTTTATCATAAGGCGTTGCATTCGAGTCATTGAAGTTCATAGAGACTATTATTAAGTAAATGGCGGTTTAGGTCATTTGAATATTATGAAATGTCAGGCGAATATGTCAATTCTGGATGTAACTATAGATTGCCTTATAAGAATAAATGCAACGTTTGTAATATGTATCATATAGAGGACAAGTACCTCGCAATGTTATCAACTATTGTAATTCGTTTGTAATCAATATGGACAACGTCCGGATGATTAGTTTCGGATCCTTTCAGTTGGTATCAGAGCGTTGGTCTTAGCGAACCAGGCCTTGCATTAGTGTGTCTAACTAGTAGTTGTTAGGATACATTAAGTGAGTCTGGACTTTGACCGTGTCTGCCTGTCAAAAGTTTTGCTTATCAGTCCTAGTCGGAAATCATCTGCTTATCATCCTTAGGGAACTGCCTGCTTATCATTCTTAAGTCTAGACACGTCTTACTGCATTTAGTGCATCGATAGTGTATAGACAAAATTCATATCCTAGCGTATCTGTTACTATAGACATTGCCTGACGTATTTCAAAGATTCTCCGTAATTCATGGGATTTTGATATTATATATATACATATGTAAATTATGTATTGAAGAGCACCAAACCCAACTCCTATAATCTATTCCAAACCAAAAATTCATTTCTCCGACCATACAAGATGGATTCTTCATCCAGCTCAAATTCCTCCGACTTCGATAGCTTCGCCGATATGGATTTCCATTCGAGCTCCGAGAACAGCATTACCGGAATGGATCAACCAATTTCCCATCATCTATTCTGGATAAATTGGGGATGGGTTCGTAATATACTAAATTTCTGGAGGCAAGAAGAAGGTGATCCATTCCATCCACCAAATTGTCCTCTTAACGATGAACCTGAAGCACTTACCGGCGAACCTATTCGAAACACCATTTTCTCGCTCATTTCTAGAGTATCTCGTCATGATTACATACTATCCCATATTTCAAATCTTGTTCATTCGCTCGTTCCAACCGTCAATCATCCCGGTATAATAGAAAAAGTCAACGAACTCCGTGCTCGGGTAGTGGTTTTGGAGAATATGGTGCGAAGGTTACAAACACCAACAGCAGCACCAGCAGCATAATCCGTACTATTATCGTTAACGCCGACAGTACCTTTATCACCCCAATCACAACCGCGCCTTAAATCTCAACATCACAATCTGTGCCTCGAATATCAACATCACACGACTCAACATCTGTACTTCGAGTATGATCTTCGATCTATATATCATTCTACATCGATTATCTTCGCTTTACGTATCGTATGACGATTATGTAATTTCTAAAGTCTTAGAGATTATGTAATCTAGAATTAACGATAAATCAAATGAGTTTAATATTCTATTGACTCATTAAATTCATAATTACATCCGGAAAAAAATATATATATACAAGTATATTTTCACAAAGATTGTAATTAAAAATTCTTTCGTACAAACTATTAATGATGAAAATATTTTAACGGGTGGGTGGTACCCGAGGAATATTTAGAATTCACATTAATAAGTTACACTGTACATTCTTCAAATCTGATTCAACAATCATTCACTATCCGATATACGTATCCGTTCACCACAGAATAATCATTTCTATTCAAACTTCATATTTAGATTTTGACCTATCAGAATCCAACAAGTGGCATAACGAAGAAAACATTGGACAAAAATAAAAAGTGTTAGAAACAAACGAATTAATTAATTGAAATTGTGATAGGATTACACGCTAACTGTTCCGGCTAACTGTTCCCAGCTAACTAATTAACATTTAATTTATTGCAATTTACATTCTCGCAATTTTATTTATTGACATTTAATTTCCGCACTGTACATACTGTCGGGACACATGTACGCAATACGTCGGATTAATTCTGAGACTACATGGTGCATGGGTCATGATATATATTTATTTATTTTACGCACTTTAAATAACGGGACACGTATGCAAGGTTTCGATTTATCATATTGACCCATCTATATATATATATTCCGGAACAACCGTAGACACTCTATATGTGAAGGTGGGAGTTGGCTATACAGGGTCGGAGTTGATTCCAAAATATATATATACTTTGAGTTGTTATCGACACCGAGACCGGTACACGGGTCACGATACGTATTATTTAATTAGAATATTATATATTAAGTTATATATGAATATATTGGACCATTGGACAACCGGACTATTAGACTGCTAACTTTGGACAATTAAAATGAGTTAAAACGCTGATTATAACCTATGAAATTAAACAATTCTTCAAGTTTGCCACTTGATTCTATTTTAAACCTCATTTGTATCTTGACGATTATAATTCGCATTCACAACTTTTCATGATTCTTGAAAACACATCGATCGGGAAGTTGAACCAGCCGCACCTCGTTTACAGAAGAAAAGATTTACGCACCTGAAAACCCTCGAATCCAAATTCAGAGTTTAACGCATACCGTGTTGAATTCTTTGCCATTTATTAGCAAAAACAATTCTGCAATTCCTTTTTAAGAAGCTAATTTCGTCACAGCTCCACTTCGACTTCTCAGTAAAGACTACTCCTACTATAACCTCGAAATTTATACCTTGTTCTTTCGCCGTTACCACTGGAGAACCTTTTATATTCCATAACGTCATCAGCAGATGTACCAGCAGCTCGGCATTCCTTTGGTGGAATCCGCAACTCGTATTTTGAAAATCTTGCAGAACTTCTCCAGCTATACTTATGATATTACCTCTAAGAAATTTCATACTTCGAATATGAAGTTTTCGAAAAACACCCTGAACTGTGAAGTAGTTCTTGGAATGCTGATGAAGCAGCAAAAATCATAAACGACTTTAACAGTCAAAAGTTTGATGATAAAGAATAGTAAGGTGGTAAAGCTGAGAAAAAGAGAAGGTTTGGAACTGGAAAACGGATTGAGCAAAGTATGAAGGAAGCCGTGAACAAATCATGAAAACAGAACCTGTCTTCAAAGGATCCAAATGATCCAGTGCCGGCTGAAACCGTTAGTAAGAACTCTACTCATTATTCTAAACTTTTCAAGATGATATTCTTCATCATCATCTTATCTTAAATATTATAAGATATCTTCATATCTTTCGTTATATATATTCTCCATATTTCTGGAGATATTTTCACAACTAATCATATCTGCGATCATTTATCTCTCTGTAATATCTGCGTTACAATATAAAAGAAGCTGTGTTAGTTTCTAAATTCTGAAACCTTCAAGTTTAAAATAGGAATGTTTTGAAGTAGTGTTGGGAATTGATGCATGAATTAGTATAATATAATGAAACTTGATCAACTTCATTATACTACAGTAAGTCATGTTAAGTTTCTAATGGAATGTGATGATTCACAGTACCATCATCATGTGCCATGTTACACGGCTCTTACATTCTATTCAATCTTCAAACATATTAGAATATATCACCCTGATAGATCTAATTTTCCAAAATATTCTAGTAATTTGACAAATCAAAATCATGCCATTACCATTTCTTTTTGAGAACATTAGCTATGTTTATTCCAAATCTTATTCCGGACCATTGCTCGCTTGGTTTGAGGACGGGAAGAAGAAACGAAGGGACAAAAGCCCCGCAATAGAAATTGGGGTAAAAATCACAGCAAATAGGAGGAGATATTAACTGTGGATGACAATGATTATATAAGACAGAAGCAGGAGCATCAAAGTATAAGGGAAGATATAAAACCCAACAACCACCCAGAAACTACAAACCGTGTATATCAATACGTATTGCAACGTAAAGACACGGGAGAATTAAAAACATTATAATTCCAAGGAAAGGATAAAAGAGAATAGATTCTTCTGGCGATAGATGAAAGAGAAGAATAAAAGATATGAAGGTTAGAACTATAACAAGGATTAGAATGGGATGGAGCATAGTGATGAATGTCTTAAAGTAGGAATAAAGAGAGAGAATAGAAGATGTGGGATATGGAAATAAGGAAACGAAAGGGGTAGACTTATAGTGGAAGATCCGACAGAGAAATCAAAACAGATTGCCATATTAAATTAAAGAAGATTCTGATCCCTAAAGAGCCAGATCTTGTTACATAAGATTTTCTTTAAATCCCTTAAAATTCTGGAAGTCAATCCTAATCATGTCATCGGTTAAAACAATTCCATATTCACTCATTTCATTCTTTTGTGATAGCTTCACTCGTACGCTTCACATAATCGAACCGTTTTATCTAGATCTCTCAATAATGATAAAACTTCATTATTACCTCATATTCGTCATGAAAACATTCTTATTGTTATTTATGACAACCTCTATCAAATTTCGGGGACGAAATTTCTTTAACGGGTGGGTACTGTAACGACCCGGAAATTTCCGATCAAATTTAAACCTTAAACTCTACATGTTTCCGATACGATAAGCACTGTAATGACCCGCACTTTTTCGATCGTTCTATACTTATAAGATTAATATTTACATAAATTAAACCTTACCAACATGATAAGCAATCCAAATTGTTGAGACTTATGTTTTTGAAAAGAGTTTTACACAACGTTTGACCGTCTAGTTTGACCGATGATATCACGAACTATATAACATATGATAATTATACGTTTGTGTATATATATGTATATATACATATTCAACATGATCTAAGGATGTTTTAATATCTCATTTTGTATTAATAACAATAAGTTATAAGTATATTTTGAAACTACTAACTTAAGTTTTCAAAACGATAACTATACGTAACGTTATTTGACATAAATACTTATGACCTATAATGTTTATACATATATCATATAAGTAATGTATTTAATCACTTTTAAGGACTTAAATACATAAAACCATATAAGTATATTCACAAAAGATAGCTATATTTGAATTCTCATTCCATTTTTCACAAGATTTCTATACGTATATCTAGAGTATATGTACTCGTATCATACCTAGCTTCTATATGTATTTACTATTAGTATATACACATCAAATCACCACCAACCAGCCCTTGTTCATGCCTTATGTATAAGGTAACTACCTTGTTCATGCCCTAGGTATAAGGTAATTATAATTTGGAAGTATGTTGACTAATTTCACAAAATAACAACATGAAATTTTGTTCTTGTCTCCCATTTTCACCACCATAAATACATGCATCCATTTTCAATTTTTGGAACATTATTTCTCTAGCTAAACACACACACTTACTAGTCTCATGTCTCTCTAAAAACTCCAGCAAAAATCCTCTCAAGAATCACCTTAAACACCACCATAAAAAGATCAAACAAAAACACTACAAAAATACAACTTTCATTTCAAGTTCATGTCTTAAGTTGCTTCCAATCTTTCATCCACTTCTATCACCCTTTTGATTCTAGCTTCTTACACCTCTTTTACAGCAAACTTGTCCAAGGAACTTGAGGTAGAATCTATGTTCATAACCTTATTCGATTCATATATATATAGCTATCTTATTTTGTGGTATAAAAATTTAACAACAAGAACATAGTTTGAAAGTTTTCAAACTTGTTTGCAAACTAAATAGATCCTTCTAACTTAACTTTTAAAATACTTCAAGACCTGTAATATAACTTATGTATATGCTAATTTAACAAGGTATAACTTGGTTTTTCAAAGATTACCTTAAAAACTGTTTTTACGACGTCGGAGTACAACCGGGGACTGTTTTGGGTTGGATAATTAAAAACTATCTTAAACTTTGAATTTGAGGTTTATGTTCTGGAAAAATGATTTTTATTATGAATATGATAACACATAAAAATTTCATGATTTAATTCAAAGTATAAGTATTTTTAGAAAAATAATCATTTAAGGTTGTTTACATAAAGGAAAATGTTTAACTTCATATGTTTCACTAAAATTTCACCTATGCCGTATGATTTTGAATACAAACCAAGGTATTTCCAGTTCATAGTCTTAAAGAAGAACTCGATCCAAGAAGATGGCAATTTGAATCAACGAAAACGGATTTGTAACGAAGAAACTATGACCGAAACAAAATTGGATATCCTAGACTTGTTTAACTTCGGGATTAATTGGGAAAAATTTATATAAATCACATATTTCTAAGATAACATGATATTTTATATATATGTACTCATAATTCAATTTTATATGGTTCAGGATCACCCGTAAGCAACACGAGAAGATTAATCATAAGATCCCATGTTTGTACGCAACACGTCATTTGACAACACCGGTACTTTATGTACGCAACACGTCATTTGACAACACCGGTACCGTGGGTCAAGATTAATCTCGACCAATTCATATACGATGGGGTTTTATTTATTTCGTTGGGGGTTTTATTTATTTCATTGCGGGTATATTAAACATCTAAAAATGAACCATTAAAATTGAATTACTAACATCGAAATGCTAACTACGGACTAAGGAATTATTCAAAGTATTAAAAGTATAACAAGTATATATATATATGTAACGTTTGTTTAAAAAGAAAAGGAATTGATATATTATATATGGATAGGTTCGTGATATCAATCGGAGACCGAGTCAAATTACATATCTTCAAGACAACAGTGAGTATATAGTCCCTTTTAAACTCTAAATATTTTTGGGCTGAGAATACATGCGCTGTTTTTATAAATGATTTACGTTATGGACACAAGTAACTGAAAAATATATTCTACGTTGAGTTGTACCACTGGCATACTTCCCTGTAGCTTGGTAACTAATATTTACAGCGGTATTGTAAACGCGAATCCTGTTGATAGATCTATCGGGCCTGACAACCCCAACCGGACTGGACGACCAGTATTCAACGGTTGCACAGTACTTCGTTTTGTGACTACACTTGGTACGGTGTAGTAAGATTTCATATTAAAGGGAATATGCGACGTGATTAAATGTTAAGTATGGTTACCAAGTGCTCAACCACTTAGAATATTTTTATTAAACCGTTTATATACGAAATCTTGTGGTCTATATATATATTGCTGCCGCCATTAAACCTATATCTCACCAACTTTATGTTGACATTTTAAAGCATGTTATTCTCAGGTATGAATTAAGTCTTCCGCTGTGCATTAGCTCGTACTAAGGATACTACTTGAGGCCATTAAGGACTTTTATCATAAGGCGTTGCATTCGAGTCATTGAAGTTCATAGAGACTATTATTAAGTAAATGGCGGTTTAGGTCATTTGAATATTATGAAATGTCAGGCGAATATGTCAATTCTGGATGTAACTATAGATTGCCTTATAAGAATAAATGCAACGTTTGTAATATGTATCATATAGAGGACAAGTACCTCGCAATGTTATCAACTATTGTAATTCGTTTGTAATCAATATGGACAACGTCCGGATGATTAGTTTCGGATCCTTTCACCGGCATTTTATCCTTACCAGGAATACGAATTGCCTTCTTGGCACACACAACTTCCGCTCCTACTTTGGACATCCAGTCCATGCCGACTATTATATCAAAACCTCCTAATTCTACGGGTATTAAGTCGATTTTAAACGTTTCTCCGGCTAAATTTATTTCACAATCACGACAAATTTTATCGGCTTTAATTAGTTTACCATTAGCTAACTCAATCAAGTACTTAGCATCTAGAGGTAATGATGAACAATTCAATTTAGTGTAAAAATTTCTACACACGTAACTTCTATCGGCGCCAGTATCAAATAAAATAGATGCTGATAAGTTATTAATGGTAAACGTACCCGTAACAAGCTCCGGGTCTTCACATGCCTCTCTAGCATTAATAACAAACGCTCTTCCACGTGCAGGTCCACCATTCTTCTCTGGATTCGGGCACTGACTCTTATAGTGACCTTGTTTTCCACACCCAAAACAAGTAACGTTAGCCAAAGCAGTTCTATTTGCATTGGTGGCAGGAGTCTTGTTACCGTTTGCATTTGTAACGAGAGCCTTACAATCTTCAGCAAGATGACCCTGTCGATTGCATTTGGTGCACAACACACTACAATAACCAAAGTGATGTTTGTGACATCGGTTGCATAAAGGACTTTGCCCTTTGTAACCAAAACCCGAACCACTACCCGCACCTTTCGGGGTTTCTGGTTTCTTAAAAGATTGTTGTTGGTAACCTCGATCATAATTTCCGTTCCACTTTCTTTTGTTGCTCGATACCTTCACATCAGTAGTGAATGCTTTCTTATCCAAGATAACTTGATCCATTAGCTCGTTCGCCATGGTTATAGCTTCATGAATTGTTTTAGGTTTCGATGCCGTAACGTTTGCCTTGACCTTGCTGGGCAAACCACCTTTGTACATTTCAATCTTCCGTGCTTCGGTTGGAACCAATTCAGGACATAGCAAAACCAATTCCATGAATCGCTGATTGTAGTTGGTAATTTCAGTACCAACCACCTTCAAATTTCGTAACTCATCTTCTAACTTAATAACCTCATTCCTTGGACAATACTCGTTGATTAACATCGCTTTGAATTCTTCCCATGGAGTATCATAAGCTACATCTCCTCCTACCGCCTTCACATAATTCTTCCACCATGTGAGTGCACTATCTTGTAAAGTGCACGATGCAAACTTGGTCATGTCTTTTTCATCACAACCACTGATTTTGAACACCGTCTCCATCTTTTCTATCCATCGGGTTAAACCGATCGGCCCTTCCGTTCCACTGAATGATGATGGCTTGCAAGCTTGAAACGTCTTGTAGGAGCATCCTACACGAGGATTTGGATTAACTGCAGCAGCTCTTGCAGCTTCGACCCATAGCATTCTATCGTTCACTCGCTGGTTGATGAAGTTCTCGACTTCTTGTTCCGTCATTCGGTTCAATCGCGCCATTTCCTAATGAAAGAAAATAATTATTCACATGGATTATTATAGATGTAGTGTGTATTTATAGTACATTATAGCTTGTTAATAATATGAACCAGGTATTATTATAAAAGCCTTTTCTTCTTATTAGCGTTTTATAATTATATCTAGGGTAGTACCTACCCATTAATGTTCATACTTAATAGCTTAGTACAGAACCAATTACTACAATCTAAATAATACTTAACCATGGAAAATTATTGCATTTCATACTTCACTATTTTACATATGCTTATCTTACATCAAACTTTAAGCAAACCACACTAATAATATTATACAAAACATTATATGATTCCATGGCTTAATACGGCAGTGCATCGTTCGGTCTATTTTCTAGGACGTTTAGTTCCAATGAATGGCCTAACGCTTATCCTAGCTGTTTCCCTACGTTTTGGCTGAGGAGCCGAAGAACTAGATGCCGGGATAGCACTAATAGGAATAGTGGGGATAGGAGTGGTAGTGTTTAGTGGAGTTGGTGCCACAACATCCTTACTAATCTCGGGATCTGAATTTTCTAATTCACTAGCTTTTCGTTTCTTTCCTTGATCGTACTTTTCTTTCGAAATTTCTTGTATTTCTTCCTCGGGTTCACTTTCCTCCTCGGGTTCACTTTCCGATATTTCTATAGTTGGTTCATCCGGAAATTGTGAGTCTTCCCCAAAAATACCACTTTCGTCATCGGATATGTTAATGACTGGAACACCATATGAAGATTCTGATTCGGAGTCGCTGAATGTGATAATAAGTTTCGAGCCCGACATCTATCACACAACAACTAACCCATTAGTACTTACATAATATTTACATATAAATTTTTAACCAATAATGATAAGCAATGGTTTTCAAAATCAGACCCGGTCAAAGTCCAGACTTTACTAATGTATCCTAACGACTTCTCGGTTAGACACACTAATGCAAACCTGGTTCGCTAAGACCAACGCTCTGATACCACATGTCATAACCCGTCCTTAATCATAAGAACGTGTTAGATAACGTATGATTTCATTGCGAGGTATTGACCTCTATATGCGACATTTATAAAAGAAAACTGCATATATTATACATTACAAACCACAACTTCTTAGTTTTGATACAAGCTTTGGACAATAAAAAGATGATTATCGTTTAGCGATAATCTTCGACTTACAAACTTTACAAATGATAATAACAACCCGATTTCTAGCATATTTTACAACACAAGCTCCTGGATATGCAGTCTTATTTTTGACACAAATATGCGTACGCAAGATCTTGCTCAAATTCAACATAATGCAGCGGAAGCTTTAGAAATCACCTGAGAATAGACATGTTTTAAAAAGGTCAACATAAAGTTGGTGAGATATAGGTTTAATGCCGGCAGCAATATATATATATAGACCACAAGATTTCGTATATAAACAGTTTAATAAAAATATTCTAAGTGGTTGAGCACTCGGTAACCATACTTAACATTTTCACGTCGCATATTCCCTTTAATATGAAATCTTACTACACCGTACCAAGTGTAGTCACAAAACGAAGCACCGTGCAACCGTTGAATACTGGTCGTCCAGTCCGGTTGGGGTTGTCAGGCCCGATAGATCTATCAACAGGATTCGCGTTTACAATACCGCTGTAAATATTAGTTACCAAGCTACAGGGAAGTATGCCAGTGGTACAACTCAACGTAGAATATATTTTTCAGTTACTTGTGTCCATATCGTAAAACATAAAATACATGTATTCTCATCCCGAAATATTTAGAGTTTAAAAGTGGGACTATATACTCACTCTTGTCTTGATGATATATATATTTTGACTCGGTCTTCCGGTTGATATCACGAACCTATCCATATATAATATATCAATATGTTTTCATTTTTAAACAAACGTTACATATATATATATACTTGTTATACTTTTAATACTTTGAATAATTCCTTAGTCCGTAGTTAGCATTTCTTTGTTAGTAATTCAATTTTAATGGTTCATTTTTAGATGTTTAATATACCCGCAATGAAATAAACAAAACCCCCAACGAAATAAATAAAACCCCATCGTATATGAATTGGTCGAGATTAATCTTGACCCACGGTACCGGTGTTGTCAAATGACGTATTGCGTACATAAAGTACCGGTGTTGTCAAATGACGTGTTGCGTACAAACATGGGATCTTATGATTAATCTTCTCGTGTTGCTTACGGGTGATCCTGAACCATATGAAATTGAATTATGAGTACATATATATAAAATATCATGTTATCTTAGAAATATGTGATTTATATAATTTTTTTCCAATTGATCCCGAAGTTGAAAAAGTCTAGGATAACCAATTTTGTTTCGGTCATAGTTTCTTCGTTACAAATCCATTTTCGTTGATTCAAATTGCCATCTCCTTGGATCGAGTTCTTCTTTAAGACTATAAACTGGAAATACCTTGGTTTGTATTCAAAATCATACGGCATAGGTGAAACATTAGTGAAACATATGAAGTTAAACATTTTGTTACAAAAAAATCATTTAATGACCATTTTTCTAAAAATACTTATACTTTGAAAAACCAAGTTTTACCTTGTTAAATTAGCATATAATTAAGTTATATTACAGGTCTTGAAGTATTTTAAAAGTTAAGTTAGAAGGATCTATTTAGTTTGCAAACAAGTTTGAAAACATTCAAACTATGTTCTTGTTGTTAAACTTTTGTACCACAAAATAAGATAGCTATATATATATGAATCGAATAAGGTTATGAACATAGATTCTACCTCAAGTTCCTTGGATAAAGTTGCTGTAAAAGAGAAGTAAGAAGCTAGAATCAAAAGGGTGATGGAAGTGGATGAAAGATTGGAAGTAAGTTGGTGTTCTTGGAAGGTTTTCTTGAAGTGTTTTTGTATGGTTTTCTTATGATGTTTAACTAGTGTTTTTGAAGCTAGATCTTCTTGATAAGTTGCTGAAGTGTTATGGAGTTTAGAGTTCTTGAAAGAGTGTGTGTTTTTGCTAAGAAAATGGAAGTAAAAATGAATGAATGTGATGATACATTTAAAGGCCTTAAAAACGTGGCATTAGGTGTTCATGGACAAAATTCTAGTTTTTAATCTTGCTAATTAGTCTTGCAATCATACAAAAGTAATTACCTTATACATAAGGCATGTACAAGGGCTGGTTAGGTGGTGATTTGATGTGTATATACCAATAGTAAATACGTATAGGAGCTAGGTATGATACGAGTACAAATACTCTAGGTATACGTATAGAAATTTTGTGAAAAATGGAATGAGGATTCAAATATAGCTATCTTTTGTGAATACACTTATATGGTTTTATGTATTTAAGTTCTTAAAAGTGATTAAATACATTACTTATACGATATATGTATAAACATTATAGTCTTAAGTATTTATGTCAAATAACGTTACGTATTGTTATCGTTTTGAAAACTTAAGTTAGTAGTTTCAAAATATATTTATAACTTGTTGTTATTAATACAAAATGAGATATTAAAACATTCATTAATCATGTTAAATATGTATATATACATATATATACACAAACGTATAATTATCATATATTGTACAGTTCGTGATATCATCGGTCAAACTAGACAGTCAAACATTGTGTAAAACTCTTTTCGGAAATATCAATCTCGACAATTTGGATTGCTTATCATGTTGGTAAGGTTTAATTTATGTAAATATTAATCTTATAAGTATAGAACGATCGAAAAAGTGCGGGTCGTTACAGAGGTCAAGTACCTCGCAATGTAATCAACTATTGTGATTCGTTTATAATCGATATGGACTTCGTCCGGATGGATTAGGAGCGGTCCTTTCAGTTGGTATCAGAGCGGTGGTCTTAGCGAACCAGGTCTTGCATTAGTGTGTCTAACTAGTAGTTGTTAGGATGCATTATTTAGTCTGGACTTCGACCGTGTTTGCATGTCAAAAGTTTTGCTTATCATTTTTAGTCGGAAATCATTTGCTTATCTTCTTAGGAAATTGCCTGCTTATCATTCATAAGTCTAGTCACGTCTTACTGCATTTACTGCATTGATAGTGTATAGACAAAATTCATATCTTAGTGTATCTGTTACTATAAACTTTGCCTGACAGCTTCCGTAGATTCTCCGTAATTTATGGGATTTTGGTATTATATATACATATGTTAATTATGTATTGAAGAGTACCAAACCCAACTCCTACAATCTATTCCATGCCAAAAATTCATTTCCCCGACTATACGAGATGGATTCCGCATCTAGTTCAAATTCCTCAGACTCCGACAACTACGCCGATATGGATTTTCATTCGAGCTCCGAAGGCAGCGTCACTGGAATGGATGCAACCAATTTCCTATCATCTATTTTGGATGAATTGTGGATGGGTTCGTAGTATACTAAATCACTGGAGACAAGATGAAGGTGATCCGTTCCATCCACCAAATTGTCCTCTTGACGATGAACCTGAAGCACTTACTGGCGAACCTGTTCGAGAAACCATTTTCTCTTTCATCTCTAGAGTATCTCGTCACGATTACATAATATCCCATATTTTGGATCTTATTCACCCGCTCGTCCCAACCGCCAATCATCCCGGCATAATAGAAGAAGTTAACGAACTACGCGCTTGTATGACGGCTTTGGAGAACATGGTGCGAAGGTTACAAACACCAGCAGCATAATCCGTTCCACCATCATCAACGCCGACAGTACCTTATCACTCCAAACTACAACCGCGTCGTAAACCTTAACATCATAATCTGAACCTCGGATATCAATATCACACGCCTCAATATCACCATCTGTACCTCGAGTATGATCTCTGTTCTACATATTATTCTACATCGATTATCTTTGCTTTACATATCGTTCTATCTCATTTATCCTCGTTCGACATGACGATTATGTAATCTCTAATATTTTAGACATCATGTAATCTGGTATTAACGAAAAATCAAATGAGTTTAATATCTTATTGACTCATTAAATCTATGATTACATCTGAAGAAAATATATATGCAAGTATATTTTCATAAAGATTGTAATTAAAAATTCTTTTGTACAAACTGTTAATGATGAAAAATATTTTAACGGGTAGGTAGTACCCGAGGAATATTTAGATTTCACATTAATAAGTTACAATGTACATTCTTCGAATCTGATTAACGGTCATTTGCTATCCTACTTAAAATCACCGATATACGTATCCGTTCACCCCAGATTAACCATTTCCATTTAAATTTCATATTTGGATTTTGATCTATCAGAATTCAACAAGTGGCATAAAGAAGAAAACATTGGATAAAATAAAACTTGTTAGAAACAGACGAATTAACTAATTAAAATATTGTTAGGAATCCACGCTAACTGTTCCGGCTAACTGTTCCCAGCTAACTGATTAACATTTATTTTATCGCAATTTACATTCTCGCAATTTTAAATTTCTGCACTGTACATACTGTCGGGACACATGTACAACAATACGTCGGATTAATTCTGAGACAACACGTTGTATAATGGGTCATGATATATTTATTTATTTTATGCATTTTAAATAACGGGACACGTATACAAGGTTTCAACTTATCATATTGACCCATCTATATATATATATTTCGAAACAACCGTAGACACTCTATATGTGAATGTGGGAGTTGGCTATACAGGGTCGGAGTTGATTCCAAAATATCTATATACTTTGAGTTATGATCGACACCGAGACCAGTACACGGGTCACGATATGTATTAGGTAATTTGAATATTATATATCTAATTTATATATGAATTTATTGAACCATTGAACAATTGAACTATTGGACTGTTAACTTTGGACAAGTAAAATGAATTAAAATGTTAAATATAACATATGAAATTAAACTAATCTTCAAGTTTGCCACTTGATTTCATTTTAAACCTCATTTGTCAATTACAATCCGCGTTCAAAATTTTCATGATTTTTGAAAACACTTCGATCGAGGAATTGAACCAACCGCCCTTCATCTACGGAAGAAAAGATGTATGCATACAGTTATGCACCTGAAGAACTCTCGAACCCCAAATTCATAGTTTAACACATACTGTGTTGAATCCTTTGCCATTTATTAGCAAAAACAACCCTACAATTCCTTTTCAAGAAGCTAATTTTGTCACAACTCCACTTCGACTTCTCAGTGAGACTACTCCTATTATAACCTCGATATTCATACCTTGTCCATTCACCGTCGTTACCGGAAAACCTTTTATATTTCACAATATCATCAGCATATGTACCAGCAACTCGTTATCTTTTTGGCGAAATCCGCAATCAGTATTTTGAAAATCTCGTAGAAATTCTCCCATTTATACCGAAAATGTCTATCCCTAAGAGTTACATATTTCGAATGTGAAGTTTCTGAAAAACACCCTGGACTATGAAGTAGTTCTTGAAATTCTAATGAAGCAGCAAAAACTGTAAACAACTTTATTGTTCAAAAGTTTGATGATAAAGTACAGTGTATTGGTAAAACTTCGAAAAAGGGGAGGTTGAAAACTGGAAAAAGGTTTGAGCAAAGTATGAAGGAAGTCGTAAACAAATCATGCAAACTAAACCTGACTTCAAAGGATTCAAATGATTCAGCGCCTGCTGAAATCGTTAGCAAGAACCTTATTCCTTATCCTAAACCTTTTCAGATGATATTCTTCATCATCATCTTATTTTAGATATTATAAAATATCTTCCTATCTTCCGTTATACACATTCTCCATATTTCTGGAAATAATTTCACAACTACTCTCATATGAGATCACGTATTTCTCCGTAACATCTGCGTTACAACATAAAAGAAACTGTGTTAGTTTCTAAGTTCTAAAACCTTCGAGTTTAAATATGAATGTTTTGAAGTAGTGTTGGGAACTGATGCATGAATTAGTATAATATAATGAAACTTGATCAACTTCATTATATTACAGTAAGTCATGTTAAGTTTTTAATGGAATGTGATGATTCACAGTACCATCATCATGTGCTATGTTACACGGCTCTTACATTCTATCCAATCTCCAAATATATTAAGAACATATCATCTTGATAGTTCTATCTTTCTAGGATATTCTGGTAATCTGACAAACCAAAAATCGTGCCATTACCATTTCTTTCTGAAAGCATTAGCTATGTTCATTCCAAATTTCATACCTACGAATTTCGGAATCTTGCTTGCTTGACTCGAGGACGGGAAGAAGAAACGAAGGGACAAAGCCCCGAAATAGAAATTGGAGTGTAAATCGCAGCAAATAGGAAAGAGCATTAACTATGAATGACAATGATTATAGAAAACCGAAGCAAGGACATCGAAGTATAAGGGAAGATATAAAACCCAACAACCACCCAGAAACTACAAACTGTGTATATAAATACGTATTGCAACATAAAGACACGGGAGAATTAGAAACATTATAATTCCAAGGAAATCATAAAAGTAAATAGATTCTTCTGGCAGCAGATGAAAGAGAAGAATGAAAGATATGAAAGTTAGAAGTATAATAAGAATCAGGATTGGATGGAGCATATTAAGGAAGGAGTAGAGAAAGAAAGAATAGAAGGTGTAAAGAATAAGGAATGATGGGATGAATTTATAGAGAAATAACCGACAGAGAAATCGAAACAGATTGCCGCATTAAATCAAAGAAGATCCTGATCGCCGAAAAACCAAATCTTATTACATAAGATTTTCTTTAAATCCCTTAAATCCCGAATATCAATCCTAACCACGTCATTAGCTCAAACAATTCCATATTACTCATTTCACTCTTTTGTGATAGCTTAGCTCGTATGCTTCACATGATCGAAACGTTTTATCTATATCTATTAATAATGATAAAACTCCATTATCACCTCATATTCGTCATGAAAACATTCTTATTGTTATCCATGACAACCTCTATCAAATTTCGGGGACGAAATTTCTTTAACGGGTAGGTACTGTAATGACCCGGAAATTTCCGACCAAATTTAAACCTTAATCTTTATATGTTTCCGACACGATAAGCAAAATCTGTAATGTTGAGTCTTGAAAAGTTTGAAACTATATTCATGTAATCAGTTAACCATTGACCATCCATTTGTCCGACGATTCACGAACATCATAACTTGTATTAATTATATACTTATGTATATATACGGATATATACGGATTATATCTATCTTGAATATATGATAATTAAGTATCTCATTAAATATATTAACAATGGATTATATACATAAAATGAGACTACTAACTTAAGGACTTCGAAACGATATATATATATATATAAAGCTTAACGACGTTATAACTTCTAAGTTAAAATAAATATATATGTATTGTATTAAGATGTATTTACTATTGGAATATACTAGTAGGAAAACATCATTTTCAACCTTTTATCATGGAAAATGACATCTTTGTTATTATATATGATTCATGAAACATCTTTATATATTTTATACCCGTATTATACTCGTACTATACACAGCTTCTAGAAGTATTTACTATTGGTATATACCAATAGAAATCTTCAATTATTTGTGTAATATGTCATTCATGACATAATATATTTTAATTATCTTAGATATTTTCACTAAAAACCAAATTTCTTATTTTAACTTTTAAGATTTACTTTTAATAAAAATACAAAATACTTTTTCTTACTTTAACTTTTAAGATTTTACTTTTAATAAAAATACAAAATACTTTTTTCTTATTTTAACTTTTAAGATTTAACTTTTAATAAAAATACAAACTACTTTTTCTTATTTTAACTTTTAAGATTTACTTATTTTA
This sequence comes from Rutidosis leptorrhynchoides, assembly GCF_046630445.1. Lineage (NCBI taxonomy): Eukaryota > Viridiplantae > Streptophyta > Magnoliopsida > Asterales > Asteraceae > Rutidosis > Rutidosis leptorrhynchoides. Next base: position 235,087,623 of record NC_092343.1, read on the forward strand.
TTTTATTTTATTTTTACCTAACATTTTCAACTATAAATACCACATACATTTCTCATTTCAAACTTACACCTTAATCTCTCATTTCTCTCTCAAAATACTCTTAACTTCATACTTGATCATCTCCAATCATTTTCTCCATCATTTAGCTTCAAAAACAACCCTTAATCATCATAAGAAAAACCACACAAGAAAACTTCAACAATCCTTCCAAAAATACAAGTTTGCTTCCAATCTTCAATCCAACTCCACCACTCTTTTGGTTCTAGGATTTTTCTCATCTCTTACAGTAACTTTGTCCAAGTAACTTAAGGTAGTAACCTTATTCATAACCTTATTCAATTCATATTTATATAGCTATCTTATTTTGTGTTGTAAAATTTTAACAACAAGAACATAGTTTGAATGATTTCAAGCTTGTTCGCAAACAAACATAATCATTCTAACTTGACTTTTAAAATACTTCAACACATGTATTATGACAGTATGTCAAGCTAACATAAGGATATAAAACTTGTAAACACGAAGAACACCTTAAAACTGAACATACGCCGTCATAGATCAACGGGGGCTGTTTTGGGTTTGATTTTAAAAACCTATCCTAAACTTTGAATTAAAAGATTTCCTTTGGTGAAAAATATTATTTTATATGGATATGAAATATATCCAAAACCCATGGTTAAACTCTAATTGGAAGTATGTTTTTCAAAAGAGTCATCAAGATGTCGTTCTTACGACGAATATGACTATCTTTTTGTATTTGACACATAAGCTGTATTTTCGACTATAAACATATTCTTTTTCTGTTTAGATTAATAAATAACGGTTCGATACAAAACTATGGCAACTTGAATCACTCAAAACGGAATTGTAACGAAGAAATTATGGGTAAAACAAAATTGGATATTTTTGTTTATTTTTAGCTACGATTTTGATTAATAAAAATGGACGCTAACCTTATCCTAGCTAACTTACCTTGTATCCTACATGTATCTATACATGTCTTGATCCCGAACTTATGGAAATACAATTTATGATAGTCGTGATTAAGTTCTACGACAATATATTATAGTCTTAATAAAGATCGTAAGGCACCATATATATATATATATATATGACTTGATCTTAGTTGTTAAATAGATATTGACCAATATATAAATATATAATTAATTAGGTTCGTGAATCCGAGGCCAACCTTATGCGTGTTCAGTGATGTTATATGTATTTTTACTACAAAATACAGTATGGTGAGTTATAGTCCCATTTTTACTATCTAAATTATTTTGGGATGAGAATACATGCAAATTTATAAATATTTTACAAAATAAGCACAAGTTCATGAAACTACATTCTACGATTGTTTTGTTATACCGGATATCTGTACTTATTATTATTATGCTTGGTAATCTAATAAATAGTGAAAAACACTAATTGACGCGAATCCTAAAGGTAGATCTACGGGCACCAACCACCCCCATTTTTGAATAGTGGAAATGCTTTAGTACGTCGAAGGGTCCTTGTCATACATTTGAATAGTGGAATGTATGATGCCAGATATCTTAAGCGCTCTATGTTAAGGTCGGTTACCAGGCGATTCATCGTATGAATGATTTTTGCAGTTGTAATGATCATGCGCATTTAAATGAAATCTTGTGGCTTATTAAATCTTATGATTATTATATAGAAACTAAACCTATGACTCACCAAAAATTTTGTTGACGTTTTAAAGCATGTTATTCTCAGGTACGAATTAAGTCTTCTGCTGTGCATTAGCTCATATTAAGGATATTATTTGGGGCCATTCATAACATATATCAAAAGACGTTGCATTCGAGTCATTGAAGTTCATTAGAGATTATTATTAAGTAAATGGCATATTAGGTCATTTGGATATTATGAAATGTTAAGCAAACATGTCAACTCTTGATGTAATGATAGATTGCTTTTTAAGAATAAATGCAACGTTTGTAAATTGTATCATATAGAGGTCAAGTACCTCGCAATGTAATCAACTATTGTGATTCGTTTATAATCGATATAGACTTCGTCCGGATGGATTAGGAGCGGTCCTTTCAGATTCCGAGGACGGAATCTTCTTAAGGGGGTGGATTTGTAACAGACTAAAACCCGGGCTAGTTGTAAGTTGCCTATTTTGCCCTTAGGGTTTGCGCTTAGTCTTAAGTGCTTTTATTTTAATTATTTTATTATTGTTATTTTATTAGTTGGTTGAGACCAGTTTGTGACAAGGGTCACAGAACAGGTTTGTTTATTAAATTTGGACTCCGTTAGGGCCGCCTAACAAAGTGCATACGATATCAGATAACTGTTAAATACCCGTGTGTTGTGCAGTGTGGGTTTTAACACACATAAGTGGTTAGTGAGCTACCTTATTCTTTCCTTTTCTATAATTCTCCCAAATTAACCCGTACCTTCATCCCTTCCATTTTCACAAACCCTAATCTTCAAACTTTGATCTTGAGCTCAAATTGGTGTTAGAATCTTGTTGGTTATTGTTTACTGATTCTTTTAAGGTATGTAACAAGTGTTTTGGTGTTAAATTCGTTGTTAAATACATGTTTTTGTGAAAGTTTTGTAAAGGCTTGAATTTGGGTCAAAACTAGTGATTTAAGTGTTGTTTTGGCCAAATTGTTAAGGGTTTTGAGTCTATAACATGTAGTAAACTAGTTGTGGTCGATTTTGGTGTTTAAATTGAGCTCTAGATCGAGATTTGGGGATTTCCTCGTGAAGTCCGTAGGTTGTGTTCAGATTCTGAAGAAGATGAACACAGTCGGCCGACTGTCGGTCGACAGTCGACCGACTGGCGAGACAATCGGCCGAGTGTGAGAGTCAACCGACTGATTGAGTGTACCTTCGGCCGATTAAGGTTTTACCATGTGGATCGACCGACTGGAGAAGTCAACCGGCTGATTGAGTGGACAGTCGACCGATTGTGATAGACAGTCGACAGACTGTCAGTGACAGTCGGCCGACCGTGTGTACAGGGCAGATTGTTTTACCAAAGTGCCGTTTTTCTAGCCATTATGCTGCACGTTTGTAGTTTGGTGTTCTGTATGTAATGTTGAAGTGCTTTAGTCTTATTTGTAGTGTTGTGGTATTGTTGTCTTGTTGTCAGATTATTATCAAGACACGATTACTGACTGTGTGATGTCTATTCTCAGGTGATAAAGACGAAGAGAAGGCTCAGTAAGATTAGAACTCTGAGTGCCTTCTGTTGCTGGTATTCGGTGAGTGGGTCTATCTCCTGATAGAGTTTAAGTAGCATATTATGCTACTGTGTTATACTCTTTTACCATGCATAGTGTAAAGTTACCATGCTAGATCATATATTATGCCTGTTGCTGTATGTGAATTATGTGTACACTGTGTGAATGGCACCAGTCGTGCTTAGGGGAGACTAGGGACTCTAGACCGTGCTTAGGTGAGGTCTGAGTTCGTATGAGGTCAACCGTGCTTAGGTGAGGTTGGGTCCATAGGCTACTGATTGTGAGTATAGTGTGAATGATGCACCCCCTGCATCTGGATATCTATACTATGATTGAGTAGCGGGGACTATCGGTAGACTCAGGCCCGATCAGCTGGAAGTCGTGTGCTCGTACAAGCCGCCGATCCTCGTATTGCCTTATTGTTTTCTAGTTAGTAGTTAGCAAGTGATGTTGTTAGTATATAGCTTGTGTGTGACTTAAGCTATATCTGTTAGATAGATTTCACTCACTTAGCGGTGCGCTAATCCCCCACATTTTTCTCCCCCTTGCAGGTTTAGGTACTGCTAGTCGGGTTGGCTGCTGTTGCAGATGACATGTTTGACAACTCAACTCTGATGTGGACTTTTGTTTAAATAATGTTTTGTAATAACGTAACACCCGTGGTTTGTAATAAAGTAATAAACTAATGATTTGTAGTAATCATGTTATTATCGAGTAAGGGTATTTATTTAAAAGAAGTCTTCCGCTGTGTATTTTAAAAAAAAATGGCCGGTGTTACATAAACGTTTGTTAATAAAAATAAGGCTTAAGTAAGGTGGAATTCTTGTTAGGTTGAAATCTCTAATAGAGCATTGCACGACTAAGGCATTATCGACCTAAATTGATTATGGTGAAGCACCCCAAAGAGACCAGCATTCATCTTTAATGCTTCACTATTTTCCGTTGAGAGTGCCGATGTCTGTGCCCAGAATCAGAACTTGCTCTAGATCTACATCTCCAAGCAGCAATCGTGGTTCGGTTTTAATCAAAATAGCTTCTCATTTGTCAAACATAAACCTTCCGCACCTCCATTACGTCTACTCAACCACATCCACATCACCTTTATTACTTATCCAGAAAAACCCAGAAAATGAGATCCCTTCCGAAAACCCGATGTTATAAACCTCTCAAGTATCATGGCAAAGGTCTTGAAGAAAAGTTTACCGGCAAAAAGTTTCTCGAAAGGAAGTCTCCAAATATATATATATATATATATATATATATATATATATATATATATATATATATATATATATATATATATATATATATATATATATATATATATATATATATATATATATATATATTGAAGTTTTTAGAAAAAGAGCAGAACTAAGAGAAATGCCGAAGAAGAACTCGATCGAAAATGATTATCAAATGAAGAAAAGTTCGAAAGTGCTTCTCAAAAACCTCAGCACTCCTATCTATCCGAATAAAAGTCTTACAAAAACTATATTACCTTTTCATATCATGTAACGACCCGGAAATTTCCGACCAAATTTAAACCCTAAACTCTATATGGTTCCGACACGATAAGCAAAAACCCTAAAGTTGAGTCTAGAAAGTTTGAAATTGTTATTCGGATGATTAGTTACCCTTTGACCATCTATTTGTCTGACGATTCACGAACATCATAACTTGTATTAATTATATACTTATGTATATATACGGATATATATGGATTATATCTATCTTGAATATATGATAATTAAGTATCTCATTAAATATATTAACAATGGATTATATACATAAAATGAGACTACTAACTTAAGGACTTCGAAACGATATATATATATATATAAAGCTTAACGACGTTATAACTTCTAAGTTAAAATAAATATATATGTATTGTATTAAGATGTATTTACTATTGGAATATACTAGTAGGAAAACATCATTTTCAACCTTTTATCATGGAAAATGACATCTTTGTCACTATATATGATTCATGAAACATCTTTATATATTTTATACCCGTATTATACTCGTACTATACACAGCTTCTAGAAGTATTTACTATTGGTATATACCAATAGAAATCTTCAATTATTGGTTTAATATGTCATTCATGACATAATATATTTTAACTTATCTTAGATATTTTCACTAAAAACCAAATTTTTAAGCCTATAAATAAGCACCATTTTTAACTCATTTTTACACATTCATTTTCCAAATTTTACTTTCAATTTTCACACACACTTGCAAGAACTCTCTCAAATTTATTTTACTACTTCTTTCCAGCAACTTTACATTTTAAACTTAAGGTAAAAACTCTACTTCAACTCTTGTTCAATTCATATGTTTATAGTTATCTATATAAGAATTTATAAACTAGAACATAGTTTGAATGATTTCAAACTTATTCGCAAACTAAATAGATCTTTCTAACTTAACTTTTAAAACACTTCAAGACCTGTAATATATCATAATGATATGCTAACTTAACAAGATACAACTTGTTTTTACAAAGAAAACCTTAAAACTGAATCTACGGCGTCGGAGTGTAACCGGGGGCTGTTTTGGGTTGGATAATTAAAAACCATCTTGAACTTTGAATTAGAAGTTCATGTTCTGGAAAAATGATATTTCTTATGAATATGTTAACACATAAAAATTTCATGGTTTAATTCAAAGTATAACTATTTTTAGAAAAATGACCATTAAATGTTGTTTTTATGACAAAAATATTTACTTTCATAAGATTCACCTAGAGTTTGGACTATAACCTGTGATCACGAATATAAACCATGGTATTTACAGTTCATATTCTAAAATTTTGACTCGATCCAAGGAGATGTCAAGTTGAATCAACAAAAACGGAGTTGTAACGAAGAAACTATGACTAAAATATGATCGGGTGTCCAAAGCTTGTTTAACAACGAAAATAATTGGAGAAAAATTAAATAAATCATATCTTTCCTAATTAATATGATATTTCATATATATTTACTCATGATTTAATTTTATATATTTCAGGACCACCCGTAAACAACACGAGAAGATTAATCATAAGACCTCATGAACGTACGCAACACGTCATTTGACAACACCGGTACTTTATGTACGCAATACGTCATTTGACAACACGGTACCATGGGTCAAGATTAATTCTGGTCAATACGAATACGATGGGGTCTTTATTTATTTTATTAAGTAACTAATTATGGACCACTAACATCGGACTTTTGGACAATATTAAGACTACTAACATAAAAATGATAAAAATTGTTATATAAGTATTCTATAAACTTGAATTGTTATTTTAATCATATGTGGTATTATTTTCTGAAACATTATTATTGTTATAGGTTCGTGAATCCAAAGACGGCGACCATATTTTTAATAAGTTGAAAACTTATTATAAATATACTTTTACAACCGTGAGTATATAGTCCCCTTTTAAACTCTAAATATTTTGGGATGAGAATACATGCATCTTTTGTTTTTCGAAATGGACACAAGTACTTAAATATATATTCTATGTTGAGTTGTACCTTTGTATATATCCCTAATAGTCTGGTAACTATTAGTTACATGTGGTTAACATGTAAGCGCGAATCCTATTGATAGATCTATCGGGTTTGACACCCCCACCCAGATGTTGTTCTAGTCACTACTAAACTAGAAGAACGGGTGTTTAGTACTTCGTTTTACTACATTTGGTACGGTGTAGCGATAACTTTGAAAAGGGAATATGCACGGAAAACATCTGTTAAGTATAGTTACTGGGCGCTCAACAACGTATAGAATATCTTTGACTAAAATGTTTATAACTATGAAATCTTGTGGTCTACTATTATATCGATGATAAACCTATATATCTCACCAACTTTATGTTGACGTTTTAAAGCATGTTATTCTCAGGTACGAATTAAGTCTTCCGCTGTGCATTAGCTCGTATTAAGGATATTACTTGGGGCCATTTATGACATAATTCAGAAAGACGTTGCATTCGAGTCATTGAAGTTCATTAGCGATTATTATTAAGTAAATGGCAGATTAGATCATTTGGATATTATGAAATGTTAGGCGAACTTGTCAACTCTTGATGTAATGATAGATTGCCTTTTAAGTATAAATGCAACGTTTGTAAAATGTATCATATAGAGGTCAAGTACCTCGCGATGTTATCAACTATTGTAATTCGTTTGTAATCGATATGGACTTCGTCCGGATGGATTAGTTCGGGTTATCACAGTTGGTATCAGAGCGTTGGTCTTAGCAAACCAGGCCTTGCATTAGTGTGTCTAACTGGTAGTTGTTAGGATGCATTAGTGAGTCTGGACTTTGACCGTGTCTACATGTCAAAAGTTTTGCTTATCATATCTAGTCGGAAACCATCTGCTTATCATCCTTAGAAAATTGCCTGTATATCATTCTTAAGTCTAGACACGTCTTACTGCATTTAGTGCATCGATAGTGTATAGACAAAATTCGTATCCTAGCGTATCTGTTGCTATAGACATTGCCTGACGAATTTCAAAGATTCTCCGTAATTCACGGGATTTGAGTATTATAAATACATATGTAAATTATGTATTGAAGAATACCAAACCCAACTCATATAATCTATTTCAAACCAAAAATTCATTTCCCCGACAATACAAAATGAACTCCGCGTCCAGTTCGAATTCCTCCGACTCCGACAGCTACGCTGATATGGATTTCCATTCGGGCTCCGAAGGCAGCGTCACTGGAATGGATCAACCAATTTCTCATCATCTATTCTGGATGAATTGGGGATGGGTTCGTAGTATACTAAAATATTGGAGACAAGAAGAAGGTGATCCCTTTCACCCACCGAATTGCCCCATTGGCGACGAACCTGAAGCACTTACCGGCGAACCTGTTCGAGAAACCATTTTCTCTCTCATTTCTCGAGTATCTCGTCACGATTATATCCTATCCCATATTTCGGATCTTGTTCATTCGCTCACTCCAACCGCCAATCATCCTGGTGTACTAGCAGAAATTAACGAACTTCGCGCTCGTGTGACGGCTTTGGAAAACACGGTGCGAAGGTTACAAACACCAGCAGCAGCACCAGCAGCATAACCAGTACCGTTAACAAATCGACCTCGCAATCTTCAGTACCAGTAGCATCATCGACGTCAACGGCATCATCAGCATCAACACCAACCGTATCATTACCATCACCAACAATCACATCCGCACCACGTACCTCAACATCATCATCTGAACTTCGAATATGATCTTTGTTCTAAATATCATTCTATACCGATTACCTCTTCTTTACGTATCGTTCTTCGTTACATGACGATTATGTAATCTCTCATGCTTAAGAGATCATGTAATCTAGTACTAACGATAAATTAAATGAGTTTAATATTTTATTGACTCATTAAATCCAAGATTACATCCGATGGAAAATATATATGCAAGTATATTTTCATAAAGATTGTAATTAAAAATTTCTTCGTACAAACTATTAATGATGAAAATATTTTAACGGGTGGGTAGTACCCGTGGAATATTTAGAATTCACATTAATAAGTTACATTGTACATTCTCCGAATCTGATTCAACGATCATTTACTATCCTACTTACAACTACCGATATACGTATCCGTTCACCACAGAATAACCATTTCTATTCAAATTTCATATTTGGATTTTGACCTATCAGAATCCAACAAGTGGCATAATGAAGAAAACATTGGACGAAAATAAAAAGTGTTAGAAACAAACGAATTAATTAATTGAAAATGTGATAGGAATCCACGCTAACTGTTCCGGCTAACTGTTCCCAGCTAACTGATTAACATTTAATTTATCGCAATTTACATTCTCGCAATTTTAATTTCTGCACTGTACATACTGTCGGGACACATGTACAGCAATACGTCGGATTAATTCTGAGACAACACGTTGTATAATGGGTCATGATATATATTTATTTATTTTACTCATTTTAAATAACGGGACACGTATACAAGGTTTCGACTTATCATATTGACCCATCTATATATATATTTCGGAACAACCGTAGGCACTCTATATGTGAAGGTGGGAGTTGACTATACAGGGTCGGAGTTGATTCCAAAATATATATATACTTTGAGTTGTGATCGACACCGGGACCGGTACACGGGTCACGATACGTATTAAGTAATTTAAATATTATATATCTAACTTATATATGAACCATTGGACAATTGGACTAATGGACTGTTAACTTTGGACAAGTAAAATGAATTAAAATGTTGATTATAACATATGAAACAAATCTAATCTTCAAGTTTGCCACTTGATTTTATCCTAAACCTCATTCGTATCTTAGCGATTACAATTCGCATTCAAAATCTTTTCGTGATTTTTGAAAACACCTCGATCGAGAAGTTGAACCAGCCGCACCTCGTTTACGAAAGAAAGATTTATGCATACAGTTATGCACCTGAAAAACATTCGAAACCAAAGATATAGTTAAAACGTATTCGCGTCGAATTCCTTATTCCTTATTAGTAAAAAAAAAAAAACAACCTTACAACTCCTTTACAAGAAGCTAATTTTGTCACAGCTCCACTTCGACTCCCTAGAAAGACTACTTTTCTTAAAATCTCGAAATTTATACCTTGTCCTTTCGCCGTCGTTACCGGAGAACCTTTTTTTTTATTTCACAATATCATCAGTAGATGTACCAGCAACTCGTTATCTTTTTGGCAAAATCCGCAATCAGTTTTTTTGAAAATCTCGTAGAAATTCTTCCAGTTATACCAAACACGTTTATCCCTAAGAATTTCATACTTCGAATATGAAGTTTTTGAAAAACACCCTGAACTGTGAAGTAGTTCTTGGAATGCTGATGAAGCAGCAAAAATCATAAACGACTTTAACAGTCAAAAGTTTGATGACAAAGAACAGTAAGGTGGTAAAGCTGAGAAAAAGAGAAGGTTTGGAACTGGAAAACGGATTGAGCAAAGTATGAAGGAGGCCGTGAACAAATCATGAAAACAGAACCTGACTTCAAAGGATCCAAATGATCCAGTGCCTGCTGAAACCGTTAGTAAGAACTCTACTCCTTATTCTAAACTTTTCAAGATGATATTCTTCACCATCATTTTATCTTAGATATTATAAGATATCTTCATATCCTTCGTTATACATATTCTCCATATTTCTGGAGATATTTTTACAACTATTCCTATCTGCGATCATTTAACTCTCCGTAACATCTGCGTTACAATATAAAAGAAACTGTGTTAGTTTCTAAATTCTGAAATCTCTAAGTTTAAAAATATGAATGTTTTGGAGCAGTGTTGAGAACTGATGCATGAATTAGTATAATATAATGAAACTTGATCAACTTCATTATATTATAGTAAGCCATGTTAAGTTTCTAATAAGGCATGATGATTCACAGTACCATCATCATGTGTCATGTTACACGGCTCTTACATTCTATCCAATCCCCAAACATATTAGAATGTATCACCCTGATAACTCTAATTTTTCTGAAATATTCTGGTAATTTGACAAATTAAAATCGTACCATTACCATTCCTTTCTGAGAACATTAGCCATGTTCATTCCAAATTTTATACTTATGAATTCCGAACCATTGCTCGCTTGGCTTGAGACCGGGAAGAGAAAATGAAAGAATGAAGCTCCAAAATAGAAACTAGAGTATAAATCACAGCAAATAGGAGAAGCAGTAGAAGATGTGAGATATGGAAATAAGGGAACGAAGGGGGTAGTTTTATAAGTGAAATATCCGATAAAGAAATCACAACAGATTTGCCGCATTAACTCAAAGGAGATCATGTTTCTTAAATCGCCAAAGAATCAAATCTTATTACAAAAGATTTTCTTAAATTACGTGAATTTCGGAAATCAATCATTATCACGTCATCAATTAAAACGATATCATATTACTCATTACACATGATCGAAATGTTTTATCTATATCTATCAATAAAGATAAAACTTCATTATCACCTCATAATTGTCATGAAAACATTCCTATTGTTATTTATGACAACCTCTACTAAATTTCGAGGACGAAATTTCTTTAACGGGTGGGTACTGTAACGACCCGGAAATTTTCGACCAAATTTAAACCCTAAACTCTATATGGTTCTGACACGATAAGCAAAAACCCTAAAGTTGAGTCGAGAAAGTTTGAAATTGTTATTCGGATGATTAGTTACCCTTTGACCATCTATTTGTCCGACGATTCACGAACATCATAACTTGTATTAATTATATACTTATGTATATATACGGATATATATGGATTATATCTATCTTAAATATATGATAATTAAGTATCTCATTAAATATATTAACAATGGATTATATACATAAAATGAGACTACTAACTTAAGGACTTCGAAACGATATATATATATATAAAGCTTAACGACATTATAACTTCTAAGTTAAAATAAATATATATGTATTGTATTAAGATGTATTTACTATTGGAATATACTAGTAGGAAAACATCATTTTCAACCTTTTATCATGGAAAATGACATCTTTGTCATTATATATGATTCATGAAACATCTTTATATATTTTATACCCGTATTATACTCGTACTATACACAGCTTCTAGAAGTATTTACTATTGGTATATACCAATAGAAATCTTCAATTATTGGTTTAATATGTCATTCATGACATAATATATTTTAACTTATCTTAGATATTTTCACTAAAAACCAAATTTTTAAGCCTATAAATAAGCACCATTTTTAACTCATTTTTACACATTCATTTTCCAAATTTTACTTTCAATTTTCACACACACTTGCAAGAACTCTCTCAAATTTATTTTACTACTTCTTTCCAGCAACTTTACATTTTAAACTTAAGGTAAAAACTCTACTTCAACTCTTGTTCAATTCATATGTTTATAGTTATCTATATAAGAATTTATAAACTAGAACATAGTTTGAATGATTTCAAACTTATTCGCAAACTAAATAGATCTTTCTAACTTAACTTTTAAAACACTTCAAGACCTGTAATATATCATAATGATATGCTAACTTAACAAGATACAACTTGTTTTTACAAAGAACACCTTAAAACTGAATCTACGGCGTCGGAGTGTAACCGGGGGCTGTTTTGGGTTGGATAATTAAAAACCATCGTGAACTTTGAATTAGAAGTTCATGTTCTGGAAAAATGATATTTCTTATGAATATGTTAACGCATAAAAATTTCATGGTTTAATTCAAAGTATAAGTATTTTTAGAAAAATGACCATTAAATGTTGTTTTTATGACAAAAATATTTACTTTCATAAGATTCACCTAGAGTTTGGACTATAACCTGTGATCACGAATATAAACCATGGTATTTACAGTTCATATTCTTAAATTTTGACTCGATCCAAGGAGATGTCAAGTTGAATCAACAAAAACGGAGTTGTAACGAAGAAACTACGACTAAAATAAGATCGGGTGTCCAAAGCTTGTTTAACAACGAAAATAATTGGAGAAAAATTAAATAAATCATATCTTTCCTAATTAATATGATATTTCATATATATTTACTCATGATTTAATTTTATATATTTCAGGACCACCCGTAAACAACACGAGAAGATTAATCATAAGACCTCATGAACGTACGCAACACGTCATTTGACAACACCGGTACTTTATGTACGCAATACGTCATTTGACAACACGGTACCATGTGTCAAGATTAATTCTGATCAATACGAATACGATGGGGTCTTTATTTATTTTATTAAGTAACTAATTATGGACCACTAACATCGGACTTTTGGACAATATTAAGACTACTAACATAAAAATGATAAAAATTGTTATATAAGTATTCTATAAACTTGAATTGTTATTTTAATCATATGTGGTATTATTTTCTGAAACATTATTATTGTTATAGGTTCGTGAATCCAAGGACGGCGACCATATTTTTAATAAGTTGAAAACTTATTATAAATATACTTTTACAACCGTGAGTATATAGTCCCCTTTTAAACTCTAAATATTTTGGGATGAGAATACATGCATCTTTTGTTTTTCGAAATGGACACAAGTACTTAAATATATATTCTATGTTGAGTTGTACCTTTGTATATATCCCTAATAGTCTGGTAACTATTAGTTACATGTGGTTAACATGTAAGCGCGAATCCTATTGATAGATCTATCGGGTTTGACACCCCCACACAGATGTTGTTCTAGTCACTACTAAACTAGAAGAACGGGTGTTTAGTACTTCGTTTTACTACATTTGGTACGGTGTAGCGATAACTTTGAAAAGGGAATATGCACGGAAAACATCTGTTAAGTATAGTTACTGGGCGCTCAACAACGTATAGAATATCTTTGCTAAAACGTTTATAACTATGAAATCTTGTGGTCTACTATTATATCGATGATAAACCTATATATCTCACCAACTTTATGTTGACGTTTTAAAGCATGTTATTCTCAGGTACGAATTAAGTCTTCCGCTGTGCATTAGCTCATATTAAGGATATTACTTGGGGCCATTTATGACATAATTCAGAAAGACGTTGCATTCGAGTCATTGAAGTTCATTAGCGATTATTATTAAGTAAATGGCAGATTAGATCATTTGGATATTATGAAATGTTAGGCGAACTTGTCAACTCTTGAAGTAATGATAGATTGCCTTTTAAGTATAAATGCAACGTTTGTAAAATGTATCATATAGAGGTCAAGTACCTCGCGATGTTATCAACTATTGTAATTCGTTTGTAATCGATATGGACTTCGTCCGGATGGATTAGTTCGGGTAATCACATATCACCCCTCAAAAACAACTTCACCACCACTCCAAAATTCCCTCTCCATCATTGACAAATGATCTATAAAGATAAGATTACTACCGTTTTCGCGTTAGCAGCAAGGATTAGAGTCTTTATCAAGCCTATGACGATGGGTGCAACATGACTGGCTAAGAGTGTACTTCATTTCTTAGATCTATAGGGAACCCTAAACACTTGAGTGATTTGAGTGACCCGTGAAAGCTAGCCTAAGTCATGTAACCTCCTCGCATGCTTGCAGAGATAATTTCAATCCTAACATAGATGACTCACCCTATCTTTTTGCTCTTATAATAAAATCAAACCGTTAGGCTATTAGAAAAGAAACGCCGAAAGGTTAAATGAGAGTTTGCTTGAGGACAAGCAAAGTCTAAGTGTGGGATATTTGATATCGGCTAAAAAGTCACGTTTTCACCCCGGTATTGAGGCCCAAAAACAAGAAATATTCCAACTTTGTCGGCAAAATACCCACTTCGTCAGTTAGAATTGAAGAACAAGTAATTACGAAGACGGTACAAAAAGAATCAAGAGAATCGGAGCTAAAACGAAGATTCTAGAGCGAAAACGGTGAAAGTCAAGAAATCAAGTTACGATCCAGGAAACAAAGGGCTGACCAGGCACCAATCCGGCCTGCCAAACGGCTTGCCATCCGGCTTGACGTATGGGTACGGCTTGCCAAATCCGCCCCACCATGCTTGCTGCCAACCCGGATCCGGCTTGCCGAGTACGGCTTGCCATCCGGCTTGCCGTACGGCTTGCCGGCCGGATTTGGCTGAATTTTCATGCTTATTTAAGGAGCTTTGTTCATTCATTTTCAACACACACTTCAATTCACTTCTTTCTCTCTCTTGTACAATATTAGCCATACTCTCAAGGCCTTCGACTCCGTGCGAGAAACCTAGTACCCGGAGAAGAACGCCGAAGATTGTATTAGGAGCGGTCTGGAGTCTTGAAGTTGTCACTTTTGTATTCAGAACTCGTTTAATCTACTGGTACTTCTATCCCTTATCTTATATAATGTTTATTGATATTATTTCCATGATTAGCGAGTAGTTATCTTTAGTGTATGCTATGATGTAACCAGTTACAATGCCGAAATAATATTATGGTTTATGTATGTTGTTGAGATGCTTTCCGATTATGCTTTAAACTCAATCGCTTTTCCAACTAATAGAACGTAGTTATAGGCTCCGTTATTGGGAAGTCGCGAACCCCGATTCAGAGTACACTATCTGTGTCACCCCTTGGTAAGAGAAATCTCTCGGATACAACGTAAGATCGACTGAGGCACACCGGTTGTAGTAAGTCTATCGAGCTTTGGATTCCGACTGAGGACTCTTTCGTAGTGAAACATCTGACTAGACCCCTAGTACATTGTCGGTCCCAGACCATGCTGGTGTAGTCACTAAGCATATAAACTTCGTACGTGCACGCCGAAGCACAGCGGTTGTTGTAGGCTGTACCTCTGCTAAGTAAGGCCATGGAACACGGTTAGTGTTGACCAGTACACTGCACCATAACGCGGTCTCAAGCATTGCACCCCGCTTGAGGGATTCTTAGTTAATTAAGGAACTGTTTGTTTAGACGCATAAAGGATTGGACCGTTAGGATAACCGGACGTGTTCATGGAAGTCATCTAGACTTGGCCATGGTGTTCCTTTATGGTTGAACTCTTTTTAGGGCCTAACTAACTTTTACAAATCATTAACGAAAGCATTGAAACACATCACGTCTCTCGGATACGGTAAGTCATGTATTCTATTACGCTTAAGAAAGTTTAGACTATTTTGGAACGTTAATACGCCACCCAACTGTGATGACCCGGAGATTTCCGAACAAATTTAAACTTTAACCTTTGTATATATCCGACACGATAAGCAAATCTGTAATGATTGAGTCTCGAAAGTTTTGAAATTATATTCATTTAATTAAATACCCTTTGACCATGCCAAACGATTCACGAACAATTACGTGTAAATAAATATATATATATATATACATGTGTGCTTATTAGATTGACATATATTATAAAACATTGAACGGATTAGTTGATATGAATATAAGCTATGAGATCTATTTAATGAGGTTGGAAATGTTATCAAGGTATTGAATGAATAATACTTTATATGAACGTATTTGTTCGATGAGATTAAAAGATAATATCAAATGATTGAATTATCGGATACATTGAATTATGATCACGAGTCTCCGTCGTAAGATCCACTATGATTTAAGAGACTATTACATTTTTAACGGTATTCGGAAATTTAGTGAAATGATGCGCATGCAAGAACGACAGTGTTCTTATCGAGGATTAGTCAAAGGTTGGTGGATGGTTGAATTTCATAACACTTGGTTGATAACTTTCAACGTATATAGAACGTGACTATGTATATTAGATATATTAGTTAGGTAAAAGATAGTAACCCTTGTTCATTGATTCGATTTATAAATAGATATTTTAACTAGAGCCTTTGAGAAATTAAAGTAAAGGTTGGCGCATAAATAAGTTATATCAGATTAAGTTTTCGAGCATAACCGTTAGGTGATATAACAATATCTTGTATTCACACGATTTTAATGTTATATATATATATTGGTCTTTGAAATATAATTAATTTTGAAAAGTGAAATATTATATTATAGGATAAATATTTCAAACATATGTATTATGTATAAGTAAATTTTAAATGTACATATATTTTATTTTTGTCATAAAACGTTTTGATTCAAACTAATAAGATTAATATATATATTTTGTTATATAACGAGACATCGATTTATAAAAAGAAATGACCAAAACACTCAAAAGATTAAGTTACACTTTGAGTGGGTTAGTTTTTAATTACTTTAAGTCTAGTTAATAATAAAGGTACATGTCATAAATTTAAAATAAAATATTTTGATAAACAACGAGTCACTGATTTATAAAAGTAAATGACCACAACGCTCAATTTTATAAGTTACATTTTTTTGTAAGGTAATTTATTGATGAGTAAGTCAAATTATTGATAAAGGTACACGTCGCGTAACGTAAAAGACTAATTTCCTAAACGTACGAAAGTGCGCACGAAAAACCGAAAGTGGTACATGAGTCGTAAGACCACGACCGTTTCATTTTTGTAAAAATTATATTTTTACCATGAGCGTAAATATAATATAATATTTAATTAATTCTAAAGATTTAATATATTATTTATTAAATAAATATATATAAGTATAACATAAAGTGTCGGTAAACAATTTTAGTGATCATGAGCTGTTTTTGGCTCCCATGCACTCGCATGGTTTTGCCACTCAAACCTCATGCACTCGCATGAGGTGGTTAGGTGGTGATGATTGCCTATAAAAATCGAATTCGGGGGTGTAATTCATTTCATCAAGTATTCATGTTACTCCGTGTTATATTACTTTATATTATTTATTATATTATTATTATTATTATTATTAAGGTTAATATTATTATTATTATTATTAGTAGTAGTAGTATTTTTATTAGTAATATACATAAAATATTACGACGAGGTCATGAGCGGGTCATTTCAAGACAAGTTTTATGAGTAGGATAGGGCTAAGGAAATTATGGGTTATGACTATGGAGGTGATGGGTATGGTTCATTGGTATGCCCGTGAGGTCAATTTGGTAGTTATCATCTCCGTTGCGTCTACGTACCTTTACTGCAATATTGAACCTCAATATTGATACGTGAGTACTCCTAATTAAATTTTTACATACTAATAGTGTATCTGTCACACCCCCAGTTAGGGCCTGGGTGAAATGTGACTTAATATCAAATCAACCAACATATTATAATATACGAGAACAATACTAAATGATAAAACAAACTTTATTGAGTACGCAGCGCAAAATGAAATGTAGTTACAATGATAGGAATAACAATAATGGAAATGTTCACATGAAGAAGTAATAAATGCTATATCTCTTGATCCTATGTCCAAGTAGCATCACATAAGTAGTAAGTATAAAAGCTTGAATCAAACAGCACCTGAGACAAAACATGATAAAGTGTCAACCAAAAAGGTTGAGTGAAGTTCATAGGTTTAATAAATAGTTTGACCGTTGTTTTAGACCACAAGATTTAGTTTGTAAAGTCGAAAAGAAAAAGTTATGCCAATTCGTGATATTTAAACTAAACAATAATATGCCCCATGACAAGTTGTGTCTGTCCTTGTCGGTTTAAATTTCATTATCAAGCAATACAATGAGAACGTCAAATGTATCGGGGACGTTACTCCCGATAGGCCTACCCCCAATAACCTAGCGTGCCGAACACTTAAAAAATATCACAGTAGGGACTTTAGCCGAACAAACTCGGGTTTAGCATAATTTTAGCAGTTTGGTACTACGTTTAAAAAGTAAAAACAGCATGTGTCTCACTCCAAAAGTAAGTAAGTTTTGCTAGCAATAAAGAGGGGCTATGAATTCACCTTAAATAGCAGTTAAAGTATTCCATGCAATAAAGGAAAGTAAAACAAGTAAGTGATCGGGAAATCAACTAGAAGTAGTTCTTTAAGAGAGAAATGAGAGATTAAGGTGTAAGTTTGAAATGAGAAATGTATGTGGTATTTATAGTTGAAAATGTTATGTAAAAATAAAATAAATAAGTAAATCTTAAAAGTTAAAATAAGAAAAAGTATTTTGTATTTTTATTAAAAGTAAATCTTAAAAGTTAAAATAAGAAAAAGTAGTTAGTATTTTTATTAAAAATAAAATCTTAAAAGTTAAAATAAGAAAAAGTAGTTTGTATTTTTATTAAAAGTAAAATCTTAAAAGTTAAAATAAGAAAAAGTAGTTTGTATTTTTATTAACAGTAAAATCTTAAAAGTTAAAATAAGAAAAAAGTAGTTTGTATTTTTATTAAAAGTAAAATCTTAAAAGTTAAAATAAGAAAAAGTAGTTTGTATTTTTATTAAAAGAAAAAAAATCTTAAAAGTTAAAATAAGAAAAAGTATTTTGTATTTTTATTAAAAGTAAATCTTAAAAGTTAAAATAAGAAAAAGTAGTTTGTATTTTTATTAAAAGTAAAATCTTAAAAGTTAAAATAAGAAAAAGTAGTTTGTATTTTTATTAAAAGTAAAATCTTAAAAGTTAAAATAAGAAAAAGTAGTTTGTATTTTTATTAAAAGTAAAATCTTAAAAGTTAAAATAAGAAAAAGTATTTTGTATTTTTATTAAAAGTAAATCTTAAAAGTTAAAATAAGAAAAAGTAGTTTGTATTTTTATTAAAAGTAAAATCTTAAAAGTTAAAATAAGAAAAAGTAGTTTGTATTTTTATTAAAAGTAAAATCTTAAAAGTTAAAATAAGAAAAAGTATTTTGTATTTTTATTAAAAAGTAAATCTTAAAAGTTAAAATAAGAAAAAGTATTTTGTATTTTTATTAAAAAGTAAATCTTAAAAGTTAAAATAAGAAAAAGTAGTTTGTATTTTTATTAAAAGTAAAATCTTAAAAGTTAAAATAAGAAAAAGTAGTTTGTATTTTTATTAAAAGAAAAAAAATCTTAAAAGTTAAAATAAGAAAAAGTATTTTGAATTTTTATTAAAAGTAAATCTTAAAAGTTAAAATAAGAAAAAGTAGTTTGTATTTTTATTAAAAGTAAAATCTTAAAAGTTAAAATAAGAAAAAGTAGTTTGTATTTTTATTAAAAGTAAAATCTTAAAAGTTAAAATAAGAAAAAGTAGTTTGTATTTTTATTAAAAGTAAAATCTTAAAAGTTAAAATAAGAAAAAGTATTTTGTATTTTTATTAAAAGTAAATCTTAAAAGTTAAAATAAGAAAAAGTAGTTTGTATTTTTATTAAAAGTAAAATCTTAAAAGTTAAAATAAGAAAAAGTAGTTTGTATTTTTATTAAAAGTAAAATCTTAAAAGTTAAAATAAGAAAAAGTAGTTTGTATTTTTATTAAAAGTAAAATCTTAAAAGTTAAAATAAGAAAAAGTAGTTTGTATTTTTATTAAAAGTTAAAATAAGAAAAAGTATTTTGTATTTTTATTAAAAGTAAATCTTAAAAGTTAAAATAAGAAAAAGTAGTTTGTAATTTTGTATTTATTTATTAAAAGTGGATATAGTTTTGATTTTTTTTTTTATAAAATTCTAAAAAAAATCATTTAATACATTTCTAAGAACATTTAACATTTTATTTCTATATTTGTTTAATTATTAAATACGAATTTTTTTATATAAAAATTATTATTATATTCAATTTTTATAATAAAAATTAAAATTTATGATTATTACTTTATAGTTTAATATTTATAATGTAACAGAAATACATTAACAATAATAAAATAATAATAATAGATAATGATCATAATAATATTGATAATGATAAAAATGATAATAATATTAGTATTAATGATGATAATAATAATAATAATTAAATTCTTAATTAATATAATAATGATACTAATATTATTAATATTGATAGTAATATTAATAAAATTAATTATGTGTATCAAATTTCATATCAATATATTATTATAATAATATTGATATAAATGTTAAGATTTATAATAATAATTGTAAATGATAATGATGAGTGATAATAATAATATTAATATAAAAGTTTAATATTAATACATAATTATTTACAAATAATAGTTCGTAAATCGTCGAAATTAGTCGAGGTTAAATGAAATCATATAAGAATTAGGTTCAAATTTAGTCGGAAATTTTCGGGTTGTTATAGTACCTACCCGTTAAAAGAAATTTCGTCCCGAAATTTGAGTGAGGTCGTTATGGCTAACAATAAAAATGTTTTCATGACGTATATGAGTCGCTAAATAGAGTTTTATTACCGTTTGAATAATATGGATAAAACAATCCAATTACTCGAAGCGTATGAGGGAAGTTATCGTAATCGAGTGAAATGGAGAATAGAGATGCGTCTTATCTATTGACGTCTGTAACGATTGATTTTCGGAATTTAAGTAGTAGAAAATCTTCATTATCTAAATAAGATTTGATTCTTCGAAATTTAAGGAAATTACGATTTCCTTTAATTAAATGCGTAATCTGCCTCGATTGCTGTGTCCGATATTTCGCTATAAATTAAGCACTTCCGTTTCATTATTTTCACCACTCCTACATCTTCTTCCTCATTTCATACTTCCAACAGATTGTGAAATGCTTCATCCAGTTCTGATTCTTGATATACTCTTAACTTTCATATCCGTCATTCTTCTTTTTCATCTACCACCAGAGGAAATTACTTTCTTCTACCATTACCTTGGGGTTATAGTGTTTTTCATTCTCCCGTGTCTTTATATTGCTATACGCATTGATATACACGGTTTGTAAATTTCAGGGTTGTTATCAGGCTTATATTCTCCCTTATGTGTCAGAGATCTTTGCCTTTTTATTCTCTTCTCGACCCCAAGTCAAGCGAATAATGGTCCATAATTTGTAGGTATGAAGTTTCGAATGAACCTAATGTTCTAAGCATAATATCATGATTTGATTTGGTAAGTTACCAGAATTACTGAGGATAGAACTATCAAGAATATATTTTCTTGATATGTTCAGAGATTAAGTAGAATGTAAGAGTCGTGTAACATGGCAAATGATGATTAGAAAGTCTATGAATCATCATCTTCCATTAAAACTTAGCATGACTTACTGTAATATAATCACGTTGGCCTGACGTCATTATATTATACTAACTCATGCTTCAATTCCCAACACTACTTCAAATCATTCATAATTTAAACTTGAATTTTACAGAATATAGAAACTAAAACAGTTTCCTTTATTATGTAATACAGATAGCACAAAGAGATAAGTAATCTCGGACAAGAATAGTTATGAAGATATCTTCAGAAATATCGAGGATATTTATGATGATATTTTGGAATTTCTAAGTTCGATAGTTGATGAAGAAAAATTTTCCGCAAGCTTTTAACATGACTTCGGAGCAAGATATTCTCTAAAGATTCCATCGGATCCAGAATTACCTGTATTCTTTGAATACAGGGTTTGGTCCTTGTATTTGTCCTTGGTCTCCTTCATGGTTTGCTCAATCCGTTTTCCAGTTCCAATCTGAGCTTATACCATTCCTTATTATCAAGCTTTTGGCCATTAAGACCATCTATAGCTTTTGCTGCTTCGTCAGCATTCTCAAGGTTAATGAATCTGAATCATTGATTATCAACCTGAGGTGTTTTCAAGAATTTTGAGCATTGATCGCAGGATGTAACCGTTAATGGATCTAACGGTTGACGAAGAAATGTTGTAAATTTCAAAAGTAATGAATGATAGTTTCGGTGGTTTGATGTGATAATTCATTACAGAATGCGAATGAATACAATTCATGAGAATCGGAATTGAAAAATGTACAGTGTAACATATTAATGTGAGATATAAATATTTCTAGGGTATTACCTACCCGTTAAAATATTTTCACAATTAACAGTTTGTACAAAAGAGTTTTAATTACAGTCTTTATGAAAATATATATACGTACATATATATTTTCCTTCAGATGTAATCATGGATTTAATGAGTTAATATAATATTAAACTCGTTTGATTTATGGTTGGAACGAGAATGAATAATCTCCAAAACCTTAGAGATTTCATAATTGTCGCGAAATATTTCGCTAATGAAGTTATGAATCAATACATTCGTCGTTACACTTGATTTATTATGAAATGGAGTTTATTGTGTTGAAGCAGTGATTAACGATTGCTAAGTCATTAACGAAGGATGTACATCATAGCATATTAGTGATATGGATTATCCAAATAGTACATACTAGTTGAGATTCACACGTAATTGCTTAGTACGACAAGATTTATTATTGTTCCAAATCATATATATGTATATATAAAGTATACATATATAATTCTTCACGAAGAATGAGTCAATACATCTTAACTCATTATTACTAATATTCCTTAGTATCTATGGGCGTGTGATGTCGATGTTTGAGGTACCGATTATGATGTTGAGACATGGGTTGTGGATGTTGTTGGTACTGTTGCTGTTGGTGATGATGCTGACGGTACTGGTGATGCTGGTTATGCTGCTGGTGCTGCTACCGGTGCGCGTAGGTTTTGCACCATATTCTCCAAAGCCACTACTCGAGCGCGAAGCTCGTTGACTTCTTCTATTATACCGGGATGATTGGCGGTTCGGACAAGCGGATAAATAAGATTTGAAATTCTAGATATTATATATTCGTGACGGGATATCCTGGAAATGAGGGTGAAAATAGTGTTCCGAACGGGTTCGCCGGTGAGCGCTTCAGGTTCTACGCCAATAGGGCAATGTGGTGGGTGAAAAGGATCACCTTCTTCACTTCTCCATTGATTAAGTAGACTACGAACCCACCCCCAATTCATCCAGAAAAGGTGATGACTAATTGGTTGGTTCATTCCGGTTACGCTGCCGTTAGAGCTCGAGGAGTTCGAGGAATCAAGTGAGAACTCCATATTATATGTTTTGAATAGGGTTTGATATGAAATGGGTGTTGAATATTGAATGATATATTTGTCTCCTTGAATATGTATATATAGCAAAAGATTTTCGTAATTTGTGGAGGAAATTTAGGAAAAGTGTTTTGACAAAGTCTATTGAGATAGATATGATAAGATATGATTTGTCTATACTCCAATAATGGCAGTATGACGTGTCGAGATTATAAAATGATAAGTATGTAATCTAATAATCTTTCGATTAAAGACTTTCAATTCGTATACTGTGATAACCCAATGACATTTTCCGATTTGCAAACCGATGCATAAAGGTATAAGGCATATAGGTACGTGATATAACAGGGAGTTACATACGTTTGAGTGTGAGTAGTAACAAATATAGGAGTTTCAAAAATTATGGATAATATTTCATGTAATACATATGTAATACACAAAACTAGGATAGATGACTAAGTGAGTTGTTCTTAATAAGTTCACCACTTATTAAGTGTGTAAGTGACTAAGTGTTGTATGATCACTATAGTCGGGTTTGATATTGTGCACCATACCCAAACATCTATGCCACCGCCGAGTCACTTGAATGATCAATTGTTATCGGTTGGCCCAGGAATTCTCGGCCAAAATCTAAGTTTGGCATTCGAAATCCACAAGCGTCCCATAGTGGTACCAAGGATCACCCTAGGCCTTAAGTAGCATTGACGTTTGAGTAATTTCACATTATCGTGTATGTTATAATCCTAAGATTTAAGTATAGTTTCTAAGGTATAATGTATCATTTATCAATTAAAGGCAACAATTAAAGGCACAATGGTCAAGGAAAGTTGTAGTCCTACATTGCTAAGGTACCTAATTGTATAAGGCACACATAAAATGCAATCCTGGTTCTCTACAATAGCTGGCTCTGATACCAATCTGTCACACCCCCAGTTAGGGCCTGGGTGAAATGTGACTTAATATCAAATCAACCAACATATTATAATATACGAGAACAATACTAAATGATAAAACAAACTTTATTGAGTACGCAGCGCAAAATGAAATGTAGTTACAATGATAGGAATAACAATAATGGAAATGTTCACATGCAGAAGTAATAAATGCGATATCTCTTGATCCTATGTCCAAGTAGCATCACATAAGTAGTAAGTATAAAAGCTTGAATCAAACAGCACCTGAGACAAAACATGATAAAGTGTCAACCAAAAAGGTTGAGTGAAGTTCATAGGTTTAATAAATAGTTTGACCGTTGTTTTAGACCACAAGATTTAGTTTGTAAAGTCGAAAAGAAAAAGTTATGCCAATTCGTGATATTTAAACTAAACAATAATATGCCCCATGACAAGTTGTGTCTGTCCTTGTCGGTTTAAATTTCATTATCAAGCAATACAATGAGAACGTCAAATGTATCGGGGACGTTACTCCCGATAGGCCTACCCCCAATAACCTAGCGTGCCGAACACTTAAAAAATATCACAGTAGGGACTTTAGCCTAACAAACTCTGGTTTAGCATAATTTTAGCAGTTTGGTACTACGTTTAAAAAGTAAAAACAGCATGTGTCTCACCCCAAAAGTAAGTAAGTTTTGCTAGCAATAAAGAGGGGCTATGAATTCACCTTAAATAGCAGTTAAAGTATTCCATGCAAGAAAGGAAAGTAAAGCAAGTAAGTGATCGGGAAATCAACTAGAAGTAGTTCTTTAAGAGAGAAATGAGAGATTAAGGTGTAAGTTTGAAATGAGAAATGTATGTGGTATTTATAGTTGAAAATGTTAGGTAAAAATAAAATAAATAAGTAAATCTTAAAAGTTAAAATAAGAAAAAGTATTTTGTATTTTTATTAAAAGTAAATCTTAAAAGTTAAAATAAGAAAAAGTAGTTTGTATTTTTATTAAAAATAAAATCTTAAAAGTTAAAATAAGAAAAAGTAGTTTGTATTTTTATTAAAAGTAAAATCTTAAAAGGTAAAATAAGAAAAAGTAGTTTGTATTTTTATTAACAGTAAAATCTTAAAAGTTAAAATAAGAAAAAGTAGTTTGTATTTTTATTAAAAATATAATCTTAAAAGTTAAAATAAGAAAAAGTAGTTTGTATTTTTATTAAAAGAAAAAAATCTTAAAAGTTAAAATAAGAAAAAGTATTTTGTATTTTTATTAAAAGTAAATCTTAAAAGTTAAAATAAGAAAAAGTAGTTTGTATTTTTATTAAAAGTAAAATCTTAAAAGTTAAAATAAGAAAAAGTAGTTTGTATTTTTATTAAAAGTAAAATCTTAAAAGTTAAAATAAGAAAAAGTAGTTTGTATTTTTATTAAAAGTAAAATCTTAAAAGTTAAAATAAGAAAAAGTATTTTGTATTTTTATTAAAAGTAAATCTTAAAAGTTAAAATAAGAAAAAGTAGTTTGTATTTTTATTAAAAGTAAAATCTTAAAATTTAAAATAAGAAAAAGTAGTTTGTATTTTTATTAAAAGTAAAATCTTAAAAGTTAAAATAAGAAAAAGTAGTTTGTATTTTTATTAAAAGTAAAATCTTAAAAGTTAAAATAAGAAAAAGTATTTTGTATTTTTATTAAAAAGTAAATCTTAAAAGTTAAAATAAGAAAAAGTATTTTGTATTTTTATTAAAAAGTAAATCTTAAAAGTTAAAATAAGAAAAAGTAGTTTGTATTTTTATTAAAAGTAAAATCTTAAAAGTTAAAATAAGAAAAAGTAGTTTGTATTTTTATTAAAAGAAAAAAAATCTTAAAAGTTAAAATAAGAAAAAGTATTTTGAATTTTTATTAAAAGTAAATCTTAAAAGTTAAAATAAGAAAAAGTAGTTTGTATTTTTATTAAAAGTAAAATCTTAAAAGTTAAAATAAGAAAAAGTAGTTTGTATTTTTATTAAAAGTAAAATCTTAAAAGTTAAAATAAGAAAAAGTAGTTTGTATTTTTATTAAAAGTAAAATCTTAAAAGTTAAAATAAGAAAAAGTATTTTGTATTTTTATTAAAAGTAAATCTTAAAAGTTAAAATAAGAAAAAGTAGTTTGTATTTATATTAAAAGTAAAATCTTAAAAGTTAAAATAAGAAAAAGTAGTTTTTATTTTTATTAAAAGTAAAATCTTAAAAGTTAAAATAAGAAAAAGTAGTTTGTATTTTTATTAAAAGTAAAATCTTAAAAGTTAAAATAAGAAAAAGTAGTTTGTATTTTTATTAAAAGTAAAATCTTAAAAGTTAAAATAAGAAAAAGTATTTTGTATTTTTATTAAAAGTAAATCTTAAAAGTTAAAATAAGAAAAAGTAGTTTGTAATTTTGTATTTATTTATTAAAAATAGATATAGTTTTGATTTTTTTTTTATAAAATTCTAAAAAAAATCATTTAATACATTTCTAAGAACATTTAACATTTTATTTCTATATTTGTTTAATTATTAAATACGAATTTTTTTATATAAAAATTATTATTATATTCAATTTTTATAATAAAAATTAAAATTTATGATTATTACTTTATAGTTTAATATTTATAATGTAACAGAAATACATTAACAATAATAAAATAATAATAATAGATAATGATCATAATAATATTGATAATGATAAAAATGATAATAATATTAGTATTAATGATGATAATAATAATAATTAAATTCTTAATTAATATAATAATGATACTAATATTATTAATATTGATAGTAATATTAATAAAATTAATTATGTGTATCAAATTTCATATCAATATATTATTATAATAATATTGATATAAATGTTAAGATTTATAATAATAATTGTAAATGATAATGATGAGTGATAATAATAATATTAATATAAAAGTTTAATATTAATACATAATTATTTACAAATAATAGTTCGTAAATCGTCGAAATTAGTCGAGGTTAAATGAAATCATATAAGAATTAGGTTCAAATTTAGTCGGAAATTTTCGGGTTGTTATAGTATCCCTGACTAGTGCTCGAGAAAATAGGATTATGCATGCTTGTACATTTGATATTGCCCTTAGATAGGTTATGTTGAATCTTAAACGTTGTTATACTAGGGATGAGATAAGGTATAAGATATGCATGTCATTGGAAAGCTAGTGAAAAATTAATAACTTTTCCTTTAGATGTCAAAGGGATCTGATGGACGGATTAGAAATTATAGCCAATTGAAATTTTGTAAAAATGATTATTATTATCGTCGTTAATATCGTTGTTCTAATTTTTATCCAATTGTTAATATTATTATTATTATTATTATTATTATTATTATTATTATTATTATTATTATTATTATTATTATTATTATTATTATTATCATCAATAAAAGTATTATCATTAAGAATTGTTATTTTTATAGTTATTATCGTTAATGTTATAATTAGTATTATTATTATTATCACATAAAATAGTTATTAGTAATTATTAATATTATTATAATTAAAACTAATATTAGTAACACTTAATTATTATAAATATTATTATTATCATTAAAATGAACGTGATATAAAAGACGATTTAAAAACTATTAACAAACTGATCAGGAAATAATGAGTATGAGTATCATGATAAAAATTAAATATTGTGAGATAATGAATTACATAAAATTATCGTTCTTATTATTTTTAACATTACTAGTATTACTAAAAATATCGTTAGCATTAAAACTATCTTTTTTATCAAAAATTATCATTTTAATAGAAATGTCATTATTACTATAAAATAATATTATTACTATCATTTTTAAATAAAAACTATTACTTTAAAGTAATCATAAAGAGAATCGTAAATATTAAAGATATCTTAAATTGAATTATTATTTTATCATATTATTATTTGATTTCTATTAATAAAATAATAATAATTATTTCAAAATAATATGACTTTTAATTATTATTATTATCAATGTTATTTAATCAAATAAAAATGTAATACGAATATTATAATTACCCCAATAGAATCTATCACAATATTTTTAATATTAAATGAACTTTATAAATTTAATACTTAAGATATATAAAAGTATACCTTAATATAAAATTGCATTTATTAATAAATGAATTATATTATTTACTCTATTAAATCTTTTAAAAAATATTTTAAAAATATAAAACGACGATATTTAAAATTATATAGTAATCATTTTTTAAAGTTTGGAAATCATTTTGAGTCAAACTAAATTTTATCGACCTTTGCATATTAGACTCGAGCATTAGGATTATGGTACACTATGACACAACCTAAATTGTTAGACAAATATTGACCAACATATATATATATATATATATATATATATATATATATATATATATATATATATATATATATATATATATATAGGTTCGTGAATCCAAGGCCAACCTTACACTTGTTCAATGATGTTATATGTATTTTTACTACAAAATACAGTATGGTGAGTTTCATTTGCCTTTTTACCCTTTATATTTTTGGGCTGAGAATACATGCGCAACTTTTATAACTGCTTTACGAAATAGACACAAGTATGTGAAACTACTTTCTATGGTTGAATGATCGAATTTGGATATACCCCTTTTAGCTTGGTAGCCTAAGAATTAGGGAACGTACACCCTAATTGACGCGAATCCTAAAGATAGATCTATCGGGCCCAACGAGCCCCATCCAAACTACCGGATGTTTTAGTACTTCTATTTTAATCAGGTCCGAGGTAGTTCCGGAATGATTGGGGATATTCTATATGCATCTAGTTAATGTCGGTTACCAGGTGTTCACCATATGAATGATTTTTATCTCTGCCATTTGCGAATGCCGGATTTTGAGATAGTTGTTATGAAAAATGAAATCTTGTGGTCTATTAAAATGATGAAAATGAAATGATTACTAAACTGATGAACTCACCAACCTTTTGGTTGACACTTTAAAGCATGTTTATTCTCAGGTTTGAAAGAAGTCTTCCGTTGTGCATTTGCTCATTTTAAAGATATTTCTTGGAGTCATTCATGACATATTTCAAAAGACGTTGCATTCCAGTCGTGAAGTTTATTAGAGATTATTATTAAGTAAATGACAGATTAGGTCATTTATAGTTTGGATATTATGAAATGGTATGCATACCTGTCAACTTTCGATGTAAATGAAAGTTTGTCTTTTAAAATGAATGCAATGTTTGTAAAATGTATCATATAGAGGTCAAATACCTCGCGATGTAATCATATGTTATTGTATTCGTCCTTATGGATTGGGACGGGTCGTCTCATGTGGTATTAGAGCGGTGGTCTTAGCGAACCAGGTCTGCATTAGTGTGTCTAACTGATAAGTCGTTAGGATACATTAGTGAGTCTGGACTTCGACCGTGTCTGCATATCAAAAGTTTTGCTTATTATTCCGTGTCGAAAATCATCTACTTATCATCAGTAGGAAATTACCTGATTATCATTCTTAAGTCTAGACGCGTTTTCTTGCATTTATTGCATAATAGTGTATAGACGAAATCTTATCCTGGCATATCTGTTACTGTGAACTTTGACTGACATTATTCAATGTTTCTTCCGTAAATTATGGGATTTTGGTAATATATATACATATGTAAATTATGTATTGAAGAATACCAAATCTAACTCCTATAATCTATTCCATATAAAAAAAAACATTCCCTTGATCATCCGAGATGGATCCCTCAACCAGTTTGAATTCCTCAGATTACGACAACTATTCCGATATGGAGTTGCATTCGAGCTCTGACAACAGTGTGACCGGAATGGATCAACCAATCAGTCATCATCTATTCTGGATGAAATGGGGATGGGTTCGTAGTCTCCTCAATCATTGGAGACAAGAAGAAGGTGATCCCTTCCATCTACTAAATTGCCCTCTTGGCAATGAACTTGAAGCACTTACCGGCGAACCTGTTCGAGAAACCATATTCTCTCTCATTTCCCGAGTATCTCGTCACGCTTATATACTACACCAAATCCTAGATTATATTTATTCGCTCGTCCGAACCGATAATCACCCTGGTGTGATAGAATAAGTCAACGAGCTTTGCTCTCGGGTAGTGGCTTTGGAGAATGTGGTGCGAAGGCTACAAGCACCATCAGCAGCACCAGCAGCATAACCACTACCGCCAGTAACATCCACATCGCAAGCCTCAATATCATAAGAACCAGCAGCAATCACCGGCATCAACAGCAATCACCATTATTAACATCAACAGAATCATTACCACCACCAACAATCACATCCGCATCACACGCCGCAACATCACGATTTGTACCTCGGGTATCAGTATCACACACACCATAAATACCAAGGAGTACCAATTGTAACAACCGATGAAGTATTGATTCATAACTTCATCGGAAAAACATTCTGTGGTGATTATGTAATCTCTAAAGTTTTAGAGATTATCTACCTCCGCCTTAACCATAAAACCAGATGAGTGGACAGAGATGATGGAGAAAAGGATCGAAACCCTGACAAGAATGGTGCGCGGTCTACAAGCTAGACTTGTTTTACCAAACAGCATCAGCAGTACTCATAGTCTCACCAACACGGTCTATGATGTCCATACTATTAAAATCGTCAGCACCTCTAACATCACAAACTTCACCAGTTCAAGAATCACTGTGGAAACCATTACGAATTAATAACAAGTATATTGTATCGATGAGTTAGGAAGTATCAACTCAGTCCTCCGAAGAATTTATATGTATATCCTATATATAAAATTTTCAACCATAATAAATCTTTCTGTACTAAGCTATTATGTATGGAACTTAACTATCCGGTTAATCCATATTACTAATATGCTATGATATACATGCTTCGTTAATAAATGTAATCATTGTTAACCACAATCTCTGCTTCAACTCAATGAATTTTATTTCATAATAAATCAAGTGTATCATTCAATAACATGTTTGATTTTACATCTTCATCTTCGATACACTCGAAACTTTCTATAAAACATCAATTGTACTTTGCGAAGTTCGCAAGAATTCTTCAAGCGTCAACATCCTTCACTGAAGAATATCAATAAAAATAAATATTAAAGTATTGATTGCATTAGTGAAATACTCTATGAAGATTATGTAATCTCTAATGTTTTAGAGATTATTCATTTCTAATTCAAGCCGAAAGTCAAATGAACTTAATATGATTTAAACTCATTGAATCTGTATTACATCTGAAGAAAATATATTCACATATATTTTCATAAGGACTGTAATGAAAATTCTTATTCAAAACATTATTTGTGAAATTTTTTTAACGGGTAGGTAATACCCGAGAGATGTCTAAATTCACAATTAATATGTTACATTCTTTAAATCTAATTCAGCAATCACCAACTGTATTCACTACTCTCTCAACAATATACATTCTTTCGTAAAAATCAAAATAACTATTCTCATCCAAATTTGATTACATATTCTATGAAAGGATCCGAAACTAATCATCCGGACGATGTCCATATTGATTACAAACGAATTACAACAGTTGATAACATCGCGAGGTACTTGACCTCTATATGATACATTTTACAAACGTTGCATTTATTCTAAAAAGGCAATCTATCTTTACATCAAAAATTAATAAACTCGTCTAACATTTCACAATATCCAAAAGACCTATATTGTCATTTACTTAATAATAGTCTTTAATGATCTTCAATGACTCGAATGCAACGTGCTTGTATCATGACTTAAATGGTCCCGAGTAGTATCCTTAACATGAGCTAATGCACAGCGGAAGACTTAATTCATACCTGAGAATAACATGCTTTAAAACGTCAACATAAAGTTGGTGAGATATGTAGGTTTAATGCTAGCAGCGTTATAATAATCCATGGACCACAAGATTTCATATATAATCATTTTAATAAAAATATTCTAAGTGGTTGAGCACTTGGTAACCATACTTAACATTTAATCACGTCGCATATTCCCTTTATTATGAAATCTTACTACACCGTACCAAGTGTAGTCACAAAACGAAGTACTGTGCAACCGTTGAATACTGGTCGTCCAGTCCGGTTGGGGTTGTCAGGCCCGATAGATCTATCAACAGGATTCGCGTTTACAATACCGCTGTAAATAATAGTTACCAAGCTACAGGGAAGTATGCCAGTGGTACAACTCAACGTAGAATATATTTTTCAGTTACTTGTGTCCATAACGTAAAACATTTATAAAAACAGCGCATGTATTCTCATCCCAAAAATATTTGAAGTTCAAAAAGGGACTATATACTCACCTAATGTATTTTGTAGTAAAAATACATATAACACCATTGATAACTTATAAGGTTGGCCTTCGATTCACGAACCTAATTAATTATATATTTATATATAGATTAATATCTATTCAACAATTAAAGTTAATTTATAGTGTACCACAATCCTAATGCTCGAGACTAATATGTAAAAGTTAACAGAAATTTATTTGACTCAAAATGATTTCCAAAATTTATACATAATTATTTATAGTTAAATATTATCATTTTATATTTTTAAATATTTTTTTTACAACATTTATTAGAATAATTATAATATAACTTATAAAATTTATACTAAAAATGACATTTATAA
Source organism: Rutidosis leptorrhynchoides (assembly GCF_046630445.1). Lineage (NCBI taxonomy): Eukaryota > Viridiplantae > Streptophyta > Magnoliopsida > Asterales > Asteraceae > Rutidosis > Rutidosis leptorrhynchoides. The sequence continues at coordinate 235,120,675 of NC_092343.1, forward strand.
ATATTAATAATATTAACAAAATAATAAATTTATAGTTAATAATATTTTGATATTTTTATAATAACTTAATAGTTTTTGATAAAAATATTACTTATTTTAATAATCATAATATAATACTAATAGAAATAATAATAATATTTTTATTAAAAATACCAAAGATGGTAATTTTAGTGTTAAGAATAACAAATTGATAATTTAATAATAATAAAGATCATAATAATAATTTTACAATTTTTGATAAGAATATTAATTAAAATAATCACCATAATGATAGTATTTCGATAATAATAATAATAATAATCAAATAATTTTAAAGATGATTTTAATGACGTCGTAGTAAAATATTCATTTTTAATAATTTGTACAAAAGTTCAATTGACTATAACTTCAATTCCGTCCGTCGAATCCATTCGACATCTAAATGAAAAGTTTATAGTTTTTCGCCACCTTTCCAAAAACATATATATCACATACCTTATTTTAACCGCAGGAGTAACTAATTCAGATTCTATCCTAATGTATATTTTGACAAAAATAAATAAATAAACAAGCTTAGTCCTAAATTCTCGAGCACTAGTCAGGGACACATTAAAGTAAATAAAAGTTAAGTTTTGAGTGCTCACGTATCAATATTGAGATTCAATATTGAAGGAAAGTATTTAGACTCAACGGAGATGATAAACACCAGTTTGATTTACGAACAAAACCCCCGATCCATACCCATAACTTTCATAATTATTACCCATAATCTCCTAAAGTTTGTCCCACTCATAAAACCAGTTTTGGGACACTTGGGCAGAACCCCGTCATAGTATTGTGTGAATATTTAATACTAATGACAACTCCTAATCGTAGGATTAACATTATAAAGTTTAATCTTAATCCTTAATAATAATTATAATAAAATTGTTTGATTTTTAATATAAATAATTAAAATAGAAATATATATATACGGAGTATTATTAAACAAAAGAAACAGATTTTTTTTTTTTAAAAAAATGAATCAGAAATCGAGTACGCAGTCAGCTTTTATAGACAGAAAGTGGACCCCATGCACCGCGACTCGCGGCCCTTTGTGGCCTTTACCACCGCGACTCGTGCCCCCGTACAGACAGCTGTCCCCCACTTCTTTTATGATCTGTCGACATCCGTTTTATATATATATTTATATTTAATTTAAATATTTAAATTATATAATTAATTAAATAATATATTTTATTTATATTAATGGTAAAAATATAATTTTTACAAAAATTACGTTTACTTTGTCACCTGTCTAATGTCCCGGTTCCGGTTTTCCAGATAAAGTTTCGTGTGTCAAGAAAAATAGCACTTTGCGTTTCGTGAGTCGTACTTTTATCAAAATTACTAGGTTTAATTTATAAAAACAATCTTACTAAAAATGTAACGTGACCTTTTGAGTATTGTGGTCATTTACTTGTATAAATTAGAGTTTAATTATTTGTCAAAATATATTTTTAAATTGAAAACGTTTAATATTGTTTTGTAAAATACATATATATATATTTAGTGAACACGTTTTATTAAATATTTGTTTTTATAAAATCACGGACCGTTACATTTATCGTTTAACAAAAAGTTTCAAGATAAATTACGACTTTTAGAATAACGTTAAAACCTTTATTTTATTAAAACGACTCGTAAATATTTTGACAAAAACAGATTCAGACATTTGTAAAATCTTATAATCTTTTACTCTCATCGATAAATATAATATTCTGATATTGAAACCTATTATATCTAATACTTTGTTATCGTTAACTATAAATAAATATATAACACATAAACACCTAAACGTTCGTGAATCGTCAGGCTTGGTCAAAAGAGTAACTAATCATCCAGATATAGATTTGAGGCTTTCTAGACTCAACATTAGGGTTTTTGCTTATCGTGTCGGAAACATATAGAGTTTAGGGTTTAAATTTGGTCGGAAATTTCCGGGTCGTTACTGTACCCACCCGTTAAAGAAATTTCGTCCTCGAAATTTAGTAGAGGTTGTCATAAATAACAATAGAAATGTTTTCATGACGAATAGAAGGTAATAACGGAGTTTTATCTTTATTGATAGATATAGATAAAAAATTTCGATCATGTGAAGCGTACGAGCGAAGCTATCACAAAAGAGTGTGAAATGAGTAATATGATATCATTTTAACTGATGACGTGGTTATGATTGATTTCCAGAATTCACGAGATTTAAAGAAAATCTTTTGTGATGAGATTTGGTTCTTCGGCGATTTAGGAAACAGGATCTCTTTTGATTTAATACGGCAAATTTGTTGTGATTTCTTTGTCGAATATTTCACTATAAATTTACCTCCTTCCCTTTCTTACTTCCCCCATCTTCTATTCTTTCTCTTTAGTTCCTGCTTTAAGACATTTGCTAATATGCTCCATCCCATTCTGATCCTTGTTATATTTCTAACTTTCATATCTTTCATTCTTCTTTTTCATCTATCACCAGAAGAATCTATTCTCTTTTATCCTTTCCTTGGAATTATAATGTTTTTAATTCTACCGTGCCTTTACGTTGCAATACGTATTGATATGCACGGTTTGTAGTTTCAGGGTTGTTGTTAGGTTTTATATCTTCCCTTATATTTCGATGTTCCTACTCCTATCCCTTAAAATCATTGTCATCCTCAGTTAATGCTCTCTCTTATTTGCTGTGGTTTATGTTCCTATTTCTATTCTGAGGTTTTGTCCCTTCGTTTCTTCTTCCCATCCTCGAGCCAAGCGAACAATGGTTCGAAATTCGTAGGTAGGAAATTTGGAATGAACCTAGCTATTGGTTTTAGAATGAAATTGTAATGGCACGATCTTGATTCGTTAAATTATTCAAATATTCCGGAAAAATAGAACTATCAAGGTGTTACGTTCTAATATGTTTGGAGACTTATTAGAATGTAAGAGCCGTGTAACATGGCACATGATGACGGTACTGTGAATCATCACATTCCATTAGAAACTTAACATGACTTACTGTAATATAATGAAGTTGATCAAGTTTCATTATATTATACTAATTCATGCATCAGTTTCCAACACTGCTTCAGAACATTCCTATTTTAAACTCGAAGGTTTCAGAATTTAGAAACTAACACAGTTTCTTTTATTTTATGATACAGATATTACGGAGAGGTGCATGATCGCAGATAGGAATAGTTGTGGAAATATTTTCAGAATTATAGAGAATATGTATAATGAAAATATGAAGATATCTTATAATATCTAAGATAAAATGATGATGAAGAATATCATCTTGAAAAGTTGAGAATAAGGAGTAGAGTTCTTACTAACGGTTTCAGCAGGCACTGGATCACTTGGATCTTTTGAAGACAAGTTCTGTTTTCATGATTTGTTCACGGTCTCCTTCATACTTTGCTCAATCCGTTTTCCAGTTCCAAACCTTCTCTTTTTCTCAGCTTTACCACCTTACTACATTTTTTGTCATCAAACTTTTGACTGTTAAAGTCGTTTATGGTTTTTGCTGCTTCATTAGCATTCCAAGAACTACTTCACAGTTCAGGATGTTTTTCAAAAACTTCATATTCGAAGTATGAGATTCTTAGGGATAAACGTGTTTGGTATAACTGGGAGAATTTCTACGAGATTTTCAAAATACAGATTTGCGGATTTCTCCAAAAAGATAATGAGTTGCTGGTATATCTGCTGATGATGTTAGGAAATATAAAAGGTTCTCCGATAACGACGGCAAAAGAACAAGGTATAAATTTCGAGATTTTAAGAAAAGTAGTCTTTCTAGGGAGTCGAAGTGGAGCTGTGACAAAATTTAGCTTCTTGGAAAGGAATTGTAAGGTTTTTTTTTTTTTGCTAATAAAGGATAAGGAATTCGACGCGAATACGTTTTAACTATATCCTTGGTTTCGAATGTTTTTCAGGTGCATAACTATATGCATAAATCTTTCTTTCGTAGACGAGGTGCGGCTGGTTCAACTTCTCGATCGAGGTGTCTTCAAAAATCACGAAAAGATTTTGAACACGAATTGTAATTGCTAAGATACGAATGAGGTTTAGGATAAAATCAAGTGGCAAACTTGAAGATTAGTTTAGTTTCATATGTTATAGTCAATATTTTAATTCATTTTACTTGTCCATAGTTAGCAGTCTGTTAGTCCGATTGTCCAATGGTTCATATATAAATTAGATATATATAATGTTTAAATTACTTAATACATATCGTGAACCGTGTACCGGTCTCGGTGTCGATCACAACTCAAAGTATATATATATTTTGGAATCAACTCCGACCCTGTATAGCCAACTCCCACCTTCACGTATAGAGTGTCTACGGTTGTTCCGAAATATATATATAGATGGGTCAATATGATAAGTCGAAACCTTGTATACGTGTCCCGTTATTTAAATGCGTAAATTAAATAAATATATATCATGACCCATGCACCGTGTTGTCTCAGAATTAATCCGACGTATTGCGTACATGTATCCCGACTTAAAAATGCATAAAAGTAAATAACAGAAATTAAATGACGATAAATAAAACTGCGAGAATGTAAATTGCGATAAATTAAATGTTAGCCGGGAACAGTTAGCTAGGAACAGTTAGCGTGGAATCTTAACCATATTTCAATTAATTAATCCGTTTGTTTCTAACAAATTTTATTATATCCAATGTTTTCTTCGTTATGCCACTTGTTGGATTCTGATAGGTAAAAATCCAAATATGAAATTTGAATGAAAATGGTTATTCTGAGGTGAGCGGATACGAATATCGGTGATTATAAGTAGGATAATAGATAATCGTTGAATCAGATTCAAAGAATGTACAGTGTAACTTATTAATGTGAATTTTAAATATTCCTCGGGTACTACCCACCCGTTAAAATATTTTCATCATTAACAGTTCGTACGAGAGAATTTTTAATTACATTCTTTATGAAAATATACTTGCATATATATTTTCATCGGATGTAATCATGGATTTAATGAGTCAATAAGATATTAAACTCATTTGATTTATCGTTAGCACCGGATTACATGTTCTCTAAAACATTAGAGATTACATGATTGCCATGTCGAACGAAGATATATGAGATAAAACGTAAAGCGAAGGTAATCGATATAGAACGATATGTCGAATGAAAATTTAGTAGATAGAACGATACGTAGAACGGTGACTATATTCAAGGTATAGTTTATGACGTTGAGGTTTACGACGCGGTTGTGACTGCTGCTGGTGTTTGTAACCGTCGCACCGTATTTTCCATAGCCATCACGCGAACGCGAAGTTTGTTAACTTATGCTTGTACACCGGAATGATTGGCGATTGAAGCGAGCGGATGTATAAAATTCGGAATATGAGATGGTATGTAATTATGATGAGATATCCGTAAAAAGGGGAAAAGAAATGGTTTCTCGAACAGGTTCATCGGTAAGTGTTTCAGGTTTATCGCCAAAAGGATAATTTAGTGGATGGAAAGGTTCCTTGATGTGAAATGATTTTCGGATGTCGTATGATATTCTAACTATATAGAATATTTATATATATTACCAAAGATTTCATAGACTTCAAAGGAATTTACGGCATATGTCAGGCAAATCTAGGATGCGCTATGATATGAATTTTTGTCTATACACTATCGATGCACTAAATACAGTAAGACGTGTCTAGACTAAAGAATGATAAGAAGGAAATTTTCTAAGGATGATAAGCAGATGATTTCCGACTAGAATGATAAGCAAAACTTTTGACAGGCTGACACAGTCAAAGTCCAGACTCACTAATGTATCCTAACAACTACCAGTTAGACACACTAATGGGTATCCTGGTTCGCTAAGACCAACGCTCTGATACCAACTGAAAGGATCCGAAACTAATCATCCGGACGATGTCCATATTGATTACAAATGAATTACAACAGTTGATAACATCGCGAGGTACTTGACCTCTATATGATACATTTTACAAACGTTGCATTTATTCTAAAAAGGCAATCTATCTTTACATCAAAAATTAATAAACTCGTCTAACATTTCACAATATCCAAAAGACCTATGTTTTCATTTACTTAATAATAGTATTTAATGATCTTCAATGACTCGAATGCAACGTGCTTGTATCATGACTTAAATGGTCCCGAGTAGTATCCTTAACATGAGCTAATGCACAGCGGAAGACTTAATTCATACCTGAGAATAACATGCTTTAAAACGTCAACATAAAGTTGGTGAGATATGTAGGTTTGATGCTAGCAGCGTTATAATAATCCATGGACCACAAGATTTCATATATAATCATTTTAATAAAAATATTCTAAGTGGTTGAGCACTTGGTAACCATACTTAACATTTAATCACGTCGCATATTCCCTTTATTATGAAATCTTACTACACCGTACCAAGTGTAGTCACAAAACGAAGTACTGTGCAACCGTTGAATACTGGTCGTCCAGTCCGGTTGGGGTTGTCAGGCCCGATAGATCTATCAACAGGATTCGCGTTTACAATACCGCTGTAAATAATAGTTACCAAGCTACAGGGAAGTATGCCAGTGGTACAACTCAACGTAGAATATATTTTTCAGTTACTTGTGTCCATAACGTAAAACATTTATAAAAACAGCGCATGTATTCTCATCCCAAAAATATTTAAAGTTCAAAAAGGGACTATATACTCACCTAATGTATTTTGTAGTAAAAATACATATAAAACCATTGATAACTTATAAGGTTGGCCTTCGATTCACGAACCTAATTAATTATATATTTATATATAGATTAATATCTATTCAACAATTAAAGTTAATTTATAGTGTACCACAATCCTAATGCTCGAGACTAATATGTAAAAGTTAACAGAAATTTATTTGACTCAAAATGATTTCCAAAATTTATACATAATTATTTATAGTTAAATATTATCATTTTATATTTTTAAATATTTTTTTTACAACATTTATTAGAATAATTAGAATATAACTTATAAAATTTATACTAAAAATGACATTTATAAATATTAATAATATTAACAAAATAATAAATTTATAGTTAATAATATTTTGATATTTTTATAATAAGTTAATAGTTTTTGATAAAAAAATTACTTATTTTAATAATCATAATATAATACTAATAGAAATAATAATAATATTTTTATTAAAAATACCAAAGATGGTAATTTTAGTGTTAAGAATAACAAATTGATAATTTAATAATAATAAAGATCATAATAATAATTTTACAATTTTTGATAAGAATATTAATTAAAATAATCACCATAATGATAGTATTTCGATAATAATAATAATAATAATCAAATAATTTTAAAGATGATTTTAATGACGTCGTAGTAAAATATTCATTTTTAATAATTTGTACAAAATTTCAATTGACTATAACTTCAATTCCGTCCGTCGAATCCATTCGACATCTAAATGAAAAGTTTATAGTTTTTCGCCACCTTTCCAAAAACATATATATCACATACCTTATTTTAACCGCAGGAGTAACTAATTCAGATTCTATCCTAATGTATATTTTGACAAAAATAAATAAATAAACAAGCTTAGTCCTAAATTCTCGAGCACTAGTCAGGGACACATTAAAGTAAATAAAAGTTAAGTTTTGAGTGCTCACGTATCAATATTGAGATTCAATATTGCAGGAAAGTATTTAGACGCAACGGAGATGATAAACACCAGTTTGATTTACGAACAAAACCCCCGATCCATACCCATAACTTTCATAATTATTACCCATAATCTCCTAAAGTTTGTCCCACTCATAAAACCGGTTTTGGGACACTTGGGCAGAACCCCGTCATAGTATTGTGTGAATATTTAATACTAATGACAACTCCTAATCGTAGGATTAACATTATAAATTTTAATCTTAATCCTTAATAATAATTATAATAAAATTGTTTGATTTTTAATATAAATAATTAAAATAGAAATATATATATACGGAGTATTATTAAAGAAAAGAAACAGATTTTTTTTTTTTAAAAATGAATCAGAAATCGAGTACGCAGTCAGCTTTTATAGACAGAAAGTGGACCCCATGCACCGCGACTCGCGGCCCTTTGTGGTCTTTACCACCGCGACTCGCGCCCCCGTACAGACAGCTGTCCCCCACTTCTTTTATGATCTGCCGACATCCGTTTTATATATATATTTATATTTAATTTAAATATTTAAATTATATAATTAATTAAATAATATATTTTATTTATATTAATGGTAAAAATATAATTTTTACAAAAATTACGTTTACTTTGTCACCTGTCTAATGTCCCGGTTCCGGTTTTCCAGATAAAGTTTCGTGTGTCAAGAAAAATAACACTTTGCGTTTCGTGAGTCGTACTTTTATCAAAATTACTAGGTTTAATTTATAAAAACAATCTTACTAAAAATGTAACGTGACCGTTTGAGTATTGTGGTCATTTACTTGTATAAATTAGAGTTTAATTATTTGTCAAAATATATTTTTAAATTGAAAACGTTTAATATTGTTTTGTAAAATACATATATATATATTTAGTGAACACGTTTTATTAAATATTTGTTTTTATAAAATCACGGACCGTTACATTTATCGTTTAACAAAAGGTTTCAAGATAAATTACGACTTTTAGAATAACGTTAAAACCTTTATTTTATTTAAACGACTCGTAAATATTTTGACAAAAACAGATTCAGACATTTGTAAAATCTTATAATCTTTTACTCTCATCGATAAATATAATATTTTAATATTGAAACCTATTATATCTAATACTTTGTTATCGTTAACTATAAATAAATATATAACACATAAACACCTAAACGTTCGTGAATCGTCAGGCTTGGTCAAAAGAGTAACTAATCATCCAGATATAGATTTGAGGCTTTCTAGACTCAACATTAGGGTTTTTGCTTATCGTGTCGGAAACATATAGAGTTTAGGGTTTAAATTTGGTCGGAAATTTCCGGGTCGTTACATTCTAATTTTGACAAATCAAAATCCAAGTCAAGATTTAACAGAAGACATCACTCTTAGAATTCCTACATCTATCAAAGTCATACTTTGAATTCAAAACTGTGACAGAACATCACTTTTATTCGTAACACTCAGAAATAGATGAAAATCATTTGAGATTCAGGAAGATTTCATCATTTGGATATTGACTATGACAATCTGCATTTAAAACCCTTCGAAATTCCGGAAAACACTACAAACACTGAAAAATTAAGATGATGATCCAACCGCACATTACCCGAAGTCTTGTATCTGAAAAGCTCTCGAAACTAAAGTCGTAGTTTAACACGTACCCGCGTCAAATCCTTTATCATTTATTAACAAAAAACAACATTTCGATTCCTTTTCAAAGCAGCCAATTTTGTCACAGCTTCAGCAAGTCAACTTCGACTTTTCAGTCGGACCAGTCTTATTATAACCCCGATAGATACGTTGCCCTTTCGTCATTGTTACTGGAGAATCTTTCATATTCCACCATATTACCACCAGCGTTTAATCATCTAAAACAAGATTCCTCTAAACCCACCTCGGATTGATAACCAGTGATTCAGATATTATAGCATTAAATGCAGAGGAAACATAAAAATGGTAGATGGTCTAAACGGCCAAAAGTTTGATGATAGAAGATAGTGAGTTGGTAAAGCTCAGAAAAAGAAAGGATTTGATACTGAAAAACGAATTGAGCAAAGTATGAAAGAAGCCGTAGACAAATCACAGAGACTAAATCTGCCTTCAAAGGATTCAAATGATTCAGTGCCTGCTGAAATTGTTAGCAAACACGTTACTCCTTATCCTAAACCTTCACAGACAGATATTCTTCATCATCATCTTACCTTAAATATTATAAGGTATCTTCGTATCTTCCATTATACATATTCTCCATATTTCTGGAAATATTATCACAACTATTCTTATATGAGATCATTTATCTCTCCGTAATATCTGCAACATAAAAGAAACTGTGTTAGTTTCTAAATTCTGAAAAATTCAAATATGAATGTTTTTGAAGTAGTGTTGGGAACTGATGCATGGGTTAGTATAATATAATCACACTTGATCAACGTCATTATATTACAGTAATTCATGCTAAGTTTCTAATGGACGTGATGATTCACAGAATATACCGTCATCATGTACCATTTACACGACTCTTACATTCTACTTAATCTCTAAACATATCAAGGAACTATTTCTTGATGATTCGGTCCTTTTCAGGGTATTCTGGTAATTTAACAAATCGGGATTTACCATTGCCCTTTCCTTCTTAGAACAATTACTATATTCCCTCTGAAATCCATACATACGAATTCCGGACCATTACGAGAGCTATTTAATCGCAAGAAGAAGAAACGAAAGGACAAAGCTCCGAAATAGAAATTCGGGGTATAAACCGCAGCAAATAGAAGAAAGCATTAACTATGGATGACGATGACTATAGAAGACAGAAGCAGGGACATCGAAATATAAGGGAAGGTGTAAAATCTAACAACAACCCGAAAATTACAACCCGTATATATCGATGCATATAGCAATGTAAAGACATGGGAGAACTAGAAACACTATAAACCCAAGAGTATAGTAGAAGTAAATAGATTCTTCTGGTGGCAGATTAAAAAGAAGAATGACAGATATGCAAGTTAAGAGGATATCAAGGATCAGGATGGGATGGAGCATATTAACGAATACTTTAAAGTAGAAATTGAGAAAGAAAGAATAGAAGGTGTGAGTTGTAAGGAAATGGAGAGGATGGATTTATAGAAAAATTTTCGACAGAGCAATCGAAGCAGATTATCGCGTTTAATCAAAGAAGATCTGAATCTCCTTAATTACCGAAGAATCAAATCTTAATATGAAGATTTTTCTAAATTCCTTAAATTCCGGAAATCAATCTTGACTATGACACCGGTTAAGTCAAACTTACTTTTATTCATTTTCACTCTTAAGTGATAGCTTCATTCGTGCTCTTCACAAAAACAAATCATTTTATCTATATTAATCAATGATGATAAAACCCTAATTATCAGTTCATATACGTCATGAAAACACTCTTACTGTTAGCCATGACAACCCCTATCAAATTTCGGGACGAAATTTCTTTTAACGGGTAGGTACTGTGATGACTTGGAGATTTCCGAACAAATTTAAACTTTAACCTTTATATATATCCGACACGATAAGCATATCTGTAATGATTGAGTCTCGAAAGTTTTGAAATTATATTCATTTAATTAAATACCCTTTGACCATGCCAAACGATTCACGAACAATTACGTGTAAATAAATATATATATATATATACATGTGTGCTTATTAGATTGACATATATTATAAAACATTGAACGGATTAGTTGATATGAATATAAGCTATGAGATCTATTTAATGAGGTTGGAAATGTTATCAAGGTATTGAATGAATAATACTTTATACGAACGTATTTGTTCGATGAGATTAAAAGATAATATCAAATGATTGAATTATCGGATACATTGAATTATGATCACGAGTCTCCGTCGTAAGGTCCACTATGATTTAAGAGACTATTACATTTTTAACGGTATTCGGAAATTTAGTGAAATGATGCGCATGCAAGAACGATAGTGTTCTTATCGAGGATTAGTCAAAGGTTGGTGGATGGTTGAATTTCATAACACTTGATTGATAACTTGCAACGTATATAGAACGTGATTATGTATATTAGATATATTAGTTAGGTAAAAGATAGTAACCCTTGTTCATTGATTCGATTTATAAATAGATATTTTAACTAGAGCCTTTGAGAAATTAAAGTAAAGGTTGGCGCATAAATAAGTTATATCAGATTAAGTTTTCGAGCATAACCATTAGGTGATATAACAATATCTTGTATTCACACGATTTTAATGTTATATATATATTGGTCGTTGAAATATAATTAATTTTGAAAAGTGAAATATTATATTATTGGATAAATATTTCAAACATATGTATTATGTATAAGTTTATAAATTTTAAATGTACATATATTTTATTTTTGTCATAAAACGTTTTGATTTAAACTAATAAGATTAAATATATATTTTGTTATATAACGAGACATCGATTTATAAAAAGAAATGACCAAAACACTCAAAAGATTAAGTTACACTTTGAGTGGGTTAGTTTTTAATTAGTTTAAGTCTAGTTAATAATAAAGGTACATGTCACAAAATGTTTAATTTAAAATAAAATATTTTGATAAACAACGAGTCACTGATTTATAAAAGTAAATGACCACAATGCTCAATTTTATAAGTTACATTTTTTTGTAAGGTAATTTATTGATGAGTAAGTCAAATTATTGATAAAGGTACATGTCGCGTAACGTAAAAGACTAATTTCCTAAACGTATGAAAGTGCGCACGAAAAACCGAAAGTGGTACATGAGTCGTGAGACCACGACCGTTTCATTTTTGTAAAAATTATATTTTTACCATGAGAGTAAATATAATATAATATTTAATTAATTCTAAAGATTTAATATATTATTTATTAAATAAATATATATAAGTATAACATAAAGTGTCGGTAAACAATTTTAGTGATCATGAGCTGTTTTTGGCTCCCATGCACTCGCATGGTTTTGCCACTCAAACCTCATGCACTCGCATTAGGTGGTTAGGTGGTGATGATTGCCGATAAAAATCGAATTCGGGGGTGTAATTCATTTCATCAAGTATTCATATTATTCCGTGTTATATTACTTTATATTATTTATTATATTATTATTATTATTAAGGTTAATATTATTATTATTATTATTATTATTATTATTAGTAGTAGTATTTTTATTAGTAATATACATAAAATATTACGACGAGGTCATGAGCGGGTCATTTCAAGACAAGTTTTATGAGTAGGATAGGGCTAAGGAAATTATGGGTTATGACTATGGAGGTGATGGGTATGGTTCATTGGTATGCCCGTGAGGTCAATTTGGTAGTTATCATCTCCGTTGCGTCTACGTACCTTTCCTGCAATATTGAACCTCAATATTGATACGTGAGTACTCCTAATTAAATTTTTACATACTAATAGTGTATACCTGACTAGTGCTCGAGAAAATAGGATTATGCATGCTTGTACATTTGATATTGCCCTTAGATAGGTTATGTTGAATCTTAAACGTTGTTATACTAGAGATGAGATAAGGTATCAGATATCCATGTCATTGGAAAGCTAGTGAAAAATTAATAACTTTTCCTTTAGATGTCAAAGGGATCTGATGGACGGATTAGAAATTATAGCCAATTGAAATTTTGTAAAAATGATTATTATTATCGTCGTTAATATCGTTGTTCTAATTTTTATCCAATTGTTAATATTATTATTATTATTATTATTATTATTATTATTATTATTATTATTATTATTATTATTATTATTATTATCATCAATAAAAGTATTATCATTAAGAATTGTTATTTTTATAGTTATTATCGTTAATGTTATAATTAGTATTATTATTATTATCACATAAAATAGTTATTAGTAATTATTAATATTATTATAATTAAAACTAATATTAGTAACACTTAATTATTATAAATATTATTATTATCATTAAAATGAACGTGATATAAAAGACGATTTAAAAACTATTAACAAACTGATCAGGAAATAATGAGTATGAGTATCATGATAAAAATTAAATACTGTGAGATAATGAATTACATAAAATTATCGTTCTTATTATTTTTAACATTACTAGTATTACTAAAAATATCGTTAGCATTAAAACTATCTTTTTTATCAAAAATTATCATTTTAATAGAAATGTCATTATTACTATAAAATAATATTATTACTATCATTTTTAAATAAAAAACTATTACTTTAAAGTAATCATAAAAAGTATCGTAAATATTAAAGATATCTTAAATTGAATTATTATTTTACCATATTATTATTTGATTTCTATTAATAAAATAATAATTATTATTACAAAATAATATTACTTTTAATTATTATTATTATCAATGCTATTTAATCAAATAAAAATGTAATACGAATATTATAATTACCCCAATAGAATCTATCACAATATTTTTAATATTAAATGAACTTTATAAATTTAATACTTAAGATATATAAAAGTATACCTTAATATAAAATTGCATTTATTAATAAATGAATTATATTATTTACTCTATTAAATCTTTTAAAAATATTTTAAATATAAAACGACGATATTTAAAATTATATAGTAATCATTTTTTAAATTTTGGAAATCATTTTGAGTCAAACTAAATTTTATCGACCTTTGCATATTAGACTCGAGCATTAGGATTGTGGTATACTATGACACAACCTAAATTGTTAGACAAATATTGACCAACATATATATATATATATATATATATATATATATATATATATATATATATATATATATATATATATATATATATATATATATATATATATATATATATATATATATATATAATTAATATAGGTGCGTGAATCCAAGGCCAACCTTACACTTGTTCAATGATGTTATATGTCTTTTTACTACAAAATACAGTATGGTGAGTTTCATTTGCCTTTTTACCCTTTATATTTTTGGGCTGAGAATACATGCGCAACTTTTATAACTGCTTTACGAAATAGACACAAGTATGTGAAACTACTTTCTATGGTTGAATGATCGAATTTGGATATACCCCTTTTAGCTTGGTAGCCTAAGAATTAGGGAACGTACACCCTAATTGACGTGAATCCTAAAGATAGATCTATCGGGCCTAACGAGCCCCATCCAAAGTACCGGATGTTTTAGTACTTCGATTTTAATCAGGTCCGAGGTAGTTCCGAAATGATTAGGGATATTCTATATGCATCTAGTTAATGTCGGTTACCAGGTGTTCACCATATGAATGATTTTTATTTCTGCCGTTTGCGAATGCCGGATTTTGAGATAGTTGTTATGAAAAATGAAATCTTGTGGTCTATTAAAATGATGAAAATCAAATGATTACTAAACTGATGAACTCACCAACCTTTTGGTTGACACTTTAAAGCATGTTTATTCTCAGGTTTGAAAGAAGTCTTCCGCTGTGCATTTGCTCATTTTAAAGATATTTCTTTGAGTCATTCATGACATATTTCAAAAGACGTTGCATTCCAGTCGTGAAGTTTATTAGAGATTATTATTAAGTAAATGACAGATTAGGTCATTTATAGTTTGGATATTATGAAATGGTATGCATACCTGTCAACTTTCGATGTAAATGAAAGTTTGTCTTTTAAAACGAATGCAATGTTTGTAAAATGTATCATATAGAGGTCAAATACCTCGCGATGTAATCATATGTTATTGTATTTGTCCTTATGGATTGGGACGGGTCGTCTCACCAACCGAGTCGCTCAATTGGATGAGCCGTCTGAACGTGTATGCCTGTAGTCAGACTGCACGGGCGTCGGGGGTAAGGGGCGTTGCTGTCTATTCAGAATCTTCAAGCCTAACGCATTTCCCAGTGACATGTCTTATGACAGGGGCGTTTAGGACTAGTGTAATGAATACAAGGCCTCTGCCTATTCATGAGCCAGCATTCCACAATCTCGGCAGAATAACTGATGAAGTCATAGTATGCACTTACTTTAACCTTATCTGAATTACAAATTTTATTGCATTTACTTTATCTATCTTATCAACTAGAAAATCCCAAAAACAAATATTTACTACTCCCTAACTATCTTAGGTAGAATATAGGTTCGATGCTACTGATATCTCAAAAATACGGCCCTAGGTCATACTTCCCTTACTTATAAGGAGTAGTAAGATTTAGGCCCCGCTAAATATAAATTTAAAACAAGTACCCTCTCCCACGAGTGGCTGATTCTGGCGAGCTGCGGCCTGACGACACCGTGCAAATAAAACCGTCCGTTTCGGCCACATCAAAGCCAATCAAATCTTAAACCATTGTCACACAGGACCAACAGGAGGGCATTATGGGCCTCAACTCACAGCAAGAAAAGTCTACGATGCTGGATTCTATTGGCCTACAATTTTCAAAGACGCACACCTTCTTTGCAAATCCTGTGATGAATGTCAAAGGGCCGGAAAAATAAGTCAACAAGATGAAATGCCGCAAAATGTCATTCAAGTATGTGAAGTATTTGACATTTGGGGTATTGATTTTATGGGTCCATTTCCAAAATCTCATAATAATCGCTACATTCTCGTTGCCATTGATTATGTATCTAAATGGGCGAAAGCACAAGCTCTCCCAACTAACGATGCACGAGTTGTAGTCAACTTTTTAAAACGTCTTTTTGCAAGGTTTGGAGCACCGAAAGCTTTAATAAGTGATCGGGGTACTCATTTTTGTAATAATCAACTTGAGAAAGTTCTCAAACGTTATGGAGTAACTCATAAAATCTCAACCGCTTATCATCCACAAACAAGTGGACAAGTTGAAAATACCAACCGAGCTTTAAAACGAATTTTAGAGAAAACCGTAGGATCAAATCCGAAGGAATGGTCCATAAAATTGGAGGATGCACTCTGGGCTTTTAGAACAGCCTACAAAACTCCGATTGGTACCACACCTTTTAAACTCGTTTACGAAAAAGCATGTCACCTTCCAGTAGAAATTGAACACAAAGCATTTTGGGCTTTGAAGACATGTAATCTTGATTTACATGAAGCCGGACGTTTACGATTAAGTCAACTAAACGAATTAGAAGAATTAAGGAATGAAGCTTATGAAAATTCGTTAATCTATAAAGAAAGAACGAAGAGATGGCATGATAAAAGAATCAGAAGTTCAAAAGATTTTAAAGAAGGAGACCGAGTTCTTCTTTTCAATTCACGATTCAAGCTATTTCCTGGAAAATTGAAATCAAGATGGTCTGGACCATTTATAGTCAAAAGAATTTTCCCATACTGAACAATAGAATTAATAGATTCAAATGGGATTGAATTTAAAGTTAATGGTCACAGAGTTAAACATTACATACATGGTCCTAAGGAAGTTGAGAATGAAGTTAGTCATAATTTCATCACCAAAGAAAACCCTCAAAATGAAAACATAAATATGTTATCAACAACATATGAAAAACAAAAATCTGAAGAAGGGGAAGCTTCAAACTGGAGTGATGAAGAAGAATTTCTATACAAACCACCCATTCTAAGAAATAAAGAAAAATGTGAACAAAAAGTGGAAGAGCCAAGAAAAGATCACCCGAATAAGGTTAACAAACCAACAGTACCTACTAAAGTGGGAGATCCAGGTGAATTTATCATTTTTTGTTTACTTAATGATGGTGCTATGTATAATGGACTCGCAGATTTAGGAGCAAGTGCAAATGTTATGCCGCTTTCCTTACACAAAAGATTAGGTGTGGGTAAATTAAAACCAACCAAAATAAGTGTTCAATTATTCGACCAAACTATTAAACACCCGGTTGGAATAGCAAACAATTTACTTGTTAAAGTGGGAAGTTTGACCTTTGTTGCAAACTTCATAGTTATTAATATGGAGGAAGACCTCAATATTCCTCTAATTTTAGGTCGCCCATTTTTAGCAACCACCGACGCGTTCATTGATGTAAGAAACGGTAGAATAACACTTAGGGATGGTGATAAATCAGTCACCTTTGTGAACAAAAAGTTTAGACCTCCACCAACCAAAACTGTTGAACCAATAAAAATGCCTAAGTGTGGGGAAGATGAAGAAACACCTATTGAGGAACCGATAACAAAGAACCCCGATGATGATACAAAATTAGATAAACCCATTTTTAATAGTGCAACGAAGAAACTTTATAAACGGATTCAAGATGCTAGAAATAAGGGGAATTTTAAGTTATGTAACCGATTAATATCCAATTCATCGCCTGAAGAAAAAGCGATGTTAGTTGAATATGTGAATGCATCGGAGGAAATCACCAACTGGCTTAGAACAAAAGTCAGTGATAGGCAAGTTGTTGATAGTCCAATTGAAGATAATGAAGTTAATCACAATTTCAATACCACAGCTAATTAAGTATGGGGAGAATTAAGTCTTTTTAAGGATAATATGAATTTCTGTTAGAGTTAGATTGTCTGTTTTCGTTCTCGAAAATGGAACCCGATTGGTCTTTCCCTAGCAGACCCTAAAGAACTAGTCTTCTCCCCCCATTCTGAATTTTTTATTTCTTTTAGGTTTTACAAGATGAAGAATTCCTTTGATCTAAACCATGGTCTACTACTACACGCTATGATTACTAAACGTAATAATGACGTACTCCCGAGTGAACTGGTATGCTTAATAAGAGGCAAAATGGACATAGAAAGAAAAGAACTCAGGAACAATCATAATAAAATGCATTTTGGTAGAGGAAAATCAAAATCCGCAGCAAAAAGAAGAGGATGACACCTTGAAAAATGTTACAAATGCGGAAAATGGTCACATGAAGGGAAATGTTCAAACAATCAGACACATTCCAATACCGAGTTCGTTACTTTATGCAGAGAAGGACCGTACGTATGTCTAGACGAAAACTTATTAAACGCTCGCGGATACGCTTATGTAGCTATGGAGAACCAAATCGAAAGACTCTCCTATGAGTCAGCTAAAGCAGGTCACTGAGAATTCCATCTAGCAGGTAAGTATGTACAGTTTTTATTTTTATTTTTACTGCTTTTAACCTTTTGAAAATAAACGTTGAATCGTTCGCTATAAAGTATTAAATTGATATTTAATAAAATTAGGCATAAGCCGAAATTATTGATATCATACAAAAATTTAATGCATCACCGCGAAATTTACCTTTTATTCATAAGGTATAAATATCTTTAATCAATCAAACCAAAATATTTCAAAAATTCATCATGAGTAAAACTAGGTTAGGGAACCAAAATTACTTTACCCAAAAGAGGGGCGTATATTTTTGATAATATTTGATTGATTAAAGTGGGATAAAAGACCAAAAAGATTTTTAATTTTATTTTCACCTTGTTTTTAAAATTAATATATAAACATTAAATTAATATTATAAATGTTTTTATATAAATATCTTTAAGTTTTTAAATATTTTATAAAGTGATATTGAATATAAGTTTATAAAATTAATGATATAATACATTTTTAATCTTTTAATATGAATTTTTAATTTTATGTATTTAAGTTTGTGTGAATTTAAAAACAAAAATTTACTTTATTTCATTAAGTTAAAAATATGAGATTTAAAATTCGTCGTGAGTTGAAAACTAGGACGTTGAGCCGAAATTGCTTTACCCAAGGGCGGGACGAGAATTTATTATCATTATTTTTAATCTTATTCGATTTAAGGTATGTCAAAAACATAAAAAAAAAAACCTGAAAATCTTTACTTTTAAAACCGCGCTTCAAAAAGACAAATTTTAAAATTTTGTCGAGGGACGGACTAGGGCATCGTTCCGAAATGCCCTCATCCTAAAAAGAAACAAAATTTTTAAAATTTAAATTAATTTTATGTTTTAAGTAGTATAAGATTTTTATATATAAAAAAAAACAGCGCGACTCGCGGAGCTTTTAAGGGAGTATGACCGCAACTCGCGGAGCTTTTTAAAACCAGAAAAAAAATAAAAGGGATCGACTGATCAGACAGTCCCCAACATAACACACAAACACCCATATTTACAGCGAAAATACCCGAAAAATACCCAAAAACTCATCTCAAAATCGCATTTTAACACCGTTTTTCATCAAATCTTTCACTAAAAACATGTTGAGAAGGATGTTTTCAAAGAATTACTTAAGGAAACAGGTAAATTTCTACATCAAAACACCCATTAAATCCGAATTATTTTAGTGTTCTTGAGCTATTTTTCTTAATTTGATTTTTGTTAATTTTTATTGTATTTAGTGTTAAATTGCTTGTGTATTATGCTTGTATAACCTAGATTGATGCTATTTAACATGATTAGAAGCCTTAAACTTCAAATTTTTAAGAATCTAGGGTTTGTGTTCTTGAGCAATTTGGGGCTTTTTGATATAAACAAGTTATGGCCGATTTTTGTCATGAATTATTGCTAAATTGAGTAGTGTAACATGTTTAGGTAGCTAAATGATCCAAACTTTGAGCCTAAACATGATTTTTCAGAATTAAAGTGGACTTTTTAAGTCTAAAATTCATGAACTTGATTAATTTGATGTAAATGTCATTTGAGACTTGTTTAATTACTAGTAATGATTATTTTGACATGTTATTTGAGTTGAATGCTTATAAACTTGGTGAACATTTTCGTATATACCTATTTGAAAAAATGTAGATTTGATAAAAATATGAAAATGAGCATGAGTTTGATATGAATTGAACATGTCATTGTAGTTGTTTCAAGTTATTATTTTGCTAACACTAATGCATATTTGGATGCACAATTTTTGTATTTAATGTGTTTTGCAGAATGAAAGGGGTGAATCTTCATCCCAAGCTCGCTTTGCTCCTCCTGAAAATGCAAATCAACAGGATATTGATAGAATGTACAAACAAGATACACCTCATCCGATTATAACATTTTCAGATTTGCACGTGGAACGATTGCACCCAAACTTAAGATTGGACAGACATTGGATAGATTATCCAAAATACCAAAGAGCCTTACACACTCTTCATTCAAAGGCTGTTGAAGTACCTAGGGTTATAGATTGGGAACCGTTAGAAGCCGTAGGATTGGCCGAACGGATTAAAGAATTACTTACGCAAAGGTATGGTAATTCCACTTTTGATGACTGGGTACGATTATTTAGCACACGTAGGTTTGTATATAAAGTTTGGTGTGAAGAATTATTATGTAGTATAGAAATAAATGATCGGGTAGCTACTTTGACCGATTCGACTTTTATTAGATTTTTGTTAGGAGGTTCGATGCGTTGCATGTCTCTACTAGACATGGCTCGGGCTTTATGTATATATACGCCCGAGGAGCTCGCATCTGCTGATTGTCAAGGGTTGATATTGAATGGTAGGAGAATAGATGAAAATTTTGATATGCATGAGGTATGGAGTCAAATGACTAGCCATCACCGGTTTAAAGGGGGAGATTACTCTTATACGGATACAGATAGAGCCGAGTTAAGAGTAATTTACAGATTTTTAGCTAATTCGATTACACAGAGGGGTAAAAACAAGGAAAAGGTAAATGAGCAAGATTTATTTTACCATATGTGTATTCGAGACCCACAAAGCGCTGTAAGTATACCTTATTGTGTGGGTTATTATTTATCAGCTATAGTTAGGGGTTTGAGACCGAACAGTATAATAGGAGGTGGTATATTTGTTACATTGATTGCTGAGTATCTCAATGTGGATATAAGTCGGGGGGGGGGGGGATTATTAGAAGAAGAACCAGAACCCCGCGATACGATTGGTTTAAATGTTTATCATGGTGCTAAGGTCTTGAAAAGGCGAAATAACAGGGCAGTACCATATGTTGGGAGACATCTACAGGTTGAGAGAGGTCAACAGCAAGGTAATGTGGGAGGAGGAAATGAAAATCAAATGTTGCAAATGTTTATAGCTTCACAAGAATATGAAAATATCGAGCATTTGAAGATTGGCAAGAACATCAAAACCACATCAATGCTTATTGCCAATATGCAGGTATACACTATTTTCCTACTCCGAAGCCTGTATTTCCTCCCTGGTCTATAGAGATACAACCACCGTATCCTACTTATAACCCAGCTGAAGCATTTCTTAACACATACGGTTATGCATGGAACCCATTTTGGTATCAAAATCAACCCCAGTCTCCTTAGTTTTATTTATTTTATTTTTTTTGTAATGTTACTACATTTAACATTTATGTTTGTATTGTAATAGTTTTTATAATTTTATAACTTTTATTATTAGATTTTAATAATTTTTGAATGTGGGGTGATATACCCAACTTCAAAAATATGTATATATATGTTTGCAGTTTATCTTATGTACACAACAGGGTAAAACAACGCGTTTTCAAAGACTGGCATTAAGTTCAGCAAAAGCAACTAATTTTGACGACAAGATGCAAAATATATGTGAAATAACAACAAGATAGAATGAACAAATGATGTGCACCATTTATCATTCAACACAAAGAACAATATGTTTGGAAACTTTGGTAAAATTTAATCATTTTTCTATGCTAATCACCCTCAATAATTTAAATTGTTTTTGATTTCTTGCAAATGAGGGCATTGCAAGATCTTAAGTGTGGGAAGGGGTTAAATTCTTTCGGATTTTAAAATTTTTTTTGATTTAAACACTTGGTTACCATTAAAAATACTAGTAACGCAGTAGTTGTATTAGAATCTAGTACTCTCTGATAACAAAGAACAGCCCTAGTCTTATATACTGACTACCCACTTCTAGTAAAAATTTTCAAAATTTTCAACTAAATGAATTCAAAATCATGTTTATACATATTTATGATCGATGAAAACTAGGTGTTAATACCGAAATTGTCGTTACCTCGGAAAGGACATAAATTGAGAAACAACCCAAAACGTTAGAATTCATTTAAAATGGAATAGAAGAAAATAAAAAGGCAAAGAAAGGATAATAAAAGCCAAGTGTGGGAAAACTTTACCAAGTTATTCAAAACATATATCACATTTTTTTGTACAAATAACTGAAAAAACTTTTGTTTTGGAAGATAATTAACTATTTTACCCAATGAAAGAAAAGAAGAGATGGATCTACACGATGAATCAATTCCATCAATTAAAGGAAGTAAAGTCTTCCGAAAAAGACACGCGCTTCTTGATTTAGGTCAAGAAGTTGTCGTCCAGACCAGGTGTAGGTTGACGAAAAATCTAGAAAAATCATCTCTAAAATCAGGAGGAAATCCACGGACCTCAGCATCAAACAGGGTCGCCAAGTGGTCAAATTTATCCTAACAATGAGAAGGATTTATCTCGTACAATGGGGGGGCACCGTGCAAATTAGCTTGATAAGACTAATGAATCAGATCCCCAGAAAAAGGATAATCTCCTTAAAGATTAAAAATCAGCTTTTAAGACTGATATTACTCAATCCTTGAGATTGACCTTAAAGATTGAGAATTCAAACTCATGGAATTCGATGATATCTAAACTCGAGCTTGAACGAGAAAATATTTTGAACAAAATTATAAACCATTTGTTTTCTGAAAACCCATTTTCAATGCGTTCATTACCATTGAACGTAAAATCCTAGGAATTCACCTGGAATTCATTAGGTCACCTGAACCAAATCGGGTGTCAACCGTAAGAACGGTTGTTGCATAGCATGGTCGGAGATAGGACCTTGTGCCAGACCGAAAAATTATAGGATGATCTTTACTATTGCTCATACCAAGGATAGTACTAGCATCCGACACGTTAAAAGACCATAATCATCTGCATGTCACGGGACATTGCCTTAACAGTTTCTTGTTCATCGCTTTCCTTTACAACCGGACGGTAGTTTACCGAAAGGTAATATACGGAACAAGTAAACTGGATATGTGCTTTCCGATACAGGGATAGCAGTGGATTACACGAACCTAAAAGTTTTTAGCCAAAATATTGTTCCACAAATATATTTTGCAACACCGATGGTAGATCAAATCAGAAAACTTGTCTAGGTAAAATCTAGCATGAATTTTCAAAAGATCAAATGTTTTCATAAAGATCCAATTTCCTTAAGGATCTAAATTTTTATAGTCATGTGGGACTGTAAATCGCCTTTCAAATGCGCACTTTGCTTTGGAAACCGAAAGTAAATCGGCTATTTGATTGAAAGTGTCGTTGACCTAAACCCGAGGCAACTGTGGATGACACACCCACCTTTAACCATATCGTTACTATCATTGTTCATACCGCCGTATTGAATTCACTGATGTACAAAGTGTGAAGAATAAAGAAGTGATTCAAGTATTTTTATTTCTAGACTATATTGCTTGAGGACAAGCAACGCTTAAGTGTGGGAATATTGATAATGCTAAAAATGAACATATATTTTATAGCATTATTCCTCAAGAAAGACAAGATTTCAGTTGCAATTGTTCTATTTACAAGGGATATTTGTTTAAAATATTAAAAGGTGAAGACAAAAGACAGATTCGACAAATTGAAGACGGAAAGGTCCAAAAAGCTAAAAAGTACAAGCTACAATCAAAAAGGTTCAAATTAATGATGAAGAACGTCTAAAAATGACAAGATTACAAGTTACAAACCGCAAAGTACACGATATAAAATTGTACGCAAGGACGTTCGAAAATCCGGAACCGGGACATGAGTCAACTCTCAACGCACGACGCAACGGGCCGAAAATTACAAATTAATTATGTATATAAATATAATATAATATATAATTAATTATATAAATTATATATTTATATTATATTTATATTTAAAAATTATGTCGGCAAGTAAGAGTCCAAGGATGAGCTGTAATTCCTTTCTCCGCGACTCGCGGCAAATGATGAAGAAAACCTCCGCAACTCGCGGAGGTCCCTGGGACCAAGACGTCTATAAAAGCCAGCGAAGTTTGATCGTTTTAGATATCCTAAAAAAAAATCTAATCTATCTCTCTATCGTAATATTAATATAAATATAATAATAATAATTTTAATTTTAATTCTAAATTATAATAATAATAAGATTATGATAGAGAATATTTTGAGTGTATAAGTCGAAATTCTGTCCGTGTAATAATACTCTATTATTAATCATTGTAAGTTATGTTTATATTATTTTCATTAATGTCTAGTAGCTAAGCCGTTATTATGCTTATTTAATACCGAAGTAATCATGATGTTGGACTAAAAATACTAAAAATGGGGTAATTGGACTTTGGACCATAATTGGGGTTTGGACAAAAGAACGACACTTGTGGAAATTAGACTATGGGCTAAATGGGCTTTATATTTAATTAACGATACCTCGTTAATTTTCTATAAAGGTTATGATTTTATGTATCTATAAATATCCATATATGCTTAATCGGACACGGTGGGCGGGATATTTATAAGTACAAATTATTGTTCATTTGACCGGACACGTGGATGGATTAATAGTCACTGGACTCATTAAAACAGGGGTGGATTACATTCAAGGGTAATTGGTGTAATTGTTAACAAAGTATTAAAACCTTGAAATACACGCAGTCAATAACCTGGTGTATTCATTAAACAAAGTATTAAGACCTTGTTACAGTTCGAGTCCCCAATTAGTTGGAATATTTGACTTCGGACATAAGGACAATTTGACGAAGAACCTCGCACTTATAATTATGACCGTTGGACCATTATGGACAAAACCGTATGGACACATTAAATAATTCAGGACAAAGAACAATTAACCCATCGGACTAAACTAAAATCAAAAAGCCAAACATCATGATTACGGAAGTTTAAATAAGCATAATTCCTTTATTTTCATATTTAATTGCACTTTTAATTATCACACTTTAATTTCTGTCATTTTAATTATCATTTATTACTTTACGCTTTAAATTAAGTTGTATTTATTTTTAATATTTTGCATTAGGTTTTAACTGTTATTTAAGTTTTAAAAATCGACAAACCGGTCATTAAACGGTAAAACCCCCCTTTTATAATAATAATACTACTTATAATTATTTTATATAAAAACTTAATAATATTGTGTGCGTTAAACTTCTCGAGCTTTCCCTGTGGAACGAACCGGACTTACTAAAAACTATACTATAATACGATTAGGTACACTGCCTATAAGTGTTGTAGCATGGTTTAAGTATATCCACTCGATAAATAAATAAATAACTTGTGTAAAATGTAGCATATTTAATAGTATTTTGGAACAAAATTAATACTATTTCTAGCTTGATTAGTTGCCGTATCACCCAACCCTTTCGTATAACAGCAGTACGAGGATAGTTAATCTACAAGCAAATATGCCCCGTATTATTATATTAAATGTGTCATAACCCGTCCTTAACCATAAGAACGAGTTAGATAACGTATGATTTCATTGCGAGGTATTGACCTCTATATGCGACATTTTTAAAAGAACAAATGCATTTATTTTACATTACAAACCATAACTCTTATTTTAATACAAGCTTTAGACAATAAAAAGATGATTATCGTTTAGCGATAATCTTATACTTACAAACTTTACATGTGATGATAACAATACGATTTCTAGCATATTTTACAATACAACTCCTCGGATATGCAGTTTTGTTTTTGACACAAATATGCGTACGCAAGATCTTGCTTAAATTCAACATGTTGCAGCGGAAGCTTTTAGTTATCACCTGAGAATAGACATGTTTAAAACGTCAACATAAAGTTGGTGAGATATAGGTTTAATGCCAGCAGCGATATAAATATAGACCACAAGATTTCATATGTAAACATTTTAATAAAAATATTCTAAGTGGTTAAGCACTTGGTAACCATACTTAACATTTAATCACGTCGCATATTCCCTTTATTATGAAATCTTACTACACCGTACCAAGTGTAGTCACGAAACGAAGTACTGTGCAACCGTTGAATACTGGTCGTCCAGTCCGGTTGGGGTTGTCAGGCCCGATAGATCTATCAACAGGATTCGCGTTTACAATACCGCTGTAAATAATAGTTACCAAGCTACAGGGAAGTATGCCAGTGGTACAACTCAACGTAGAATATATTTTTCAGTTACTTGTGTCCATAACGTAAAACATAAAATACATGTATTCTCATCCCGAAATACTTAGAGTTTAAAAGTGGGACTATATACTCACTTTTGTCTTGAAGATATGTAATTTCAACTTGGTCTCCGATTGATATCACGAACCTATCCATATATAATATATCAATACCTTTTCTTTTTAAACAATCGTCACATATATATACATATAATACTTTTAATACTTTTAATAATTCCTTAGTCCGTAGTTAGCAGTCCGATGTTAGTAATTCAATTTTAATGGTTCATATTTAGGTGTTTAATAAATAAATAAAACCCCCATCGAAATAAATAAAACCCCATCGTATTTGTATTGGTCGGGATTAATCTTGACCCACGGTACCGGTGTTGTCAAATGACGTGTTGCGTACATAAAGTACCGGTGTTGTCAAATGACGTGTTGCGTACAATCATGGGATCTTATGATTAATCTTCTCGTATTGTTTACGGGTGATCCTGAAATATATAAAATTAAATTATGAGTACATATATATAAAATATCATGTTATTTTAAAAAGATGTGATTTATTTAATTTTTCTCCAATTATCTTCGTGGCTAAACTAGTTTTGGATATCCGATTTTGTTTTGGTCATAGTTTCTTCGTTACAACTCCGTTTTCGATGGTTCAACTTGCCACTTCCTTGGATCGAGTCCTTCTTTAAGAATATGAACTGTAAATACCTTAGTTTGTATTCGAAATCACAGGTCATAGGTCAAACTTTGGTGAAACTTATGAAGTTGATCATTTTCCCTTATGCAAACAACATTAATTGATTATTTTTCTAAAAATACTTATACTTTGAGTTAAATCATGAAATTTTTATGTGTTAATATATTCATAGTAAATATCAATTTTTCCAGAAAATAAGTCTCCAATTCAAAGTTCAAGATAGTTTTTAATTATCCAACCCAAAACAGCCCCCGATTACACTTCGACGTCGTAAAATCAGTTTTTAAGGTGTTCTTTGAAAAACCAAGTTATACCTTGTTAAATTAACATATCTTTATGATATATTACAGGTCTTGAAGTATTTTAAAAGTTAAGTTAGAAGGATCTATTTAGTTTGCAAACAAGTTTGAAAATATTCAAACTATGTTCTTGTTGTTTAAAATTTTATACCATAAAATAAGATAGCTATATATATATGAATCGAATAAGGTTATGAACAAAGTTACTACCTTAAGTTACTTGGACAAGATTGCTGTAAAATAGGAGTAAAAACCTAGAACCAAAAGAGTGGTAGAGTTGGATGAAAGATTGGAAGTAAACTTGTGTTCTTGGAAGGATTCTTGAAGTGTTTTTGTAAGGGTTTTCTTATGGTGATTAAGTGATGTTTTTGAAGCTAGATCTTCATGATTGTGAGCTGAGATGGTTAAGGTGTTTAAGGCTCATAAGTGTGTGTGTATTTAGCTAGAAAATTGAAGTAAAAATGAATCAAAGTGATGATCCCCCCATGGTACTTAAAAACGTGAATCAAAGGAAACAAGGACAAGATTTTAGGTTGTTCTTTTGTGCAATTTGTCATACTTGCTTCCAAATTCAATTACCTTATACCTAGGGCATGAACAAGGACTGGTTGGTGGTGATTTGATATGTATATACCAATAGTAAATACGTATAGAAGCTAGGTATGATACGGGTACATATACCGTAGATATACGTATAGAAATCTTGTGAAAAATGGAATGAGAATTCAAATATAGCTATGTTTTGTGAATATACTTATATTGTTTTATGTATTTAAATCCTTAAAAAGTGATTAAATATATTACTTATACGATATATGTATAAACATTATAGGTCATAAGTATTTATGTCAAATAACGTTACGTATGGTTATTGTTTTGAAAAACTTAAGTTAGTAGTTTCAAAATATACTTATAACTTATTGTTATTAATACAAAATGAGATATTAAAACATTCTTAAATCATGTTAAATATGTATATATACATATATATACACAAACGTATAATTATCATATGTTATATAGTTCGTGATATCATCGGTCAAACTAGACGGTCAAACGTTGTGTAAAACTCTTTTCAAAAACATAAGTCTCAACAATTTGGATTGCTTATCATGTTGGTAAGGTTTAATTTATGTAAATATTAATCTTATAAGTATAAATTGATCGAAAAAGTTCGGGTCATTACACTACCTACCCGTTAAATAAATTTCGTCCCGAAATTTTAAAATTGTACCTATTTTGCGTCATCGGAAAACAGATGTGGGTACTTTTGTTTCATTTGATCCTCTCGTTCCCAAGTAAACTCGGGACCTCTTCGAGCATTCCAACGAACCTTAACGATCGGTATGTTGCTCTGCTTGAGCCGTTTAACTTCACGATCCATGATTTCGATTGGTTCTTCGATGAATTGTAGTTTCTCGTCGACATGGATTTCTTCAAGAGGAATGGTGAGGTCTTCCTTTGCAAGACACTTTTTAAGGTTTGAGACGTGAAAGGTATTATGTACTCCAGCGAGTCGTTGCGGTAACTCGAGTCGATAAGCTACCGGTCCAATGCGTTCGATAATCTTGAACGGGCCTACGTACCTTGGGTTCAGTTTACCCCTTTTTCCGAAACGTATTACACCTTTCCATGGTGACACCTTTAACATAACCATGTCCCCGATCTGAAACTCTAATGGTTTCCTTCGGACATCGGCGTAACTCTTTTAGCGACTACGGGCTGTTTTCAATCTCTCCTTGATTTGTACTATCTTCTCAGTCGTTTCGTGTATGATCTCGGGACCAGTTAATTGTCGATCTCCTACTTCATTCCAAGAGATAGGAGATCTACACTTCCTTCCATACAGTGCTTCGAATGGTGCAGCTTTAATGCTCGCATGATAACTATTATTATACGAGAATTCTGCTAACGGTAAATACTTATCCCATCCGTTTCCAAAATCGATCACACATGCCCTGAACATGTCTTCAAGAGTCTGGATTGTTCTTTCACTCTGCCCGTCAGTTTGCGGATGATATGCGGTGCTCATATCCAAACGAGTTCCTAGGGCCTCTTGTAATGATTGCCAGAACTTTGATGTAAATCTACTATCACGATCGGATATAATGGAAATAGGTATTCCATGCCTTGAAACAATTTCCTTCATATACAATCGTAATAGTTTCTCCATTCTATCCGTTTCCTTTATAGGCAAGAAATGTGCAGACTTGGTGAGACGATCAACAATCACCCAAATGGTGTCGTATCCCCAGGCAGTCTTTGGTAACTTCGTGATGAAATCCATGGTAATACCATCCCATTTCCATTCTGGGATTTCTGGTTGTTGAAGTAACCCTGACGGCTTCTGGTGTTCTGCTTTGACCTTGGAACAAGTTAATCATTCCCCAACATATGTTGCAACGTATGTCTTTAAGTTAGGCCACCAATAATGTGTCTTAAGATCTTGATACATCTTTCCAACTCCAGGATGTATCGAGTATCTTGTCTTATGTGCCTCATTCAATATCAACTTCCTTAATCCACCCAACTTTGGTACCCAAATACGATTTGCAAAATATCGAATTCCGTCTTCCCGTATAACGAGTTGCTTCTCATACTTCTTCATTATTTCATTTCCTATATTTTCTTTAGTAAGTGCTTCTTGTTGAACTTCTTTGATTTGTGAGTTGAGATTCATGCGAATTTTTATGTTCATCGCTCGTACTCGAATTGGTTCTCGTTCCTTTCTGCTTAGTGCATCAGCCACCACATTCGCTTTCCCGGGATGATAACGAATTTCACAATCATAGTCGTTTATTAACTCGACCCACCTACGTTGCCTCATGTTCAGCTGTTTCTGATCAAAAATATGTTGAAGGCTTTTATGATCAGTAAAAACAGTGCATTTAACCCCATACAAGTAGTGTCTCCATATCTTTAATGCAAACACGACTGCTCCCAGTTCTAGATCATGCGTCGTATAATTCCGCTCGTGAATCTTCAATTGTCGGGATGCGTATGCAATAACTTTCTTCCGTTGCATAAGAACGCAACCAAAACCTTGTCGCGAAGCGTCACAATATATTTCAAAATCATCGTTCCCTTTTGGTAACGATAAAATAGGCGCCGTAGTTAACTTCTTCTTTAGTAATTGAAATGCACTCTCCTGCTCAGATGTCCATTCATATTTCTTCCCTTTTTGCGTTAACGCTGTCAACGGCTTAGCTATTCGGGAAAAATCTTGAATAAACCTTCTATAATAACCGGCTAAACCCAAAAATTGGCGTATCTGCGTTGGTGTCTTAGGAGTCTCCCATTTTTCAATGGCTTCAATTTTTGCTGGATCAACCTGAATTCCTTTGCTACTAACAACGTGGCCAAGAAATTGCACTTCTTTCAACCAGAAAGCACATTTAGAAAATTTAGCATATAGCTGTTCTTTTCTTAACAACTCTAATATCAACCTTAAATGCTGCTCATGCTCTTGCTCACTCTTGGAATAGATAAGAATATCATCAATGAAAACGATAACAAACTTATCTAAATACGGACTACAAACTCGATTCATGAGGTCCATGAATACAGCTGGCGCATTTGTCAACCCAAACGGCATGACCAAAAATTCGTAATGACCATAACGTGTCCGAAAAGCAGTTTTCGGAATGTCCTCTTCTTTGACACGTAATTGATGATAACCCGATCTTAGGTCGATTTTCGAATAAACACATGATCCTTGCAGTTGATCAAATAAGTCATCAATTCTCGGTAGTGGATACCGATTCTTGATAGTTAACTTATTTAATTCACGATAATCTTTACACATCCTAAAAGATCCATCTTTCTTCTTAACAAATAAAATTGGAGCTCCCCATGGTGAAGTACTTGGTCGTATGAATCCACGGTCCAGTAATTCTTTTAACTGACTTTGAAGTTCTTTTAACTCGGACGGTGCAAGTCTATATGGAGCACGAGCCACTGGTGCAGCTCCTGGTACTAAATCTATTTGAAATTCTACAGATCTAAATGGAGGTAATCCCGGCAACTCTTCCGGAAAAACTTCAGGAAAATCTCTTGCCACAGGCACGTCGTTGATGCACTTCTCTTTTTCTTTCTTTTCGACTTTATTAATATGTGCTAGAATAGCATAACATCCCTTTTCTAAACACTTCTTGGCTTTCAAACAGCTAATAAGTTTTAGCTTTGAATTACCCTTCTCTCCATAAATCATCACCGGCATTTTATCCTTACCAGGAATGCGAATTGCCTTCTTGGCACACACAACTTCAGCTCCTACTTTGTACATCCAGTCCATGCCGACTATTACATCAAAACTTCCTAATTCTACGGGTATCAAGTCAATTTTAAACGTTTCTCCGGCTAAATTTATTTTACAATCACGACAAATTTTATCGGCTTTAATTAGTTTACCATTAGCTAACTCAATCATGTACTTAGCATCTAGAGGTAATGATGAACAATTCAATTTAGTGTAAAAATTTCTACACACATAACTTCTATCGGCACCAGTATCAAATATAATAGATGCTGATAAGTTATTAATGGTAAACGTACCCGTAACAAGCTCCGGGTTTTCACGTGCCTCTCTAGCATTAATAATAAATGCTCTCCCACGTGCAGGTCCGATATTCTTCTCTGGATTCGGGCACTGGCTCTTATAGTGACCTTGTTTTCCACACCCAAAACAAGTAACGGTAGCCAAAGCAGTTCTATTTGCATTGGTGGCAGGAGTCTTGGTACCATTTGTATTTGTAACGAGAGCCCTACAATCTTCAGCAAGATGACCCTTTCGATTACATTTGTTACATACCACATTACAGTAACCAAAGTGATGTTTGTGGCATCGGTTGTATAAAGGATTTTGTCCTTTGTAACCAAAGCTTGAACCACTACCCGCACCTCGCGTGGTTTCTTGTTTCTTAATGGATTGTTGTTGATTACCTCGATCATAATTTCCATTCCACTTTCTTTTGTTACCTGATACATTTACATCAGTATTGGATGCTTTCTTATCCAAGATGACCTGATCCATTAGCTCGTTTGCCATGGTTATAGCTTCATGAATTGTCTTAGGTTTCGATGCTGTAACGTTTGCCTTGACCTTTTTGGGCAAACCATCTTTGTACATTTCAATCTTCCGTTCTTCGGTTGGAACCAATTCAGGACATAGCAAAACTAATTCCATGAATCGCTGATTGTAGTTGGTGATTTCAGTACCAACAACCTTCAGGCTTCGTAATTCATCTTCCAACTTCCTAACCTCGTTCCTTGGACAATATTCGTTGATTAACATTGTTTTGAATTCTTCCCATGGAGTATCATAAGCTACATCTCCTCCTACAACCTTCACATAATTTTTCCACCACGTGAGTGCACTATCTTGTAAAGTGCACGATGCATACTTGGTCATGTCCTTTTCAACACAACCACTGATTTTAAACACAGTCTCCATCTTTTCTATCCACCGGGTTAAACCGATCGGTCCTTCCGTTCCACTGAATGATGAGGGCTTGCAAGCTTGAAAAGTCTTGTAGGTGCATCCTACACGAGGATTTGGGTTAACTGCAGTAGCTCTTGCAGCTTCGACCCATAACATTCTGTTGTTCACTCATTGGTTGATGAATTCCTCGACTTCTTGTTCCGTCATTCGATTCAATCGCGCCATTTCCTAATGAAAGAAAATAATTATTCACATGGAATATTATAGATGTAGTGTGTATTTATAGTACATTATAGCTTGTTAATAATATGAACCAGGTATTATTATAAAAGCCTTTTCTTCTTATTAGCGTTTTATAATTATATCTAGGGTAATATCTACCCGTTAATGTTCATACTTAATAGCTTAGTACAGAACCAATTACTACAATCTAAATAATACTTAACCATGGAAAATTATTGCATTTCATACTTCACTATTTTACATATGCTTATCTTACATCGAACATTAAGCAAACCACACTAATAATATTATACAAAATATTATATGATCCCATGGTTTAATACGGCAGCGCATCGTTTGGTCTATTTTCTAGGACGTTTAGGTTCAATGAATCGCCTAACGCTTATCCTAGCTGTCTGCCTATATTTTGGCTGTGGGACTGAAGAACTGGATGTCGGGATAGAACGAATAGGAATAGCGAGAATATGGGTGGTAGTGTCTAGTGGAGTTGGTGCCACATCATCCTTACTAAAATCGGGATTTGAATTTTCTAATTCATTAGCCTTTCGTTTCTTTCCTAGTTCGAACTTGTCTTTCGTAATTTCCTGTATTTCTTCCTCGGGTTCACTTTCCTCCTCGGGTTCACTTTCCTCCTCGGGTTCACTTTCCTCCTCGGGTTCACTTTCCGGGTTCCTTATAGTTGGTTCATCCGGAATTTGTGAGTCTTCCCCAAAGATATCATTTTCGTCATCGGATAGGTTAATGACTGGAACACCATCTGAAGATTCTGGTTCGGAGTCGCTGAATGTGATAACAAGTTTTGAGCCCGACATCTATCACACAACAACTAACCCATTAGTACTACATAATATTTACATATAAATTTTAACCAACAATGATAAGCAATGGTTTTTAAATCAAACCCGGTCAAAGTCCAGACTTACTAATGTATCCTAACGACTTATCAGTTAGACACACTAATGCAAACCTGGTTCGCTAAGACCACTGCTCTGATACCACATGTCATAACCCGTCCTTAACCATAAGAACGAGTTAGATAACGTATGATTTCATTGCGAGGTATTGACCTCTATATGCGACATTTTTAAAAGAACAACTGCATTTATTTTACATTACAAACCATAACTCTTATTTTAATACAAGCTTTAGATAATAAAAAGATGATTATCGTTTAGCGATAATCTTAGACTTACAAACTTTACATGTGATGATAACAATACGATTTCTAGCATATTTTACAATACAACTCCTCGGATATGCAGTTTTGTTTTTGACACAAATATGCGTACGCAAGATCTTGCTTAAATTCAACATGTTGCAGCGGAAGCTTTTAGTTATCACCTGAGAATAGACATGTTTAAAACGTCAACATAAAGTTGGTGAGATATAGGTTTAATGCCGGCAGCGATATAAATATAGACCACAAGATTTCATATGTAAACATTTTAATAAAAATATTCTAAGTGGTTGAGCACTTGGTAACCATACTTAACATTTAATCACGTCGCATATTCCCTTTATTATGAAATCTTACTACACCGTACCAAGTGTAGTCACGAAACGAAGTACTGTGCAACCGTTGAATACTGGTCGTCCAGTCCGGTTGGGGTTGTCAGGCCCGATAGATCTATCAACAGGATTCACGTTTACAATACCGCTGTAAATAATAGTTACCAAGCTACAGGGAAGTATGTCAGTGGTACAACTCAACGTAGAATATATTTTTCAGTTACTTGTGTCCATAACGTAAAACATAAAATACATGTATTCTCATCCCGAAATACTTATAGTTTAAAAGTGGGACTATATACTCACTTTTGTCTTGATGATATGTAATTTCAACTTTGTAGTAACCCGAACTAATCCATCCAGACGAAGTCATCAACAGTTGGTTCCATTACGATGATCGACTCCAAGTAATGTCTTTAGTATGAGAAAATGCACAGCGGAAGACTTAATTTGCACCTGAGAATAACATGCTTTAAAATGTCAACATAAAGTTGGTGAGATATATAGGTTTGGTGCTAGCAGCGTTATAACTATGGACCACAAGATTTCATATGTAAACATTTTAATAAAAAATATTCTAAGTGGTTGAGCACTTGGTAACCATACTTAACATTTAATTACGTCGCATATTCCCTTTATTATGAAATCTTACTACACTGTACCAAGTATAGTCACGAAACGAAGTACTGTGCAACCGTTGAATACTGGTCGTCCAGTCCAGTTGGGGTTGTCAGGCCCGATAGATCTATCAACAGGATTCGCGTTTACAATACCGCTGTAAATAATAGTTACCAAGCTACAGGGAAGTATGCCAATGGTACAACTCAACGTAGAATATATTTTTCAGTTACTTGTATCCATAACGTAAATCATTTATAAAAAACAGCGCATGTATTCTCAGCCCAAAAATATTTAAAGTTTAAAAGGGGACTATATACTCACCTAATGTATTTTGTAGTAAAAATACATATAACACCATCGGTAAATTATAAGGTTGGCCTCGGATTCACGAACCTATATCGGATATATATATTAATACATATAATGGTTATCGAACAAATTTATGTATTATTAGTGAATTAATTTCTATTTTAATTATGTGTTTCATTAATAACCTAATTAACTATATTTATTATATATACTTTAGATAAATAATTAGTATTTATTACAAAATATCACTATAGTTATGTTTTATGTAGTAAATATATTTTTTTCTTATATATATAATAGTTATTTAGTAAATTAATAATAATAATCTTAATAATGATAAGAAAATACTAACTCTTCTAATAATATAATAATGTAAATAAAATATTTTTATATAGAGAATCTTTATTTGATATGTTAATAGTACTAATAATAAAAATAATAATATTAGTGTTAGAAATAATAATGATGATAAAAAAATAATGAT
Organism: Rutidosis leptorrhynchoides; assembly: GCF_046630445.1. NCBI lineage: Eukaryota > Viridiplantae > Streptophyta > Magnoliopsida > Asterales > Asteraceae > Rutidosis > Rutidosis leptorrhynchoides. Next base: position 235,156,920 of record NC_092343.1, read on the forward strand.
AATTCTAATAATAATAATAATAATAATGATAGTTTTATTAATAAAAATGATAATTTTTATAAAAAGAAAATTAGTTTCAATAATAATACTACTTACACTAAAAATGATAATAATAATAATAATAATAATAATAATAAGAGATATGTGTGTATACCCTTAAAATCTCCTCTAAAAACAATTGTCCATGACGGGAATTGAACCCACGACCTCCCAATACCCCTACACCCTAAACCACTCCTCTGCTAGTTGCTTCTTTGTATTATCTTCTTCAAATAATTCTTTTAAACCAAAACTCGGCCCAACAGAAAACAAGGGACGGCCCAACAAGAAAAGCAGTCCAACAAAACAGATTTTAAGTTTCACGGCCCATCTCCTATAATAAACTCATGGCCCAAATTCTATAACATCAATCCACTCTAAACTTGTTCAAATTTCTGTTTCATTTATACGACTAAAAGAATTCCAAAAATAAAGTAGTTCCATAAGTCTACATCAAGTGGGGTGTCCTCTTTATGATTTTGTCTGCCAACGAAATAAAAGGAGAAAAGGAAGTAGCAAGCCACAATTAATCTCTTCATTGTATTATCATAATTTAATCTTCTTTTTTTTTATGCGATAAGGAGTAGGCAGAAGACAGGAATAATCTCGACAAAATCATCATCTTTATCCCACGTTCATCATCAATACATATCTTCATGATCACTATCGTTACAACCGTAACCATCATCATCGTAATCTCTGTTACACATCATCTTCTCATCATCGCGTTTTCGGATGGTAGGTCATGGTAGCAACAGTTATGGTGGTGTATTACGGTTGTATTGCAGTAGCCAAAGCAGCAGTTACGGGAACAGAAGGATCGAGTGGTGGTAGTCTGATGGTGGTTTTGGGCATCCGTTCAAGAGAAAAAGAGAGAGAATAGAGAGAGATTGGTGGTTGATACTCGTTTGAAACAAAACAGGAAAATAGAAGTGTTAGTTGTAGGTGGGTTTCGATAAAGGGTGGTTCACGACTGGTTGAATGGATGAACAAAAGAAAAGAAAAAAAATAGGAGAGGGAAAGAGAATATGGTAGCGGTTTAAGGTGTAGTTCATGGTGGTTTGAGGTGGTGGCGAGGGTGGTTAAAGTGTCTAGTGGTGGTTTCTAGTGAAGACGATGGTTCCATGGTGGTTCCAGTTTTGTAGATGACGGTTAAGGTGATGGATTGAGGTGGTTGCAGGGTTCGAATCAATAAACAAATCGATGCGTTTGTTGTGGGTTCACAAAGAAAACACTAGAGAAAGATAGTGTGTCGATGAGTGTGTGTGTGGTTTGGACAAAGAAAGAAAACAGATAAGATTCATAGTTGCAGCAGTCTTATGGTGATCTAGGGTGGTGGTTTGATGAACTGAAACAGTAATAGGAAAAGTGTATTTTTCATTGGGTTTAAGGTGTTGGTGAAAGGTTTTGCAGATATTAATTGATAATCTTAGTAAAAGACTGAATCAATTGATTCTGTGTCTGTTCGGAATCAATTTGTAAGGAAAAAAAATATGATATATCAGATGTGTGTATGTCGATGTATATATGATACTAAGAATGTTTAAACAGATCAATTAAAATTCCAGGTAATAAAGTGACTAATTTGGCTGTTTGTATTAGTTGGTAACTGATTCAAGTCACGGGCAAACAGCAACTCAAAAACAAATACAAAGAATCTGATTGTGATACATTTACACACGCGTAAAAAAAAAAATTATAGCTGCATTATATATGTAATTTTATATTTTATATAATTGGTTCAATATAAATCTTGATATTTAATAAATATTAAGAATATTAATACTCTTAATGTTATAGATTATAAATACAGAGAATAAAATAATAATAGTAGTAATAATAAGTAATCATAATATTATTTATGTATATGATAACAATAATATTATTTTTGGTAATAATAATAATAATACTAAGATGATGATTTTTAAAAATGATAATCATAATAATAACATTTTATGAAAATATTAATAATCCATAATGATGAAAATAATAATCATATATCTAATAATGATAATAATACAAGTAGTAATTTAGGCAAAACAAGTTACTTGTATCAACTTTCATATCTATATATTTATGTTATTAATAATATTAACATTAATAATAATAGTACTATTAATAATAATAAAAGTAATAATATTATATACACACTTATATCTATTTATAATTAATTGTTCGTGAATCGTCAGACATGGTCAAAAGGTAACTGTTTATTCGAATATAGATTTCAAACTTTCTAGACTCAACATTACATATTTTTTCTTATCGTGTCGGAAACATGTAAAGTTTAAAGTTTAAATTTGGTCGGAAATTTCCGGGTCATTACAGTACCCACCCGTTAAAGAAATTTCGTCCCCGAAATTTGGTAGTGGTTGTCATGGATAACAATAAGAATGTTTTCATGACGAATATGAGGTAGTAATGGAGTTTTATCATTATTAAGAGATATAGATAAAATGATTCGATCATATGATGCGTACGAGTGAAGCTATCACAAAAGAGTGAAATGAGTAAATACGGAATCGTTTTAACCGATGACGTAATTATGATTGACTTCCGGGATTTACGGAAAGAAAATCTTCGTAATAGAATCTAGTTCTGTGGCGATTTAGGAAATCAAAATCTTCTTTGATTAACGCAATAATCTGTTCTGATTTCTCTGTCGAATATATAGCTATAACTCCACCCCCTTCGTTTCCTTATTCTCCACACCTTTTTATTCTTTCTTTCTCTACTCATTCTTAATATGCTCCATTCAATCCCAATTCTTATTATACTTCTAACTTTCATATCTTTCATTCTCCTCTTTCATCTGCCGCCAGAAGAATCTATTTACTTTTATGCTTTCTTTGGAATTATAATGCTTCTAATTCTCCCGTGTCTTTTCATTGCAACACGTATTGATATACACGGTTTGTAGTTTCTGGGTGGTTGTTGGGTTTTATATCTTCCCGTCCTCGAGTCAAGCGAGCAATGATCCGAAATTCGTAGGTATGAGATTTGGAATGAACATAGCTAGTGCTCTTAGAAAGAAATGGTAATGACACAATTTTGATTTGTCACATTACCAGAATATCCTGGAGAGGTAAAACTATCAAGATGATATGTTCCTAATATGTTTGGAGATTGGATAGAATGTAAGAGCCGTGTAACATGGCACATGATGACGGTACTGTAAATCATCACATTTCATTAGAAACTTAACATGACTTACTGTAATATAATGAAGTTGATCAAGTTTCATTATATTATACTAATTCATGCATCAGTTCCCAACATTACTTCAAAATATTCACATTTCAATTTCGAAGGTTTCAGAATTTAGAAACTAACATAGTTTCTTTTATTTTATAACGCAGATATTACGAAAAGATTCATGATCTCAGATAGGAGTAGTTGTGAAAATATCTCTTGAAATATGGAGAATATGTATAACAGAAAATATGAAGATATCTTATAATATCTAAGATAAGGTAATGATGAAGAATATCATCCGGAAAGGTTTAGAATATCGAGTAGAGTTCTTTACTAACGGGTTCAGCAGATTCTGAATCGTTTAAATTCTATGAAAGCAGATTCAGTTCTTGTGATTTATCCACACCTTCCTTCATATTTTGCTCAATCCGTTTTCCAGTTCCAAATCTCCTCTTTTTCTGAGCTTTACCAACACATGATACTTTATCGTCATCTTTTGACTGCTAAATTCATTCACATTTTTTTTTTGCTGCTTCATCAGCATTTTAAGAACTGCTTCATAGTTCAGGGTGTTTTCAGAAACCTCACATTCGGAGTATGAATTTCTTAGGAATAAATATTATATGTATAACTGGAGAAATGCTACGAGATTTTCAAAATACTAATTGCGGATTCCGCCAAAGAGATAACGAGCTGCTGGTATATCTGCTGATGATGTCGGGGGATATAAAAGGTTCTCCGGTAACGATGGCGAAAAGACAAGGTATAAATATCGTGGTTATAGTAGGAGTGGTCTCACTGAGAAGTCGAAGTGAAGCTGTAACAAAATTGGCTACTTTGAAAGGAATCGTAGGGTTGCTTTTACCAATGGATGATAAAGAATTTCGATGCGGACACGTTTCAACTATAACTTCGGTTTCGAAAGTTTTTCAGGTGCATAACTGTATGCATAAATATTCCTTCCGTAGACGAGGTGCGGCTAGTTCAACTTCTCGATCAAGGTGTTTTCAAGAATCATGAAAGGTCTTGAATGCGAATTGTAATTGTCAAGATACGAATAAGGTTTAAGATAAAATCAAGTGGCAAACTTGAAGAATTGTTTAGTTTCATATGTTATAATCAACATTTTAATTCATTTTAATCGTCCAAAGTTAGCAGTCCAATGGTCCGATAAATTCATATATAAATTAGATATATTATATTCGAATTACATAATATGTATCGTGACCCGTGTACCGGTCTCGGTGTCGATCACAACTCAAAGTATATATATATTTTGGAATCAACTCCGACCCTGTATAGCCAACTCCCTCCTTCACATATAGAGTGTCTATGGTTGTTCCGAAATATATATATAGATGGGTCAATATGATAAGTCGAAACCTTGCATACGTGTCCCGTTATTTTAAAATGCGTAAAATAAATAAATATATATCATGACCTGATATGGCCGAAACGGACGGTTTTATTTTCGCGGTGTCGTTAGGCCGCGGCACGACAGAATCAGCTATCACAAGGGTGAGTAGTGGTTGTTTTTTATTTATATTTAGCTGGGGTTCCAAGCTATAGTTCACCTACTTGTCTTCCTTTAAACGAGTAAGTGGTAAGTATAACTCAGGTACGTATTTTTGTATGTTTGTTCGATAATGTAACGACCCAAACTAATCCTCCCGGACGAAATCTTCAACAGTTGGTTCCATTGCGATGATCGACTCCAAATAGGGTCCTTAATATGAGCAAATGCACAGCGGAAGACTTAATTCGTACCTGAGAATAACATGCTTTAAAAGTCAACATAAAGTTGGTGAGATATATAGGTTTGATGCTAGCAGCGTTATAACTATGGACCACAAGATTTCATGTAAACATTTAATAAAAATATTCTAAGTGGTTGAGCACTTGGTAACCATACTTAACATTTAATCACGTCGCATATTCCCTTTATTATGAAATCTTACTACACCGTACCAAGTGTAGTCACAAAACGAAGTACTGTGCAACCGTTGAATACTGGTCGTCCAGTCCGGTTGGGGTTGTCAGGCCCGATAGATCTATCAACAGGATTCGCGTTTACAATACCGCTGTAAATATTAGTTACCAAGCTACAGGGAAGTATGCCAGTGGTACAATTCAACGTAGAATATATTTTTCAGTTACTTGTGTCCATAACGTAAATCATTTATAAAACAGCGCATGTATTCTCATCCCAAAATATTTAAAGTTTAAAAAAAAGGGATCTATATACTCACCTAATGTATTTTGTAGTAAAAATACATATAACACCATTTGTAACTTATAAGGTTGACCTTCGATTCACGAACCTATATCATTTATATATTCATTAAAATATGTACACGTAATCGAACAAGTTTATATATTATACCTTAAATTATATATTATATTTATTTAATTTGTGTATACATTTAAAATGATTAATATCTATATAGTTATACCCATATTTATATATATATTTTTTTTAGTGTTATGTTTTTAAAAAAAAAAAATCAATAGTCTGTTATATGCATTTATTTTTATATAAATAACATTAATATGTTGGATATATATATAGTTATGTAAAATATTATGTAATAAGTATATTTTATACACAAAATATTCATTTGTTTTAAAAAAAAAAAAATAGTTTTGTTAATAATGACTTTATTAATAATAATACTTATTTTGATGATAATATTAGTAATAATACTTATTTTGATACACATGCCAATAATAATAATAGTAATTCTAATAATAATGATAATAATAATAATGGTAATAATTATAGTAATAATAATAATAACTTGTGTAATGAAGACTACCTTTCAAAAAAAAAAAAAATCTTTTTAGAAAGAAATGGCCTGAACAGGCCTCGAACCCAAGACCTCCTGATCACACGTAAACACCTTAAACCATTCCGCTGATTTACTTTTCTGTTGTAATTCATACCGCATATTTATTTAACCACTATCTATCTCAGCCCAACTTCGAAAATGAATACGGCCCATGTTTGATTTGGCCTAACAGGCCCAACGTTAATTAAATAAGCCCGATTGTTATCAATTTAATGACCCGTCTGATTTAAGTTATACGGAGTAATAAACATCTCGTGCATATTCAACCCTAATTCGCTGTACAGCAAAATATAAAATAATGTAAAGGCTTTCAAAGTTGTCGGCCACCAATATCTGTTTTGGCATCTTCGATCGACAGTAAGGATATAGCCAAAAAAATACGCATACACTATAACTCATCAGGACTTCATCATCATCTTCATCGAATAACACAGAATTATTCATCTTCATCGTTGTTTAAATTATATCATACACCGAAACAATAGTCATGGCGTCCTTCGATGTTTTTGGTGTTTTGAACGAACAAGAAATTAGGTCAGTGGTTTTCGATTAGAAGAAGTTGCAGGTTCGGTTTGTTGTATTCATGGGAGTTTACGAGAAATAAAATATAGAGAGAGAGTAGAGAGAGAGGTTGTGGTTCGAACAAGACGATGAATAGTAAAATTTGCAGGTTTATTTGGGTTCTAGTCTTGCTCATATATAACCGAAAATATTAGAAAGAAAAAGAGTGTGTTGGTGTTGGTTTTGTGTCGGTGTTTGATTAACGAAACAGAAATAAAATAGAACTACAACAGTTTTGATCAATAAGAACATAGTAGTAGCGATGGTGGTTGTTGTTGTGGTTTGGTGTTCGTCTATTAATAATAGCTAGTAACAACCGAGAAAGAGATAATCGAAGGAGGTGGTTAAGTGGTTGATGAAAATGATATAGGAGGTGGGTTATTGTGGGTTGATATTTGTGTAGTTGAACCGAGGCAAAAAGAAAACACGAGTGGGTGTTTAGTGATAGCCGTCTTTGTTTTTGAACCTCTAATCGATAACAACAATTAGAAAACGAAGGATGATGGTAGTCGAGGAAAAAGGTGGTGACGGATGGAGGGTGCTCATGGTGTTAAGGTGATATCGGTTGTAGTAAATTGACGTGTGTGTTGGTTTGGTTCTTGGTCTCGATTACACATCTACAAATGGGTTTAAGAAGGATGTCATGTATATATGTATATATCTATAGAATTGGGTCTTGTAATGGACAGAGATAAGAAATAAAGAAAAGTGGAAGAGAAAGATGATATGGATGTAAATGGTTTAGGCAAGACAACTCAAATGGTTGGTAGGATATATATATTATATGTTCTAATATTACATAAAAATAGAAATTAAAATAGATAGAAAAGTGCTACAGTAAATCCCAAATTATCATTCAACTATCACGGATGTTTAACTATTAGTTCTGCCGACATGTTAATAGGATATAATATCGTGTCCATTGCTTAAACAGTTAATGTATAAAAATGTTCCTAAAAATCCCAAATTTTTAGATTAAACACATTTAATGATTTCACTCATTACCTGTTTGAAACCTGCTCAAAAAGGTTCAATAATTATTTATTTTCTATTCCAATTTATATGTACGGAGTATAAAAACTTAGTTCGAAAAGGTAAAAAAAATATTTATCAAAACTATTATCTTTTTATTCAATTTTTGAAACAACTTTTATTTTAAAACTTATAATATATATATTAGACCTATTTTAGAAATAATTAAACGTTAACCGAAAGTTACAGATTTTTACCATTTAAACACAAAATTAATTATATTTAATATATACAAAATTTACTACGCAAATAAATATATAGTAAATAATCAAATTAAATATAACAATATATACATATATATATATATATACAAGAAATATATAAAAAAAAATAATAATTTTTATTACGATGTATTTTATTGTACATATTTATTTATATCAATAAATGTATATAATAGTTTTTTTTTTTTTTTTTAAAGTTCATGTCATATATTATACATATATCTATATATACACATATTTATATATATCCACACACCTACAAGCAATGGTTCGTGAATCATCGGAGACAGTCAAAGGGTAATTAATTATCCAAATATAGATTTCAAATTTTCTAGACTCAATAATACAAATTTTGCTTATCGTGTCGGAAATATATAGAGTTTAAGGTTTAAATTTGGTCGGAAATTTCCGGGTCGTTACAGTACCCTCCCGTTAAAGAAATTTCGTCCCCGAAATTTGGTAGAGGTGATCATAAATAATAATAGGAATGTTTTCATGACGAATATGAGGTGATAATGGAGTTTTTATCATTAGTGAGATATATAGATAAAACGTTTCGATCATGTGAAGCGTACGAGTGATGCTTATCATAAAAGAGTGAAATGAATGAGTAAGTATATTCATTTCAACCGATGACGTGGTTATTATTGACTTCCGGGATTTAAGGGATTTAAAGAAAATATTACGCAATAGGATTTGGTTCTTCAGCGATCAGGATCTTCTTTGATTTAATGCAGCAATCTGTTTCGATTTCTTTGTCGGATACTTTACTATAAATTCACCCCTTCGTTTCTTTACAACTCACACCTTCTATTCTCTTCCTCTCTACTCATCCCTTAATATGCTCCATCCCGTTTTGATTCTTATTATACTTCTAACTTCCATATCTTTCATTCTTCTCTTTCATTTACCACCAGAAGAATCTATTTACTTTTATCATTTTCTCGGAATTATAATATTTTTAATTCTCACGTGTCTTTACGTTACAATACGTATTGATATACACGGTTTGTAAATCCTGGGTGGTCTTCAGCCTTTGTATTCTTCATTATTTTTCTTAGCTTCATGTTTTCGTTTTCTCTTCCCGACTTTGAGTCAAACGAGTAATGGTCCAGAATTCGTAGGTATGAAATTCGGAATGAACATAGCTAATGCTCTAAGAAAGAATGATAACGGCACGATTTTTGATTTGTCAAATTACCAGAATATCCTGGAAAATACCGAATCATCAAGAAATATTTTCTTGATATTTTTAAAATTTTTATAGAATGTAAGAGCTGTGTAACATGGCACATGATGATGGTACTGTGAATCATCACGTTCCATTAGAAACTTAACATGACTTACTGTAATATAATGAAGTTGATCAAGTTTCATTATATTATACTAATTCATGCATCAGTTCCCAACACTACTTCAGAATATTCCTATTTTAAACTCGAAGGTTTCAGAATTTAAAAACTAATACAGTTTCTTTTATATTGTAACGCGGATGTTACGAAGTGATAAATGATTTCAGATGTGAATAATATCTCCAGAAATTTGAAAAATATGCATAACAGAAGATATGAAATATCTTATAATCTCTAAGATAAAATGTTGATGAAGAATATCATCCGAAAAGGTTTAGAATAAGGAGTAGGGTTCTTACTAACGATTTCAGCAGGCACTGAATTATTTGAATCCTTTGAAGTCGAGTTTAGTTTTCATGATTTGTTCACGATTTCCTTCATACTTTGCTCAATCCATTTTCCAATTTCAACCCTTCTCTTCTTCTGAGCTTTTCCAACATACTTTACTTCGTCGTAAACTTTTGACTGTTAAAGTCGTTTACAGTTTTTGCTGCTTCATTAGCATTTCAAGAACTACTTCACAGTTCAGAGTGTTTTTCAGAAACTTCACATTCGAAGTATGAATTTCTTAGGGATAACGTTATAGAAATAACTGGAGAAGTTCTACGAGATTTTCAAAATACTGATTGCGGATTCCGCCAAAGAGATGACGATCTCCTAGTACATCTGCCGATGATGTTATGGAATATAATAGGTTCTCCGGTAAAGATGGCGAAAGAATGACGTATATATCGAGATTATAATAAGAGTAGTCTTACTGTGAAGTCGAAGTGGAGCTGTGACAAAATTTGGCTAATCTGGAAAGGATTTGCAAAGTTATTTTGGGTAATAATAACGCCCAAGGAGCTAGCACAGATACGTGTTAATTACTTACTCAGGTTCCGAGTGTTTTTCGGTGCATAACTATATGCATAACTCTTATCTTCCGTAGATGAAGTGCGGTTGGTTCAACTTCTCGGTTGAGGTGTTTTTAAGAATCATGAAAAAATTTGAATGCGGATTGTAATTGTCGAGGTACAAATGAGGTTTAGGATGAAATTAAGTGGCAAACTTGAAGAATTATTTAGTTTCATATGTTATAATCAGCATTTTAACTCATTTTAATTGTCCAAAGTTAGCAGTCTAATAGTCTGATTGTCCAATGGTTCAATAGATTCATATATAAATTAGATATATAATATTCGAATTTCATAATACGTATCGTGACCCGTGTACCGGTCTCGGTGTCGATCACAACTCAAAGTATGTATATATTTTGGAATCAACTCCGACCCTGTATAGCCAACTCCCACCTTCACATATAGAGTGTCTACGGTTGTTCCGAAATATATATATAGATGGGTCGATATGATAAGTCGAAACCTTGCATACGTGTCCCATTATTTAAAGTGCGTAAAAGTAAATAACAGAAATTAAATGACAATAAATAAAATTGCGAGAATGTAAATTGCGATAAATTAAATGTTAATCAGTTAGCTGGGAACAGTTAGCCGGAACAGTTAGCGTGAAATCCTATCACAATTCCAATTAATTAATTCGTTTGTTTCTAACACTTTTTATTTTTGTCCAATGTTTTCTTCGTTATGCCACTTGTTGGATTCTGATAGGTCAAAATCCAAATAAGAAATTTGAATAGAAATGGTTATTCTGTGGTGAACGGATACGTATATCGGTAGTTGTAAGTAGGATAGTAAATGATCGTTGAATCAGATTCGAAGAATGTACAGTGTAACTTATTAATGTGAGTTCTAAATATTCCTCGGGTACTACCCACCCGTTAAAATATTTTCATCATTAACAGTTTGTACAAAAAATTTTTAATTACAATCTTTATGAAAATATACTTGCATATATATTTTCGTCAGATGTAATTATAGATTTAATGAGTCAAAAACTCATTTGATTTATCGTTAATACTAGATTACATAATCTCTAAAACTTTAGAAATTACATAATCACCGTGTCGAACAAGGAAAAATGAGGTAGAATGATACGTAAAACGAAGATAATCGATGTAGATCGATGCGTAGAACGAAGTTCATACTCGAAGTACAGGTGGTGATATTGATGCGTGTAATGTTGATATTCGAGATACAGGTTACTATGTTGAGGTTTACAAAGCGGTTATGGTATAGGGATAATAAGGGTACTATCGACGTCGATGATGGTGGTACTAATTATGCTACTGGTGCTGCTGCTGGTGTTCGTAACCTTCGCACCAGATTCTCCAAAGTCGTCACACGAGCGCGTAGTTCGTTAATTTCTTCTAGTACTACGGAATCGTGACGGGATATTCTAGAAATGAGAGGGTAAATGGTTTCTCAAACAGGTTCGCCGGTAAGTGCTTTCAAGTTCATCGTCAAGAGGGCAATTTGGTGAATGAGAAGGTTCTTCGATGTGAAATGATCTTCTAGATACCGAATGATATTCTAACTTCATAGAATATCAAAAGATTCCGTAGGCTACGGAGAAATTTACAACATGTGTCAGGCAATTCTACAGATGCGCTAAGATATGAATTTTTGTCTATACACTATCGATGCACTAAATGCAGTAAGACGTGTCTAGACTAAAGAATGATAAGCAGACAATTCCCTAAGGATGATAAGCAGATGGTTTCCGACTAGAAATGATAAGCAAAACTTTTTGACATGTAGACACGGTCAAAGTCCAGACTCATTAATGTATTCTAACAACTATTAGTCAGACACACTAATGCAAGACCTGGTTCGCTAAGACCAACGCTCTGATACCAACTGTAACGACCCAAACTAATCCTCCCGGACGAAATCTTCAACAGTTGGTTCCATTGCGATGATCGACTCCAAATAGGGTCCTTAATATGAGCAAATGCACAGCGGAAGACTTAATTCGTACCTGAGAATAACATGCTTTAAAAGTCAACATAAAGTTGGTGAGATATATAGGTTTGATGCTAGCAGCGTTATAACTATGGACCACAAGATTTCATGTAAACATTTAATAAAAATATTCTAAGTGGTTGAGCACTTGGTAACCATACTTAACATTTAATCACGTCGCATATTCCCTTTATTATGAAATCTTACTACACCGTACCAAGTGTAGTCACAAAACGAAGTACTGTGCAACCGTTGAATACTGGTCGTCCAGTCCGGTTGGGGTTGTCAGGCCCGATAGATCTATCAACAGGATTCGCGTTTACAATACCGCTGTAAATATTAGTTACCAAGCTACAGGGAAGTATGCCAGTGGTACAACTCAACGTAGAATATATTTTTCAGTTACTTGTGTCCATAACGTAAATCATTTATAAAACAGCGCATGTATTCTCATCCCAAAATATTTAAAGTTTAAAAAAAAGGGATCTATATACTCACCTAATGTATTTTGTAGTAAAAATACATATAACACCATTTGTAACTTATAAGGTTGACCTTCGATTCACGAACCTATATCATTTATATATTCATTAAAATATGTACACGTAATCGAACAAGTTTATATATTATACCTTAAATTATATATTATATTTATTTAATTTGTGTATACATTTAAAATGATTAATATCTATATAGTTATACCCATATTTATATATATATTTTTTTTAGTGTTATGTTTTTAAAAAAAAAAAATCAATAGTCTGTTATATGCATTTATTTTTATATAAATAACATTAATATGTTGGATATATATATAGTTATGTAAAATATTATGTAATAAGTATATTTTATACACAAAATATTCATTTGTTTTAAAAAAAAAAAAAATAGTTTTGTTAATAATGACTTTATTAATAATAATACTTATTTTGATGATAATATTAGTAATAATACTTATTTTGATACACATGCCAATAATAATAATAGTAATTCTAATAATAATGATAATAATAATAATGGTAATAATTATAGTAATAATAATAATAACTTGTGTAATGAAGACTACCTTTCAAAAAAAAAAAAAAAATCTTTTTAGAAAGAAATGGCCTGAACAGGCCTCGAACCCAAGACCTCCTGATCACACGTAAACACCTTAAACCATTTCGCTGATTTACTTTTCTGTTGTAATTCATACCGCATATTTATTTAACCACTATCTATCTCAGCCCAACTTCGAAAATGAATACGGCCCATGTTTGATTTGGCCTAACAGGCCCAACGTTAATTAAATAAGCCCGATTGTTATCAATTTAATGACCCGTCTGATTTAAGTTATACGGAGTAATAAACATCTCGTGCATATTCAACCCTAATTCGCTGTACAGCAAAATATAAAATAATGTAAAGGCTTTCAAAGTTGTCGGCCACCAATATCTGTTTTGGCATCTTCGATCGACAGTAAGGATATAGCCAAAAAAATACGCATACACTATAACTCATCAGGACTTCATCATCATCTTCATCGAATAACACAGAATTATTCATCTTCATCGTTGTTTAAATTATATCAGACACCGAAACAATAGTCATGGCGTCCTTCGATGTTTTTGGTGTTTTGAACGAACAAGAAATTAGGTCAGTGGTTTTCGATTAGAAGAAGTTGCAGGTTCGGTTTGTTGTATTCATGGGAGTTCACGAGAAATAAAATATAGAGAGAGAGTAGAGAGAGAGGTTGTGGTTCGAACAAGACGATGAATAGTAAAATTTGCAGGTTTATTTGGGTTCTAGTCTTGCTCATATATAACCGAAAATATTAGAAAGAAAAAGAGTGTGTTGGTGTTGGTTTTGTGTCGGTGTTTGATTAACGAAACAGAAATAAAATAGAACTACAACAGTTTTGATCAATAAGAACATAGTAGTAGCGATGGTGGTTGTTGTTGTGGTTTGGTGTTCGTCTATTAATAATAGCTAGTAACAACCGAGAAAGAGATAATCGAAGGAGGTGGTTAAGTGGTTGATGAAAATGATATAGGAGGTGGGTTATTGTGGGTTGATATTTGTGTAGTTGAACCGAGGCAAAAAGAAAACACGAGAGGGTGTTTAGTGATAGCCGTCTTTGTTTTTGAACCTCTAATCGATAACAACAATTAGAAAACGAAGGATGATGGTAGTCGAGGAAAAAGGTGGTGACGGATGGAGGGTGCTCATGGTGTTAAGGTGATATCGGTTGTAGTAAATTGACGTGTGTGTTGGTTTGGTTCTTGGTCTCGATTACACATCTACAAATGGGTTTAAGAAGGATGTCATGTATATATGTATATATCTATAGAATTGGGTCTTGTAATGGACAGAGATAAGAAATAAAGAAAAGTGGAAGAGAAAGATGATATGGATGTAAATGGTTTAGGCAAGACAACTCAAATGGTTGGTAGGATATATATATTATATGTTCTAATATTACATAAAAATAGAAATTAAAATAGATAGAAAAGTGCTACAGTAAATCCCAAATTATCATTCAACTATCACGGATGTTTAACTATTAGTTCTGCCGACATGTTAATAGGATATAATATCGTGTCCATTGCTTAAACAGTTAATGTATAAAAATGTTCCTAAAAATCCCAAATTTTTAGATTAAACACATTTAATGATTTCACTCATTACCTGTTTGAAACCTGCTCAAAAAGGTTCAATAATTATTTATTTTCTATTCCAATTTATATGTACGGAGTATAAAAACTTAGTTCGAAAAGGTAAAAAAAATATTTATCAAAACTATTATCTTTTTATTCAATTTTTGAAACAACTTTTATTTTAAAACTTATAATATATATATTAGACCTATTTTAGAAATAATTAAACGTTAACCGAAAGTTACAGATTTTTACCATTTAAACACAAAATTAATTATATTTAATATATACAAAATTTACTACGCAAATAAATATATAGTAAATAATCAAATTAAATATAACAATATATACATATATATATATATATACAAGAAATATATAAAAAAAAAATAATAGTTTTTATTACGATGTATTTTATTGTACATATTTATTTATATCAATAAATGTATATAATAGTTTTTTTTTTTTTTTTAAAGTTCATGTCATATATTATACATATATCTATATATACACATATTTATATATATCCACACACCTACAAGCAATGGTTCGTGAATCATCGGAGACAGTCAAAGGGTAATTAATTATCCAAATATAGATTTCAAATTTTCTAGACTCAATAATACAAATTTTGCTTATCGTGTCGGAAATATATAGAGTTTAAGGTTTAAATTTGGTCGGAAATTTCCGGGTCGTTACAGATAACGTGGGACCAAAGTGCCTATACAGTTAACCCTAGTGACAAGAGGTGATAGGTTAAGGTTAACTAAGTAAGATAGAATAATACTAAACAGGGGAAAGTAAAGATAGGTATGACGAATAGAATCCTGAAGGGGAATTATTGCAAAAGTTCAACTTCCTAGGATAAACACTAAACCTCAATCAACCGGGCTGTGAACCTAACTGATTTGTCACTAAGAGTTTAGGCTTTGAAGATTCTGGCTAAGATAGGTAATCCCTACTCCCAACGTTAACCTAAAAGGTTTAACGGCCTTATGGATGAAATCCTAGGTGCATGAACAAAGTGGTTTACCCTAAAAGAGGAAAGTCTCAGCTTTTCTTAATCCTAGTTGGTCTAACTAAAGCAATATCCTACCACTGATTACTATGCTATGCCTCAACATTAACAGGTGTGCAATCTTAGATATCCTAAGGTACTGCTAATTGGGATAGAAGTCTCTCCTTTGCGATCACTTATTCAACCCCGGATCATCTTACAGCATCTCAAGAACACTGCTTCTGACGCGAATCATGCTTCTGAGTAAGCTAGTGTTCACTGAACTCTCTATTGCTAACTCTAATCACAACCTAAATGGGCAGCTCTTCTATGACGAACAAATACTTATTCGTACGTAGGTACTATATCCCTATTGTGACGTTAAGCACACATAACTACTTACCAGGCATCCTAGGGTTGATCAGGTCCTAATACTAGGTTATAGCCACGTGAATAAGCGGAAAGGGTGATCCGTAAATTAAACTTCTAAACCGTCAAGGTTTCAGCATAACAACATAACAAGTTTCAGATAAAATATTCAATCATATGATAAACAAATGTAAGAGATAGATAACCATGCAAGATGAAAGCAACTCAAGATAATAATTTTATTAAATTAAGGAAAGCGTTCACCGTTTACAGATGAAATCTGAACCATTACAAGTGCTGACGACCTCTAGCCCGCTCCTAGTACAATCTTCGGCGTTCGCCTCCGGGTACTTAATTTCCCGCTCGGAGGTGAGAAGGCCTTGAAAGCTCTAGTGTGAGAAAGTGTATTGTAGTGAGAGAGTGAAGAGAGGTGTGTTTGGAATGAGTGAACAAAGCCCTAATTTATAGACTTGAAATTTGCTGGAATCCGACTGGCAGGCCGGATGGCAGGCCGGATGGTGGCCCGGACCTGGCAAGCCGGATCCGTGCTGCCAGCCCGGATGGTGGCTCGGATCTGGCAAGCCGGACTCATAGTGGTAGCCCGGATGGCAGGCCGGATGGCAGGCCGGATCCGGGGTCTTGGCTGGCTTGTTTCCTGGATCGTAATTTGATTTCTTGACTTTCACCGTTTTCGCCCTAGAATCTTCGTTTTAGCTCCGATTCTCTCGATTCTTTTTGCATCGTCTTCGTAATTACTTTGCCTACAAGTTTAACCGAAAAAACGATTATTCTGCCGACAAAGCGTTAAACTTTATGCTTTTTGGGACTCAATATCGGGGGTAAAAACGTGACTTTTTAGCCGATATCAAATATCCCACACTTAGACTTTGCTTGTCCTCAAGCAAACTTCTGAACTTAAAACAGCGAGGACTTTAATTCGTAGAGATCAAGCTGCTTCGTTTCGCAAGACGGAAGAGCGGAAACTTGGTTTTATTCTTTTGCTTATTCTCAAATCTTTTTCCGCAAGCATGAGAGGAGGTTACATAACTGAGGCTATCTCACTCGGGTCACTCATTTCACTCAAGTGTTTAGGGTGTCCTATTGCTCTAAGAAATGAAGTCACTCTTAGCCAGTCATGTTTGCATTCTTCGTCATAGGCTTGATCAAGACTCAAATCTCTATCACTTATTTGCGAGAATTTTCGGTTACCGACCTAGCTTGCGTTATGAAAAGACGAGGGTTGAAGTTTCTAGGGTGCGAAAGGTTTTTGATAGATAGGAGTTTTTTTTTGTTTTTTTGTTTTTTTTTTTTTTTTGTTTTTTTTTTTTTTTTTTTTGTTTTTTTTTTTGGTTCTGAAAGACTGATTTCGTCGATCCCTTTAGCTTTTTGTCGGGAATTTCTTTGAAGAGCATCCTTTTTTTTTTTCTTTTTTTTTTTTTTTTTTTGAAAGCATCTTTTGCTTTTCTCTTCGAGGTCTCCTTTTTGGGGCGATCTTCTTTGATACTTGACTTGGATGCTCGCAGTTTTCTATTTGTGGTTCTGGAGGTTTCCTGACAGGATGATTTGTCGGAATTTATTCGTTTATGAAGCGGATAGAGTGGGTAAAGGAAGGTGAAATGGGTTTAGTGGAGCGAAAGTGAAAGTGGAAATGGAGGTGGAGGTTATTTTCGTCTTCATGGGTAGCTAAGGTTTTAACTTATTCATTCTCGTCAAACTGTGTGATTCCGAAATGTAGATCAAGAACAAGTTCTGATTCCGAGATCCTAACATCGGCGCGCTCAACGAAAATATAGTGAAGCACTAAAAATGAGTGCTTATAAAGACTTATTTGGGGGGGGTGCCTCACAACAATTATAGCGGGTCGAATTGCGCCTTTCGTCATGCAATGCTCTATTGGAAATTGATTTTGATTTTCGCAAAAAGTTTTCAACCTTGTTTTACCTTTTTTGTCTATTTTGTAATAAAAACGTTTTGATCTTTTGTAGAATTTAATTATCCTAAGCGTTTTATAGTTCAAAAAGTTTTAAATTTTGTGAAAAACTTGAGGATTTTACAAGAATCGTTATGTGCAACATTTGCTATCCCACACTTTAAAATAACATTGTCCTCAATGTTAAGGGTACGGAGTATCCCACACTTTTAGTTTTTAAAAGAGGCGTTTTGTGTTATTAAAAGTTTATGTTGGTGGGGTTGCCAATCCCACACTTAGTTTTTATAGTGGTATAGTAATTGCGTATATTCTATGGAAAAGGTGTTTGGAAACGTAGTACTCCCCTAGGATTCCAGGACGTGTGATTGGGTGGCGCGCTTCGTCTGGATTCTTCAATTCTGGTACTGGCGTCGTCCAAGTTCATGTCATCTTTGCTCCAACGTCTTCCTTGTACGGTCTCGCTCGTCTTTTTCTTGGTGGCGTTTATTCATGCAATATTATTCTAGAAACAAACAAACTAGTAATAAAAGTAATAGTGCCCTAAACTGGGCGTACATGACATATTGTAGCAAGATAAAATGTAATGATAACACTGATATAATGTTCCAAAAATAAGGTGTACTCAAGGTCCTGGCTGGGGTGCAGAGTAGGGAGGTGAGTAGACAACTCTGGTACGAGCTCCTGTAGGGTTCCTTAGCCTAGATTGACCTTCGCTAGTCATTTCCTCATCCGTAGCCAACTGTGCGGCCAACTCCGCTGTGTTGGTGTCTGAGTTCAATCTAAATTCTATCTCCCCTGATCTAGCTATTAACCCTGATAACGATGCAGTGCTCGTATGTACCATTGGTCCCGTGTGCCAACTAAAACTACCCTCTGAATCCCTGTTCGGCCACGGGCGGTTCATGTCCATACCCTGTATACCTTGAGTTACCCCGGCAGCTGGACTCCGTGCTGCAGCCTGATCCCATACCGAGTCCTGTACAGATGTAGGAAGAGGGTCGGTGTAAAACAACTGATCAACAAAGCTCTGACCCACTGTAGTCTGTGGAGGATCTGGTGCGATCACGGTATGCTGAGTGAAATGCTGAGTAGGCTGTTCCGGAGGTTCGGAAAACTGACGGCTAGGACCCGGCGCCATAGGATCACGAAACGCCTGCATCACTGGATACTCATGTGGTGGTGGTGGAATGTCGTAACGTCTCGACGCGTGATGTACCCAATGATCTAAGTTTTCGAGGATCGCATGCTGAGAAAACCAACTCTCCTGTCCCGGTATGGTCCCCATGTGATACTGATATCCAAAAGGCGGGTAACGTGACCCTGGCCGATCACCTTCTCCGACTGATGAATGCCGGCGGGTGTCTGTAGGCCTCCCGTGGGCCGTCGGGTCATCCTCATCTCTGGGTTCCTGTGAACCTCTTCTCCTGCTACCCTGCTGAGTACGAATGTCCGGCCTGAACCCCTGAACTCTAACTCCTGGCACCATATACTCCTCGGCGTCGGGTATGTCGGGATGTGGTAGGATAATCGAGCGTTCGTCCTCAACGCGAATCAAATCCATACTGCTCAGTAGCTTATACCCTACCTCTTCGGACATAGCCCCAATCCTATAACGATCTAAACCACCTAGCAAACCCATTTGCCTTAATAGCTTGGTGACCACTCCTCCTAAAACCGGAACAACTGTGGGTGCCGAACACTTTTCTGAAGTAAACGATTGAGCAAGGAGATGTGCCACCTATATATTTTGGTTGCTGATGATGGAATTCATTAAGCGCATATCTTTGATAGTGACTGCGCCGCCGTATCTCGCCTTCGGATAGAGGGATTTGGTGATGAGGTGATGAAGTATTCGGAGTGCGGGGTTTCTGAATTTTGATGCCTTTTTATTCGAGTGCCAGTCTTCGTTGTCGGTTGTGTGCTGGCGCCAGAAGTCATTTTGTTGAATTTGATTTGGGGATATTAGGCCGTTTCTGAATATCCTTCTTCGCAGCTGGGATTCCTTGTACAACTCGAGGTATTGCGCAAATTGTCCAAGAGTTAAATGATGCCACCTGTTTCAGTGTCTGAACTGAATGCATTGCTGCGTGAGATAATCATTCGGGCCTACATCCGAATCAAAGTTCCATGTAGCCATAAACTCAGCGTATGGCTCATCATAAGTAACCTCGTTAAGTTCAAACAGCACTTTCCAGGCCCTGTGTGTTCTACCATCAGTTTGGAACTGAAGCATTCTTCCAAAATCCTGGTTCCAACCACACTCTTCCAGGATCCTCCAATTTATGTACTTATTTCCGGATTTGACACGGTTATACCATACGTGCATAATAGGCTCGTATGTCTCCGGGTCACCTTGATTGAGTAGACAATTGGGCAAATCTGAATGATTACGACGACGAGACATCTTTTGTTCGAAATTGATGCTAGAAATGAGTTTAGAAGGCCCGAGAGACTAAGATTCGTGCTTTGATTTGTCAAAATTGGTTGAGTTTTGAGGGTTTTGGGGATGGTTGGGGTGCGACGGATATGGGAGCAGGAGGAGGAAAAATAAAACCAAAAAAAATGAAGGGGAAAGAGGAAGAAGGAAGGAGAAAAGAGAAAGAAAAAGGGCCCGTGTGGCACGCGGGCTTATTTCCCCGACCCGACTCGCACAATTTTAAAGTTTTTATAATTTTAAAGATTTAAGGGTTTTAAGAAAAGATAAATGAAATAAAACCTCGGATTTTAATCCGGTTGTTTTTATATTATTTTTGCGTATTTTTATATTTTCAGAGACACGAAAGAAAAAATAAAATAGAAGGGAAATAACTAAAACAATAATTAAACTATTTTATTAAAATTAAACCTTCAAATTACACAGGTTCTACAACTAAATTCCAGAAATGACGCGGAAAGAAAGACAAGTTTAAAGCTTCTTTGACCATCCAGAGTAGATCCGCAGAGTGTATTGAAAATACTTCGAAATCACTAATCATTTTGCACTCGCGTTTCTGTAAATCTCCGATATCGTCCATAAGTTTTACCAAAGCCCTTTTAACTTTTTTAGTATTCGAAATTCCGTCTCGTGGCCCAGTATCTCTATAATTTAGTTCAAAAAGAAGTTTTGCCACTGTGTCTTGAAATAAAAGGTCTTCCGCGCAGTCAGGATCACCGATAGTAAATTTAAAATTTGAAGATATTTCTCGAATGATCGTCCTTTGCGGGTTTGTAAATGGAAATTTTGATGTAGTGAGGATCTGCACGAGTTCTGAATATACTTCCTTTCTTTTTGCGAAGAAATTCTGATGTATTCTTTCCTCGGTAGAATCCGGAAAAACTTCAATTAATCGTTTGATAAGAAATGAGGCTGGATCGAAGTAAAAGAAATCTCGATTTCCGTAGGTTGAAACAGGGTTAGGTATTTTGCTTTCATCCCAAAATTCTAATTCAGAGATCATCATCGAGACGTAGCGGTTGATGTGGATTGGAGAAATCTCCTTATTGGTGAAGTGAGGGAGAAAAGCGACGAATGACTCTAAATCGAATTTAAAATTTATTTCCGCATCCCGATACTTGATGAAAAGGTCATCTCCACCTTCCTTTAACAGTTTGTGAAGAGAACGAGTCTGAGAACGCAGCTCTTTTAACAGATTGAGTTGAAATGTTGAAAATGGGAAGTCCGAGGAATAGAGGTTTCTAACGAATTCTCTATAGACGTCTAACCTTCGACTGGGATTTAACAGACTTCCAATAAACGGAGCTTTTGTTTTATCAGGGTTTCGTATCTTTTTAGGATCAAATTCGAACAAGTCCGGATAGTTGAAAATAGTTGGATATTCTTCCCTTATCTCATCTTCCATTATTAGGAGTTCGTTGAGACTTAGCCTCCCTTTTGGATCGTGAAGAGGGTCGAATCCTGGTGAATTTGAATAAAACTTATCCAAAAGCAATGAAATCTCAGAGTCAGATGAAATTATCCGGCTCCTTGGACTACAAGAATCAAGAACTAAGTCTTGATGAGATTCATCAGGGTTTAGATTTGTTTTAAGTTTAAAAAGGAAAACTTCGCCGGTTTCCGAAGTCGTGGGAGAGCAACTGCCATTCACACTTTCTTCGTAGTCGGTTAAGTTTGGACTGGACACTACAGAAAGAACAACCATAATTAATATTTTGTTTTGTTTTTATATTATGAAAGAAAAGGGTTTACTATAATGGCGACTTTAAATCCTATATCGACAAACTCTCTGCTTGTTAAGCATGTGTGATTCTTGTCAATCTATCCTTGAAACAAGTGGCCAGGCAGACAAACGGAGAGGCAGGATCCTTTTGGTTCCAATATAATTGGAGACTGTTCGGAAAATCCAATAACCAACGTCCGTGTATAATTGTCTTTCTTAGACACCACCCAAGAATCTCAGATATTTCGATAGAATCAGCGATTACCTTAACAGACAGAAAATAAGTCCCCGGCAGCGGCGCCAAAAACTTTACTTACTCTTATGATATGGCCGAAACGGACGGTTTTATTTTCGCAGTGTCGTTAGGCCGCGGCACGACAGAATCAGCTATCACAAGGGTGAGTAGTGGTTGTTTTTTATTTATATTTAGCTGGGGTTCCAAGCTATAGTTCACCTACTTGTCTTCCTTTAAACGAGTAAGTGGTAAGTATAACTCAGGTACGTATTTTTGTATGTTTGTTCGATAACGTGGGACCAAAGTGCCTATACAGTTAACCCTAGTGACAAGAGGTGATAGGTTAAGGTTAACTAAGTAAGATAGAATAATACTAAACAGGGGAAAGTAAAGATAGGTATGACGAATAGAATCCTGAAGGGGAATTATTGCAAAAGTTCAACTTCCTAGGATAAACACTAAACCTCAATCAACCGGGCTGTGAACCTAACTGATTTGTCACTAAGAGTTTAGGCTTTGAAGATTCTGGCTAAGACAGGTAATCCCTACTCCCAACGTTAACCTAAAAGGTTTAACGACCTTATGGATGAAATCCTAGGTGCATGAACAAAGTGGTTTACCCTAAAAGAGGAAAGTCTCAGCTTTTCTTAATCCTAGTTGGTCTAACTAAAGCAATATCCTACCACTGATTACTATGCTATGCCTCAACATTAACAGGTGTGCAATCTTAGATATCCTAAGGTACTGCTAATTGGGATAGAAGTCTCTCCTTTGCGATCACTTATTCAACCCCGGATCATCTTACAGCATCTCAAGAACACTGCTTCTGACGCGAATCATGCTTCTGAGTAAGCTAGTGTTCACTGAACTCTCTATTGCTAACTCTAATCACAACCTAAATGGGCAGCTCTTCTATGACGAACAAATACTTATTCGTATGTAGGTACTATATCCCTATTGTGACGTTAAGCACACATAACTACTTACCAGGCATCCTAGGGTTGATCAGGTCCTAATACTAGGTTATAGCCACGTGAATAAGCGGAAAGGGTGATCCGTAAATTAAACTTCTAAACCGTCAAGGTTTCAGCATAACAACATAACAAGTTTCAGATAAAATATTCAATCATATGATAAACAAATGTAAGAGATAGATAACCATGCAAGATGAAAGCAACTCAAGATAATAATTTTATTAAATTAAGGAAAGCGTTCACCGTTTACAGACAAAATCTGAACCATTACAAGTGCTGACGACCTCTAGCCCGCTCCTAGTACAATCTTCGGCGTTCGCCTCCGGGTACTTAATTTCCCGCTCGGAGGTGAGAAGGCCTTGAAAGCTCTAGTGTGAGAAAGTGTATTGTAGTGAGAGAGTGAAGAGAGGTGTGTTTGGAATGAGTGAACAAAGCCCTAATTTATAGACTTGAAATTTGCTGGAATCCGACTGGCAGGCCGGATGGCAGGCCGGATGGTGGCCCGGACCTGGCAAGCCGGATCCGTGCTGCCAGCCCGGATGGTGGCTCGGATCTGGCAAGCCGGACTCATAGTGGTAGCCCGGATGGCAGGCCGGATGGCAGGCCGGATCCGGGGTCTTGGCTGGCTTGTTTCCTGGATCGTAATTTGATTTCTTGACTTTCACCGTTTTCGCCCTAGAATCTTCGTTTTAGCTCCGATTCTCTCGATTCTTTTTGCATCGTCTTCGTAATTACTTTGCCTACAAGTTTAACCGAAAAAACGATTATTCTGCCGACAAAGCGTTAAACTTTATGCTTTTTGGGACTCAATATCGGGGGTAAAAACGTGACTTTTTAGCCGATATCATGACCCATTATACAACGTGTTGTCTCAGAATTAATCCGACGTATTTTTGTACATGTGTCCCGACAGTATGTAAAGTGCAGAAATTAAATAACAATAAATAAAATTGCGAGAATGTAAATTGCGATAAATTAAATGTTAGCCGGGAACAGTTAGCTAGGAACAGTTAGCGTGGATTCCTAACAATATTTCAGTTAGTTAATTCATCTGTTTCTAACAAATTTTATTTTGTCCAATGTTTTCTTCTTTATGCCACTTGTTGGATTCTGATAGGTCAAAATCCGAATATGAAATTTGAATGGAAGTGATTAATTTGAAATGAACGGATACGTATATCGGTGATTGCAAGTAGGATAGCAAATGACCGTTGAATCAGATTCGAAAAATGTACAGTGTAACATATTAATGTGAAATCCAAATATTCCTCGGGTATTACCCACCCGTTAAAATATTTTCATCATTAATAATTTGTACGAAAGGATTTTTAATTACAATCTTTATGAAAATATACATGCATATATATTTTCTTCAGATGTAATCATGGATTTAATGAGTCAATAAGATATCAAACTTATTTGATTTATCGTTAGTACTTAATTTCATGATCTCTAAAACATTAGAGATTACATAATTGCCATGTCGAACGAAGATAAATAAGGTAGAACGATACGTAAAGCGAAGATAATCGATGTAGAACGATAGGTAGAACGAAGATAAAGTAGATAGAACGATACGTAAAACGATGATTAGGCTCGAGGTACAGAATGAGATGTTGAGGCAGGTGATGTTGATACTTGGGTTGTTGGTGGTACTGGTGTTGATGTTGGTGCCGGTGACGTTGCTGGAGCTGTTAAGTTTTGCACCATATTCTCCAAAACCACTACTCGAGCGCGAAGTTCGTTGACTTCTTCTACTAACCTTGGCTGGTTATTAGTGTGAGATGGAGGTTGGATATCTCCTCTAGTTCCGTTAATGGTAGCCTCAAGACGAAAAATTCTTGCAACGAGGGTATAAACAGTATTGCGAACAGGTTCGCCGGTGAGCGGATCGAGTACTCCGACATTAGGCGGTAGATTCGGCTCATGATATGGAGTACCTTCTTCATTTCTCCATAGAGTAAGTATTTCGCGAACCCATCCCCACTTTCTAAAGAAATCTCGGTAGTTGATCGGTTGATGCGCTCCCGTCACACTATCTTCGGAGTCAGAGGAACTTTGTCGATTCGTGGAGGCCATCGTACGCGATCACAGAAAGATTTTTGGGTATGAAAAGCTTAGTGAGAGCAATGAGAGTTGGATGGTATACTCAATTCATAATATGCATAAATATATATAGTACCAAGATCCCTTAAATTACGGAGAAATTTACGAAAAATATTAGGCAAAGTTTACCGTAATAGATACGCTAGGATATGAATTTGTCTATACACTATCAATGCAGTAGATGCAATAAGACGTGTCTAGACTTAAGCAGGAAATTCCTAAAGATGATAAGCAGATAGTTTCCGACTAGGAATGATAAGCAAATCATTTTGTCATGCAGACACGGTCAAAATCCAGACTCACTAATGTATCCTAACAACTACCAGTTAGACACACTAATGGGAGACCTGGTTCGCTAAGACCACCGCTCTGATACCAACTGTAGTAACCCGAACTAATCCATCCGGACGAAGTCATCAACAGTTGGTTCCATTACGATGATCGACTCCAAGTAATGTCTTTAGTATGAGCAAATGCACAGCGGAAGACTTAATTTGCACCTGAGAATAACATGCTTTAAAATGTCAACATAAAGTTGGTGAGATATATAGGTTTGGTGCTAGCAGCGTTATAACTATGGACCACAAGATTTCATATGTAAACATTTTAATAAAAAATATTCTAAGTGGTTGAGCACTTGGTAACCATACTTAACATTTAATTACGTCGCATATTCCCTTTATTATGAAATCTTACTACACTGTACCAAGTATAGTCACGAAACGAAGTACTGTGCAACCGTTGAATACTGGTCGTCCAGTCCGGTTGGGGTTGTCAGGCCCGATAGATCTATCAACAGGATTCGCGTTTACAATACCGCTGTAAATAATAGTTACCAAGCTACAGGGAAGTATGCCAGTGGTACAACTCAACATAGAATATATTTTTCAGTTACTTGTGTCCATAACGTAAATCATTTATAAAAAACAGCGCATGTATTCTCAGCCCAAAAATATTTAAAGTTTAAAAGGGGACTATATACTCACCTAATGTATTTTGTAGTAAAAATACATGTAACACCATCGGTAAATTATAAGGTTGGCCTCGGATTCACGAACCTATATCGGATATATATATTAATACATATAATGGTTATCGAACAAATTTATGTATTATTAGTGAATTAATTTCTATTTTAATTATGTGTTTCATTAATAACCTAATTAACTATATTTATTATATATACTTTAGATAAATAATTAGTATTTATTACAAAATATCACTATAGTTATGTTTTATGTAGTAAATATATTTTTTCTTATATATATAATAGTTATTTAGTAAATTAATAATAATAATCTTAATAATGATAAGAAAATACTAACTCTTCTAATAATATAATAATGTAAATAAAATATTTTTATATAGAGAATCTTTATTTGATATGTTAATAGTACTAATAATAAAAATAATAATATTAGTGTTAGAAATAATAAAAATGATAAAAATAATAATGATAAACAAATAATGATAATTCTAATAATAATAATAATAATAATAATAATAATAATAATAATAATAATAATAATAATAATAATAATAATAATGATAGTTTTATTAATAAAAATGATAATTTTTATAAAAAGAAAATTAGTTTCAATAATAATACTACTTACACTAAAAATGATAATAATAATAATAATAATAAAAAGAGATATGTGTGTATACCCTTAAAATCTCCTCTAAAAACAATTGTCCATGACGGGAATTGAACCCACGACCTCCCAATACCCCTACACCCTAAACCACTCCTCTGCTAGTTGCTTCTTTGTATTATCTTCTTCAAATAATTCTTTTAAACCAAAACTCGGCCCAACAGAAAACAAGGGACGGCCCAACAAGAAAAGCAGTCCAACAAAACAGATTTTAAGTTTCACGGCCCATCTCCTATAATAAACTCATGGCCCAAATTCTATAACGTCAATCCACTCTAAACTTGTTCAAATTTCTGTTTCATTTATACGACTAAAAGAATTCCAAAAATAAAGTAGTTCCATAAGTCTACATCAAGTGGGGTGTCCTCTTTATGATTTTGTCTGCCAACGAAATAAAAGGAGAAAAGGAAGTAGCAAGCCACAATTAATCTCTTCATTGTATTATCATAATTTCATCTTTTTTTTTATGCGATAAGGAGTAGGCAGAAGACAGGAATAATCTCGACAATATCATCATCTTTATCCCACGTTCATCATCAATACATATCTTCATGATCACTATCGTTACAACCGTAACCATCATCATCGTAATCTCTGTTACACATCATCTTCTCATCATCGCGTTTTCGGATGGTAGGTCACGGTAGCAACAGTTATGGTGGTGTATTACGGTTGTATTGCAGTAGCCAAAGCAGCAGTTACGGGAACAGAAGGATCGAGTGGTGGTAGTCTGATGGTGGTTTTGGGCATCCGTTCAAGAGAAAAAGAGAGAGAATAGAGAGAGATTGGTGGTTGATACTCGTTTGAAACAAAACAGGAAAATAGAAGTGTTAGTTGTAGGTGGGTTTCGATAAAGGGTGGTTCACGACTGGTTGAATGGATGAACAAAAGAAAAGAAAAAAAATAGGAGAGGGAAAGAGAATATGGTAGCGGTTTAAGGTGTAGTTCACGGTGGTTTGAGGTGGTGGCGAGGGTGGTTAAAGTGTCTAGTGGTGGTTTCTAGTGAAGACGATGGTTCCATGGTGGTTCCAGTTTTGTAGATGACGGTTAAGGTGATGGATTGAGGTGGTTGCAGGGTTCGAATCAATAAACAAATCGATGCGTTTGTTGTGGGTTCACAAAGAAAACACTAGAGAAAGATAGTGTGTCAATGAGTGTGTGTGTGGTTTGGACAAAGAAAGAAAACAGATAAGATTCATAGTTGCAGCAGTCTTATGGTGATCTAGGGTGGTGGTTTGATGAACTGAAACAGTAATAGGAAAAGTGTATTTTTCATTGGG
Source organism: Rutidosis leptorrhynchoides (assembly GCF_046630445.1). NCBI lineage: Eukaryota > Viridiplantae > Streptophyta > Magnoliopsida > Asterales > Asteraceae > Rutidosis > Rutidosis leptorrhynchoides. Next base: position 235,185,369 of record NC_092343.1, read on the forward strand.
TTCAAGGTGTTGGTGAAAGGTTTTGCAGATATTAATTGATAATCTTAGTAAAAGACTGAATCAATTGATTCTGTGTCTGTTCGGAATCAATTTGTAAGGAAAAAAAATATGATATATCAGATTTGTGTATGTCGATGTATATATGATACTAAGAATGTTTAAACAGATCAATTAAAATTCCCGGTAATAAAGTGACTAATTTGGCTGTTTGTATTAGTTGGTAACTGATTCAAGTCACGAGCAAACAGCAACTCAAAAACAAATACAAAGAATCTGATTGTGATACATTTACACACGCGTAAAAAAAAAATTATAGCTGCATTATATATGTAATTTTATATTTTATATAATTGGTTCAATATAAATCTTGATATTTAATAAATATTAAGAATATTAATACTCTTAATGTTATAGATTATAAATATAGAGAATAAAATAATAATAGTAGTAATAATAAGTAATCATAATATTATTTATGTATATGATAACAATAATATTATTTTTGGTAATAATAATAATACTAAGATGATGATTTTTAAAAATGATAATCATAATAATAACATTTTATGAAAATATTAATAATCCTTAATGATGAAAATAATAATCATATATCTAATAATGATAATAATACAAGTAGTAATTTAGGCAAAACAAGTTATTTGTATCAACTTTCATATCTATATATTTATGTTATTAATAATATTAACATTAATAATAATAGTACTATTAATAATAATAAAAGTAATAATATTATATACACACTTATATCTATTTATAATTAATTGTTCGTGAATCGTCAGACATGGTCAAAAGGTAACTGTTTATTCGAATATAGATTTCAAACTTTCTAGACTCAACATTACATATTTTTGCTTATCGTGTCAGAAACATGTAAAGTTTAAAGTTTAAATTTGGTCGGAAATTTCCGGGTCATTACAAACTTGGTCTCCGATTGATATCATGAACCTATCCATATATAATATATCAATACCTTTTCTTTTTAAACAATCGTCACATATATATACATATAATGCTTTTAATACTTTTAATAATTCCTTAGTCCGTAGTTAGCAGTCCGATGTTAGTAATTCAATTTTAATGGTTCATATTTAGGTGTTTAATAAATAAATAAAACCCCCATCAAAATAAATAAAACCCCATCGTATTCGTATTGGTCGGGATTAATCTTGACCCACGGTACCGGTGTTGTCAAATGACGTGTTGCGTACATAAAGTACCGGTGTTGTCAAATGACGTGTTGCGTACAATCATGGGATCTTATGATTAATCTTCTCGTATTGTTTACGGGTGATCCTTAAATATATAAAATTAAATTATGAGTACATATATATAAAATATCATGTTATTTTAAAAAGATGTGATTTATTTAATTTTTCTCCAATTATTTTCGTGGCTAAACTAGTTTTGGATATCCGATTTTGTTTTGGTCATAGTTTCTTCGTTACAACTCCGTTTTCGATGGTTCAACTTGCCACTTCCTTGGATCGAGTCCTTCTTTAAGAATATGAACTGTAAATACCTTAGTTTGTATTCGAAATCACAGGTCATAGGTCAAACTTTGGTGAAACTTATGAAGTTGATCATTTTCCCTTATGCAAACAACATTAATTAATTATTTTTCTAAAAATACTTATACTTTGAGTTAAATCATGAAATTTTTATGTGTTAACATATTCATAGTAAATATCAATTTTTCCAGAAAATAAGTCTCGAATTCAAAGTTCAAGATAGTTTTTAATTATCCAACCCAAAACAGCCCCCGATTACACTTCGACGTCGTAAAATCAGTTTTTATGGTGTTCTTTGAAAAAACAAGTTATACCTTGTTAAATTAACATATCTTTATGATATATTACAGGTCTTGGAGTATTTTAAAAGTTAAGTTAGAAGGATCTATTTAGTTTGAAAACAAGTTTGAAAACATTCAAACTATGTTCTTGTTGTTTAAAATTTTATACCATAAAATAAGATAGCTATATATATATGAATCGAATAAGGTTATGAACAAAGTTACTACCTCAAGTTACTTGGACAAGATTGCTGTAAAAGAGGAGTAAAAACCTAGAACCAAAAGAGTGGTGGAGTTGGATGAAAGATTGGAAGTAAACTTGTGTTCTTGGAAGGATTCTTGAAGTGTTTTTGTAAGGGTTTTCTTATGGTGATTAAGTGATGTTTTTGAAGCTAGATCTTCATGGTTGTGAGCTGAGATGGTTAAAGTGTTTAAGGCTCATAAGTGTGTGTGTATTTAGCTAGAAAATTGAAGTAAAAATGAATCAAAGTGATGATCCCCCCATGGTACTTAAAAACGTGAATCAAAGGAAACAAGGACAAGATTTTAGGTTGTTCTTTTGTGCAATTTGTCATACTTGCTTCCAAATTCAATTACCTTATACCTAGGGCATGAACAAGGGCTGGTTGGTGGTGATTTGATGTGTATATACCAATAGTAAATACGTATAGAAGCTAGGTATGATACGGGTACATATACCGTAAATATACGTATAGAAATCTTGTGAAAAATGGAATGAGAATTCAAATATAGCTATCTTTTGTGAATATACTTATATTGTTTTATGTATTTAAATCCTTAAAAAGTGATTAAATACATTACTTATACGATATATGTATAAACATTATAGGTCATAAGTATTTATGTCAAATAACGTTACGTATGGTTATTGTTTTGAAAAACTTAAGTTAGTAGTTTCAAAATATACTTATAACTTATTGTTATTAATACAAAATGAGATATTAAAACATTCTTAGATCATGTTAAATATGTATATATACATATATATACACAAACGTATAATTATCATATGTTATATAGTTCGTGATATCATCGGTCAAACTAGACGGTCAAACGTTGTGTAAAACTGTTTTCAAAAACATAAGTCTCAACAATTTGGATTGCTTATCATGTTGGTATGGTTTAATTTATGTAAATATTAATCTTATAAGTATAAATTGATCGAAAAAGTCCGGGTCATTACAAAATGAAATCTCAATGCACAGTAACTATGAAGTTAACAACAGAATTAAACCACATCATATTTAGCATGAACTGTTTTCCTATCTGATATTCGATATGTAAATGTGTAAACAGTTAGAAAACAATGAATAGTTCCTGCAAAGAAGCCACTCTTATTTTTGCCCATTGAAGGGTTAGATGACCTTCGATGACCCTAACTTAATGTTAGGTTAAATACGGTGATGTAAGTGCTCAAGAAAGCAAAGTACATAGCATGATCAACAGTGTCCATCGCTTGCATAATGTGTTCAAACAACATATTTTTTTTTTCTTTAAATCATAACGATTTGGGTTTTGTTGTTATTGTTGTAACGATCATACAATTTCATAAGTTCTGCATACATATATTAGTCAAAATACAAAATATTAACCAGTTGTAAAGTAGTGTAGGTTCGAGTGTTTTGTACCTGGTAACACAAAGTAGGAGCAACCATGAAATAAACCAGACTTTTGAAGTTTACATCGTAAAATAACTCTGTATCTGAAGATGAGGACTTCGATTCTCCCTAACAACAAAATAAATGCATGTACATGATAAAATATATAAATTAGCAGTCTAAAAAAATCCCCATAGAATAAAATGTTCGATGAGTAATTTAGGTTGCATTTAGTTTCCAATCATAACATTCACAATAGATGGGGGTCTGATAAAAGGGTGCAATGGGAATGAGGAATAAATTCTTAAACCAAGCTCTTAAGATGGGTATGAAGGGTTTTAAAAGACATCAATAATCAACCCCATTTCATCAAACTGATACTTGAAACTAATCACCAACACGAGGTTATGCTATTTGGATCAATGAAAAGCTGAAGGGGAGACTTTCAAACAATTACCAATCCAAACAAAGCTAAAAGCAAATAGGATCATCTTACAACATCTAAAAATCTTGCTTCTGACACGAATCTTGCTTCTGGATTTGACTAGCATTCACTGAATACTACAACAACTATCCTAATCACAACCTTTAATCGGGCAGCTCTTCTGTGACAGATATGTTACTATATATACGTAGGTACTAACCCTCGTTATAACGTTAAGCAAATATAACTACTTACCCTGTATTCTAAGATTGATCAGTCCCTAGCACTTGGTTATAGCCACGTGAGTAATTGGAATGGGTGATATGTGAATTAGACTTCTAAACCCGACAAGGTCTCAGCATAACAATGGTATAAGTTTTAAGTAAGAAATATAGTACCCGAAAATATATCAATACATTATAATCATTATAATAAAGAAATCAAATATAATGAAATAGACATACCTTAAAAAGCAAGCGTATAACGGAAAGGATATTTATCATTTCACGAAGAGCGGCCGAAAGATATTCAACAACAAATGTTGAAGCTGAGGCCCGTGTTAGACACGGTTCCCTTAAAACAGATTCGCCGTCTACACGTTGCTTGTTTCCCAGGGTACAACGGCCGAAGCAGTAGTACTACCGGACGCGAACCATATGCCTGAAAAAGTTGTCTAGATTGTTCTTTGTAAGCCAACACACATGACCAAATTTGTTTGGTCCAAAATGTGATGGACACTATTATGCTTGTAGAAAAATTATGTGAACGCGAGTTTGTGTGTGTTTTCCATAAGCCAAATTCATCATCCCACAACTAGAGAATACATCTCTATATATTATGTCATGGGAGAAAACAAAAGGATGCTCAATTAATGACAATAAAATGTCATTATAATTGATAAGTAAAAGATTGTGATAAGTCACAATAATTGTAACCATTAAACACACTCTTTAACATCAATTTTAATTCATACATCATATTTAATCGATTTTCTAATAAATCAATTAAATTTTCCAACAATCCCCCACATGAATGAAATTGATAACCAAAACAATAATGTTACCAAACTTCTCATTCAACACAACTCACTTCAACATCTCCTTGAGCATCGATATATCATTCATTTGCATCATACTTTGGATATATTACATTATGTTATGCAGCCTTGGCCACCGACTACATAACCACAATCCAAAGTCTACGAAAACCTTATTTTTGCCTAAATCTTTCATCAAGAGTGCAACTGAATGTAAATCGATTTCTCAAACACACAAATTTCAACAAGATTTTCAACAGTTGAACCCTGCATAGGAAGGTAGGTGTTACCCTTTGAACCTTCCCTTATGAAATGCACTTAGTCTCCTAGCTCACAGTAGACGTGATGTCTTTGAACTGGTCTGCTACTTGTGTAGACGACAATACACTTCACACAGGATTCTCCCTGACATTGTCAAGTCCTCATAGTCGTGTCCATTATGGTCCTGGAACACTAGCCTGGTTCTGCAAGAGCTATTAGGAATTATGCCCCTTTAATTCCATTCGAAGCGACCTCACTTCTTTCTCACATAGGTGATTTCTTAAAGATCTTTATTCGCCTTAAGGTTATATCTTTAAAATCATTAAAAGCCAAAAGCTTATCCTCATATAATGTCACTGTTATTTATTGGAATGGACTGGGAAGTTAAATAACTCCCTCAACTGATTTTGGAGGTGTATGAACTCCCCCACAGTGACCACTCTCAGTTTATACAATTAGGTTGTCCTATTGAACCCAGATCTTGGAATCTCCAGTCAACTGCGTTAGGTTTCCTTCATATAAACTATCATTTCAAGGGCTTTAGTCTCATTCCACAACATAATCTCTTCCCAACCCCATGGTTGTCGGATCCGAATTGTTATCATTGAACTCTACAAAGTTCACTAAGATAAACTACAAAGAGATTAGTTGTTCTATTGTAATTATATTGACTATGTCAAACTTAATTACCATCACTGGCTCAAAAGATAAAGAAATTTAAAATCAACTAGATGCTTACTTTTGGCCATCCAATTAATCATGAATCATGTACTGGATATCAAAATGCAAGACACCCCCACATTTACATGGCTTTGTGTTCAACTTACACAAGTGGTAAGTTAATGCTTATCCTTTCAAAGCTTCCCCCACATGTCTTGCAACTTGATATATAGTCAAACATAATCATATACATCAAATATGATTCTTAATCAATGATATAGTCAAATGCCCTCACATAAGATTTACATCTTTTGTGTTTCATATTTTAACACATATTGAGCAATTCTCAGTCATATTCTAGGTTGGACCTAGAGACATCGAATTTAGAAAACTTAATCAAGTTTTCGCACTCAAATTACACTTGCAAATTTGAATTCCAGTTAAGTAATTCAACTTTGGGCAATTGAAAAATCCAAGGTAATTTAACAAAACAAATATCTTTATGTTTATAATTATCTTCGGATTCACATTTATGATCGACTTCCATATTAAATGGAAATAATCCATATCATTGTCATCAATAATTTGGTTTTACAAATATATCAGACCCTTCTGAACTGAATGAACATGGATTTTGTCATAACATAATTTCCACACAATGGAATGTTCATTGTTAATAGATCTCTGCAGGTGATCATCATTAACAACTCTAAGTCTGGCATGCCGTAGACTTTAAGACCAAAGCATGAGAATAGAAGATGCATCACTCTACTTCTCCATAGCTTTCACTCACAAGGAATCTCATACCATGTTCCTTGTATCATGAAAAAATCCACTTTAGACAAAGACACCATCATGAGTGTCTTATAAACAATGCCTCTTATCAATCATTCAGTCTCACTTCATTCATATGAATAATGAAGTTCCTCTAATTCTCCTTCAGAGAATTTCTCTTGGACATCTTCAGAATCCTTATCACATAATTCAATTTATCATCCAAAGATAAACCGAATTAATTTCAACATCATAATCTTATGACGTTCACTCATCGAGGGTACATATAATTATAATTATTTATTATAATATTAACCTCTTAATGCCAAGTCACTTATAATGTATTCCGACACTTAATCGTACACTCAAGGTAGAAGTTTCTACCGACAGATTTATTAATCTCGTTAGGCTCTACATTATAGTCTCGAATCTTTAATTTACATAAGGAATTTTCTAATTAACATGCGTGTCGTAATCACAAATTTGAATCACATCTTACAAAATGTATTGAAATAATCCATGTCATATAATGATATAGCTAACTTCTTTCCAACTATTGTCATGACTCATTCTTGAAGGCGGTAAAACTCAAAACCTTTCTCTTACGACTCCGTTAAAAAATATAATTATAAAGAGGGGAAATTATTTGTAACGACCCGGAAATTTCCGACCAAATTTAAACTCTAATCTCTATACGGTTCTGACACGATAAGCAAAAACCCTAAAGATTGAGTCTAGAAAGTCTGAAATCTATATTTGGATGATTAGTTACCCTTTTGACCAAGTCTGACGATTCACGAATGTTATGTGTATATGTGTTATATATTTACTTATTGTTAACAATAACAAGGTATTAGATACAATAGGTTTCGATATAAGAATATTATATTTAACGGTGAAAGTAAAAGATAATAAGATTTTATGAATATCTGAATCTGTTTTTGTCGAAATATTAATGAGTCGTTTTAATAAAATAAAGGTTTTAACGTTATTCTAAAAGTCGTAATTTTTCTTGAAATCTTTTGTCAAACGAAAAATGTAACGGTCCGTGATTTTATAAAAACAAATATTTAATAAAACGTGTTCATTAATATATGTATTTTTCAAAACAATATTAAACGTTTTCAATTTAAAAATATATTTTGACAAATAAATAAACTTTGATTTATACGAGTAAATGACCACAATATTTAAAAGATTAAGTTACATTTTTAGTGGAATTGTTTTCATAAATTAAAACCCATTATTTTGATAAAGGTACGAGTCACGAAACGTAAAATGGTATTTTCCTCGATGCACGAAACTTTATTTGGAAAACCAGACCCGAGACTTTTGTCAGGTGACAAAGTAAAAGTAATTTTTGTAAAAATTATATTTTTTACCATTTACATAAATATAATATAATATATAATTAATTATTTAAATTAAATAAATAAATATATATATATAAAAATATCTGTCGGCAGGGTTTTAAAGTCATGGGACAGCTGTCCAGGGTATCGGCGCGAGTCGCGCCACCCTCCTCTTTAAACCGCCGCGAGTCGCGGTGAGGGTGGGACCCAATCTCAGTTATAAAACCCGGATGCGTTTTGGTTCTGATTCAGTTTCTTTCTTTATTTCTGTTTCTTATATTACTCCGTATTATTAATTATGTTATTATTAAAATAATAATTATTATTATTATTACTAATAATTATCAATATCAAAGATTATTAATACTAATCTTGTTATTACTAGTATTAGTATTATTATATCTTATAATTAAGGAGTATTATCATTAATTATACACAAAATACTATGACGGGGTTCCGCTCAAATGTTCCAAAAACTTATTTCATGAGTGGGATAAGATTAAAGAAATTATGGGTCAAATCTATGAAAGTTATGGGTATGGATCGGGGTTTTGCTCATGAGACAAACTAGTGTTTGTCATCTCCGTTGCGTCTAAATAATATCCTACAATATTGAATCTCAATATTGATACGTGAGCACTCTAAACTTAACTTTTATTTACTTCTAGTGTGTCCCTGACTAGTGCTCGAGAAATTAGGATCGTGTATATTTTTATATCTATTTTTGTTAAAATATATTTTTAGGATAGAATCTGAATTAGTTACTCTTGCGGTTAAGATAAGATATATGAATTATATGTTTTTGGAAAGGTGGCGAAAAACTATAAACTTTTCATTTAAATGTCAAATGGATTCGACGGACGGATTTGAAGTTATAGCCAATTGAACTTTTGTACAAATTACTAAAAATGAATATTTTTATTTCTTTACGTCGTCGTTAAAATAATTACTATCATTAAAATTATTATGATTTTTGATATTATTAATAATTAATATTTTTATCAATAACTGTAAAATTATTATTTTTGAAATTATTAATATTGTTATTGTCATTATTATTATTATGATTATTTAAAGATAAATGATATTTTTGTCAAAAACTATTAAATTATTATTTTGAACATTATAATTAATAAAACTATCAATTTATTATTTTCGGATATCATTAATAACATTAAAATTATTGTTTGAATAAAAGAATTATTTTGAAAAAAAATACTATTATTATTAACCATCATTTTATTATTTTAACATATTTTTATAAAAATTAATATATTTATTAAAAATATCATTTCTAATATTTGGTATATATATAAATATACATATATGCTTTATTTGTTAAATAAATTGTAAAATCATAAATTTTATAAAAATATCTAAAACTATAAAATTTATATATATGTGAATGACTATAATTTTGTAAACGTTTTGGAAGTTGTTTTGAGTCAAATAAACTTTTATTAACTTTTACATATTAGACTCGAGCACTAGGATTGTGGTACACTATATATTGACATTAATTGTTAGATAAATATTAATTGATATATAAATATATAATTAATTAGGTTCGTGAATCGAAGGCCAACCTTTTAAGTGTTCAACGGTGTTATATGTATTTTTGCTACAAAATACATTAGGTGAGTATATAGTCCCACTTTTAAACTCTAAATATTTCGGGATGAGAATACATGTATTTTATGTTTTACAATATGGACACAAGTAACTGAAAAATATATTCTACGTTGAGTTGTACCACTGGCATACTTCCCTGTAGCTTGGTAACTAATATTTACAGCGGTATTGTAAACGCGAATCCTGTTGATAGATCTATCGGGCCTGACAACCCCAACCGGACTGGACGACCAGTATTCAACGGTTGCACAGTACTTCGTTTCGTAACTACACTTGGTACGGTGTAGTAAGATTTCATAATAAAGGGAATATGCGACGTGATTAAATGTTAAGTATGGTTACCAAGTGCTCAACCACTTAGAATATTTTTATTAAAATGTTTAAATATGAAATCTTGTGGTCTATTGTTATAACACTGCTAGCATCAAACCTATCTATCTCACCAACTTTATGTTGACGTTTTAAAGCATGTTATTCTCAGGTATGAATTAAGACTTCCGCTGTGCATTATCTCATGTTAAGGATACTACTTGGGACCATTTAAGCCATGATACAAGAACGTTGCATTCGAGTCATTGAAGATCATTAAAGACATTTATTAAGTAAATGATAGAATAGGTCATTCGGATATCGAGAAATGTTAGACGAGTTTATTAATGTTTGATGTAAAGATAGATTGCCTTTTAAGAATAAATGCAACGTTTGTAAAATGTATCATATAGAGGTCAAGTACCTCGCGATGTTATCAACTGTTGTAATTCGTTTGTAATCAATATGGACATCGTCCGGATGATTAGTTTCGGATCCTTTCAGTTGGTATCAGAGCGTTGGTCTTAGCGAACCAGGTCTCCCATTAGTGTGTCTAACTGGTAGTTGTTAGGATGCATTAGTGAGTCTGGACTTTGACCGTGTCTGCCTGTTAAAAGTTTTGCTTATCATCACTAGTCGGAAATCATCTGCTTATTATCCTTAGGAAAATTCCTGCTTATCATTCTTAAGTCTAGACACGTCTTACTGCATTTAGTGCATCGATAGTGTATAGACAAAATTCATATCTTAGCGCATCTTATACTTGCCTGACATATGCCGTAAATTCCTTTGAAGTCTATGAAATCTTTGGTAATATATATAGATATTCTATATAGTTAGAATATCATACGACATCCGAAAATCATTTCACATCGAGGAACCTTTCCATCCACTAAATTATCCTTTTGGCGATAAACCCGAAACACTTACCGACGAACCTGTTCGAGAAACCATTTCTTTTCCCCTTTTTACGGATATCTCATCATAATTACATACCATCTCATATTCCGAATTTTATACATCCGCTCGCTTCAATCGCCAATCATTCCGGTGTACAAGCATAAGTTAACAAACTTCGCGTTCGTGTGACGGCTATGGAAAATATGGTGCGACGGTTACAAACACCAGCAGCAGCCACAACCGCGTCGTAAACCTCAACGTCATAAACTATACCTTGAGTATAGTCACCGTTCTACGTATCGTTCTATTTACTTAATTTTCGTTCGACATATCGTTCTATATCGATTACCTTCGCTTTACATTTTACCTCATATATCTTCGTTCGACGTGACAATCATGTAATCTCTAATGTTTTAGAGATCATGTAATCCGGTGCTAACGATAAATCAAATGAGTTTAACATCTTATTGACTCATTAAATCCATGATTACATCCGATGAAAATATATATGCAAGTATATTTTCATAAAGAATGTAATTAAAAATTCTCTCGTACAAACTGTTAATGATGAAAATATTTTAACGGGTGGGTAGTACCCGAGGAATATTTAGAATTCACATTAATAAGTTACACTGTACATTCTTCGAATCTGATTCAACGGTCATTTATTTTCCTACTTACAACCACCGATATTCATATCCGCTCACCCCGGAATAACCATTTTTCATTCAAATTACATATTTGGATATTTACCTATCCGAATCCAACAAGTGGCATAATGAAGAAAACATTGGACAAAATAAAATTTGTTAGAAACAAACGAATTAACTAATTGAAAAATTTTGTTAGGATTACACGCTAACTATTCCGGCTAACTGTTCCCAGCTAACTGATTAACATTTAATTTATTGCAATTTACATTCTCGCAATTTTATTTATTGTCATTTAATTTCCGCACTGTACATACTGTCGGGACACATGTACGCAATACGTCGGATTAATTCTGAGACAACACGGTGCATGGGTCATGATATATATTTATTTATTTTACGCACTTTAAATAACGGGACACGTATACAAGGATTCGACTTATCATATCGACCCATCTATATATATATTTCGGAACAACCGTAGACACTCTATATGTGAAGGTGGGAGTTGATTATACAGGGTCGGAGTTGATTCCAAAATATATATATACTTTGAGTTGTGATCGACACCGAGACCGGTACATGGGTCACGATACGTATTAAGTAATTTGAATATTATATATCTAACTTATATATGAATCATTGGAGTATTGGACTGCTAACTTTGGACAAGTAAATGAATTAAAATATTGATTATAATATATGAAACTAAACGATTCTTCGAGTTTGCCACTTGATTTCAACTTCAACCTCATTTGAACCTCGACAATTACAATCCGCGTTCAAACCTTTCATGATTCTTGAAAACACCTCGATCGAGAAGTTGAACCAGCCGGCACCTCGTCTATGGAAGAAAGATTCATGCATACAGTTATGCACCTGAAAAACTTTCGAAACCAAAGTTATAGTTAAATCATATCCGCGTCGAATTCCTTATCATTCATTGGCAAAAACAACCCTACAATTCCTTGTCAAGAAGTTAATTTTGTCACAGCTCCACTTCGACTTCTCAATAAGATTACACCTAGTATAACCTCGATATATATACGTCTTTCTTTCGCCATCATTACCGGAGAACCCTTTTATATCCCATCATATTATCATCAGCGTTTAATCATCTAAAAATACAATTTTTCCTGAAACCACCTCGGTTAGAAAACCAATGACCCAGATCCGTTAACTTTGAGAATGCTGACGAAGCAACATGTCGTAGATGGTCTTAATGGCCAAAAGTAGATGATAAAGAAAAGAGGGTTAGGAACGCTCGATAGAAAATTTAGTACCGAAAAGCGGATTATGCGAAACTATGAAGGAAGTCGTAGACAAAGAATGAGTTTGACTTCAAGGGATTCAAATGATTCCGTGCCTGCTGAAACCGTTAGTAAAAACTCTACTCTTTATTCTAAATCTTTCCAGATGATACTCTTCATCATCATCGAATCTTAGATATTATAAGACATCTTCATATTTTCTGTTATACATATTCCTTATATTGCTGGAGATATTTCCACAACTATTCCTATCTTAAATTATTTATCCTTCCGTAACTTCTGCATTACAATACAAAGGAAATTGTGTTAGTTTCTAAAGTTCTAAAGTCTTCAAGTCTAAAATAGGAATGTTCTGAAGCAGTGTTAGGAACCGATGCATGAATTAATATAATATAATGAAACTTGATCAACTTCATTATATTACAGTAAGTCATGTTAAGTTTCTAATAGAATGTGATGATTCACAGTACCGTCATCATGTGCCATATTACACGGCTCTTACATTCTATCAAATCTCCAAACATATTAGAACATATCACCTTGATAGTTCTATTTTTCCGGAATACTCGATTAATTTAACGAATTAAGATTGTGCCATTACAATTTCATTCTAAAACCAATAGCTAGGTTCATTCCAAATTTCCTACCTACGAATTTCGGACTATTGTTCGCTTGGCTCGAGGACGGGAAGAAGAAACGAAGGGACAAAACCTCAGAATATAAAATAGGAACATAAACCACAGCAAATAAGAGAGAGCATTAACTGTGGATGACAATGATTTTAAGGGACAGGAGTAGGAACATCGAAATATAAGGGAAGATATAAAACCTAACAACAACCCTGAAACTACAAACCGTGCATATCAATACGTATTGCAACGTAAAGGCACAGGAGAATTAAAAACATTATAATTCCAAGGAAAGGATAAAAGAGAATAGATTCTTCTAGTGATAGATGAAAAAGAAGAATGACAGATATGAAAGTTAGAAATATAACAAGGATTAGAATTGGATGGAGCATATTAGCGAATGTCTTAAAATAGGAACTAAAGAGAAAGGATAAAAGATGTGGGAAGTAAGAAAGGGAAGGAGGTAAATTTATAGTGAAATATCCGACAAAGAAATCACAACAGATTTTTCGTATTAAATCAAAGGAGATTCTGTTTTCTAAATTGCCAAAGGATCAAATCTTATTACAAAAGATTTTCTTTAAATTTCGTAAATTCCGGAAATCAATTCTAGTCACGTCATCGGTTAAAACAATTTCATGTTCACTCATTTCATTCTTTTGTGTTAGCTTCACTCGTGCGCTTCAAGTCATTTTATCCATATCTTTCGATAATGATAAAACTATATTATTACTTCATTTTTGTCATGAAAACATTCCTATTGTTATTTATAACAACCTCTACCAAATTTCGGGGACGAAATTTCTTTAACGGGTGGGTACTGTAACGACCCGGAAATTTCCGACCAAATTTAAACTCTAATCTCTATACGGTTCTGACACGATAAGCAAAAACCCTAAAGATTGAGTCTAGAAAGTCTGAAATCTATATTTGGATGATTAGTTACCCTTTTGACCAAGTCTGACGATTCACGAATGTTATGTGTATATGTGTTATATATTTACTTATTGTTAACAATAACAAGGTATTAGATACAATAGGTTTCGATATAAGAATATTATATTTAACGGTGAAAGTAAAAGATAATAAGATTTTATGAATATCTGAATCTGTTTTTGTCGAAATATTAATGAGTCGTTTTAATAAAATAAAGGTTTTAACGTTATTCTAAAAGTCGTAATTTTTCTTGAAATCTTTTGTCAAACGACAAATGTAACAGTCCGTGATTTTATAAAAATAAATATTTAATAAAACGTGTTCATTAATATATGTATTTTTCAAAACAATATTAAACGTTTTCAATTTAAAAATATATTTTGACAAATAAATAAACTTTGATTTATACGAGTAAATGACCACAATATTTAAAAGATTAAGTTACATTTTTAGTGGAATTGTTTTCATAAATTAAAACCCATTATTTTGATAAAGGTACGAGTCACGAAACGTAAAATGGTATTTTCCTCGACGCACGAAACTTTATTTGGAAAACCGGACCCGAGACTTTTGTCAGGTGACAAAGTAAAAGTAATTTTTGTAAAAATTATATTTTTTACCATTTACATAAATATAATATAATATATAATTAATTATTTAAATTAAATAAATAAATATATATATAAAAAAATATCTGTCGGCAGGGTTTTAAAGTCATGGGACAGCTGTCTAGGGTATCGGCGCGAGTCGCGCCACCCTCCTCTTTAAACCGCCGCGAGTCGCGGTGAGGGTGGGACCCAATCTCAGTTATAAAACCCGGATGCGTTTTGGTTCTGATTCAGTTTCTTTCTTTATTTCTGTTTCTTATATTACTCCGTATTATTAATTATGTTATTATTAAAATAATAATTATTATTATTATTACTAATAATTATCAATATCAAAGATTATTAATACTAATCTTGTTATTACTAGTATTAGTATTATTATATCTTATAATTAAGGAGTATTATCATTAATTATACACAAAATACTATGACAGGGTTCTGCTCAAATGTTCCAAAAACTTATTTCATGAGTGGGATAAGATTAAAGAAATTATGGGTCAAATCTATGAAAGTTATGGGTATGGATCGGGGTTTTGCTCATGAGACAAACTAGTGTTTGTCATCTCCGTTGCGTCTAAATAATATCCTACAATATTGAATCTCAATATTGATACGTGAGCACTCTAAACTTAACTTTTATTTACTTCTAGTGTGTCCCTGACTAGTGCTCGAGAAATTAGGATCGTGTATATTTTTATATCTATTTTTGTTAAAATATATTTTTAGGATAGAATCTGAATTAGTTACTCTTGCGGTTAAGATAAGATATATGAATTATATGTTTTTGGAAAGGTGGCGAAAAACTATAAACTTTTCATTTAAATGTCAAATGGATTCGACGGACGGATTTGAAGTTATAGCCAATTGAACTTTTGTACAAATTACTAAAAATGAATATTTTTATTTCTTTACGTCGTCGTTAAAATAATTACTATCATTAAAATTATTATGATTTTTGATATTATTAATAATTAATATTTTTATCAATAACTGTAAAATTATTATTTTTGAAATTATTAATATTGTTATTGTCATTATTATTATTATGATTATTTAAAGATAAATGATATTTTTGTCAAAAACTATTAAATTATTATTTTGAACATTATAATTAATAAAACTATCAATTTATTATTTTCGGATATCATTAATAACATTAAAATTATTGTTTGAATAAAAGAATTATTTTGAAAAAAAAATACTATTATTATTAACCATCATTTTATTATTTTAACATATTTTTATAAAATTAATATATTTATTAAAAATATCATTTCTAATATTTGGTATATATATAAATATACATATATGCTTTATTTGTTAAATAAATTGTAAAATCATAAATTTTATAAAAATATCTAAAACTATAAAATTTATATATATGTGAATGACTATAATTTTGTAAACGTTTTGGAAGTTGTTTTGAGTCAAATAAACTTTTATTAACTTTTACATATTAGACTCGAGCACTAGGATTGTGGTACACTATATATTGACATTAATTGTTAGATAAATATTAATTGATATATAAATATATAATTAATTAGGTTCGTGAATCGAAGGCCAACCTTTTAAGTGTTCAACGGTGTTATATGTATTTTTGCTACAAAATACATTAGGTGAGTATATAGTCCCACTTTTAAACTCTAAATATTTCGGGATGAGAATACATGTATTTTATGTTTTACAATATGGACACAAGTAACTGAAAAATATATTCTACGTTGAGTTGTACCACTGGCATACTTCCCTGTAGCTTGGTAACTAATATTTACAGCGGTATTGTAAACGCGAATCCTGTTGATAGATCTATCGGGCCTGACAACCCCAACCGGACTGGACGACCAGTATTCAACGGTTGCACAGTACTTCGTTTCGTAACTACACTTGGTACGGTGTAGTAAGATTTCATAATAAAGGGAATATGCGACGTGATTAAATGTTAAGTATGGTTACCAAGTGCTCAACCACTTAGAATATTTTTATTAAAATGTTTAAATATGAAATCTTGTGGTCTATTGTTATAACGCTGCTAGCATCAAACCTATATATCTCACCAACTTTATGTTGACGTTTTAAAGCATGTTATTCTCAGGTATGAATTAAGACTTCCGCTGTGCACTATCTCATGTTAAGGATACTACTTGGGACCATTTAAGCCATGATACAAGAACGTTGCATTCGAGTCATTGAAGATCATTAAAGACATTTATTAAGTAAATGATAGAATAGGTCATTCGGATATCGAGAAATGTTAGACGAGTTTATTAATGGTTGATGTAAAGATAGATTGCCTTTTAAGAATAAATGCAACGTTTGTAAAATGTATCATATAGAGGTCAAGTACCTCGCGATGTTATCAACTGTTGTAATTCGTTTGTAATCAATATGGACATCGTCCGGATGATTAGTTTCGGATCCTTTCATTATTCAATTTATTAAAACTCTTTTTCCTTGAAAAGTAGTAGGTTTATATCATAGATGAACCAACCGAAACTATTTCATTTCTAGTTTTTGTAATAAAATATAATTTAACGGGTACAAAAAATCTCATGACAATCTATAGAAAGAAGCCTCATACATTTTCATTGTCCTTTCCGATTTAATGATGGGATATGTCGATTTCATCCCTAATTATCATTATCTCATTCAAATGATAACCGATACAATCAGAAATGACCGACAAGTCATTCTTACTCGTGACTGAACTAATACGAAAGTTCCAAGGATCACACCTAGGTTAAACCAAATAGGTTTCAACCACCAAAAATGACCACCAAGTCATTCTCACTCGTGATCATCCACTGAACTAATATGGAAGTTCCAATGATCACAGTTAAGTTGAACCAAACAGGTTTCAATTAAACATGTTAAACCAAACAGGTTTCAACTAAACATGTTAAACCAAACATGTTTTTCACACTCATGAGATATGTAATATATCCACATAGTTCTAATCACAGCCCTTTCTGTGATGAACCGGAAATTTCCGATCAAATTTAAACTTTAATCTTCATATAATTCCAACACGATAAGCAAAATCTATAATATTGAGTCTCGAAAGTTTTGAAATCTATATTCATGTAATCAATTACCCCTTGACCATGCCTGACGATTCACGAACAATTATGTGTAAATAGATATGTATGAACATATACATATGTGTGATTATTAAATTAAGAAATATTAATGAAACATTAAACGTTTGATTAATATGAGAATAAGTTACGAAGTCTATTATATGGCTTGAGAACATTAACAAAGTATTAGATATAAAATACTTTACATAAACTAGTTTGTTTCGATATTTGTTTAATATAATTATGGACGGAATTAAAAGATAATATCATATGATTGAATTATCAGATACATTGAATTATGATTACGAGTCTCTGTTATGAGGTCCACTTTGAATTAGGAAACCCTTACTTTTAACGGTATTCGGAATAATTGGTAAAGTGATTTACAAGTAAGAACAAAAGTGTCATTAATGGGAATTAGACAAAAGTTAGTGGAGATTTCTGCTTAACTTTCAATACATGCTTTACAATGATTATCCCGTGTCTTTTGGTAAGATAATGATTAGTTTTCATAATATCGAAAACGTTTTACGATTTAGATAAAACATTTTTAAAGGATGATTTGGAATATAACTATTTTTGGAAAACCAAATTTATTAGTGCTCGATTTAGTTTTAAGCGTACAAAACGTTTTCAGTTTAAAAAGAACTTTATTATTAAAACGTATATAACTTTTATAAATATCTAGAACCACTTTTGACAACTCATTACTTAACCAGTATGATAAAGATAACGCTATTTATATTTTATTTTATTAAATATAATATATATATATAATGATATAAATTAATATATATATATATATTTATACGCGTATTATACGTACATAGTTTTATACTTTTACTATACTTAAACTTTTACTTTACTTTTACTTTAATAATTCACTTTAATAATTCATACTTTAATAATTCACTTTAATAATTCATACTTTAATAATTCATACTTTAATAATTCATACTTTAATAATTCACTTTAATAATTCATACTTTAATAATTCACTTTAATAATTCAAACTTTAATAATTCACTTTAATAATTCACTTTAATAATTCATACTTTAATAATTCATTTTAATAATTCAAAAATCTATTATAAATAGAATTCAATAGGTTTCATTATTTCATAGAAACTTGAAAATAGTTTTTCTCTAAACTCTCTCAATCGATTTACATATATATATTTACTCTGTATTATTTCAAGATATTATTATTATACATAAAATATTACGACGGAGTGTTGTCCAAGTAATTTCAAAATAGTTTTTCAAACGGGATGAAGCTAGGGAAATTATGGGTTATAGCTATGGAGGTGATGGGTATTGTTCGGGGTTTTGTTCATAAGGTCAAACTAGTGTTTATCAATATTGAATCTCAATATTGATACGTGAGCACTCAAAACTTAACTTTTATATATTAATAGTGTATCCCTGACTAGTGCTCGAGTAGAAATGATTATGCATGCTTGTATGTTTATTATTGTTATTATATACTTTATAATAGTTCATGAATTAAATACATATGCGATTGAGATAAGGTATATGATATGCATGTCGTTGGAAAGCTGGCGAAAAACTATAAACTTTTCATTTAGATATCGTATGGTTTCGATGAACGGATTAAAAGATATCGTCAATTGAATTATCTATAATTTTAAAGTATTATTGTTAAAATGATTATCGTTATCATTATCGTTATAGTCATTATTATCGTTATTATTACTATTGTTATTATTATTATTATTATTATTATTATTATTATTATTATTATTATTTTTATTATTAAAATAATTAATATTTTTATGAAAACTATCAAGTTATTATTTTTATCGTTAGAAGCATCATTAATATTAAAACTATCATTTTTATTAAAATTAGCATTTTGATAGAATATCATTGTTGTTATAAAATATCATTATTATCATTTTAGTATTATTATTATTAAAAATTATCATTTCGAATAGAATTATTAGTCTCATATAAAACATTGTTATTTATTGTTACTATCGTTAACATGAATAAAATATTTTTATCAGAAATATTATTATTATTATAACATGTGTATTATTACAGAAGATTATTATTATCATTAGTATTATAATTAATATTATTATAAATACAACTTTACTTACTATTATTATTATCAATACTATTTTATCAAATGAATATGAGATACAAAGATATTTTTATCATACGTAATATAATTACATTAATAATACATGCCACTATATCTTATGATATTAAGTGAACTTTATAAATTTTATTACTTAAGATATATAAAAGTATATTTCTATCATAATTGAATTTTAATATAAATATTAGTAATTAATAAAGGACTTGTATTATTTACTCTAATAAAATCTGATAAATATATTTAAATATATAAAACGACTATATTTAAATTATATATTAAAAAAAGTATGGATTCTGAAAATCATTTTTCGATTATATGACTTTTGCTAGCGTTGCATGATAATCTCGAGCATTAGGATTGTGATACACTACGACTTGACCTAAATTGTTTGATAGATATTAATCAAATATATAAATATATATAATTAATATAGGTTCGTGAATCCAAGGCCAACCTTACACTTGTTTAATGATGTTATATGTATTTTTACTACAAAATACAGTATGGTGAGTTTCATTTGCTCCCTTTTTCTCTTTATATTTTTGGGACTGAGAATACATGCGTAACTTTTATAAATGCTTTACAAAATAAGCACAAGTTCATGAAACTACATTCTACGATTGTTTTGTTATACCGGATATCTGTACTTATTATTATTATGCTTGGTAACCTAAGAATTAGTGAAAAACACTAATTGACGCGAATCCTAAAGGTAGATCTACGGGCACTAACCACCCCCATTTTCGAATAGTGGAAATGCTTTAGTACTTCGAAGGGTCCTTGTCATACATTTGAATAGTGGAATGTATGATGCCAGATATCTTAAGCGCTCTATGTTAAGGTCGGTTACCAGGCGATTCATCGTATGAATGATTTTTGCAGTTGTAATGATCCTGCGCATTTAATTAAATGAAATCTTGTGGCTTATTAAATATTATGATTATTATATAGAAATTAAACCTATGAACTCACCAACCTTTTGGTTGACACTTGAAAGCATGTTTATTCTCAGGTATGAAAGAAATCTTCCGCTGTGCATTAGCTCATATTAGAGACATTACTTGGAGTCATTCATGATATATTTCAAAAGACGTTGCATTCGAGTCGTCGAGTTCATCAAGATTATTACTAAGTCAATTATAGTTGGATATATATTGAAATGGTATGCATGCCGTCAACTTTCGATGAAATGAAAGTTTGTTTTTTAAAAACGAATGCAATGTTTGTAAAATGTATCATATAGAGGTCAAGTACCTCGCGATGTAATCAACTATTGTGAATCGTTTATAATGTATATGAACGGGTCCTTTCAGTTGGTATCAGAGCGGTGGTCTTAGCGAACCAGGTCTGCATTAGTGCGTCTAACTGATAAGTCGTTAGGATGCATTAGTGAGTCTGGACTTCGATCGTGTCTACATGTCAAAAGTTTTGCTTATCATTTTGTGTCGAAAATCATCTACTTACCATCCTTAGGAAATCACCTGACTATTACTTTTTAGTCTAGACGCGTTTTCCTGCATTTATTGCATAATAGTGTATAGACGAAATCTTATCTCGGCATATCTATTACTGTGAACTTTGACTGATTTTTTTTCCAAAGATTCCTCCGTAATTTATGGGATTTTGGTAATATATATACATATGTAAATTATGTATTGAAGAATACCAAATCTAACTCCTATAATCTATTTCATATCAAAAATTCATTCCCTTGATCATACGAGATGGATCCCTCAACCAGTTCAAATTCCTCAGATTACGACAGCTATTCCGATATGGAGTTTCATTCGAGCTCTGACAACAGTGTGACCGGAATGGATCAACCAATCAGCCATCATCTGTTCTGGATGAAATGGGGATGGGTTCGCAGCCTCGTCAATTATTGGCGACAAGAAGAAGGTGATCCCTTCCATCCACCAAATTGCCCTCTTGGCGATGAACCTGAAGCACTTACCGGTGAACCTGTTCGAGAAACCATTTTCTCTCTCATCTCCATAGTATCTCGTCACGATTATATACTACATCAAATTTCAGATTATATTTATCCACTCGTCCGAACCGACGATCACCCCGGTGTAATAGAAGAAATTAACGAGCTTCGCGCTCGGGTAGTAGCTTTGGAGAATATGGTGCGAAGGTTACAAACAACATCAGCAGCACCAGCAGCGTAACCAGTACCGCCAGTAACATCCACCTCGCAAGCCTCAATACTAAAAGCACCAGCAGCATCACCGGCATCAACATCAACCACCGTTACTAACATCAACAGGATCATTACCACCACCAACAATCACATCCGCATCACACACCTCAAAATCCCAATCTGTATATCGGATATCAACGTCACACACACCAAAGATACCAAGGAGTACCAACAACAACAAACGATGAAGTATTGATTCATAACTTCATCGGAGAAACATTCTGTGGTGATTATGTAATCTCTAAAGTTTTAGAGATTATCTATCTCAGCCTTAACCAAAAACTAGATGAGTAGACAGAGATGATAGGGAGAAGAATCGAAACCCTGACAAGAATGGTGCGCGGTTTACAAACTAGACTTGTTTTACCAAACAACATCAGCGGTACCCATAGCCTCGCAAACACAGTCTGTGCTGTCAACATTATTAAAATCGTCAGCACCCCTAACATCACAAACTTCGCCAGTTCAAGAATCACTGTGGAAACCATTACGAATCATACAACGCGTATATTGTATCAACGAGTTATGAATCATTAACTCAGTTCTTCCGAAGAATTTATATGTATATCCTATATATATAAAATTTTAAAGCATAATAAATCCTTCTGTACTAAGCTATATGTATGGAACTTAACTATCTGGTTAATTCATATTACTAATATGCTATGATGTACATTCTTCGTTAGCGACTTAACCATCGTTAACTACAACCTCTATTTCAATTAAATAAATTCGGCTTCATGATAAATCAGGTGTATCATTCAATAACATGTTTGATTTTACACTTTCATCTTCGATGCACTCGAAACTTACTGGAAAACAACATTCATATCTTGCGAAGTTAGCAAGAGTTCTATGAGCATCAGCATGATTCACTAAGGAAATACCTATAAATACTGAAGTATTGATTACATTAGTGGAATACTCCGCAAAGATTATGTAATCTCTAATGTTTTAGAGAAAATTCATTTCTAATTCAAGCCGAAAATCAAATGACCTTGGTATGATGTCAACTCATTGAATCTGTATTACATCTGAAGAAAATATACCCACATATATTTTCATAAAGGTTGTAATGAAAATTCTTGTTCAAAATATTATTTGTGAAATTTTTTTTAACGGGTAGGTAATACCCGAGAGATATATAAAATCACAATTAATATGTTACGTTCTTCAATTCTAATTCGACAATCATCAACTATACCAATATACATTCTTCTATAGAAATCAAAACAATCATACTCATTCGAACCTAATTACATATTCTGATTCTGGGAATTTCAGAATTCATCTCGAGAGACAACCGAAATCATCACTCTTAGATCCTTACATTTTTTTTCAAAGCTATACTTTGACTTCAAAACTGTGATAGAACGTCACTTTTAATCGTAACACTCAGATGAATATGAAAATCATTCGAGACTCAGGAAGATTTCATCATTTGGATATTGACTATGACAATCTGTATTTAAAACCCTTCGAAATTCTGGAAGACACTTCAACATTGAACAATCGAGATGATGATCTAACCGCACATTATCCGAAGTCTTGTACCTGAAAAGCTCTCGAAACCAAAGTCGTATTTTAACACGTAACCGCGTCCAATTCTTTAGCATTTATTAGCAAAAACAACATTTCGATTCCTTTTTAAAGTAGCAAATTTTGTCACAACTTCAGCAAGTCAACTTCGACTTTTCAGACGGACTAGTCTTATTATAACCCCAATTGATACGTTTTTATTCGTCATTGTTACTGGGGAACCTTCCATATTCCACCATATTACCACCAGCGTTTAATCATCTAAAACAAGATTCTTCTAAACTCACCTCGGATTGATAACCAGTGATTCAGATATTATAGCATTAAATGCAGAGGAAACATAAAAATGGTAGAAGATCTAAACGGCCAAAAGTTTGATGATAAAAGATAGTGAGTTGGTAAAGCTCAGAAAAAGAAAAGATTTGGTACTGAAAAATGGATTGAGCAAAGTATGAAGGAAGCCGTGGACAAATCACAGAGACTGAATTTGCCTTCAAAGGATTCAAATGATTCAGTGTCCGCTGAAATCATTAGCAAAAACGTTACTCCTTATTCTAAACCTTCACGGACAGATATTCTTCATCATCATCTTACCTTAAATATTATAAGGTATCTTCGTATCTCCCATTATACATATTCTCCATATTTCTAGAGATATTATCACAACTATTCTTATCTGAGATCATTTATCTCTCCGTAATATCTGCAACATAAAAGAAACTGTGTTAGTTTCTAAATTCTGAAAAATTCAAATATGAATGTTTTGAAGTAGTGTTGGGAACGGATGCATGAGTTAGTGTAATATAATGACACTTGATCAACGTCATTATATTACAGTAATTCATGCTGAGTTTCTAATGGACGTGATGATTCACAGAACATACCGTCATCATGTACCATTTACACGACTCTTACATTCTATCTAATCTCTAAATATATCAAGAAAATATTTCTTGACGATTCTGTCTTTTCCAGGGTATTCTGGTAATTTAACAAATCAGGATTTACCATTACCCTTTCCTTCTTAGAACAATTACTATATTCATTCTGAAGTCCATACATACAAATTTCGGACTATTACAAGAGCTATTCAATCACAAGAAGAAGAAACGAAAGGACAAAACTCCGAAATAGAAATTTGGGGTATAAATCGCAGCAAATAGAAGAGAGCATTAACTGTGGATGACGATGATTATAGAAGACAGAAGCGGGGACATCGAAGCATAAGGGAAGATGTAAAACCCAACAACCACCCGTAAATTATAAACCGTATATATCGATGCATATAGCAACATAAAGACACGGGAGAACTAAAAACACTATAAACCCTAGGGTATAGGAGAAGTAAATAGATTCTTCCGGTGACAGATTAAAAAGAAGAACGACAGATATGAAAGTTAAGAGGATATTAAGGATCAGGATAGGATGGAGCATATTAACGAATAATTTAAAGTAGGAATTTAGGAAGGAAGACTAGAAGGTGTGAGTAGTAAGGAAATGGAGAGGGTAGATTTATAGAAAAAATATCCGACAGAGCAATCGAAGCAGATTATCGCGTTTAGCCAAAGAAGATCTGAATCTCCTTAATTACCGAAGAATCAAATCTTATTATGAAGATTTCTTCTAAATTCCTTAAATTCCGGAAATCAATCTTGAATACGCCGCCGGTTAAGTCAAACCAACATTTATTCATTTTCACTCTTTTGCGATAGCTTCACTTATACTCTTCGCATAATCAAATTGGGTTATCTATATTACTCGATGATGATAAAACTCTATGTATCAGTTTACATTCGTCATAATAACATTCCTACTGTTAGCCATGACGACCTCTATCAAATTTTGGGACGAAATTTCTTTTAACGGGTAGGTACTGTGATGAACCGGAAATTTCCGATCAAATTTAAACTTTAATCTTCATATAATTCCGACACGATAAGAAAAATCTATAATATTGAGTCTCGAAAGTTTTGAAATCTATATTCATGTAATCAATTACCCCTTGACCATGCCTGCGATTCACGAACAATTATATGTAAATAGATATGTATGAACATATACATATGTGTGATTATTAAATTAAGAAATATTAATGAAACATTAAACGTTTGATTAATATGAGAATAAGTTACGAAGTCTATTATATGGCTTGAGAACATTAACAAAGTATTAGATATAAAATACTTTACATAAACTAGTTTGTTTCGATATTTGTTTAATATAATTATGGACGGAATTAAAAGATAATATCATATGATTGAATTATCAGATACATTGAATTATGATTACGAGTCTCTGTTATGAGGTCCACTTTGAATTAGAAAACCCTTACTTTTAACGGTATTCGGAATAATTGGTAAAGTGATTTACAAGTAAGAACAAAAGTGTCATTAATGGGAATTAGACAAAAGTTAGTGGAGATTTATGCTTAACTTTCAATACATGCTTTACAATGATTATCCCGTGTCTTTTGGTAAGATAATGATTAGTTTTCATAATATCGAAAACATTTTACGATTTAGATAAAACATTTTTAAAGGATGATTTGGAATATAACTATTTTTAGAAAACCAAATTTATTAGTACTCGATTTAGTTTTAAGAGTACAAAACGTTTTCAGTTTAAAAAGAACTTTATTATTAAAACGTATATAACTTTTATAAATATCTAGAACCACTTTTGACAACTCATTACTTAACCAGTATGATAAAGATAACGATATTTATATTTTATTTTATTAAATATATATATAATGATATAAATTAATATATATATATATATTTATACGCGTATTATACGTACATAGTTTTATACTTTTACTATACTTAAACTTTTACTTTACTTTTACTTTAATAATTCACTTTAATAATTCATATTTTAATAATTCACTTTAATAATTCATACTTTAATAATTCATACTTTAATAATTCATACTTTAATAATTCACTTTAATAATTCATACTTTAATAATTCACTTTAATAATTCAAACTTTAATAATTCACTTTAATAATTCACTTTAATAATTCATACTTTAATAATTCACTTTAATAATTCAAAAATCTATTATAAATAGAATTCAATAGGTTTCATTATTTCATAGAAACTTGAAAATAGTTTTTCTCTAAACTCTCTCAATCGATTTACATATATATATTTACTCTGTATTATTTCAAGATATTATTATTATACATAAAATATTATGACGGAGTGTTGTCCAAGTAATTTCAAAATAGTTTTTCAAACGGGATGAAGCTAGGGAAATTATGGGTTATAGCTATGGAGGTGATGGGTATTGTTCGGGGTTTTATTCATAAGGTCAAACTAGTGTTTATCATCTCTGTCGCGTCTACGTACTTTCCTGCAATATTGAATCTCAATATTGATACGTGAGCACTCAAAACTTAACTTTTATATATTAATAGTGTATCCCTGACTAGTGCTCGAGTAGAAATGATTATGCATGCTTGTATGTTTATTATTGTTATTATATGCTTTATAATAGTTCATGAATTAAATACATATGCGATTGAGATAAGGTATATGATATGCATGTCGTTGGAAAGCTGGCGAAAAACTATAAACTTTTCATTTAGATATCGTATGGTTTCGATGAACGGATTAAAAGATATCGTCAATTGAATTATCTATAATTTTAAAGTATTATTGTTAAAATGATTATCGTTATCATTATCGTTATAGTCATTATTATCGTTATTATTACTATTGTTATTATTATTATTATTATTATTATTATTATTATTATTATTATTATTATTATTATTATTATTATTATTATTATTTTTATTATTAAAATAATTAATATTTTTATGAAAACTATCAAGTTATTATTTTTATCGTTAGAAGCATCATTAATATTAAAACTATCATTTTTATTAAAATTAGCATTTTGATAGAATATCATTGTTGTTATAAAATATCATTATTATCATTTTAGTATTATTATTATTAAAAATTATAATTTCGAATAGAATTATTAGTCTCATATAAAACATTGTTATTTATTGTTACTATCGTTAACATGAATAAAATATTTTTATCAGAAATATTATTATTATTATAACATGTGTATTATTACAGAAGATTATTATTATCATTAGTATTATAATTAATATTATTATAAATACAACTTTACTTACTATTATTATTATCAATACTATTTTATCAAATGAATATGAGATACTGAAAGGATCCGAAACTAATCATCCGAACGATGTCCATATTGATTATAAACGAATTACAATAGTTGATAACATCGCGAGGTACTTGCCCTCTATATGATACATTTTACAAACGTTGTATTTATTCTTAAAAGGCAATCTATAGTTACATCCAGAATTGACATATTCGCCTGACATTTCATAATAATCAAATGACCTAAACCGCCATTTACTTAATAATAGTCTCTATGAACTTCAATGACTCGAATGCAACGCCTTATGATATAGGTCCTTAATGGCCTCAAGTAGTATCCTTAGTACGAGCTAATGCACAGCGGAAGACTTAATTCATACCTGAGAATAACATGCTTTAAAATATCAACATAAAGTTGGTGAGATATATAGGTTTGATGCTAGCAGCGTTATAACAATGGACCACAAGATTTCATATGTAAACATTTTAATAAAAATATTCTAAGTGGTTGAGCACTTGGTAACCATACTTAACATTTAATCACGTCGCATATTCCCTTTAATATGAAATCTTACTACACCGTACCAAGTGTAGTCACAAAACGAAGTACTGTGCAACCGTTGAATACTGGTCGTCCAGTCCGGTTGGGGTTGTCAGGCCCGATAGATCTATCAACAGGATTCGCGTTTACAATACCGCTGTAAATATTAGTTACCAAGCTACAGGGAAGTATGCCAGTGGTACAACTCAACGTAGAATATATTTTTCAGTTACTTGTGTCCATAATTTAAAATATAAAATACATGTATTCTCATCCCGAAATATTTAGAGTTTAAAAGTGGGACTATATACTCACTGTTGTCTCGAAGATATATATTTTTGACTTGGTCTTCCGGTTGATATCACGAACCTATCCATATATAATATATCAATACCTTTTCTTTTTAAACAAACGTCACATATATATACTTGTTATACTTTTAATACTTTTTATAATTCCTTAGTCCGTAGTTAGCATTTCGATGTTAGTAATTCAATTTTAATGGTTCATTTTTAGATGTTTAATATACCCGCAATGAAATAAATAAAACCCCCAACGAAATGAATAAAACCCCATCGTATATGTATTGGTCGAGATTAATCTTGACCCACGGTACCGGTGTTGTCAAATGACGTGTTGCGTACATAAAGTACCGGTGTTGTCAAATGACGTGTTGCGTACAAACATGGGATCTTATGATTAATCTTCTCGTGTTGTTTACGGGTGATCCTGAACCATATAAAATTGAATTATGAGTACATATATATAAAATATCATGTTATCTTAGAAATATGTGATTTATCTAATTTTTTTCCAATTAATCCCGAAGTTGAATAAGTCTAGGATAACCAATTTTGTTTCGGTCATAGTTTCTTCGTTACAACTCCGTTTTCGTTGATTCAAATTGCCATCTCCTTGGATCGAGTTCTTCTTTAAGACTATGAACTGGAAATACCTTGGTTTGTACTCAAAATCACACGGCATAGGTGATACTTTAGTGAAACTTATGAAGTTAAACATTTTCCTTTATGAAAACAACCTTAAATGATTATTTTTCTAAAAATATTTATACTTTGAATTAAATCATGAAATTTTTATGTGTTATCATATTCATAATAAAAATCATTTTTCTAGAACATAAACCTCCAATTCAAAGTTTAAGATAGTTTTTAATTATCCAACCCAAAACAGTCCCCGGTGGCACTCCGACGTCGTAAAAACAGTTTTTAAGGTATTCTTTGAAAAACCAAGTTAAACCTTGTTAAATTAGCATATATATAAGTTATATTACAGGTCTTGAAGTATTTTAAAAGTTAAGTTAGAAGGATCTATTTAGTTTGCAAACAAGTTTGAAAACTTTCAAACTATGTTCTTGTTTGTTAAATTTTTATACCACAAAATAAGATAGCTATATATATATGAATCGAATAAGGTTATGAACATAGATTCTACCTCAAGTTCCTTGGACTAGGTTGCTGTAAAAGAGAAGTAAAAAGCTAGAATCAAAAGGGTGATGGAAGTGGATGAAAGATTGGAAGTAAGTTTGTGTTCTTGGAAGGATTTCTTGAAGTGTTGTTGTAAGAGTTTTCTTATGGTGTTTAAGTAAGGTTTTTATGGCTAGATCTTCTTGGTAATTTGCTGGATTGTTATGGAGTTCAAAGCTCTTGAAAGTGTGTGTGTTTTTAGCTAGAGAATGGAAGTAAAATGAATCAAAAATGATGATACATATATACTCCTAAAAATGTGATTTTTAAGGATAACATGACAAAATTTTAGTTTGTATTTTTGTAATTAGTCTTACAATCATTCAAAAGTAATTACCTTATACATAAGGCATTGAACAAGGCTGGTTAGGTGGTGATTTGATGTGTATATACCAATAGTAAATACGTATAGGAGCTAGGTATGATACGAGTACAAATACTCTAAATATACGTATAGAAATTTTGTGAAAAATGGAATGAGGATTCAAATATAGCTATCTTTTGTGAATACACTTATATGGTTTTATGTATTTAAGTCTTTAAAAGTGATTAAATACATTACTTATACGATATATGTATAAACATTATAAGTCTTAAGTATTTATGTCAAATAACGTTACGTATAGTTATCGTTTTGAAAACTTAAGTTAGTAGTTTCAAAATATACTTATAACTTGTTGTTATTAATACAAAATGAGATATTAAAACATTCTTTAATCATGTTAAATATGTATATATACATATATATACACAAACGTATAATTATCATATATTGTATAGTTCGTGATATCATCGGTCAAACTAGACGGTCAAACGTTGTGTAAAACTCTTTTCGAAAATATAAATCTCAACAATTTGGATTGCTTATCATGTTGGTAAGGTTTAATTTATGTAAATATTAATCTTATAAGTATAGAACGATCGAAAAAGTGCGGGTCAACTTTAGGGTTTTTGCTTATCGTGTCAGAACCATATAGAGATTAGAGTTTAAATTTGGTCGGAAATTTCCGGGTCGTTACAGTACCCATCCGTTAAAGAAATTTCGTCCTCGAAATTTGGTAGAGGTTGTCATAAATAACAATAGGAATGTTTTCATGACGAATATGAGGTAATAATGAAATTTTATCATTATTGAAAGATTTAGATAAAACGATTTGGTTATGTGAGACGCACAAGCGAAGCTATCACAAAAGAGTGAAATGAGTAAATATAGAATTGTTGTAACCGATGACGTGGTTAGGATTGATTTTCCGGAATTTATGGAAAATCTTACGTAATAAGATTTGGTTCTTTGGCGATCAAGATCTTCTTTGATTTAGTGCGGCGATCTGTTTCGATTTCTTTGTCGAATATTTTGCTATAAATCCATTTCCTTCTCTTCCTTATTTCCACAACTCACATCTTCTATCCTTTCTCCTTCAACTCATACCTTAAAGTATTCTTTTAAATGCTCCATCCCGTTCTAATTCTTGTTATACTTCTAACTTTCATATCTTTCATTCTTCTCTTTCATTTATCGCCAGAAGAATCTATTTACTTCTATCCTTTCCTCGGAATTATAATATTTTTAATTCTCCCGTGTCTTTACGTTGCAATACGTATTGATATACACGGTTTGTAAATCCTGGGTGATTTTCGGCCTTTGTATTCTTCATTATTTTTCAAAGCTTCATACTTTCGTTTTCTCTTCCTGACTTTGAGTCAAGCGAGTAATGGTCCGGAATTTGTAGATATGAGATTCGAAATGAGTATAGCTAATGCTCTAAGAAAGAAATGGTAATAGGACAAATTTTGATTTGTCAAATTACCAGAATACCCCGGAAAAGATAGAACTGTCAGGATGACATGTTCCTATTATGTTTGAGAATTGGATAGAATGTAAGAGCCGTGTAACATGGCACATGATGATGGTACTGTGAATCATCACATTTCATTAGAAACTTAACATGACTTACTGTAATATAATGAAGTTGATCAAGTTTCATTATATTATACTAATTCATGCATCAGTTCCCAACACTGCTTCAGAACATTCCTATTTTAAACTTGAAGGTTTTAGAACTTAGAAACTAACACAGTTTCTTTTATGTTGTAACGCAGATATTACGGAGAGATAAATATTCTCAGATAAGAATAGTTGTGAAAATATCTCCAGAAATATGGAGAATATGTATAACGGAAGATATGAAAATATCTTATAATATCTAAGATAAGATGATGATGAAGAATATCATCGGGAAAGGTTTAGGATAAGGGGTAGGGTTTTTACTAATGGTTTCAGCAGGCACTGAATCGTTTGAATCCTTTGAAAGCAGATTCAGTTCTTGTGATTTATCTACATCCTCCTTCATACTTTGCTCAATCCGTTTTCCAGTTCCAACTCTCCTCTTTTTCTAAGCTTTACCAACACAATGTACTTCATCATTAAACTTTTGACTGTTAAAGTCGTTTACAGTTTTTGCTGCTTCTTCAGCATTTCAAGAACTACTTCATAGTCCAGGATGTTTTTCAGAACTTCACATTCGAAATATGTAATTCTTAGGGATAGTCGTTCTCGGTATAACTGGGAGAATTTCTACGAGATTTTCAAAATACTGATTGCGGATTTCGCCAAAGAGATAACGAGTTGCTGGTACGTCTGCTGATGATGTTGTGAAAAAGGTTCTCCGGTAACAACGGCGAAAGGACAAAGTATAAATATCGAGATTATAATAGGAGTAGTCTCACTGAGAAGTCGAAGTGGAGCTGTGACAAAATTATCTTCTTGAAAACGAATCGTATGATTGTTTTTGATAATGAATGATAAGGAATTCGACGCGGATACGTTTTAACTATAACTTCGGTTTCGAAAAATTTTCAGGTGCATCACTGTATGCATAAATCTTTCTTCCGTAAACGAGGTGCGGCTGGTTCAACTTCTCGATCGATGTGTTTTCAAGAATCATGAAAAGATTTGAATGAGGATTATAATTGTCGAAGTACAAATGAGGTTTAGGATGAAATCAAGTGGCAAACTTGAAGAATTGTTTAGTTTCATAAGTTATAATCAACATTTTATTTCATTTTAATTGTCCAATGTTTCTTCCTTATGCCACTTGTTGGATTTGGATAGGTAAAAATTCAAATATGAAATTTAAATGGAAATGGTTATTCTGGGGTGACCGGATACGTATATCGATGTTGTAAGTAGAATAACAAATGACCGTTGAATCAGATTCAAGAATGTACAATATAACTTATTAATGTGAATTCTAAATATTCCTCGGGTACTACCCACCCGTTAAAATATTTTCATCATTATTAGTTTGTACGAAGGAATTTTTAATTACTATCTTTATGAAAATATACTTGCATATATATTTTCTTCAGAGATAATCATAGATTTAATGAGTCAATAAGATATTAAACTCATTTGATTTATCGTTAATTCTAGATTACATAATCTCTAAGACTTTAGAAATTACATAATCGTCATACGATACGTAAAGCGAAGATAATCGATGTAGAACGATATATAGAACGAAGATCATACTCGAAGTACAGATATTGAGTCGTGTGATGTTGATATTCGAGATACAGATTGTGATGTTGAGATTTTGGGGGTGACAAGAGTACTGTCGGCGTTGATGATGGTGGTACAGATTATGCTGCCGGTGCTGCTGCTGGTGTTTGTAACCTTCGCACCGTATTTTCTAAAGCCACTACCCGAGCGCGAAGCTCGTTGACTTCTTCTATTATACCGGGATGATTGACGGTTGGAACGAGCGAATGAACAAGATTCGAAATATGGGATAGTATGTAATCATGACGAGATACTCTAGAAATGAGCGAGAAAATGGTGTTTCGAATAGGTTCGCCGGTAAGTGCTTCAGGTTCATCGTTAAGAGGACAATTTGGTGGATGGAATGGATCACCTTCTTCTTGCCTCCAGAGATTTAGTATATTACGAACCCATCCCCAATTCATCCAAAATAGATGATGGGAAATTGGTTGATCCATTCCGGTGACGCTGTTCTCGGAGCTCGAATGGAAATCCATATCGGCGTAGCTATCGAAGTCGGAGGAATTCGAACTGGATGAAGAATCCATCTTGTATAGTCGGAGAAGTGAATTTTTGGGTTGGAATAGATTATAGGAGTTGGGTTTGGTACTCTTCAATACATAATTTACATATGTATATATAATATCAAAATCCCATGAATTACGGAGAATCTTTGAAATACGTCAGGCAATGTCTATAGTAACAGATACGCTAAGATATGAATTTTGTCTATACACTATCGATGCACTAAATGCAGTAAGACGTGTCTAGACTTAAGAATGATAAGCAGGCAGTTCCCTAAGGATGATAAGCAGATGATTTCCGACTAGGATTGATAAGCAAAACTTTTGACAGGCAGACACGGTCAAAGTCCAGACTCACTTAATGTATCCTAACAACTACTAGTTAGACACACTAATGCAAGGCCTGGTTCGCTAAGACCAACGCTCTGATACCAACTGAAAGGATCCGAAACTAATCATCCGAACGATGTCCATATTGATTATAAACGAATTACAATAGTTGATAACATCGCGAGGTACTTGCCCTCTATATGATACATTTTACAAACGTTGTATTTATTCTTAAAAGGCAATCTATAGTTACATCCAGAATTGACATATTCGCCTGACATTTCATAATAATCAAATGACCTAAACCGCCATTTACTTAATAATAGTCTCTATGAACTTCAATGACTCGAATGCAACGCCTTATGATATAGGTCCTTAATGGCCTCAAGTAGTATCCTTAGTACGAGCTAATGCACAGCGGAAGACTTAATTCATACCTGAGAATAACATGCTTTAAAATATCAACATAAAGTTGGTGAGATATATAGGTTTGATGCTAGCAGCGTTATAACAATGGACCACAAGATTTCATATGTAAACATTTTAATAAAAATATTCTAAGTGGTTGAGCACTTGGTAACCATACTTAACATTTAATCACGTCGCATATTCCCTTTAATATGAAATCTTACTACACCGTACCAAGTGTAGTCACAAAACGAAGTACTGTGCAACCGTTGAATACTGGTCGTCCAGTCCGGTTGGGGTTGTCAGGCCCGATAGATCTATCAACAGGATTCGCGTTTACAATACCGCTGTAAATATTAGTTACCAAGCTACAGGGAAGTATGCCAGTGGTACAACTCAACGTAGAATATATTTTTCAGTTACTTGTGTCCATAATTTAAAACATAAAATACATGTATTCTCATCCCGAAATATTTAGAGTTTAAAAGTGGGACTATATACTCACTGTTGTCTCGAAGATATATATTTTTGACTTGGTCTTCCGGTTGATATCACGAACCTATCCATATATAATATATCAATACCTTTTCTTTTTAAACAAACGTCACATATATATACTTGTTATACTTTTAATACTTTTTATAATTCCTTAGTCCGTAGTTAGCATTTCGATGTTAGTAATTCAATTTTAATGGTTCATTTTTAGATGTTTAATATACCCGCAATGAAATAAATAAAACCCCCAACGAAATGAATAAAACCCCATCGTATATGTATTGGTCGAGATTAATCTTGACCCACGGTACCGGTGTTGTCAAATGACGTGTTGCGTACATAAAGTACCGGTGTTGTCAAATGACGTGTTGCGTACAAACATGGGATCTTATGATTAATCTTCTCGTGTTGTTTACGGGTGATCCTGAACCATATAAAATTGAATTATGAGTACATATATATAAAATATCATGTTATCTTAGAAATATGTGATTTATCTAATTTTTTTCCAATTAATCCCGAAGTTGAATAAGTCTAGGATAACCAATTTTGTTTCGGTCATAGTTTCTTCGTTACAACTCCGTTTTCGTTGATTCAAATTGCCATCTCCTTGGATCGAGTTCTTCTTTAAGACTATGAACTGGAAATACCTTGGTTTGTACTCAAAATCACACGGCATAGGTGATACTTTAGTGAAACTTATGAAGTTAAACATTTTCCTTTATGAAAACAACCTTAAATGATTATTTTTCTAAAAATATTTATACTTTGAATTAAATCATGAAATTTTTATGTGTTATCATATTCATAATAAAAATCATTTTTCTAGAACATAAACCTCCAATTCAAAGTTTAAGATAGTTTTTAATTATCCAACCCAAAACAGTCCCCGGTGGCACTCCGACGTCGTAAAAACAGTTTTTAAGGTATTCTTTGAAAAACCAAGTTAAACCTTGTTAAATTAGCATATATATAAGTTATATTACAGGTCTTGAAGTATTTTAAAAGTTAAGTTAGAAGGATCTATTTAGTTTGCAAACAAGTTTGAAAACTTTCAAACTATGTTCTTGTTTGTTAAATTTTTATACCACAAAATAAGATAGCTATATATATATGAATCGAATAAGGTTATGAACATAGATTCTACCTCAAGTTCCTTGGACTAGGTTGCTGTAAAAGAGAAGTAAAAAGCTAGAATCAAAAGGGTGATGGAAGTGGATGAAAGATTGGAAGTAAGTTTGTGTTCTTGGAAGGATTTCTTGAAGTGTTGTTGTAAGAGTTTTCTTATGGTGTTTAAGTAAGGTTTTTATGGCTAGATCTTCTTGGTAATTTGCTGGATTGTTATGGAGTTCAAAGCTCTTGAAAGTGTGTGTGTTTTTAGCTAGAGAATGGAAGTAAAATGAATCAAAAATGATGATACATATATACTCCTAAAAATGTGATTTTTAAGGATAACATGACAAAATTTTAGTTTGTATTTTTGTAATTAGTCTTACAATCATTCAAAAGTAATTACCTTATACATAAGGCATTGAACAAGGCTGGTTAGGTGGTGATTTGATGTGTATATACCAATAGTAAATACGTATAGGAGCTAGGTATGATACGAGTACAAATACTCTAAATATACGTATAGAAATTTTGTGAAAAATGGAATGAGGATTCAAATATAGCTATCTTTTGTGAATACACTTATATGGTTTTATGTATTTAAGTCTTTAAAAGTGATTAAATATATTACTTATACGATATATGTATAAACATTATAAGTCTTAAGTATTTATGTCAAATAACGTTACGTATAGTTATCGTTTTGAAAACTTAAGTTAGTAGTTTCAAAATATACTTATAACTTGTTGTTATTAATACAAAATGAGATATTAAAACATTCTTTAATCATGTTAAATATGTATATATACATATATATACACAAACGTATAATTATCATATATTGTATAGTTCGTGATATCATCGGTCAAACTAGACGGTCAAACGTTGTGTAAAACTCTTTTCGAAAATATAAATCTCAACAATTTGGATTGCTTATCATGTTGGTAAGGTTTAATTTATGTAAATATTAATCTTATAAGTATAGAACGATCGAAAAAGTGCGGGTCAACTTTAGGGTTTTTGCTTATCGTGTCAGAACCATATAGAGATTAGAGTTTAAATTTGGTCGGAAATTTCCGGGTCGTTACAGATACAAAGATATTTTTATCATACGTAATATAATTACATTAATAATACATGCCACTATATCTTATGATATTAAGTGAACTTTATAAATTTTATTACTTAAGATATATAAAAGTATATTTCTATCATAATTGAATTTTAATATAAATATTAGTAATTAATAAAGGACTTGTATTATTTACTCTAATAAAATCTGATAAATATATTTAAATATATAAAATGACTATATTTAAATTATATATTAAAAAAAGTATGGATTCTGAAAATCATTTTTCGATTATATGACTTTTGCTAGCGTTGCATGATAATCTCGAGCATTAGGATTGTGATACACTACGACTTGACCTAAATTGTTTGATAGATATTAATCAAATATATAAATATATATAATTAATATAGGTTCGTGAATCTAAGGCCAACCTTACACTTGTTTAATGATGTTATATGTATTTTTACTACAAAATACAGTATGGTGAGTTTCATTTGCTCCCTTTTTCTCTTTATATTTTTGGGACTGAGAATACATGCGTAACTTTTATAAATGCTTTACAAAATAAGCACAAGTTCATGAAACTACATTCTACGATTGTTTTGTTATACCGGATATCTGTACTTATTATTATTATGCTTGGTAACCTAAGAATTAGTGAAAAACACTAATTGACGCGAATCCTAAAGGTAGATCTACGGGCACTAACCACCCCCATTTTCGAATAGTGGAAATGCTTTAGTACTTCGAAGGGTCCTTGTCATACATTTGAATAGTGGAATGTATGATGCCAGATATCTTAAGCGCTCTATGTTAAGGTCGGTTACCAGGCGATTCATCGTATGAATGATTTTTGCAGTTGTAATGATCCTGCGCATTTAATTAAATGAAATCTTGTGGCTTATTAAACATTATGATTATTATATAGAAATTAAACCTATGAACTCACCAACCTTTTGGTTGACACTTGAAAGCATGTTTATTCTCAGGTATGAAAGAAATCTTCCGCTGTGCATTAGCTCATATTAGAGACATTACTTGGAGTCATTCATGACATATTTCAAAAGACGTTGCATTCGAGTCGTCGAGTTCATCAAGATTATTACTAAGTCAATTATAGTTGGATATATATTGAAATGGTATGCATGCCGTCAACTTTCGATGAAATGAAAGTTTGTTTTTTAAAAACGAATGCAATGTTTGTAAAATGTATCATATAGAGGTCAAGTATCGCGATGTAATCAACTATTGTGAATCGTTTATAATGTATATGAACGGGTCCTTTCACTTTCGTAGAATGCAAATCAGTTCTTCAAGTTGAAGATCTTTACATCCATTGTCTCATATGCACGTTTCATTAAGAGACTAAAACAATTTAGAACAAACAACAATATGTTCTAAAGTTTTACCATCAAATAGTTAACAAACTACATCATCATCGCGTAGTAGGCTGTTTATCTCCTGTTAACTATTATAAAAAATTACTTCAAAATCTCACGTCTTGAATACGTTTATATTCAAAACCCAAAAGGTAATAAACCTCCTATTTTGAATACCATTATATTTCAAGACCAATAACGTATTAAACTTCATTTTGAGGACCATTATCTTTCAATATAAATAAAGTACTGGATCTTACATTTTAAATACCAATTATATTCCAAACTAAAGGAGGTACAAAACTATATGTTTTGAATATAACAATATTCCGAAGGTACTAAA
Organism: Rutidosis leptorrhynchoides; assembly: GCF_046630445.1. Lineage (NCBI taxonomy): Eukaryota > Viridiplantae > Streptophyta > Magnoliopsida > Asterales > Asteraceae > Rutidosis > Rutidosis leptorrhynchoides. Next base: position 235,224,573 of record NC_092343.1, read on the forward strand.
CCTTACAACATAATGGAATATAATCCAAGACCCAACAAGTCATTAGAACTTATATTTTGAATAAATTTTTACTCCAAAACAATATGTTTGAATTTTTTCTCAAACTACATCATGTTTTTAAATCCATCATCCAAATTTTTAACAACTTAGATATGTCAGTATCTTTACCATATGTAAAGAAACGTCTTGTGTAGAAACACACTTTACATATCTTTAATAAGGACCATGATTTATCCAAAAACGTTCAAAATACGTTTTAACCATTTTCACATAACACATATATTTTGTATTTCAATAAAGTTAATTCATACTTGGCACATGAAAACTTTTTCACGAATCCCGTTTTTTGGACTACTGTTATGAACCTTTCCTAAAATAATGTCGTGTATAACAAACTCTGCAAAATATCCGTTTGTCAAAAGACCAAACTTATTTTCAGCATTATATAGAAATATACTCGATACAAACCACCGACTTGTCAGAGGATAAAACATATAGCCAACCTCATATGTAGAAACAAACTCTACTTAAATGAGATTATTTTGTACCCATTAATTATACGTTGCCTCTTCAAATATCCTTTTTCAAACCACGATTTGATTTAAAACTTATATTAAACCCTTATGTAACAAATATTGTTACAAGTGTGGCAAAAAGATATAAAAAAAACGCATTCAGTTTGCCATAATGATCATATTATGTTTACCACATTCTTTGGACACAAATTCCACACATATTTTATTTAAACAGTCTTCGATCACCTCTTCATACTACTTCAATACACAAAATTTTGTCAAAACCATACTTGACAAAACGTCATATTAAACTAGGAATTTATTTTCAATTCCAACCAAGTTTACATTTCCAAAAGCTATTTAATCGTTATAAAACAATCGTTATGAACACTCTTTAATAACTTCACAAATGAAACATATATTATTCTGAAGAATATGAAGTGTAAACGACGTACACCAAAAAAAAAAAATTCTTCATCTATTAGATTTATAAATATTTCAAAAATGGCCATGATGTTTCTTAAATTATTTACTCCGTATATACTACACATCAAAGCCATAGTAATATAACAAGCCAAAGTAAAATGATATCCATTTCCCGGTCGTCCAAACTCTAATGAAAGAAACAGTCTATTCAGACTTTTAACGGGTGTTATTTATACTTAATCGTATAACTCATTCAACCAAATAATATCCTTCAAAATAATTTTTCCTAGACTTATTCCAAAATTGTTCGGGTACTCATTATAAATCTGTTTTAAGATTGTAAGAAATATAGTACCCGAAAATATATCAATACATTATATTTATTATAATAAAGAAATCAAATATAATGAAATAGACATATCTTAAAAAGCAAGCGTATAACGGAAAGGATATTTATCATTTCACGAAGAGCAGCCGAAAGATATTCAACAACAAATGTTGAAGCCGAGGCCCGTGTTAGACCCGGTTCCCTTAAAACAGATTCGCCGTCTACACGTCGTCTGTTTCCCAGGGTACAACGGCCGAAGCAGTAGTACTACCGGACCTGAACCATACGCCTGAAAAAGTTGTCTAGATTGTTCTTTGTAAGCCAACACACATGACCAAATTTGTTTGGTCCAAAATGTGATGGAACACTATTATGCTTGTAGAAAAATTATGTGAACGTGAGTTTGTGTGTGTTTTCCATAAGCCAAATTCATCATCCCACAACTAGAGAATACATCTCTATATATTATGTTATGGGGGAAAACAAAAGGATGCTCAATTAATGACAATTAAATGTCATTATAATTGATAAGTAAAAGATGTGATAAGTCACAATAATTGTAACCATTAAACACACTCTTTAACATCAATTTTAATTCATACATCATATTTAATCGATTTTCTAATAAATCAATTAAATTTTCCAACATTTTAGATAAATAGCAACATATATAATGATTATAACATATAGACGAAAGCATAAGATGAAAGCAATTTAAAGATAACCAAAAGATATTTTTGTCATCCCTAGGTAAAAGAATAGTAACAAAGGATAATAATAACAAACTTGATCATCCACTCTTTATCTTCATTATTATAAAACGTATACGAAAAGGGATGAGGTTGATAATGTTCACAATGGTAGCCCCGTAATTATCCACAACTTCGGGGATAAATTGGTAATTTGACTTTTTTTTTTTTTTAGTTTTTTTTTTCTTCTTCTAATTAAAACTTTTTTCATGTCATTTTTTTTTACCTTTCTTTTTCATCTCTTTATTATTTTTTACGTTCAAATATCGTGAAGGTATTTCATATGCCCGAGAGACATATTAAATTAATGTGGCTAATGTGTTATGATCCAAGTCGGGTCATACCCAATAACAAACTTACCGACACCTTATTCGTATTTGATTTTAACGATTGGTTCATTGATCAAATACGCGACACTTGAAATTTAAGAAAAATGGTTTTCTTAATAATATTACTTGATGTGTATATAAATTATGGTATAATTTATATAACAAGAATTTAATTATTTATAGGTTAAATAATTAATAAAGTTAAGTTGCATTTTATAAAAATGGTTTTATAAAATAATGTAAACATAACTTATAATATGGATTTAATTATTTATAGGTTAAATAATTCATTAAAGTTATGTTACATTTTGCAAGTTGGTTTTGTAAAATACAAATTACAAATAATATGCATGTTTATAAGAATACATCTTATATAATCTTGTTTTATAAAAACTAGTTTTATAAAAACTAGTTTTATAAAATCTTGATTTATAAAATGAGTTTATAAATAAAATTGGAAGTGGCATGGGAGTATGTAGAAGGCATGCTCTTTTGACTTGCTTTTACCTTGTTACTTGCATCCCATGTGCATATTAACTAATATAATTTTGCAAGACCAACACACACACATGCAAGACATCAAAATTACTTGAAAAAAAACTGCATTCTCTCCATTTTGCTGCCATTTCTGGCCGTGGCCTTCAAGGAGGGTAGAGGGGTTCTTTTTCTTTTTTTCAAGCTTATTTACAAGTGTTAATTAAATCCTAACCAAAGTACAAGGTGTTGGTAACAAGTTTGGGGTATAACTACTTGAGGTTTCATTGTTTTGGAGCTCCATTCATCATCATCTTCATCATCATCTATCAACAAGCTAGGAGAAGGTATAATCTCTTTACTTGCTTGTAATTTGTAAGCATGTTTCATAACTTGATCCTAATTGGGTTTTAACTTTAATTGGTTAAAGATTTACAAGTTCCAAATGGTAATACTTACATGCTTCCGCTTTAATTTGGTTCTTAAAATGTTCTAAGTATTTTGAATCTTGTTAAAACCCAACAATGGTATCTAGAGCCGAAGTTGTTGAAATATGCTTCGAGATGGTTTTTGAACTCACCATAACTTTGCATTTTATGTACATGCATGATTGTAAAATGCAAAAATTTATGGTTTTGGGTGGGTGTGCATTTAGGGCCGAATTATAGGAGTCCCAAAATGGGGTTTGGGCTCTTTTATTTGGTTCAAATTTTGGTTGCATGTTGTTCACAATCTTAGCCTTGACCTTGTGTATGGTTGCATGTATGTTTGGTTGACTTAATTCATTCTTATGATTGTAATAATATTTATTCATTGGTTTGTAATAATTATTCATTTGGTTATGTAATTTATTTTATATTTGGTATGTAAAATAGATTAGGTTGTATTTTCATTTTCTAGACAAAATGTATTAGGATATATTTTGTAAAATGATGAAAATGATGAAGACTTGAAGAACACATGAAGAAGCATTTGGATGCAAGATTGAGTGGGAGATTTTGAAATCTCTAACTTTGTGTTATAACCCCTTAACCGGTGGCATTTGTTTTCGGCTAAACAAATGCCTACCAAAATGGCTAGATTGTGAACATCTTTGTTTTGCATGCATGGTTGTTTTAATTTCTTGTATGATTGTGGATTGTATGTTTGTATGCTACAAGTTAATCACACAAGTTAACAACAAACAAAGTTAAAATTTAATTGGTTAAATTAGACGTTCTAAGTACATGCAAAACGACAATTTAAAATGGTTAAATTGAAATGGCTAAAAGGACATTAATAAACGGTTATTAAGATCATGATAAGGATCATATATAAAATGGTTTATATCATGTAATTGGTTTAAATTACAAGACATGAAAATGGTTTTTCATAAGTACCATGCACTAAATGCATGTTGGTGTATGGTATAAAAGTTTTCTCAAACTAGAATTAAAGAAACCTCAAAATCCCTTTCACTAACAAGGTAAACAAGTTAAACGCCATCCTATTGTGTGACACTTAAAAGTATTAGGGAACTCATGATGGGATAAAGGTCACCTAACCATTATAAGCAAACTAATATGATTAAGGTAAATTTCGCATACTTGTGGGATAAAGGTCACCTAACCACATGTATGTTAAATTTACAAGTCTATCCAAGTAGGACGACTTGATTTGGGAATCATGAACTTAGGGTCACCGAAGCATGAAGAACAAATAGGCGTTGATGGGATAAATATGCCATGCAAAAGGATTGCATGATCCCATACTCTAGAAGTTGCAAATGGATTGCAATTGTCATTTATTGACTACCTAGCTAAATCAAATTGCGGGATAAAGGTCACCTAACCGAAATTTGGTTTACCGTTGGATTCTAGAATTTAATAATTCAATTTGATTTAAAGGGTATTGAATGTTAAATTAAAATCGATACTTAAACGAACTTTGTTAATTTTGTAGATGGCCGCCAATAACAACAACAACATTCCAAACGCACCACTTAACCTAAACCACCTATCATTAAGGTCTCTCTTAGAGAAAGACAAACTCAACCATACCAACTTTATGGATTGGTTCCGCAATCTTCGGATTGTCCTCAAACAAGAGGATAAAATGTATGTGCTTGAGGACCCCATTCCCGATCAACCGGATGAGAATGATGTGGAGGCAATGGCCTCTTACGATAAGTATTGCCACGACTCCCTTCAAGTCTCATGCTTAATGCTTGGGACTATGATACCCGAACTCCAAAAGGATTTCGAGCATCATAGTGCATACGACATGATAACGCAATTGAAGGAGATGTTCCTTCAACAAGCGCGTGTCGAGCGATTCGAAACGGTTCGGGCGCTACATGCTTGTCGTATGGACGATACCCAATCGGTTTCATCTTATGTACTCAAGATGAAAAGCCTTATCAATCGTGCTAACCGACTTAACCTAAACATATCAAATGAGTTAGCCACCGATCTTATTCTTAACTCCCTATCAAAAAGGTTTGATCAATTTGTAATTAATTACAATATGAATGGGATGGATAAGAGCATAGGTGAGCTTCACGGTATGCTTAGAACGGCGGAAACTAGCATGGGTAAAAGGGCTTTACCCGTGTTAGCAATCGATCAAGGTGGATCCAAAGGTAACACCTCTAAGCCAAAAGTGGCTAAGAGAAAAGGACCCGCCCATCAAGGCAAAGGGAAGGGGAAGATGGTTACCCCAACCAAGAACAAAGCTAAGAAACAAAAGGTAACCGAGAAGGCAAACCCCAAGGAAGACCCATGTTTCGGTTGCGGTGAGATGGGTCATTGGAAACGAAACTGTCCGGTCTACCTTAAGGAGTTGAAGGAGAAGAGGGATGCGGGGCAAACCTCAGGTAATATATATATGGTATATATAGAGCTTAGTATTGCTTCTTCTAATACATGGGTATTAGACACTGGATGTGGAACTCACATTTGCAATTCTTTGCAGGGGTTCAAAAGAAGTAACAAGCAAACGGGAACATCAAGTCTCTTCATGGGGAATGGAGCTAAAGTACAAGTGAAAGCTCAAGGAGACTTTGTGTTAAAACTTCCAAGTGGCTTGGAACTTATTTTGAATGATGTTTTGTATGCACCCGACTTATGTCGAAACATTATTTCTGTTTCCCGTTTGAAACAATGTGGTTTTAATCCTAATTTTGTTAATGATGATATCCACTTTTATTTAGATAATGTATTCTATTTCAAGGCTTCACCTTCAAATGGAATTTATGAATTGGTTCACGATGACACATTATCTAGTAGCTCAATATACCATACAAGCACCAAGAAACTCAAAAGGGATTTGAGTGATTCCTACTTATGGCATTGTCGCCTTGGTCACATAAACAAGAACCGAATGCATACACTTCAAAAGAATGGACTTTTGAAATCAAATGAAATGGATTCGTTTGAAGTATGTGAATCTTGTTTACAAGGCAAGATGACTAAAGCACCTTTCAAAGGGACCTATGAAAGAGCTAAAGATTTATTGGGATTAATACATTCGGATGTATGTGGACCCTTTAAACCCATGACTAGGAATAGTGAAAGATACTTTGTTACTTTCATTGATGACTTTAGTCGTTTCGGATATGTCTACTTATTAAGACACAAGGACGAAACGTTTGAAGCATTCAAAGAATATCAAAACGAAGTACAAAATCAACTCAATAGGACAATTAAGGTACTTCGTACCGATAGAGGAGGTGAATACCTAAGCGATGCCTTCCAAGATCATCTTAGGAGTTGTGGGATTATCTCACAACTTACTCCACCCGGAACACCCCAACTTAATGGAGTTTTCGAAAGGAGGAACCGAACCCTAATGGATATGGTTCGATCTATGATGGCAAGAAGCTCGTTACCTCTATCATTTTGGGGTTATTGTCTAAGCTCCGCAGCTCGTATTTTAAATATGGCCCCAACCAAGAAAGTGGAACGAACTCCTCACGAGATGTGGTTTGGTAAACCTCCATCTCTATCATACTTAAAGGTGTGGGGATGTGAAGCTTATCCTAAGCGTTACGTCCCTAATAAGTTGAATGCTCGATCCACGAAGTGTATCTTCATAGGATATCCCAAGGATGATATGGGATACTATTTCTATGATCCATCCGAGCAGAATGTATTTGTTGCTCGGAAGGCGGAATTCCTTGAAACTAAGTTCCTAATGGAAGGAAATAGTGAAAGGAAGATAGATCTTGAAGAGGTTCAAGATCAAGTAGATGATACACAATTGGTTGACACTAGCACTCAACATGAAATTGTTGAAAATGATCAAGTGGATGATCAAGGTACACAAGACGTTCGAAGATCTAGTAGGATTAGCAATCCTCCCGAGAGATATGGGTTTCTCGTGGATGGTTGCTATACGGTTGATTTGGATGAACCGACAAACTACGAAGATGCTTTATCAAGGATTGATAAAGATAAATGGCAGGATGCCATGAACGCCGAGATGCAATCCATGTATGAAAACCAAGTGTGGGAACTTGTTGAGCAACCTCCTAGCTCTAAGCTAGTTGATTGCAAATGGCTTTTCAAGAAGAAAACCGACATACATGGAAACTTGGATACATATAAAGCTAGACTTGTAGCAAAAGGTTTCACTCAAACTCAAGGGGTTGATTATGATGAAACTTTCTCACCAGTGGCAATGCTAAAGTCTATTAGGATATTATTTGCCATTGCTGCTCACTACGACTATGAAATATGGCAAATGGATGTCAAAACCGCTTTCCTGAATGGATATCTTATGGAAGATGTCTATATGGTTCAGCCTGAAGGTTTTGTTGATCCAAAATATCCTAAAAGGGTATGCAAGTTAAAGAAGTCAATCTACGGATTGAAACAAGCATCTAGAATGTGGAATCATCGTTTTAATGAGGAAGCCGAGAAATTTGGCTTCATTAAAAATGGTGATGAAGCTTGTGTATATAAAAAAGCTAGTGGGAGCACTATCATATTCCTTGTACTATATGTGGATGATATATTATTATTTGGGAATGATATTACCACAATGCAAGGAGTCAAAACTTGGCTAAAGAGTTGCTTCTCCATTAAGGATCTTGGAGATGCACAATACATATTGGGGATAGGGATCTATAGGAATAGATCCAAGAGATTGATAGGTTTAAGTCAAAGTACATACATTGATAAAATCTTGAAAAGGTTCAAGATGGAAAACTCTAAGAGAGGTTTGGTACCTATTCAAAAGGGAACCGTTCTCAGTTCATCTCAGTGTCCTGCCACGAAAGATGAACAAGAGAGAATGAAGAAAGTCCCATACGCATCTGCTATTGGGTCTATCATGTATGCAATGATATGTACTAGACCGGATGTGTCATGTGCTCTAAGCTTGACAAGTAGATACCAGAACAACCCAGGAAACAGTCATTGGATTGCTGTTAAAAGTATATTGAAATACCTTAGAAGGACTAAGGATATGTTTCTAATATACGGATCTGGTGAGGAGGAACTCGCTGTAAAAGGTTACGTGGACGCGAGCTTCCAAACTGATCGAGATGATTCTCGATCACAATCCGGTTATGTATTTACATTAAATGGAGGTGCGGTCTCTTGGAAGAGTTCGAAACAGGAGGTTGTTGCGTTATCCACTACAGAGTCGGAGTACATTGCCGCCTCATTGGCAGCACAGGAAGCTGCATGGATGAAGAAATTCATCGACGACTTAGGAGTGGTCCCTTCCATTCAGGACCCTCTTGAGATCTTTTGTGACAACGAGGGTGCGATTGCTCAAATCAAGGAACCTCGTGCCCATCAAAAGACTCGTCACATTGAGCGGAGATTCAACTACATAAGGGATGAAGTTGAAAAAGGAAAGATATGTATTCGCAAAGTTCATACAGATCATAATGTTGCGGATCCACTCACGAAGCTTTTACATGGGCCAAAACATGAGGGACATGTTTGTGCATTAGGGCTTCGATATTCTAGTGATTGGATATGATCTATTTATGTATTGTACCGGAACGAAATTATTCAAACTCATTAATATAACGATGGTGTTAATTTATTTGAGTTATGTTCATATTTTGCATATTTCATCCATGAATAAGCAATTATTCTAAATTTCCGTAGTCGATCACATTTGTGGGAACAAGTGTGAGGTTTAGACTATTATGAACTCGGATTGGTATACATTCATAGGTTGAATGTGGGGCAAGATTGCAACCAAGGTTCATAGATATTTGTGGGAAACAAATATTGGAAGACCCGCTCTCAAGAATTACTGTATAGAGCCTTTGTGGTTGATCACATGTAATCTTGAGTAAAGGCGAATATCATTGTATCCTCTGACATGAGATACATATTGGGTCCGGATATTCACAAGTACTGTGCCTTGATTCTTTCCTTCGCTATTCTGAAACATGGTAGTACATAAGGAAGAACTCAGGTATATTACAAAGTGTATATCTAGGACGTATGTAGTCAAGATGGAATTTGTCCCTCTTATTCGTTGAGAGTCAGATGTCTAAGGCCTGAAAAGTTAAATCTATAAGAGAGTGATCACTCTGTATCTCTTGGATTTGACATGACATCTAGGACGAAAGGAGATAATGAAATATTCACCTACATATATCAGTTCGAGTAGGGAGCTCGAAAGGGATGATGTTATTGAATGGCACAAAGTCATAACATATTAGGGGTGATGGACGGTGTGTTAGGCTGTATCCATCACTTGCATTAATTTCTTATGTTTCTCGTGCAAGTGGGAGATTGAAGGTATTTCATATGCCCGAGAGACATATTAAATTAATGTGGCTAATGTGTTATGATCCAAGTCGGGTCATACCCAATAACAAACTTACCGACACCTTATTCGTATTTGATTTTAACGATTGGTTCATTGATCAAATACGCGACACTTGAAATTTAAGAAAAATGGTTTTCTTAATAATATTACTTGATGTGTATATAAATTATGGTATAATTTATATAACAAGAATTTAATTATTTATAGGTTAAATAATTAATAAAGTTAAGTTGCATTTTATAAAAATGGTTTTATAAAATAATGTAAACATAACTTATAATATGGATTTAATTATTTATAGGTTAAATAATTCATTAAAGTTATGTTACATTTTGCAAGTTGGTTTTGTAAAATACAAATTACAAATAATATGCATGTTTATAAGAATACATCTTATATAATCTTGTTTTATAAAAACTAGTTTTATAAAAACTAGTTTTATAAAATCTTGATTTATAAAATGAGTTTATAAATAAAATTGGAAGTGGCATGGGAGTATGTAGAAGGCATGCTCTTTTGACTTGCTTTTACCTTGTTACTTGCATCCCATGTGCATATTAACTAATATAATTTTGCAAGACCAACACACACACATGCAAGACATCAAAATTACTTGAAAAAAAACTGCATTCTCTCCATTTTGCTGCCATTTCTGGCCGTGGCCTTCAAGGAGGGTAGAGGGGTTCTTTTTCTTTTTTTCAAGCTTATTTACAAGTGTTAATTAAATCCTAACCAAAGTACAAGGTGTTGGTAACAAGTTTGGGGTATAACTACTTGAGGTTTCATTGTTTTGGAGCTCCATTCATCATCATCTTCATCATCATCTATCAACAAGCTAGGAGAAGGTATAATCTCTTTACTTGCTTGTAATTTGTAAGCATGTTTCATAACTTGATCCTAATTGGGTTTTAACTTTAATTGGTTAAAGATTTACAAGTTCCAAATGGTAATACTTACATGCTTCCGCTTTAATTTGGTTCTTAAAATGTTCTAAGTATTTTGAATCTTGTTAAAACCCAACATATCGAACAAGACCACACTGTTGTATCAAAGCACGTAATTAGCCGACCCTTAACCAACCAAAGCATCCCACTTCAATGGGTTTTTTTTTTTTTTTTTTCCTCGTTTTAAAACTTTCTTGAGATTATGTGGTTACTAATATTTTATACGGTACAATTCTAGGGCCAGGCAACCATTTTAGCCCAAGTTTTCGTAGCCCAATAGCTGATTACATGAAATCAACAACCCAACCAGTCAAGATATAACCCCAATTAGAAACCCTAGAGTTCAGGAACCGGCCACAATCTTACGATCTCTTGAACCTTTTTTCTTTCATCAATCCTGAATTAATGTCGACAAATTCAAGGTACGTTCCTTCAATTCGTATGTAAAGAAATAAATTGATGTTTTGGAAAACATTGGTTAGTTGTAATTCGTATAATGTATGTATATTTGTAACTTATTGAGATTATAAGTAAGTGCTCTGCTATAATTATGTTTCTATGTATTGATTGATACCAGTTCTTCTGTATGATGAGTAAACAATTGAAACTAAAAAAAGAAGAAAATGATTAAAAGTAATTGTTAAAATCATAATAATGTATTAACGTTGAGCTTGCACATTGTGATTTTGAGAATTTCGTTGTAACACTGGTTAAAACCAAAATAGTTTGTGAATCTTATATGATAATTTCCAAATTGGCCATGAGTATGCTGCAGGCAGTTCATTTTACCCTATTTTTCAATTCAGAATACAGCTAAAGCTTTCAGTCCCATCCCTTTTTGCCTTTTATATATTTTACTCAGTAGCACTCTCTTCATATGTATGTGTGTGTCACTAAATAAATCATAAACACCAGGCCTTGCTGCTTTGAAAGTTCAAATATATTCTTTATATTCAGTTTTAATAATTGTTGTGATTGACATAATTTGATTGGGTTTAGTTGTTGATTATTATACAGTTTTATTATCGAAAAAATGAGTTTATTTGACCTATTAAGGTTTTATTCTTGGTTTATGCATGTTTGTGCTATTTGGAATTTGCATGATATGATAGTTGGTTGCTATGCTACTCGATGTTTTGTTGATTGCACCTTAATAATATATATAAATATATTTTTTTTCCTGCCAGTTTTGACGCTAAAATCAACGAGTGCATGCGTGTGTTAAATGAAAGGAGGTAAGTAACTCCTCGTCTTCAACCATTTATCTGGTATCTAGTAATAATAATTTTAATTTCAAATGTTTATATCGTTTCAATTACAGGACGGTTATTGGTAATAGGGAGTCACATTTCACCGAGGTATGTAAATATTATAACACTATAATTTGTATTAAAACGTATTTCTTCTCTAATTTTTTTTTTTTAACTGTTTTTTGATTTCTAATACGTAGATTAGAAAATCAATGGAAAGTGAGCTTGAATTTGTCGAAAGATGTACCCAAATGGTCAGGGATTTAGCAGCTCCTCTTAAAAATTTAGATGGTATAAAACCTTCCCTAATTCCAAATAAATATGATTTAAATATTGCTACACTAACCACCATCTTTCAAAATACTGTACGTAGATGCAAAAAAACATTTGGTGCATAATTTCCGAGAAATGACTGTGGCTCAAGATACGTTGATTAAAAACGTCATGTCGCGTTTTTTGGATGAGCTCAAAAAAGTGGTGGACGGGACATTTAATGAGGTACACACACACACACACACACACACACACACACACACACATATATTTTTTCATTTTTAACCTGTTACGCATATTAATACTTGTTGAGATTTTGTTTTGTAGAACAAAGTACGCTTCATCAACATGATTGAAAGCCTCACTGTCAACACAGGTGCTGGCAGCAGTGGTGGCGGCGGAGGTAATAAATAATTTCACTCATTCATGGAGACATGTATGTCTTACAGATCTTGTGCACCGAACTAAATCACTAAATATATGGTCATATTATAAATAAATCAATACTAAAATTATTATATATGCTGGAGATTGTTCTAGTCTGGTTAATCAATATTTTTAAACGCCACTTTAAGCATGTCATTTTGTTTTGTAGGCTGACAAAACTATTGATGCTGTTGAGGACATCGAGTAAATCGAAGCTGATGGTTAGTGCTAAAGGTGTATAGCCTTAGCTTATTTAGACAAAACTTGTCTCACTACTAGTTATTTCCATCATAAATTTCATATTATATTTAAGTATTTGAGACAAGATGGATGAAGTATTTTACTTAGTCAAAACTGAATTTGGTCCTGTTTACTTGCACTTTAATGGGCTTAATTGCCTGCAAATAGGGATGGCATCGGGCGGGTATAGGTAATCTCGAACCCAAACCCGATTAAGAAACCCTGTCCCAAACCCGACGGGACCCCATTTAATTACTAACTTGCGGGTAAACGGGTATCCCCACGGGTATTCGGGTCCCCGTTACATACTAACTAGCGTGTAAACCGTATATTATCATCAAATATAGATATAGATATATTATAATATTATAAAGGCTACAGGTTTTTCTTTGACCTTGAATTCAAATGTACATTTTTCTTTTTTACTTTTGCAATACAGACGTTACTTTATAGGATGCAGACCACATGCTCTAATTGATACATCAACGAGTGTAGGAACATGCCGCGCTTTGTTGCGGCGGGGTTATGACAAAACGTGGCTTACATATAACATATAAACGGGAAAACGGCAACCTATATTGTTTCGCCTTTTGCTCCATCCTGGTAAACCTAAACCGTTGAAGAATCACAACCGAAAACCTTGTGTACACTCAATTGAGCACCATAAATAAAAGAGATAAATATCATGAACATTTATTTATCAAAATCTTCAAATTAACAAAATGTCACCTAAAAACATAGAACATGAAGAAATGCATGATGACTACTAAATAACGAACTGTAAAAACATTTTAGATTTGTTACAATTTAGCTTGAAATGAGTTATACCCTCCACCCTAACTATTACATAAAAAGCTAATCATCGACAACATTTAACAAAATCATGAAGAACAACACTTGTAACATTTAATTACCAAATGTATATGATGATGGATACATGGATCTTTCGTGCACACCAAGGTTCCCAATCTTGTCTCTTATCACCAAAACATAGTTTAAGGCAACAGGGCTGCGATGAGGCAAGTGTAAACCACGATGTTTATATTTAAAAAAGAGAAAGAAAGAAAAAAGCCGCTTTTCAGCTGATTATTGGTCCCACGTAATCTGATATAGTCTCTTAGGCCATTACCGTTGAATAGAATACTCTCGCACATTTCTGTAGATAGCTTATTTGTCCAGACTGGATTTACAGTTAGAAAGTTATGGCTTTAAGAAAATAGTAAAATAGTTGACTCATGCTGTTACCAAGTGCAGCTGGACAGCAAGAGCAGCATACAAAGTTCCTTTTTGACATCATATTAGAACACGTTTATACTCAACAATCCCAACCATACCATATACCATTTTGAAGCTCGTCGGGTCTAATTTCTAAATCAATTATTAGTTTTTGCCAAAACTTAACCATTTTCAACTAGGCCCGAAATTTATTTTTGACACTTTAACCAAAATGGTAAAATTTTCTCGTCGACGACTCAAAATTCAAACTAATCAACCAGGGCTGGCCCAGTTGTTACCATAAGTCTATAATGACATTCGGTGTCTCAAAACTACGCATATTTAACAACCCGTCCATAATACTATAAACAAGGTACGTTATTCATTGGTCCCATAGCGAGGTATTTGACCTCTATATGATACGTTTTAGAAAAATATTGCATTCGTTTTATAAAAAGCACACCATTATTATACATAATGCATGTTTTAACAAGTGGGCGATTATTTAAGGAATAATCCCCATATTACATTGGTTTACACATGACATAACAGCCGAATATAATACATGACAAATGTTTTATTGAATGCAACACTTCATTTAAACAAAAGCATGAGACTCCATGCATAGCTTGCTCAGATAATGCAACAGCGGAAGACTTTCTTAAGGACCTGAGAATAAACATGCTTAAACAGTCAACACAAAGGTTGGTGAGATATATAGGTTTAGCATTAATATAAATATAGACCACAAGATTTCATAGTTATAAACGTTTTAGCAAAGATATTCTATATGTTGTTGAGCGCCCAGTAACTATACTTAACAGATGTTTTCCGTGCATATTCCCTTTTCAAAGTTATCCCTACACCGTACCAAGTGTAGTAGAACGAAGTACTAAACACCCGTTATGAACTAGTGCTAACTAGTCCGAGTGGGGTTGTCAAACCCAATAGATCTATCAATAGGATTCGCGCTTACATGTTAACCACATGTAACAAATAGTTACCAGACTATTAGGGATATATACAAAGGTACAACTCAACGTAGAATATATATTTAAGTACTTGTGTCTATTTCGAAAAACAAAAGATGGATGTATTCTCATCCCAAAATATTTGTAGAGTTTAAAAAGGGACTATATACTCACGGTTGTAAAAGTATATTTATAATAAGTTTTCAACTTATTAAAAATATGGTCGTCGTCCTTAGATTCACGAACCTATAACAATAATAATGTTTCAGAAAATAATACCACATATGATTAAAATAACAAATCAAGTTTATAGAATACTTATATAATAATTTTTATCATTTTTATGTTAGTAGTCTTAATATTGTCCAAAAGTCCGATGTTAGTGGTCCATAATTAGTTACTTAATAAAATAAATAAAGACCACATCGTATTCATATTGATCGGAATTAATCTTGACCCATGGTACCGTGTTGTCAAATGACGTATTGCGTACATAAAGTACCGGTGTTGTCAAATGACGTGTTGCGTACGTTCATGAGGTCTTATGATTAATCTTCTCGTGTTGTTTACGGGTGGTCCCGAAATATATAAAACTAAATCATGAGTAAATATATATGAAATATCATATTAATTAGGAAAGATATGATTTATTTAATTTTTCTCCAATTATTTTCGTTGTTAAACAAGCTTTGGACACCCGATCTTATTTTAGTCGTAGTTTCTTCGTTACAACTCCGTTTTTGTTGATTCAACTTGCCATCTCCTTGGATCGAGTCAAAATTTAAGAATATGAACTGTAAATACCATGGTTTATATTCGAAATCACTGGTTATAGGTCAAACTTAGGTGAAACTTATTAAAGTGATCATTTTCCATCATAAAAACAACATCTAATGATCATTTTTACAAAAATACTTATACTTTGAATTAAACCATGAAATTTTTATGTGATAACATATTCATAAGAAATATCATTTTTCCAGAACATGAACTTCTAATTCAAAGTTCAAGTTGGTTTTTAATTATCCAACCCAAAACAGCCCCCGGTTACACTCCGACGATGTAGATTCAGTTTTAAGGTGTTCTTTGTAAAAACAAGTTGTATCTTGTTAAGTTAGCATATCATTAAGATATATTACAGGTCTTGAAGTGTTTTAAAAGTTAAGTTAGAAGGATCTATTTAGTTTGCGAACAAGTTTGAAATCATTCAAACTATGTTCTAGTTTATAAACTTTTATATAGATAGCTATAAATATATGAATTGAACAAGAGTTGAAGTAGAGTTTTGTAACGACCCGCACTTTTTCGATCGTTCTATACTTATAAGATTAATATTTACATAAATTAAACCTTACCAACATGATAAGCAATCCAAATTGTTGAGACTTATGTTTTCAAAAAGAGTTTTACACAACGTTTGACCGTCTAGTTTGACCGATGATATCACGAACTATACAATATATGATAATTATACGTTTGTGTATATATATGTATATATACATATTTAACATGATTAATGAATGTTTTAATATCCCATTTTGTATTAATAACAACAAGTTATAAGTATATTTTGAAACTACTAACTTAAGTTTTCAAAACGATAACTATACGTAACGTTATTTGACATAAATACTTAAGACTTATAATGTTTATACATATATCGTATAAGTAATGTATTTAATCACTTTTAAGGACTTAAATACATAAAATCATATAAGTGTATTCACAAAAGATAGCTATATTTGAATCCTCATTCCATTTTTCACAAAATTTCTATACGTATACCTAGAGTACATGTACCCGTATCATACCCATCTTCTAGATGTATTTACTATTGGTATATACTCATAAAAATACACCAATAATTAGATTCAATCAGTTAAGGATCATGTGAGGATTTAACTTTTGAAAATTATCAAAAATATCTAGCAAAATAACAAAAGAAAATCTTGTCTTTGTCTCCCTTAAAAAAACGCCATTCATGGCCATTATATACCTTCATTTTGATTCAATTTTCATCATCATCTCTTAGCTAAATACACACACTTTCATAACCCTTAAACACCTTCAACAATTCAGTAAGTTACCAAGAAGATCTAGCTTCAAAAACCTTACTAAATCACCATAAGAAAACCATACAAAAACACTTCAAGAAATCCTTCCAAGAACACAAACTTACTTCCAATCTTTCATCCAATTCCATCACCCTTTTGATTATAGGTTCTTACTCCTCTTTTACAGCAACCTTGTCCAAGGAACTTGAGGTAGAATCTATGTTCATAACCTTATTCGATTCATATATATATAGCTATCTTATTTTGTGGTACAAAAGTTTAACAACAAGAACATAGTTTGAATGTTTTCCAACTTGTTTGCAAACTAAGTAGATCCTTCTAACTTAACTTTTAAAATACTTAAAGACCTGTAATATAACTTAAATATATGCTAACTTAACAAGGTAAAACTTGGTTTTTCAAAGAACACCTTAAAAACTGTTTTTACGACGTCGGAGTGCAACCGGGGGCTGTTTTGGGTTGGATAATTAAAAACCATCTTAAACTTTGAATTGAAGGTTTATGTTCTGGAAAAATGATTTTTAATATGAATATGATGACACATAAAAATTTCATGATTTAATTCAAAGTATAAGTATTTTTACAAAAATAATCATTTAAGGTTGTTTTCATAAAGGAAAATGTTTAACTTTATATGTTTCACTAAAGTTTCACCTATGCCGTATGATTTTGAATACAAACCAAGGTATTTACAGTTCATAGACTTAAAGGGGAACTCGATCCAAGGAGATGGCAAGTTGAATCAACGAAAACGGAGTTGTAACGAAGAAACTATGACCGAAACAAAATTGGTTATCCAAGACTAGTTTAACTTCGGGATTAATTGGGAAAATTTTATATAAATCACATATTTCTAAGATAACATGATATTTTATATTTATGTACTCATAATTCAATTTTATATGGTTCAGGATCACCCGTAAACAACACGAGAAGATTAATCATAAGATCCCATGTTTGTACGCAACACGTCATTTGACAACACCGGTACTTTATGTACGCAACACGTCATTTGACAACACCGGTACCGTGGGTCAAGATTAATCTCGACCAATACATATATGATGGGGTTTTATTTATTTCGTTGGGGGTTTTGTTTATTTCATTGCGGGTATATTAAACATCTAAATATGAACCATTAAAATTGAATTACTAACAACGAACTGCTAACTACGGACTAAGGAAATTATTAAAAGTAGTAAAAGTATAACAAGAATATATGTGACGATTGTTTAAAAATGAAAATATATTGATATATTATATATGGATAGGTTCGTGATATCAACCGGAAGACCAAGTCAAAATATATATATCTTCAAGACGAAAGTGAGTATATAGTCCCACTTTTAAACTCTAAATATTTCGGGATGAGAATACATGTATTTTATGTTTTACGATATGGACACAAGTAACTGAAAAATATATTCTACGTTGAGTTGTACCACTGGCATACTTCCCTGTAGCTTGGTAACTAATATTTACAGCGGTATTGTAAACGCGAATCCTGTTGATAGATCTATCGGGCCTGACAACCCCAACCGGACTGGACGACCAGTATTCAACGGTTGCACAGTACTTCGTTTTGTGACTACACTTGGTACGGTGTAGTATGATTTCATATTAAAGGGAATATGCGACGTGATTAAATGTTAAGTATGGTTACCAAGTGCTCAACCACTTAGAATATTTTTATTAAACTGTTTATATACGAAATCTTGTGGTCTATATATATATATATATATTGCTGCCGACATTAAACCTATATCTCACCAACTTTATGTTGACCTTTTAAAACATGTCTATTCTCAGGTGATTTCTAAAAGCTTCCGCTGCATCATGTTGGATCTAAGCAGGATCTTGCGTACGCATATTTGTGTCAAAAATAAAACTGCATATCCGAGATGTTGTATTGTAAAATATGCTAGAAACCATGTTGTTGTCATCATTTGTAAAGTTTGTAAGTCGAAGATTATCGCTAAACGATAATCATCTTTATATTGTCCGAAGCTTGTAACAAAAATAAGAGTTGTGGTTTGTAATGTGAAATATATGCAGTTTTCTTTTAAAAATGTCTCATATAGAGGTCAATACCTCGCAATGAAATCATACGTTATCTAACTCGTTCTTATGGTTAAGGACGGGTTATGACATGTGGTATCAGAGCGGTGGTCTTAGCGAACCAGGTTTGCATTAGTGTGTCTAACCGAGAAGTCGTTAGGATACATTAGTAAGTCTGGACTTTGACCGGGTCTGATTTAAAAACCATTGCTTATCATTGTTGGTTAAAAATTATATGTAAATATTATGTAAGTACTAATGGGTTAGTTGATGTGTGATAGATGTCGGGCTCGAAACTTATTATCACATTCAGCGACTCCGAATCAGAACCTTCATATGGTGTTCCAGTCATTAACTTATCCGATGACGAAAGTAGTATCTTTGGGGAAGACTCACAAATTCCGGATGAACCAACTATAGAGAAATCGGAAAGTGAACCCGAGGAAGAAAGTGAACCCGAGGAAGAAATACTAGAAATTACGAAAGAAAAGTTCGATCAAGGAAAGAAACGAAAAGCTAATGAATTAGAAAGTTCAAACCCCGAGTTTAGTGAGGATGTTGTGGCACCAATTCCACTAGACACTACCACCCCTATTCCCGCTATTCCTATTCGTGCTGTCCCGGCATCCAGTTCCTCAGCTCCACCGCCAAAATATAGGCAGGCATCTAGGATAAGCGTTAGGCCATTCATTGGAACTAAACGTCCTAGAAAATAGACCAAACGATGCGCTGCCGTATTAAACCATGGGATCATATAATGTTTTGTATAATATTATTAGTGTGGTTTGCTTAAAGTTTGATGTAAGATAAGCATATGTAAAATAGTGAAGTGTGAAATGCAATAATTTTCCATGGTTAAGTATTATTTAGATTGTAGTAATTGGTTCTGTACTAAGCTATTAAGTATGAACATTAACGGGTAGGTACTACCCTAGATATAATTATAAAACGCTAATAAGAAGAAAAGGCTTTTATAATAATACCTGGTTCATATTATTAACAAGCTATAATGTACTATAAATACACACTACATCTATAATAATCCATGTGAATAATTATTTTCTTTCATTAGGAAATGGCGCGATTGAATCGAATGACGGAACAAGAAGTCGAAGACTTCATCTATCAGCGAGTGAACGACAGAATGCTATGGGTCGAAGCTGCAAGAGCTGCTGCAGTTAATCCAAATCCTCGTGTAGGATGCACTTACAAGACTTTTCAAGCTTGCAAGCCTTCATCATTCAGTGGAACGGAAGGGCCAATCGGTTTAACCCGATGGATAGAAAAGATGGAGACTGTGTTCAAAATCAGTGGTTGTGATGAAAAAGACATGACCAAGTATGCATCATGCACTTTACAAGATAGTGCACTCACGTGGTGGAAGAATTATGTGAAGGCTGTGGGAGGAGATGTAGCTTATGGTACTCCATGGGAAGAATTCAAAGCAATGTTAATTAACGAATATTGTCCTAGGAACGAGGTTAGAAAGTTGGAAGACGAATTACGAAGTTTGAAGGTTGTTGGTACTGAAATTACCAACTACAATCAGCGATTCATGGAATTAGTTTTGCTATGTCCTGAATTGGTTCCAACCGAAGCACGGAAGATTGAAATGTACAAAGATGGTTTGCCCTCAATGGTTAAGGCAAACGTTACCGCATCAAAACCTAGGACAATTCATGAAGCTATGACCATGGCGAATGAGCTAATGGATCAGGTCATCTTGGATAAGAAAGCATTCACTACTGATGTGAAGGTATCGAGTAATAAAAGAAAGTGGAACGGAAATTATGATCGAGGTTACCAACAACAATCTTTTAAGAAACCAGAAACCCCGAAAGGTGCGGGTAGTGGTTCAGGTTTTGGTTATAAAGGACAAAGTCCTTTATGCAACCGTTGTCACAAACATCACTTTGGTTACTGTAGTGTGGTATGCACCAAATGCAATCGACAGGGTCATCTTGCTGAAGATTGTAGGGCTCTTGTTATGAATACAAATGGTGCCAAGACTCCAGCCACCAACGCAAATAGAACTGCTTTCGCTGCCGTTACTTGTTTTGGGTGTGGAAAACAAGGTCACTATAAGAGCCAGTGCCCGAATCCAGAGAAGAATGGTGGACCTGCACGTGGAAGAGCGTTTGTTATTAATGCTAGAGAGGCACGTGAAGACCCGGAGCTTGTTACGGGTACGTTTACCATTAATAACTTATCAGCATCTATTTTATTTGATACTGGTGCCGATAGAAGTTACGTGTGTAGAAATTTTTACACTAAATTGAATTGTTCATCATTACCTCTAGATGCTAAGTACATGATTGAGTTAGCTAATGGTAAACTAATTAAAGCCGATAAAATTTGTCGTGATTGTGAAATAAATTTAGCCGGAGAAACGTTTAAAATCGACTTAATACCCGTAGAATTAGGAGGTTTTGATGTAATAGTCGGCATGGACTGGATGTCCAAAGTAGGAGCGGAAGTTGTTTGTGCCAAGAAGGCAATTCGTATTCTTGGTAAGGATAAAATGCCGGTGATGATTTATGGAGAGAAGGGTAATTCAAAGCTAAAACTTATTAGCTGTTTGAAAGCCAAGAAGTGTTTAGAAAAGGGATGTTATGCTATTCTAGCACATGTTAATGAAGTCGAAAAGAAAGAAAAGTGCATCAACGACGTGCCGGTGGCAAGAGATTTTCCTGAAGTTTTTCCGGAAGAATTGCCGGGATTACCTCCATTTAGATCGGTAGAATTTCAAATAGATTTAGTACCAGGAGCTGCACCAGTGGCTCGTGCTCCATATAGACTTGCACCGTCCGAACTAAAAGAACTTCAAAGTCAGTTAAAAGAATTACTGGACCGTGGATTCATACGACCAAGTACTTCACCGTGGGGAGCTCCAATTTTGTTTGTTAAGAAGAAAGATGGATCTTTCAGGATGTGTATAGATTATCGTGAATTAAATAAGTTAACTATCAAGAATCGGTATCCGCTACCGAGAATTGATGACTTATTTGATCAACTGCAGGGATCATGTGTTTATTCGAAAATCGATCTAAGATCGGGCTATCATCAATTACGCGTCAAAGAAGAAGATATACCGAAAACTGCTTTTCGGACACGCTACGGTCATTATGAGTTTTTGGTCATGCCATTTGGATTGACAAATGCGCCAGCTGTATTCATGGACCTCATGAATCGAGTCTGTAGTCCGTATTTAGATAAGTTTGTTATCGTTTTCATTGATGACATTCTTATCTATTCCAAGAGTGAGCAAGAGCATGAAGAGCATTTAAGGTTGATATTAGAGTTGTTAAGAAAAGAACAACTATATGCTAAATTTTCTAAGTGTGCTTTCTGGTTGAAAGAAGTGCAATTCCTTGGCCACGTTGTTAGTAGCAAAGGAATTCAGGTTGATCCAGCAAAAACTGAAGCCATTGAAAAATGGGAGACTCCTAAAACACCAACGCAGATACGCCAATTTTTGGGTTTAGCCGGTTATTATAGAAGGTTTATTCAAGATTTTTCCCGAATAGCTAAGCCGTTGACAGCGTTAACGCAAAAAGGGAAGAAATATGAATGGACCTCCGAGCAGGAGAACGCATTTCAAATACTAAAGAAGAAGTTAACTACGGCGCCTATTTTATCGTTACCAGAAGGGAACGATGATTTTGAAATATATTGTGACGCTTCGCGACAAGGTTTTGGTTGCGTTCTTATGCAACGGAAGAAAGTTATTGCATTCGCATCCCGACAATTGAAAATTCACGAGCGAAATTATACGACGCATGATCTAGAATTGGGAGCAGTTGTGTTTGCATTGAAGATGTGGAGACACTACTTGTATGGGGTTAAATTCACTGTGTTTACTGATCATAAAAGCCTTCAACATATTTTTGATCAGAAACAGTTGAACATGAGGCAACGTAGGTGGGTCGAGTTAATAAACGACTATGATTGTGAAATTCGTTATCATCCCGGAAAGGCGAACGTGGTGGCCGATGCTTTAAGCAGAAAGGAACGAGAACCAATTCGAGTTCGAGCGATGAACATAAAAATTCGTATGAATCTCAACTCACAAATCAAAGAGGTTCAACAAGAAGCACTCAATAAAGAAAACATAAAGAATGAAATAATGAAAAAGTACGAGAAGCAACTTGTTGTACGGGAAGATGGAATTCGATATTTTGCAAATCGTATTTGGGTACCGAAGTTGGGTGGATTAAGGAAGTTGATATTGAACGAGGCACATAAGACAAGATACTCGATACATCCTGGAGTTGGAAAGATGTATCAAGATCTTAAGACACGTTATTGGTGGCCTAACTTAAAGACCGACGTTGCAACATATGTTGGGGAATGTTTGACTTGTTCCAAGGTCAAAGCAGAACACCAGAAGCCGTCAGGGTTACTTCAACAACCAGAAATCCCAGAATGGAAATGGGATGGTATTACCATGGATTTCATCACGAAGTTACCAAAGACTGCCTGGGGATACGACACCATATGGGTGATTGTTGATCGTCTCACTAAGTCTGCACATTTCTTGCCTATAAAGGAAACGGATAGAATGGAGAAACTATTACGATTATATATAAAGGAAATTGTTTCAAGGCATGGAATACCAATTTCCATTATATCTGATCGTGATAGTAGATTTACCTCAAAGTTTTGGCAATCACTACAGGAGGCACTAGGAACTCGTTTGGATATGAGTACCGCATATCATCCGCAAACCGACGGGCAGAGTGAAAGGACAATTCAGACTCTCGAGGACATGCTCAGGGCATGTGTGATCGATTTTGGAAACGGATGGGATAAGTATTTACCGTTAGCAGAATTCTCGTATAATAATAGTTATCATGCGAGCATTAAAGCTGCACCATTCGAAGCATTGTATGGAAGTAAGTGTAGATCTCCTATCTGTTGGAATGAAGTAGGAGATCGACATTTAACTGGTCCTGAGATCATACACGAAACGACTGAGAAGATAGTACAAATTAAGGAGAGATTGAAAACAGCCCGTAGTCGCCAAAAGAGCTACGCCGATGTCCGAAGGAAACCATTAGAGTTTCAGATCGGTGACATGGTTATGCTAAAGGTGTCACCTTGGAAAGGTGTAATACGTTTCGGCAAAAGGGGTAAATTGAACCCAAGGTACGTAGGCCCATTCAAGATCATCGAACGCATTGGACCGGTAGCTTATCGACTCGAGTTACCGCAGCAACTCGCCGGAGTACATAATACCTTTCACGTCTCAAACCTTAAGAAGTGTCTTGCGAAGGAAGACCTCACCATTCCACTTGAAGAAATCCATGTCGACGAGAAACTACAATTCATCGAAGAACCAATCGAAATCATGGATCGTGAAGTTAAACAGCTCAAGCAGAGCAACATACCGATTGTTAAGGTTCGTTGGAATGCTCGAAGAGGTCCCGAGTTTACGTGGGAACGAGAGGATCAAATGAAACAAAAGTATCCACACTTGTTTCTCGATGACACAAAATAGGTACAATTTTAAAATTTCGGGACGAAATTTATTTAACGGGGAGGTAATGTAACGACCCGCACTTTTTCGATCGTTCTATACTTATAAGATTAATATTTACATAAATTAAACCTTACCAACATGATAAGCAATCCAAATTGTTGAGACTTATGTTTTCAAAAAGAGTTTTACACAACGTTTGACCGTCTAGTTTGACCGATGATATCACGAACTATACAATATATGATAATTATACGTTTGTGTATATATATGTATATATACATATTTAACATGATTAATGAATGTTTTAATATCCCATTTTGTATTAATAACAACAAGTTATAAGTATATTTTGAAACTACTAACTTAAGTTTTCAAAACGATAACTATACGTAACGTTATTTGACAAAAATACTTAAGACTTATAATGTTTATACATATATCGTATAAGTAATGTATTTAATCACTTTTAAGGACTTAAATACATAAAATCATATAAGTGTATTCACAAAAGATAGCTATATTTGAATCCTCATTCCATTTTTCACAAAATTTCTATACGTATACCTAGAGTACATGTACCCGTATCATACCCATCTTCTAGATGTATTTACTATTGGTATATACTCATAAAAATACACCAATAATTAGATTCAATCAGTTAAGGATCATGTGAAGATTTAACTTTTGACAATTATCAAAAATATCTAGCAAAATAACAAAAGAAAATCTTGTCTTTGTCTCCCTTAAAAAAACGCCATTCATGGCCATTATATACCTTCATTTTGATTCAATTTTCATCATCATCTCTTAGCTAAATACACACACTTTCATAACCCTTAAACACCTTCAACAATTCAGTAAGTTACCAAGAAGATCTAGCTTCAAAAACCTTACTAAATCACCATAAGAAAACCATACAAAAACACTTCAAGAAATCCTTCCAAGAACACAAACTTACTTCCAATCTTTCATCCAATTCCATCACCCTTTTGATTCTAGGTTCTTACTCCTCTTTTACAGCAACCTTGTCCAAGGAACTTGAGGTAGAATCTATGTTCATAACCTTATTCAATTCACATATATATAGCTATCTTATTTTGTGGTACAAAAGTTTAACAACAAGAACATAGTTTGAATGTTTTCAAACTTGTTTGCAAACTAAGTAGATCCTTCTAACTTAACTTTTAAAATACTTCAAGACCTGTAATATAACTTAAATATATGCTAACTTAACAAGGTAAAACTTGGTTTTTCAAAGAACACCTTAAAAACTGTTTTTACGACGTCGGAGTGCAACCGGGGGCTGTTTTGGGTTGGATAATTAAAAACCATCTTAAACTTTGAATTGAAGGTTTATGTTCTGGAAAAATGATTTTTAATATGAATATGATGACACATAAAAATTTCATGATTTAATTCAAAGTATAAGTATTTTTACAAAAATAATCATTTAAGGTTGTTTTCATAAAGGAAAATGTTTAACTTCATATGTTTCACTAAAGTTTCACCTATGCCGTATGATTTTGAATACAAACCAAGGTATTTACAGTTCATAGACTTAAAGGGGAACTCGATCCAAGGAGATGGCAAGTTGAATCAACGAAAACGGAGTTGTAATGAAGAAACTATGACCGAAACAAAATTGGTTATCCAAGACTAGTTTAACTTCGGGATTAATTGGGAAAAATTTATATAAATCACATATTTCTAAGATAACATGATATTTTATATTTATGTACTCATAATTCAATTTTATATGATTCAGGATCACCCGTAAACAACACGAGAAGATTAATCATAAGATCCCATGTTTGTACGCAACACGTCATTTGACAACACCGGTACTTTATGTACGCAACACGTCATTTGACAACACCGGTACCGTGGGTCAAGATTAATCTCGACCAATACATATATGATGGGGTTTTATTTATTTCGTTGGGGGTTTTGTTTATTTCATTGCGGGTATATTAAACATCTAAATATGAACCATTAAAATTAAATTACTAACAACGAACTGCTAACTACGCACTAAGGAAATTATTAAAAGTAGTAAAAGTATAACAAGTATATATGTGACGATTGTTTAAAAATGAAAATATATTGATATATTATATATGGATAGGTTCGTGATATCAACCGGAAGACCAAGTCAAAATATATATATCTTCAAGACGAAAGTGAGTATATAGTCCCACTTTTAAACTCTAAATATTTCGAGATGAGAATACATGTATTTTATGTTTTACGATATGGACACAAGTAACTGAAAAATATATTCTACGTTGAGTTGTACCACTGGCATACTTCCCTGTAGCTTGGTAACTAATATTTACAGCGGTATTGTAAACGCGAATCCTGTTGATAGATCTATCGGGCCTGACAACCCCAACCGGACTGGACGACCAGTATTCAACGGTTGCACAGTACTTCGTTTTGTGACTACACTTGGTACGGTGTAGTAAGATTTCATATTAAAGGGAATATGCGACGTGATTAAATGTTAAGTATGGTTACCAAGTGCTCAACCACTTAGAATATTTTTATTAAACTGTTTATATACGAAATCTTGTGGTCTATATATATATATTGCTGCCGGCATTAAACCTATATCGCACCAACTTTATGTTGACCTTTTAAAACATGTCTATTCTCAGGTGATTTCTAAAAGCTTCCGCTGCATCATGTTGGATCTAAGCAGGATCTTGCGTACGCATATTTGTGTCAAAAATAAAACTGCATATCCGAGATGTTGTATTGTAAAATATGCTAGAAACCGTGTTGTTGTCATCATTTGTAAAGTTTGTAAGTCGAAGATTATCGCTAAACGATAATCATCTTTATATTGTCCGAAGCTTGTAACAAAAATAAGAGTTGTGGTTTGTAATGTGAAATATATGCAGTTTTCTTTTAAAAATGTCTCATATAGAGGTCAATACCTCGCAATGAAATCATACGTTATCTAACTCGTTCTTATGGTTAAGGATGGGTTATGACAAGTTTTTACCTCAAGTTTAAAATGTAAAGTTGCTGGAAAGAAGTAGTAAAATAAAACTTGAGAGAGTTCTTGCAAGTGTGTGTGAAAATTGAAAGTAAAATTTGGAAAATGAATGTGTAAAAATGAGTTAGAAATGGTGCTTATTTATAGGCTTGAAAATTTGGTTTTTAGTGAAAATATCTAAGATAAGTTAAAATGTATTATGTCATGAATGACATATTACACAAATAATTGAAGATTTCTATTGGTATATACCAATAGTAAATACTTCTAGAAGCTGTGTATAGTAGGGGTACATATACCCTAAATATACGTGTAGAAATATTAAGGAAACGGAACGAGAATTCAAATATAACTATCTTTTGTAAATATACTTATATTGTTTTATGTATAAAAGTCCTTTAAAAGTGATTAAATACATATCTATACGGTACATGTATAAGCATTATATGTTTTAAGTATTTATGTCGAAGAACGTTACGTATAGTTATCGTTTTGAAAACTTAAGTTAGTAGTTTCAAAATATACTTATAACTCATTGTTATTAGTACACAATGAGATGTTAAAACATCCT
This sequence comes from Rutidosis leptorrhynchoides, assembly GCF_046630445.1. Lineage (NCBI taxonomy): Eukaryota > Viridiplantae > Streptophyta > Magnoliopsida > Asterales > Asteraceae > Rutidosis > Rutidosis leptorrhynchoides. The sequence continues at coordinate 235,252,680 of NC_092343.1, forward strand.
TAGATCATGTTAAATATGTATAAATATGTATATGTACATCATCGTATAATTATCGTATGTTATATGGTTCGTGATATCCTCGGTCAATTTGGACGGTCAATGTTGTGTAAAACTCTTTTCAAAACCACAAGTCTCAACAATTTGGATTGCTTATCATGTTGGTAAGGTTTGATTTATGTAAATATTAATCTCATAAGTATAAAACGATCGGAAAAATCTGGGTCATTACAGTACCTACCCGTTAAAAAAATTTCGTCCCGAAATTTTAAAATTGTACCTATTTTGCGTTGTCGGGAAACAAATGTGGGTACTTTTGTTTCATCTGATCCTCTCGTTCCCAAGTAAACTCGGGACCCCTTCGAGCATTCCAACGAACCCTAACTATTGGTATGTTGCTCTGCTTGAGTCGTTTAACTTCACGGTCCATAATTTCGACGGGTTCTTCGATAAAATGTAACTTCTCATCGATTTGGACTTCTTCGAGCGGAATAGTAAGGTCTTCTTTTGCAAGGCATTTCTTCAAGTTTGAAACATGAAAGGTGTTATGTACCCCGACAAGTTGTTGAGGTAACTCAAGTCGATAGGCCACCGGTCCAATGCGTTCGATGATTTTAAATGGCCCTACGTACCTTGGGTTAAGTTTACCCCTCTTGCCAAAGCGTATCACAGCTTTCCAAGGTGACACCTTTAACATAACGATGTCATCAACCTGAAATTCTAACGGCTTCCTTCGAACATCAGCATAGCTCTTTTGACGACTTTGGGCGGTCTTCAATCTCTCCTTGATTTGCACAATCTTTTCAGTAGTCTCCTGTATGATCTCGGGACCAGTCAGTTGTCTGTCACCTACTTCGTTCCAACAGATAGGGGATCTACACTTTCTTCCATAAAGTGCTTCGAATGGTGCAGCATTAATACTCGTATGATAACTGTTGTTATACGAGAATTCTGCCAATGGTAAATATTTATCCCATCCGTTTCCGAAATCGATCACACATGCTCTAAGCATATCTTCAAGAGTCTGAATGGTTCTTTCACTTTGCCCATCAGTTTGAGGATGATATGTGTAACGACCCGCACTTTTTTAGATCATTCTATACTTATAAGATTAGTATTTACATAAATTAAATCTTACCAACATGATAAGCAATCCAAATTGTCGAGATTTATACTTCCGAAAAGAGTTTTACACAACGTTTGACCGTCTAGTTTGACCGATGATATCACGAACTATACAATATATGATAATTATACGTTTGTGTATATATATGTATATATACATATTTAACATGATTAATAAATGTTTTAATATCTCATTTTGTATTAATAACAACAAGTTATATGTGTATTTTGAAACTACTAACTTAAGTTTTCAAAACGATAACTATACGTAACGTTATTTGACATAAATACTTAAGACATATAATGTTTATACATATATTGTATAAGTAATGTATTTAATCACTTTTAAAGACTTAAATACATAAAACATATAAGTGTATTTACAAAAGATAGCTATATTTGAATCCTCATTCCATTTTTCACAAAATTTCTATACGTATACCTAGAGTATTTATACTCGTATCATACCTAGCTTTTATACGTATTTACTAATAGTAAATACACATCAAATCACCACCAAACCTACTCTTGTTACTGCCCTTAGAGCTAGGTAATTGAATTTGGATGCAAATAAGGCTAGATACATGAAATCATAACTTGAAATTTTGTCCTTAAACACCTTTTTAAGGCCTATATATGTATCATCATTTTCTTTCATTTTAACTCCAAATTTCTTAAGATAAACACACACTCTCTCTTCACTCTTAACCTCCATAATCATCCAGCAACTTACCTTAAAGATCTAGCTTCAAAAACCATACTAAAACACCATAAGAAAACCATACAAAAACACTTCAAGAAAACCCTCCAAGAACACCAACTTACTTCCAATCTTTCATCCACTTCCAACACCCTTTTGATTCTAGCTTCTTACTCCTCTTTTACAGCAACTTTATCCAAGGAAGTTGAGGTAGAATCTATGTTCATAACCTTATTCGATTCATATATATATAGCTATCTTATTTTGTGGTACAAAAGTTTAACAACAAGAACATAGTTTGAATGTTTTCAAACTTGTTTGCAAACTAAATAGATCCTTCTAACTTAACTTTTAAAATACTTCAAGACATGTAACATAACTTATTTATATGTTAATTTAACAAGGTAAAACTTGGTTTTTCAAAGTATAAGTATTTTTGGAAAAATGGTCATTAAATGATTTTGTTGTAACAAAAATGTTTAACTTCATATGTTTCACTAAAGTCTCACCTATGCCGTATGATTTTGAATACAAACCAAGGTATTTCCAGTTCATAGTCTTAAAGAAGAACTCGATCCAAGAAGATGGCAATTTGAATCAACGAAAACGGACTTGTAACGAAGAAACTATGACCGAAACAAAATTGGTTATCCAAGACTTAATTGACTTCGGGATTCATTGGAAAAATTTACATAAAATCACATACTTCTAAGATAACATGATATTTTATATATATGTACTCATAATTCAATTTCATATGGTTCAGGATCACCCGTAAGCAACACGAGAAGATTAATCATAAGATCCCATGTTTGTACGCAATACGTCATTTGACAACACCGGTACTTTATGTACGCAATACGTCATTTGACAACACCGGTACCGTGGGTCAAGATTAATCTCGACCAATACATTTATGATGGGGTTTTACGGAAGTTTTATTTATTTCGTTGGGGGTTTTATTTATTGCGGGTATATAAAACATCTAAAAATGAACCATTAAAATTGAATTACTAACATCGACATGCTAACTACGGACTAAGGAAATATTCAAAGTATTAAAAGTATAACAAGTATATATATATATATGTAACGTTTGTTAAAAAGAAAAGGCATTGATATATTATATATGGATAGGTTCGTGATATCAACCGGGAGACCAAGTCAATTATCTATATCTTCAAAGACAACCGTGAGTATATAGTCCCACTTTTAAACTCTAAATATTTCGGGATGAGAATACATGTATTTTATGTTTTACATTATGGACACAAGTAACTGAAAAATATATTCTACGTTGAGTTGTACCACTGGCATACTTCCCTGTAGCTTGGTAACTAATATTTACAGCGGTATTGTAAACGCGAATCCTGTTGATAGATCTATCGGGCCTGACAACCCCAACCGGACTCGACGACCAGTATTCAACGGTTGCACAGTACTTCGTTTTGTGACTACACTTGGTACGGTGTAGTAAGATTTCATATTAAAGGGAATATGCGACGTGAAAATGTTAAGTATGGTTACCAAGTGCTCAACCACTTAGAATACTTTTATTAAACTGTTTATATACGAAATCTTGTGGTCTATATATATATATATATTGCTGCCGGCACTAAACCTATATCTCACCAACATTATGTTGACCTTTTTAAAACATGTTTATTCTCAGGTAATTTCTAAAGCTTCCGCTGCATCATGTTGAACCTAAGCAGGATCTTGCGTACTCATATTTGTGTCAAAAATAAAACTGCATATCCGAGGAGTTGTATTGTAACTTATGGTCGAAACCGTGTTGTTATCATTATTTGTAAAGTTTGTAAGTCGAAGATTATCGCTAAACGATAATCATCTCTTTATTGTCCAAAGCTTGTAACAAAAATAATGGTTGGTTTGTAATGTATAATATATGCAGTTTCTTTTAAAAATGTCTCATATAGAGGTCAATACCTCGCAATGAAATCATACGTTATCTAACGCGTTCTTATGGTTAAGGACGGGTTATGACATGTGGTATCAGAGCGTTGGTCTTAGCGAACCAGGTTTGAATTAGTGTGTCTAACCGAGAAGTCGTTAGGATACATTAGTAAAGTCTGGACTTTGACCGGGTCTGATTTTAAAAAAAAAAAAAAAAACCATTGCTTATCACTGTTGGTTAAAATTTATATGTAAATATTATGTAAGTACTAATGGGTTAGTTGTTGTGTGATAGATGTCGGGCTCGAAACTTATTATCACATTCAGCGACTCCGAATCAGAACCTTCAGATTGTGTTTCAGTCATTAACATATCCGATGACGAAAGTGGTATTTTTGGGGAAGACTCACAATTTCCGGATGAACCAACTATAGAAATATCGGAAAGTGAGCCCGAGGAGGAAAGTGAACCCGAAGAGGAAAGTGAACCCGAGGAAATTACGAAAGAAAAATATGATCAAGGAAAGAAACGAAAAGCTAGTGAATTAGAAAATCCAAATCCCGAGTTTAATGAGAAAGAAGTGGCACCAATTCCACTAAACACTACCACCCCTATCCCCGCTATTCCTATTAGTGCTATCCCGGCGTCTAGTTCTTCGGCTCCTCCGCCAAAACGTAGGGAGACAGCTAGGATTCGCGTTGGGGGATTCCCTGGACATAAATGTTTTGGGAAATAGACCAAACGATGCGCTGCCGAATTAAACCATGGAATCAAATAATGTTTTGTATAATATTATTAGTGTGGTTTGTTTAATGTTCGATGTAAGATAAGCATATGTAAAATAGCGAAGTATGAAATGCAATAATTTTCCATGGTTAAGTATTATTTAGATTGTAGTAATTGGTTCTGTACTAAGCTATTAAGTATGAACATTAACGGGTAGGTACTACCCTAGATATAATTATAAAACGCTAATAAGAAGAAAAGGCTTTTATAATAATACCTGGTTCATATTATTAACAAGCTATAATGTACTATAAATACACACTACATCTATAATAATCCATGTGAATAATTATTTTCTTTCATTAGGAAATGGCGCGATTGAATCGAATGACGGAACAAGAAGTCGAGGACTTCATCAACCAGCGAGTGAACGATAGAATGCTATGGGTCGAAGCTGCAAGAGCTGCTGCAGTTAATCCAAATCCTCGTGTAGGATGCTCCTACAAGACGTTTCAAGCTTGCAAGCCTTCATCATTCAGTGGAACGGAAGGGCCGATCGGTTTAACCCGATGGATAGAAAAGATGGAGACTGTGTTCAAAATCAGTGGTTGTGATGAAAAAGACATGACCAAGTATGCATCGTGCACTTTACAAGATAGTGCACTCACATGGTGGAAGAATTATGTGAAGGCAGTAGGAGGAGATGTAGCTTATGATACTCCATGGGAAGAATTCAAAGCGATGTTAATCACCGAGTATTGTCCAAGGAATGAGGTTATTAAGTTAGAAGATGAGTTACGAAGTTTGAAGGTGGTTGGTACTGAAATCACCAACTACAATCAGCGATTCATGGAATTGGTTTTACTATGTCCTGAATTGGTTCCAACCGAAGCACGGAAGATTGAAATGTACAAAGGTGGTTTGCCCAGTAAGGTCAAGGCAAACGTTACGGCATCGAAACCTAAAACAATTCATGAAGCTATAACCATGGCGAATGAGCTAATGGATCAGGTCATTTTGGACAAGAAAGCATTCAATACTGAGGTGAAGGTATTGGGGAACAAGAAAAAGTGGAATGGAGGTTATGATCGAGGTAACCAACAACAACCTTATAAGAAACAAGAAACCACGAAAGGTGCGGGTAGTGGTTCAGGCTTTGGTTATAAAGGACAAAGTCCTTTATGCAACCGATGTCACAAACATCACTTTGGTTACTGTAGTGTGTTGTGCACTAAGTGCAATCGACAGGGACATCTTGCTGAAGATTGCAAGGCTCTCGTTACAAATGCAAATGGTAACAAGACTCCTGCCACCAACGCAAATAGAACTGCTTTGGCTAACATTACTTGTTTTGGGTGTGGAAAACAAGGTCATTATAAGAGCCAGTGCCCGAATCAGAATGGCGGACCTGCACGTGGAAGAGCGTTTGTTATTAATGCTAGAGAGGCACGAGAAGACCCGGAGCTTGTTACGGGTACGTTTACCATTAATAACTTATCAGCATCTATTTTATTTGATACTGGCGCCGATAGAAGTTATATGTGTAGAAATTTTTACACTAAATTGAATTGTTCATCATTACCTCTAGATGCTAAGTACTTGATTGAGTTAGCTAATGGTAAACTAATTAAAGCCGATAAAATTTGTCGTGATTGTGAAATAAATTTAGCCGGAGAAACGTTTAAAATCGACTTAATACCCGTAGAATTAGGAGGTTTTGATGTAATAGTCGGCATGGACTGGATGTCCAAAATAGGAGCGGAAGTTGTTTGTGCCAAGAAGGCAATTCGTATTCCTGGTAAGGATAAAATACCGGTGATGATTTATGGAGAGAAGGGTAATTCAAAGCTAAAACTCATTAGCTGTTTGAAAGCCAAGAAGTGTTTAGAAAAGGGATGTTACGCTATTTTAGCACATGTTAATAAAGTCGAAAAGAAAGAAAAGTGTATCAACGACGTGCCTGTGGCAAGAGATTTTCCTGAAGTTTTTCCGGAAGAATTGCCGGGATTACCTCCATTTAGATCGGTAGAATTTCAAATAGACTTAGTACCAGGAGCTGCACCAGTGGCTCGTGCTCCATATAGACTTGCACCGTCCGAGCTAAAAGAACTTCAAAGTCAGTTAAAAGAATTACTGGACCGTGGATTTATACGACCAAGTACTTCACCGTGGGGAGCTCCAATTTTGTTTGTTAAGAAGAAAGATGGATCTTTTAGGATGTGTATAGATTATCGTGAATTAAATAAGTTAACTATCAAGAATCGGTATCCACTACCGAGAATTGATGACTTATTTGATCAGTTGCAAGGATCATGTGTGTATTCAAAAATCGACCTAAGATCAGGTTATCATCAACTACGCGTCAAAGAAGAAGATATTCCGAAAACTGCTTTTCGGACACGTTATGGTCATTACGAATTTTTGGTTATGCCATTTGGATTGACGAATGCGCCAGCTGTATTCATGGACCTCATGAATCGAGTTTGTAGTCCGTATTTAGATAAGTTTGTTATCGTTTTCATTGATGATATTCTTATCTATTCCAAGAGTGAGCAAGAGCATGAAGAGCATTTAAGGTTGATATTAGAATTGTTGAGAAAAGAACAACTATATGCTAAATTTTCTAAGTGTGCTTTTTGGTTGAAAGAAGTGCAATTTCTTGGTCACGTTGTTAATAGCAAAGGAATTCAGGTTGATCCAGCAAAAACTGAAGCCATTGAAAAATGGGAGACTCCTAAGACACCAACACAGATACGCCAATTTTTGGGTTTAGCCGGTTATTATAGAAGGTTTATTCAAGATTTTTCCCGAATAGCTAAGCCGTTGACAGCGTTAACGCAAAAAGGGAAGAAATATGAATGGACCTCGGAGCAGGAGAACGCATTTCAAATATTGAAGAAGAAGTTAACTACGGCGCCTATATTATCGTTACCAGAAGGGAACGATGATTTCGAAATATATTGTGACGCTTCGCGACAAGGTTTTGGTTGTGTTCTTATGCAACGGAAGAAAGTTATTGCATTTGCATCCCGACAATTGAAGATTCACGAGCGAAATTATACGACGCATGATCTAGAACTGGGAGCAGTCGTGTTTGCATTGAAGATGTGGAGACACTACTTGTATGGGGTTAAATTCACTGTGTTTACTGATCATAAAAGCCTTCAACATATTTTTGATCAGAAACAATTGAACATGAGGCAACGTAGGTGGGTCGAGTTAATAAACGACTATGATTGTGAAATTCGTTATCATCCCGGGAAGGCGAACGTGGTGGCTGATGCTTTAAGCAGAAAGGAACGAGAACCGATTCGAGTTCGAGCAATGAACATAAAAATTCGCATGAACCTCAACTCACAAATCAAAGAAGTTCAACAAGAAGCACTCAATAAAGAAAACATAAAGAATGAAATAATGAAGAAGTATGAGAAGCAACTCGTTGTACGGGAAGATGGAATTCGATATTTTGCAAATCGTATTTGGGTACCGAAGTTGGGTGGATTAAGGAAGTTGATATTGAACGAGGCACATAAGACAAGATACTCGATACATCCTGGAGTCGGAAAAATGTATCAAGATCTTAAAACACGTTATTGGTGGCCTAACTTAAAGACCGACGTTGCAACATATGTTGGGGAATGTTTGACTTGTTCCAAAGTCAAAGCAGAACATCAAAAGCCGTCAGGGTTACTTCAACAACCAGAAATCCCAGAATGGAAATGGGATGGTATTACCATGGATTTCATCACGAAGTTACCAAAGACTGCCTGGGGATACGACACCATTTGGGTGATTGTTGATCGTCTCACCAAGTCTGCACATTTCTTGCCTATAAAGGAAACGGATAGAATGGAGAAACTATTACGATTGTATATAAAGGAAGTTGTTTCAAGGCATGGAATACCTATTTCCATTATATCCGATCGTGATAGTAGATTTACTTCAAAATTTTGGCAATCACTACAGGAGGCACTAGGAACTCGGTTGGATATGAGTACCGCATATCATCCACAAACCGATGGACAGAGTGAAAGAACGATTCAGACTCTCGAAGACATGCTCAGGGCATGTGTGATCGATTTTGGAAACGGATGGGATAAATATCTACCGTTAGCAGAATTCTCGTATAATAATAGTTATCATGCGAGCATTGGAGCTGCGCCATTCGAAGCATTGTATGGAAGGAAGTGTAGATCTCCTATCTGTTGGAATGAAGTAGGAGATCGACAATTAACTGGTCCCGAGATCATACATGAAACGACTGAGAAGATAGTGCAAATCAAAGAGAGATTGAAAACAGCCCGTAGTCGCCAAAAGAGCTACGCCGATGTCCGAAGGAAACCATTAGAGTTTCAGGTCGGGGACATGGTTATGCTAAAGGTGTCACCTTGGAAAGGTGTGATACGTTTTGGAAAAAGGGGTAAACTGAACCCAAGGTACGTAGGCCCGTTTAAGATCATCGAACGCATTGGACCGGTAGCTTATCGAATCGAGTTACTGCAACAACTCGCCGGAGTACATAATACCTTTCACGTCTCGAACCTTAAGAAGTGTCTTGCAAAGGAAGACCTCACCATTCCTCTTGAAGAAATCCATGTCGACGAGAAACTACAATTCGTCGAAGAACCAATCGAAATCATGGACCGTGAAGTTAAACAGCTCAAACAGAGCAATATACCGATTGTGAAGGTTCGTTGGAATGCTAGAAGAGGTCCCGAGTTTACTTGGGAACGAGAGGATCAAATGAAACAAAAGTATCCACACTTGTTTCTCGATAACGCAAAATAGGTACAATTCTAAAATTTCGGGACGAAATTTATTTAACGGGGAGGTAATGTAACGACCCGCACTTTTTTAGATCATTCTATACTTATAAGATTAGTATTTACATAAATTAAATCTTACCAACATGATAAGCAATCCAAATTGTCGAGATTTATACTTCCGAAAAGAGTTTTACACAACGTTTGACCGTCTAGTTTGACCGATGATATCACGAACTATACAATATATGATAATTATACGTTTGTGTATATATATGTATATATACATATTTAACATGATTAATAAATGTTTTAATATCTCATTTTGTATTAATAACAACAAGTTATATGTGTATTTTGAAACTACTAACTTAAGTTTTCAAAACGATAACTATACGTAACGTTATTTGACATAAATACTTAAGACATATAATGTTTATACATATATTGTATAAGTAATGTATTTAATCACTTTTAAAGACTTAAATACATAAAACATATAAGTGTATTTACAAAAGATAGCTATATTTGAATCCTCATTCCATTTTTCACAAAATTTCTATACGTATACCTAGAGTATTTATACTCGTATCATACCTAGCTTTTATACGTATTTACTAATAGTAAATACACATCAAATCACCACCAAACCTACTCTTGTTACTGCCCTTAGAGCTAGGTAATTGAATTTGGATGCAAATAAGGCTAGATACATGAAATCATAACTTGAAATTTTGTCCTTAAACACCTTTTTAAGGCCTATATATGTATCATCATTTTCTTTCATTTTAACTCCAAATTTCTTAAGATAAACACACACTCTCTCTTCACTCTTAACCTCCATAATCATCCAGCAACTTACCTTAAAGATCTAGCTTCAAAAACCATACTAAAACACCATAAGAAAACCATACAAAAACACTTCAAGAAAACCCTCCAAGAACACCAACTTACTTCCAATCTTTCATCCACTTCCAACACCCTTTTGATTCTAGCTTCTTACTCCTCTTTTACAGCAACTTTATCCAAGGAAGTTGAGGTAGAATCTATGTTCATAACCTTATTCGATTCATATATATATAGCTATCTTATTTTGTGGTACAAAAGTTTAACAACAAGAACATAGTTTGAATGTTTTCAAACTTGTTTGCAAACTAAATAGATCCTTCTAACTTAACTTTTAAAATACTTCAAGACATGTAACATAACTTATTTATATGTTAATTTAACAAGGTAAAACTTGGTTTTTCAAAGTATAAGTATTTTTGGAAAAATGGTCATTAAATGATTTTGTTGTAACAAAAATGTTTAACTTCATATGTTTCACTAAAGTCTCACCTATGCCGTATGATTTTGAATACAAACCAAGGTATTTCCAGTTCATAGTCTTAAAGAAGAACTCGATCCAAGAAGATGGCAATTTGAATCAACGAAAACGGACTTGTAACGAAGAAACTATGACCGAAACAAAATTGGTTATCCAAGACTTAATTGACTTCGGGATTCATTGGAAAAATTTACATAAAATCACATACTTCTAAGATAACATGATATTTTATATATATGTACTCATAATTCAATTTCATATGGTTCAGGATCACCCGTAAGCAACACGAGAAGATTAATCATAAGATCCCATGTTTGTACGCAATACGTCATTTGACAACACCGGTACTTTATGTACGCAATACGTCATTTGACAACACCGGTACCGTGGGTCAAGATTAATCTCGACCAATACATTTATGATGGGGTTTTACGGAAGTTTTATTTATTTCGTTGGGGGTTTTATTTATTGCGGGTATATAAAACATCTAAAAATGAACCATTAAAATTGAATTACTAACATCGACATGCTAACTACGGACTAAGGAAATATTCAAAGTATTAAAAGTATAACAAGTATATATATATATATGTAACGTTTGTTAAAAAGAAAAGGCATTGATATATTATATATGGATAGGTTCGTGATATCAACCGGGAGACCAAGTCAATTATCTATATCTTCAAAGACAACCGTGAGTATATAGTCCCACTTTTAAACTCTAAATATTTCGGGATGAGAATACATGTATTTTATGTTTTACATTATGGACACAAGTAACTGAAAAATATATTCTACGTTGAGTTGTACCACTGGCATACTTCCCTGTAGCTTGGTAACTAATATTTACAGCGGTATTGTAAACGCGAATCCTGTTGATAGATCTATCGGGCCTGACAACCCCAACCGGACTGGACGACCAGTATTCAACGGTTGCACAGTACTTCGTTTTGTGACTACACTTGGTACGGTGTAGTAAGATTTCATATTAAAGGGAATATGCGACGTGAAAATGTTAAGTATGGTTACCAAGTGCTCAACCACTTAGAATACTTTTATTAAACTGTTTATATACGAAATCTTGTGGTCTATATATATATATTGCTGCCGGCACTAAACCTATATCTCACCAACATTATGTTGACCTTTTTAAAACATGTTTATTCTCAGGTAATTTCTAAAGCTTCCGCTGCATCATGTTGAACCTAAGCAGGATCTTGCGTACTCATATTTGTGTCAAAAATAAAACTGCATATCCGAGGAGTTGTATTGTAACTTATGGTCGAAACCGTGTTGTTATCATTATTTGTAAAGTTTGTAAGTCGAAGATTATCGCTAAACGATAATCATCTCTTTATTGTCCAAAGCTTGTAACAAAAATAATGGTTGGTTTGTAATGTATAATATATGCAGTTTCTTTTAAAAATGTCTCATATAGAGGTCAATACCTCGCAATGAAATCATACGTTATCTAACGCGTTCTTATGGTTAAGGACGGGTTATGACAATATGCAGTGCTCATATCCAGACGAGTCCCTAGAGCTTCATGTAGTGATTGCCAAAACCTTGACGTAAACCTACTATCGCGATCGGATATAATTGAGATAGGTACTCCGTGTCTTGAAACGACTTCCTTCATATATAATCGTACCAATTTCTCCATCTTATCCATTTCCTTCATAGGCAGGAAATGTGCAGATTTGGTGAGACGATCGACAATGACCCAAATGGTGTCATAACCCCATACAGTCTTTGGTAGCTTCGTGATGAAATCCATAGTAATACATTCCCATTTCCATTCTGGGATTTCTGGTTGTTGAAGCAAACCTGATGGTTTCTGATGTTCTGCCTTGACTTTGGAGCAAGTCAAACATTCTCCAACGTATGTTGCAATGTCAGCCTTCAAATTTGGCCACCAAAAGTGTGCTTTTAGATCTTGATACATCTTTCCAGCTCCTGGATGTATCGAGTATCTCGTCTTATGCGCCTCATCTAAAACTAATTTTCTTAACCCTTTAAACCTTGGTACCCAAATGCGTCCATTTAAATATCGGGTTCCGTCTTCCTGTATAACAAGCTGTTTATCTAACCCTTTAAGCATCTCATTTCCAAAGTTTTCTTCAGAAAGAGCTCCTTGTTGAGCCTCCTTAATTTGTGTAGTGAGATTCATACGAATTTTCATATTCATTGCTCGTACTCGAATCGGCTCTCTTTCTTTCCTGCTTAGAGCGTCAGCTACTACATTTGCTTTCTCGGGATGATAACGAATTTCACAATCATAGTCGTTTATTAGCTCAACCCACCGTCGTTGCCTCATATTCAATTGTTTCTGATCGAATATGTGTTGAAGACTCTTGTGATCAGTGTACACTGTACATTTGACCCCATATAAGTAGTGTCTCCACATCTTCAATGCAAATACTACTGCTCCCAATTCTAGATCATGCGTCGTATAATTTCTCTCGTGAATCTTCAATTGTCGGGATGCGTACGCAATAACTTTCTTTCGTTGCATAAGGACGCAACCAAAACCTTGTCGCGAAGCGTCACAATATATCTCAAAATCATCGTTCCCTTCAGGTAACGATAAAATAGACGCTGTAGTCAACTTCTTTTTTAGTAATTGAAATGCACTCTCCTGTTCAGAGGTCCATTCATACTTCTTCCCTTTGTGTGTTAATGCGGTTAATGGTTTGGCTATTCGGGAAAAATCTTGAATAAACCTTCTATAATAACCAGCTAAACCCAAAAATTGGCGTATCTGTGTCGGAGTCTTCGGGGTTTCCCATTTCTCAATGGCTTCGACCTTCGCGGAATCAACCTGAATTCCTTGACTACTAACGATGTGACCAAGGAATTGTACTTCCTTCAACCAAAATGCACACTTAGAAAATTTGGCGTATAGCTGTTCTTTTCTTAACAGTCCCAGCACCAACCTTAAATGTTGCTCGTGTTCTTGCTCGCTCTTGGAATAAATAAGGATATCATCAATAAAGACGATAACAAATTTATCCAGATACGGACTACATACTCGATTCATGAGGTCCATGAATACAGCAGGTGCGTTTGTCAACCCGAACGGCATGACCAAAAATTCGTAGTGACCGTAGCGAGTTCTAAATGCGGTCTTCAGAATATCTTCTTCTTTTACTCGCAACTGATGGTAACCTGATCTTAGGTCAATTTTGGAGTAAACACGTGATCCTTGCAGCTGATCAAACAAGTCATCAATTCTCGGTAATGGGTATCGATTCTTGATAGTTAGCTTATTTAACTCACGGTAGTCTATACACATTCGAAAGGATCCATCTTTCTTCTTAACGAATAGGATCGGAGCTCCCCACGGTGAAGTACTCGGTCGAATAAATCCACGATCTAGCAATTCTTGCAACTGGCTTTGTAGTTCTTTCATTTCAGACGGTGCGAGTCTATACGGAGCACGAGCCACCGGTGCAGCTCCTGGTACTAGATCTATTTGAAATTCTATAGATCTATGCGGAGGTAATCCCGGTAATTCTTCTGGAAACACTTCGGGAAATTCTCTTACCACAAGCACGTCACTAATGCTCTTTTCCTTCGTGTCGATCTTCTTCACATGTGCTAAAATAGCATAGCACCCCTTCTTTATGCACTTTTGGGCCTTCAAACAGCTAATAAAGTTTAGCTTATGTTTACCCTTCTCTCCGAACACCATCAATGGTTTCCCTTTTACGCAGGGAAAACGAATCGTCTTTTCATAACAAACAACTTCCGCTCTCATCTTAAACATCCAATCCATACCAACAATTACATCAAAACTCCCCAACTCAACGGGTATCAAATCAATCACAAATGTCTCACCAGTTAATTTAAGCTTACGTTTATGAAAGGATCCGAAACTAATCATCCGGACGTTGTCCATATTGATTACAAACGAATTACAATAGTTGATAACATTGCGAGGTACTTGCCCTCTATATGATACATCTTACAAACGTTGCATTTATTCTTAAAAGGCAATCTATAGTTACATCCAGAATTGACATATTCGCCTGACATTTCATAATATTCAAATGACCTAAACCGCCATTTACTTAATAATAGTCTCTATGAACTTCAATGACTCGAATGCAACGCCTTATGATATAAGTCCTTAATGGCCTCAAGTAGTATCCTTAGTACGAGCTAATGCACAGCGGAAGACTTAATTCATACCTGAGAATAACATGCTTTAAAATGTCAACATAAAGTTGGTGAGATATAGGTTTAATGCCGGCAGCGATATAAATATAGACCACAAGATTTCATATATAAACAGTTTAATAAAAATATTCTAAGTGGTTGAGCACTTGGTAACCATACTTAACAATTAATCACGTCGCATATTCCCTTTAATATGAAATCTTACTACACCGTACCAAGTGTAGTCACAAAACGAAGTACTGTGCAACCGTTGAATACTGGTCGTCCAGTCCGGTTGGGGTTGTCAGGCCCGATAGATCTATCAACAGGATTCGCGT
Source organism: Rutidosis leptorrhynchoides (assembly GCF_046630445.1). NCBI lineage: Eukaryota > Viridiplantae > Streptophyta > Magnoliopsida > Asterales > Asteraceae > Rutidosis > Rutidosis leptorrhynchoides. The sequence goes on from NC_092343.1 coordinate 235,267,734, forward strand.
TTACAATACCACTGTAAATAGTAGTTACCAAGCTACAGGGAAGTATGCCAGTGGTACAACTCAACGTAGAATATATTTTCAGTTACTTGTGTCCATAACGTAAATCATTTATAAAAACAGCGCATGTATTCTCAGCCCAAAAATATTTAAAGTTTAAAAGGGGACTATATACTCACTGTTGTCTTGAAGATATGAAATTTTGACTTGGTCTCCGATTGATATCACGAACCTATCCATATATAATATATCAATATATTTTCTTTTTAAGAAATAAACGTTTCATATATATACTTTTAATACTTTTATAATTCCTTAGTCCGTAGTTAGCATTCTGATGTTAGTAGTCCACAATTAGTTGCTTAATAAAGTAAATAAATAAATAAAGACCACGTCGTATTCATGTTGATCGAAATTAATCTTGACCCACGGTACCGGTGTTGTCAAATGACGTATTGCGTACATAAAGTACCGGTGTTGTCAAATGACGTGTTGCGTACATACGTGAGGTCTTATGATTAATCTTCTCGTGTTGTTTACGGGTGGTCCTGAAATATATAAAATTAAATTACGAGTACATATATATAAAATATCATGTTATTTTAGAAAGATGTGATTTATTTAATTTTTCTCCAATTATTTTCGTGGCTAAACAAGCTTTGGACACCCAATCTTATTTTGGTCATAATTTCTTCGTTACAACTCCGTTTTCGTTGGTTCAAATTGCCACTTCCTTGGATCGAGTCCTTCTTTAAGACTGAAAATACCTTGGTTTGTATTCAAAATCACACGGCATAGGTGAAACTTTAGTGAAACTTATGAAGTTAAACATTTTCCTTTATGTAAACAACCTTAAATGGTTATTTTTCTAAAAATACTTATACTTTGAATTAAATCATGAAATTTTTATGTGTTATCATATTCATAGTAAAAATCATTTTTACAGAACATAAACCTCCAATTCAAAGTTTAAGATGGTTTTTAATTATCCAACCCAAAACAGTCCCCGGTGACACTCCGACGTCGTAAAAACAGTTTTTAAGATATTCTTTGAAAAACCAAGTTATACCTTGTTAAATTAGCATATAATTAAGATATGTTACAGGTCTTAAAGTATTTTAAAAGTTAAGTTAGAAGGATCTATTTAGTTTGCGAACAAGTTTGAAATCATTCAAACTATGTTCTAGTTTATAAACTCTTATATATATAGCTATAAATATATGAATTGAAAAAGAGTTGAAGTAGAGTTTTTACCTCAAGTTTAAAATGTAAAGTTGCTGGAAAGAAGTAGTAAAATAAAAGTTGAGAGAGTTCTTGCAAGTGTGTGTGAAAATTGGAAGTAAAATTTGGAAAATGAATGTGTAAAAATGAGTTAGAAATTGTGCTTATTTATAGGCTTGAAAATTTGGTTTTTAGTGAAAATATCTAAGATAAGTTAAAATTTATTATGTCATGAATGACATATTATTCCAATAATTGAATATTTCTATTGGTATATACCAATAGTAAATACTTCTAGAAGCTGTGTATAGTACCCTAGATATACGTATAGAAATCTTTGAGAAAACGGAACGAGGATTCAAATATAGCTATCTTTTGTAAATATACTTATATTGTTTTATGTATGTAAGCCCTTTAAAAGTGATAAAATACATATCTATATGATGCATGTATAAGTATTATAGGTTATAAGTATTTACGTCGAAAAACATTACGTATAGTTATCGTTTTGAAAACTTAAGTTAGTAGTTTCAAAATATACTTATAACTTATTGTTATTAATACAAAATGAGATATTAAAACATCCTTAGATCATGTTAAATATGTATATATACATATATATATATATACACAAACGTATAATTATCATATATTGTATAGTTCGTGATATCATCGGTCAAACTAGACGGTCAAACGTTGTGTAAAACTCTTTTCGGAAACATAAATCTCAACAATTTGGATTGCTTATCATGTTGGTTAGGTTTAATTTATGTAAATATTATTCTTATAAGTATAGAACGATCGAAAAAGTGCGGGTCAACTTTAGGGTTTTTGCTTATCGTGTCGGAACCATATAGAGATTAGAGTTTAAATTTGGTCGGAAATTTCCGGGTCGTTACAGTACCCACCCGTTAAAGAAATTTCGTCCTCGAAATTTGGTAGAGGTTGTCATAAATAACAATAGGAATGTTTTCATGACGAATATGAGGTAATAATGAAATTTTATCATTATTGAAAGATTTAGATAAAACGATTTGGTTATGTGAGACGCACGAGCGAAGCTATCACAAAAGAGTGAAATGAGTAAATATAGAATTGTTGTAACCGATGACGTGATTATGATCGATTTCCGAGATTTAAGGGTTTTAAAGAAAATCTTATGTAATAAGATTTAGTTTTGCGGCGATCAGGATCTTCTTTGATTTAACGCGGCAATCTGTTTTGATTTTTTTGTCGAATATTTCACTATAAATTTACCTCCTTCCTTTTTTTTTCTTCCCACATCTTCTATTCTTTCTCTTTAGTTCCTACTTTAAGACATTCGCTAATATGCTCCATCCCATTCTAATCCTTGTTATATTTCTAACTTTCATATCTTTCATTCTTCTTTTTCATCTATCACCAGAAGAATCTATTTTCTTTTATCCTTTCCTTGGAATTATAATGTTTTTAATTCTCCCGTGCCTTTACGTTGCAATACGTATTGATATTGTCACACCCCCAGTTAGGGCCTGGGTGAAATGTGACTTAATATCAAATCAACCAACATATTATAATATACGAGAACAATACTAAATGATAAAACAAACTTTATTGAGCACGCAGCGGAAAATGAAACGTAGTTACAATGATAGGAATAAGAATAATGGAAATGTTCACATGCAGAAGTAATAAATGCGATATTTCTTGATCCTATGTCCAAGTAGCATCACATAAGCAGTAAGTATAAGAGCTTGAATCAAACAGCACCTGAGACAATACATGCTAAAGTGTCAACCAAAAAGGTTGAGTGAAATTCATAGGTTTAGTAAATATTTAACCTGTTTTATTTTTAGAACACAAGATTTTGTATTTATAAAAGTAGATCCTTTGATCCCAAAAGTAAGTAGATCCTTTGATCCAAAAGTATACCAAGAACTGTGATATTTAAACTAAACAGAATTTTGCCCAGTGACAAGTGGATACTTGTCGGTTTATCATTATTAAGCGACACATTGTATGAATCGGGGACGTTACTCCCGATAGGCCTACCCCCAATAATTAAGAATGCATTAACAGCAATTAAAAATATCACGACAGGGACTTTGTAGCATATAGCCAGGTATAGCAGAATTTAATAGTTGGTACTTGTGTCTAAATTGTTTAAAGTATAAAAGCAGCATGTGTCTCACCCCAATAAGTATAAAAAGTAAATTGAGCTCAAGTAAAGTGGGGCTATGAAAATCACGAAAAATCAGTTTTAGTATTTGTATTCATTTAGTAAAATAGTTATAAAAGTTGTGCATGTATTCTCACCCCATAGTTTCAAAACAGTAATGAAATAGTAAAAAGTGGGGCTATGAAATCACGAAAAATCAGTTTTAGTATTTGTATTCATTTAGTAAAATAGTTATAAAAGTTGTGCATGTATTCTCACCCCATAGTTTCAAAACAGTAATGAAATAGTAAAAAGTGGGGCTATGAAATCACGAAAAATCAGTTTTAGTATTTGTATTCATTTAGTAAAACAGTTATAAAAGTTGTGCATGTATTCTCACCCCATAGTTTCAAAACAGTAATGAAATAGTAAAAAGTGGGGCTATGAAATCACCTTAGTAAGTAGGAAAGAGTTGTTATTCCTTGGAATAGAAGAGTTGGATGAATGTGAGCAGAAAGTCAACCTAATGACATTTAAGAGTAGTTAAATATTTTGCCCAAATTTAAGTTTAAGTATGTAAGTGTTTAAGTGTAGTTCGTTTTACTAAGTTTCCATTCTTAGTAAGTTTCCACTTTTAGTAAGTTTCCATTTTTAGTAAGTTAGTGTTGAACACTAGTGAGTTGTCCTTAATAAGTCCACCACTTATTAAGTGTGCAAGTAAGTGTATGATTACTATAGTCGGGTTGATATTGTGGATCGTACCCAAACATCTATGCCACCGCCGAGTCACTAGAATGACCAATTGTTACCGGTTGGCCCAGGAATTCTCGACCAAAATCTAAGTTTGGCATTCGAAATCCACAAGCGTCCCATAGTGGTACCAAGGATCACCCTAGGCCTTAAGCAGCGTCGACGTTCAAGTAATTTCACGCTATCGTGAATGACTATTATAATCTTATAATATAAGTAGTAGTATATTTTATGTGTTAGTAATAATATAGGTGTGTAAGTGTTAGTAGTATATAGTAGCATTATTTAATTAGGTCTAATTGATTAAAGTAGTATTTAATGATTAAGTTTTAGTAATTAATAAATGTTTAGGGTTTTAATTAATGTAGTAAGTAGTAATATATAAACATGATTATGATTATGAACGAATATAAACATGCACAATATGAATGTTAAGATCATGCACGAATATGATTATGAATATGAATTGAAAGAAAGATTTAAAAGTTTTAAGATTTTGGATCATACCTTGTTAATGATGATTAAGATTAACAAGAAACAAGAAGAAAACTTGGTGATGAAGATCAAATAACCCAAAAAATGAAGAACACACTTGAAAATCTTGATGAACACGAAGAACAAGCTTGAAGATCTGAATACCACAAGAGAGGGAGAGGGAGAGATTGTTTTTGAGAGAGGATTTTGGTGTGATTTGTGAATGAGAAACTAGGAGTTTAAGGGTGTTTATATAGTGCAAGTATTAGAGTGTTAGTCAACATAAGGATGTTCTAATTAATGATTTTATTTTGTTTTATAATTTTTAGTCAACAATAGGTGATACTAGTTTATAATTAGTCAACATAAGGATGTACTAGTTTATACCTTATTTTTAGTCAACATAAGGATGTAATTGTAAAAGATTCTTTAGTCTCATTATTATTACTATTATTACTATTATTATTTTTACATTTACTACATGATAAGTATTATTTTCTTTTTACTAATTCATGACTTGTATATATTTAATTCCCAATTGTTTTATTATTTATATAAATGTCACTTTTTATTTATTACTTACAGGTTATTAGTTATAATATTACATAAATGCATAAATTTTAATTAGTAGTGAGTGTCGACTAACAGTTTATTATTTTCATCTTTTATTAACTTGTCAATTATTGCACAAAGTTAATTAATATGTTTTCTAACTCTTAACACTTAACAATTGTTGATTAAAGTTTGATCATTAAGTTTTAATTATATTGTTTGGGCATTTAATATTGAAAGAATATAGAATGGAAAAATGAGGGTCGTTATAGTACCTCCCCGTTATTGAAAACTTCGTCCCGAAGTTTTGGGTAGAGTTCTCGTTTGCATCAGCAGTTGAGAAGAGATGGAAGTATTTCCGTATCATTTGGTCTTCGCGTTCCCATGTATGTTAGGGGCTGCTACACGAATCCCAACGGATTTTAACAATAGAGTTTTATTTTCACGTTCCCTGGTACAATCGGGGCCCTTTCGTGAATTCCAATGAGTGTTGACAATAAGTATATTGTTTTGTTTATACGTTTGATCCCATGATCCTTAACCATATTAGGTCGTTTACAGAGTGCATTAAATGCGGAGATTTTCCAAGGAATAACAAGAGTATCGTTGACTAGTTTCCCTTTAAAAGGAAAGATGACGCTATACCAACATTAAATGTGTCGTTGAGTTCATTAGAGTCTTGAGTGTTTATGCCGCTCTAGTAGGGCAGATAAAATAATGTAGAGTACGTAAAACTTCAGTTACGTAGTTTGATGTATAACTGGTGTTTGTTAGAGATAGCACCAGCTTCAAGTTTCGAAAGGTAACCATAATACCTTTAGTTTTCAATAGATATCTAATGGACAACTGAGATGTTTGGTTGAGGATCCATTGACCTCAGGATACTATAGTTTCAGAATGTAGCGTCAAGATTGATGATTTCAGTTTCATGTCGATCCATAGGTTAAAAGTTGACTAGAATAACATCTAGTTACAATCCATGAAGGAAGAAATGTCTAGAGTGTCTTCATAAATGTTTAGGGTAACTCCTTCAGAGTAAGAAAAGTATTTTCGCACAAATGGCGAGTCGGTCTATTATTTACTTACGAGTTTAAACGCGGATTAGAATAAATGTGAATCGTTGTTTATAGGACGAAGGAACCTCTGCCTCTTTGTTCTAAAGATCGTAAAATTGATGTTTACGAGAGCGTTGTAGTTTTTTTTTTTTTTTTTTTTTTTTAAATACTGGAAGTAGAAAACTTCTTAATGATTAGCATAACAGGGAAGAGATGACGTACGTAGAGAGGTAAGTCTCGTTCTTGCACGGTAAATGAGAATAAAGGTAATCCCAACACATTGGAGAGCAAAAAGAAAGTTTTAATAAGAAGCCAAAGTAAATTTGAAAAAAAAAATTGCGACGTTTGATATAACAATGTAAATGAAGCGGAGCTATTAGTAAAACTTGAGTTGTATACAACACGTACTATTTTATGTGAAATAATTTGAACATTACGAAAAAGAGTTGATTAAAAGAATGTTTAATTTAATGAAACAAAGGTAAATTGATAAAAATGCTAAAGTGTTCATACTATTAGTGAAAGTAAGTTTAGAGAAGTTGACGAAATGATGTTCATAGTAGAACTGGGGTTACGTAAGATTGTAAAGAAATTTTGATTTAATCAAAGTGGAAATTTATAGAAGCGTAAGTATAATTTGATATATACTAGTCGAAATATGTATAGGTAAATTTATGTATAATATTCTATAGATCGCATAAATGAAAAATCATTTTCTTTATAAATTCCTGGATAATTTGAAAATAAAGACACGTGTAAGAAATATTTGGAAAACAGGATATTTGTATTTAAGAGTTTTTTTTTTTTTGTTTGAGAAAAATTGATTGAAGATTTAAAAATTTCGGAGAATAATTGTATAATAATCGTTTCGAGGTAGTGAAAACAAATGAATTGACCTTTATCAAGGCACGAGTCCTTGGACTCAAAATTGTTAACGTTAGATTAAGAAGGATGATAATGTGATTATCATCAAATGAGTGAATCCCTCGGATTTAGAGTTATGTATGAAAGAACTTCAATTAAGACTTGTAACTTTGAATCGTTTGAGTGACAATGAGAGTTCGAGAACTCGGCATGAATAATCTGGCAGTTGCATGGACAAGTATAAATGCTAAAGCAGTGACTTTCAACTATGAAATAATCGTTTGAATTCAGCCTTAATTGGCACGAGAGGAGGATACGTTAAAGTATGATGGAATCGTTTCAGTTGCTACAGCAGTTCTTCAGAGGTAGTGGGTATAGATCAGGTCACAACTTGAGATGGTGTATTTCACCCTTGATTTTCGAGTTGACAATAATCGGTTATGATTTATGTATGTCACCATTACTTGCATGGTGCCAAGTAGTCTATTATAAGTGCACGAGTGCAGAAGTTTCTTGACTATGATAGCCAAACGTTACACGTATGGAGGTTCTATTCTTCAAATAGAAATTGTGATATCGACGTTTGAGGGTTCAAAAGTCGTACCAAAAGTGTAATAATAGAGAGGAGTTGGATATATATCAAGTGATGATTAAGTATCCATGATCAAGAGATATTCATTTTAGGACAAATGAACGTAAAATTTCAAAATTCGATTGTTTGCAATTGAGTATGAGATAGATATATAGTTTAGAATGTGTTCTTCGTATCTACCAATATCAAGATGATCATTTTTCTCCTTTCATGCTTTTGCACTTAGGTTTTTGAACAGATAGCTTGAGAGTTTTTCTTTGATTCACTTTATATTCCATACGTCATGATATTGGGATATCTCTATGAATTACCGAAATATAATCACGTTGGCCACCGTCATTATATTTCACTAATTCATATTTCCATTCCAAGGTCACTTCTTAAGGTCAGGATATGTGATCAATGATGATTCTAATATAGTGTGTTACTGATAGCAGTAATCTTAGCTGGATCGACAACATGTCAGTTTTAAGCCAAAACTTGCACTTGGAAAAGTTTGCGTAGAGTTGTTTTTTTTTTTTTTTTTTTTTTTTTTTTCTTAAGAGTTTAAGAACGAATTTGCAAATGTTGCTCACGTTCTTTCTCACCGTTGAAGCAGATCGAATTGTCATCCATGAAAGCAAGTTACGAACTTGTCGGGTTATGGTTGACTAGTTGTAGTCTTTATGGACTCGGTCAACTTTCATACCTTTGAAAGTTATGGAGGTTGTGAAAGTTAGGATACGGACGTAGTCAGACGAGAAAGTTATGAAACATCGTGGTATTAGTTGGTGCAGTTGGACGAACCGTGATTCTTCACTAAGTTATAGAAGTCTGATATGGTTGATAGGTCATAAGTTTGAAAAATTTTAAGCGAGATAAAAGTGAATATGATATAAATAAAACACTTTATTTTATTAAGAACGAGGCAATAAGCCTTTATTACACGAGTTGGAAATAGGAATAGTTTAAGGCAAAGCCTTTACATAGATAGGAAATTTTGAAAGATAAAACTAGGAGATATTAAGATTGAAGTAGTCTTCATATCTCTTCTTCTTGTCCTCAAACTGTTTCATAACCTTCTTCATGTTATCCTTCACAAGTTTCTCCAACTTTTCAGTATGAGATTCGAGAGACTCCTTGATGATTTCCTTTAGGATTTTGTTTTCTTTTTCTAGATTGTTTAGACGTACTTCTATTCGAGCAACATGTCGTCTACTGTACTCCCTATTCTTCTCACAGCTTCTTTGAAGGTTGAGGATATCACACTTCACCCTTACATGCTGCCCATTATTACAAAATAATGGACTGGTAGCGGGTTCAGGTTGCTTCCTCTTTAGAGTTGATTTTTCGGATGATTCTTCAGTAGGCTCCTCTTCAGGTTCATAATTCGAGAAGTCGCTGTCGTAGTTAGGGAGAGCTTGTAGAGCATCCCATTCGGGAGTACTCATTGGTTTATGCACCAATGAGTGAAAAGAGCCGGAGTCAGCAGAATTTGCAGAGTTTTCCCTTTCACTTTCATATCCTTGAGTTGGGTGAGGACCATGAGAAGCAGGGGGACTATAGTTTGGTGAACAAGGACCACCAAAGCCATAAGGTGGACTTTGGACTAGTGGAAGACCCTTTAGCATCTTCTTCGGTTGGCTTGAAAAGAGTCATTTTGTTCGTTTGATGAAAATTAGACATCCTAACTTTAGGAAAGAGACTTTGATTAGCATTTTAAGCCAAGATTATCAAAGCAAGGTTGTTAAGATTATAAGGCAATCCTAAGTGCTTTAAGTCTAAGGCATGAAAGGTTATAGTTTCCTAGATTGCTAAGGCACCCTAACTAACACATAAGGCACACATAAAAATGCAATCCTGGTTCTCTATAACAGCCTGGTTATGCTCTGATACCACTCTGTCACACCCCCAGTTAGGGCCTGGGTGAAATGTGACTTAATATCAAATCAACCAACATATTATAATATACGAGAACAATACTAAATGATAAAACAAACTTTATTGAGCACGCAGCGGAAAATGAAACGTAGTTACAATGATAGGAATAAGAATAATGGAAATGTTCACATGCAGAAGTAATAAATGCGATATTTCTTGATCCTATGTCCAAGTAGCATCACATAAGCAGTAAGTATAAGAGCTTGAATCAAACAGCACCTGAGACAATACATGCTAAAGTGTCAACCAAAAAGGTTGAGTGAAATTCATAGGTTTAGTAAATATTTAACCTGTTTTATTTTTAGAACACAAGATTTTGTATTTATAAAAGTAGATCCTTTGATCCCAAAAGTAAGTAGATCCTTTGATCCAAAAGTATACCAAGAACTGTGATATTTAAACTAAACAGAATTTTGCCCAGTGACAAGTGGATACTTGTCGGTTTATCATTATTAAGCGACACATTGTATGAATCGGGGACGTTACTCCCGATAGGCCTACCCCCAATAATTAAGAATGCATTAACAGCAATTAAAAATATCACGACAGGGACTTTGTAGCATATAGCCAGGTATAGCAGAATTTAATAGTTGGTACTTGTGTCTAAATTGTTTAAAGTATAAAAGCAGCATGTGTCTCACCCCAATAAGTATAAAAAGTAAATTGAGCTCAAGTAAAGTGGGGCTATGAAAATCACGAAAAATCAGTTTTAGTATTTGTATTCATTTAGTAAAATAGTTATAAAAGTTGTGCATGTATTCTCACCCCATAGTTTCAAAACAGTAATGAAATAGTAAAAAGTGGGGCTATGAAATCACGAAAAATCAGTTTTAGTATTTGTATTCATTTAGTAAAATAGTTATAAAAGTTGTGCATGTATTCTCACCCCATAGTTTCAAAACAGTAATGAAATAGTAAAAAGTGGGGCTATGAAATCACGAAAAATCAGTTTTAGTATTTGTATTCATTTAGTAAAACAGTTATAAAAGTTGTGCATGTATTCTCACCCCATAGTTTCAAAACAGTAATGAAATAGTAAAAAGTGGGGCTATGAAATCACCTTAGTAAGTAGGAAAGAGTTGTTATTCCTTGGAATAGAAGAGTTGGATGAATGTGAGCAGAAAGTCAACCTAATGACATTTAAGAGTAGTTAAATATTTTGCCCAAATTTAAGTTTAAGTATGTAAGTGTTTAAGTGTAGTTCGTTTTACTAAGTTTCCATTCTTAGTAAGTTTCCACTTTTAGTAAGTTTCCATTTTTAGTAAGTTAGTGTTGAACACTAGTGAGTTGTCCTTAATAAGTCCACCACTTATTAAGTGTGCAAGTAAGTGTATGATTACTATAGTCGGGTTGATATTGTGGATCGTACCCAAACATCTATGCCACCGCCGAGTCACTAGAATGACCAATTGTTACCGGTTGGCCCAGGAATTCTCGACCAAAATCTAAGTTTGGCATTCGAAATCCACAAGCGTCCCATAGTGGTACCAAGGATCACCCTAGGCCTTAAGCAGCGTCGACGTTCAAGTAATTTCACGCTATCGTGAATGACTATTATAATCTTATAATATAAGTAGTAGTATATTTTATGTGTTAGTAATAATATAGGTGTGTAAGTGTTAGTAGTATATAGTAGCATTATTTAATTAGGTCTAATTGATTAAAGTAGTATTTAATGATTAAGTTTTAGTAATTAATAAATGTTTAGGGTTTTAATTAATGTAGTAAGTAGTAATATATAAACATGATTATGATTATGAACGAATATAAACATGCACAATATGAATGTTAAGATCATGCACGAATATGATTATGAATATGAATTGAAAGAAAGATTTAAAAGTTTTAAGATTTTGGATCATACCTTGTTAATGATGATTAAGATTAACAAGAAACAAGAAGAAAACTTGGTGATGAAGATCAAATAACCCAAAAAATGAAGAACACACTTGAAAATCTTGATGAACATGAAGAACAAGCTTGAAGATCTGAATACCACAAGAGAGGGAGAGGGAGAGATTGTTTTTGAGAGAGGATTTTGGTGTGATTTGTGAATGAGAAACTAGGAGTTTAAGGGTGTTTATATAGTGCAAGTATTAGAGTGTTAGTCAACATAAGGATGTTCTAATTAATGATTTTATTTTGTTTTATAATTTTTAGTCAACAATAGGTGATACTAGTTTATAATTAGTCAACATAAGGATGTACTAGTTTATACCTTATTTTTAGTCAACATAAGGATGTAATTGTAAAAGATTCTTTAGTCTCATTATTATTACTATTATTACTATTATTATTTTTACATTTACTACATGATAAGTATTATTTTCTTTTTACTAATTCATGACTTGTATATATTTAATTCCCAATTGTTTTATTATTTATATAAATGTCACTTTTTATTTATTACTTACAGGTTATTAGTTATAATATTACATAAATGCATAAATTTTAATTAGTAGTGAGTGTCGACTAACAGTTTATTATTTTCATCTTTTATTAACTTGTCAATTATTGCACAAAGTTAATTAATATGTTTTCTAACTCTTAACACTTAACAATTGTTGATTAAAGTTTGATCATTAAGTTTTAATTATATTGTTTGGGCATTTAATATTGAAAGAATATAGAATGGAAAAATGAGGGTCGTTATAGATATGCACGGTTTGTAGTTTCGGGGTTGTTGTTAGGTTTTATACCTTCCCTTATATTTCGATGTTCCTACTCCCGTCCCTTAAAATCATTGTCATCCACAGTTAATGCTCTCTCTTATTTGCTGTGGTTTATGTTCCTATTTCAATTCTGAGGTTTTGTCCCTTCATTTCTTCTTCCCGTCCTCGAGCCAAGCGAACAATGGTCCGAAATTCGTAGGTAGGAAATTTGGAATGAACCTAGCTATTGGTTTTAGAATGAAATTGTAATGGCACGATCTTGATTCGTTAAATTACTCGAATATTCCGAAAAAATAGAACTATCAAGGTGATACGTTCTAATATGTTTGGAGACTTGATAGAAGGTAAGAGCCGTGTAACATGGCACATGATGACGGTACTGTGAATCATCACATTCCATTAGAAACTTAACATGACTTACTGTAATATAATGAAGTTGATCAAGTTTCATTATATTATACTAATTCATGCATCAGTTCCCAACACTACTTCAAATCATTTATATTTTAATCTCGGAGGTTTCAGAATTTAGAAATTAACACAGTTTCTTTTATATTGTAACGCAGATGTTACGGAGAGATAAATGATCGCAGATAGGAATAGTTATAAAAATATCTCCAGAAATATGAAAAATATGTATAACGAATGATATGAAGATATCTTATAATATCTAAGATAAGATGATGATGAAAAATATCATCCGGGCAAGGTTTTGAATAAAGAGTAGGGTTCTTACTGACGGTTTCAGCAGGTACGGAATCGTTTGTATTCTTTGAGAGCAGGTTCAATCCCTGTGATTTATCCACAGTCTCTTTCATACTTTGCTTCATCCGTTTTCTAGTTCAAATTTTTTTTTTTTTTTTTTTCAGCTTTACCACCTTACTATTCTTTGTCATCAAACTTTTGCCCGTTAAAGTCGTTTACAGTTTTTGCTGCTTTGTTAGCATTTCAAGAACTATTTCATAGTCGCGGGTGTTTTTCAGAAACTTCACGTTCAGATTATGAAATTCTTAGGGATAGACATTATAGATATGATGGAAGAAGTTCCGCGAGATTTTCAAAATACTGATTGTTGATTTCGCCAAAAGGATAACGATCCGCTGGTGCACCTGTTGATGTTATCGAGGGATATAAAAGGTTTTCCGGTAATGACGGCGAAAGGACAAGGTATAAATATCATGATTATAATAGAAATAATCTCACTGAAAAGTCGAAGTGGAGCTGTGACAAAATTAGCTTCTTGAAAAGGAATTGTAGGGTTGTTCTTGCTAATAAATGGCAAAGGATTCAATACGTTATGTGTTAAATTATGAATTTGGGTTCGAGAGTTCTTCAGGTGTATAACTGTATGTATAAATTTTCATTCCTTAGGCGAGGTGCGGCGGGTTCAATTTCTCGGTCGAGGTGTTTTCAGGAATCATGAAAGGATTTGAATGCGAATTGTAATCGTCAAGTTACGAATGAGGTTTAAGATAAAATCAAGTGGCCAGCTTGAAGAATTGTTTAGTTTCATATGTTACAATCAACATTTTAATTCATTTTAATTGTCCAGAGTTAGCAGTCCAATAGTCCAATAGTTCAATAATATATATATGTATATAATATTCGAATTAATTAATACGTATCGTGACCCGTGTACCGGTCTCCGTGTCCATCACAACTTAAAGTATATATACATTTTGGAATCAACTCCAACCCTGTATAGCCAACTCCCACCTTCACGTATAGAGTGTCTACGGTTGTTCCGAAATAAATATATAGATGGGTCAATATGATAAGTCGAAACCTTGTATACGTGTCCCGTTTTTTAAAGTGCGAAAAATAAATAAATATATATCATAACCCATTATACAACGTGTTGTCTCAGAATTAATCCGACGTATTGTTGTACATGTGTCCCGACAGTATGTACAGTGCGGAAATTAAATGACGATAAATAAAATTACGAGAATGTAAATTGCGATAAATTAAATGTTAATCAGTTAGCTGGGAACAGTTAGCCGGAACAGTTAGCGTGGAATCCTTAATAGATTTTTAATTAGTTAAATCGTGTGTTTCTAACAATTTTTATTTTGTCCAATGTTTTCTTCTTTATGCCACTTGTTGGATTCTGGTAGGTCAAAATCCGAATATGAAATTTGATTGAAAATGGTTATTCTGGGGTGAGCGGATACGAATATCGGTGGTTGTAAGTAAGATAATAGATAACCGTTGAATCAGATTCAAGAATGTACAATATAACTTATTAATGTGAATTCTAAATATTCCTCGGGTACTACCCACCCGTTAAAATATTTTCATCATTAATAGTTTGTACGAAGGAATTTTTAATTACTATCTTTATGAAAATATACTTGCATATATATTTTCTTCAGAGATAATCATAGATTTAATGAGTCAATAAGATATTAAACTCATTTGATTTATCGTTAATTCTAGATTACATAATCTCTAAGACTTTAGAAATTACATAATCGTCATACGATACGTAAAGCGAAGATAATCGATGTAGAACGATATATAGAACGAAGATCATACTCGAAGTACAGATATTGAGTCGTGTGATGTTGATATTCGAGATACAGATTGTGATGTTGAGATTTAAGGCGCGGTTGTGATTGGGGTGATAAAGGTACTGTCAGCGTTGACGATGGTAGTACGGATTATGCTGCTAGTGCTGCTGTTGGTGTTTGTAACCTTCGCACCATATTCTCCAAAACCACTACCCGAGCACGGAGTTCGTTGACTTCTTCTATTATACCGGGATGATTGACGGTTAGAACGAGCGAATGAACAAGATTTGAAATATGGGATAGTATGTAATCATGACGAGATACTCTAGAAATGAGCGAGAAAATGGTGTTTCGAATAGGTTCACCGGTAAGTGCTTCAGGTTCATCGTTAAGAGGACAATTTGGTGGATGGAATGGATCACCTTCTTCTTGCCTCCAGAAATTTAGTATATTACGAACCCATCCCCAATTCATCCAGAATAGATGATGGGAAATTGATTGATCCATTCCGGTAACGCTGTTCTCGGAGCTCGAATGGAAATCCATATCGGCGAAGCTATCGAAGTCGGGGGAATTTGAGCTGGATGAAGAATCCATCTTGTATGGTCGGAGAAATGAATTTTTGGTTTGGAATAGATTATAGGAGTTGGGTTTGGTACTCTTCAATACATAATTTACATATGTATATATAATATCAAAATCCCATGAATTACAGAGAATCTTTGAAATACGTCAGGCAATGTCCATAGTAACAGATACGCTAGGATATGAATTTTGTCTATACACTATCGATGCACTAAATGCAGTAAGACGTGTCTAGACTTAAGGATGATAAGCAGGCAGTTCCCTAAGGATGATAAGCAGATGATTTCCGACTAGGATTGATAAGCAAAACTTTGGACAGGCAGAGACGGTCAAAGTCCAGACTCACTTAATGTATCCTAACAACTACTAGTTAGACACACTAATGCAAGGCCTGGTTCGCTAAGACCAACGCTCTGATACCAACTGAAAGGATCCGAAACTAATCATCCGGACGTTGTCCATATTGATTACAAACGAATTACAATAGTTGATAACATTGCGAGGTACTTGCCCTCTATATGATACATCTTACAAACGTTGCATTTATTCTTAAAAGGCAATCTATAGTTACATCCAGAATTGACATATTCGCCTGACATTTCATAATATTCAAATGACCTAAACCGCCATTTACTTAATAATAGTCTCTATGAACTTCAATGACTCGAATGCAACGCCTTATGATATAAGTCCTTAATGGCCTCAAGTAGTATCCTTAGTACGAGCTAATGCACAGCGGAAGACTTAATTCATACCTGAGAATAACATGCTTTAAAATGTCAACATAAAGTTGGTGAGATATAGGTTTAATGCCGGCAGCGATATAAATATAGACCACAAGATTTCATATATAAACAGTTTAATAAAAATATTCTAAGTGGTTGAGCACTTGTAACCATACTTAACAATTAATCACGTCGCATATTCCCTTTAATATGAAATCTTACTACACCGTACCAAGTGTAGTCACAAAACGAAGTACTGTGCAACCGTTGAATACTGGTCGTCCAGTCCGGTTGGGGTTGTCAGGCCCGATAGATCTATCAACAGGATTCGCGTTTACAATACCGCTGTAAATAGTAGTTACCAAGCTACAGGGAAGTATGCCAGTGGTACAACTCAACGTAGAATATATTTTCAGTTACTTGTGTCCATAACGTAAATCATTTATAAAAACAGCGCATGTATTCTCAGCCCAAAAATATTTAAAGTTTAAAAGGGGACTATATACTCACTGTTGTCTTGAAGATATGAAATTTTGACTTGGTCTCCGATTGATATCACGAACCTATCCATATATAATATATCAATATATTTTCTTTTTAAGAAATAAACGTTTCATATATATACTTTTAATACTTTTATAATTCCTTAGTCCGTAGTTAGCATTCTGATGTTAGTAGTCCACAATTAGTTGCTTAATAAAGTAAATAAATAAATAAAGACCACATCGTATTCATGTTGATCGGAATTAATCTTGACCCACGGTACCGGTGTTGTCAAATGACGTATTGCGTACATAAAGTACCGGTGTTGTCAAATGACGTGTTGCGTACATACGTGAGGTCTTATGATTAATCTTCTCGTGTTGTTTACGGGTGGTCCTGAAATATATAAAATTAAATTACGAGTACATATATATAAAATATCATGTTATTTTAGAAAGATGTGATTTATTTAATTTTTCTCCAATTATTTTCGTGGCTAAACAAGCTTTGGACACCCGATCTTATTTTGGTCATAATTTCTTCGTTACAACTCCGTTTTCGTTGGTTCAAATTGCCACTTCCTTGGATCGAGTCCTTCTTTAAGACTGAAAATACCTTGGTTTGTATTCAAAATCACACGGCATAGGTGAAACTTTAGTGAAACTTATGAAGTTAAACATTTTCCTTTATGTAAACAACCTTAAATGGTTATTTTTCTAAAAATACTTATAGTTTGAATTAAATCATGAAATTTTTATGTGTTATCATATTCATAGTAAAAATCATTTTTCCAGAACATAAACCTCCAATTCAAAGTTTAAGATGGTTTTTAATTATCCAACCCAAAACAGTCCCCGGTGACACTCCGACGTCGTAAAAACAGTTTTTAAGATATTCTTTGAAAAACCAAGTTATACCTTGTTAAATTAGCATATAATTAAGATATGTTACAGGTCTTGAAGTATTTTAAAAGTTAAGTTAGAAGGATCTATTTAGTTTGCGAACAAGTTTGAAATCATTCAAACTATGTTCTAGTTTATAAACTCTTATATATATAGCTATAAATATATGAATTGAAAAAGAGTTGAAGTAGAGTTTTTACCTCAAGTTTAAAATGTAAAGTTGCTGGAAAGAAGAAGTAAAATAAAAGTTGAGAGAGTTCTTGCAAGTGTGTGTGAAAATTGGAAGTAAAATTTGGAAAATGAATGTGTAAAAATGAGTTAGAAATGGTGCTTATTTATAGGCTTGAAAATTTGGTTTTTAGTGAAAATATCTAAGATAAGTTAAAATTTATTATGTCATGAATGACATATTATTCCAATAATTGAAGATTTCTATTGGTATATACCAATAGTAAATACTTCTAGAAGCTGTGTATAGTACCCTAGATATACGTATAGAAATCTTTGAGAAAACGGAACGAGGATTCAAATATAGCTATCTTTTGTAAATATACTTATATTGTTTTATGTATGTAAGCCCTTTAAAAGTGATAAAATACATATCTATATGATGCATGTATAAGTATTATAGGTTATAAGTATTTACGTCGAAAAACATTACGTATAGTTATCGTTTTGAAAACTTAAGTTAGTAGTTTCAAAATATACTTATAACTTATTGTTATTAATACAAAATGAGATATTAAAACATCCTTAGATCATGTTAAATATGTATATATACATATATATATATATACACAAACGTATAATTATCATATATTGTATAGTTCGTGATATCATCGGTCAAACTAGACGGTCAAACGTTGTGTAAAACTCTTTTCGGAAACATAAATCTCAACAATTTGGATTGCTTATCATGTTGGTTAGGTTTAATTTATGTAAATATTATTCTTATAAGTATAGAACGATCGAAAAAGTGCGGGTCAACTTTAGGGTTTTTGCTTATCGTGTCGGAACCATATAGAGATTAGAGTTTAAATTTGGTCGGAAATTTCCGGGTCGTTACAGTTTACGACAGATTTTATCAGCTTTAACTAGTTTACCATTTGCTAATTCTACAATACATTTATCCTCCAGGGGCACTAAGGGGCAATTTAGTTTAGAGCAAAATTCTTTACTTACGTAACTTCTATCAGCACCAGTATCAAATAAAATATAAGCAGGTAATTCATCGATAGTAAACTTACCCGTAACAAGCTCCGGGTCTTCTCGTGCATCGTTAGCATTTATATTAAATGCTCTTCCACGGACTGGACCATTTTCTTTCTTTTGATTCGGGCACTTATTCTTGTAATGACCCTTTTTCCCGCACCCATAACACACAACAGCTTCAAGTGCAGCTTTATTAACATCTGTGAGAGGAAACCTACAATTTTGAATATGATGCCCTACTTTGTTGCAATTCTTACACACCACCGTGCAATCCCCAAAGTGGTGTCTCTTGCATTTCTGGCATTGGGGTTGTTTCCCCTGGTAGGTATTCTGGTTCCTCCCATTACTCACACCCTGCGAGACTTCATGTTTCTTGTTGTGGTGTTGATAGTTGTGATTCTTATCACGATTTTCGTTCCCCTTCCTCTTATGGTCATTTGTTTTAGCTTCAGCAGCTGCCTTTTCCTTGGTTCTTTCTTTGATTTGGTCCATTAACTTATGGGCCATCTTGCTTGCTTCGTGCATTGTTGTTGGATTGGATGCACTTACGTTTTCTTGGATTATCTCAGGTAATCCTTTCACAAACTGTTCAATTTTTGCTTCTTCATCTTCAAATACTCCAGGACACATTAATGCTAGCTCTGTGAACCGTTGCTCATAGGCAGTGATGTTATCACCCTTGGTGCGCAATTCCTTCAACTCTGTTTTCAATTTATTCATCTCGTTTCTGGGTCGATACTGCTCACATAGCAAGTGTTTAAATGCTGCCCAAGGTAGGGCGTAAGCAGTATTCTCCCCTACGTTTGCTAGGTAAGTATTTCACCATGTTAAAGCGTTACTTTTGAAAGTATGAGAAGCGTATTTTACACGGTCTTCTTCCGCACAATTACTTATAGCAAAAAAAGCTCCTACCTTTTCAATCCAACGCTTTAGTCCAACTGGACCTTCCGTTCCTTCAAATTCATGGGGTTTACAACCTATGAAGGTTTTGTAGGAGCATCCTACCCGATTTTCTGCGGTGTTATCAGGATGGTTACGGTGATGACTCCCACCGGATGTCCCGGAATTGTTATTGTTATTAATTGCTGCTACTGCTGCGGTCACAGTTGTGATAAGAAAAGCTTGAAGTTCCTCGGTACTCATATTTTGTCTAGTTACAGGTGCCATTTCCTTCAAAAATAGCCAAAAGAGATAAATTAATCATATATAGAATATTATGAGTAGTTAATAGTACTTTGTAGCGTACTAATAATATGAACTAATTTTTATAAAAGCCGTTTCTTCTTTATTGGCGTTTTATAATTGCAGTTCGGGTAGTACCTACACGTTAAAGTTCATACTTAATAGCTAGTACAAAAATTAACTACTATCATGATAATATTCTATCATGAAAAACTTAATGCATTAATACTTCACGCTTATTCTTTAGGTACTTTTGCTGGAGATTCAACTTCAGAATCGCTGAATGTGATAATAAGATTGGTGCTAGAAGTAGACCTCTAACATATATTAACTACCACATTAGTAATATACCACATAATATTTACATGTTATAGTTTTCAATTTCCGACCAAAAATGATAAGCAATGGTTTTCAAAAACAAGTTCGGTCAAAGTCCAGACTCACTAATGCATCCTAACAAATATCGGTGAGACACACTAATGCAATTTCTGGTTCGCTAAGACCTCTGCTCTGATACCAACTTTAACAACCCGTCCATAATACTATAAACAAGGTACGTTATTCATTGGTCCCATAGCGAGGTATTTGACCTCTATCTGATACGTTTTAGAAAAATATTGCATTCGTTTTATAAAAAGCACACCATTATTATACATAATGCTTGTTTTAACAAGTGGGCGATTATTTAAGGAATAATCCCCA
Source organism: Rutidosis leptorrhynchoides (assembly GCF_046630445.1). Classification (NCBI taxonomy): domain Eukaryota; kingdom Viridiplantae; phylum Streptophyta; class Magnoliopsida; order Asterales; family Asteraceae; genus Rutidosis; species Rutidosis leptorrhynchoides. The sequence goes on from NC_092343.1 coordinate 235,288,272, forward strand.
TATTACATTGGTTTACACATGACATAACAGCCGAATATAATACATGACAAATGTTTTATTGAATGCAACACTTCATTTAAACAAAAGCATGAGACTCCATGCATAGCTTGCTCAGATAATGCAACAGCGGAAGACTTTCTTAAAGACCTGAGAATAAACATTCTTAAACAGTCAACACAAAGGTTGGTGATATATATAGGTTTAGCATTAATATAAATATAGACCACAAGATTTCATAGTTATAAACGTTTTAGCAAAGATATTCTATATGTTGTTGAGCGCCCAGTAACTATACTTAACAGATGTTTTCCGTGCATATTCCCTTTTCAAAGTTATCCCTACACCGTACCAAGTGTAGTAGAACGAAGTACTAAACACCCGTTATGAACTAGTGCTAACTAGCCCGAGTGGGGTTGTCAAACCCAATAGATCTATCAATAGGATTCGCGCTTACATGTTAACCACATGTAACAAATAGTTACCAGACTATTAGAGATATATACAAAGGTACAACTCAACGTAGAATATATATTTAAGTACTTGTGTCTATTTCGAAAAACAAAAGATGCATGTATTCTCATCCCAAAATATTTGTAGAGTTTAAAAAGGGACTATATACTCACGGTTGTAAAAGTATATTTATAATAAGTTTTCAACTTATTAAAAATATGGTCGTCGTCCTTGGATTCACGAACCTATAACAATAATAATGTTTCAGAAAATAATACCACATATGATTAAAATAACAAATCAAGTTTATAGAATACTTATATAATAATTTTTATCATTTTTATGTTAGTAGTCTTAATATTGTCCAAAAGTCCGATGTTAGTGGTCCATAATTAGTTACTTAATAAAATAAATAAAGACCACATCGTATTCATATTGATCGGAATTAATCTTGACCCATGGTACCGTGTTGTCAAATGACGTATTGCGTACATAAAGTACCGGTGTTGTCAAATGACGTGTTGCGTACGTTCATGAGGTCTTATGATTAATCTTCTCGTGTTGTTTACGGGTGGTCCCAAAATATATAAACTAAATCATGAGTAATTATATATGAAATATCATATTAATTAGGAAAGATATGATTTATTTAATTTTTCTCCAATTATTTTCGTTGTTAAACAAGCTTTGGACACCCGATCTTATTTTAGTCGTAGTTTCTTCGTTACAACTCCGTTTTTGTTGATTCAACTTGCCATCTCCTTGGATCGAGTCAAAATTTAAGAATATGAACTGTAAATACCGTGGTTTATATTCGAAATCACTGGTTATAGGTCAAACTTAGGTGAAACTTATTAAAGTGATCATTTTCCATCATAAAAACAACATCTAATGATCATTTTTACAAAAATACTTATACTTTGAATTAAACCATTAAATTTTTATGTGATAACATATTCATAAGAAATATCATTTTTCCAGAACATGAACTTCTAATTCAAAGTTCAAGTTGGTTTTTAATTATCCAACCCAAAACAGCCCCCGGTTACACTCCGACGATGTAGATTCAGTTTTAAGGTGTTCTTTGTAAAAACAAGTTGCATCTTGTTAAGCTAGCATATCATTAAGATATATTACAGGTCTTGAAGTGTTTTAAAAGTTAAGTTAGAAGGATCTATTTAGTTTGCGAACAAGTTTGAAATCATTCAAACTATGTTCTAGTTTATAAACTCTTATATAGATAGCTATAAATATATGAATTGAACAAGAGTTGAAGTAGAGTTTTTACCTCAAGTTTAAAATGTAAAGTTGCTGAAAAGAAGTAGTAAAATAAAACTTGAGAGAGTTCTTGCAAGTGTGTGTGAAAATTGAAAGTAAAATTTGGAAAATGAATGTGTAAAAATGAGTTAGAAATGGTGCTTATTTATAGGCTTGAAAATTTGGTTTTTAGTGAAAATATCTAAGATAAGTTAAAATGTATTATGTCATGAATGACATATTACACAAATAATTGAAGATTTCTATTGGTATATACCAATAGTAAATACTTCTAGAAGCTGTGTATAGTAGGGGTACATATACCCTAAATATACGTGTAGAAATATTAAGGAAACGGAACGAGAATTCAAATATAACTATCTTTTGTAAATATACTTATATTGTTTTATGTATAAAAGTCCTTTAAAAGTGATTAAATACATATCTATACGGTACATGTATAAGCATTATATGTTTTAAGTATTTATGTCGAAGAACGTTACGTATAGTTATCGTTTTGAAAACTTAAGTTAGTAGTTTCAAAATATACTTATAACTCATTGTTATTAGTACACAATGAGATGTTAAAACATCCTTAGATCATGTTAAATATGTATAAATATGTATATGTACATCATCGTATAATTATCGTATGTTATATGGTTCGTGATATCCTCGGTCAATTTGGACGGTCAATGTTGTGTAAAACTCTTTTCAAAACCACAAGTCTCAACAATTTGGATTGCTTATCATGTTGGTAAGGTTTGATTTATGTAAATATTAATCTCATAAGTATAAAACGATCGGAAAAATCTGGGTCATTACAGCATATGGGTCAAAATAGGCGCGTATGACTCAAATGGGTTATAAGTATCCATTTCAGCTAAAATTAATCGGTAATTTGTCATTTTTTTATTTTTATTTTTTTTTTGTTTTTTTTCCTTCTTCTATTTAATTTTTTTTTCCCGTCATTCCTTTTACCTTCATTTTCATCTCATTATTATTTTTACGTTCAATTATCGAAAAAAACCACCATGTACAAGTAAATGAGTCAACGTTACCACCTGGGCCACCTCTTAGTATTGCCTAATCATGACACTTTGGGTTATGAAATTTCTAGAAATCAGGTATGGATTGGATACTTCATTGTGCATCTCTCCAATTGTTGTTTTATAATCGTGTTTGTTTCTACAAGGGTTGAATCCTCAGACCCAAACCCGAAATTAGAAAAAGAAAAAAAAAATCATTCCGATAGTCGAGCCAGACTCGTAGACTCGGACCCGGTTCAAGAATTTAGGGTTTCGAAATTTCTCATCGAGTTCACAATGGTAGCCCCGTAATTATCTCCAACTTTGGGGATTGTCAAAAAAAAAAAAAAAAAAAAAAATTAATTTATTAAAGTATTTTTAGTTTTTTTCCTTCCTCTATTTAACCAACCAAAGCATCCCACTTCAATGGGTTATTTTTCCTCGTTTTATACGGTACAATTCTAGGGCCAGGTAACCATTTTAGCCCAAGTTTTCGTAGCCCAATAGCTGATTACATGAAATCAACAACCCAACCAGTCAAGATATAACCCCAATTAGAAACCCTAGAGTTCAGGAACCGGCCACAATCTTACGATCTCTTGAACCTTTTTTCTTTCATCAATCCTGAATTAATGGCGACAAATTCAAGGTACGTTCCTTCAATTCGTATGTAAAGAAATAAATTGATGTTTTGGAAAACATTGGTTAGTTGTAATTCGTATAATGTATGTATATTTGTAACTTATTGAGATTATAAGTAAGTGCTCTGCTATAATTATGTTTATATGTATTGATTGATACCAGTTCTTCTGTATGATGAGTAAACAATTGAAACTAAAAAAAGAAGAAAATGATTAAAAGTAATTGTTAAAATCATAATAATGCATAAACGTTGACCTTGCACATTGTGATTTTGAGAATTTCGTTGTAACACTGGTTAAAACCAAAATAGTTTGTGAATCTTATCCGATAATTTGCAAATTGGCCATGAGTATGCTGCAGGCAGTTCATTTTACCCTATTTTTCAATTCAGAATACAGCTAAAGATTTCAGTCCCATCCCTTTTTGCCTTTTATATATTTCACTCAGTAGCACTCTCTTCATGTGTATGTGTGTGTTACTAAATAAATCATAAACACCAGGCCTTGCCGCTTTGAAAGTTCAAATATATTCTTTATATTCAGTTTTAATAATTGTTGTGATTGACATAGTTTGATTGGGTTTAGTTGTTGCTTATTGTACAATTTTATTATTGAAAAAATGAGTTTATTTGACCTAGTAAGGTTTTATTCTTGGTTTATTCATGTTTGTGCTATATGGAATTTGCATGATATGATAGTTGTTTGCTATGCTACTCAATGTTTAGTTGATTGCACCTTAATATTATTATTAATTGTTTTTTTTTTTTTTTTTTTTTTTTTTTTTTTTTCTAATAGTGTTGCAGCTAAAATTGACGAGTGCTTGTCACTATTGCAGGAAAGGAAGTACGTAACTGCTTATATTCAGCTATTTATTTTAGTAATAATTTTCTTAATTAAAATGCTTATCTGTTATCTATCGTGTCAATTACAGGAAAGTTATTGGCAAGGCACTATCAAATCTCAGCGAGGTATGCAGCAGAGACTAAAATGTTTATTAAATTTTAGGGGTGTTCAATATTTGGTTTAAACCGATTACCAAACCGAATTCGGATTGAGGAAACCGAACAGCGAATTTAAATTCGGTTTTTGGGTTTGAAAATTTGGTTTTTGGTTTTGAAAATTTTGAAAAAAACCGAACCGGAAAAACCGGAAACCAAACCGATGAACACCCGTATTACTTCTTCATTTACCTTTTAATTTCTGATACGCAGGTTGAAAAATCGTTTCAAGATGAGAAAATATTTACTGAAACTCTTTATCAAGATTTCACCCGGGTTGTGGAGGAGCATCTTAACGCTATGGAAGGTATGAAACAGTTTTCAAATAATTATGCATGCTAAACTAATTCAAAACATTTAGAAGGGAAGAAGAGATTGTTGGTGAAATGCCCGTAAATAAATTAGGAAATTTGATTTATTTATGTTTCACACATGAAATGAAGAAAACGAACATACTAACATCATATTTATATTTTACACAGGCAAGAAAGAATTGAATATGGTAAAGAAGGGTGTGAGGGCACCGGTGATAATCAGAACTAGTGGCGTCAAGGAAGAAAATTAAGCAGGTTACATATAATATTTTCTTCATTTTTCTCTATATCAACTTGTGATTACTTAAATCTGATTACTTGATATTTGTAACACCACTTAAAGCATGACATTTTGTTTTGTAGGTTGTCAAAATGATTGCTGCTGATGTGCATATCCCAGCTTATGGAGACAAAACTTATATAATAGTACTTAGTTATTTCTACTAAACATTTCATATTTCGTAATCTTGTGTGTACAACTATGATATGAACACCTTAAACATAATTATATCACTTGTTCTTGTGGTCGCATATTCACCACACATTGATGGTCAAAATGCAACTCTCTAATGGTAATTTAATAGGTACCCTACCCCCCCCCACCCCACCCCCCGCCGCCTTCTTCTCTCTCTGGACAATGTAACACCAAAAACGACTTAGATTGTTGTGATTAAGGTGAGTCTTACTCGACGAACACATGTTCACCGCCTGTTGATGTCCGTCGTATGGTAAACGAAGAAATAATAGGCTCACTAGGAATGAACAAATTATATGATGATTAGTACGATTACTGAGATAGTAAGCCCTTGAATGTTACTTCATACAACAAAGATTACAACTGTAACTTAACAGGTGCAACTAATACTATCTATACTTGAAATAACAAACATCAATGTTACCTTTTGCAAGTGAAGAGACAAAAAACAAACTAATCAGCAATGAACCTGGAAAAAACTAACACAAAATACACTATAGGCATAACTTTTAAAGTAGTAACTTAGAGCACAAAGAGGCAGAGATAAAACTTCTTGTATTGATATGTATAATTAATAATTATAATCATATTCAACGTGTACATGATTACTCGAGACCATTTGTTTGCTTTTCTATCAATGAAAATAATACTTAGATGGTATAATTTAGATTACTAATTACTAAAAATTGCAGAGAAAAACAACAACAAAAAATCGGGTTGGTTGTAGTAGTTTGTCTTTTTTTCTTGTTTAGGTATGTCATTTGTTGTTCTTGGTGTTGCTAGTCCTAGTTGTTTTTAGGCTCTAGCTTGGTGTGTGGTTTTCTGGGAGGCCTCAAGGCGCGCTTGAGGTCGTTGTTCTTATTTGTTTCTTTTATTATTATTTTTAATAATATTTACCGGGTAAAACCCTTTACCCAAAAGACTATTTACCCTGATGTGTAATTTTATACTCTAAAAATACTAGCAAATACTACCCAATAATTATCACACAATACAGACAACTATTCCCGATCGTGCAGTAATTTATAAGTAATGTTGACCAGTTCGTCCACATATAGCAATTTTATCAGAAACTTTAACTTGTAATTATTTTAGTAAAAATGGGGGTTTTTGTTTAGAAAACAATCGCGTAATTAAAATTAATGTAAATTAATAAAGACAAAGGTATCCACTTAGAATCAATACCCTCGGATCAGGATTTCTGTTAAGTTCACTTAAAACAATTATATTGGTGGTAACACTGTAATTATATCTCGATTCTCACAGATTATCAATTAAATCCTTAGCTCAACTCTCGTTGATCCTAATTCTCTAATCTAGTTACTTAGATATTAATCAATATATTAATCTAGCTTGAATTGTTCAAGTCTCCCTAACAATTCCACTATTATCAAGGTTTCGCACAGTTTAATTACTAATCAATCAATTATACCGGTCTCCTATAATTAACTAAAGGCCTAAGTTATTCACGTTCAATAACCTAGTAAAGATCACCACTTATTCAAATCTCGTTGAGTAGCTAATAATCTCCGCAACTTCAACTAATTGATTAACATAGATAACAGTAGTTCTTAGCCAAACAATATATCAATATCGAGATCTAATCGTTTAATTCATAAAGATAGCAATCCTTCACCTCAATTCAATCATCTAAGTAGATACAATAAATTTAGCTACTCATATTAAACCAAAGAACACAAGAGAATAAAAGATAAACAATTGAATTCATTAAATTGAATGTAAATAAAAGTAATTGCAAGATTAATACTAACCAAAATTGTTGCAATAATGTAAACCCAATGAAAAGTATGAAGAAAAGCTATAAAATTCGTAACCTAGCTGCTAGAGCACCAAAACTCGTCTTAGAAAACCGATCACCCTAAAAAGGGAGTAAAAACGCGCATTTATAGTTGCTAAAAATCTGAAGTCGGCTTGTAATCTCGCGGCCGCATTAAGGGAATCGCGACCGCGAGTTATGGACAAAATCGCGCCCGCATGACATGGAATCTCGACCGCGATTTTACTTGATCTCTGTTTTCGGATTTCTGTTAATGCAATGGGATCGCGAGATTTAAATCACGGGCAAAACAACAAATCGCGACCGCATTAGGTGGTATTGCGGCCGCGAGATTCACCAATTCGAACATCATTTTTTCCGTTTCACTTTAAACTTTGATGCTTCGCTTCGACTTTCGATAATCTTTTACAAAACAACGAAACTTTCATCCGAATATCTTCCAAATTATAATAACTCTTCGAATCATCTCGTAGGAATGTAACAACTCAACTTTAACAATTTCTTCGCCATTTTTTCAACTTATATCCAAAAACTCAATAGAATCGAACCGATATTGCGAGTAAAAGTATGTATAAACGAGGCAATACCAAAATCCCCCACACTTGAACCTTGCTTGTCCTCAAGCAAGTCTATCTTCAAATATTATCAATTCTAACAAAGATAAAAATTGTAATGACCCGGAAATTTCCGACCAAATTTAAACCTTAATCTTTATATGTTTCCGACACGATAAGCAAAATCTATAATGTTGAATCTTGAAAAGTTTGAAACTATATTCATATAATCAGTTAACCATTGACCATCCATTTGTCCGACGATTCACGAACATCATAACTTGTATTAATTATATACTTATGTAAATATACGAATATATATGGATTATATCTATCTTGAATATATGATAATTAAGTATCTCATTAAATATAATTAACAATGGATTATATACATTAAATGAGACTACTAACTTAAGGACTTCGAAACGATATATATATATATATATATATATATATATATATATATATATATATAAAGCTTAACGACGTTATAACTTCTAAGTTAAAATAAATATATATGTATTGTATTAAGATGTATTTACTATTGGAATATACTAGTAGGAAAACATCATTTTCAACCTTTTATCATTGAAAATGACATCTTTGTTATTATATATGATTCATGAAACATCTTTATATATTTTATACCCGTATTATACTCGTACTATACACAGCTTCTAGAAGTATTTACTATTGGTATATACCAATAAAAATCTTCAATTATTTGTGTAATATGTCATTCATGACATAATATATTTTAACTTATCTTAGATATTTTCACTAAAAACCAAATTTCTTATTTTAACTTTTAAGATTTACTTTTAATAAAATTACAAACTACTTTTTCTTATTTTAACTTTTAAGATTCTACTTTTAATAAAAATACAAACTACTTTTTCTTATTTTAACTTTTAAGATTTTACTTTTAACTTTTAAGATTTACTTTTAATAAAAATACAAAATACTTTTTCTTATTTTAACTTTAAAGATTTTACTTTTAATAAAAATACAAACTACTTTTTCTTATTTTAACTTTTAAGATTTTACTTTTAACTTTTAAGATTTACTTTTAATAAAAAATACAAAATACTTTTTCTTATTTTAACTTTTAAGATTCTACTTTTAATAAAAATACAAACTACTTTTTCATATTTTAACTTTTAAGATTCTACTTTTAATAAAAATACAAACTACTTTTTCATATTTTAACTTTTAAGATTTTACTTTTAATAAAAATACAAACTACTTTTTCATATTTTAACTTTTAAGATTTTACTTTTAATAAAAATACAAACTACTTTTTCATATTTTAACTTTTAAGATTTTACTTTTAATAAAAATACAAACTACTTTTTCATATTTTAACTTTTAAGATTTTACTTTTAATAAAAATACAAACTGCTTTTTCATATTTTAACTTTTAAGATTTTACTTTTAATAAAAATACAAACTGCTTTTTCATATTTTAACTTTTAAGATTTACTTTTAATAAAAATACAAACTACTTTTTCATATTTTAACTTTTAAGATTTTACTTTTAATAAAAATACAAACTACTTTTTCATATTTTAACTTTTAAGATTTTACTTTTAATAAAAATACAAACTACTTTTTCATATTTTAACTTTTAAGATTTACTTTTAATAAAAATACAAACTACTTTTTCATATTTTAACTTTTAAGATTTTACTTTTAATAAAAATACAAACTACTTTTTCATATTTTAACTTTTAAGATTTACTTATTTTATTTTATTTTATTTTTACCTAACATTTTCAACTATAAATACCACATACATTTCTCATTTCAAACTTACACCTTAATCTCTCATTTCACTCTTAAAGAACTACTTCTAGTTGATATCCCGATCACTTACTTGCTTTACTTTCCTTTCTTGCGTGGAATACTTCAACTGCTATTTAAGGTGAACTTCATAGCCCCTCTTTTTCCTGTTTTCTTAACTGTTTTATAAACTTTGGGGTGAGACACATGCTAGTTTTTAAAAATGTTTTACACTTTAGACACAAGTACCAAACTGTTAAAATTGTGCTAAAACCGAGTTTGTTCGGCTAAAGTCCCTACTGTGATATTTTTAAGTGTTCGGCACGCTAGGTTATTGGGGGTAGGCCTATCGGGAGTAACGTCCCCGATACATTTGACGTTCTCATTGTATTGCTTGATAATGAAATTTAAACCGACAAGTAGAACCAACTTGTCATGGGGCATACTTTGTTTAGTTTAAATATCACGAATTGGCATAACTATTTCTTTTGATCTTGCGAGATCAACTTTACAAACTAAATCTTGTGGTCTAAAAACAATAATAACTACTTTTGTTAAACCTATGAACTTCACTCAACCTTTTGGTTGACACTTTAGCATGTTTTGTCTCAGGTGCTGACTGATCAAGCTTTCTTACTTACTGCTTATATGATGCTACTTGGAAATAGGATCAAGAGATATTGCATTTATTACTACTGCATTTAAACATTTATTTTACTCCTTGATAACGACAATTCATTTTCCGCTGCACACTCAATAAAGTTCATTTTCTCATTTAGTATTGTTCTCACTATTATAATATGTTGGTACATTTTGATATTAAGTCACATTTCACCCAGGCCCTAACTGGGGGTGTGACAGAGTGGTATCAGAGCAAACCAGGCTGTTGTAGAGAACCAGGATTGCATTTTATGTGTGCCTTATACAATTAGGTACCTTAGCAATGTAGGACTACAACTTTCCTTGACCATAGTGCCTTTAATTGTTGTCTCTAATTGATAAATGATACATTATACCTTAGAAACTATACTTAAATCTTAGGATTATAACATACACGATAATGTGAAATTACTCAAACGTCAACGCTACTTAAGGCCTAGGGTGATCCTTGGTACCACTATGGGACGCTTGTGGATTTCGAATGCCAAACTTAGATTTTGGTCGAGAATTCCTGGGCCAACCGGTAACAATTGATCATTCAAGTGACTCGGCGGTGGCATAGATGTTTGGGTATGGTGCACAATATCTAACCCGACTATAGTGATCACACAACACTTAGTCACTTACACACTTAATAAGTGGTGAACTTATTAAGAACAACTCACTTAGTCATCTATCCTAGTTTTGAGTATTACATATGTATTACATGAAATATTATCCATGATTTTTGAAACTCCTATATTTGTTACTACTTACACTCAAACGTATGTAACTCCCTGTTATATCACGTACTCATATCCTAGCATATCTGTTACTATAGATATTGTCTGGCGTATTTCAAAGATTCTCCGTAATTCACGGGATTTTGGTGTTATATATACATATGTAAGTTATGTATTGAAGAGTACCAAACCCAATTCCTACAATCTATTCCATACAAAAAATTCATTTCCCCGACTATACAAGATGAACTCCACGTCCAGTTCGAATTCCTCCGACTCCGACAACTACGCTGATATGGACTTCCATTCGGGCTCCGAAGGTAGCGTCACCGGAATGGACCAACCAATATCCCATCATCTATTTTGGATGAATTGGGGATGGGTTCGTAATATACTAAATCACTGGAGACATGAAGAAGGTGATCCCTTTCACCCACCGAATTGCCCTATTGGCGACGAACCTGAAGCACTTACCGGCGAACCTGTTCGAGAAAGCATTTTCTCTCTCATTTCTAGAGTATCTCGTCATGATTATATATTATCCCATATTTCAGATCTTGTTCATTCGCTCACTCCAACCGCCAATCATCTCGGTGTACTAGCAGAAATTAACGAACTTCGCGCTCGCGTGACCGCTTTGGAAAACATAGTGCGAAGTTTACAAACACCAGCAGCAGCACCAGTGGCATAAAACGTACCACCATCATCAACGTCAACAGTACCCTTATGTCATAACCCGTCCTTAACCATAAGAACGTGTTAGATAACGTATGATTTCATTGCGAGGTATTGACCTCTATATGCGACATTTTTAAAAGAAAAACTGCATATATTATACATTACAAACCATAACCATTATTTTTGTTACAAGATTTGGACAATAAAAAGATGATTATCGTTTAGCGATAATCTTCGACTTACAAACTTTACAAATAATGATAACAACACGATTTCGAGCATAAGTTACAATACAACTCCTCGGATATGCAGTTTTATTTTTGACACAAATATGAGTACGCAAGATCCTGCTTAGGTTCAACATTATGCAGCGGAAGCTTTAGAAATCACCTGAGAATAGACATGTTTTAAAAGGTCAACATAAAGTTGGTGAGATATAGGTTTAATGCCGGCAGCAATATATATATATATAGACCACAAGATTTCGTATGTAAACATTTCATAAAAATATTCTAAGTGGTTGAGCACTTGGTAACCATACTTAACATTCAAACGTCGCATATTCCCTTTAATACGAAATCTTACTACACCGTACCAAGTGTAGTCACAAAACGAAGTACTGTGCAACCGTTGAATACTGGTCGTCCAGTCCGGTTGGGGTTGTCAGGCCCGATAGATCTATCAACAGGATTCGCGTTTACAATACCGCTGTAAATATTAGTTACCAAGCTACAGGGAAGTATGCCAGTGGTACAACTCAACGTAGAATATATTTTTCAGTTACTTGTGTCCATAATGTAAAACATAAAATACATGTATTCTCATCCCGAAATATTTAGAGTTTAAAAGTGGGACTATATACTCACTTTCGCCTTGAAGATATATATAATTTGACTTGGTCTCCGGTTGATATCACGAACCTATCCATATATAATATATCAATACCTTTTCTTTTTAAACAAACGTTATATATATATATATATATATATATATACTTGTTATACTTTTAATACTTTGAATAATTCCTTAGTCCGTAGTTAGCATTTCGTTGTTAGTAATTCAATTTTAATGGTTCATTTTTAGATGTTTAATATACCCGCAATGAATAAACAACCCCCAACGAAAAAATAAAACCCCATCGTATATGTATTGGTCGAGATTAATCTTGACCCACGGTACCGGTGTTGTCAAATGATGTGTTGCGTACATAAAGTACCGGTGTTGTCAAATGACGTGTTGCGTACAAACATGGGATCTTATAATTAATCTTCTCGTGTTGTTTACGGGTGATCCTGAACCATATAAAATTGAATTATGAGTACATATATATAAAATATCATGTTATCTTAGAAATATGTGATTTATATAAATTTTTCCAATGAATCCCGAAGTTAAACAAGTCTAGGATATCCAATTTTGTTTCGGTCATAGTTTCTTCGTTACAAATCCGTTTTCGTTGATTCAAATTGCCATCTTCTTGGATCGAGTTCTTCTTTAAGACTATGAACTGAAAATACCTTGGTTTGTATTCAAAATCATACGGCATAGGTGAAATTTTAGTGAAACATATGAAGTTAAACATTTTCCTTTATGTAAACAACCTTAAATGATTATTTTTCTAAAAATACTTATACTTTGAATTAAATCATGAAATTTTTATGTGTTATCATATTCATAATAAAAATCATTTTTCCAGAACATAAACCTCCAATTCAAAGTTTAAGATGGTTTTTAATTATCCAACCCAAAACAGTCCCCGGTGGCACTCCGACGTCGTAAAAACAGTTTTTAAGGTATTCTTTGAAAAACCAAGTTTTACCTTGTTAAATTAGCATATACATAAGTTATATTACAGGTCTTGAAGTATTTTAAAAGTTAAGTTAGAAGGATCTACTTAGTTTGCAAACAAGTTTGAAAACTTTCAAACTTTGTTCTTGTTGTTAAACTTTTATACCACAAAATAAGATAGCTATATATATATGAATCGAATAAGGTTATGAACATAGATTCTACCTCAAGTTCCTTGGACAAGGTTGCTGTAAAAGAGGAGTAAGAAGCTAGAATCAAAAGGGTGATGGAAGTGGATGAAAGATTGGAAGTAAGTTGGTGTTCTTGGAAGGTTTTCTTGAAGTGTTTTTGTATGGTTTTCTTATGATGTTTAACTAGTGTTTTTGAAGCTAGATCTTCTTGATAAGTTGCTGGAGTGTTATGGAGTTTAGAGTTCTTGAAAGAGTGTGTGTTTTTGCTAAGATAATTGAAGTAAAAGTGAATCAAAATGAGGTTACATGAACCTCCTTAAAAAAATGTGGGAATGGGGAGACAAGAACAAAAGTTTTGTTGTATTTTTGTATAATAATTCATGCATGCATCCAAATTCCAATTACCTAGCTCTAAGGGCAGTAACAAGGGTTGGTTAGGTGGTGATTTGATGTGTATTTACTATTAGTAAATACGTATAGAAGCTAGGTATGATACGAGTACAAATACCCTAGGTATACGTATAGAAATTTTGTGAAAAATGGAATGAGGATTCAAATATAGCTATCTTTTGTGAATACACTTATATGGTTTTATGTATTTAAGTTCTTAAAAGTGATTAAATACATTACCTATACGATATATGTATAAACATTATAAGTCTTAAGTATTTATGTCAAATAACGTTACGTATTGTTATCGTTTTGAAAACTTAAGTTAGTAGTTTCAAAATATACTTATAACTTGTTGTTATTAATACAAAATAAGATATTAAAACATTCATTAATCACGTTAAATATGTATATATACATATATATACACAAACGTATAATTATCATATATTGTATAGTTCGTGATATCATCGGTCAAACTAGACGGTCAAACGTTGTGTAAAACTCTTTTCAGAAATATAAATCTCGACAACTTGGATTGCTTATCATGTTGGTAAGGTTTAATTTATGTAAATATTAATCTTATAAGTATAGAATGATCAAAAAAGTGCGGGTCGTTACATTACCTCCCCGTTAAATAAATTTCATCCCGAAATTTTAAAATTGTACCTATTTTGCGTCATCGAGAAACAAGTGCGGATACTTTCGTTTCATCTGATCCTCTCGTTCCCAAGTAAACTCGGGACCTCTTCTAGCATTCCAACGAACCTTAACAATCGGTATATTGCTCTGTTTGAGCTGTTTAACTTCACGGTCCATGATTTCGATTGGTTCTTCGACGAATTGTAGTTTCTCGTCGACATGGATTTCTTCAAGAGGAATGGTGAGGTCTTCCTTTGCAAGACACTTCTTAAGGTTCGAGACGTGAAAGGTATTATGTACTCCGGCGAGTTGTTGCGGTAACTCGAGTCGATAAGCTACCGGTCCAATGCGTTCGATGATCTTGAACGGGCCTACATATCTTGGGTTCAGTTTACCCCTTTTGCCGAAACGTATTACACCTTTCCAAGGTGACACCTTTAGCATAACCATGTCCCCGACTTGAAACTCTAATGGTTTCCTTCGGACATCGGCGTAGCTCTTTTGGCGACTACGGGCTGTTTTCAATCTCTCCTTGATTTGTACTATCTTCTCGGTCGTTTCGTGTATGATCTCGGGACCAGTTTAATGTCGATCTCCTACTTCATTCCAACAGATAGGAGATCTACACTTCCTTCCGTACAATGCTTCGAATGGCGCAGCTCCAATGCTCGCATGATAACTATTATTATACGAGAATTCTGCTAACGGTAGGTATTTATCCCATCCGTTTCCAAAATCGATCACACATGCCCTGAGCATATCTTCAAGAGTCTGAATTGTTCTTTCACTCTGCCCGTCGATTTGCGGATGATATGCGGTACTCATATCCAAACGAGTTCCTAATGCCTCCTGTAGTGATTGCCAGAACTTTGAGGTAAATCTACTATCACGATCGGATATAATAGAAATAGGTATTCCATGCCTTGAAACAACTTCCTTTATATACAATCGTAATAGTTTCTCCATTCTATCCGTTTCCTTTATAGGCAAGAAATGTGCAGACTTGGTGAGACGATCAACAATCACCCAAATGGTGTCGTATCCCCAGGCAGTCTTTGGTAACTTCGTGATGAAATCCATGGTAATACCATCCCATTTCCATTCTGGAATTTCGGGTTGTTGAAGTAACCCTGACGGCTTCTGGTGTTCTGCTTTAACCTTGGAGCAAGTTAAACACTCCCCAACATATGTTGCAACGTCGGTCTTTAAGTTAGGCCACCAATAACGTGTCTTAAGATCTTGATACATCTTTCCAACTCCAGGATGTATCGAGTATCTTGTCTTATGTGCTTCGTTCAATATCAACTTCCTTAATCCACCCAACTTCGGTACCCAAATACGATTTGCAAAATATCTAATTCCGTCTTCCTGTATAACGAGTTGCTTCTCATACTTCTTCATTATTTCATTCTTTATGTTTTCTTTATTGAGTGCTTCTTGTTGAACTTCTTTGATTTGTGAGTTGAGGTTCATGCGGATTTTTATGTTCATTGCTCGAACTCGAATCGGTTCTCGTTCCTTTCTGCTTAAAGCATCAGCCACCACGTTCGCCTTCCCGGGATGATAACGAATTTCACAATCATAGTCGTTTATTAACTCGACCCACCTACGTTGCCTCATGTTCAGCTGTTTCTGATCAAAAATATGTTGAAGACTTTTATGATCAGTGAACACAGTGAATTTAACCCCATACAAGTAGTGTCTCCACATCTTTAATGCAAACACGACTGCTCCCAATTCTAGATCATGCGTCGTATAATTCCGCTCGTGAATCTTCAATTGTCGGGATGCAAATGCAATAACTTTCTTCCGTTGCATAAGAACACAACCAAAACCTTGTCGCGAAGCGTCACAATATATTTCGAAATCATCGTTCCCTTCTGGTAACGATAATATAGGCGCCGTAGTTAACTTCTTCTTCAGTATTTGAAATGCGTTCTCCTGCTCCGAGGTCCATTCGTATTTCTTCCCTATTTGCGTTAACGCTGTCAACGGCTTAGCTATTCGGGAAAAATCTTGAATAAACCTTCTATAATAACCGGCTAAACCCAAAAATTGGCGTATCTGCGTTGGTGTCTTAGGAGTCTCCCATTTTTCAATGGCTTCAGTTTTTGCTGGATCAACCTGAATTCCTCTGCTATTAACAACGTGACCAAGAAATTGCACTTCTTTCAACCAGAAAGCACACTTAGAAAATTTAGCATATAGTTGTTCTTTTCTCAACAATTCTAATATCAACCTTAAATGCTCTTCATGCTCTTGCTCACTCTTGGAATAAATAAGAATATCATCAATGAAAACGATAACAAACTTATCTAAATACGGACTACAAACTCGATTCATGAGGTCCATGAATACAGCTGGCGCATTCGTCAATCCAAACGGCATGACCAAAAATTCGTAATGACCATAACGTGTCCGAAAAGCAGTTTTCGGAATGTCCTCTTCTTTGACGCGTAATTGATGATAGCCCGATCTTAAGTCGATTTTCGAATAAACACATGATCCTTGCAATTGATCAAATAAGTCATCAATTCTCGGTAGTGGATACCGATTCTTGATAGTTAACTTATTTAATTCACGATAATCTATACACATCCTAAAAGATCCATCTTTCTTCTTAACAAACAAAATTGGAGCTCCCCACGGTGAAGTACTTGGTCGTATGAATCCACGGTCCAGTAATTCTTTTAACTGACTTTGAAGTTCTTTTAATTCGGACGGTGCAAGTCTATATGGAGCACGAGCCACTGGTGCAGCTCCTGGTACTAAATCTATTTGAAATTCCACCGATCTAAATGGAGGTAATCCCGGCAATTCTTCCGGAAAAACTTCAGGAAAATCTCTTGCCACAGGCACGTCGTTGATACACTTTTCTTTCTTTTCGACTTTATTAACATGTGCTAGAATAGCATAACATCCCTTTTCTAAACACTTTTTGGCTTTCAAACAGCTAATGAGTTTTAGCTTTATATCACCCTTCTCTCCATAAATCATCACCGGCATTTTATCCTTACCAAGAATACGAATTGCCTTCTTGGCACAAACAACTTCCGCTCCTACTTTGGACATCCAGTCCATGCCGACTATTACATCAAAACCTCCTAATTCTACGGGTATTAAGTCGATTTTAAATGTTTCTCCGGCTAAATTTATTTCACAATCACGACAAATTTTATCGGCTTTAATTAGTTTACCATTAGCTAACTCAATCATGTACTTAGCATCTAGAGGTAATGAGGAACAATTCAATTTAGTGTAAAAATTTCTACACACATAACTTCTATCGGCACCAGTATCAAATAAAATAGATGCTGATAAGTTATTAATGGTAAACGTACCCGTAACAAGCTCCGGGTCTTCACGTGCCTCTCTAGTATTAATAACAAACGCTCTTCCACGTACAGGTCCACCATTCTTCTCTGGATTCGGGCACTGACTCTTATAATGACCTTGTTTTCCACACCCAAAACAAGTAACGTTAGCCAAAGCAGTTCTATTTGCGTTGGTGGCAGGAGTCTTGTTACCATTTGCGTTTGTAACGAGAGCCTTACAATCTTCAGCAAGATGTCCCTGTCGATTACATTTGGTGCACAACACACTACAGTAACCAAAGTGATGTTTGTGACATCGGTTGCATAAAGGACTTTGTCCTTTGTAACCAAAGCCTGAACCACTACCCGCACCTTTCGGGGTTTCTGGTTTCTTAAAAGATTGTTGTTGGTAACCTCGATCATAATTTCCGTTCCACTTCCTTTTGTTACTCGATACCTTCACCTCAGTAGTGAATGCTTTCTTATCCAAAATGACCTGATCCATTAGCTCGCTCGCCATGGTTATAGCTTCATGAATTGTCTTAGGTTTTGATGCCGTAACGTTTGCCTTGACCTTGCTGGGCAAACCACCTTTGTACATTTCAATCTTCCACGCTTCGGTTGGAACCAATTCAGGACATAGCAAAACCAATTCCATGAATCGCTGATTGTAGTTGGTGATTTCAGTACCAACCACCTTCAAATTTCGTAACTCATCTTCTAACTTGATAACCTCATTCCTTGGACAATACTCGTTGATTAACATCGCTTTGAATTCTTCCCATGGAGTATCATAAGCTACATCTCCTCCTACCGCCTTCACATAATTCTTCCACCACGTGAGTGCACTATCTTGTAAAGTGCACGATGCATACTTGGTCATGTCTTTTTCATCACAACCACTGATTTTGAACACAGTCTCCATTTTTTCTATCCATCGGGTTAAACCGATCGGTCCTTCCGTTCCACTGAATGATGAGGGCTTGCAAGCTTGAAACGTCTTGTAGGAGCATCCTACACGAGGATTTGGATTAACTGCAGCAGCTCTTGCAGCTTCGACCCATAGCATTCTATCGTTCACTCGCTGGTTGATGAAGTCCTCGACTTCTTGTTCCGTCATTCGATTCAATCGCGCCATTTCCTAATGAAAGAAAATAATTATTCACATGGATTATTATAGATGTAGTGTGTATTTATAGTACATTATAGCTTGTTAATAATATGAACCAGGTATTATTATAAAAGCCTTTTCTTCTTATTAGCGTTTTATAATTATATCTAGGGTAGTACCTACCCGTTAGTGTTCATACTTAATAGCTTAGTACAGAACCAATTACTACAATCTAAATAATACTTAACCATGGAAAATTATTGCATTTCATACTTCACTTATTTTACATATGCTTATCTTACATCAAACTTTAAGCAAACCACACTAATAATATTATACAAAACATTATATGATTCCATGGCTTAATACGGCAGTGCATCGTTCGGTCTATTTTCTAGGGCGTTTAGTTCCAATGAATGGCCTAACGCTTATCCTAGCTGTCTGCCTACGTTTTGGCTGAGGAGCCGAAGAACTAGATGCCGGGATAGCACTAATAGGAATAGCGGGAATAGGGGTGGTAGTGTCTAGTGGAGTTGGTGTCACAACATCCTTACTAATCTCGGGATCTGAATTTTCTAATTCACTAGCTTTTCGTTTCTTTCCTTGATCGTACTTTTCTTTCGTAATTTCTAGTATTTCTTCCTCGGGTTCACTTTCCTCCTCGGGTTCACTTTCCGATATTTCTATAGTTGGTTCATCCGGAATTTGTGAGTCTTCCCCAAAAATACCACTTTCGTCATCGGATATGTTAATGACTGGAACACCATATGAAGGTTCTGATTCGGAGTCGTTGAATGTGATAATAAGTTTCGAGCCCGACATCTATCACACAACAACTAACCCATTAGTACTTACATAATATTTACATATAAATTTTAACCAACAGTGATAAGCAATGGTTTTTAAATCAAACCCGGTCAAAGTCCAGACTTTACTAATGTATCCTAACGACTTCTCGGTTAGACACACTAATGCAAACCTGGTTCGCTAAGACCAACGCTCTGATACCACATGTCATAACCCGTCCTTAACCATAAGAACGTGTTAGATAACGTATGATTTCATTGCGAGGTATTGACCTCTATATGCGACATTTTTAAAAGAAAAACTGCATATATTATACATTACAAACCATAACCATTATTTTTGTTACAAGATTTGGACAATAAAAAGATGATTATCGTTTAGCGATAATGAAAGGATCCGAAACTAATCATCCGGACATCGTCCATATAGATTAAAAACGAATTACAATAGTTGATAACATCGCGAGGTACTTGACCTCTATATGATACATTTTACAAACGTTGCATTTATTCTTAAAAGGCAATCTATAGTTACATCGAGAGTTGACATATTAGCCTAACATTTTATAACAACCAAATGATTTAATCTGCCATTTGCATAACAATAGTCTTTAATGAACTTCAATGACTCGAATGCAACGTCCTTGTATCATAGCTTAAATGGTCCCAAACAATATCCTTAATATGAGCTAATGCACAGCGGAAGACTTAATTCGTACCTGAGAATAACATGCTTTAAAACGTCAACATAAAGTTGGTGAGATATATAGATTTGTTGCTAGCAGCGTTATAACAATGGACCACAAGATTTCGTATATAAACATTTCAATAAAAATATTCTAAGTGGTTGAGCACTTGGTAACCATACTTAACATTTAATCACGTCGCATATTCCCTTTAATATGAAATCTTACTACAATGTACCAAGTGTAGTCACAAAAACGAAGTACTGTGCAACCGTTGAATACTGGTCGTCCAGTCCGGTTGGGGTTGTCAGGCCCGATAGATCTATCAACAGGATTCGCGTTTACAATACCGCTGTAAATATTAGTTACCAAGCTACAGGGAAGTATGCCAGTGGTACAACTCAACGTAGAATATATTTTTCAGTTACTTGTGTCCATAATGTAAATCATTTATAAAAACAGCGCA
Organism: Rutidosis leptorrhynchoides; assembly: GCF_046630445.1. Lineage (NCBI taxonomy): Eukaryota > Viridiplantae > Streptophyta > Magnoliopsida > Asterales > Asteraceae > Rutidosis > Rutidosis leptorrhynchoides. The sequence goes on from NC_092343.1 coordinate 235,309,023, forward strand.
TGTATTCTCAGCCCAAAAATATTTAGAGTTTAAAAGGGGATCTATATACTCACTGTTGTCTCGAAGATATATATATTTTGACTCGGTCTTCCGGTTGATATCACGAACCTATCCATATATAATATATCAATATATTTTCATTTTAAACAAACGTCTCGTATATATATTTATAATACTTTTAATACTTTGAATAATTCCTTAGTCCGTAGTTAGCGTTTCGATGTTAGTAATTCAATTTTAATGGTTCATTTTTAGATGTTTAATATACCCGCAATTGTAACGACCCGGATTTTTCCGCTATATATTTATAAGGTTAATATTAACATAATTAATGTTTCCAACATATTAAGCAATCAAACTCATTAAGACTTAGTTATTTGAAATGATTTTTATACAAATGTTTGGCCACCCAGTCTGTCTGACGATTCACGAACGTCATAATTTAAAATAATTATATAATGATGTATATATGGATATATATACTCTTATGATTTGTTAAAATGATATTTAAGTATCTCATTATATATAATAACAATTGGTTATATACATAAAATGAGACTACTAACTTAAAGACTTCAAGACTATATACATATATATAACGATTAACGTTGTAATAACTTCTAAATTAAAATGTATATATATGTATTGTATTAATATGAATTAATACACTTTTAAAGGACTTAAGTACATATATACTAACATACTTATACTCAACAAAGATAGCTATACTCATAATCTCATTCAATTCCATCAAAAATTCTATTCGTATTCATTCGGTATTTACACCCGTATCATACCCAGCTTCCATACTTAAAAACTATGAGTATATACCAATAGGAAATACCAATTATTATCTCCTTAGCAGCCCTATGAGTCACAAGACAATGTGGAGCCATGAAGTGACAACTAGTATTAACCATTTAGCTAAAATTCAACATAAGGATCCTATTCACTTACCTTAACCTCAAGTAACCTTCACTACTTATACATCCATTCCATTTTCATTTCCACTTCACATTTTTCTAACTAAAAACACACATAAACACTCTCTCAAGAACACAAAACAATTCAGCAAGTTTTAGAATCAAAAACTAAGTTAGAATCATCATAAGAAAAACCAACCAAAAACACTTCATGAAGATCATCCATTTCAAGTCTATACTTTCAATCTTTTGAACCCATTTCAAAAACTCTTTGAAGATCAAGAACATCACTTCTATCTCAGCAACTTTGTTCATTTGATTTGAGGTAGTCACCTTATTCATAATCTTATTCGATTCATATTCATAAAGCTATCTTATTTTGAGTATATAACTAATAACAACAAGAACATAGTTTAGATCATTTCTAAACTTGTTCGCAAACAAACTTAATCCTTCTAACTTGACTTTTAAAATACTTCAACACATGTATTATGACAGTATGTCAAGCTAACATAAGGATATAAAACTTGTAAACACAAAGAACACCTTAAAACTGAACATACGCCGTCATAGATCATCGGGGGCTGTTTTGGGTTTAATTTTAAAAACCTATCTTAAACTTTGAATTAAAAGAATTCCTTTGGTGAAAAATCTTATTTTATATGGATATGAAATATATCCAAAATCCATGGTTAAACTCTAATTGGAAGTATGTTTTCCAAAAGAGTCATCAAGATGTCGTTCTTACGACGGATATGACTATCTTCTTGTATTTGTCACCTAAACTGTATTTTCGACTATAAACATATTGTTTTTCTGTTTAGATTAGTAAATAACTTTTTGATACAAAACTATGGCAAGTCGAATCACTCAAAACGGATTTGTAACGAATAAATTATGGGTAAAATAAAATTGGATATTTTTGCTTGTTTTTAGCCACGGTTTTGATTAATAAAAATGGATGCTAACCTTATCCTAGCTAACTTACCTTGTATCCTACATGTATTTATACATGTCTTGTTCCCGAGCTTATGGAAATACAATTTATAATAGTCGTGATTAAGTTCTACGACAATATATTATAGTCTTAATAAAGATCGTAAGGCACCATATATATATATGACTTGATCACCGTGGATCCGTATACAGCGTTTTGACATATCATTTTGACTTCTTCTATATATATTATTTGGAACGAACTATAAGACACCATTGGCAGTAATTGCGAGTTAGCTGTGGGTCGAAGTGGATTCCAATATAATATATATACTTTGAGTTGTGATCGAGCCTGAGACATGTATACAATGGGTCGCGGATTGCTTCAGACAATATACATATTATGTGTCTTACTATATTAAGACAATATATTATAGTGTTAGTGAATTCTAACACAATATACGCATTTATATTTATATATATATTTATACTGTTGGACTATCGGACTATTGGACTATCGGACTGTTGGACTACTAACAAAGGACAATTAAAATTATCACAAGTATCATAAGTATGGAATATTAATTATATATATATCTTGACACAAGAATATTATTATTAGGTTCGTGAATTTGTCAAAGGCCAAGTCTTATTACCATCTTTTCGGAAATCATCACAAGTGAGTTATAGTCCCATTTTTACTATCTAAATTATTTTGGGATGAGAATACATGCAAATTTATAAATGTTTTACAAAATAAGCACAAGTTCATGAAACTACATTCTACGATTGTTTTGTTATACCGGATATCTGTACTTATTATTATTATGCTTGGTAATCTAATAATTAGTGAAAAACACTAATTGACGCGAATCCTAAAGGTAGATCTACGGGCACCAACCACCCCCATTTTCGAATAGTGGAAATGCTTTAGTACTTCGAAGGGTCCTTGTCATACATTTGAATAGTGGAATGTATGATGCCAGATATCTTAAGCGCTCTATGTTAAGGTCGGTTACCAGGCGACTCATCGTATGAATGATTTTTGCAGTTGTAATGATCCTGCGCATTTAATTAAATGAAATCTTGTGGCTTATTAAATGTTATGATTGTTATATAGAAACTAAACCTATAACTCACCAACAATTTTGTTGACTTTTTAAGCATGTTTATTCTCAGGTGATTATTAGAAAGCTTCCGCTGTTGCATGTTTACTCAACGTCAAGATTTGGAGTCATCATGCTTTTCTAAATAAATAAACTTGCATTCGGAAACTGTATTTGTAATATATTGTTGGCAAGTATGTAATGGTGTGTGTAAAATACATGTATTTTGAGGTGATTGTCTTTGATCGACAATCAAAACTTATGTTTATAAACCTTTATTCAATAATAAAGGTTATGGTTATTTTAAAATGGATGCAAGCTTTGAAAACGTCTCATATAGAGGTCAAAACCTCGCAAGGAAATCAATTAATATGAAACGTTTATAATTAATATGAACGGGGCATTTCAGTTGGTATCCGAGCGTTGGTCTTAGAGAATCAGAAAATTTTTCATTAGTGTGTCTAAAAAATTTTGATGCATTAGTGAGTCTGGACTTCGACCGTAATTGTTTTAAAAATGATTGCTTAATATAATTGTTGGAAACATAAGATTATTAACATATAAATATTATAGGATATATCTTTCTCTTAACGTGCCTGCTATTATGTGATAGATGACTTCATCCGATCATATAAGCATCTCTAGTGACTCAGATTTCATTTACTTATCAAGTGATTCGGAGACTGAGTCAAAGCATACGACTTATGAACCAACGAAAAAGTTAACTGTTGGTATTACCATTAAAGTGGAAAATTGTTGGGAAAATTGGGAAGATTCACAATTTCCCGAAGAGGATCCGGAAGAAGATCCAGAGGAGGAACCCGAAGAAGAGACTCCTGAAAAAGTTGTGGAAATTACCGAACCACAACGTGATTTGGGAAAATCTTTGGCTGTTATACCCGATCCCAAACTAGATGAACCTATTATGACCCAAAATGTTTGTGACCATCCACATGAACCATCTAAGAAACCAGGTTATAAAATGACCGCTCGTATAACGACTGGTGGTTTTGTTCCCAAACAATTAACCGAAAGAACCAATTTGGAGGAATTGGAAAAAGAACTATCCAAACGAAAAATCCAAACGTTTGGCCGAGAAAGAAGCAACGTCAACATCTAAGAAATCTCGCCGCTCTTGAACCATCGGCAGCCACCCTATATTCCATGCATTGTATAATATGTATTATATTATGTGTTTAAGTTTGTAAGAAAATCCGCAATGTATTTTTCCTTATGATTGTATAATAATAAGAATAAGCATGGAAGGTTTATTATTATTATTACAATCTATAATTACGTAGTAACGTAATAACTTACCATAGTTTTTCATATTAGAATTTTAGTAGTTAAATTGTGTGTTAGCTGCCAAGTATGAACATTATTACAGTTATAAAACGCTAATATGAAGAAAAGGCTTTTATAATAATAAGTTCATATTAAGCTATAAAAATACCTTTTGACTACTTCTAAAAATTCTATGTGATTAACTCATACCGCTATTTTTGAAGGAAATGGCTCCTCCTGTTACTAGACAACAACAAATGAACACAGAAGAACTTCAAGCTTTCGTTGCAAATATGGCTGCAGTGATGAACGCAATGAATAACAATAACCACTCGAGTTCCAGCAGTGGAGGAAACAATGGCAATCGGGTAGGATGTTCCTACAAAGCTTTTATGGCCTGCAAACCCAATGAGTTTGAAGGAACCGAAGGACCCGTTGGACTAAAGCGGTGGACAGAGAAGGTTGAAGCTGTGTTCGCAATTAGCAACTGTGCAGAAGAGGATAAAGTTAAGTATGCCACACATACTTTCAGGGGTACTGCTTTGACATGGTGGAATACCTACATGGATTACGTAGGACGGAATACCGCCTACGCACTTCCATGGTCCGCTTTCAAGCACATGATGAAGGAAGAGTACCGTCCCAGAACTGAAATCAACAAGCTTAAGGAAGAGCTTAAAGCACTGACAACCCAAGGATTAGACGTCATTACCTATGAGCGACGTTTCAACGAACTGGTTTTAATGTGTCCTGGAGTATTTGAGGATGAAGAGGCAAAAATTGAAGCGTTCATAAAAGGGTTGCCGGAACGAATCCAAGAGCATGTAGGTGCTAACGACCCTGCAACAATGCAGAAAGCGAGCCGTATAGCCCATAAATTGATAGGCCAAATTACAGGAAGGATAAAGAAAGATGCGGCCGAGGAGGCCATAGTGAAACAGGGAAAGAAAAAAATGGGAGGAAAGCGGTGACCAGGGTCACCAGTACAACAACAGTCAAAACAACAACTACAGCAACAATCGCAACCACCCCAACAACAACAAAAATCGCAACAACAACCACAACAATAACCGCAACAACCATCCGAATAATAACTACAACAACAACAACCCCAATCCAAACAATAACAACAACAAACGCCTCAACAACAATAACCCTAACAACAACAACAATAACAACGACAACAAAAAGCAAAAGACTATATGCCCAAGGTGTGATAAGTTTCATCCGGAATGGTTTTGTAAAGAATTATGTACCAAGTGCAATAGGCATGGTCATATTGCGGCAAAATGTGAAGTCTACGGACCAAATAGAAACGGAGGAGCAAATAATGCCGGAACAAATAATAACGGCGTTGTTTGCTATGGATGTGGACAACCGGGCCATACCATAAACCGGTGCAGGAACGAAAATAGGCAAGGCCGTGGGAGAGCCTTCAACATTAATGGGAAAGAAGCACAGGAAGACCCGGAGCTTGTTACGGGTACGTTTCTTATCAACAATACATCTGCTTATGTTTTATTTGATTCGGGTGCCGATAGAAGTTATATGAGTAGAGAATTTTGTGCCAAATTAAATTGCCCGTTAACGCCTTTGGATAAAAAGTGTATAGTCGAAGTAGCAAATGGTAAACTAATTAGGGTTGATAAAATTTGCCGAAATCGAAAAATTAGCTTAGTTAGTGAAACGTTTACAATTGATTTAATACCGGTGGAGTTGGGAAGCTTCGACGTGATTATTGGAATGGACTGGATGTCCAAGGTAAAAGCAGAAGTTGTTTGTCATGAGAAGGCGATTCGGATTCCGAGAAAAGATGGATTACCCTTAATGGTGTATGGAGAAAAGGGTAATGCCAAATTAAATCTTATTAGTAGTTTGAAGGCACGCAAACTAATAAGAAAAGGTTGCTATGCCGTACTAGCACACGTTGAGAAGGTTGAAAAAGAAGAAAAGAAAATCGACGACGTTCCCATTGCAAGAGAATTTCCTGAGGTATTTCCGGACGAATTACCAGGACTACCTCCACATCGATCCGTTGAATTCCAAATAGATCTTGTACCAGGAGCCGCACCAATAGCTCGTGCTCCATATAGACTTGCGCCCACCGAAATGAAAGAATTACAAAGTCAGCTACAAGAATTATTAGAACGTGGTTTTATCCGACCGAGTACGTCACCATGGGGAGCTCCAATTTTGTTCGTTAAAAAGAAAGATGGGTCTTTTCGCATGTGTATCGATTACCGTGAGTTGAAAAAGTCACCATTAAAAACCGATACCCTTTACCTCGAATCGATGACCTATTCGACCAACTCCAAGGTTCGAGCGTATACTCCAAAATCGACCTAAGGTCAGGTTATCATCAACTAAGGGTTAAAGAAGCTGATATACCGAAAACAGCCTTCAGAACTCGTTATGGCCACTACGAATTCATGGTTATGCCATTCGGTTTAACCAATGCACCCGCAGTTTTCATGGACCTCATGCACCGAGTATGTAGCCCATATTTAGATAAGTTTGTTATTGTCTTTATTGATGACATCCTTATCTATTCGAAGAATAACCAAGAACACGAACAACACTTGAGACTTGTGTTAGAGTTGTTAAGAAAAGAACAACTTTATGCTAAGTTCTCTAAATGTGCTTTTTGGTTAAATGAAGTACAATTTCTTGGCCACGTAGTTAGTAGTAATGGAATCAAAGTTGATCCCGCTAAGATCGAAGCCATTAAAAATTGGGAAACCCCGAAAACCCCAACGCAAATACGTCAATTTTTGGGTTTAGCCGGTTACTATAGGAGATTTATTCAAGATTTCTCCCGAGTAGCCAAACCTTTAACTGCTTTGACACATAAGGGGAAGAAGTATGAATGGACTTCCGAACAAGAGAGTGCCTTTCTATTGTTGAAAGAGAAGTTGACTACAGCACCTATTTTATCTTTACCTGACGGAATGGAAGATTTTGTTATCTACTGCGATGCATCAAGAATGGGTTTTGGGTGTGTTCTTATGCAACGGAAGAAGGTGATTGCATATGCTTCTAGACAACTCAAAATTCATGAACAAAATTACACCACACATGATCTGGAATTGGGCGCCGTTGTTTTTGCATTAAAGATGTGGAGACATTATCTATATGGGGTTAAGTTCATCATATATACTGACCACAAAAGTCTCCAACATATTTTAAATCAAAAGCAACTAAACATGAGGCAGCGTAGATGGGTTGAGCTGCTAAATGATTATGATTGTGAAATCCGTTACCACCCAGGGAAAGCGAATGTGGTAGCCGATGCCTTGAGTCGAAAGGAAAGAGAACCTATTCGAGTAAAAGCTATGAATATGATTATTCGTACTAATCTTACTACTCGAATAAAAGAGGCACAACAGGAGGTTTTGAAGGAAGGAATTTTTGGAAGAGAAATACCCAAAGGATTAGAAAAACAGCTTAATATTCGGGAAGACGGAACCAGGTATTTAGCTGAAAGAATTTGGGTACCAAGGAATGGGGATTTGAGGAAAGTGGTACTAGATGAAGCACATAAAACCAGGTATTCAATACATCCCGGAGCGGGGAAAATGTACCAAGACCTCAAGAGAAACTTTTGGTGGCCAAGAATGAAGACTGATATAGCCATATATGTAGGAGCATGTTTGACTTGTTCTAAAGTCAAAGCTGAGCATCAGAAACCATCTGGTCTACTCCAACAACCTGAAATCCCAGAATGGAAATGGGAAAACATTACCATGGATTTCATTGCTAAGTTACCGAGAACCGCAGGTGGTTATGATATGATTTGGGTAATAGTCGATCGTCTTACTAAGTCAGCACACTTTCTGCCAATAAAAGAAGAGGATAGTATAGAGAAATTAGCACGATTATACCTGAAAGAAGTTGTTTCTAGACATGGTATACCAATCTCTATTATCTCTGATCGTGATAGCAGATTTACTTCTAGATTCTGGCAGGCATTACACGAAGCGTTAGGAACTCGTCTAGATCTAAGCACTGCCTATCATCCACAAACTGATGGGCAGAGTGAAAGGACGATTCAGACACTCGAAGACATGCTACGAGCATGTGTTATTGATTTTGGAAGCAGTTGGGATCGACATCTACCGTTAGCGGAGTTTTCCTACAATAACAGCTATCATTCTAGTATTGAGGCGGCACCATTCGAGGCACTTTATGGAAGGAAGTGCAGGTCCCCGATTTGTTGGAGTGATGTGGGGGAAAAACAGATTACGGGTCCGGAAATTATCCAGGAAACTACCGATAAGGTCATTCAGATTCAACAACGATTGAAAACAGCCCGGAGTCGACAAAAGAGCTACGCGGATGTTAGAAGGAAACCTTTAGAGTTTGAGGAGGGTGATATGGTTATGCTTAAGGTATCACCTTGGAAAGGTGTTATTCGTTTTGGAAAGCGAGGAAAATTGAGCCCAAGATACATTGGGCCATTCAAGATCGAAAAACGCATTGGGCCGGTGGCCTATCGACTTGAACTACCTCCACAATTAGAAAAGATTCACAACACCTTTCATGTTTCGAACCTGAAGAAATGCCTAGCTACCGAATATCTCATTATCCCTTTAGACGAAATTAAGATTGACGAGAAACTAAATTTCGTCGAAGAACCCGTCGAAATTATGGATCGTGAGGTCAAACGACTTAAACAAAGTAAGATTCCAATCGTTAAGGTTCGATGGAATGCTCGTAGAGGACCTGAATTCACTTGGGAACGAGAAGAACAAATGAAGTTGAAGTATCCACATTTGTTTCCCAATATCGCACATTAACTAGGTACTATTCTAAATTTCGGGACGAAATTTAATTTAACGGGTGTGTAATGTAACGACCCGGATTTTTCCGCTATATATTTATAAGGTTAATATTAACATAATTAATGTTTCCAACATATTAAGCAATCAAACTCATTAAGACTTAGTTATTTGAAATGATTTTTATACAAATGTTTGGCCACCCAGTCTGTCTGACGATTCACGAACGTCATAATTTAAAATAATTATATAATGATGTATATATGGATATATATACTCTTATGATTTGTTAAAATGATATTTAAGTATCTCATTATATATAATAACAATTGGTTATATACATAAAATGAGACTACTAACTTAAAGACTTCAAGACTATATACATATATATAACGATTAACGTTGTAATAACTTCTAAATTAAAATGTATATATATGTATTGTATTAATATGAATTAATACACTTTTAAAGGACTTAAGTACATATATACTAACATACTTATACTCAACAAAGATAGCTATACTCATAATCTCATTCAATTCCATCAAAAATTCTATTCGTATTCATTCGGTATTTACACCCGTATCATACCCAGCTTCCATACTTAAAAACTATGAGTATATACCAATAGGAAATACCAATTATTATCTCCTTAGCAGCCCTATGAGTCACAAGACAATGTGGAGCCATGAAGTGACAACTAGTATTAACCATTTAGCTAAAATTCAACATAAGGATCCTATTCACTTACCTTAACCTCAAGTAACCTTCACTACTTATACATCCATTCCATTTTCATTTCCACTTCACATTTTTCTAACTAAAAACACACATAAACACTCTCTCAAGAACACAAAACAATTCAGCAAGTTTTAGAATCAAAAACTAAGTTAGAATCATCATAAGAAAAACCAACCAAAAACACTTCATGAAGATCATCCATTTCAAGTCTATACTTTCAATCTTTTGAACCCATTTCAAAAACTCTTTGAAGATCAAGAACATCACTTCTATCTCAGCAACTTTGTTCATTTGATTTGAGGTAGTCACCTTATTCATAATCTTATTCGATTCATATTCATAAAGCTATCTTATTTTGAGTATATAACTAATAACAACAAGAACATAGTTTAGATCATTTCTAAACTTGTTCGCAAACAAACTTAATCCTTCTAACTTGACTTTTAAAATACTTCAACACATGTATTATGACAGTATGTCAAGCTAACATAAGGATATAAAACTTGTAAACACAAAGAACACCTTAAAACTGAACATACGCCGTCATAGATCATCGGGGGCTGTTTTGGGTTTAATTTTAAAAACCTATCTTAAACTTTGAATTAAAAGAATTCCTTTGGTGAAAAATCTTATTTTATATGGATATGAAATATATCCAAAATCCATGGTTAAACTCTAATTGGAAGTATGTTTTCCAAAAGAGTCATCAAGATGTCGTTCTTACGACGGATATGACTATCTTCTTGTATTTGTCACCTAAACTGTATTTTCGACTATAAACATATTGTTTTTCTGTTTAGATTAGTAAATAACTTTTTGATACAAAACTATGGCAAGTCGAATCACTCAAAACGGATTTGTAACGAATAAATTATGGGTAAAATAAAATTGGATATTTTTGCTTGTTTTTAGCCACGGTTTTGATTAATAAAAATGGATGCTAACCTTATCCTAGCTAACTTACCTTGTATCCTACATGTATTTATACATGTCTTGTTCCCGAGCTTATGGAAATACAATTTATAATAGTCGTGATTAAGTTCTACGACAATATATTATAGTCTTAATAAAGATCGTAAGGCACCATATATATATATGACTTGATCACCGTGGATCCGTATACAGCGTTTTGACATATCATTTTGACTTCTTCTATATATATTATTTGGAACGAACTATAAGACACCATTGGCAGTAATTGCGAGTTAGCTGTGGGTCGAAGTGGATTCCAATATAATATATATACTTTGAGTTGTGATCGAGCCTGAGACATGTATACAATGGGTCGCGGATTGCTTCAGACAATATACATATTATGTGTCTTACTATATTAAGACAATATATTATAGTGTTAGTGAATTCTAACACAATATACGCATTTATATTTATATATATATTTATACTGTTGGACTATCGGACTATTGGACTATCGGACTGTTGGACTACTAACAAAGGACAATTAAAATTATCACAAGTATCATAAGTATGGAATATTAATTATATATATATCTTGACACAAGAATATTATTATTAGGTTCGTGAATTTGTCAAAGGCCAAGTCTTATTACCATCTTTTCGGAAATCATCACAAGTGAGTTATAGTCCCATTTTTACTATCTAAATTATTTTGGGATGAGAATACATGCAAATTTATAAATGTTTTACAAAATAAGCACAAGTTCATGAAACTACATTCTACGATTGTTTTGTTATACCGGATATCTGTACTTATTATTATTATGCTTGGTAATCTAATAATTAGTGAAAAACACTAATTGACGCGAATCCTAAAGGTAGATCTACGGGCACCAACCACCCCCATTTTCGAATAGTGGAAATGCTTTAGTACTTCGAAGGGTCCTTGTCATACATTTGAATAGTGGAATGTATGATGCCAGATATCTTAAGCGCTCTATGTTAAGGTCGGTTACCAGGCGACTCATCGTATGAATGATTTTTGCAGTTGTAATGATCCTGCGCATTTAATTAAATGAAATCTTGTGGCTTATTAAATGTTATGATTGTTATATAGAAACTAAACCTATAACTCACCAACAATTTTGTTGACTTTTTAAGCATGTTTATTCTCAGGTGATTATTAGAAAGCTTCCGCTGTTGCATGTTTACTCAACGTCAAGATTTGGAGTCATCATGCTTTTCTAAATAAATAAACTTGCATTCGGAAACTGTATTTGTAATATATTGTTGGCAAGTATGTAATGGTGTGTGTAAAATACATGTATTTTGAGGTGATTGTCTTTGATCGACAATCAAAACTTATGTTTATAAACCTTTATTCAATAATAAAGGTTATGGTTATTTTAAAATGGATGCAAGCTTTGAAAACGTCTCATATAGAGGTCAAAACCTCGCAAGGAAATCAATTAATATGAAACGTTTATAATTAATATGAACGGGGCATTTCAGCAATAAAATAAATAAAACCCCCAACGAAATAAATAAAACTCCCATAAAACCCCATCGTATATGAATTGGTCGAGATTAATCTTGACCCACGGTACCGGTGTTGTCAAAATTACGTATTGCGTACATAAAGTACCGGTGTTGTCAAATGACGTATTGCGTACAAACATGGGATCTTATGATTAATCTTCTCGTGTTGCTTACGGGTGATCCTGAACCATATGAAATTGAATTATGAGTACATATATATAAAATATCATATTATCTTAGAAGTATGTGATTTTATGTAAATTTTTCCAATGAATCCCGAAGTTGAAAATGTCTAGGATAGCCAATTTTGTTTCGGTCATAGTTTCTTCGTTACAAGTCCGTTTTCGTTGATTCAAATTGCCATCTTCTTGGATCGAGTTCTTCTTTAAGACTATGAACTGTAAATACCTTGGTTTGTATTCAAAATCATACGGCATAGGTGCAAGTTTAGTGAAACATATGAAGTTAAACATTTTTGTTACAACAAAATCATTTTAATGACCATTTTTCTAAAAATACTTATACTTTGAAAAACCAAGTTTTACCTTGTTAAATTAGCATATATTTAAGTTATATTACAAGTCTTGAAGTATTTTAAAAGTTAAGTTAGAAGGATCTATTTAATTTGCAAACAAGTTTGAAAACATTCAAACTATGTTCTTGTTGTTAAACTTTTGTACCACAAAATAAGATAGCTATATATATATGAATCGAATAAGGTTATGAACATAGATTCTACCTCAAGTTCCTTGGACAAGGTTGCTGTAAAAGAGAAGTAAGAAGTTAGAATCAAAAGGGTGTTGGAAGTGGATGAAAGATTGGAAGTAAGTTGGTGTTCTTGGAAGGTTTTCTTGAAGTGTTTTTGTATGGTTTTCTTATGGTGTTTTAGTATGGTTTTTGAAGCTAGATCTTCATGGAATTTTGCTGGATTGTTGAAGGTGTTTAAGGCTTCAAAGTATGTGTGTGTTTTGGCTAAAAAGTTGAAGTAAAAATGAACCAAAATGATCATGTATAAATACTAAAAAAAAACATGTTACATTAAGTATATGGACAAAATTTTCAAGTAATCATTTTATGTATCTAGTCCTAATTGCTTCCAAATACAATTACCTAGCACTAAGGGTATGAATAATGGCTGGTTAGGTGGTGATTTGATGTGTATATACCAATAGTAAATACGTATAGGAGCTAGGTATGATACGAGTACAAATACTCTAAATATACGTATAGAAATTTTGTGAAAAATGGAATGAGGATTCAAATATAGCTATCTTTTGTGAATACACTTATATGGTTTTATGTATTTAAGTCTTTAAAAGTGATTAAATACATTACTTATACGATATATGTATAAACATTATAAGTCTTAAGTATTTATGTCAAATAACGTTACGTATAGTTATCGTTTTGAAAACTTAAGTTAGTAGTTTCAAAATATACTTATAACTTGTTGTTATTAATACAAAATGAGATATTAAAACATTCTTTAATCATGTTAAATATGTATATATACATATATATACACAAACGTATAATTATCATATATTGTATAGTTCGTGATATCATCGGTCAAACTAAACGGTCAAACGTTGTGTAAAACTCTTTTCGAAAATATAAGTCTCAACAATTTGGATTGCTTATCATGTTGGTAGGGTTTAATTTATGTAAATATTAATCTTATAAGTATAGAAAGATCGAAAAGGTGCGGGTCAACTTTACGGTTTTTGCTTATCGTGTCGGAACCATATAGAGATTAGAGTTTAAATTTGGTCGGAAATTTCCGGGTCGTTACAGTACCCATCCGTTAAAGAAATTTCGTCCTCGAAATTTGGTAGAGGTTGTCATAAATAACCATAGGAATGTTTTCATGACGAATATGAGGTAATAATGAAATTTTATCATTATTGAAGGATTTAGATAAAACGATTTGGTTATGTGAGACGCACGAGCGAAGCTATCACAAAAGAGTGAAATGAGTAAATATAGAATTGTTTTTAATCGATGACGTGGTTTAGAATTGATTTCCGGGATTTAAGGGATTTAGGGAAAATCTTACGTAATAAGATTTGGTTCTTCGTCGATCAGAATCTTCTTTGATTTAATGCGGTAATCTGTTTCGATTTCTCTGTCGGATATTTCACTATAAATCCACCCCTTCGTTTCCTTATTTTTCACAACTCGCATCTTCTACTCTTTCTCCTTAATTCCTACTTTAAGGTATCCTTTGAAATGCTTCATCCCGTTCTGATTTTTGTTATACTTCTAACTTTTATATCTTTCATTCTTCTCTTCCATCTACCGCCAGAAGAATCTATTCACTTTTATGATTTTCTTGGAGTTATAATGTTTCTAATTCTCCCGTGTCTTTACGTCGCCATACGTATTGATATACACGGTTTGTAGTTTCTGGGTGGTTGTTGGGTTTGATATCTTTCCTTATACTTCGATGCTCCTGCTTCTGTTTTCCATAATCATTGTCATCCATAGTTAATATTCTCTCCTATTTGCTGTGATCTATACCCCAATTTCTATTTTGGGACTTTGTCCCTTCGTTTCTTCTTCCCGTCCTTGAGTCAAGCGATCAATAGTTCGGAATTCGTAGGTATAAAATTTGGAATGAACCTAGCTTTTGGTTTTAGAATGAAATTGTAATGGCACGATCTTGATTCGTTAAATTACTCGAATATTCCGGAAAAATAGAACTATCAAGGTGATACGTTCTAATATGTTTGGAGACTTGATAGAATGTAAGAGCCGTGTAACATGGCACATGATGACGGTACTGTGAATCATCACATTCCATTAGAAACTTAACATGACTTACTGTAATATAATGAAGTTGATCAAGTTTCATTATATTATACTAATTCATGTATCAGTTCCCAACACTACTTCAAAACATTCCTATTTTAAACTTGAAGGTTTTAGAACTTAGAAACTAACACAGTTTCTTTTATGTTGTAACGCAGATATTACAGAGAGATAAATATTCTCAGATAAGAATAGTTGTGAAAATATCTCCAGAAATATGGAGAATATGCATAACGGAAGATATGAAGATATCTTATAATATCTAAGATAAGATGATGATGAAGAATATCATCGGGAAAGGTTTAGGATAAGGGGTAGGGTTTTTACTAATGGTTTCAGCAGGCACTGAATCGTTTGAATCCTTTGAAAGCAGATTCAGTTCTTGTGATTTATCTACATCCTCCTTCATACTTTGCTCAATCCGTTTTCCAGTTCCAACTCTCCTCTTTTTCTAAGCTTTACCAACACAATGTACTTCATCATTAAACTTTTGACTGTTAAAGTCGTTTACAGTTTTTGCTGCTTCTTTAACATTTCAAGAACTACTTCATAGTCCAGGATGTTTTTTTTTTCAGAACTTCACATTCGAAATATGTAATTCTTAGGGGTAGTCGTTCTTGGTATAACTGGGAGAATTTCTACGAGATTTTCAAAATACTGATTGCGGATTTTGCCAAAGAGATAACGAGTTGCTGGTACGTCTGCTGATGATGTTGTGAAAAAGGTTCTCCGGTAACAACGGCGAAAGGACAAAGTATAAATATCGAGATTATAATAGGAGTAGTCTCACTGAGAAGTCAAAGTGGAGCTGTGACAAACTTAGCTTCTTGAAAAGGAATTGTAGGGTTGTTCTTGCTAATAAATGGCAAAGGATTCAATACGTTATGTGTTAAATTATGAATTTGGGTTCGAGAGTTCTTCAGGTGTATAACTGTATGTATAAATCTTCATTCCGTAGGCGAGGTGCGGCGGGTTCAACTTCTCGGTCGAGGTGTTTTCAGGAATCATGAAAAGATTTAAATGAGGATTATAATTGTCGAAGTACAAATGAGGTTTAGGATGAAATCAAGTGGCAAACTTGAAGAATTGTTTAGTTTCATATGTTATAATCAACATTTTATTTCATTTTAATTGTCCAATGTTTCTTCTTTATGCCACTTGTTGGATTTGGATAGGTAAAAAAAAAAAAATTTTCAAATATGAAATTTAAATGAAAATGGTTATTCTGGGGTGAACGGATACGTATATCGATGGTTGTAAGTAGAATAACAAATGACCGTTGAATCAGATTCAAGAATGTACAATATAACTTATTAATGTGAATTCTAAATATTCCTCGGGTACTACCCACCCGTTAAAATATTTTCATCATTATTAGTTTGTACGAAGGAATTTTTAATTACTATCTTTATGAAAATATACTTGCATATATATTTTCTTCAGAGATAATCATAGATTTAATGAGTCAATAAGATATTAAACTCATTTGATTTATCGTTAATTCTAGATTACATAATCTCTAAGACTTTAGAAATTACATAATCGTCATACGATACGTAAAGCGAAGATAATCGATGTAGAACGATATATAGAACGAAGATCATATTCGAAGTACAGATATTGAGTCGTGTGATGTTGATATTCGAGATACAGATTGTGATGTTGAGATTTAAGGCGCGGTTGTGATTGGGGTGAATAAGGTACTGTCGGCGTTGACGATGGTAGTACGGATTATGCTGCTGGTGCTGCTGTTGGTGTTTGTATCCTTCGCACCATATTCTCCAAAACCACTACCCGAGCACGGAGTTCGTTGACTTCTTCTATTATACCGGGATGATTGACGGTTGGAACGAGCGAATGAACAAGATTCGAAATATGAGATAGTATGTAATCATGACGAGATACTCTAGAAATGAGCGAGAAAATGGTGTTTCGAATAGATTCGCCGGTAAGTGCTTCAGGTTCATCGTTAAGAGGACAATTTGGTGGATGGAATGGATCACCTTCTTCTTGCCTCCAGAAATTTAGTATATTACGAACCCATCCCCAATTCATCCAGAATAGATGATGGGAAATTGGTTGATCCATTCTGGTAACGCTGTTCTCGGAGCTCGAATGGAAATCCATATCGGCGAAGCTATCGAAGTCGGAGGAATTTGAGCTGGATGAAGAATCCATCTTGTATGGTCGGAGAAATGAATTTTTGGTTTGGAATAGATTATAGGAGTTGGGTTTGGTACTCTTCAATACATAATTTACATATGTATATATATAATATCAAAATCCCATGAATTACGGAGAATCTTTGAAATACGTCAGGCAATGTCTATAGTAACAGATACGCTAAGATATGAATTTTGTCTATACACTATCGATGCACTAAATGCAGTAAGACGTGTCTAGACTTAAGAATGATAAGCAGGCAGTTCCCTAAGGATGATAAGCAGATGATTTCCGACTAGGATTGATAAGCAAAACTTTTGACAGGCAGACACGGTCAAAGTCCAGACTCACTTAATGTATCCTAACAACTACTAGTTAGACACACTAATGCAAGGCCTGGTTCGCTAAGACCAACGCTCTGATACCAACTGAAAGGATCCGAAACTAATCATCCGGACATCGTCCATATAGATTAAAAACGAATTACAATAGTTGATAACATCGCGAGGTACTTAACCTCTATATGATACATTTTACAAACGTTGCATTTATTCTTAAAAGGCAATCTATAGTTACATCGAGAGTTGACATATTAGCCTAACATTTTATGACAACCAAATGATTTAATCTGCCATTTGCATAACAATAGTCTTTAATGAACTTCAATGACTCGAATGCAACGTCCTTGTATCATAGCTTAAATGGTCCCAAACAATATCCTTAATATGAGCTAATGCACAGCGGAAGACTTAATTCGTACCTGAGAATAACATGCTTTAAAACGTCAACATAAAGTTGGTGAGATATATAGATTTGTTGCTAGCAGCGTTATAACAATGGACCACAAGATTTCGTATATAAACATTTCAATAAAAATATTCTAAGTGGTTGAGCACTTGGTAACCATACTTAACATTTAATCACGTCGCATATTCCCTTTAATATGAAATCTTACTACACTGTACCAAGTGTAGTCACAAAAACGAAGTACTGTGCAACCGTTGAATACTGGTCGTCCAGTCCGGTTGGGGTTGTCAGGCCCGATAGATCTATCAACAGGATTCGCGTTTACAATACCGCTGTAAATATTAGTTACCAAGCTACAGGGAAGTATGCCAGTGGTACAACTCAACGTAGAATATATTTTTCAGTTACTTGTGTCCATAATGTAAATCATTTATAAAAACAGCGCATGTATTCTCAGCCCAAAAATATTTAGAGTTTAAAAGGGGATCTATATACTCACTGTTGTCTCGAAGATATATATATTTTGACTCGGTCTTCCGGTTGATATCACGAACCTATCCATATATAATATATCAATATATTTTCATTTTAAACAAACGTCTCGTATATATATTTATAATACTTTTAATACTTTGAATAATTCCTTAGTCCGTAGTTAGCGTTTCGATGTTAGTAATTCAATTTTAATGGTTCATTTTTAGATGTTTAATATACCCGCAATAAAATAAATAAAACCCCCAACGAAATAAATAAAACTCCCATAAAACCCCATCGTATATGAATTGGTCGAGATTAATCTTGACCCACGGTACCGGTGTTGTCAAAATTACGTATTGCGTACATAAAGTACCGGTGTTGTCAAATGACGTATTGCGTACAAACATGGGATCTTATGATTAATCTTCTCGTGTTGCTTACGGGTGATCCTGAACCATATGAAATTGAATTATGAGTACATATATATAAAATATCATGTTATCTTAGAAGTATGTGATTTTATGTAAATTTTTCCAATGAATCCCGAAGTTGAAAATGTCTAGGATAGCCAATTTTGTTTCGGTCATAGTTTCTTCGTTACAAGTCCGTTTTCGTTGATTCAAATTGCCATCTTCTTGGATCGAGTTCTTCTTTAAGACTATGAACTGTAAATACCTTGGTTTGTATTCAAAATCATACGTCATAGGTGCAAGTTTAGTGAAACATATGAAGTTAAACATTTTTGTTACAACAAAATCATTTTAATGACCATTTTTCTAAAAATACTTATACTTTGAAAAACCAAGTTTTACCTTGTTAAATTAGCATATATTTAAGTTATATTACAAGTCTTGAAGTATTTTAAAAGTTAAGTTAGAAGGATCTATTTAATTTGCAAACAAGTTTGAAAACATTCAAACTATGTTCTTGTTGTTAAACTTTTGTACCACAAAATAAGATAGCTATATATATATGAATCGAATAAGGTTATGAACATAGATTCTACCTCAAGTTCCTTGGACAAGGTTGCTGTAAAAGAGAAGTAAGAAGCTAGAATCAAAAGGGTGTTGGAAGTGGATGAAAGATTGGAAGTAAGTTGGTGTTCTTGGAAGGTTTTCTTGAAGTGTTTTTGTATGGTTTTCTTATGGTGTTTTAGTATGGTTTTTGAAGCTAGATTTTCATGGAATTTTACTGGATTGTTGAAGGTGTTTAAGGCTTCAAAGTATGTGTGTGTTTTGGCTAAAAAGTTGAAGTAAAAATGAACCAAAATGATCATGTATAAATACTAAAAAAAAACATGTTACATTAAGTATATGGACAAAATTTTCAAGTAATCATTTTATGTATCTAGTCCTAATTGCTTCCAAATACAATTACCTAGCACTAAGGGTATGAATAATGGCTGGTTAGGTGGTGATTTGATGTGTATATACCAATAGTAAATACGTATAGGAGCTAGGTATGATACGAGTACAAATACTCTAAATATACGTATAGAAATTTTGTGAAAAATGGAATGAGGATTCAAATATAGCTATCTTTTGTGAATACACTTATATGGTTTTATGTATTTAAGTCTTTAAAAGTGATTAAATACATTACTTATACGATATATGTATAAACATTATAAGTCTTAAGTATTTATGTCAAATAACGTTACGTATAGTTATCGTTTTGAAAACTTAAGTTAGTAGTTTCAAAATATACTTATAACTTGTTGTTATTAATACAAAATGAGATATTAAAACATTCTTTAATCATGTTAAATATGTATATATACATATATATACACAAACGTATAATTATCATATATTGTATAGTTCGTGATATCATCGGTCAAACTAAACGGTCAAACGTTGTGTAAAACTCTTTTCGAAAATATAAGTCTCAACAATTTGGATTGCTTATCATGTTGGTAAGGTTTAATTTATGTAAATATTAATCTTATAAGTATAGAAAGATCGAAAAGGTGCGGGTCAACTTTACGGTTTTTGCTTATCGTGTCGGAACCATATAGAGATTAGAGTTTAAATTTGGTCGGAAATTTCCGGGTCGTTACAGATAATCTTCGACTTACAAACTTTACAAATAATGATAACAACACGATTTCGAGCATAAGTTACAATACAACTCCTCGGATATGCAGTTTTATTTTTGACACAAATATGAGTACGCAAGATCCTGCTTAGGTTCAACATGATGCAGCGGAAGCTTTAGAAATCACCTGAGAATATACATGTTTTAAAAGGTCAACATAAAGTTGGTGAGATATAGGTTAAATGCCGGCAGCAATATATATATATAGACCACAAGATTTCGTATGTAAACATTTCATAAAAATATTCTAAGTGGTTGAGCACTTGGTAACCATACTTAACATTCAAACGTCGCATATTCCCTTTAATACGAAATCTTACTACACCGTACCAAGTGTAGTCACAAAACGAAGTACTGTGCAACCGTTGAATACTGGTCGTCCAGTCCGGTTGGGGTTGTCAGGCCCGATAGATCTATCAACAGGATTCGCGTTTACAATACCGCTGTAAATATTAGTTACCAAGCTACAGGGAAGTATGCCAGTGGTACAACTCAACGTAGAATATATTTTTCAGTTACTTGTGTCCATAATGTAAAACATAAAATACATGTATTCTCATCCCGAAATATTTAGAGTTTAAAAGTGGGACTATATACTCACTTTCGCCTTGAAGATATATATAATTTGACTTGGTCTCCGGTTGATATCACGAACCTATCCATATATAATATATCAATACCTTTTCTTTTTAAACAAACGTTATATATATATATATATATACTTGTTATACTTTTAATACTTTGAATAATTCCTTAGTCCGTAGTTAGCATTTCGTTGTTAGTAATTCAATTTTAATGGTTCATTTTTAGATGTTTAATATACCCGCAATGAATAAACAACCCCCAACAAAAAAATAAAACCCCATCGTATATGTATTGGTCGAGATTAATCTTGACCCACGGTACCGGTGTTGTCAAATTACGTGTTGCGTACATAAAGTACCGGTGTTGTCAAATGACGTGTTGCGTACAAACATGAGATCTTATAATTAATCTTCTCGTGTTGTTTACGGGTGATCCTGAACCATATAAAATTGAATTATGAGTACATATATATAAAATATCATGTTATCTTAGAAATATGTGATTTATATAAATTTTTCCAATGAATCCCGAAGTTAAACAAGTCTAGGATATCCAATTTTGTTTCGGTCATAGTTTCTTCGTTACAAATCCGTTTTCGTTGATTCAAATTGCCATCTTCTTGGATCGAGTTCTTCTTTAAGACTATGAACTGAAAATACCTTGGTTTGTATTCAAAATCATACGGCATAGGTGAGATTTTAGTGAAACATATGAAGTTAAACATTTTCCTTTATGTAAACAACCTTAAATGATTATTTTTCTAAAAATACTTATACTTTGAATTAAATCATGAAATTTTTATGTGTTATCATATTCATAATAAAAATCATTTTTCCAGAACATAAACCTCCAATTCAAAGTTTAAGATGGTTTTTAATTATCCAACCCAAAACAGTCCCCGGTGGCACTCCGACGTCGTAAAAACAGTTTTTAAGGTATTCTTTGAAAAACCAAGTTTTACCTTGTTAAATTAGCATATACATAAGTTATATTACAGGTCTTGAAGTATTTTAAAAGTTAAGTTAGAAGGATCTACTTAGTTTGCAAACAAGTTTGAAAACTTTCAAACTTTGTTCTTGTTGTTAAACTTTTATACCACAAAATAAGATAGCTATATATATATATGAATCGAATAAGGTTATGAACATAGATTCTACCTCAAGTTCCTTGGACAAGGTTGCTGTAAAAGAGGAGTAAGAAGCTAGAATCAAAAGGGTGATGGAAGTGGATGAAAGATTGGAAGTAAGTTGGTGTTCTTGGAAGGTTTTCTTGAAGTGTTTTTGTATGGTTTTCTTATGATGTTTAACTAGTGTTTTTGAAGCTAGATCTTCTTGATAAGTTGCTGGAGTGTTATGGAGTTTAGAGTTCTTGAAAGAGTGTGTGTTTTTGCTAAGTTAATTGAAGTAAAAGTGAATCAAAATGAGGTTACATGAACCTCCTTAAAAAAACGTGGGAATGGGGAGACAAGAACAAAAGTTTTGTTGTATTTTTGTATAATAATTCATGCATGCATCCAAATTCCAATTACCTAGCTCTAAGGGCAGTAACAAGGGTTGGTTAGGTGGTGATTTGATGTGTATTTACTATTAGTAAATACGTATAGAAGCTAGGTATGATACGAGTACAAATACCCTAGGTATACGTATAGAAATTTTGTGAAAAATGGAATGAGGATTCAAATATAGCTATCTTTTGTGAATACACTTATATGGTTTTATGTATTTAAGTTCTTAAAAGTAATTAAATACATTACCTATACGATATATGTATAAACATTATAAGTCTTAAGTATTTATGTCAAATAACGTTACGTATTGTTATCGTTTTGAAAACTTAAGTTAGTAGTTTCAAAATATACTTATAACTTGTTGTTATTAATACAAAATAAGATATTAAAACATTCATTAATCACGTTAAATATGTATATATACATATATATACACAAACGTATAATTATCATATATTGTATAGTTCGTGATATCATCGGTCAAACTAGACGGTCAAACGTTGTGTAAAACTCTTTTCAGAAATATAAATCTCGACAACTTGGATTGCTTATCATGTTGGTAAGGTTTAATTTATGTAAATATTAATCTTATAAGTATAGAATGATCGAAAAAGTGCGGGTCGTTACACCTTATCACCCTCAACCTCAACCGCGTCGTAAACTTCAATATCATAATCTGTGCCTCGGATATCAACATCACACGCCTCAATATCACTATCTGTACTTCAAGTAGGATCTTCGTTCTACATATTGATCTACATTAATTATCTTCGTTTTACATATCGTTCTACCTCATTTATCTTCGTTCGACATGACGATTACGTAATATCTAATGTTTTAGAGATCATGTAATCTAGTAATATCGATAAATCAAATGAGTTTAATATCCTATTGACTCATTAGATTCATGATTACATCCGAAGAAAATATATATGCAAGTATATTTTCATAAAGATTGTAATTAAAAATTCTTTTGTACAAACTGTTAATTGTGAAAATATTTTAACGGGTAGGTAATACTCTAGAAATATTTATATCTCACATTAATATGTTACACTGTACATTTTTCAATTCCGATTCTCATGAATTGTATTCATTCGTATTATGTGATGAATTATCACATCAAACCACCGAAACTATCATTCATTACTTTTGAAATTTACAACATTTCATCGTCAACTGTTAGATCCATTGACGGTTACATCCTGCGATCAACGCTCAAAATTCTTGAAAACATCTCGGATTGATAATCAATGATTCAGATTCATTAACCTTGAGAATGTTGACGAAGCAGCAAAAGCTATTGATGGTCTTAATGGCCAAAAGCTTGATAATAAAGAATGGTATAAGCTCAGATTGGAACTGGAAAACGGATTGAGCAAACCATGAAGGAGACCAAGAACAAATACAAGAACTGAATCTGCTTTCAAAGAATCCAAACGATTCAGTGCCTGCTGAAACCGTTAGTAAGAACCCTACTCCTTATTCTAAACCTTTCCAGATGATATTCTTCATCATCATCTTATCTTAGATATTATAAGATATCTTCATATCTTCCGTTATACATATTCTCCATATTTCTGGAGATATTTTCACAACTATTCTTATCTGGGGATCATTTATCTCTCCGTAACATCTGCGTTACAACATAAAAGAAACTGTGTTAGTTTCTAAGTTCTAAAATCTTCAAATTTAAAATATGAATGTTCTGAAGTAGTGTTGGGAATTGATGCATGAATTAGTATAATATAATGAAACTTGATCAACTTCATTATATTACAGTAAGTCATGTTGAGTTTTTAATGGAATGTGATGATTCACAGTACCATCATCATATACCATGTTACACGGCTCTTACATTTTATCTAATCTCTAAACTTATCAAGAAAATATTCTCTTGATGATTCGGTCTTTCCCAGGATATTCTGGTAATTTGACAAATCAAAATCGTGCCATTACCAATTCTTTCTTAGAACACTAACTATATTCATTCCGAATTTCATACCTATGAATTTTGGACCATTACAAGAGATGCTTAGTTGGAAAGGAGGAAAAGAAAAAGAATGAAGCTCCGAAATAAAAAATTGTAGTAAAAATCGCAGCAAATAGGAAAGAGCATTAACTATGAATGACAATGATTATAGAAAACCGAAGCAAGGACATCGAAGTATAAGGGAAGATATAAAACCCAACAACCACCCAGAAACTACAAACCGTGTATATCAATACGAATTTCAACGTAAAGACACGGGAGAATTAGAAACATTATAATTCCAAGGAAATCATAAAAGTGAATAGATTCTTCTGGCAGCAGATGAAAGAGAAGAATGAAAGATATGAAAGTTAGAAGTATAATAAGAATCAGGATTGGATGGAGCATATTAAGGAAAGAGTAGAGAAAGAAAGAATAGAAGGTGTAAAGAATAAGGAATGAAGGGATGAATTTATAGAGAAATAACCGACAGAGAAATCGAAACAGATTGCCGCATTAAATCAAAGATGATCCTGATCGCCGAAAAACCAAATCTTATTACATAAGATTTTCTTTAAATCCCTTAAATCCCGAATATCAATCCTAACCACGTCATTAGTTCAAACAATTCCATATTACTCATTTCACTCTTTTGTGATAGCTTCGCTCGTATGCTTCACATGATCGAAACGTTTTATCAATATCTATTAATAATGATAAAACTCCATTATCACCTCATATTCGTCATGAAAACATTCTTATTGTTATCCATGACAACCCCTATCAAATTTCGGGGACGAAATTTCTTTAACGGGTAGGTACTGTAATGACCCGGAAATTTCCGACCAAATTTAAACCTTAATCTTTATATATTTCCGACACGATAAGCAAAATCTATAATGTTGAATCTTGAAAAGTTTGAAACTATATTCATATAATCAGTTAACCATTGACCATCCATTTGTCCGACGATTCACGAACATCATAACTTGTATTAATTATATACTTATGTAAATATACGAATATATATGGATTATATCTATCTTGAATATATGATAATTAAGTATCTCATTAAATATAATTAACAATGGATTATATACATTAAATGAGACTACTAACTTAAGGACTTCGAAACGATATATATATATATATATATATATATATATATATATATATATATATATATATATATATATATATATATATATATATATATATATATATATATATATATATATATATATATAAAGCTTAACGACGTTATAACTTCTAAGTTAAAATAAATATATATGTATTGTATTAAGATGTATTTACTATTGGAATATACTAGTAGGAAAACATCATTTTCAACCTTTTATCATGGAAAATGACATCTTTGTTATTATATATGATTCATGAAACATCTTTATATATTTTATACCCGTATTATACTCGTACTATACACAGCTTCTAGAAGTATTTACTATTGGTATATACCAATAAAAATCTTCAATTATTTGTGTAATATGTCATTCATGACATAATATATTTTAACTTATCTTAGATATTTTCACTAAAAACCAAATTTCTTATTTTAACTTTTAAGATTTACTTTTAATAAAATTACAAACTACTTTTTCTTATTTTAACTTTTAAGATTCTACTTTTAATAAAAATATAAACTACTTTTTCATATTTTAACTTTTAAGATTCTACTTTTAATAAAAATACAAACTACTTTTTCATATTTTAACTTTTAAGATTTTACTTTTACTAAAAATACAAACTACTTTTTCATATTTTAACTTTTAAGATTTTACTTTTAATAAAAATACAAACTACTTTTTCATATTTTAACTTTTAAGATTTTACTTTTAATAAAAATACAAACTACTTTTTCATATTTTAACTTTTAAGATTTTACTTTTAATAAAAATACAAACTACTTTTTCATATTTTAACTTTTAAGATTTTACTTTTAATAAAAATACAAACTACTTTTTCATATTTTAACTTTTAAGATTTTACTTTTAATAAAAATACAAACTACTTTTTCATATTTTAACTTTTAAGATTTTACTTTTAATAAAAATACAAACTACTTTTTCATATTTTAACTTTTAAGATTTTACTTTTAATAAAAATACAAACTACTTTTTCATATTTTAACTTTTAAGATTTACTTTTAATAAAAATACAAACTACTTTTTCATATTTTAACTTTTAAGATTTTACTTTTAATAAAAATACAAACTACTTTTTCATATTTTAACTTTTAAGATTTTACTTTTAATAAAAATACAAACTACTTTTTCATATTTTAACTTTTAAGATTTACTTTTAATAAAAATACAAACTACTTTTTCATATTTTAACTTTTAAGATTTTACTTTTAATAAAAATACAAACTACTTTTTCATATTTTAACTTTTAAGATTTACTTATTTTATTTTATTTTATTTTATTTTTACCTAACATTTTCAACTATAAATACCACATACATTTCTCATTTCAAACTTACACCTTAATCTCTCATTTCACTCTTAAAGAACTACTTCTAGTTGATATCCCGATCACTTATTTGCTTTACTTTCCTTTCTTGCGTGGAATACTTCAACTGCTATTTAAGGTGAACTTCATAGCCCCTCTTTTTCCTGTTTTCTTAACTGTTTTATAAACTTTGGGGTGAGACACATGCTAGTTTTTAAAAATGTTTTACACTTTAGACACAAGTACCAAACTGTTAAAATTATGCTAAAACCGAGTTTGTTCGGCTAAAGTCCCTACTGTGATATTTTTAAGTGTTCGGCACGCTAGGTTATTGGGGGTAGGCCTATCGGGAGTAACGTCCCCGATACATTTGACGTTCTCATTGTATTGCTTGATAATGAAATTTAAACCGACAAGTAGAACCAACTTGTCATGGGGCATACTTTGTTTAGTTTAAATATCACGAATTGGCATAACTATTTCTTTTGATCTTGCGAGATCAACTTTACAAACTAAATCTTGTGGTCTAAAAACAATAATAACTACTTTTGTTAAACCTATGAACTTCACTCAACCTTTTGGTTGACACTTTAGCATGTTTTGTCTCAGGTGCTGACTGATCAAGCTTTCTTACTTACTGCTTATATGATGCTACTTGGAAATAGGATCAAGAGATATTGCATTTATTACTACTGCATTTAAACATTTATTTTACTCCTTGATAACGACAATTCATTTTCCGCTGCACACTCAATAAAGTTCATTTTCTCATTTAGTATTGTTCTCACTATTATAATATGTTGGTATATTTTGATATTAAGTCACATTTCACCCAGGCCCTAACTGGGGGTGTGACAAAAATACCCGAACAAGTCTTCAATAATAATAGAATCAAAACATACCGATATCGTCTTCAAAAATCATTAAATCCATATCGTGTAGTCTTCAACAAAACAAGCGCACGGTTCAAGCCTTCAATCAAATATATTCTTCAAAATCAAACTCATGATCACCCAAAAGCTTCATTACCCCGAACCAATAGCACTACGTGCAGAACCAAGAAAAATTTGGCCTTAGGGAAAACAAGACCTTAAGAAAATGATATCGGGCAAAAAGTCACGTTTTTACCCCCTAAATCAGGCCCTAAAACAATAAAGATTAAAACTTTGTCGGCAAAATTATCGCTTTTTCGGTTGATTTTGTAGATTAAGTAATTACAAAGGCGATTCAAAAAGAATCAAGTAAAACGGAGCTAAAACGAAGAATCTAGAGCGAAAACGGTGAAAGACAAGAAATCAAGTTACGATCCAGTAAATCAGGCTGACCAAAGCTTCAGAAACGGGCTGCCATACGGCTTGCCATACGGCTTGCCGTATGGGTACGCCCTGCCATATACGAGCCACAAAGTGATTAACCAAACGACCTGCCATGGATGCGACTTGCCAAATACGGCCTGCCATACGGCTGGCCGTACGGCTTGCCAGCCGTATTTGGCAGAATTCCTAGCCTATTTAAAGGGCACTCTCCATTCATTTCAACACACACTCAACTTGCAATACAATTTATATTTTCAATCTTTTTAGGTAGTTTTTAGCAGTAGTTAGTTAGTTTTTATTTTCCGGAGGATATCCTGGCGAGTCCCTCGGATCCCGGGCAGATTAAGTTCGGCTTTTTCAGGCTTTTATCCGGTACACCTATCTTTTGTATTAAACATGTATTCTTACTCTTTATGTTTAATAAAGCGTTATGATATTGCCATGATAGCTTAATTTATCTGTATGTTGCCATGATAGAAGTTTGGGTTAGCGTAATTATGTTAATTTAGTACGGTTACTATTATACTGCGGAACTAGGAAGTCTGATAGATTTGTATGCTAGCATCTTAAGGATTGACCAACTTAGGTTGTGATCAGGACTTGTCCACCTATATGAAATTAGCTACTTCATAGGATTAAGACTCCTGGTTATACTGTATCTGAAGATTCTATGAACTCGGTATGGCCGGAGTTCCCGAGAGGCATCTAATGCACTTTTAGGACACGGAACCTAGGAATTGAGACATGAATGACCTAGTATGCCTATTGACTGTTCCAAAGAGACCTTTTAGGAGCTGTTAAGATCTAGTTAGTGCCTTTACTGTATGACCCAAGCCTATTGCATGTTCTTGTCTGATTGTTGCCCTAGGTCTTAGTCATATCAACCGTTTAGGTACTCATTGGGTTTCTATCTGCTTTACTACCAGTATGTTAACTGTAATGCTGTATAATGTTTGTTTTGTTGTGATCTCACTAGTATGATGAAATGGTAGTTAGTTATCAACCAAGGTTTTTGTAACGACCCGGAAATTTCCGACCAAATTTAAACTCTAATCTTTATATGTTTCCGACACGATAAGCAAAAACCCTAAAGTTGAGTCTAGAAAGTTTGAAATTGATATTCGGTTGATTAGTTACCCTCTTGACCAAGCCTGACGATTCACGAACATTTTGTGCGTATACGATATATACTTATTATTTGATAACGATAACAAAGTATTAGATATACAATATTAGGTTTCAAAATAAGATTATTATATTTATCGGCAAGTGTAAAAGATAATATGGTTTTATAAATATCTGAAACCATTTTGTCAAATTATTTAAGAGTTATTTTAATAAGATTAATCGTTTTAACGTTATTTTAAAAGTCGTAATTTTTTTCTAGAAACCTTTTGTTAAATGATAAATGTAACGGCCCGTGATTTTATAAAAACGAATATTTAATAAAATGTGTTCATTAAATACATATATGTATTTTACAAAACAATATTAAACGTTTTCAATTTAAACATATATTTTGATAAATAATTGAACTTTGATTTATACGAGTAAATGACCACAATATTCAAAAGGTTAAGTTATATTTTTAGTGGGATCGTTTTTATAATTAAAAACCCATTATTTTGATAAAGGTACGAGTCTCAAAATGTAAACTGTTAGTTTTATTCGCGTACGAAACTTTTATTTGGAAAACCGGAACCGGAACAATAGTTGATTGTTAATGTAAAAGAAATTTTTGTAAAAATTACATTTTTACTATAAATGTAAATATAATATAATAAATAATTAATTATTTAAATTAAATATATATATTAAATATAAATATACGCATGTCGGCAGCCAGTAAATGATTGGGGACAGCTGGAATCCAGGGGGGGCGCGAGTCGCGGTGCATCCCCTTGTTAATCGGCGCGAGTCGCGGAAATGGGGTCCACCTGGTGTCTTTAAAAGCCGAACTCTGATTTCTGTTTTCTCATTTTTTTTCAAACACAAATAAATATTACTCCGCAAGATTACTCCGTATTATTAACTACTTTATTTATTATTAATATTATTAAGATTATAATTATCATTATTACTAAATCCTAGGATTATTATTAGTTATGAGAACGATATCAAGTGTATCATTATTAATATTAGTGTTATTTGGAAACAATATTAGTAAAAATTCTATGACGGGGTTCTGCCTAAGTGATCCAAAACTGGTTTCACGAATGGGATAAGATTAAGGAGATTATGGGTCAAATCTATGAAAGTTATGGGTATGGATCGGGGGTTTTGCTCGTGAGGCAAACTAGTGTTTATCATCTCCGTTGTGTTTATATATCTTCCTGCAATATTGAATCTCAATATTGATACGTGAGCACTCTAAACTTAACTTTTATTTATTTTTAGTGTATCCCTGACTAGTGCTCGAGAATTTAGGATTGTGCATGTTCGTGTATTTATTTTGTCAAAATATAATTTAGGATAGAATCTGGATTAATTACTCTTGTGGCTAAGTAAAGGTATATGATATATATGTTTTTGGAAAGGTGGCGAAAAACTATAAACTTTTCATTTAGATGTCGAATGGATTCGACGGACGGATTTGAAGTTATAGTCAATTGAACTTTTGTACAAACCATTAAAAATGAATATTTTTATTTTTTACGTCGTCAAAATCGTTAGTATTGTTTGATTATTATTATTATTATCAAAATATTATTATGATTGTTATTATCTAAAAACATTTAAGATTTTAATCAAAAACTATTAAATTACCATTTTCGATCATTATTATTGTTAAAACTTTCAACTTATGAATTCTTATCATTATCAACATAAAAATTATTATTTTAATAAAAGTATATTTTTTTTTAAAATATTAATATTATTATGATTATCATTATTAAAATAAATAATATATTTTATCAAATTATTATATTTGATCAATAAAACTGTTAAATTATTATTATTAATATATTTATTAAAAATATTATTTTAATGAAATTATTTAGTAACTTATCATTTAGGTATATTTTTAAATAAAGTTTATTTAACAATAAATATTTTATATTATTTACTTAATGAATTTTGAGAAAATAATTAAAAATATAACATAACGATATTTAACTATATTTAATTAGGTATAAACTTTTGAAAAGCATTTTGAGTTAAAATCATGTTGAATTAAAAACATTTTTGATGCATATTAGTCTTGAGCATTAGGATTGAGGAACACTAAGACTTAACTTTATTTGTTAAATAGATATTAACCAATTTATAAATATATAATTAATTAGGTTCGTGAATCGAAGGCCAACCTTATAAGTTATCAATGGTGTTATATGTATTTTTACTACAAAATACATTAGGTGAGTATATAGTCCCACTTTTAAACTCTAAATATTTCGGGATGAGAATACATGTATTTTATGTTTTACGTTATGGACACAAGTAACTGAAAAATATATTCTACGTTGAGTTGTACCACTGGCATACTTCCCTGTAGCTTGGTAACTAATATTTACAGCGGTATTGTAAACGCGAATCCTGTTGATAGATCTATCGGGCCTGACAACCCCAACCGGACTGGACGACCAGTATTCAACGGTTGCACAGTACTTCGTTTCGTGACTACACTTGGTACAGTGTAGTAAGATTTCATATTAAAGGGAATATGCGACGTGATTAATTGTTAAGTATGGTTACCAAGTGCTCAACCACTTAGAATATTTTTATTAAAATGTTTACATATGAAATCTTGTGGTTCATTGTTATAACACTGCTAGCATCAAACCTATATATCTCACCAACTTTATGTTGACGTTTTAAAGCATGTTATTCTCAGGTACGAATTAAGTCTTCCGCTGTGCATTAGCTTATATAAAGGATACTAGTTGGGACCATTTAAGCCATGATACAAGAACGTTTCATTGAAGATCATTAAAGACATTTATTAAGTAAATGACAGAATAGGTCATTCGGATATCGAGAAATGTTAGACGAGCTTATTAATGTTTGATGTAAAGATAGATTGCCTTTTAAGAATAAATGCAACGTTTGTAAAATGTATCATATAGAGGTCAAGTACCTCGCGATGTTATCAACTGTTGTAATTCGTTTGTAATCAATATGGACACCGTCCGGATGATTAGTTTCGGATCCTTTCAGTTGGTATCAGAGCGTTGGTCTTAGCGAACCAGATTACCCATTAGTGTGTCTAACTGGTAGTTGTTAGGATACATTAGTGAGTCTGGACTTTGACCGTGTCGGCCTGTCAAAAGTTTTGCTTATCATTTCTAGTCGGAAATCATCTGCTTATCATCCTTGGGGAATTGCCTGCCTATCATTCTCTAGTCTAGACACGTCTTACTGCATTTAGTGCATCGATAGTGTATAGACGAAATTCATATCTTAGCGCATCCTAGATTTGCCTGACATATGCCGTAAATTCCTTTGAAGTCTAGGAAATCTTTGGCAATATATATAGATATTCTATATAGTTAGAATATCATACGACATCCGAAAATCATTTCACATCGAGGAACCTTTCTATCCACTAAATTATCCTTTTGGCGATAAACCTGAAACACTTACCGACGAACCTGTTCGAGAAACCATTTCTTTTTCCCTTTTTACGGATATCTCATCATAATTACATACCATCTCATATTCCGAATTTTATACATCCGCTCGCTTCAATCGCCAATCATTCCGGTGTACAAGCATAAATTAACAAACTTCGCGTTCGTGTGACAGCTATGAAAAATATGGTACGACGGTTACAAACACCAGCAGCAGCCACAACCGCGTCGTAAACCTCAACGTCATAAACTATACCTTGAGTATAGTCACCGTTCTACGTATCGTTCTATCTACTAAATTTTCGTTCGACATATCGTTCTATATCGATTACCTTCGCTTTACGTTTTACCTCATTTATCTTCGTTCGACATGGCAGTTATGTAATCTCTAATGTTTTAGAAATTATGTAATCCAGTATTAACGGTAAAACAAATGAGTTTAATATCTTATTGACTCATTAAATCCATAATTACATCTGAAGAAAATATATATGCGAGTATATTTTCATAAAGATCGTAATTAAAAATTCTCTCGTACAAACTGTTAATGATGAAAATATTTTAACGGGTGGGTAGTACCCGAGGAATATTTGGATTTCACCTTAATAAGTTACACTGTACATTCTTTGAATCTGATTCAACGGTCAATTGCTATCTTACTTACAATCACCGATATTCGTATCCGCTCACCTCAGAATAACCATTTCCATTTAAATTTCATATTTGGATTTTCACCTATCCGAATCCAACAAGTGGCATAACGAAGAAAACATTGGATATAATAAAATTTGTTAGAAACAAACGGATTAACTAACTGAAAATCTATTAAGGATTCCACGCTAACTGTTCCGGCTAACTGTTCCCAGCTAACTGATTAACATTTAATTTATCGCAATTTACATTCTCGCAATTTTAATTTCTGCACTGTACATACTGTCGGGACACATGTACAGCAATACGTCGGATTAATTCTGAGACAACACGTTGTATAATGGGTCATGATATATATTTATTTATTTTACGCATTTAAATAACGGGACACGTGTACAAGGTTTCGACTTATCATATTGACCCATCTATATATATATTTCGGAACAACCATAGACACTCTATATGTGAAGGTGGGAGTTGGCTATACAGGGTCGGAGTTGATTCCAAAATATATATATACTTTGAGTTGTGATCGACACCTAGACCGGTACACGGGTCACGATACGTATTATTTAATTCAAATATTATATATTAAAATATATATGAATCTATTGAACCATTGGACAATCAGACTATTGGACTGCTAACTTTGGACAATTAAAATGAGTTAAAATGCTGATTATAACATATGAAACTAAACAATTCTTCAAGTTTGCCACTTGATTCTATTCTTATCTTGACGATTACAATTCGCATTCACAATTTTTCATGATTCTTGAAAACACCTCGATCGAGAAGTTGAAACCGCTACACCTCGTCTACAGAAGAAAAGATTTACGCACCTGAAGAATTCTCGAACCCGAATTCATAATACCGTGTTGAATCCTTTGCCATTTATTAGCAAAAACAATCTTACACTTCCTTTTCAAGAAGCTAATTTTGTCACAGCTCCATTTCAACTTCTCAATGAGACTATTCCTACTATAACCTCGATAATTACACCTTGTCCTTTCGCCGTCATTACCAGAGAACCATTTATATCTCATAACATCATCAGCTGATGTACCAACAACTCGTTATCTTTTCGGTGAAATCCGCAATCAGTATTTTGAAAATCTCGTAGAAATTCTCCCAGTTATACCAAACACGTTTATCCCTAATAATTTCATACTTCGAATATGAAGTTTTTGAAAAACACCCTGAACTGTGAAGTAGTTCTTGGAATGCTGATGAAGCAGCAAAAATCATAAACGACGTTAACATTCAAAAGTTTGATGATAAAGAATAGTAAGGTGGTAAAGCTGAGAAAAAGAGAAGATTTGGAATTGGAAAACGGATTGAGCAAAGTATGAAGGAGGCTGTGAACAACCCATGAAAACAGAACCTGTCTTCAATGGATTCAAATGAATCAGTGCCTGCTGACACCGTTAGTAAGAACTCTACTCATTATGCTAAACTTTTCAAGATGATATTCTTCATCATCATCTTATCCTAAATGTTATAAGATATCCTCATATCTTTCGTTATATATATTCTCCATATTTCCGGAGATATTTTCACAACTATTCCTATCTGCAAACATGTACCTCTCCGTAATATCTGCGTTATAAAATAAAAGAAACTGTGTTAGTTTCTAAAATCTGAAACTTTCGAGTTTAAAATAGGAATGTTCTGAAGCAGTGTTGGAAACTGATGCATGAATTAGTATAATATAATGAAACTTGATCAACTTCATTATATTACAGTAATACATGTTAAATTTCTAATGAAGCATGATGATTCACAGTACCGTCATCATGTGCCATGTTACACGGCTCTTACATTCTATCAAGTCTTTAAACATATTAGAACGTATCACCTTGATAGTTCTATTTTTTTCGGAATATTCGAGTAATTTAACGAATCAAGATCGTGCCATTACAATTTCATTCTAAAACTAATAGCTAGGTTCATTCCAAATTTCCTACCTACGAATTTCGGATCATTGTTCGCTTGGCTCAAGGACGGGAAGAAGAAACGAAAGGACAAAACCTCAGAATAGAAATAGGAACATAAACCACAGCAAATAAGAGAGAGCATTAACTGTGGATGACAATGATTTTAAGGGACAGGAGTAGGAACATCGAAATATAAGGGAAGATATAAAACCTAACAACAACCCTGAAACTACAAACCGTGCATATCAATACGTATTGCAACGTAAAGGCACGGGAGAATTAAAAACATTATAATCCCAAGGAAAGGATAAAAGAGAATATATTCTTCTGGTGATAGATGAAAAAGAAGAATGAAAGATATGAAAGTTAGAAATATAACAAGGATTAGAATGGGATGGAGTATATTAGCGAATGTCTTAAAATAGGAATTAAAGAGAAAGAATAGAAGATGTGGGAAGTAAGAAAGGGAAGGAGGTAAATTTATAGTGAAATATCCGACAAAGAAATCGCAACAGATTTTCCGCATTAAATCAAAGGAGATCCTGTTTCCTAAATAGCCGAAGAATCAAATCTTATTACAAAAGATTTTCTTTAAATTTCGTAAATTCCGGAAATCAATTCTAGTCACGTCATCGGTTCAAACAATTTCATGTAACTCATTTCACTCTTTTGTGATAACTTCGCTCGTACGCTTCACATGATCGAAACGTTTTATTCATATCTTTCAATAATGATAAAATTTCATTATCACCTCATAATTGTTATGAAAACATTCCTATTGTTATTTATGACAACCTTACCAAATTTCGAGGACGAAATTTCTTTAACGGGTGGGTACTGTAACGACCCGGAAATTTCCGACCAAATTTAAACTCTAATCTTTATATGTTTCCGACACGATAAGTAAAAACCCTAAAGTTGAGTCTAGAAAGTTTGAAATTGATATTCGGTTGATTAGTTACCCTCTTGACCAAGCCTGACGATTCACGAACATTTTGTGCGTATACGATATATACTTATTATTTGATAACGATAACAAAGTATTAGATATACAATATTAGGTTTCAAAATAAGATTATTATATTTATCGGCAAGTGTAAAAGATAATATGGTTTTATAAATATCTGAAACCATTTTGTCAAATTATTTAAGAGTTATTTTAATAATATTAATCGTTTTAACGTTATTTTAAAAGTCGTAATTTTTTTCTAGAAACCTTTTGTTAAATGATAAATGTAACGGCCCGTAATTTTATAAAAACGAATATTTAATAAAATGTGTTCATTAAATACATATATGTATTTTACAAAACAATATTAAACGTTTTCAATTTAAACATATATTTTGATAAATAATTGAACTTTGATTTATACGAGTAAATGACCACAATATTCAAAAGGTTAAGTTATATTTTTAGTGGGATCGTTTTTATAATTAAAAACCCATTATTTTGATAAAGGTACGAGTCTCAAAATGTAAACTGTTAGTTTTATTCGCGTACGAAACTTTATTTGGAAAACCGGAACCGGAACAGTAGTTGATTGTCAATGTAAAAGAAATTTTTGTAAAAATTACATTTTTACTATAAATGTAAATATAATATAATAAATAATTAATTATTTAAATTAAATATATATATTAAATATAAATATACGCATGTCGGCAGCCAGTAAATGATTGGGGACAGCTGGAATCCGGGGGGGGGGGGGGCGCGAGTCGCGGTGCATCCCCTTGTTAATCGGCACGAGTCGCGGAAATGGGGTCCACCTGGTGTCTTTAAAAGCCGAACTCTGATTTCTGTTTTCTCATTTTTTTTCAAACACAAATAAATATTACTCCGCAAGATTACTCCGTATTATTAACTACTTTATTTATTATTAATATTATTAAGATTATAATTATCATTATTACTAAATCCTAGGATTATTATTAGTTATGAGAACGATATCAACTGTATCATTATTAATATTAGTGTTATTTGGAAACAATATTAGTAAAAATTCTATGACGGGGTTCTGCCTAAGTGATCCAAAACTGGTTTCACGAATGGGATAAGATTAAGGAGATTATGGGTCAAATCTATGAAAGTTATGGGTATGGATCGGGGGTTTTGCTCGTGAGGCAAACTAGTGTTTATCATCTCCGTTGTGTTTATATATCTTCCTGCAATATTGAATCTCAATATTGATACGTGAGCACTCTAAACTTAACTTTTATTTATTTTTAGTGTATCCCTGACTAGTGCTCGAGAATTTAGGATTGTGCATGTTCGTGTATTTATTTTGTCAAAATATAATTTAGGATAGAATCTGGATTAATTACTCTTGTGGCTAAGTAAAGGTATATGATATATATGTTTTTGGAAAGGTGGCGAAAAACTATAAACTTTTCATTTAGATGTCGAATGGATTCGACGGACGGATTTGAAGTTATAGTCAATTGAACTTTTGTACAAACCATTAAAAATGAATATTTTTATTTTTTACGTCGTCAAAATCGTTAGTATTGTTTGATTATTATTATTATTATCAAAATATTATTATGATTGTTATTATCTAAAAACATTTAAGATTTTAATCAAAAACTATTAAATTACCATTTTCGATCATTATTATTGTTAAAACTTTCAACTTATGAATTCTTATCATTATCAACATAAAAATTATTATTTTAATAAAAGTATATTTTTTTTAAAATATTAATATTATTATGATTATCATTATTAAAATAAATAATATATTTTATCAAATTATTATATTTGATCAATAAAACTGTTAAATTATTATTATTAATATATTTATTAAAAATATTATTTTAATGAAATTATTTAGTAACTTATCATTTTGGTATATTTTTAAATAAAGTTTATTTAACAATAAATATGTTATATTATTTACTTAATGAATTTTGAGAAAATAATTAAAAATATAACATAACGATATTTAACTATATTTAATTAGGTATAAACTTTTGAAAAGCATTTTGAGTTAAAATCATTTTGAATTAAAAACATTTTTGATGCATATTAGTCTTGAGCATTGGGATTGAGGAACACTAAGACTTAACTTTATTTGTTAAATAGATATTAACCAATTTATAAATATATAATTAATTAGGTTCGTGAATCGAAGGCCAACCTTATAAGTTATCAATGGTGTTATATGTATTTTTACTACAAAATACATTAGGTGAGTATATAGTCCCACTTTTAAACTCTAAATATTTCGGGATGAGAATACATGTATTTTATGTTTTACGTTATGGACACAAGTAACTGAAAAATATATTCTACGTTGAGTTGTACCACTGACATACTTCCCTGTAGCTTGGTAACTAATATTTACAGCGGTATTGTAAACGCGAATCCTGTTGATAGATCTATCGGGCCTGACAACCCCAACCGGACTGGACGACCAGTATTCAACGGTTGCACAGTACTTCGTTTCGTGACTACACTTGGTACAGTGTAGTAAGATTTCATATTAAAGGGAATATGCGACGTGATTAATTGTTAAGTATGGTTACCAAGTGCTCAACCACTTAGAATATTTTTATTAAAATGTTTACATATGAAATCTTGTGGTTCATTGTTATAACGCTGCTAGCATCAAACCTATATATCTCACCAACTTTATGTTGACGTTTTAAAGCATGTTATTCTCAGGTACGAATTAAGTCTTCCGCTGTGCATTAGCTTATATAAAGGATACTAGTTGGGACCATTTAAGCCATGATACAAGAACGTTGCATTCGAGTCATTGAAGATCATTAAAGACATTTATTAAGTAAATGACAGAATAGGTCATTCGGATATCGAGAAATGTTAGACGACCTTATTAATGTTTGATGTAAAGATAGATTGCCTTTTAAGAATAAATGCAACGTTTGTAAAATGTATCATATAGAGGTTAAGTACCTCGCGATGTTATCAACTGTTGTAATTCGTTTGTAATCAATATGGACACCGTCCGGATGATTAGTTTCGGATCCTTTCAGTTTTGCCAACTTAAACCGA
Organism: Rutidosis leptorrhynchoides; assembly: GCF_046630445.1. Classification (NCBI taxonomy): domain Eukaryota; kingdom Viridiplantae; phylum Streptophyta; class Magnoliopsida; order Asterales; family Asteraceae; genus Rutidosis; species Rutidosis leptorrhynchoides. Next base: position 235,348,563 of record NC_092343.1, read on the forward strand.
CGGACTCCTTCCGTTTGTGATCAGTGTTCAATCAACACGGCACGCTGTTATTCAGTTATCTAAACTGATAACGGGGGTTAGGATTAGAGCTCAAACCACTAACACACCTAGTACTCTACTTAGGATAACCTCCGAGGTATTGTTACGCTTCAGTTATACGACCAAGTGGCATACTTCTCACTGCTCGAAGAGAACTCCGAGAGTTCAGGGATAAGTAGGTCTGTGTAATTGGCTCATCTAACCAGATCAACATCAACCCAAGCATAGCCTTAACATAAGCATAATTACCTTCACCTAACCCAATACTGATATCTTGGTCAACATTTCCCTGATCTGCATACTCCAGATATCCTCTCACCTTATTTACTTTTCCGCATTTAGGACCTTTAGTTAAAAACCAACTACTATCTTCTATCCAGGTAATTTAAATAAAAGACAATTATCCACTTGATCTTCAATTCGTTAATCAGCATAAAAATTCGACACTAGGTTAACTTACACTTCTACACCTTAGAAAGTAAAGTAATTTAGGCCCCGCAAAATATAAAAAACAAAACGAATGTGTGCTGCCTTGATCAACCGAATCAGACATCCTGCGACCTAACGACACCGCGGAAATAAAACCGTCCGTTTCGGCCATATCACGGTAGTAACAAGTTTTCTGGCACCGCTGCCGGGGATCGAATATTTTGATTGAGAAAGATTTTAAGCAGACAAAGTGTTGTTTGGTGGTGTCTAAGAAAGACAATTATACACGGACTTGGTTATTGGATTTTCCGAACAGTCTCCAATTATATTGGAACCAAAAGGATCCTGCCTCTCCGGTTGTCGGCCTGGCCACCTCGATACGAGTAATCTGTGAGAAGTCCTATCAGTTAAGATATCCGATCTGGTTAGCGACCGAATTTCAAGAATAATTGTTTTTATTAAATTATCGATCCTTTTAGTAAATCAATATTTTCTAAAAGTTACTTTTAAGTATTTTTATAAAATCTAGAAAATCTAAAAAATGGAACAACAAGACACCCTTGCTTCTATGCATAAGTTATGCTTATAGGTAAGAGGAGGACCAATCACCTTAGGAACCGAAGGAATTCCTGAAATCAGTTCAGACATGATTAAACTAGTCAGTATGATCTGTAAATTTCAAGGATTACCGACTGACGATCCTAACTTTCATATAAACAAATTTATCAGTCTGGTTGACTCTTTTAAGAAGGACGCAAACGAGAAAAACATTTTAAAACTACATCTTTTTCAATATTCACTTTCTAAACACGCTTCAGCATGGTTTGATGCACTTAACCCGAATTCAATCCATACGTGGGAGGATCTAGCCACTAAATTTCTAAACAAATATTATCCACCCTCCCTGCAAACCTGTTTAAGGAATGACATCACTAACTTTTCCCAAAAAGAGAATGAGTCATTGTGTCTAGCATGGAATAGAGTAAAGATGATGCTTAAAAGATGTCCGAATCATTCGTTAAGTCGGGCAGACATAGTCTGTATGCTTTACAATGGTTTGACCAAGGATGATAAGTCTCTCCTAGACATGGCCTCGCAAGGCAATTTCATGTCTCGAACGGCAGATGAAGCATGAGATCTCTTGGACACGATAGCTGCACAACAGGAAAGGTGGAACAATGAAGCTGCTGAGAAGGATGACGTCTTCGCGCATACGGTAAAAATGTTGGAAACCAGGTTACAAGATCTCACCCTCACTCTTCAAAGTTTACAAATTCCTAAGAACTCCGATGCTACTAGAACCAATCTAAGGTATCCTTACCCTAGATGGGCACACAAACAGCACAATAGCTCGGATCATAATATAATATTTCCATTGCACAAACCTACTCTCCACTCTAAGGAAATTTTAGCTGAATTTATGAAAAAGCAATATATGATAAACCTTCAAGTCATAGAATTCCAGAACAAGTTCGACACTTTGATAAAGACTTTTGAAGAATTAATCACGAATTTTCAGCTTACGCTTAAAAGTTTAACCACTAAAATTGAGTTAGAGTGTAGTGAGTTTAATGCCCTCGTAATCACTCGAGGAGGAAAAGAAACAACTATTAATGTACCCATACACGATTTTTTCGATAAGGAACCTGTGCCAATTGACCCAGTCGTCAATCCACCGGAACCTATCTCTCCTAAGGCCCCGTAAATCATTCCGCGCGCCCGCATACCTTTCCCAGGTAGGCTTAGGAAGGAAAAACAAGAGGCACAATTTGCCAAGTATTGGGATATTATCAAGAATTTGCATTTGAATGTACGTCTAGTAGATGCTTTAGTAGAGATGCCAAACTGCGCTAAATTTTTCAAAGAACTGCTTTCAAACAAAGAGAGATTAAGAGAGATAGTTAGCTTGCCCTTAAGTGAAGAATGCTCATTAGTGTTACAGCATGGAATTCCCCCTAAGTTAGGAGATATAGGAAGATTTACGGTACCTTGCTACCTTCAAGATGTCCAGATTAGTAATGCGTTAGCAGACTTAGGAGCCAGTGTAAACCTAATGCCCTATTCATTATTCAAGAAGCTAGGATTAAATGACTTAAGACCAACCAGAATGACTATCCAACTCGCGGACAGATCAGTTAAGATTCCTAAGGGAATAGCCGAGGATGTCCTAGTTAGAATGGATAAGTTCGCGTTCCCCGTTGATTTCGTCATTATGGATATTGAGGAAGACACGAAGGTCCCACTCATTCTTGGCAGACCATTCCTAAATACTGCCAAGGCCATAATTGACGTTCACGAGAAATCATTGAAATTAAGGGTTGGAGGAGAAGAAATCACATTCAATGTTGATCGCCTCATGAACCATCCTAAGGAAGAGGATGTGAATCTCTCTGATTCTTTTCAAGAACTCGTTAACGAATACCTGGAAGAGACTATGGCTATTTGCAGTCAAGATCAAATTTCTAAGGATCTGTTCTTTACACCTCCTAAAGGAAATCTTGATAACCATTCCGCCATAGACCTTAGTCGACATATATCTCCCCTCTCTGAAAGTGACTTTATTGGCAACACTATTCAAATAGCACCGCTAGGACAAGGCATTCCTTTACCTCTACTAAGGAGAAGACCGAATGAAGGGTCAGATTTCATTCCGGTATATCAGGAACCCCAGTCAAGGGAAGACTGTGAGGAGTTTCCCGAACCTACCTTTGAAACAAAAGAAGAAGTTTCTGAAGAGGAAGCATTGAGAAGGACAATTTCCAGAAATGAAGAACAGATAGCATCAGTGACTGCTACTGAAGAATTAGAATTCCAGGAGAGATACGACTCGTTAGATCGTAAGGAGATAGCTAGAATGAAGCCATCTATCGAGGAGCCTCCGGAATTAGAATTGAAGAAGTTACCCGACAATCTGGAGTATGCGTTCTTAGAAGGAGAATCGCAACTGTGACGCCCCGTACTAAATCATCATGTACGGACCATCAACAACAGGATCATTACAAGGTTAAGTACTATATGCGTTTTCAAAAAGAGTTTGCATTCATTAATAAAGTGATGTCTAAACCAACATCATAAGTTTTACATCCCAAAAGCATGCTTCACTAAGTAGAAGCAAATAACAAGTGTATGTGACCCCAAATGGTCGTTACAATCATAGTTCAAAAGTAGTAATGTTTGAATGCAAGATAAAGTAGTTCATGCGAAGACAACTCTAAGCAGCGGGTGTCTACAGCACAACTAGTACACAACGGAAGCTAGCAACCTCAAGCACCTGAGAAATACATGCTTAAAAACGTCAACACAAAGGTTGGTGAGCTATAGTTCAAGTATAACAGTAATGTAAGTAGGCCACGAGATTTCAGTGCTACAAAGAGCGTTTCAAAACAGCAATCCAAATTCGTATGTTTAAGTATATGCTTAACCGTGGGCACTCGGTAACTAACTTAACGTTTAAATAATAATACCCCCTGAAAGTACACTTGGCGAGTGCGTATGTTTACGAAGTATTAAACACTCGTTGACTTCTAGCGCGACTAGCCCGAGTGGGGATGTCAAACCCTATGGATCCATATCTAAGATTCGCGTTCACCGGTTCATAAACCAATGATTAAACGTTAACGAGCTAAAGGGAATCTTTCTACCGTTATATAACCCACACATATATAAAGTTTAAGTACTCGTGCCTAGTATGTAAAACATAAAATCCGCATGTATTCTCAGTTCCCAAAATAAGTTAAAGTAAAAAGGGAATGCTATAACTCACAATGATATGTAGTAGCGGTTAAGTTGAGTCGGGAAAGGTGTGCAAGTAAATGGTCCGTAATCCTCAACCTAAGTCAAATAGTACTAAGTCAGTAAGTTGTCTAAAAAGGATCATATGTATGTAATTAAGGTCATAAGGGTCATCATCAAACAAAAGGTAATAAGTAAGGTTTGTTTATGAAAGTAGTTTAAAACAAAGGCTGACTTGGATCAGTCACCACGGCCTCTACACAAACCGAACAGAGGTGAGACCAGTGGCTATGGCTCCGTATATGAGTCGTTTAAGTGTGGTAAAATTTCCAGAAGCTAACTCGTCTTAGTTTGACCGTGGCGACGGTCGTAGTGCGAGTAGGTCAGAATTTTCAGCACAACGTTAAAATGACATAGTGACGGTCGGAGGGCCATAAATCCTAAACCATAACTCGGATGAAGACGAGTCTTAAACGAAAAATTATCTACTCGAAAAGTTCTATCTAAAAATCAAGGTTAGAACATCCCAGGTGTCACACCCCCAGTTAGGGCCTGGGTGAAATGTGACTTAATATCAAAATATACCAACATATTATAATAGTGAGAACAATACTAAATGAGAAAATGAACTTTATTGAGTGTGCAGCGGAAAATGAATTGTCGTTACCAAGGAGTAAAATAAATGTTTAAATGCAGTAGTAATAAATGCAATATCTCTTGATCCTATTTCCAAGTAGCATCATATAAGCAGTAAGTAAGAAAGCTTGATCAGTCAGCACCTGAGACAAAACATGCTAAAGTGTCAACCAAAAGGTTGAGTGAAGTTCATAGGTTTAACAAAAGTAGTTATTGTTGTTTTTAGACCACAAGATTTAGTTTGTAAAGTTGATCTCGCAAGATCAAAAGAAATAGTTATGCCAATTCGTGATATTTAAACTAAACGATAGTATGCCCCATGACAAGAAAGTTCTACTTGTCGGTTTAAATTTCATTATCAAGCAATACAATGAGAACGTCAAATGTATCGGGGACGTTACTCCCGATAGGCCTACCCCCAATAACCTAGCGTGCCGAACACTTAAAAATATCACAGTAGGGACTTTAGCCGAACAAACTCGGTTTTAGCATAATTTTAACAGTTTGGTACTTGTGTCTAAAATGTAAAAACATTTTTAAAAACTAGCATGTGTCTCACCCCAAAGTTTATAAAACAGTTAAGAAAACAGGAAAAAGAGGGGCTATGAAGTTCACCTTAAATAGCAGTTGAAGTATTCCACGCAAGAAAGGAAAGAAAAGCAAGTAAGTGATCGAGATATCAACTAGAAGTAGTTCTTTAAGAGAGAAATGAGAGATTAAGGTGTAAGTTTGAAATGAGAAATGTATGTGGTATTTATAGTTGAAAATGTTAGGTAAAAATAAAATAAGTAAATCTTAAAAGTTAAAATAAGAAAAAGTAGTTTGTATTTTTATTAAAAGTAAAATCTTAAAAGTTAAAATAAGAAAAAGTAGTTTGTATTTTTATTAAAAGTAAAATCTTAAAAGTTAAGATAAGAAAAAGTAGTTTGTATTTTTATTAAAAGTAAAATCTTAAAAGTTAAAATATGAAAAAGTAGTTGGTATTTTTATTAAAAGTAAAATCTTAAAAGTTAAAATATGAAAAAGTAGTTTGTATTTTTATTAAAAGTAGAATCTTAAAAGTTAAAATATGAAAAAGTAGTTTGTATTTTTATTAAAAGTAAAATCTTAAAAGTTAAAATATGAAAAAGTAGTTTGTATTTTTATTAAAAGTAAAATCTTAAAAGTTAAAATATGAAAAAGTAGTTTGTATTTTTATTAAAAGTAAAATCTTAAAAGTTAAAATATGAAAAAGTAGTTTGTATTTTTATTAAAAGTAAAATCTTAAAAGTTAAAATATGAAAAAGTAGTTTGTATTTTTATTAAAAGTTAAATCTTAAAAGTTAAAATATGAAAAAGTAGTTTGTATTTTTATTAAAAGTAAAATCTTAAAAGTTAAAATATGAAAAAGTAGTTTGTATTTTTATTAAAAGTAAAATCTTAAAAGTTAAAATATGAAAAAGTAGTTTGTATTTTTATTAAAAGTAAAATCTTAAAAGTTAAAATATGAAAAAGTAGTTTGTATTTTTATTAAAAGTAAAATCTTAAAAGTTAAAATATGAAAAAGTAGTTTGTATTTTTATTAAAAGTAAAATCTTAAAAGTTAAAATATGAAAAAGTAGTTTGTATTTTTATTAAAAGTAAAATCTTAAAAGTTAAAATATGAAAAAGTAGTTTGTATTTTTATTAAAAGTAAAATCTTAAAAGTTAAAATATGAAAAAGTAGTTTGTATTTTTATTAAAAGTAAAATCTTAAAAGTTAAAATATGAAAAAGTAGTTTGTATTTTTATTAAAAGTAAAATCTTAAAAGTTAAAATATGAAAAAGTAGTTTGTATTTTTATTAAAAGTAAAATCTTAAAAGTTAAAATATGAAAAAGTAGTTTGTATTTTTATTAAAAGTAGAATCTTAAAAGTTAAAATTAGAAAAAGTAGTTTGTATTTTTTTTTTAAAGTAAAATCTTTAAAGCTAAAATAAGAAAAAGTATTTTGTATTTTTATTAAAAGTAAATCTTAAAGGTAAAAGTGAAATCTTAAAAGTTAAAATAAGAAAAAGTAGTTTGTAATTTTATTAAAAGTAATTCTTAAAAGTTAAAAGTGAAATCTTAAAAGTTAAAATAAGAAAAAGTAGTTTGTAATTTTATTAAAAGTAAATCTTAAAAGTTAGAATAAGAAAAAGTAGTTTGTAATTTTATTAAAAGTAAATCTTAAAAGTTAAAATAAGAAATTTGGTTTTTAGTGAAAATATCTAAGATAAGTTAAAATATATTATGTCATGAATGACATATTACACAAATAATTGAAGATTTCTATTGGTATATACCAATAGTAAATACTTCTAGAAGCTGTGTATAGTACGAGTATAATACGGGTATAAAATATATAAAGATGTTTCATGAATCATATATAATAACAAAGATGTCATTTTCCATGATAAAAGGTTGAAAATGATGTTTTTCTACTAGTATATTCCAATAGTAAATACATCTTAATACAATACATATATATTTATTTTATCTTAGAAGTTATAACGTCGTTAAGCTTTATATATATATATATATATATATATATATATATATATATATATATATATATATATATATATATATATATATATCGTTTCGAAGTCCTTAAGTTAGTAGTCTCATTTAATGTAGATAATCCATTGTTAATATATTTAATGAGATACTTAATTATCATATATTCAAGATAGATATAATCCATATATATCCGTATATATACATAAGTATATAATTAATACAAGTTATGATGTTCGTGAATCGTCGGACAAATGGATGGTCAATGGTTAACTGATTATATGAATATAGTTTCAAACTTTTCAAGATTCAACATTATAGATTTTGCTTATCGTGTCGGAAACATATAAAGATTAAGGTTTAAATTTGGTTGGAAATTTCCGGGTCATTACAGTACCTACCCGTTAAAGAAATTTCGTCCCCGAAATTTGATAGAGGTTGTCATGGATAACAATAAGAATGTTTTCATGATGAATATGAGGTGATAATGGAGTTTTATCATTATTAATAGATATTGATAAAACGTTTCGATCATGTGAAGCATACGAGCGAAGCTATCACAAAAGTGTGAAATGAGTAATATGGAATTGTTTGAACTAATGACGTGGTTAGGATTGATATTCGGAATTTAAGGGATTTAAAGAAAATCTTATGTAATAAGATTTGGTTTTTCGACGATCAGGATCTTCTTTGATTTAATGCGGCAATCTGTTTCGATTTCTCTGTCGGTTATTTCTCTATAAATTCATCCCTTCATTCCTTATTCTTTACACCTTCTATTCTTTCTTTATCTTCTCTTTCCTTAATATGCTCCATCCAATCCTGATTCTTATTATACTTCTAACTTTCATATCTTTCATTCTTCTCTTTCATCTGCCGCCAGAAGAATCTATTCACTTTTATGATTTTCTTGGAATTATAATGTTTCTAATTCTCCCGTGTCTTTACGTTGCAATACGTATTGATATACACGGTTTGTAGTTTCTGGGTGGTTGTTGGGTTTTATATCTTCCCTTATACTTCGATGTCCTTGCTTCGGTTTTCTATAATCATTGTCATTCATAGTTAATGCTCTTTCCTATTTGCTGCGATTTTTACTACAATTTTTATTTCGGAGCTTCATTCTTTTTCTTTTCCTCCTTTCCAACTAAGCATCTCTTGTAATGGTCCGAAATTCATAGGTATGAAATTCGGAATGAATATAGTTAGTGTTCTAAGAAAGAATTGGTAATGGCACGATTTTGATTTGTCAAATTACCAGAATATCCTGGGAAAGACCGAATCATCAAGAGAATATTTTCTTGATAAGTTTAGAGATTAGATAAAATGTAAGAGCCGTGTAACATGGCACATGATGATGGTACTGTGAATCATCACATTCCATTAGAAACTCAACATGACTTACTGTAATATAATGAAGTTGATCAAGTTTCATTATATTATACTAATTCATGCATCAATTCCCAACACTGCTTCAGAACATTCATATTTTAAATTTGAAGGATTTTAGAACTTAGAAACTAACACAGTTTCTTTTATATTGTAACGCAGATGTTACGGAGAGATAAATGATCCCAGATAAGAATAGTTGTGAAAATATCTCCAGAAATATGGAGAATATGTATAACGAAAGATATGAAGATATCTTATAATATCTAAGATAAGATGATGATGAAGAATATCATCTGGAAAGGTTTAGAATAAGGAGTAGGGTTCTTACTAACGGTTTCAGCAGGCACTGAATCGTTTGGATTCTTTGAAAGCAGATTCAGTTCTTGTATTTATTCTTGGTCTCCTTCATGGTTTGCTCAATCCGTTTTCCAGTTCCAATCTGAGCTTATACCATTCTTTATTATCAAGCTTTTGGCCATTAAGACCATCTATAGCTTTTGCTGCTTCGTCAGCATTCTCAAGGTTAATGAATCTGAATCATTGATTATCAATCCGAGATGTTTTCAAGAATATTTATCGTTGATCGCAGGATGTAACCGTCAATGGATCTAACGGTTGACGAAGAAATGTTGTAAATTTCAAAAGTAATGAATGATAGTTTCGGTGGTTTGATGTGATAATTCATCACAAAATACGAATGAATACAATTCATGAGAATCGGAATTGAAAAATGTACAGTGTAACATATTAATGTGAGATATAAATATTTCTAGGGTATTACCTACCCGTTAAAATATTTTCACAATTAACAGTTTGTACAAAAGAATTTTTAATTACAATCTTTATGAAAATATACTTGCATATATATTTTCTTCGGATGTAATCATGGACCTAATGAGTCAATAGGATATTAAACTCATTTGATTTATCGATATTACTAGATTACATGATCTCTAAAACATTAGATATTACGTAATCGTCATGTCGAACGAAGATAAATGAGGTAGAACGATATGTAAAACGAAGATAATTAATGTAGATCAATATGTAGAACGAAGATTCTACTTGAAGTATAGATAGTGATATTGAGGCGTGTGATGTTGATATCCGAGGCACAGATTATGATATTGAAGTTTACGACGCGGTTGAGGTTGAGGGTGATAAGGGTACTGTTGACGTTGATGATGGTGGTACGTTTTATGCCGCAGGTGCTGCTGCTGGTGTTTGTAAACTTCGCACTATGTTTTCCAAAGCCGTCACGCGAGCGCGAAGTTCGTTAATTTCTGCTAGTACACCGGGATGATTGGCGGTTGGAGTGAGTGAATGAACAAGATCTGAAATATGGGATAATATATAATCATGACGAGATACTCTAGAAATGAGAGAGAAAATGGTTTCTCGAACAGGTTCGCCGGTAAGTGCTTCAGGTTCGTCGCCAATAGGGCAATTCGGTGGGTGAAAGGGATCACCTTCTTCTTGTCTCCAGTGATTTAGTATATTACGAACCCATACCCAATTCATCCAAAATATATGATGGGAGATTGGTTGGTCCATTCCGGTGACGCAACCTTCGGAGCCCAAATGGAAGTCCATATCAGCGTAGCTGTCGGAGTCGGAGGAATTCGAACTGGACGCGTAGTTCATCTTGTATAGTCGGGGAAATGAATTTTTGGTATGGAATAGATTGTAGGAATTGGGTTTGGTACTCTTCAATACATAACTTACATATGTATATATAATACCAAAATCTCGTGAATTACGGAGAATCTTTGAAATACGTCAGACAATATCTATAGTAACAGATACGCTAGGATATGAGTACGTGATATAACAGGGAGTTACATACGTTTGAGTGTGAGTAGTAACAAATATAGGAGTTTCAAAAATCATGGATAATATTTCATGTAATACATATGTAATACACAAAACTTGGATAGATGAATAAGTGAGTTGTTATTAATAAGTTTACCACTTATTAAGTGTGTAAGTGACTAAGTGTTGTGTGATCACTATAGTCGGGTTAGATATTGTGCACCATACCCAAACATCTATGCCACTGCCGAGTCACTTGAATGATCAATTGTTACCGGTTGGCCCAGGAATTCTCGACCAAAATCTAAGTTTGGCATTCGAAATCCACAAGCGTCCCATAGTGGTACCAAGGATCACCCTAGGCCTTAAGTAGCGTTGACGTTTGAGTAATTTCACATTATCGTGTATGTTATAATCCTAAGATTTAAGTATAGTTTCTAAGGTATAATGTATCATTTATCAATTAAAGGCAACAATTAAAGGCACTATGGTCAAGGAAAGTTGTAGTCCTACATTGCTAAGGTACCTAATTGTATAAGGCACACATAAAATGCAATCCTGGTTCTCTACAATAGCCTGGTTTGCTCTGATACCACTCTGTCACACCCCCAGTTAGGGCCTGGGTGAAATGTGACTTAATATCAAAATATACCAACATATTATAATAGTGAGAACAATACTAAATGAGAAAATGAACTTTATTGAGTGTGCAGCGGAAAATGAATTGTCGTTACCAAGGAGTAAAATAAATGTTTAAATGCAGTAGTAATAAATGCAATATCTCTTGATCCTATTTCCAAGTAGCATCATATAAGCAGTAAGTAAGAAAGCTTGATCAGTCAGCACCTGAGACAAAACATGCTAAAGTGTCAACCAAAAGGTTGAGTGAAGTTCATAGGTTTAACAAAAGTAGTTATTGTTGTTTTTAGACCACAAGATTTAGTTTGTAAAGTTGATCTCGCAAGATCAAAAGAAATAGTTATGCCAATTCGTGATATTTAAACTAAACGATAGTATGCCCCATGACAAGAAAGTTCTACTTGTCGGTTTAAATTTCATTATCAAGCAATACAATGAGAACGTCAAATGTATCGGGGACGTTACTCCCGATAGGCCTACCCCCAATAACCTAGCGTGCCGAACACTTAAAAATATCACAGTAGGGACTTTAGCCGAACAAACTCGGTTTTAGCATAATTTTAACAGTTTGGTACTTGTGTCTAAAATGTAAAAACATTTTTAAAAACTAGCATGTGTCTCACCCCAAAGTTTATAAAACAGTTAAGAAAATAGGAAAAAGAGGGGCTATGAAGTTCACCTTAAATAGCAGTTGAAGTATTCCACGCAAGAAAGGAAAGAAAAGCAAGTAAGTGATCGAGATATCAACTAGAAGTAGTTCTTTAAGAGAGAAATGAGAGATTAAGGTGTAAGTTTGAAATGAGAAATGTATGTGGTATTTATAGTTGAAAATGTTAGGTAAAAATAAAATAAGTAAATCTTAAAAGTTAAAATAAGAAAAAGTAGTTTGTATTTTTATTAAAAGTAAAATCTTAAAAGTTAAAATAAGAAAAAGTAGTTTGTATTTTTATTAAAAGTAAAATCTTAAAAGTTAAAATATGAAAAAGTAGTTTGTATTTTTATTAAAAGTAAAATCTTAAAAGTTAAAATATGAAAAAGTAGTTTGTATTTTTATTAAAAGTAAAATCTTAAAAGTTAAAATATGAAAAAGTAGTTTGTATTTTTATTAAAAGTAAAATCTTAAAAGTTAAAATATGAAAAAGTAGTTTGTATTTTTATTAAAAGTAAAATCTTAAAAGTTAAAATATGAAAAAGTAGTTTGTATTTTTATTAAAAGTAAAATCATAAAAGTTAAAATATGAAAAAGTAGTTTGTATTTTTATTAAAAGTAAAATCTTAAAAGTTAAAATATGAAAAAGTAGTTTGTATTTTTATTAAAGTAAAATCTTAAAAGTTAAAATATGAAAAAGTAGTTTGTATTTTTATTAAAAGTAAAATCTTAAAAGTTAAAATATGAAAAAGTAGTTTGTATTTTTATTAAAAGTAAAATCTTAAAAGTTAAAATATGAAAAAGTAGTTTGTATTTTTATTAAAAGTAAAATCTTAAAAGTTAAAATATGAAAAAGTAGTTTGTATTTTTATTAAAAGTAAAATCTTAAAAGTTAAAATATGAAAAAGTAGTTTGTATTTTTATTAAAAGTAAAATCTTAAAAGTTAAAATATGAAAAAGTAGTTTGTATTTTTATTAAAAGTAGAATCTTAAAAGTTAAAATTAGAAAAAGTAGTTTGTATTTTTTTTTAAAGTAAAATCTTTAAAGTTAAAATAAGAAAAAGTAGTTTGTATTTTTATTAAAAGTAAATCTTAAAGTTAAAAGTGAAATCTTAAAAGTTAAAATAAGAAAAAGTAGTTTGTAATTTTATTAAAAGTAATTCTTAAAAGTTAAAAGTGAAATCTTAAAAGTTAAAATAAGAAAAAGTAGTTTGTAATTTTATTAAAAGTAAATCTTAAAAGTTAGAATAAGAAAAAGTAGTTTGTAATTTTATTAAAAGTAAATCTTAAAAGTTAAAATAAGAAATTTGGTTTTTAGTGAAAATATCTAAGATAAGTTAAAATATATTATGTCATGAATGACATATTACACAAATAATTGAAGATTTCTATTGGTATATACCAATAGTAAATACTTCTAGAAGCTGTGTATAGTACGAGTATAATACGGGTATAAAATATATAAAGATGTTTCATGAATCATATATAATAACAAAGATGTCATTTTCCATGATAAAAGGTTGAAAATGATGTTTTTCTACTAGTATATTCCAATAGTAAATACATCTTAATACAATACATATATATTTATTTTATCTTAGAAGTTATAACGTCGTTAAGCTTTATATATATATATATATATATATATATATATATATATATATATATATATATATATATATATATATATATATATATATATCGTTTCGAAGTCCTTAAGTTAGTAGTCTCATTTAATGTAGATAATCCATTGTTAATATATTTAATGAGATACTTAATTATCATATATTCAAGATAGATATAATCCATATATATCCGTATATATACATAAGTATATAATTAATACAAGTTATGATGTTCGTGAATCGTCGGACAAATGGATGGTCAATGGTTAACTGATTATATGAATATAGTTTCAAACTTTTCAAGATTCAACATTATAGATTTTGCTTATCGTGTCGGAAACATATAAAGATTAAGGTTTAAATTTGGTCGGAAATTTCCGGGTCATTACAGTACCTACCCGTTAAAGAAATTTCGTCCCCGAAATTTGATAGAGGTTGTCATGGATAACAATAAGAATGTTTTCATGATGAATATGAGGTGATAATGGAGTTTTATCATTATTAATAGATATTGATAAAACGTTTCGATCATGTGAAGCATACGAGCGAAGCTATCACAAAAGTGTGAAATGAGTAATATGGAATTGTTTGAACTAATGACGTGGTTAGGATTGATATTCGGAATTTAAGGGATTTAAAGAAAATCTTATGTAATAAGATTTGGTTTTTCGGCGATCAGGATCTTCTTTGATTTAATGCGGCAATCTGTTTCGATTTCTCTGTCGGTTATTTCTCTATAAATTCATCCCTTCATTCCTTATTCTTTACACCTTCTATTCTTTCTTTATCTTCTCTTTCCTTAATATGCTCCATCCAATCCTGATTCTTATTATACTTCTAACTTTCATATCTTTCATTCTTCTCTTTCATCTGCCGCCAGAAGAATCTATTCACTTTTATGATTTCCTTGGAATTATAATGTTTCTAATTCTCCCGTGTCTTTACGTTGCAATACGTATTGATATACACGGTTTGTAGTTTCTGGGTGGTTGTTGGGTTTTATATCTTCCCTTATACTTCGATGTCCTTGCTTCGGTTTTCTATAATCATTGTCATTCATAGTTAATGCTCTTTCCTATTTGCTGCGATTTTTACTACAATTTTTATTTCGGAGCTTCATTCTTTTTCTTTTCCTCCTTTCCAACTAAGCATCTCTTGTAATGGTCCGAAATTCATAGGTATGAAATTCGGAATGAATATAGTTAGTGTTCTAAGAAAGAATTGGTAATGGCACGATTTTGATTTGTCAAATTACCAGAATATCCTGGGAAAGACCGAATCATCAAGAGAATATTTTCTTGATAAGTTTAGAGATTAGATAAAATGTAAGAGCCGTGTAACATGGCACATGATGATGGTACTGTGAATCATCACATTCCATTAGAAACTCAACATGACTTACTGTAATATAATGAAGTTGATCAAGTTTCATTATATTATACTAATTCATGCATCAATTCCCAACACTGCTTCAGAACATTCATATTTTAAATTTGAAGGATTTTAGAACTTAGAAACTAACACAGTTTCTTTTATATTGTAACGCAGATGTTACGGAGAGATAAATGATCCCAGATAAGAATAGTTGTGAAAATATCTCCAGAAATATGGAGAATATGTATAACGGAAGATATGAAGATATCTTATAATATCTAAGATAAGATGATGATGAAGAATATCATTTGGAAAGGTTTAGAATAAGGAGTAGGGTTCTTACTAACGGTTTCAGCAGGCACTGAATCGTTTGGATTCTTTGAAAGCAGATTCAGTTCTTGTATTTATTCTTGGTCTCCTTCATGGTTTGCTCAATCCGTTTTCCAGTTCCAATCTGAGCTTATACCATTCTTTATTATCAAGCTTTTGGCCATTAAGACCATCTATAGCTTTTGCTGCTTCGTCAGCATTCTCAAGGTTAATGAATCTGAATCATTGATTATCAATCCGAGATGTTTTCAAGAATATTTATCGTTGATCGCAGGATGTAACCGTCAATGGATCTAACGGTTGACGAAGAAATGTTGTAAATTTCAAAAGTAATGAATGATAGTTTCGGTGGTTTGATGTGATAATTCATCACAGAATACGAATGAATACAATTCATGAGAATCGGAATTGAAAAATGTACAGTGTAACATATTAATGTGAGATATAAATATTTCTAGGGTATTACCTACCCGTTAAAATATTTTCACAATTAACAGTTTGTACAAAAGAATTTTTAATTACAATCTTTATGAAAATATACTTGCATATATATTTTCTTCGGATGTAATCATGGACCTAATGAGTCAATAGGATATTAAACTCATTTGATTTATCGATATTACTAGATTACATGATCTCTAAAACATTAGATATTACGTAATCGTCATGTCGAACGAAGATAAATGAGGTAGAACGATATGTAAAACGAAGATAATTAATGTAGATCAATATGTAGAACGAAGATTCTACTTGAAGTATAGATAGTGATATTGAGGCGTGTGATGTTGATATCCGAGGCACAGATTATGATATTGAAGTTTACAACGCGGTTGAGGTTGAGGGTGATAAGGGTACTGTTGACGTTGATGATGGTGGTACGTTTTATGCCGCAGGTGCTGCTGCTGGTGTTTGTAAACTTCGCACTATGTTTTCCAAAGCCGTCACGCGAGCGCGAAGTTCGTTAATTTCTGCTAGTACACCGGGATGATTGGCGGTTGGAGTGAGTGAATGAACAAGATCTGAAATATGGGATAATATATAATCATGACGAGATACTCTAGAAATGAGAGAGAAAATGGTTTCTCGAACAGGTTCGCCGGTAAGTGCTTCAGGTTCGTCGCCAATAGGGCAATTCGGTGGGTGAAAGGGATCACCTTCTTCTTGTCTCCAGTGATTTAGTATATTACGAACCCATACCCAATTCATCCAAAATATATGATGGGAGATTGGTTGGTCCATTCCGGTGACGCTACCTTCGGAGCCCAAATGGAAGTCCATATCAGCGTAGCTGTCGGAGTCGGAGGAATTCGAACTGGACGCGTAGTTCATCTTGTATAGTCGGGGAAATGAATTTTTGGTATGGAATAGATTGTAGGAATTGGGTTTGGTACTCTTCAATACATAACTTACATATGTATATATAATACCAAAATCTCGTGAATTACGGAGAATCTTTGAAATACGTCAGACAATATCTATAGTAACAGATACGCTAGGATATGAGTACGTGATATAACAGGGAGTTACATACGTTTGAGTGTGAGTAGTAACAAATATAGGAGTTTCAAAAATCATGGATAATATTTCATGTAATACATATGTAATACACAAAACTAGGATAGATGAATAAGTGAGTTGTTATTAATAAGTTTACCACTTATTAAGTGTGTAAGTGACTAAGTGTTGTGTGATCACTATAGTCGGGTTAGATATTGTGCACCATACCCAAACATCTATGCCACTGCCGAGTCACTTGAATGATCAATTGTTACCGGTTGGCCCAGGAATTCTCGACCAAAATCTAAGTTTGGCATTCGAAATCCACAAGCGTCCCATAGTGGTACCAAGGATCACCCTAGGCCTTAAGTAGCGTTGACGTTTGAGTAATTTCACATTATCGTGTATGTTATAATCCTAAGATTTAAGTATAGTTTCTAAGGTATAATGTATCATTTATCAATTAAAGGCAACAATTAAAGGCACTATGGTCAAGGAAAGTTGTAGTCCTACATTGCTAAGGTACCTAATTGTATAAGGCACACATAAAATGCAATCCTGGTTCTCTACAATAGCCTGGTTTGCTCTGATAAAACTCTGTCACACCCCCAGTTAGGGCCTGGGTGAAATGTGACTTAATATCAAAATATACCAACATATTATAATAGTGAGAACAATACTAAATGAGAAAATGAACTTTATTGAGTGTGCAGCGGAAAATGAATTGTCGTTACCAAGGAGTAAAATAAATGTTTAAATGCAGTAGTAATAAATGCAATATCTCTTGATCCTATTTCCAAGTAGCATCATATAAGCAGTAAGTAAGAAAGCTTGATCAGTCAGCACCTGAGACAAAACATGCTAAAGTGTCAACCAAAAGGTTGAGTGAAGTTCATAGGTTTAACAAAAGTAGTTATTGTTGTTTTTAGACGACAAGATTTAGTTTGTAAAGTTGATCTCGCAAGATCAAAACAAATAGTTATGCCAATTCGTGATATTTAAACTAAACGATAGTATGCCCCATGACAAGAAAGTTCTACTTGTCGGTTTAAATTTCATTATCAAGCAATACAATGAGAACGTCAAATGTATCGGGGACGTTACTCCCGATAGGCCTACCCCCAATAACCTAGCGTGCCGAACACTTAAAAATATCACAGTAGGGACTTTAGCCGAACAAACTCGGTTTTAGCATAATTTTAACAGTTTGGTACTTGTGTCTAAAATGTAAAAACATTTTTAAAAACTAGCATGTGTCTCACCCCAAAGTTTATAAAACAGTTAAGAAAACAGGAAAAAGAGGGGCTATGAAGTTCACCTTAAATAGCAGTTGAAGTATTCCACGCAAGAAAGGAAAGAAAAGCAAGTAAGTGATCGAGATATCAACTAGAAGTAGTTCTTTAAGAGAGAAATGAGAGATTAAGGTGTAAGTTTGAAATGAGAAATGTATGTGGTATTTATAGTTGAAAATGTTAGGTAAAAATAAAATAAGTAAATCTTAAAAGTTAAAATAAGAAAAAGTAGTTTGTATTTTTATTAAAAGTAAAATCTTAAAAGTTAAAATAAGAAAAAGTAGTTTGTATTTTTATTAAAAGTAAAATCTTAAAAGTTAAAATATGAAAAAGCAGTTTGTATTTTTATTAAAAGTAAAATCTTAAAAGTTAAAATATGAAAAAGTAGTTTGTATTTTTATTAAAAGTAAAATCTTAAAAGTTAAAATATGAAAAAGTAGTTTGTATTTTTATTAAAAGTAAAATCTTAAAAGTTAAAATATGAAAAAGTAGTTTGTATTTTTATTAAAAGTAAAATCTTAAAAGTTAAAATATGAAAAAGTAGTTTGTATTTTTATTAAAAGTAAAATCTTAAAAGTTAAAATATGAAAAAGTAGTTTGTATTTTTATTAAAAGTAAAATCTTAAAAGTTAAAATATGAAAAAGTAGTTTGTATTTTTATTAAAAGTAAAATCTTAAAAGTTAAAATATGAAAAAGTAGTTTGTATTTTTATTAAAAGTAAAATCTTAAAAGTTAAAATATGAAAAAGTAGTTTGTATTTTTATTAAAAGTAAAATCTTAAAAGTTAAAATATGAAAAAGTAGTTTGTATTTTTATTAAAAGTAAAATCTTAAAAGTTAAAATATGAAAAAGTAGTTTGTATTTTTATTAAAAGTAAAATCTTAAAAGTTAAAATATGAAAAAGTAGTTTGTATTTTTATTAAAAGTAAAATCTTAAAAGTTAAAATATGAAAAAGTAGTTTGTATTTTTATTAAAAGTAAAATCTTAAAAGTTAAAATATGAAAAAGTAGTTTGTATTTTTATTAAAAGTAAAATCTTAAAAGTTAAAATATGAAAAAGTAGTTTGTATTTTTATTAAAAGTAGAATCTTAAAAGTTAAAATTAGAAAAAGTAGTTTGTATTTTTTTTTTAAAGTAAAATCTTTAAAGTTAAAATAAGAAAAAGTATTTTGTATTTTTATTAAAAGTAAATCTTAAAGTTAAAAGTGAAATCTTAAAAGTTAAAATAAGAAAAAGTAGTTTGTAATTTTATTAAAAGTAATTCTTAAAAGTTAAAAGTGAAATCTTAAAAGTTAAAATAAGAAAAAGTAGTTTGTAATTTTATTAAAAGTAAATCTTAAAAGTTAGAATAAGAAAAAGTAGTTTGTAATTTTATTAAAAGTAAATCTTAAAAGTTAAAATAAGAAATTTGGTTTTTAGTGAAAATATCTAAGATAAGTTAAAATATATTATGTCATGAATGACATATTACACAAATAATTGAAGATTTCTATTGGTATATACCAATAGTAAATACTTCTAGAAGCTGTGTATAGTACGAGTATAATACGGGTATAAAATATATAAAGATGTTTCATGAATCATATATAATAACAAAGATGTCATTTTCCATGATAAAAGGTTGAAAATGATGTTTTTCTACTAGTATATTCCAATAGTAAATACATCTTAATACAATACATATATATTTATTTTATCTTAGAAGTTATAACGTCGTTAAGCTTTATATATATATATATATATATATATATATATATATATATATATATATATATATATATATATATATATATATATATATATATATATATATATATATATATATATATATATATATATATATATATATATCGTTTCGAAGTCCTTAAGTTAGTAGTCTCATTTAATGTAGATAATCCATTGTTAATATATTTAATGAGATACTTAATTATCATATATTCAAGATAGATATAATCCATATATATCCGTATATATACATAAGTATATAATTAATACAAGTTATGATGTTCGTGAATCGTCGGACAAATGGATGGTCAATGGTTAACTGATTATATGAATATAGTTTCAAACTTTTCAAGATTCAACATTATAGATTTTGCTTATCGTGTCGGAAACATATAAAGATTAAGGTTTAAATTTGGTCGGAAATTTCCGGGTCATTACAGTACCTACCCGTTAAAGAAATTTCGTCCCCGAAATTTGATAGAGGTTGTCATGGATAACAATAAGAATGTTTTCATGATGAATATGAGGTGATAATGGAGTTTTATCATTATTAATAGATATTGATAAAACGTTTCGATCATGTGAAGCATACGAGCGAAGCTATCACAAAAGTGTGAAATGAGTAATATGGAATTGTTTGAACTAATGACGTGGTTAGGATTGATATTCGGAATTTAAGGGATTTAAAGAAAATCTTATGTAATAAGATTTGGTTTTTCGGCGATCAGGATCTTCTTTGATTTAATGCGGCAATCTGTTTCGATTTCTCTGTCGGTTATTTCTCTATAAATTCATCCCTTCATTCCTTATTCTTTACACCTTCTATTCTTTCTTTATCTTCTCTTTCCTTAATATGCTCCATCCAATCCTGATTCTTATTATACTTCTAACTTTCATATCTTTCATTCTTCTCTTTCATCTGCCGCCAGAAGAATCTATTCACTTTTATGATTTCCTTGGAATTATAATGTTTCTAATTCTCCCGTGTCTTTACGTTGCAATACGTATTGATATACACGGTTTGTAGTTTCTGGGTGGTTGTTGGGTTTTATATCTTCCCTTATACTTCGATGTCCTTGCTTCGGTTTTCTATAATCATTGTCATTCATAGTTAATGCTCTTTCCTATTTGCTGCGAATTTTACTACAATTTTTATTTCGGAGCTTCATTCTTTTTCTTTTCCTCCTTTCCAACTAAGCATCTCTTGTAATGGTCCGAAATTCATAGGTATGAAATTCGGAATGAATATAGTTAGTGTTCTAAGAAAGAATTGGTAATGGCACGATTTTGATTTGTCAAATTA
Source organism: Rutidosis leptorrhynchoides (assembly GCF_046630445.1). Classification (NCBI taxonomy): domain Eukaryota; kingdom Viridiplantae; phylum Streptophyta; class Magnoliopsida; order Asterales; family Asteraceae; genus Rutidosis; species Rutidosis leptorrhynchoides. Next base: position 235,369,553 of record NC_092343.1, read on the forward strand.
CCAGAATATCCTGGGAAAGACCGAATCATCAAGAGAATATTTTCTTGATAAGTTTAGAGATTAGATAAAATGTAAGAGCCGTGTAACATGGCACATGATGATGGTACTGTGAATCATCACATTCCATTAGAAACTCAACATGACTTACTGTAATATAATGAAGTTGATCAAGTTTCATTATATTATACTAATTCATGCATCAATTCCCAACACTGCTTCAGAACATTCATATTTTAAATTTGAAGGATTTTAGAACTTAGAAACTAACACCGTTTCTTTTATATTGTAACGCAGATGTTACGGAGAGATAAATGATCCCAGATAAGAATAGTTGTGAAAATATCTCCAGAAATATGGAGAATATGTATAACGGAAGATATGAAGATATCTTATAATATCTAAGATAAGATGATGATGAAGAATATCATCTGGAAAGGTTTAGAATAAGGAGTAGGGTTCTTACTAACGGTTTCAGCAGGCACTGAATCGTTTGGATTCTTTGAAAGCAGATTCAGTTCTTGTATTTATTCTTGGTCTCCTTCATGGTTTGCTCAATCCGTTTTCCAGTTCCAATCTGAGCTTATACCATTCTTTATTATCAAGCTTTTGGCCATTAAGACCATCTATAGCTTTTGCTGCTTCGTCAGCATTCTCAAGGTTAATGAATCTGAATCATTGATTATCAATCCGAGATGTTTTCAAGAATATTTATCGTTGATCGCAGGATGTAACCGTCAATGGATCTAACGGTTGACGAAGAAATGTTGTAAATTTCAAAAGTAATGAATGATAGTTTCGGTGGTTTGATGTGATAATTCATCACAGAATACGAATGAATACAATTCATGAGAATCGGAATTGAAAAATGTACAGTGTAACATATTAATGTGAGATATAAATATTTCTAGGGTATTACCTACCCGTTAAAATATTTTCACAATTAACAGTTTGTACAAAAGAATTTTTAATTACAATCTTTATGAAAATATACTTGCATATATATTTTCTTCGGATGTAATCATGGACCTAATGAGTCAATAGGATATTAAACTCATTTGATTTATCGATATTACTAGATTACATGATCTCTAAAACATTAGATATTACGTAATCGTCATGTCGAACGAAGATAAATGAGGTAGAACGATATGTAAAACGAAGATAATTAATGTAGATCAATATGTAGAACGAAGATTCTACTTGAAGTATAGATAGTGATATTGAGGCGTGTGATGTTGATATCCGAGGCACAGATTATGATATTGAAGTTTACGACGCGGTTGAGGTTGAGGGTGATAAGGGTACTGTTGACGTTGATGATGGTGGTACGTTTTATGCCGCAGGTGCTGCTGCTGGTGTTTGTAAACTTCGCACTATGTTTTCCAAAGCCGTCACGCGAGCGCGAAGTTCGTTAATTTCTGCTAGTACACCGGGAAGATTGGCGGTTGGAGTGAGTGAATGAACAAGATCTGAAATATGGGATAATATATAATCATGACGAGATACTCTAGAAATGAGAGAGAAAATGGTTTCTCGAACAGGTTCGCCGGTAAGTGCTTCAGGTTCGTCGCCAATAGGGCAATTCGGTGGGTGAAAGGGATCACCTTCTTCTTGTCTCCAGTGATTTAGTATATTACGAACCCATACCCAATTCATCCAAAATATATGATGGGAGATTGGTTGGTCCATTCCGGTGACGCTACCTTCGGAGCCCAAATGGAAGTCCATATCAGCGTAGCTGTCGGAGTCGGAGGAATTCGAACTGGACGCGTAGTTCATCTTGTATAGTCGGGGAAATGAATTTTTGGTATGGAATAGATTGTAGGAATTGGGTTTGGTACTCTTCAATACATAACTTACATATGTATATATAATACCAAAATCTCGTGAATTACGGAGAATCTTTGAAATACGTCAGACAATATCTATAGTAACAGATACGCTAGGATATGAGTACGTGATATAACAGGGAGTTACATACGTTTGAGTGTGAGTAGTAACAAATATAGGAGTTTCAAAAATCATGGATAATATTTCATGTAATACATATGTAATACACAAAACTAGGATAGATGAATAAGTGAGTTGTTATTAATAAGTTTACCACTTATTAAGTGTGTAAGTGACTAAGTGTTGTGTGATCACTATAGTCGGGTTAGATATTGTGCACCATACCCAAACATCTATGCCACTGCCGAGTCACTTGAATGATCAATTGTTACCGGTTGGCCCAGGAATTCTCGACCAAAATCTAAGTTTGGCATTCGAAATCCACAAGCGTCCCATAGTGGTACCAAGGATCACCCTAGGCCTTAAGTAGCGTTGACGTTTGAGTAATTTCACATTATCGTGTATGTTATAATCCTAAGATTTAAGTATAGTTTCTAAGGTATAATGTATCATTTATCAATTAAAGGCAACAATTAAAGGCACTATGGTCAAGGAAAGTTGTAGTCCTACATTGCTAAGGTACCTAATTGTATAAGGCACACATAAAATGCAATCCTGGTTCTCTACAATAGCCTGGTTTGCTCTGATACCACTCTGTCACACCCCCAGTTAGGGCCTGAGTGAAATGTGACTTAATATCAAAATATACCAACATATTATAATAGTGAGAACAATACTAAATGAGAAAATGAACTTTATTGAGTGTGCAGCGGAAAATGAATTGTCGTTACCAAGGAGTAAAATAAATGTTTAAATTTAGTAGTAATAAATGCAATATCTCTTGATCCCATTTCCAAGTAGCATCATATAAGCAGTAAGTAAGAAAGCTTGATCAGTCAGCACCTGAGACAAAACATGCTAAAGTGTCAACCAAAAGGTTGAGTGAAGTTCATAGGTTTAACAAAAGTAGTTATTGTTGTTTTTAGACCACAAGATTTAGTTTGTAAAGTTGATCTCGCAAGATCAAAAGAAATAGTTATGCCAATTCGTGATATTTAAACTAAACGATAGTATGCCCCATGACAAGAAAGTTCTACTTGTCGGTTTAAATTTCATTATCAAGCAATACAATGAGAACGTCAAATGTATCGGGGACGTTACTCCCGATAGGCCTACCCCCAATAACCTAGCGTGCCGAACACTTAAAAATATCACAGTAGGGACTTTAGCCGAACAAACTCGGTTTTAGCATAATTTTAACAGTTTGGTACTTGTGTCTAAAATGTAAAAACATTTTTAAAAACTAGCATGTGTCTCACCCCAAAGTTTATAAAACAGTTAAGAAAACAGGAAAAAGAGGGGCTATGAAGTTCACCTTAAATAGCAGTTGAAGTATTCCACGCAAGAAAGGAAAGAAAAGCAAGTAAGTGATCGAGATATCAACTAGAAGTAGTTTTTTAAGAGAGAAATGAGAGATTAAGGTGTAAGTTTGAAATGAGAAATGTATGTGGTATTTATAGTTGAAAATGTTAGGTAAAAATAAAATAAGTAAATCTTAAAAGTTAAAATAAGAAAAAGTAGTTTGTATTTTTATTAAAAGTAAAATCTTAAAAGTTAAAATAAGAAAAAGTAGTTTGTATTTTTATTAAAAGTAAAATCTTAAAAGTTAAAATATGAAAAAGTAGTTTGTATTTTTATTAAAAGTAAAATCTTAAAAGTTAAAATATGAAAAAGTAGTTTGTATTTTTATTAAAAGTAAAATCTTAAAAGTTAAAATATGAAAAAGTAGTTTGTATTTTTATTAAAAGTAAAATCTTAAAAGTTAAAATATGAAAAAGTAGTTTGTATTTTTATTAAAAGTAAAATCTTAAAAGTTAAAATATGAAAAAGTAGTTTGTATTTTTATTAAAAGTAAAATCTTAAAAGTTAAAATATGAAAAAGTAGTTTGTATTTTTATTAAAAGTAAAATCTTAAAAGTTAAAATATGAAAAAGTAGTTTGTATTTTTATTAAAAGTAAAATCTTAAAAGTTAAAATATGAAAAAGTAGTTTGTATTTTTATTAAAAGTAAAATCTTAAAAGTTAAAATATGAAAAAGTAGTTTGTATTTTTATTAAAAGTAAAATCTTAAAAGTTAAAATATGAAAAAGTAGTTTGTATTTTTATTAAAAGTAAAATCTTAAAAGTTAAAATATGAAAAATGTAGTGACCCGAACTTTTCCGAACTCTTCTATGAATATATATTTGCATGAAAACTATATTTACATGATTAAATGTTTCCAACATGTTAAGCAATCAAACTTGTTAAGACTTGGTTAATTGAAACGGAAATTTTATAAATATTTGATCACCCTGTTTGACCGATGATTCACGAACGCTATAAGTGGTATATGACATAATGTTAAATATATGAATAAATATATATGTTTAACATGATAAAATGATAATTAAATATATCATTAAGTGTGTCAACAATGAACTACATATGTAAAAACAAGACTACTAACTTAAGAATTTCGAAACGAGACATATACGTAACGATTATCGCTGTAACGATATTTTAATGTATATATATCATATTAAGATATATTCATATATCATGTTAACATGATAATATAATAATTTAACATCTCATTTGATATAACAAACAATGGATTAACAAGATTAAATGAGATCGTTAATTTAAGGACTTCAAAACAAATCAAAACATGTAACGACTAACGATGACTTAACGACTCAGTTAAAATGTATATACCAATAGGAACTAGCATGGGATTCCTCTCTTGATTATGTCATGCATGACAAAATCAAATTTAACTTCTACCATGAGCTAGTCAAACAAGAACTCCTTTTAACCCCACTCACCACTCACCACCTACTCCATTTCACTTCCAATTTTCTTTCTAATTCTCTCTCAACACCCCCACACACTTATGAACGTATTTTTCCAGTAATTAATCATCATCTTCATCAAAAATTACTTCAAGAATCAAGCTTTAATCATCATAGGAAGAACACTTCAAGAACACTTCAAAAACACTTCCAAATTTACTAGTTCACTTCCAATCTTGCTAATCCATTTCATGTGATCATCCAACCTCAAGAAATCCTTGTTTCTTACAGTAGGTTATCTTTCTAATTCAAGGTAATATTCATATTCAAGCTTTGATTCGATTTCCATAACTTTAAATATCTTAATTCGAGTAGAAATCTTACTTGAACTTGTTTTCGTGTCATGATTCTACTTCAAGAACTTTCAAGCCATCCAAGGATCCTTTGAAGCTAGATCATTTCTTGTCACTTACAGTAGGTTTACCTACTATATTTGAGGTAGTAATGATGTTCATAACATCATTCAGTTTATTTATATAAAGCTACCTTATTCGAAGATTATAACTTGTAATTACTAGAACATAGTTTAGTTAATTCTAAACTTGTTCGCAAATAAATTTAACCCTTCTAACTTGACTTTTAAAATACTTCAACACATGTTTTATGACAGTATGTCAAGCTAACATAAGGATATAAAACTTGTAAACACGAAGAACACCTTAAAACTGAACATACGCCGTCATAGATCATCGGGGGCTGTTTTGGGTTTGATTTTAAAAATCTATATTGAACTTTGAATTAAAAGATTTCCTTTGGTGAAAAATCTTATTTTATATGGATATGAAATATATCCAAAATCCATGGTTAAACTCAAATTGGAAGTATGTTTTTCAAAAGAGTCATCAAGATGTCGTTCTTACGACGGATATGACTATCTTCTTGTATTTAACACCTAAGCTGTATTTTCGACTATAAACATATTCTTTTTCTGTTTAGATTAATAAATAATGGTTTGATACAAAACTATGGCAAGTTGAATCACTCAAAACGGATTTGTAACGAAGAAATTATGGGTAAAACAAAATTGGATATTTTTGCTTGTTTTTAGCCACGGTTTTGATTAATAAAAATGGAAGCTAACCTTATCCTAGCTAACTTACCTTGTATCCTACATGTATTTATACATGTCTTGTTCCCAAACTTATGGATGTACAATTTATAATAGTCGTGATTAAGTTCTTCGACAATATATTATAGTCTTAATAAAGATCGTAAGGCACCATATATATATATGACTTGATCACCGTGGATCCGTATACAGCGTTTTGACATATCATTTTGACTTCTTCTATATATATTATTGGAACGAACTATAAGACACCATTGGAAGTAATTGCGAGTTAGCTGTGGGTCGAAGTGGATTCCAACATAATATATATACTTTGAGTTGTGATCGAGCCTGAGACATGTATACAATGGGTCGCGGATTGCTTCAGACAATATACATATTATGTGTCTTACTATATTAAGACAATATATTATAGTGTTAGTGAATTCTAACACAATATACGCATTTATATTTATATATATATTTATACTATTGGACTATCGGACTATTGGACTTCTAACATCGGACCGCTAACTGGACAACTAAAAATCATCAACACGTAATAAAGAAAATATTGTGAATATGTTCCGATCATATTTTGATATATGTATATATTGTTATAGGTTCGTGAATCAATCTGTGGCCAAGTCTATTTCCGACGAATTGTTAATCGGTGAAAGTGAGTTATAGTCCCACTTTTAAAAATCTAAATATTTTTGGGATGAGAATACATGCAGTTTTATAAATGCTTTACAAAATGGACACAAGTATGTGAAACTACTTTCTATGGTTGAATGATCGAATTTGGATATACCCCTTTTAGCTTGGTAGCCTAAGAATTTGGGAACGTACACCCTAATTCACACGAATCCTAAAGATAGATCTATCGGGCCCAATAAGCCCCATCCAAAGTACCAGATGTTTTAGTACTTCGATTTTAATCAGGTCCGAGGTTGTTCCGGAATGATTGGGGATATTCTATATGCATCTTGTTAATGTCGGTTACCAGGTGTTCACCATATGAATGATTTTATCTCTAAGTACGATGCGAAATGCCTGCTTGAGATGGTTATTATGAAAAATGAAATCTTGTGGTCTATTATTATTATGATTTGATATATGTAGGAATTAAACCTATAACTCACCAACATTTTTGTTGACATTTAAAGCATGTTTATTCTCAGGTGATTATTAAGAGCTTCCGCTGTCGCATGCTAAAATAAGGACAAGTTTTGGAGTCCATGTTGTATGATATTGTGTAAAAACTGCATTCAAGAAACTTATTTCGATGTAATATATTTGTATTGTAAACCATTATGAAATGGTCGTGTGTAAACTGGATATTTTAGATTATCATTATTTGATAATCTACGTAAAGCTTTTAAGCCTTTATTGATGAAGTAAAGGTTATGGTTTGTTTTAAAAATGAATGCAGTCTTTGAAAAACGTCTCATATAGAGGTCAAAACCTCGCAACGAAATCAATTAATATGGAACGTTTTTAATCAATAAGAACGGGACATTTCAGTTGGTATCCGAGCGTTGGTCTTAGAGAACCAGAAATTTGCATTAGTGTGTGTCTAACCGAGTTTGTTAGGATGCATTAGTGAGTCTGGACTTCGACCGTGTTTACTTGAAAAAAAAAATGATTGCTTAACACATGTTGTTGGAAACTATATATTTAACATGTGAATATTATGTGATATATATATGTATCTTTTATGAATCTAACTCTTGTCTATCTTACAGTATAAAAACACAAAATGGTTAGACAACCCAATATTTTAGAAGACTTACCCGGAGACATGATTGATGAAATCCTGTCTAGAGTCGGTCAGGATTCCTCGGCACAACTATTTTCGGTGAAATCAGTTTGTAAGACATTCGAAGGACGTTCCAAAAATGCCTTGGTTTATAAAAGGCTTTCGTTTGAAAGATGGGGGATATCACATTGGGGAGTCCATAAGTTACGCCGTGTTTACTTTAACGCATATAATGCGGGGAACCCAAATGTTATTTTACGCTACGGGTTAAGAACCTATTTTGACTCAACGTATCCGAATATAGGACTTCAAGCCTTAGAAAGAGCTTCTAACATGCAACATAAAGAAGCATGTTATACGTACGGGTTAGTGATGTTCGCTTCTCACCAAAGTGAGAAAAAGAACATCGGATTACAATTGTTGAATAAAACATTTCCAGAAGTGACGGATTCGATAGTTAGGGTGAGAAACAAGGTTTTTAGGTTGTTACAAAACTGTTGGACTTTACGTAACCCTCGTCCTTTTGACGACACTACAACATGTTGTCTTGATAATGGTCACAACGGTTACGTTCCACAAGACTTAGGATGGGAAATAGTCTTAGTTAAACCAGAATGCATGACTTGTTTCTGGACGTATGAATTACGTATCTTTATTGCTTTTGCGGAACGCCTTGCGCATTAGCTAGAGTTATCTTCGCAACTACCTTGTATAAAAGCTAGTGTGTGCTATATTTTATGACATATGTAAAATAGCACTATGGTATGATTGTATAATATTGTATCAAAAGTTTATATGTGAAATATTAATGAATTAAGTTTTTCATGATAGAATATTATCTTGACAAGTAGTAGTAAATTTTCGCGCTAGCTACTAAGTATGAACTTAACGGGTAGGTACTACCCGAATTAAAATTATAAAATGCTAATATGAAGAAAAGGCTTTTATAAATAAGTTCATATTAAGCTACGAAATATTATTGACTACTCCTAATATTCTATATGATTAACTAAATTCTTTTGGCTATCTTTGAAGGAAATGGCACCAACGACTCGCCAGAACTTGAACATGAGCGAAGAAGACTTCCGTACCTTTCTTGCTGCGAACATAGCCGCAGTGCAAGCCGCGATGCATAATAACAACAATAACTCTGAAACTAGCAACGGAACAAATGCCACACGAACTCGTGTCGGATGTTCCTACAAAGAGTTCACTGCCTGCAAACCGCTGGAATTCGATGGAACCGAGGGTCCAATCGGATTAAAACGATGGACTGAAAAGGTCGAATCGGTATTTGCTATCAGCAAGTGTGCTGAAGATGACAAAGTGAAATACGCTACGCATACCTTCACAGGTGCAGCGTTGACATGGTGGAACACCTACCTCGAGCAGGTGGGACAAGATGCTGCTTACTCACTACCGTGGTCTGCATTCAAGCACTTAGTAAACGAGAAATACCGTCCCAGGAACGAGGTCAATAAACTTAAGGCGGAGCTTAGAGGGTTACAAACGCAAGGTTTCGACATTACCACATATGAACGAAGATTCACAGAATTGTGCCTATTGTGTCCAAGAGCGTTCGAAGATGAAGAAGAGAAGATCGACGCGTTTGTGAAAGGGTTACCGGAAAGGATCCAGGAAGATGTGAGTTCAAACGACCCTGACTCCATACAAAAGGCAAGTCGAATGGCTCACAAGCTCATAAACCAGATCCAAGGGAGAATGAATAATCAAGCAACCGAAGAGGTCAACACGAAACCACTCAAGAGAAAGTGGGAAGAAACCAGTGACAGGGGTTACGAATATAACAACAACAATAACTATCGTGTCAACAACCAACCCCAAAATTACAGCAACAAACGCACCATTTTTCGCAACAACCGCAACAAAAATCATTCCAACAACAACCGTTTCAACAACAATAAAAATCCTAACAACAACCTCAATAACCACAATGGCAACAACAATCAGAACAATAAATGTCCAAGATGTGAAGAGAATCACTCAAGGTTCTACCAGAAATTTTGCACCAAGTGTAAAAGGACTGGTCATGGCGCAGTAAAGTGTGAGGTCTACGGACCGAAGTTTAACAAGACTAATGGGACAAATAGTGTTGGATCAAATAATGCCAACGTTGTTTGTTTTAAATGTGGAAAACCGGGCCACATGATCAGAGGTTGCCCAAACCAAGGGAATACTAATGGGCAAAACCGTGGAAGAGTCTTCAACATCAACGGAGCAGAAGCACAGGAAGACCCGGAGCTTGTTACGGGTACGTTTCTTATTGACGATAAACCTGCTTATGTTTTATTTGATTCGGGTGCGGATAAGAGCTATATGAGTAGAGATTTTTGTGCTAAATTAAACGGTCCATTGACGTCTATGAATAATAAATTTTTACTCGAACTAGCAAACGGTAACCTAATGTCAGCAGATAAGATATGTCGGGATCGTGAAATTAAACTGGTTGGAGAAGTATTTAAGATAAATTTGATACCAGTAGTGTTAGGGAGTTTTGATGTGATAATCGGCATGGATTGGATGAAAAAGGAGAGAGCAGAGGTCGTGTGTTACGAAAATGCGATTCGCATCGTACGAGAAAAAGGAAAACCTTTAATGGTGTACGGAGAAAAGAGCAACGCGAAGTTAAATCTTATTAGTAACCTGAAGGCGCAAAAACTAATAAGAAAAGGTTGCTATGCCATTCTAGCACATGTAGAGAAGGTGCAAACCGAAGAAAAGAACATTAATGATGTTCCCGTCGCAAAAGAATTTCCTGACGTATTTTCGAAAGAATTACCAGGACTACCTCCACATCGATCCGTTGAATTTCAAATAGATCTTGTACCAGGAGCTGCACCAATAGCTCGTGCTCCATACAGACTCGCACCCAGCGAAATGAAGGAACTCCAAAGCCAACTACAAGAACTTTTGGAGCGTGGTTTCATTCGACCAAGCACATCACCATGGGGAGCACCGGTGTTATTTGTCAAGAAGAAGGATGGTTCGTTCAGATTGTGTATTGACTACAGAGAGTTAAACAAACTTACCATCAAGAACCGTTATCCACTACCGAGAATCGACGACTTATTTGATCAACTACAAGGCTCGTCGGTTTATTCGAAGATTGATTTACGTTCCGGGTATCATCAAATGCGGGTGAAGGAAGACGACATTCCGAAGACTGCTTTCAGAACACGTTACGGTCATTACGAGTTTATGGTCATGCCGTTTGGCTTAACTAATGCACCAGCTGTGTTCATGGATCTCATGAACCGAGTGTGTGGACCATACCTTGACAAGTTTGTCATTGTTTTCATCGATGACATACTTATTTACTCAAAGAATGATCAAGAGCACGAAGAACATTTGAGAAAAGTGTTAGAAGTATTGAGAAAGGAAGAATTGTACGCTAAGTTTTCAAAGTGTGCATTTTGGTTGGAAGAAGTTCAATTCCTCGGTCACATAGTGAACAAAGAAGGTATTAAGGTGGATCCAGCCAAGATTGAAACTGTTGAAAAGTGGGAAACCCCGAAAACTCCGAAGCATATACGCCAATTTTTAGGATTGGCTGGTTACTACAGAAGATTCATCCAAGATTTTTCCAAAATAGCAAAACCCTTGACTGCATTAACGCATAAAGGGAAGAAATTTGAATGGAAGGATGAACAAGAGAAAGCGTTTCAATTGTTGAAGAAAAAGTTAACTACGGCACCTATATTGTCATTGCCAGAAGGGAATGATGATTTTGTAGTTTATTGTGACGCTTCGAAGCAAGGTCTTGGTTGTGTATTGATGCAACGAACGAAGGTAATTGCTTACGCGTCTACACAATTGAAGATTCACGAGCAAAACTATACGACTCATGATTTGGAATTAGGCGCAGTTTTTTTTTGCATTAAAGACTTGGAGGCATTACTTATATGGGGTCCAAAGTATTATATATACCGGCCACAAAAGTCTCCAACACATATTTAATCAGAAGCAACTGAATATGAGACAGCGCAGGTGGATTGAATTGTTGAATGATTACGATTTTGAGCTTCGATATCACCCGGGGAAGGCGAATGTGGTAGCCGACGCTTTAAGTAGAAAGGACAGAGAACCTATACGGGTAAAAGCTATGAATATAATTATTCGTGCTAACCTTACTACTCAAATAAAAGAAGCACAACGGGGAGTTGTAAAGGAAGGGAATTTGAAAAGTGAAATACCCAAAGCATCGGAGAAACATCTTAATATTCGGGAAGATGGAACCCGATATAGGGCTGAAAGAATTTGGGTACCAAAGTTTGGAGATGTGAGAGAAATGGTACTTAAGGAGGCACATAAAACCAGATATTCTATACATCCCGGAACGGGAAAGATGTACAAGGATCTTAAGAAACATTTCTGGTGGCCGGGTATGAAAGCCGATATTGCAAAATATGTAGGAGAATGTTTGACGTGTTCTAAAGTCAAAGCTGAACATCAGAAACCATCAGGTCTACTTCAACAACCTGAAATCCCAGAATGGAAATGGGAAAACATTACCATGGATTTCATTACTAAATTGCCAAGGACTGCAAGTGGTTATGATACTATTTAGGTAATAGTCGATCGTCTCACCAAATCAGCACATTTTCTGCCAATGAGAGAAGATGATAAAATGGAGAAGCTGGCACGATTATACTTAAAGGAAGTCGTTTTCAGACATGGAATACCTGTCTCTATTATCTCTGATAGAGACGGCAGATTTGTTTCAAGGTTCTGGCAAACATTGCAACAAGCGTTAGGGACTCGTCTAGATATGAGCACCGCCTATCATCCACAAACTGATGGGCAAAGCGAAAGGACGATACAGACTTTGGAAGACATGCTACGAGCATGTGTTATTGATTTTGGAAACGGTTGGGATCGACATCTACCGTTAGCAGAATTTTCCTACAACAACAGTTACCATTCGAGTATAGAGATGGCCCCATTTGAGGCACTTTATGGTAGAAAGTGCAGGTCTTCGATTTGTTGGAATGAAGTGGGGGATAGACAGATTACGGGTCCAGAAATTATTCAAGAAACTACCGAGAAGATCATCCAAATTCAACAACGATTGAAAACCGCCCAAAGTCGACAAAAGAGTTACGCGGACCTTAAAAGAAAAGATATAGAATTTGAAATTGGAGAGATGGTCATGCTTAAAGTTGCACCTTGGAAAGGCGTTGTTCGATTTGGTAAACGGGGGAAACTAAATCCAAGGTACATTGGACCATTCAAAATTATTGATCGTGTCAGACCAGTAGCTTATCGACTCGAGTTACCTCAACAATTAGCTGCCGTACATAACACTTTCCACGTCTCAAATTTGAAGAAATGTTTTGCTAAAGAAGATCTCACTATTCCGTTAGACGAAATCAAAATCAACGAAAAACTTCAATTCATTGAAGAACCCGTCGAAATAATGGATAGTGAGGTTAAAAGACTCAAGCAAAATACATTTAAAATCGTTAAGGTTCGATGGAATGCTCGTAGAGGACCCGAGTTCACTTGGGAACGTGAAAGTCAGATGAAGAAGAAATACCCGCACTTATTTCCAGAAGAAAAGCCAACACCTTCAACCGCTTAAAATTTCGGGACGAAATTTATTTAACGGGTAGGTAATGTAGTGACCCGAACTTTTCCGAACTCTTCTATGAATATATATTTGCATGAAAACTATATTTACATGATTAAATATTTCCAACATGTTAAGCAATCAAACTTGTTAAGACTTGGTTAATTGAAACGGAAATTTTATAAATATTTGATCACCCTGTTTGACCGATGATTCACGAACGCTATAAGTGGTATATGACATAATGTTAAATATATGAATAAATATATATGTTTAACATGATAAAATGATAATTAAATATATCATTAAGTGTGTCAACAATGAACTACATATGTAAAAACAAGACTACTAACTTAAGAATTTCGAAACGAGACATATACGTAACGATTATCGCTGTAACGATATTTTAATGTATATATATCATATTAAGATATATTCATATATCATGTTAACATGATAATATAATAATTTAACATCTCATTTGATATAACAAACAATGGATTAACAAGATTAAATGAGATCGTTAATTTAAGGACTTCAAAACAAATCAAAACATGTAACGACTAACGATGACTTAACGACTCAGTTAAAATGTATATACCAATAGGAACTAGCATGGGATTCCTCTCTTGATTATGTCATGCATGACAAAATCAAATTTAACTTCTACCATGAGCTAGTCAAACAAGAACTCCTTTTAACCCTACTCACCACTCACCACCTACTCTATTTCACTTCCAATTTTCTTTCTAATTCTCTCTCAACACCCCCACACACTTATGAACGTATTTTTCCAGTAATTAATCATCATCTTCATCAAAAATTACTTCAAGAATCAAGCTTTAATCATCATAGGAAGAACACTTCAAGAACACTTCAAAAACACTTCCAAATTTACTAGTTCACTTCCAATCTTGCTAATCCATTTCATGTGATCATCCAACCTCAAGAAATCCTTGTTTCTTACAGTAGGTTATCTTTCTAATTCAAGGTAATATTCATATTCAAGCTTTGATTCGATTTCCATAACTTTAAATATCTTAATTCGAGTAGAAATCTTACTTGAACTTGTTTTCGTGTCATGATTCTACTTCAAGAACTTTCAAGCCATCCAAGGATCCTTTGAAGCTAGATCATTTCTTGTCACTTACAGTAGGTTTACCTACTATATTTGAGGTAGTAATGATGTTCATAACATCATTCAGTTTATTTATATAAAGCTACCTTATTCGAAGATTATAACTTGTAATTACTAGAACATAGTTTAGTTAATTCTAAACTTGTTCGCAAATAAATTTAACCCTTCTAACTTGACTTTTAAAATACTTCAACACATGTTTTATGACAGTATGTCAAGCTAACATAAGGATATAAAACTTGTAAACACGAAGAACACCTTAAAACTGAACATACGCCGTCATAGATCATCGGGGGCTGTTTTGGGTTTAATTTTAAAAATCTATATTGAACTTTGAATTAAAAGATTTCCTTTGGTGAAAAATCTTATTTTATATGGATATGAAATATATCCAAAATCCATGGTTAAACTCAAATTGGAAGTATGTTTTTCAAAAGAGTCATCAAGATGTCGTTCTTACGACGGATATGACTATCTTCTTGTATTTAACACCTAAGATGTATTTTCGACTATAAACATATTCTTTTTCTGTTTAGATTAATAAATAATGGTTTGATACAAAACTATGGCAAGTTGAATCACTCAAAACGGATTTGCAACGAAGAAATTATGGGTAAAACAAAATTGGATATTTTTGCTTGTTTTTAGCCACGGTTTTGATTAATAAAAATGGAAGCTAACCTTATCCTAGCTAACTTACCTTGTATCCTACATGTATTTATACATGTCTTGTTCCCAAACTTATGGATGTACAATTTATAATAGTCGTGATTAAGTTCTTCGACAATATATTATAGTCTTAATAAAGATCGTAAGGCACCATATATATATATGACTTGATCACCGTGGATCCGTATACAGCGTTTTGACATATCATTTTGACTTCTTCTATATATATTATTGGAACGAACTATAAGACACCATTGGCAGTAATTGCGAGTTAGCTGTAGGTCGAAGTGGATTCCAACATAATATATATACTTTGAGTTGTGATCGAGCCTGAGACATGTATACAATGGGTCGCGGATTGCTTCAGACAATATACATATTATGTGTCTTACTATATTAAGACAATATATTATAGTGTTAGTGAATTCTAACACAATATACGCATTTATATTTATATATATATTTATACTATTGGACTATCGGACTATTGGACTTCTAACATCGGACCGCTAACTGGACAACTAAAAATCATCAACACGTAATAAAGAAAATATTGTGAATATGTTCCGATCATATTTTGATATATGTATATATTGTTATAGGTTCGTGAATCAATCTGTGGCCAAGTCTATTCCCGACGAATTGTTAATCGGTGAAAGTGAGTTATAGTCCCACTTTTAAAAATCTAAATATTTTTGGGATGAGAATACATGCAGTTTTATAAATGCTTTACAAAATAGACACAAGTATGTGAAACTACTTTCTATGGTTGAATGATCGAATTTGGATATACCCCTTTTAGCTTGGTAGCCTAAGAATTTGGGAACGTACACCCTAATTCACGCGAATCCTAAAGATAGATCTATCGGGCCCAACAAGCCCCATCCAAAGTACCAGATGTTTTAGTACTTCGATTTTAATCAGGTCCGAGGTTGTTCCGGAATGATTGGGGATATTCTATATGCATCTTGTTAATGTCGGTTACCAGGTGTTCACCATATGAATGATTTTATCTCTAAGTACGATGCGAAATGCCTGCTTGAGATGGTTATTATGAAAAATGAAATCTTGTGGTCTATTATTATTATGATTTGATATATGTAGGAATTAAACCTATAACTCACCAACATTTTTGTTGACATTTAAAGCATGTTTATTCTCAGGTGATTATTAAGAGCTTCCGCTGTCGCATGCTAAAATAAGGACAAGTTTTGGAGTCCATGTTGTATGATATTGTGTAAAAACTGCATTCAAGAAACTTATTTCGATGTAATATATTTGTATTGTAAACCATTATGAAATGGTCGTGTGTAAACTGGATATTTTAGATTATCATTATTTGATAATCTACGTAAAGCTTTTAAGCCTTTATTGATGAAGTAAAGGTTATGGTTTGTTTTAAAAATGAATGCAGTCTTTGAAAAACGTCTCATATAGAGGTCAAAACCTCGCAACGAAATCAATTAATATGGAACGTTTTTAATCAATAAGAACGGGACATTTCAAAAAAGTAGTTTGTATTTTTATTAAAAGTAAAATCTTAAAAGTTAAAATATGAAAAAGTAGTTTGTATTTTTATTAAAAGTAAAATCTTAAAAGTTAAAATATGAAAAAGTAGTTTGTATTTTTATTAAAAGTAAAATCTTAAAAGTTAAAATATGAAAAAGTAGTTTGTATTTTTATTAAAAGTAAAATCTTAAAAGTTAAAATATGAAAAAGTAGTTTGTATTTTTATTAAAAGTAAAATCTTAAAAGTTAAAATATGAAAAAGTAGTTTGTATTTTTATTAAAAGTAAAATCTTAAAAGTTAAAATATGAAAAAGTAGTTTGTATTTTTATTAAAAGTAGAATCTTAAAAGTTAAAATTAGAAAAAGTAGTTTGTATTTTTATTAAAAGTAGAATCTTAAAAGTTAAAATTAGAAAAAGTAGTTTGTATTTTTTTTTTAAAGTAAAATCTTTAAAGTTAAAATAAGAAAAAGTATTTTGTATTTTTATTAAAAGTAAATCTTAAAGTTAAAAGTGAAATCTTAAAAGTTAAAATAAGAAAAAGTAGTTTGTAATTTTATTAAAAGTAATTCTTAAAAGTTAAAAGTGAAATCTTAAAAGTTAAAATAAGAAAAAGTAGTTTGTAATTTTATTAAAAGTAAATCTTAAAAGTTAGAATAAGAAAAAGTAGTTTGTAATTTTATTAAAAGTAAATCTTAAAAGTTAAAATAAGAAATTTGGTTTTTAGTGAAAATATCTAAGATAAGTTAAAATATATTATGTCATGAATGACATATTACACAAATAATTGAAGATTTCTATTGGTATATACCAATAGTAAATACTTCTAGAAGCTGTGTATAGTACGAGTTTAATACGGGTATAAAATATATAAAGATGTTTCATGAATCATATATAATAACAAAGATGTCATTTTCCATGATAAAAGGTTGAAAATGATGTTTTTCTACTAGTATATTCCAATAGTAAATACATCTTAATACAATACATATATATTTATTTTATCTTAGAAGTTATAACGTCGTTAAGCTTTATATATATATATATATATATATATATATATATATATATATATATATATATATATATATATATATATATATATATATATATATATATATATATATATATATATATATATATATATATATATATATATATATATCGTTTCGAAGTCCTTAAGTTAGTAGTCTCATTTAATGTAGATAATCCATTGTTAATATATTTAATGAGATACTTAATTATCATATATTCAAGATAGATATAATCCATATATATCCGTATCTATACATAAGTATATAATTAATACAAGTTATGATGTTCGTGAATCGTCGGACAAATGGATGGTCAATGGTTAACTGATTATATGAATATAGTTTCAAACTTTTCAAGATTCAACATTATAGATTTTGCTTATCGTGTCGGAAACATATAAAGATTAAGGTTTAAATTTGGTCGGAAATTTCCAGGTCATTACACCAGGTCTACTGGTCTGTTCCAGATACATCAGATCAATAGGTATAGGACAGAAACAGTAAGTTTAAAGGGTTCCGGTGGTCTTGGTGCTTGATGTTCATCATGGTTCTCATCCTTGATGCGTATAGCTTCAAGTGTACAACTCATGGATGTGTTTACATCATCTTAATCAAGTCTTGACCATCATAACGCTAGTGCAAGTCTAAGACATGAAGCACAACTCACTTAAGGGTTGCATGTAGTTTGATGAACCAAAGTTACATCAAAGTCTTAGATCTAACACACATATGAACTATGAAAGTAATACTAACTAAGTTTTGACAAACAAGTGTGAGTCTAAGACATGTAGATCAACTCACTTAAGAGTTGTATGATGTTTGATGAACCAAAGTTACATCAAAGTCTTAGTTCTAACACTTACATGAACTTTAAGAGTAAAAACAAGTACTAGTAAGGTGTATGTAAGCTTTAAAGCTCTTGTTCATAACAAAACATGTAGATCATAAGCTATAAAACTTAGATCCATTACAAGTATGTGAAGTTATAACTAAAGAGTTATACTTCCATGTTCTTGAAATTAATAAAGTTAACCTTAAGTTTCAAGAAGTATAAGATCAAGATTAACTTGTAATACTTGACCATTTTAACTAACAACATGAAATTTAAATTGCATAAATGAAGTAGTAACTTAAATAAACAAGAAAAGGTTCATGGTTGTTCATAATTTAAAGATTCAAACCAAAGTTTGATCTTTAGAAAGTAAACTTTAAAGTTTACTTCATGAGCTTCAAGTATGTCTTTAATCAACACATGGAACTTGCAACTTTTGAAACAATTGAAGTAGAATCATAAACTAGTGAGTTTATGTTCTTGTGTTCTTGAAAATACAAGATAATAGAAGAATCAAAACTAGAGAGTTAGATTCTTGAAAGCATGTAAGTAAACAACAACAACAAGGTAAGTAAGTAATAATAACAAACTAGTAATCAAAGACTAGTTGCAAGTAAACAAAAGAATGATGATGATGAATGTAGATTTTGGTTTTAAACAAGAAGAAAAGAAGAAGAAGTTGTTGATAATACTTACAAGTAAAGAGAGAAAAAAAGAGAGAAAGTAAGTTGTAAGTTTGAAGAGTTTTGTGTGTGTGTTTTTGAGAGAGAATTCTAGTAAGTGTAGTAATGCAAAATTGAAACAAAAACACTCCTAAAGAGGAGCTTAGCCGACGGTTTGGAGCCAAGGAGGGGGAGAGGGAAAGTTCATCATGTAATTGCAAGTAAAGCCTTCAAAAGTTGGTTAAAAGGGTGGTTTTCATGGGGATAACAAGCTAACAAGATTCTAATTGTTAAAACTAGCTAGTTACTTTCTAAATGACACTTACAAGTGTATGGAATGGGCTAGTTAATCCATTAACATAAGTAGGATGGGCTTACAAGTCTTAATTCATGAGTCCATTAACTAATCAAAGCCCAAGTTCAAGTAGTTTAACAAATTAAACCAATTAAAGCCCAAGTAACTAACTAATAGCCTTAGTTACTTAAAATGATTAATAAAACTAATCATGAATGCAAATAATATCTAGAAATATTATTCGTGAAGTTTCGTGTGTCACAAAGACGTTTCGGGCTCATAAAAGTCAAGTACGGACAATCATGGCAACACGTAAATGTAATAACATACATTCGTTTAATCACACGTATTAATAATAATAATTATTAATAAATAAATGTTGGAAAAATCCAGGGTGGTTACATTACCCACCTGTTAAAGAAAATTTCGTCCCGAAATTTTAAGGAGTGACCAACAATGGTACCGTATTCGAACAAGAAGGGGCGTATTAAAGTTCCGTGAGACTCGTGGGCTCAGAAGTAAGTTATCTACCTTGAAAGGTACTTCGGCGTATGAAAGTGAGAATAGATATATGCCGTTAATTAAGCCTCTTATCCTAAGAGGTCAACAAATTGATTTCGTTTCTGATTAACAGGAGTTTGTCATCTGAATGTATATCCACAAAAGGAAAGATGGCGTGTTTAGCCTTACAGGCATCTTCAGTAAGTTGGATGCGTGAAATGCATCACGAATGATTCTAAGCTCATCTAAAACATTGAGCGTGTATGCCTTAATATAAGCTGACAGTTAGAATGGAAAACATAGTGATTACAACCATGCGATTTGATGTCAGGATAGCGTTAGCCACGGGTTTTACAAAACCCCTTGATTTTGGGAGGGAGCCATAGGTATAAGGAGCCCGATATTTAAGAACGTTTCATTCGAGTAAGTGAATCGAAGTTTTAGCTCAAAGTGACCAACCGGACTTGCAGGCCATAATTATTCATAGTGTCTTCAGGACGGTCTGAACGAACAAGGAGGGACACTATCTAGTTTACCATACTACAGGTGAACCTATCCTTGGATGAAATGAAAACACGGTTCTGCAATGTAACTTCATCCTTTCAGTTACATGTTGAAGTTAGGATTAACGTTAACTAGAGCAACATGCAGTTGCAACCAATGAAGGAAGAAATATATAGAGTATCCACATGAGTGTCGTAAATGTTTTAAGCAGTCCCCTCCCAAGGGGTAACAAGATTCATAGGCTCTCAAAGTTTCTTATGTTACATTTCCAAAAGAAAGTCGCACGAAAGGCGTGGTCTTGAACGAGAGTGAACTCTTCGAGTGGTTCATTTTGAATTTATCTGTGTACATGAGGGGACGAGTGGATGAGAAGATACGCGAACTCTTGGTCCTAGTGAATGGTTTACTCCGAGTGAGAAGAATCTCCAAAAATGATTCTTGTGTCTCAACATGCTGATTCATAGAGATGGGGTTTACGAGGGTGTTGTGATTGCCGTGGAATATTGAGAGTAGAAACCCGTCCAGTGCCTTTCTTACGGTAGGGTGACCACTAGGTGTACTCTGGAAAACTGATTTATCGGCTCGCATTTTTATCATGTCTAACTTTAAAAGAACATTTTTGTGGGTGCAAAGATTTTCTAACAAATTTTATAAAAACCGCCATCCAAAGTGGCTCGAAATTTTTTTATTTTTTATTTTTTTAACAAAGATCTTAATAGTAGGTTTCATTCCTAACGGAGGGCGAGAGAAAGTGTGATCCTTACATGGTGTAGTCTAATACGAAAGCCTTTAATAAAGTCCACCGAGGGAGTTTTGAAAAGCAAAACCTTTAAACGTTTGTTGTGACCACATAAACGGACGAAGTTCCTAGTAAATTTAGAAGTAGGTACAACGTGTACCATTTTGCTCAAAACTATTTGACTTAAGTTGAATAGCTCAGTAAAGGAGCGGTTTTTAAATAATTTGAGATATAACTTAGTATCAAAATAAGTAAGTATAAATTTATACATATATGATTTTATAAATCATTTAAGTGACCGAAAAGTTTTTAGTACCTTCATTGTCTGTAAATCTTGTGAGGACTGTACAAATAAACAACGTGTAAAATTTTTTGATAAGCATAGTTTTTCGTATTTCAAAGGTTACGAATTGAAAAGATTTGAGTGAAAAGCTTGGAATTCTTGGGTGACCAGTTACTAGGTAATGAAAACTAATGATATAAATGCAGTTTTGGTAATTATCGGACACAAGTCTTTGGGCCAAAAATATTTACGCGCGAAGCCATTGCTAAAAGTGAGGTACGAAGGATAAAGCACGAGGATGAGAAGTTAATTGCTTCTTAAATTTTCAAAGTGCCAAACAGGTTATGGCTAGTATTAAAGTCGGAATAATGATGGCATTAATACTACTAAATGAGAATTCCTTGGAATGAGCCAGGACTTAGAGTTATGTGAGAAAGAGTATTGTTCCAACAGGTGTGGCAAATAAGATCCTCGGGGTAACGTAATGATTTTTAAATGAGTTAAGTGTCGGTGGATGCCCAAAGGCTCTGAATGATGTGGCAGAAGTGTCCTCAACACATACACACATGAATCTCTAGATTTTGACGGTTATAAGGTCTTCACGATGACTTGGGTACGAATGAGCAACGAAGAATTTTATATAGCAAGCAATGAAAATTTTTTGTAGAAATTGTTTAAGGTGACAATGTATGGAAAGAAACGAAGTTCTAGTAAACTAGGGTTACGTAAAACCCGTGCCATTCAAAGTAAAATATATCTTGAACAAAAGGTTTGATTTGTAAGAGTGAAAGTAAAATTCTACATGTGTTTGTCAAAAATAAGAAATCATTTACTTTATTTTATATAACGTATATGATTTTAAAATTTGCGCGAATGACGAACAAATTAAATTTATTTTTATAAAGCTTTGAGAGGATAGCATAATAAATTAACGTGTGTAAGAATTTTTTTTTTTTTTTTTTTGGCAGACAAAATTTTCATATTTCGGAAGTTACAAGTTGTAAAAAGGTCGATAAGGATCAAGTAAAAGATTTTTGAAAATTTTGAGTGATGTTTGAGGTAATAAAAACCACTGAATTTAGATGTGATTGACAACTATTAGTAGGGCATAAATCCTTTGACCAAAAATGCTTAAGTGTGAAGTTGTTGCTTATGAGTGAGATACGAATGGGAGAGTGTGAGGATGAGAGTTAACCACTCATTGATTTTAGGAAAGATTTCGAACCGGTATGACTAATATCGAGGTAGAAGGGTGATGTTGTGGTTATCATCGAATAAGAAATTCCTCGTGATACGTTAGGATTTAGAGTTGCGTAAGAATGAGTATCAAATGAGGTTCTTGGAAAATCTTCAATATAGAATTTGGATTGCTGAAGAGACGGAATACAATTTCCTCTATGTATCGTTGTGCAAGTTTGTCCATTGTATCGGTTTCTTTCATGGCTAGAAAGTGAGTAGTCTTGGCGAGATGGTGTCCATATGATGTCCTAACCGCCTACCGTCTCTGGTAGTTAGTGATGAAATTCTTCCCATTTCCATTGTGGGATTTCGGGTTGTTGTCATGTAACTAATAAGGTTTAGTTTTCGGGTTACACCGCTCCCCATAATAGTTTCACCATTCTTGCGAGGTATACGAATAAAATTTCCTCATTATAAATAAATTCCGCTTTCATCCTTGAACGTCAGTTCGTTCCAACTATTTCATCAAGCTTCCTAACTTGATGAGTACTAAGTTAATCTTAAAGTTCATCCCAAATCAAATCTTACTGTACTACTGTGAAAAATTCTATCAATCTTCTTAAATAACATGTGCCTGTACGTAGGTAACTAACCCTTTTTCAACTACTACATTAAAACTCCCAAGTTTGGTTAATACGAGGTCATCTCCAAATGACCCACCTGTTAATCTTAAAGTACTACCTTAAATTATTCCCCTATCTTCTTCAGTTTACCATTTGCTTGCCCTTTAGAATACTTAACTCTCATGGTTGTTAATGGCTTATTAGTCGTAACACTAAGGTTCTTAGATATAAGGTTTCTATCGCTCCAATATTAAACAGCCTTGAGACAATAAAACGTTGTGATGAAACATACCCTAACCAAAATCAGGATCCATGCGAGTTTCTATAACTGAGATAACGATTGCTCTACCACAAGTTAGTACAACGTTTTTCCTATTTGAGAACTTTTTCCTTAAATGTCCAGGGTGTCGATCTCTAATACAAATTTTTGGGTTATCAATTCTGCAATCAAGGCCCCTCTTGTACAGTATCCGGGTTATGTGGTTATTCCTTCCCTACCTTTAACAGGCTACAATGTGTATGCTCAAGTGATTCCTAACAAAATTTTCCCTGGATCACCCCATATTCCTCATGTAGTAACATTAGAACTTCTGCATGATTTACTTCAATATAATCACGCTGGCCTGGCATCATTATATTGTAATAAATCGTACGTTCATTCCAATATCAATCCATATGGTCAATGTAACGTGATCACTTCCAATTATACACAAATTTCATCTTAACGGTGCTTAATCTGTGCCATCAAAATAGAATCGACATAACTAATCTCGCAGTTTCTCGATGCGGGTGCGTAGGTTCCGTAGACCATGTATTAATGCTTAAGTATCCCGAAGTTTCTTCAAAGGTTCGGATTCAGGTAACGTTGTTAGGTTCCTTCTAAATATTCAATCCGGGTCTCGCGTCGGGTTGTACGTGTAGCAAGTAGTAATACGATGTGTTTGAGCATCAGTAGAAGGTACTATGACCTTGTGAAAGGAGATGTCCTCCCGACTTATCCAATGCCTAGGGGTGGTAGGGACTTAAGTGCAGAAGTGTCATTAGATCGTTGAGCAGTCGTGAAGAATGAAAGAGTTAAGTGACGGTCATGAGAGCGTACAGTGTATGTGTCAACTGAACAATCTTCTAGATTGCGTGAAGTAATGTTTCGATCTCTGGAATGGTGGAACAGTAGTAACAGGTGGATTGCACTACTAGTTCTTAGGGTTAGACGAGTGGGAAAGTAGCTCAGGAAAACATCTGAACCGGGAAGGATAAGTTCTCCAAGTCGGTATAACGGATAGTAGATAGGTAGCAAGAGCGTAATCAGGCATAACAACTACAGCGGCCTAGATCGTTTACAGCAGCATGTGGCATGGCAATAGTAACAGTATTATACCGAGGTAACATGCTAAAGGCAGGTAGTAGCATGTAGTAATATAACAGATTAGCATGCAATCGAAAGAGAATAATAGCATGCAGTAGTGAAATCACATAGTAGCATACGGCATATAGCAGTAAAAGTAAGCAGCAGCATGCTGTAAGTTCAGCGGAAACAAGAAAACTAGCAAGTTGTAGATTAGTCCTATTAGTGAATCCTACTCGGGTCGGTCTTAGACTCACTAATGCATCCTAATTCCCTACAACCAATGCTCTGATACCAAATGTGACGCCCCGTACTAAATCATCATGTACGGACCATCAACAACAGGATCATTACAAGGTTAAGTACTATATGCGTTTTCAAAAAGAGTTTGCATTCATTAATAAAGTGATGTCTAAACCAACATCATAAGTTTTACATCCCAAAAGCATGCTTTACTAAGTAGAAGCAAATAACAAGTGTATGTGACCCCAAATGGTCGTTACAATCATAGTTCAAAAGTAGTAATGTTTGAATGCAAGATAAAGTAGTTCATGCAAAGACAACTCTAAGCAGCGGGTGTCTACATCACAACTAGTACACAGCGGAAGCTAGCAACCTCAAGCACCTGAGAAATACATGCTTAAAAACGTCAACAAAAAGTTTGGTGAGCTATAGTTTAAGTATAATAGTAATGTAAGTAGGCCACGAGATTTCAGTGCTACAAAGAGCGTTTCAAAACAGCAATCCAAATCCGTATGTTTAAGTATATGCTTAACCGTGGGCACTCGGTAACTAACTTAACGTTTAAATAATAATACCCCCTGAAAGTACACTTGGCGAGTGCGTATGTTTACGAAGTATTAAACACTCGTTGACTGCTAGCGCGACTAGCCCGAGTGGGGATGTCAAACCCTATGGATCCATATCTAAGATTCTCGTTCACCGGTTCATAAACCAATGATTAAACGTTACCGAGCTAAAGGGAATCTTTCTGCCGTTATATAACCCACACATATATAAAGTTTAAGTACTCGTGCCTAGTATGTAAAACATAAAATCCGCATGTATTCTCAGTTCCCAAAATAAGTTAAAGTAAAAAGGGAATGCTATAACTCACAATGATATGTAGTAGCGGTTAAGTTGAGTCGGGAAAGGTGTGCAAGTAAACGGTCCGTAATCCTCAACCTAAGTCAGATAGTACTAAGTCAGTAAGTTGTCTAAAAAGGTTCATATGTATGTAATTAAGGTCATAAGGGTCATCATCAATCATCATCAAACAAAAGGTAATAAGTAAGGTTCGTTTATGAAAGTAGTTTAAAACAAAGGCTGACTTGGATCAGTCACCACGGCCTCTACACAAACCGAACAGAGGTGAGACCAGTGGCTATGGCTCCGTATATGAGTCGTTTAAGTGTGGTAAAAATTCCAGAAGCTAACTCGTCTTAGTTTGACCGTGGCGACGGTCGTAGTGCGAGTAGGTCAGAATTTTCAGCACAACGTTAAAATGACATAGTGATGGTCGGAGGGCCATAAATCCTAAACCGTAACTCGGATGAAGACGAGTCTTAAACGAAAAATTATCTACTCGAAAATTTCTATCTAAAAATCAAGGTTAGAACAGCCCAGGTCTACTGGTCTGTTCCAGATACATCAGATCAGTAGGTATAGGACAGAAACAGTAAGTTTAAAGGGTTCCGGTGGTCTTGGTGCTTGATGTTCATCATGGTTCTCATCCTTGATGCGTATAGCTTCAAGTGTACAGCTCATGGATGTGTTTACATCATCTTAACCAAGTCTTGACCATCATAATGCTAGTGCAAGTCTAAGACATGAAGCACAACTCACTTAAGAGTTTCATGTAGTTTGATGAACCAAAGTTACATCAAAGTCTTAGATGTAACACACATATGAACTATGAAAGTAATACTAACTAAGTTTTGACAAACAAGTGTGAGTCTAAGACATGTAAATCAACTCACTTAAGAGTTGTATGATGTTTGATGAACCAAAGTTACATCAAAGTCTTAGTTCTAACACTTACATGAACTTTAAGAGTAAAAACAAGTTACAAACTTAGATCATTAACTAGTAAGGTGTATGTAAGCTTTAAAGCTCTTGTTCATAACAAAACATGTAGATCATAAGCTATAAAACTTAGATCCATTACAAGTATGTGAAGTTATAACTAAAGAGTTATACTTCCATGTTCTTGAAACTTAATAAAGTTAACCTTAAGTTTCAAGAAGTATAAGATCAAGATTAACTTGTAATACTTGACCATTTAAACTAACAACATGAAATTTAAAGTGCATAAATGAAGTAGTAACTTAAATAAATAAGAAAAGGTTCATGGTTGTTCATACTTTAAAGATTCAAACCAAAGTTTGATCTTTAGAAAGTAAACTTTAAAGTTTACTTCATGAGCTTCAAGTATGTCTTTAATCAACACATGGAACTTGCAACTTTTGAAACAATTGAAGTAGAATCATAAACTAGTGAGTTTATGTTCTTGTGTTCTTGAAAATACAAGATAATAGAAGAATCAAAACTAGAGAGTTAGATTCTTGAAAGCATGTAAGTAAATAACAACAACAAGGTAAGTAAGTAATAATAACAAACAAGTAATCAAAGACTAGTTGCAAGTAAACAAAAGAATGATGATGATGAATGTAGATTTCGGTTTTAAACAAGAAGAAAAGAAGAAGAAGTTGTTGATAATACTTACAAGTAAAGAGAGAAAAAAAAGAGAGAAAGTAAGTTGTAAGTTTGAAGAGTTTTGTGTGTGTGTTTTTGAGAGAGGATTCTAGTAAGTGTAATAATGCAAAATTGAAACAAAAACACTCCTAAAGAGGAGCTTGGCCGACAGTTTGGAGCCAAGGAGGGGGAGAGGGAAAGTTCATCATGTAATTGCAAGTAAAGCCTTCAAAAGTTGGTTAAAAGGGTGGTTTTCATGGGGATAACAAGCTAACAAGATTCTAATTGTTAAAACTAGCTAGTTACTTGCTAAATGACACTTACAAGTGTATGGAATGGGCTAGTTAATCCATTAACATAAGTAGGATGGGCTTACAAGTCTTAATTCATGAGTCCATTAACTAATCAAAGCCCAAGTTCAAGTAGTTTAACAAATTAAACCAATTAAAGTCCAAGTAACTAACTAATAGCCTTAGTTACTTAAAATGATTAATAAAACTAATCATGAATGCAAATAATATCTAGAAATATTATTCGTGAAGTTTCGTGTGTCACAAAGACGTTTCAGGCTCATAAAAGTCAAGTACGGGCAATCATGGCAACACGTAAATGTAATAACATACATTCGTTTAATCACACGTATTAATAATAATAATTATTAATAAATAAATGTTGGAAAAATCCAGGGTCGTTACAGCAACTCCCTGTGATCATATCGAAAGACCTCACGCCGCAAGAGAAGGCGAAATTGATTCAAGTGCTGAAATCACATAAGAAGGCAATTGCGTGGAAGATCTCAGACATCAAAGGGATCAACCCCAACTATTGTACCCACAAGATCTTCATGGAAGATGATTTCAAGCCATCAGTTCAGAGGCAAAGAAGGGTCAACCCTATGATTCAAGAAGTCGTCAAGAAAGAAGTAATCAAACTTCTGGACGCCAGTCTGATCTATCCAATCTCTGATTCACCATGGGTCAGTCCTGTTCAAGTGGTACCCAAAAAGGGAGGGACGACCGTAATTCAAAACGAGAATAATGAACTTATTCCAACTTGGGAAGTTACCGGTTGGAGGGTTTGCATAGACTATCGTAAACTAAACGATGCAACCCGTAAGGATCATTTTCCATTACCTTTTATTGATCAAATGTTGGAACGTCTATCAGGGAACGAGTACTACTGTTTCCTAAACGGTTTTTCCGGCTATTTTCAAATCCCCCTCGATCCAAAGGACCAAGAGAAAACAACCTTCACCTGTCCTTATGGAACATTCGCCTATCGTCGTATTCCCTTTGGGCTATGCAATGCACCAGCTACCTTTCAGCGATGCATGGTGGCAATATTCCACGACATGATTGAGCGTTGTATGGAAGTCTTCATGGACGACTTCTCAGTCTTTGGAAGTACCTTTGATTCATGCCTTTCAAACCTTGATAAGATGCTCACCCAGTGTGAAGAGTCAAATCTAGTTCTTAATTGGGAAAAATGTCACTTCATGTTAAAAGAAGGGATAGTTTTAGGACATAAGATCTCTAAAGCAGGAATAGAAGTTGATAAGGCTAAGATTGAGACCATCACTAAACTTCCAGAACCTACCACAGTAAGAGCGGTAAGGAGTTTCCTAGGACATGCCGGTTTCTACCGACACTTCATTAAGGATTTTTCAAAGGTCACTCGACCTCTCACTCATCTCCTAGGAAAGGAAGTCCCGTTTGTCTTTGATGAAGAATGTCAAAAAGCATTCAACTTTCTGAAAGAGCAGCTAACACATGCACCGATCATGATAGCTCATGACTGGAGTCTACCCTTTGAAATCATGTGTGATGCGAGCGATTTTGCAGTTGGATCAGTGCTTGGACAACGGGTAGATAAACACTTTCATCCAATCTATTACGCAAGCAAAACCTTAACCGGAGCTCAAGAGAATTACGCTACCACGGAGAAGGAGCTGCTAGCCGTAGTATTCGCCTTCGACAAATTCCGTTCCTATCTTATCTTGTCCAAAACTACGGTCTACACAGATCATTCAGCCCTCAAATATCTATTCACAAAGCAAGACGCAAAGACAAGACTCCTACGATGGATCTTACTCCTTCAAGAATTTGACATCGAGATTAAAGACAAGAAAGGAGCCGAGAACGTCGCAGCAGATCATCTTAGTCATTTAGAGAACCCAACGATGGAAAAGCTTGCAGAACAAGATATCAGAGATAAATTTCCGGAAGAACAGCTTATGAGTTTAGGACAAACTCACATAGGATCACAGTTTACCGATACCCCTTGGTATGCTGACATGGCCAACTATTTAGTTTCCAGAGTAGTACAGAAAGGGATGAGTACCTCCCGAAGAAGGAAATTCTTCAGGGATGCCAAGTACTACTACTGGGAAGATCCTTACCTGTTTAGAATTTGCCCTGATCAGATAATCAGGAGGTGCGTAGATGAAAAGCAAGCAACAGGGATTCTTCACCAATGTCATCATGAACCAACTAGAGGTCATCATGGAGCAAACTTAACAGCAAGAAAAGTCTACGAATCAGGATTCTACTGGCCATCTATATTTCGAGATGCGCAAGAGCTTGTAAAGCGTTGCGACGCATGCCAAAGGCAAGGCTATATCTCTATGAAGAACGAGATGCCTAGGACTAATATCCAAGCTTGCGAGATCTTCGATATATGGGGATTAGACTTCATGGGCCCATTCCCAAAGTCTAACGGGAAAGAATACGTCCTCGTAGCAGTAGATTACGTCTCTAGATGGGTTGAAGCTCAAGCATTTCCGACTAATGATGCCAAAGTCGTCACGAATTTCCTGAAGAGACTATTCTGCAGATTTGGAGCTCCCCCGTGCGATCATTAGTGATAGAGGCACACACTTCTGTAACACTCAGTTTATGAAGGTGATGCAACAATACAGAGTTACCCACAAGATGTCCACTGCCTATCATCCGCAGACCAACGGACAGGCAGAAGTCACGAACAGAGCACTCAAAAGAATCTTAGAATGCACTGTCGCCCATCATGGAAATAAATGGGCCGAGAAGCTAGACGATGCTCTGTGGGCATTCCGGACTGCTTACAAGAATCCTCTAGGAACTACACCCTACAGAATGATCTATGGGAAAGCTTGTCACCTTCCGCTAGAACTCGAATATAAAGCTCTCTGGGCGCTGAAGACCTGCAACCTCGATCCCTCAGTTACTGGTAAACATAGAAAAATGCAAATGAACGAACTCGCCGAATTGAGAGACCAAGTGTCATAACCTGTCCTTAACCATAAGAACGTGTTAGATAACGTATGATTTCATTGCGAGGTATTGACCTCTATATGCGACATTTTTAAAAGAAAAACTGCATATATTATACATTACAAACCAATCTCTTATTTTTGATACAAGCTTTGGACAATAAAAAGATGATTATCGTTTAGCGATAATCTTCGACTTACAAACTTTACAAATGATGATAACAACACGATTTCTAGCATATTTTACAACACAAATCCTTGGGTATGCAGTTTTATTTTTGACACATGTATGCGTACGCAAGATCCTGCTCAAATTCAACATAATGCAGCGGAAGCTTTTAGTAATCACCTGAGAATAGACATGTTTTAAAAGGTCAACATAAAGTTGGTGAGATATAGGTTTAGTGCCGGCAGCAATATATATATATATATATATAGACCACAAGATTTCATATATAAACAGTTTAATAAAAATATTCTAAGTGGTTGAGCACTTGGTAACCATACTTAACATTCAATCACGTCGCATATTCCCTTTATTATGAAATCTTACTACACCGTACCAAGTGTAGTCACAAAACGAAGTACTGTGCAACCGTTGAATACTGGTCGTCCAGTCCGGTTGGGGTTGTCAGGCCCGATAGATCTATCAACAGGATTCGCGTTTACAATACCGCTGTAAATATTAGTTACCAAGCTACAGGGAAGTATGCCAGTGGTACAACTCAACGTAGAATATATTTTTCAGTTACTTGTGTCCATAATGTAAAACATAAAATACATGTATTCTCATCCCGAAATATTTAGAGTTTAAAAGTGGGACTATATACTCACTTTCGTCTTGAAGATATATATATTTTGACTTGGTCTCCGGTTGATATCACGAACCTATCCATATATAATATATCAATATATTTTCATTTTAAACAACATCACATATATATATAATACTTTTAATACTTTTTATAATTCCTTAGTCCGTAGTTAGCAGTCCGATGTTAGTAATTCAATTTTGAATGGTTCATTTTTAGGTGTTTAATAAACCCCCAACGAAATAAATAAAACCCCATCGTATATGTATTGGTCGAGATTAATCTTGACCCACGGTACCGGTGTTGTCAAATGACGTGTTGCGTACATAAAGTACCGGTGTTGTCAAATGACGTGTTGCGTAGAATCATGGGATCTTATGATTAATCTTCTCGTGTTGTTTACGGGTGATCCTGAACCATATAAAATTGAATTATGAGTACATATATATAAAATATCATGTTATCTTAGAAAGATGTGATTTATTTAATTTTTTCCCAATTAATCCCGAAGTTAAACTAGTCTTGGATAACCAATTTTGTTTCGGTCATAGTTTCTTCGTTACAACTCCGTTTTCGTTGATTCAACTTGCCATCTCCTTGGATCGAGTCCCTCTTTAAGACTATGAACTGTAAATACCTTAGTTTGTATTCAAAATCATACGGCATAGGTGAAACTTTGGTGAAACATATGAAGTTAATCATTTTTGTTACAAAAACATCATTTAATGACCATTTTTCTAAAAATACTTATACTTTGAATTAAATCATGAAATTTTTATGTGTTATCATATTCATAGTAAAAATCATTTTTCCAGAAAATAAACCTCCAAATCAAAGTTTAAGATGGTTTTTAATTATCCAACCCAAAACAGTGCCCGGTTGCACTCCGACGTCGTAAAAACAGTTTTTAAGGTATTCTTTGAAAAACCAAGTTATACCTTGTTAAGTTAGCATATATTTATGTTATATTACAGGTCTTGAAGTATTTTAAAAGTTAAGTTAGAAGGATCTATTTAGTTTGCAAACAAGTTTGAAAACATTCAAACTATGTTCTTGTTGTTAAAATTTTATACCACAAAATAAGATAGCTATATATATGAATCGAATAAGGTTATGAACATAGTTACTACCTCAAGTTCCTTGGACAAGGTTGCTGTAAAAGAGGAGTAAAAAGCTAGAACAAAAAGGGTGATGGAATTGGATGAAAGATTGGAAGTAAGTTTGTGTTCTTGGAAGGATTTCTTGAAGTGTTTTTGTATGGTTTTCTTATGGTGTTTAAGTAAGGTTTTTGAAGCTAGATCTTCTTGGTAACTTGCTGGATTGTTATGGAGTTTAAAGGTTAAGAAAGAGTGTGTGTTTTTAGCTAGGAAAGTTGAAGTAAAATGAATCAAAATGGAGTACTCCTAGCTCCATTAAAAACGTGATCAAAGGGGTGTTCATGACAAGATTTCAAGTTGTTCTTTTGTGTAATTAGTCAATAAGCTTCCAAAATCAATTACCTTATACATAAGGCATTGAACAAGGGCTGGTTGGTGGTGATTTGATGTGTATATACCAATAGTAAATACGTATAGAAGCTAGGTATGATACGAGTACAAATACTCTAGATATACGTATAAAAATTTTGTGAAAAATGGAATGAGGATACAAATATAGCTATCTTTTGTGAATACACTTATGTGGTTTTATGTATTTAAGTCCTTAAAAGTGATTAAATACATTACATATGCGATATATGTATAAACATTATAGGTTATAAGTATTTATGTCAAATAACGTTACGTATGGTTATTGTTTTGAAAACTTAAGTTAGTAGTTTCAAAATATACTTATAACTTATTGTTATTAATACAAAATGAGATATTAAAACATTCTTAGATCATATTAAATATGTATATATACATATATATTCACAAACATATAATTATCATATATTGTATAGTTCGTGATATCATCGGTCAAACTAGACGGTCAAACGTTGTGTAAAACTCTTTTCGGAAACATAAATCTCAACAATTTGGATTGCTTATCATGTTGGTAAGGTTTAATTTATGTAAATATTAATCTTATAAGTATAGAATGATCGAAAAAGTGCGGGTCATTACAGTACCTCCCCGTTAAATAAATTTAGTCCCGAAATTTTAAAATTGTACCTATTTTGCGTCATCGAGAAACAAGTGTGGATACTTTTGTTTCATCTGATCCTCTCATTCCCAAGTAAACTCGGGACCTCTTCTAGCACTCCAACGAACCTTAACGATCGGTATGTTGCTCTGCTTGAGCTGTTTAACTTCACGGTCCATGATTTCGATTGGTTCTTCGACGAATTGTAATTTCTCGTCGACATGGATTTCTTCAAGAGGAATGGTGAGATCTTCCTTTACAAGACACTTCTTAAGGTTTGAGACGTGAAAGGTATTATGTACTCCGGTGAGTTGTTGCGGTAACTCGAGTCGATAAGCTACCGGTCCAATGCGTTCGATGATCTTGAACGGACCTACATATCTTGGGTTCAGTTTACCCCTTTTTCCAAAACGTATTACACCTTTACAAGGTGACACCTTTAGCATAACCATGTCACCGATCTGAAACTCTAATGGTTTCCTTCGGACATCGGCGTAGCTCTTTTGGCGACTACGGGCTGTTTTCAATCTCTCCTTAATTTGTACTATCTTCTCAGTCGTTTCGTGTATGATCTAGGGACCAGTTAATTGTCGATCTCCTACTTCATTCCAACAGATAGGAGATCTACACTTCCTTCCATACAATGCTTCGAATGGTGCAGCTTTAATGCTCGCATGATAACTATTATTATACGAGAATTCTGCTAACGGTAAATACTTATCCCATCCGTTTCCAAAATCGATCACACATGCCCTGAGCATGTCTTCAAGAGTCTGAATCGTTCTTTCACTCTGCCCGTCGGTTTGCGGATGATATGCGGTGCTCATATCCAAACGAGTTCCTAGTGCCTCCTGTAGTGATTGCCAGAACTTTGAGGTAAATCTACTATCATGATCAGATATAATGGAAATAGGTATTCCATGCTTTGAAACAACTTCCTTTATATACAATCGTAATAGTTTCTCCATTCTATCCGTTTCCTTTATAGGCAAGAAATGTGCAGACTTGGTGAGACGATCAACAATCACCCAAATGGTGTCGTATCCCCAGGCAGTCTTTGGTAACTTCGTGATGAAATCCATGGTAATACCATCCCATTTCCATTCTGGGATTTCTGGTTGTTGAAGTAACCCTGACGGCTTCTGGTGTTCTGCTTTGACCTTGGAACAAGTTAAACACTCCCCAACATATGTTGCAACGTCTGTCTTTAAATTAGGCCACCAATAACTCGTCTTAAGATCTTGATACATCTTTCCGACTCCAGGATGTATCGAGTATCTTGTCTTATGTGCCTCGTTCAATATCAACTTCCTTAATCCACCCAACTTCGGTACCCAAATACGGTTTGCAAAATATCGAATTCCGTCTTCCCGTATAATGAGTTGCTTCTCATACTTCTTCATTATTTCATTTCTTATGTTTTCTTTATTGAGTGCTTCTCGTTGAACTTCTTTGATTTGTGAGTTGAGATTCATGCGAATTTTTATGTTCATCGCTCGAACTCGAATTGGTTCTCGTTCCTTTCTGCTTAGTGCGTCAGCCACCACATTTGCCTTCCCGGGATGATAACGAATTTCACAATCATAGTCGTTTATTAACTCGACCCACCTACGTTGCCTCATGTTCAGCTGTTTCTGATCAAAAATATGTTGAAGGCTTTTATGATCAGTAAACACAGTGAATTTAACCCCATACAAATAGTGTCTCCACATCTTCAATGCAAAAACGACTGCTCCCAGTTCTAGATCATGCGTCGTATAATTCCGCTCGTGAATTTTCAATTGTCGGGATGCGTATGCAATAACTTTCTTCCGTTGCATAAGAACGCAATCAAAACCTTGTCGCGAAGCGTCACAATATATTTCAAAATCATCGTTCCCTTCTGGTAACGATAAAATAGGCGCCGTAGTTAACTTCTTCTTCAGTATTTGAAATGCGTTCTCCTGCTCCGAGGTCCATTCGTATTTCTTCCCTTTTTGCGTTAACGCTGTCAACGGCTTAGCTATTCGGGAAAAATCTTGAATAAACCTTCTATAATAACCGGCTAAACCCAAAAATTGGCGTATCTGCGTTGGTGTCTTAGGAGTCTCCCATTTTTCAATGGCTTCAGTTTTTGCTGGATCAACCTGAATTCCTTTGCTACTAACAACATGGCCAAGAAATTGCACTTCTTTTAACCAGAAAGCACACTTAGAAAATTTAGCATATAGTTGTTCTTTTCTCAACAACTCTAATATCAACCTTAAATGCTCTTCATGCTCTTGCTCACTCTTGGAATAGATAAGAATATCATCAATGAAAACGATAACAAACTTATCTAAATACGGACTACAAACTCGATTCATGAGGTCCATGAATACAGCTGGCGCATTCGTCAATCCAAACGGCATGACCAAAAATTCATAATGACCATAACGTGTCCGAAAAGCAGTTTTCGGTATATCTTCTTCTTTAACGCGTAGTTGATGATAGCCCGATCTTAGGTCGATTTTCGAATAAACACATGATCCTTGCAGTTGATCAAATAAGTCATCAATTCTCGGTAGTGGATACCGATTCTTGATAGTTAACTTATTTAATTCACGATAATCTATACACATTCTAAAAGATCCATCT
The DNA here is from genome assembly GCF_046630445.1 of Rutidosis leptorrhynchoides. Lineage (NCBI taxonomy): Eukaryota > Viridiplantae > Streptophyta > Magnoliopsida > Asterales > Asteraceae > Rutidosis > Rutidosis leptorrhynchoides. The sequence goes on from NC_092343.1 coordinate 235,405,539, forward strand.
TTCTTCTTAACAAACAAAATTGGAGCTCCCCACGGTGAAGTACTTGGTCGTATGAATCCACGGTCCAGTAATTCTTTTAACTGACTTTGAAGTTCTTTTAATTCGGACGGTGCAAGTCTATATGGCGCACGAGCCACTGGTGCAGCTCCTGGTACTAAATCTATTTGAAATTCTACAGATCTAAATGGAGGTAATCCCGGCAACTCTTCCGGAAAAACTTCAGGAAAATCTCTTGCCACAGGCACGTCGTTGATGCACTTCTCTTTCTTTTCGACTTTATTAACATGTGCTAAAATAGCATAACATCCCTTTTCTAAACACTTCTTGGCTTTCAAACAGCTAATAAGTTTTAGCTTTGAATTACCCTTTTCTCCATAAATCATCACCGGCATTTTATCCTTACCAGGAATGCGAATTGCCTTCTTGGCACACACAACTTCAACTCCTACTTTGGACATCCAGTTCATGCTAACTATTACATCAAAACTTCCTAATTCTACGGGTATTAAGTCAATTTTAAACGTTTCTCCGGCTAAATTTATTTCACAATCACGACAAATTTTATCGGCTTTAATTAGTTTACCATTAGCTAACTCAATCATGTACTTAGCATCTAGAGGTAATGATGAACAATTCAATTTAGTGTAAAAATTTCTACACACATAACTTCTATCGGCGCCAGTATCAAATATAATAGATGCTGATAAGTTATTAATGGTAAACGTACCCGTAACAAGCTCCGGGTCTTCATGTGCCTCTCTAGCATTAATAACAAATGCTCTCCCACGTGCAGGTCCAACATTCTTCTCTGGATTCGGGCACTGGCTCTTATAATGACCCTGTTTTCCACACCCAAAACAAGTAATGGTAGCCAAAGCAATTCTATTTGCATTGGTGGCAGGAGTCTTGGCACCATTTGTATTTGTAACGATAGCCCTACAATCTTCAGCAAGATGACCCTGTCGATTACATTTGGTGCATACCACACTACAGTAACCAAAGTGATGTTTGTGACAACGGTTGCATAAAGGACTTTGTCCTTTGTAACTAAAGCCTGAACCACTACCCGCACCTTTCGTGGTTTCTTGTTTCTTAAAAGGTTGGTGTTGATTACCTCGATCATAACTTCCATTCCATTTTCTCTTGTTACCTGATACCTTCTCATCAGTATTGTATGCTTTCTTATCCAAAATGACCTGATCCATTATCTCGTTTGCCATGGTTATAGCTTCATGAATTGTTTTAGGTTTCGATGCTGTAATTTTTGCCTTGACCTTTGTGGGCAAACCATCTTTGTACATTTCAATCTTCCGTTCCTCGGTTGGAACCAATTCGGGACATAGTAAAACTAATTCCATGAATCGCTGATTGTAGTTGGTGATTTCGGTACCAACAACCTTCAAACTTCGTAATTCATCCTCCAACTTCCTAACCTCGTTCCTTGGACAATACTCGTTGATTAACATCGTTTTGAATTCTTCCCATGCAGTATCATAAGCTACATCTCCTCCTACAGCCTTCACATAATTCTTCCACCACGTGAGTGCACTATCTTGTAAAGTGCACGATGCATACTTGGTCATGTCTTTTTCAACACAACCGCTGATTTTAAACACCGTCTCCATCTTTTCTATCCACCGAGTTAAACCGATCGGTCCTTCCGTTCCACTGAATGATGAGGGCTTGCAAGCTTGAAACGTCTTGTAGGTGCATCCTACACGAGGATTTGGGTTAACTGCAGCAGCTCTTGCAGCTTCGACCCATAACATTCTGTCGTTGACTCGCTGGTTGATGAATTCCTCGACTTCTTGTTCCGTCATTCGATTCAATCGCGCCATTTCCTAATGAAAGAAAATAATTATTCACATGGAATATTATAGATGTAGTGTGTATTTATAGTACATTATAGCTTGTTAATAATATGAACCAGGTATTATTATAAAAGCCTTTTCTTCTTATTAGCGTTTTATAATTATATCTAGGGTAGTACCTACCCGTTAATGTTCATACTTAATAGCTTAGTACAGAACCAATTACTACAATCTAAATAATACTTAACCATGGAAAATTATTGCATTTCATACTTCACTATTTTACATATGCTTATCTTACATCGAACATTAAGCAAACCACACTAATAATATTATACAAAACATTATATGATCCCATGGTTTAATACGGCAGCGCATCGTTTGGTCTATTTTCTAGGACGTTTAGTTCCAATGAATGGCCTAACGCTTATCCTAGCTGTCTGCCTATATTTTAGCGGTGGGGCTGAAGAACTGGATACCGGGATAGCACTAATAGGAATAGCGGGTATAGGGGTGGTAGTGTTTAGTGGAGTTGGTGCCACATCATCCTCACTAAACTCGGGATTTGAATTTTCTAATTCATTAGCTTTTCGTTTCTTTCCTTGATCGAACTTTTCTTTCGTAATTTCTAGTATTTCTTCCTCGGGTTCACTTTCCTCTTCGGGTTCACTTTCCTCCTCGGGTTCACTTTCCGGTTTCTCTATAGTTGGTTCATCCGGAATTTGTGAGTCTTCCCCAAAGATATCATTTTCGTCATCGGATAAGTTAATGACTGGAACACCATATGAAGATTCTGATTCGGAGTCGCTGAATGTGATAATAAGTTTCGAGCCCGACATCTATCACATAACAACTAACCCATTAGTACTACATAATATTTACATATAAATTTTAACCAACAGTGATAAGCAATGATTTTCAAAATCAGACCCGGTCAAAGTCCAGACTTACTAATGTATCCTAACGACTTCTCGGTTAGACACACTAATGCAAACCTGGTTTGCTAAGACCACCGCTCTGATACCACATGTCATAACCCGTCCTTAACTGTAACGACCCGGAAATTTCCGACCAAATTTAAACCTTAAACTCTATATGTTTCCGACACGATAAGCAAAAACCTTAATGTTGAGTCTAGAAAGTTTGAAACTATATTAATGTAATCAATTACCCATTGACCATCCATTTGTCCGACGATTCACGAACGTCATAACTTGTATTAATTATATACTTATGTATATATACGGATATATATGGATTATATCTATCTTGAATATATGATAATTAAGTATCTCATTAAATATATTAACAATGGATTATACATAAAATGAGACTACTAACTTAAGGACTTCGAAACGATATATATATATATATATATAAAGCTTAACGACGTTATAACTTCTAAGTTAAAATAAATATATATGTATTGTATTAAGATGTATTTACTATTGGAATATACTAGTAGGAAAACATCATTTTCAACCTTTTATCATGGAAAATGACATCTTTGTTATTATATATGATTCATGAAACATCTTTATATATTTTATACCCGTATTATACTCGTACTATACACAGCTCCTAGAAGTATTTACTATTGGTATATACCAATAGAAATCTTCAATTATTTGTGTAATATGTCATTCATGACATAATATATTTTAACTTATCTTAGATATTTTCACTAAAAACCAAATTTCTTATTTTAACTTTTAAGATTACTTTTAATAAAAATACAAAATACTTTTTCTTATTTTAACTTTTAAGATTTTACTTTTAATAAAAATACAAACTACTTCTTCTTATTTTAACTTTTACTTTTAATAAAAATACAAACTACTTTTTCTTATTTTAACTTTTAAGATTTTACTTTTAATAAAAATACAAACTACTTTTTCTTATTTTAACTTTTAAGATTTTACTTTTAATAAAAATACAAACTACTTTTTCATATTTTAACTTTTAAGATTTTACTTTTAATAAAAATACAAACTACTTTTTCTTATTTTAACTTTTAAGATTTTACTTTTAATAAAAATACAAACTAATTTTTCATATTTTAACTTTTAAGATTTTACTTTTAATAAAAATACAAACTACTTTTTCTTATTTTAACTTTTAAGATTTTACTTTTAATAAAAATACAAACTACTTTTTCTTATTTTAACTTTTAAGATTTTACTTTTAATAAAAATACAAACTACTTTTTCATATTTTAACTTTTAAGATTTTACTTTTAATAAAAATAACTTTTAAGATTTTACTTTTAATAAAAATACAAACTACTTTTTCTTATTTTAACTTTTAAGATTTACTTATTTTATTTTATTTTATTTTTACCTAACATTTTCAACTATAAATACCACATATATTTCTCATTTCAAACTTACACCTTAATCTCTCATTTCTCTCTCAAAATACTCTTAACTTCGTACTTGATCATCTCCAAGCATTTTCTCCATCATTTAGCTTCAAAAACAACCCTTAATCATCATAAGAAAAACCACACAAGAAAACTTCAATAATCCTTCCAAAAATACAAGTTTGCTTCCAATCTTCAATCCAACTCCACCACTCTTTTGGTTCTAGGATGTTTCTCATCTCTTACAGTAACTTTGTCCAAGTAACTTGAGGTTCGTGAATCCAAGGCCAACCGTATGCGTGTTCAGTGATGTTATATGTATTTTTACTACAAAATACAGTATGGTGAGTTATAGTCCCATTTTTACTATCTAAATTATTTTGGGATGAGAATACATGCAAATTTATAAATGTTTTACAAAAGAAGCACAAGTTCATGAAACTACATTCTACGATTGTTTTGTTATACCGGATATCCGTACTTATAATTATTATGCTTGGTAATCTAATAATTAGTGAAAAACACTAATTGACGCGAATCCTAAAGGTAGATCTACGGGCACCAACCACCCCCATTTTCGAATAGTGGAAATGCTTTAGTACTTCGAAGGGTCCTTGTCATACATTTGAATAGTGGAATGTATGATGCCAGATATCTTAAGCGCTCTATGTTAAGGTCGGTTACCAGGCGACTCATCGTATGAATGATTTTTGCAGTTGTAATGATCCTGCACATTTAATTAAATGAAATCTTGTGGCTTATTAAATGATATGATTATTATATAGAAACTAAACCTATGACTCACCAACTTTATGTTGACATTTTAAAGCATGTTATTCTCAGGTACGAATTAAGTCTTCCGCTATGCATTAGCTCATATTAAGGATATTACTTGGGGCCATTTATGACATAATTCAGAAAGACGTTGCATTCGAGTCATTGAAGTTAATTAGAGATTATTATTAAGAAAATGGCAGGATAGGTCATTTGAATATTATGAAATGTTAGACAAACATATCAACTATCGATGTAATATTAGATTCTCCTTTAAGAATAAATGCAACGTTTGTAAAATGTATCATATAGAGGTCAAGTACCTCACGATGTTATCAAGTATTGTAATTCGTTTGTAATCAATATGGACTTCGTCCGGATGGATTAGGAGCGGTCGTTTAGCGATAATCTTCGACTTACAAACTTTACAAATGATGATAACAACACGATTTCTAGCATATTTTACAACACAAATCCTTGGGTATGCAGTTTTATTTTTGACACATGTATGCGTACGCAAGGTCCTGCTCAAATTCAACATAATGCAGCAGAAGCTTTTAGTAATCACCTGAGAATATACATGTTTTAAAAGGTCAACATAAAGTTGGTGAGATATAGGTTTAGTGCCGGCAGCAATATATATATATATATATATATATATATATATATATATATATATAGACCACAAGATTTCATATATAAACAGTTTAATAAAAATATTCTAAGTGGTTGAGCACTTGGTAACCATACTTAACATTCAATCACGTCGCATATTCCCTTTATTATGAAATCTTACTACACCGTACCAAGTGTAGTCACAAAACGAAGTACTGTGCAACCGTTGAATACTGGTCGTCCAGTCCGGTTGGGGTTGTCAGGCCCGATAGATCTATCAACAGGATTCGCATTTACAATACCGCTGTAAATATTAGTTACCAAGCTACAGGGAAGTATGCCAGTGGTACAACTCAACGTAGAATATATTTTTCAGTTACTTGTGTCCATAATGTAAAACATAAAATACATGTATTCTCATCCCGAAATATTTAGAGTTTAAAAGTGGGACTATATACTCACTTTCGTCTTGAAGATATATATATTTTGACTTGGTCTCCGGTTGATATCACGAACCTATCCATATATAATATATCAATATATTTTCATTTTAAACAACGTCACATATATATATAATACTTTTAATACTTTTTATAATTCCTTAGTCCGTAGTTAGCAGTCCGATGTTAGTAATTCAATTTTTAATGGTTCATTTTTAGGTGTTTAATAAACCCCCAACGAAATAAATAAAACCCCATCGTATATGTATTGGTCGAGATTAATCTTGACCCACGGTACCGGTGTTGTCAAATGACGTGTTGCGTACATAAAGTACCGGTGTTGTCAAATGACGTGTTGCGTACAATCATGGGATCTTATGATTAATCTTCTCGTGTTGTTTACGGGTGATCCTGAACCATATAAAATTGAATTATAAGTACATATATATAAAATATCATGTTATCTTAAAAAGATGTGATTTATTTAATTTTTCCCAATTATTTTTGTGGCTAAACTAGTCTTGGATATCCGATTTTGTTTCGGTCATAGTTTCTTCGTTACAACTCCGTTTTCGTTGATTCAACTTGCCATCTCCTTGGATCGAGTCCCTCTTTAAGACTATGAACTTTAAATACCTTAGTTTGTATTCAAAATCACACGGAATAGGTGAAACTCTGGTGAAACATATGAAGTTAATCATTTTTGTTACAAAAACATCATTTAATGACCATTTTTCTAAAAATACTTATACTTTGAATTAAATCATGAAATTTTTATGTGTTATCATATTCATAGTAAAAATCATTTTTCCAGAAAATAAACCTCCAAATCAAAGTTTAAGATGGTTTTTAATTATCCAACCCAAAACAGTGCCCGGTTGCACTCCGACGTCGTAAAAACAGTTTTTAAGGTATTCTTTGAAAAACCAAGTTATACCTTGTTAAGTTAGCATATATTTATGTTATATTACAGGTCTTGAAGTATTTTAAAAGTTAAGTTAGAAGGATCTATTTAGTTTGCAAACAAGTTTGAAAACATTCAAACTATGTTCTTGTTGTTAAAATTTTATACCACAAAATAAGATAGCTATATATATATGAATCGAATAAGGTTATGAACATAGTTACTACCTCAAGTTCCTTGGACAAGGTTGCTGTAAAAGAGGAGTAAAAAGCTAGAACCAAAAGGGTGATGGAATTGGATGAAAGATTGGAAGTAAGTTTGTGTTCTTGGAAGGATTTCTTGAAGTGTTTTTGTATGGTTTTCTTATGGTGTTTAAGTAAGGTTTTTGAAGCTAGATCTTCTTGGTAACTTGCTGGATTGTTATGGAGTTTAAAGGTTAAGAAAGAGTGTGTGTTTTTAGCTAGGAAAGTTGAAGTAAAATGAATCAAAATGGAGTACTCCTAGCTCCATTAAAAACGTGATCAAAGGGGTGTTCATGACAAGATTTCAAGTTGTTCTTTTGTGTAATTAGTCAATAAGCTTCCAAAATCAATTACCTTATACATAAGGCATTGAACAAGGGCTGGTTGGTGGTGATTTGATGTGTATATACCAATTGTAAATACGTATAGAAGCTAGGTATGATACGAGTACAAATACTCTAGATATACGTATAGAAATTTTGTGAAAAATGGAATGAGGATACAAATATAGCTATCTTTTGTGAATACACTTATGTGGTTTTATGTATTTAAGTCCTTAAAAGTGATTAAATACATTACATATACGATATATGTATAAACATTATAGGTAATAAGTATTTATGTCAAATAATGAAAGGACCGCTCCTAATCCATCCGGACGAAGTCCATATCGATTATAAACGAATCACAATAGTTGATTACATTGCGAGGTACTTGACCTCTATATGATACAATTTACAAACGTTGCATTTATTCTTAAAAAGCAATCTATCATTACATCAAGAGTTGACATGTTTGCCTAACATTTCATAATATTCAAATGACCTAATCTGCCATTTACTTAATAATAATCTCTAATGAACTTCAATGACTCGAATGCAACGTCTTTTGATATATGTCATGAATGACCCCAAATAATATCCTTAATATGAGCTAATGCACAGCGGAAGATTTCTTTCAAACCTGAGAATAAACATGCTTTAAAGTGTCAACCAAAAGGTTGGTGAGTTCATTAGTTTATAGAATTCATTTCATTTCATCATTTTAATAGACCACAAGATTTTAAGTATTATAAAATCGTACAGAAGTCCCATTCCAACTGCACAAACAAAATATCATTCATATGAAGAACACCTGGTGAGGATTCCAAAATATAATAGTAACCATCTGTGCCGGTCTTTCACCCCACGGCTGAATACATGTGCCTTCAAAATATAGAACCTCTGTGCCGGTCTTTACACCCCACGGCTGAACACATGTATATAAAATATAGGACAACCGGTGCCAAAATACAAAACCATTCATTCAACTCGGGAGCTCATTCGCTCTAACCGAAATAAACCAGTGACAATACGTGCCATAATAATCAATCCCAACCCCAGATAATTCTATCATAGAATGCAGTTAAGGTACTTGTGTCTATTTCGTAAAACAGTTATAAAAACAGCTCATGTATTCTCAGTCCCAAAAATTTATATAATGCAAAAGCATTTAAAAAGGGAGCAAATGAAACTCACTTGTGATGATTTCCAAATAGATGGTAATAAGACTTGGCCTTTGACAAATTCACGAACCTAATAATAATATTCTTGTGTCAAGATATATATAACTAATATTCCATACTTATGATACTTGTGATAATTTTAATTGTCCTTTGTTAGTAGTCCAATAGTCCGATAGTCCAATAGTCCGATAGTCCAACAGTATAAATATATATATATATAAATATAAATGCGTATATTGTGTTAGAATTCACTAACACTATAATATATTGTCTTAATATAGTAAGACACATAATATGTATATTTTCTGAAGCAATCCGCGACCCATTGTATACATGTCTCAGGCTCGATCACAACTCAAAGTATATATATATTTTGGAATCAACCTCAACCCTGTATAGCCAACTCCCACATTCACATATAGAGTGCCTATGGTTGTTCCGAAATATATATATAGATGGGTCGATATGATATGTCAAAACGCTGTATACGGATCCACGGTGATCAAGTCATATATATATATGGTGCCTTACGATCTTTATTAAGACTATAATATATTGTCGTAGAACTTAATCACGACTATTATAAATTGTATTTCCATAAGCTTGGGAACAAGAGATGTATAAATACATGTAGGATACAAGGTAAGTTAGCTAGGATAAGGTTAGCATCCATTTTTATTAATCAAAACCGTAGCTAAAAACAAACAAAAATATCCAATTTTATTTTACCCATAATTTCCTCGTTACAAATCCGTTTTGAGTGATTCGACTTGCCATAGTTTTGTATCGAAAAGTTATTTACTAATCTAAACAGAAAAATAATATGTTTATAGTTGAAAATACAGTTTAGGTGTCAAATACAAGAAGATAGTCATATCCGTCGTAAGAACGACATCTTGATGACTCTTTTGAAAAACATACTTCCAATTAGAGTTTAACCATGGATTTTGGATATATTTCATATCCATATAAAATAAGATTTTTCACCAAAGGAAATCTTTTAATTTAAAGTTTAGGATAGGTTTTTAAAATCAAACCCAAAACAGCCCCCGATGATCTATGACGGCGTATGTTCAGTTTTAAGGTGTTCTTCGTGTTTACAAGTTTTATATCCTTATGTTAGCTTGAGATACTGTCATAATACATGTGTTGAAGTATTTTAAAAGTCAAGTTAGAAGGATTAAGTTTGTTTGCGAACAAGTTTAGAAATGATCTAAACTATGTTCTTGTTGTTATTAGTTATAAACTCAAAATAAGATAGCTATATGGATATGAATCGAAAAAGATTATGAATAAGGTTACTACCTCAAATCAAATGAATAAAGTTGCTGGAGAAATAAGAAGAATATCTTGAGTTCAAAGATACCCTTGATGGCTTGAAATTCTTGAAGTATAAAAATGGAATGAACAAAAGTTCGAATAAGAATTCTATCTTGAATTAAGATAGTTATAAGTATATGAATTGAACCAAAGATTATATATGATTCTTACCTTGATAAAGAGGAGTAGTTGAGTTAACAAAGTGTTCTTGAAGCTAGTTCATGATCAAGGAAAATGAAGATTTTCTAGTACTTGAAGTATGTGTGTTTAAAGAGTGTTTAAAGAGTAAGAAATGGAGAGAATACTTGGAGTTCTTGTGTGTGAGTATTATGAGAGTGAGGGTAAGTTAAATAGCTGATATGAATGAGTAAAAATAGGGTTAAATTCGTTGGTTCATGTATATGGTTAAGAAACTTTATCAAAATTTGGAATATAGCATAATAACTTTATCAAAATTTAGAATATAGCATAATAATGCATACTAGAAGTTAAAATGTTGGTTCCATCATGTTTATTCTTGTCTTGTGACTCATAGGGCTGCTAAGGAGGTAATAATTGGTATTTCATATTGGTATATACTCATAGTATTTAAGTATGGAAGCTGGGTATGATACGGGTGTAAATACCGAATGAATACGAATAGAATTCTTGATGGAATTGAATGAGATTATGAGTATAGCTATCTTTGTTGAGTATAAGTATGTTAGTATATATGTATTTAAGTCCTTTAAAAGTGTATTAATTCATATTAATACAATACATATATATACATTTTAATTTAGAAGTTATTACAACGTTAATCGTTATATATATGTATATAGTCTTGAAGTCTTGAAGTTAGTAATCTCATTTTATGTATATAACCAATTGTTATTATATATAATGAGATACTTAAATATCATTTTAACAAATCATAAGAGTATATATATCCATATATACATCATTATATTATTATTTCAAATTATGACGTTCGTGAATCGTCAGACAGACTGGGTGGCTAAATGTTTGTATAAAAATTATTTCAAATAACCAAATCTTAATGAGTTTGATTACTCAACATGTTGGAAACATTTAATCATGAAAAAAAATATATAGTTTCAAAACTTTCGAGACTCAACATTACAGATTTTTGCTTATCGTGTCGGATATATATAAAGATCAAAGTTTAAATTTGTTCGGAAATTTCCAGGTCGTCACAGTACCTACCCGTTAAAAGAAATTTCGTCCCGAAATTTGATCGAGGTCGTCATGGATAACTATAAGAAAGTTTTCATGACGAATATGAGTCGATAATAGAGTTTTATCATCATTTGTAATATTGATAAAACAATTTTTGATTATACAAAGATTATAAGTGAAACTATCGCAAAAGAGTGGAATGAGTAAATATAGAATCGTTTTAACTGATGACGTAGTTATGATTGATATCCGGAATTCAAGGAATTTGGAAGAAATTTTCATAATAAGATTTGATTCTCCGGTAATTAAGGAGATCCAAATCATCTTTGGTTTATCGCGATAATCTGCTTCGATTGTTCTGTCGGATATTTCCCTATAAATCCACCTTCTCCATTTCCTTACAATTCACACCTTCTATTCTTTCTTCCTCAATTTATACCTTAAAGCATTCGTTAATATGCTTCACCCTATCCTGATCCTTGATATCCTCTTAACGTTCATATCTGTCATTCTTCTTTTTAATCTGCCACCAGAAGAATCTATTTACTTTTACTATACCCTAGGGTTTATAGTGTTTCTAGTCCTCCCGTGTCTTTATATTGCTATTTGCATTGACATATACGGTTTATAATTTACGGGTGGTTGTTGGGTTTTATATATTCCCTTATGCCTCGACGTTCCTGCTTCTGTCTTCTATAATCGCTGTCATCCACAGTTAATGCTTTCTTCTTTTTGCTGCGATTTAGACTCCAGTTTCTATTTCGGGGCTTTGTCCTTTCGTTTCTTCTTCTTGCGATTAAATAGCTCTTGTAATGGTCCAGAATTCGTAGGTATGGATTTCAGAATGAACATAGTAATTGTTCTAAGAAGGAATTTGAAAGGGTACGATATTGATTTGTCAAATTACCAGAATACCCTGGAAAAGACCGAATCATCAAGAAATATTTTCTTGATATGTTTAGAGATTAGATAGAATGTAAGAGTCGTGTAAATGGTGCATGATGACGGTACTGTAAATCATCACATTCCATTAGAAACTCAACATGGATTACTGTAATATAATGACGTTGATCAAGTGTCATTATATTATACTAATTCATGCATCAGTTTCCAACACTACTTCAAAACATTCATATTTTAAACTCGAAGGTTTCAGAATTTAGAAACTAATACAGTTTCTTTTATGATGTGACACAGATAGCGCGAAGAGATGAATGATTTTAAATAAGAATAGTTATAAGAATATCTTCAGAAATATTGAGGATATTTATAATGAAATATTCGATAATATCTTGGAATTTCTAATATCGAAGGATGATGATGAAGATTTACCCGTAAGGGTTTAGATTCAGAAGCAAGGTGTTCTCTAAAGATTTCATCAAATACAGAATCATCATGATTCTTTATGTACAAGTTTAGTCCTTGTGATTTGTTCAGAGTCTCCTTCATGGTGTGCTCAATCCATTTTTCAGTACCAAATTTTCTGTCGAACGTTTCTAAAACTTCCTTCTTTATCATCAACTTTTGGCCATTAAGACCATCTACAACATACTGCTTCGTCAGCATTTTCAAAGTTAACGGATCTGGTCATCGGTTATCAAATCGAGGTGGTTTCAGAAGAATTGTGTTTTTAGATGATTAAACACTGATGGTAATATGGTTGTAACGATCCGAAACTAATCATCCGGACATCGTCCATATAGATTAAAAACGAATTACAACAGTTGATAACATCACGAGGTACTTGACCTCTATATGATACATTTTACAAACGTTGCATTTATTTCTTAAAGACAATCTATCATTACATCGAGAGTTGATATATTAGCCTAACATTTTATAACAACCAAAAGACCTAATCCGTCATTTGCACAACAATAGTCTTTAATGAACTTCAATGACTCGAATGCAACGTCCTTGTATCATAGCTTAAATGGTCCCAAACAATATCCTTAATATGAGCTAATGCACAGCGGAAGACTTAATTCGTACCTGAGAATAACATGTTTTAAAACGTCAACATAAAGTTGGTGAGATATATAGGTTTGTTGCTAGCAGCGTTATAACAATGGACCACAAGATTTCGTATGTAAACATTTCAATAAAAATATTCTAAGTGGTTGAGCACTTGGTAACCATACTTAACATTTAATCACGTCGCATATTCCCTTTAATATGAAATCTTACTACACCGTACCAAGGTGTAGTCACAAAACGAAGTACTGTGCAACCGTTGAATACTGGTCGTCCAGTCCGGTTGGGGTTGTCAGGCCCGATAGATCTATCAACAGGATTCGCGTTTACAATACCGCTGTAAATATTAGTTACCAAGCTACAGGGAAGTATGCCAGTGGTACAACTCAACGTAGAATATATTTTTCAGTTACTTGTGTCCATAACGTAAATCATTTATAAAAACAGCGCATGTATTCTCAGCCCAAAATATTTAAAGTTTAAAAGGGACTATATACTCACTTTCGTCTTGAAGATATATATAATTTGACTCGGTCTTCCGGTTGATATCACGAACCTATCCATATATAATATATCAATATATTTTCATTTTAAACAAACGTCTCGTATATATATTTATAATACTTTTAATACTTTGAATAATTCCTTAGTCCGTAGTTAGCGTTTCGATGTTAGTAATTCAATTTTTAATGGTTCATTTTTAGATGTTTAATATACCCGCAATAAACAAAACCCCTAACGACATAATAAAACTCCCGTAAAACCCCATCATAAATGTATTGGTCGAGATTAATCTTGACCCACGGTACCGGTGTTGTCAAATGACGTATTGCGTACATAAAGTACCGGTGTTGTCAAATGACGTATTGCGTACAAACATGGGATCTTATGATTAATCTTCTCGTGTTGCTTACGGGTGATCCTGAACCATATGAAATTGAATTATGAGTACATGTATATAAAATATCATGTTATCTTAGAAGTATGTGATTTTATGTAAATTTTTCCAATGAATCCCGAAGTTGAAAATGTCTAGGATAGCCAATTTTGTTTCGGTCATAGTTTCTTCGTTACAAGTCCGTTTTCGTTGATTCAAATTGCCATCTTCTTGGATCGAGTTCTTCTATAAGACTATGAACTGTAAGTACCTTGGTTTGTATTCAAAATCATACGGCATAGATGAAAGTTTAGTGAAACATATGAAGATAAACATTTTTGTTACAACAAAATCATTTAATAACCATTTTTCTAAAAAAATACTTATACTTTGAAAAACCAAGTTTTACCTTGTTAAATTAGCATATACATAAGTTATATTACAGGTCTTGAAGTATTTTAAAAGTTAAGTTAGAAGGATCTATTTAGTTTGCAAACAAGTTTGAAAACATTCAAACTATGTTCTTGTTGTTAAACTTTTGTACCACAAAATAAGATAGCTATATATATATGAATCGAATAAGGTTATGAACATAGATTCTACCTCAAGTTCCTAGGACAAGATGGCTGTAAAAGAGGATTAAAAATCTAGAACCAAAAGGGTGTTGGAAGTGGATGAAAGATTGGAAGTAAGTTGGTGTTCTTGGAAGGTTTTCTTGAAGTGTTTTTGTATGGTTTTCTTATGGTGTTTTAGTATGGTTTTTGAAGCTAGATCTTCATGGAATTTTGCTGGATTGTTGAAGGTGTTTAAGGCTTCAAAGTATGTGTGTGTTTTGGCTAAAAAGTTGAAGTAAAAAAAATGAACCAAAATGATCATGTATAAATACTAAAAAAAAACATGTTACATTAAGTATATGGACAAAATTTTCAAATAATCATTTTATGTATCTAGTCCTAATTGCTTCCAAATACAATTACCTAGCCCTAAGGGCATGAACATGGCTGGTTAGGTGGTGATTTGACATGTATTTACTATTAGTAAATACGTATAGAAGCTAGGTATGATACGAGTACAAATACTCTAAATATACGTATAGAAATTTTGTGAAAAATGGAATGAGGATTCAAATATAGCTATCTTTTGTGAATACACTTATATGGTTTTATGTATTTAAGTTCTTAAAAGTGATTAAATACATTACTTATACGATATATGTATACATATTATAAGTCTTAAGTATTTATGTCAAATAACGTTACGTATTGTTATCATTTTGAAAACTTAAGTTAGTAGTTTCAAAATATACTTATAACTTATTGTTATTAATACAAAATGAGATATTAAAACATTCATTAATCATGTTAAATATGTATATATACATATATATACGCAAACGTATAATTATCATATATTGTATAGTTCGTGATATCGTCGGTCAAACTAGACGGTCAAACGTTGTGTAAAACTCTTTTCGGAAATATAAATCTCAACAATTTGGATTGCTTAACATGTTGGCAAGGTTTAATTTATGTAAATATTAATCTCATAAGTATAGAATGATCGAAAAAGTGCGGGTCAACTTTAGGGTTTTTGCTTATCGTGTCGGAACCATATAGAGATTAGAGTTTAAATTTGGTCGGAAATTTCCGGGTCGTTACAGTACCCACCTGTTAAAGAAATTTCGTCCTCGAAATTTGGTAGAGGTTGTCATAAATAACCATAGGAATGTTTTCATGACGAATATGAGATGATAATGAAGTTTTATCATTATTGAGAGATATAGATAAAACGATTTGATCATTTGAAGCGTACGGGTGAAGCTATCATAAAATAGTGAAATGAGTAAATATGGAATCGTTTTTAATCGATGACGTGGTTTAGAATTGATTTCCGGGATTTAAGGGATTTAGGGAAAATCTTACGTAATAAGATTTGGTTCTTCGGCGATCAGAATCTTCTTTGATTTAATGCGGTAATCTGTTTCGATTTCTCTGTCGGATATTTCACTATAAATCCACCCCTTCGTTTCCTTATTTTTCACAACTCGCATCTTCTACTCTTTCTCCTTAATTCCTACTTTAAGGTATCCTTTGAAATGCTTCATCCCGTTCTGATTTTTGTTATACTTCTAACTTTTATATCTTTCATTCTTCTCTTCCATCTACCGCCAGAAGAATCTATTCACTTTTATGATTTTCTTGGAATTATAATGTTTCTAATTCTCTCGTGTCTTTACGTCGCCATACGTATTGATATACACGGTTTGTAGTTTCTGGGTGGTTGTTGGGTTTTATACCTTCCCTTATATTTCGATGTTCCTACTCCCGTCCCTTAAAATCATTGTCATCCACAGTTAATGCTCTCTCTTATTTGCTGTGGTTTATGTTCCTATTTCTATTCTGAGGTTTTGTCCCTTCGTTTCTTCTTCCCGTCCTCAAGCCAAGCGAACAATGGTCCGAAATTCGTAGGTAGGAAATTTGGAATGAACCTAGCTATTGGTTTTAGAATGAAATTGTAATGGCACGATCTTGATTCGTTAAATTACTCGAATATTCTGAAAAAATAAAACTATCAAGGTGATACGTTCTAATATGTTTGGAGACTTGATAGAATGTAAGAGCCGTGTAACATGGCACATGATGACGGTACTGTGAATCATCACATTCCATTAGAAACTTAACATGACTTACTGTAATATAATGAAGTTGATCAAGTTTCATTATATTATACTAATTCATGCATCAGTTCCCAACACTACTTCAAATCATTTATATTTTAATCTCGGAGGTTTCAGAATTTAGAAATTAACACAATTTCTTTTATATTGTAACGCAGATGTTACGGAGAGATAAATGATCGCAGATAGAAATAGTTGTAAAAATATCTCCAGAAATATGAAAAAATATGTATAACGAATGATATGAAGATATCTTATAATATCTAAGATAAGATGATGATGAAAAATATCATCCGGGCAAGGTTTTGAATAAAGAGTAGGGTTCTTACTGACGGTTTCAGCAGGTACGGAATCGTTTGTATTCTTTGAGAGCAGGTTCAGTCCCTGTGATTTATCCACAGCCTCTTTCATACTTTGCTTCATCCGTTTTCTAGTTCCAAACTTTTTTTTTTTTTTTCAGCTTTACCACCTTACTATTCTTTATCATCAATCTTTTGATTGTTAAAGTCGTTTACAGTTTTATTGCTTCATCAGCATTTCAAGAGCTACTTCATAGTTCAGGGTGTTTTCAGAAACTTCACATTTGAAGTATGAAATTTCTTAGGAATAAATGTTATAGGTATAACTGGGGAAGTTCTGCAAAATTTTCAAAATGCTAATTGCGAATTTCGCCAAAGGGTGAACGATCTGCTGGTACATTTGCTGATGATGTCGTGAAATATAAAGGATTTTCTGGTAATGACGTCAAAAGGACAAGATATAAATATCGAGGTTATAATAGGAGTAGTCTCATTGAGAAGTCAAAGTGGAGCTGTGACAAAATTAGATAATTGAAAAGGAATCGTATGATTGTTTTTACCAAGGAATGATAAGGAATTCAACGCGGATAAGTTTATAACTTTGGTTTCGAAGGTTTCTCAAGTGCATAATTGTATGCAGGAATCTTTCTTCCGTAGACGAGGTGCGGCTGGTTCCATTTCTCGGTCGAGGTGTTTTCAGGAATCATGAAAGGATTTGAATGCGAATTATAATCGTCGAAGTACAAATGAGGTTTAGGATGAAATCAAGTGGCAAACTCGAAGAATTGTTTAGTTTCATATGTTACAATCAACATTTTAATTCATTTTAATTGTCCAATGTTTTCTTCTTTATGCCACTTGTTGGATTCTGGTAGGTCAAAATCCGAATATGAAATTTGATTGAAAATGGTTATTCTGGGGTGAGCGGATACGAATATCGGTGGTTGTAAGTAAGATAATAGATAACTGTTGAATCAGATTCAAGAATGTACAATATAACTTATTAATGTGAATTCTAAATATTCCTCGGGTACTACCCACCCGTTAAAATATTTTCATCATTAATAGTTTGTACAAAGGAAATTTTTAATTATTATCTTTATGAAAATATACTTGCATATATATTTTCTTCAGAGATAATCATAGATTTAATGAGTCAATAAGATATTAAACTCATTTGATTTATCGTTAATTCTAGATTACATAATCTCTAAGACTTTAGAAATTACATAATCGTCATACGATACGTAAAGCGAAGATAATTGATGTAGAACGATATATAGAATGAAGATCATATTCGAAGTACAGATATTGAGTCGTGTGATGTTGATATTCGAGATACAGATTGTGATGTTGAGATTTAAGGCACGGTTGTGATTGGGGTGAATAAGGTACTGTCGGCGTTGACGATGGTAGTACGGATTATGCTGCTGGTGCTGCTGTTGGTGTTTGTAACCTTCGCACCGTGTTCTCCAAAGCCGTCACACGAGCGCGAAGTTCGTTGATTTCTGCTAGTACACCGGGATGATTGGCGGTTGGAGTGAGCGAATGAACAAGATCCGAAATATGGGATAGGATATAATCGTGACGAGATACTCGAGAAATGAGAGAGAAAATGGTTTCTCGAACAGGTTCGCCGGTAAGTGCTTCAGGTTCGTCGCCAATGGGGCAATTCGGTGGGTGAAAGGGATCACCTTCTTCTTGTCTCCAATAATTTAGTATACTACGAACCCATCCCCAATTCATCCAGAATAGATGATGAGAAATTGGTTGATCCATTCCAGTGACGCTGCCTTCGGAGCTCGAATGGAAATCCATATCAGCGTAGTTGTCGGAGTCGGAGGAATTTGAACTGGATGAAGAATCCATCTTGTATGGTCGGAGAAATGAATTTTTGGTTTGGAATAGATTATAGGAGTTGGGTTTGGTATTCTTCAATACATAATTTACATATGTATTTATAATACTCAAAATCCCGTGAATTACGGAGAATCTTTGAAATTCGTCAGGCAATGTCTATAGCAACAGATACGCTAGGATACGAATTTTGTCTATACACTATCGATGCACTAAATGCAGTAAGACGTGTTTAGACTTAAGAATGATAAGCAGACAGTTCCCTAAGGATGATAAGCAGATGATTTCCGACTAGGATTGATAAGCAAAACTTTTGACAGGCAGACACGGTCAAAGTCCAGACTCACTTAATGTATCCTAACAACTACTAGTTAGACACACTAATGCAAGGCCTGGTTCGCTAAGACCAACGCTCTGATACCAACTGAAAGGACAGTGGGGACACATCCCACCCAGTGCCGTCTCGGCTAACCGCCTTAGTGACCACTGAGCGTATCTCAGACACTGATTTTACAGCCCGCCTCTCGGCAGTACAGCCAACCCTAATAGGGACCGCGAGGGGCAAGAGCCAATGCTTCGTCACAGGTAACACTGTGAGAACCCCCTCTACGATTAACCCGCTCATAAACGGCATTAAACCAGCTCTGATACCAACTGTAACGATCCGAAACTAATCATCCGGACATCGTCCATATAGATTAAAAACGAATTACAACAGTTGATAACATCACGAGGTACTTGACCTCTATATGATACATTTTACAAACGTTGCATTTATTTCTTAAAGACAATCTATCATTACATCGAGAGTTGATATATTAGCCTAACATTTTATAACAACCAAAAGACCTAATCCGTCATTTGCACAACAATAGTCTTTAATGAACTTCAATGACTCGAATGCAACGTCCTTGTATCATAGCTTAAATGGTCCCAAACAATATCCTTAATATGAGCTAATGCACAGCGGAAGACTTAATTCGTACCTGAGAATAACATGTTTTAAAACGTCAACATAAAGTTGGTGAGATATATAGGTTTGTTGCTAGCAGCGTTATAACAATGGACCACAAGATTTCGTATGTAAACATTTCAATAAAAATATTCTAAGTGGTTGAGCACTTGGTAACCATACTTAACATTTAATCACGTCGCATATTCCCTTTAATATGAAATCTTACTACACCGTACCAAGGTGTAGTCACAAAACGAAGTACTGTGCAACCGTTGAATACTGGTCGTCCAGTCCGGTTGGGGTTGTCAGGCCCGATAGATCTATCAACAGGATTCGCGTTTACAATACCGCTGTAAATATTAGTTACCAAGCTACAGGGAAGTATGCCAGTGGTACAACTCAACGTAGAATATATTTTTCAGTTACTTGTGTCCATAACGTAAATCATTTATAAAAACAGCGCATGTATTCTCAGCCCAAAATATTTAAAGTTTAAAAGGGACTATATACTCACTTTCGTCTTGAAGATATATATAATTTGACTCGGTCTTCCGGTTGATATCACGAACCTATCCATATATAATATATCAATATATTTTCATTTTAAACAAACGTCTCGTATATATATTTATAATACTTTTAATACTTTGAATAATTCCTTAGTCCGTAGTTAGCGTTTCGATGTTAGTAATTCAATTTTTAATGGTTCATTTTTAGATGTTTAATATACCCGCAATAAACAAAACCCCTAACGACATAATAAAACTCCCGTAAAACCCCATCATAAATGTATTGGTCGAGATTAATCTTGACCCACGGTACCGGTGTTGTCAAATGACGTATTGCGTACATAAAGTACCGGTGTTGTCAAATGACGTATTGCGTACAAACATGGGATCTTATGATTAATCTTCTCGTGTTGCTTACGGGTGATCCTGAACCATATGAAATTGAATTATGAGTACATGTATATAAAATATCATGTTATCTTAGAAGTATGTGATTTTATGTAAATTTTTCCAATGAATCCCGAAGTTGAAAATGTCTAGGATAGCAAATTTTGTTTCGGTCATAGTTTCTTCGTTACAAGTCCGTTTTCGTTGATTCAAATTGCCATCTTCTTGGATCGAGTTCTTCTATAAGACTATGAACTGTAAGTACCTTGGTTTGTATTCAAAATCATACGGCATAGATGAAAGTTTAGTGAAACATATGAAGATAAACATTTTTGTTACAACAAAATCATTTAATAACCATTTTTCTAAAAAAATACTTATACTTTGAAAAACCAAGTTTTACCTTGTTAAATTAGCATATACATAAGTTATATTACAGGTCTTGAAGTATTTTAAAAGTTAAGTTAGAAGGATCTATTTAGTTTGCAAACAAGTTTGAAAACATTCAAACTATGTTCTTGTTGTTAAACTTTTGTACCACAAAATAAGATAGCTATATATATATGAATCGAATAAGGTTATGAACATAGATTCTACCTCAAGTTCCTAGGACAAGATGGCTGTAAAAGAGGATTAAAAATCTAGAACCAAAAGGGTGTTGGAAGTGGATGAAAGATTGGAAGTAAGTTGGTGTTCTTGGAAGGTTTTCTTGAAGTGTTTTTGTATGGTTTTCTTATGGTGTTTTAGTATGGTTTTTGAAGCTAGATCTTCATGGAATTTTGCTGGATTGTTGAAGGTGTTTAAGGCTTCAAAGTATGTGTGTGTTTTGGCTAAAAAGTTGAAGTAAAAAAAATGAACCAAAATGATCATGTATAAATACTAAAAAAAAAAACATGTTACATTAAGTATATGGACAAAATTTTCAAATAATCATTTTATGTATCTAGTCCTAATTGCTTCCAAATACAATTACCTAGCCCTAAGGGCATGAACATGGCTGGTTAGGTGGTGATTTGACATGTATTTACTATTAGTAAATACGTATAGAAGCTAGGTATGATACGAGTACAAATACTCTAAATATACGTATAGAAATTTTGTGAAAAATGGAATGAGGATTCAAATATAGCTATCTTTTGTGAATACACTTATATGGTTTTATGTATTTAAGTTCTTAAAAGTGATTAAATACATTACTTATACGATATATGTATACATATTATAAGTCTTAAGTATTTATGTCAAATAACGTTACGTATTGTTATCATTTTGAAAACTTAAGTTAGTAGTTTCAAAATATACTTATAACTTATTGTTATTAATACAAAATGAGATATTAAAACATTCATTAATCATGTTAAATATGTATATATACATATATATACGCAAACGTATAATTATCATATATTGTATAGTTCGTGATATCGTCGGTCAAACTAGACGGTCAAACGTTGTGTAAAACTCTTTTCGGAAATATAAATCTCAACAATTTGGATTGCTTAACATGTTGGCAAGGTTTAATTTATGTAAATATTAATCTCATAAGTATAGAATGATCGAAAAAGTGCGGGTCAACTTTAGGGTTTTTGCTTATCGTGTCGGAACCATATAGAGATTAGAGTTTAAATTTGGTCGGAAATTTCCGGGTCGTTACAATGGTGGAATATAAAAGGTTTCCCAGTAACAATAAAGAGTACGCATATACATCAAGGTTGTTTCGGATGAAAATTCGGAGTTGACTTGCTGAAGCTGTGACAAAATTTGGCTACTTCGAAAAGGAATTGTAAGGTTGTTTTTGCTAATAAATGGTAAAGGATTCAACACGGTACATGTTAAACTATGAATTTGGGTTCGAGAGTTTTTCAGGTGCATAAATCTTTTCT
Organism: Rutidosis leptorrhynchoides; assembly: GCF_046630445.1. Classification (NCBI taxonomy): domain Eukaryota; kingdom Viridiplantae; phylum Streptophyta; class Magnoliopsida; order Asterales; family Asteraceae; genus Rutidosis; species Rutidosis leptorrhynchoides. The sequence continues at coordinate 235,428,108 of NC_092343.1, forward strand.
TCCGTAGATGAAGTGCGGCTGGTTCATCCTCTCGATCGAGGTGTTTTTCAAGAATTATGAAAGATTTGAACGCGGATTGTGATCGTCAAGATACAAATGAGGTTTAAGTTGAAATCAAGTGGCAAACTTGAAGAATTGTTTAGTTTCATATTTTATAATCAATATTTTAATTCATTTTAATTGTTCAATAGTCCAATAAATTCATATATAATTTAATATATAATATTCGAATTAATTTAATACGTATTGTGACCCGTGTACCGGTCTCAGTATTGATCTGATGTATTGTGTACATGCGTCCCGATTTATAGTGCGTAAATATAAATAACAGAAATAAAATTGCGATAAATGTAATACGGAATTAACATTTAGCTGGGAACAGTTAGCGTGGATTCCTATCAAAGTTTATCATAGTTAATTTGTTTGTTTCTAATACTTTTTATGTTGTCCAATATTTTCTTCGTTATGCCACTTGTTGGATTCGGATAGGTAAAAATCCAAATATGAAATTTGAATGGAAATGGTTATTCTGGGATGAACGGATTCGTATCTTTGTGGATGTAAGTATGATAGTAAATGACTGTTGCATCAGATTCAAAGAATGTACATTGTAACTTATTAATGTGAAATCTAAGTATTCCTCGGGTACTACCTACCCGTTAAAATATTTTTCATCATTAACAGTTTGTTCGGAAGAATTTTTAATTACAATCTTTATGAAAATATACTTGCATATATATTTTTCTTCGGATGTAATTATGAATTTAATGAGTCAATAGGATATGAAACTCATTTGATTTATCGTTATTATTAGATTACATGATCTCTAAAACATCAGAGATTACATAATCATCATGTCAAATGAAGATAAATGAGGTAGAATGATACGTGAAGCGAAGATAGTCGATATAGAAAAATATGTAGAACGAAGATCATACTCGAAATATAGATGATGATATTGAGGCGTGTGATGTTGATATCCGAGACATAGATTATGATGTTGAGGTTTACGACGCAGTTGTGGTTGAGGGTGATAAGAGTACTGTCGGCGTTGATGATGGTGGTACGGATTATGCTGCTGGTGCTGCTGCTGGTGTTTGTAACCTTCGCACCATGTTTTCCAAAGCCGTCACGCGAGCACGAAGTTCGTTAATTTCTGCTAGTACACCGGGATGATTAGCGGTTGGAGTGAGAGAATGAACAAGATCTGAAATATGGGATAGTATATAATCGTGACGAGATACTCTAGAAATGAGAGAGAAAATGGTTTCTCGAACAGGTTCGCCGGTAAGTGCTTCAGGTTCATCGCCAAGAGGGCAATTTGGTGGATGGAAGGGATCACCCTCTTCTTGTCTCCAATAATTTAGTATATTACGAACCCATCCCCAATTCATCCAGAATAGATGATGGGAGATTGGTTGATTTATTCCGGTGATGCTTCCTTCGGAGCCCGAATGGAAATCCATATCGGCGTAGCTGTCAGAGTCGGAGGAATTCGAACTGGATGCGGAGTTCATCTTGTATAGTCGAGGAAATGAATTTTTGGTTTGGAATAGATTAAAGAAGTTAGGTGTGGTATTTTTCAATACATAATTTACATATGTATATATAATACCAAAATCCCGTAAATTACGGAGAATCTTTGAAAAGATATTAGTCAAAGGTAACAGATATACTAAGATATGAATTTTGTCTTTACACTATCAATGCACTAAATGCATTAAGACGTGTCTAGACTTAAGAATAATAAGCAGGCAATTTTCTAAGGATGATAAGCAGATGATTTCCGACTAGAAATGATAAGCAAAATTTTTTGACATGTAGACACGGTCGAAGTCCAGACTAATTAATGCATCCTAACAACTACTAGTTAGACACACTAATGCAAGACCTGGTTCGCTAAGACGATACCAACTGAAAGGACCGCTCCTAATCCATCCGGACGAAGTCCATATCGATTATAAACGAATCACAATAGTTGATTACATTGCGAGGTACTTGACCTCTATATGATACAATTTACAAACGTTGCATTTATTCTTAAAAAGCAATCTATCATTACATCAAGAGTTGACATGTTTGCCTAACATTTCATAATATTCAAATGACCTAATCTGCCATTTACTTAATAATAATCTCTAATGAACTTCAATGACTCGAATGCAACGTCTTTTGATATATGTCATGAATGACCCCAAATAATATCCTTAATATGAGCTAATGCACAGCGGAAGATTTCTTTCAAACCTGAGAATAAACATGCTTTAAAGTGTCAACCAAAAGGTTGGTGAGTTCATTAGTTTATAGAATTCATTTCATTTCATCATTTTAATAGACCACAAGATTTTAAGTATTATAAAATCGTACAGAAGTCCCATTCCAACTGCACAAACAAAATATCATTCATATGAAGAACACCTGGTGAGGATTCCAAAATATAATAGTAACCATCTGTGCCGGTCTTTCACCCCACGGCTGAATACATGTGCCTTCAAAATATAGAACCTCTGTGCCGGTCTTTACACCCCACGGCTGAACACATGTATATAAAATATAGGACAACCGGTGCCAAAATACAAAACCATTCATTCAACTCGGGAGCTCATTCGCTCTAACCGAAATAAACCAGTGACAATACGTGCCATAATAATCAATCCCAACCCCAGATAATTCTATCATAGAATGCAGTTAAGGTACTTGTGTCTATTTCGTAAAACAGTTATAAAAACAGCGCATGTATTCTCAGTCCCAAAAATTTATATAATGCAAAAGCATTTAAAAAGGGAGCAAATGAAACTCACTTGTGATGATTTCCAAATAGATGGTAATAAGACTTGGCCTTTGACAAATTCACGAACCTAATAATAATATTCTTGTGTCAAGATATATATAACTAATATTCCATACTTATGATACTTGTGATAATTTTAATTGTCCTTTGTTAGTAGTCCAATAGTCCGATAGTCCAATAGTCCGATAGTCCAACAGTATAAATATATATATATAAATATAAATGCGTATATTGTGTTAGAATTCACTAACACTATAATATATTGTCTTAATATAGTAAGACACATAATATGTATATTTTCTGAAGCAATCCGCGACCCATTGTATACATGTCTCAGGCTCGATCACAACTCAAAGTATATATATATTTTGGAATCAACCTCAACCCTGTATAGCCAACTCCCACATTCACATATAGAGTGCCTATGGTTGTTCCGAAATATATATATAGATGGGTCGATATGATATGTCAAAACGCTGTATACGGATCCACGGTGATCAAGTCATATATATATATGGTGCCTTACGATCTTTATTAAGACTATAATATATTGTCGTAGAACTTAATCACGACTATTATAAATTGTATTTCCATAAGCTTGGGAACAAGAGATGTATAAATACATGTAGGATACAAGGTAAGTTAGCTAGGATAAGGTTAGCATCCATTTTTATTAATCAAAACCGTAGCTAAAAACAAACAAAAATATCCAATTTTATTTTACCCATAATTTCCTCGTTACAAATCCGTTTTGAGTGATTCGACTTGCCATAGTTTTGTATCGAAAAGTTATTTACTAATCTAAACAGAAAAACAATATGTTTATAGTTGAAAATACAGTTTAGGTGTCAAATACAAGAAGATAGTCATATCCGTCGTAAGAACGACATCTTGATGACTCTTTTGAAAAACATACTTCCAATTAGAGTTTAACCATGGATTTTGGATATATTTCATATCCATATAAAATAAGATTTTTCACCAAAGGAAATCTTTTAATTTAAAGTTTAGGATAGGTTTTTAAAATCAAACCCAAAACAGCCCCCGATGATCTATGACGGCGTATGTTCAGTTTTAAGGTGTTCTTCGTGTTTACAAGTTTTATATCCTTATGTTAGCTTGAGATACTGTCATAATACATGTGTTGAAGTATTTTAAAAGTCAAGTTAGAAGGATTAAGTTTGTTTGCGAACAAGTTTAGAAATGATCTAAACTATGTTCTTGTTGTTATTAGTTATAAACTCAAAATAAGATAGCTATATGGATATGAATCGAAAAAGATTATGAATAAGGTTACTACCTCAAATAAAATGAATAAAGTTGCTGGAGAAATAAGAAGAATATCTTGAGTTCAAAGATACCCTTGATGGCTTGAAATTCTTGAAGTATAAAAATGGAATGAACAAAAGTTCGAATAAGAATTCTATCTTGAATTAAGATAGTTATAAGTATATGAATTGAACCAAAGATTATATATGATTCTTACCTTGATAAAGAGGAGTAGATGAGTTAACAAAGTGTTCTTGAAGCTAGTTCATGATCAAGGAAAATGAAGATTTTCTAGTACTTGAAGTATGTGTGTTTAAAGAGTGTTTAAAGAGTAAGAAATGGAGAGAATACTTGGAGTTCTTGTGTGTGAGTATTATGAGAGTGAGGGTAAGTTAAATAGCTGATATGAATGAGTAAAAATAGGGTTAAATTCGTTGGTTCATGTATATGGTTAAGAAACTTTATCAAAATTTGGAATATAGCATAATAACTTTATCAAAATTTAGAATATAGCATAATAATGCATACTAGAAGTTAAAATGTTGGTTCCATCATGTTTATTCTTGTCTTGTGACTCATAGGGCTGCTAAGGAGGTAATAATTGGTATTTCATATTGGTATATACTCATAGTATTTAAGTATGGAAGCTGGGTATGATACGGGTGTAAATACCGAATGAATACGAATAGAATTCTTGATGGAATTGAATGAGATTATGAGTATAGCTATCTTTGTTGAGTATAAGTATGTTAGTATATATGTATTTAAGTCCTTTAAAAGTGTATTAATTCATATTAATACAATACATATATATACATTTTAATTTAGAAGTTATTACAACGTTAATCGTTATATATATGTATATAGTCTTGAAGTCTTGAAGTTAGTAATCTCATTTTATGTATATAACCAATTGTTATTATATATAATGAGATACTTAAATATCATTTTAACAAATCATAAGAGTATATATATCCATATATACATCATTATATTATTATTTCAAATTATGACGTTCGTGAATCGTCAGACAGACTGGGTGGCTAAATGTTTGTATAAAAATTATTTCAAATAACCAAATCTTAATGAGTTTGATTACTCAACATGTTGGAAACATTTAATCATGAAAAAAAAATATATAGTTTCAAAACTTTCGAGACTCAACATTACAGATTTTTGCTTATCGTGTCGGATATATATAAAGATCAAAGTTTAAATTTGTTCGGAAATTTCCGGGTCGTCACAAATAACGTTACGTATGGTTATTGTTTTGAAAACTTAAGTTAGTAGTTTCAAAATATACTTATAACTTATTGTTATTAATACAAAATGAGATATTAAAACATTCTTAGATCATATTAAATATGTATATATACATATATATTCACAAACGTATAATTATCATATATTGTATAGTTCGTGATATCATCGGTCAAACTAGACGGTCAAACGTTGTGTAAAACTCTTTTCGGAAACATAAATCTCAACAATTTGGATTGCTTATCATGTTGGTAAGGTTTAATTTATGTAAATATTAATCTTATAAGTATAGAATGATCGAAAAAGTGCGGGTCATTACACCAAGCATATGAAACGTCATACATCTACAAGGAACGAACGAAACTTACGCATGATGCCAAATTAACCCCTACAAAGTTCGCCTCTGGAGATAAGGTTCTTCTCTTCAATTCTAGGTTCAAGAAGTTTGCGGGAAAATTTAGATCAAGATGGAGTGGCCCATACAAAGTTGTACACGCTTTTCCACACGGAGCCATGGAGTTGGAAGGACCACTGTTAATTTCAAAGTCAATTGCCACCGGTTGAAAGCCTATTTAGAAGACCACGATAAGGAGGAGCACCTCTTCTCCTTTGATCCATTCTGAAGATCTGATAAGGAAAAGTCGAGCTGTAATGACTTGATAAACAAAGCGCTCTTGGGAGGCACCCCTTGCTTATCCTTTTTATTATTTATTATTTGTTTTCTTTCAAATTATTTTCAGTCTTAAGATATTATTTCTGTACTAACCAACTAAGCGCCATACTTGCGCTTAGTGCTTACGAGTTTGTTTAATGTGTTTTAGGCAATATGCCAAGTTCAGGAGCATCAACGTGCATGCCTGTACGCATGAGGAGGACTCCTGTCGTCTATTCATCAGGGAGCAGCGCCGGTCAGAACAGGCCGTCTACAGGGCAACTAGGCCCCAGGAGATTAGTACTACAGAGCATCGAGGAAGATATCAGCACAGCGCCACCATCTCCTCCCGTCAGACGATCTAGACGTCTAGCCAGGAGACCGGCCGAGCATTCACCATTGACAGATATACATGAGCCGCCGATATCGATCCACTATGGAGCTACACTAGGTGACCCAGATGTTGCATGGGCACTACTCAGGGATCAGCAGAGCCTTTATAAAGCTCTGAGAGCATACTTTCGTTGTGAGGAGATGCCACGTGCCACCCTGGGCCCATCTTCATATAGGCTAGTACCCCGTGCTCAGTCGACACGACGGTCTACGCCTGGGCAGTCTACACCAGCTTTGGTTCACTCTGTTTCTATGCCTCCACATGCTTCTCCTACTCCTATTGTGCCGCCTGTTCCTGTTACAGAGCCGATTCCAGCTACAATATTGCCAGAGGGTTTTCATTTAGTGACTATCCCCATTTCAGTGGAGCCGCCAATGGCCCAGGCTTTTGAGATCACTGGGACCATTCCCGATGAGGAGCTTTTCCCAGACTTATCTCACCTGGAGATACTGTCAGACTTATGTCTAGACTCTTTGTTAGGCCCTGAGATGGATATACGGCAGACTTTTGAGCGCATGTCGAACTTGGAGGTTGAAGTTCTCAGATATCTTGCAGAGCCGACACACATTAACCAGGATAGTATCTTCTAGACTACTTTATCTTTATTTTATGTTTCAGTTTTTATTTTCTAAAAGCATTGTATTGAAAAAGTTGTTATATAATGGAAACACTGCCTTTCTCTTTTTGTTCTTCATGCAGAAATATTATTATAAAAGAGACTGGTATGTAGGAGATGGACCATAGGAAGGCCCAACACTAGGAAAGTAACGCGACCATAGGGAAGTAACCGTTCCTCAAACCTATTTCAATTATAATGCACTAAAATCTCTAAGTGTGGGGTTACCCCCGCAACCAACTTAGAATTTTAGAAGTCATGTCCTTAATTTATAAAGTATTAAAATATTCTTTCTAGAGAACATTAGGGACAGTGTTCTTCTAAGTGTGGGGTAATGGGTAAGGTTTTTAAGGTCGAAATTTCAAGTCAAGTAACCATAAAACGCCAGATTTTGAAAAATTCTTTTGTCCAAAAGTAATTAAGCAATGGATATTGGGTAATTTTGAAAAATTCTTACTTTGTTTTTGCCCAAAAGATCTAGTAAAATTGCTAGAAATCGGTTTTCGGAACATTTATTAGAACGGAACTGAAAGGACCGCTCCTAATCTATCCGGACGAAGTCCATATCGATTATAAACGAATCACAATAGTTGATTACATTGCGAGGTACTTGACCTCTATATGATACAATTTACAAACGTTGCATTTATTCTTAAAAAAACAATCTATCATTACATCAAGAGTTGACATGTTTGCTTAACATTTCATAATATCCAAATGACCTAATATGCCATTTACTTAATAATAATCTCTAATGAACTTCAATGACTCGAATGCAACGTCTTTTGATATATGTTATGAATGACCCCAAATAATATCCTTAATATGAGCTAATACACAGCGGAAGACTTAATTCGTACCTGAGAATAACATGCTTTAAAAAGTCAACAAAACTGTTGGTGAGTCATAGGTTTAGTTTCTATATAATAATCATAACATTTAATAAGCCACAAGATTTCATTTAAATGCGTAGGATCATTACAACTGCAAAAATCATTCATAGGATGAATCGCCTGGTAACCGACCTTAACATAGAGCGCTTAAGATATCTGGCATCATACATTCCACTATTCAAATGTATGACAAGGACCCTTCGAAGTACTAAAGCATTTCCACTATTCGAAAATGGGGGTGGTTGGTGCCCGTAGATCTACCTTTAGGATTCGCGTCAATTAGTGTTTTTCACTAATTATTAGATTACCAAGCATACTAATAATAAGTACAGATATCCGGTATAACAAAACAATCGTAGAATGTAGTTTCATGAACTTGTGCTTATTTTGTAAAACATTTATAAATTTGCATGTATTCTCATCCCAAAATAATTTAGATAGTAAAAATGGGACTATAACTCACCATACTGTATTTTGTAGTAAAAATACATATAACATCACTGAACACGCATACGGTTGGCCTCGGATTCACGAACCTAATTAATTATATATTTATATATTGGTCAATATCTATTTAACAATTAAGATCAAGTCATATATATAAATATATATATATATATATATATATATATATATATATATATAAATATATATATATATATATATATATATATATATATATATATTTATATATATATATATATATATATATATATGGTGCCTTACGATTTTTATTAAGACTATAATATATTGTCGTAGAACTTAATCACGACTATTATAAATTGTATTTCCATAAGTTCGGGATCAATACATGTATAAATACATGTAGAATACAAGGTAAGTTAGCTAGGATAAGGTTAGCATCCATTTTTATTAATCAAAACCGTAGCTAAAAACAAACAAAAATATCCAATTTTGTTTTACCCATAATTTCTTCGTTTCAAATCCGTTTTGAGTGATTCAACTTGCCAAAGTTTTGTATCGAACCGTTATTTATTAATCTAAACAGAAAAAGTATATGTTTATAGTCGAAAATACAGCTTAGGTGTCAAATATAAGAAGATAGTCATATCCGTCGTAAGAACGACATCTTGATGACTCTTTTGAAAAACATACTTCCAATTAGAGTTTAACCATGGATTTTGGATATATTTCATATCCATATAAAATAAGATTTTTCATCAAAGGAAATCTTTTAATTCAAAGTTTAGGATAGGTTTTTAAAATCAAACCCAAAACAGCCCCCGTTGATCTATGACGGCGTATGTTCAGTTTTAAGGTGTTCTTCGTGTTTACAAATTTTATATCCTTATGTTAGCTTGACATACTATCATAATACATGTGTTGAAGTATTTTAAAAGTCAAGTTAGAAGGATTATGTTTGTTTGCGAACAAGCTTGAAATCATTCAAACTATGTTCTTGTTGTTAAAATTTTACAACACAAAATAAGATAGCTATATAAATATGAATTGAATAAGGTTATGAATAAGGTTACTACCTCAAGTTACTTGGACAAAGTTACTGTAAGAGATGAGAAAAATCCTAGAACCAAAAGAGTGGTGGAGTTAGATTGAAGATTGGAAGCAAACTTGTATTTTTGGAAGGATTGTTGAAGTTTTCTTGTGTGGTTTTTCTTATGATGATTAAGGGTTGTTTTTGAAGCTAAATGATGGAGAAAATGCTTGGAGATGATCAAGTATGAAGTTAAGAGTATTTTGAGAGAGAAATGAGAGATTAAGGTGTAAGTTTGAAATGAAAAATGTATGTGGTATTTATAGTTGAAAATGTTAGGTAAAAATAAAATAAAATAAAATAAGTAAATCTTAAAAGTTAAAATAAGAAAAAGTAGTTTGTATTTTTATTAAAAGTAAAATCTTAAAAGTTAAAATAAGAAAAAGTAGTTTGTATTTTTATTAAAAGTAAATCTTAAAAGTTAAAATAAGAAAAAGTAGTTTGTATTTTTATTAAAAGTAAAATCTTAAAAGTTAAAATAAGAAAAAGTAGTTTGTATTTTTATTAAAAGTAAAATCTTAAAAGTTAAAATAAGAAAAAGTATTTTGTATTTTTATTAAAAGTAAATCTTAAAAGTTAAAATAAGAAAAAGTAGTTTGTATTTTTATTAAAAGTAAAATATTAAAAGTTAAAATAAGAAAAAGTAGTTTGTATTTTTATTAAAAGTAAAATCTTAAAAGTTAAAATAAGAAAAAGTAGTTTGTATTTTTATTAAAAGTAAAATCTTAAAAGTTAAAATAAGAAAAAGTATTTTGTATTTTTATTAAAAGTAAATCTTAAAAGTTAAAATAAGAAAAAGTAGTTTGTATTTTTATTAAAAGTAAAATCTTAAAAGTTAAAATAAGAAAAAGTAGTTTGTATTTTTATTAAAAGTAAAATCTTAAAAGTTAAAATAAGAAAAAGTATTTTGTATTTTTATTAAAAGTAAATCTTAAAAGTTAAAATAAGAAAAAGTAGTTTGTATTTTTATTAAAAGTAAAATCTTAAAAGTTAAAATAAGAAATTTGGTTTTTAGTGAAAATATCTAAGATAAGTTAAAATATATTATGTCATGAATGACATATTACACAAATAATTGAAGATTTCTATTGGTATATACCAATAGTAAATACTTCTAGAAGCTGTGTATAGTACGAGTATAATACGGGTATAAAATATATAAAGATGTTTCATGAATCATATATAATAACAAAGATGTCATTTTCCATGATAAAAGGTTGAAAATGATGTTTTCCTACTAGTATATTCCAATAGTAAATACATCTTAATACAATACATATATATTTATTTTAACTTAGAAGTTATAACATCGTTAAGCTTTATATATATATATATATATATATATATATATATATATATATATATATATATATATATATATATATATATATATATATATATATATATATATATATATATATATATATATATATCGTTTCGAAGTCCTTAAGTTAGTAGTCTCATTTTATGTATAATCCATTGTTAATATATTTAATGAGATACTTAATTATCATATATTCAAGTTAGATATAATTCATATATATCCGTATATATACATATGTATATAATTAATACAAGTTATGATGTTCGTGAATCGTCGGACAAATGGATGGTCAATGGTTAACTGATTACATGAATATAGTTTCAAACTTTTCAAGACTCAACATTACAGATTTTGCTTATCGTGTCGGAAACATATAAAGATTAAGGTTTAAATTTGGTCGGAAATTTCCGGGTCATTACAGTACCTACCCGTTAAAGAAATTTCGTCCCCGAAATTTGATAGAGGTTGTCATGGATAACAATAAGAATGTTTTCATGATGAATATGAGGTGATAATGGAGTTTTATCATTATTAATAGATATAGATAAAACGTTTCGATCATGTGAAGCATACGAGCTAAGCTATCACAAAAGAGTGAAATGAGTAATATGGAATTGTTTGAACTAATGACGTGGTTAGGATTGATATTCGGGATTTAAGGGATTTAAAGAAAATCTTATGTAATAAGATTTGGTTTTTCGGCGATCAGGATCTTCTTTGATTTAATGCGGAAATCTGTTTCGATTTCTCTGTCGGTTATTTCTCTATAAATTCATCCCTTCATTCCTTATTCTTTACACCTTCTATTCTTTCTTTCTCTACTCCTTCCTTAATATGCTCCATCCAATCCTGATTCTTATTATACTTCTAACTTTCATATCTTTCATTCTTCCCTTTCATCTGCCGCCAGAAGAATCTATTCACTTTTATGATTTCTTTGGAATTATAATGTTTCTAATTCTCCTGTGTCTTTACGTTGCAATACGTATTGATATACATGGTTTGTAGTTTCTGGGTGGTTGTTGGGTTTTATATCTTTCCTTATACTTCGATGTCCTTGCTTCGATTTTCTATAATCATTGTCATTCATAGTTAATTCTCTTTCCTATTTGCTGCGATTTACACTCCAATTTCTATTTCGGGGCTTTGTCCCTTCATTTCTTCTTCCCTTCCTCGAGTCAAGCAAGCAATAGTCCGGAATTCGTAGGTATGAAATTTGGAATGAACATTGCTAATGCTTTCAGAAAGAAATGGTAATGGCACGATTTTTGGTTTGTCAGATTACCAGAATATCCTGGAAAGATAGAACTATCAAGATGATACGTTCTTAATATATTTGGAGATTGGATAGAATGTAAGAGCCGTGTAACATAGCACATGATGATGGTACTGTGAATCATCACATTCCATTAGAAACTTAACATGACTTACTGTAATATAATGAAGTTGATCAAGTTTCATTATATTATACTAATTCATGCATCAGTTCCCAACACTACTTCAAAACATTCATATTTAAACTCGAAGGTTTTAGAACTTAGAAACTAACACAGTTTCTTTTATGTTGTAACGCAGATGTTACGGAGAAATACGTGATCTCATATGAGAGTAGTTGTGAAATTATTTCCAGAAATATGGAGAATGTGTATAACGGAAGATAGGAAGATATTTTATAATATCTAAAATAAGATGATGATGAAGAATATCATCTGAAAAGGTTTAGGATAAGGAATAAGGTTCTTGCTAACGATTTCAGCAGGCGCTGAATCATTTGAATCCTTTGAAGTCAGGTTTAGTTTGCATGATTTGTTTACGACTTCCTTCATATTTTGCTCAAACCTTTTTCCAGTTTTCAACCTCCCCTTTTTCGAAGTTTTACCAATACACTGTACTTTATCATCAAACTTTTGAACGATAAAGTTGTTTACAGTTTTTGCTGCTTCATTAGCATTTCAAGAACTACTTCATAGTCCAGGGTGTTTTTCAGAAACTTCACATTCGAAATATGTAACTCTTAGGGATAGACGTTTTCGGTATAAATGGGAGAATTTCTACGAGATTTTCAAAATACTGATTGCGAATTTCGCCAAAGAGATAACGAGTTGCTGGTACATATGCTGATGATGTTGTGAAATATAAAAGGTTTTCCGGTAATGACGGTGAATGGACAAGGTATGAATATCGAGGTTATAATAGGAGTAGTCTCACTGAGAAGTCGAAGTGGAGTTGTGACAAAATTAGCTTCTTGAAAAGGAATTGTAGGGTTGTTTTTGCTAATAAATGGCAAAGGATTCAACACAGTATGTGTTAAACTATGAATTTGGGGTTCGAGAGTTTTTCAGGTGCATAACTGTATGCATACATCTTTTCTTCCGTAGATGAAGGGCGGTTGGTTCAATTCCTCGATCGAAGTGTTTTCAAAAATTATGAAAATTTTGAACGCGGATTGTAATTGATAAATGAGGTTTAAAATGAAATCAAGTGGCAAACTTGAAGATTAGTTTAATTTCATATGTTATATTCAACATTTTAATTCATTTTACTTGTCCAAAGTTAACAGTCCAATAGTTCAATTGTTCAATGGTTCAATAAATTCATATATAAATTAGATATATAATATTCAAATTACCTAATACATATCGTGACCCGTGTACTGGTCTCGGTGTCGATCACAACTCAAAGTATATATATATTTTGGAATCAACTCCGACCCTGTATAGCCAACTCCCACATTCACATATAGAGTGTCTACGGTTGTTCCGAAATATATATATAGATGGGTCAATATGATAAGTTGAAACCTTGTATACGTGTCCCGTTATTTAAAATGCGTAAAATAAATAAATATATCATGACCCATTATACAACGTGTTGTCTCAGAATAAATCGGACGTATTGTTGTACATGTGTCCCGACAGTATGTACAGTGCAGAAATTAAAATTGCGAGAATGTAAATTGCGATAAAATAAATGTTAATCAGTTAGCTGGGAACAGTTAGCCGAAACAGTTAGCGTGGATTCCTAACAATATTTCAATTAGTTAATTCGTCTGTTTCTAACAAGTTTTATTTTGTCCAATGTTTTCTTCTTTATGCCACTTGTTGGATTCTGATAGATCAAAATCCAAATATGAAATTTAAATGGAAATGGTTAATCTGGGGTGAACGGATACGTATATCGGTGATTGTAAGTAGGATAGCAAATGACCGTTAATCAGATTCGAAGAATGTACAGTGTAACTTATTAATGTGAAATCTAAATATTCCTCGGGTACTACCTACCCGTTAAAATATTTTTCATCATTAACAGTTTGTACAAAAGAATTTTTAATTACAATCTTTATGAAAATATACTTGCATATATATTTTCTTCAGATGTAATCATAGATTTAATGAGTCAATAAGATATTAAACTCATTTGATTTTTCGTTATTACCAGATTACATGATGTCTAAAATATTAGAGATTACATAATCTTCATGTCGAACGAGGATAAATGAGATAGAACGATATGTAAAGCAAAGATAATCGATGTAGAACAATATGTAGAACAGAGATCATACTCGAGGTACAGATGGTGATATTGAGGCGTGTGATGTTGATATCCGAGGTTCAGATTATGATATTAAGGTTTATGACGCGGTTGTAGTTTGGAGTGATAAGGTACTGTCGGCGTTGATGATGGTGGAACGGATTATGCTGCTGGTGCTGCTGCTGGTGTTTGTAACCTTCGCACCATGTTCTCCAAAGCCGTCATACGAGCGCGTAGTTCGTTAACTTCTTCTATTATGCCGGGATGATTGGCGGTTAGGACGAGCGGATGAATAAGATCCGAAATATGGGATATTATGTAATCGTGACGAGATACTCTAGAGATGAGAGAGAAAATTGTTTCTCGAACAGGTTCGCCGGTAAGTGCTTCAGGTTCATCGTCAAGAGGACAATTTGGTGGATGGAACGGATCACCTTCTTCTTGTCTCCAGTGATTATGAACCCATCCCCAATTCATCCAAAATAGATGATGAGAAATTGGTTGATCCATTCCAGTGACGCTGCCTTCGAAGCTCGAATGAAAATCCATATCGGCGTAGTTGTCGGAGTCTGAGGAATTTTAACTAGATGCGGAATTCATCTCGTATAGTCGGGGAAATGAATTTTTTTGGCATGGAATAGATTGTAGGAGTTGGGTTTGGTACTCTTCAATATATAATTAACATATGTATATATAATACCAAAATCCCATGAATTACGGAGAATCTTTGAAATACGTCAAACAATGTCTATAGTAACAGATACGCTAGGATGTGACTTTTGTCTATACACTATCGATGCACTAAATGCAGTAAGACGTGTCTAGACTTATGAATGATAAGCAGGCAATTTCCTAAGAAGATAAGCAAATGATTTCCGACTAAAAATGATAAGCAAAACTTTTGACATGCAAACACGGTCGAAGTCCAGACTAATTAATGCATCCTAACAACTACTAGTTAGACACACTAATGCAAGACCTGGTTCGCTAAGACCACCGCTCTGATACCAACTGAAAGTTGGGGATCACGTCCCACCCAGTGCCGTCTCAGCTAACCGCCTTAGTGACCACTGAGCGTATCTCAGACACTGATTTTACAGCCCGCCTCTCGGCAGTACAGCCAACCCTAATAGGGACCGGAGGGGCAAGAGCCAATGCTTCGTCACAGGTAACACTGTGAGAACCCCCTCTACGATTAACCCGCTAATAAACGGCATTAAACCAGCTCTGATACCAACTGAAAGGACCGCTCCTAATCCATCCGGACGAAGTCCATATCGATTATAAACGAATCAGAATAGTTGATTACATTGCGAGGTACTTGACCTCTATATGATACAATTTACAAACGTTGCATTTATTCTTAAAAAAACAATCTATCATTACATCAAGAGTTGACATGTTTGCTTAACATTTCATAATATCCAAATGACCTAATATGCCATTTACTTAATAATAATCTCTAATGAACTTCAATGACTCGAATTCAACGTCTTTTGATATATGTTATGAATGACCCCAAATAATATCCTTAATATGAGCTAATGCACAGCGGAAGACTTAATTCGTACCTGAGAATAACATGCTTTAAAAAGTCAACAAAATTGTTGGTGAGTCATAGGTTTAGTTTCTATATAATAATCATAACATTTAATAAGCCACAAGATTTCATTTAAATGCGTAGGATCATTACAACTGCAAAAATCATTCATACGATGAATCGCCTGGTAACCGACCTTAACATAGAGCGCTTAAGATATCTGGCATCATACATTCCACTATTCAAATGTATGACAAGGACCCTTCGAAGTACTAAAGCATTTCCACTATTCGAAAATGGGGGTGGTTGGTGCCCGTAGATCTACCTTTAGGATTCGCGTCAATTAGTGTTTTTCACTAATTATTAGATTACCAAGCATACTAATAATAAGTACAGATATCCGGTATAACAAAACAATCGTAGAATGTAGTTTCATGAACTTGTGCTTATTTTGTAAAACATTTATAAATTTGCATGTATTCTCATCCCAAAATAATTTAGATAGTAAAAATGGGACTATAACTCACCATACTGTATTTTGTAGTAAAAATACATATAACATCACTGAACACGCATACGGTTGGCCTCGGATTCACGAACCTAATTAATTATATATTTATATATTGGTCAATATCTATTTAACAATTAAGATCAAGTCATATATATATATATATATATATATATATATATATATATATATATATATGGTGCCTTACGATTTTTATTAAGACTATAATATATTGTCGTAGAACTTAATCACGACTATTATAAATTGTATTTCCATAAGTTCGGGATCAATACATGTATAAATACATGTAGAATACAAGGTAAGTTAGCTAGGATAAGGTTAGCATCCATTTTTATTAATCAAAACCGTAGCTAAAAACAAACAAAAATATCCAATTTTGTTTTACCCATAATTTCTTCGTTTCAAATCCGTTTTGAGTGATTCAACTTGCCAAAGTTTTGTATCGAACCATTATTTATTAATCTAAACAGAAAAAGTATATGTTTATAGTCGAAAATACAGCTTAGGTGTCAAATATAAGAAGATAGTCATATCCGTCGTAAGAACGACATCTTGATGACTCTTTTGAAAAACATACTCCCAATTAGAGTTTAACCATGGATTTTGGATATATTTCATATCCATATAAAATAAGATTTTTCACCAAAGGAAATCTTTTAATTCAAAGTTTAGGATAGGTTTTTAAAATCAAACCCAAAACAGCCCCCGTTGATCTATGACGGCGTATGTTCAGTTTTAAGGTGTTCTTCGTGTTTACAAGTTTTATATCCTTATGTTAGCTTGACATACTGTCATAATACATGTGTTGAAGTATTTTAAAAGTCAAGTTAGAAGGATTATGTTTGTTTGCGAACAAGCTTGAAATCATTCAAACTATGGTCTTGTTGTTAAAATTTTACAACACAAAATAAGATAGCTATATAAATATGAATTGAATAAGGTTATGAATAAGGTTACTACCTCAAGTTAATTGGACAAAGTTACTGTAAGAGATGAGAAAAATCCTAGAACCAAAAGAGTGGTGGAGTTGGATTGAAGATTGGAAGCAAACTTGTATTTTTGGAAGGATTGTTGAAGTTTTCTTGTGTGGTTTTTCTTATGATGATTAAGGGTTGTTTTTGAAGCTAAATGATGGAGAAAATGCTTGGAGATGATCAAGTATGAAGTTAAGAGTATTTTGAGAGAGAAATGAGAGATTAAGGTGTAAGTTTGAAATGAAAAATGTATGTGGTATTTATAGTTAAAAATGTTAGGTAAAAATAAAATAAAATAAAATAAGTAAATCTTAAAAGTTAAAATAAGAAAAAGTAGTTTGTATTTTTATTAAAAGTAAAATCTTAAAAGTTAAAATAAGAAAAAGTAGTTTGTATTTTTATTAAAAGTAAAATCTTAAAAGTTAAAATAAGAAAAAGTAGTTTGTATTTTTATTAAAAGTAAAATCTTAAAAGTTAAAATAAGAAAAAGTAGTTTGTATTTTTATTAAAAGTAAAATCTTAAAAGTTAAAATAAGAAAAAGTATTTTGTATTTTTATTAAAAGTAAATCTTAAAAGTTAAAATAATAAAAAGTAGTTTGTATTTTTATTAAAAGTAAAATCTTAAAAGTTAAAATAAGAAAAAGTAGTTTGTATTTTTATTAAAAGTAAAATCTTAAAAGTTAAAATAAGATAAAGTAGTTTGTATTTTTATTAAAAGTAAAATCTTAAAAGTTAAAATAAGAAAAAGTATTTTGTGTTTTTATTAAAAGTAAATCTTAAAAGTTAAAATAAGAAAAAGTAGTTTGTATTTTTATTAAAAGTAAAATCTTAAAAGTTAAAATAAGAAAAAGTAGTTTGTATTTTTATTAAAAGTAAAATCTTAAAAGTTAAAATAAGAAAAAGTATTTTGTATTTTTATTAAAAGTAAATCTTAAAAGTTAAAATAAGAAAAAGTAGTTTGTATTTTTATTAAAAGTTAAATCTTAAAAGTTAAAATAAGAAATTTGGTTTTTAGTGAAAATATCTAAGATAAGTTAAAATATATTATGTCATGAATGACATATTACACAAATAATTGAAGATTTCTATTGGTATATACCAATAGTAAATACTTCTAGAAGCTGTGTATAGTACGAGTATAATACGGGTATAAAATATATAAAGATGTTTCATGAATCATATATAATAACAAAGATGTCATTTTTCATGATAAAAGGTTGAAAATGATGTTTTCCTACTAGTATATTCCAATAGTAAATACATCTTAATACAATACATATATATTTATTTTAACTTAGAAGTTATAACATCGTTAAGCTTTATATATATATATATATCGTTTCGAAGTCCTTAAGTTAGTAGTCTCATTTTATGTATAATCCATTGTTAATATATTTAATGAGATACTTAATTATCATATATTCAAGTTAGATATAATTCATATATATCCGTATATATACATATGTATATAATTAATACAAGTTATGATGTTCGTGAATCGTCGGACAAATGGATGGTCAATGGTTAACTGTAACGACCCGGAAATTTCCGACCAAATTTAAACTCTAATCTCTATATGGTTCCGACACGATAAGCAAAAACCCTAAAGTTGACCCGCACTTTTTCGATCGTTCTACACTTATAAGATTAATATTTATATAAATTAAACCTTACCAACATGATAAGCAATCCAAATTGTTGAGACTTATGTTTTCGAAAAGAGTTTTACACAACGTTTGACCGTTTAGTTTGACCGATGATATCACGAACTATACAATATATGATAATTATACGTTTGTGTATATATATGTATATATACATATTTAACATGATTAATGAATGTTTTAATATCTCATTTTGTATTAATAACAACAAGTTATAAGTATATTTTGAAACTACTAACTTAAGTTTTCAAAACGATAACTATACGTAACGTTATTTGACATAAATACTTAAGACTTATAATGTTTATACATATATCGTATAAGTAATGTATTTAATCACTTTTAAGGACTTAAATACATAAAACAATATAAGTGTATTCACAAAAGATAGCTATATTTGAATTCTCATTCCATTTTTCACAAAATTTCTATACGTATATCTAGAGTACATGTACTCGTATCATACCTAGCTTCTATACGTATTTACTATTGGTATATACACATCAAATCACCACCTAACCAGCCCTTGTTCAATGCCTTATGTATAAGGTAACTACTTTTGTTATCTAGTATGACAATTTCACATGATTAAAAGATTTTTTCACAAAATTACAAACTTATACACCTTTTACACCACCATTTATACTCCATTTCATTTTTATTTTTCTACACATTTTCTCTAGCTAAAAACACACACTCTTTCAAGAACCTTAAACTCCATAACAATCCAGCAAGTTACCAAGAAGATCTAGCCATAAAAACCTTACTTAAACACCATAAGAAAACTCTTACAAAAACACTTCAAGAAATCCTTCCAAGAACACAAATTTACTTCCAATCTTTCATCTAATTCCATCACCCTTTTAGTTCTAGGTTCTTACTCCTCTTTTACAGCAACCTTGTCCAAGGAACTTGAGGTAGAATCTATGTTCATAACCTTATTCGATTCATATATGTATAGCTATCTTATTTTGTGGTATAAAAGTTTAACAACAAGAACAAAGTTTGAAAGTTTTCAAACTTGTTTGCAAACTAAATAGATCCTTCTAACTTAACTTTTAAAATACTTCAAGACCTGTAATATAACTTAAGTATATGCTAATTTAACAAGGTATAACTTGGTTTTTCAAAGAATACCTTAAAAACTGTTTTTACGACGTCGGAGTGCAACCGGGGACTGTTTTGGGTTGGATAATTAAAAACCATCTTAAACTTTGAATTGAAGGTTTATGTTCTGGAAAAATGATTTTTATTATGAATATGATAACACATAAAAATTTCATGATTTAATTCAAAGTATAAGTATTTTTAGAAAAATAATCATTTAAGGTTGTTTACATAAAGGAAAATGTTTAACTTCATAAGTTTCACTAAAGTTTCACCTATGCCGTGTGATTTTGAATACAAACCAAGGTATTTTCAGTTCATAGTCTTAAAGAAGAACTCGATCCAAGAAGATGGCAATTTGAATCAACGAAAACGGATTTGTAACGAAGAAACTATGACCGAAACAAAATTGGTTATCCTAGACTTGTTTAACTTCGGGACTAATTGGGAAAAATTTATATAAATCACATATTTCTAAGATAACATGATATTTTATATATATGTACTCATAATTCAATTTTATATGGTTCAGGATCACCTGTAAACAATACGAGAAGATTAATCATAAGATCCCATGTTTGTACGCAACACGTCATTTGACAACACCGGTACTTTATGTACGCAACACGTCATTTGACAACACCGGTACCGTGGGTCAAGATTAATCTCGACCAATACATATACGATGGGGTTTTATTTATTTCGTTGGGGGTTTTATTTATTTCATTGCGGGTATATTAAACATCTACAAATGAACCATTAAAATTGAATTACTAACAACGAAATGCTAACTACGGACTAAGGAATTATTCAAAGTATTAAAAGTATAACAAGTATATATATATGTAACGTTTGTTTAAAAAGAAAAGGTATTGATATATTATATATGGATAGGTTCGTGATATCAACCGGAAGACCAAGTCAAAAATATATATATCTTCGAGACAACAGTGAGTATATAGTCCCACTTTTAAACTCTAAATATTTCGGGATGAGAATACATGTATTTTATGTTTTACATTATGGACACAAGTAACTGAAAAATATATTCTACGTTGAGTTGTACCACTGGCATACTTCCCTGTAGCTTGGTAACTAATATTTACAGCGGTATTGTAAACGCGAATCCTGTTGATAGATCTATCGGGCCTGACAACCCCAACCGGACTGGACGACCAGTATTCAACGGTTGCACAGTACTTCGTTTTGTGACTACACTTGGTACGGTGTAGTAAGATTTCATATTAAAGGGAATATGCGACGTGATTAAATGTTAAGTATGGTTACCAAGTGCTCAACCACTTAGAATATTTTTATGAAAATGTTTATATATGAAATCTTGTGGTCTATATATATATATTGCTGCCGGCATTAAACCTATATCTCACCAACTTTATGTTGACGTTTTAAACATGTTTATTCTCAGGTATGAATTAAGTCTTCCGCTGTGCATTAGCTCATATTAAGGATACTATTTGGGACCATTTAAGCCAGGATTCAAGAACGTTGCATTCGAGTCATTGAAGATCATTAGAGACTATTATTAAGTATATGACAGATTAGGTCATTTGGATATTATGAAATGTTAGGCGAACATGTCAACTTTTGATGTAATGATAGATTGCCTTTTAAGAATAAATGCAACGTTTGTAAAATGTATCATATAGAGGTCAAGTACCTCGCAATGTTATCATATGTTATTGTATTCGTCCCTATGGATTGGGTCGGGTCGTCTCATGTGGTATCAGAGCGTTGGTCTTAGCGAACCAGGCCTTGCATTAGTGTGTCTAACTGGTAGTTGTTAGGATACATTAGTGAGTCTGGACTTCGACCGTGTCTACATGTCAAAAAGTTTTGCTTATCATTCTAGTCGAAAATCGTCTGCTTATCATCCTTAGGAAACTGTCTGCTTATCATTCTTAAGTCTAGACACTTCTTACTGCATTTAGTGCATCGATAGTGTATAGACAAAATTCATATCTTAGCGTATCTGTTACTATAGACATTGCTTGACGTATTTCAAAAATTCTCCGTAATTCACGGGATTTTGGTATTATATATACATATGTAAATTATGTATTGAAGAATACCAAACCCAATTTCTATAATCTATTCCAAACCAAAAATTCATTTCTCCGACTATACAAGATGGATTCTTCATCCAGTTCGAATTCCTCCGACTTCGATAGCTACGCCGATATGGATTTCCATTCGAGCTCCGAGAACAGCGTCACCGGAATGGATCAACCAATTTCCCATCATCTATTTTGGATGAATTGGGGATGGGTTCGTAATATACTAAATCTCTGGAGGCAAGAAGAAGGTGATCCATTCCATCCACCAAATTGTCCTCTTAACGATGAACCTGAAGCACTTACCGGCGAACCTATTCGAAACACCATTTTCTCGCTCATTTCTAGAGTATCTCGTCATGATTACATACTATCCCATATTTCGAATCTTGTTCATTCGCTCGTTCCAACCGTCAATCATCCCGGTATAATAGAAGAAGTCAACGAGCTTCGCACTCGGGTAGTGGCTTTAGAAAATACGGTGCGGAGGTTACAAACACCAGCAGCAGCACCAGCAGCATAATCTATACCACCATCATCAACGCCGACAGTACTCTTGTCACCCCCAAAATCTCAACATCACAATCTGTATCTCGAATATCAACATCACACGACTCAATATCTGTACTTCGAGTATGATCTTCGTTCTATATATCGTTCTATATCGATTATCTTCGCTTTACGTATCGTATGACGATTATGTAATTTTTAAAGTCTTAGAGATTATGTAATCTAGAATTAACGATAAATCAAATGAGTTTAATATCTTATTGACTCATTAAATCTATGATTATCTCTGAAGAAAATATATATGCAAGTATATTTTCATAAAGATAGTAATTAAAAATTCCTTCGTACAAACTATTAATGATGAAAATATTTTAACGGGTGGGTAGTACCCGAGGAATATTTAGAATTCACATTAATAAGTTATATTGTACATTCTTGAATCTGATTCAACGGTCATTTGTTATTCTACTTACAACCATCGATATACGTATCCGTTCACCCTAGAATAACCATTTCCATTTAAATTTCATATTTGAATTTTTACCTATCCAAATCCAACAAGTGGCATAAAGAAGAAACATTGGACAATTAAAATGAAATAAAATGTTGATTATAACATATGAAACTAAACAATTCTTCAAGTTTGCCACTTGATTTCATCCTAAACCTCATTTGTACTTCGACAATTATAATCCTCATTTAAATCTTTTCATGATTCTTGAAAACACCTCGATCGAGAAGTTGTGTAACGACCCGGAAATTTCCGACCAAATTTAAACTCAAATCTCTATATGGTTCTGACACGATAAGCAAAAACCCTAAAGTTGACCCGCACTTTTTCGATCATTCTATACTTATGAGATTAATATTTACATAAATTAAACCTTGCCAACATGTTAAGCAATCCAAATTGTTGAGACTTATGTTTTCGAAAAGAGATTTACACAACGTTTGACCGTTTAGTTTGACCGGTGATATCACGAACTATACAATATATGATAATTATACGTTTGTGTATATATATGTATATATACATATTTAACATGATCTAAGAATGTTTTAATATCTCATTTTGTATTAATAACAACAAGTTATAAGTATATTTTGAAACTACTAACTTAAGTTTTCAAAACAATAACAATACGTAACGTTATTTGACATAAATACTTACAACCTATAACGTTTATACATATATCGTATAAGAAATGTATTTAATCACTTTTAAAGACTTAAATACATAAAACCATATAAGTGTATTCACAAAAGATAGCTATATTTGAATCCTCATTCCATTTTTCACAAAATTTCTATACGTATATCTAGAGTATAAGTACTCGTATCATACCTAGCTTCTATACGTATTTACTAATAGTAAATACATGTCAAATCACTACCTAACCAGCCATTGTACATGCCCTTAGGGCTAGGTAATTGTATTTGGAAGCAATTAGGACTAGATACATAAAATGATTACTTGAAAATTTTGTCCATATACTTAATGTAACATGTTTTTTTTTAGTATTTATACATGATCATTTTGGTTCATTTTTACTTCAACTTTTTAGCCAAAACACACACATACTTTGAAGCCTTAAACACCTTCAACAATCCAG
This sequence comes from Rutidosis leptorrhynchoides, assembly GCF_046630445.1. NCBI lineage: Eukaryota > Viridiplantae > Streptophyta > Magnoliopsida > Asterales > Asteraceae > Rutidosis > Rutidosis leptorrhynchoides. The sequence goes on from NC_092343.1 coordinate 235,452,361, forward strand.
CAAAATTCCATGAAGATCTAGCTTCAAAAACCATACTAAAACACCATAAGAAAACCATACAAAAACACTTCAAGAAAACCTTCCAAGAACACCAACTTACTTCCAATCTTTCATCCACTTCCAACACCCTTTTGGTTCTAGATTTTTAATCCTCTTTTACAGCCATCTTGTCCTAGGAACTTGAGGTAGAATCTATGTTCATAACCTTATTCGATTCATATATATATAGCTATCTTATTTTGTTGTATAAAAATTTAACAAACAAGAACATAGTTTGAAAGTTTTTCAAACTTGTTTGCAAACTAAATAGATCCTTCTAACTTAACTTTTAAAATACTTCAAGACATGTAACATAACTTATTTATATGTTAATTTAACAAGGTAAAACTTGGTTTTTCAAAGTATAAGTATTTTTGGAAAAATGGTCATTAAATGATTTTGTTGTAACAAAAATGTTTAACTTCATATGTTTCACTAAACTTTCACCTATGCCGTATGATTTTGAATACAAACCAAGGTATTTAAAGTTCATAGTCTTAAAGAAGAACTCGATCCAAGAAGATGGCAATTTGAATCAACGAAAACGGACTTGTAACGAAGAAACTATGACCGAAACAAAATTGGCTATCCTAGACATTTTCAACTTCGGGATTCATTGGAAAAATTTACATAAAATTACATACTTCTAAGATAACATGATATTTTATATATATGTACTCATAATTCAATTTCATATGGTTCAAGATCACCCGTAAGCAACACGAGAAGATTAATCATAAGATCCCATGTTTGTACGCAATACGTCATTTGACAACACCGGTACTTTATGTACGCAATACGTCATTTGACAACACCGGTACCGTGGGTCAAGATTAATCTCGACCAATTCATTTACGATGGGGTTTTACGGGAGTTTTATTTATTTCGTTGGGGGTTTTATTTATTTCATTGCGGGTATATTAAACATCTAAAAATGAACCATTAAAATTGAATTACTAACATCAAAACGCTAACTACGGACTAAGGAATTATTCAAAGTATTAAAAGTATTATAAATATATATACGAGACGTTTGTTTAAAATGAAAATATATTGATATATTATATATGGCTAGGTTCGTGATATCAACCGGAAGACCAAGTCAAAATATATATATCTTCAAGACGAAAGTGAGTATATAGTCCCCTTTTAAACATTAAATATTTTGGGATGAGAATACATGCGCTGTTTTTATAAATGATTTACGTTATGGACACAAGTAACTGAAAAATATATTCTACGTTGAGTTGTACCACTGGCATACTTCCCTGTAGCTTGGTAACTACTATTTACAGCGGTATTGTAAACGCGAATCCTGTTGATAGATCTATCGGGCCTGACAACCCCAACCGGACTGGACGACCAGTATTCAACGGTTGCACAGTACTTCGTTTTGTGACTACACCTTGGTACGGTGTAGTAAGATTTCATATTAAAGGGAATATGCGACGTGATTAAATGTTAAGTATGGTTACCAAGTGCTCAACCACTTAGAATATTTTTATTGAAATGTTTATATACGAAATCTTGTGGTCCATTGTTATAACGCTGCTAGCAACAAACCTATATATCTCACCAACTTTATGTTGACGTTTTAAAGCATGTTATTCTCAGGTACGAATTAAGTCTTCCGCTGTGCATTAGCTCATATTAAGGATATTGTTTGGGACCATTTAAGCTATGATACAAGAACGTTGCATTCGAGTCATTGAAGTTCATTAAAGACTATTGTTGTGCAAATGGCGGATTAGGTCTTTTGGATTGTTATAAAATGTTAGGCTAATATGTCAACTCTCGATGTAATGATAGATTGCCTTTAAGAAATAAATGCAACGTTTGTAAAATGTATCATATAGAGGTCAAGTACCTCGTGATGTTATCAACTGTTGTAATTCGTTTTTAATCTATATGGACGATGTCCGAATGATTAGTTTCGGATCCTTTCAGTTGGTATCAGAGCGTTGGTCTTAGCGAACCAGGCCTTGCATTAGTGTGTCTAACTAGTAGTTGTTAGGATACATTAAGTGAGTCTGGACTTTGACCGTGTCTGCCTGTCAAAAGTTTTGCTTATCAATCCTAGTCGGAAATCATCTGCTTATCATCCTTAGGGAACTGTCTGCTTATCATTCTTAAGTCTAGACACGCCTTACTGCATTTAGTGCATCGATAGTGTATAGACAAAATTCATATCCTAGCGTATCTGTTACTATAGACATTGCCTGACGTATTTCAAAGATTCTCCGTAATTCATGGGATTTTGATATTATATATATACATATGTAAATTATGTATTGAAGAGTACCAAACCCAACTCCTATAATCTATTCCAAACAAAAAAATTCATTTCTCCGACCATACAAGATGGATTCTTCATCCAGCTCAAATTCCTCCGACTTCGATAGCTTCGCCGATATGGATTTCCATTCGAGCTCCGAGAACAGCGTTACCGGAATGGATCAACCAATTTCCCATCATCTATTCTGGATGAATTGGGGATGGGTTCGTAATATACTAAATTTCTGGAGGCAAGAAGAAGGTGATCCATTCCATCCACCAAATTGTCCTCTTAACGATGAACCTGAAGCACTTACCGGCGAACCTATTCGAAACACCATTTTCTCGCTCATTTCTAGAGTATCTCGTCATGATTACATACTATCCCATATTTCAAATCTTGTTCATTCGCTCGTTCCAACCGTCAATCATCCCGGTATAACAGAAGAAGTCAACGAACTCCGTGCTCGGGTAGTGGTTTTGGAGAATATGGTGCGAAGGTTACAAACACCAACAGCAGCACCAGCAGCATAATCCGTACTACCATCGTCAACGCCGACAGTACCTTATTCACCCCAATCACAACCGCGCCTTAAATCTCAACATCACAATCTGTATCTCGAATATCAACATCACACGACTCAATATCTGTACTTCGAGTATGATCTTCATTCTATATATCGTTCTACATCGATTATCTTCGCTTTACGTATCGTATGACGATTATGTAATTTTTAAAGTCTTAAAGATTATGTAATCTAGAATTAATGATAAATCAAATGAGTTTAATATCTTATTGACTCATTAAATCTATGATTATCTCTGAAGAAAATATATATGCAAGTATATTTTCATAAAGATAGTAATTAAAAATTTCCTTCGTACAAACTATTAATGATGAAAATATTTTAACGGGTGGGTAGTACCCGAGGAATATTTAGAATTCACATTAATAAGTTATATTGTACATTCTTAAATCTGATTCAACAGTTATCTATTATCTTACTTACATCCACCGATATTCGTATCCGCTCACCTCAGAATAACCATTTTCAATCAAATTTCATATTCGGATTTTGACCTACCAAAATCCAACAAGTGGCATAAAGAAGAAAACATTGGACAATTAAAATGAATTAAAATGTTGACTGTAACATATGAAACTAAACAATTCTTCAAGCTTGCCACTTGATTTTATCTTAAACCTCATTCGTAACTTGACGATTACAATTCGCATTCAAATCCTTTCATGATTTCTGAAAACACCTCGACCGAGAAATTGAACCAGCCGCACCTCGTCTACGGAAGAAAGATTCCTGCATACAATTATGCACTTGAGAAACCTTCGAAACCAAAGTTATAAACTTATCCGCGTTGAATTCCTTATCATTCCTTGGTAAAAACAATCATATGATTCCTTTTCAATTAGCTAATTTTGTCACAGCTCCACTTTGACTTCTCAATGAGACTACTCCTATTATAACCTCGATATTTATACCTTGTCCTTTTGACGTCGTTACCAGAAAATCCTTTATATTTCACGACATCATCAGCAAATGTACCAGCAGATCGTCCACCCTTTGGCGAAATCCGCAATTAGCATTTTGAAAATTTTGCAGGACTTCCCCAGTTATACCTATAACATTTATTCCTAAGAAATTTCATACTGCGAATGTGAAGTATCTAAAAACACCCTGAACTATGAAGTAGTTCTTGAAATGCTAACGAAGCAGCAAAAACTGTAAACGACTTTAACGGTCAAAAGTTTGATGACAAAGAATAGTAAGGTGGTAAAGCTGAAAAAAAAAAAGTTTGGAACTAGAAAACGGATGAAGCAAAGTATGAAAGAGGCTGTGGATAAATCACAGGGACTGAACCTGCTCTCAAAGAATACAAACGATTCCGTACCTGCTGAAACTGTCAGTAAGAACCCTACTCTTTATTCAAAACCTTGCCCGGATGATATTTTTCATCATCATCTTATCTTAGATATTATAAGATATCTTCATATCATTCGTTATACATATTTTTCATATTTCTGGAGATATTTTTACAACTATTTCTATCTGCGAACATTTATCTCTCCGTAACATCTGCGCTACAATATAAAAGAAACTGTGTTAGTTTCTAAATTCTGAAATCTCTAAGTTTAAAAATATGAATGTTTTGAAGTAGTGTTGGGAACTGATACATGAATTAGTATAATATAATGAAACTTGATCAACTTCATTATATTACAGTAAGTCATGTTAAGTTTCTAATGGAATGTGATGATTCACAGTACCGTCATCATGTGCCATGTTACACGGCTCTTACATTCTATCAAGTCTCCAAACATATTAGAACGTATCACCTTGATAGTTCTATTTTTCCGGAATATTCGAGTAATTTAACGAATCAAGATCGTGCCATTACAATTTCATTCTAAAACCAATAGCTAGGTTCATTCCAAATTTTATACCTACGAATTCCGAACTATTGATCGCTTGACTCAAGGACGGGAAGAAGAAACGAAGGGACAAAGTCCCAAAATAGAAATTGGGGTATAGATCACAGCAAATAGGAGAGAATATTAACTATGGATGACAATGATTATGGAAAACAGAAGCAGGAGCATCGAAGTATAAGGAAAGATATCAAACCCAACAACCACCCAGAAACTACAAACCGTGTATATCAATACGTATGGCGACGTAAAGACACGGGAGAATTAGAAACATTATAATTCCAAGAAAATCATAAAAGTGAATAGATTCTTCTGGCGGTAGATGGAAGAGAAGAATGAAAGATATAAAAGTTAGAAGTATAACAAAAATCAGAACGGGATGAAGCATTTCAAAGGATACCTTAAAGTAGGAATTAAGGAGAAAGAGTAGAAGATGCGAGTTGTGAAAAATAAGGAAACGAAGGGGTGGATTTATAGTGAAATATCCGACAGAGAAATCGAAACAGATTACCGCATTAAATCAAAGATTCTGATCGCCGAAGAACCAAATCTTATTACGTAAGATTTTCTCTAAATCCCTTAAATTCCGAAAATCAATTCTAAACCACGTCATCGATTAAAAACGATTCCATATTTACTCATTTCACTATTTTATGATAGCTTCACCCGTACGCTTCAAATGATCAAATCGTTTTATCTATATCTCTCAATAATGATAAAACTTCATTATCATCTCATATTCGTCATGAAAACATTCCTATTGTTATTTATGACAACCTCTACCAAATTTCGAGGACGAAATTTCTTTAACAGGTGGGTACTGTAACGACCCGGAAATTTCCGACCAAATTTAAACTCAAATCTCTATATGGTTCCGACACGATAAGCAAAAACCCTAAAGTTGACCCGCACTTTTTCGATCATTCTATACTTATGAGATTAATATTTACATAAATTAAACCTTGCCAACATGTTAAGCAATCCAAATTGTTGAGACTTATGTTTTCGAAAAGAGATTTACACAACGTTTGACCGTTTAGTTTGACCGGTGATATCACGAACTATACAATATATGATAATTATACGTTTGTGTATATATATGTATATATACATATTTAACATGATCTAAGAATGTTTTAATATCTCATTTTGTATTAATAACAACAAGTTATAAGTATATTTTGAAACTACTAACTTAAGTTTTCAAAACAATAACAATACGTAACGTTATTTGACATAAATACTTACAACCTATAACGTTTATACATATATCGTATAAGAAATGTATTTAATCACTTTTAAAGACTTAAATACATAAAACCATATAAGTGTATTCACAAAAGATAGCTATATTTGAATCCTCATTCCATTTTTCACAAAATTTCTATACGTATATCTAGAGTATAAGTACTCGTATCATACCTAGCTTCTATACGTATTTACTAATAGTAAATACATGTCAAATCACTACCTAACCAGCCATTGTACATGCCCTTAGGGCTAGGTAATTGTATTTGGAAGCAATTAGGACTAGATACATAAAATGATTACTTGAAAATTTTGTCCATATACTTAATGTAACATGTTTTTTTTTAGTATTTATACATGATCATTTTGGTTCATTTTTACTTCAACTTTTTAGCCAAAACACACACATACTTTGAAGCCTTAAACACCTTCAACAATCCAGCAAAATTCCATGAAGATCTAGCTTCAAAAACCATACTAAAACACCATAAGAAAACCATACAAAAACACTTCAAGAAAACCTTCCAAGAACACCAACTTACTTCCAATCTTTCATCCACTTCCAACACCCTTTTGGTTCTAGATTTTTAATCCTCTTTTACAGCCATCTTGTCCTAGGAACTTGAGGTAGAATCTATGTTCATAACCTTATTCGATTCATATATATATAGCTATCTTATTTTGTTGTATAAAAATTTAACAAACAAGAACATAGTTTGAAAGTTTTTCAAACTTGTTTGCAAACTAAATAGATCCTTCTAACTTAACTTTTAAAATACTTCAAGACATGTAACATAACTTATTTATATGTTAATTTAACAAGGTAAAACTTGGTTTTTCAAAGTATAAGTATTTTTGGAAAAATGGTCATTAAATGATTTTGTTGTAACAAAAATGTTTAACTTCATATGTTTCACTAAACTTTCACCTATGCCGTATGATTTTGAATACAAACCAAGGTATTTAAAGTTCATAGTCTTAAAGAAGAACTCGATCCAAGAAGATGGCAATTTGAATCAACGAAAACGGACTTGTAACGAAGAAACTATGACCGAAACAAAATTGGCTATCCTAGACATTTTCAACTTCGGGATTCATTGGAAAAATTTACATAAAATTACATACTTCTAAGATAACATGATATTTTATATATATGTACTCATAATTCAATTTCATATGGTTCAAGATCACCCGTAAGCAACACGAGAAGATTAATCATAAGATCCCATGTTTGTACGCAATACGTCATTTGACAACACCGGTACTTTATGTACGCAATACGTCATTTGACAACACCGGTACCGTGGGTCAAGATTAATCTCGACCAATTCATTTACGATGGGGTTTTACGGGAGTTTTATTTATTTCGTTGGGGGTTTTATTTATTTCATTGCGGGTATATTAAACATCTAAAAATGAACCATTAAAATTGAATTACTAACATCAAAACGCTAACTACGGACTAAGGAATTATTCAAAGTATTAAAAGTATTATAAATATATATACGAGACGTTTGTTTAAAATGAAAATATATTGATATATTATATATGGCTAGGTTCGTGATATCAACCGGAAGACCAAGTCAAAATATATATATCTTCAAGACGAAAGTGAGTATATAGTCCCCTTTTAAACATTAAATATTTTGGGATGAGAATACATGCGCTGTTTTTATAAATGATTTACGTTATGGACACAAGTAACTGAAAAATATATTCTACGTTGAGTTGTACCACTGGCATACTTCCCTGTAGCTTGGTAACTACTATTTACAGCGGTATTGTAAACGCGAATCCTGTTGATAGATCTATCGGGCCTGACAACCCCAACCGGACTGGACGACCAGTATTCAACGGTTGCACAGTACTTCGTTTTGTGACTACACCTTGGTACGGTGTAGTAAGATTTCATATTAAAGGGAATATGCGACGTGATTAAATGTTAAGTATGGTTACCAAGTGCTCAACCACTTAGAATATTTTTATTGAAATGTTTATATACGAAATCTTGTGGTCCATTGTTATAACGCTGCTAGCAACAAACCTATATATCTCACCAACTTTATGTTGACGTTTTAAAGCATGTTATTCTCAGGTACGAATTAAGTCTTCCGCTGTGCATTAGCTCATATTAAGGATATTGTTTGGGACCATTTAAGCTATGATACAAGAACGTTGCATTCGAGTCATTGAAGTTCATTAAAGACTATTGTTGTGCAAATGGCGGATTAGGTCTTTTGGATTGTTATAAAATGTTAGGCTAATATGTCAACTCTCGATGTAATGATAGATTGCCTTTAAGAAATAAATGCAACGTTTGTAAAATGTATCATATAGAGGTCAAGTACCTCGTGATGTTATCAACTGTTGTAATTCGTTTTTAATCTATATGGACGATGTCCGAATGATTAGTTTCGGATCCTTTCAAGTTGAACCAGCCGCACCTCGTCTACGGAAGAAAGATTTATGCATACAGCGATGCACCTGAAAAATTTTCGAAACCGAAGTTATAGTTAAAACGTATCCGCGTCGAATTCCTTATCATTCATTATCAAAAACAATTATACGATTCCTTTTCAAGAAGCTAATTTTGTCACAGCTCCACTTCGACTTCTCAGTGAGACTACTCCTATTATAATCTCGATATTTATACTTTGTCCTTTCGCCGTTGTTACCAGAGAACCTTTTTCACAACATCATCAGCAGACGTACCAGCAACTCGTTATCTCTTTGGCGAAATCCGCAATCAGTATTTTGAAAATCTCGTAGAAATTCTCCCAGTTATACCAAGAACGACTATCCCTAAGAATTACATATTTCGAATGTGAAGTTATGAAAAACATCCTGGACTATGAAGTAGTTCTTGAAATGCTGAAGAAGCAGCAAAAACTGTAAACGACTTTAACAGTCAAAAGTTTAATGATGAAGTACATTGTGTTGGTAAAGCTTAGAAATAGAGGAGAGTTGGAACTGGAAAACGGATTGAGCAAAGTATGAAGGAGGATGTAGATAAATCACAAGAACTGAATCTGCTTTCAAAGGATTCAAACGATTCAGTGCCTGCTGAAACCATTAGTAAAAACCCTACCCCTTATCCTAAACCTTTCCCGATGATATTCTTCATCATCATCTTATCTTAGATATTATAAGATATCTTCATATCTTCCGTTATGCATATTCTCCATATTTCTGGAGATATTTTCACAACTATTCTTATCTGAGAATATTTATCTCTCCGTAATATCTGCGTTACAACATAAAAGAAACTGTGTTAGTTTCTAAGTTCTAAAACCTTCAAGTTTAAAATAGGAATGTTCTGAAGCAGTGTTGGGAACTGATGCATGAATTAGTATAATATAATGAAACTTGATCAACTTCATTATATTACAGTAAGTCATGTTAAGTTTCTAATGAAATGTGATGATTCACAGTACCATCAACATGTGCCATGTTACACGGCTCTTACATTCTATCCAATTCTCAAACATAATAGGAACATGTCATCCTGACAGTTCTATCTTTTCTGGGGTATTCTGGTAATTTGACAAATCAAAATTGTTCTATTACCATTTCTTTCTTAGAGCATTAGCTATACTCATTTCGAATTTCATATCTACAAATTCCGGACCATTACTCGCTTGACTCGAAGTCGGGAAGAGAAAACGAAAGTATGAAGCTTTGAAAAATAATGAAGAATACAAAGGCCGAAAATCACCCAGGATTTACAAACCGTGTATATCAATACGTATTGCAACGTAAAGACATGGGAGGATTAAAAACATTATAATTCCGAGGAAAGGATAGAAGTAAATAGATTCTTCTGGCGATAAATGAAAGAGAAGAATGAAAGATATGAAAGTTAGAAGTATAACAAGAATTAGAACGGGATGGAGCATTTAAAAGAATACTTTAAGGTATGAGTTGAGGGAGAAAGGATAGAAGATGTGAGTTGTGGAAATAAGGAAGAGAAGGAAGTGGATTTATAGCAAAATATTCGACAAAGAAATCGAAACAGATCGCCGCACTAAATTAAAGAAGATCTTGATCGCCAAAGAACCAAATCTTATTACGTAAGATTTTCCATAAATTCCGGAAATCAATCCTAATCACGTCATCGGTTACAACAATTCTATATTTACTCATTTCACTCTTTTGTGATAGCTTCGCTCGTGCGTCTCACATAACCAAATCGTTTTATCTAAATCGTTCAATAATGATAAAATTTCATTATTACCTCATATTCGTCATGAAAACATTCCTATTGTTATTTATGACAACCTCTACCAAATTTCGAGGACGAAATTTCTTTAACGGATGGGTACTGTAACGACCCGGAAATTTCCGACCAAATTTAAACTCTAATCTCTATATGGTTCCGACACGATAAGCAAAAACCCTAAAGTTGACCCGCACTTTTTCGATCGTTCTACACTTATAAGATTAATATTTATATAAATTAAACCTTACCAACATGATAAGCAATCCAAATTGTTGAGACTTATGTTTTCGAAAAGAGTTTTACACAACGTTTGACCGTTTAGTTTGACCGATGATATCACGAACTATACAATATATGATAATTATACGTTTGTGTATATATATGTATATATACATATTTAACATGATTAATGAATGTTTTAATATCTCATTTTGTATTAATAACAACAAGTTATAAGTATATTTTGAAACTACTAACTTAAGTTTTCAAAACGATAACTATACGTAACGTTATTTGACATAAATACTTAAGACTTATAATGTTTATACATATATCGTATAAGTAATGTATTTAATCACTTTTAAGGACTTAAATACATAAAACAATATAAGTGTATTCACAAAAGATAGCTATATTTGAATTCTCATTCCATTTTTCACAAAATTTCTATACGTATATCTAGAGTACATGTACTCGTATCATACCTAGCTTCTATACGTATTTACTATTGGTATATACACATCAAATCACCACCTAACCAGCCCTTGTTCAATGCCTTATGTATAAGGTAACTACTTTTGTTATCTAGTATGACAATTTCACATGATTAAAAGATTTTTTCACAAAATTACAAACTTATACACCTTTTACACCACCATTTATACTCCATTTCATTTTTATTTTTCTACACATTTTCTCTAGCTAAAAACACACACTCTTTCAAGAACCTTAAACTCTATAACAATCCAGCAAGTTACCAAGAAGATCTAGCCATAAAAACCTTACTTAAACACCATAAGAAAACTCTTACAAAAACACTTCAAGAAATCCTTCCAAGAACACAAATTTACTTCCAATCTTTCATCCAATTCCATCACCCTTTTAGTTCTAGGTTCTTACTCCTCTTTTACAGCAACCTTGTCCAAGGAACTTGAGGTAGAATCTATGTTCATAACCTTATTCGATTCATATATGTATAGCTATCTTATTTTGTGGTATAAAAGTTTAACAACAAGAACAAAGTTTGAAAGTTTTCAAACTTGTTTGCAAACTAAATAGATCCTTCTAACTTAACTTTTAAAATACTTCAAGACCTGTAATATAACTTAAGTATATGCTAATTTAACAAGGTATAACTTGGTTTTTCAAAGAATACCTTAAAAACTGTTTTTACGACGTCGGAGTGCAACCGGGGACTGTTTTGGGTTGGATAATTAAAAACCATCTTAAACTTTGAATTGAAGGTTTATGTTCTGGAAAAATGATTTTTATTATGAATATGATAACACATAAAAATTTCATGATTTAATTCAAAGTATAAGTATTTTTAGAAAAATAATCATTTAAGGTTGTTTACATAAAGGAAAATGTTTAACTTCATAAGTTTCACTAAAGTTTCACCTATGCCGTGTGATTTTGAATACAAACCAAGGTATTTTCAGTTCATAGTCTTAAAGAAGAACTCGATCCAAGAAGATGGCAATTTGAATCAACGAAAACGGATTTGTAACGAAGAAACTATGACCGAAACAAAATTGGTTATCCTAGACTTGTTTAACTTCGGGACTAATTGGGAAAAATTTATATAAATCACATATTTCTAAGATAACATGATATTTTATATATATGTACTCATAATTCAATTTTATATGGTTCAGGATCACCTGTAAACAATACGAGAAGATTAATCATAAGATCCCATGTTTGTACGCAACACGTCATTTGACAACACCGGTACTTTATGTACGCAACACGTCATTTGACAACACCGGTACCGTGGGTCAAGATTAATCTCGACCAATACATATACGATGGGTTTTTATTTATTTCGTTGGGGGTTTTATTTATTTCATTGCGGGTATATTAAACATCTACAAATGAACCATTAAAATTGAATTACTAACAACGAAATGCTAACTACGGACTAAGGAATTATTCAAAGTATTAAAAGTATAACAAGTATATATATATGTAACGTTTGTTTAAAAAGAAAAGGTATTGATATATTATATATGGATAGGTTCGTGATATCAACCGGAAGACCAAGTCAAAAATATATATATCTTCGAGACAACAGTGAGTATATCGTCCCACTTTTAAACTCTAAATATTTCGGGATGAGAATACATGTATTTTATGTTTTACATTATGGACACAAGTAACTGAAAAATATATTCTACGTTGAGTTGTACCACTGGCATACTTCCCTGTAGCTTGGTAACTAATATTTACAGCGGTATTGTAAACGCGAATCCTGTTGATAGATCTATCGGGCCTGACAACCCCAACCGGACTGGACGACCAGTATTCAACGGTTGCACAGTACTTCGTTTTGTGACTACACTTGGTACGGTGTAGTAAGATATCATATTAAAGGGAATATGCGACGTGATTAAATGTTAAGTATGGTTACCAAGTGCTCAACCACTTAGAATATTTTTATGAAAATGTTTATATATGAAATCTTGTGGTCTATATATATATATTGCTGCCGGCATTAAACCTATATCTCACCAACTTTATGTTGACGTTTTAAACATGTTTATTCTCAGGTATGAATTAAGTCTTCCGCTGTGCATTAGCTCATATTAAGGATACTATTTGGGACCATTTAAGCCAGGATTCAAGAACGTTGCATTCGAGTCATTGAAGATCATTAGAGACTATTATTAAGTATATGACAGATTAGGTCATTTGGATATTATGAAATGTTAGGCGAACATGTCAACTTTTGATGTAATGATAGATTGCCTTTTAAGAATAAATGCAACGTTTGTAAAATGTATCATATAGAGGTCAAGTACCTCGCAATGTTATCATATGTTATTGTATTCGTCCCTATGGATTGGGTCGGGTCGTCTCATTAACTGATTACATGAATATAGTTTCAAACTTTTCAAGACTCAACATTACAGATTTTGCTTATCGTGTCGGAAACATATAAAGATTAAGGTTTAAATTTGGTCGGAAATTTCCGGGTCATTACATGAACGATTAAGCTAAAACTAATGTTTTGTGTCAAAAGATTTCTTTTAAGGAAATATGTTAAAGGCTACGCATGATCAAGCACGACCCCTACTCTAAAAAGTGAGGAATCTTGGACCCAAAGTATATGTATGACCCATCAAATCTACAATGCTTTGTTATTTCAATTGATGAGCGTGCCGGTGTATGGTTCGAGTTAGAACTTGGTTCAGACATACGTTTCAAAGCCAATGGTTAGTGAGCGCCATACGTGGTGCAGGTGCGATACTCCTTCCGAAATCATTCCGAATAGAGAAGACAAAAGCCATCCGTTTCCGTTTCCACTCTACGTAATTTTAACCAGACCAACTCACATAAAGAGTTGATGAATCAGAAATATTCACCCCAAATTCACCCCCAAAATATACCATTCATTCCCTTTTCCATTCACCAAAGATCCAGAGATCAATGAAGAGATAGATCGATAAAAATTCGCTTCAAAAGCACTAGTCAAAAGATTCCGAACCCCTGATTGTTTTTGATAGGTCAAAGACCTATTTTCAGTGGATTATCACTTCCTCTCTGGGTACCAGGAACGAAAGACAAAAGTTATGAAGAAAGGGTATGATAAAAAAAAATGATATGAAAGAGCAAAGTCTCTAAGAGCAAAGTCTCTAATAAGGCAAAAAGAAACCCGAGGAGATGCCCTGAAGAAGAATGATGGAAGAGCAAAAGAAAAATTCTAGACAAAGTCTTAGCAAAATCCGCCTCTTCCGAAGACAACCTTTACGGAATTCTCAGCCATTATCTATCCAAAATGGATACTCTGAAGAATCAAAGTCTATCAATTCTCTCAAAAATCAAAAGATTTGGATCCCTTTCACCAAAACTCATAAATTTCCAACCAAACCCTATAACCCGTCTTCCTCTTGAAAGAATGCTTAGGAAAGAGATCAGTGCTTTCCTTACTTAACCGGTGGAGATATCGATGCTTTACCAAGCCTATGATGAGAACTGTTACACGACTGGCTTTTGAGCGACAATACAACTAGAATAGGACACCCTAAACACTTGAGTGATATGAGTGATCCGTCAGTAAGGAGCCTGATCATGTATACTCTACATCTGAGAGTTGGGAAGTACGCCTTTTCCACTATGGACGAAACTGAAATTTAAACGACCAAATCATTGAAGTTCGAAACTTTTTCTAATACTTTCGAAAGATGAACCGACTTCTGATGAAGGCATAATAAAAAGATCTATGGGTGGGGCAAAGAAGAATCTATTAGAAATATCCCGATATTCCCGCTTTCTTGCTTGAGGACAAGCAAAGCTAAGTGTGGGGTATTTGATATCGGGCAAAAAGTCACGTTTTTACCCCCTAAATCAGGCCTTAAAACAATAAAGATTAAAACTTTGTCGGCAAAATTATCGCTTTTTCGGTTGATTTTGTAGATTAAGTAATTACAAAGGCGATGCAAAAAGAATCAAGTAAAACGGAGCTATAACGAAGAATCTAGAGCGAAAACGGTGAAAGACAAGAAATCATGTTACGATCCAGTAAATCAGGCTGACCAAAGCTTCAGAAACGGGCTGCCATAAGGCTTGACATACGGCTTGCCGTATGGGTACGCCCTGCCATATACGAACCACCAAGCGATTGACCAAACGGCCTGCCATGGATACGGCTTGCCAGATACGGCCTGCCGTACGGCTTGCCAGCCGTATCTGGCAGAATTCCTAGCCTATTTAAAGGGCACTCTCCATTCATTTCAACACACACTCAACTTGCAATACAATTTATATTTTCAATCTTTTTAGGTAGTTTTTAGCAGTAGTTAGTTAGTTTTTATTTTCCGGAGGATATCCCGGCGAGTCCCTCGAATCCCGGGCAGATTAAGTTCGGCTTTTTCAGGCTTTTATCCGGTACACCTATATTTTGTATTAAACATGTATTCTTACTATTTATGTTTAATAAAGCGTTCTGATATTGCCATGATAGCTAAATTTATCTGTATGTTGTCATGATAGAAGTTTGGGTTAGCGTAATTATGTTAATTTAGTACGGTTACTGTTATACTGCGGAACTAGGAAGTCTGATAGATTTGTATGCTACCATCTTAAGGATTGACCAACTTAGGTTGTGATCAAGACTTGTCCACCTATATGAAATTAGCTACTTCATAGGATTAAGACCCCTGGTTATACTGTATCTGAAGATTCTATGAACTCGGTATGGCCGGAGTTCCCGAGAGGCATCTAATGCACTTTTAGGACATGGAACCAAGGAATTGAGACATGAATGACCTAGTATGCCTATTGACTGTTCCAAAGAGACCTCTTAGGAGCTGTTAAGATCTAGTTAGTACCTTTACTTTATGACCCAAGCCTATTGCATATTCTTGTCTGATTGTTGCCCTAGGTCTTAGTCATATCAACCGTTTAGGTACTCATTGGGTTTCTATCTGCTTTACTATCAGTATGTTAACTGTAATGCTGTATAATGTTTGTTTTGTTGTGATCTCACTAGTATGATGAAATGGTAGTTAGTTATCAACCAAGGTTTTGCCAAGTTAAACCGACGAACTCCTTCCGTTTGTGATCAGTGTTCAATCAACACGGCACACTGTTATTCAGTTATCTAAACTGATAACGGGGGTTAGGATTAGAGCTCAACCCACTAACACACCTAGTACTCTACTTAGGATAACCTTCGAGGTATTGTTACGCTTCAGTTATACGACCAAGTGACATACTTCTCACTGCTCGAAGAGAACTCCGAGAGTTTAGGGATAAGTAGGTCTGTGTAATTTGCTCATCCAACCAGATAAACATCAACCCAAGCATAGCCTTAACATAAGCATAATTACCTTCACCTAACCTAATACTGATATCTTGTTTAACGACCGGTCCTAATCCTCCCGGACGAAGTCATTAACAGTTGGTCCCATTGCGATGATCGACTCCAAGTAATGTCCTTAACATGAGCAAAAACACAGCGGAAGACTTAATTTGTACCTGAGAATAACATGCTTTAAAAAGTCAACATAATGTTGGTGAGATATATAGGTTTGATGCTAGCAGCGTTGATGTCGTAGCGTGAGGGTACGAAATATTAGGATTTTTAGCACGAAAAGTGTAACGACCCGCACTTTTTTAGATCATTCTATACTTATAAGATTAGTATTTACATAAATTAAATCTTACCAACATGATAAGCAATCCAAATTGTCGAGATTTATACTTCCGAAAAGAGTTTTACACAACGTTTGACCGTCTAGTTTGACCGATGATATCACGAACTATACAATATATGATAATTATACGTTTGTGTATATATATGTATATATACATATTTAACATGATTAATAAATGTTTTAATATCTCATTTTGTATTAATAACAACAAGTTATATGTGTATTTTGAAACTACTAACTTAAGTTTCAAAACGATAACTATACGTAACGTTATTTGACATAAATACTTAAGACATATAATGTTTATACATATATTGTATAAGTAATGTATTTAATCACTTTTAAAGACTTAAATACATAAAACATATAAGTGTATTTACAAAAGATAGCTATATTTGAATCCTCATTCCATTTTTCACAAAATTTCTATACGTATACCTAGAGTATTTATACTCGTATCATACCTAGCTTTTATACGTATTTACTAATAGTAAATACACATCAAATCACCACCAAACCTACTCTTGTTACTGCCCTTAGAGCTAGGTAATTGAATTTGGATGCAAATAAGGCTAGATACATGAAATCATAACTTGAAATTTTGTCCTTAAACACCTTTTTAAGGCCTATATATGTATCATCATTTTCTTTCATTTTAACTCCAAATTTCTTAAGATAAACACACACTCTCTCTTCACTCTTAACCTCCATAATCATCCAGCAACTTACCTTAAAGATCTAGCTTCAAAAACCATACTAAAACACCATAAGAAAACCATACAAAAACACTTCAAGAAAACCCTCCAAGAACACCAACTTACTTCCAATCTTTCATCCACTTCCAACACCCTTTTGATTCTAGCTTCTTACTCCTCTTTTACAGCAACTTTATCCAAGGAAGTTGAGGTAGAATCTATGTTCATAACCTTATTCGATTCATATATATATAGCTATCTTATTTTGTGGTACAAAAGTTTAACAACAAGAACATAGTTTGAATGTTTTCAAACTTGTTTGCAAACTAAATAGATCCTTCTAACTTAACTTTTAAAATACTTCAAGACATGTAACATAACTTATTTATATGTTAATTTAACAAGGTAAAACTTGGTTTTTCAAAGTATAAGTATTTTTGGAAAAATGGTCATTAAATGATTTTGTTGTAACAAAAATGTTTAACTTCATATGTTTCACTAAAGTCTCACCTATGCCGTATGATTTTGAATACAAACCAAGGTATTTCCAGTTCATAGTCTTAAAGAAGAACTCGATCCAAGAAGATGGCAATTTGAATCAACGAAAACGGACTTGTAACGAAGAAACTATGACCGAAACAAAATTGGTTATCCAAGACTTAATTGACTTCGGGATTCATTGGAAAAATTTACATAAAATCACATACTTCTAAGATAACATGATATTTTATATATATGTACTCATAATTCAATTTCATATGGTTCAGGATCACCCGTAAGCAACACGAGAAGATTAATCATATGATCCCATGTTTGTACGCAATACGTCATTTGACAACACCGGTACTTTATGTACGCAATACGTCATTTGACAACACCGGTACCGTGGGTCAAGATTAATCTCGACCAATACATTTATGATGGGGTTTTACGGAAGTTTTATTTATTTCGTTGGGGGTTTTATTTATTGCGGGTATATAAAACATCTAAAAATGAACCATTAAAATAGAATTACTAACATCGACATGCTAACTACGGACTAAGGAAATATTCAAAGTATTAAAAGTATAACAAGTATATATATATATATATGTAACGTTTGTTAAAAAGAAAAGGCATTGATATATTATATATGGATAGGTTCGTGATATCAACCGGGAGACCAAGTCAATTATCTATATCTTCAAAGACAACCGTGAGTATATAGTCCCACTTTTAAACTCTAAATATTTCGGGATGAGAATACATGTATTTTATGTTTTACATTATGGACACAAGTAACTGAAAAATATATTCTACGTTGAGTTGTACCACTGGCATACTTCCCTGTAGCTTGGTAACTAATATTTACAGCGGTATTGTAAACGCGAATCCTGTTGATAGATCTATCGGGCCTGACAACCCCAACCGGACTGGACGACCAGTATTCAACGGTTGCACAGTACTTCGTTTTGTGACTACACTTGGTACGGTGTAGTAAGATTTCATATTAAATGGAATATGCGACGTGAAAATGTTAAGTATGGTTACCAAGTGCTCAACCACTTAGAATACTTTTATTAAACTGTTTATATACGAAATCTTGTGGTCTATATATATATATTGCTGCCGGCACTAAACCTATATCTCACCAACATTATGTTGACCTTTTTAAAACATGTTTATTCTCAGGTAATTTCTAAAGCTTCCGCTGCATCATGTTGAACCTAAGCAGGATCTTGCGTACTCATATTTGTGTCAAAAATAAAACTGCATATCCGAGGAGTTGTATTGTAACTTATGGTCGAAACCGTGTTGTTATCATTATTTGTAAAGTTTGTAAGTCGAAGATTATCGCTAAACGATAATCATCTCTTTATTGTCCAAAGCTTGTAACAAAAATAATGGTTGGTTTGTAATGTATAATATATGCAGTTTCTTTTAAAAATGTCTCATATAGAGGTCAATACCTCGCAATGAAATCATACGTTATCTAACGCGTTCTTATGGTTAAGGACGGGTTATGACATGTGGTATCAGAGCGTTGGTCTTAGCGAACCAGGTTTGCATTAGTGTGTCTAACCGAGAAGTCGTTAGGATACATTAGTAAAGTCTGGACTTTGACCGGGTCTGATTTAAAAAAAAAAAAAAAAAAAACCATTGCTTATCACTGTTGGTTAAAATTTATATGTAAATATTATGTAAGTACTAATGGGTTAGTTGTTGTGTGATAGATGTCGGGCTCGAAACTTATTATCACATTCAGCGACTCCGAATCAGAACCTTCAGATTGTGTTTCAGTCATTAACATATCCGATGACGAAAGTGGTATTTTTGGGGAAGACTCACAATTTCCGGATGAACCAACTATAGAAATATCGGAAAGTGAGCCCGAGGAGGAAAGTGAACCCGAAGAGGAAAGTGAACCCGAGGAAATTACGAAAGAAAAATATGATCAAGGAAAGAAACGAAAAGCTAGTGAATTAGAAAATCCAAATCCCGAGTTTAATGAGAAAGAAGTGGCACCAATTCCACTAAACACTACCACCCCTATCCCCGCTATTCCTATTAGTGCTATCCCGGCGTCTAGTTCTTCGGCTCCTCCGCCAAAACGTAGGGAGACAGCTAGGATTCGCGTTGGGGGATTCCCTGGACATAAATGTTTTGGGAAATAGACCAAACGATGCGCTGCCGAATTAAACCATGGAATCAAATAATGTTTTGTATAATATTATTAGTGTGGTTTGTTTAATGTTCGATGTAAGATAAGCATATGTAAAATAGCGAAGTATGAAATGCAATAATTTTCCATGGTTAAGTATTATTTAGATTGTAGTAATTGGTTCTGTACTAAGCTATTAAGTATGAACATTAACGGGTAGGTACTACCCTAGATATAATTATAAAACGCTAATAAGAAGAAAAGGCTTTTATAATAATACCTGGTTCATATTATTAACAAGCTATAATGTACTATAAATACACACTACATCTATAATAATCCATGTGAATAATTATTTTCTTTCATTAGGAAATGGCGCGATTGAATCGAATGACGGAACAAGAAGTCGAGGACTTCATCAACCAGCGAGTGAACGATAGAATGCTATGGGTCGAAGCTGCAAGAGCTGCTGCAGTTAATCCAAATCCTCGTGTAGGATGCTCCTACAAGACGTTTCAAGCTTGCAAGCCTTCATCATTCAGTGGAACGGAAGGGCCGATCGGTTTAACCCGATGGATAGAAAAGATGGAGACTGTGTTCAAAATCAGTGGTTGTGATGAAAAAGACATGACCAAGTATGCATCGTGCACTTTACAAGATAGTGCACTCACATGGTGGAAGAATTATGTGAAGGCAGTAGGAGGAGATGTAGCTTATGATACTCCATGGGAAGAATTCAAAGCGATGTTAATCACCGAGTATTGTCCAAGGAATGAGGTTATTAAGTTAGAAGATGAGTTACGAAGTTTGAAGGTGGTTGGTACTGAAATCACCAACTACAATCAGCGATTCATGGAATTGGTTTTACTATGTCCTGAATTGGTTCCAACCGAAGCACGGAAGATTGAAATGTACAAAGGTGGTTTGCCCAGTAAGGTCAAGGCAAACGTTACGGCATCGAAACCTAAAACAATTCATGAAGCTATAACCATGGCGAATGAGCTAATGGATCAGGTCATTTTGGACAAGAAAGCATTCAATACTGAGGTGAAGGTATTGGGGAACAAGAAAAAGTGGAATGGAGGTTATGATCGAGGTAACCAACAACAACCTTATAAGAAACAAGAAACCACGAAAGGTGCGGGTAGTGGTTCAGGCTTTGGTTATAAAGGACAAAGTCCTTTATGCAACCGATGTCACAAACATCACTTTGGTTACTGTAGTGTGTTGTGCACTAAGTGCAATCGACAGGGACATCTTGCTGAAGATTGCAAGGCTCTCGTTACAAATGCAAATGGTAACAAGACTCCTGCCACCAACGCAAATAGAACTGCTTTGGCTAACATTACTTATTTTGGGTGTGGAAAACAAGGTCATTATAAGAGCCAGTGCCCGAATCAGAATGGCAGACCTGCACGTGGAAGAGCGTTTGTTATTAATGCTAGAGAGGCACGAGAAGACCCGGAGCTTGTTACGGGTACGTTTACCATTAATAACTTATCAGCATCTATTTTATTTGATACTGGCGCCGATAGAAGTTATATGTGTAGAAATTTTTACACTAAATTGAATTGTTCATCATTACCTCTAGATGCTAAGTACTTGATTGAGTTAGCTAATGGTAAACTAATTAAAGCCGATAAAATTTGTCGTGATTGTGAAATAAATTTAGCCGGAGAAACGTTTAAAATCGACTTAATACCCGTAGAATTAGGAGGTTTTGATGTAATAGTCGGCATGGACTGGATGTCCAAAATAGGAGCGGAAGTTGTTTGTGCCAAGAAGGCAATTCGTATTCCTGGTAAGGATAAAATACCGGTGATGATTTATGGAGAGAAGGGTAATTCAAAGCTAAAACTCATTAGCTGTTTGAAAGCCAAGAAGTGTTTAGAAAAGGGATGTTACGCTATTTTAGCACATGTTAATAAAGTCGAAAAGAAAGAAAAGTGTATCAACGACGTGCCTGTGGCAAGAGATTTTCCTGAAGTTTTTCCGGAAGAATTGCCGGGATTACCTCCATTTAGATCGGTAGAATTTCAAATAGACTTAGTACCAGGAGCTGCACCAGTGGCTCGTGCTCCATATAGACTTGCACCGTCCGAGCTAAAAGAACTTCAAAGTCAGTTAAAAGAATTACTGGACCGTGGATTTATACGACCAAGTACTTCACCGTGGGGAGCTCCAATTTTGTTTGTTAAGAAGAAAGATGGATCTTTTAGGATGTGTATAGATTATCGTGAATTAAATAAGTTAACTATCAAGAATCGGTATCCACTACCGAGAATTGATGACTTATTTGATCAGTTGCAAGGATCATGTGTGTATTCAAAAATCGACCTAAGATCAGGTTATCATCAACTACGCGTCAAAGAAGAAGATATTCCGAAAACTGCTTTTCGGACACGTTATGGTCATTACGAATTTTTGGTTATGCCATTTGGATTGACGAATGCGCCAGCTGTATTCATGGACCTCATGAATCGAGTTTGTAGTCCGTATTTAGATAAGTTTGTTATCGTTTTCATTGATGATATTCTTATCTATTCCAAGAGTGAGCAAGAGCATGAAGAGCATTTAAGGTTGATATTAGAATTGTTGAGAAAAGAACAACTATATGCTAAATTTTCTAAGTGTGCTTTTTGGTTGAAAGAAGTGCAATTTCTTGGTCACGTTGTTAATAGCAAAGGAATTCAGGTTGATCCAGCAAAAACTGAAGCCATTGAAAAATGGGAGACTCCTAAGACACCAACACAGATACGCCAATTTTTGGGTTTAGCCGGTTATTATAGAAGGTTTATTCAAGATTTTTCCCGAATAGCTAAGCCGTTGACAGCGTTAACGCAAAAAGGGAAGAAATATGAATGGACCTCGGAGCAGGAGAACGCATTTCAAATATTGAAGAAGAAGTTAACTACGGCGCCTATATTATCGTTACCAGAAGGGAACGATGATTTCGAAATATATTGTGACGCTTCGCGACAAGGTTTTGGTTGTGTTCTTATGCAACGGAAGAAAGTTATTGCATTTGCATCCCGACAATTGAAGATTCACGAGCGAAATTATACGACGCATGATCTAGAACTGGGAGCAGTCGTGTTTGCATTGAAGATGTGGAGACACTACTTGTATGGGGTTAAATTCACTGTGTTTACTGATCATAAAAGCCTTCAACATATTTTTGATCAGAAACAATTGAACATGAGGCAACGTAGGTGGGTCGAGTTAATAAACGACTATGATTGTGAAATTCGTTATCATCCCGGGAAGGCGAACGTGGTGGCTGATGCTTTAAGCAGAAAGGAACGAGAACCGATTCGAGTTCGAGCAATGAACATAAAAATTCGCATGAACCTCAACTCACAAATCAAAGAAGTTCAACAAGAAGCACTCAATAAAGAAAACATAAAGAATGAAATAATGAAGAAGTATGAGAAGCAACTCGTTGTACGGGAAGATGGAATTCGATATTTTGCAAATCGTATTTGGGTACCGAAGTTGGGTGGATTAAGGAAGTTGATATTGAACGAGGCACATAAGACAAGATACTCGATACATCCTGGAGTCGGAAAAATGTATCAAGATCTTAAAACACGTTATTGGTGGCCTAACTTAAAGACTGACGTTGCAACATATGTTGGGGAATGTTTGACTTGTTCCAAAGTCAAAGCAGAACATCAAAAGCCGTCAGGGTTACTTCAACAACCAGAAATCCCAGAATGGAAATGGGATGGTATTACCATGGATTTCATCACGAAGTTACCAAAGACTGCCTGGGGATACGACACCATTTGGGTGATTGTTGATCGTCTCACCAAGTCTGCACATTTCTTGCCTATAAAGGAAACGGATAGAATGGAGAAACTATTACGATTGTATATAAAGGAAGTTGTTTCAAGGCATGGAATACCTATTTCCATTATATCCGATCGTGATAGTAGATTTACTTCAAAATTTTGGCAATCACTACAGGAGGCACTAGGAACTCGGTTGGATATGAGTACCGCATATCATCCACAAACCGATGGACAGAGTGAAAGAACGATTCAGACTCTCGAAGACATGCTCAGGGCATGTGTGATCGATTTTGGAAACGGATGGGATAAATATCTACCGTTAGCAGAATTCTCGTATAATAATAGTTATCATGCGAGCATTGGAGCTGCGCCATTCGAAGCATTGTATGGAAGGAAGTGTAGATCTCCTATCTGTTGGAATGAAGTAGGAGATCGACAATTAACTGGTCCCGAGATCATACATGAAACGACTGAGAAGATAGTGCAAATCAAAGAGAGATTGAAAACAGCCCGTAGTCGCCAAAAGAGCTACGCCGATGTCCGAAGGAAACCATTAGAGTTTCAGGTCGGGGACATGGTTATGCTAAAGGTGTCACCTTGGAAAGGTGTGATACGTTTTGGAAAAAGGGGTAAACTGAACCCAAGGTACGTAGGCCCGTTTAAGATCATCGAACGCATTGGACCGGTAGCTTATCGACTCGAGTTACCGCAACAACTCGCCGGAGTACATAATACCTTTCACGTCTCGAACCTTAAGAAGTGTCTTGCAAAGGAAGACCTCACCATTCCTCTTGAAGAAATCCATGTCGACGAGAAACTACAATTCGTCGAAGAACCAATCGAAATCATGGACCGTGAAGTTAAACAGCTCAAACAGAGCAATATACCGATTGTGAAGGTTCGTTGGAATGCTAGAAGAGGTCCCGAGTTTACTTGGGAACGAGAGGATCAAATGAAACAAAAGTATCCACACTTGTTTCTCGATAACGCAAAATAGGTACAATTCTAAAATTTCGGGACGAAATTTATTTAACGGGGAGGTAATGTAACGACCCGCACTTTTTTAGATCATTCTATACTTATAAGATTAGTATTTACATAAATTAAATCTTACCAACATGATAAGCAATCCAAATTGTCGAGATTTATACTTCCGAAAAGAGTTTTACACAACGTTTGACCGTCTAGTTTGACCGATGATATCACGAACTATACAATATATGATAATTATACGTTTGTGTATATATATGTATATATACATATTTAACATGATTAATAAATGTTTTAATATCTCATTTTGTATTAATAACAACAAGTTATATGTGTATTTTGAAACTACTAACTTAAGTTTTCAAAACGATAACTATACGTAACGTTATTTGACATAAATACTTAAGACATATAATGTTTATACATATATTGTATAAGTAATGTATTTAATCACTTTTAAAGACTTAAATACATAAAACATATAAGTGTATTTACAAAAGATAGCTATATTTGAATCCTCATTCCATTTTTCACAAAATTTCTATACGTATACCTAGAGTATTTATACTCGTATCATACCTAGCTTTTATACGTATTTACTAATAGTAAATACACATCAAATCACCACCAAACCTACTCTTGTTACTGCCCTTAGAGCTAGGTAATTGAATTTGGATGCAAATAAGGCTAGATACATGAAATCATAACTTGAAATTTTGTCCTTAAACACCTTTTTAAGGCCTATATATGTATCATCATTTTCTTTCATTTTAACTCCAAATTTCTTAAGATAAACACACACTCTCTCTTCACTCTTAACCTCCATAATCATCCAGCAACTTACCTTAAAGATCTAGCTTCAAAAACCATACTAAAACACCATAAGAAAACCATACAAAAACACTTCAAGAAAACCCTCCAAGAACACCAACTTACTTCCAATCTTTCATCCACTTCCAACACCCTTTTGATTCTAGCTTCTTACTCCTCTTTTACAGCAACTTTATCCAAGGAAGTTGAGGTAGAATCTATGTTCATAACCTTATTCGATTCATATATATATAGCTATCTTATTTTGTGGTACAAAAGTTTAACAACAAGAACATAGTTTGAATGTTTTCAAACTTGTTTGCAAACTAAATAGATCCTTCTAACTTAACTTTTAAAATACTTCAAGACATGTAACATAACTTACTTATATGTTAATTTAACAAGGTAAAACTTGGTTTTTCAAAGTATAAGTATTTTTGGAAAAATGGTCATTAAATGATTTTGTTGTAACAAAAATGTTTAACTTCATATGTTTCACTAAAGTCTCACCTATGCCGTATGATTTTGAATACAAACCAAGGTATTTCCAGTTCATAGTCTTAAAGAAGAACTCGATCCAAGAAGATGGCAATTTGAATCAACGAAAACGGACTTGTAACGAAGAAACTATGACCGAAACAAAATTGGTTATCCAAGACTTAATTGACTTCGGGATTCATTGGAAAAATTTACATAAAATCACATACTTCTAAGATAACATGATATTTTATATATATGTACTCATAATTCAATTTCATATGGTTCAGGATCACCCGTAAGCAACACGAGAAGATTAATCATAAGATCCCATGTTTGTACGCAATACGTCATTTGACAACACCGGTACTTTATGTACGCAATACGTCATTTGACAACACCGGTACCGTGGGTCAAGATTAATCTCGACCAATACATTTATGATGGGGTTTTACGGAAGTTTTATTTATTTCGTTGGGGGTTTTATTTATTGCGGGTATATAAAACATCTAAAAATGAACCATTAAAATTGAATTACTAACATCGACATGCTAACTACGGACTAAGGAAATATTCAAAGTATTAAAAGTATAACAAGTATATATATATATATGTAACGTTTGTTAAAAAGAAAAGGCATTGATATATTATATATGGATAGGTTCGTGATATCAACCGGGAGACCAAGTCAATTATCTATATCTTCAAAGACAACCGTGAGTATATAGTCCCACTTTTAAACTCTAAATATTTCGGGATGAGAATACATGTATTTTATGTTTTACATTATGGACACAAGTAACTGAAAAATATATTCTACGTTGAGTTGTACCACTGGCATACTTCCCTGTAGCTTGGTAACTAATATTTACAGCGGTATTGTAAACGCGAATCCTGTTGATAGATCTATCGGGCCTGACAACCCCAACCGGACTGGACGACCAGTATTCAACGGTTGCACAGTACTTCGTTTTGTGACTACACTTGGTACGGTGTAGTAAGATTTCATATTAAAGGGAATATGCGACGTGAAAATGTTAAGTATGGTTACCAAGTGCTCAACCACTTAGAATACTTTTATTAAACTGTTTATATACGAAATCTTGTGGTCTATATATATATATTGCTGCCGGCACTAAACCTATATCTCACCAACATTATGTTGACCTTTTAAAACATGTTTATTCTCAGGTAATTTCTAAAGCTTCCGCTGCATCATGTTGAACCTAAGCAGGATCTTGCGTACTCATATTTGTGTCAAAAATAAAACTGCATATCCGAGGAGTTGTATTGTAACTTATGGTCGAAACCGTGTTGTTATCATTATTTGTAAAGTTTGTAAGTCGAAGATTATCGCTAAACGATAATCATCTCTTTATTGTCCAAAGCTTGTAACAAAAATAATGGTTGGTTTGTAATGTATAATATATGCAGTTTCTTTTAAAAATGTCTCATATAGAGGTCAATACCTCGCAATGAAATCATACGTTATCTAACGCGTTCTTATGGTTAAGGACGGGTTATGACAAAAAGTAACACGATTTACACAAGTTTTAATTGTTTATTTACAAAATGGATATACCTAAACCTTGCTACAACACTTATAGGCAGTATACCTAATCGTAGAGTAGTGTAGTTTTTAGTAAGTCCGGTTCGTTCCACAGGGAGCTAGTGAAGTTCAACGCTATATTTTTATAAAACTATATTTTTACAAAAATATATAAATATAAGTAGTATTATTATTATAAAATGGGGTTTTTACCGTTTAGTGACCGGTTTGTCAATTTTAAATAAAGCGTAAATATAAATGACGATAAAATAAATGACAGAATTTAAATTGCGATAAAGTAAATTGCAGTAATTAAAATTGCGAGTAAATAAAAGTACGATAATTAAAAGTGCGATAAATGAAAGTACGATGAAAAATACAAGAAAACAATTATGCTTATTTAAACTTCCGTAATCATGATGTTTGACTTTTAGATTTTAGTTTAGTTCAATGGGTTAATTGTCCTTTGTCCTGGTTTATTTGATACCCAAATGGTTTTTGCCCATAATAGTTCATCGGTTATAATTATAAAATGCTCGGCAAATTATCCTTATTCCCGAAGTCAAATATTCCAACTAATTAGGAATCTGAACTGTAACAAGGTCTTAATTCTTTGTTTAATGAATACACCGGGTTAACGACTGCGTGTATTCCAAGGTTTTAATACTTTGTTAACAATTACCCCAAGTTCCCTCGAAAGTAATCCACCCCTATTTTATTGGTCCATGAATATTAATTTATCCACTTGGCCATAGTGAATAATAAATTACCCAACCCAAATAATTAATTAAACTATTTTAAAGGATGTCGAATAAATGTCACTAAATAAGACATCCATTAAAATAAATATAGACCCCATCGTATTCATGTTGATCGGAATTAATCTTGACCCACGGTACCGTGTTGTCAAATGACGTGTTGCGTACAGAAAGTACCGGTGTTGTCAAATGACGTGTTGCGTACGTACATGAGGTCTTATGATTAATCTTCTCGTGTTGTTTACGGGTGGTCCTGATTTTATTAATTATTAGATCAATTAATTTGAAGATAGGTTCGACAGGCTCTCATTAGTTGTCATCCAATTTAGACAATATCCCCCATCTATTAATTGTCCATGGTCCAAAGTCCACAGGTGTCGGTCTTTTGTCCATACCCTAATTATGGTACAAAATCCAATTACCCCGTCTTAATATTTAGTCAAACATCACGATTATTTCGACTTAAATAAGCATAATAATAACTTAGTTACGAGACATTAAATTAAAAAGGAAGAACATCGCTTACAGTGGTGATTAATCGCGTAGCGTTGCACGGACAGAATTTCGACTTAAAACTCGTTAAACATTTGTTACACTACCCCAAAATTATTATTAAACTTAAAATTAAGCTTAATATTATAAATATAAATATAAATTACATAAGAAATAAAGAAAGAAAAAGTGTATCTAAATCATCGATTTAGATGGCCTTTTATAGGCAAATGATAAATTGAAATTTTCACTTATGACCCCTGAACTATGCTCAATTAACAACTTTTTATTATTTAATATTATTCTTATTATGAATTATTTAAATATTATATTTTATTCTTGTGCATAGTTGACTCATAATTTTTACACCGTTGCGTCGAGCGCTGAAAGTTGGTTCATGCTTCGGTTCCGGATTTTCGAACGCCTTTTCGTACAATTTTATATCGTGTACTTTGCGTTTTGTAACTTGTACTCTTGTCGTTTTTAGACGTTCCTCGTCAATAATTTGAACCTTTTTAATTGTATCTTGTACTTTTGAGCTTTTTGGACCTTTGTGTCTTCAATTCGTCATTTTCGCCTTTTGTCTTCGCACTTATTAAATATAAACGAATATTACTTGAATATGGAACAATTACAACTAAAATCTTGTCTTTCTTGGAGGATAATGCTATAAAATATATGTTCATTTTTAGCGTTATCAATATCCCCACACTTGAGCGTTGCTTGTCCTTAAGCAATACAGTCTTGAAATATAATACATCACACGAATCACTTCTTTATTCTTCACACTTTGTACATCAGTGATTTTGATAGAGCGGTATAAACAATGATAGTAACGATAGAACCATGGTTAAAGGTGGGTGTGTCATCCACAGTTGCCTTGGGTTTAGGTCAACGACACTGGCAATCAAATAGCCGATTTACTTTCGGTTTCCAAAGCAAAGTGCACATTTGAAAGGCGGTTTATAGTCCCACATGACTATAAAAATTTAGATCCTTAAGGAAATTGGATCTTTATGAAAACATTTGATCTTTTGAAAATTCAAGCTAGATTTTACCCTAGACAAGTTTTCTGATTTGACCCACCATCGGTGTTGCAAAATATATTTGTGGATCAATATTTGGGCTAAAAACTTTTAGGTTCGTGTAATCCACTGCTATCCCGGTATCGGAAAGCACACATCCAGTTTACTTGTTCCGTATATTACCTTTCGGTAAACTACCGTCCGGTTGTAAAGGAAAGCGATGAACAAGAAACTGTTAAGGCAATGTCTAATGACATGCATTTGTTCATGGTCTATTTACGTGTCGGATGCTAGTACTATCCTTGGTAGGAGCAATAGTAAAGATCATCCTATAATTTTTCGGTGTGGCACAAGGTCCTGTCTCCGACCATGCTATGCAACCACCGTTCTTACGGTTGACACCCGATTTGGTTCAGGTGACCTAATGAATTCTAGGTGAATTCCTAGGATTTTACGTTCAATGATAATGAACGCATTGAAAATGGGTTTTCAGAAAACAAATCGGTTTGTAATTTTGATCAAAATATTTTCTCGTTCAAGCTAGAGGTTAGATATCATTGAATTCCATGAGTTTGTAATTCTCAATCTTTAAGGTCAATCTCAAGGATTGAGTAATATCAGTCTTAAAAGCTGATTTTTAATCTTTAAGGAGATTATCCTTTCCGGGGATCTGATTCATTAGTCTTATCCAGCTAATTTGCACGGTGCCCCCCCATTGTACGAGATAAATCCTTCTCATGGTTAGGATAAATCTGACCACTTGGCGACCCTGTTTGATGCTGAGGTCCGTGGATTTCCTGCTGATTTTAGAGATGACTTTTCTAGATTTTTCGTCAACCTACAGCTGATCTGGACGACAACTTCATGACCTAAATCAAGAAGCGCGTGTCTTTTTCGGAAGACTTTACTTCCTCTTAATGATGGAATTGATTCATCGTGTAGATCCATCTTTTCTTTTCAAAAGTATTACAATAAATCGGGTAAAACTGATTAGTATCGTCCAAAACAAAAGTACCTGCAATAATCTTGTACAAAAATATGTGATAGATAGTTTTTAATTGAATAACTTGGTACATTCTCCCCACACTTAGTTTCTTTCTTTGCCTTTTTATTTTCTTCTATTCCATTTTAAATGAATTCAATCGTTTTTGGGTTGTTTCTCAATTTATGTCCTTTTCGAGGTAACGATAATTTCGGCATTAAAACCTAGTTTTATCGTTTATAAATATGTATAAACATGATTTTGAATTCGTTTAGTTGAAATTTTTTTCAAATTTTTCACCAAATTTGGCAAATAAACCAAGTATAAACCCGAGAGAATTTATAACCCTTCCCCACACTTGAGATCATGCAATGCCCTCATTTGCATGAAATCAGACTATAATTATAAATTCATGAGGGTGATTAGTGTAGAAAAGTGATTAAAAATACCCAATTTGTAATTACCAAACTCGTCGAATGATTGATGGCGCCTCATCGTTCATTCCTTCATTTGTTATATCACGTTTGATATTTTGCGTCTTGTCGTCAAAATTGGTACCTTTTGCTGAACTTTAATGACAGTCTTTGAAAGTGCGTTGTTTTACCCTGTTGTGTTCATGATAAAATACAAACATATATACATATTTTTGAAGTTTGGTGTATAACCCCACGTTCAAAAATTTATAAAATCTAAAATATTTTTGGTATACTTTAGATCAATAAAATTAAAAAAAAAAATTGATAACAAAGTTTGTCGCCCCTTCATTGGGTAAAGCAATTTCGGCTCAACGACCTAGTCTTCAACTCACGACGAATTTTAGAAATCAATTTTTAACTTAATGAAATAAAGTAAATTTTGTTTTTAAAAACACACAAAACTTAAATTTAAAAAGCATAATAATTTTTATATAAAACCTACAAAATAAAAAAAAAATTCAGAATGGAGGGAGGAAACTAGTTCTTTAGTGTCTGCTAGCGGAAAAGACCAATCGGATTCCATTCTCGGAACTACACGAGAACAGAACAACTAACTCTAGACATCATTTTATTTTTAGAACATTTGAATCTCCCCACACTTAGGTAGCTGTGGTGTTGAAATTGTGATTAACTTCATCGTTAATTTCTTTTGGTCCATAATCAACTTGCCTATCTGTGAATTTTTCTTTAAGCCATTGGTCGGATTCCTGTGTAATATCCACAATTTCAACTAGCTTCGCCTTTTCTTTAGGCGACAGATTGGATACTAATCGGTTACATAACTTAAAGTTCCCCTTGGTTCTAGCATCGCGAATCCGTTTAATAAGTTTCTTCATTGAACTATTAATAACGGGGTCATCTAATTTCGTAACAACAACGGGGTTCTTTGTTATCAGGTCATCATTCGGTGTTACTTCATCTTCCCCACACTTAGGCATTTTATTATTGTTAAGTACTACCGTTGGAGTTGGTAAAACAACATGGTTATTACCAATCGTTTTTACTGGTTCAACGGTTTTGGCTGGTGGAGATTTAGACTTTCGAATCATAAAGGTGATCGATTTGTCACCACTTTTAAGTGTCATCTTACCATTTCCTACATCAAATAACGCCCCGGTGGACGCTAAGAATGGTCGACCTAAAATTAAAGGAATGTTTGGGTCCTCTTCTATGTCAATGACAATGAATTCGACTAGAAAGGTTAAATTGCCTACTTGAATGGGTAGGTTGTCAGCAATTCCAACTGGGTGTTTTATGGTTTGATCAAAGAGTCGAACACTCATATCCGTTGGACTTAACTTACCTATACCTAATCTCTTATATAAGGAAAGAGGCATAACACTCACACTTGCACCTAAATCTGCTAGTGCATCATACATGACACGATCACTAAGTAGACAAGGAACAATAAATTCACCCGGATCACCTACTCTAGGTGGAGGTTTTGGTGGAACTGTATTTACCGGTTTTATTTTTACGGTTTTTGTTTCTTGTACTTTCTTCTTCTTTTTCTTCTTCTTCTTTCCAGAGGTATCACAAACTTTATTACCTATTACTTGCTCATACTCAACTCCTTTTCTTGGAAATGGGATGGGTGGTTTGTATGGTTCCACCACTGGTTTTACATACTCGGGTGGTGGTGGTGGTGGTGTAACTTCTTCATTGTTACTCACATCTAAAACCTTCCCATCTTCTGGAGCTGGTTTTTCAGAATTTGTTGACACCATGTTAACATTCTCATTCCGAGGATTTACTTCAGTATCACTCGGTAGCTTTCCTTGTTCTCTTTCACTTATTAATCTAACAACAGTACCTACTTGTTTTTCTAGATTCAAAATGGAAACTTGTTGAGTTCTAAGTGACTGATCAAACCTCTCATTCGTTTGGGTTTGAGATGTAATAAATTGTGTTTGAGATTCAACTAGCTTTGCCATCATTTCTTCTAGATTTGGCTTTTTCTCTTCGGTTTGTTGTGGTGGTTTATATAAGCAAGGTCTTGGTTGATTGAAAGTGTTGCTTTGAGTCGGTTGGTTATTCGGACCTTGTTGGTTATACGAATTATTTTCGGGTCCTTTTGGATTGTAAAGAATGTATTGATTTCGATTGAAGTTCGGCCTTGGCGGTTGATAATTATTTTGATAATCATTTCCCGGCCTTTGGTTCATATAGGAAACATTCTCTCGTTGTTCCATCGTTGGTTCAACATTACAATCTTTCAATAAGTGTGGTCCACCGCATTGCTCACAACTGATTCGAATTGCGTGAATATCTTTATTCATCTTTTCCATTCTTCTTTCGAAAGCATCTATTTTTGCGGAAACGGAACCAAGGTCATGGCTAGAATCGGCTCTAGCCGCTTTTGATGATCGAAAGATATCTTTTTCTTGGTGCCACTCATGTGAGTGGGATGCTGTGTTATCAATAATTTTGTAAGCTTCAGTTGCGGTTTTCTTCATAATGGAACCACCAGCTGTTATGTCGATGTCTTTTCTTGTAGCGACGTCTACGCCTTTATAGAAGATTTGCACTATTTGAAAAGTATCTAATCCGTGTTGAGGACATCCTCTCAACATCCTTCCGAATCTTGTCCACGCCTCATATAATGTTTCATTTGGCTTTTGCGCGAACGTAACAATTTCTCCTTGAAGTCTCACGGCTTTCGATGCCGGAAAGAATTGTTTAAGAAATTTTTCAACTAAAACATCCCATGTGTCAATCGCCCCTTCAGGTAATGATTCTAACCAATCTTTGGCTTCTCCTTTTAAAGTCCAGGGAAACAACATGAGATAGATCTGTTCATCTTCAACTTCTCGAATTTTGAATAGTGTACAGATCCTCTTAAACGTACGAAGATGTTCGTTGGGATCTTCCTTCGGCGTACCACTATATTGGCACTGATTAGTTACCATGTGTAGGATTTGTCCTTTGATTTCATAATCTGGCGCATTAACTTCTGGCTTAACAATGGCGTGACCTTGGCCCGTACGTGTAGCTCTCATTCGATCTTCCATACTTAGAGGTTCTAGATTTTCCATGATTGGATTTGTTGTATACGAATCACTAGAGGATTCTGATTTAATGGTTTGGGGTTCAGGAGGATTGATTAGTGGTTCAGGAATATCCTATAAGTTATAAAAATAAGAAAAACTTATATAAGTTGTCCAATTAATAGACTTTTCTGATTTTGCCCACGTTTCGAATAGCCAAAAGATGCAGCAGAGGGGCAGGATTCGTTTGGTCTCAATATAATTGAGGACTGTTTGGCTCCAACAACCCGTTCCACGTACAAATCCAACTATTACTACGAACCAGAAAAATGTCAACGTCTATTAACTTAACCGCTTAAATAATTTTTCTTTCCGTTTAAGAAATTAGATAAGAAGTAGAATAAATTCTAAGTCCTATAAACTAGAGCGTCGAGAAATAAGAAAGAAAAAGATTGCGCGTCGAAAAGTGTCGAAAAATAAAAAGGTAGAAAAATAGGCGTCGAAAAAATAAAAATAAGAAAGTAGCGCGTCGTAACTTAAAAGGTACTAAAAATTAAATCTAAAAATTGCGCCTAAAGGTATTAAAGCTTAAAAGGAATTCTATATTCAAAACGGCAATAACTTAATTTAGGCACTAAAATATAAAAACGGCGTCGCAAAATTCTAAAGCACCTAAAGCTTTGTCTAAGGAATAAGCACTTAAGGGATTTTACGGCAAAGCCTAAAAAAAATCTAGAAATAAAAATAACTATGGTAAAACTAAACTTAATACTAAAAATTGTAACTAGAGTCTAAAAATCTAAAGGTAATAAAATTAAAATTTTTTTTTTTAAAAAATTTTTTTTTTTTTTAATTTTCGTTTTTTTTTAAAATTTTTTTTTTTTTTTTTTTCTAAAAACGAATTTTTTTCTTAAAAAAAAAACGTTTTTTTTACACAATTTTTTTTTTTTTTTAAACTTATTTACTATTCATGAATAGTAATTGAAAAGAAATTAATTAATTTATTATTCACATGAAAGCGACATGATAGTAATTATTAATTATAAGTTACATAATATACCCCTGAAGTATTTAGTAAATACGACTTTTTAAAACTTTTACGATTATTAATTAATTTACTATTCACATGAAAGCGACATTATAGAAATTATTAATTATAAGTTACAATAAATACCCCTGAAGTATTTAATAAATACGACTTTTTAAAACTTTTACGATTTAAAAAGATTCTAAAATATTATTATATTATTATATTCTATTTCAATATTATTATATTATTATATTCTATTTCAATATTATTATATTTTATTTCAATATTATTATAATTAAAAATATAGCGTTTTAGCGCTCCCCGGCAGCGGCGCCAAAAACTTGATGTGTGTAGCGGGGTGTACGAAATAGCTTATATTTTTAGTACGAAATACGACACGATTTATTACACAAGTTTTATTAATTTACGGATGGGATATACCTAAACCTTGCTACAACACTTATAGGCAGTGTACCTAATCGTAGAGTAGTGTAGTTTTTAGTAAGTCCGGTTCGTTCCACAGGGAGCTAGTGAAGTTCAACGCTATATTTTTATAAAACTATATTTTTACAAAAATATATAAATATAAGTAGTATTATTATTATAAAATGGGGTTTTTACCGTTTAGTGACCGGTTTGTCAATTTTAAATAAAGCGTAAATATAAATGACGATAAAATAAATGACAGAATTTAAATTGCGATAAAGTAAATTGCAGTAATTAAAATTGCGAGTAAATAAAAGTACGATAATTAAAAGTGCGATAAATGAAAGTACGATGAAAAATACAAGAAAACAATTATGCTTATTTAAACTTCCGTAATCATGATGTTTGACTTTTAGATTTTAGTTTAGTTCAATGGGTTAATTGTCCTTTGTCCTGGTTTATTTGATACCCAAATGGTTTTTGCCCATAATAGTTCATCGGTTATAATTATAAAATGCTCGGCAAATTATCCTTATTCCCGAAGTCAAATATTCCAACTAATTAGGAATCTGAACTGTAACAAGGTCTTAATTCTTTGTTTAATGAATACACCGGGTTAACGACTGCGTGTATTCCAAGGTTTTAATACTTTGTTAACAATTACCCCAAGTTCCCTCGAAAGTAATCCACCCCTATTTTATTGGTCCATGAATATTAATTTATCCACTTGGCCATAGTGAATAATAAATTACCCAACCCAAATAATTAATTAAACTATTTTAAAGGATGTCGAATAAATGTCACTAAATAAGACATCCATTAAAATAAATATAGACCCCATCGTATTCATGTTGATCGGAATTAATCTTGACCCACGGTACCGTGTTGTCAAATGACGTGTTGCGTACAGAAAGTACCGGTGTTGTCAAATGACGTGTTGCGTACGTACATGAGGTCTTATGATTAATCTTCTCGTGTTGTTTACGGGTGGTCCTGATTTTATTAATTATTAGATCAATTAATTTGAAGATAGGTTCGACAGGCTCTCATTAGTTGTCATCCAATTTAGACAATATCCCCCATCTATTAATTGTCCATGGTCCAAAGTCCACAGGTGTCGGTCTTTTGTCCATACCCTAATTATGGTACAAAATCCAATTACCCCGTCTTAATATTTAGTCAAACATCACGATTATTTCGACTTAAATAAGCATAATAATAACTTAGTTACGAGACATTAAATTAAAAAGGAAGAACATCGCTTACAGTGGTGATTAATCGCGTAGCGTTGCACGGACAGAATTTCGACTTAAAACTCGTTAAACATTTGTTACACTACCCCAAAATTATTATTAAACTTAAAATTAAACTTAATATTATAAATATAAATATAAATTACATAAGAAATAAAGAAAGAAAAAGTGTATCTAAATCATCGATTTAGATGGCCTTTTATAGGCAAATGATAAATTGAAATTTTCACTTATGACCCCTGAACTATGCTCAATTAACAACTTTTTATTATTTAATATTATTCTTATTATGAATTATTTAAATATTATATTTTATTCTTGTGCATAGTTGACTCATAATTTTTACACCGTTGCGTCGAGCGCTGAAAGTTGGTTCATGCTTCGGTTCCGGATTTTCGAACGCCTTTTCGTACAATTTTATATCGTGTACTTTGCGTTTTGTAACTTGTACTCTTGTCGTTTTTAGACGTTCCTCGTCAATAATTTGAACCTTTTTAATTGTATCTTGTACTTTTGAGCTTTTTGGACCTTTGTGTCTTCAATTCGTCATTTTCGCCTTTTGTCTTCGCACTTATTAAATATAAACGAATATTACTTGAATATGGAACAATTACAACTAAAATCTTGTCTTTCTTGGAGGATAATGCTATAAAATATATGTTCATTTTTAGCGTTATCAAGCGTTATAACTATGGACCACAAGATTTCATATGTAAACATTTTAATAAAAATATTCTAAGTGGTTGAGCACTTGGTAACCATACTTAACATTTAATCACGTCGCATATTCCCTTTATTATGAAATCTTACTACACCGTACCAAGTGTAGTCACGAAACGAAGTACTGTGCAACCGTTGAATACTGGTCGTCCAGTCCGGTTGGGGTTGTCAGGCCCGATAGATCTACCAACAGGATTCGCGTTTACAATACCGCTGTAAATATTAGTTACCAAGCTACAGGGAAGTATGCCAGTGGTACAACTCAACGTAGAATATATTTTCAGTTACTTGTGTCCATAACGTAAAACATAAAATACATGTATTCTCATCCCGAAATATTTAGAGTTTAAAAGTGGGACTATATACTCACCATACTGTATTTTGTAGTAAAAATACATATAACATCATTGAACAAATGTAGAGTTGGCCTCGGATTCACGAACCTATATCATTTATATATATATTAACACATATAATTATAATCGAACAAATTTATATATTATTAGCGATCTCAATGTTATCTTAATAAATTATATGTTTTGTTAATAACTTAATTAATATATTTATTTTATATACTTTTAAATAAATAATTAATCTTTATTATAAGAATATTAATATAGTGTTTGTTAAATTATAACAAATTTTTATTGTAATAATAATAATAATAATAATATTAATAATAGTAAAAATGTTAATAATAATAATAATATTGTTAAAAATAATAGTATTAATGTTAAAACTAATAAAAATAATGTTAAGACTAATAATAATACTAATGATACTTTTAATAATAATGATAATAATGTTATTAAAAATAATAATACTTAATACCTAATGATAATAATAATACTAATAATAAGAAAGAACTACCTTAAAAAGATAACAGTTATGTCACAAGCCAGACTCAAACCCAGGACCTCTCGGTTAAACACAACACTCCTAACCACCAATCTGCTTCGTGTTTATCTGATTTAATAACCTCCTTAAATTCATTTATCCTTTATCTGTTTTCATTTTCATATTCCAAACATCATCATCGTTATTTACATAGTTCATCATTCATCATCTAATCAACTTTTGAGTTTCGGCCCAACTGGATCAACAATTACTCACGGCACAACTTAGGATTAGTGAAATGACGGCCCAACAGAAGTTTTAATTAATACGGTCCACATTAGTTTCTCTTACAATAAAAAAAAATGGTAGGGGTCTAGGTTCGAACTCAGGACCTATGGTTCCCCACCAACACACTTAACCACTCCTCCTACTTTGTTTTTTTGATTTTATAACATGATCTAATTTACTTGACCCGATTTTTCTGTTTTCCCATTTCTTCAAAAGCTAAACCCATAACTATTCATCTTCATCTTCATCCTAATATCATCATCATCTTTACCCAATATCATTCTTCATCTTCCTTACTATTATCATCTTCATACGCGAATCACATCATAACCATCACGATCATCCATCATCCTCATCATGTCATCGCAATTCACGTTTCAACATTATTATTTCATCATCCTTCTTCGTTTAATTTATTAGATACTGAAACGGACTATACTACAACATAAAAATAGCAGGAACGACGAGGAAGAATGAAAAAAAAAAAAAATATTGGAGGTGGTGGTTATGGAGGTGGATCTCGGTAGATGATAGTAGGGTGACGTTGCAGGCCGAGAACGAGGGAAACAATGGTACTAACGATAACGACGGTGGTGAATTGTGTATGTGGGTGGTGTATGGTTTTACTTGAACCCGTTTATGAGATGGAGAGAAAAAAAAATGGTGTTCTTGAAGATGGGTTATGTTTGATTAATCAATTTCAATGGTTGTATATATATATATATATATATATATATATATATATATATATATATATATATATATATATATATATATATATATATATATATATATATATATATATATATATAGAGAGAGAGAGAGAGAAAAAGAGAAAAAGATTATGAAGGTGGTGCGACGATGGTCGAGTGTGGCGGTTGATGGTGGTTCAAGGGTGGTGGGTTTGTACTCGTACGGTGGTGGTGGGTTTTGTTCAAGAAGGTGATGTCGTTTACGAAAAAAAAGGTAAAACGCAAGTGTGTTTGCTAAGTTTCTGGGTTGTTTCTCGTTTCAATTCTTTCATTGAAACACTCTCTTTGATGCTTCCTTTCACACGTAAATATAATAGGAAAGATTAGTTTAAATAATGCTTGTGTAAGTTGTTGATAGTGGAAGTGTGTTGGGTTAAAAACAAAACAGCACACAGGAAAGTAGATAAAGGTGTGGTTAATCATACAAAAGCATTTTTGTATATTATGTATCAAGTTGGTGATTTAAATATACAACTAAGAATAAACGTGTTACATTAACTAGCCGCCTCTCAATAATGTATTCCTATTACCGATAGTTTAAGTATAGAGAGTGTATCGTACTTCGTTATTAATCAGTGGCGGAAAAAAATGTACACAGAAAAATTTCATATTTTTAAATTAACTATATTTATTTATTTTAGTTGTTATGGTACAAAATTCGATCATAAATTATTAAATAAAAAAAATTACATCAACTGTCCTCTCAACTCCGGGTAAAATTTAAAAAGTGTTAAAATTTAATAACTATATCCTAAATACATTTTTAGTAAGCCTAAAATTTATAGAACTTATTTTCGGATCACCTTTATTTTAAAATCATATTTATTTACTGTTCTAATTAATATGTACGGGGTACTAATATTTAAACTAAAAAGGTAATAATATTTATATAATTAAATATACATGTATCTATTTACAAATAGTGTTCGTGAATCGTCAGGCTTGGTCAAAGGGTAACTGATTATCCGAATATAGATTTCAAACTTTCTAGACTTAAAATTACAGTTGTTGCTTATCGTGTCGGAACCATATAAAGATCAAGGTTTAAATTTGGTCGGAAATTTCCGGGTCATTACAGTACCCACCTGTTAAAAAAATTTCGTCCTCGAAATTTGATCGAGGTCGTCATGGCTGACAATAAAAATGTTTTCAGGACGAATATGAGTTGATAAAATAGAGTTTTATCATCATTGAGTAGTATGGATAAAACAATTCGATTCTTTGAAGCGTATGAGTGGACCTATCATAAAAGATAGAGATAGAGATTTAACTTTTGACGTAGTCATGGTGAATTTTCGAAATTCAAGGAATTTAAGGAAATCTTCTATTCAGAAAGAAAATGAAATAGCACGATTTATTAACAGCTGTTGGAATTACGGAAAAAAAAATATCAAGGAAATATTTCCGTGATATGCTTAGTAATTAAGTAGAATGATACCAAATGTAAAAACCCGTCCTCGAGTCAAGCGAGCAATGGTCCGAAATTCGTAGGTATGAGATTTGGAATGAACATAGTTAATGCTCTAAGAAAGCAATGGTAATGGAAAAATTTTGATTTGTCAAATTACCAGAATATCTTGGAAAAGATAGAACTATCAAGGTGATATGTTCCTAATATGTTTGAAGATTGGATAGAATGTAAGAGCCGTGTAACATGGTACATGATGACGGTACTGTGAATCATCACATTCCATTAGAAACTTAACATGACTTACTGTAATATAATAAAGTTGATCAAGTTTCATTATATTATACTAATTCATGCATCATTTCCCAACATTACTTCAAAACATTCAAATTTTAAACTCGAAGGTTTCAGAATTTAGAAACTAACACAGTTTCTTTTATGTTGTAACGCAGATATTACGGAGAGATAAATGATCTCAGATAGGAATAGTTGTGAAAATATCTTCAGAAATATTGAGGATATTTATAATAAAGGGCACGATGATATCTTAGATTTTCTATCGTCGATGGATAACAAGGAAGATTTGTCTGGGAAGGTTTAGAATGAGGGATAGGGTTCTTACTAACGGTTTCAGCAGGCACGGGATCATTTGTATTCTTTGAAAGCAGGTTCAGTTTTCACGATTTGTCTACGGTCTCCTTCATACTTTGCTCAACCCGTTTTTCAGTTCTAACCCTTCTCTTTTTCTGAGCTATTCCAACACACTGTAATTTATCGTCAAACTTTTGACTGTTAAAGTCGTTTACAGTTTTTGCTGCTTCATCAGCATTTCAAGAACTAGTTCGCTGTTCAGAGTGTTTTTCAGAATCTTCACATTCGAAGTATGAAATTCTTAGGGATAGACATTATAGGTATAACTGGAGAAGTTTTGCGGGATTTTAAAAATACCGATTGCGGAGTCTGCTAAAGGGATGACGAGCTGCTGGTACATCGATAAGTCGAAGTGGAGCTGTGACAAAATTAGCTTCTTGAAAAGGAATTGTAAGGTTGTTTTTGCTAATGAATGATAAGGAATTCGACGCGAATATGTTTTAACTATAACTTCGGTTTCGAAAGTTTTTCAGGTGCATAATCGTATGCATAAATCTTTTTTCCGTAAACGAGGTGCGGCTGGTTCAACTTCTCGATCGAGGTGTTTTCAAGAATCATGAAAGATTTGAATGCAAATTGTAATTGTCGAGGTACAAATGAGGTTTAGGATTAAATCAAGTGGCAAGCTTGAAGAATTATTTAGTTTCATATGTTATAATCAATATTTTAATTTAATTCATTTTAATTGTCCAAAGTTAGCAGTCCAATAGTCCGATGGTTCAATGATTCATATATAATTTAATATATAATATTCGAATTAAATAATACGTATCGTGACCCGTGTACCGGTCTCGGTGTCGATCACAACTCAAAGTATATATATATTTGGAATCAACTCCGACCCTGTATAGCCAACTCCCACCTTCACATATAGAGTGTCTACGGTTGTTCCGAAATATATATATAGATGGGTCGATATGATAAGTCGAAACCTTGCATACGTGTCCCGTTATTTAAAGTGCGTAAAAGTAAATAACAGAAATTAAATGACAATAAATAAAATTGCGAGAATGTAAATTGCGATAAATTAAATGTTAATCAGTTAACTGGGAACAGTTAGCCGGAACAGTTAGCGTGAAATCCTATCACAATTCCAATTAATTAATTCGTTTGTTTCTAACACTTTTTATTTTTGTCCAATGTTTTCTACGTTATGCCACTTGTTGGATTCTGATAGGTCAAAATCCAAATATGAAATTTGAATAGAAATGGTTATTCTGTGGTGAACGGATACGTATATCGGTAGTTGTAAGTAGGATAGTAAATGATCGTTGAATCAGATTCGAAGAATGTACAGTGTAACTTATTAATGTGAATTCTAAATATTCCTCGGGTACTACCCACCCGTTAAAATATTTTCATCATTAACAGTTTGTACGGAAGAATTTTTAATTACAACCTTTATGAAAATATACTTGCATATATATTTTCGTCGAATGTAATTATAGATTTAATGAGTCAATAAGATATTATACTCATTTGATTTATCGTTAATACTGGATTACATGCTCTCTAAAACATTAGAGATTACATAATCACCATGTCGAACGAAGATATATGAGATAGAACAATACGTAAAGCGAAGATAATCGATGTTTTCAGATTCGTCCCTATGGGATTGTGCCTCTGCATGTAGGCAGAATTTCTACACACTGGTTATGGTCGAATCAAATTGGCATCTTTAGGGATGCATATGATAATGGTATGTACTCATCTTTTTACAATTTTCATATTATTAACGCGTACTTTCTCATATTCATTATTGTTAACACTTTCCTTATTTTCGAAGAGATTTCTCTCGCACACCTTATGCGCGAGAAGGATATAAAAGGGTTCACTTCATATCCTCGTTCATTGGAGGGTGATGAAGTTACTGACATTGAAGAGCCTTTGATTAATGATAATATCATTGCCGATATTCACGAAAAAGCTAAACGCAAGAGCACCGCAACCAACCCAGCTGCTACAGGGAAGAAACGCGCTAAACGTGTTGTTCAAGAAGAATCTGAGGAAGGTATGCGAAGTACTTATTGAGAGTACTCTATTAAATATACTGCATTCATACTACAATTTATTGTGCATTCATACTACGTTTTCTTAATAATATGCCTTTTAAACATTTTTTCGCAGAACCCATCGATCTTACTAAAAGCTCCCAAGAGGGTCCGCAATTCAACATTTCTCAAGAAATTCCGCATAATGTTTTTAACAAAGACTTTAGCCCAGCAAGCCTAATCATGTCTATCAGATTTGATCACCTCCGCGAACATGTGAACATTGAACGAGAGACAACCGCAGACCAACTTAAACAGCTTGGATACGCGTTCCCTGAAGATGTTCGTGCGGAGTTTGAGAAAATCGATGATGAAATAATGGAGAGCGCCAGTGTGATAACCCGAACTAATCCATCCGGACGAAGTCCATATCGATTACAAACGAATTACAATAGTTGATAACATCGCGAGGTACTTGACCTCTATATGATACATTTTACAAATGTTGCATTTATACTTAAAAGGCAATCTATCATTACATCAAGAGTTGACAAGTTCGCCTAACATTTCATAATATCCAAATGATCTAATCTGCCATTTACTTAATAATAATCGCTAATGAACTTCAATGACTCGAATGCAACGTCTTTCTGAATTATGTCATAAATGGCCCCAAGTAATATCCTTAATATGAGCTAATGCACAGCGGAAGACTTAATTCGTACCTGAGAATAACATGCTTTAAAACATCAACATAAAGTTGGTGAGATATATAGGTTTATCATCGATATAATAGTATACCACAAGATTTCATAGTTATAAACGTTTTAGCAAAGATATTCTATACGTTGTTGAGCGCCCAGTAACTATACTTAACAGATGTTTTTCGTGCATATTCCCTTTTTAAAGTTATCGCTACACCGTACCAAAT
The DNA here is from genome assembly GCF_046630445.1 of Rutidosis leptorrhynchoides. Classification (NCBI taxonomy): domain Eukaryota; kingdom Viridiplantae; phylum Streptophyta; class Magnoliopsida; order Asterales; family Asteraceae; genus Rutidosis; species Rutidosis leptorrhynchoides. The sequence goes on from NC_092343.1 coordinate 235,496,933, forward strand.
GTAGTAAAACGAAGTACTAAACACTCGTTCTTCTAGTTTAGTAGTGACTAGAACAACATCTGGGTGGGGGTGTCAAACCCGATAGATCTATCAATAGGATTCGCGCTTACATGTTAACCACATGTAACTAATAGTTACCAGACTATTAGGGATATATACAAAGGTACAACTCAACATAGAATATATATTTAAGTACTTGTGTCCATTTCGAAAAACAAAAGATGCATGTATTCTCATCCCAAAATATTTAAAGTTTAAAAGGGGACTATATACTCACGGTTGTAAAAGTATATTTATAATAAGTTTTCAACTTATTAAAAATATGGTCGCCGTCCTTGGATTCACGAACCTATAACAATAATAATGTTTCAGAAAATAATACCACATATGATTAAAATAACAATTCAAGTTTATAGAATACTTATATAACAATTTTTATCATTTTTATGTTAGTAGTCTTAATATTGTCCAAAAGTCCGATGTTAGTGGTCCATAATTAGTTACTTAATAAAATAAATAAAGACCACATCGTATTCATATTGATCGGAATTAATCTTGACCCATGGTACCGTGTTTTCAAATGACGTATTGCGTACATAAAGTACCGGTGTTGTCAAATGACGTGTTGCGTACGTTCATGAGGTCTTATGATTAATCTTCTCGTGTTGTTTACGAGTGGTCCTGAAATATATAAAACTAAATCATGAGTAAATATATATGAAATATTATATTAATTAGGAAAGATATGATTTATTTAATTTTTCTCCAATTATTTTCGTTGTTAAACAAGCTTTGGACACCCGATCTTATTTTAGTCGTAGTTTCTTCGTTACAACTCCGTTTTTGTTGATTCAACTTGCCATCTCCTTGGATCGAGTCAAAATTTAAGAATATGAACTGTAAATACCATGGTTTATATTCGTGATCACAGGTTATAGTCCATACTCTAGGTGAATCTTATGAAAGTAATCATTTTTGTCATAAAAACAACATTTAATGGTCATTTTTCTAAAAATACTTAAACTTTGAATTAAACCATGAAATTTTTATGTGTTAACATATTCATAAGAAATATCATTTTTCCAGAACATGAACTTCTAAATCAAAGTTCAAGATGGTTTTTAATTATCCAACCCAAAACAGCCCCCGGTTACACTCCGACGCCGTAGATTCAGTTTTAAGGTGTTCTTTGTAAAAACAAGTTGTAATGACAAAGATGTCATTTTCCATGATAAAAGGTTGAAAATGATGTTTTCCTACTAGTATATTCCAATAGTAAATACATCTCAATACAATACATATATATTTATTTTAACTTAGAAGTTATAACGTCGTTAAGCTTTATATATATATATATATATCGTTTCGAAGTCCTTAAGTTAGTAGTCTCATTTTATGTATATAATCCATTGTTAATATATTTAATGAGATACTTAATTATCATATATTCAAGATAGATATAATCCATATATATCCGTATATATACATAAGTATATAATTAATACAAGTTATGATGTTCGTGAATCGTCGGACAAATAGATGGTCAAAGGGTAACTAATCATCCGAATAACAATTTCAAACTTTCTAGACTCAACTTTAGGGTTTTTGCTTATCGTGTCGAAACCATATAGAGTTTAGGATTTAAATTTGGTCGGAAATTTCCGGGTCGTTACAGTACCCACCCGTTAAAGAAATTTCGTCCTCGAAATTTGGTAGAGGTTGTCATAAATAACAATAGGAATGTTTTCATGACAATTATGAGGTGATAATGAAGTTTTATCTTTATTGATAGATATAGATAAAATATTTCGATCATGTGAAGCGTACGAGCGAAGCTATCATAAAAGAGAGTGGAATGAGTAATATGATATCGTTTTAACTGATGACGTGGTTTAGAATTGATTTCCGGGATTTAAGGGATTTAGGGAAAATCTTACGTAATAAGATTTGGTTCTTCGGCGATCAGAATCTTCTTTGATTTAATGCGGTAATCTGTTTCGATTTCTCTGTCGGATATTTCACTATAAATCCACCCCTTTGTTTCCTTATTTTTCACAACCCACATCTTCTACTCTTTCTCCTTAATTCCTACTTTAAGGTATCCTTTAAAATGCTTCATCCCGTTCTGATTTTTGTTATACTTCTAACTTTCATATCTTTCATTCTTCTCTTCCATCTACCGCCAGAAGAATCTATTCACTTTTATGATTTTCTTGGAATTATAATGTTTCTAATTCTCCCGTGTCTTTACGTCGCCATACGTATTGATATACACGGTTTGTAGTTTCTGGGTGGTTGTTGGGTTTGATATCTTTCCTTATACTTCGATGCTCCTGCTTCTGTTTTCCATAATCATTGTCATCCATAGTTAATATTCTCTCCTATTTGCTGTGATCTATACCCCAATTTCTATTTTGGGACTTTGTCCCTTCGTTTCTTCTTCCCGTCCTTGAGTCAAGCGATCAATAGTTCGGAATTCGTAGGTATAAAATTTGGAATGAACATAATTAATGCTCTTAGAAAGAAATGGTAATGTCACGATTTTGATTTGTCAAATTACCAGAATATCTTGGAAAGATAGAACTATCAAGACGATATGTTCTTAATACGTTTGGGGATTGGATAGAATGTAAGAGCCGTGTAACATGGCACATGATGATGGTACTGTGAATCATCACCTTTCATTAGAAACTTAACATGACTTACTGTAATATAATGAAGTTGATCAAGTTTCATTATATTATACTAATTCATGTATCAGTTCCCAACACTACTTCAAAACATTCCTATTTTAAACTTGGAGGTTTCAGAATTTAGAAACTAACACAGTTTCTTTTATGTTGTAACGCAGATGTTACGGAGAGATATATGATCGCAGATAGGAATAGTTGTGAAAATATCTACAAAAATATGGAGAATATGTATAACGGAAGATATGAAGATATCTTATAATATCTAAGATAAGATGATGATGAAGAATATCATCCGAAAAGGTTTAGAATATCGAGTAGGGTTCTTACTAACGGTTTCATCAGGTACTGAATCGTTGGGATTCTTTGAAAGCAGATTCTGTTCTTGTGATTTATCCACACCTTCCTTCATACTTTGCTCAATCAGTTTTCCAGTTTCAACCCTTCTCTTTTTCTGGGCTTTTCCAACATACTGTACTTCATCGTCAAACTTTTGACTGTTAAAGTCGTTTACAGTTTTTGCTGCTTCATCAGCATCTCAAGAACTACTTCATAGTTCAGGGTGTTTTTTTTTTCAGAAACTTCACATCCGAAATATGTAATTCTTAGGGGTAAGCATTATGGTATGACTAGAGAAGTTTTACGAGATTTTTCGAAATACTGATTGTTAATCTCGCCCAAAGGAATGACGAGCTGCTGGTACGTCTGTTGATGACGTCACGGAATATAAAAGGTTCTTCGGTAATGACGGCAAAAGGATTACGTATACATCGAGATTATAATAAGAGCAGTCTTACTGAGAAGTCGAAGTAGAGCTGTGACAAAATTTGGCTACTTTGAAAGGAATCGTATGGTTGTTTTTGCTAATGAATGATAAGGAATTCAACGCGGATAGGGTTTTATCTATAACTTTGGTTTCGAAAGTTTTTCAGGTGCATAACTGTATGCATGAAACTTTCTTCCATATACGAGGTGCGGCTGGTTCAACTTCTCGATCGAGGTATTTTCAAGAATCATGAAAAGTGGTGAATGCGAATTGTAATCGTCAAGATACGAATAAGGTTTAAAATAGAATCAAGTGGCAAACTTGAAGATTAGTTTAGTTTCATATGTTATAATCAATAATTTAATTTATTTTACTTGTCCAAAGTTAGCATTCCAATAGTCCGATTGTCCAATGGTCCAATATATTCATATATAAAATAAATATATAATATTCGAATTAATTAATACGTATCGTGACCCGTGTACCGGTCTCAGTGTCGATCACAACTCAAACCATATATATATTTTGGAATCAACTCCAACCCTGTATAGCCAACTCCTACCTTCACATATAGAGTGTCTACGGTTGTTCCGAAATATATATATAGATGGGTCGATATGATAGGTCGAAACCTTGTATACGTGTCCCGTTATTTAAAGTGCGTAAAATAAATAAATATATATCATGACCTATTATACAACGTGTTGTCTCAGAATTAATCCGACGTATTGTTGTACATGTGTCCCGACAGTAGTACAGTGCGGAAATTAAAATTGCGAGAATGTAAATTGCGATAAATTAAATGTTAATTAGTTAGCTGGGAACAGTTAGCCGGAACAGTTAGCGTGGAATCCTTAATAGATTTTTAATTAGTTAAATCGTGTGTTTCTAACAATTTTTATTTTGTCCAATGTTTTCTTCTTTATGCCACTTGTTGGATTCTGGTAGGTCAAAATCCGAATATGAAATTTGAATGAAAATGGTTATTCTGGGGTGAGCGGATACGAATATCGGTGGTTGTAAGTAAGATAATAGATAACCGTTGAATCATATTCGAGAATGTACAGTGTAACTTATTAATGTGAATCCTAAATATTCCTCGGGTACTACCCACCGGTTAAAATATTTTCATCATTAATAGTTTGTACGAAGGAATTTTTTTTAATTACTATCCTTATGAAAATATACTTGCATATATATTTTCTTCAGAGGTAATCATAGATTTAATGAGTCAATAAGATATTAAACTCATTTGATTTATCGTTAATTCTAGATTACATAATCTCTAAGACTTTAGAAATTACATAATCGTCATACGATACGTAAAGCGAAGATAATCGATGTAGAACGATATATAGAACGAAGATCATACTTGAAGTACAGATATTGAGTCATGTGATGTTGATATTCGAGATACAGATTGTGATGTTGAGATTTAAGGCGCGGTTTTGATTGGGGTGATAAGGTACTGTCGGCGTTGATGATGGTGGAACGGATTATGCTGCTGGTGCTGCTGCTGGTGTTTGTAACCTTCGCACCATGTTCTCCAAAGCCACTACCCGAGCACGGAGTTCGTTGACTTCTTCTATTATACCGGGATGATTGACGGTTGGAACGAGCGAATGAACAATATTTGAAATATGGGATAGTATGTAATCATGACGGGATACTCTAGAAATGAGCGAGAAAATGGTGTTTCGAATAGGTTCGCCGGTAAGTGCTTCAGGTTCATCGTTAAGAGGACAATTTGGTGGATGGAATGGATCACCTTCTTCTTGTCTCCAGAAATTTAGTATATTACGAACCCATCCCCAATTCATCCAGAATAGATGATGGGAAATTGGTTGATCCATTCCGGTGACGCTGTTCTCGGAGCTCGAATGGAAATCCATATCGGCGAAGCTATCGGAGTCGGAGGAATTTGAGCTGAATGAAGAATCCATCTTGTATGGTCGGAGAAATGAATTTTTGGTTTGGAATAGGTTATAGGAGTTGGGTTTGGTACTCTTCAATACATAATTTACATATGTATATATAACACCAAATTCCCGTGAATTACGGAGAATCTTTGAAATACGTCAGGCAATATCTATAGTAACAGATACGCTAGGATATGAATTTTGTCTATACACTATCGATGCACTAAATGCAGTGAGACGTGTCTAGACTTAAGAATGATAAGCAGACAACTCCCTAAGGATGATAAGCAGATGGTTTCCAACTAGAAATAATAAGCAAAACTTTTTAACAGGCAGACACGGTCAAAGTCCAGTCTCACTAATGTATCCTAACAACTACCAGTTAGACACACTAATGGGTGACCTGGTTCGCTAAAACCTGGCTCTGATACCAACTGTGATAACCCGAACTAATCCATCCGGACGAAGTCCATATCGATTACAAACGAATTACAATAGTTGATAACATCGCGAGGTACTTGACCTCTATATGATACATTTTACAAATGTTGCATTTATACTTAAAAGGCAATCTATCATTACATCAAGAGTTGACAAGTTCGCCTAACATTTCATAATATCCAAATGATCTAATCTGCCATTTACTTAATAATAATCGCTAATGAACTTCAATGACTCGAATGCAACGTCTTTCTGAATTATGTCATAAATGGCCCCAAGTAATATCCTTAATATGAGCTAATGCACAGCGGAAGACTTAATTCGTACCTGAGAATAACATGCTTTAAAACGTCAACATAAAGTTGGTGAGATATATAGGTTTATCATCGATATAATAGTATACCACAAGATTTCATAGTTATAAACGTTTTAGCAAAGATATTCTATACGTTGTTGAGCGCCCAGTAACTATACTTAACAGATGTTTTTCGTGCTTATTCCCTTTTCAAAGTTATCGCTACACCGTACCAAATGTAGTAAAACGAAGTACTAAACACCCGTTCTTCTAGTTTAGTAGTGACTAGAACAACATCTGGGTGGGGGTGTCAAACCCGATAGATCTATCAATAGGATTCGCGCTTACATGTTAACCACATGTAACTAATAGTTACCAGACTATTAGGGATATATACAAAGGTACAACTCAACATAGAATATATATTTAAGTACTTGTGTCCATTTCGAAAAACAAAAGATGCATGTATTCTCATCCCAAAATATTTAAAGTTTAAAAGGGGACTATATACTCACGGTTGTAAAAGTATATTTATAATAAGTTTTCAACTTATTAAAAATATGGTCGCCGTCCTTGGATTCACGAACCTATAACAATAATAATGTTTCAGAAAATAATACCACATATGATTAAAATAACAATTCAAGTTTATAGAATACTTATATAACAATTTTTATCATTTTTATGTTAGTAGTCTTAATATTGTCCAAAAGTCCGATGTTAGTGGTCCATAATTAGTTACTTAATAAAATAAATAAAGACCACATCGTATTCATATTGATCGGAATTAATCTTGACCCATGGTACCGTGTTTTCAAATGACGTATTGCGTACATAAAGTACCGGTGTTGTCAAATGACGTGTTGCGTACGTTCATGAGGTCTTATGATTAATCTTCTCGTGTTGTTTACGGGTGGTCCTGAAATATATAAAACTAAATCATGAGTAAATATATATGAAATATTATATTAATTAGGAAAGATATGATTTATTTAATTTTTCTCCAATTATTTTCGTTGTTAAACAAGCTTTGGACACCCGATCTTATTTTAGTCGTAGTTTCTTCGTTACAACTCCGTTTTTGTTGATTCAACTTGCCATCTCCTTGGATCGAGTCAAAATTTAAGAATATGAACTGTAAATACCATGGTTTATATTCGTGATCACAGGTTATAGTCCATACTCTAGGTGAATCTTATGAAAGTAATCATTTTTGTCATAAAAACAACATTTAATGGTCATTTTTCTAAAAATACTTAAACTTTGAATTAAACCATGAAATTTTTATGTGTTAACATATTCATAAGAAATATCATTTTTCCAGAACATGAACTTCTAAATCAAAGTTCAAGATGGTTTTTAATTATCCAACCCAAAACAGCCCCCGGTTACACTCCGACGCCGTAGATTCAGTTTTAAGGTGTTCTTTGTAAAAACAAGTTGTAATGACAAAGATGTCATTTTCCATGATAAAAGGTTGAAAATGATGTTTTCCTACTAGTATATTCCAATAGTAAATACATCTCAATACAATACATATATATTTATTTTAACTTAGAAGTTATAACGTCGTTAAGCTTTATATATATATATATATATCGTTTCGAAGTCCTTAAGTTAGTAGTCTCATTTTATGTATATAATCCATTGTTAATATATTTAATGAGATACTTAATTATCATATATTCAAGATAGATATAATCCATATATATCCGTATATATACATAAGTATATAATTAATACAAGTTATGATGTTCGTGAATCGTCGGACAAATAGATGGTCAAAGGGTAACTAATCATCCGAATAACAATTTCAAACTTTCTAGACTCAACTTTAGGGTTTTTGCTTATCGTGTCGGAACCATATAGAGTTTAGGATTTAAATTTGGTCGGAAATTTCCGGGTCGTTACAGCCAGAGTGCAGAATTTATAATCTGCAGTATGCTTTCTAGTTGATGATATTCCCCGCAGAGACAGACTAGTCACAGAGGTTATAAGTCAAACTAAGGCAGTAAAGCAAGCTGACAAGAAAATCACTCGTCTGGAAAAGGAGAATACAAAGCTGAAAAAAGAGCTTTAGACTGCGCAAACTGCACTCCAATCAGCCGAAGCTCAAGTTACTACGCTTACTATGGCTCTGGAGTCTCAACAACAATTCACAACCACAGACGATCAATTCAAACAACTCAACGCATACCTACCTGACCTTGGCCATAAGATTATGGACTCCAAGCCAGTTTCCCAAAAATTCCAAGCATATATCTTATTGGGGTTAAACTCCGCGAACGCTGTGAATTTTTATCATTGATCTCAACCGCTTATGGTATTGCCGCGCCATATCCGGAGGTCATTGAGAAGGAGGTATGCGACATGGAGATTGCTAATGACGTTTATACAGAAACCAGCAAAGGCATAGAACATATTGACATTCCAGACCTTATCGCACCCAGTCAACAAGAAAATGTCACTTTTAAAGACGTTGTAGACCTTGAATTGTAAATTTGCATTTAATTCACAATTAAGATTGCGTTCTATTTTGTAACACATGACCGCCTTCTTACGCGGTTTTATTAATGGTGAAATGTTTATATCAGTTGCAACTGTTTACTTTTATAGCGCTTAAGTACTTTTTCAATATTCATAATCACTAACATTGTCCTTTGCAATTTCATTGTTCATTATTGTGCACATAACAAACAAATATTCAATGCGAAACAACCTTTATGCACGTGTTTATACACATTATGAATCTTCCAAGTCCGCCGAAATGATCCTTAGGCAAATATGTGTGTTATGCGAAGCATCCAAGTATTGCTATATCAAATACTTTGGGAAAATCACAAGTATCCATCTTTTCGCATACACTTTTCATATATTTTTTATGTTAAACAACAAGTGGGCTTTACCATCACTTATACGTTTGCGAGTTTGGTACTTATATAATGTTTCTAGTTAACAGTTTTCGCACAAATTTATATTTGTTTTCATCATTTTGTTTCGCACAATACAACAAATGCGGTTTTGCAATGGCTATCAGCATAGACAGCATTATTTTCATAAGATCATTTTCATTCTGAATGTTAATATAATTCTGCATTAAGTGGGCTTTTCCATCACTTTATGTTATACTTTGTTAAAAATTTTCCTTGTTTCATGAAACTTGTACTCAAAACTTATGACATTATATATGCGTTACTATCATAGTTTACGCAGCATAATTATTTTCGCGTATAATGATATCGTAACAGAAAACAAAACACGTTCTTTATTTATTAACATTGATTTTTTAAAAAACATCATATACTTGGCTAAACGCTTTTGCCACATTCATTCTAAACAATAATATCTGCGTCAACATCCGCACTACCAACATTCGCATTACAACATCTCATCGAACTTTCAAATTTGTACGTGTAATATCAATCTATCACCAAAATTTCTGCATTTGTAACCACCACATGGCCCTCTATTCCAATATTATCATTCACCATTATAGATGCACATAATGGCTCTTGAACCACGGATGTAACTGTCGCAATACCATTAGAAGTTGCAAACTTTACCATGCCATGAATTGGTGATGAAACAATACACAGCTTACAAACAGCTGTGCGTCCTAGAAGAATATTATAATGCGACACAGTATTCATGACATACAAGTTCAACAAAGCTTTGCACATAAGTATTGTGTTTTGTTCATCCACGATTTCAATTTCTAACTCCAATTGCCCTAAAGGCCATGCGAACTCTCCTGAAAATCCTGATAAAGACATTGCGGTTGACCTGAGCTTAGTGTTAATACCTATTTTCTTATGAGGTAAGGATTAGTGTATCAACACAATACTAGAAGTATCTGGCTAAAAGTGGGGGAGTGTTGCTATGACACCCCGTACTAAATCAACTTATACGGACCATCAACAACAGGATCGTTACAAGGTCAAACACTATATGCTATTTCAAAATAAGTTTGCATTCATAAAAAGGATGACGTCTTAACCAATGTCAAATGTTTAATAACCAAAAGTATGCTTCTACGTATAGCAAGCGTAGATAATAGTACGTGACCCATAGGTCGATACAATTACATCGTTTCAAAAGTAATATTGTTCGTATGCAAAATAAACGTTTCATGCGGTGACATCTCTAATAAGCGCAACGGGTGTCTACAAAGCATGACTAGTACAGCGGAAGCAAGCAAACCTTAAGCACCTGAGAAAAACATGCTTAAAAACGTCAACACGAATGTTGGTGAGCTATAGTTTGTTCGTAATCAGTAATGTAATGTAGGCCACGAGATTTCAGTACTTCAACCAGCAGTTTAAATCAGTAATTCAAATCAGTATGATAAAGTATATGTTTATCCGTGGGCACCCGGTAACTAAACTTAACGTATGTATATCACCCCCTAAAAGTGCACTTGGCAAGTGCGTATGTCCTCAAAGTATTAAACACCCGTTAAATGCTAGCGTGACTAGCCCGAGTGGGGATGTCAAACCCTATGGATCCATATCTAAGATTCGCGTTCACCGGTTCAAAAACCAATGACTAAACGTTACAGAGCTAAGGGGAAAGTTTATGCCGTTGTATAACCCACACATATATAAAGTTTAAGTACTCGTGCCTATTATGTAAAACGTAAAACGCGCATGTAATCTCAGTCCCAAAATAGTTAAAGTAAAAAGGGATGCTATAACTCACAGTGTAAAGTAGTTAAGTTGATTCGAGATAAGTTTGCAAGTAGTTAGTCCGAAAGGTCCTCAACCTAAGTCAAAAGTTACTAAGTCAGTAAATCGTTCTCAAGGGTTTAAACGTATGTAAATTAGGTCTTAAGTATCATCATCATTCATCATCAAACAAAAAGTATAAAGTAAGTTTCATTCAAGAAAAGAGTTTAAAATAAAGGTTGACTTCGATCAGCCACCACGGCCTCTATACAAACTGAAATGAGGTGAGACCAGTGGCCATGGCTCCATATATGAGTCTTTAGTTGCTGTAAAAATTTCAGAACCGAACTCGTCTTTGTTTGACCGTGGCGACGGTTTAAGTGCGAGTAGGTCAGAATTTTCCGCACAACGTTAAAAGGACATAGTGACATTCGGAGGGCCATAAATCCTAAACCGTAACTCGGATTGTAACGACCCGGAAATTTCCGAACAAATTTAAACTTTGATCTTTATATATATCCGACACGATAAGAAAAAATCTGTAATGTTGAGTCTCGAAAGTTTTGAAACTATATTTTTTTTTCATGATTAAATGTTTCCAACATGTTAAGTAATCAAACTCATTAAGATTTGGTTATTTGAAATGATTTTTATACAAACATTTGGCCACCCAGTCTGTCTGACGATTCACGAACGTCATAATTTGAAATAATTATATAATGATGTATATATGGATATATATACTCTTATGATTTGTTAAAATGATATTTAAGTATCTCATTATATATAATAACAATTGGTTATATACATAAAATGAGATTACTAACTTAAAGACTTCAAGACTATATACATATATATATAACGATTAACGTTGTAATAACTTCTAAATTAAAATGTATATATATGTATTGTATTAATATGAATTAATACACTTTTAAAGGACTTAAGTACATATATACTAACATACTTATACTCAACAAAGATAGCTATACTCATAATCTCATTCAATTCCATCAAGATTTCTATACGTATTCATTCGGTATTCACACCCGTATCATACCCAGCTTCTAGATGTATTTACTATTGGTATATACACATAAAAATCTTCTCTTTAGCAGCCCATGTGAGCTACCTAACCTTGTGGGAACCATCATTTGGCAACTAGCATGAATGATTACATAAAATTACAAAAACTTTAGTAATCATTCATGATTTTTTTTACAAGAAAACAAAATGACACATCCTTTATATCTAATCCATTATGAACGACCAAAAACACCTACAAACACTTTCATTCTTCAATTTTCTTCATCTAATTGATCTCTCTCAAGTTTCATCTTCATGTTCTAAGTGTTCTTCATAAATTTTACAAGTTCTAGTTTCATAAATGTCAAAATAACCTTCCAAGTGTACAAGTTTACTTCTAATCTTTCAATCCAACTCCAAAACTCTTTAGAATTCATAATCCTACTTTCATATCAGTAGCTTCTCAGCTAATAATCAAGGTAAGAATCATATATAAATTTTGGTTCAATTTATATACTTATAACTATCTTAATTCAAGATAGAATTCTTATTCGAACTTTTGTTCATTCCATGTTTATACTTCAAGAATTCCAAGCCATCAAGGGTATCTTTGAACTCAAGATACTCTCCTTATTTCTCCAGCAACTTTATTCATTTGATTTGAGGTAGTAACCTTATTCATAATCTTATTCGATTCATATTCATATAGCTATCTTATTTTGAGTTTATAACTAATAATAACTAGAACATAGTTTAGATTAATTCTAAACTTGTTTGCAAATAAACTTAATCCTTCTAACTTGACTTTTAAAATACTTCAACACATGTATTATGACAGTATGTCAAGCTAACATAAGGATATAAAACTTGTAAACACGAAGAACACCTTAAAACTGAACATACGCCGTCATAGATCAACGGGGGCTGTTTTGGGTTTAATTTTAAAAACCTATCTTAAACTTTGAATTAAAAGAATTCCTTTGGTGAAAAATCTTATTTTATATGGATATGAAACATATCCAAAAATCATGGTTATACTAAAGTGAAAGTATGTTTTTCAAAATGGTCATCAAGATGTCGTTCTTTCGACGGAAATGACTACCTTTTACTAAACGACTTGTAACTTGGATTTGCGACTATAAACTCATACTTTTTCTGTTTAGTTTCATAAAGTTAAGTTCAATACGAAACCGTGGCCACCGGAATCACTCAAAACGGATTTGTAATGAAGAAATTATGGGTAAAACAAAATTGGATATTTTTGCTTGTTTATTAGCGACGGTTTTGATTAAAAAAAAAATGGATGCTAACCTTATCCTAGCTAACTTACCTTGTATCCTACATGTATTTATACATGTGTTGTTCCCGAACTTATGGAAGTACAATTTATAATAGTCGTGATTAAGTTCTACGACAATATATTATAGTCTTAATAAAGATCGTAAGGCACTATATATATATGACTTGATCACCGTGGATCCGTATACAGCGTTTTGACATATCATATCGACCCATCTATATATATATTTCGGAACAACCATAGGCACTCTATATGTGAATGTTGGAGTTGGCTATACAGGGTTGAGGTTGATTCCAAAATATATATATACTTTGAGTTGTGATCGAGCCTGAGACATGTATACAATGGGTCGCGGATTGCTTCAGACAATATACATATTATGTGTCTTACTATATTAAGACAATATATTATAGTGTTAGTGAATTCTAACACAATATACGCATTTATATTTATATATATATTTATACTGTTGGACTATCGGACTATTGGACTGTCGGACTATTGGACTACTAACAAAGGACAATTAAAATTATCACAAGTATCATAAGTATGGAATATTAATTATATATATATATATATATCTTGACACAAGAATATTATTATTAGGTTCGTGAATTTGTCAAAGGCCAAGTCTTATTACCATCTATTTGAAAATCATCACAAGTGAGTTTCATTTACTCCCCTTTTACTCTTTACATTTTTTTGGAGCTGAGAATACATGCAAATGTTTTATTAACTGTTTTACAATAATTATATGCGTGAGTTTCATTTGCTCCCTTTTTAAATGCTTTTGCAATATATATTTTTGGGACTGAGAATACATGCGCTTTTATAAATATTTGACGCAATAGACACAAGTACCTTAACTGCATTCTATGATAGAATTATCTGGGGTTGGGATTGATTATTATGGCATGTATTATCAATGGTTTATTTCGGTTAGAGCGAATGAGCTCCCGAGTTGAATGAATGGTTTTGTATTTTGGCACCGGTTGTCCTATATTTTATATACATGTGTTCAGCCGTGGGGGAGTAAAGACCGGCACAGAGGTTCTATATTTTGAAGGCACATGTATTCAGCCGTGGGGTGTAAGACCGGCACAGATGGTTACTATTATATTTTGGAATCCTCACCAGGTGTTCTTCATATGAATGATATTTTGTTTGTGCAGTTGGAATGGGACTTCTGCACGAGTTTATTATACTTAAAGTCTTGTGGTCTATTAAAATGATGAAAATGAAATATTTACTATAAACTAATGAACTCACCAACCTTTTGGTTGACACTTTTTAAGCATGTTTATTCTCAGGTTTGAAAGAAATCTTCCGCTATGCATTAGCTCATTTTAAGGATATTACTTGGAGTCATTCATTACATATTTCAAAAGACGTTGCATTCGAGTCGTTGAAGTTCATTAGAGATTAATATTAAGTAAATGACGGATTAGGTCATTTATAGTTTGGATATTATGAAATGGTATGCATACTTGTTAACTTTTGGATGTAAAGGAAAGTTTGTCTTTTAAAACAAATGCAATGTTTGTAAAATGTATCATTTAGAGGTCAAGTACCTCGCAATGTAATCATATGTTATTGTATTGGTCCCAATGGATTGGGTCGAGTCGTCTCATGTGGTATCAGAGTGGTGGTCTTAGCGAACCAGGTCTGCATTAGTGTGTCTAACTGATAAGTCGTTAAGATGCATTAGTGAGTCTGGACTTCGACCGTGTCTGTATGTCAAAAGTTTTGCTTATCATTTTTACTCGAAAATCATCTACTTACCATCCTTAGAAAATTACATGATTATTATTCTTTAGTCTAGACGCGTTTTCTTGCATTTATTGCATGATAGTGTATAGACGAAATCTTATCCTGGCATATCTGTTACTGTGAACTTTGACTGACAATTTTCAAAGATTCCTCCGTAATTTATGGGATTTTGGTAATATATATACATATGTAAACTATGTATTGAAGAATACCAAATCTAAATCCTACAATCTATTCCATACCAAAAATTCATTTCCCCGACTATACGAGATGGATTCTGCATTTAGTTCGAATTCCTCCGATTCTGACAGTTATGCCGACATGGATTTCCATTCGAGCTCTGAAGGCAGCGTCACCGGAATGGATCAACCAATCTCTCATCATCTATTCTGGATGAATTGGGGATGGGTCCGTAATATACTAAATCACTGGAGACAAGAAGAAGGTGATCCCTTCCATCCACCAAATTGCCCTCTTGGCGATGAACCTGAAGCACTTACAGGCGAACCTGTTCGAGAAACCATTTTTTCGCTCATTTCTAGAGTATCTCGTCACGACTACATAATATCCCATATTTCGGATCTTGTTCATTCGCTCACTCTAACCACTAATCATCCCGGTGTACTAGCAGAAGTTAACGAGCTTCGCACTCGGGTGGTGGCTTTGGAGAATACGGTGCGAAGATTACAAACACCATCAGAAGCACCAGCAGCGTAACCAGTACCACCAGTAACATCCACATCGCAAGCCTCAATATCATAAGCACCAGCAGCATCACCGGCATCAACAACAACCACCATTACTAACATCAACAGGATCATTACCACCACCAACAATCACATCCGCATCACACACTTCAATATCCCAATTTGTACATCGGATATCAATGTCACACACACCAAAGATACCAAGGAGTACCAACAACAACAAACGATGAAGTATTGATTCATAATTTCATCAGAGAAACATTCTGCGGTGATTATGTAATCTCTAAAGTTTTAGAGATTATCTACCTCCGCCTTAACCATAAACCAGATGAGTGGACAGAGATGATGGAGAAAAGGATCGAAACCCTGACAAGAATGGTGCGCGGTCTACAAGCTAGACTTGTTTTACCAAATAGCATCAGCAGTACTCATAGCCTCACCAACATTGTCTGTGCTGTCCACACTATTAGAATCGTCAGCACCTCTAACATCACAAGTTTCGCCAGGTCAAGAATCACCGTGGAAACCATTACGAATTAATAACAAGTATATTGTATTGATGAGTTAGGAACTATCAACTCAGTCCTCCGAAGAATTTTATATGTATATCCTATATATATAAAATTTTTATCTATAATAAATCTTTCTGTACTAAGCTATTATGTATGCGACTTAACTATCCGGTTAATTCATATTACTAATATGCTATGATGTACATTCTTCGTTAACAATTTAATCATTGTTAACCATAATCTCTGCTTCAACTCAATGAATTTTATTTCAAAATAAATCAAGTGTATCATTCAATAACATGTTTGATTTTACACTTTTATATTCGATGCACTCGAAACTTTCTAGAAAACATCAATCGTACATTGTAAAGTTCGCAAGGATTCTTCAAGCGTCAACATCCTTCACTGAAGAATATCAATAAAAATAAATATTAAAATATTGATTGCATTAGTGAAATACTCCGTGAAGATTATGTAATCTCTGATGTTTCAGAGATTATTCATTTCTAATTCAAGCCGAAAATCAAATGAGTTTAATGTGATTTTAAAACTCATTAAATCTGAAGAAAATATATTTACATATATTTCATAGAGACTGAAGTGAAAATTTTGTTCAAAATATTAATTGTGAATTTTTTTTTTTAACGGGTAGGTAATACCCGAGAGATATTTAAATTCACAATTAAAATGCTACAATTCTGATCCAACAATCATCAACTATACCAATATACATTCTTCTATAGAAATCAAAACAACTGTATTCATTCGAATCTAGTTACATACTCTGATTTTGGGAATTTCAGAAGTCAACTTGAGATACAACCGAAATCATTATTCTTAGATCCTTACATTTTTTTTTTCTTTTTCGAAGCTATACTTTGACTTCAAAACTGTGATAGAACATCACTTTTAATAGTAACACTCAGATGAATATGAAAATCATTTGGGATTCAGGACGATTTCATCATTTGGATATTGACTATGACAATTTGCATTTAAAACCCTTCGAAATTCCGGAAGACACTTCAAATAATAAACAATTGAGATGATGATTCAACCACACATTACACGAAGTTTTGTACCTGAAAAACTCTCGAAACCAAAGTCATAATCTAACATGTACTTGCGTCGAATTCCTTATCATTCATTAGCAAAAACAACCATACGATTTCTTTTCAAAGTAACCAATTTTGTTACAACTCCACTTCGGCTTCTCAGTAAGACTACTCTTATTATGACCTCAATATATACGTTATCTTTTCGCTGTCATTACCAGAAAACCTTTTATATTCCACGACATCATGTACCAGCAGATCGTCATCCCTTGGGTAGAATCAACAATCAGTATTTTGAAAATTCGCAGAACTTCCCCAGTTATATCTATAATGTCTATCCCTAAGAATTTCATACTACGAATGTGAAGTTTCTGAAAAACACCCTGAACTGCGAAGTAGTTCTTGAAATGTCAATGAAGCAGCAAAAACTATAAACGACTTTAACAGTCAAAAGTTTGACGTTAAAGTACAGTGTGTTGGAAAAGCTCAGAAAAAGAAGGAAGTGTTAGGAACGCTCGATAGAAAATTTGGTACTGAAAACCGGATTGAGCAAACCGTGAAGGAGACTCTGAACAAATTGCAAGGGCTAAACTTGTACATAAAGAATCTTGATGATTCTGTACCAAACACCTTGCTTCTGAATCTAAACCCTTACGGGTCAATTTTCATCATCATTCTTCGACATTAGAAATTCCAAGATATTATCATATCTTTCATTATAAATATCCTCAATATTTCTAAAGATATTTTCACAACTATCCTTATCTGAAATCATTTATCTCTCCGTAATATCTGTATTACAATATAAAGGAAACTGTGTTAGTTTCTAAATCCTTCGAGTTTAAAATAAGAATGTTCTGAAGCAGTGTTGGGAACTGATGCATGAATTAGTATAATATAATGAAACTTGATCAACTTCATTATATTACAGTAAGTTATGTTAAGTTTCTAATGAAAAGTGATGATTCACAGTACCATCATCATGTGCCATATTACACGGCTCTTACACTCTATCCATTCTCCAAATATATTAGAAATATATCATCTTGATAATTCTATTTTATTCTGGTAATTTAACGAATAAAAATCATACCAATATCATTTCTTTCTAAAGAGCGTTAGCTATGTTCACTCCAATTTCATATCTACGAATTACGGACCATTACAAAAGATACTTAGTTAAAGAGGAGGAAAAGAAAAAGAATGAAGCTCCGAAATAAAAATTATAGTAAAAATCGCAGCAATTAGGAGTGAATATTAATTGTGGATGACAATGATTATAGAGGACAGAAGCAGAAACATTGTAGTATAAGGGAAGATATAAAACCCAACAACCACTCAGAAACTACAAACCGTGTATATCAATACGTATTGCAACGTAAAGACACGGGAGAATTAGAAACATTATAACTCCAAGGAAATCATAAAAGTGAATGGATTCTTCTGGCGGCAGATGAAATAGAAGAATGAAAGATATGAAAGTTAGAAGTATAATAAGAATCAGAATTGGATGGAGCATATTAAGGAATGAGTAGAGGAATAAGGAATAGAAGGTGTGGAGAATAAGGAAATGAAAGGGGGTGGATTTATAGTAATATATCCGACAAAGAAATCGGAACAGATTATTGCATTTGATTAAAAGAAGATCCTGATTTTCTAAATCGCCGAAGAACCAAATCTTATTACGTAAGATTTTCTTTAGATCCCTCAAATCCCGAAAGTTAATAGAAACTACGTCATCGGTTGAAACAATTAAATTTATCTACTCATTTCACTCTTTTATGACAGCTTCACTCGTGCGCTTCATCTGATCAAAACGTTTATCCATATCTTTCAATAATAATAAAACTCCATTATCACTTCATACTTGTCATGAAAACATTCCTATTGTTATTTATGACAACCTCTACCAAATTTCGGGGACGAAATTTCTTTAACGGGTGGGTACTGTAACGACCCGGAAATTTCCGAACAAATTTAAACTTTGATCTTTATATATATCCGACACGATAAGCAAAAATCTGTAATGTTGAGTCTCGAAAGTTTTGAAACTATATTTTTTTTCATGATTAAATGTTTCCAACATGTTAAGTAATCAAACTCATTAAGATTTGGTTATTTGAAATGATTTTTATACAAACATTTGGCCACCCAGTCTGTCTGACGATTCACGAACGTCATAATTTGAAATAATTATATAATGATGTATATATGGATATATATACTCTTATGATTTGTTAAAAATGATATTTAAGTATCTCATTATATATAATAACAATTGGTTATATACATAAAATGAGATTACTAACTTAAAGACTTCAAGACTATATACATATATATAACGATTAACGTTGTAATAACTTCTAAATTAAAATGTATATATATGTATTGTATTAATATGAATTAATACACTTTTAAAGGACTTAAGTACATATATACTAACATACTTATACTCAACAAAGATAGCTATACTCATAATCTCATTCAATTCCATCAAGATTTCTATACGTATTCATTCGGTATTCACACCCGTATCATACCCAGCTTCTAGATGTATTTACTATTGGTATATACACATAAAAATCTTCTCTTTAGCAGCCCATGTGAGCTACCTAACCTTGTGGGAACCATCATTTGGCAACTAGCATGAATGATTACATAAAATTACAAAAACTTTAGTAATCATTCATGACTTTTTTACAAGAAAACAAAATGACACATCCTTTATATCTAATCCATTATGAACGACCAAAAACACCTGAAAACACTTTCATTCTTCAATTTTCTTCATCTAATTGATCTCTCTCAAGTTTCATCTTCATGTTCTAAGTGTTCTTCATAAATTTTACAAGTTCTAGTTTCATAAATGTCAAAATAACCTTCCAAGTGTACAAGTTTACTTCTAATCTTTCAATCCAACTCCAAAACTCTTTAGAATTCATAATCCTACTTTTATATCAGTAGCTTCTCAGCTAATAATCAAGGTAAGAATCATATATAAATTTTGATTCAATTTATATACTTATAACTATCTTAATTCAAGATAGAATTCTTATTCGAACTTTTGTTCATTCCATGTTTATACTTCAAGAATTCCAAGCCATCAAGGGTATCTTTGAACTCAATATACTCTCCTTATTTCTCCAGCAACTTTATTCATTTGATTTGAGGTAGTAACCTTATTCATAATCTTATTCGATTCATATTCATATAGCTATCTTATTTTGAGTTTATAACTAATAATAACTAGAATATAGTTTAGATTAATTCTAAACTTGTTTGCAAATAAACTTAATCCTTCTAACTTGACTTTTAAAATACTTCAACACATGTATTATGACAGTATGTCAAGCTAACATAAGGATATAAAACTTGTAAACACGAAGAACACCTTAAAACTGAACATACGCCGTCATAGATCAACTGGGGCTGTTTTGGGTTTAATTTTAAAAACCTATCTTAAACTTTGAATTAAAAGAATTCCTTTGGTGAAAAATCTTATTTTATATGGATATGAAACATATCCAAAAATCATGGTTATACTAAAGTGAAAGTATGTTTTTCAAAATGGTCATCAAGATGTCGTTCTTTCGACGGAAATGACTACCTTTTACTAAACGACTTGTAACTTGGATTTGCGACTATAAACTCATACTTTTTCTGTTTAGTTTCATAAAGTTAAGTTCAATACGAAACCGTGGCCACCGGAATCACTCAAAACGGATTTGTAATGAAGAAATTATGGGTAAAACAAAATTAGATATTTTTGCTTGTTTATTAGCGACGGTTTTGATTAAAAAAAAATGGATGCTAACCTTATCCTAGCTAACTTACCTTGTATCCTACATGTATTTATACATGTCTTGTTCCTGAACTTATGGAAGTACAATTTATAATAGTCGTGATTAAGTTCTACGACAATATATTATAGTCTTAATAAAGATCGTAAGGCACTATATATATATATATATATATATGACTTGATCACCGTGGATCCGTATACAGCATTTTGACATATCATATAGGCACTCTATATGTGAATGTTGGAGTTGGCTATACAGGGTTGAGGTTGATTCCAAAATATATATATACTTTGAGTTGTGATCGAGCCTGAGACATGTATACAATGGGTCGCGGATTGCTTCAGACAATATACATATTATGTGTCTTACTATATTAAGACAATATATTATAGTGTTAGTGAATTCTAACACAATATACGCATTTATATTTATATATATATTTATACTGTTGGACTATCGGACTATTGGACTGTCGGACTATTGGACTACTAACAAAGGACAATTAAAATTATCACAAGTATCATAAGTATGGAATATTAATTATATATATATATATATATATATATATCTTGACACAAGAATATTATTATTAGGTTCGTGAATTTGTCAAAGGCCAAGTCTTATTACCATCTATTTGAAAATCATCACAAGTGAGTTTCATTTACTCCCCTTTTACTCTTTACATTTTTTTGGAGCTGAGAATACATGCAAATGTTTTATTAACTGTTTTACAATAATTATATGCGTGAGTTTCATTTGCTCCCTTTTTAAATGCTTTTGCAATATATATTTTTGGGACTGAGAATACATGCGCTTTTATAAATATTTGACGCAATAGACACAAGTACCTTAACTGCATTCTATGATAGAATTATCTGGGGTTGGGATTGATTATTATGGCACGTATTATCAATGGTTTATTTCGGTTAGAGCGAATGAGCTCCCGAGTTGAATGAATGGTTTTGTATTTTGGCACCGGTTGTCCTATATTTTATATACATGTGTTCAGCCGTGGGGGAGTAAAGACCGGCACAGAGGTTCTATATTTTGAAGGCACATGTATTCAGCCGTGGGGTGTAAGACCGGCACAGATGGTTACTATTATATTTTGGAATCCTCACCAGGTGTTCTTCATATGAATGATATTTTGTTTGTGCAGTTAGAATGGGACTTCTGCACGAGTTTATTATACTTAAAGTCTTGTGGTCTATTAAAATGATGAAAATGAAATATTTACTATAAACTAATGAACTCACCAACCTTTTGGTTGACACTTTTTAAGCATGTTTATTCTCAGGTTTGAAAGAAATCTTCCGCTATGCATTAGCTCATTTTAAGGATATTACTTGGAGTCATTCATTACATATTTCAAAAGACGTTGCATTCGAGTCGTTGAAGTTCATTAGAGATTAATATTAAGTAAATGAGGGATTAGGTCATTTATAGTTTGGATATTATGAAATGGTATGCATACTTGTTAACTTTTGGATGTAAAGGAAAGTTTGTCTTTTAAAACAAATGCAATGTTTGTAAAATGTATCATTTAGAGGTCAAGTACCTCGCAATGTAATCATATGTTATTGTATTCGTCCCAATGGATTGGGTCGGGTCGTCTCACGGATTAAGACGAGTCTTAAATGAAAAGTCATCTACAAAAACTGAGCAAACTGAAAATCAACTTTACAGTAGCCCAGGTGGTGTGATCAGTTCCAGAAAAGAGTAAACAATGTGTTCTGGTGGGTTCTTGGTGCTTGATGCTCATCACGGTTCTCATCCTTGATGCTTGTAGCCTCAAGTGTACAACTCGTTGATGGGTTTGCATCATCTTTACCAAGTTTTGACCATCATAACACTAGTGTAAGTCTAAGATATGTAGCACAACTCACTTAAGTGTTGTAAGTAGTTTGAAGAACCAAAGTTACATCACGATCTTAGATCCGACACATACATGAGTTCTAATAGTATTATAAAGCTATAAACTTGAAAGTAAACTAAATAAACAAGATGTTAAGTTGTAGAACATAGTTCTTAGTTAGATCTTGAAGATCCTAGACCCAAAAGTCTAGATCTAAAGTTCTTAAGTTAGATCCTAAGTTATAACACTTGAATATTTACTTTAATGAAACCATAAGTTATGAAACTTAGATTTTCATCTTGTAAAGTGTATGTAAGCTCATAAGCTCTTGTTTACAACAAAATTAGAAGACCATAAGCTATAGAAACTTAGATCCAACACAAGTATATGAAGTTATAACTAGAAAGTTATACTTCCATGTTCTTGAACTTACAAAATTAACTTTGGTTCAAGAAAAATGAGATCAAGATTAACTAGTAACAATTGACCAAAATAACAACATCACAAACTTTAAAGTACTTACAAAAGAAGGAAATAATCTAAAGTACAAGTATTATGTTCGTATTTTGTTTCATACTTAGGAAGAATCAAATCAAAGTTTGAATCTTAGGATTTAAGTCTACAAACATGAACACAAGTATGAATCTGAAACTTATGAACTTTAATTCTTGAAAACTTTTAAGTGTAGAACCATAAACTAGAAAGTTTAGATTCCTTGTTCTTGACTTCATCAAATAAAGATGGAAGTAACAAGATTTCATGAAGATACAAGTTAGAAAACTAGATCTTTAATCATAAACAAGAAACAACAACAAGTAACAACAAACTACAACTAGTAAATGATGATGATGGATGGTGGTTTTAAGGGAAGAAAAAGAAAGAAAGTGAAGCTTGTTACTTACAATATTTGAGAGAAAAAAAGAGAAAAGAGAAGTAAGTTTGAAGTGTGTGTAAAAGTGAAATGAAACAAGTGAATAAGTAATCAAAAAAATAAACTTGAACTCCTCCCTCTTACCACTTTTGCCGACGGTTTTCAACAAAAAAAGGAAGGAATCAATTGCACTTTCATATGTGGGAGAATGGTGTGAGCTAGAAGTGGTATTAAAGTACAATGGTGTTGGAGAATGGTGTAAGTATACATGAAACTAGTCTTTACGTATAACTTAACTAACCTAGTTTCAATTTAATGTAATACTTAGATAAAAGATGGGCTAACAAGTCCATTAAGAGAGTAAGGTGGGCTTCCAAGTCCATTTCCAATGATAAAAGCCCAAGTCCAAGTAAGTATGCAATTAAATAAATAAAGCCCAATTAATTAACTACTAACCTTAGTTAATTAAAAATGATTAATAATAAATAATCATGATAGCAAATAATATTCAAAAATATTATTCGTGAAAAGTACGTGTGTCACAAAGACAAGTCAGGCCATGGAAGTCAATTACGTTGTTAAGTCCATTAAGTTAACTAATAAGCATTAATAAACACTAAGCGTAAATAAATAAGCTCTTAAGCCAAGTAATTGTTATAATAAATAACAATCAAGTTTACGCAGTCATAATATTCTAATTACGATAAAAATTTAACGTGTACCAAGTACGTATTTCGATTAAAACGATAAGTGACACCAACGGTCGTAAAAGCATTCGGGGATCAAGTTAAGTGATTACACACTTAATAGCACGTAGTAAGATATTAACGAAAGTAATTAATCATGATTAAAGATCTCATAGCATAAGCTAGCTCAGTACGCACAAATACGCCGTTCGTGAAAGCACAAAGCACAAAAAGTAAATCGAAAAAGCCGGGTCGTTACAGTTTCCGATTGATGTTTACTCTCGGAAAATGATCCCTGCAGACCCGGTTCACAGGTATAGAAACCTGTGGGGTGGCTTAATCAATCTTTTGTCCGTTGAGCGTTGAGCTACTAGCCGGATGACTTTTAGTGAGAGAAAATACTATGTGAGAGAGAAAGGTGAAATCTCTGCTCACAAGTTATCAGAGTGTCTGAATGAATAAAATGACGACCCAAGGGGTCTATTTATAGTGATAGATCCACCGGATGGTTTGTGGACACGTGTCAGATGATGATACGTTCTGTTATTCGTGATCCGAAATTTATGCTGAATGTGACGCTCTCCGGTCAGGACTTAAGCACTAGGAGGCCTTCAGGGCTTGCGCTTGACGGAAGCCCTACACAGCGGAGAATGCTGAACGTACAGTTTCACAAAACTGTTGTTCCCAGTGTTTCTGATGCTAATTTCATGCGAATATTATGCCTTTATGCGTGTATACGATAGGATACACCATTAACTCCCCCCAGTTTAATGACTTAAGCATTTCAAAAAGTGTTAAGTTGTTAAACTTTTGCTAACGCATCCCAAACAAGTCTTCACATTTTCCATTTACATCGGGGAAAACATTACAGGCATTAATGACAGATGAATTTTACTGACTTTGTGATGATTGTTTTTACATGGTTGAACACTCCACGCGCCTCCAGATGTAAAAAGCGTTTCGTCGTACCCAACTTTTAAACTTGTCCATACACGTGTCACGATCATGTCCATAAAAAATTCATTGATGAATTCCTATATAAACCGCCATAACCTTTTACCTTCACTTTTTTACCTTTGTTCAAGATCCAAAAAGCATATACATTTCTACACAAATCTTCATCGCTTTCTTCAAGCTTTGTTTTCAACGTTTAAAGGTTTTTTCATCTTTCAAGGTTAGTTACACTTTATCTCACTGCTATTTCTTATTTACTTTTTATGTTCATATTATTACCATTGCTTCTATGTCGAGTACTGGCCAAGAGAATGTTGAGCTTTCTACTTCAGAAACAACTGACCTTCCTAAGGTTAGCACGATAGCATCATCATTATCGGAGAGCCATTTTGATGGTTTGAAGATTGCTTTTCATCATTTAAATCAATACAATCATATTCTTCCTACTAGCAGTCAAAGGGCCAACAAACCCCCTGCTAGTAAAATTGGTTTATACGCTTTACAACTGACTCACGGTAATCTCCGTGTTCCTCTTACACGATTTATTCTACGCATCCTTAGATATTTTAGAGCCTGTCTGAGCCAAATCCATCCCCATGGACTTCAGAAAATTATTCTTTTTGAAATGTACTGCAATGCCTCCAATATAAAGCCATGCCTTAAAGTTTTTATCTCTCTTTTTAGAATTTGAACAATTAGCCAGTGCTGGCTTACCATTGACAATAAACGAAATACATATTTTGTTGGGAAAAATAAACCCCAAACTTGAAAGGCTGGAAGAGTCCATTTTTCTTTGTTGACGAGGGGGTTATTCCGAAAGCGTTGTCCGGAAATGGAAGTCTATAGATGCTGGCGTAGGAAAGGCTGTTTCAGTAACCGCCGCAGAGAAGCGAATAGTGAATCATCTTAAAGAGATTCGCCTTCCGCTCAGATCATACGAGAAGTATGAGGGGATTCTTGTATTGTGCCGAGTAAGCCAAGAATGGCCAAGTACTTTGTGCCAGTACTCCGCCAGAAGAACCAGGGTAGGATGTGTTATGATCATCCTAATACATATACATGTCTGTTTATTTTATGTCATTATTGCTTATATTGATGTATTTGCCTTAGTTTAACTTTTGCAGAACAATCTGAGATGCTTGTTCGCTCTGCTATCATGTCCTTAGATCTTGAGGATGATGTTGAAGTCACCGCTCGTGACAAAACTCCTGCCGAGCTAGAGGCAGAAAGGATTGAAACTGAGGCTAAAGATGCTACTACTGCTGCTGCCAATGCTGAAAAGGAATGAGAAAGCAGCGGTAGTAGCTCAGACAGTGAGTCTGAGCGGACTGACACTGAACGGACAGTGGAGGACACCACCACCGAGCAGGAAACAACAGGTTCGGTTGATATTACTGGTGAATGCTCCCCAGCCCTCCTGTAGTCACAAAGATACCCAAGAAGGGTAGAAGCTCTAAGAGAGCAAAAGATGCTGAGGGGAGCCCTAAGCCAAAACGCAGAAGAAGTACGCCAACATTTCCTTTTCTTAATATTATATATATCTTTGTTCATAACTGTTATGTATGTTAATAATGCTAACTTATTTTCTATGTTAGTACGTTTAACAGAGTCTGATGATAGCTAAGGAAAGGCTGCTGAAGGTGGTGAGTAGAGGACGGTGGAGATCCTTGAAAGTCAAGAGGAGGAAATTCTGAAAACTCCTGACCAGAACTTTACTCCTTTTGATGAGACTGAATTTCAGGAGCTGAGGCCAGAAGGCGACTCCTCCTACCATTCTCCACCCCCCACTATCATCATCCCTGCTATCACATCTTCAAATGTTCCAGATCCACCAATTCCTGCTCATGTGAGCGCTTTGCAGGCGTTTATTGATAACCCTACCACTAAGTGTAATGATTTCTTGACTCTTCTTCAGGTACCAATGATAAAAAACTTGTATGTATGTGCTTGCAATTTATTTATGTGAAATTGTTAGTATTGATCATATCATTCTTCTTTTATAGGGTTGTGCTATCCCTGAGCTAAATCCCCACTTCACCGCTCTCCATTCTGAACAACTTAAGCAATCAACTGCTTCATCTGCTATGTTGTTTATGAACCATCTAAGAAATGCTCTTCAATTGCAGCAGTATCAAGAGTCTATTCTTGCGATAGCCCGTACTGAAAGGGATGAAAGTGCAAATGCTTGCAAAAGAGCTACTGATGCTGAACGTGCTTTGACCAGCACTTAAGAAGCGTTAAAGGCTAAAGAAGTTGAGTTGAAAAGTGCTCAAGATGCTGCTGTTATCCTGCAAGAGGAGAAGGATAGAGCGGTGGAAGCTGAGAGGAAGAAAGTTGAGGAGGAGAAGTTGAAGATTAGTGAACTGGAGAATCAGCTGAATGTTTTATAATTAGACTTGAATGCTGAAAAAGAAAAGTCTGCTGAACTTCTCCACAGGGCGGAGGCCGGTGAAGGTAACTTTGCTGAGCTAAAGAATGGGATACCGAGTATAATAGCTAAGGTTCTTGGATCCCAACTTGTTGGGACTCCCCACAATGATTATGTTGATGCCATAATCACCCACTCCATTTCTGATGTTACCGACAAGGCAACCAAACGCCTTGCACCAAACCAGCCTCTTTCACCTGCAATTGCTAATCTGATGCGTCCTGGAACCCTGGAGAGAGTCAATGAGACAAAGGACAAACTGATAAACCTCAAGATTGACAATTTTTGATGATATGTGTAATAGGGTGGAATCATCCACCAAGGATGTCCTTGGTGTGGAGTTTACATAAATTCTGTAACAATTTTTGAACAATGGCTGTAATAAACTAATCTGCTTTTTATGCTACAAATACATGCTACTTTTCTGATTGTGTTTGTCTTTATGCTTATTCCAAATACTTTGATGTTTCTTGCTAAAATAAATTTGATATGCACTAAGCATATGATAAATTTTCCATGTATAATTGCATATTGCATAATTGAATAAGACATATTGAAAAGTGTTTGATGTAATTCTTATGAAGATGCCTTGCATTGTTAACTTTTTCTGAATTAATGACATATCAAATATTGAAATTTTACTTTGCAAATATTGTTGGAATTCATCATATTAACAAGTTATATTAACATGCATGTCAAAACCCGATTTATAAAAGTGAAGCGGAAGCAATTTTGCATAAACAAATCAATATGAGTTTAACCTTTTAAACATGAATTCCAAAATAGATCAAGTCTAGAAATATACTTACAAATATAAGAGTGCTAGTAAAGAAAAGTACCTACTCCAAGTTAGGAGGTTACAAGATGATGATGAAGAAGATGATGAACTAGAAACTTCTAACTTGAAGTCTCAAGCTTGAAATACCCACAAGCCTTTTGTTAATCAACACAACTTGATATGGTTAGAATTTAGACACCAAAATGTAAGTAAAAATCAAATGAAGAACCCCTTTTCTTCCTCCCCAAAATCGGCCAAGATGGATGGATGGAGAGAGTTTTTGATTTTTCAAAATGCTAGTAATTATGTATGTATGTGTAAGTGTGTAAGCATGCAACCACTTAGAGTGTAAATACAAGTAATTAAGCAAGCATGGGTGGGTTTCTTGGGACCCCAAAACCGCCACCCCCTTTTCCTTTTTTTTTTTTTTTAAACTTGCTAGTTACTTGGTTACTTCCACTTTATTTTATAAACCCTTTTATAAAATGTATCACACACATAAAGTTTAATCATATAAAGAATTAAACTTGTAGTTATAATTATCCAAATAATTATTTCAAGCATTTTTTATCTTTAGAAAACTAATTTCTAAAGTTCAAGTGTCGAGTATTAATTTTAAAGATCCAATCGTTAAAATAAATACATAAAAGGTGTTGATGGCTTGTTATTGGGTATGACCCGACTTGAATCATAACATATTGGCCACATTAATTTATTATGTCTCTCGGGCATATGAAATACCTTCAATCTCCCACTTGCACGAGAAACATAAGGAATTAATGCAAGTGACGGATACCACCTAACGACCGTCCATCAACCCCAATATGTTATGACTTAGTGCCATTCAATAACATCATCCCTTTTCGAGTTCCCATCTCGAATATGATTAGGTGAATCTATCAATATATCCTTTTGTCCTAGATGTCATGTTAAATCCAAGAGACACGAAGTGATCACTCTCTTTTAGATTTAACTTTATCAGGCCTTAGACATCTGACTCTCAACGAATAAGAGGGACAAATTCCATCTTGATTACATACGTCCTAGATACACACTTCCTATTATACCTGAGCTCTTCCTTATGGGCTACTATAACGATCCGAGCCTAATCCATCCGGACGAAGTCCATATTGATTACAAACGAATTACAATAGTTGATAACATCGCGAGGTACTTGACCTCTATATGATACATTTTACAAACGTTGCATTTATTCTTAGAAAACAATCTATCATTACATCAAGAGTTGACATGTTTGCCTAACATTTCTTAATATCCAAATGACCTAATCTGCCATTTACTTAATAATAATCTCTATGAACTTCAATGACTCGAATGCAACGTCTTTTGATATATGTCATGAATGGCCCCAAATGATATCCTTAGTATGAGCTAATGCACAACGGAAGATTTCTTTCAAATCCTGAGAATAACATGCTTTAAAACGTCAATATAAAGTTGGTGAGATATATAGGTTTGATGCTAGTAGCGTAATAACCATGGACCACAAGATTTCATATTCATAAGCGTTTTAATAAAAATATTCTAAGTGATTGTGCACTTGGTAACCATACTTAACATTTAATCATCGTCGCATATTCCCTTTCATATAACATCGCTACACCATACCAGGTGTAGTATACAAAACGAAGTACTGTGCAACCGTTTAGAACTGGTCGTCCAGCCCGGTTGGGGTTGTCAGGCCCGATAGATCTATCAACAGGAATCGAGTTTACAATACCACATGTAAATAGTAGTTACCAAGCTACAGGGAAGTATGCCAATAACACAACCCATCCTCGAATATATATATTTTTGATCACTTGCGTCCATAACGTAAAACATTTATAAAAACAGTGCATGTATTCTCAGCCCAAAATATTTAGAGTTTAAAATGGACTATATACTCACCATACTGTATTTTGTAGTAAAAATACATATAACATCATTGAACACGCATAAGGTTGGCCTCGGATTCATGAACCTAAATCATTTGTATATATATTAATACACATAATCGCACTCAAACAAAATTTATATATTCTTATTAATTATTATTTATTATGATTTAATAGTGTTATATATATATTTATTAGTATTTTATCTTTATCTATTATGTATAAATACTTTCATACATAATTATATTGATATCTATAATATATGTAAAAATGTTTATCTATTATAATAGTAGTAATACTAATTAATAATAATAATAATAATAATAATAATAATAATAGTAATAAAAATGATAAATTTAAAATAAAGATGCTTTTAATAATATTGATAAAAATAATAACTTTAATAAGTAATACTTTTAGTAAAAATGTTAATTTTTAACAATAATGAATATTTATAATCATAACTATAATAATAATAATAGAAGTAAAAATAGCAAAGTATACCCTTTATAATCTTTGTGTAAAAAGAAATGTTGTAGACGGGACTCGAACCCACGACCTCCCGTTCCCCGACAATACTCCTAACCATCCTTCTGTTTTCGTTTTTTTTCTTCCTGATTCAAGACCCACTTAATTACATATAACCCGTATCATCATCTTTACTTAATCTAGCCCAACAGTAATTTCAGCCCAAGACAGCTCTCTTAATAAAAAAATTCTTCTACGGTGGCCTGGATTCGAACTTACAACCTCACGGTCAAACACAAACCCTCCAACCATCTGATCTACTACACTTTTCTGTTATAATAACCATTTTACTTTCTTTTCTATATATATATATATATATATATATATATATATATATATATATATATATATATATATATATATATATATATATATATATATATATATATATATATATATATCAGCTTTTATCATCATCATCATAATCTTATTATAACATCATCATCATAACCTTCAACTCTTTTATTATGATCATAATCATCATCATCATCATCTTATTATATCGTTTTTACCACCACTCAATTGTTTTTAACAGCAAGCATAAACTATCTCGGCTATATCAATTATAAACAAAGAAAACGGCCCCAAAAATTAATCACTTGTCACGGCCCAATCTGTGAAGCAAGTTCACGGCCCAAAAGAAATCGATCCAGCAGTATATCATTTAGTCCACATGTAACAAGGGGTTTATAGGATTCGAAACAGGAAGCAGGAACCGTAATTATTTACCTCATTTAATCATTACATTCATCAAGTGGCCAAGTGGGGTTCATCTTTGTTTTACACTACACCTCATCATCATATCTTCCATGTATTTTAATATCATCATCGGTCCACCATCAAAAGTAAAATAAATAAAAAAGTGATCGTCCAAATATGGTACTCTTCTCGGTCAGCCATTTGTGCCATTTTGTCCCACTTTCCTTAAGTACTCGACAAAAAAAAAAATAAATAAATAAAGGGACAATGATGGAAATCGTGATATATAATATAGTGTTTGGGACTCGTTTGGTTCGAACAGGAAGGACAGAAACAGCGGTGTAGATGAAACAATACAAAGTGAAGGTGGTTGCTTGAAAAGAAGAAAAAAAATGTCAAATGATGGTTTAACCAGGTGGTGGTGCTCTGGTTGTTTGTCGATGGTGATCGTGAGAAGGGAGGAGGCCGAAGAGTGATGGTGGTGTTTATGATAAAAGGTGATGTTGAAGGGTTGAGGTTGAAGATGGGGGAGGTGTTGTTTGATGAAAATGGTTGTGAGTGGCTCGTGGGTTATGCGATTATACTGAAATAGGAACCGAACCAAAACAACAACAAAAGAATAATATTAAAGGTGGTGAGTGATAAGGTGACGGTTAGGTGGTGGTGTTGAAGTTCGAATCTCAACACAAAATATATGGTGGCCGTTTAATATGATGAAGGTGGTTCTCGATGGCTTTAGGAGAGAGATAATGGGATGGAGAGAGATAAAGGAAGGTGGTGATCGTCATAGAAGATAGACCGAACCGTCATCGTTGATCATTGATATTGTTGTAGTTGATTGATTGAAGTGGTGGTGGAGTTCCTAATGGGTTCACGAAGAGAGATTGTAGAGAGAGATGAAGGTGGTGACGGTTGTAGGAGAAGACGGTCACGGGTGTTGGGTTGTGGGTTTGAAGATGGTGGATGATCCCCTTTCTATGTATGTCTATATATATATATCAAATGGATGTATGATAATTTGGTAAAGACTTAAACAGCATAGTAAACCCCACGTTCATAAATTAAAAATCCACCACTAACTATTCTACCGACACTTATATGTGAGTATATGTAAATATGTAAGATTAGGTGATAATTATGCTTGTAATCATATGCACCTATATGTATGTATATATGTATATATATATATATATATATATATATATATATATATATATATATATATATATATATATATATATATATATATATATATATATATATATATATATATATATATATATATTGAGTGGGTAAGAGAAGATTCAAGAAAACATTAAATCAACGGATAGTGATCTCAAAATATCTATCACTCAACTAACCATATAATATAATAAAGTATAATAATAATAGTAAAACAATAATCAAAATTATAATCACATGTTGATGAAGGAAACAGGAAGACCATTGGAGAATTTGGTTTAAAATTAGTCAAAATTTTCCGGGTCGTGACAGTACCCACTCGTTAAATAAATTGCGTCCCGAAATTTGAATGCGATCGTCGTGGCTAACAATAAAAATGTTTTCATGACGAATATGAGTTGCTAAATAGAGTTTTATCATTATTGAGTAATATAGCTAAAACGATTGGATTTTGTAAAGCGTACGAGTGAAGCTGTCACAAAAGATTGAGATAGAGATTTAACTTTTGACGTAGTCATGGTTGATTTCCAAAATTCAAGGAAATTAAGGAAATCTTCTAATCAGAAGGAAAATGAAATAGCATGATTTATTAGAAAAATGTTGGAATTACGGAAGAACAGAAATATCAAGGAAATATTTCCGTGATATGCTTAGAAATTAAGTAGAATGAAAGAGTTATGTAACATGGCACATGATGAGGGTAAGATTTATGAACCATCATCACGTATCATTAGAAATTTAGCATGACTTACTGTAATATAACCACGTTGGCCCGACGTCATTATATTATACTAACTCATGCTTCAATTCCCTACACTTCTCCAAAAACTTTCATAATTTAAACTCAAATTTTCTTTTACAGAAGGATAGAAACTAAAACAGTTTCTTTTATGATGTAGCATAGATAGCACGGAAAGATAAATAATTTCGGACGAGAGGAGTTATGAAAATATCGTCAGAAATGTTGAGGATATGTATACTGAAAGATACGATGATATATTAGAATTTTAAAATTTCTAAAATTAAAGGATGTTGCAGAACTTTTCCGCAAGGATTTAGAATAAGTAAGGTATTCGCTAGAGATTTCATCAGAAACAGAATCATCTGGATTCTTTAAGTACAGGTTTAGTTCCGGTGATTTGTCCACAGCCTCCTTCATACTTTGCTCAATCCGTTTTTTTCAATTCCAACCTTCTCTTTTTCTGAGCTTTACCAACACACTTATACTTTATCGTCAACTTTTGACTTGTTTACAGTCGTTTACAGTTTTTGCTGCTTCATTAGCATTTCAAGAACTAGTTCGCAGTTCAGGGTATTTTTCAGAAACTTCACATTCGGAGTATGAAATTCTTAGGGGTAGACGTTATAGGTATAACTGAAGAAATTCTGCGAGATTTTCAAAATACTGATTGCGGATTCCGCCAAAGAGATGACGATCTGCTGGTACATCTGCCGATGATGTTATGGAAGATAATAGGCTCTCCGGTAACGACGGAAAAAGGACAAGGTGTATATATCGAGGTTATAATAAGACTAGTTTTACTTAGAAGTCGAAGTTAACTTACTAGAGCTGTGACAAAATTGGCTACTTTGAAAAGGAATCGTAAGGTTGTTTTTGCTAATAAATGGTAAAGGATTCAACACGGGTGCGTGTTAAACTATGAATTTGGGTTCGACAGTTTTTCAGGTGCATAAATCTTTTATTCCGTAGATGAAGTGCGGTTGGTTCATCCTCTAGATTGAGATATTTTCAAGAATTACGAAAGATTTGAACGCGGATTGTAATTGTCGAGGTACAAATGAGATTTAAGATGAAATCAAGTGGCAAACTTGAAGAATTGTTTAGTTTCATATGTTATAATCGATATTTTAATTCATTTTAATTGTCCAAAGTTAGCAGTCCAATAGTCCAATTGTCCAATAGTCCGATAGCTCAATAATATATATATAATTTAATATATAATATTCGAATTAATTAATACGTATCGTGACCCGTGTACCGGTCTCAGTATTGATCACAACTCAAAGTATATATATATTTTGGAATCAACTCCGACCCTGTATAGCCAACTCACACATTCACATATAGAGTGTCTACGGTTGTTCCAAAATATATATAGATGGGTCAATATGATAAGTCGAAACCTTGCATACGTGTCCCGTTATTTAAAGTGCGTAAAATAAATAAATATATATCATGACCCATTATACAACGTGTTGTCTCAGAATTAATCCGACGTATTGTTGTACATGTGTCTCGACGGTATGTAAAGTGCAGAAATTAAATAACAATAAATAAAATTGCGAGAATGTAAATTGCGATAAATTAAATGTTAGCCAGGAACAGTTAGCTAGGAACAGTTAGCGTGAATTCCTAACAGAATTTCTCATAATTAAATTATTTGTTTCTAACACTTTTTATTTTGTCCAATGTTTTCTTCGTTATGCCACTTGTTGGGTTTTGATAGGTCAAAATCAAAATATGAGGTTGAATGAAAATGATTATTCTGAGGTGAACGGATACGTATATCGGTGGTTGTAGGTTGGATAGCAAATGACCGTTGAATCAGATTCGGAGTATGTACAGTGTAACTTTTTAATGTGAAATCAGAAATATTCCTCGGGTACTACCTACCCGTTAAAATATTTTTCATCATTAACAGTTTGTACGAAAGAATTTTTAATCACAATCTTTATGAAAATATACTTGCATATATATTTTCTTCAGATGTAATTATGGATTTAATGAGTCAATAAGATATTAAACTCATTTGATTTACGGCTAGAATTAGAGTACATAATCTTTAAAACATTAGGGATTACATAATCACCATGTTGAACGAAGATAAATGAGTTAGAACGATACGTATAGCGAATGATGTGTTGAAAGTGTGTGCAATAGTGCTTATCCTAATCTTCAACTTTTAAATTTATAAAACCTTTTATTAATACACTTTAACACCCTAACGAGCAACAAAACCCGGTTTATGATGTAGTATTATAGGTTATCGTCCCAAGAGAGAAGCTTGAAAACGAATAAAGTTGTTATTTATTATTTAATTCTTATTAAAGAATTAAAGATATATTTTTGTGATTTTAAAGGATAGATTTCTCTTAGGAAAGAGTTTTGGTTTTTTCAAGATATAAATAAAATAAAACAAGGAATTAAAGATTCAAAAACAATACAAACTATTATACAAGCAATTACATGCATAATCAAATCATACGGAATTCATATTAGAAGAGATCATAACTTATATTAACACAAAGTAGAATAATAATCATAGACCAATCATTATCCCTTGACAGGTTAAACTAAGTGTCGCATATCAATTAATAAGTAGGATTTAAAGCATATGCTAGATATGTGATGTGCATAACTAACATCTCAATTCTTCATGTTTAATTTAATTACATGATACATATCAATCTTGTGATAAGGCCAATATGCAAATAGACTGACAAATTATATAAGCTATTAAACACCAAGTATATCAACTCAAGTTACTAGCTGAAAGTCAATTACTACTAAGTTCTCATGCAATCATTAATTAAACAAATCCAAACGAAGGATCTTCGATTAAACCTAACAAAATCAATCTTTATTATATAAGCGTAATTCCAATTAAACACATTTATCTCTATTAAGTTCTTTAACTTAGTTGCATGCAATTCAATTTAACAAGTTTGATGGACTAGATCTAAACAAGTAGCATGAATCAAATAAATAGATTTATAAGATTAAGGACTAATCAATCTTAAAATCATGTTATTTAAACATTAAGCATGGCAAACAAGCATAATCAAACAAAACAGATTTAAAATAGTTCAAATATCATCACAGAAACTCAACCATACAGATCTGGAAAAGAACCAGAAACTGCACAGAATCAAGTCCAAAGCTGGCGGCTTTGCTCACTCCAAGCCGGCGGCTTGGGAGTGAAGCCGGCGGCTTCATCTGAATTCCAGATGAAGTGACTTTTAATCCACGTAAACGTTTAATTCATAATAAAAGACGAACAAAAACAGAAACAGAAAATAAAAGAGACAAAATAATAAAATAAGGATAGAATCATACCTTATAAATGAAGGTAGATGTAAAATAACTTGATTAAAACTTGAATCTTGATTACAAAATAACAAATCTACTCTAATAGGGTTTAGAGAGAAACCCTAAACGAACTAACTACCCTACAAAAGCTTTAAACTTTTGAACATATGTAGAATGATATGTAGAACGGTGTTTATGCTCGAGGTATAGTTTGTGACGTTAGGGTTTATGACGCGGTTGTGGTTTGGGGATGATAAGAGTACTGTCGACGTTGATGATGGTGATGCTGTTGATGCTGATGATAATGCTGGTACCGAAGATTGTGATGTTGATGTTTCTGGCGATACTGGTTATGCTGCCGGTGCTGCTGCTAATGTTGGTATCCTTCGCACAATGTTCTCCAAAATTGTTACGCGAGCGCGAAAATTCGTTAACTTCTGCTAGTACATCGGAATGATTGACGGTTGAAGCGAGCGGATGAATAAGATTCAAAATGTGGAATAGTATATAACCGTGACGAGCTATTTTAAAGAAATGAGAAAGAAAATGGTTTCTCGAACAGGTTTGCCGGTAAGTGCTTCAGGTTCATCGTCAAAAGAATAATTTGGTGGATGGAATGAATCTTCGATGTGAGATAATTTTCGAATAGAGGATGATATTCTAATTTCATAGAATATCTATATATAATACTAAAGATTTCGTAGCCTACAGAGGAACCTACGGCATATGACAAGCAAGTCTACAGATGCGCTAAGATATGAATTATCAGATACGCTAAAATATGAATTCTAGTCTATACACTATCAATGCACTAAATGCAGTAAGACGTGTCTAGACTTAAGATTGATGAGCAGGTAATTTCCTAAGGATGATAAGCAGATGATTTCCGACTAGAGATGATAAGCAAAACTTTTGACGGGCAGACACGGTCAAAGTCCAGACTCACTAATGTATCCTAACAACTACCAGTTAGACACACTAATGGGAGACCTGGTTCGCTAAGACCAACGCTCTGATACCAACTTTAACGACCGGTCCTAATCCTCCCGGACAAAGTCATCAACAGTTGGTCCCATTGCGATGATCGACTCCAAGTAATGTCCTTAACATGAGCAAAAACACAGCGGAAGACTTAATTTGTACCTGAGAATAACATGCTTTAAAAAGTCAACATAATGTTGGTGAGATAAATAGGTTTGATGCTAGCAGCATTATAACTATGGACCACAAGATTTCATATGTAAACATTTTAATAAAAATATTCTAAGTGGTTGAGCACTTGGTAACCATACTTAACATTTAATCACGTCGCATATTCCCTTTATTATGAAATCTTACTACACCGTACCAAGTGTAGTCACGAAACGAAGTACTGTGCAACCGTTGAATACTGGTCGTCCAGTCCGGTTGGGGTTGTCAGGCCCGATAGATCTATCAACAGGATTCGCGTTTACAATACCGCTGTAAATATTAGTTACCAAGCTACAGGGAAGTATGCCAGTGGTACAACTCAACGTAGAATATATTTTCAGTTACTTGTGTCCATAACGTAAAACATAAAATACATGTATTCTCATCCCGAAATATTTAGAGTTTAAAAGTGGGACTATATACTCACCATACTGTATTTTGTAGTAAAAATACATATAACATCATTGAACAAATGTAGGGTTGGCCTCGGATTCACGAACCTATATCATTTATATATATATTAACACATATAATTATAATCGAACAAATTTATATATTATTAGCGATCTCAATGTTATCTTAATAAATTATATGTTTTGTTAATAACTTAATTAATATATTTATTTTATATACTTTTAAATAAATAATTAATCTTTATTATAAGAATATTAATATAGTGTTTGTTAAATTATAACAAATTTTTATTGTAATAATAATAATAATAATAATATTAATAATAGTAAAAATGTTAATAATAATAATAATATTGTTAAAAATAATAGTATTAATGTTAAAACTAATAAAAATAATGTTAAGACTAATAATAATACTAATGATACTTTTAATAATAATGATAATAATGTTATTAAAAATAATAATACTTAATACCTAATGATAATAATAATACTAATAATAAGAAAGAACTACCTTAAAAAGATAACAGTTATGTCACAAGCCAGACTCGAACCCAGGACCTCTCGGTTAAACACAACACTCCTAACCACCAATCTGCTTCGTGTTTATCTGATTTAATAACCTCCTTAAATTCATTTATCCTTTATCTGTTTTCATTTTCATATTCCAAACATCATCATCGTTATTTACACAGTTCATCATTCATCATCTAATCAACTTTTGAGTTTCGGCCCAACTGGATCAACAATTACTCACGGCCCAACTTAGGATTAGTGAAATGACGGCCCAACAGAAGTTTTAATTAATACGGTCTACATTAGTTTCTCTTACAATAAATAAATAAAAAAATGGTAGGGGTCTAGGTTCGAACTCAGGACTTATGGTTCCCCACCAACACACTTAACCACTCCTCCTACTTTGTTTTTCTGATTTTATAACATGATCTAATTTACTTGACCCGATTTTTCTGTTTTCCCATTTCTTCAAAAGCTAAACCCATAACTATTCATCTTCATCTTCATCCTAATATCATCA
Source organism: Rutidosis leptorrhynchoides (assembly GCF_046630445.1). Taxonomy (NCBI): domain Eukaryota; kingdom Viridiplantae; phylum Streptophyta; class Magnoliopsida; order Asterales; family Asteraceae; genus Rutidosis; species Rutidosis leptorrhynchoides. The sequence goes on from NC_092343.1 coordinate 235,536,451, forward strand.
TCATCTTTACCCAATATCATTCTTCATCTTCCTTACTATTATCATCTTCATACGCGAATCACATCATAACCATCACGATCATCCATCATCCTCATCATGTCATCGCAATTCACGTTTCAACATTATTATTTCATCATCCTACTTCGTTTAATTTATTACATACTGAAACGGACTATACTACAACATAAAAATAGCAGGAACGACGAGGAAGAATGAAAGAAAAAAAAATATTGGAGGTGGTGGTTATGGAGGTGGATCTCGGTAGATGATAGTGGGGTGACGTTGCAGGCCGAGACCGAGGGAAACAATGGTACTAACGATAACGACGGTGGTGAATTGTGTATGTGGGTGGTGTATGGTTTTACTTGAACCCGTTTATGAGATGGAGAGAAAAAAAATGGTGTTCTTGAAGATGGGTTATGTTTGATTAATCAATTTCAATGGTTGTATATATATATATATATAGAGAGAGAGAGAGAGAGAGAGAGAAAAAGAGAAAAAGATTATGAAGGTGGTACGACGATGGTCGAGTGTGGCGGTTGATGGTGGTTCAAGGGTGGTGGGTTTGTACTCGTACGGTGGTGGTGGGTTTTGTTCAAGAAGGTGATGTCGTTTACGAAAAAAAAAGGTAAAACGCAAGTGTGTTTGCTAAGTTTCTGGGTTGTTTCTCGTTTCAATTCTTTCATTGAAACACTCTCTTTGATGCTTCCTTTCACACGTAAATATAATAGGAAAGATTAGTTTAAATAATGCTTGTGTAAGTTGTTGATAGTGGAAGTGTGTTGGGTTAAAAACAAAACAGCACACATGAAAGTAGATAAAGGTGTGGTTAATCATACAAAAGCATTTTTGTATATTATGTATCAAGTTGGTGATTTAAATATACAACTAAGAATAAACGTGTTACATTAACTAGCCGCCTTTCAATAATGTATTCCTATTACCGATAGTTTAATTATAGAGAGTGTATCGTACTTCGTTATTAATCAGTGGCGGAAAAAAATGTACACAGAAAAATTTCATATTTTTAAATTAACTATATTTATTTATTTTAGTTGTTATGGTACAAAATTCGATCATAAATTATTAAATAAAAAAAATTACATCAACTGTCCTCTCAACTCCGGGTAAAATTTAAAAAGTGTTAAAATTTAATAACTATATCCTAAATACATTTTTAGTAAGCCTAAAATTTATAGAACTTATTTTCGGATCACCTTTATTTTAAAATCATATTTATTTACTGTTCTAATTAATATGTACGGGGTACTAATATTTAAACTAAAAAGGTAATAATATTTATATAATTAAATATACATGTATCTATTTACAAATAGTGTTCGTGAATCGTCAGGCTTGGTCAAAGGGTAACTGATTATCCGAATATAGATTTCAAACTTTCTAGACTTAAAATTACAGTTTTTGCTTATCGTGTCGGAACCATATAAAGATCAAGGTTTAAATTTGGTCGGAAATTTCCGGGTCATTACATCTTGGTCCACATTTCCCTGATCTGCATACTCCAGATATCCTCCCACCTTATTTACTTTTCCGCATTTAGGACCTTTAGTTAAAAACCAACTACTATCTTCTATCCAGGTAATTTAAATAAAAGACAATTATCCACTTGATCTTCAATTCGTTAATCAACATTAAAGTTCGACACTAGGTTAATGTACACTTCTACACCTTAGAAAGTAAAGTAATTTAGGCCCCCCAAAATATAAATAACAAAACGACTGTGTGATGCCTTGATCAACCGAATCAGACATCATGCGACCTAACGACACCGCGGAAATAAAACCGTCCGTTTCGGCCATATCAGAAAACCATTTTAGCATTTTACGAACGGGAAAAAAAGTTAAGTTTTTACACAAAACGAGTTTTCCGGAAATTTTGGGTTTTAAGGTTATGTGCTTTTAAAGCCATCTCGGTTTTGAGACAGCCGCACGGACAATTGTTACCCTGGTATATTACCTAGGATAAACTACTTCCTGGTACGAAAGCGATGAGATAACAATTGTCTTGGGCTCAAAAGGCGGTATATCACCGAAGTGAACTACCTCCCGGTTCGATGGCGATGAGAAAACAACTACATTGGGTGTAAATTTTTTGGAGGGTCTAGTGCACGAAACATGAGAGACTTTACTTTCAAGTAATGGTCTTTTGAAACTCAACTTTAACTTGTAAGACTTTAATTACAAGTTTCGGAAGACTTTACTTCCTAAGAACAACATGGGAGGACTCGATTCTCCCAGAAGTGTTTAAACACTTGTTTGAATTATTTAAGGTCGTTGGACCCCACTTCCTACGCATCTAGCTTTTATGCTAGTTTTGAGAAAATGTAGGAAGCATATACTACATTCCCGTATTTGAAAGGGTACCACGGATTTTGACCATGGCGTGAATTGTCTAGCAACACTAGCACGAAGCCATTGCTCTTCATAAAGAAGACAACACATATTGAAGCTCAAGGCTCCTCTTCCCACAGTACGATACATTAGTGTAATACATCGTGAAATGATACATTAACCAATGTCAGTATAAAATGACGTAGATTAGGAAGTCTCCTACACCAAGTAAGACGGGCATTCGAACGACGTTGAACTTCTAAAATCACAGATATCGGCCGTGTTACTATTCTTCTTTTTGCTATGCGTTGTCATTTTAGCTTAACGCCTTCAATTAAATGTAGAAACCTGCAAATCATTGAACAAGAACATGACTACAATTGAATTCACAATTAAATTATTCAACTACACAGAATAGATTTATCAAATTGAATTATTAATTCATGTCCCATGGATTGCGCCAATTGATCAATCCTAAATTAGATGTTTAGATCTAATTTAGGAATTGAGTGCAATGAGGGGTGGATGATGGTGTTGATAATGTTTTTGGGACCTTATGATCGTCTTTCACTTAGGTTCAAGTGATCAATCACCACGTCTCGGTCTTAATTGCATTACCTTGGATTGATTATGATTAAGGCTTGGGCGTATTCACAAGCGAACCATAGAAACCTTAGCAATTGCACAAAATCAACAACCTAAAATGAGAGGCCTAGCTCCTTATTTATAGGCTTCGGATATTCGCGGAACTAATGTTCGCGCAACACCGACATATCCGCAATGTTTGTGCGGGACATCTTCGCAAACTTTCTTTATGCGGACTTCCGCAATGTTTAGGTGCATCGCACAACTGCTAACCTATATCCGTGGTTCTATTTGCACTTGCATTTAAGTTGCCTTTTGTACTTGAAATATACATATATATATATATATATATATATATATATATATATATATATATATATATATATATATATATATATATATATATATATATATATACCTATATATAAGATTAAGTCCCCCCCAGTTTATTGTGTTATATTTACGCAGAAAATATAACATAATAAACCCTAAAAAAATGTAGTTAAAAATGTGTTTCTCAAATGTTTCGCAAAATTTAATCCGTTACACATATAAATATTGCGTCTGACAAATAATGCGTGTCCCATTAGCGTTTTCTAACGGCTCTTTTCTAGCCGTTGATAAATTGCAGCAGAATTATAGCCGTTGATTATAATCATTGCGAATAACATTGATCCCTTCAATTACCACTATAAATAGGATCGCTTTTACTTTACTCATTCGCATATATCTGCCTTTTTATTAAAGCATTATCCACGCCAATTAACACTCTTATGTACCTAACGCTTATCATTCACATTCTTTCTCCATTATCTCTGATGCGTGGGGAACAATACATCTTTAACCCTCAAAATTTATACAAGATTCAAATATTACAAATAAGCACGCACAACTATCGAGCACTTAGAACCCGGTTATTATAACACTTAATGTAAGTATTCTTATCAAGTTCGTCCCAAGAGAGCGGTGTAAGTTGAATAATTGAAACTAATAGTTATCCTAGGGGTTTGTTTGATTGGGGGTTTTACGATAGATTTTAAGTAACAACTAAACCTTTTCAAATAAACAAACTTAACTAGCAACAAGTAACAAGTAACTAAGAAATGAGATTTAATCAATAATACAAAGAGTGTTCACTTATCTAATCCTCTCCATGCTTGGATTGCCCTTGTTTTACCCAATTTTGATATCGTTTTAGTTGTTTGAACTAGTGAATGTTTAGTACTACTACCAAACCTTAATCAAATTATACTTTTGCAAATTCACATAAGCATGGTATCCTAAGATCAAGTTAAGTATGAGTTGATTATTGAGATTACACTCGGGTTGAAATCGCTTAAAACCCTTTAACTATCAAAATCACTTAAGATAGTTAAACACCACTATACTGAACAAAGGTCAATTGAAAACCAACTTAGACTAGAAACACAATCACTTGAAATCCCTATTCTAGTTGTCTAGATCACCTAAGGTGTTGAAGCACAAATTGATTCACTTCTCAAATTACTAAGAGAGCTACTCAACCTATGTAATCAAAGTAAAACCAATATCAAATCATAGAAATGGACATCATAGCTAACACAATAATACTAGCTCATGTATTTTCATTCAAAACAACTTCATTCAAAATATTAAGGGCTAATCCTATGCATTAGAGATTCATAGATAAGCAAACACAAATGATTTAGCCGAACATGGAAAAGATTACACTAGTAATAAGCATAGAAACATCAATAAACATAATCTTGAGTGATTACAAGTAATTAGTTCAAAGCTAACAAAAAACAAAGATTACAACTAGTTATTTCAAAATGAGTAAAGTAACGTGGAGATTATAACCCAAAATGATAAAGAGAGAAAGATCTATAGCTAATGATGATGAAACTTGAGCTTGCTTCCTTCAAATCACCTTAAAACTCTAATGGATCATGAAATTAGGGTTTTATGTGTGAAATTCGGAGTAAAAACCGCAGCTCTCTTGAAAAATGACCTATCTCTTTCCTTTTATAGTGTTGAAAATTCGGGCTGAATCAGCGACAGGAGCACCGCTTTTCCTTCAGGAGTGGCGCTTTTGTCTTAAAATAGGAACGACACTTTTATATCTGGTGCGGCGCTTTTGGATTGGCAGGAGCAGCGCTTTTTGCAACTAAGAACAGCGCTTCTGGCCACTGATGAAAAATGGAGCCAAAATGTGCATGAGAGCGCCACTTTTCCTTTAGGAGCGGCGCTTTGGATCATCAGGAGCGACGCTCTTTGTCAACGAGCGGCGCTTTTGGAGCTGTTTCCTGCACATATCATTTTCTTTGCAATTTTCGATTAGGATCTGGCCAATTTTACACCAAATCATGCTTTTAGCCTTGAACCGAGACTTTGGTGCAGAAAAACAACTTTTGGGCCCAACGATCATCAAAATCGAATGAAATGAATGAAATATTGCGGAATAAAACATATATAATTGGAGCAATATCAAACCCCCTACATTTGAACCTTTCTTGTCCTTAAGCAAGCAAATCAATAGAACAAGACTTGGAGAAAAATAATGTTCAATGATTAAAGCCGAAGTGCAATGATTAGGCAATAAGTGATACATCCAAGAATGAGCACTTTGATTGGCTAGAATGAACTCCAAACCCTTACAATTGCCGAGGACCAAGCATTCTTCTTCTCTCCTTCATTTACTAGTAACATGAGCTCAAATCAACGCTTCAATAGTCTTAATTACCACCAAATCAACTTACAATTCAAACCTAGGTCTACCCGAAACAATCATTCCCCGGTCAAAGTCAACTCCATCACCTAAGAGGTCGTCAAACACCAATCATCAAGCATAAGATTTTCACAATATCAAACTTTGACCTCCTTGACTTTGACCAATTATGTAAGATTCACAGGATAGCCATCAACTCAATCAAATCAAATCTCAAAACTATTCACAATATGCTCAAATTTGCCAAAATAAACACAAAGTGATTCAAAATATATATAACAAGCTCTAATCACCATAAAACTCATAAAACGTACCCAAAATGAAAATGGGTCATGAATATCACAAAAATTACCGTTCGCCAAGGGATCCTTCGTGTAAAAAGTGTATGCCCCCAAAAAGTATGCTCCTTTAGTCAACCTCGCGATGGCTATCCCTCTTCCACCTCCATGCCCCCAAAACACCAATGAGTCGTCAATTCCAAATATAATCGTCAATTCCATGTTTGGGTTAAGGTGGGTGTGCCAAAGCTAGGGGACTAGGTACCCCTATCTTTATTGGTCAACCCGGATTTGGGCTAACCGACACTCATCAAGCTTTCTATCACAACTCTATGGTTTCTCTCATAGTAGGGCAAAAACATTGACGGAGGTTCGTGGAATTAGGGCCCCACGTGGCTAAATAAGAGATCTAGCAATTCTAAAATTTGGGCGGAATTTGAATTCCTTGACGAGCAGGTGTGAGCCACTCAGGAGTGTTAAAGATGAGACCTTTAACATCAGGCTAGGAAGACTTTACTTCCTAAAAGAGTCAAACTTAACTTGGGAGACTTTACTCCCAAACTGGGAACACAAATTTTGACTTGGAAGACTTTACTTCCAAATTTGGTACATGATAATACTTGGAAGACTTTACTTCCAAAGTGTTGGGCTACTTCCCACATAACAAGCTGTAATGCTTATTTTGAGAAAAGGTAGGAAGTAGTAACTACCTTTCCGTTATTTGATAGAACAAAAGGGTGCCATAGCTTTTGGCTATGGCGTGTGTTGTCTAGCAACACTAGCACGAAGCCATTGCTCTTCATCAAGAAGATAGCACACGTTGAAGCTCAATGACTCCTCTTCCCTCGATATGATACATCGGTTGAACCATCGTGAAATGATGAGACAACCAATGTCAATATAAAATGGTCTGGATTAGGAAGTATCCCACACTAAGTAGAACGAAATTCGGGAGACTTTACTCCCTACAAAAGTGGATGGACTTGAGTCATCCGGAAGTGTTAAAGCTTTTGGCTTTAAACACTTGGGTTTTGCAACAACATGCATGGAAGACTTTAACTTCCATGCAAAAGAATTGATTTTTCTTTGGATTTTATAATTTAAGCACAAATCCTTTTGAAAGTGAAAGATTTTACTTTCACTTGGGATTACAATTACCAACACAAAGGAAAGAATTTACTTCCATAGCTTATGAAACACAAGGAAAAGACTTTACTTTTATTTCTTTTACAAGCTCTAGCCATTTAGAGTTTATAATTTTTATTGATGTAATGGCTAGAGACTTGTTCCAAAAATCAGTTTTCATCAACATTGCAACATTAATCTTTGATAAGCATATGCGACAAGTTTTAACCCGAAAAAGTTCAAAATGACCCGAGATTTACTCTCTCCCTACATTTAGTTTGATGCAATGCCCTCATTGTATTAAACGAAAAATTTTCAGAAAATTGAGGGACATTTTAAATTGCAATAGAAAAGAAAAAAGGATTTAAAACCGGATAAGATCAGTTGATCTTTGTTGTCACCATTCGGATAATACTTAGTCACCAAAAATTGCATGTCGATGAGCTTTACGCCTGAACTTAATGCCAGGCTTGGATCAATCATCAAAGTTTATCCTGCCACTAAGATTCACAACAAGCAATAATACCACAAGCATACACAAATGCATTCACAAACAATCGTCGAATTATTACACACATAGTAATGATCATGTGTGAGAGTAGCAATACAAGTGTACTACCTCACACCGAATCAATAATCTGAGATTCCACAAGATAATTCACAAATTAAGTTAAGTTACATGCCAAATTATTAAAATTGTTTCATGAACCATTACCAAGATGAATTACCAATTACCCATCGTGATTTGGGTTTGCCGACAAGGCGCGTCTCCCGAGGCAATCATCATAACCCAACCGAGGCATATGGATTGTCCACAAATCATTGAAATTCACCTTTATAAATTTTGTAATTCGAGTTACGTAATGACCACCAACACTTGGGCGCATAGATTTCTCGCCACTTGCGTCGAGTAGATAACTTGCGATGAGGTTGGGGATATGAAGGTGTTTTTGCTTTTGAACACGATGAATCAACCAGATATCGAACAATGTCACCTTATCAACATCCTCCGCTCGGTTGAAGACCAATTGAGCGAAGAAACCATGAATGCACCTAAGTTTGGGGCTTTTGAGTGCATGAGCAACTTGGTTGTTGGGAGTGAATTCAACATTGCTAATCTTGTGCCAAACCTTCTTTAGATCAAACTCGCATGGATTAAAGGTTTCGCACTTGTCCAAGTACTCGAAGGTGTCATTGGGATTAGACCCATAGTAGAGACCGAGACACTCCATGAATTGGGTCATGTTCATTTGCCTTTCTTTTCCCCATAGCCTAAATGTGCGGTAGATGTACACCTAGGGCGAGCGGACCTTGAAATTAACCCCTAAGGTTCCTAGGAATTCACGGGTTAGCGTTGGGTAGATGTCACCATACATGTAAAGAAGAGGCGCCCATGGGCACAAAATTTGATCATTGACTTTCACTATGAACGTATCTCGAATTTCATGGCCTAAACCCGCTAACTCAAATTGAGTCCAATAGATGTACTTGGCCGGACACACCGACATACTTATCCTATTACCCATTTTCAAGCGTCTTATCATATAGAAGCTCTTTCAACCATTCATGAGCATCGGTGGACCTCACAATTCCCTCTCCTCTATCAATTCTCTGAAATTAACTCAACAAACGATAAATGCAAAAACAGTTTCATGACATTAGCATTAAGTAGTTATCTTGCATTCAAACATAGATGGGGTAAGGTGCCTGTCATAACCCGTCCTTAACCATAAGAACGAGTTAGATAACGTATGATTTCATTGCGAGGTATTGACCTCTATATGAGACATTTTTAAAAGAAAACTGCATATATTTCACATTACAAACCACAACTCTTATTTTTGTTACAAGCTTCGGACAATATAAAGATGATTATCGTTTAGCGATAATCTTCGACTTACAAACTTTACAAATGATGACAACAACACGGTTTCTAGCATATTTTACAATACAACATCTCGGATATGCAGTTTTATTTTTGACACAAATATGCGTACGCAAGATCCTGCTTAGATCCAACATGATGCAGCGGAAGCTTTTAGAAATCACCTGAGAATAGACATGTTTTAAAAGGTCAACATAAAGTTGGTGAGATATAGGTTTAATGCCGGCAGCAATATATATATATATATAGACCACAAGATTTCGTATATAAACAGTTTAATAAAAATATTCTAAGTGGTTGAGCACTTGGTAACCAATACTTAACATTTAATCACGTCGCATATTCCCTTTAATATGAAATCTTACTACACCGTACCAAGTGTAGTCACAAAACGAAGTACTGTGCAACCGTTGAATACTGGTCGTCCAGTCCGGTTGGGGTTGTCAGGCCCGATAGATCTATCAACAGGATTCGCGTTTACAATACCGCTGTAAATATTAGTTACCAAGCTACAGGGAAGTATGCCAGTGGTACAACTCAACGTAGAATATATTTTTCAGTTACTTGTGTCCATATCGTAAAACATAAAATACATGTATTCTCATCCCGAAATATTTAGAGTTTAAAAGTGGGACTATATACTCACTTTCGTCTTGAAGATATATATATTTTGACTTGGTCTTACGGTTGATATCACGAACCTATCCATATATAATATATCAATATATTTTCATTTTTAAACAATCGTCACATATATATTTGTTATACTTTTACTACTTTTAATAATTTCCTTAGTCCGTAGTTAGCAGTTCGTTGTTAGTAATTCAATTTTAATGGTTCATATTTAGATGTTTAATATACCCGCAATGAAATAAACAAAACCCCCAACGAAATAAATAAAACCCCATCGTATATGTATTGGTCGAGATTAATCTTGACCCACGGTACCGGTGTTGTCAAATGACGTGTTGCGTACATAAAGTACCGGTGTTGTCAAATGACGTGTTGCGTACAAACATGGGATCTTATGATTAATCTTCTCGTGTTGTTTACGGGTGATCCTGAACCATATAAAATTGAATTATGAGTACATAAATATAAAATATCATGTTATCTTAGAAATATGTGATTTATATAACTTTTTCCCAATTAATCCCGAAGTTAAACTAGTCTTGGATAACCAATTTTGTTTCGGTCATAGTTTCTTCGTTACAACTCCGTTTTCGTTGATTCAACTTGCCATCTCCTTGGATCGAGTTCCCCTTTAAGTCTATGAACTGTAAATACCTTGGTTTGTATTCAAAATCATACGGCATAGGTGAAACTTTAGTGAAACATATGAAGTTAAACATTTTCCTTTATGAAAACAACCTTAAATGATTATTTTTCTAAAAATACTTATACTTTGAATTAAATCATGAAATTTTTATGTGTCATCATATTCATATTAAAAATCATTTTTCCAGAACAAAAACCTTCAATTCAAAGTTTAATATGGTTTTTAATTATCCAACCCAAAACAGTCCCCGGTTGCACTCCGACGTCGTAAAAACAGTTTTTAAGGTATTCTTTGAAAAACCAAGTTATACCTTGTTAAATTAGCATATATTTAAGTTATATTACAGGTCTTGAAGTATTTTAAAAGTTAAGTTAGAAGGATCTACTTAGTTTGCAAACAAGTTTGAAAACATTCAAACTATGTTCTTGTTGTTAAACTTTTGTACCACAAAATAAGATAGCTATATATATATATATATGAATCGAATAAGGTTATGAACATAGATTCTACCTCAAGTTCCTTGGACAAGGTTGCTGTAAAAGAGGAGTAAGAACCTAGAATCAAAAGGGTGATGGAATTGGATGAAAGATTGGAAGTAAGTTTGTGTTCTTGGAAGGATTTCTTGAAGTGTTTTTGTATGGTTTTCTTATGGTGATTTAGTAAGGTTTTTGAAGCTAGATCTTCTTGGTAACTTACTGAATTGTTGAAGGTGTTTAAGGGTTATGAAAGTGTGTGTATTTAGCTAAGAGATGATGATGAAAATTGAATCAAAATGAAGGTATATAATGGCCATGAATGGCGTTTTTTTAAGGGAGACAAAGACAAGATTTTCTTTTGTTATTTTGCTAGATATTTTTGATAATTGTCAAAAGTTAAATCCTCACATGATCCTTAACTGATTGAACCTAATTATTGATGTATTTTTATGAGTATATACCAATAGTAAATACATCTAGAAGATGGGTATGATACGGGTACATGTACTCTAGGTATACGTATAGAAATTTTGTGAAAAAATGGAATGAGGATTCAAATATAGCTATCTTTTGTGAATACACTTATATGATTTTATGTATTTAAGTCCTTAAAAGTGATTAAATACATTACTTATACGATATATGTATAAACATTATAAGTCTTAAGTATTTATGTCAAATAACGTTACGTATAGTTATCGTTTTGAAAACTTAAGTTAGTAGTTTCAAAATATACTTATAACTTGTTGTTATTAATACAAAATGGGATATTAAAACATTCATTAATCATGTTAAATATGTATATATACATATATATACACAAACGTATAATTATCATATATTGTATAGTTCGTGATATCATCGGTCAAACTAGACGGTCAAACGTTGTGTAAAACTCTTTTTGAAAACATAAGTCTCAACAATTTGGATTGCTTATCATGTTGGTAAGGTTTAATTTATGTAAATATTAATCTTATAAGTATAGAACGATCGAAAAAGTGCGGGTCGTTACATTACCTCCCCGTTAAATAAATTTCGTCCCGAAATTTTAAAATTGTACCTATTTTGCGTCATCGAGAAACAAGTGTGGATACTTTTGTTTCATTTGATCCTCTCGTTCCCACGTAAACTCGGGACCTCTTCGAGCATTCCAACGAACCTTAACAATCGGTATGTTGCTCTGCTTGAGCTGTTTAACTTCACGATCCATGATTTCGATTGGTTCTTCGATGAATTGTAGTTTCTCGTCGACATGGATTTCTTCAAGTGGAATGGTGAGGTCTTCCTTCGCAAGACACTTCTTAAGGTTTGAGACGTGAAAGGTATTATGTACTCTGGCGAGTTGCTGCGGTAACTCGAGTCGATAAGCTACCGGTCCAATGCGTTCGATGATCTTGAACGGGCCTACGTACCTTGGTTTCAATTTACCCCTTTTGCCGAAACGTATTACACGTTTCCAAGGTGACACCTTTAGCATAACCATGTCACCGATCTGAAACTCTAATGGTTTCCTTCGGACATCGGCGTAGCTCTTTTGGCGACTACGGGCTGTTTTCAATCTCTCCTTAATTTGTACTATCTTCTCAGTCGTTTCATGTATGATCTCAGGACCAGTTAAATGTCGATCTACTACTTCATTCCAACAGATAGGAGATCTACACTTCCTTCCATACAATGCTTCGAATGGTGCAGCTTTAATGCTCGATGATAACTATTATTATACGAGAATTCTGCTAACGGTAAATACTTATCCCATCCGTTTCCAAAATCGATCACACATGCCCTGAGCATGTCCTCGAGAGTCTGAATTGTCCTTTCACTCTGCCCGTCGGTTTGCGGATGATATGCGGTACTCATATCCAAACGAGTTCCTAGTGCCTCCTGTAGTGATTGCCAAAACTTTGAGGTAAATCTACTATCACGATCAGATATAATGGAAATAGGTATTCCATGCCTTGAAACAATTTCCTTTATATATAATCGTAATAGTTTCTCCATTCTATCCGTTTCCTTTATAGGCAAGAAATGTGCAGACTTGGTGAGACGATCAACAATCACCCATATGGTGTCGTATCCCCAGGCAGTCTTTGGTAACTTCGTGATGAAATCCATGGTAATACCATCCCATTTCCATTCTGGGATTTCTGGTTGTTGAAGTAACCCTGACGGCTTCTGGTGTTCTGCTTTGACCTTGGAACAAGTCAAACATTCCCCAACATATGTTGCAACGTCGGTCTTTAAGTTAGGCCACCAATAACGTATCTTAAGATCTTGATACATCTTTCCAACTCCAGGATGTATCGAGTATCTTGTCTGATGTGCCTCGTTCAATATCAACTTCCTTAATCCACCCAACTTCAGTACCCAAATACGATTTGCAAAATATCGAATTCCATCTTCCCGTACAACAAGTTGCTTCTCGTACTTTTTCATTATTTCATTCTTTATGTTTTCTTTATTGAGTGCTTCTTGTTGAACCTCTTTGATTTGTGAGTTGAGATTCATACGAATTTTTATGTTCATCGCTCGAACTCGAATTGGTTCTCGTTCCTTTCTGCTTAAAGCATCGGCCACCACGTTCGCCTTTCCGGGATGATAACGAATTTCACAATCATAGTCGTTTATTAACTCGACCCACCTACGTTGCCTCATGTTCAACTGTTTCTGATCAAAAATATGTTGAAGGCTTTTATGATCAGTAAACACAGTGAATTTAACCCCATACAAGTAGTGTCTCCACATCTTCAATGCAAACACGACTACTCCCAATTCTAGATCATGCGTCGTATAATTTCGCTCGTGAATCTTCAATTGTCGGGATGCGAATGCAATAACTTTCTTCCGTTGCATAAGAACGCAACCAAAACCTTGTCGCGAAGCGTCACAATATATTTCAAAATCATCGTTCCCTTCTGGTAACGATAAAATAGGCGCCGTAGTTAACTTCTTCTTTAGTATTTGAAATGCATTCTCCTGCTCAAAGGTCCATTCATATTTCTTCCCTTTTTTGCGTTAACGCTGTCAACGGCTTAGCTATTCGGGAAAAATCTTGAATAAACCTTCTATAATAACCGGCTAAACCCAAAAATTGGCGTATCTGCGTTGGTGTTTTAGGAGTCTCCCATTTTTCAATGGCTTCAGTTTTTGCTGGATCAACCTGAATTCCTTTGCTACTAACAACGTGGCCAAGGAATTGCACTTCTTTCAACCAGAAAGCACACTTAGAAAATTTAGCATATAGTTGTTCTTTTCTTAACAACTCTAATATCAACCTTAAATGCTCTTCATGCTCTTGCTCACTTTTGGAATAGATAAGAATGTCATCAATGAAAACGATAACAAACTTATCTAAATACGGACTACAGACTCGATTCATGAGGTCCATGAATACAGCTGGCGCATTCGTCAATCCAAATGGCATGACCAAAAACTCGTAATGACCGTAGCGTGTCCGAAAAGCAGTTTTCGGTATATCTTCTTCTTTGACGCGTAATTGATGATAGCCCGATCTTAGATCGATTTTCGAATAAACACATGATCCTTGCAGTTGATCAAATAAGTCATCAATTCTCGGTAGCGGATACCGATTCTTGATAGTTAACTTATTTAATTCACGATAATCTATACACATCCTGAAAGATCCATCTTTCTTCTTAACAAACAAAATTGGAGCTCCCCACGGTGAAGTACTTGGTCGTATGAATCCACGGTCCAGTAATTCTTTTAACTGACTTTGAAGTTCTTTTAGTTCGGACGGTGCAAGTCTATATGGAGCACGAGCCACTGGTGCAGCTCCTGGTACTAAATCTATTTGAAATTCTACCGATCTAAATGGAGGTAATCCCGGCAATTCTTCCGGAAAAACTTCAGGAAAGTCTCTTGCCACCGGCACGTCATTGATGCACTTTTCTTTCTTTTCGACTTTATTAACATGTGCTAGAATAGCATAACATCCCTTTTCTAAACACTTCTTGGCTTTCAAACAGCTAATAAGTTTTAGCTTTGAATTACCCTTCTCTCCATAAATCATCACTGGCATTTTATCCTTACCAAGAATACGAATTGCCTTCTTGGCATAAACAACTTCCGCTCCTACTTTGGACATCCAGTCCATGCCGACTATTACATCAAAACCTCCTAATTCTACGGGTATTAAGTCGATTTTAAACGTTTCTCCGGCTAAATTTATTTCACAATCACGACAAATTTTATCGGCTTTAATTAGTTTACCATTAGCTAACTCAATCATGTACTTAGCATCTAGAGGTAATGATGAACAATTCAATTTAGTGTAAATATTTCTACACACGTAACTTCTATCGGCACCAGTATCAAATAAAATAGATGCTGATAAGTTATTAATGGTAAACGTACCCGTAACATGCTCCGGGTCTTCACGTGCCTCTCTAGCATTAATAACAAACGCTCTTCCACGTGCAGGTCCGCCATTCTTCTCTGGATTCGGGCACTGGCTCTTATAGTGACCTTGTTTTCCACACCCAAAACAAGTAACGGTAGCCAAAGCAGTTCTATTTGCGTTGGTGGCAGGAGTCTTGGCACCATTTGTATTCATAACAAGAGCCCTACAATCTTCAGCAAGATGACCCTGTCGATTGCATTTGGTGCATACCACACTACAGTAACCAAAGTGATGTTTGTGACAACGGTTGCATAAAGGACTTTGTCCTTTATAACCAAAACCTGAACCACTACCCGCACCTTTCGGGGTTTCTGGTTTCTTAAAAGATTGTTGTTGGTAACCTCGATCATAATTTCCGTTCCACTTTCTTTTATTACTCGATACCTTCACATCAGTAGTGAATGCTTTCTTATCCAAGATGACCTGATCCATTAGCTCATTCGCCATGGTCATAGCTTCATGAATTGTCCTAGGTTTTGATGCTGTAACGTTTGCCTTAACCTTTGAGGGCAAACCATCTTTGTACATTTCAATCTTCCGTGCTTCGGTTGGAACCAATTCAGGACATAGTAAAACTAATTCCATGAATCGCTGATTGTAGTTGGTAATTTCAGTACCAACAACCTTCAAACTTCGTAATTCGTCTTCCAACTTTCTAACCTCATTCCTAGGACAATATTCGTTAATTAACATTGCTTTGAATTCTTCCCATGGAGTACCATAAGCTACATCTCCTCCCACAGCCTTCACATAATTCTTCCACCACGTGAGTGCACTATCTTGTAAAGTGCATGATGCATACTTGGTCATGTATTTTTCATCACAACCACTGATTTTGAACACAGTCTCCATCTTTTCTATCCATCGGGTTAAATCGATCGGCCCTTCCGTTCCACTGAATGATGAAGGCTTGCAAGCTTGAAAAGTCTTGTAAGTGCATCCTACACGAGGATTTGGATTAACTGCAGCAGCTCTTGCAGCTTCGACCCATAGCATTCTGTCGTTCACTCGCTGATTGATGAAGTCCTCGACTTCTTGTTCCGTCATTCGATTCAATCGCGCCATTTCCTAATGAAAGAAAATAATTATTCACATGGATTATTATAGATGTAGTGTGTATTTATAGTACATTATAGCTTGTTAATAATATGAACCAGGTATTATTATAAAAGCCTTTTCTTCTTATTAGCGTTTTATAATTATATCTAGGGTAGTACCTACCCGTTAATGTTCATACTTAATAGCTTAGTACAGAACCAATTACTACAATCTAAATAATACTTAACCATGGAAAATTATTGCATTTCACACTTCACTATTTTACATATGCTTATCTTACATCAAACTTTAAGCAAACCACACTAATAATATTATACAAAACATTATATGATCCCATGGTTTAATACGGCAGCGCATCGTTTGGTCTATTTTCTAGGACGTTTAGTTCCAATGAATGGCCTAACGCTTATCCTAGCTGTCTGCCTATATTTTGGCGGTGGAGCTGAGGAACTGGATGTGATGACCCGGAAATTTCCGAACAAATTTAAACTTTGATCTTTATATATATCCTACACGATAAGCAAAAATCTGTAATGTTGAGTCTCGAAGGTTTTGAAACTATATTTTGCATGATTAAATGTTTCCAACATGTTAAGCAATCAAACTTTTTAAGACTTGGTTAATTGAAACGGAAATTTTGTAAATATTTGATCACCCAGTTTGACCGATGATTCACGAACGCTATAAGTGGTATATGACATAATGTTACATATATGAATAAATATATATGTTTAACATGATAAAATGATAATTAAATATATCATTAAGTGTGTCAACAATGAACTACATAAGTAAAAACAAGACTACTAACTTAAGAATTCCGAAACGAGACATATACGTAATGATTATCGTTGTAACGATATTTTAATGTATATATATCATATTAAGATATATTCATATATCATGTTAACATGATAATATAATAATTTAACAACTCATTTGATATAACAAGCAATGGATTAACAAGAGTAAATGAGATCGTTAACTTAAGGACTTCAAAACAAATCAAAACATGTAACGACTAACGATGACTCAACGACTCATTTAAAATGTATATACCAATAGGAACTAGCATGGGATTCCTCTCTTGATTATGTCATGCATGACAAAATCAAATTTAACTTCTACCATGAGCTAGTCAAACAAGAACTCCTTTTAACCCCACTCACCACTCACCACCTACTCCATTTCACTTCCAATTTTCTTTCTAATTCTCTCTCAACACCCCCACACACTTATGAACGTATTTTTCCAGTAATTAATCATCATCTTCATCAAAAATTACTTCAAGAATCAAGCTTTAATCATCATAGGAAGAACACTTCAAGAACACTTCAAAAACACTTCCAAATTTACTAGTTCACTTCCAATCTTGCTAATCCATTTCATGTGATCATCCAACCTCAAGAAATCCTTGTTTCTTACAGTAGGTTATCTTTCTAATTCAAGGTAATATTCATATTCAAGCTTTGATTCGATTTCCATAACTTTAAATATCTTAATTCGAGTAGAAATCTTACTTGAACTTGTTTTTCGTGTCATGATTCTACTTCAAGAACTTTCAAGCCATCCAAGGATCCTTTGAAGCTAGATCATTTCTTGTCACTTACAGTAGGTTTACCTACTATATTTGAGGTAGTAATGATGTTCATAACATCATTCAGTTTATTTATATAAAGCTACCTTATTCGAAGATTATAACTTGTAATTACTAGAACATAGTTTAGTTAATTCTAAACTTGTTCGCAAATAAATTTAACCCTTCTAACTTGACTTTTAAAATACTTCAACACATGTATTATGACAGTATGTCAAGCTAACATAAGGATATAAAACTTGTAAACACGAAGAACACCTTAAAACTGAACATACGCCGTCATAGATCATCGGGGGCTGTTTTGGGTTTGATTTTAAAAATCTATATTGAACTTTGAATTAAAAGATTTCCTTTGGTGAAAAATCTTATTTTATATGGATATGAAATATATCCAAAATCCATGGTTAAACTCAAATTGGAAGTATGTTTTTCAAAAGAGTCATCAAGATGTCGTTCTTACGACGGATATGACTATCTTCTTGTATTTGACACCTAAGCTGTATTTTCGACTATAAACATATTCTTTTTCTGTTTAGATTAATAAATAATGGTTTGATACAAAACTATGGCAAGTTGAATCACTCAAAACGGATTTGTAACGAAGAAATTATGGGTAAAACAAAATTGGATATTTTTGCTTGTTTTTAGCCACGGTTTTGATTAATAAAAATGGAAGCTAACCTTATCCTAGCTAACTTACCTTGTATCCTACATGTATTTATACATGTCTTGTTCCCAAACTTATGGATGTACAATTTATAATAGTCGTGATTAAGTTCTTCGACAATATATTATAGTCTTAATAAAGATCGTAAGGCACCATATATATATATGATTTGATCACCGTGGATCCGTATACAGCGTTTTGACATATCATATCGACCCATCTATATATATATTTCGGAACAACCATAGGCACTCTATATGTGAAGGTGGGAGTTGGCTATACAGGGTTGAGGTTGATTCCAAAATATATATATACTTTGAGTTGTGATCGAGCCTGAGACATGTATACAATGGGTCGCGGATTGCTTCAGACAATATACATATTATGTGTCTTACTATATTAAGACAATATATTATAGTGTTAGTGAATTCTAACACAATATACGCATTTATATTTATATATACATTTATACTGTTGGACTATCGGACTATTGGACTTCTAACCTCGGACCGCTAACTGGACAACTAAAAATCATCAACACGTAATAAAGAAAATATTGTGAATATGTTCCGATCATATTTTGATATATGTATATATATTGTTATAGGTTCGTGAATCAACCAGTGGCCAAGTCTATTCCCGACGAATTGTTAATCGGTGAAAGTGAGTTATAGTCCCACTTTTAAAAATCTAAATATTTTTGGGATGAGAATACATGCAGTTTTATAAATGCTTTACAAAATAGACACAAGTATGTGAAACTACTTTCTATGGTTGAATTATCGAATTTGGATATCACCCCTTTTAGCTTGGTAGCCTAAGAATTAGGGAACGTACACCCTAATTCACGCGAATCCTAAAGATAGATCTATCGGGCCCAACGAGCCCCATCCAAAGTACCGGATGTTTTAGTACTTCGATTTTAATCAGGTCCGAGGTAGTTCCGGAATGATTGGGGATATTCTATATGCATTTTGTTAATGTCGGTTACCAGGTGTTCACCATATGAATGATTTTTATCTCTAAGTACGATGCGAAATGCCTGCTTGAGATGGTTATTATGAAAAATGAAATCTTGTGGTCTATTATTATTATGATTTGATTTATGTAGAAATTAAACCTATAACTCACCAACCTTTTGGTTGACACTTTAAAGCATGTTTATTCTCAGGTTTGAAAGAAATCTTCCGCTGTGCATTAGCTCATTTTAAGGATATTACTTGGAGTCATTCATGACATATTTCAAAAGACGTTGCATTCGAGTCGTTGAAGTTCATTAGAGATTATTATTAAGTAAATGACGGATTAGGTCATTTATAGTTTGGATATTATGAAATGGTATTCATACTTGTTAACTTTTGATGTAAAGGAAAGTTTGTCTTTTAAAACGAATGCAATGTTTGTAAAATGTATCATTTAGAGGTCAAGTACCTCGCGATGTAATCATATGTTATTGAATTCGTCCCAATGGATTGGGTCGGGTCGTCACATGTGGTATCAGAGCGGTGGTCTTAGCGAACCAGGTCTGCATTAGTGTGTCTAACTGATAAGTCGTTAGGATACATTAGTGAGTCTGGACTTCGACCGTGTTTGCATGTCAAAAGTTTTGCTTATCATTTTTAGTTGGAAATCATTTACTACTCTTCTTAAGAAACTACCTGCTTATTATTCTTTAGTCTAAACGCGTTTTCTTGCATTTATTGCATAATAGTGTATAGACGAAACTTTATCCTGACATATCTGTTATTGTGAACTTTGAATGACATTTTTCAAAGATTCCTCCGTAATTTATGGGATTTTGGTAATATATATACATATGTAAATTATGTATTGAAGAATACCAAATCTAACTCCTATAATTTATTTCATATCAAAAAAACTCATTCTCTTGATCATACGAGATGGATCCCTCAACCAGTTCGAATTCCTCAGATTACGACAGCTATTCCGATATGGAGATTCATTCGAGCTCTGAAAACAGTGTGACCGGAATGGATCAACCAATCAGCCATCATCTATTCTGGATGAAATGGGGATGGGTTCGCAGCCTCCTCAATCATTGGCGACAAGAAGAAGGTGATCCCTTCCACCCACCAAATTGCCCTCTTGGCGATGAACCTGAAGCACTTACCGGCGAACCTGTTCGAGAAACCATTTTCTCTCTCATCTCCAGAGTATCTCGTCACGATTATATACTACACCAAATTCTAGATTATATTTATCCGCTCGTCCGAACTACTGATCATCCCAGCGTAATAGAAGAAGTCAACGAGCTTCGCGCTCGGGTAGTGGCTTTGGAGAATACAGTGCGAAGTTTACAAACACCATCAACAGCACCAGCAGCGTAACCAGTACCGCCAGTAACATCTACATCGCAAGCCTCAATATCATAAGCACCAGCAGCATCACCGGCATCAACAGCAACCACCATTACTAACATCAACAGGATCATTACCACCGCCAACAATCACATCCGCATTACACACTTCAATATCCCAATCTGTACATCGGATATCAATGTCACACACACCAAAGATACCAAGGAGTACCAACAACAACAAACGATGAAGTATTGATTCATAATTTCATCGGAGAAACATTCTGTGGTGATTATGTAATCTCTAAAGATTTAGAGATTATCTACCTCCACCTTAACCATAAACCAGATGAGTGGACAGAGATGATGGAGAAAAGGATCAAAACCCTGACAAGAATGGTGCGCGGTCTACAAGCTAGACTTGTTTTACCAAATAGCATCAGCAGTACTCATAGCCTCACCAACATAGTCTGTGCTGTCCACACTATTAGAATCGTCAGCACCTCTAACATCACAAGTTTCGCCAGGTCAAGAATCACCGTGGAAACCATTACGAATTAATAACAAGTATATTGTATTGATGAGTTAGGAAGTATCAACTCAGTCCTCCGAAGAATTTTATATGTGTATCCTATATATAAATATATAAAATTTTTATCTAAAATAAATCTTTCTGTACTAAGCTATTATGTATGGGACTTAACTATCCGGTTAATTCATATTACTAATATGCTATGATGTACATTCTTCGTTAACAATTTAATCATTGTTAACCATAATCTCTGCTTCAACTCAATGAATTTTATTTCATAATAAATCAAGTGTATCATTCAATAACATGTTTGATTTTACACTTTTATCTTCGATGCACTCGAAACTTTCTAGAAAACATCAATCGTACATTGCGGAATTCGCAAGAATTCTTCAAGCGTCAACATCCTTCACTAAAGGATATCAATAAAAATAAATATTAAATTATTGATGCATTAGTGAAATACTCCGTAAAGATTATGTAATCTCTAATGTTTTAGAGATTATTCATTTCTAATTCAAGCCGAAAATCAAATGACCTTGGTATGATGTCAACTCATTGAATCTGTATTACATCTGAAGAAAATATTCCCACATATATTTTCATAAAGGATGTAATGAAAATTCTTGTTCAAAATATTATTTGTGAATTTTTTTAACGGGTAGGTAATACCCGAGAGATATATAAAATTACAATTAATATGTTACGTTCTTCAATTCTGATTCGACAATCATCAACTATACCAATATACATTCTTCTATAGAAATCAAAACAATCATACTCATTCGAACCTAATTACATATTCTGATTCTGGGAATTTCAGAATTCAGCTCGAGAGACAACCAAAATCATCACTCTTAGATCCTTCCATTTTTTTTAAAGCTATACTTTGACTTCAAAACTGTGATAGAACATCACTTTTAATCGTAACACTCAGATGAATATGAAAATCATTCGGGAGTCAGGACGATTTCATCATTTGGATATTGACTATGACAATCTGCATTTAAAACTCTTCGAAATTCCGGAAGACACTTCAACATTGAACAATCGAGATGATGATCCAACCGCACATTATCCGAAGTCTTGTACCTGAAAAGCTCTCGAAACCAAAGTTGTAGTTTAACACGTACCCACGTCAAATTCTTTATCATTTATTAGTAAAAACAACATTTCGATTCCTTTTCAAAGTAGCCAATTTTGTCACAGCTTCAGCAAGTCAACTTCGACTTTTCAGTCGGACTAGTCTTATTTTAAACCCGATAGATACGTTGCTATTCGTCATTGTTACTGGGGAACCTTTCATATTCCACCATATTATCACCAGCGTTTAATCATCTAAAACACGATTCCTCTGAACCCACTTCGAATTGATAATCAGTGATTCAGATATTATAGCATGAAATGCAGAGGAAACATAAACATGATAGACGATCTAAACGGTCAAAAGTCTGATGATAAAAGATAGTGAGTTGGTAAAGCTCAGAAAAAGAAAAGATTTGGTACTGAAAAACGAATTGAGCAAAGTATGAAGGAAGCAGTGGACAAATCACAGAGACTAAATCTGCCTTCAAGGGATCCAAATGATTTAGTGCCTGCTGAACTCGTTAGTAAATACCTTACTTCTTATTCTAAACCTTCACAGAAAGATATATTCTTCATCATCATCTCACCTTAAATATTATAAGATATCTCCGTATCTTTCATTATACATATTCTCCATATTTCTGGAGATATTATCATAACGATTTTTATCTGAGATCATTTATCTCTCCGTAATACCTGCAACATAAAAGAAACTGTGTTAGTTTCTAAATTCTGAAAAATTTATATATGAATGTTTTGAAGTAGTGTTGGGAACTGATGCATGGGTTAGTATAATATAATGACACTTGATCAACGTCATTATATTGCAGTAATCCATGTTGAGTTCCTAATGGGACGTGATGATTCACAGAACATACCGTCATCATGTATCATTTACACGACTCTGACATTCTATCTAATCTCTAAACATACCAAGAAAATATTTCTTGATGATTCGGTTTTTTCCAGGGTATTCGGGTAATTTATCAAAACAATATTTTACCATTACCAGTTCCTTCTTAGAACGATTACTATGTTCATTCCGAAATCCATGGATACGAATTCTGGACCATTACAAGAGCTATTTAATCACAAGAAGAAGAAACGAAGGGACAAACCTCCGAAATAGAAATTTGGGGTATAAAACGCAGCAAATAGAAAGGGATATTAACTATGGATGACAATGATTATAGAAGACAGAAACAAGAACATCAAAGTATAAGGGAACAGATAAAACCCAACAACAACCCGGAAATTACAAACCGTGTATATCGATGCATATAGCAACGTAAAGACACGGGAGAACTAAAAACACTATAAACCCTAGGGTATAGTAGAAGTAAATAGATTCTCCCGGTGGCAGATTAAAAAGAAGAATGACAGATATGAAAGTTAAGAGGATATCAAGGATCAAAATGGGATGGAGCATATTAACAAATACTTTAATGTATGAATTGAGGAAGAAAGAATGAAAGGTGTGAGTTGTAAGGAAACGAAGGGGGTGGATTTATAGACAAAGCAAATCGAAGCAGATTATCGCCTTTAACCAAAGAAGATCTGAATCTCCTTAATTACCGAAGAACCAAATCTTATTACAAAGATTTTCTTTAAATCCCTTAAATTCCGAAAATTAATCATGACTACATCGTCAGTCAAAACGTTTCCATATTTACTCATTCCACTCTTTTGCGATAGCTTCACTTATACTCTTCGTATAATCAAAAATTGTTTTACCTATATTACCTAATAACGATAAAACTCTATTATCGACTCATATACGTCATGAAAACATTCTTATAGTTAGCCATGACGACCTTGATCAAATTTTGGGACGAAATTTCTTTTAACGGGTAGGTACTGTGATGACCCGAAAATTTCCGAACAAATTTAAACTTTGATCTTTATATATATCCTACACGATAAGCAAAAATCTGTAATGTTGAGTCTCGAAGGTTTTGAAACTATATTTTGCATGATTAAATGTTTCCAACATGTTATGCAATCAAACTTTTTAAGACTTGGTTAATTGAAACGGAAATTTTGTAAATATTTGATCACCCAGTTTGACCGATGATTCACGAACGCTATAAGTGGTATATGACATAATGTTACATATATGAATAAATATATATGTTTAACATGATAAAATGATAATTAAATATATCATTAAGTGTGTCAACAATGAACTACATAAGTAAAAACAAGACTACTAACTTAAGAATTCCGAAACGAGACATATACGTAATGATTATCGTTGTAACGATATTTTAATGTATATATATCATATTAAGATATATTCATATATCATGTTAACATGATAATATAATAATTTAACAACTCATTTGATATAACAAGCAATGGATTAACAAGAGTAAATGAGATCGTTAACTTAAGGACTTCAAAACAAATCAAAACATGTAACGACTAACGATGACTCAACGACTCATTTAAAATGTATATACCAATAGGAACTAGCATGGGATTCCTCTCTTGATTATTTCATGCATGACAAAATCAAATTTAACTTCTACCATGAGCTAGTCAAACAAGAACTCCTTTTAACCCCACTCACCACTCACCACCTACTCCATTTCACTTCCAATTTTCTTTCTAATTCTCTCTCAACACCCCCACACACTTATGAACGTATTTTTCCAATAATTAATCATCATCTTCATCAAAAATTACTTCAAGAATCAAGCTTTAATCATCATAGGAAGAACACTTCAAGAACACTTCAAAAACACTTCCAAATTTACTAGTTCACTTCCAATCTTGCTAATCCATTTCATGTGATCATCCAACCTCAAGAAATCCTTGTTTCTTACAGTAGGTTATCTTTCTAATTCAAGGTAATATTCATATTCAAGCTTTGATTCGATTTCCATAACTTTAAATATCTTAATTCGAGTAGAAATCTTACTTGAACTTGTTTTTCGTGTCATGATTCTACTTCAAGAACTTTCAAGCCATCCAAGGATCCTTTGAAGCTAGATCATTTCTTGTCACTTACAGTAGGTTTACCTACTATATTTGAGGTAGTAATGATGTTCATAACATCATTCAGTTTATTTATATAAAGCTACCTTATTCGAAGATTATAACTTGTAATTACTAGAACATAGTTTAGTTAATTCTAAACTTGTTCGCAAATAAATTTAACCCTTCTAACTTGACTTTTAAAATACTTCAACACATGTATTATGACAGTATGTCAAGCTAACATAAGGATATAAAACTTGTAAACACGAAGAACACCTTAAAACTGAACATACGCCGTCATAGATCATCGGGGGCTGTTTTGGGTTTGATTTTAAAAATCTATATTGAACTTTGAATTAAAAGATTTCCTTTGGTGAAAAATCTTATTTTATATGGATATGAAATATATCCAAAATCCATGGTTAAACTCAAATTGGAAGTATGTTTTTCAAAAGAGTCATCAAGATGTCGTTCTTACGACGGATATGACTATCTTCTTGTATTTGACACCTAAGCTGTATTTTCGACTATAAACATATTCTTTTTCTGTTTAGATTAATAAATAATGGTTTGATACAAAACTATGGCAAGTTGAATCACTCAAAACGGATTTGTAACGAAGAAATTATGGGTAAAACAAAATTGGATATTTTTGCTTGTTTTTAGCCACTGTTTTGATTAATAAAAATGGAAGCTAACCTTATCCTAGCTAACTTACCTTGTATCCTACATGTATTTATACATGTCTTGTTCCCAAACTTATGGATGTACAATTTATAATAGTCGTGATTAAGTTCTTCGACAATATATTATAGTCTTAATAAAGATCGTAAGGCACCATATATATATATGACTTGATCACCGTGGATCCGTATACAGCGTTTTGACATATCATATCGACCCATCTATATATATATTTCGGAACAACCATAGGCACTCTATATGTGAAGGTGGGAGTTGGCTATACAGGGTTGAGGTTGATTCCAAAATATATATATACTTTGAGTTGTGATCGAGCCTGAGACATGTATACAATGGGTCGCGGATTGCTTCAGACAATATACATATTATGTGTCTTACTATATTAAGACAATATATTATAGTGTTAGTGAATTCTAACACAATATACGCATTTATATTTATATATACATTTATACTGTTGGACTATCGGACTATTGGACTTCTAACATCGGACCGCTAACTGGACAACTAAAAATCATCAACACGTAATAAAGAAAATATTGTGAATATGTTCCGATCATATTTTGATATATGTATATATATTGTTATAGGTTCGTGAATCAACCAGTGGCCAAGTCTATTCCCGACGAATTGTTAATCGGTGAAAGTGAGTTATAGTCCCACTTTTAAAAATCTAAATATTTTTGGGATGAGAATACATGCAGTTTTATAAATGCTTTACAAAATAGACACAAGTATGTGAAACTACTTTCTATGGTTGAATTATCGAATTTGGATATCACCCCTTTTAGCTTGGTAGCCTAAGAATTAGGGAACGTACACCCTAATTCACGCGAATCCTAAAGATAGATCTATCGGGCCCAACGAGCCCCATCCAAAGTACCGGATGTTTTAGTACTTCGATTTTAATCAGGTCCGAGGTAGTTCCGGAATGATTGGGGATATTCTATATGCATTTTGTTAATGTCAGTTACCAGGTGTTCACCATATGAATGATTTTTATCTCTAAGTACGATGCGAAATGCCTGCTTGAGATGGTTATTATGAAAAATGAAATCTTGTGGTCTATTATTATTATGATTTGATTTATGTAGAAATTAAACCTATAACTCACCAACCTTTTGGTTGACACTTTAAAGCATGTTTATTCTCAGGTTTGAAAGAACTCTTCCGCTGTGCATTAGCTCATTTTAAGGATATTACTTGGAGTCATTCATGACATATTTCAAAAGACGTTGCATTCGAGTCGTTGAAGTTCATTAGAGATTATTATTAAGTAAATGACGGATTAGGTCATTTATAGTTTGGATATTATGAAATGGTATTCATACTTGTTAACTTTTGATGTAAAGGAAAGTTTGTCTTTTAAAACGAATGCAATGTTTGTAAAATGTATCATTTAGAGGTCAAGTACCTCGCGATGTAATCATATGTTATTGAATTCGTCCCAATGGATTGGGTCGGGTCGTCACACTGGATGCCGGGACAGCACGAATAGGAATAGCGGGAATAGGGGTGGTAGTGTCTAGTGGAATTGGTGCCACAACATCCTCACTAAACTCGGGGTTTGAACTTTCTAATTCATTAGCTTTTCGTTTCTTTCCTTGATCGAACTTTTCTTTCGTAATTTCTAGTATTTCTTCCTCGGGTTCACTTTCTTCCTCGGGTTCACTTTCTGATTTCTCTATAGTTGGTTCATCCGGAATTTGTGAGTCTTCCCCAAAGATACTACTTTCGTCATCGGATAAGTTAATGACTGGAACACCATATGAAGGTTCTGATTCGGAGTCGCTGAATGTGATAATAAGTTTCGAGCCCGACATCTATCACACATCAACTAACCCATTAGTACTTACATAATATTTACATATAATTTTTAACCAACAATGATAAGCAATGGTTTTTAAATCAGACCCGGTCAAAGTCCAGACTTACTAATGTATCCTAACGACTTCTCGGTTAGACACACTAATGCAAACCTGGTTCGCTAAGACCACCGCTCTGATACCACATGTCATAACCCGTCCTTAACCATAAGAACGAGTTAGATAACGTATGATTTCATTGCGAGGTATTGAACTCTATATGAGACATTTTTAAAAGAAACTGCATATATTTCACATTACAAACCACAACTCTTATTTTTGTTACAAGCTTCGGACAATATAAAGATGATTATCGTTTAGCGATAATCTTCGACTTACAAACTTTACAAATGATGACAACAACACGGTTTCTAGCATATTTTACAATACAACATCTCGGATATGCAGTTTTATTTTTGACACAAATATGCGTACGTAAGATCCTGCTTAGATCCAACATGATGCAGCGGAAGCTTTTAGAAATCACCTGAGAATAGACATGTTTTAAAAGGTCAACATAAAGTTGGTGAGATATAGGTTTAATGCCGGCAGCAATATATATATATACACCACAAGATTTCGTATATACACAGTTTAATAAAAATATTCTAAGTGGTTGAGCACTTGGTAACCATACTTAACATTTAATCACGTCGCATATTCCCTTTAATATGAAATCTTACTACACCGTACCAAGTGTAGTCACAAAACGAAGTACTGTGCAACCGTTGAATACTGGTCATCCAGTCCGGTTGGGGTTGTCAGGCCCGATAGATCTATCAACAGGATTCGCGTTTACAATACCGCTGTAAATATTAGTTACCAAGCTACAGGGAAGTATGCCAGTGGTACAACTCAACGTAGAATATATTTTTCAGTTACTTGTGTCCATATCGTAAAACATAAAATACATGTATTCTCATCCCGAAATATTTAGAGTTTAAAAGTGGGACTATATACTCACTTTCGTCTTGAAGATATATATATTTTGACTTGGTCTTCCGGTTGATATCACGAACCTATCCATATATAATATATCAATATATTTTTCATTTTTAAACAATCGTCACATATATATTTGTTATACTTTTACTACTTTTAATAATTTCCTTAGTCCGTAGTTAGCAGTTCGTTGTTAGTAATTCAATTTTAATGGTTCATATTTAGATGTTTAATATACCCGCAATGAAATAAACAAAACCCCCAACGAAATAAATAAAACCCCATCGTATATGTATTGGTCGAGATTAATCTTGACCCACGGTACCGGTGTTGTCAAATGACGTGTTGCGTACATAAAGTACCGGTGTTGTCAAGTGACGTGTTGCGTACAAACATGGGATCTTATGATTAATCTTCTCGTGTTGTTTACGGGTGATCCTGAACCATATAAAATTGAATTATGAGTACATAAATATAAAATATCATGTTATCTTAGAAATATGTGATTTATATAAGTTTTTCCCAATTAATCCCGAAGTTAAACTAGTCTTGGATAACCAATTTTGTTTCGGTCATAGCTTCTTCGTTACAACTCCGTTTTCGTTGATTCAACTTGCCATCTCCTTGGATCGAGTTCCCCTTTAAGTCTATGAACTTTAAATACCTTGGTTTGTATTCAAAATCATACGGCATAGGTGAAACTTTAGTGAAACATATGAAGTTAAACATTTTCCTTTATGAAAACAACCTTAAATGATTATTTTTCTAAAAATACTTATACTTTGAATTAAATCATGAAATTTTTATGTGTCATCATATTCATATTAAAAATCATTTTTCCAGAACATAAACCTTCAATTCAAAGTTTAAGATGGTTTTTAATTATCCAACCCAAAACAGTCCCCGGTTGCACTCCGACGTCGTAAAAACAGTTTTTAAGGTATTCTTTGAAAAACCAAGTTATACCTTGTTAAATTAGCATATATTTAAGTTATATTACAGGTCTTGAAGTATTTTAAAAGTTAAGTTAGAAGGATCTACTTAGTTTGCAAACAAGTTTGAAAACATTCAAACTATGTTCTTGTTGTTAAACTTTTGTACCACAAAATAAGATAGCTATATATATATATATATATATGAATCGAATAAGGTTATGAACATAGATTCTACCTCAAGTTCCTTGGACAAGGTTGCTGTAAAAGAGGAGTAAGAACCTAGAATCAAAAGGGTGATGGAATTGGATGAAAGATTGGAAGTAAGTTTGTGTTCTTGGAAGGATTTCTTGAAGTGTTTTTGTATGGTTTTCTTATGGTGATTTAGTAAGGTTTTTGAAGCTAGATCTTCTTGGTAACTTACTGAATTGTTGAAGGTGTTTAAGGGTTATGAAAGTGTGTGTATTTAGCTAAGAGATGATGATGAAAATTGAATCAAAATGAAGGTATATAATGGCCATGAATGGCGTTTTTTTAAGGGAGACAAAGACAAGATTTTCTTTTGTTATTTTGCTAGATATTTTTGATAATTGTCAAAAGTTAAATCCTCACATGATCCTTAACTGATTGAATCTAATTATTGATGTATTTTTATGAGTATATACCAATAGTAAATACATCTAGAAGATGGGTATGATACGGGTACATGTACTCTAGGTATACGTATAGAAATTTTGTGAAAAAATGGAATGAGGATTCAAATATAGCTATCTTTTGTGAATACACTTATATGATTTTATGTATTTAAGTCCTTAAAAGTGATTAAATACATTACTTATACGATATATGTATAAACATTATAAGTCTTAAGTATTTATGTCAAATAACGTTACGTATAGTTATCGTTTTGAAAACTTAAGTTAGTAGTTTCAAAATATACTTATAACTTGTTGTTATTAATACAAAATGGGATATTAAAACATTCATTAATCATGTTAAATATGTATATATACATATATATACACAAACGTATAATTATCATATATTGTATAGTTCGTGATATCATCGGTCAAACTAGACGGTCAAACGTTGTGTAAAACTCTTTTTGAAAACATAAGTCTCAACAATTTGGATTGCTTATCATGTTGGTAAGGTTTAATTTATGTAAATATTAATCTTATAAGTATAGAACGATCGAAAAAGTGCGGGTCGTTACAGTGCCCCCTACATTTAATTCAAAAGCAGAAGCTTCACAATTATCAAGCATGGTCAAAATTGCTCACATGCAAAAGTTAAACTCTTAGTCAAAGTTCAAAATTTAGATTAAGCTTAAGACTAGTAGCATGCAATATCGTATAGCAATTAACCATAACATCTCAATTCTAATCACAAACAAGAAGCTTTAATCAAAAAGTTACCCAAATTGGTCAAACATAGTCAACATCTAAAAATCAAGAACCCTAATTTCAAATTAAGTTCATACAAGCATGAAAGTTTGATTCTTGTTGATTTAGTCATGTTATAGAAGTGTATAGTAACCAATTATATCATTTAACTCTCAATTAGATATCCATTTCGAAAACCCCCAAATTGGGATGAACCCTAGAAATTCAAGATTCAAATTTGTGAAATTAAGTATGTAAATCATGTTAGGAATCATGAGAATAACTATAATCTATCACTAATTTATCATAATCATCATCAATTGCTTAGAGATCTAAAAATAAGTAGAAGTAAGAACATAGCAAGAACCATGCAATAAATTGAAGATAAGTGTTAATGAAGCATGAATCTTACTTTACTCATGTTAAATGTTGATAAGAATGCAAGAAATCTTCACAAAAGATGCTAATTTGGTGTAGGAATTCAAATTAGAGCATGTTCAGCCATTTTAGAGAGAGAGCAAATGAAGTGGGTGAAAGACAAAAATGATTTTTCTGGGTCTTGTAGAGTTTTTAAGTACCAGGTACAGGAGCTCCGCTCTTAGTATAGGAGCGCCATTCCTGGGAGCAAAAGCGCCGCTCTTGAAAATTGAAAGCGTCGCTCTTGGCTATTGACCAATTTTGGTCCCAAATCACAGCCTATAGCGGCGCTCTTGTGACGGAAGCGGCGCTGTTAAAGAGCCAAAAGTTTCGCTTTTATTACAAAAGCGTCGCTCTTCATCATGGATGCAGTTTTTCAAACTTCAAGTCCATTTCGACCCGTTCACAAGCTATTTTTGACATTTTTCAGCTTTCCCCTATGCATGAAAATGCAGTTAGATGCAAATGCAACTAACAAAAAGAATATCATACAATCCTATATGAGATGCAATCTAAAAATGAACATATATAATACAAGTGTGATTGTTTTGATCACGGGTCTCTCACTTGACCCGTTTTGACACAAGGATGTTACTTGGGGTAGAGCTTGATGTCATCAAGCTCGAAAGCATTGACTTAATCATTATAAATCTTTAGTCTATGACCATTTACCTTGAAAGTATTTCCATTACCAAACAATTGTACATATTACGTAGGGTATTTTCTCTTTTGAAAATATATGGGCCCGACCACCTAGATTTAAGTTTCCCGGATGAGAACTTGAATCGTGAATTAAACACAAGCACCTTATCGTTTGGGTGAAATTCCTTAGGACCTTTTAATGGGACATCATGCCACTTCTTGGTTTCCTCTTTCTATGACAAAGAATTCTCGTATGCATCTAACCTTAGCTCCTCTAACTCATGAAGTTACATAACCCGATTTTCTTTTGATTGGGTCAAATCTAGGTTTACCTCTTTTAACGCCCAAAATGCTCTATGTTCAACCTCCACCTGGAGGTGACAAGCTTTACCATCCACTAACCTAAACGGTGTCGTCCCTATAGGTGTCTTATAGGCGGTCCGAAATGCCCATAAGGCATCATCGAGCTTAGTGGACCATACCTTCGGGTTGTTTTGAACCGTCTTCTCTAGTATCCTTTTCAAGGCACGATTTGTGTTTTTGACTTGACCACTCGTTTGGGGGTGGTAAGGAGTCGAGAACCTATGCACTACACCATATTTTTCCATGAATTTCTCCATAAGATGGTTTGCAAAATGCGTTCCTCGATCCGAGATCAACGCTTTTGGAACCCCAAACCTAGCAAGCAAGCTTTTTAAGGACTTCACAACGACTCTCGCATCATTTGTTAGCAAGGCTTTAGCCTCGGACCATTTCGATACATAATCAACCGCTACTAAAATGTAAGGCATTTATTCGAGTTTGGAAATGACCCAATGAAATCTAGGCCCCACACATCGAATACCTCGCATATTTGAATTCCGGATTGAGGCATTTCGTCTCTTTTCGAAATGGAACCGAACTTTTGACACGAATCACAACGTTTTACTAAATCATGGGCATACTTGAATATAGTGGGCCAATAAAAACCCGAATCGAACACCTTTTTCGCGGTGTGGTTCGGTCCAAAATGGCCACCCGTGGGCCCACTATGACAACTTTTTAAGATTTATCGGGCTTCTTGCCCATACATACATCTCCGGATCACTTGATCTGCCCCTATGCGGAACAAATCTGGGTCTTCCCAAAAGTAATACCTTAGGTCATTGACATATTTCTTCTTTTGTTGATATCAAAAGACGTTTTCTCAAAACATTTGAGGCCAAATAGTTTGCAAAATCAGAAAACCATGGAACCTCATCGACTAACTCAATCCCCATCAAATGTTCATCCGGGAAAGTGTCCAAAATATTGGACTCATCTATTGGTTGTAGCCCGGGGTTATCTAACCTAGATAAATGATCGGCCACCACATTCTCGGCCCCCTTTTTATCCCTTATTTCTATATTAAACTATTACAAGAGAAGAACCCACCTAATTAACCTATGTTTCAAATCTTGTTTTTGAAAAAGATATCATACGCGGAGTGGTCCGTGTATACGATCGTTTTGGAAAGCACAAGCTAAGATCGAAATTTGTCAAAAGCAAACACTACCGCGAGAAGTTCCTTCTCAGTATTAGTGTAGTTCAATTGTACCCCGGTTAATATTTTACTTGCATAATAAATTGGTCTAAAGTGTTGGTCAACTCTTTGACCAAGGACCGCCCCGAGCGCATAGTCGCTCGCATCACACATCAATTCAAAATCTTTATCCCAATCGGGAGAGATAAGAATCGGTGGGTTAATGAGCTTTTCCTTAAGTAAGTTAAACACCTCGATGCAATCATCATTAAAAAAGAAAGGTTAGTCCTTTTCTAGCAATTTAGTCATGGGATGGGCAATTTTAGATATATCTTTTATAAACCGGCGGTAGAATCCCGCATGCCCAAGAAAACTTCGGATTGCTTTTACATTCGATGACATAGATAAGTCTTTTATTGCGCTAACCTTAGCCTTATCAACCTCGATTCCCGCCCTTGAATTTTTATGTCCCAAGACCACCCCTTCGTTTACCATGAAATGGAATTTCTCCCAATTAAGCACCAAATTTGCTTTTTCGCAACGGGTCACCATTTTATCAAGGTTTTGGAGACAACGGTCAAAAGAGTCTCCAAAAACCGAAAATTCGTACATGAATACCTCCATAGTATCCTCTACCATATCCGACAAAATCGCAAGCATACACCTTTGGAATATCCCCGGGGCATTACACAACCCGAAGGGCATTCGGCGATATGCAAAAGTACCATATGAACTTGTAAAGGTCATTTTTTCTTGGTCCATGAGATCAATGGGGATTTGGAAGTATCCCGAGAAACCGTCAAGAAAACAATAAGATTCTTTTCCACTTAAACGCTCAATTATTTGGTCGATATATGGGAGAGGGAAATGATCCTTTCTCGTGGCATCGTTGAGACGCCGATAATCAATACACACCCGCCATCCCGTGATGGTTTGGGTCGGGACAAGCTCATTTTGGTCATTTAAGATCACCATGGTCCCACCCTTTTTGGGAACCACTTAGACGGGACTCACCCATGGTGAGTCCGAGATGGAGTAAATTAAGCCCGCATCTAGCAATTTAATAACCTCCTTCTTCACAACATCTTTCATATTAGGGTTAAGTCTCCTTTTTCTTTGAACAACCGGTTTAAAGTTATCCTCCATGAGTATTTTGTTAGTGCAATATGAGGGATCGATCCTCGAGATATCCGTAGTCTTCTATGCTATTGCCTTATGGTGAGACTTGAGAAGTGAAACAATATTTGACTTTTAGTCAACTGTGAGTCTAGATGAGATGATCACCGAAAGTTGACTTGATTCTTTAAGATAAGCATACTCAAGATGTTCGGGGAGCTCTTTGAGGTCAAGAGTGGGAGGTTCTTCCCATGAGGATTTGATTTTAAATCTATCCTCATTACGAATAGCCTCAAATGACTCTTCCCGAATTTTTTCATTTTCAAGCTCACTATCATCGACACTAACATTCACCAATTCATTAAAATCGTCTTCTAAGTCCATAATTTCATTTTCAAAAATTTGGTTGAACCCCGAGGTATCAACCCCCAAAAGCTTTTCGAGCTCCTCATCAACATAAAGGTCAATATGGTCAAGGGCATAACACTCATCATCATCGGTGTTGCTCGGTTGCTTCATAGCTTCCTTCATATTTATGGTCACACACTTGTCACTAACTCCAATGTTGAATTGGTTGCGTTGCACACTACTACATTCTGACACTTTTAGTCGTGTGGAAAAAGTCTTTTAGATGTGTTCCGCAACACGTCTATATGCGAGGGCTCTAAATGAGTGTACTCATATAGTGCGGTTCAAGGAACCGCTCTAAAAACCAGTAATTAGACGTGTTGTAAAATCGTTAGATTAGGCTGTTCCGTTTGTGTCTTTTAGACGTGTTCCGTTATCTTCAATTAGACGTGGCCTGTTAGTTTCATTTAGACGTGTTCCGTTAGTTGCAATTTAACGTGTTCCGTTACTTACTATTAGACGTGTTATGTATTTTCTGTTAGTCATTATTAGACGTGTTCATCTAGATGTAATAAGACGTGTTCTTCTAGTTGCAATTAGGCGTGTTATTGTAGTTGCAATTAGACTTGTTGATGTATTTGCAATTAGACGTGTTCCAGGATATTTTTTTAAACCTGCCAAAATTTTTAAAATATTTAAAAATTTAAATTTTTAAAAATTTAAAAATTAAATATTTCAAATTGCCACCAAATATAACAGACTTCTGCAAGTAGACGTGTTGTATTATAACAGAAATTTAAAAATCAATTAGACGTGTTGAATTGGTTGTGCTAGTAGACGTGTTGAATTGTAGAATTGCAGAACTGGTAAATACTGGTAAATGTAACAGATCAACAAGAATAAAACAGTAATTAATTTTATTAATAAAGAAAGCCCAAATATACATATAAATTATCTTCATAACATTCACAAATGAAAAAAAGTCATAAATCTAAATCATCTAGGTATTACAAATGAAAAAAGCTGCCTACTACTCCATTTCAAAGCAAAGCATTCTGCAGCTCAAAAAATCCACCTGCTCTTCAAAAAATCCCTTGATTTGCTTTACCTGTTTTGAAAGAAAAGTATTTTGAACATGCATGAATATATGGACTTTAACAATAATAACAAATCTCCAAGACCGTTGACACACAATATCATATCACATAAAGGTTACACATACCAGACATCAAAAAGGAGACCACAAATGCCATTTTTCAATAATATTGTCGAGATATATTGTAGATAAACAACGTTCATCCCATGATAGCTGTAAACTTTACATATGTATATAAATATGCATATATACATATATAATATAAGCTTTTTGTAACATATACCTAAAGATAAAATTTAATCATTCATAACTTAAAATACTTACTTCGTCAATATTAATAACTTCCTTTTTATACGACTATGTACGATCGAGTGCATCCAAGTGAGCACATAATATCCACACTCCCAACTGCCGGGTTATTGATTGCACTGCATTATAGCCACACGTTTATACACATGTATTAATTTAACATGTAACATGTAATGAACATGAAAACATGGATGAACAACTTGGAGGACTGTTTGTAGACAGCTAGGATGACTAACCTTAACTACATTCCATTGCAAAGGACCCCAAGCCCTATTCAAAATTAGACAAATAAAAGATCAAATGATATTGTGTAATGCGACATAATGTAAATGTAATCAAGATTTAAATTAACAACTATTATTAATTTAGAAATAATTCTTACTGCGTTATGCAGTCTGTGATCAGATAATCGTCTTTCGTCTTCTTATGAGTCCTATTTACTGAATCAAGTATGATTCCTTTGTACTCAGTGTGAGATATAAAAATCAACACCCAATGGCCACTGGCGAATTAAAATACACTCGTTAGACGATAAAATTTTTGTAAGCAATAATATATAAGGAATGATTACATACTTCTGATTATATGGTGCGAAGAAAGACTGTTGAGTAGAGTTGAAGGCGGTCCTCAAGTACTTGATTACAAAATTTTTGTCTGAGGTGATAAATGATCCACATATATAATAAGGGTTCATTAACCCAGATGGTTCGGTAAAAGCTACTTTCATAAGCTTGTGTAGACCACCAATATGCGAAAAAATTAAAAAAAATAACATGTCAGCTCAAATGTAACATCCCATTTATTTAAGGTATTATTTTATGTAATTTTTATTATTAATAAATTGAATGGTATGATGTATTTTAATTAAATGGATAAAAGTTAATGATGGTTAGTTAAGTTAGAAGGGACTTAGGATGAAAAGTTAGAAATAAGGACCTCCCTCACTATAGTTTTGGTGGGGAGGGTAGAAAGTGCAATTGTGCAAAGTTAGTTTATATAAAAGAAAAAGAAAATGCAGGAAATTGATTAGTTGCAAAAAGAAAAATATAGAGAGTGTGGAGTGTATGTGTGTGTGTCGACACTTGCAAGGGAGGAAGAAGAGTTCATCAATTGTTGAAATTGTGTCCATGCAAGCTTAAAATAGTGAAATCTAAGGCACCCTAATCACTCTAGCAAGCTTTAATCTTCCAATTTCATCTTCTTTGTGCACAATTAGGGTTCTTGAATCCTAAAAGACAAGGTATGAATATTCTTGATTATGTATCACTAATATTGAGTGCTTGTGATAAATCTCTAGCTTAGAAGTTGTTGTTTGTTGAATTGTGCACATTTGAATGATTTAGAATGAATTTGCTAGTGATTTTGGAAGTAGATTCATATATGAACTTGCATTATGAATTTATGGCATGATTATGGTGAATTTGACGATGTTCTAGCTTAAATTCTAGTTATGCACACCAAGTGTTTGATAAAATGTCTCAATGAGAATGTTTATGTGTTTTAGTTGAAATTGTGAAGAAGAAAATTTATGCATGAGATATTATATTGTTGTAAGTAAGGAAATTAGAACAATTGATGATTTAAGGTTACTAGTAATGGAAATGAAATTATGCACATTTTGATGTCTAATGGGAGATTTGAAGGAATTGCATGTTATGTTCATAAGCGATGAACTAGAGATTTATTTGATTAAGGAAATGAGATTGGCTTGATAATGATGTTATATGGGAAAAAGGTAAGTTATAATGCTATGTGTGTAAGTGTTTATGTGTATTTTGATGTAATTAGGGGGTTAAGTGAATGTGTAAGTGTATGAATGTGTTGAAAGCTTGTGAACGTTGTGATTTTGATTGAGTTATCTTATTAATGGGATTAGCTCATGTATAGGTGCTAATCAAGGTAAAGAAGCCGCAAGTGATCAAGAAAATCCGTTTAAGCAAGGTGAGTTTATAGGGGGTAATATGGGCGGGTCAAGAGTGGCTTAGTGTTCTCGGATTGCATCCGTGCAAGAGAGTAACGACTAAGTACACTAGTTGAGTAGCTTAGATAGAATTATTAGGTTCACCTAATAATTATATCTATGGTTGATATGTAACTTAGGCAAGATTATTACATTGCTAGTAATCTTGTCTATGGTATGATTTAGCTTAGACACTTTAAGTGTCTATGTATGTTATGGTAATGAAATGAGATTATGATATCTTAGGCATATGAGTATGCCTATGGTTAGCTTAGGCATGATTACTAGGGTTGGCCTAGTAAGTCATGTCTATGGTAAGTAAGAATCGGATCCGAAAGTAAGTAAGCAACCAATAGGTTGTAAGACAAGTAATGTGATTGTTATGTTCAATGTTTTATGTTTTATTATTCGCCTATAAGTCACTAAGTGTAAAAGCTTACCCGCGTGTTGTTTTATGTTTTAGGAGCTAAAGGCCATCGAGAAGGTAAAGAACCCGTTTGAGGTGTTAGCGGAGCATTGGCACTAGAGTAAGTGGTATTGCAAGTCTCCTTTGAAATCTAGCTCTATTGGTACCGCTTATCAAACGCCGAGTATTTTTTATTTGTCTTTTATGTTGACGTTTAGATTTTGGGACCAAATGATGCAATTGAAATGTGAAAACAAGTTTTCGAAGTTTAAACGATTTTTGTGATGTATTATGGTGTGAGAAAACTGATTTACTAAG
The DNA here is from genome assembly GCF_046630445.1 of Rutidosis leptorrhynchoides. NCBI lineage: Eukaryota > Viridiplantae > Streptophyta > Magnoliopsida > Asterales > Asteraceae > Rutidosis > Rutidosis leptorrhynchoides. Next base: position 235,575,736 of record NC_092343.1, read on the forward strand.
TTTGGTTATGTACTTTGATGATACAATGAGTTTTGGATGTTAAGTTGTTAAGTTTTGTGGTTTGAATATTTTGTTGCAGAAACATGTCCAGACCACGGCCAAGGTCGCGCCGCGGCAAAAGGGGTCTCGCCGCGGCAATGGTCTGGTTTTGGAGACAGAACTAAGGTTAAGAAGTGTTAAAATATCAGTTATGTGTCGCGCCGCGACAAAGGGTTCCGCGCTGCGGCATTTGCCTTTGTCTAGCAGACACTTAAACTTTAAAAAAAAAATCTTATCGTTCAAAGGCGTTAAATCAAAACCTGAAAACTATAGTCAAATGTGCATATGAATTGTTAAATGCACTTACAGCATGAAGGATGTAACGACCCGGATTTTTCCGCTAATATATATAATATTAATATTTACATAATTAAATGTTTCCAACATGATAAGCAATCAAACTTGTTAAGACTTGGTTCATTGAAACAGAAATTATGTAAACATTTGACCACCCAGTTTGACCGATGATTCACGAACGCTATAATTTGTATATGACATGATGATATATATATATATATATATATATATATATATATATATATATATATATATATATATATATATATATGTTTAACATGATAAAATGATAAGTAAATATATCATTAAGTGTGTTAACAATGAACTACATATGTAAAAACAAGACTATATATATATATATATATATATATATATATATATATATATATATATATATATATATATATATATATATATATATATATATGTTTAACATGATAAAATGATAAGTAAATATATCATTAAGTGTGTTAACAATGAACTACATATGTAAAAACAAGACTACTAATTCAAGGATTTTGAAACGAGATTTTAATGTATATATATCATATTAAGAAATATTTATATATCATATTAACATGATAATATACTAATTTAACATCTCATTAGATATAATAAACAATGGATTAACAACATTAAATGAGATCGTTAACTTAAAGGTTTCAAAACAACACTTACATTTAACGATTAACGATGGCTAAACAAATTCATTAAAATGTATATACATATAATGTATTTAAATGTATTTGAAAGACTTCAAGACATATATCAAAGTACTTCCAGTTAACAAAAATACTTACAATTACATTCTCATTCATTTTTCATCAACAGTTCTACACGTATGTACCCGTACATGTACTCGTAGAATACGTAGCTTCTAGATGTATTTACTATTCATCTATACTAATAAAAATCTGCTCCTTAGCAGCCTTAAATGATTAAAGATCACGTGGAAACCACCATTTGTCAAGTAGCATGAATTATTTAGCAAGAAAACAAAGTTAGGTATCTTTTCTTTCTTTATAAACCAAAAACGTTTTTATGCATGCACACTATTTTTCCATTCCATTTTCTCATACTTACACTCCCAATTCTCTCTCAAAATACTCCTAACTTCATACTTGATCATCTCCAAGCATTTTTCCCATCATTTAGCTTCAATTACAAGCTTTATTCATCATAAAAACAACCTAGAATCAAGATGTTGCAAGATTACTTCCAATCTTTTTAATTCAATCCAACAACTCATCCAAGATCAAGAACATCATTTCTATCTCAGCAACTTTGTTCAATTGATTTGAGGTAGTCACCTTATTCATAATCTTATTTGTTTCATATTCATAAAGCTATCTTATTTTGAGTTTATAACTAATAACAACAAGAACATAGTTTAGATTATTTCTAAACTTGTTTGCAAACAAACTTAATCCTTCTAACTTGACTTTTAAAATACTTCAACACATGTATTATGACATTATGTCAAGCTAATATAAGGATATAAAACTTGTAAACACGCTGAACACCTTAAAACTGAACATACGCCGTCATAGATCATCGGGGGCTGTTTTGGGATTAATTTTAAAAACCTATCTTAATCTTTGAATTAAAAGATTTTCTTTGGTGAAAAATCTTATCTTATATGGATATGAAATATATCCAAAATCCATGGTTAAACTCCAATTGGAAGTATGTTTTTCAAAAGAGTCATCAAGATGTCGTTCTTACGACGGATATGACTATCTTCTTGTATTTGACACCTAAGCTGTATTTTCGACTATAAACATATACTTTTTCTTTTTAGATTAATAAATAACGGTTCGATACAAAACCATGGCAAGTCGAATCACTCAAAACGGATTTGTAACGAAGAAATTATGGGTAAAACAAAATTGGATATTTTTGCTTATTTTTAGCTACGAATTTGATTAATAAAAATGGATGTTAACCATATCTGTGATGACCCGGAAATTTCCGATCAAATTTAAACTTTAATCTTTATATGTATCCGACACGATAAGCAAAATCTATAATATTGAGTCTCGAAAGTTTTGAAATCTATATTCATGTAATCAATTACCCTTTGACCATGCCTGACGATTCACGAACAATTATGTGTAAATAGATATGTATGAACATATACATATGTGTGATTATTAAATTAAGAACTGTAGTGACCCAAACTTTTCCGAACTCTTCTATGAATATATATTTACATGAAAACTATATTTGCATGATTAAATGTTTCCAACATGTTAAGCAATCAAACTTTTTAAGACTTGGTTAATTGAAATGGAAATTATGTAAATGTCTGATCACCCAGTTTGACCGATGATTCACGAACGCTATATGTGGTATATGACATGATGATACATATATGATTAAATATATATGTTTAACATGATAAAATGATAAGTAAATATATCATTAAGTGTGTCAACAATGAACTACATAAGTAAAAACAAGACTACTAACTTAAGAATTCCGAAACGAGACATATACATAATGATTATCGTTGTAACGATATTTTAATGTATATATATCATATTAAGATATATTCATATATCATGTTAACATGATAGTATAATAATTTAACATCTCATTTGATATAATAAACAATGAATTAACAAGATTAAATGAGATCGTTAACTTAAGGACTTCAAAACAAATCAAAACATGTAACGACTAACGATGACTTAACGACTCATTTAAAATGTATATACTTATAATGTTTTTAAATGTATTTGAACACTTTTGAAAGACTTCAAGACATATACCAAAGTACTTCCAGTTAACAAAAATGCTTACAGTTACATTCTCGTTCAGTTTCGTCAACAATTCTACTCGTATGCACCCGTATACGTACTCGTAGAATATACAGCTTCTAGATGTATGTACTATTGGTATATACACTCCAATTATCAGCTCTTAGCAGCCCTTGTGAGTCACCTAACACATGTGGGAACCATCATTTGGAAACTAGCATGAAATATCTCTTAAAACTACAAAAATTTGGTAAATCATTCATGACTTTTTACAAATAAACAAAATTACATATCCTTTATATCTAATCCATATACCAACGACCAAAAACACCTATAAACACTTTCATTCTTCAGTTTTCTTCATCTAATGAATCTCTCTCAAGTTCTATCTTCAAGTTCTAAGTGTTCTTCATAAATTTCAAAAGTTCTAGTTCATAAAAATCAAGAATACTTTCAAGATTGCAAGTTTACTTCCAAGTTTTCTAAATCCATTCCAAGTGATCATCCAACCTCAAGAAATCTTTGTTTCTTACAGTAGGTTATCTTTCTAATTCAAGGTAATAATCATATTAAAACTTTGGTTCAATTTCTATAACTATAACAATCTTATTTTGAGTGAAAATCTTACTTGAACTTGTTTTCGTGTCATGATTCTGCTTCAAGAATTTTCAAGCCATCCAAGGATCCTTTGAAGCTAGATCCATTTTTCTCATTTCCAGTAGGTTTATCCAAGGATCTTAAGGTAGTAATGATGTTCTTAACATCATTCGATTCTTACATAAAAAGCTGTCATATTCGACGTTATAAACTTGTAATCACTAGAACATAGTTTAGTAAATTCTAAACTTGTTCGCAAACAAAAGTTAATCCTTCTAACTAGACTTTTAAAATCAACTAAACACATGTTCTATATCTATATGATATACTAACTTAATGATTTGAAACTTGGAAACACGATAAACACCATAAAATCGGATATACGCCGTCGTAGCTACAACCGGGGGCTGTTTTGGTTGGGATAATTAAAAGCTATGAAGAACTTTGATTTAAAAGCTAGATTTCTGGAAAAATTATTTTTATTATGAACATGAAACCATATCCAAAAATCATGGTTAAATTCAAAGTGAAAGTATGTTTTTCAAAACAGTCATCAAGATGTCGTTCTTTCGACGGAAATGACTACCTTTTACTACACGACTTGAAAATTGTATTTCCGACAATAAACTCATACTTTTTCTGTTTAGTTTCAAAAAGATAAGTTCAATACGAAACCGTGGCCGCTTGAATCACTCAAAACGGATTAGAAACGAAGAAATGGCGAGTAATACAAGATTGGTAAAAACTACACATTTTAGCTACGTGAAACTTTGTAACAAATCTATTCCAACCATAACTTAATCAACTTGTATTATATATTATGTAATCTTGAGATACCATAGACACGTATACAATGTTTCGACCTATCATGTCGACACATCTATATATATTTCGGAACAACCATAGACACTCTATATGTGAATGTGGGAGTTGGCTATACAGGGTTGAGGTTGATTCCAAAATATATATAGTTTGAGTTGTGATCAATACTGAGATATGTATACACTGGGTCGTGGATTGATTCAAGATATATATTATGTTATTCATGTACGACAAATTATGGAACTTCTAACTTCGGACCGCTAACTGGACAACTAAAAATCATCAACACGTAATAAAGAAAATATTGTGATTATGTTTCAATCATATTTTGATATATGTATATATTGTTATAGGTTCGTGAATCAACCCGTGGCCAAGTAATTTTTCTCGACAAAGTAACATTCGGTGAAAGTGAGTTATAGTCCCACTTTTAAAAATCTAAATATTTTTGGGATGAGAATACATGCAGTTTTATAAATGCTTTACAAAATAGACACAAGTATGTGAAACTACTTTCTATGGTTGAATGATCGAATTTGGATATACCCCTTTTAGCTTGTAGCCTAAGAATTAGGGAACGTACACCCTAATTGAGCGAATCCTAAAGATAGATCTATCGGGCCCAACGAGCCCCATCCAAAGTACCGGATGTTTTAGTACTTCGATTTTAATCAGGTCCGAGGTAGTTCCGGAATGATTGGGGATATTCTATATGCATTTTGTTAATGTCGGTTACCAGGTGTTCACCATATGAATGATTTTTATCTCTAAGTACGATGCGAAATGCCTGCTTGAGATGGTTATTATGAAAAATGAAATCTTGTGGTCTATTATTATTATTATGATTTGATTTATGTAGAAATTAAACCTATAACTCACCAACCTTTTGGTTGACACTTAAAAGCATGTTTATTCTCAGGTTTGAAAGAAATCTTCCGCTGTGCATTAGCTCATTTTAAGGATATTACTTGAAGTCATTCATGACATATTTCAAAAGACGTTGCATTCGAGTCGTTGAAGTTCATTAGAGATTATTATTAAGTAAATGACGGATTAGGTCATTTATATTTTGGATATTATGAAATGGTATGCATACTTGTTAACTTTTGATGTAAAGGAAAGTTCGTCTTTTAAAACGAATGCAATGTTTGTAAAATGTATCATTTAGAGGTCAAATACCTCGCGATGTAATCATATGTTATTGAATTCGTCCCAATGGATTGGGTCGGGTCGTCTCATGTGGTATCAGAGCGGTGGTCTTAGCGAACCAGGTCTGCATTAGTGTGTCTAACTGATAAGTCGTTAGGATACATTAGTGAGTCTGGACTTCGACCGTGTTTGCATGTCAAAAGTTTTGCTTATCATTTTTAGTTAGAAATCATTTACTACTCTTCTTAAGAAACTACCTGCTTATTATTCTTTAGTCTAAACGCGTTTTCTTGCATTTATTGCATAATAGTGTATAGACGAAACTTTATCCTGACATATCTGTTATTGTGAACTTTGAATGACATTTTTCAAAGATTCCTCCGTAATTTATGGGATTTTGGTAATATATATACATATGTAAATTATGTATTGAAGAATACCAAATCTAACTCCTATAATTTATTTCATATCAAAAACTCATTCTCTTGATCATACGAGATGGATCCATCAACCAGTTCGAATTCCTCAGATTACGACAGCTATTCCGATATGGAGATTCATTCGAGCTCTGAAAACAGTGTGACCGGAATGGATCAACCAATCAGCCATCATCTATTCTGGATGAAATGGGGATGGGTTCGCAGCCTTCTCAATCATTGGCGACAAGAAGAAGGTGATCCCTTCCACCCACCAAATTGCCCTCTTGGCGATGAACCTGAAGCACTTACCGGCGAACCTGTTCGAGAAACCATTTTCTCTCTCATCTCCAGAGTATCTCGTCACGATTATATACTACACCAAATTCTAGATTATATTTATCCGCTCGTCCGAACTACTGATCATCCCAGCGTAATAGAAGAAGTCAATGAGCTTCGCGCTCTGGTAGTGGCTTTGGAGAATACGGTGCGAAGTTTACAAACACCATCAGCAGCACCAGCAGCGTAACCAGTACCGCCAGTAACATCAACATCGCAAGCCTCAATATCATAAGCACCAGCAACATCACCGACATCAACAGCAACCACCATTACTAACATCAACAGGATCATTACCACCGCCAACAATCACATCCGCATTACACACTTCAATATCCCAATCTGTACATCGGATATCAATGTCACACACACCAAAGATACCAAGGAGTACCAACAACAACAAACGATGAAGTATTGATTCATAATTTCATCGGAGAAACATTCTGTGGTGATTATGTAATCTCTAAAGTTTTAGAGATTATCTACCTCCACCTTAACCATAAACCAGATGAGTGGACAGAGATGATGGAGAAAAGGATCGAAACCCTGACAAGAATGGTGCGCGGTCTACAAGCTAGACTTGTTTTACCAAATAGCATCAGCAGTACTCATAGCCTCACCAACATAGTCTGTGCTGTCCACACTATTAGAATCGTCAGCACCTCTAACATCACAAGTTTCGCCAGGTCAAGAATCACCGTGGAAACCATTACGAATTAATAACAAGTATATTGTATTGATGAGTTAGGAAGTATCAACTCAGTCCTCCGAAGAATTTTATATGTATATCCTATATATATATATATATATATATATATATATATATATATATATATATATATATATATATATATATATATATATATAAAATTTTTATCTATAATAAATCTTTCTGTACTAAGCTATTATGTATGGGACTTAACTATCCGGTTAATTCATATTACTAATATGCTATGATGTACATTCTTCGTTAACAATTTAATCATTGTTAACCATAATCTCTGCTTCAACTCAATGAATTTTATTTCATAATAAATCAAGTGTATCATTCAATAACATGTTTGATTTTACACTTTTATCTTCGATGCACTCGAAACTTTCTAGAAAACATCAATCGTACATTGCGGAATTCGCAAGAATTCTTCAAGCGTCAACATCCTTCACTAAAGGATATCAATAAAAATAAATATTAAATTACTGATGCATTAGTGAAATACTCCGTAAAGATTATGTAATCTCTAATGTTTTAGAGAAAATTTATTTCTAATTCAAGCCAAAAATCAAATGACCTTGGTATGATGTCAACTCATTGAATCTGTATTACATCTGAAGAAAATATTCCCACATATATTTTCATAAAGGTTGTAATGAAAATTCTTGTTCAAAATATTATTTGTGAATTTTTTTTAACGGGTAGGTAATACCCGAGAGATATATAAAAACACAATTAATATGTTACGTTCTTCAATTCTGATTCGACAATCATCAACTATACCAATATACATTCTTCTATAGAAATCAAAACAATCATACTCATTCGAACCTAATTACATATTCTGATTCTGGGAATTTCAGAATTCAGCTCGAGAGACAACCGAAATCATCACTCTTAGATCCTTACATTTTTTTTCAAAGCTATACTTTGACTTCAAAACTGTGATAGAACATCACTTTTAATCGTAACACTCAGATGAATATGAAAATCATTCGGGAGTCAGGACGATTTCATCATTTGGATATTGACTTTGACAATCTGCATTTAAAACTCTTCGAAATTTCGGAAGACACTTCCACATTGAACAATCGAGATGATGATCCAACCGCACATTATCCGAAGTCTTGTACCTGAAAAGCTCTCGAAACCAAAGTCGTAGTTTAACACGTAACCGCGTCGAATTATTTAGCATTTATTAGCAAAAACAACATTTCGATTCCTTTTCAAAGTAGTCAATTTTGTCACAGTTCCAGCAAGTCAACTTCGACTTTTCAGACGGACTAGTCTTATTATAACCCCAATAGATACGTTGTTATTCGTCATTGTTACTGGGGAACCTTTCATATTCAACCATATTACCACCAGCGTTTAATCATCTAAAACAAGATTCTTCTAAACCCACCTCGGATTGATAACCAGTGATTCAGATATTATAGCATTAAATGCAGAGGAAACATAAAAATGGTAGAAGATCTAAACGGCCAAAAGTTTGATGATAAAAGATAGTGAGTTGGTAAAGCTCAGAAAAAGAAAGGATTTGGTACTGAAAAACGGATTGAGCAAAGTATGAAGGAAGCCGTGGACAAATCACAGAGACTGAATCTGCCTTCAAAGGATTCAAATGATTCAGTGTCTGCTAAAATCGTTAGCAAACACGTTACCTCTTATTCTAAACCTTCACAGACAGATATTCTTCATCATCATCATATCTTAAATGTTATAAGATATCTTCGTATCTTCCATTATACATATTCTCCATATCTTTGGAGATGTTTCACAACTATTCTTATCAAGTATCATTTATCTCTCCGTAATATCTGCAACATAAAAGAAACTATGTTAGTTTCTAAATTCTGAAAAATTTGAATATGAATGTTTTTGAAGTAGTGTTGGGAACTGATGCATGGGTTAGTATAATATAATGACACTTGATCAACGTCATTATATTACAGTAATTTATGCTGAGTTTCTAATGGACGTGATGATTCACAGAACATACCGTCATCATGTACCATTTACACGACTCTTACATTTGATCTAATCTCTAAACATATCAAGAAAATATTTCTTGATGATTCGGTCTTTCCAGGGTATTCTGGTAATTTAACAAATCAATATTTTACCATTATCATTTTCTTCTTAGAACAATTACTATATTCCTTCTGAAATCCATACATACGAATTCCGGACCATTACAAGAGCTATTCAATCACAAGAAGAAGAAACGAAAGGACAAAGCTCTGAAATAGAAATTTAGGGTATAAATCGCAGCAAATAGAAGAGAGCATTAACTGTGGATGACGATGATTATAGAAGACAGAAGCAGAGACATCGAAGCATAATTGAAGATGTAAAACCCAACAACCACCCGTAAATTATAAACCGTATATATCGATGCATATAGCAACATAAAGACACGGGAGGACTAAAAACACTATAAACCCTAGGGTATAGTAGAAGTAAATAGATTCTTCCGGTGGCAGATTAAAAAGAAGAACGACAGATATGAAAGTTAAGAGGATATCAGGGATCAGGATGGGATGGAGCATATTAACGAATACTTTAAAGTAGGAATTGAGGAAGGGAGACTAGAAGGTGTGAGTAGTAAGGAAATGGAGAGGGCAGATTTATAGGAAAAATATCCGACAGAGCAATCGAAGCAGATTATCGCGTTTAGCCAAAGAAGATCTGAATCTCCTTAATTACCGAAGAATCAAATCTTATTATGAAGATTTCTTCTAAATTCCTTAAATTCCGGAAATCAATCTTGAATACGCCGCCGGTTAAGTCAAACCTACATTTATTCATTTTCACTCTTTTGTGATAGCTTCAATTATACTCTCCGCATAATCAAATTGGGTTATCTATATTACTCGATGATGATAAAACTCTATGTATCAGTTACATTCGTCATAATAACATTCTTACTGTTAGCCATGACGACCTCTATCAAATTTCGGGACGAAATTTCTTTTAACGGGTAGGTACTGTGATGACCCGGAAATTTCCGATCAAATTTAAACTTTAATCTTTATATGTATCCGACACGATAAGCAAAATCTATAATATTGAGTCTCGAAAGTTTTGAAATCTATATTCATGTAATCAATTACCCTTTGACCATGCCTGACGATTCACGAACAATTATGTGTAAATAGATATGTATGAACATATACATATGTGTGATTATTAAATTAAGAACTGTAGTGACCCAAACTTTTCCGAACTCTTCTATGAATATATATTTACATGAAAACTATATTTGCATGATTAAATGTTTCCAACATGTTAAGCAATCAAACTTTTTAAGACTTGGTTAATTGAAATGGAAATTATGTAAATGTCTGATCACCCAGTTTGACCGATGATTCACGAACGCTATATGTGGTATATGACATGATGATACATATATGATTAAATATATATGTTTAACATGATAAAATGATAAGTAAATATATCATTAAGTGTGTCAACAATGAATTACATAAGTAAAAACAAGACTACTAACTTAAGAATTCCGAAATGAGACATATACGTAATGATTATCGTTGTAACGATATTTTAATGTATATATATCATATTAAGATATATTCATATATCATGTTAACATGATAGTATAATAATTTAACATCTCATTTGATATAATAAACAATGAATTAACAAGATTAAATGAGATCGTTAACTTAAGGACTTCAAAACAAATCAAAACATGTAACGACTAACGATGACTTAACGACTCATTTAAAATGTATATACTTATAATGTTTTTAAATGTATTTGAACACTTTTGAAAGACTTCAAGACATATACCAAAGTACTTCCAGTTAACAAAAATGCTTACAGTTACATTCTCGTTCAGTTTCGTCAACAATTCTACTCGTATGCACCCGTATACGTACTCGTAGAATATACAGCTTCTAGATGTATGTACTATTGGTATATACACTCCAATTATCAGCTCTTAGCAGCCCTTGTGAGTCACCTAACACATGTAGGAACCATCATTTGGAAACTAGCATGAAATATCTCTTAAAACTATAAAAATTTGGTAAATCATTCATGACTTTTTACAAATAAACAAAATTACATATCCTTTATATCTAATCCATATACCAACGACCAAAAACACCTACAAACACTTTCATTCTTCAGTTTTCTTCATCTAATGAATCTCTCTCAAGTTCTATCTTCAAGTTCTAAGTGTTCTTCATAAATTTCAAAAGTTCTAGTTCATAAAAATCAAGAATACTTCCAAGATTGCAAGTTTACTTCCAAGTTTTCTAAATCCATTCCAAGTGATCATCCAACCTCAAGAAATCTTTGTTTCTTACAGTAGGTTATCTTTCTAATTCAAGGTAATAATCATATTAAAACTTTGGTTCAATTTCTATAACTATAACAATCTTATTTTGAGTGAAAATCTTACTTGAACTTGTTTTCGTGTCATGATTCTGCTTCAAGAATTTTCAAGCCATCCAAGGATCCTTTGAAGCTAGATCCATTTTTCTCATTTCCAGTAGGTTTATCCAAGGATCTTAAGGTAGTAATGATGTTCTTAACATCATTCGATTCTTACATAAAAAGCTGTCATATTCGACGTTATAAACTTGTAATCACTAGAACATATTTTAGTAAATTCTAAACTTGTTCGCAAACAAAAGTTAATCCTTCTAACTAGACTTTTAAAATCAACTAAACACATGTTCTATATCTATATGATATACTAACTTAATGATTTGAAACTTGGAAACACGATAAACACCATAAAATCGGATATACGCCGTCGTAGCTACAACCGGGGGCTGTTTTGGTTGGGATAATTAAAAGCTATGAAGAACTTTGATTTAAAAGCTAGATTTCTGGAAAAATTATTTTTCTTATGAACATGAAACCATATCCAAAAATCATGGTTAAATTCAAAGTGAAAGTATGTTTTTCAAAACAGTCATCAAGATGTCGTTCTTTCGACGGAAATGACTACCTTTTACTACACGACTTGAAAATTGTATTTCCGACTATAAACTCATACATTTTCTGTTTAGTTTCAAAAAGATAAGTTCAATACGAAACCGTGGCCGCTTGAATCACTCAAAACGGATTAGAAACGAAGAAATGGCGAGTAATACAAGATTGGTAAAAACTACACATTTTAGCTACGTGAAACTTTGTAACAAATCTATTCCAACCATAACTTAATCAACTTGTATTATATATTATGTAATCTTGAGATACCATAGACACGTATACAATGTTTCGACCTATCATGTCGACACATCTATATATATTTCGGAACAACCATAGACACTCTATATGTGAATGTGGGAGTTGGCTATACAGGGTTGAGGTTGATTCCAAAATATATATAGTTTGAGTTGTGATCAATACTGAGATATGTATACACTGGGTCGTGGATTGATTCAAGATATATATTATGTTATTCATGTACGACAAATTATGGAACTTCTAACTTCGGACCGCTAACTGGACAACTAAAAATCATCAACACGTAATAAAGAAAATATTGTGATTATGTTTCAATCATATTTTGATATATGTATATATTGTTATAGGTTCGTGAATCAACCCGTGGCCAAGTAATTTTTCTCGACGAAGTAACATTCGGTGAAAGTGAGTTATAGTCCCACTTTTAAAAATCTAAATATTTTTGGGATGAGAATACATGCAGTTTTATAAATGCTTTACAAAATAGACACAAGTATGTGAAACTACTTTCTATGGTTGAATGATCGAATTTGGATATACCCCTTTTAGCTTGGTAGCCTAAGAATTAGGGAACGTACACCCTAATTGACGCGAATCCTAAAGATAGATCTATCGGGCCCAACGAGCCCCATCCAAAGTACCGGATGTTTTAGTACTTCGATTTTAATCAGGTCCGAGGTAGTTCCGGAATGATTGGTGATATTCTATATGCATTTTGTTAATGTCGGTTACCAGGTGTTCACCATATGAATGATTTTTATCTCTAAGTACGATGCGAAATGCCTGCTTGAGATGGTTATTATGAAAAATGAAATCTTGTGGTCTATTATTATTATTATGATTTGATTTATGTAGAAATTAAACCTATAACTCACCAACCTTTTGGTTGACACTTTAAAGCATGTTTATTCTCAGGTTTGAAAGAAATCTTCCGCTGTGCATTAGCTCATTTTAAGGATATTACTTGGAGTCATTCATGACATATTTCAAAAGACGTTACATTCGAGTCGTTGAAGTTCATTAGAGATTATTATTAAGTAAATGACGGATTAGGTCATTTATAGTTTGGATATTATGAAATGGTATGCATACTTGTTAACTTTTGATGTAAAGGAAAGTTCGTCTTTTAAAACGAATGCAATGTTTGTAAAATGTATCATTTAGAGGTCAAATACCTCGCGATGTAATCATATGTTATTGAATTCGTCCCAATGGATTGGGTCGGGTCGTCTCAATATCCTTGTTAACTTTTCCTATATCCTATATATATATATTTGGACTGTTGGACTGTTGGACTTTTCGGACTATTTTGGACTACTAACATTGGACAATTAAAATTATCACAAGTATCATAAGTATGGAATATTAATTATATATATATATATATCTTGACACAAGAATATTATTATTAGGTTCGTGAATTTGTCAAAGGACAAGTCTTATTACTATCTATTCGGAAATCATCACAAGTGAGTTATAGTCACATTTTTTACTATCTAAATTATTTTGGGATGAGAATACATGCAGATTTATAAATGTTTTACAAAATAAGCACAAGTTCATGAAACTACATTCTATGATTGTTTTGTTATACCGAATATCTGTACTTATTATTATTATGCTTGGTAACCTAAGAATTAGTGAAAAACACTAATTGACGCGAATCCTAAAGGTAGATCTACGGGCACCAACCATCCCTATTTTCAAATAGTGGAAATGCTTTAGTACTTCGAAGGGTTCCTGTCATACATTTGAATAGTGGAATGTATGATGCCAGATATCTTAAGCGCTCTATGTTAAGGTCGGTTACCAGGCAACTCATCATATGAATGATTTTTGGCAGTTGTAATGATCATGCGCATTTAATTAAATGAAATCTTGTGGCTTATTAAATGTTATGATTATTATATAAAAACTAAACCTATGACTCACCAACAATTTTGTTGACTTTTTAAGCATGTTTATTCTCAGGTGATTATTAGAAAGCTTCCGCTGTTGCATGTTTACTCAACGTCAAGATTTGGAGTCATCATGCTTTTCTAATTAAATAAACTTGCATTCGGGGGTTGTATTTGTAATATATTGTTGGCAAGTATGTAATGGTGTGTGTAAAATACATGTATTTTGAGGAAATTGTCTTTGATCGACAATCAAAACTTATGCTTTTAGACCTTTATTCAATAATAAAGGTTATGGTTATTTTAAAATGAATGCAAGCTTTGAAAACGTCTCATATAGAGGTCAAAACCTCGCAAAGAAATCAATTAATATGAAACGTTTATAATTAATATGAACGGGGCATTTCAGTTGGTATCCGAGCGTTGGTCTTAGAGAATCAGAAAATTTTTCATTAGTGTGTCTAACTGATTTTTGATGCATTAGTGAGTCTGGACTTCGACCGTAATTGTTTTAAAAATGATTGCTTAATATAATTGTTGGAAACATAAGATTAGTAACATATAAATATTATAAGATATATCATTCTCTTAATGTGCCTGCTATTATGTGATAGATGACTTCATCCAATGCTATAAGCATCTCTAGTGACTCAGATTTCATTTACTTATCAAGTGATTCGGAGACTGAGTCAAAGCATACGACTTATGAACCAACGGAAAAGTTAACTTTTGGTACTACCATTA
Source organism: Rutidosis leptorrhynchoides (assembly GCF_046630445.1). NCBI lineage: Eukaryota > Viridiplantae > Streptophyta > Magnoliopsida > Asterales > Asteraceae > Rutidosis > Rutidosis leptorrhynchoides. The sequence goes on from NC_092343.1 coordinate 235,590,737, forward strand.
AAGAGGAAAATTGTTGGGAAAATTGGGAAGATTCACAATTTTCGGAAGAGGATCCGGAAGAAGATCCAGAGGAGGAACCCGAAGAAGAGGATCCTAAAGAAGTTGTGGAAATTACCAAACCACAACGTGATTTGGGAAAATCTTTGGCTGTTATACCCGATCCCAAACCCGATGAACCTATTATGATCCAAAATGTTTGTGATCATCCACCTAAACCATCTAAGAAACTAGTTTGTAAAATGACTGCTCGCATAACGACTGGTGGTTTTGTTCCCAAACAATTAGCCAAAAGAACCAATTGGGAGGAATGGGAAAAAGAACTATCCAAACGAAAATCCAAACGTTTGGCCGAGAAAGAAACAACGTCAACATCTAAGAAATCTCGTCGTTCTTAAACTATCGACGACTACCCTATATTCCATGCATTGTATAATATGTATTATATTGTGTGTTTAAGTTTGTAAGAAAATCCGCAATGTAATTTTCCTTATGATTGTGTAATAATAAGAATAAGCATGGAAGGTTTATTATTATTACAACTTATTATTACGTAGTAACGTAATACCTTACCATAGTTTTTCATATTAGAATTTTAGTAGTTAATTTGTGTGTATGCTGCTAAGTATGAACATTATTACAGTTATAAAACGCCAATATGAAGAAAAGGCTTTTATAATAATAAGTTCATATTAAGCTACAAAATACTTTTTGGCCACTTCTAAAAATTCTATATGATTAACTCATTCGGCTATTTTTTAAGGAAATGACTCCTCCGGCTACTAAAAAGCAACAATTGAACACAGAAGAACTTCAAGCTTTCGCTGCAAATATGGCTGCAGTGGTGAATGCAATGAACAACAATAACCAATCGGGTTCTAGCAGTGGAGGGAACAATGGCAACCGGATAGGATGTTCCTACAAAGCTTTTATGGCCTGCAAACCCAATGAGTTTGAAGGAACCGAAGGACCCGTTGGACTAAAGCGGTGGACAGAAAAGGTTGAAGCTGTGTTCGCAATCAGCAACTGCGCAGAAGAGGATAAAGTTAAGTATGCCACACATACTTTCAGGGGTACTGCTTTGACATGGTGGAATACCTACATGGACTCCGTAGGACAGAATACCGCCTACGCACTTCCATGGTCCGCCTTCAAGCACATGATGAAGGAAGAGTACCGTCCCAGAACTGAAATCAACAAGCTCAAGGAAGAGCTTAAAGCACTAACAACCCAAGGGTTAGACGTCACTACCTACGAGCGACGTTTCAACGAACTGGTTTTAATGTGTCCTGGAGTCTTCGAGGACGAGGAAGCTAAAATCGAAGCATTCATAAAAGGGTTGCCGGAACGAATCCAAGAGCATGTAGGTGCTAACGACCCTACAACAATGCAGAAAGTGAGCCGTATAGCCCACAAATTGATAGGCCAAATTACAGGAAGGATAAAGAAAGAGGCGGCCGAGGAGGCCATAATGAAACAGGGAAAGAGAAAATAGGAGGAAAGCGGTGACCAGAGTCACCAGTACAACAACAACAATCAAAACAACAACTACAACAACAATCGCAACCACCCCAACAACAACAATAATCGTAACAACAACCGCAACAATAACCACAACAACCATCCCAATAATAATTACAACAACAGCAACCGCAACCAAAACTACAACAACAACCCTAATTCCAACAATAACAACAACAAACGTCTCAAGAACAATAACCCTAACAACAACAACAACAATAACAATGACAACAAAAAGCAAAAGACTATATGCCCAAGGTGTGATACATTTCATCCGGAATGGTTTTGTAGAGAATTATGTACCAAGTGCAATAGGCATGGCCATATTGCGGCAAAATGTGAAGTCTACGGACCAAATAGAAACGGAGGAGCAAATAATGCCGGAACAAATAATAGCGACATTGTTTGCTATGGATGTGGAAAACCGGGCCATACCATAAACCGGTGCCGGAATGGAAATAGGCAAGGCCGTGGGAGAGCGTTCAACATTAATGGGAAAGAAGCACAGGAAAACCCGGAGCTTGTTACGGGTACGTTTCTTATTAATAATACATCTGCTTATGTTTTATTTGATTCGGGTGCCGATAGAAGTTATATGAGTAGAGAATTTTGTGCCAAATTGCCCGTTAACGCCTTTGGATAAAAAGTGTATAGTTGAAGTAGCAAACGGTAAACTAATTAAGGTTGATAAAATCTGCCGAAATCGAAAAATTAGTTTAATTAGCGAAACGTTTGCAATTGATTTAATACCGGTGGAATTGGGAAGCTTCGATGTAATTATTGGAATGGACTGGATGTCCAAGGTGAAAGCCGAAGTTGTTTGTCACGAGAAGGCGATTCGCATCCCGAGAGAAGACGGATTACCCTTAATGGTGTACGGAGAAAAGGTAATGCCAAATTAAATCTTATTAGTAGTTTGAAGGCGCACAAACTAATAAGAAAAGGTTGCTATGCTGTACTAGCACACGTTGAGAAGGTTGAAAAAGAAGAAAAGAAAATCGATGACGTTCCCGTTGTAAGAGAATTTCCTGAGGTGTTTCCGGACGAATTACCAGGACTACCTCCACACCGATCCGTTGAATTCCAAATAGATCTTGTACCAGGAGCCGCACCAATAGCTCGTGCTCCATATAGACTTGCGCCCACCGACATAAATTCTTCCTTCCCCTCTTGCTCATCGTCAGAATCAATACCAATATAGTTTAGCTCATCATCATCTTCAGAATCATCAATTAGATTGCTCAACTTGTCCAACACTTTTGACAACTTGTATTTTGATATAGACTGCTTCTTCATGATCTGCTTGTTTTTGCCATCCGTCGTCCGCCGAATAGATGTAAACGGTATACATCGTCGTGGTTGCATCAATGGTCGCTTCTCTGAATTGGTAACGAAACTTTGGAACTTTTCTGCACTCTTAGCTGATGTACCTTCAATTATTGGCCGCTTTCCTGGATTAGTGGCCAAATGCTTGAGCCTTTCTGCGGTATCAGCAATTGTTTCTTCAATCGTACCTTCTGGTGGTAAAACAGGTACTTCTTCTTCAGTTATAACGTCCTCAGTTGATGGATTATTGACTGCTTCAAGTACATTTGTGAATGGAGCTTCAGTTGTTTTTTTTCCCTTTGCGTTCCGCGTGTTCTTTACATTAGATGGCGCAATTGTTAACACCTATTTCCTTATGAGGTAAGGCTTAGTGTGTCAACACAATACTAGAAGTGATCTAGCTAAGTGTGGGGTGAGTGTTACCGATTGATTTTTACCCTTGGGAAATAATCCCTGCAGACCCGGTTCACAAGTATAGAAACTTGTGGGGTGGCTTAATCAATCTGTTGTCCGTAGAGCGTTATACTGCTAGCCGGATGCCTTCTAGTGAGAGAAAGTAGAGAGAGAAAGTCTCAGCTCTCAAGTTTGTCCAAATGATTGAACTTGTGTAAAATGACGATCCAAGGGGTCTATTTATAGTGTCAGATCCACCGGATTGTTCGGAGACACGTGTCAGATAATGATACGTTCTGTTATTCGTGATCTGAAATTCATGCTGAAGGTGGCGTTCTTCGGCCAGGGCTTATGCGCTAGGCGGCCTTCAGGGCTTATGCATGACGGAAGCAGCCTGCACGGAAGAGAACGCTGGACGGATAATTTCACAAAACTATTGTTCTCAGTCCTCCTGATGCTATTTTCATGTAATAATTATGCCTTTTATGCGTGTATACGATAGGATACACCATTATGTATAGTATTATGTAAACGCAAAACATCAAAATGATTAACTAACGGTTTGTAGTAGCGATTTGAAGGAGTATGGATCACTGCTAGGGTTTGCGAAAATAATACAACAGTGAATGAGACTGGTGGTTTGTTTCAATTATGATCCGGTTGTTTTGTGTCAATTAGTGGTGTTAATTAGGTTGGCGGTTAATTTGAAATTTTCGAGACCAAATGGTGGGAATTGGCCATTAAGGATGATGAAGAGTTTAGGTATTTTACCTATAGTAAAATATTTGGTATTTTTTAATACACCGTAATAAGCTACTTGACCCGGCCCAGGCAAAAATGATCCGGTATTTTAAAAAATATCTGTTTTAAAAAAGGCAATACAAAAAATCCCACACCTTCTCAAGTACCTCATACTGAGTATCTTTTCACCTGCCACCATCTCTGTACTTGCAATAGCGATCAACTACAACCATCTCCCGCCCTGTCGCTCAGGTTAATGTGTTTTCTAAAGCAAAATTTGTTGTTTATTAACTGTAAGCACAGGGTTTTCCGAATTGAAAACCTAAAAAATTTAGAACAAAGTTTATCATCACATTTGTTTATTGTAAATCATTAAAATCAAACAACAGATCTACACTTCACATGTATTTATTCTTTTTTATTTGAACCTGAATCAATTTTATCTCACAGTTATGTGCATATATAATATCAGTGTTTTTCTTTGGAATTACACTCATGCAGGTGTGAGTCTGTAAATTTATTCTGTTATACTTTTAAGTTCATACCAAATGTTCATTTATGATATTGCACCTGTATATATTATTTGCTAATTATCTGCAGATTCCCAACATGTTACTTAGGGTTTGATTTATGTTACAGCAATATGTATTGTGAACTTTCAAGCTACAATACCAATATAGTTTGCTTAGGTTTGAAAATGACAACATATACATTTTATCTAACCATTTTAAATCTAACAATTGATATGTGATGTAATTGAGTATTTTGTTCTTTGTTTGCATATTAATGAATTGAATCACAAATACAGCTGGAAACAATGATGCCTCTACTAGTCAAACACGTGCACTCGCCCTTGATCAGCTGAATAGAGCAGAAAGGTGCAACATATGGAGCACCGTTGATGTCACATATATCTTCTTCGACATACCAAGGGGAACTTTTTGGGTGAGTTAGATACTTTTTTAGAGAAACAGTTAAACGTATTTGTGTATATAGCAATGACAAATAATTATGAAATCGTTAACAAATAATATGTCAATGTCATTTAGGAACTTCCTGAGGACTTTAACCGCATCCGAGAACTCAAGGCTGGCTGCACCTATATATGCTTGGATATGGAAGGGCTATTCCATTGGTGGGACATAAAACAGGCCACAGATGTAACCACAAAAAAGCTTTTTGTTTCGAAAGGCTGGGAGTACTTTGTGGCTTTGAATGGGTACAAAGTGGGTGATAGGTGTATGATTGGGTTCTCACGTCGGTACAAGAGTTTTTTCATGGTCATGGATGGAAGCCACCCACTTTAACAATCTCATTAGGGTCAATAGTCCTTTGATAGTGCAGCTTTAATAACTCTGATTTGTGTAGTAGTTATAGTCTATGTACGAATTTCACGTGTACATGTTTTGATAACTTTTAAGTTCCTCACCGGAGAACAATTTATGTTTTAGATTTACTAATGTATGTAAGAATTCTATATTATGATATGTAAATTATGTTCGTATTTAATAGTCGATGTTGATGTTTGGTAAATTACCCATCTACTATTAGGGGCCTTAAACCTTGCAACCCCATTGGTCCACGTGGCTTTTCCCCTCACACACAATCGCTATTCATGGTTAGGCACCTCTCTACCACACAAATACTGGCTTGGCGTGTTAGGGTTAACAAAACCCGTTCCCTCTGATCTTCACCATTTCCATCTGATCTTCACCATTTCCATATCTATCATCATATTCGACAGCTCCTCTTCTTCTTTCCTTTTACTAATTCTTGCTATGCGAATCGTCTCTTGCTCATCAGTTTTTAGGGTTTGCGTATCTGATATCAAAATACGAACAATTTCTTCAGCTCCATGTCCAAGGGTTTGCGTATCTGATATCAAAATACGAACAATTTCTTCAACTCCATGTCCAATTGTGCAGCCTTGGATGGAGAAGATGACGATTCATCTCCGAAATATGAGGTTTAGAAAAAGGTTAGAGACTATAACTTGGAAACTCTTTTTTCTGTTCTATCTTTTGTTCTGTAATTTTTGGTGTTAGTTGAATGCGTTAATTGCTTTCTCTTTTTTCCAGTTTGATCCTCTTTCAATGTATCATTTTTATTTTTCTCTAATGTGGTTGCATAAGCTATAATTGCTGCTGATGTTGATTGTAGGTGGAGGTTGGATTATTTTGCTTGCTTCTGTGATATTTTTTCTTTAGCGGTAATTTCATACTTTATCCTTTGGTTGTTGTTTTTTAATGGCGTTTTTCAGCCGTTTTTTGAATTTGATTAACTATGCTTGGTAGTCTTAGTTTATGTCCTTTGAATTGAATGTTTTTGTTGTAAGGAACATGTATTTCTGTCCAAAATGGCAGATGATGGTGATTGTTTTTTTACCTGTTTTTTATGGCGTTAGACGGTTGTTGGTTTTCGATGATCTTTATTGTCCGACCTGTTGTTGGAAAAGTAAGAAAGTGGATATTCAGTTCTATTACTGTTGCTAGAGTGCCGAAAAGAAAAAACCATATAATAGCGGGGCAAAATGCAGATAACAGCTTAGTTGACTTTATATATCGAGCTGAGCCTTGGTTCATTGTTATATATAATTACTTTACTTTATCCATCGATAATAGCTGTTCATAGGTACATGTCGTTGCTCACTTATTTCTGTTAACAGTATTATTTACTTAACTGCTGCGGTTGTTTGTTATTTCAGATTGATTATGTGGAAACATACAAAAGGGAATGATGATCATTTTTGTACAACACAGATGCGCTCATAAAAGTTGTACCCGTATGTTGGCAGGGCAGCCTGCAGATTGCAGCCATACGATTCAGTATTAATTAGTTGACTTTATGCATTGATTTGAGCCTCGGTTTATTAACCATTTTTTTGGGTGATTATTGGTTTTCAATGATCTTTATTGATCGATCTGTTGTTAGAAAACATAAGAAATTTATGCTCAATTCAAACACTATTGGTTGACTGTTAATATAAAAATAGAATCGTATACTGGCAGGGCAAAATGCAGGTTGCAGCCATACGGTTTGATACTTTTTTACTTGACTTTATACATTGAGCTTAACCACGATTCATTGTTATATTTACTCAGTTTAGTTTATGCATCGATAATAGCTGTTGATAGCTACATATCATTTTTTAGTTTTTTGTGTTAACTGTGTTATTTCCTTAACTGCTACGGTGGGTTGTGATTTCAGATTGATTATATGGAAAGATACAAAAGGCAATGATGATCTTTTTTTTATGCTACGGAGACGCTAAAAAAAGTTGTCGATGTATGTTGGCAAGGCATCCTGCAGATTGCAGCCATACGATTTGGTATTAATTAGTTGACTTTATGCATCGATTTGAGCCTGGGTTTCTTAACCGGTTTTGGAGGTGATCCTTGGTTTTCTACTACCTTTATTGTTCGGCCTGTTTTTTTAAAAGATAAGAAATGTATGCTCGAATCGAATGCTATTGGTTGGCTGCTGATATAAAAATAGAATCGTATACTGGCGCGGCAAAATGCAGGTTGCAGCCATACGGTTTGATAATATCTTAGTTGACTTTATACATCGATCTGAGCCTCGGTTCGCTATTACATTTACTTGCTTTACTTTATCCGTTGGTCATAGTTGTTGCTAGCTGCATGTAGTTATTCACTTATTTGTGTTTACAGTATCGTTTGCTTAACTGCTATGGTTGTTCGTTGTTTCAGATTTATTATATGGAAAGATACAAAAGGCAATGATGGTCATTTTTGTATGATGCGGAAGTGTTCATAAAAGTTGTGACCGTATGCTGGCGAGTCAACCTGCAGATTGCAGCCATACGATTCACGATTAATTAGTTAACTTTATGCATCAATTTCAGCCTCCATTTGTTACTGTTTTTGAAACTGGCAATTGGTTTTTAATGAACTTTATTGTTCAGTCTTTTGTTTGAAAACACTAAAACAATCCGCTAAAATTGAAACTTATTGGTTAGCTGTTAATAAAAACAGCTAAACGTATACTGGCGGGGCAAAATGCAGGTTGCAGCCGTGCGGTGTAATACTTTCACAGTTGGCTTTATACATCGATCTGAGCCTCGGTTGATTGTTATATTTACTTAATTGACTTTATCCATCGCTTATTGTTGCTGATACCTGCATATAATAATTCATTTTTTTGTATTAGCAGCTTGCATTTTTTCTTAAGGGGAACAAGATATTCGACACAGATAATTGCTTTGCCTGGGTTATCCTGTTGAAGAACAATGAGGATCATGAATTGCTAGGGTTTAGGGTTTGGGGTTTAGGGTTCAATGACGTTGAGGATTCAGAACTCAGCGTTCTATCTGAGGTAAATAATAATATTAATTGCGTTTTTTTAAGTTAATTTACTTTAAATGATGGTTTAAAGTTATTCTTGGTGAGCCGTATCCTCGGTAATTATTTTTTTGTACCTTTAAAATATATATATATATATATATATATATATATATATATATATATATATATATATATATATATATATATATATATATATATATATATATATATATATACTGTCGTAACATATTTATTTATTATCTGTTCTGTACTAATACGGGGATATTAGGATGCCCTGGCTACGTTGGTAGACATAGGATATTTTTTTATGATATCGTACTTCGATATTCGTGCTGCCAGAACTGCTATGCTTGTGTTCCTAAAGAACGTTTGCGGAGAATTAAAGTATACACCCACTACTCAATTCGAAAGGTTAATTTCCCCTCATACCTAAATTCCCTCCAAGTAATACTTTAAAAAATGTTATATCTTTGACATAAGCTATCATGTGTATCCTGTTAGGTAGATTGATTATTTAAACAGTTTGTGCAGTTTCAGCTTGATCTTGATAGAATTGCTAGTGGGGAAGATACTCGAACAACTTTAATGATTGAAAGTAGTCCTAATAAGTAGGTAGCAACTCCTTTATTTTTTTTATGTAAAACAAATTAGTACTCGTAATTAAAAGCGTTACTAATTTTTTTATTTATTTAATTGTTTAGGTATACTTCAAAGATATCGATGGACGGCATTGGAAGCCATCAGAGACTTATGACTGACTTCTGAAGATATCAGACCAGTCGTCGCAGATATTCTAAATCCATACAATCGCAATTGGGAACTGCTTGAGGAAGATAATTATGGAGCTCTTGCAGATGGTATATTTTAATCACTGATGTGTGTTGACTGCATGTGTTTTTTTTTTTTTTTTTGTAAATATTAAGAACATTTGGGATTTAACTGTTGGCACAGAACTGCTAGTGGAACTGCCCGAAGAGTACACGTTTGAGACCGCATTGACTGATTTGACTGTGAGTGATAGCTATTAAACGTGCGTTATTACTCACACTCAAATCAGCCAATGCCGTCTCACACGTGTACTCTTCGGGTAGTTCCACTAGCATTTTCGTACCAACAGTTAAAGCCCAAATGTTCTTAATATTTACAATCAAAAAAATTACATGCAGTCAACGCACATCAGTGATTCAAATATAGCATCTGCAAGAGTTCTATAATTATCTTCCTCAATCAGTTCCCTGTCGTACATTATAGTCGTTCGTTTCGAATATATACCTTATAACCTGTAAAGATCAGTTTTACACCATTAATACTTGAACAACCGTTATTTTTATATATTCTTCAAACATAGAATATAGCCGCGTAGCGCGTACCCTTAATCTTGTTACTACCGTAATCGCATACAATTATTGTTCGATGTGTAGGTTCTTTAATCTTGTTTAGTAATGGAACACTGTAGTTTACAATAAACTATTTTGTCTAATTCAAGTTTGATTATATTTGAAGTTGCGCGTCACAAGTAACAACCTTAAAAGATCGTTCACTTATCATGGTAAATTGTATGTATTTGGATTTTTCATTATAGTAAATGTACAAGATTTTCTAATGAAATGTATGTTTTAAATGGTTTTATTGTTCCATCATTGGTAAATGCTTAAAATTGCATTGAGTTGAAGATTTTTAATCAAAAGTAATGAAAGAAGTAAATATTACTAAACTGCATGCATCATTGGAAAACATTACTGTATCCAAAAGATTACAACAAACACATTTAAATACATGGTATAAGTGCAACAAAAAATATGTAACCTACCAACATCCAGATTGTACAACACTTATACACCAAAAGTAACTACAATTGTTTAAATCAACAAACTAAAGATAAAAGTTTTGTTGCTCCAGATTGTACGTGAGTTCATAATATTGACCAAGAATCGGGCCATTGATTGATCGGTACTCAAGAAAATCGTAAGTAACTGCCAGATTTAGTTTCTTTTTCCCTGTCTCCTGCTTCAACCACCACTGGAATTCATCACCATCATGATTAAAGCAACTCACATAACACCCACTCCTCAGTCCTGGAAGTCCAATAAACTCCTTTGGAAGACGCTAACGAAAAAGAAAATACATATTTAGCCAACGGTTTAACCAAATTGTTATTCTATAATGATAAAGCATAAAACGTTGATATGTAAAAAGATAAGACAGGTAGTGTACCACCATTTATCAGTTGAATGTTAAAATTTAAAAAGATAAGAAGCGTACCAACAAGTTACCAGACGGTATTTTGATAATTACAACACGTTCAGGATGTAGATGTTGTTGAGGCATTGGTTCATCTTCTGAGGTATCACTTTCGGTATCACTGTCTGAACTGTCATCAATGTAAATGATTTCAGGAATGGATCGGGAAGTTGATCCTCTTTCCCAAGTTGTAGAAACATCATCATCCTTCAGCTGAAAAGTTAATAAACAACCCTTTTCTACACCAAGGTGATCATAAATCACCAGCTCAAGATTTTTCGAATCAGTTGCATAAAAGACCATGCAATCACCAGACGCCACTTTAAGGTCTGTAAGCAACTCAGACCATCCTTCCCACATGACAACTTCATCTTCAACTAAGAGTACCACCCCCCTTTTGTTGTACCATCTTTGAAAGTGAACAATCATTTGTTGTTTGGGTCCAGAGTTTCCAAAAGTAGTTGTTAACCATTCCTTTGGCAGTATCTACATCCAATAAAAAATAATGTTATTTTTGTTAAAGAAATATAAAACTAATTTGTTAAGATAATAATCATGTACACATACTAAATGTGTGTTACATATGCGAGAGCGAAAAATTGACCATACCATTCCTGGTTCATTTGGATTGTTGACGAATTTCATGAATGAAGGGAAACGTCTGTATGGAGCATTTTCATACACTTTTTCCTGAATTCGAGTCAATACACAGAAAGATGTGAATGGATCAAAAAAATTCTTTTGAAACAGGTCAGGTGAGTAAATAGCTAACTCGTAGTTTCTTTTGTCGATTCTAGTCATTAGTAGGATATCACCTTCTCCAATATCAAGATCATTCATGATCTTCAACCAGCCATCGCCAAGTATCATACAGCTACGATCATTCATCGAAAATGTAACTTCAGATTTATATCCTAGCAGGGTGTGGATGATAACAGAATGTCTTGGAACCATGGTATCATAATGGTCAACATACCATTCATGTGGCAAAGCCTGTAACAAAACATAATAACCTGATATGTCTTACAATGGTTTTGCTTTATAAAATATATAATTTTAAGGTTAAAACAGAAACAAAACAATACCAGTTCAAGCTTATCTGCTAATCGTATTATGTGGATGAACGATGGTGGACGATTGTAGGTAGCCATAAATGACAACGTCAGAGATTATTTCTGCTTCTGTAAAATAAACATATATGTACATATCAGTTATGTAGGTAACAATAATAATTATGGTCAAATTAACACAACTAGATTTAGGTATAATAGTCTGATATTTAGGGCATTTCGTCTTTAACACAAAATATATTAGACACTTTCTGCAGCATCTATTAACCACTTTTAAACCCTAATGTGTCCATTTTGCTGAATAATCTAAGACAAAATGTGCATGTATATAACCTAATATTCGATTATTGTTTCCAAATCACACAACTCGATTCAAGTATAATAGTATGATTTTATGGTCATTACGTCTATAACAAGAATATTCGAGTAAAGAACAACTAGATAACTAAAAAAACCATTTGTACCTGCATTTGAGATGATCCTTCAGCCGTGAGGACGAAATCGATTTCGTTCGTCAAATAATCGCCGTTCTATGATGATGGAGTAGGGTGTTTCCGGTGGTTTGATAATGAAGTGGGATGGTTTAGGGTATACGAAGAAGTTGGATGGTTTTGTGATCGCGGTTTGTTCCCGATATTAATATTGAAAAATGTGCATATATATGTTTATATATATATATATATATATATATATATATATATATATATATATATATATATATATATATATATATATATATGTGTGTGTGTTTTAGAATTATTTGTATTGTATAGATTGGTATTATTAATTTAAAAGGTAATAACATAAAGTAAATTCTTCATGGTAAAAAAAATTAACAAAAAAAAATTAACAAAAGACATAAAAGACATGTTGCATAAGTCATTAAAAAATATACTCATGGGTGTAAAAAAAAAAGGTAATCAATCATATGTTTTAACAATTTTTATGTGTCTGCAACCTCGTCTCCTTCCTCAGGGTCTTCTCTAAAGTAGATTGTATTATTTCCAACAGCAACTTCATTCAAAGGTTGAACACTGACTGAAAATGGCGGTAACTCGTCAAATTGTACGTACTCATCCTCATCAACAACGTTCCCGACACCAATAATCCGTCGTTTTCCATACTGAACCACATGCCATCTAGGATCCTTTAGGTCTTCGATAAAGAATACTTGAGTAACTAGTTTTGCTAGAATGAATGGTTCTTCTTTATATCCATTGGTGGAAAGACTAACAGTTGTAAAACCATCTTCATCAGCTTGAACACCGCGATCATTATCAACCCACTTACACTTGAACAAGGGTATAGTGTACGAATCACCATAATCTAATTCCCATATTTCTTGAATGACACCATAATAAGATTTTTTAGCGATCCTTGATCTTTCTTCACGATTGACCATGGTGAATTCCGTCGACGAGGCTATCACCGTGACACCGCTATTTTACGTTTTACTCTTCTTATCTTGAGCTTTAGTATAAAAGGTATACCCATTTATGTCATATCCTTGATATTGGAACACATGTTTAGGGGCGAATCTTAAAGCTTCAACCGTTTTATCAATATTTGGAAATGTCCTCCTAACTTTGTCTTTCAACTATTCTGAAAAAAGTTTTTTATGTTGATTTGCCAACCACTTTGCACTCTTTTTAGGGTTTTGTTGTCTCAAGAACGACATGTGTTCTTGTATGAACGGATCAATAGATGCAGTGTGTTGTAAGACATTAAAATGTGCCTCTTGATAATCGGCAACATTTGAATAGCCCGTCTTGCGCCCAAGTGTCCCTTGACCTGATAGTCTTCCTTCATGACAACTTTGTGGAATCCCGACACGTTTAAACCCATCCATATAGTTTGTACAGAATTCGATCACCTCTTCGGATGCATATCCATCAACGATACTGCCTTCTGGTCGATTAAGGTTCCTTACATAACCTTTCAAGATACCCATATATCTTTCAAATGGATACATATACTGTAAGAAAACTGGACCACATACCTATATTTCTCCTACAATATGAGATACCAAATGAACCATGACATCAAAGAAAGAACGTGGAAAGTACATCTCGAGTTCGCAAAGAGTAAGTATGATATCTCTTTGATATTCATCCAGCACATCAGGATCAATCACCTTTGAATGAATCGTGTTGAAAAATAAGCATAGTTTTGTTATTGTGTGTCGAATACGATTGGGTAGAATTCCACGAATTGCAATAGGAATAATCTGGGTCGTTAGTACATGACAATCATGTGACTTCATACCAAGTAACTTCAAATCTTTCATCGAAACCAACTTCCTAATGTTAGCAGAGTATCCTAATGGAACCTTAATACCATGTAAACATTGACAAAATTTAGTTTTCTCGACCTTCGACATAGTATAATAGGCCGGAGGAAGAAACTTGGTGGACCTTCCATCAATATCTTTAGGTTGTAGCTCTGGTATGATATTCATTAATTCCATGTCCCTTCTAACTTTAATTCCATCTTTTGTTTTTCCAGGAATGTTCAACAGTAACCCTATCAAACTTTCACAAACATTTTTCTCAATATGCATAACATCAATACAATGTCGGACTCGTAAATGCTTCCGGTAGGGTAATTTCCAAAAAATAGACTTTTTCTTCCAAATACCTTTGGGAGGACCAAAACCTTTCTTTCCCAACACAACATTTATATTAGCAACTTTGGAGAGTGTAGTTTCTCCATCCAATGGTGGTAGTTTTCTATCCTCTATAGTACCATCAAATAAATCCGAATTTTTACGATACGGGTGATTCTCAGCAAGCTCTCTCTGATGCCCCATAAATGCCGGTTTCTTACAATTTGTGAGCCATATCGAGTAAGTATTTTCCTTACAAATAGGAAATGCCTTTTTCCCCTTCGTACTATATCCAGACAAATTACCATAAGCATGAAAATCATTAATGGTGCAAAAAAGCATTGCCCGTAGTTGGAAGTATTCTTTCTTGTATGCATCATAAACTTGTATGCCGGTACTCCATAATTCCATCATTTCATCAACTAGTGGTTGCAAATAAACATCAATGTCGTTTCCAGGTTGCTTTGGGCCTTGAATCAAAAGAGACATCATTATGTATTTTCTTTTCATACATAGCCAAGGTGGTAGGTTATAAATGCATAGAAGAACATGCCACGTGCTGTGACGGCTACTCAAATCTTCGAATGGATTAATTCCATCTGAACTGAGTTCGAACCTTATATTACGTATCTCATCCCCAAATTCTTCAAAATCTTTATCAAAAATTTTCCATTGAAGTGAATCGGCCACATGTAGCATTTTACCATCATTTTTACGATCTTCAGCATGCCAACGTAATAATTTTGCATCTTTCTCATTCACAAATAATCTCTTTAATCTTGGTATGATAGGCAAGTACCACAATAATTTTGCAGGAGGTCCATTTTCCGACACATCACTATCAACATTATCAGTCGGTTTTCCACGTTCATACCTAGATGTACCACATACCTTACATTGATGAAGGTCTTTGTCTTCATTCCTGTATAACATACAATTATTTGGACAAGCATGTATTCTCTTTATTTCCAATCCCATTGGGCACATTACTTTCTTTGCTTGGTATGTTGAAACCGGCAACTCATTACCTTCTGGTAGCATTTTGTTCAACAACTTTAACAGGCTAGTGAAACTTGTGTCGCTCCAACCATTGTTTGATTTTAAGTTAACCAGTTGTATCACGGCGAAAAGTTTTGTAAAATTCATACAACCGGTATATAAAAGTTTTTCAGCGTCAACAAATAGTTGTTGTAATCTGTCATGATACTTATCAGCAGCATTATCCTCCATATCCAAATCGTCAAACATGTCATCAAAATTAACATTATTGTCACTATTGTATGAATCTTCTTCATTATCGGTATCGTTATCCGAAACAGACGGGTTAAGGTCAGCTAATGACTCACCATGAAAAGACCAACATGTGTACCCTCTCATAAATCCGTGTGTAATTAGATGACTTTTGATATCGGTTGAATCAGCATACCACCGTGCATTTTTGCATTTCTTACAAGGACAACTAATTGTGGTGTTTCCTTTTTCTAGTTGATCAGTCTCGGCAACTGTAATAAATTCATCTACACTATCCATAAACTCAGAGGTAGCGCGACCTATCTCGTACATCCAAGTATTCCGATCCATCTACAAGCAACATTGAAAAAGTTAATACATTATTAATAATATAGTATGTAAAAAGTTGGAAAAGGGACTATAACCCACGACCTCCTCTCTACCAAGCAACATCCTAACCATCTAAGCAATTGTGTTAACCTGACAAATTTACATTTATTTTCTATAAAAATATCACGTATGGTATACTGTAAAAAAAAAAATCCCAAATCAAAATCAATTGAGTTTTTATCGATCATAATCCCGTTACCTCATTATCATTTCTCTTTTGTTATCTGTCTGTGTTCTAAAAAACCGCCAAGTATCCCAAATCACTTGAATCTATAAACCCTAATTGTTTGATACCCTATTCGATTTCTGTTCTATTTTAGATTCGGTCTCTACACGATTCTACTTTGCTACCATGGCTTACACAAAGCAACGTATTACAAGAGAAAAAGAGTGTATTTCAAAGGTTAATTCCTACCATTAATTATAATTAATAATTAATTTTGTATATTTGATAATCTAAATTTATTAATTTTTTTTTTGTTCAGAAAAACATGAATATTATTGTCGCGCAATTAGTCTTTGAAATGGGTTTGGTTATGAGTTCGGTCAATTTCCTTGTTATTGCATATTTTGTATGTGTGATATGTTTGTTGTGTTATTCATAACACAATAATAAGACTGCATTTGTTTGAAATGATATTAAGGTGTATAAAGCTGTGTTTGTTGTACTATGATCTTAATTTGTATATGCATGTGCTTAGATGTGTATCTTTTCTATTGCAATATGATGTGTATCTTTTCTATTGCATTTTGTGTACAGATGCAACAAAAAAAATAAAAAAAGAAGTGTAGATAAACTGAAAAAGAAGTCAGATGTTGTTCAGTTGAAGATTGAATTTGACGAGTTTGGCCAAGCTATTGGAAAAAACCAAGCTATTTTTTCGAGCAAAATTGGCGTTTTAACTAGGAGCACTTGTGATTTCCTTGTAAAGGATTGGAAGCATGTGTCTCCTGATCAGAAACAAACTTTATGGAGCAAAATAAAGGTATTAAAATGTCATGCCCCGTCCAAAATCTTCCTGAACGAATACAATAACATCTGGTACCATCACGATGAACTGACTTCTATATGCCATAAACGACTTCATGTAATATCTTTAACAATGAGCAAATGCACAGCGGAAGATTTCTTTCAAACCTGAGAATAAACATGCTTTAAAGTGTCAACCAAAAGGTTGGTGAGTTCATTAGTTTATAGTAATCATTTCATTTTATCATATTAATAGACCACAAGATTTTAAGTATTATGATAAACGTGCAGAAGTCCCATTCCAACTGCACAAGAAAAATATCATTCATATGAAGAACACCTGGTGAGGATTCCAAAATAATATAGTAACCATCTATGCCGGTCTTTCACCCCACGGCTGAATACATGTGCCTTCAAAATATAGAACCTCTGTGCCGGTCTTTACACCCCACGGCTGAACACATGTATATAAAATATAGGCCAACCGGTGCCAAAATGTCATAAATAATAAACCATTCATATCAACCAACCATCTCATAGCAGGCATTTCGCATCGTACTAGAGATAAAAATCATTCATATCAACCCCAATCCCAGATAATTCTATCATAGAATGCAGTTAAGGTACTTGTGTCTATTGTGTCAAACATTTATAAAAGCGCATGTATTCTCAGTCCCAAAAATATATATTGCAAAAGCATTTAAAAAGGGAGCAAATGAAACTCACCATACTGTATTTTGTAGTAAAAATACATAGAACGACATTGGACAACTAAACAATGCAAGGTTGGCCTCGGATTCGCGAACCTATACCAATTGTATATCTATTAAAACATATACTCGTAATCGATTAATTTTATTTATTATTAATGATGTATTTGTTATATTAATAAACTATAAGTTTCATTATTTATTTATATTTTCATTTTATATAAACATATGTTAATATAGTTAAGTTAGGTGTACTATATTTATATATATATATATATATAATCTTTATTTTTATACTTATAATCTTAATTATGTCGTTAAAACTTTTATTTTTAGTAATCATAATTATTCTATTAATTAAAATATAGATAATACTGATAATAATAATAATGTTAGTTTTAATAAGAGTAAAATAATAATTTTAACGAAAGTGATAATCATACTACAAATAATAATAATAACTATGATGATAATTAGTTTACTACTAATAATAATTTCAATATTAGTAATAATAATAATACTAATCCTAAAAATAATATTAATAATAATCATACTCACGTTAATGATAATCATACTTGATAAATGACAATAATAAAATTTTAACATTTATAATAATAACAATACTAATAATAACTAAAATTTATATATAAGGAACTACCTTCCAAGGCTTTTATAAAAAGAGTTGCACCAAATCAGAATCGAACCCGAGACCTCTCGTTAACCGACCCAACATCCAAACCATCCAAGCTACAACGTCTATCTGTTTTTATCTCGTTCGATATTATATATATATATAACATCTCACATAACCATCCCTTCCATAACATCATCGATCATTATCAATGTAACATTATCATGACAATTCATCTAATCTTCACCATCAACAGTATGTGTGTGTGTTTGAGTTGTCAACGATCAAGAATCAAAACAGAATTCGTTGGTTTATTAAGGAGTGGCCAAAATAAAAAAAAAAAAAAAAAATGGCAGCCCAAATCTTTAAATCAAATTCTCGGTCCAAAATCCAAAACCGAATCCTGGCTTAAAGTGATTGAATTTATTATATAATTCGAAAAAAGAAAAAAAAATAAATAAAATATATAGCTGGATGTTATTAGGTGTTGTGGGGTTCGATTTCTTTTTCCTTTTATAAACAATGGGGTTCTCTTTTGTGTCGGCCATCAAACAAAGATATCATTTACTCAACATTTAGAACATAGCTTATCATCTTAAATTGCTCCCCCATCACTTATCATCGAAAGGAAAAAAAAAAATTAAACAGGCTGCAGTAGTAGTACAACGGTAATGGTGTAATGGTGGTTTTGTGTCGAACGAAAGAAAAGAGAAGGAAGAAAAGTATAGCAGTTGCAGGTTCATTTCTTAGTAATATTATGCTTTTGGGTCGTGATTGACGAGACAAAACAAAACAAAAATCAGTAGCGGGTTAGCGTTTGAAGAAGAGTAAAGGTAGTGATGTTCAAAGGTGGTGAAGGTGTTGATGGTTGAAGGTCGGTTGATGGAGAGGGTGACAGTGGTGTTTTTAGAGTGATAGTAATGAAAGTGATGGTGGCGCCGGTGGTGGCCGGTTGAGAGTGGCGACAGGAGGTGGATGGACGGTGACGGTTGGTTTATGGGTTCGGTATAGCTGCAATAATAAAAAGATATACAACGGAAGTGACTTACATAAGATGGTGGCGGTTTAATGGTTAGTCGATGGTTCTTGATTCAAGCAACTCAACAAGAAAGATCATGGATTTGATGATGTTGGTTCAAGCAAGACAATAAACATGGACGGTTAGTCGAATGGTGGTGGTTTTGAGTTTAGTTCATCAAGTAATAATAATATGTATGTGTGTTGTTGAAGAAGAAGAAGATGATATGTTTGTTATATTCAATTGAAGGGGTCGACAAGTATCAGAACACAAACAGGGTTCTTCAAACAAGAAGAAGAAAACAAGAAAAATAAAGAAAAAAGTGAAATTGATGGCTAACAGAATTTGGATCCTCTCTGTGATTACTATTTTTGACTTGTAATAATAGACAGAAACAAAATAAATAAAGTTTGATTGTGAGTGCTAACAAATTTGAGTAATCCATTTGTTTTATATCAAATTGAGTTGACAGAATGAATTCGTTGGTACAGAAAAAATAAATAAATAACAAAAAAAAAATAAAAGGAGAGAGGTACTTCTAACAGATTTTGTTTGATAGCTTATATGGAAATCGATATAGCACAATTTGAGTACAAATCATGAGCAGTGATAAAGCTAAAGTGGTGGTGATTGATAAGTGTAATTGGAATCAAATATATATATCTTACATATGATATTTATAATTATTATTAATAGTTAATAATTATAATTATATTAATAAAAATCTAAATACAATTAATAATAATATTATGATCAATATAACAAAAGTAATAATAATAATCAGTTATGATAGAATTTATAATAATAATATTATTAATGATAATTATAATAATAATACTGATTATATTATTTTTGATATTAATATTATTAATGATAATATTTATATATCAAATTTATATATATTGGAACTAATTAATATAACCAACACAATATTAATATGAATATTAACAATAATATTATATCAACTTAAACTCATCAACCTTATATATATATACATACCTTATATAATAATATTAAGGTTACAATTATACTTCATTTTATTAGATCGTAAATATACTTTTAATAAGCCTATAACTTATATAACTCCTTTTCGGATCACCTTTTATTTTAAAATTACGTAAGTTCGTATTTAACTTACTTAATATCAATCGGTATATCAAAGGAGTATTACAATCATTCAAAATTTATTTTTTAATATATTTTATTTATATATGGCTATGTCCTAAATAATAATAACATATATTATTTTATTTTACATTATTAATTCTAACAATTACTTCATGAAATATTTCATTTTATATTTCTAATTATTATTTATATATATTTTCACACATATCTATTTACAATTAATTGTTCGTGAATCTTCGAGCATAGTCAAAGGGTATTTGATTGCATGAATATAGATTTCAAAACTTTCGAGACTCAACATTACAGATTTTACTTATCGTGTCGGGAACATATAAAGATTAAAGTTTAAATTTGGTCGGAAATTCTCGGGTCATCACATAAAATCTAAGATTTTATTTAATTACTTTTTATTTATATATGTTACAACATTCAACACTTACATTAGTTTAAGTTATACAGGAGCTTCATAATATTGAAGACGATTTTGCACGAAAAACAACACTGCAAAAATGCAACACAGCGTTTACGAGATTCAAGTGCAATTTAAGAAAGTATATGGATGAAGGCAAGCTTCCTTATGTAGAAGTAAAAGATTACGATTTCATAACTCCAAAAATATGGGAAAAATTTTGTGAAATCGAAGATACGCCTGCTAGACGAATAAGTGCTAATCATGTGATTTGTATCAGGTTTGGAGGTACATTGTGATATTGTAACAATTTGAAAAAAGGCATTTAATCACATTAAAACTGTGTAGGAACTAAGAGAAAAAGGCAGGCAAGACGCTTTCAAAAATACTAAAGAAAAGTATGCTCGAGTTGGTTGTTCGGGATATCGTGGGAAAAAAGCACAATGGGATACAGAAGCAAATGATCCTCATAAACGTACACCATACCACAAAATCAAAGATCCTGTTGCGAGGTATTACGTGCTGGGCAGGATGAAGCCGGATGACAAAGGGAAGACGGCAGTAGAAACATTTGCGTCGCTTATAGATACAACTGTAAACTATTTATATTTGAATTCTTAGACTAACCAACTCATAATTTTTCTATAATTGATTACTTGTATTTTTTTCCAGGTTAGGACAGATAAAGAAGGTGGGGATGCCTTGTTAACTCATGTGGGGAAGGAAAACGGTGGTCGAAAAAGGGGTTTAAGTAGCACTATAGGATACATCAAAATCACAAAGAAACAGAAATCACACGATAAAGGAACGAGGGTAACTAATTTAACTGATGTTATTTTTCTTACAATATTTAAATTCTTACTTACTACATTTTATATTTCATGTTTGCTAATCAGAAGTGTCAGGAAAACCAAAAGCATGATGATGAAGAGGATGTTGTTGATGAAGATAATGATGATGATGAAGAGATTGATGATGATGAAGAATATGTAGATGATGAAGAGAAAGATGATGATGAACACGATGTTGATGAGAAGTCTGATGATGAAGATGATGTTGATGATGAAGAGAAGTCTGATGATGAAGATGATGGTGATAATGAAGTGGAAGGTGCTAATGAGAAGTCTCGGGAAAAGGAAAAGTGTGATGATGAAGAGGATGAAGAGAATGATGATGATGAAGAAGATGTTGATGATGATGAGAGTGATGAAGATGAAAAGGGTGTTGATGAGAAGGCTGATAATGAAGATGAAGGTGATAATGAAGTGGAAGGTGCTGATGAATGGGCTCCGGAAAAGGAAAAGAGTGATGATGATGAGGATGTTGATGATGAAGATAATGATGATAATGATGAAGAAGATGTTGATGATGAAGAGAATGATGAAGATGAAAAGGATGTTGATGAGAGGGCTGATGATGAAGATGAAGTGGAAGGTGCTTGTAGTGACCCGAACTTTTCTGAACTTTTCTGAACTTTTCCATGATTATATATTAAATGAAAACTATAATTGCATGATTAAATGTTTCTGACATGTTAAGCAATCAAACTTGTTAAGACTTGATTAATTGAAATAGGTTTCATGTAGACAATTTACCACCCAGTTTGACTGATGATTCACAAACGTTATAATTTGTATATGACATGATTATATATATATGGATATATATATATATATATATATATATATATATATATATATATATATATATATATATATATGGATATATATATATATATATATATATATATATATATATATATATATATGTGTGTGTGTGTGTGTGTGTGTGTTTAATATGAAATAATGTTAACCAAGTATCTCATTAAGTGTATTCACAATGAGTTATATACATAAAAATGAGACTATTGACGTAAGAAACTTGAAACGATATATATAACGATTATCGATATAACAACGTCTTATTAGATATATATGAATCATATTAAGATATTGTTACATTATATTTAACATGATAAAATGATAAGAAAATATATCATTAAGTGTGTTAACAATGAACTACATAAGTAAAAACAAGACTACTAATTTAAGGATTTCGAAACGAGACATATACGTAATGATTATCGTTGTAACGATATTTTAATGTACATATATCATATTAAGATATATTCATACATCATTTTAGCATAATAATAGAATAATTTAACATCTCATTAGATATAATAAACAATGGATTAACAACATTAAATGAGATCGTTAACTTAAAGGTTTCAAAACAACACTTACATGTAACGACTATCGATGACTAAACGACTCCATTAAAATGTATATACATGTAATGTATTTAAATGTATTTGAACACTTTTGAAAGACTTAAAGACATATATCAAAGTACTTCTACTTAACAAAAATGCTTACAATTACATCCTCATTCATTTTCATCAACAATTCTACTCGTAAACACCCGTACTTGTACTCGTACAATACACAGCTTCTAGATGTATTTACTATTAGTATATACACACTTAATCATTCACTCTTAGCAGCCATCTTAGAGTCAACAACATGTGGGGATTTATCATTTAACTTCTTATAACAAATATCTAACTAAATAACAAAAACTAAAGAATCCTTTATGGACTTAAAAAAAACGCCATATTATATACATACATGCATGCATTTCAAGTCTAATTCACAAGATCATTAGTTCCATTCTATTTCTCTCTAAACACACTCAAGAATACTCAAATATCCAGCAAACTAATCTTCATCCTCATCAAAAACTACTTCAAAAATTAAGCTATAATCATCATAGGAAGAACACTTCAACAACACTTTCAAGTTTACTAGTTTACTTACAAGTTTTCAAATCCATTCCAAATAATCATCCAAGATCAAGAAACCTTTGTTATTTATAGTAGGTTATCTTTCTAATTCAAGTTAAAATTCATATTACAACTTTGATTCAATTTCTATAACTATAACAATCTTATTTCAAGTGATGATCTTACTTGAACTTGTTTTCGTGTCATGATTCTGCTTCAAGAACTTTCAAGCCATCCAAGGATCCTTTGAAGCTAGATCCATTTTTCTCATTTCCAGTAGGTTTATCCAGAAAACTTGAGGTAGTAATGATATTCATAACATCATTCGATTCATACATATAAAGCTATCTTATTCGGAGGTTTAAACTTGTAACCACTAGAACATAGTTTAGTTAATTCTAAACTTGTTCGCAAACAAAAGTTAATCCTTCTAACTTGACTTTTAAAATAAACTAAACACATGTTCTATATCTATATGATATGCTAACTTAATGATTTAAAATCTGGAAACACGAAAAACACCGTAAAACCGGACATATGCCGTCGTAGTAACACCGCAGGATGTTTTGGGTTGATTAATTAAAAACTATGAAAATCTTTGAATTGAAAGTTGTCTTTTTGGGAAAATGATTTCTCTTATGAACATGAACTATATCCAAAAATCATGGTTAAACTCAAAGTGAAAGTATGTTTTTCAAAATGGTCATCAAGACGTCGTTCTTTCGACTAAAATGACTACCTCTTATAAAAATGACTTGTAACTCATATTTCTGACTATAAACCCATACTTTTTCTGCTTAGATTAGTAATCTTGGGTTCAATATGAAACCATATCACTTTGAATCACTCAAAACGGATTAGTAACGAAGAAATGGCGGGTAAAACAAATCGAATAATTTTTGCTAATTTTAGCTACCAAAATGTTATAACAAATGTATATTAATCATATCCTAGCTGTAACAACCCTTGTAACAACCCCAAATCCATTTACCAAATACGGAGTACATTTTTTTTTAAGTTAGGTCCCAATAACATCCAAGTATACAAACCATTTCAAAATAGTTATCCGTATACAATTTATCATAATAACACGTTAAACGTTTTATCTCGACTCTTGGTTTACAATTGACACCATACATCCTTACGAGAATGTATTTCACATACAAAGTTTGACTCGACACAACCAAACGATGCGACCTCGAAACATTTACTCAACACCACGGTTAAGACACAATAGCCCAACCCGATACCAAGAGCATAATCCCGAGGATCTACAAAGTCCCCAATCCACGTCCAATATCCAATAGCTACCCCATCGAGCCCAAGTGCTCCTACGCCTCTAGTCTAACGATTAACTAGCTTCACGGTCACAATACCTGTAAAAAGGTAAACAACGAGAGGGGTAAGCTTACGCTTAGTGAATGCAATAATTATACACATACATATATAATATACCTACTTGCAAACACTTACACACATACTGCATACATGCTAGCAATACAATTAGCTTATCATCTCAAATACAAAGCTATTAACCTCCAATACCACAAGCTAGCACAACAATAGCATATAAATAACTCGAACAATATAATATGCTTACGCTATAAAACAATAACCATGGTTAACCAATCGTACAAGGGAATGGCGCTCGCAAAAGGCCATCGGTGTTCATAACATCTGTTAGTGTACTTAACACCTCATAACACTAAACCCCCGGGTGGAATCTTAACACCTCGATACTTCACCCCGAGTGGCATCTTAACACCTCGATGCTTCACTCTTTATTTTACGGATTAACACCTCGACACTTCACTCCTAGGTGGCATCTTAACACCTCGATGCTTCACCGCTAGGTGGCATCTTAACACCTCGATACTTCACCCCGAGTGGCATCTTAACACCTCGATGCTTCACTCCTCAAACAATCCGGAGTGGTGTCTTAACACTTCGACACTTCACTCGTCACGTGAAATGTGGCATCTTAACACTTCGACACTTCAAATTTCACACTACACAAATAAATACATCATATATATACACGTATAATTATTCCACTCACCTTGGAATGCCCGCACAAGTCATGTACAACATGACCTCCGTCCTCAAATCTGAGCAAGTAACCACCTATATCAAACATAAGTACAATATACACATAAATATACATTCTCTAAAAGAGAACCCGACACAAACATCCCTTAGCCGAGGGATCACACCTTGCTCAACAAAACCTGCCCATTTAACACCTAATGGACACAAACCAATTACCACTTCGGGTGGTAATTCAAACCAACACAACAAAGTACAATTTAACCCAAATCATACTTTACACCAATTAGACCAAACCTAGGTCTTAACACTAAATTACTACTTAGGTAGTAATCATTTCAAACGCCAATTACACCAAAACCCCAACACGTGCAATATTGACCCATATTGCCTTTGACCACGTTTGACTTTTGTTAAAATGTCATTTTAACCCAAAAACACTTCCCACGATTTCTTTTATTCAAAAATGCCATTAAACACTTAACACAAGTGTTTATCATCCATTTAATCCAAATTAGTGCCATCATCAATGTTGACCCAATTCCAATTACCCATTTTGACCAAAGTCATAAAACGCCTCATAATCACTAACGGCTAGTGATTATATTTCCAAAACACCAATTAACAACTAAATCAAGTATTTACATACTTGGTTCACCAAAACTTGACTCAAAACCCATTTTGACACCAAATCAAGTCAACACCCATTTGACTAGCAAACTTGTTCCTAAGAACACCAAAATCACTAACCAACTCTCAACCTAGTGATTTAACACCCAAACCATGACAAATACTTCCAAATTCGTCATCAAAGCCTAAACCCACAATAATCAGGTTTACTTACACAATACATACAACAAAACCCCCCAAACTTCGCAAGAAATGGGGTTTACAACCCTAACTAGCACAAACCCTAACCCCAAATCAAAATCAAAGTAATTAAAATTGAATCTAGGGTTTACCTCAACTCCAAACCAAGCTAGTAACAAGAAACATCAAGGAGAACCAAAACCCGCTTCCAATTTGGGCAAAAATCACCATCTTCATCACTAACTCAAGCTTCCTCTCTCTAGAAACTCATCTCTCTCTCTCTAAGATTTGGAGTGTTTGAATGGATAAGAAATGAGGATAAGATAGGCTTGGAACCAGTTTTGTGGCAAAAAACCCGTCCACATGTGAAAAGAAAATATTACCCCTCATTTAACCCCTTTTAAAATGCTGAAACGACTTTTTCTGCAGTTATAGGCCGTGGCGCGGCTCCACAGCCCGCGGCGCGGCTTAAAGCTGGAAACCCAGGTCGACACATTTGATAAACATCACCATCAGGTCATGTTATAACCCGCAGCACGACCTTTAGGCCCTCGGCGCGGCTCAGCACTGATACGGATTTTGATTCTAAATGCAGGACTGAAATTGTCTTTCTCTGATTCTAATGTAAAATCTGAAAATGCATAAGTGTTAGGTTCACTTTTAGTGGCGCTTTCTGCTGCGCGCATTTACTGACACTTTTAGGAACATTTTCTGACGCACCAAATTCAGGATCTTACAACTCTCCCCCACTTAACTAGATCACGTCCCCGTGATCTCTGTCACTTAACCAACCAGTCCCACACTCTATGGTCCTCCGACACACATCCAAACTCGATGTTCGTAACAATTTCTATTAACAATTTTCCATTAACCCAACATCTCACCACACGCTAATAATCACTAGCGTGCATTACCGCAACAAACGGTATCTCATACGCTCGACGTCCAAAATACACACTTAGGAAATACGAAAGACACCATATATTCCTTCAAATTCTCTCGGCTACAACTTGCAACAAGCTACATCCACAACTATATCACCCAACGCGATCTACTAAATTCACTATGCCGTGAACCAAGTGCTGCGTTAATCCAAATCGAGAAGGATTTAGGCCGCGTCAACCTCCGTACTTCAACGACTCGTAAACCAGCCAATCAAGATTGTTCTATGAATCAAGAACTAACTTCCCTCTTCTCCACAACCGGATTATTCCTTCAACGAAGAAATTTCGGTATCACCAAAATAATCACTCTAGGGAACTCAAACTTTCCCATCGATCGATCCGCACACGACCACCAGTCTCTTGGATTAATCCAGGACGACAATAATACACCACGAACTAGGCAAAACATCAACACTCGACACAGGGTTTCTCCCTTAAACCCTACAACACATCCAAGCACTACGGCTTCCTAGTACTAGCATGGAAACTATTCGTGTACTAAAATCCCGTCAACAGCGAATTATCATCACAACAACTCGCAATTCGTCACGTGACCCACCAAATATCCACCAACGCCTGGTGAATCCTCCAACCTAGACTGTCCATTAAGGATGGTCTCGACATGTTAATGCAACCAACATATCACATCACTAGGGAACACGCCCTCGCAAATAAACAACATCCGCGTGCCTCGATTTGAGACAATCGGAACTGGCACTCCCCCGCTTCACCATCATCCATAAAGTGAAATAATCCACTGACAACGTCTACGATCACACTTCCCGACAGGGAACATACGATAAACACCACTATAACTAACTTGTACCTACTCAACTGTACTATCGGGGTTTCATACCAAGCCAAGTTTTACATCGCAAGAGCACCCGCAATGACAGTTTCATTCTCTTACTCTGGGATCTCAAATTTCACATTTGGTCTCATACCGCACATTTGTACTACATGACCACCCTACATAAGAAGACTTACACTTCCTTTGATCCCGTCATCACAATCTCCACGCGTAACATTCCGGAATTGTGACTCACAATCGTAAAGCACGATCTCGAGTCGACATTAACCACCTGTCACTCTTCCTCGTTAGGAACTCCGAATACCTATTGAGGCTTAGCACGGTACACTCTGACATTTCACTATAGATAACACCACTGGAGTTTTCCTTGGGCGGCAGTAAAAACTCCCCCACTTAGGATTTATCTCCCCATTCTCACCGCCAAGATGATAACATCCCGCGGAATTGAAATTGCACGTCACACCTGACCATTCTCACCGTTGGTCATAAACATCAAATCACCGCAAATTCACCTTAGGCTCTCAGAGCCGACATGCACAATCACTTGTGTAACGACCCGGAAATTTCCGACCAAATTTAAACTCTAATCTCTATATGGTTCCGACACGATAAGCAAAAACCCTAAAGTTGACCCGCACTTTTTCGATCATTCTATACTTATAAGATTAATATTTACATAAATTAAACCTTACCAACATGTTAAGCAATCCAAATTGTTGAGACTTATGTTTTCGAAAAGAGATTTACACAACGTTTGACCGTTTAGTTTGACCGGTGATATCACGAACTATACAATATATGATAATTATACGTTTGTGTATATATATGTATATATACATATTTAACATGATGTAAGAATGTTTTAATATCTCATTTTGTATTAATAACAACAAGTTATAAGTATATTTTGAAACTACTAACTTAAGTTTTCAAAACAATAACAATACGTAACGTTATTTGACATAAATACTTATAACATATAATGTTTATACATATATTGTATAAGTAATGTATTTAATCACTTTTAAAGATTTAAATACATAAAACCATATAAGTGTATTCACAAAAGATAGCTATATTTGAATCCTCATTCCATTTTTCACAAAATTTCTATACGTATATCTAGAGTATAAGTACTCGTATCATACCTAGCTTCTATACGTATTTACTAATAGTAAATACATGTCAAAATCACCACCTAACCAGCCATGTTCATGCCCTTAGGGCTAGGTAATTGTATTTGGAAGCAATTAGGACTAGATACATAAAATGATTACTTGAAAATTTTGTCCATATACTTAATGTAACATGTTTTTTTTTAGTATTTATACATGATCATTTTGGTTCATTTTTTTTACTTCAACTTTTTAGCCAAAACACACACATACTTTGAAGCCTTAAACACCTTCAACAATCCAGCAAAATTCCATGAAGATCTAGCTTCAAAAACCATACTAAAACACCATAAGAAAACCATACAAAAACACTTCAAGAAAACCTTCCAAGAACACCAACTTACTTCCAATCTTTCATCCACTTCCAACACCCTTTTGGTTCTAGCTTTTTAATCCTCTTTTACAGCCATCTTGTCCAAGGAACTTGAGGTAGAATCTATGTTCATAACCTTATTCGATTCATATATATATAGCTATCTTATTTTGTGGTACAAAGGTTTAACAACAAGAACATAGTTTGAATGTTTTCAAACTTGTTTGCAAACTAAATAGATCCTTCTAACTTAACTTTTAAAATACTTCAAGACCTGTAATATAACTTATGTATATGTTAATTTAACAAGGTAAAACTTGGTTTTTCAAAGTATAAGTATTTTTAGAAAAATGGTCATTAAATGATTTTGTTGTAACAAAAATGTTTAACTTCATATGTTTCACTAAACTTTCATCTATGCCGTATGATTTTGAATACAAACCAAGGTATTTACAGTTCATAGTCTTATAGAAGAACTCGATCCAAGAAGATGGCAATTTGAATCAACGAAAACGGACTTGTAACGAAGAAACTATGACCGAAACAAAATTGGCTATCCTAGACATTTTCAACTTCGGGATTCATTGGAAAAATTTACATAAAATCACATACTTCTAAGATAACATGATATTTTATATATATGTACTCATAATTCAATTTCATATGGTTCAGGATCACCCATAAGCAACACGAGAAGATTAATCATAAGATCCCATGTTTGTACGCAATACGTCATTTGACAACACCGGTACTTTATGTACGCAATACGTCATTTGACAACTGATAATGCTAAAAACGAACATATATTTCATAGCATTATTCCTCAAGAAAGACAAGCTTTTAGTTGCAATTGTTCTATTTACAAGTGATATTCGTTTAAATAATAAAAGGTGAAGACAAAAGACAGATTCGACGATTTGAAGACGCAAACGACCAAAAAGCTCAAAAGAACAAAAGACAATAAAAAAGGTTCCAATTATTGATAAGAAACGTCTCAAATTCACAAGAGTACAAGATTCAAAACGCAAAATACAAGATATTAAATTGTACGCGAGGACGTTCGAAAATCCGGAACCGGGACCAGAGTCAATTCTTAACGCTCGACGCAACGGACTAAAAATTACAAGTTAACTATATATATAAATATAATATAATATATAATTAATTATATTAATTATATATATATTATATATATATATTTAAAACCGTCGGCAGCAGGAAACTCCAAGGGTGTAAAATGAAAATACCTCTCCGCGACTCGCGGAGTTTGAAGGCTATTTGGCCGCGAGTCGCGTAGCCCCAAATTTCAACCCTGGCTATAAATCAACCCGAATTCTGATCAAAAAAATATCATATTTTCATCTCTCTCTCAATATATACGAGTAATATATATTTATATTTATAATTTATATTTTAATTTTAATTATAATTCTAATAATAAGGGTATGTTAGCGAATGTTGTAAGGGTGTAAGTCGAAATTCTGTCCGTGTAACGCTACGCTATTTTTAATCATTGTAAGTTATGTTCAACCTTTTTATATTAATGTCTCGTAGCTAAGTTATTATTATGCTTGTTTAAAACGAAGTAATCATGATGTTGGGCTAATTACTAAAATTGGGTAATTGGGCTTTGTACCATAATTGGGGTTTGGACAAAAGAACGACACTTGTGGAAACTAGACTATGGGCTATTAATGGGCTTTATATTTGTTTAACTAAATGAAAGTTTGTTAATGTTAATATAAAGATTTACAATTGGGCGTCCCTATAAATTACCATATACACTCGATCGGACACGATGGGCGGGGTATTTATATGTACGAATAATCGTTCATTTAACCGGACACGGGAATGGATTAATAGCCACTAGAATAATTAAAACAGGGGTGAAATTACATTCAAGGGTAATTGGTGTAATTGTTAACAAAGTAGTAAAACCTTGGTTTACACGCAGTCGATAACCTGGTGTATTCATTAAACAAAGTATTAAAACCTTGTTACAATTCGAATCCCCAATTAATTGGAATATTTATCTTCGGGTATAATAATAATTTGACAAGGACACTTGCAATTTATATTTATGACTGATGGACTGTTATGGACAAAAACCAGACGGACATATTGAATAATCCAGGACAAAGGACAATTAACCCATGGGCATAAAACTAAAATCAACACGTCAAACATCATGATTACGGAAGTTTAAATAAGCATAATTCTTTTATTTCATATTTAATTTCCTTTATTTTATATTTAATTGCACTTCTAATTATCGCACTTTTATTTATTGTTATTTTATTTAATCGCATTTTTATTTATCGTACTTTTTAATTATCGCAATTTTATTTTATCGCATTTTTATTATTCGCAATTTCATTATCATTATTTACTTTACGCTTTAATTTAAAGTCTTGTATTTATTTTATATTTTACATTAGGTTTTAACTGCGACTAAAGTTTTAAAATCGACAAACCGGTCATTAAACGGTAAAAACCCCCCTTTATAATAATAATATCACTTATATATATATTTGTATTTTTATAAAAGTAAACTAATATAGCGTTGAGCTTTGTTTAAAGATTTCCCTGTGGAACGAACCGGACTTACTAAAAACTACACTACTGTACGATTAGGTACACTGCCTATAAGTGTTGTAGCAAGGTTTAAGTATATCCATTCTATAAATAAATAAATATCTTGTGTAAAATTGTATCGTATTTAATAGTATTTTCTGCTAAAATTTAATAGTATTTTATACCCCTCTGCTTTGACATCAAGTATTTTTGGCGCCGCTGCCGGGGAAAACTATCTTAAAAGCCGGAAGCGCAACGCTAATATAAAAAAAAAAAAAAAAAAAAGATTTTTGTTTACTTTTATTAAAATTCTCTTTTGTAAAAATACGTTTTAAAAATATAAAAAGAAAAACAAAAAATATTAGTATTTTTAAGATTTTGTTAAATATTTAAGTTTTACAAGTCTCTTTATCTCTATTTTAGTTTATAAAAATATAAATTTTATTAAACATCTTTTATTTAATTAAAAAACAGAAAACAAAATAAAAAAAAAAAAAAAATAAAGAAAAACGCGTAAAAAACAAAACCTGTCAACTGATTTCTGGATCCCCGCGACTCGCGGGGTTTTCCTCTTTATTTGCCGCGACTCGCGGAGGTCTTCTGACACACGGACAAAACCCTAAAGTTGCATTAATTACGGAGTTTTAATTTATTATTATTATTATTTAACTTAATTATTATTATTATTATTATTAATTTTAGTTTTTTACTTTTTACTTTTTATTTATATATTTTAGTTTAATTAGTTTTAATAAAATTGTAAAATTAGTAGTTTTATTAAATAAATAATATAAAAATAATATTTTTATAAAAATTGTACTTTTTACAACTTTTTGTATATTTTTATATTTTGAACCTTTTTAATCGTTGTAGCGTAATATTTAGCTCATATTTAATTTTAAACTTAGTGTTTGCTATAGTTATTTTTACTCCTAGATTTTTAGGCTTTGCCGTAGAATTCCTTAAGTGCTTTTTCTTTAGACTAAGATTTAGGTGCTTTAGAATTTTGCGACGCCTTTTTAAGTTTTAGTTTCTTTTTAAGTTATTTCCATTTGGGATTTAGTTTTTCCTGTAAGCTTTAATATTTTTAGACCTTTTACTATGTACCAATTATCATTCCAATTAGTAATATCAATTTGCGATTATAATTTTAAGATAGTTGTAGTAATAAGGTTAAATTAGTTAAGTATTTTTAAGTTTTGATAAGTTTCTTTTATTTTTCCGTCACCTTTTATTTTTCAACCATTTTTTCTTTTTCGACATTTTTCGACGCGCACTCTTTTTCTCTCTTATTTCTCGCTATTCTAGTTTTAGGACTTAGAATTTTTTCTACTTCTTATCTTAATTTCTTAAAATTACGAAAATTTATTTTGAGTGGTTAAATTGATAGACATCAAAATTTTCTGGTTCGTAGTAATAGTTGGATTTGTACGTGGACCGGGTTATTGGAGCCAAACAGTCCTCAATTATATTGAGACCAAACGAATCCTGCCCCTCTGCTGCATCTTTTGGCTATTCGAAACGTGGGCAAAATCAGAAAAGTCTATTGATTGGATAACTTATTATAATTTTTCTTTCTTTTTAAAAACTAATAGGATATTCTGTGAATGCACCGAGCAAGACGTTCACCACCTTTTGTACGTTCACCACCTGTAACTAGATCAAGACATCGTTTAACAAATATAACCGCCGTTGATTTTTCTTTAGAATCGTCATCCAGTCGACCAAGTACTTCAGTTCAAATTTCCGATAATCCAGTTTTTGAAACAAACCTCACAATTGAGAATCCAGAAAATATTCAGGAACGGTTCATAGATCCTGAACCACTAAACTTTCCTCCGGAACCACCAATCATTCAAACCGAGATTGTTGAGGAACGAACTATTAAATCAGAATCATCTAGTGATACCGATTCAACAAATTCAATTATGGAGAATCTGGAACCTTTAAGTATGGAAGACCGAATGAGAGCTAAACGCACTGGCCAAGGTCACGCAATTACTCATCCAGACATTAATGCGCCAGACTATGAAATCAAAGGACAAATTCTACACATGGTGACTAATCAATGCCAATTTAGTGGTGCGCCGAAGGAAGATCCAAATGAACATCTACGTACCTTTAATAGGATCTGCACACTATTTAAAATACGAGAAGTGGAAGATGAACAGATATATCTCATGTTATTTCCCTGGACTTTAAAGGGAGAAGCCAAAGATTGGTTGGAATCGTTACCTGAAGGGGCGATCGATACATGGGATGTTTTAATTGATAAATTTCTTAAACAATTTTTTCCTGCATCTAAAGCCGTAAGACTTCAAGCAGAAATTGTTACGTTCACACAGAAGCCAAATGAAACTCTATATGAGGCGTGGACAAGATATGGAAAGTTGTTAAGAGGATGTCCGCAACATGGTTTAGACACCTGTCAAATAGTACAAATATTCTACCAAGGATGCGACATCACTACAAGGAAAGATATAGATATAGCAGCTGGTGGTTCTATTATGAAGAAAACCGAAACTGATGCTTACAAAATTATTGATAATACTGCTTCCCACTCACATGAGTGGCACCAAGAAAAAGACATCATTAGATCATCTAAAGCAGCTAGAGCCGATTCTAGCCATGACTTAGATTCCATTTCCGCAAAGATAGATGCTGTGGAGAGACGAATGGAAAAGATGACTAAAGATATTCATGCAATACGAATTAGTTGTGAGCAGTGTGGAGGACCACATTTGACAAAAGATTGTCTAAGTATTGAATTAACAATGGAACAAAGAGAGAATATTTCATACATAAACCAAAGGCCTGGAAATAATTATCAGAATAATTATCAACCGCCAAGACCTATTTACAATCAAAATCAGAACTATAACCGAAATATTCCATACAATAACCAACAAGGTCCTAGCAATCAACAAGTATCCAATAATACTTACAATCAGCAAAGACCGAATTTTCAAAACAAACCACCACAACAAACCGATGATAAAAAGCCGAATTTAGAAGATATGATGACGAAGCTAGTTGAAACTCAAACGCAGTTTTTCACATCTCAAAAACAAACCAATGAACAAAATGCTCAAGCATTTAGAAATCAACAAGCTTCTATTCAAAATCTGGAACAAGAAGTAAGTAACCTAGCAAGGTTAATAGGTGAAAGAAAACCGGGAAGTCTACCAAGCGATACAAATGCTAACCCCCGGAATGAAACAGCTAAAGCTATTACCACAAGAAGTGGTACAACACTTAAACCACCTGAAATACCTGTAAATTCTGATGAAACTATCCCTACTCCACAAGAACCACAACCTGATCAAGATAAGGAAAAGGAACCGGTAGTTGAAAAGGTTAATGAAGATAACACAGTTAAGGATAAACCTTATGTTAAACCATACCAACCACCACTTCCTTACCCGAGTAAAATGAAGAAGGAAAAACTTGAAGCCGAGCAATCCAAATTTTTGGATATGTTTAAACAAATAAATGTAAATCTTCCTTTCATTGATGTGATTTCAGGAATGCCTAGATATGCTAAATTCTTGAAAGATCTAATCACGAATAGAAAGAAAATGGAAGAACTCTCGGCTGTTACTATGAATGCAAATTGTTCAGCAGTGCTGTTGAATAAGATACCAGAAAAACTATCTGATCCAGGAAGTTTCACAATTCCATGTTTTCTGGGTAGTCTTAGTTCAATAGAAGCATTGGCAGACTTAGGTGCTAGTATAAATCTAATGCCGTATTCACTATACGCTAAACTAGACCTTGGAGAATTGAAACCAACCAGAATAAGCATACAACTAGCCGATAGATCAATAAAATATCCTAGAGGGATAATGGAGAACATGCTAGTTAAAGTTGGTACTTTAGTATTTCCAGTAGATTTTGTTGTCTTGGACATGGAAGAAGATTCTCAAGTTCCTCTCATATTAGGAAGACCATTCTTAAACACGGCTAAAGCAATGATAGACGTGTTCGGTAAGAAACTGACCCTAAGTATAGAGGATGAGAGTGTTACCTTTTCAGTTGATAGAGCAATGCAACAACCACAATCTGCAGATGGTAAGAACGATGTGTTTTTACCAACTCCAACGGTAATACTTAGCAATAATGAAACGCCTAAGTGTGGGAAAAATGAAGTAACACCTAATGATGACATGATAACAAAGAACCCCGTTGTTGATACGAAATTTAATGATCCCGTTATTAATAATTCAATGAAGAAACTTATTAAACGGATTCGCGATGCTAGAACCAAGGGGAACTTTAAGTTATGTAACCGGTTAGTAACAAATCTATCACCTAAAGAAAAGGAAAAACTAGTTGAAATTGTGGAAATTACACAGGAATCCGACCAATGGCTTAAAGAAAAAGTCACGGATATGCAAGTTGATTATGGACCAAGAGAAATTAACGATGAAGTTAATCACAATTTCGACACCACAGCTAACTAAGTGTGGGGAGAATTAAGTCTTTAAAGGATAATATGTATTTCTGTTAGAGTTAGATTGTCTGTTTTCGTGTAGTTCTCGAAAATGGAACACGTATGGTCTTTCCCTAGCAGACCCTAAAGAACTAGTCTTCTCCCCCCATTCTGAATTTTTATTTTTTTTAGGTTTTTACAAAATGAAGACTGCCTGTGAATTAAACCATGGTCTAATGCTACACGCTTTGATCACTAAACGTAATAATGACATACTACCGAGTGAAATAGTATCAGTAATCAGAGAAAGAATGGACGGAGTTAGAAAAGGATCCAGATGCGAAGATAATAAGTTACAATTTGGTAAAGGAAAATCAAAATCCGCAGCGAAAAGAAGAGCACGACACCTAGAAAAATGTCACAAATGCGGAAAATGGTCACATGGAGGTAAATGTTCAAATAATCAAACCTATTCAAATACCGAATTTGTTACTTTATGCAGAGACGGACCGTTCATATGTTTAGAAGAAAAGACAATGAATGCTCGAGGTTACGCCTATGCAGCCATGGAAGACCAATTAAACCGACTATCTTATGAATATAATAGATCATATAACTAAGAAATCTATTTCACAGGTATGTCTGTACAGTTTTTATTTTTATTTTTATTTTTAACCTTTTGATAATAAACGCTAATTTGTTCGCTAAAAAGTATTAAATTGGTATTAAATAAAATTAGGTTTGGCGACCGAAATTATTGATATCATTCAAAAATTTATTACATCACTGCGAAATTTAACGTTTATTCTTAAGGTATAAATATCTTTAATCAATCAACCCAAAATATTTCAAAAATTCGTCATGAGTTAAATTAGGTCTTGGAACCGAAATTACTTTACCGAAAAGAGGGGCGCATATTTCTGATAATATTTGATTGATTAAAGTGGGATAAAAAGACAAAAAGATTTTTAACTTTATTTTTACCATGTTTTTAATCTTAATATTTAAATCTTAAATTAATATTGTAAACTTTGTAAAAACAATATATTTAAAATTGTAAATATTTGAATTTTTAAATTAAGTTTGGAATGAATTTATGAATTTTTAAATTAAGTTTGGTGTGAATTTTTAATTTTTAAAATATTAATTTTTAATTTTATGCATTTTAAATTTTGAGTTTGGTGTGAATTTTTAATTTTTAATTTTGAATTTTATATTTAAGTTGTGTGAATTTAAAAACAAAAATTTACTTTATCTCATTAAGTTAAAAATATGATTTTTAAAATTCGTCGTAAGTTGAAGACTAGGTCTTTGAACCGAAATTGCTTTACCCGAGGGAGGGACGAGAACTTTTATTATCATTATTTTTAATCTTATTGATTTAAAGTATGCCAAAAACATTAAAAAACCCAAAAATCTTAGCTTTTAAAACAATCGCTACAAAAAGACAAATTTTAAAATTTTGTCGAGGGACGGACTAGGACATCGATCCGAAACGACCTCGTCCTAAATAACAAGGGAAACAAAATTTTAAAATTAATTTCTTAATTGTTTTATAAGTTAAAGATTATATAAAAAAAAAAAAAAAAAAAGGGTAAACTCCGCGACTCGCGGAGTTTTCAGTGAAAACCTCCGCGACTCGCGGAGGGACCAAATTACAGAAAAAAAATAAAACAGCTGCACACGATCAGTATACTCCCACACACAAAAATAACCCGAAAAACACAGCGAAAAAACCCGAGAAAACCCACGAAAATCATCCCAAAAACTCGATTTTTCACCGTTAATCTTCAAATTTTTCACTACAATCATGTTGAAGAGGATCTTATCTAAGAATTACTCAAGAAAACAGGTACAATTACACCCCAAATCACCTTTAAATCCGAATTTTAGTGTGTTCTTGAGCATATTTTCATAATTTGAATTTTGTTAATTTTTAGTGTAATTAGTGTTAAATTGATAGTATATTATGCATGTATAACCTAGATTGATGCTTGTTAACATGATTTGAAGCCAAAAACTTCAAAATCTTTAGAATCTAGGGTTTGTGTTCTTGAGCAAATTTGGGGCTTTTTGATATAAACAGGTTATGGCCGATTTTTGTCATGAATTGTTGCTAAATTGAGTAGTGTAACATGTCTAGGTAGTTAAATGATCCAAACTTTGAGCCTAAACATGATTTTGAGAATTAAAGTGGACTTTTTCAAGTCCAAAATTCATGAACTTGATTTTTGAAAGATAATGCCATTTGAGACTTGTTTATTTGCTAGTAATGATTATTTTGACATGTTATTTGAGTTGAATGCTTATGAACTTGGCGAAAATTTTCGTATATGCTTATTTGAAAAAGTGTAGATTTGATAAAAATGTGGAAATAAGCTTAAGTTTGATATAAATTGATAATGTCATTGTAATTATTTTAATTGATGATTTTGCTGACACTAATGCATATTTGGATGCACAAAATTTGTGTTTGATGTGTTTTGCAGAATGAAAGGGGTGAATCTTCATCCCAAGCCCGACATGCTCCTGCTGAGAACTTGGAACAACAGGAGGTAGATAACTACTACAAGCAGGATGTACCTCATCCAGTCATGACCTTTTCAGATATGCACTTGGAACAGTTGCACCCGAACCTACGATTTGACAGACTTTGGATAGATTATCCAAAATATCAACGGGGTTTGCATACTCTTCATTCCAAGGTTGTTGAGGTACCGAGGGTCATAGAATGGGGACCCTTGGAAGCTGTAGAATTGGCCGGGCCAATTAGGGAATTACTGGTACAGAGGTATGGTAATTCTTCTTTTAATGACTGGATATGTTTATTCACCATACGCAGACCTGTATATAAAGTATGGTGTGAAGAGTTGTTATGTAGTATAGAGTTGAATGATCGGGTAGCTAGTTTAACCGATCGTTCTTTTATTAGATTTTTGTTAGGCGGTTCGATGCGCCACATGTCTTTACTGGACATGGCTCAGGCTTTACGTATATATACGCCTGAGGAATTAGCATCTGCCGATTGTAGAGGATTGATACTAAACGGTAGGAAAATAGATGAAAATTTTGATACAGACGGTGTGTGGAGTCAAATGACAAGCCATCACCGTTTTAAAGGGGGAAACTACTCTTATTTGGATATAGATAGAGCCGAATTAAGAGTAATACATAGATTTTTAGCTAATTCGATTACACAAAGGGGTAAAAACAAAGAAAAGGTAAATGAACAAGATTTGTTTTACCATATGTGTATTCGAGACCCACACAGCGCTGTAAGTATACCATATTGTGTGGGTTATTATTTATCAGCTATGGTTCGAGGGATGCGTCCACATAGCATAATAGGAGGTGGTATTTTTATTACTTTGATTGGTGAATATCTCGGTGTGGATATAAGTCTGGGGGGATTATTAGTAGAAGAGCCGGAACCCCGCGACACTATAGGTTTAAATGTGTACCATGGTGCGAAAGTTTTGAAGCGGCGAAATAACGCCGCAGTACGATACAATGGTAGACATCCACAGGTAGAGAGAAACCAGGAACAAGGTAATGTAGGAGGGGGGAACCAGATGCAAGAAATGCATAGGTTTATAGCTTCTCAGGAATACGAAAATGCTAGACAGAGAGCATTTGAAGATTGGCAAGTTCATCAGAACCAGATCATAGCGCATTGCCAACATATAGGTAGAAACTATATTCCTACACCGAAACCCGTCTTCCCTCCTTGGTCGATAGAGATGCAGCCACCATATCCTACGTATGACC
Organism: Rutidosis leptorrhynchoides; assembly: GCF_046630445.1. NCBI lineage: Eukaryota > Viridiplantae > Streptophyta > Magnoliopsida > Asterales > Asteraceae > Rutidosis > Rutidosis leptorrhynchoides. Next base: position 235,631,100 of record NC_092343.1, read on the forward strand.
CTGCCGAAGCATTCTATAGCACTTATGGTTATGCGTGGAACCCCTATTGGTACCAATATCATCCTTAGTTTACTTATTATTTTTATTTTTTTTTTTGTAATTTGTAATTATTGATATGTTTAATATTTTTGTTAATATTGTAATCATTTTTATAATTATCTAACTTTTATTCTTAGTTTTTAATAATTTTTGAATGTGGGGTAATAAACCAAACTTCAAAAATATGTATATATGTTTGCAGTTTATCTTATGTACACAACAGGGTAAAACAACGCATTTTCAAAGACTGGCATTAAGTTCAGCAAAAGCAAGTAATTTTGACGACAATGATGCAAAATATATGTGAAATAACAACAAGACGGAATGAACAAATGACGTGCACCATTTATCATTCAGCAAACAAACGCCAATATATTTGGAAACTTTGGTAAAAATTTAATCATTTTCACACAAATCACCCTCAATAATTTAAATTGTTACTGATTTCTTGCAAATGAGGGCATTGCAAGATCTTAAGTGTGGGAAGGGGTTAAATTCTTTCGGATTTTAAAAATTTTTATATTAAACACTTGGTTACCATTAAAAATACTAGTAAAGCAGTAGTTGTATTAGAATCTAGTGCTCTCTGATAAAAAAGAACAGCCCTAGTCTTATATACTGACTACCCAATTCTAGTAAAATTTTTCAAAATTTTCAATTAAATGAATTCAAAATCATGTTTATACATATTTATGAACGATAAAACTAGGTTTCAAACACCGAAATTATTGTTACCTCGGAAAGGACATAAATTGAGAAACAAACTAAAATGTTAAAATTCATTTAAAATGGAATAGAGGACGATAAAAAGGAAAATAAAAGCCAAGTGTGGGAAAATTTACCAAGTTATTTTAAACATATGTCACATATATCTGTAACAAATAACTGAAAATACTTTTGCTTTGGACTAAACTAAACTGTTTTACCCGATGAAAGAAAAGAAGAGATGGATCTACACGATGAATCAATTCCATCATTAAAAGGAAGTAAAGTCTTCCGAAAAAGAAACGCACTTCTTGATTTAGGTCATGAAGTTGTCGTCCAGACTAGCTGTAGGTTGACGAAAAATCTAGAAAAGTCATCACTAAAATCAGCAGGAAATCCACGGACCTCAGCATTAAACAGGGTCGCCAAGTGGTCAGATTTATCCTAACCATGAGAAGGATTTATCTCGTACAATGGGGGGGCACTATGCAAATTAGCTGGATAAGACTAATGAATCAGATCCCCAGAAAGGATAATCTCCTTAAAGATTAAAAATCAGCTTTTAAGCCTGATATTACTCAATCCTTGAGATTGACCTTAAAGATTGAGAATTACAAACTCATGGAATTCGATGATATCTAAACTCGAGCTTGAACGAGAAAATATTTTGATCAAAAATACAAACCGATTTGTTTTCTGAAAACCCTATTTTCAATGCGTTCATTACCATTGAACGTAAAATCCTAGGAATTCACCTAGAATTCATTAGGTCACCTGAACCAAATCGGGTGTCAACCGTAAGAACGGTGGTTGCATAGCATGGTCAAAGACAGGACCTTGTGCCAGACCGAAAAATTATAAGGATGAGCTTTTACTATTGCTCCTACCAAGAATAGTAATTGCGTCCGACACGTTATAGACCATAATCAAAAGCATGTCACGGGACATTGCCTTAACAGTTGCTTGTTCAACGCTTTCCTTTACAACCGGACGATGGTTTGCCGAAAGGTAATATATGGAACAAGTAAACTGGACGTGTTGCTTTCCAAATACAAGGTTAGCAAGTGGGTGACACAAAACCGCAAGTTTTGAGCTAAAATTTTCAATTCTGAAACCCACCAAACCCACAAAAATATTTTGCAAACACCGGTAAAGGGTTATTCCGGAAAACTTATCTAGGGTAAAAACTAGATTTAATTTTCAAAAGATCAAATGTTTTCATAAAGATCCAATTTCCTTAATGGATCTAAATTTTTATAGTCATGTGGGACCGTAAACCATATCGTTACTACCATTGTTTATACCGCCGTATAGAAATCACTGATGTACAAAGTGTGAAGAATAAAGAAGTGATTCTAGTATTTCAAGACAATATTGCTTGAGGACAAGCAACGCTCAAGTGTGGGAATATTTGATAATGCTAAAAACGAACATATATTTCATAGCATTATTCCTCAAGAAAGACAAGCTTTTAGTTGCAATTGTTCTATTTACAAGTGATATTCGTTTAAATAATAAAAGGTGAAGACAAAAGACAGATTCGACGATTTGAAGACGCAAACGACCAAAAAGCTCAAAAGAACAAAAGACAATAAAAAAGGTTCCAATTATTGATAAGAAACGTCTCAAATTCACAAGAGTACAAGATTCAAAACGCAAAATACAAGATATTAAATTGTACGCGAGGACGTTCGAAAATCCGGAACCGGGACCAGAGTCAATTCTTAACGCTCGACGCAACGGACTAAAAATTACAAGTTAACTATATATATAAATATAATATAATATATAATTAATTATATTAATTATATATATATTATATATATATATTTAAAACCGTCGGCAGCAGGAAACTCCAAGGGTGTAAAATGAAAATACCTCTCCGCGACTCGCGGAGTTTGAAGGCTATTTGGCCGCGAGTCGCGTAGCCCCAAATTTCAACCCTGGCTATAAATCAACCCGAATTCTGATCAAAAAAATATCATATTTTCATCTCTCTCTCAATATATACGAGTAATATATATTTATATTTATAATTTATATTTTAATTTTAATTATAATTCTAATAATAAGGGTATGTTAGCGAATGTTGTAAGGGTGTAAGTCGAAATTCTGTCCGTGTAACGCTACGCTATTTTTAATCATTGTAAGTTATGTTCAACCTTTTTATATTAATGTCTCGTAGCTAAGTTATTATTATGCTTGTTTAAAACGAAGTAATCATGATGTTGGGCTAATTACTAAAATTGGGTAATTGGGCTTTGTACCATAATTGGGGTTTGGACAAAAGAACGACACTTGTGGAAACTAGACTATGGGCTATTAATGGGCTTTATATTTGTTTAACTAAATGAAAGTTTGTTAATGTTAATATAAAGATTTACAATTGGGCGTCCCTATAAATTACCATATACACTCGATCGGACACGATGGGCGGGGTATTTATATGTACGAATAATCGTTCATTTAACCGGACACGGGAATGGATTAATAGCCACTAGAATAATTAAAACAGGGGTGAAATTACATTCAAGGGTAATTGGTGTAATTGTTAACAAAGTAGTAAAACCTTGGTTTACACGCAGTCGATAACCTGGTGTATTCATTAAACAAAGTATTAAAACCTTGTTACAATTCGAATCCCCAATTAATTGGAATATTTATCTTCGGGTATAATAATAATTTGACAAGGACACTTGCAATTTATATTTATGACTGATGGACTGTTATGGACAAAAACCAGACGGACATATTGAATAATCCAGGACAAAGGACAATTAACCCATGGGCATAAAACTAAAATCAACACGTCAAACATCATGATTACGGAAGTTTAAATAAGCATAATTCTTTTATTTCATATTTAATTTCCTTTATTTTATATTTAATTGCACTTCTAATTATCGCACTTTTATTTATTGTTATTTTATTTAATCGCATTTTTATTTATCGTACTTTTTAATTATCGCAATTTTATTTTATCGCATTTTTATTATTCGCAATTTCATTATCATTATTTACTTTACGCTTTAATTTAAAGTCTTGTATTTATTTTATATTTTACATTAGGTTTTAACTGCGACTAAAGTTTTAAAATCGACAAACCGGTCATTAAACGGTAAAAACCCCCCTTTATAATAATAATATCACTTATATATATATTTGTATTTTTATAAAAGTAAACTAATATAGCGTTGAGCTTTGTTTAAAGATTTCCCTGTGGAACGAACCGGACTTACTAAAAACTACACTACTGTACGATTAGGTACACTGCCTATAAGTGTTGTAGCAAGGTTTAAGTATATCCATTCTATAAATAAATAAATATCTTGTGTAAAATTGTATCGTATTTAATAGTATTTTCTGCTAAAATTTAATAGTATTTTATACCCCTCTGCTTTGACATCAACAACACCGGTACCGTGGGTCAAGATTAATCTCGACCAATACATTTATGATGGGGTTTTACGGGAGTTTTATTTATTTCGTTGGGGGTTGTATTTATTCATTGCGGGTATATTAAACATCTAAAAAATGAACCATTAAAATTGAATTGCTAACCTCGGACTGCTAACTTCGGACTAAGGAAATATTCAAAGTATTAAAAGTATAACAAGTATATATATATATAACGTTTGTTTAAAAATGAAAAACATATTGATATATTATATATGGATAGGTTCGTGATATCAACCGGAAGACCGAGTCGAAATTATATATCTTCGAGACAACAGTGAGTATATAGTCCCTTTTAAACTCTAAATATTTTTGGGCTGAGAATACATGCGTTGTTTTTATAAATGATTTACGTTATGGACACAAGTAACTGAAAAATATATTCTACGTTGAGTTGTACCACTGGCATACTTCCCTGTAGCTTGGTAACTAATATTTACAGCGGTATTGTAAACGCGAATCCTGTTGATAGATCTATCGGGCCTGACAACCCCAACCGGACTGGACGACCAGTATTCAACGGTTGCACAGTACTTCGTTTTGCGACTACACCTTGGTACGGTGTAGTAAGATTTCATATTAAAGGGAATATGCGACGTGATTAAATGTTAAGTATGGTTACCAAGTGCTCAACCACTTAGAATATTTTTATTGAATGATTATATACGAAATCTTGTGGTCCATTGTTATAACGCTGCTAGCAACAAACCTATATATCTCACCAACTTTATGTTGACGTTTTAAAGCATGTTATTCTCAGGTACGAATTAAGTCTTCCGCTGTGCATTAGCTCATGTTAAGGATACTACTTGGGACCATTTAAGCTATGATACAAGGACGTTGCATTCGAGTCATTGAAGTTCATTAAAGACTATTGTTGTGCAAATGACGGATTAGGTCTTTTGGTTGTTATAAAATGTTAGGCTAATATATCAACTCTCGATGTAATGATAGATTGTCTTTAAGAAATAAATGCAACGTTTGTAAAATGTATCATATAGAGGTCAAGTACCTCGTGATGTTATCAACTGTTGTAATTCGTTTTTAATCTATATGGACGATGTCCGGATGATTAGTTTCGGATCGTTTCAGTTGGCATCAGAGCTGGTTTAATGCCGTTTATGAGCGGGTTAATCGTAGAGGGGGTTCTCACAGTGTTACCTGTGACGAAGCATTGGCTCTTGCCCCTCGCGGTCCCTATCAGGGTTGGCTGTACTGCCGAGAGGCGGGCTGTAAAATCAGTGTCTGAGATACGCTCAGTGGTCACTAAGGCGGTTAGCCGAGACGGCACTGGGTGGGATGCGTCCCCACTGTCGTTTCAGTTGGTATCAGAGCGTTGGTCTTAGCGAACCAGGCCTTGCATTAGTGTGTCTAACTAGTAGTTGTTAGGATACATTAAGTGAGTCTGGACTTTGACCGTGTCTGCCTGTCAAAAGTTTTGCTTATCAATCCTAGTCGGAAATCATCTGCTTATCATCCTTAGGGAACTGTCTGCTTATCATTCTTAAGTCTAAACACGTCTTACTGCATTTAGTGCATCGATAGTGTATAGACAAAATTCGTATCCTAGCGTATCTGTTGCTATAGACATTGCCTGACGAATTTCAAAGATTCTCCGTAATTCACGGGATTTTGAGTATTATAATTACATATGTAAATTATGTATTGAAGAATACCAAACCCAACTCCTATAATCTATTTAAACCAAAAATTCATTTCCTCGACTATACAAGATGAACTCCGCGTCCAGTTCGAATTCCTCCGACTCCGACAGCTACGCTGATATGGATTTCCATTCGGGCTCCGAAGGCAGCGTCACTGGAATGGATCAACCAATTTCTCATCATCTATTCTGGATGAATTGGGGATGGGTTCGTAGTATACTAAATTATTGGAGACAAGAAGAAGGTGATCCCTTTCACCCACCGAATTGCCCCATTGGCGACGAACCTGAAGCACTTACCGGCGAACCTGTTCGAGAAACCATTTTCTCTCTCATTTCTCGAGTATCTCGTCACGATTATATCTTATTCCATATTTCAGATCTTGTTCATTCGCTCACTCCAACCGCCAATCATCCCGGTGTACTAGCAGAAATCAACGAACTTCGCGCTCGTGTGACGGCTTTGGAGAACACGGTGCGAAGGTTACAAACACCAACAGCAGCACCAGCAGCATAATCCGTACTACCATCATCAACGCCGACAGTACATATATCACCCAATCACAACCGCGTCTTAAATCTCAACATCACAATCTGTATCTCGAATATCAACATCACACGACTCAATATCTGTACTTCGAGTATGATCTTCGTTCTAAATATCGTTCTACATCGATTATCTTCGCTTTACGTATCGTATGACGATTATGTAATTTCTAAAGTCTTAGAGATTATGTAATCTAGAATTAACGATAAATCAAATGAGTTTAATATCTTATTGACTCATTAAATCTATGATTATCTCTGAAGAAAATATATATGCAAGTATATTTTCATAAAGATAATAATTAAAAATTTCCTTTGTACAAACTATTAATGATGAAAATATTTTAACGGGTGGGTAGTACCCGAGGAATATTTAGAATTCACATTAATAAGTGATATTGTACATTCTTGAATCTGATTCAACAGTTATCTATTATCTTACTTACAACCACCGATATTCGTATCTGCTCACCTCAGAATAACCATTTTCAATCAAATTTCTTATTCGGATTTTGACCTACCAAAATCCAACAAGTGGCATAAAGAAGAAAACATTGGAAAATTAAAATGAATTAAAATGTTGATTGTAACATATGAAACTAAACAATTCTTCAAGCTTTCCACTTGATTTTATCTTAAACCTCATTCGTAACTTGACGATTACAATTCGCATTCAAATCCTTTCATGATTTCTGAAAACACCTCGACCGAGAAATTGAACCAGCCGCACCTCGTCTACGGAAGAAAGATTCCTGCATACAATTATGCACTTTAGAAACCTTCGAAACCAAAGTTATAAACTTATCCGCGTTGAATTCCTTATCATTCCTTGGTAAAAACAATCATACGATTCCTTTTCAATTAGCTAATTTTGTCACAGCTCCACTTTGACTTCTCAATGAGACTACTCCTATTATAACCTCGATATTTATACCTTGTCCTTTTGACGTCGTTACCAGAAAATCCTTTATATTTCACGACATCATCAGCAAATGTACCAGCAGATCGTCCACCCTTTGGCGAAATCCGCAATTAGCATTTTGAAAATTTTGCAGGACTTCCCCAGTTATACCTATAACATTTATTCCTAAGAAATTTCATACTTCGAATGTGAAGTTTCTAAAAACACCCTGAACTATGAAGTAGTTCTTGAAATGCTAACGAAGCAGCAAAAACTGTAAACGACTTTAACGGTCAAAAGTTTGATGACAAAGAATAGTAAGGTGGTAAAGCTGAAAAAAAAAAAAAGTTTGGAACTAGAAAACGGATGAAGCAAAGTATGAAAGAGGCTGTGGATAAATCACAGGGACTGAATCTGCTCTCAAAGAACACAAACGATTCCGTACCTGCTGAAACCGTCAGTAAGAACCCTACTCTTTATTCAAAACCTTGCCCGGATGATATTTTTCATCATCATCTTATCTTAGATATTATAAGATATCTTCGTATCTTCCGTTATACATATTCTCCATATTTCTGGAGATATTTTCACAACTATTCTTATCTGAGAATATTTATCTCTCCGTAATATCTGCGTTACAACATAAAAGAAACTGTGTTAGTTTCTAAGTTCTAAAACCTTCAAGTTTAAAATAGGAATGTTTTGAAGTAGTGTTGGGAACTGATACATGAATTAGTATAATATAATGAAACTTGATCAACTTCATTATAATACAGTAAGTCATGTTAAGTTTCTAATGGAATGTGATGATTCACAGTACCGTCATCATGTGCCATGTTACACGGCTCTTACATTCTATCAAGTCTCCAAACATATTAGAACTGAAGGTATTTCGTATGCCCGAGAGACATATTAAATTAATGCGGCTAATATGATATGATCCAAGTCGGGTCATACCCAATAACAAACTTACCGACACCTCATACGTATTTGATCTTAACGATTGGATCATTAAGCAAATACGCGACACTTGGATTTTAGAAAATCGGGTTTCTAAAATATTATCACTTGAGATAAATTATTTGGATAATTTATATATAATTGTTTATGGGTTTAAATGATTATATTGTGTTATATTTTATAAAAGGTTTTATAAAATATATAAGTAACAAAATAATACATAAGTTTATAATAAGTTTATAAATTTTTTATAAACTTACATGTATTATTATTAAACAAATATGTGGCAGTTTTTTGGGGTCTCCAAGAGAGCATCTCATGCTCCTTTTGTTACTTTCAATTCTACACAACTCCATATAAGCATGCTTACACTTCTACCAAGTTAGGCACTTATTCTCTCAAGTGTTACATGCAAAAATAGACTTAAAAAAACTGCAGAATTCAGCTCATTAGAGAGCAGTAGGCCGTGGCCTTTTGGGGTGATTAGAGAGGTTCTAAATTCAATTTTGCAAGTCTATAATCAAGTGTAATAAAATCCTAACCAAAGGCTAGGTGTTGGTGCACAAGTTTGGGGTATAACTACTTGAGGTTTCATAGTTTTGGAGCTCCATTCATCATCATCTTCATCATCATCTATCAACAAGCTAGTAGGAGGTATAATCTCTTTATTTGCTTGTAGTTTGTAAGTATTATTTCACAACTTGATCCATGGGATTTAACTTTAAAATGGTTTAAAGATTAACAAGTTAAAATGTAACTAACATGCTTCCGCTTTGATATGTTTCATAAAAGGTTTTAAGTATCATGTAACTTGTTAAATCCCAACAATGGTATCTAGAGCCGAAGTTGTTGAAATATGCTTCGAGATGGTTATTAAACCCACTATAATTTTGCATTCTATGAACATGCATGAAGTAGAATGTAAAATTTTCGGTTTTGGGTGGTTGTCATTTTGGCCAAAATCACTTGTGATTCTGCATTCTGTACTGCAAATCACTTGTGATTCTGTACTGCCAATCACTTGTGATTCTGTGTTGTCGATCACTTGTGATTCTGTATTGCCAATCACTTGTGATTCTGTGTTGCAGATCACTTGTGATTCTGTGTTGCCGATCACTTGTGATTCTGTATTGCCAATCACTTGTGATTCTGTATTGCCTATCACTTATGTTGATGATGTTCACAATCTAAGCCTTGACCTTGTGTTTGGTTGCATGCATGGTTGATTGATATTTATTCAATTGGTTTGTAATAATATTTATTCATTTGGCATGTAATAATTCATTTGGTTATGTAATTTATTTTATATTTGGTATGTAAAATAGATTAGGTTGTAATTTCATTTTTTAGACAAAATGTATTAGGATATATTTTGTAAAATGATGAAGAATGATGAAGACTTGAAGAACACATGAAGAAGCATTTGGATGCAAGGTTAAGTGGGAGATTTGAAATCTCCTACTTTGTGTATTTACCCCTTAACCCGTGGCATTTGTTTTCGGCTAAACAAATGCCTATCTAAATGGCTAGATTGTGAACATCTTTGTTTTGCATGCGTGGTTGTTTTAATTTCTTGTATGATTGTGGATTGTATGTTTGTATGCTACAAGTTAATCACACAAGTTAACAACAAACAAAACTAAAATTTAATTGGTTAAATTAGACGTTATTAATCACATGCAAAACGACAATTTAAATGGTTAAATTGAAATGGCTAATAGGACATTAATAAACGGTTATTAAGATCATAATAAGGATCATATATATAAAATGGTTTATATCATGTAATTGGTTTAATTACAAGACATGAAAATAGTTTTTCATAAGTACCATGCACTAAATGCATGTTGGTGTATGGTATAAAAGTTTTCTCAAACTAGAATTAACGAAAACTCAAAATCCCTTTCACAAACAAGGTAAACAAGTTAAACGCCATCCTATTGTGTGACACTTAAAAGTATTAGGGAACTCATGATGGGATAAAGGTCACCTAACCATTATGAGCAAACTAATATGATTAAGGTAAATTTCGCATGCTTGTGGGATAAAGGTCACCTAACCACATGTATGTTAAATTTACAAGTCTATACAAGTAGGACGACTTGATTTGGGAATCATGAACTTAGGATCACCGAAGCATGAGGAACAAATAGGCGTTGATGGGATAAATATGCCATGCAAAAGGATTGCATGATCCCATACTCTAGAAGTTGCAAATGGATTGCAATTGTCATTTATTGACTACCTAGCTAAATCAAATTGCGGGATAAAGGTCACCTAACCGAATTTTGGTTTACCGTTGGATTCTAGAATTTAATAATTCAATTTGATTTAAAGGGTATTGAATGTTAAATTAAAATCGATACTTAAACGAACTTTGTAAATTTTGTAGATGGCCGCCAATAACAACAACAACATTCCAAACGCACCACTTAACCTGAACCACCTATCATTAAGGTCTCTCTTAGAGAAAGACAAACTCAACCATACAAACTTTATGGATTGGTTCCGCAATCTTCGGATTGTCCTCAAACAAGAGGATAAAATGTATGTGCTTGAGGACCCCATTCCCGATCAACCGGATGAGAATGATGTGGAGGCAATGGCCTCTTACGATAAGTATTGTCACGACTCCCTTCAAGTCTCATGCTTAATGCTTGGGACTATGATTCCCGAACTCCAAAAGGATTTCGAGCATCATAGTGCATACGACATGATAACGCAATTGAAGGAGATGTTCCTCCAACAAGCGCGTGTCGAACGCTTCGAAACGGTTCGAGCGCTACATGCTTGTCGTATGGACGATACCCAATCGGTTTCATCTTATGTACTTAAGATGAAAAGCCTCATCGATCGTGCTAACCGTCTTAACCTAAACATATCTAATGAGTTAGCCACCGATCTTATCCTTAACTCCCTATCAAAAAGGTTTGATCAATTTGTAATTAATTACAATATGAATGGGATGGATAAGAGCATAGGTGAGCTTCACGGTATGCTTAGAACGGCGGAAACTAGCATGGGTAAAAGGGCTTTACCCGTGTTAGCAATCGATCAAGGTGGGTTCAAAGGTAAGACCTCTAAGCCAAAGGTGGCTAAGAGAAAAGGACCCGCTTACCAAGGCAAAGGGAAGGGGAAGATGGTTACCCCAACCATCAACAAGGCTAAGAAGCAAAAGGTAGCCGAGAAGGCAAACCCCAAGGAAGACCCATGTTTCGGTTGCGGTGAAATGGGTCATTGGAAACGAAACTGTCCGGTCTATCTTAAGGAGTTGAAGGACAAGAGGGATGCAGGGCAAACCTCAGGTAATATATATATGGTATATATAGAGCTTAGTATTACTTCTTCTAATACATGGGTATTAGACACTGGATGTGGAACTCATATTTGCAATTCTTTGCAGGGGTTCAAAAGAAGTGATCATAAGGCGGGAACATCAAGTCTCTATATGGGCAATGGTGCAAAGGTGCATGTTAAAGCTCAAGGAGATTTTATTTTGAAGCTTCCAAGCGGATTGGAACTTATTTTAGAAAATGTTTTGTATGCTCCGGATTTGTGTAGAAACATTATTTCTATTTCTCGCTTAAAACAATGTGGTTACGTTGTTAATTTTATTGATGATGATATTCATGTTTCTAATGATAATGTATTCTATTTCAAGGCTTCGCCTTCAAATGGAATTTATGAATTGGTTCATGATGACGCATCATCGAGCTCTATATACCATACAAGCACCAAGAAACTCAAAAGGGATTTGAGTGATTCCTATTTATGGCATTGTCGCCTTGGTCACATAAACAAGAACCGAATGCATACACTTCAAAAGAATGGACTTTTGAAATCAAATGAAATGGATTCGTTTGATGTATGTGAATCTTGTTTACAAGGCAAGATGACTAAAGCACCTTTCAAAGGGACTTATGAAAGGGCTAAAGATTTATTGGGATTAATACATTCGGATGTATGTGGACCCTTTAAACCCATGACTAGGAAAGGTGAAAGATACTTTGTTACTTTCATTGATGACTTTAGTCGTTTCGGATATGTCTACTTATTAAGACACAAGGACGAAACGTTTGAAGCATTCAAAGAATATCAAAACGAAGTACAAAATCAACTCAATAAGACAATTAAGGTACTTCGTACCGATAGAGGAGGTGAATACCTAAGCGATGCTTTCCAAGATCATCTTAGGAGTTGTGGGATTATCTCGCAACTCACTCCTCCTGGAACACCCCAACTAAATGGAGTTTCCGAAAGGAGGAACCGAACCCTAATGGATATGGTTCGATCTATGATGGCAAGAAGCTCGTTGCCTCTATCATTTTGGGGTTATTGTCTAAGCTCCGCGGCTCGTATTTTAAATATGGCCCCAACCAAGAAAGTGGAACGAACTCCTCACGAGATGTGGTTTGGTAAACCTCCATCTCTATCATACTTAAAGGTATGGGGATGTGAAGCTTATCCTAAGCGTTACGTCCCTAATAAGTTGAATGCTCGATCCACAAAGTGTATCTTCATAGGATATCCCAAAGATGACATGGGATATTACTTCTATGATCCATCCGAGCAAACCGTATTTATTGCTCGGAAGGCGGAATTCCTTGAAACTAAGTTCCTAATGGAAGGAAATAGTGAAAGGAAGATAGATCTTGAAGAGGTTCAAGATCAAGTAGATGATACACAATTGGTTGACACTAGCACTCAACATGAAAATGTTGATAGTGATCAAATGGATGATCAAAACACACAAGACATTCGTAGATCTGGTAGGATTAGCAATCCTCCTGAGAGATATGGGTTTCTCATAGATGGTTGCTATACGGTTGATTTGGATGAACCAACAAACTACCAAGATGCTTTATCAAGGATTGATAAAGACAAATGGCAGGAAGCCATGAACGCCGAGATGCAATCCATGTATGAAAACCAAGTGTGGGAACTTGTTGAGCAACCTCCTAGCTCTAAGCTAGTTGATTGCAAATGGCTTTTCAAAATGAAAACCGACATACATGGAAACTTGGATACATATAAAGCTAGACTTGTTGCAAAAGGTTTCACTCAAACTCAAGGGGTTGATTATGATGAAACTTTCTCGCCTGTGGCAATGCTAAAGTCTATTAGGATATTATTTGCCATTGCTGCTCACTACGACTATGAAATATGGCAAATGGATGTCAAAACCGCTTTCCTAAATGGATATCTTATGGAAGATGTCTATATGGTCCAGCCTGAAGGTTTTGTTGATCCAAAATATCCTAAAAGTGTATGCAAGTTAAAGAAGTCAATCTACGGATTGAAACAAGCATCTAGAATGTGGAATCATCGTTTTAATGAGGAAGCCGAGAAATTTGGCTTCATTAAAAATGGTGATGAAGCTTGTGTATATAAGAAAGCTAGTGGGAGCACCATCATGTTCCTTGTACTATATGTGGATGATATATTATTATTTGGGAATGATATTACCACAATGCAAGGAGTCAAAACTTGGCTAAAGAGTTGCTTCTCCATTAAGGATCTTGGAGACGCACAATACATATTGGGGATAGGGATCTATAGGAATAGATCCAAGAGATTGATAGGTTTAAGTCAAAGTACATACATTGATAAAATCTTGAAAAGGTTCAAGATGGAAAACTCTAAGAAAGGTTTGGTACCTATTCAAAGAGGAACCGTTCTCAATTCATCTCAGTGTCCTACCACGAAAGATGAACAAGAGAGAATGAAGAAAGTCCCATACGCATCTGCTATTGGGTCTATCATGTATGCGATGATATGTACTAGACCGGATGTGTCATGCGCTCTAAGCTTGACAAGTAGATACCAGAATAACCCAGGAAACAGTCATTGGATTGCTGTTAAAAGCATATTGAAATACCTTAGGAGGACTAAGGATATGTTTCTAATATATGGGTCTGGTGAGGAGGAACTCGCCGTAAAAGGTTACGTGGACGCGAGTTTCCAAACTGATCGAGATGACTCTCGATCACAATCCGGTTATGTCTTCATGTTAAATGGTGGTGCGGTCTCTTGGAAGAGTTCGAAACAGGAAGTTGTTGCGTTATCCACTACAGAGTCGGAGTACATTGCCGCCTCACTGGCAGCTCAGGAAGCTGCATGGATGAAGAAATTCATCGACGACTTAGGAGTGGTCCCTTCCATTCAGGACCCTCTTGAGATCTTTTGTGACAACGAGGGTGCGATTGCTCAAATCAAGGAACCTCGTGCTCATCAAAAGACTCGTCACATTGAGCGGAGATTCAACTACATCAGGGATGAGGTTGAAAAGGGAAAGATATGTATTCACAAAGTTCACACAGATCAAAATGTTGCGGATCCACTCACGAAGCTTTTACATGGGCCAAAACATGAGGGACATGTTTGTGCATTAGGGCTTCGATATTCTAGTGATTGGATATGATCTATTTTAAGTATTGTACCGGAACGAAATTATTCAAACTCATTAATATAACTATGGTGTTAATTTATTTGAGTTATGTTCCTATTTTGCATATTTCATCCATGAATAAGCAATTACTCTAAATTTCCGTAGTCGATCACATTTGTGGGAACAAGTGTGAGGTTTAGACTATTATGAACTCGGATTGGTATACATTCATAGGTTGAATGTGGGGCAAGGTTGCAACCAAGGTTCATAGATATTTGTGGGAAACAAATATTGGAAGACCCGCTCTCAAGAATTACTGTATAGAGCCTTTGTGGTTGATCACATGTAATCTTGAGTAAAGGCGAATATCATTGTATCCTCTGACCTGAGATACATATTGGGTTCGGATATTCACCAAGTACTGTGCCTTGATTCTTTCCTTCGCTATTCTGAAACATGGTAGTACATAAGGAAGAACTCAGGTATATTACAAAGTGTATATCTAGGACGTATGTAGTCAAGATGGAATTTGTCCCTCTTATTCGTTGAGAGTCAGATGTCTAAGGCCTGAAAAGTTAAATCTATAAGAGAGTGATCACTCTGTATCTCTTGGATTTAACATGACATCTAGGACGAAAGGAAATAATGAAAGATTCACCTACTTATATCAGTTCGAGTAGGGAGCTCGAAAGGGATGATGTTATTGAATGGCACAAAGTCATAACATATTAGGGGTGATGGACGGTGTGTTAGGCTGTATCCGTCACTTGCATTAATTTCTTATGTTTCTCGTGCAAGTGGGAGATTGAAGGTATTTCGTATGCCCGAGAGACATATTAAATTAATGCGGCTAATATGATATGATCCAAGTCGGGTCATACCCAATAACAAACTTACCGACACCTCATACGTATTTGATCTTAACGATTGGATCATTAAGCAAATACGCGACACTTGGATTTTAGAAAATCGGGTTTCTAAAATATTATCACTTGAGATAAATTATTTGGATAATTTATATATAATTGTTTATGGGTTTAAATGATTATATTGTGTTATATTTTATAAAAGGTTTTATAAAATATATAAGTAACAAAATAATACATAAGTTTATAATAAGTTTATAAATTTTTTATAAACTTACATGTATTATTATTAAACAAATATGTGGCAGTTTTTTGGGGTCTCCAAGAGAGCATCTCATGCTCCTTTTGTTACTTTCAATTCTACACAACTCCATATAAGCATGCTTACACTTCTACCAAGTTAGGCACTTATTCTCTCAAGTGTTACATGCAAAAATAGACTTAAAAAAAACTGCAGAATTCAGCTCATTAGAGAGCAGTAGGCCGTGGCCTTTTGGGGTGATTAGAGAGGTTCTAAATTCAATTTTGCAAGTCTATAATCAAGTGTAATAAAATCCTAACCAAAGGCTAGGTGTTGGTGCACAAGTTTGGGGTATAACTACTTGAGGTTTCATAGTTTTGGAGCTCCATTCATCATCATCTTCATCATCATCTATCAACAAGCTAGTAGGAGGTATAATCTCTTTATTTGCTTGTAGTTTGTAAGTATTATTTCACAACTTGATCCATGGGATTTAACTTTAAAATGGTTTAAAGATTAACAAGTTAAAATGTAACTAACATGCTTCCGCTTTGATATGTTTCATAAAAGGTTTTAAGTATCATGTAACTTGTTAAATCCCAACAAGAACGTATCACCTTGATAGTTCTATTTTTCCGGAATATTCGAGTAATTTAACGAATCAAGATCGTGCCATTACAATTTCATTCTAAAAACCAATAGCTAGGTTCATTCCAAATTTTATACCTACGGATTCCGAACTATTGATCGCTTGACTCAAGGACGGGAAGAAGAAACGAAGGGACAAAGTCCCAAAATAGAAATTGGGGTATAGATCACAGCAAATAGGAGAGAATATTAACTATGGATGACAATGATTATGGAAAACAGAAGCAGGAGCATCGAAGTATAAGGAAAGATATCAAACCCAACAACCACCCAGAAACTACAAACCGTGTATATCAATACGTATGGTGACGTAAAGACACGGGAGAATTAGAAACATTATAATTCCAAGAAAATCATAAAAGTGAATAGATTCTTCTGGCGGTAGATGGAAGAGAAGAATGAAAGATATAAAAGTTAGTAGTATAACAAAAATCAGAACGGGATGAAGCATTTCAAAGGATACCTTAAAATAGGAATTAAGGAGAAAGAGTAGAAGATGCGAGTTGTGAAAAATAAGGAAACGAAGGGGTGGATTTATAGTGAAATATCCGACAGAGAAATCGAAACAGATTACCGCATTAAATCAAAGAAGATTCTGATCGCCGAAGAACCAAATCTTATTACGTAAGATTTTCCCTAAATCCCTTAAATCCCGGAAATCAATTCTAAACCACGTCATCGATTAAAAACGATTCCATATTTACTCATTTCACTATTTTATGATAGCTTCACCCGTACGCTTCAAATGATCAAATCGTTTTATCTATATCTCTCAATAATGATAAAACTTCATTATCATCTCATATTCGTCATGAAAACATTCCTATGGTTATTTATGACAACCTCTACCAAATTTCGAGGACGAAATTTCTTTAACAGGTGGGTACTGTAACGACCCGGAAATTTCCGACCAAATTTTAACTCTAATCTCTATATGGTTCCGACACGATAAGCAAAAACCCTAAAGTTGACCCGCACTTTTTCGATCATTCTATACTTATAAGATTAATATTTACATAAATTAAACCTTACCAACATGTTAAGCAATCCAAATTGTTGAGACTTATGTTTTCGAAAAGAGATTTACACAACGTTTGACCGTTTAGTTTGACCGGTGATATCACGAACTATACAATATATGATAATTATACGTTTGTGTATATATATGTATATATACATATTTAACATGATGTAAGAATGTTTTAATATCTCATTTTGTATTAATAACAACAAGTTATAAGTATATTTTGAAACTACTAACTTAAGTTTTCAAAACAATAACAATACGTAACGTTATTTGACATAAATACTTATAACATATAATGTTTATACATATATTGTATAAGTAATGTATTTAATCACTTTTAAAGATTTAAATACATAAAACCATATAAGTGTATTCACAAAAGATAGCTATATTTGAATCCTCATTCCATTTTTCACAAAATTTCTATACGTATATCTAGAGTATAAGTACTCGTATCATACCTAGCTTCTATACGTATTTACTAATAGTAAATACATGTCAAAATCACCACCTAACCAGCCATGTTCATGCCCTTAGGGCTAGGTAATTGTATTTGGAAGCAATTAGGACTAGATACATAAAATGATTACTTGAAAATTTTGTCCATATACTTAATGTAACATGTTTTTTTTTAGTATTTATACATGATCATTTTGGTTCATTTTTTTTACTTCAACTTTTTAGCCAAAACACACACATACTTTGAAGCCTTAAACACCTTCAACAATCCAGCAAAATTCCATGAAGATCTAGCTTCAAAAACCATACTAAAACACCATAAGAAAACCATACAAAAACACTTCAAGAAAACCTTCCAAGAACACCAACTTACTTCCAATCTTTCATCCACTTCCAACACCCTTTTGGTTCTAGCTTTTTAATCCTCTTTTACAGCCATCTTGTCCAAGGAACTTGAGGTAGAATCTATGTTCATAACCTTATTCGATTCATATATATATAGCTATCTTATTTTGTGGTACAAAGGTTTAACAACAAGAACATAGTTTGAATGTTTTCAAACTTGTTTGCAAACTAAATAGATCCTTCTAACTTAACTTTTAAAATACTTCAAGACCTGTAATATAACTTATGTATATGTTAATTTAACAAGGTAAAACTTGGTTTTTCAAAGTATAAGTATTTTTAGAAAAATGGTCATTAAATGATTTTGTTGTAACAAAAATGTTTAACTTCATATGTTTCACTAAACTTTCATCTATGCCGTATGATTTTGAATACAAACCAAGGTATTTACAGTTCATAGTCTTATAGAAGAACTCGATCCAAGAAGATGGCAATTTGAATCAACGAAAATGGACTTGTAACGAAGAAACTATGACCGAAACAAAATTGGCTATCCTAGACATTTTCAACTTCGGGATTCATTGGAAAAATTTACATAAAATCACATACTTCTAAGATAACATGATATTTTATATATATGTACTCATAATTCAATTTCATATGGTTCAGGATCACCCATAAGCAACACGAGAAGATTAATCATAAGATCCCATGTTTGTACGCAATACGTCATTTGACAACACCGGTACTTTATGTACGCAATACGTCATTTGACAACACCGGTACCGTGGGTCAAGATTAATCTCGACCAATACATTTATGATGGGGTTTTACGGGAGTTTTATTTATTTCGTTGGGGGTTGTATTTATTCATTGCGGGTATATTAAACATCTAAAAAATGAACCATTAAAATTGAATTGCTAACCTCGGACTGCTAACTTCGGACTAAGGAAATATTCAAAGTATTAAAAGTATAACAAGTATATATATATATAACGTTTGTTTAAAAATGAAAAACATATTGATATATTATATATGGATAGGTTCGTGATATCAACCGGAAGACCGAGTCGAAATTATATATCTTCGAGACAACAGTGAGTATATAGTCCCTTTTAAACTCTAAATATTTTTGGGCTGAGAATACATGCGCTGTTTTTATAAATGATTTACGTTATGGACACAAGTAACTGAAAAATATATTCTACGTTGAGTTGTACCACTGGCATACTTCCCTGTAGCTTGGTAACTAATATTTACAGCGGTATTGTAAACGCGAATCCTGTTGATAGATCTATCGGGCCTGACAACCCCAACCGGACTGGACGACCAGTATTCAACGGTTGCACAGTACTTCGTTTTGCGACCACACCTTGGTACGGTGTAGTAAGATTTCATATTAAAGGGAATATGCGACGTGATTAAATGTTAAGTATGGTTACCAAGTGCTCAACCACTTAGAATATTTTTATTGAATGATTATATACGAAATCTTGTGGTCCATTGTTATAACGCTGCTAGCAACAAACCTATATATCTCACCAACTTTATGTTGACGTTTTAAAGCATGTTATTCTCAGGTACGAATTAAGTCTTCCGCTGTGCATTAGCTCATGTTAAGGATACTACTTGGGACCATTTAAGCTATGATACAAGGACGTTGCATTCGAGTCATTGAAGTTCATTAAAGACTATTGTTGTGCAAATGACGGATTAGGTCTTTTGGTTGTTATAAAATGTTAGGCTAATATATCAACTCTCGATGTAATGATAGATTGTCTTTAAGAAATAAATGCAACGTTTGTAAAATGTATCATATAGAGGTCAAGTACCTCGTGATGTTATCAACTGTTGTAATTCGTTTTTAATCTATATGGACGATGTCCGGATGATTAGTTTCGGATCGTTTCAACTTGAGACGTCGTACACGCGACGACATCGCACCTTCATACCACAATCACAATTTACAGTTCTTCATCGTTTGCAAAGCGAACTTCACCAAAGTCCCACATACGCCTCTATGACTAGGCATATGCCACTCCGCTTAATCAGTCGTGCATCACAGTCGAGATCACGGACCTTCTACGCAACGAACCTTTATCAACAGTTGCTCACTCTCCTGGAGAAAAGTGACCAAATCCGGCACAATAATTGCATCGACCGAAATATCAATGCTTCATCAAGACCTTCGGCCTAACCGACCATTAAGTACATCACCGGCTCACCGGTCATCTTTACCTGTCTCACACTTAAGAGCAACAATATTTGCTCATCCGCCACTTCATAAGAAGTATTTATCGCAATGCTCTTAAACTTCGACTTTCGCAACCGTTGAATTACTATCACCCGTCGATCACTATTATAATCTCCGATGCTTCCAAGGGTATCTCACGGGCACCCTAAACACAAAGTGATCACACCATCACCGGAGTTGAACGTCACACTAGCAGGTATAAGGGGGCACCTGACCCCGTCTCATGCAAACTCCCGCCACAATCAACCGAAATTTAGAAACTCAATATTTAGGTTCCATACACCCGATGTCACCTATCTCGCCACAATAATGACCCGAAGTCATACCTACCCGAAAAACCTTACGGTCATTGCCTTATCGAAAGTTCCTAGAGATCACACGCTATCCGCAATTTCCACAAGGCCAAACGATATAACCTCACGAAACCTTTCATCTAACACTAAAGAGATGCTTGGAAACATCAAGTCTTACACTCTTCAGCACACGGCACAACCACATCATCAAGGAGTATTCCGTTAGGAATGTTACCCTATAATCCACAACACGCTAACACACTACGCAATCATCGTCATGCGGGTCCCACTCCCATGAGTTTAATGCCCCGAAGACTCCCCGATTCGCCAATTCCAAGGCGACTCACAACTAGAATCCATACACGATTCTCGAACTACACACTCTACCGAGTGTAACCCAAAACCACAATCATTAGACTTGTCGCATTCCATTACGGAATTCAAGTCCTCGTCGCACACACGCACGCATAAACCGGTCATCCTAGTTACGATGGGTAACTAAAACCAATAACAATCTCAACAGTGCACCCACTACTTAGTGTGACTAAGCACGCACCAAACTCGTGAGTTGACTCACTCACTTAACTAAACGAATCAATCATAACACTTCCCGACTCGCAAAGAACTCGATGTGACAACAAGCACATCACTCGAGACCACTATATCCTAGGAACCAATAAAATATTCCTAATTCGTCCCGTTCTACCCCAACCATGCCACGTTTCCTCCGTTCGGTACTTGTCATGTCATGCTTGGTGTCAAGATACACTTTCGTAATAATGGTGATCAATCACTATTACAAATGTGTACCTTACCATTTTCACATGGTCACGCAAAGTACTTTACCTGGACTGACGCAATATTCACACAAGATAACACGCGATAATTCCGAGTACTCGAATGACCAAAGTCCTTACCGCGAACTTGATCACTCAAATCGCCAAATATTCGAATCTCTCCAATAGACTCGTCCCTAGGACACCGCACTAAATAGATACCTGTATATATATATATATACATATATACAATATAATAATAAATATACACAAGTACACCGCAACAACAAGTCAACCTACAACCTAGGTGACTATCACTAAAACAAGTCCAAGTTCGCCTACTTACATTAGGCACTAGCTATCTAAGGCACTAATTTACACTCGAAATAAGGCCCCACATAATCACACTTTGGACCAACGCAAGTCCTAGTTAGTCACCTACTCTAAGGAACTAAAAAATCTCAATCCGACATGTATTCCTACAAGTCCCGCAAATAATACATAACCGTCAATAAGTCTAAGACTAGGCACCTATTCCAAGGTCACCTAATTCCCTTAGACTATGCTCTGATACCACTTGTAACAACCCTTGTAACAACCCCAAATCCGTTTACCAAATACGGAGTACATTTTTTTTTATAAGTTAGGTCCCAATAACATCCAAGTATACAAACCATTTCAAAATAGTTATTCGTATACAATTTATCATAATAACACGTTAAACGTTTTATCTCGACTCTTGGTTTACAATTGTAATGACCCGGAAATTTCCGACCAAATTTAAACCTTAAACTCTATATGTTTCCGACACGATAAGCAAAATCTGTAATGTTGAGTCTAGGAAGTTTGAAATTTATATTTGGATAATCAGTTACCCTTTGACCATGCATGTCGATTCACGAACACTTGTTTGTAAATAAATATGTATATATATATATATATATATAAATATACAATATGCATTAAATAATTATTAAATAATATATATTTGATAATATGCAATAACTATATATATTAAAAATACTTTCAAATTAAAAAGTAGTTGATATATTACTAAAAAAAAAAAAAATTAATATTATTATTAATATAAAAACTTTATTATAAATAGTAGTAAAAATTAAAACTTTAGCCATTATTAAGATTAGTATCATAATTTTGAATCTTTATTATAGTTATCATAACTATTATAAATAATACAAATTATTATTATAAATAATATCATATTTATCAATTTTTTTTAGTTAATGATGATATTATTATTAATATTATTATTTTAATTATAATTATAAATTATTAAAAAAAAAAAGATAAGATCATAGAACGATTTCTTTTAAAAACGGAATCTACTTTACATCACAATCCAACTATGCACATTTTTGTTCCTGTCTCTTAAATCGAATACATCAAGATCAAATGTACCAACTAATATCTTCCTTTATCTCTTAAATATTTTTTTATTTTGTCTGATTAACAACTTGCTCGATTTATAGCTCCATGAGACAATTGATTTACCCAACTAGTCGATTCTCCTCTGTCAATATAAACTACAACTTCCTTTAAACATTTATCTGTTTAATTCAAACGTAAAAAAAAAAAAAAAAAAAAAAAAAAAGAAACAGGTGCTCTGTACGGGTTAAGCTTGAGTCGAAAATTTATATTCAAATCAATTGTCAAAACTAGATATGCAGTCGTGATGAGAATCTTCTATTCAAACTACCTACGAAGTTACAGCTTTCAATTTCGCAAATTGAGTACGAATTTTACAAATCAAAGTTTAAAATTTATAATTCAATTCACCGTTCTTCACAAAAATTCGGGTTCCTGTAGTTGTTTCTGCTAAAATTGAGGATTCAAAAAGCTTCCATTTACGATTTAAAACAAGTTTTATGTTATAATTATAAGGTGAAATGATCTTGAATTCGTAATCAAGGTTTTAATGTTTATACGATTTTTTTTATTCTCGAACAGCATCTGCTTCACTTAATTTTTTTTATTCCGTTTTAATTAATCCAAACACCCAATATAGATTGATTCGGTTTCTTTGTAAAGTCCTAAAACAATTTGGTTAACTCGTTGATGGATTGGATCTGGGTTTGGGTTGATTCGATCTTGAAGAAGATAACCATATAGACAAAATATAGAATAAAAGTATTTGGGCATTGATATATTCTGGAAAAATAGAAATGCTTGAACGGTTTGGGTGTTAGATTGGTTAACGAGGGGTCGCGGGATCGAGCCCCGTTGGAGGCTGTTTTTTTTAAAAAACCTATTATTTGAGGTATAAATTCTATTAATATTACTATTAATATTATTATCATTATTATTATTATTAAGATTATGATCATGATTATATAATATAAAAGATAATTAAGTTACTAAATGAAATAATTATGATACAAATTATTATTATCATTATCATTATTGTCCTTATTATTATATGTATCATTTTATCATTATCATCTTCATATTAATAAAAATATTATAACAAATAAATATATTTTTACATATACAAAATATAATTATTACAACTATCATATAATTATATAGTAGGATTATTTATATAAAAATTTACATATATTACATTATTGATTTTAAATATAATATTAATCATATGTACATATAATTATATAATATTAATTATTCTAAATATATATACAAATTAAAATGTAAAATATATAACTTAGGACATTGTCATAACCCGTCCTTAACCATAAGAACGCGTTAGATAACGTATGATTTCATTGCGAGGTATTGACCTCTATATGAGACATTTTTAAAAGAAAAACTGCATATTTTATACATTACAAACCACAACCATTATTTTTGTTACAAGCTTAAGACAATAAAAAGAAGATTAACGTTTAACGATAATCTTCGACTTACAAACTTTACAAATGATGACAACAACACGGTTTCTAGCATATTTTACAATACAACATCTCGGATATGCAGTTTTATTTTTGACACAAACATGCGTACGCAAGATCCTGGTTAGATCCAACATGATGCAGCGGAAGCTTTAGAAATCACCTGAGAATAGACATGTTTTAAAAGGTCAACATAAAGTTGGTGAGATATAGGTTTAGTGCCGGCAGCAATATATATATATAGACCACAAGATTTCGTATATAAACAGTTTAATAAAAGTATTCTAAGTGGTTGAGCACTTGGTAACCATACTTAACATTTTCACGTCGCATATTCCCTTTAATATGAAATCTTACTACACCGTACCAAGTGTAGTCACAAAACGAAGTACTGTGCAACCGTTGAATACTGGTCGTCCAGTCCGGTTGGGGTTGTCAGGCCCGATAGATCTATCAACAGGATTCGCGTTTACAATACCGCTGTAAATATTAGTTACCAAGCTACAGGGAAGTATGCCAGTGGTACAACTCAACGTAGAATATATTTTTCAGTTACTTGTGTCCATATCGTAAAACATAAAATACATGTATTCTCATCCCGAAATATTTAGAGTTTAAAAGTGGGACTATATACTCACTGTTGTCTCGAAGATATATATAATTTGACTCGGTCTTCCGGTTGATATCACGAACCTATACATATATAATATATCAATATGTTTTCATTTTAAAACAAACGTTATATATATATATATACACTTGTTATACTTTTAATACTTTGAATAATTCCTTAGTCCGTATTTAGCATTTCGATGTTAGTAATTCAATTTTTAATGGTTCATTTTTAGATGTTTAATATACCCGCAATAAAACTCCCAACGAAATGAATAAAAACCCCATCGTATATGTATTGGTCGAGATTAATCTTGACCCACGGTACCGGTGTTGTCAAATGACGTATTGCGTACATAAAGTACCGGTGTTGTCAAATGACGTGTTGCGTACAAACATGGGATCTTATGATTAATCTTCTCGTGTTGCTTACGGGTGATCCTGAACCATATGAAATTGAATTATGAGTACATATATATAAAATATCATGTTATCTTAGAAATATGTGATTTTATGTAAATTTTTCCAATGAATCCCGAAGTCAATTAAGTCTTGGATAACCAATTTTGTTTCGGTCAAAGTTTCTTCGTTACAAGTCCGTTTTCGTTGATTCAAATTGCCATCTTCTTGGATCGAGTTCTTCTTTAAGACTATGATGTACTCTTATTCTGTAGTGGATAAAGCAACAACATTCTATTTTAAACTCTTCCAAGACACCGTACCTCCATTTAAAATGAAGACATAACCGGATAGTGATCGAGAACCATCTCGATCAGTTTGGAAGCTCGCGTTCTGAAAGGATCCGAAACTAATCATCCGGACATCGTCCATATAGATTAAAAACGAATTACAACAATTGATAACATCACGAGGTACTTGACCTCTATATGATACATTTTACAAACGTTGCATTTATTTCTTAAAGACAATCTATCATTACATCGAGAGTTGATATATTAGCCTAACATTTTATAACAACCAAAAGACCTAATCCGTCATTTGCACAACAATAGTCTTTAATGAACTTCAATGACTCGAATGCAACGTCCTTGTATCATAGCTTAAATGGTCCCAAACAATATCCTTAATATGAGCTAATGCACAGCGGAAGACTTAATTCGTACCTGAGAATAACATGCTTTAAAAAGTCAACATAAAGTTGGTGAGATATATAGGTTTGTTGCTAGCAGCGTTATAACAATGGACCACAAGATTTCGTATATAAACATTTCAATAAAAATATTCTAAGTGGTTGAGCACTTGGTAACCATACTTAACATTTAATCACGTCGCATATTCCCTTTAATATGAAATCTTACTACACCGTACCAAGTGTAGTCACAAAACGAAGTACTGTGCAACCGTTGAATACTGGTCGTCCAGTCCAGTTGGGGTTGTCAGGCCTGATAGATCTATCAACAGGATTCGCGTTTACAATACCGCTGTAAATATTAGTTACCAAGCTACAGGGAAGTATGCCAGTGGTACAACTCAACGTAGAATATATTTTTCAGTTACTTGTGTCCATAACGTAAATCATTTATAAAAACAGCGCATTTATTCTCAGCCCAAAAATATTTAGAGTTTAAAAGGGACTATATACTCACTGTTGTCTCGAAGATATATATATTTTGACTCGGTCTTCCGGTTGATATCACGAACCTCAAGTTCCTTGGACAAGGTTGCTGTAAAAGAGAAGTAAGAAGCTAGAATCAAAAGGGTGTTGGAAGTGGATGAAAGATTGGAAGTAAGTTGGTGTTCTTGGAAGGTTTTCTTGAAGTGTTTTTGTATGGTTTTCTTATGGTGTTTTAGTATGGTTTTTGAAGCTAGATCTTCATGGAATTTTGCTGGATTGTTGAAGGTGTTTAAGGCTTCAAAGTATGTGTGTGTTTTGGCTAAAAAGTTGAAGTAAAAATGAACCAAAATGATCATGTATAAATACTAAAAAAAAACATGTTACATTAAGTATATGGACAAAATTTTCAAGTAATCATTTTATGTATCTAGTCCTAATTGCTTCCAAATACAATTACCTAGCACTAAGGGTATGAATAATGGCTGGTTAGGTAGTGATTTGACATGTATTTACTATTAGTAAATACGTATAGAAGCTAGGTATGATACGAGTACAAATACTCTAAATATACGTATAGAAATTTTGTGAAAAATGGAATGAGGATTCAAATATAGCTATCTTTTGTGAATACACTTATATGGTTTTATGTATTTAAGTTCTTAAAAGTGATTAAATACATTACTTATACGATATATGTATACATATTATAAGTCTTAAGTATTTATGTCAAATAACATTACGTATTGTTATCATTTTGAAAACTTAAGTTAGTAGTTTCAAAATATACTTATAACTTATTGTTATTACTACAAAATGAGATATTAAAACATTCATTAATCATGTTAAATATGTATATATACATATATATACGCAAACGTATAATTATCATATATTGTATAGTTCGTGATATCGTCGGTCAAACTAGACGGTCAAACGTTGTGTAAAACTCTTTTCGGAAATATAAATCTCGACAATTTGGATTACTTATCATGTTGGTAAGGTTTAATTTATGTAAATATTAATCTTATAAGTATAGAACGATCGAAAAAGTGCGGGTCAACTTTAGGACTTTTGCTTATCGTGTCGGAACCATATAGAGATTAGAGTTTAAATTTGGTCGGAAATTTCCGGGTCGTTACAGTACCCATCCGTTAAAGAAATTTCGTCCTCGAAATTTGGTAGAGGTTGTCATAAATAACCATAGGAATGTTTTCATGACGAATATGAGATGATAATGAAGTTTTATCATTATTGAGAGATATAGATAAAACGATTTGATCATTTGAAGCGTACGGGTGAAGCTATCATAAAATAGTGAAATGAGTAAATATGGAATCGTTTTTAATCGATGACGTGGTTTAGAATTGATTTCCGGGATTTAAGGGATTTAGGGAAAATTTTACGTAATAAGATTTGGTTCTTCGGCGATCAGAATCTTCTTTGATTTAATGCGGTAATCTGTTTCGATTTCTCTGTCGGATATTTCACTATAAATCCACCCATTCGTTTCCTTATTTTTCACAACTCGCATCTTCTACTCTTTCTCCTTAATTCCTACTTTAAGGTATCCTTTGAAATGCTTCATCCCGTTCTGATTTTTGTTATACTTCTAACTTTTATTTCTTTCATTCTTCTCTTCCATCTACCGCCAGAAGAATCTATTCACTTTTATGATTTTCTTGGAATTATAATGTTTCTAATTCTCCCGTGTCTTTACGTCGCCATACGTATTGATATACACGGTTTGTAGTTTCTGGGTGGTTGTTGGGTTTGATATCTTTCCTTATACTTCGATGCTCCTGCTTCTGTTTTCCATAATCATTGTCATCCATAGTTAATATTCTCTCCTATTTGCTGTGATCTATACCCCAATTTCTATTTTGGGACTTTGTCCCTTCGTTTCTTCTTCCCGTCCTTGAGTCAAACGATCAATAGTTCGGAATTCGTAGGTATAAAATTTGGAATGAACCTAGCTATTGGTTTTAGAATGAAATTGTAATGGCACGATCTTGATTCGTTAAATTACTCGAATATTCCGGAAAAATAGAACTATCAAGGTGATACGTTCTAATATGTTTGGAGACTTGATAGAATGTAAGAGCCGTGTAACATGGCACATGATGACGGTACTGTGAATCATCACATTCCATTAGAAACTTAACATGACTTACTGTAATATAATGAAGTTGATCAAGTTTCATTATATTATACTAATTCATGTATCAGTTCCCAACACTACTTCAAAACATTCCTATTTTAAACTTGAAGGTTTTAGAACTTAGAAACTAACACAGTTTCTTTTATGTTGTAACGCAGATATTACAGAGAGATAAATATTCTCAGATAAGAATAGTTGTGAAAATATCTCCAGAAATATGGAGAATATGCATAACGGAAGATATGAAGATATCTTATAATATCTATGATAAGATGATGATGAAGAATATCATCGGGAAAGGTTTAGGATAAGGGGTAGGGTTTTTACTAATGGTTTCAGCAGGCACTGAATCGTTTGAATCCTTTGAAAGCAGATTCAGTTCTTGTGATTTATCTACATCCTCCTTCATACTTTGCTCAATCCGTTTTCCAGTTCCAACTCTCCTCTTTTTCTAAGCTTTACCAACACAATGTACTTCATCATTAAACTTTTGACTGTTAAAGTCGTTTACAGTTTTTGCTGCTTCTTTAGCATTTCAAGAACTACTTCATAGTCCAGGATGTTTTTCAGAACTTCACATTCGAAATATGTAATTCTTAGGGGTAGTCGTTCTTGGTATAACTGGGAGAATTTCTACGAGATTTTCAAAATACTGATTGCGGATTTCGCCAAAGAGATAACGAGTTGCTGGTACGTCTGCTGATGATGTTGTGAAAAAGGTTCTCCGGTAACAACGGCGAAAGGACAAAGTATAAATATCGAGATTATAATAGGAGTAGTCTCACTGAGAAGTCAAAGTGGAGCTGTGACAAAATTAGCTTCTTGAAAAGGAATCGTATGATTGTTTTTGATAATGAATGATAAGGAATTCGACGCGGATACGTTTTAACTATAACTTCGGTTTCGAAAAATTTTTTTCAGGTGCATCGCTGTATGCATAAATCTTTCTTCCGTAAACGAGGTGCGGCTGGTTCAACTTCTCGATCGAGGTGTTTTCAAGAATCATGAAAGGATTTGAATACGAATTGTAATTGTCAAGTTACGAATGAGGTTTAAGATAAAATCAAGTGGCAAGCTTGAAGAATTGTTTAGTTTCATATGTTACAATCAACATTTTAATTCATTTTAATTGTCCAATGTTTTCTTCTTTATGCCACTTGTTGGATTTTAGTAGGTCAAAATCCGAATATGAAATTTGATTGAAAATGGTTATTCTGAGGTGAGCGGATACGAATATCGGTGGTTGTAAGTAAGATAATAGATAACTGTTGAATCAGATTCAAGAATGTACAATATAACTTATTAATGTGAATTCTAAATATTCCTCGGGTACTACCCACCCGTTAAAATATTTTCATCATTATTAGTTTGTACGAAGGAATTTTTAATTACTATCTTTATGAAAATATACTTGCATATATATTTTCTTCGGATGTAACTATGAATTTAATGAGTCAATAAAATATTCAACTCATTTGATTTATCGTTATTACTAGATTACATAATCTCCAAAACATTAGAGATTACATAATCGTCATGTCGAACGAAGAACGATACGTAAAGAAGAGGTAATCGGTGTAGAATGATATGTAGAACAAAGATCATATTCGAAGTTCAGATGATGATGTTGAGGTACGTGGTGCGGATGTGATTGTTGGTGGTGGTAATGATACGGTTGGTGTTGATGCTGATGATGCCGTTGACGTCGATGATGCTACTGGTACTACAGATTGCGAGGTTGATGTTGTTAACGGTACTGGTTATGCTGCTGGTGCTGCTGCTGGTGTTTGTAACCTTCGCACCGTGTTCTCCAAAGCCGTCACACGAGCGCGAAGTTCGTTAATTTCTGCTAGTACACCAGGATGATTGGCGGTTGGAGTGAGCGAATGAACAAGATCCGAAATATGGGATAGGATATAATCGTGACGAGATACTCGAGAAATGAGAGAGAAAATGGTTTCTCGAACAGGTTCGCCGGTAAGTGCTTCAGGTTCGTCGCCAATGGGGCAATTCGGTGGGTGAAAGGGATCACCTTCTTCTTGTCTCCAATAATTTAGTATACTACGAACCCATCCCCAATTCATCCAGAATAGATGATGAGAAATTGGTTGATCCATTCCAGTGACGCTGCCTTCGGAGCCCGAATAGAAATCCATATCAGCGTAGCTGTCGGAGTCGGAAGAATTCGAACTGGGCGCGGAGTTCATCTTGTATAGTCGGGGAAATGGATTTTTGGTTTGGAATAGATTATAGGAGTTGGGTTTGGTATTCTTCAATACATAATTTACATATGTATTTATAATACTCAAAATCCCGTGAATTACGGAGAATCTTTGAAATACGTCAGGTAATTTCTATAGTAACAGATACGCTAGGATATGAATTTTGTCTATACACTATCGATGCACTTAAATGCAATAAGACGTGTCTAGACTTAAGAATGATAAGCAGGCAGTTCCCTAAGGATGATAAGCAGATGATTTCCGACTAGGATTGATAAGTAAAACTTTTGACAGGCAGACACGGTCAAAGTCCAGACTCACTTAATGTATCCTAACAACTACTAGTTAGACACACTAATGCAAGGCCTGGTTCGCTAAGACCAACGCTCTGATACCAACTGAAAGGATCCGAAACTAATCATCCGGACATCGTCCATATAGATTAAAAACGAATTACAACAATTGATAACATCACGAGGTACTTGACCTCTATATGATACATTTTACAAACGTTGCATTTATTTCTTAAAGACAATCTATCATTACATCGAGAGTTGATATATTAGCCTAACATTTTATAACAACCAAAAGACCTAATCCGTCATTTGCACAACAATAGTCTTTAATGAACTTCAATGACTCGAATGCAACGTCCTTGTATCATAGCTTAAATGGTCCCAAACAATATCCTTAATATGAGCTAATGCACAGCGGAAGACTTAATTCGTACCTGAGAATAACATGCTTTAAAAAGTCAACATAAAGTTGGTGAGATATATAGGTTTGTTGCTAGCAGCGTTATAACAATGGACCACAAGATTTCGTATATAAACATTTCAATAAAAATATTCTAAGTGGTTGAGCACTTGGTAACCATACTTAACATTTAATCACGTCGCATATTCCCTTTAATATGAAATCTTACTACACCGTACCAAGTGTAGTCACAAAACGAAGTACTGTGCAACCGTTGAATACTGGTCGTCCAGTCCGGTTGGGGTTGTCAGGCCCGATAGATCTATCAACAGGATTCGCGTTTACAATACCGCTGTAAATATTAGTTACCAAGCTACAGGGAAGTATGCCAGTGGTACAACTCAACGTAGAATATATTTTTCAGTTACTTGTGTCCATAACGTAAATCATTTATAAAAACAGCGCATTTATTCTCAGCCCAAAAATATTTAGAGTTTAAAAGGGACTATATACTCACTGTTGTCTCGAAGATATATATATTTTGACTCGGTCTTCCGGTTGATATCACGAACCTCAAGTTCCTTGGACAAGGTTGCTGTAAAAGAGAAGTAAGAAGCTAGAATCAAAAGGGTGTTGGAAGTGGATGAAAGATTGGAAGTAAGTTGGTGTTCTTGGAAGGTTTTCTTGAAGTGTTTTTGTATGGTTTTCTTATGGTGTTTTAGTATGGTTTTTGAAGCTAGATCTTCATGGAATTTTGCTGGATTGTTGAAGGTGTTTAAGGCTTCAAAGTATGTGTGTGTTTTGGCTAAAAAGTTGAAGTAAAAATGAACCAAAATGATCATGTATAAATACTAAAAAAAAACATGTTACATTAAGTATATGGACAAAATTTTCAAGTAATCATTTTATGTATCTAGTCCTAATTGCTTCCAAATACAATTACCTAGCACTAAGGGTATGAATAATGGCTGGTTAGGTAGTGATTTGACATGTATTTACTATTAGTAAATACGTATAGAAGCTAGGTATGATACGAGTACAAATACTCTAAATATACGTATAGAAATTTTGTGAAAAATGGAATGAGGATTCAAATATAGCTATCTTTTGTGAATACACTTATATGGTTTTATGTATTTAAGTTCTTAAAAGTGATTAAATACATTACTTATACGATATATGTATACATATTATAAGTCTTAAGTATTTATGTCAAATAACATTACGTATTGTTATCATTTTGAAAACTTAAGTTAGTAGTTTCAAAATATACTTATAACTTATTGTTATTACTACAAAATGAGATATTAAAACATTCATTAATCATGTTAAATATGTATATATACATATATATACGCAAACGTATAATTATCATATATTGTATAGTTCGTGATATCGTCGGTCAAACTAGACGGTCAAACGTTGTGTAAAACTCTTTTCGGAAATATAAATCTCGACAATTTGGATTACTTATCATGTTGGTAAGGTTTAATTTATGTAAATATTAATCTTATAAGTATAGAACGATCGAAAAAGTGCGGGTCAACTTTAGGACTTTTGCTTATCGTGTCGGAACCATATAGAGATTAGAGTTTAAATTTGGTCGGAAATTTCCGGGTCGTTACACGTTCACGTAACCTTTTACAGCAAGTTCCTCCTCACCAGACCCGTATATATGAAACATATCCTTAGTCCTTCTAAGGTATTTCAATATACTTTTAACCGCAGTCCCATGACTGTTTCCATGGTTATTCTGGTATCTACTTATCATGCTAAGAGGGCATGACACATCCGGTCTAGTGCATATCATCGCATACATGATTGACCCAATAGCATACGCATATGGGACATTTTTATGCTTTCTTGTTCATCTTTCGTGGTGGGGCACTAAGATGAACTGAGAAGCGTTCCTCTTTGAATAGGTACCAAACATTTCTTAGAGTTTCCCACTTGAACCTTTTCAAGCCCCTTTTAATGTATGCACTTTGATTCAAACCTATCAATTTCTTGGATCTATCCCTTTAGATCCTAATCCCAATATGTATTGTGCTTCTCCAAGATCCTTAATAGAGAAGCATCTACTTAACCAGGTTTTAACACCTTGCACGGTCGGAATATCATTTCCAAATAATAATATGACATCCACATATAATACAAGGAACATGATAGTGCTCCCACTAGCTTTCTTGTATACATAAGCTTCATCACCGTTATTAATGAAGTCAAATTTCTTGACTTCCTCATTAAAACAATGATTCCACATTCTCGATGCTTGTTTCAATCTGTAGATTGATTTCTTTAACTTGCATACATTATGTATCCAGGTTTCCATGCATCTTGGTTTTCTCCTTGAAAAGCCATTTACAATCAACTAACTTGGAGTTAGTAGGTTGTGTAACCAATTCCCAAACTTGGTTGTCATACATGGATTGCATCTCAACGTTCATGACTTCCTTCCATTTATCTTTATTAATCCGTGATAAAGCATCTTGGTAGTTCGTTGGTTCATCCAAATTAACCATATAGTAACCGTCCATGAGAATCCAAATCTCTCAGGAGGATTACTAATCCTACCAGATTTACGAACGTTTTGTATACTTTGATCATCCATTTGATCATCTCAACATTTTTATGTTGAGTGCTAGTGTCAACCAAATGTGTATCATCTCCTTGATCTTGAACCTATTCAAGATCTACCTTCCTTCCAAAAGGAACTTAGTTACAAGGAACTCAGCCTTCCAAGCAACAAATATATATGCTCAGATAGATCATAGAATTAGTATCCCATACCATCCTTGGGATATCCTATGGAGATACACTTCGTGGATCGAGCATTCAACTTATTAGGGATGTAATGCTTAGGATAAGCTTCACATCCCCACACCTTTAAGTTTGATAGAGAAGGAGGTTTTCTAAACCACATCTCATGAGGAGTTCGTTCCACTTTCTTGGTTGGGCCCATATTTAGAATACTAGCCGCGGAGCATAGACAATAACCCCAAAATATATTGTTGAGTTGATTATGTACTTCATTTTGATATACTTTGAATGCTTCAAATGTTTCGTCCTTGTGTCTTAATAAGTAGACATATCAGAAACGACTGAAGTTTATCAATTAAAGTAATGAAGTATCTTTCACCATTCCTAGTCATGGGCTTAAAGGATCCACATACATCCGAATGTATTAATCCCAATAAGTCCTTAGCCCTTTCATAGGTCCCTTTGAAAGGTGCTTTAGTCATTTTGCCTTGTAAACAAGATTCACATACATCAAATGAGCCTAGTTCACTTGATTTCAAAAGGCCATTCTTTTGAAGTGTATGTATTCGGTTCTTGTCTATGTGACCAAGGCGACAATGCCATAAGTAGGAATCACTCAAATCCCTTTTGAGTTTCTTGGTGCTTGCTTGGTATATTGAGCTATCAAATGATGTGTTATCATGAACCAATTCATAAATACCATTTAAAGGCGAAGCCTTAAAATAGAACATATCATTTAAAGAAACATGGATATCATCATTAATAAAATTAAGATTAAAACCATATTGTCTTAAGCGGGAAAACGAAATAATGTTTCGTGTCAACAGAGGTGCATACAAAACATTTTTCAAAATTAGCTCCAATCCAGTTTAAAGCTTTAACATAAAGTCTCCTTGAGCTTTTACGTGCATCTTTGCACCATTTCTCATGTAGAGACTTTTATTCCCGCATTTAGTTTACTTCTTTTAAACCCTTGCAATGAATTGCAAATATGAGTTCCACATCCTGTGTCTAATACCTATGTATTAGAAGAAGTAATACTAAGCTCAATGTATTCCATATATACATTACCCGAGGTTTGCCCTGCATCCCTCTTTTCTTTCAACTCCTTTAGGTAGACCGGGCAGTTACGTTTCTAGTGACCCATCACATCGCAACCAAAGCACGGACCTTCCTTGGGATTTGCTTGTCTGGCAACCTTTTGCTTTTTATTTGGTTGGGGTAACCAACTTCCCTTTTCCTTTGTCCTTGCCTTTGTAGGCGGGTCCTTTTCTCTTAGCCACCTTTGGCTTAGAAGTGGAATTGTTCTTAGACCCACCTTCTTTGATCATAAGCACGGGTGAAGCCCTTTTACCCAATGCTTGATTCGACCGTCTTAAGCATGGCATGTAATTCGCCAATGCTTTTATCCCAACCATTCATGTTGTAATTCAACATGAATGTGTCAAACCTTTTTGACACAGAGTTGAGGATAAGGTCCGTGGCTAATCCATTAGACACGTTACAATTTAGACGGTTCAATCGATCAATAAGGCTTTTCATCTTTAGTATATAAGATGAAATGGATTGGGAGTTATTTTCTTTTCGGAGGATGGACCTCAATGATAGGTTATTAAAGTTGATTGGTGCGTTTGGAATGTTGTTGTTTGTTTTTGGCGGCCATCTACAAAATTTGACAAAGTTTGTTTAAGAATTGATTTATAATTTAACAATCAATACCCTTTTAGTTTAATTGATATATTAAATTTTAGAATCCAACGGTAAACCAAATTTCGGTTAGGTGACCTTTATCCCGTTATTTGATTTAGCTAGGTAGTCATTCCATGACAATTGCAATCCTTTTGCAACTTCTAAGGTATGGGATCATGTAATCCTTTTGCATGGCATATTTATCCCATCAACGCCTATTTGTTCCTCATGCTTCGGTGACCCTAAGTTCATGATTCCCAAATCAAGTTGTCCTACTTGTGTAAACGTGTAAACTTAACGTACAGGTGGTTAGGTGACCTTTATCCCACAAGCATGTCAAATTCACCTTAACCACATTAGTTTGTTCATGACGGTTAGGTGACCTTTATCCAATCATGAGTTCCCTAACATGCTTAAGTGTCACACAAAAGGATGGCGTTAAACTTGTTTTCCTTGTTTGTAAAAGGGATTTTAAGTTTTCATTAATTCTAGTTTGAGAAAACTTTTATGCCATACACCAACATGCATTTAGTGTATAGTACATTTGAAAATCCATTTTTCATGTCATGTAATAAATCCAATTTTATTACTTTGATATAAACCATTATATATATATGTGATCCTTTTCTTGTTCTTAATAACCATTTATTAAGGTCTTTTGCCACTTTTAATTTAACCAATTAAATTTGTCGTTTTGCATGTTGTTAACTATTTCTAATTTAACCAATTAAATGTAATTTTGCTTGTTGTTAACTTGTGTGATAACTTGTAGTAACCAAACATACAAACCATAATCAAACAACAAAACCATGCATGCAAAACAAATATGTTCACAATCAAGCCTTTTGGTAGGCATTTTGTTTAGCCGAAAACAAAATGCCACCGGGTAATGGGTCATAACACAAAGTAGGAGATTTTACCACTCCCACTAAATCTTGCATCCAAATGCTTCTTCATGTGTTCTTCCTTTGACTCCATCTTGTGCATCTTCATTTTCTTTTTACAAAATATATCCTAATACATTTTTTCTAGAAAATGAAAATACAACCTAATCTATTTTACATACCAAATATAAAATAAATTACATAACCAAATGAATAATATTACAAACCAATTGAATAAATATTATTACAACCAAATGAATGAATAATTATCAACCAAACATGCAACCATTCAAACACAAGGTCTTGGCTATGATTGTGAACATTAACATACAACAAATATGAACCAAATGGCAACCCAAAACCATTTTGGAACCCCAAATTTTCGGCCTAAACCATGTACCCACTTTAAATCCATCAATTTTGCATTCTACTTTCATGCATGTTAATAAAATGCAAAGTTGGTGGGTTTAAGACAATTTCTTGAAGCATATTTCATCAACTTCGGCTCTAGATACCATTGTTGGGATTTAACAAGTTCTTATATCTTAAAACCATTTAAGAATCATAATAAAAGCGGAAGCATGTAATTACTTATTATTGTACTTGTTATACTTTAAACCAATTAAAGTTAAATCCCAAAAGGATCAAGTTATGAAATGATGCTTACAAATTAACAAGAAAGGAAGTGATTATACCTCCTCAAAACCAAGTTTGAGGGCTGCTCAAAATGTGCAGAAAGTTGATGAGGATAGTGGTGAAAATGACCTCCAATTTGAACCTTCAAGAGTGCTAAACTCCAACCCTTTGATGTACCAACACACCCTTAAGTTGTTAGACCTTAATCACCTTGGAATCAAGCTTGAAACACTCTTGCTTGGCCTTGTAAAAACCGATCAGCAGCTGTCCAGAAAGATGGTGATGAATGGAGCCTCTAACTTGAAGCCTCAAGTGTGCAATACTCCAAGCAATAACCCCAACACCCTTGCCATTGGTTAGGATTTGTTTGACCCTTAAAATGAACTTGAAAAGGCAACTTAAGAACCCTTTTTAGCTGCTGAAACTTTGATTAGAATAGGGCTGAAAATGATGAGTAAGATGATCATGAATGGAGTTCCAAAAATATGAAACCTCAAGTTGTTATAACCCAAACTTATGCACCAACACCCAAGCTTTTGGTTAGGATTTTATGACACTTAAATGAGCAAGATACCAAGCTTAAACACTCTCTTTGTTGTTGTTAGAAATTGGCCAGCAGGTTCATAAGGAAGATATGAGAGTGTTTGCAAGTTCTAAGTGTTGAGAATGAGTCAAATGCTTGGTATATTAAACTTGCATGCACCTAAGGAAGTGTGTTATCAAAAGTAACAAGAATAATCAAGCATGGGGTGTCCTTGGAGGCCACAAAACCGTCCACCATGTCCCATATCCTAATAAGGCTTGATTTTATACAACTTGTAAAATTATACAATGTATTTGCTAGTTACTTGCAATTTTATAAACCAATTTATAAAATATAACACAACATAATTATTTAAACCTATAAATAATTATATATAAATTATCCAAATAATTTATCTCAAGTGATTATATTTTAGAAAGCCCATTTTCTAAAATCCAAGTGTCGCGTATTTAATCAACGAACCAATCGCTAAGATTAAATACGAATAAGGTGTCGGTAAGTTTGTTATTGGGTATGACCCGACTTGGATCATAACACATTAGCCACATTAATTTAATATGTCTCTCGGGCATATGAAATACCTTCAGATAAAACTCTATTCACTAACTCATATTCGTCATGAAAACATTTTTATAGTTACCCATGACGACCTCGATCAAATTTCGGGACGAAATTTCTTTTAACGGGTAGGTACTGTGATGACCCGGAGATTTCCGACCAAATTTAAACTTTAATCTTTATATGTTTCCGACACGATATGTAAAAATCTTTAATGTTGAGTCTCGAAAATTTTGAAATTAATATTCATGTCATCAATTACCCTTTCGACTATGCCCGACGATTCACGAACAACTACTTGTAAATTTATATATATGATTTCAAATTTAATTAGTAAACGAAGGTTCATATATAGATATAGATTAATATATCCTGAACTATTAAGATAAGAACGGCTATCAATTGTCACTAAGACAACTTGAAGTTGTAATTATTACTAATTAAAGTTTACTATAGTATTCATCGTTTTAACTTGCATGATATCCTTTTATTGAGGTCTTGTAGGGACATATTAGCCTAATCTATACTATTATTATTTTTCACTGTAATTCATATCAATCAACTTCCATTATCACAAACCACCTTCAAATATTACTAATTGATTCCTTCAAATCTTACTACTACGCATGAAGACACCAAGTAGAATTATAAAACTTTATTTTGTGAATCACGTTAAAGGCAAAGCCTTCTAATTTTGAAACTCTCACGTAAAGGTTAGGACAAAAGGGTGATTTATTATATATATATATATATATATATATATATATATATATATATATATATATATATATATATATATATATATATATATATATATATATATATATATATATATATATATATATATATATATTTTGTCAACTCTCACAAGCAAATATTCATATATGTATGCCCTGTATTATTATTATATTTGATAATTACGCTACTTTCACACTCAAGTCACGGATCAATTTAACATCACAAGTGGCAACGGTATGTTTTTCGTTCTTTCACACTTTACAACTGTAAACATATTTAGAATATAAATTCTTGTCCTTATCACACAATTCATCCACAATTAAATACCACATTTGGTTTCTTTAATTATTTTTTTAGTCAAGATTGATTCTTTTCCTCAAACAATGTATCACGTTTTTGCCTTAGGACAAAGGTGGCAACTTGAAGAATTTTAATATATATTCCATTCATATTAATGTGTCATAACATGAACCCATCTTTCATTCATACAGGTATCCATTTTTCTTTCTCCTACCTAACAAGAACCATAACTATCACCTTACCACATAACATCATCACCTTCACTTTATGACAAGTACCATGGTTCTTTGATTATCATTCCATCATGGAGCATCTTCATCAAACCAACCCATGATTTTTTTTCGACAACTCTACACCCGAATCCCATCATCCTGATGGTTGCTATAGTTGACGGGTAAGATCACCACAACACAAACTTATCATCATCATTATTCGGCTCCAATTGTTATTATATTTCTTGAAGTATTTCATCAACAACCATTGAGCCACCTTCTAACCACTTACGGTTTTCAATTTATTTATTTTTTTTCTATCGTGAACACAAACAAACCGCCACCTCAAGAACCACATCCACCAATTTTATTTTCCGTTTCATTTCCTTAATAAAACCCACTCAATAACCACCTCCATAACCATCTCACCCTATCACCATCTTGAGCCACCGTTGGACCACCCATGTCAAGACTACACTCACTTCTCCTTCGAGCCAACCATCGTCCCTATAACTGTGTCTCTGCCTCTTTATTTTTCCTTCGATCCATCACCAACTCAAACCACTATATTAAAAACCTCTTAAATCTATCATTTGTTTATTGTTGATTACATGGAACCGAGATCAAAACACATCCAAACACTAGACTTTGCTTCTGCCATATTGTATTTCCTGTTTCTATTCTTCAGCCACCACCACGACACCACCCTCTCTCCACTTCCATTTCATGGTTGATATTTATGTTTATTGTTCTCGTTCAGACCGAAACTCAAACGAATCGGGTTACAGCTAATCTATTATCTAATTCCTGTCGCTGCTACAGTCCCCTTAATGTCAAACTGCAGCTGTTACACATTTCCTGTTTTGACCTTAAATGATGATGAGGTATGTACATGTTAATGACGATGACATTAATAAATTGGTGATGATGAAGATAGGTTAGATGATGTATGATAATGATGATGCTAATATGATTGTGATAATAATATATAAACAAAGATGATTATGATTGATGACAGTGAGATTGATGATAATGCCTTTGTTGTCTCCTAAATTATTGACTACAAGAGCCCACCACAAAAAGGGACGCTAATTGAATCTGTGTAATTACCAACATTTCCTCCAAATGGGTCTTGTATTGGGCTTTTCTTAAATCGTTATAATTATTGGGCTTGGCTAAAGAGTTGCTTCTCCATTAAGGATCTTGGAGACGCACAATACATATTGGGGATAGGGATCTATAGGAATAAATCCAAGAGATTGATAGGTTTAAGTCAAAGTACATACATTGATAAGGTTTTGAAAAGGTTCAAGATGGAAAACTCTAAGAAAGGTTTGGTACCTATTCAAAGAGGAACCATTCTCAGTTCATCTCAGTATCCCACCACAAAAGATGAACAAGAGAGGATGAAAAATGTCCCATACGCATCTGCTATTGGGTCTATCATGTATGCAATGATATGTACTAGACCGGATGTGTCATGCGCTCTAAGCTTGACAAGTAGATACCAAAATAACCCAGGGAACATCCATTGGGTTGCTGTTAAAAGTATATTGAAATACCTTAGGAGAACTAAGGATATGTTTCTAATATATGGGTCTGGTGAGGAGGAACTCGCTGTAAAAGGTTACGTGGACGCGAGCTTCCAAACTGATCGAGATGATTCTCGATCACAATCCGGTTATGTCTTCATGTTAAATGGAGGTGTGGTCTCTTGGAAGAGTTCAAAACAGGATGTTGTTGCGTTATCCACTACAGAGTCGGAGTACATTGCCGCATCATTGGTAGCTCAGGAAGCTGCATGGATGAAGAAATTCATCGACGACTTAGGAGTGGTCCCTTCCATTCAGGACCCTCTTGAGATCTTTTGTGACAATGAGGGAGCGATTGCTCAAATCAAAGAACCTCGTGCTCATCAAAAGACTCGTCACATTGAGCGGAGATTCAACTACATCAGGGATGAGGTTGAAAAGGGAAGATATGTATTCACAAAGTTCACACAGATCATAATGTTGTGGATCCAGTCACAAAGCTTTTACATGGGCCAAAACATGAGGGACATGTTTGTGCATTAGGGCTTCGATATTCTAGTGATTGGAAATGATCTATTTTATGTATTGTAAAGGAACGAATAAGTTCAAACTCATTAATATAATTATGGTATTAATTTAATTATGAGTCATGTTCCAATTTTGCATATTTTATCCATGAATAAACAATTATTCTAAATTACGTAGTTGATCATATTTGTGGGAACAAGTGTGAGGTCTAGACTATTATGAACTTAGATTGGTTAACATACAAATGGTGAATGTGGGGCAAGGTTGCAACTAAGGTTCATAGATATTTGTGGGACACAAATATTGGAAGACCCGCTCTCAAGATTTACTGAATGGAGCTTTTGTGGTTGATCACATGTAATCTTGAGTAAAGGAGAATATCATTGTATCCTCTGACCTAAGATACATATTGGGTTCAGATATTCACCGAATATCGTGCCTTGATTCTTTCCTTCGCTATTCTGAAATATGGTAGTACATAAGGGAGGCTTCAGGTATGGTATGAAGTGTAATGTCTAGGACGTATGTAGTCAAGATGGAATTTGTCCCTCTTATTCGTTGAGAATCAGATGTCTAAGGCCTGATAAAGTTAAATCTATAAGAGAGTGATCACTCTATGTCTCTTGAATTTAACATGACATCTAGGACAAAAGGATATATTGAAAGATTCACCTAATCATATTCGAGGTGGGAACTCAAAAGGGATGATGTTATTGAATGGCACCAAGTCATAACACATTGGGGGTGATGGACGGTCGTTAGGTGGTATCCGTCACTTGCATTAATTCCTTATGTTTCTCGTGCAAGTGGGAGATTGAAGGTATTTCATATGCCCGAGAGACATAATTAATTAATGTGGCCAATATGTTATGATCCAAGTCGGGTCATACCCAATAACAAGTCGTCAACACTTTTATGTATTTGTTTTAATGAGTGGATCTTTAAAATAAATACTTGACACTTAGACTTTAGAAATTGGTTTTCTAAAGATAAAATGCAAGAAATAATTATTTGGATAATTACAAGTGCAAGTTTAATTATTAATGATTAAACTTATATGTGTGTTACATTTTATAAGTGGTTTATAAAATATAATTTTATAAAAGGTTTATAAAATTATAAAGAAATGCATGTATCATGGAAGTATTACAAGACTTTTATAAAAGGAAAAGCAAAAAAAATAAATAAATAAAAGGGGTGGCGGTTTTGGGGGTTCCAAGACACCCACCCATGCTTGCTTTTAACTTGTAATTATACTCCACCTACATGCATTCACTTTTGCATCTTTTCACACACACATTTACTTGTATTTTCAAACGAGCAAAAATCCTCTCCCATTCTCTTCTTTTGGCCGAATTTTGGGAGGAAGAAGAAGGCTTCTTCAAGCTTGATTTTATTGTTAACTAGTGTCCAAAATCCTAACCAAGTTCTAGGGTGTTGATACAAAAGGCTTGTGGGTATACAAAACTTGAGGTTTCAAGTAAGAAGCTTGCTAGTTCATCATCTTCATCATCTTCATCTTCATCACTTTATTACCTCCTAACTTGGAGTAGGTACATCCTAATCTAGCTCTTTTATATTTGTAAGCATATTTTCTAGACTTGATATAATTTTGGGATTCATGTTTAAAAGGTTAAACAACATATTAATTTGTTCTTAAAATTGCTTCCGCTTAATGTTGAAATCGGTTTTGACACATGCACTTACATGAAACTTGTTAATATGATGAATTCCAACATGATATATATAAATACCATTATTTATAGATACACAAATACGGAGGAGTATACAGATACATATATATATACGAACACATATACATATTACATTAAAACAGATATACATAAGAATGATTCATTGAATCTGTTCCTTATTTTTTTCT
Source organism: Rutidosis leptorrhynchoides (assembly GCF_046630445.1). NCBI lineage: Eukaryota > Viridiplantae > Streptophyta > Magnoliopsida > Asterales > Asteraceae > Rutidosis > Rutidosis leptorrhynchoides. The sequence continues at coordinate 235,675,062 of NC_092343.1, forward strand.
GTCCTCCTGTGCGTCCGTGACTATCTGTCGATTCACCAGTATATATAATCGATTAAAACCATTTATAAAATATAGGATTAAAGACAGAAAATAACTGGAAGAATTTCGGTTCCCTCTGTTCTTGAACTTGAATTGCAAAAACTCGATTGGTATTGTTTTTCAAAATCTATTAACGCAGTTAGGTTAGGATTCTGTTAGTCGATCTTCCTTTAAGATATCATAATCCAATTCTTCAAATCCAATACGAATTTTGAAGTCAAAGTTTTCAAGTAAAAAGTCAAACCGGGTGTTCTTGGCGAAATTCAAACTTGTTTTAATGATTTGAGTTCAAATTGATGTCTCTAACAGATTGTAGACGTGATTTGAAACACGATTTGTATTATAAACTTTGTCCAAAACAATCTCATATGCGAAATCAATTTTTTTTTTTTGGTATTGAAATAGCGACGGTAGCAGTATCCAAAGGGGAACTGTTTTAAATTTTTTTTTCTTAACATGTTTATCAAACTGAGATAACGAGTATAAGCATGTATATATTGTTATGAAATCCAAAAACCAAATTAATGTTAGGATAAATTGTACCACTGGTTAAGCTGTTATGATTATGAAGAAGATGAAAGGGGAAAACGGGTTATATATATATATATATATATATATATATATATATATATATATATATATATATATATATATATATATATATATATATATATATATATATATATATATATATATATATTTGGGCTTTAAAAACAGAAATGAATGGGGTGGAGTTATGGTCGTGGGTGCTAGCGTGTAGTCGAGAGGTCTTGGGTTCGAGACCCGGCTGAGCCACATTTTTTTTAAAATCCGATTTAACTTGAGGTAGTTTCATCTTATTATTATTATTATTATTATTATTATTATTATTATTATTATTATTATTATTATTATTATTATTATTATTATTATTATTATGATTATTATTATTTTTTATTATTATTATTATTATTATTATTACAAATATTAGTATTGAAATTAACATTATTATTTTCATTAATGTTATTATCATATTTATAGTAATTATTAAAAAATATTAGTACTAAGTATTATTAAGTCTTAGAAGATAGAATCAAAAACTAATGTTTTTATCGTAAAAATAATATAACTTTTATATTTATTTTTAGTATCATTAATATGATTCTTAAAATTATTATTATTATCATCATTTTATTGTAACTAATATCATTATTATAACCATTATTATAATTATAACATAAAAACAACTTTTCATTTATTGATATTATATTATCATATAATTTTTAGATACATAAAACTATAAGTTAATACATATAACATAACTATATAAATATTTTTATAATAAATATAAATAAATTGTTAATGAAATACATGAATAAACTAACAATTAAATCACTAATAGATATATGTACATTTGATTGATTAAGACTATATGTATTAATATATATGAATGATATAGGTTCGTGAATCCGAGGCCAACTTTATAATTGATCAATAATGTTATGTATTTTTACTACAAAATACATTAGGTGAGTATATAGTCCCTTTTTAAACTCTAAATATTTTGGGCTGAGAATACATGCGCTGTTTTTATAAATATTTTATGTTATGGACACAAGAGATCAAAAATATATATTCTAGGATGGGTTGTGTTATTGGCATATTCCCTGTAGCTTGGTAACTACTATTTACATGTGGTATTGTAAACGCGAATCCTGTTGATAGATCTATCGGGCCTGACAACCCCAACCGGGCTGGACGACCAGTTCTAAACGGTTGCACAGTACTTCGTTTTGTATACTACACCTGGTATGGTGTAGCGATGTTATATGAAAGGGAATATGCGACGATGATTAAATGTTAAGTATGGTTACCAAGTGCACAATCACTTAGAATATTTTTATTAAAATGCTTATGAATATGAAATCTTGTGGTCCATGGTTATTACGCTGCTAGCATCAAACCTATATCTCACCAACTTTATGTTGACGTTTTAAAGCATGTTATTCTCAGGACTTGAAAGAAATCTTCCGCTGTGCATTAGCTCGTATTAAGGACACTACTTGAGGTCATTAAGGACATATATCAAAAGACGTCGCATTCGAGTCATTGAAGTTCATAGAGATTATTATTAAGTAAATGGCAGATTAGGTCATTCGGATATTATGACTGATGTAATATTAGATTGCCTTTTAAGGAATAAATGCAACGTTTGTAAAATGTATCATATAGAGGTCAAGTACCTCGCGATGTTATCAACTATTGTAATTCGTTTGTAATCAATATGGACATTGTCCGGATGGATTAGGGACGGATCGTTATATGATGATTCTATGAACTTGGTATGGCCGGAGTTCCCGAGAGGCATGTAATGCACTTTTAGGACACGGAACCTAGGAATTGAGACATGAATGACCTAGTATGCCTATTGACTGTTCCGAAGATACCTCTTAGGAGCTGTTAAGATCTAGTTAGTGCCTTTACTGTATGACCCAAGCCTATTGCATGTTCTTGTCTGATTGTTGCCTTAGGTCTTAGTCATATCTACTGTTTAGGTACTCATTAGGTTTCTATCTGCTTTACTATCAGTACGTTAACTGTAATGTTGTATAATGTTTGCTTTGTTGTGATCTCACTAGTATGATGAAATGGTAGTTAGTTTTCATCCAAGGTTTTGCCAACTTAAACCGACGGACTCCTTCCGTTTGTGATCAGTGTTCAATCAACACGGCACGCTGTTATTCAGTTATCTAAACTGATAACGGGGGTTAGGATTAGAGCTCAACCCACTAACACACCTAGTACTCTACTTAGGATAACCTCTGAGGTATTGTTACGCTTCAGTTATACGACCAAGTGACATACTTCTCACTGCTCAAAGAGAACTTTGAGAGTTCAGAGATAAGTAGGTCTGTGTAATTGGCTCATCCAACCAGATCAACATCAGCCCAAGCATAGCCCTAACATAAGCATAATTACCTCAACCTAACCCAATACTGATATCTTGGTCGACATTTCCCTGATCTGCATACTCCGGATATCCTCCCACCTTATTTACTTTTCCGCATTTAGGATCTTTAGTTAAAAACCAACTACTATTTTCTATCCAGGTAATTTAAATAAAAGACAATTATCCACTTGATCTTCAATTCGTTAATCAGCATAAAAATTCGACACTAGGTTAACTTACACTTCTACACCTTAGAAAGTAAAGTAATTTAGGCCCCGCAAAATATAAATAACAAAACGACTGTATGCTGCCTTGATCAATCGAATCAGACATCCTGCGACCTAACGACACCGCAGAAATAAAACCGTCCATTTCGGCCATATCTTTGCACGCACATCAAGTTTTCTGGCACCGCTGCCGGGGAATCAAATATTTTGATCGAGAAAGATTTTAAGCAGCAAAGTGTTGTTTGGTGGTGTCTAAGAAAGACAATTATATACGGACTTGGTTATTGGATTTTCCGAACAGTCTCCAATTATATTGGAACCAAAAGGATCCTGCCTCTCCGGTTGTCGGCCTGGCCACCTCGATACGAGTAATCTGTGAGAAGATCTATCAGTTAAGATATCCGATCTGGTTAGCGACCGAATTTCAAGAGTAATTGTTCTTATTAAATTATCGATCCTTTTAGTAAGTTAATATTTTCTAAAAGTTACTTTTAAGTCTTTTTATTCTTATAAAATCTAGAAAATCTAAAAAATGGAACAACAAGACACCCTTGCTTCTATGCATAAATCGTGCTTAGAGGAAAGAGGAGGACCAATCACCTTAGGAACCGAAGGAATTCCTGAAATCAGTTCACACATGATTAAATTAGTCAGTATGATCTGTAAATTTCAAGGATTACCGACTGACGATCCTAACTTTCATATAAACAAATTTATCAATCTGGTTGACTCTTTTAAGAAGGACGTAAACGAGAAAAACTTTTTAAAACTGCATCTTTTTCAATATTCACTTTCTAAACACGCTTCAGCATGGTTTGATGCACTTAACCCGAATTCAATCCATACGTGGGAGGACTTAGCCACTAAATTTCTAAACATATACTATCCACCCTCCCTGCAAACCTGTTTAAGGAATGACATCACTAACTTTTCCCAAAAAGAGAATGAGTCATTGTGTCTAGCATGGAATAGAGTAAAGATGATGCTTAAAAGATGTCCGAATCATTCGTTAAGCCAGGCAGACATAGTCTGTACACTTTACAATGGTTTGACCAAGGATGATAAGTCTCTCCTAGACATAGCCTCGCAAGGCAATTTCATGTCTCGAACGGCAGATGAAGCATGGGATCTCTTGGACACGATAGCTGCACAACAGGAAAGCTGGAACAATGAAGCTGCTAAGAAGGATGACGTCTTCGCGCATACGATAAAAATATTGGAAACCAGGTTACAAGATCTCACCCTCACTCTTCAAAGTTTACAAATTCCTAATAACTCCGATGCTACTAGAACCAATCTAAGGTATCCTTACCCTAGATGGGCACACAAACAGCACAATAGCTTGGATCATAATATAATATTTCCATTGCACAAACCTACTCTACACTCTAAGGAAATTTTAGCTGAATTTATGAAAAAGCAATATATGATAAACCTTCAAGTCATAGAATGCCAGAACAAATTTGACACTTTGATAAAGACTTTTGAAGAATTAATCACGAATTTTCAGCTTACGCTTAAAAGTTTAACCACTAAAAATGAGTTAGAGTGTAGTGAGTTTGATGCCCTTGTAATCACTCAAGGAGGAAAAGAAACAACTGTTAATATACCCATACAAGATTTTTCCGATAAGGAACCTATGCCAATTGACCCAGTCGTCAATCCACCGGAACCTATCTCTCCTAAGGCCCCGGAAATCATTCCGCGCGCCCGCATACCTTTCCCAGGTAGGCTTAGGAAGGAAAAACAAGAGGCACAATTTGCCAAGTATTGGGATATTATCAAGAATTTGCATTTGAATGTACGTCTAGTAGATGCTTTAGTAGAAATGCCAAACTGCGCTAAATTTTTCAAAGAACTGCTTTCAAACAAAGAGAGATTAAGAGAGATAGTTAGCTTGCCCTTAAGTGAAGAATGCTCATTAGTGTTACAGCATGGAATTCCCCCTAAGTTAGGAGATAGAGGAAGATTTACGGTACCTTGCTACCTGCAAGATGTCCAGATTAGTAATGCATTAGCAGACTTAGGAGCCAGTGTAAACCTAATGCCCTATTCGTTATTCAAGAAGCTAGGATTAAACGATTTAAGACCAACCAGGATGACTATCCAACTCGCGGACAGATCAGTTAAGATTCCTAAGGGAATAGCTGAAGATGTCCTAGTTAGGGTGGATAAGTTCGCATTCCCCGTTGATTTCGTCATTATGGATATTGAGGAAGACACGAAGGTTCTAATAACCCGAACTAATCCATCTGGACAACGTCCATATTGATTATAAACGAATTACAATAGTTGATAACATAGCGAGGTACTTGACCTCTATATGATACATTTTACAAACGTTGCATTTATTCTTAAAAGGCAATCTAACATTACATCGAAAATTGACATATTCACCTAACATTTCATAATAACCAAATGACCTAATCTGTCATTTACTTAACAATAGTCTCTAATGATCTTCAATGACTCGAATGCAACGTTCTTGTATCATGGCTTAAAGGGTCCCAAATAGTATCCTTATCATGAGCTAATGCACAGCGGAAGTCTTAGTTCATACCTGAGAATAACATGCTTTAAAATGTCAACATAAAGTTGGTGAGATATATATGTTTGATGCTAGCAGCGATATAATAACCATGGACCACAAGATTTAAAGTTTATACATAATACACTTCTCGTGTATGAAAAGACGTTGAGCACTTGGTAACCATACTTAACATTTAAATCACAGCAACATATTCTTAAATAAACCCTACACCGTACCAAGTGTAGTAACGAAACGAAGTACTGTGCAACCGTTTAAAACTGGTCGTCCAGCCCGGTTGGGGTTGTCAGGCCCGATAGATCTATCAACAGGATTCGCGTTTACGCTCCTCACGTAAATATTAGCTACCAAGTATAAAGAAATATGTCATGGTACAACTCAACGTAGAATTTATTTTTGATCACTTGTGTCCATAACGTAAATCATTTATAAAACAGCGCATGTATTCTCAGCCCAAAAATATTTAGAGTTTAAAAGGGACTATATACTCACCTAATGTATTTTGTAGTAAAAATAAATATAACACCATTGAATACTTATAAGGTTGGCCTTCAATTTGACATATAAGGTAGTATAAATGAATTATATTATTTTAATAGATATTGTAAATATAAAATAACGATATTTAATTATATATAAATTTTTGGAAATCATTTTGAGTCAAAAATCATTTTGTTCACCGTTGCGTATTAGTCCCGAGCATTAGGATCGGGGTACACTATAAATCAACTTTAATTGTTAGACAGATATTAATCTATATATATATATATATATATATATATATAAATGATATAAAATAATTTTCATTTTTAAACATATTTTTAAATAATAATTTTAATGTTAATAATGTTAACAATGATGAAAATGAAAACTTTATAATTTTAAATGCTCAAAATATTATTTTTTATAGTTTTAAACTAGATAATAATTTTAATTGTAAAAATAATAACTTTGCTAGTTTTGATAAAAATTATTAATTATTTTTAGTTACTAACATAAATACCCATAATAATAATAATAATCATAATACTAATAATAATAACAATATTAATAATTTCAAAAATAATAATTTTACAGTTATTGATAAAAATACTAGTTATTAATAATAATAAAAATAAAATAATTTTAATGATAGTAATTATAGTAATAACGATAATTTTAACGACGACATAAAAATAAAAATATTCATTTTTAATAATTTATACAAAAGTTCAATTGATTATAATTTTAAATTCGTCCGTCGAATCCATTCGACATCTAAATGAAAAGTTTATAGTTTTTCGCCACCTTTCGAAAAACATATATATCATATACCTTATCTCAACCACAAGAGTAACTAATTCAGATTCTATCCTAAAAATATATTTTGACAAAATAAAAATATAAACATACACAATCCTAATTCTCGAGCACTAGTCAGGAATACACTAAAGAAGTAAATAAAAGTCAAGTTTTGAGTGCTCACGTATCAATATTGAGATTCAATATTGCAGGAAAATATAAAAACACAACGGAGATGACAAACACTAGTTTGTCTCACGAGAAAAATCCCCGATCCATACCCATAACATTCATAGATTTGACCCATAATCTCCTTAATTTCGTCCCACTCATTAAATTAGTTTTGGAATAATTGGGCAGAACCTCGTCATAGCATTTTGTGTAATTAGTGATAATACTTCTAATCTAAGATTAATAATGATATTAATCTTATTCTTAATAATAATTATGGGATCATAATATATATATATATATATATATATATATATATATATATATATATATATATATATATAGATATGTTACGGAGTAATACAATTCTTATCTTATAGAGAAATGAATATGTTTTGAGTAGGTATATGTGTGTGTGCTAAAAAAATAAGTAAGTGTTACGGAGTATTATTGTTTAAATGTGCGTGTGTGTTATTGTTTTGAAATGAAATAAAGAAAACGGATCCTGCAGTTTAAATAGACAGATTTTGAAACAGGTGGGCCGCGACTCGCGCTGAAAACATACTGGAATGGACGCGACTCGCGTCCAGTGCAATCCAGCTGTCCTCTTTTGTTTTAAATTGCCGACATGAGATATTTATATATATATTTAATTTATTTAATTTAATTAATTAAATATTATATTATATTTACGTTAAGGGTAAAAATATAATTTTTACAAAAATTACTTTTACGTTGTCACACTACTAAACTCTTGGTTCCAGTTTTCCAAATAAAGTTTTGTACGCGAAGAAAACTAACAGTTTATGTTTTGGGACTCGTACCTTTATCAAAATAATAGGTTTTAAATTATAAAAATAATCCCACTAAAAATGTAATTTAACCTTTTGAGTATTGTGGTCATTTACTCGTATAAATCAAAGTTTAATTAAAATATATTTTTAAATTGAAAACGTTTAATATTGTTTTTGTAAAATACATATATATATATATTTAATGAACACGTTTTATTAAATATTCGTTTTTATAAAATCACTGACCGTTACATTTATCGTTTAACAAAACGTTTCTAGAAAAGTTACGACTTTTAAAATAACGTTAAAACGTTTAATCTTATTAAAATAACTCTTAAATAATTTGACAAAATGGTTTCAGATATTTATAAAATCTATTATCTTTTTCTCTTGCCAATAAATATAATAATCTTATTTCAAAATCTATTACGTATCTAATACTTTGTTTTCGTTTACTATTAATAAATATATAACACATATACACATAAATATTCGTGAATCGTCAGACTTGGTCAAAGGGTAACTAATTATCCGAATAACAATTTGAGACTTTCTAAACTCAACTTTAGGGTTTTTGTTTATCGTGTCGGAACCATATAGAGATTAGAGTTTAAATTTGGTCGGAAATTTCTGAGTCGTTACAGTACCCACCCGTTAAAGAAATTTCGTCCTCGAAATTTGGTAGAGGTTGTCATAAATAACAATAGGAATGTTTTCATGACAATTATGAGGTGATAATGAAGTTTTATCAATATTGATGGATATGAATAAAACATTTCGATCATGTGATGAGTACAAACAAAGCTATTACAAAAGAGAGTGAAATGAGTAATATGGTATCGTTTTAACTGATGACATGGTTATGATTGATTTCCAGAATTTACGAGATTTAAAGAAAATCTTTTGTAATAAGATTTGAGTTTTTCGATGATTTAGGAAACAGGATCTCCTTTGATTTAATGCGGCAAATCTGTTGTGATTTCTTTGTCGGATATTTCATTTATAAAACTACCCCTTCGTTTTTTTTTTATTTCCATATCCCACATCTTCTATTCTTTCTCCTATTTGCTGCGATTTATACTCTAATTTCTATTTTTAAAGTTTCATTCTTTTATTTCCTCTTCCCGTCCTGAAGCCAAGCGAGCAATGTTTCGGAATTTCGTAGGTATACGATTTGGAATAAACATGACTAATGTTCTCAGAAAAGAATGGTAATGGTATGATTTTAATTTGTCAAATTACCAGAATATTTCGGAAAATTAGAACTATCAGGGTGATACGTTCTAATATGTTTGGAGATTGGATAGAATGTGAGAGCCGTGTAACATGGCACATGATGATGGTACTGTGAATCATCATGCTTCATTAGAAACTTAACATGTACTACTGTAATATAATGAAGTTGATCAAGTTTCATTATATTATACTAATTCATGCATCAGTTTCCAATACTGCTTCAGAACATTCCTATTTTAAACTCGAAGGTTTCAGAATTTAGAAACTAACACAGTTTCTTTTATTTTATGATACAGATATTACGGAGAGGTACATGATCGCGGATAGGAATAGTTGTGGAAATATTTTCAGAATTATGGAGAATATGTATAATGAAAATATGAAGATATCTTATAATATCTAAGATAAAATGATGGTGAAGAATATCATCTTGAAAAGTTGAGAATAAGGAGTAGAGTTCTTACTAACGGTTTCAGCAGGCACTGGATCACTTGGATCCTTTGAAGACAGGTTCTGTTTTCATGATTTGTTCACGGTCTCCTTCATACTTTGCTCAATCCGTTTTCCAGTTCCAAACCTTCTCTTTTTCTCAGCTTTACCACCTTACTATTCTTTGTCATCAAACTTTTGACTGTTAAAGTCGTTTATGATTTTTGCTGCTTCATCAGCATTGCAAGAACTACTTCACAGTTCAGGATGTTTTTCAAAAACTTCATATTCGAAGTATGAGATTCTTAGGGATAAACGTGTTTGGTATAACTGGGAGAATTTCTACGAGATTTTCAAAATACTGATTTGCGGATTTCGCCAAAAAGATAATGAGTTGCTGGTACATCTGCTGATGATGTTATAAAATATAAAAGGTTCTCCGATAACGACGGCAAAAGGACAAGGTATAAATTTCGAGATTTTAAGAAAAGTAGTCTTTCTAGGGAGTCGAAGTGGAGCTGTGACAAAATTTAGCTTCTTGGAAACGAATTGTAAGGTTGTTTTTGCTAATAAAGGATAAGGAATTCGACGCGAATACGTTATAACTATATCTTTGGTTTCGAATGTTTTTCAGGTGCATAACTATATGCATAAATCTTTCTTTCGTAGACGAGGTGCGGCTGGTTCAACTTCTCGATCGAGGTGTTTTCAAAAAATCACGAAAAGATTTTGAATACGAATTGTAATTGCTAAGATACGAATGAGGTTTAGGATAAAATCAAGTTGCAAACTTGAAGATTAATTTAGTTTCATATGTTATAATCAACATTTTAATTTATTTTACTTGTCCAAAGTTAACAGTCCAATAGTCCAATTGTCCAATGATTCATATATAAGTTAGATATATAATGTTCAAATTACTTAATACGTATCGTGACCCGTGTACCGGTCTCAGTGTCGATCACAACTCAAAGTATATATATATTTTGGAATCAACTCCGACCCTATATAGCCAACTCCCACCTTCACGTATAGAGTGTCTACGGTTGTTCCGAAATATATATATAGATGGGTCAATATGATAAGTCGAAACCTTGTATACGTGTCCCGTTATTTAAAGTGCATAAAATAAATAAATATATATCATGACCCATTATACAACGTGTTGTCTCAGAATTAATCCAACGTATTGTTGTACATGTGTCCCGACAGTAGTATAGTGCGGAAATTAAAATTGCGAGAATGTAAATTGCGATAAATTAAATGTTAATCAGTTAGCTGGGAACAGTTAGCCGGAACAGTTAGCGTGGAATCCTTAATAGATTTTTAATTAGTTAAATCGTGTGTTTCTAACAATTTTTATTTTGTACAATGTTTTCTTCTTTATGCCACTTATTGGATTCTGGTAGGTCAAAATCCGAATATGAAATTTGAATGAAAATGGTTATTCTGGGGTGAGCGGATACGAATATCAGTGGTTGTAAGTAAGATAATAGATAACCGTTGAATCAGATCCGAGAATGTACAGTGTAACTTATTAATGTGAATCCTAAATATTCCTCGGGTACTACCCACCCGTTAAAATATTTTCATCATTAATAGTTTGTACGAAGGAATTTTTAATTACTATCTTTATGAAAATATACTTGCATATATATTTTCTTCAGAGTTAATCATAGATTTAATGAGTCAATAAGATATTAAATTCATTTGATTTATCGTTACTTCTAGATTACATAATCTCTAAGACTTTAGAAATTACATAATCGTCATACGATACGTAAAGCGAAGATAATCGATGTAGAACGATATATAGAACGAAGATCATACTCGAAGTGCAGATATTGAGTCGTGTGATGTTGATATTCGAGATACAGATTGTGATGTTAAGATTTAAGGCGCGGTTGTGATTGGGGTGATAAAGGTACTGTCGGCGTTGACGATGGTAGTACGGATTATGCTGCTGGTGCTGCTGTTGGTGTTTGTAACCTTCGCACCATATTTTCCAAAGCCACTACCCGAGCACGGAGTTCGTTGAATTCTTCTATTATACCGGGATGATTGACGGTTGGAACGAGCGAATGAACAAGATTTGAAATATGGGATAGTATGTAATCATGACGAGATAATCTAGAAATGAGCGAGAAAATGGTGTTTCGAATAGGTTCGCCGGTAAGTGCTTCAGGTTCATCGTTAAGAGGACAATTTGGTGGATGGAATGGATCACCTTCTTCTTGTCTCCAGAAATTAAGTATATTACGAACCCATCCCCAATTCATCCAGAATAGATGATGGGAAATTGGTTGATCCATTCCGGTGACGCTGTTCTCGGAGCTCGAATGGAAATCCATATCGGCGAAGCTATCGGAGTCGGAGGAATTTGAGCTGGATGAAGAATCCATCTTGTATGATCGGAGAAATGAATTTTTGGTTTGGAATAGGTTATAAGAGTTGGGTTTAGTACTCTTCAATACATAATTTACATATGTATATATAACACCAAAATCCCGTGAATTACGGAGAATCTTTGAAATACGTCAGGAAATGTTTATACTAACAGATACGTTAGGATATGAATTTTGTCTATACACTATCGATGCACTTTAAATGCAATAAGACGTGTCTAGACTTAAGAATGATAAGCAGGCAACTCCCTAAGGATGATAAGCAGATGGTTTCCAACTAGAAATGATAAGCAAAACTTTTTAACAGGCAGACACGGTCAAAGTCCAGTCTCACTAATGTATCCTAACAACTACCAGTTAGACACACTAATGGGTGACCTGGTTCGCTAAGACTAACGCTCTGATACCAACTCTAATAACCCGAACTAATCCATCCGGACAACGTCCATATTGATTATAAACGAATTACAATAGTTGATAACATAGCGAGGTACTTGACCTCTATATGATACATTTTACAAACGTTGCATTTATTCTTAAAAGGCAATCTAACATTACATCGAAAATTGACATATTCACCTAACATTTCATAATAACCAAATGACCTAATCTGTCATTTACTTAACAATAGTCTCTAATGATCTTCAATGACTCGAATGCAACGTTCTTGTATCATGGCTTAAAGGGTCCCAAATAGTATCCTTATCATGAGCTAATGCACAGCGGAAGTCTAAGTTCATACCTGAGAATAACATGCTTTAAAATGTCAACATAAAGTTGGTGAGATATATAGGTTTGATGCTAGCCGCGATATAATAACCATGGACCACAAGATTTAAAGTTTATACATAATACACTTCTCGTGTATGAAAAGACGTTGAGCACTTGGTAACCATACTTAACATTTAAATCACAGCAGCATATTCTTAAATAAACCCTACACCGTACCAAGTGTAGTAACGAAACGAAGTACTGTGCAACCATTTAAAACTGGTCGTCCAGCCCGGTTGGGGTTGTCAGGCCCGATAGATCTATCAACAGGATTCGCGTTTACGCTCCTCACGTAAATATTAGCTACCAAGTATAAAGAAATATGCCATGGTACAACTCAACGTAGAATTTATTTTTGATCACTTGTGTCCATAACGTAAATCATTTATAAAACAGCGCATGTATTCTCAGCCCAAAAATATTTAGAGTTTAAAAGGGACTATATACTCACCTAATGTATTTTATAGTAAAAATACATATAACACCATTGAATACTTATAAGGTTGGCCTTCGATTCACGAACCTAATTAATTATATATTTATATATAGATTAATATCTGTCTAACAATTAAACTTGATTTATAGTGTACCCCGATCCTAATGCTCGAGACTAATACGCAACGGTGAACAAAATGATTTTTGACTCAAAATGATTTCCAAAAATTTATATATAATTAAATATCGTTATTTTATATTTACAATAACTATTAAAATAATATAATTCATTTATACTACCTTATATGTCAAATTGTAATAAAAATGATATAAAATAATTTTCATTTTTAAACATATTTTTAAATAATAATTTTAATGTTAATAATGTTAACAATGATGAAAATGAAAACTTTATAATTTTAAATGCTCAAAATATTATTTTTTATAGTTTTAAACTAGATAATAATTTTAATTATAAAAATAATAACTTTGCTAGTTTTGATAAAAATTATTAATTATTTTTAGTTACTAACATAAATACCCATAATAATAATAATACTAATAATAATAACAATATTAATAATTTCAAAAATAATAATTTTACAGTTATTGATAAAAATACTAGTTATTAATAATAATAAACATCAAAATAATTTTAATGATAGTAATTATAGTAATAACGATAATTTTAACGACGACATAAAAATAAAAATATTCATTTTTAATAATTTATACAAAAGTTCAATTGATTATAATTTTAAATTCGTCCGTCGAATCCATTCGACATCTAAATGAAAAGTTTATAGTTTTTCGCCACCTTTCCAAAAACATATATATCATATACCTTATCTCAACCACAAGAGTAACTAATTCAGATTCTATCCTAAAAATATATTTTGACAAAATAAAAATATAAACATACACAATCCTAATTCTCGAGCACTAGTCAGGAATACACTAAAGAAGTAAATAAAAGTGAAGTTTTGAGTGCTCACGTATCAATATTGAGATTCAATATTGCAGGAAAATATAAAAACACAACGGAGATGACAAACACTAGTTTGTCTCACGAGCAAAATCCCCGATCCATACCCATAACTTTCATAGATTTGACCCATAATCTCCTTAATTTTGTCCCACTCATTAAATTAGTTTTGGAATAATTGGGCAGAACCTCGTCATAGCATTTTGTGTAATTAGTGATAATACTTCTAATCTAAGATTAATAATGATATTAATCTTATTCTTAATAATAATTATGGGATCATAATATATATATAGATATGTTACGGAGTAATACAATTCTTATCTTATAGAGAAATGAATATGTTTTGAGTAGGTATATGTGTGTGTGCTAAAAAAATAAGTAAGTGTTACGGAGTATTATTGTTTAAATGTGCGTGTGTGTTATTGTTTTGAAATGAAATAAAGAAAATGGATCCTGCAGTTTAAATAGACAGATTTTGAAACAGATGGGCCGCGACTCGCGCTGAAAACATACTGGAATGGACGCGACTCGCGTCCAGTGCAATCCAGCTGTCCTCTTTTGTTTTAAACTGCCGACATGAGATATTTATATATATATTTAATTTATTTAATTTAATTAATTAAATATTATATTATATTTACGTTAAGGGTAAAAATATAATTTTTACAAAAATTACTTTTACGTTGTCACACTACTAAACTCTTGGTTCCAGTTTTCCAAATAAAGTTTTGTACGCGAAGAAAACTAACAGTTTATGTTTTGGGACTCGTACCTTTATCAAAATAATAGGTTTTAAATTATAAAAATAATCCCACTAAAAATGTAATTTAACCTTTTGAGTATTGTGGTCATTTACTCGTATAAATCAAAGTTTAATTAAAATATATTTTTAAATTGAAAACGTTTAATATTGTTTTGTAAAATACATATATATATATATTTAATGAACACGTTTTATTAAATATTCATTTTTATAAAATCACTGACCGTTACATTTATCGTTTAACAAAAGGTTTCTAGAAAAGTTACGACTTTTAAAATAACATTAAAACGTTTAATCTTATTAAAATAACTCTTAAATAATTTGACAAAATGGTTTCATATATTTATAAAATCTATTATCTTTTTCTCTTGCCAATAAATATAATAATCTTATTTCAAAATCTATTACGTATCTAATTGTAAGAATCCGAAACTAATCCTTCTGGACGGAGTCATCAACAGTTGGTCCCATTGCGATGATCAACTTCAAGTAATGTCCTTAACATGAGCAAATGCACAGCGGAAGACTTAATTTGTACCTGAGAATAACATGCTTTAAAAAGTCAACATAATGTTGGTGAGATATATAGGTTTGATGCTAGCAGCGTTATAACTATGGACCACAAGATTTCATGTTTATACATAATACACTCCTCGTGTATGAAAAGTCGTTGAGCACTTGGTAACCATACTTAACATTTAAAACACAGCAGCATATTCTTAAATAAACCCTACACCGTACCAAGTGTAGTAACGAAACGAAGTACTGTGCAACCGTTTAAAACTGGTCGTCCAGCCCGGTTGGGGTTGTCAGGCCCGATAGATCTATCAACAGGATTCGCGTTTACGCTTCTCACGTAAATATTAGCTACCAAGTATAAAGAAATATGCCATGGTACAACTCAACGTAAAGTTTATTTTTGATCACTTGTGTCCATATCGTAAATTATTTATAAAAACAGCGCATGTATTCTCAGCCCAAAATATTCAGAGTTTAAAAGGGGACTATATACTCACCATACTGTATTTTGTAGTAAAAATACATATAACATCATTGAACAAGTGTAGGGTTGGCCTCGGATTCAAGAACCTAAATTAATTACATATCTATTAAAACATATAATAGATATCACATTTATTAATATATATATATTATTTATATATTTTTAGTTATATAGGATTAAATTTTATTTAAAAACATACACATAAATTATATATTATATATATATATATATATATATTATTTATTTTTGTATATATATTTAAAATGATACATATGATAAAAAAAATACTAATTCTAATACTAATGAAACAAAATAATAATTTATATTGTTTTCAAAATATTAATAATAATAATAATAATAATAATAATAATAATAATAATAATAATAATAATAATAATAATAATAATAATAATAATAATAATAATCAATATAAGGATAACAAAATTAGAAATTAAAATAGAATTATATACCCCTTAAAATCCTTGAGTAAAAAGAAATGCTGAGAACAAGACTCGAACCCCCGACCCCTTGCCAAACACAAACACCTTGAACCATACCCCTACTTCATACATTCTGTGATGATTAATAGATAAATTATCTTTTAGCTCGTCAACTTTTACAGTACCACGAACTAAATACCTCTACTATCCAAATATCAAAATGTTATCACTTACAAACTTATTCAAAACGATTTTGGGTCTCGGCCCAGTAATGGTTTCACAAACCCAAAGATTATCGGCCCAATTATCAATAATTCAATATGATCACAAGCCCACTCTTTTTAAATGGCCCGTTAGAACCCTTGTCATTTTATTCTCGGCTGTATTTCACAAAAAAAAACGACTGGTAACCCTACAAGCAAATCATACACCGACACTTTTATTAAAGTGGACAACTTTATTAATTCCTCCATTAAATTAATCTTATCATTGTTTCACATCACCATTCCTCATGTCTTCTTCCTCTTTCTCTTCACTCCTCGTTCCTCATCAATTCATCAATCATCATCGTGTTATTCGATGTCAGAAACCTCCAGGAGCAATTGAACATAAATAATACGGAAGGAAAGTAGCAGGTTATAAACAAGTGGTTTTGGTTTAAATTCGAAAAGGTTACAAGGTAAGAATATGTTGTGGTGATTTGTGATTCGAAATAGTAACCAGAAATTTAAGATAGGTAAACGATTAGAGAGATAGAGAAGGAAGAGAGTTAGGTGTTGGTTGTGGGTGTTTGAATAGAAAAAAAAACCGTAGTAAAAATGGTGATATGGGTTTGTTGGCGATGGACAAAAACAGAAGGAATTGTTGGTGGTCTTCGATGGTGGTTACTTGGTGTATGTTATTCGAATGAAAACAGATTTAGTAATGGGTGTTGCAGGTTAATGGTGTTGAAGTTGGGAGGTTCTCGGTTTAGTTAAATAAAATCAGCAAAGAATAATAAATTCGATTTGTGTTTGCATCCTGATCAATAATACGATAGTAGTAGTTCGATGGTGAAATGGATTTGATGGTTGCAACTAGTGATGGCTGGGTGTGGTTTCAATAGAGTTGGTTGGTGGTGTCGTGATGATGGGTGAAGAGGTAGGGTGGTGGAAGGTTATGAAAGTGATGAACAATGGTTGTTGGTTTTATAGAGCGAAAAGAAGATAGAAACACATAACAACAGTAGTCGTGATTTGCAGAAGAAAGAAAAGAAAAGAGGAGGTGTAGGAAAACAGAATGAAATCATAATTGAGTGAGACTATTTTGTTACGAGAGAAAACAGCAACAATAGGAACATGATCGTTTGTTGTTGGGTTCTGTGAATCATGATTAGAGACAGAAGTAGTAGTAGATTAGCAGTAGTAAACAATAAGATATAGATATGTTGAGTTATTGATGGTTGGACCAAGAGATGATTGTTCTTGGGTGGTGAAAGTGGATGAAGGTGGTGTCGACGGTGGTTATGGTGAAAGTGTGAGCTTTCGAGGTGAAAAACGAAACCGAAATAAATGGGTTAA
This sequence comes from Rutidosis leptorrhynchoides, assembly GCF_046630445.1. Lineage (NCBI taxonomy): Eukaryota > Viridiplantae > Streptophyta > Magnoliopsida > Asterales > Asteraceae > Rutidosis > Rutidosis leptorrhynchoides. The sequence goes on from NC_092343.1 coordinate 235,693,080, forward strand.
GATTGTTTGGGTTGGTGATCGATATTTGGAGATCAATGGTAGAATATGGTGATTATATAGAACGAAAAGAAAGGCAATTATTGTTTACAGCTGTAAAGTTTATAATAATAAAGTAGTAATAGTAATTGAATTCTAAATTAATCACGTTGATACACTGAGTTGAATGTCTGATTATGCTTAAAAACAAATCTTTTATATATTAAAGTTATTAATATAAATACTAATATCCATACTTATAATGAACATAACGGGAATATTAATAATTATATTTCAACTTTCAATTACATACATTAATATTATTAGTTATGTAATAATATATATATAGATATATATTAACATATATTGAATGTTTAATATTTATATAGTATACATACAATCAATAATTATGTATCTCAATCATATATATGTATATATATATATATATATATATATATCAACAACTTCAGATTTAATTATGATTTAAATTTCAAATAAATATATTACTTGTATATATGCATACCAATATACACATAAATGCTCGTGAATCAACAGGCTTGGTCAAAAGGGTAACTAGTTATCCGAATATAGATTTCAAACTTTCTAGACTCAATATTAGGGTTTTTGCTTATCGTGTCGGAGACATATAGAAGATAAGGTTTAAATTTGGTCGGAAATTTTCGGGTCGTCACAGTACCCACCCGTTAAAGAAATTTTGTCCCCGAAATTTGGTAGAGGTTGTCATAAATAACAATAGGAATGTTTTCATGATGACTATGAGGTAATAATAGAGTTTTATCATTATTGAAAGATATGGATAAAACGATTCGATCATGTGAAGCGCACGAGTGAAGCTATCACAAAAAAATGAAATGAGTGAATATGGAATTGTTTTAATCCGATGACGTAAAAAAAAATGATTTCCAGAATTTAAGGAATTTAAAGAAAATCTTATGTAATAAGTTTTGGTTCTTCGACGATTTAGGAAACAAGATCTCCTTTGATTTAATGTGGCAAATCTGTTTTGATTTCTTTGTCGGATATTTCACTATAAATCTACCCCCTTCGTTTCCTTATTTCCGTATCCTACATCTTTTACTCTTTTCTCCTTGATTCTTACTTAAAGATATTTGCCAATATGCTCCATCCTATTCTAATCCTTAATATATTCTTAATTTTTACATCTGTCATCCTTCTTTTTCATCTACCACCAGAAGAGTCTATTTACTTCTACTATACTCTTCTGTTTATAGTGTTTCTAGTTCTCCCGTGTCTCTATATTGCTATCTGCATCGATATACACGATTTGTAAATTCTGGGTAGTTGTTGGGTTTTATATTTTTCCTTATATCCCGATGTCCCTACTTCTGTCTTCTATAGTTATTGTCATCTATAGTTAATGCTCCCTTCGATTTGCTGCGGTTTATACTCCAATTTCTGGTTTGGAGTCTTCATTCTTTCGTTTCCTCTTCCCGTCCTCAAGTCAAGCGAACAATGGTCCGAATTTCGTAGGTATGAAATTTAGAATGAACATAGCTAATGCTCTTAGAAAGAAATGGTTATGGTACGATTTTGATTTATCAAACTACCAGAATATTCCGGAAAAATAGAACTATCGGGGTGATATGTTCTAATATGTTTGGAGATTGGTTAGAATGTAAGAGTCGTGTAACATGGCACATGATGATGATACTGTAAATCATCACATTCCATTAGAAACTTAACATGACTTACTGTAATATAATGAAGTTGATCAAGTTTCATTATATTATACTAATTCATGCATTAGTTCCCAACACTACTTCAAAACATTCATATTTTAACTTTAGAGGTTTCAGAATTTTAGAAACTAACACAGTTTCTTTTATGTTGTAACACAGATATTACGAAAGGATTCATGATCTCAGATAAGTTATGAATATATCTTCAGAAATATTGAGGATATTTATAATGAAAGGCACGATGATATTGTTGGATAACGAGGAAGATTTGTCTGTGAAGGTTTAAAATGAGGAATAGGGTTCTTACTAATGATTTTAGCAGGCACTGAATCGTTTGGATTCTTTGAAAGCAAGTTTAGTCCTTGTGATTTATCCACAGCCTCTTTCATACTTTGCTCAATCCGTGTTCCGGTTCCAATCCTTCTCTTTTCTCAGCTTTACCACCATACCATTCTTTATCATCAATCTTAAAGTCGTTTACAGTTTTTGCTGCTTCATCAGCATTTCAAGAACTACTTCATAGTTCAGGGTGTTTTTCAGAAACTTCACATTCGAAATATGTAATTCTTAGGGATAAACGTTTTCGATATAACTGGGAGAATTTCTACGAGATTTTTCAAAATACTGTTTGCGGATTTCGCCAAAGAGATAACGAGTTGCTGGTACATCTGCTGATGATGTTGTGAAATATAAAAGGTTCTCCGGTAACGACGGCGAAAGGACAAGGTATAAATATCGAGATTATAATAGGAGTAGTCTCATTGAGAAGTCGAAGTGGAGCTGTGACAAAATTAGCTTCCTGAAAAGAAATTGTAGGGTTGTTTTTGCTAATAAATGATAAGGAATTCGACGCGGATAGGTTTTATCTATAACTTTGGTTTCGAAAGTTTTTCAGGTGCATAACTGTATGCATGAATCTTTCTTCCGTAAACGAGGTGCGGCTGGTTCAACTTCTTGATCGAGGTGTTTTTTTCAGAATTATGAAAAGATTTGAACGCAGATTGGATCGTCAAATGAGATTTAGGATGAAATCAAGTGGCAAACTTGAAGAATTGTTTAGTTTCATATGTTATAATCATCATTTTTACTCATTTTTAATTGTCCAAAATTTGCAGTCCAATAGTCTGATTGTCCAATGGTCCAATAAATTCATATATAAATTAAATATATAATATTCGAATTACTTAATACGTATCGTGACCCGTGTACCGGTCTCGGTGTCGATCACAACTCAAAGTATATATATATTCTGGAATCCACCTCAACCCTGTATAGTCAACTATAGAGTGTCTATGGTCGTTCCGAAATATATATATAGATGGGTCAATATGATAAGTCGAAACCTTGTATACGTGTCCCGTTATTTAAAATGCATAAATTAAATAAATATATATCATGACCCATTGCACAACGTGTTGTCTCTGAATTAATCCGACGTATTATTGTACATGTGTCCCGACGGTATGTAAAGTGCGGAAAAGTAAATAACAGAAATTAAATGACGATAAATAAAATTGCGAGAATGTAAATTGCGATAAATAAAATGTTAATCAGTTAGCTAGGAACAGTTAGCTGGAACAGTTAGCGTGGAATCTTAACAATATTTCAATTAATTAGTTCGTTTGTTTCTAATAAATTTTATCATGTCCAATGTTTTCTTCATTATGCCACTTGTTGGATTCTGATAGGTCAAAATCCAAATATGAAATTTGAATGAAAATGGTTGTTCTGCGGTGAACGGATTCATATATCGGTGATTGTAAGTAGAATAGTAAATGACCGTTGAATCAGATTCGAGGAATGTACAGTGTAACTTATTAATGTGAATTCTAAATATTCCTCGGGTGCTACCCACCCGTTAAAATATTTTCATCATTAACAGTTTGTACGAAAGGATTTTTAATTACAATCTTTATAAAAATATACTTGCATATATATTTTCTTCAGATGTAATTACGGATCTAATGAGTCAATAAGGTATTAAACTCATTTGATTTATCGTTAATACTGGATTACATGATCTCTAAAACATTAGAGATTACATAATCACCATGTCAAACGAAGATATATGAGGTAGAACGTTACGTAAAGCGAAGGTAATCGATGTAGAACGATATATAGAACGAAGATTATACTTGAAGTACAGATGGTAATATTGAGGCGTGTGTTGTTGGTATTCGAGGTACAGGTTACGATGTTGAGGTTTACAACGCGGTTGTGGTATAGGGGTGATAAGGGTACTGTCGGCGTTGATGATGGTGGTATAGATTATGCTACTGGTGTTGCTGCTGGTGTTTGTAACCTCCGCACCAGATTTTCCAAAGCCATTACTCGAGCATGTAGTTCGTTAACTTCTTATATTATGTCGGGATGATTGTCGATTGAAATGAGCGAGTGAGTAAGATTCGAAATATAGGATATTATATAATCGTGACGGGATATTCTAGAAATGAGAGGGTAAATGGTTTCTCGAACAGGTTCATCGGTAAGTGCTTTCAGGTTCATCGTCAAGAGGGCAATTTGGTGAATGAGAAGAATCTTTGATGTGAAATGATTTTCGAATATAGAATGACATTCTAACTTCATAGAATATCTATATGTATACTAAAGATTTCGTAGCCTACAGAGGAACCTACGGCATATGACAAGCAAGTCTACAGATGCGCTAAGATATGAATTATCAGATACGCTAAGATATGAATTTCGTCTTTACACTATCGATACACTAATGCAGTAGGACGTGTCTAGATTTGAGAATGATAGGCAGGCAATTTCCTAAGGATGATAAGTAGATGATTTCCGACTAGAAATGATAAGCAAAACTTTTGACAGGCAGACACGGTCAAAGTCCAGACTCACTAATGTATCCTAACAACTACCAGTTAGACACACTAATGGGAGACCTGATTCGCTAAGACCAACGCTCTGATACCAACTGTAAGAATCCAAAACTAATCCTTCTGGACGGAGTCATCAACAGTTGGTCCCATTGCGATGATCGACTTCAAGTAATGTCCTTAACATGAGCAAATGCACAGCGGAAGACTTAATTTGTACCTGAGAATAACATGCTTTAAAAAGTCAACATAATGTTGGTGAGATATATAGGTTTGATGCTAGCAGCATTATAACTATGGACCACAAGATTTCATGTTTATACATAATACACTCCTCGTGTATGAAAAGTCGTTGAGCACTTGGTAACCATACTTAACATTTAAAACACAGCAACATATTCTTAAATAAATCCTACACCGTACCAAGTGTAGTAACGAAACGAAGTACTGTGCAACCGTTTAAAACTGGTCGTCCAGCCCGGTTGGGGTTGTCAGGCCCGATAGATCTATCTACAGGATTCGCGTTTACGCTTCTCACGTAAATATTAGCTACCAAGTATAAAGAAATATGCCATGGTACAACTCAACGTAAAGTTTATTTTTGATCACTTGTGTCCATATCGTAAATTATTTATAAAAACAGCGCATGTATTCTCAGCCCAAAATATTCAGAGTTTAAAAGGGGACTATATACTCACCATACTGTATTTTGTAGTAAAAATACATATAACATCATTGAACAAGTGTAGGGTTGGCCTCGGATTCACGAACCTAAATTAATTACATATCTATTAAAACATATAATAGATATCACATTTATTAATATATATATATTATTTATATATTTTTAGTTATATAGGATTAAATTTTATTTAAAAACATACACATAAATTATATATTATATATATATATATATATTTATTTTTGTATATATATTTAAAATGATACATATGATTAAAAAAATACTAATTCTAATACTAATGAAACAAAATAATAATTTATATTGTTTTCAAAATATTAATAATAATAATAATAATAATAATCAATATAAGGATAACAAAATTAGAAATTAAAATAGAATTATATACCCCTTAAAATCCTTGAGTAAAAAGAAATGCTGAGAACAAGACTCGAACCCCCGACCCCTTGCCAAACACAAACACCTTGAACCATACCCCTACTTCATACATTCTGTGATGATTAATAGATAAATTATCTTTTAGCTCGTCAACTTTTATAGTACCACGAACTAAATACCTCAACTATCCAAATATCAAAATGTTATCACTTACAAACTTATTCAAAACGATTTTGGGTCTCGGCCCAGTAATGGTTTCATAAACCCAAAGATTATCGGCCCAATTATCAATAATTCAATATGATCACAAGCCCACTCTTTTTAAATGGCCCATTAGAACCCTTGCCATTTTATTCTCGGCTGTATTTCACAAAAAAAAACGACTGGTAACCCTACAAGCAAATCATACACCGACACTTTTATTAAAGTGGACAACTTTATTAATTCCTCCATTAAATTAATCTTATCATTGTTTCACATCACCATTCCTCATGTCTTCTTCCTCTTTCTCTTCACTCCTCGTTCCTCATCAATTCATCAATCATCATCGTGTTATTCGATGTCAGAAACCTCCAGGAGCAATTGAACATAAATAATACGGAAGGAAAGTAGCAGGTTATAAACAAGTGGTTTTGGTTTAAATTCGAAAAGGTTACAAGGTAAGAATATGTTGTGGTGATTTTTGATTCGAAATAGTAACCAGAAATTTAAGAGAGGTAAACGATTAGAGAGATAGAGAAGGAAGAGAGTTAGGTGTTGGTTGTGGGTGTTTGAATAGAAAAAAAAGACCGTAGTAAAAAGGGTGATATGGGTTTGTTAGCGATGGACAAAAACAGAAGGAATTGTTGGTGGTCTTCGATGGTGGTTACTTGGTGTATGGTATTCGAATGAAAACAGATTTAGTAATGGGTGTTGCAGGTTAATGGTGTTGAAGTTGGGAGGTTCTCGGTTTAGTTAAATAAAATCAGCAAAGAATAATAAATTCGATTTGTGTTTGCATCCTGATCAATAATACGATAGTAGTAGTTCGATGGTGAAATGGATTTGATGGTTGCAACTAGTGATGGCTGGGTGTGGTTTCAACGGAGGTGGTTGGTGGTGTCGTGATGATGGGTGAAGAGGTAGGGTGGTGGAAGGTTATGATAGTGATGAACAATGGTTGTTGGTTTTATGGAGCGAAAAGAAGATAGAAACACATAACAACAGTAGTCGTGATTTGCAGAAGAAAGAAAAGAAAAGAGGAGGTGTAGGAAAACAGAATGAAATCATAATTGAGTGAGACTGTTTTGTTACGAGAGAAAACAGCAACAATAGGAACATGATCGTTTGTTGTTGGGTTCTGTGAATCATGATTAGAGACAGAAGTAGTAGTAGATTAGCAGTAGTAAACAATAACATATAGATATGTTGAGTTATTGATGGTTGGACCAAGAGATGATTGTTCTTGGGTGGTGAAAGTGGATGAAGGTGGTGTCGACGGTGGTTATGGTGAAAGTGTGAGCTTTCGAGGTGAAAAACGAAACCGAAATAAATGGGTTAAGATTGTTTGGGTTGGTGATCGATATTTGGAGATCAATGGTAGAATATGGTGATTATATAGAACGAAAAGAAAGGCAATTATTGTTTACAACTGTAAAGTTTATAATAATAAAGTAGTAATAGTAATAGAATTCTAAATTAATCACGTTGATACACTGAGTTGAATGTCTGATTATGCTTAAAACAAATCTTTTATATATTAAAGTTATTAATATAAATACTAATATCCATACTTATAATGAACATAATGGGAATATTAATAATTATATTTCAACTTTCAATTACATACATTAATATTATTAGTTATGTAATAATATATATATAGATATATATTAACATATATTGAATGTTTAATATTTATATAGTATACATACAATCAATAATTATGTATCTCAATCATATATATGTATATATATATATATATATATATATATATATATATATATATATCAACAACTTCAGATTTAATTATGATTTAAATTTCAAATAAATATATTACTTATATATATGCATACCAATATACACATAAATGCTCGTGAATCAACAGGCTTGGTCAAAAGGGTAACTAGTTATCCGAATATAGATTTCAAACTTTCTAGACTCAATATTAGGGTTTTTGCTTATCGTGTCGGAGACATATAGAAGATAAGGTTTAAATTTGGTCGGAAATTTCCGGGTCGTCACACTAATACTTTGTTTTCGTTTACTATTAATAAATATATAACACATATACACATAAATATTCGTGAATCGTCACACTTGGTCAAAGGGTAACTAATTATCCGAATAACAATTTGAGACTTTCTAAACTCAACTTTAGGGTTTTTGTTTATCGTGTCGGAACCATATAGAGATTAGAGTTTAAATTTGGTCGGAAATTTCCGAGTCGTTACAAAGGTCCCACTCATTCTTGGCAGAACATTCCTAAATACTGCCAAGGCCGTAATTGACGTTCACGAGAAATCATTGAAGTTAAGGGTTGGAGGAGAAGAAATCACATTCAATGTTGATCGCCTCATGAACCATCCTAAGGAAGAGGATGTGAATCTCTATGATTCTTTTCAAGAACTCGTCAACGAATACCTGGAAGAGACTATGGCTATTTGCAGTCAAGATCAAATTTCTAAGGATCTGTTCTTTACATCTCCTCAAGGAAATCTTGATGACCATTCCGCCATAGACCTTAGTCAACTCACATCTCCCCTCTCTGAAAGTGACTTTATTGGCAACACTATTCAAATAGCACCGCTAGGACAAGGCATTCCTTTACCTCTACTAAGGAGAAGACCGAATGAAGAGTCAGATTTCATTCTGGTATATCAGGAACCCCAGTCAAGGGAAGACTGTGGGGAATTTCTCGAAACTACCTTCGAAACTAAAGAAGAAGTTTCTGAAGAGGAAGCATTGAGAAGGACAATTTCCAGAAATGAAGAACAGATTGCATCTGTAATCGCTACTGAAGAATCATAATTCCAGGAGAGATACGACTCGTTAGATCGTGAGGAGATAGCTAGAATGAAGCCATCTATCGAGGAGCCTCCGGAATTGGAATTGAAGAAGTTACCCGACAATCTGGAGTATGCATTCTTAGAAGGAGAATCGCAACTCCCTGTGATCATATCGAAAGACCTCAAGCCACAAGAGAAGGTGAAACTGATTCAAGTGCTGTAATCGCATAAGAAGGCAATTGCTTGGAAGATCTCCGACATCAAAAGGATCAGCCCCAACTATTGCACCCACGAGATCTTCATGGAAGATGATTTCAAGCCATCAGTTCAGAGGCAAAGAAGGGTCAACCCTGTGATTCAAGAAGTCGTCAAGAAAGAAGTAATCAAACTTCTGGACGCCGGTCTGATCTATCCAATCTCTGATTCACCATGGGTCAGTCCTGTTCAAGTGGTACCCAAAAAGGGAGGGACGACCGTGATTCAATACGGGAATAATGAACTTATTCCAACTCGGGAAGTTACCGGTTGGAGGGTTTGCATAGACTATCGTAAACTAAACGATGCAACCCGAAAGGATCATTTTCCATTACCTTTTATTGATCAAATGTTGGAACGTCTATCAGGGAACGAGTACTAATGTTTCCTAGACGGTTTTTCAGGCTATTTTCAAATTCCCCTCGATCCAAAGGTGTAACGACCCGAAAATTTCCGACCAAATTTAAACCCTAAACTCTATATGGTTCCGACACGATAAGCAAAAACCCTAAAGTTGAGTCTAGAAAGTTTGAAATTGTTATTCGGATGATTAGTTACCCGTTGACCATCTATTTGTCCGACGATTCACGAACATCATAACTTGTGTTAATTATATACTTATGTATATATACGGATATATATGGATTATATCTATCTTGAATATATGATAATTAAGTATCTCATTAAATATATTAACAATGGATTATATACATAAAATGAGACTACTAACTTAAGGACTTCGAAACGATATATATATATATAAAGCTTAACGACGTTATAACTTCTAAGTTAAAATAAATATATATGTATTGTATTAAGATGTATTTACTATTGGAATATACTAGTAGGAAAACATCATTTTCAACCTTTTATCATGGAAAATGACATCTTTGTCATTATATATGATTCATGAAACATCTTTATATATTTTATACCCGTATTATACTCGTACTATACATAGCTTCTAGAAGTATTTACTATTGGTATATACCAATAGAAATCTTCAATTATTGGTGTAATATGTCATTCATGACATAATATATATTAACTTATCTTAGATATTTTCACTAAAAACCAAATTTTCAAGCCTATAAATAAGCACCATTTTTAACTTATTTTTACACATTCATTTTCCAAATTTTACTTTCAATTTTCACACACACTTGCAAGAACTCTCTCAAGTTTTATTTTACTACTTCTTTCCAGCAACTTTACATTTTAAACTTGAGGTAAAAACTCTACTTCAACTCTTGTTCAATTCATATATTTATAGCTATCTATATAAGAGTTTATAAACTAGAACATAGTTTGAATGATTTCAAACTTCTTCGCAAACTAAATAGATCCTTCTAACTTAACTTTTAAAACACTTCAAGACCTGTAATATATCATAATGATATGCTAACTTAACAAGATACAACTTGTTTTTACAAAGAACACCTTAAAACTGAATCTACGTTGTTGGAGTGTAACCAGGGGCTGTTTTGGGTTGGATAATTAAAAACCATCTTGAACTTTGAATTAGAAGTTCATGTTCTGGAAAAATGATATTTCTTATGAATATGTTAACACATAAAAATTTCATGGTTTAATTCAAAGTATAAGTATTTTTAGAAAAATGACCATTAAATGTTGTTTTTATGACAAAAATGATTACTTTCATAAGATTCACCAAGAATTTGGACTATAACCTGTGATCACGAATATAAACCATGGTATTTACAGTTCATATTCTTAAATTTTGACTCGATCCAAGGAGATGGCAAGTTGAATCAACAAAAACGGAGTTGTAACGAAGAAACTACGACTAAAATAAGATCGGGTGTCCAAAGCTTGTTTAACAACGAAAATAATTGGAGAAAAATTAAATAAATCATATCTTTCCTAATTAATATGATATTTCATATATATTTACTCATGATTTAGTTTTATATATTTCAGGACCACCCGTAAACAACACGAGAAGATTAATCATAAGACCTCATGAACGTACGCAACACGTCATTTGACAACACCGGTACTTTATGTACGCAATACGTCATTTGACAACACGGTACCATGGGTCAAGATTAATTCCGATCAATATGAATACGATGTGGTCTTTATTTATTTTATTAAGTAACTAATTATGGACCACTAACATCGGACTTTTGGACAATATTAAGACTACTAACATAAAAATGATTATATAAGTATTCTATAAACTTGATTTGTTATTTTAATCATATGTGGTATTATTTTCTGAAACATTATTATTGTTATAGGTTCGTGAATCCAAGGACGGCGACCATATTTTTAATAAGTTGAAAACTTATTATAAATATACTTTTACAACCGTGAGTATATAGTCCCCTTTTAAACTTTAAATATTTTGGGATGAGAATACATGCATCTTTTGTTTTTCAAAATAGACACAAGTGCTTAAATATATATTCTATGTTGAGTTGTACCTTTGTATATATCCCTAATAGTCTGGTAACTATTAGTTACATGTGGTTAACATGTAAGCGCGAATCCTATTGATAGATCTATCGGGTTTGACAACCCCACCCAGATGTTGTTCTAGTCACTACTAAACTAGAAGAACGGGTGTTTAGTACTTCGTTTTACTACATTTGGTACGGTGTAGCGATAACTTTGAAAAGGGAATATGCACGGAAAACATCTGTTAAGTATAGTTACTGGGCGCTCAACAACGTATAGCATATCTTTGCTGAAACATTTATAACTATGAAATCTTGTGGTCTATTATTATATCGATGATAAACCTATATATCTCACCAACTTTATGTTGACATTTTAAAGCATGTTATTCTCAGGTACGAATTAAGTCTTCCGCTGTGCATTAGCTCATATTAAGGATATTACTTGGGGCCATTTATGACATAATTCAGAAAGACGTTGCATTCGAGTCATTGAAGTTCATTAGCGATTATTATTAAGTAAATGGCAGATTAGATCATTTGGATATTATGAATGTTAGGCGAACTTGTCAACTCTTGATGTAATGATAGATTGCCTTTTAAGTATAAATGCAACGTTTGTAAAATGTATCATATAGAGGTCAAGTACCTCGCGATGTTATCAACTATTGTAATTCGTTTGTAATCGATATGGACTTCGTCCGGATGGATTAGTTCGGGTTATCACAGTTGGTATCAGAGCGTTGGTCTTAGCGAACCAGGTCTGCATTAGTGTGTCTAACTAGTAAGTTGTTAGGATACATTAGTGAGTCTGGACTTCGACCGTGTCTGCATGTCAAAAAGTTTTGCTTATCATATCTAGTCGGAAACCATCTGCTTATCATCCTTAGAGAATTACCTGCTTATCATTCATAAGTCTAGACACGTCTTACTGCATTTAGTGCATCGATAGTGTATAGAAAAAATCCATATCTCAGCGTATCTGATAATTCATATCTTGGCACATCTGTAGACTTGCCTGACATATGCCGTAAAATCCTCTGTAGTCTACGAAATCTTTAGTATTAAATATGGATATTCTATGAAGTTAGAATATCATTCTATATTCGAAAATCATTTCACCTCGAAGATTCTTTCTATTCACCAAATTGCTCTTTTGGCAATAAATTCGAAGCGCTTACCGGCGAACCTGTTCGAAACAGCATTTCCTCTCTTCTTTCTAGAGTATCCCGTCACGATTATACATTTCGAATCTTACTCCTCCGCTCGTTTCAATCGTCAATCATCCCGACATAATATAAGAAGTTAACGAACTACGTGCTCGAGTAAAGGTTTTGGAGAATCTGGTGCGGAGGTTACAAACACCAGCAGCAGCACCAGCAGCATAATCCATATCACCATCATCAACGTCAATGGTATCCTTATTACCCTCAAACCACAACCACGTTGTAAATCTTAATGTCACAAATTACACCTCGAGTATAATCATCGTTCTACGTATCGCTCTATCCACCTTATCTTCGTTCTACATATCGTTCTACATCGATTATCTTCGATTTACGTACCATTCTACCTCATTACCTTCGTTCAATATGGCGACTAAGTAATCTCTAATGCTTTAGAGATTATGTAATCTAGTATTAACAATAAATCTGATGAGTTTAATATCTTATTGACTCATTAAATCTATGATTACATCTGAAGAAAATATATATGCAAGTATATTTTCATAAAGATTGTAATTAAAAATTCTTTCGTACAAACTGTTAATGATGAAAATATTTTAACGGGTGGGTAGTACCCGAGGAATATTTAGATTTCACATTAATAAGTTACAATGTACATTCTTCGAATCTGATTCAACGGTCATCTATTATCCTACTTACAACCACCGATATTCGTATCTGCTCACCCCAGGATAACCATTTCCATTCAAATTTCATATTCGGATTTTGACCTATCAGAATCCAACAAGTGGCATAAAGAAGAAAACATTAGACAAAATAAAATTTGCTAGAAACAGGCGAATTAACTAATTGAAATATTGTTAGGAATCCACGCTAACTGTTCCTAGCTAACTGTTCCCGGCTAACATTTAATTTATCGCAATTTACATTCTCGCAATGTTATTTACTGTTATTTAATTTCTGCACTTTACATAGCGTCGGGACACATGTACAACAATACGTCGGATTAATTCTGAGACAACACGTTGTATAATGGGTCATGATATATTTATTTATATTACGCACTTTAAATAACGGGACACGTATACAAGGTTTCGACTTATCATATTGACCCATCTATATATATATTTCGGAACAACCATAGACACTCTATATGTGAAGGTGGGAGTTGGCTATACAGGGTCGGAGTTGATTCCAAAATATATATATACTTTGAGTTGTGATCGACACTGAGACCGGTACACGGGTAACGATACGTATTAATTAATTCATTTAATTTATATATGAAATTATTGGACCATTGGACAATCAGACTATTGGACTGCTAACCTTAGACAATTAAAATGAATTAAAATATCGATTATGACATATGAAACTAAACAATTCTTCAAGCTTGCCACTTGAATTTTTTATCCTAAACCTCATTCGTATCTTGACGATGACAATTCGCATTCAAATCTTTTCATGATTCTTGAAAACACCTCGATCGAAAAGTTGAACCAGCCGCACTTCATCTATGGAAGAAAGATTTATGCATATAGTTATGCACTTGAACAACTCTCGAACCATAGCTTAACACGTACCCGCGTCGAATTCCTTATCATTCATTATCAAAAACAACCTTACAATTCCTTTTCAAAGTAGCCAAATTTTGTTACAGCTCCACTTCGACATCTCAGTAAGACTAGTCTTATTATAACCTCGATATATTTACGTTATCCTTCCGCCGTCGTTACCGGAGAACCTTTTATATTCCACGACATCATCAACAGATGAACCAGCAACTCGTCATCCCTTTGGTAGAATCAACAATCAGTATTTTGAAAATCTCGCAGAACTTCTCCAGTTATACCTATAGTGTCTATCCCTAAGAATTTCATACTTCGAATACGAAGTTTTTGAAAAACACCCTGAACTGTGAAGTAGTTCTTGGAATGCTGATGAAGCAGCAAAAATCATAAACGACTTTAACAGTCAAAAGTTTGATGACAAAGAATAGTAAGGTGGTAAAGCTGAGAAAAAGAGAATGTTTGGAACTGGAAAACGGATTGAGCAAAGTATGAAGGAGGCCCTGAACAAATCATGAAAACAGAACCTGACTTCAAAGGATCCAAATGATCTAGTGCCTGCTGAAACCGTTAGTAAGAACTCTACTCCTTATTCTAAACTTTTCAAGATGATATTCTTCACCATCATTTTATCTTAGATATTATAAGATATCTTCATATCCTTCGTTATACATATTCTCCATATTTCTGGAGATATTTTTACAACTATTCCTATCTGCGATCATTTAACTCTCCGTAACATCTGCGTTACAATATAAAAGAAACTGTGTTAGTTTCTAAATTCTGAAATCTCTAAGTTTAAAAATATGAATGTTTTGGAGCAGTGTTGGGAACTGATGCATGAATTAGTATAATATAATGAAACTTGATCAACTTCATTATATTATAGTAAGCCATGTTATGTTTCTAATAAGGCATGATGATTCACAGTACCATCATCATGTGTCATGTTACACGGCTCTTACATTCTATCCAATCCCCAAACATATTAGAATGTATCACCCTGATAACTCTAATTTTTCTGAAATTTTCTGGTAATTTGACAAATTAAAATCGTACCATTACCATTCCTTTCTGAGAACATTAGCCATGTTCATTCCAAAATATATACTTATGAATTCCGAACCATTGCTCGCTTGGCTTGAGAACGGGAAGAGAAAATGAAAGAATGAAGCTCCAAAATAGAAACTAGAGTATAAATCGCAGCAAATAGGAGAAGGAGTAGAAGATGTGAGATATGGAAATAAGGGAACGAAGGGGGTAGTTTTATAAGTGAAATACCCGACAAAGAAATCACAACATATTTGCCGCATTAACTCAAAGGAGATCCTGTTTCTTAAATCGCCAAAGAATCAAATCTTATTACAAAAGATTTTCTTAAATTACGTGAATTTCGGAAATCAATCATTATCACGTCATCAGTTAAAACGATATCATATTACTCATTCCACTCTCTTTTATGATAGCTTCGCTCGTACGCTTCACATGATCGAAATGTTTTATCTATATCTATCAATAAAGATAAAACTTCATTATCACCTCATAATTGTCATGAAAACATTCCTATTGTTATTTATGACAACCTCTACCAAATTTCGAGGACGAAATTTCTTTAACGGGTGGGTACTGTAACGACCCGAAAATTTCCGACCAAATTTAAACCCTAAACTCTATATGGTTCCGACACGATAAGCAAAAACCCTAAAGTTGAGTCTAGAAAGTTTGAAATTGTTATTCGGATGATTAGTTACCCTTTGACCATCTATTTGTCCGACGATTCACGAACATCATAACTTGTGTTAATTATATACTTATGTATATATACGGATATATATGGATTATATCTATCTTGAATATATGATAATTAAGTATCTCATTAAATATATTAACAATGGATTATATACATAAAATGAGACTACTAACTTAAGGACTTCGAAACGATATATATATATATATAAAGCTTAACGACGTTATAACTTCTAAGTTAAAATAAATATATATGTATTGTATTAAGATGTATTTACTATTGGAATATACTAGTAGGAAAACATCATTTTCAACCTTTTATCATGGAAAATGACATCTTTGTCATTATATATGATTCATGAAACATCTTTATATATTTTATACCCGTATTATACTCGTACTATACATAGCTTCTAGAAGTATTTACTATTGGTATATACCAATAGAAATCTTCAATTATTGGTGTAATATGTCATTCATGACATAATATATATTAACTTATCTTAGATATTTTCACTAAAAACCAAATTTTCAAGCCTATAAATAAGCACCATTTTTAACTTATTTTTACACATTCATTTTCCAAATTTTACTTTCATTTTTCACACACACTTGCAAGAACTCTCTCAAGTTTTATTTTACTACTTCTTTCCAGCAACTTTACATTTTAAACTTGAGGTAAAAACTCTACTTCAACTCTTGTTCAATTCATATATTTATAGCTATCTATATAAGAGTTTATAAACTAGAACATAGTTTGAATGATTTCAAACTTCTTCGCAAACTAAATAGATCCTTCTAACTTAACTTTTAAAACACTTCAAGACCTGTAATATATCATAATGATATGCTAACTTAACAAGATACAACTTGTTTTTACAAAGAACACCTTAAAACTGAATCTACGTTGTTGGAGTGTAACCGGGGGCTGTTTTGGGTTGGATAATTAAAAACCATCTTGAACTTTGAATTAGAAGTTCATGTTCTGGAAAAATGATATTTCTTATGAATATGTTAACACATAAAAATTTCATGGTTTAATTCAAAGTATAAGTATTTTTAGAAAAATGACCATTAAATGTTGTTTTTATGACAAAAATGATTACTTTCATAAGATTCACCAAGAATTTGGACTATAACCTGTGATCACGAATATAAACCATGGTATTTACAGTTCATATTCTTAAATTTTGACTCGATCCAAGGAGATGGCAAGTTGAATCAACAAAAACGGAGTTGTAACGAAGAAACTACGACTAAAATAAGATCGGGTGTCCAAAGCTTGTTTAACAACGAAAATAATTGGAGAAAAATTAAATAAATCATATCTTTCCTAATTAATATGATATTTCATATATATTTACTCATGATTTAGTTTTATATATTTCAGGACCACCCGTAAACAACACGAGAAGATTAATCATAAGACCTCATGAACGTACGCAACACGTCATTTGACAACACCGGTACTTTATGTACGCAATACGTCATTTGACAACACGGTACCATGGGTCAAGATTAATTCCGATCAATATGAATACGATGTGGTCTTTATTTATTTTATTAAGTAACTAATTATGGACCACTAACATCGGACTTTTGGACAATATTAAGACTACTAACATAAAAATGATTATATAAGTATTCTATAAACTTGATTTGTTATTTTAATCATATGTGGTATTATTTTCTGAAACATTATTATTGTTATAGGTTCGTGAATCCAAGGACGGTGACCATATTTTTAATAAGTTGAAAACTTATTATAAATATACTTTTACAACCGTGAGTATATAGTCCCCTTTTAAACTTTAAATATTTTGGGATGAGAATACATGCATCTTTTGTTTTTCAAAATAGACACAAGTGCTTAAATATATATTCTATGTTGAGTTGTACCTTTGTATATATCCCTAATAGTCTGGTAACTATTAGTTACATGTGGTTAACATGTAAGCGCGAATCCTATTGATAGATCTATCGGGTTTGACAACCCCACCCAGATGTTGTTCTAGTCACTACTAAACTAGAAGAACGGGTGTTTAGTACTTCGTTTTACTACATTTGGTACGGTGTAGCGATAACTTTGAAAAGGGAATATGCACGGAAAACATCTGTTAAGTATAGTTACTGGGCGCTCAACAACGTATAGAATATCTTTGCTGAAACATTTATAACTATGAAATCTTGTGGTCTATTATTATATCGATGATAAACCTATATATCTCACCAACTTTATGTTGACATTTTAAAGCATGTTATTCTCAGGTACGAATTAAGTCTTCCGCTGTGCATTAGCTCATATTAAGGATATTACTTGGGGCCATTTATGACATAATTCAGAAAGACGTTGCATTCGAGTCATTGAAGTTCATTAGCGATTATTATTAAGTAAATGGCAGATTAGATCATTTGGATATTATGAATGTTAGGCGAACTTGTCAACTCTTGATGTAATGATAGATTGCCTTTTAAGTATAAATGCAACGTTTGTAAAATGTATCATATAGAGGTCAAGTACCTCGCGATGTTATCAACTATTGTAATTCGTTTGTAATCGATATGGACTTCGTCCGGATGGATTAGTTCGGGTTATCACAAAAGGACCAAGAGAAAACAACCTTCACCTGTCCTTATGAAACATTCGCCTATCGCCGTATGCCCTTTGGGCTATGCAATGCACCCGCTACCTTTCAGCGATGCATGGTGGCAATATTCCACGACATGATTGAGCGTTGTATGGAAGTCTTCATGGACGACTTCTCAGTCTTTGGAAGTACCTTTGATTCATGCCTTTCAAACCTGGACAAGATGCCCACTTGGTGTGAAGAGTCAAATCTAGTTCTTAATTGGGAAAAATGTCACTTCATGGTAAAAGAAGGGATAGTTTTAGGACATAAGATCTCTAAAGCAGGAATAGAAGTTGATAAGGCCAAGATTGAGACCATCGCTAAACTTCCAGAACCTACCACAGTAAGAGCGGTAAGGAGTTTCCTAGGACACGCCGGTTTCTACCGACGCTTCATTAAGGATTTCTCGAACGTCACCCGACCTCTCACTCATCTCCTAGGAAAGGAAGTCCCGTTTGTATTTGATGAAGAATGTCGAAAAGCATTCAACTTTCTGAAAGAGCAGCTAACACATGCACCGATCATGATAGCTCCTGACTGGAGTCTACCCTTTGAGATCATGTGTGATGCAAGCGATTTCGCAGTTGGATTAGTGCTTGGACAACGGGTAGATAAACACTTTCATCCAATCTATTATGCAAGCAAAACCTTAACCGGAGCTCAAGAGAATTACACTACCACGGAGAAGGAGCTGCTAGCCGTAGTATTCGCCTTCGACAAATTCTGTTCCTATCTTATCTTATCCAAAACTACGGTCTACACAGATCATTCAGCCCTCAAATATCTTTTCACAAAGCAAGACGCAAAGCCAAGACTCCTACGATGGATCTTACTCCTTCAAGAATTCGATATCGAGATTAAAGACAAGAAAGGAGCCGAGAACATCGCGGCAGATCATCTTAGTTGTCTGGAGAATCCGACGATGGAAAAGCTTGCAGAACAAGATATCAGAGATAAGTTTCCGGAAGAACAGCTTATGAGTTTAGGACAAACTCACATAGGATCACAGTTTACCGATACCCCGTGGTATGCTGACATGGCCAACTATTTAGTTGCCGAAGTAGTACAGAAAGGGATGAGTACCTCCCGAAGAAGGAAGTTCTTCAGGGATGCCAAGTAATACTACTGGGAAGATCCTTACCTGTTTAGAATTTGCCCTGATCAGATAATCAGGAGGTGCGTAGATGAAAAACAAGACACAGGGATTCTTCACCAATGTCATCATGGACCAAGTGGAGGTCATCATGGAGCAAACTTAACAGCGAGAAAAGTCTATGAATCAGGATTCTACTGGCCATCTATATTTCGAGATGCACAAGAGCTTGTAAAGCGTTGCGACGCATGCCAAAGGCAAGGCAATATCTCTATGAAGAACGAGATGCCTAGGACTAATATCCAAGCTTGCGAGATCTTCGATATATGGGGATTAGACTTCATGGGCCCATTCCTAAAGTCTAACGAGAAAGAATACGTCCTCGTAGCAGTTGATTACGTCTCCAGATGGGTAGAAGCTCAAGCGTTTCCGACTAACGATGCCAAAGTCGTCACAAATTTCCTGAAGAGACTATTCTGCAGATTTGGAGCTCCCCGTGCGATCATTAGTGATAGAGGCACACACTTCTGTAACACTCAGTTTATGAAGGTGATGCAACAATACAGAGTTACCCAAAAGATGTCCACTCTTATCATTCGCAGACCAACGGGCAGGCAGAAGTCACGAACAGAGCACTTAAAAGAATCTTAGAACGAACTGTCGGCCATCATGGAAACAAATGGGCCGAGAAACTAGACGATGCTCTGTGGGCATTCCGGACTGCTTACAAGAATCCTCTAGGGACTACACCCTACAGAATGATCTATGGGAAAGCTTGTCACCTTCCGTTAGAACTTGAATACAAAGCTCTCTGGGCGCTGAAGACCTGCAACCTCGATCCCTCAGTTACTGGTAAACATAGAAGAATGCAAATGAACGAACTCGCCGAATTGAAAGACCAAGCATATGAAACGTCATACATCTACAAGGAATGAACGAAACTTACGCATGATGCCAAATTAATCCCTACAAAGTTCGCCCCTGGGGATAAAGTTCTTCTCTTCAATTCTCGATTCAAGAAGTTCGCGGGAAAATTTAGATCAAGATGGAGTGGCCCATACAAAGTTGTACACACTTTTCCACATGGAGCCGTGGAGTTGGAGGGACCTACTGGTAATTTCAAGGTCAATGGCCACCGGTTGAAGGCATATCTAGAAGACCACGAGAAGGAGGAGCACCTTTTCTCCTTTGACCCATTCTAAAGATCTGACAAGGAAAAGTCGAGCTGTAACGACTTGATAACCAAAGCGCTCTTGGGAGGCACCCCTTGCTTATCCTTTTTATTACTTATTTATTTTCTTTCAAATTATTTTTCAGTCTTAAGATATTATTTCTGTACTAACCAACTAAGCGCCATACTTGCGCTTAGTGCTTACAGTTTTATTTAATGTGTTTTAGGCAATATGCCAAGTTCAGGAGCATCAGCGACCTTACCTGTACACAAGAGGAGGACTCCTGTCATCTATTCATCAGGGAGCAGCGCCAGTCAGAACAGGCCGTCTATAGGGCAACTAGGCCCCAGGAGATTAGTACTACAGAGTATCGAGGAAGATGTCAGCACAGCCCACCATCTCCTCCTGTCAGACGATCTAGACGTCTAGCCAGGAGACCGGCCGAGCATTCACCATTGACAGATGTACATGAGCCACCGATATCTATCTACTATGGAGCTACACTGAGTGACCCAGATGTTGCATGGGCGCTACTCAGGGATCAGCAGAGCCTTTATAAAGCTCTGAGAGCATACCTCCGTCGTGAGGAGATGCCACGTGCCACCCTGGGCCCATCATCATACAGGCTAGTACCCCGTGTTCAGTCGACATGACGGTCTACGCCTGGGCAGTCTACAACAGCTTCGGTTCACTCTGTTGCTATGCCTCCACATGCTTTTCCTGCTCTTATTGTGCTGCCTGCCCCAGTTGCAGAGCCGACTCCAGCTACAGTATTGCCAGATGGTTGTCATTTAGTGACCATTCCAATTTCAGTGGAGCCAACAATGGCCCTGGCTTTTGAGATCATGGGGACCATTCCCGATGAGGAGCTTTTCACAGACTTATCTCACCTGGAGCTACCATCAGACTTATGTCTAGACTCTTTGTTAGGCCCTGAGTTGGATATGGGACACACTTTCGAGCGTATGCCGAACTTGGATGAGGACGTACTGAGATATCTTTCAGAGACGACACACATTGATCAGGATAGTATCTTCTAGACTACTTTATCTTTATTTTATGTTTCAGTTTTTATTTTCTAAAAGCATTGTACTGAAAAGTTGTTATATAGTGGAAATGCTGCCTTTCTCTTTTTGTTCTTCATGCAGAATTATTATTATAAAAGAGACTGGCATGTAGGACATGGACCATAGGAAAGCCCAGCACTAGGAAAGTAACGCGACCATAGGGAAGTAACCGTTCCTCAACCTATTTCAATTATAACACACTAAAATCTCTAAATGTGGGGTTACCCCCGCAACCAACTTAGAATTTTAGAAGTCATGTCCTTAATTTATAAAGTATAAATATTCTTTCTAGAGAACATTAGGGACAATGTTCTTCTAAGTGTGGGGTAATGGGTAAGGTTTTTAAGGTCGAAATTTCAAGTCAAGGAACCATAAAACGCCAGTTTTTGAAAAAATTCTTTTGTCCAAAATTAATTAAGCTATGGATATTGGGTAATTTTGAAAAATTCTTACTTTGTTTTTGCCCAAAAGATCTAATAAAATTGCTAGAAATTGGTTTTCGGAACATTTATTAGAATGGAACGATTAAGCTAGAGCTAATGTTTTGTGTCAAAAGATTTCTTTTAAGAAAATATGTTAAAGGCTACACATGATCAAGCACGACCCCTACTCTAAAAAGTGAGGAACTTTGGACCTAAAGTATCTGTATGACCCATCAAATCTACAGTACTTTGTTATTTCAATTGATGAGCGTGCCGGTGTACGGTTCAAGTTAGAACTTGGTTCAGACATACGTTTCAAGGCCAATGGTTAGTGAGCGCCATATGTGGTGCAGGTGCGATACTCCTTTCGAAATCATTCCGAATAGAGAAGACAAAAGCCATCCGTTTCCGTTTCCACTCCACGTAATTTTAACCAGACCAACTCACAAAAAGAGTTGATGAATCAGAAATATTCACCCCAAATTCACTCCCAAAATACACCATACACCATTCATTCCCCTTTCCATTTCACTAAATATCCAGAGATCAATGAAGAGATAGATCGATAAAAATTTGCTTCAAAAGCACTAGTCAAAAGATTCCGAACCTCTGATTGTTTTTGATAGGTCAAAGACCTATTTTCAGTGGATTATCACTTCCTCTCTGGGCACCAGGAACAAAAGACAAAAGTTATGAAGAAAGGGTATATAAAAAAAATAAAAAAAAATGAAATGATATGAAAGAGCAAAGTCTCTAAGAGCAAAGTCTCTAATAAGGAAAAAAGAAACCCAAGGAGATGCCCTGAAGAAGAATGATGGAAGAGCGAAAGAAAATTCTAGACAAAGTCTTAGCAAAAGTCCGCCTCTTCCGAAGAAAAACCTTTATGGAATTCTCAGCCATTATCTATCCAAAATGAATACTCTGAAGAAACAAACTCTATCGATTCTCTCAAAAATCGAAAGATCTGGATCCCTTTCACCCAAAATTCATAAATTTCCATCCAAACCCTATAACTCGTCTTCCTCTTGAAGGAATTCCTAGGAAGAAGATCAGTGCCGTCCTCATTTAACCGGTGGAGATATCGATGCTTTACCAAGCCTATGATGCGAACTGTTACACGACTGGCTTCTGAGCTGTCAATACAACTAGAATAGGACACCCTAAACACTTGAGTGATATGAGTGATCCGTCAGTAAGGAGCCTGATCATGTATACTCTACATCTGAGAGTTGGGAAGTACGCCTTTTCCACTATGGACGAAACTGAAATCTAACGACCAAATCATCGAAGTTCGAAACTTTTTCTAATACTTTCGAAAGATGAACCGACTTCTGATGAAGGCATAATAAAAAGATCTACGGGTGGGGCAAAGAAGAATCCATTAGAAAGATCCCGATATTCCCGCTTTCTTGCTTGAGGACAAGCAAAGCTAAGTGTGGGGTATTTGATATCGGGCAAAAAGTCACGTTTTTACCCCCTAAATCAGGCCCTAAAACAATAAAGATTTAAATTTTGTCAGCAAAATTATCTCTTTTTGGGTTGATTTTGTAGATTAAATGATTACAAAGGCGATGCAAAAAGAATCAAGTAAAACGGAGCTAAAACGAAGAATCTAGAGCGAAAGAAATCAAGTTACGATCCAAGGAACAAAGCTGACCAGGCTCCGAGTACGGCTTGCCATATGGGTACGCCTTGCCGAATACGTGCCACCAAGCGATGTGACACCCGGATACGGCCTGCCAGATACGGCTTGCCATACGGCTTGCCGTACGGCTTTCCAGCCGTATCCGGCAGAAATCCTAGCCTATTTAAAGGGGCATTCTTCATTCACTTCAACACACTCAACTTGCAATACAATTTATATTTTCAATCTTTTTAGGTAGTTTTTAGCAGTAGTTAGTTAGTTTTTATTTTCCGGAGGATATCCCGGCGAGTCCCTCGGATCCCGGACAGATTAAGTTCGGCTTTTTCAGGCTTTTATCCGGTACGCCTATCTTTTGTATTAAACATGTATTCTTACTCTTTATGTTTAATAAAGCGTTCTGATATTGCCATGATAGCTTAATTTATCTTTATGTTGCCATGATAGAAGTTTGGGTTAGCGTAATTATGTTACTTTAGTACGGTTATTGTTATACTGCTGAACTATGAAGTCTGATAGATTTGTATGCTAGCATCTTAAGGATTGACCAACTTAGGTTGTGATCAGGACTTGTCCACCTATATGAAATTAGCTACTTCATAAGATTAAGACCCCTGGTTATACTGTATCTGAAGATTCTATGAACTCGGTATGGCCGGAGTTCCCGAGAGGCATCTAATGCACTTTTAGGACACGGAACCTAGGAATTGAGACATGAATGACCTAGTATGCCTATTGACTGTTTCGAAGAGACCTCTTAGGAGCTGTTAAGATCTAGTTAGTGCCTTTACTGTATGACCCAAGCCTATTGCATGTTCTTGTCTGATTGTTGCCTTAGGTCTTAGTCATATCTACTGTTTAGGTACTCATTAGGTTTCTATCTGCTTTACTATCAGTACGTTAACTGTAATATTGTATAATGTTTTCTTTGTTGTGATCTCACTAGTATGATGAAATGGTAGTTAGTTTTCATCCAAGGTTTTGCCAACTTAAACTGACGAACTCCTTCCGTTTGTGATCAGTGTTCAATCAACACAGCACGCTGTTATTCAGTTATCTAAACTGATAACGGGGGTTAGGATTAGAGCTCAACCCACTAACACACCTAGTACTCTACTTAGGATAACCTCCGAGGTATTGTTACGCTTCAGTTATACGACCAAGTGACATACTTCTCACTGCTCAAAGAGAACTCCGAGAGTTCAGAGATAAGTAGGTCTGTGTAATTGGCTCATCCAACCAGATCAACATCAGCCCAAGCATAGCCCTAACATAAGCATAATTACCTCAACCTAACCCAATACTGATATCTTGGTCGACATTTCCCTGATCTGCATACTCCGGATATCCTCCCACCTTATTTACTTTTCCGCATTTAGGATCTTTAGTTAAAAACCAACTACTATTTTCTATCCAGGTAATTTAAATAAAAGACAATTATCCACTTGATCTTCAATTCGTTAATCAGCATAAAAATTCGACACTAGGTTAACTTACACTTCTACACCTTAGAAAGTAAAGTAATTTAGGCCCCGCAAAATATAAATAACAAAACGACTGTGTGCTGCCTTGATTAACTGAAACAGACATCCTGCGACCTAACGACACCGCGGAAATAAAACCGTCCATTTCGGCCATATCTTTGCACGCACATCAACACCTTTTTGATCAAAATCACTCTAGACTCAAAAACCCAAAATAATAAACTCTTTAATCACCAAAAATCACTAGATGATGTTGAAATCACAACCAACGCTCTGATACCAATGATGAAATATGACTAGGAACTTCGAAATCAACAGGTTTAACTCACACAAAAGCAGAATTAGTGAATCAAACCATTCTAGTGAATATGTGCTTTTTGGGATTAATTAAGTCAAACCACAACAAATGAAGGTTTGTGTGTGATTAGATTAACACCTAGAGCTATTATTCACCTTGTTCAAGGATTTGGGTTGAGAGAGAATCGGACTAGTGTTTACCAGATATGAGCAGAGTGTGTGTGTAATGAGAGGCTTACCCTAAGATGAAGAACATAACACTTAAATACCTCCAGCTGTTGAGTCAACTGCGTGAGTCAGGTCTCACTCGTACGAGTGGGAAGCTCAGCCGTACGGTTGATTGCTCACTCGTGTATGTGTACATAGATTAGGTTTGTGACTCAGCTCAGCACACTTGTGTGTATGAGCTTGTCAACCATACGAGTGAGGCTTCACTCGAACGTCTGAATGAGTCTAAGATAGTCAAACTTCCATATCGCGTTTCTGCAGTACCTGTAACCACATATAAACACAGATAAGATAACAACGAGCGATCATGGTAACTTGTAAACTGAAGTACTTGCCATGGACATGGGTTAGATGTTTAAGGACTTGCATAAAATGCATCAACAACAAGCAAGGTTCAAATGTAGGGAGTTTGACATTGCTCCATTTATGTATGTTTTGTTACGCAATATCGCCCTCATTTCATTCGGTTTTGATGATCGTTGGGCCCAAAAGTTGTTTTCCTGCGCCAAAGTGTCGACTCAAGGCAAAATCCCTAACTTGGTGTAAAATTGACCATGCTCAAAAGTTGCAAAGAAAATGGTAAGTGCAGGAAACAACTCAAAAAGCGTCGCTCCTGAAGGTCCAAAAGTGCCGCTCTAGAAGGAAAAGCGGCGCTCTTATGCACGATTTGTCTCCATTTTTCATCAATGAGTAGAAGCGCCATTCTACAAGCCAAAAGCGTCGCTCCTGGCAAGCCAAAAGCGGCGCACCAAATTCAAAATCGCCGCTCCTAATTGCATCCAAAAGCGCCGCTCCTGAAGGAAAAGCGGCGCTCCTGACGCTGTTTCAGCGCGAATTTTCACCACTATAAAAGGAAAGAGATAGGTCATTTTCTAGAGAGCTACAGTTTTTACTCCGAATTTCACACACAAAACCCTAATTTCATCATCCATTAGAGTTTTAAGGTGAATTGAAGGAAGCAAGCTCAAGTTTCATCATCATTAGCTCTAGATTTTCTCTTTTATTCATTTTGGGTTGTAATCTCCACTTTACTTTTACTTATCTTGCAATAATTAGTTGTAATCCTTTTTTATCTTCATCGAGCTTTGAATCTATTGTTTTTAATCACTCAAGATGATGATTGTTGATGTTTTTATGCTTATTGCTAGTGTAGTCTTTGCTATGTTTGGCTAAATCACTTGTGTTTGCTTATCTATGAATCTCTAATGCATAAGATGTGCCCTTAATCTATTGAATGAAGTTGTTTTGAATGAAAATACATGAGCTAGTGTTATTGAGTTATCTATGAGGTCCATTGCTATGTTTGTTATTGGTTTTACTTTGATTACATAAGTTGAGTAGCTCTCTTAGTGATTTGAGAAGTGAATCAATTTGTGCTTGAACACCTTAGGTGATCTAGACAACTAAAATAGGGATTTCAAGTGATTGTGTTTCTAGTCTAAGTTGGTTTTCAATTGACCTTTGTTCATCATAGTGGTGTTTGACTATCTTAGGTGACTTTGATGGTTAAAGGGTTTTAAGTGATTTCAACCCGAGCATAATCTCAATAATCAACTCATACATTATTTGATCTTAGGATACCAAGCTTATGTGAATTTGCTAAAGTATAATTTGATTAAGAACGTTTACTAGTTCAAACAACTTAGGTGATATCAAATTGGGTAAAACAAGGGCCATCCAAGCATAGAGAGGATTAGATAAGTGAACACTTTTTGTCTTATTGATTAAATCTCATTTATTAATTACATGTTACTTGTTGCTAGTTGAGTTTAAGTTTGTTAATTGCAAAGTTTAGTTGATTAGTCAAGATCTCTCGCAAAACCCCCCAATCAAACAAACCCCTAGGATAACTATTAGTTTCAAGTATTTAACTTACACCGCTCTCTCGGGACGAACTTGATAAAAATACTTACATTAAGTGCTATAATAACCGAGTTTTAAGTGCTAGATGGTTGTGCATGCTTATTTGTAATATTTGCATCTTATATATATTTTAAGAGTTATGTATGGTATCCCCACATCACATCAATGCCTCATTGAGGAACGTGGCCGACACCTTCCTGATACTTACCTTTCGAAGAGATCAGGTCCTTTAAAAATTTCCAGTAGTTGGGCATCCCTCTTATCACCTCCGCAAGCGGCATGTTCACGCTGATTTGATTAATCATATCCAAGAATCTTTGATATTGACTTGCTAGCTTATCTTTCTTCAAGGCTTTAGAATATGGAATTGGTGCTTTGTACACCTTCAATGGCGGTGATTTAGTTATGATCTCCGGTGGATCATCTTTCTTTTGCTCTTCATCCGTTGACTTATCAACCTTAGACTCATCCTTCTTTAGCTCCTTGTTAGTGGGTACCTGCAAAACATTAGGAAAAACAACAGGAGGAGACTTCGGAGTCTCCTCGTTAATGACCAAACCACTTCGGGTAGTTATAGCATTCACGTACTCATTTCTAGCCGGCCCTTTGTTGTTCGGATTGGACTGCGTATTAGATGGGAGAGCACCTGGTGGTCTCTCTGATAAATATTGAGTAATACGCCCCACGTCCCGTTCCAAGTTCTGTATTGAGGCCTGCTGACTTCTAACTTACTGCTTTGTAGATTCACCATCCTGTCTCAAAACAGTAATACTCTCATCCGTTTTCATGATAAATCCTCTTAACAACTCCTACAATGGAGGCATCTTATTGACTGGCTGTTGAATGAGTTGAATAGGTTGTTGGAAATTCCTTGGTGGTGCTTGCTGATTTCTGTTAATAAACCCAGGCGGCCGATACGGATAAGTCTTTTGGTTACCTTCGAATCCTCCTTGATAATTATTATTATTCGCATTACCCGCTTGGTTGAATAATTGCTTTCCACCCGAAAATTCACTAAGCGCAAAATCACCCTTTTCCACATAACCCAAGTAATTATCCTGCCCCTCCATCGATGCTTGATCACAATCTTTCGTAAGATGTGGACCCTGACATAACTCACAACCAACTTTAATCGCGTGCATTTCTTTAGTAATGGATTTCATCTATCGCTTAATAGATGCAAGTTGAGCCTTAACTGACGCGAGTTCATCACTACTTTTGGTACTAGCGACATGAGAAGAGCGAGAAACATCCATCTCTTGATGCCAATCATAAGAGTGCGTAGTTGTTTCGGAGATGATGTTGTAAGCTTCATCCGGAGTCATTTTCATCAAAGAACCACCTGCAGCAATATCGATTTCTTTCCTTGTCGGCACATTAAAACCCTTATAAAATATCTGGACCTTATTAAAATTGTTCAACCCGTGTTGAGGACAATTTTGAAGCATTTTACCGAAACGGGTCCAAGCATCATAAAGTGTCTCGTTGGACTTCTGAACAAAGTTATTAATGTCACTCTGTAATTTTGCGGCCTTTGAAGCTGGAAAGAAACGCTGGAAGAATCTGCCTTCCATCGAAGTCCAACTGTCAATCTCTCCTTCGGGCAATGATTCTAACCAATCCTTGGCATCATCTTTCAAAGAACAAGGGAAAACCCTTAAATAGATAACAGTATCTTTAACCTGAGCAATCTTGAACAAATTACAGATGCTTTTGAAATTTTGAAGATGTTCGAATGCATCCTCTTTCGGTGTACCCCTGAACTGACACTCATAAGTTATCATATTAAGAATCTGCCCCTTAACCTCAAAATGCGTGTTGACTGCCGGTTGTCTAATGGCATGCCCATTACCAGCCCTCATGGCTTTCATCATTGCTTCCATGGATTGACCTTTTCCTCCTTCAACCATTATAACTTCTTCCTTCTTAATATATTCAAAATTTGAAATATAAAAAGGTAATTCAGCGAAACCTTCGGCGATTTCCTGTTCTTCTTTAGCTTTGCTGCGTGTATGGTAAACTTTAGACGGTTCCAGAGTTATTAGTACCTAACCTGCAATCACACCACAACAAAACCGTGCGTAAATCCAAATAAAATGACAGTCTAGTAATTTTTGCAAGAATTGCTTCTCACAGTATGATCGAATAACTAAAAGCTCATTAGTTCCCGATTGAACACCGCTCCCCGGTAGTGGCGCCAAAAAGTTGATGTGTAATTTTATACTCTAAAAATACTAGCAAATATTACCCAATTATTATCACACAATACAGGCAAGTATTCCCGATCGTGCAGCTATTTATAAGTAATGTTGACCAGTTCGTCTACAGAGAGCACTTTTATCATAAACTTTAACTTCTAATTATTTTAGTAAAAATGGGGGTTTTTGTTTAGAAAACAATCGCGTAATTAAAAACAATGTAAACAATAAAGACAAAGGTATCCACTTAGAATCAATTCCCTCGGATCAGGATTGCTGTTAAGTTCACTTAAAACAATTATATTGGTGGTAACACTGTAATTATCTCTCGATTCTCACAGATATCAACTAAATCCTTAGCTCAACTCTCGTTGATCCTAATTCTCTTATCTAGTTACTTAGATATTAATCAATATATTAATCTAGCTTGAGTTGTTTAGGTCTCCCTAACAATTCCACTATTATCAAGGTTTCTCACAGTTTAATTACTAATCAATTAATTATATCGGTCACCCTTATATAATTAAATAAAGGCCTAAGTTATTCACGTTCAATAACTGTTGAGTCCCCAAAATAATTAAGGATTTAATTATGACAAAACAGAATTTATTTGCACTAGAATGTTATGTGCAGCCAGCACAAGTTTGTTTATGTATAGTCAATAAATATTGCTGTGTCAAGTGTTTAGTATGATGCCTAGTCTACCAGCACAAGGTAGAGTGTATTCTTCGAATCAGCACAGGATGAGTACCCAGCAAATCAAGAATATCAAGTGACTCAGCATAGAAGAACTAGTACATCTGGTAATCAGCATACAACATAAGACAATCATGCTCCAATACAAGCATGGTGGTTTCCTGAGTGGTCTACATCAATTGTACTATTCAACAGAAGTCGAAGACAAAGTTGAACAAAAAAAGGACACGCGTCGGCGGCTGACAAGTGACCTTACAAGACCACGTGGGAATGCATAAGTTTAACACATGTTCAGACATGGGTTATCCTTTGTCAATGCCTAGGGAACACAACATTCTATTTGTTTAAACAAATAGTGGTGCCAAACTGAATTGGGGTGTTCCTACAAATAGCTACCAAAGAGGAAAGAAGGGAGCACGCTCTCTGACACAATTGTCCCCACAAGTACAGACATCTTATGTACCAGTGGACAATAGATCAATTACATGGACAATAGGACTACTATAAATTATTGTATCCACTATTGTAAAAACTAGTGGTGTGGGTTTATTATTTAGAGTCCAAAACGTGTAATAGCTTTAAGTTTACCTCTTAGCTATAATCTAGGTAATCTGTATCAACCAACTATTATTCCGTCAAGGATAGTTGTAATTCTTTGTGATTCAATCAATAAAGAATAAACCGTTGAAAACTTACATCTGACTCTATTTAATTTACATGCTTGAATACTTAATCGTGTTTAATTGCCAAGTTAATTAAAAGAAATTGTATTCACCCCTCTACAATACTCCTGTTGTTATCAAGGGACCAACAACTGGTATCAGAGCTTCAGTCTTGATAATTTAATATCTTGGATCTGAATTCTCACATGGCTGCATACTTGAATACAGCTTATCTTGAAAATGGCTCATCCAATAGACCACCCAAATTCGATGAAGCTGAGTATGAAACTTGGAAGGCAAGATTCATGCTTCACCTTGAGTCTATTGACCCACTCATGCCTGGAATTGCCACAGATGGTCCATTTATCCCTTCTGAGACCATTGATAGTGTTCCAGCTACAGCTGACACTCCTTCCATTCCTAGCAGAGAAGTTGTTCTCACCCCCTCTAGATGGGATGCTGAGGATAAACGTCGTATTGGACTTGACCCTAAGATCAGAACCTTGTTAGCTATAACTCTACCTAACCCTTTGTTCAAACTGATTAAGGGAAAGCTGAATGCTAACCTTATGTTGGACTATCTAGATGTCACCTATGAGGGTATGGGTGAGGTAAGGCAGAACAGGATGATTGCCTTGAAAATAGAATATGAAATTTTCTTTGCCTACAAGAGTGAAACCCTTAAGCAAACCTTCATTAGGTTTAACTCCTTAATTGCTAACCTGGTTACTTTGAATGTCACTTACACTGACTTTGAACAAGTAAACAAATTCTTTGACTCACTGCCTGCTAAATGGAAACCTGTTACTGACCCTTTAAGAACCACTCAGACCTTAAAGAACTTTAACATTTCTTCTCTCTATAGTTCACTGTGGAACCAATGGAAGGCAGAAGCTAAATTTGAACTTAATTTGAAAGAAAACTTTAAGTCTGACCCCACCACTTCAAAATCTTCTAAGACAGATGATACTACTCTTATTGCTGCTGCTAAAAAGAAAGCTCAAAAGGCTGGTTCAAAAGTTGATGGCAGAAGAAGAGTCAGTTGAAGATGATGTGGATAGTGGTATTGGGTCTGAAGAAAGCAGTGATGATGAAGATGATGTAGAAGGGTTTGCTGAAGGTATGGCTTTGCTGGCAAGGCAGTTCAAAAGGTTCAATCGTAATAGAACCAGCAAGTCATACAAAGGGAGTAAGAAACCAAGTGCTAGGTATAGCAGCAAGTCAGTCAAGGGTCCTAAATCTGAGTGTTACAATTGTGGGAAGGTTGGACATTTTGCTGCTGAATGCATGTCCAGAAAACCTTCATCTTCACATGCTAACTCTTTCTCAAAAGCTGATAAGTACAAAAATAAGTACAAAGCTATGAAAGCTAAGATGAAGGAAAGTGCAAAGACTGATAAGAAGGGTAAAAAGCCAGAAAAGGTTCTAGTTGTTGAGCATCATGATTGGGATGAAACCAGCTCGTCTTCATCTTCTAATAGTGATACTGATGATGGTGCTGGTTATGCTTCTAGTAAAAAGCTATGTTTAATGGTTAAGGAGGTCGAGGAGTCTGATGAGGATGATAATGGTAGTACATTTTTGGGTGATTTGAGGGAAGCTGATCTGAAAAGGGATTCACCCCAATGGAAATCTGAAATGTTGTATAAGGTTGATAACTTTCGAACTTATACTGATGATAAAAAAGCTGAAATGTTTGACTACCTAAGAGTTCATTTGTGTAGAGGCAGAAAACGTGAAGAAACTTTGAAATGAAAAACTTAAAGGAAAAAATGATGAAATTAAAATCTTGAAAGATGAAATTTCAAAACTTGAAAAACAAAATTTTGCTTTAAAGTCTCTTCACGTTGAGGCAACAGAAGTCAATAACCAGCTGGATAATCTTAAAAAGATTGTCGCTTCATGATGTACATCTGCTCAACGGACAGCTAAGGGTGTGTTTGTTTGCATCTGAATAGAATCATTCAGCACTGAATGTTGAATCGTTCAGCATTCAGCGTGTTTGGTTTATATCTCTGAATGAAGGTGGGTGCTGCACGAGAAGAAAAAACACGCTGAATGGTTCCCCTTCTGGAATGTCTCTAAACCATTCAGTGAGCCCGTTTTTCCCCTATTACCCTTCTAATTCTCATTTTCTTTTCCCATCTCTATCTCTTCTCTCATCTTCAACATATATCCCAGATCTTCTTTCATTAGAGGTGAGTCAAATTGGTCATGTCTCGATTGTATTGCACTAAATACTCATGTTTAGTTAATCCGATTTGTTGGAAAAACAAATGTTTTCAATCGATTATGGTTGTCGTCTCCAACCTACTTCCGTCGAACGGTACCTTCAATTATCTGGCATCTCCTCCCGGTGGCTATACATCACTTCACAAACTCGCCGCCTGCTGCCCTAGCTGCCTTTTCTCCAGTGTACTTCTCGATTTTGGTTTGGAAACCGATTCAGGTTCGGATAAAAATCATCAGGAGTTAGGCATTTCTCTACGAGATTAAAATTATTTGTATTCTAGCAATCGAAGAGTATTGTATTGAATAAAGGAACTTTTTTTTATTGTATTAATTAAAATCGTCAGGAGTTGGAACTGTTTTTAATGATGGGAATTAAATTGAAGATAGATAGATTTGCATCTTGAGTGCCAGTTGTTTTCTACCAGAAGATTAACAAGAGGTTTGTTATAAAAAAAAACTTTGATATAATCGTATATACTCCTTAATTGTTTATAAAGTGACAAAATTCTAGGGTAATTGTTTATAGTGTTTATGAATATTAAAATTATATCAAAATAATCTCAAGGTTAAAATGGTAATTTTAACTCATTCAGAGTGTTGATTCAGGACTCTTATCAAAAATGAATTTTCATTCAGAATCATATTGATTCAGAGCTTCTGAACCATTCTGGACTCTGAACCATTCAGTGCTAAATCATTCAGTTTTATCAAACGCACCCTAAGTGTGTTAATGAGCAGGTGCCTACCCAAGTTGAAGCTTTCTTTGCTGGTGACTACGCTGCTGCTGATGCTATTGCATAAGTTACTTTCATGGACCCAATTCTTGAAACTGATCCTGAAGCTGTCTTGCCAAATACTTTTGCCAAGATAGTTGAGGGTAAAAAGGTCTTGACAAATAATTTTGTCAGACCTGCTGTGTCCCCACCACCTGCCATGAAAGAGATCTTGGAGGATGAAGTTAGAGCAAGAGAAGTCGGTACCTCGATTGATGAGACTACTGACCCCTCAAGCATCTACTACATGACTCCAAAATAAAGACGTATTAAAAGGGAAATCACTGAAAACAATCAAAGAAAAGTTAAACCGACTGTATCCCCTTCATGTTCGAGTTCCACCTGTGCTAAGCCAGGTGTTGACAAACTTACTGGTCACCCAGTAGCTGCAGACAAGCCAGTCAAACGAAATACTGGCAAGTCAAAGGCAGCAGTTAAAATTCATACTAGTCAATCAGCTTCAGCAGACAAGCCAGTAACTTCCCACACTGGCTCGTCAAATGATAAAGGCAAAGCAATATGCCATGACTATGGTACTGGTTCTAAGAAGAAAGTTGCCCATAAGGGACAAGCTAAAGTGGACTCGAATGATGAGCTGTCAAGCTTGACCAGCTAATTGAGGCAGTATCCAAAAGTCAACCTGATCTTAATGCCCCTATTAGATTTGTGTATGATCAGCCACCAAGGCCAAAGGTGAGAAAATGCTACAAGTGTGGCAGCAGAAACCTGGCTAACCAGTGTACTCAAACCCAGACCCCCTCTGCTACTGCTTCTTCTAGCAAACCAGCAGAAAGGAGGAGATCATCAAAAATGACTCTTCCAGAACCCATCCTCAGATGGGTTCCTAAAAAGAACTAATCTCTTAGCTACTGTGCAGGGCATTCAAAACAAGCAAATCTGGTATCTCGATAGTGGTTGTTCGAGACATATGACCGAAAGTAAGTCCCTGCTGATGGACTATCAAGAAAAAGATAGTCCAGTTGTTTTGTATGGAGATAATTCGTTGGGTTACACAAAGGGTTTTGGTACTTTAACAAATGGGAATGTCACTTTCTCAAACGTGGCATATGTCATTGGGCTTAAACAAAACTTACTCAGCATAAGCCAACTGACAAGTAAGAATAAAATAGTCCAATTCGGAAGGAAAATTGGCACTATTTTTGATAACACAGGGAAGCCTCTGCTGACGGCAAAAAGACATGAAAACATGTATCAAATTGACATGAACACAGCAATCACAACAACTGATACTTGTTTCTATTCAAAGGCAGCAGACAACCTCAAATGGTTATGGCACAAGAGACTCTCACATCTCAACTTCAAAGATATTCACAAATTATCCAGTAGAAGTTTGGTTTCTGGGCTACCCACTATGTCTTATGTGAAGGACAGATTGTGTCCTGGTTGTGAAAAGGGAAAACATCACTATGCCTCATTTAAATCGAAGCAGATCTCATCTGTTAAGAAACTATTTCATTTACTTCATATGGATCTTTTTGGTCCTGTTAATGTAGCCAGCTGTAGTGGGAAGAAGTATACACTGGTTATTGTTGATGAATACTCCACATACACTTGGGTATTCTTTTTGAAGCAAAAGAGTGAAGTTGCTGATGAAATTATCAATTTTATCAAAAGAATGGAACTGTTGAATGGGTAACTGGTGAAACAGCTAAGAAATGATCATGGTACAGAATTCAGAAATGCTACATTAGAAGAATTTTGTGCTGACAAAGGTATTTCAAAGAAGTTTTCTGCTGTAAGAATACCTCAACAAAATGGTGTTGCAGAAAGAAGAAACAGAACTCTCATTGAAGCAGCAAGATCTATGTTGGCTGAGTCTGGGTTGAAAAATTCATATTGGGCAGAAGCTGTGAATACTGCCTATTTTACCCAGAATAGATCTCTTATAGTGAAAAGACATCAGAAAACTTCTTATGAAGTTCTTAAAGGCAGAAGACCCTCAATTTCATTTCTTCATGTATTTTGCACTCCCTGTTACATTCTAAACAATAGGGATTAGCTGGGCAAATTTGATGCTAAGGCTGATAAAGGTATATTTCTTGGATATTCCAACATGTCAAAGGCATATAGGGTCTACAACAAGAGAAGGGGTTATTTTGAAGAATCCATTAATGTTACATTTGATGAAACTGCCCCCACTTCATCTTCTGGTCAAGAAGATGAGGAATTACCGTTTGAAGAGCCTACTCAGCAAGCTCTAGAGGATGAAGAAGAACCAGCAGCAAATCCCTCACCAATCCATGTTTTTGGGTTCTCTGATGATGAGATGGAACACTCTGTTCCATCTGTGTCCAAACCATGTAGACCTACTGGCTCTACTGAAGTTTTACAACTTGAGCATAGGTCTGCTGGTTCTGAAAGATTACAAGTTGGTACTGGTTCCACTAATATTGAACAGCTGTCTCCTGCTGCTGCTCAAACTGCTGAACCAACTGATGATCAAGATATTGTGTGTTCCACAACAAGCTCACCTGTTCATAACACTAGATGGACAAAGAAACATCCAATTGAGCAAGTTATTGGTAATCTTGCTAGTGGTGTTAAAACAAGAAGGCATGCAACCAGTAACTTTTGTATGCATGTCAATTTTGTATCTTACATTGAACCCACATGTCCTGAAGAAGCACTTAAAGATCCTAACTGGGTAGGAGCAATGCAAGATGAACTTACTCAGCTTAATAGGAATAAAGATTGGAAATTGGTACCTGAACCAGAAGATAAGTCTAAGAAAATCATTGGTACCAAGTGGGTGTTTAAGAACAAGATGGATGAAGATGGGATTGTGATCAGAAACAAAGCAAGATTGATTGCTTAAGGTTCTAGACAGGAAGAAGGATTAGATTATGGGGAAACATATGCACCAGTGGCTAGGATGGAAGCTATCAGATTGTTCTTGGAATATGTTGCTAAGATGAACTTTAGGGTATTCCAGATGGATGTTAAATCTGCATTTCTAAATGGAAAGCTACAAGAAGAAGTCTTTGTCAAACAGCCTCCTGGTTTTGTAAGCAGTAAATATCTAGACCATGTCTACAAGTTAGACAAAGCTCTCTATGGCCTCAAACAGGCTCCAAGAGCATGGTATGAGACACTTCATGTGTATCTCACTGGTTTAGGTTTTAAAGTTGGAACAATTGATACCACTCTGTTCTCAAAAGAGATAGATGGTGATCTCTTGTTGGTACAGATATATGTGGATGATAGTATTCATTGTTCTAAAAATGAAACACATTGTCAAGAATTTTCAAAACTTATGTCAAAGACATATGAAATGAGTTTACAAAGAGATCTGCAATACTTTCTAGGATTGCAGATCAAACAACTTGATGATGGGATTTTTATAAGTCAAGATAAATATATCAAAGATATGTTAAAAAAATTTGGTCTGACCTGTTTAAAAGATATAGGGACTCCAATGGCAGCATCCATTAAAATAGATGATGATCCCAATGGTGAACTAGTCAATATCATTGAATATTGAGGTATGATTGGATCCCTACTTTATCTCACAGCCAGCAGACCAGATATTATGTTTGCCACATGTCTCTGTGCCAGATATCAAGCTGATCCTAAAGAGTTACACCTGCTAGCAGTAAAAAGAATATTTAGGTACCTAAAAGGTACTGCTAAATGTGGTCTTTGGTATCCCAAAGACCGGGATTTTGAGCTAATTGGGTATTCAGATGCTGACTTTGC
Source organism: Rutidosis leptorrhynchoides (assembly GCF_046630445.1). NCBI lineage: Eukaryota > Viridiplantae > Streptophyta > Magnoliopsida > Asterales > Asteraceae > Rutidosis > Rutidosis leptorrhynchoides. The sequence goes on from NC_092343.1 coordinate 235,731,034, forward strand.
AGGGTGTAAAATGGACAGGAAAAGTACTACTGGTGGTTGCCAGTTACTGAGTGGTAGGCTAGTCAGCTGGACAAGCAAAAAGCAAAATACTGTGTCCACATCTACTGCTGAGGCAGGATATGTTTTTGCTGGTAGTTGTACTGCTCAAGTACTATGGATGCAAAGCTAGCTGAAAGACTATGGTGTTCATGTCACAAAAACTCCAATCTACTATGACAACACCAGTGCAATTACCATCACCAACAATCCTGTGATGCATTCAAGGACTAAGCACATCGATGTTCGATATCATTTCATAAGGGATCATGTTTAAAAAAGAGATGTGGAGCTACATTTTATTTCTACAGACCAGCAGTTAGCAGATCTTTTCACAAAGCCCTATGAGAAACGTTTTAACTATCTCATCTCTGAGCTGGGTATGCTTGAACTCTAAATAAAAGACAATTTTGTTGGTGTGCTGGCTCTACAACATGTAGGGCAAACCAGTAAGTTACAATCATTTACTTACTACCTACATGTCAAACATTCAGCACAACAAGGTCTTTTATACTGTGGTTACTCAAAGTTTTAAATGAAATAATAAATAGCTCACAAAATTAAATGATACCTTAAAACTGAAACTCGTTCACTTCCAATGATTTAAATTAAATTCATGACATATTAAATGTGAGAAAGTATTTCGTATTTAATACAAAACTTATTTTGTGATCTTTAAATCAATTTTGAATTAAAACCTGCTGCATTTAATGCTGAATGGGAGGTATGAGTGTTCAAGCCGATTATACGTCATGTCAACAGTCTGTGTCCCCTCGAAAACATGTCAGTCTGTCACATCTGCCCACGCGCCTGCAGATGATAGTTGCCAATCTTCTCTCTCCTGCACTTTTTCACCAATCAGAAAGGATAAAAGAGTGATTCAACTTCCATAATAACCTTCGGTTATTCATTATTCAAAATCACACACTCTTTTCTCCCAAAAATCTTCCAACTTTCATATCTTCAAATCTTCAATCTTTCAAAATCATCAATAGCAGATCAACAACAATCACCACCAATGGAAAACCAACCAGAGGAACAACCACAACAACAACCGATAGAACCACCACAACCAGATCAACAACCTCAACCGACACCGGAGGAACAGATTGTTCAGGGACCACTGTTCAATCTTCACCCAAATCTGGTTAGGGCTGCTAATGCACCAGAACACTCTATTATTCGCCTATCGAGAGGTAATGATGCTCATGCACTTTCCACCCCCAAATCAAAAGCCAAAATGGGCTATGATACGATCATTGATTACGTCAGACAATCACCACGGGCTCGAGCAATTACCGGTGTACCTTCATGTTTCTATCCAGCCTGCGTGGCTCGATTTTGGTATACTTCCACCACTGCCACCACTCCCCAGAACGTTCCATGTATTCGTGGCATGGTGACAGAAACCCTAACCTGCTCAATCACCATTGATGCCATCCGACGTGCTCTTCAATTGCCCGGTGGACCATTTGTCGATTGACCAACAAGTGATGTATTTAGAAGGGAGGTACTAGAAATCATTGGGTTCTCTCAACCAGTAGCTCACACGCCATTGAGGAAGCATATGCCACCTCTATGGTATTACTTCTTGGGTTTCTGACTTAGTGTATCAGCCAGAAATCGGGAAGTTTTAACCAGTGCTCAGATTTTGAGCTTAAGATTGGTCATGGGTTGTTGTTCAACAGAAATATTGATTATGCTGGGGAAATTTATTTAAGGATAAGGGAAATGGTACAAGCACTTAAACGAACACATTTGATTCCCTTTCCACGATTCTTGAGCCTAGTATTTGAAAATTAGCTGGGTGATGCTTACCAGCAGATTGCTAATGAAACGTTTGACCTGCCTCTGAAACAAGGGGGAATGGCAAAAGAGGCTCATGCTGCTCCATATGTTGGTTTAACACCAGGCATGCTCGAGTATCTTGCTGCTCGGGGTGGAGCTAACCAATCAACTGCCTCTGGTTCTGCACCAGCTGAGGGGGAGGGTCCTCAACGTAAGCCAGCTACGCGTAGTAAGCAGCCAGCTACCTCAACTAGAACAGCCATCGTCTCACATACTGGTAAAGCAGTAGTTGTATTAGAATCTAGTGCTCTCTGATAATAAAGAACAACCCTAGTCTTATATACTGACTACCCAATTCTAGTATTAGAATCCGTTGCTCATCTATTTCTTGGTAACAGGCAAATCCAAACGTGCAAAAGCTGGCTCCAAGCAAACCAAAGGGGAGATTGCAAACTGCTGCTCCTGCAAAGGATGTGGCTATGGAACCTGGTGCGTTTCTAGACCAAACAGCAGAAAATTCTAACTTAATTGAAAATATTTTAACTGCTGACTTGAAAAATGAAAGTGGAGTTAAAGGTATAACCTTGGCTCCCAAGCTGACTGGTTTTAAAACTAGTGTTAAGAAGAGTAGCAACCCATACTCTTCTAACCAGGCACTTCCACATTTTTCTAAATTGAACATCATGCAATATCCTCTGCTGACAGTACAACCAGCATAGAACATAACTGACCCCCAAAGCAGACTTGAGCTGGCTCTTCATCGTGTTGAACCAGCTCAGGATACTGCAAAGCCTAAATGTTACTTGGATTATGATAAGAGTCACACTCCTATATCATTACCAGACAGAACTCTTACACTATCTGGGTCAACATGTGTTGCCAATGAGTCAGCTGAGTCACAGCTGTACTTACAAACACCTTATTCTGTCTCATTCAAAGGGCTAACCAAATAACCAGTCTGTCCCCAAAGACCAACACCAGATGCAATTGTTGAGTCAAATTTATTTGTTTCTACAGTTCTTAATATAACATGTTCTATTGTTTTAGTTCTTAACAGGGTAGATGAACAGGCAGAAGGGGAGCATGAAAAAGTTGTTATTGTTTCTACTGATGAGCTTACTACCTCTGCCACTGGTATTATTGCTACTGATTCTCACACTGGTGGTATTGATGCTGGTACTGTTGCTTCTACAGCTACTGGTAATACTGGGGAGTTAGTTGATGTTGGTTCAACTATTGTTACTGCTACTGAGGAGATGGTTTCTGATGTTACTTCTACTGCTATTCCTCCTACCATTATCAGTATTGCTGACTCCACTGCTGAACTAGAAGTGGAAGATGAAATAATGGTTGATCCTCCTATTCTTGAAACGGTTATTGATAATATTGTCAAGGAGGTTCTACTTGATGATCCTGTCACTGAAGCAAAGCATGACATTGTGCTTGAATCTGACAAAGCTGCTGATACTGCTGATTCTTCTGATCAGGAATTTCAAACAATTCCACCAAATGCAGCTAATGTTATTGTCATCCCTGGTTCAGATTCTGGTGAACAGAATGTTATTTTGGATGCTGGTACCTCTGCTACTGCACCTACTGATTCTACTAAGGCTTCTGATTCTGAGAAAAAGCCATATGTGTGCAAGGTACCAGATCTAGAAGAAATTGTGCCTAACTTCATCTATAGGGGAGCTTCTATTTCCCCGAAGATTGCACTGCTGGTAGATCAGCTAACCATTGATCCTCAAAGTGCTATTGTATCAGACAGCAGACTACCTCAAGAGGATCTGACTGAACTATTATCTCAGCTAGATTGACTAGGACGTGAAGAGATTTATGAGAGGCTGGCCACACTAGAGCAAGCCAATGAATATCATGTGTTTGGCATGGCTCCAGCTGCTTCACTATGGCCTGGTACTTGGAGGCCTCTCAAGTTCATCATCGATCCTAATACTGGTAAGTTTGTGATGCAAAATGTCCCTGATTCGCCAGTACCTTCTGATTCATCAGCTTCTTCCTCATCATCTTCTACATCTGATGGTGATGCTGATAAAGGTACTGGTAAGGGCGAGCCAGTCACTTATGATAATGTGACTGGTTCTAAAAGCAAACCAATGGATCTAACTGATGATGCTGATAATGATGCTGACAAGGATACAAGTGGTTCCAAACCTTCGGGTGAAGGTAAAAATGATGGTGATCTTGGTGACGAGTCAGATCCTGACCTTCCACCTCAACCACCCCACGGAGGTACTCCTGTGTTAGCTGCTAGTGATCGCCCTTCAACCAGCAGTTTTAATGCTAATGAGGTGGCTGCCATCTCCACTCTGGCTGTCTATAAGACAGTAGCCGAAATTACTGTTGGAAAATCGTGTGTACTTTTAGTCAGATTAACGCAGCGGATAGTTAAATAATAATCTTTTATTATTGTATAAAACTTTTACTAGATTAAACTTTTACTTATTTAATAAAACATGCACACGATTAATCTTTCCCAATGATCCAGTTACACCATAATATTTGTCAAAATATATAATTCACAAAGTGAGTAAACGATATACCTTTCTTGAAGAAACTGATTGAAGGAGAGAAACCTTTCTTGAAGAACCTGATTGAAGGAGAGAAACCTACGATCAAAAATATGACCGTCTCTTTGGATAGTCCACACTACACTTCAAACAACGTCAATGGATGCTAGTCCAAACCCAAGTAATAATCAATCAACCTTTGATTAATATTATGAACCCAAAATATGTAATATGTGTTTTTCCTTTTAGTTCATCGAAAAACATTAGGATGATACAAAAATTCCTTCGTAATATGATACACATATATGAATATATAATATATCCCATTTGTTTGGTAGCATAAAGTAAATCAAAAGAAATCAAGATTCGTTTGTTTGATAGCAAAAAAGCAAATCAAAAGAAATCAAGATCATTTTCAAATACAATGCTATATTTTAAAAAGTCGTATTTCTCAAATACTTTAGGGGTAGTTTATGAAACTTATAATTAATAATTTTAATCATGTCATTTTCATGTGAATAGTAAATTAATTAATTTCAATTCACCTTTTGAAAATGAAACGTAAATCTAAATTATTAGATCAATTATATATCATAAAGTCGTATTTTACAAATACTTCAGGGGTAGTTTATGAAACTTATAATTAATAATTTCTATCATGTCACTTTCATGTGAATAGTAAATTAATTAATTTCGTTTCATTTACTATTCACATGAATAGTAAATGAATTAATTTCGATTTACTATTTTGTTACTTGAGTAATATATATACATCATATATATATTTTATTTGACGTCTCGGTGTATATGTGTGTGACCCCGAAGGCTCAAATGAGGTTGGCCATATAGTTATATGTTGTACCTTGCACATTAATCCTACAGACTCCCACTTGTGCATGGCACAACACCAAGTAACTATACAAACAATGATAAGCGTCTAGCAACACGTCATTGTCCCCAAATTCACGTGAGGATAGTTTCTCGAAACTGTTTATGGTAAGTGTTAAATGTCATTCGTCCTTTTGTTTCAGATACTTTAGTTAAACTTGAGATATGGATCATCGGTCATTCTCATTTGTTTAACAATTTTATTTCTCGATCTTAGAACTGAATTAGATCACCAAATTAATTAAGTATCATCTTAATTACATCTGGGTGCGGCCACACAAATATCTTATTCATTCATCGAGGAGCTCAAAAAGTATCTAACTCCAAACATTTTAGAGGAAAAAATCCTATATTGCATACACGTGTCTATCACGAGCTTTACATTATACCCAATAATGGCCTTTATAACAGCCTTATTCAGGACAGCGTTTAACCATATCAAAATACAATGCTACACTCATCAAGACGGGCGTGCATCTCAAGTCTAAGGACACAAAGACATAATCACTAAAAGATTCACTACTGACTACGATCCATGTAGTAACATCTCATGGTTGGGTCATTCCAATATTCATCATCAATGAATACATATGAATTTTGGTCTCAACAAGTTAACTATTCATCATCAATGAATATAACCAAAATTTCACATTAATCTTAATTCATGTTATTCCCATAACATGACCGATTATGGAGATTTTGAATAATCAACAATTATTCATGGATTAAACATGCTAATATAGAACACAGTGATATAAATGAAAACGACCATATCAAGTATGTCAGTTCATTAATATAAAACTGCTTAATGTTCCAAAAATATCCAAATATTAAATTACAAATGAAAAAGATCAGCAGCATAACGAAGTCCAATATTACTAGCATGATCATCATGCTTGTTGTGCATCATGGGCTTCGTGAACGGGTCAGCCACATTATCATTTGTATGAACCTTTAAGAATACTAATATCATTCCTCTTAATGACTTAATGAATGTAGTCAAACTTTTGAAGAATGTGCCGGATACTTTTATATACATGTGATTCTTTCAAAAGTATATTAACACTCGAACTATCACAGTACATATTATAGAAGATTAAATGTTGTGTACTACTCTGAGTATAACAACGAACTTCCTTATCCAGACAGCTTTCTGAGTAGCTTCTCAGTCAACAATGTATTCTGTTTTTGTTGTAGATTGTTCAATAGTGCTCTGCCTAGAGCTCTTCCAATCAAATGTCTTGCCCATCATGACAAAGAAACAACGTGACTGGATCGAGAATCATCTTGATCAGTTTGGAACCTAGAATAAGTATAAAACTTAATACTTAACTCTTTTTCCAAACCACCGTAAACCAAGAACATATCATTAGTACTATGCAAATACTAAAGAATATTCTTAACAAGAATCCAATGTACTTCACCTGGATTATGTTGACAATGACTCGTCAAACTCAAAACTAACGAAACATCGAGTATAGTACATATCATGGCATACATAATGGATCATATAGCCGAAGCATATGTGATACATTTCATTTATCTCATCTCATCTACTGTGATAGGACTTTTGAGACTTTCTCAAGGTTATGCCCTTTTGCATTGGCAAAGCTCCATGCTTGGAGTTTTGCATGCTAAATCTCTGCAAGATAATGTATGTACTTTGATTCAAACCAATAAGCCAATTGGATCTATTGTATAGATCCTCATTCTAATAATATAAATAGCTTCATCAAGATCCTTTATGGAAATACATTTTCCAAGCCAAGACTTGACATCTTGCAAGTTGGAATGTTATTTCTAATAAGTAATATGTCATCAACATATAAGATCAAGAAGACTACTCTGCTCCCACTAGCTCTAATGTAAACTCATAGCTTATCTTGGTTTTGAGAATTGATTTTCTCATTAAACTTAAGATTCTAGCTCCTGGATGCTTGCTTTTATCCATAAATGGATTTTAGAAGTTTGCATACTTTATTAGGATGCTTAGGATTCATAAACCCTTCCGGCTGAACCATATATACGTCCTCGCTTAGGTCGCCATTTAGGAAAGCGGTTTTGACATCCATTAGCCATATTTTATTATCATGAAAAGTAACCATGGCAATAAGTATCCTAATTGTTTTAGGGCTCACGACTGGTGAAAAACTTTCATCATAACCTTTTGTCACCAATCGAGCTTTAAAAGTGTTTACATTACCGTCCATATCAGTCTTCCTTTGAAGACCCATTTTAACCTCATTGTCTTACAATTGGGTAAAAGATCAATCAAGTCTCATACTTGATTATCCTTCATGGACTACATATCTTTATTCATAGAATCTAGTCATTTTCAGATTCAGGATCAGATATGGCCTCACACAGCTAGAGGGTTCATCATAATCCCTTAGTTGAGGTTTATCTGAATTAATCAGATAATTAAACCTCATAAGCCGATGAGCTCTACTAGATCTATAAAGTGCAGGTGTAACACGTTCTGGCTTACCAACAGTGCGCTCAGTTTCAACGTGTGGATTGCTAGTGTTTATTGAAGGTATGTTACTTTAAAGTACTTGAATTTCTTCAAGATCTACTTTACTCCCACTGACTTCTTGTAAGAGAAGATCTCTTTCTAGGAATTCAGCAGACCGAGCAGAAAACATGTTGTCTTCAGCTTAGTAGTAAAAGTAGTAACCTATTGTTTCCTTTATGTATCGTACAAAGTAACATTGGATAGTTCTGGGTACTAATTTGTTTGAAGTGTCATGCTTCACATACGCTTCACAACCCCAGACTTTGAGATAAGACAACTTGGGATTCTTCCCATGCCATAACTCATATGGTGTCTTTTCTACCTTCATAGTTGGAATCACATTGAGTATGCCTGCAGCAGACTCTCATACATATCCCTAAAAGACGGTAGTAGAGAAATCAGACTCATCATAAATCAAACTATATCAAGTAAAGTTGATTCTTCTTACTCAGACACACCATCGTGTTGTGGTGTGTAAGGTAGAGTGAACCATGAGACAATCCCACAATTCTTTAGGTGGTCCAAAAACTCTTGACTCATAAACTCACTTACTCCATCGGAGCGAAGTGCTTTAATGGTCTTTCCAAGCTGATTATCTACTTCGTTTTGGAATACTTTTGAATGGTAAAATAGTTGTATGTTTATGTTTTAGCAAGTGAACATAATCATAGCTACTGTACTCATCAGTAAATGTAATGAAGTAAAATTAACTAAATCTATACATTGTTCTTAAAGGGCTACATACAACAGTATGTATTAGTCCTAAAAGATCTTTAGCTCTTTTACCTAAATCGGAGAAAGAAGCATTTGTCATCTTTTCACATAAACATGACTCGCATACATCAAATGACTCAGAGCCAATTGATTCCAAAAGTCTATTAGACTGGAGTTTTGAAATGCATTGTTTTTTTTATATGACTCATATGACAATGTCATAGATAGGTCTTATTCAAGTCTTGCTTGAAGACTTTGGCGATGTAGGTATACACAGAATTCTCATTTGAAATTACACTATGCATATCAATTTCAAAAATACCATCACGTGGATAGGTATTAAGATAAATATATTATCCTTAGAAACTGAAATATCTAAGTGTGTAAATGCAAGTTCAAAACTAGCATCTTTCAAACTATGTCGCTCGCAGTATTGAGAGCATAATGCTATTGTTCCAACAAAACAATAAGACCACTTAGAGAAGTAAGTTCAGAGGTACCAATAGCTTTAACAAAAACTTGATCCCCCTTGCCTACTTGCAAATCCAGTGTGCCTTTCTTTAGTCTATTACTTCTTCTCATTCCCTTCATATTGTTACAGGTGTGAAGGCCACAACCAGTTAACAAAGATATAGGAATCACTATAAGAAGTATATAACTATTTATGGAATATACCTGATTTGCTAGTCTCACCAGCGTTGCCTTTTCTCAGCTCATATTGGAAGATAGGACAACTTCCTTCTCCAATTGCCAACCTTTCCACAATGGAAACATTCGGCGTCTTTTGTTGGGCTTTCCTTCTTGGAAGGTGGAATATTTTTCCTAGCAAATGATTTGTCATTTTCCTTCCACAAAATATTCGGCTTATTCTTTTTCACCCTTCAATCATATTTCTTCCTGATCTTCGAACAACATCCGATAGGAATTTTGCTGAGCAGCAGCAACTGCCACAACAGGAAGTATGAATAAGGGTTCTAAATTTTTTTCAACTTCCATGTATGCTTGAGAACAATTCACAGGTTGCAGTGTCAGTCTAGGAAGTTTGAACATTGAGTTTATCCTTCTCCAACAAAGAAGGATGTGTGTTTTGATATACGTTTTGATTATTTGACATCTACAATAGATATAAGATTCAATTTAGTATTTTCGATATTGAGCTTTAATAAATTAACTACCCAAGTTTTTATAATATTTTAAAAAAACAATTAATTTACGAAAGCCTAAGATCCACATAGAGGTTCCATAGCCACATCTGTTGATCAGCTAGCAGTTATAGAGTCTATTGGTAGGTAACGGGTACCAATTGCATTACAAGTGCAACTCTTAGATCTTTATGAGACCTTGAGATATGTGTAGTTCAACAAACCACTATTATCTACTAACATGTTTGTCTCATCCTTGCCTCGAACTCAGGTCTCACCGTGAATACGATTAAGTCGTCCAATTTGAAAACAGTGGAAATTCACGCTAGTCTCACTAGATCGAAAAATCCACCTCGTGGCTATAATTCAGCCTAGTCTCACTAGATCAGAAAAATAACGAGGAGTGTTTGCAAGTTCATTGGATGGCATGACTTAAATTTGACGGGTATTTTGGAAAAAGTTTGTGTCAACGAATAATGCATGCACACAAGATTCGCTACACTATTAGTTAAAAAACATTTTAACCAATTGTATATGTCGATTATGTTTGTGATCTAATTTGTTATTTAATTTATAGGATATAAAAATAACAAATACACAAACGTGTATCGTTTTAAAACAGTTTTAAAAGATGTCCATATATTTTATTTGACTTTCAAAATCATTTAACATTAAACTCGTTAGAGTTTAACTTATTTTAAAATCATCAATTTTAATCTTTGAAACTCGTTTAGAGTTTTAGTTAATGTTTTCATCAAAAAACATATATATATAATTTGAGTCTCAAAATTATTTAACTTTAAACTCGTTAGAATTTAACCTTTTAAAATCATCAATTTTAATATTTGAAACTTGTTACCGGTTTTATTTAATGTTTTCATCAAAAACATTTAGCATATATTATAATCAACCATTAAATATAAATGCGTAAAATAAAGCACAACCATGCATCACACACACATAGCCTAGCCCAAAAATCCTATGCTTGATCCCATGAGCCGACATGGGATCAAGAGGTCAAACTAAGGGTAATATCGTAGCTCCCACTTAATTCAAGAATCAAGTGAAAACTTGACAAATGCCATCGTTGTCAAATTGACCTGTTCGCCATCTTCTAAGTCAAACTTCGCGTTGCATCCTTATCTTCAATTTTCATCTTGTTACATTTATTTAAAATTGAAAAATATAACTAAACTAGTACTTTTACAAATTAAAATAAACTGAAATACAATACTATGAAAATGAAAAATAAATACAATACAACTTTGGCTTCAAAATGGCCTTTCTAATAAAATAAATAATCAACATGATATAATATTGCCGTAATCAACAATCACAACAATCACATAGGTCGGGGCATTACGGGCTATGTATGCAATCACAATTTTAATAACTACATTATTAAAACCTATATATGGCTTGTCCATGGTTACAATGCATGTGTATAACCATGGAATATAACAATCAACAATTATAATAAATATTCAAGCCATAACAATTAAATCTACAATTTAAAATAGTGATATTCTTTCAATCATATTTGTGCGTCATGAGGTTAAGTCTAAATCAACCGCGTTGACTTTAAAAACCAAAAAGGTTTCGACTTTTACCAATTCACCACAAAGCTAAATTTAAAGAAAATCACGCGACAATTAAGATGGTGTAAAAGCGGCTCGGATACCACTGTTGGAAAATCGTGTGTACTTTTAGTCAGATTAACGCAGCGGATAGTTAAATAATAATCTTTTATTATTGTATAAAACTTTTACTAGATTAAACTTTTACTTATTTAATAAAACATGCACACGATTAATCTTTCCCAATGATCCAGTTACACCATAATATTTGTCAAAATATATAATTCACAAAGTGAGTAAACGATATACCTTTCTTGAAGAAACTGATTGAAGGAGAGAAACCTTTCTTGAAGAACCTGATTGAAGGAGAGAAACCTACGATCAAAAATATGACCGTCTCTTTGGATAGTCCACACTACACTTCAAACAACGTCAATGGATGCTAGTCCAAACCCAAGTAATAATCAATCAACCTTTGATTAATATTATGAACCCAAAATATGTAATATGTGTTTTTCCTTTTAGTTCATCGAAAAACATTAGGATGATACAAAAATTCCTTCGTAATATGATACACATATATGAATATATAATATATCCCATTTGTTTGGTAGCATAAAGTAAATCAAAAGAAATCAAGATTCGTTTGTTTGATAGCAAAAAAGCAAATCAAAAGAAATCAAGATCATTTTCAAATACAATGCTATATTTTAAAAAGTCGTATTTCTCAAATACTTTAGGGGTAGTTTATGAAACTTATAATTAATAATTTTAATCATGTCATTTTCATGTGAATAGTAAATTAATTAATTTCAATTCACCTTTTGAAAATGAAACGTAAATCTAAATTATTAGATCAATTATATATCATAAAGTCGTATTTTACAAATACTTCAGGGGTAGTTTATGAAACTTATAATTAATAATTTCTATCATGTCACTTTCATGTGAATAGTAAATTAATTAATTTCGTTTCATTTACTATTCACATGAATAGTAAATGAATTAATTTCGATTTACTATTGTGTTACTTGAGTAATATATATACATCATATATATATTTTATTTGACGTCTCGGTGTATATGTGTGTGACCCCGAAGGCTCAAATGAGGTTGGCCATATAGTTATATGTTGTACCTTGCACATTAATCCTACAATTACACCAGATCTACAACGCACCATTCGCACTGCTATTGTTGATAGAAAGACTGAAGCTATACGCAGAGCTGGGGAGGTTACCACTTTTACTATTGAAAACCAGCTCAAACAAGTATGTGCTTTTGCTGATCTTGCGGTGGAAGCCATTGTCAAACAACATGAAGAAAAAGAGGATCTCAAAAAGCGAATCATCTCTCATAATGAATATGCTGATCATATTGCCCGTCTTCAAGCTGATCTTGATGCTGCTAATCAAAGGAATCTTTTTCTCAATGAGGAGAACAGGGTATTGACAGAGAGGTTGGATTCGCAAGAATAGCAAATGGCTACATGATTCCTACCTCTGCTTATGTTCAAATGGTGGAGACTATGCAACGAATGGCTGCCCTACAGGCGGATGTTAGGGCCACTGTTGATCAAATGGCCATGGGTGTTGCAAGAAATTAAGTCTGATCTTCAAACCTGTGTCTTAGAGAATATGGTGTACATCCTGGTGCCCATCTTTCTCCTACTGATGCTGACTGGAACAACTTTGCTTTCTCAGTTCCTGAGTTAGATAGTGACCTTGATGCACAGGTCTCCCATGCTCACCCTTCTGCCCCTGCTGATGACAAAAAGGGGGAGAAGAAGTCCAAAAAGAAATCTAAAAAGAGAAAACAATCTGAGGGGGAGCATGAGCATGAAAATGCTCCAAAACAGCAAAGGAGGGATGGTGATGATGGTGGTGATGGTACTACTGGTCAAGGTTCTGGCACTAAGCCCAGCAACGCTCATACTGAAGTTGGTGTCCAGGCAGCTGGTGAATCTCAACCCAGTGTGTCTGCCACATCAGTGGATGATATTGGTTCTGGCAGTAAGCCCAGTGATGTTTCTGAGCTGGCTGTTGCTGAATCTTTTGTTGCTTCTCAAACTATCGAAGGAAAAATGAAAAGAAAATTGGAGAGACATCAGAAGAGATAGCAGGACTTAAATGATGTCTTTAATGTCAAATGGGAGGCCTATGTTGCTCGTAAACGACACAGAATTGAACATAGAAGAAGCCTAGTCCTAGAAAAGTTGGGTATTAATGATGAACTGATCAGCATTAACAAGTACAAAAGATGCACGAAAAAGAAATGCTAACTTCATGGTTAAATATGACAAGAAAAGGGCAAAGCTGTATGCTGAGCGAGCAGACAGGATTAAGCGAATGACTTCTTAAGAGATGTAAGATTATCTGCAAACTACTACATCAGGAGGGGTTAGAGCTGATGTTTTCATGAAATGGCTAGATTCAATGTTAGAAACCAGCCAACCCTCCAAACCAGCATCTTCTGCTCAGCCAGCTACACAACAACAGCCAGTAGAAATAATAGGTCTTGATGATGATGATGTTCAGAGGGAGCATCTTGCTATTGTTCCCTACCTTCCTCTACTAGATCCAGTATCAACACAAGAACCATCAGCTGAACCCATGTCTATTGATAAACAATGGGTAAAATCTGCTCCTAAGGATAATCAGCCCCTAAGGAAAGGACCCCTATTTGAGGCAGCTGATGAAGATACTGAGGTAGTTGTACCATCTAATACTAATCAGTCAGCTGGTACTGAAGACACAACAAGGAGTGCTGTGAATGAAGACCCAGCCAGAAGTGTGCTGCTGGGTGAAACAAGTGTTGAAGGCCCAGCAAAGGTGGTTGAGCTACGTGCTAAACAAGATGATGATACTGTTGATCCTACTGACTTCACAGTCTAGGGTAGAGGAGATCATTTATTTGTTCAATCACCTATCTCTCCCCGGACTCTTTCTTATTTTAACAGAACACAGGATGAACGTATTAATCAGTTTCCAGTGAGTTCTTCTGCCATAGCAGAAGCAATCATGTATCCTCCATCTTCCCCAAAACGTCATGATAAACACACAACTTGGGAAGATGATTCAGTTGCCTGTGGTGAGCCAGATCTAAGAAGAATGAATCCAGATGAAAGAGAGGCTTACAGGCTAGAGATCACTGTACCAGAATTGCTTGAGCAAAGACAAGCAGCTATTATTGCTGCATCATCCTCTTGATCAGCCATTCTATATCACTGCCTTGACTTATGGCATTGAAATTGGCGTGTATCTAAATAACAGTGGTCAAAGGCTTCATACTGATGAAGAGAAAGCTCAATTTCAAGAGGCTCAGCAACTGGGTATGGATCTAAAGCAGTATCGTGATGCCCTTGGAACTGTTGAGGGTAGAAAGATGATTGAAACAGCAAAGTCCCTGAATATTACTGTCGATGATTATCTTTTGGGCTTAGAAGTTGAAAGGCAAAGAAGGGAGGATGCTGATGCTAAACTCACTTAGAGGCTAAGGCTTCAGGAAAAAGAAGATAAATTGGCTGTTGATAGAAATCAAGAGCCTGAGTCCCTCAAATTAGCCAAAGCTATTGTCAAGGAACAGGATAAAGCTTTTGATGAACTGGAAGCTGCTGAGAAAGCACCTGCTACAACCCCTGTAGAAATTGACTGAACCATAGAACTATCTGATCACTATTATAGGGGAAAGTATGGTGATGTGATGACAAGAAGATCAAATCCCAGCAAGATCATCAAAGTGCACAGAGGCTCAAAAAGAGCTTTCAGTGTCAGCAGGGAAGATAACATTCAAGAGAGGATAGACTATGCTGAATTAAGATCCTTAAGATTCAGTGAATGGATGGAGATATTGGAGTATTTTATTGGTAAGGGTAAAAGCATCATTAGAGATACACTTAAACCTGAACTCCAAGAGCTCTTCAACAAAGCAACAAAATTTGGGAATGCACCAGTAGTGAATGAAATGTCCCGTTCTTATTGATTAAAAACGTTCCATATTAATTGATTTCGTTGCGAGGTTTTAACCTCTATATGAGACGTTTTTCAAAGACTGCTTTCATTTTTAAAACAAACCATATCCTTTACTTCATCAATAAAGGCTTAAAAAGCTTTACGTAGATTATCAAATAATGATAATCTAGAATATCCCGTTTACACACGACCATTTCATAATGGTTTACAATACAAATATATTACATCGAAATAAGTTTCTTGAATGCAGTTTTTACACAATATCATACAACATGGACTCCAAATCTTGTCCTTATTTTAGTATGCGACAACGGAAGCTC
This sequence comes from Rutidosis leptorrhynchoides, assembly GCF_046630445.1. NCBI lineage: Eukaryota > Viridiplantae > Streptophyta > Magnoliopsida > Asterales > Asteraceae > Rutidosis > Rutidosis leptorrhynchoides. The sequence continues at coordinate 235,746,513 of NC_092343.1, forward strand.
TTAATAATCACCTGAGAATAAACATGCTTTAAATGTCAACAAAAATGTTGGTGAGTTATAGGTTTAATTCTACATATAACAAATCATAATAATAATAGACCACAAGATTTAATTTTTCATAATAACCATCTCAAAATCCGGCATTCGCAAACGGCGGAGATAAAATCATTCATATGGTGAACATCTGGTAACCGACATTAACAAGATGCATATAGAATATCCCCAATCATTCCGGAACTACCTCGGACCTGATTAAAATCGAAGTACTAAAACATCCGGTACTTTGGATGGGGCTCGTTGGGCCCGATAGATCTATCTTTAGGATTGGCGTCAATTAGGGTGTACGTTCCCTAATGCTTAGGCTACCAAGCTAAACGGGGTGATATCCAAATTCGATCATTCAACCATAGAAAGTAGTTTCACATACTTGTGTCTATTTTGTAAAGCATTTATAAAACTGCATGTATTCTCATCCCAAAAATATTTAGATTTTTAAAAGTGGGACTATAACTCACATTCACCGAATGTTACTTCGTCGAGAAATATTACTTGGCCACGGGTTGATTCACGAACCTATAACAATATATACATATATCAAAATATGATCGAAACATATTCACAATATTTTCTTTATTACGTCTTGATGATTTTTAGTTGTCCAGTTATCGGTCCGAAGTTAGAAGTTCCATAATTTGCCGTACATGAATAACATAATATATATCTTGAATCAATCCACGACCCAGTGTATACATATCTCAGTATTGATCACAACTCAAACTATATATATTTTGGAATCAACCTCAACCCTGTATAGCCAACTCCCACATTCACATATAGAGTGTCTATGGTTGTTCCGAAATATATATAGATGTGTCGACATGATAGGTCGAAACATTATATACGTGTCTATGGTATCTCAAGATTACATAATATATAATACAAGTTGATTAAGTTATGGTTGGAATAGATTTGTTACCAAATTTCACGTAGCTAAACTATGTAGTTTTTACCAATCTTGTATTACTCGTCATTTCTTTGTTTCTAATCCGTTTTGAGTGATTCAAGCGGCCACGGTTTCGTATTAAACTTATCTTTTTGAAACTAAACAGAAAAAGTATGAGTTTATAGTCGGAAATACAATTTTCAAGTCGTTTAGTAAAAGGTAGTCATTTCCGTCGAAAGAACGACATCTTGATGACCATTTTGAAAAACATACTATCACTTTGAGTTTAACCATGATTTTTGGATATAGTTCCATGTTCATAAGAAAAATAATTTTTCCAGAAATATAGCTTTTAAATCAAAGTTCTTCATAACTTTTAATTATCCAAACCAAAACAGCCCCCGGTTGTACTACAACGGCATATATCCAGTTTTACGGTGTTCTTCGTGTTTCCCGGTTTCAAATAATTAAGTTAGCATATCATATAGATATAGAACATGTGTTTAGTTGATTTTAAAAGTCTAGTTAGAAGGATTAAATTTATTTGCGAACAAGTTTAGAATTAACTAAACTATGTTCTAGTAATTACAAGTTATAATATTCGAATAAGGTAGCTTTATATATGTGAATCGAATGATGTTATGAACATCATTACTACCTTAATTTTAGTAGGTAAACCTACTGTAAGTGACAAGAAATGATCTAGCTTCAAATGATCCTTGGATGGCTTGAAAGTTCTTGAAGTAGAATCATGACACGAAAACAAGTTCAAGTAAGATTTCTACTCGAATTAAAATATTTAAAGTTATGGAAATCAAATCAAAGCTTGAATATGAATATTACCTTGAATTAGAATTAAAACCTACTGTAAATAACAATGATTTCTTGAGGTTGGATGATCACATGAAATGGATTAGCAAGATTGGAAGTAAACTAGTAAACTTGAAAGGGTTTTCGAAGTGTTCTTGAAGTGTTCTTCCTATGATGATTATAGCTTGATTCTTGAAGTAATTTTTGATGAAGAGGATGATTAGTTACTGGAAAAATTCGTTCATAAGTGTGTGGGGGTGTTGAGAGAGAATTTGAAAGAGAATTTGGAAATGAAATGAAGTGAATGGTGAGTGGTGAGTGGGGTTAAAAGGAGTTGTTGCTAGTTGACTAGTTCATGGTAGAAGTTAAAATTTGATTAGTCATGCATGACATAATCAAGAGGGGAATCCCATGCTAGTTCCTATTAGTATATACTCATAGTAAGTAGGTCTAGAAGCCGTACGGTACGGATACTGAACGACTACGAGTGGAATTGTTGATGAAAATGAATGAGAATGAAATTGTATGCGCTTTTGATAAGTAGAAGTATTTTGATATGTATCTTGAAGTCTTTTTAGAAGTGTATGAATACGTCTTAAAACACTACATGTATATACATTTTATCTGAGTCGTTAAGTCACCGCTAGTCGTTACATGTAAGTATTGTTTTAAAACCTTTAAGTTAATGAACTCATTTAATGTTATTAACCCATTGTTCATTATATCAAATGAGATGTTAAATTATTATATTATCATGTTAACATGATATATGAATATATCTTAATATGATATATATACATTAAAATATCGTTACAACGATAATCGTTACGTATATGTCTCGTTTCGAAATTCTTAAGTTAGTAGTCTTGTTTTTACATATGTAGTTCATTGTTGACACACTTAATGATATATTTAATTATCATTTTATCATGTTAAACATATATATTTATTCATATATGTATCATTATGTCATATACCACTTATAGCGTTCGTGAATCATCGGTCAAACTGGGTGATCAAATATTTATAAAATTTCTGTTTCAAATAACCAAGTCTTAATAAGTTTGATTGCTTAACATGTTAGAAACATTTAATCATGCAAAATATAGTTTTCATGTAAATATATAATCATAGAAGAGTTCGGAAAAGTTCGGGTCACTACATTACCTACCCGTTAAATAAATTTCGTCCCGAAATTTTAAGCGATTGAAGGTGTTGGCTCATCTTCTGGAAATAAGTGCGGGTATTTCTTCTTCATCTGACTTTCACGTTCCCAGGTGAACTCGGGTCCTCTACGAGCATTCCATCGAACCTTAACGATTTTATATGTATTTTGCTTGAGTCTTTTAACCTCACTATCCATTATTTCGACGGGTTCTTCAATGAATTGAAGTTTTTCGTTGATTTTGATTTCGTCTAACGGAATAGTGAGATCTTCTTTAGCAAAACATTTCTTCAAATTCGAGACGTGGAAAGTGTTATGTACGGCAGCTAGTTGTTGAGGTAACTCGAGTCGATAAGCTACTGGTCCGACACGATCAATAATTTTGAATGGTCCAATGTACCTTGGATTTAGTTTCCCCCGTTTACCAAATCGAACAACGCCTTTCCAAGGTGCAACTTTAAGCATGACCATCTCTCCAATTTCAAATTATATATCTTTTCTTTTAGGGTCCGCGTAACTCTTTTGTCGACTTTGGGCGGTTTTCAATCGTTGCTGAATTTGAATGATTTTCTCGGTAGTTTCTTGAATAATCTCTGGACCCGTAATTTGTCTATCCCCCACTTCATTCCAACAAATCGGAGACCTGCACTTTCTACCATAAAGTGCCTCAAATGGTGCCATCTCTATACTCGAATGGTAACTGTTGTTGTAGAAAAATTCTGCTAACGGTAGATGTCGATCCCAACCGTTTCCAAAATCAATAACACATGCTCGTAGCATGTCTTCCAAGGTCTGTATCGTCCTTTCACTTTGCCTATCAGTTTGTGGATGATAGGCGGTGCTCATGTCTAGACGAGTCCCTAACGCTTGTTGCAATGTTTGCCAGAACCTTGAAACAAATCTGCCATCTCTATCAGAGATAATAGAGACAGGTATTCCATGTCTGGAAACGAATTCCTTCAAGTATAATCGTGCCAGCTTCTCCATTTTATCATCTTCTCTCATTGGCAGAAAATGTGCTGATTTGGTGAGACGATCGACTATTACCCAAATAGTATCATAACCACTTGCAGTCCTTGGCAATTTAGTAATGAAATCCATGGTAATGTTTTCCCATTTCCATTCCGGGATTTCAGGTTGTTGAAGTAAACCTGATGGTTTCTGATGTTCAGCTTTGACTTTAGAACATGTCAAACATTCTCCTACATATCTTGCAATATCGGCTTTCATACCCGGCCACCAGAAATGTTTCTTAAGATCCTTGTACATCTTTCCCGTTCTGGGATGTATTGAATATCTGGTTTTATGTGCCTCCTTAAGTACCATTTCTCTCACATCTCCAAACTTTGGTACCCAAATTCTTTCAGCCCTATATCGGGTTCCATCTTCCCGAATATTAAGATGTTTCTCCGATGCTTTGGGTATTTCACTTTTCAAATTCCCTTCCTTTACAACTCCCTGTTGTGCTTCTTTTATTTGAGTAGTAAGGTTAGCATGAATAATTATATTCATAGCTTTTACCCGTATAGGTTCTCTGTCCTTTCTACTCAAAGCGTCGGCTACCACATTCGCCTTCCCCGGGTGATATCGAAGCTCAAAATCGTAATCATTCAACAATTCAATCCACCTGCGCTGTCTCATATTCAGTTGCTTCTGATTAAATATGTGTTGGAGACTTTTGTGGTCGGTATATATAATACTTTGGACCCCATATAAGTAATGCCTCCAAGTCTTTAATGCAAAAACAACTGCGCCTAATTCCAAATCGTGAGTCGTATAATTTTGCTCGTGAATCTTCAATTGTCTAGACGCGTAAGCAATTACCTTCGTTCGTTGCATCAATACACAACCAAGACCTTGCTTCGAAGCGTCACAATAAACTACAAAATCATCATTCCCTTCTGGCAATGACAATATAGGTGCCATAGTTAGCTTTTTCTTCAACAATTGAAATGCTTTCTCTTGTTCATCCTTCCATTCAAATTTCTTCCCTTTATGCGTTAATGCAGTCAAGGGTTTTGCTATCTTGGAAAAATCTTGGATGAATCTTCTGTAGTAACCAGCCAATCCTAAAAATTGGCGTATATGCTTCGGAGTTTTCGGGGTTTCCCACTTTTCAACAGTTTCAATCTTTGCTGGATCCACCTTAATACCTTCTTTGTTCACTATGTGACCGAGGAATTGAACTTCTTCCAACCAAAATGCACACTTTGAAAACTTAGCGTACAATTCTTCCTTCCTCAATACTTCTAACACTTTTCTCAAATGTTCTTCGTGCTCTCGATCATTCTTTGAGTAAATAAGTATGTCATCGATGAAAACAATGACAAACTTGTCAAGGTATGGTCCACACACTCGGTTCATGAGATCCATGAACACAGCTGGTGCATTAGTTAAACCAAACGGCATGACCATAAATTCGTAATGACCGTAACGTGTTCTGAAAGCAGTCTTCGGAATATCATCTTCCTTCACTCGCATTTGATGATACCCGGAACGTAAATCAATCTTCGAATAAACCGACGAGCCTTGTAGTTGATCAAATAAGTCGTCGATTCTCGGTAGTGGATAACGGTTCTTGATGGTGAGTTTGTTCAACTCTCTGTAGTCAATACACAATCTGAACGAACCATCCTTCTTCTTGACAAATAACACCGGTGCTCCCCATGGTGATGTGCTTGGTCGAATGAAACCACGCTCCAAAAGTTCTTGTAATTGACTTTGGAGTTCCTTCATTTCGCTGGGTGCGAGTCTGTATGGAGCACGAGCTATTCGTGCAGCTCCTGGTACAAGATCTATTTGAAATTCAACGGATCGATGTGGAGGTAGTCCTGGTAATTCTTTAGGAAATACGTCAGGAAATTCTTTTGCGATGGGAACATCATTGATGTTCTTTTCTTCGGTTTGCACCTTCTCGTCATGTGCTAAAATGGCATAGCAACCTTTTCTTATTAGCTTTTGCGCCTTCGGGTTACTAATTAGATTTAACTTCGCGTTGCTCTTTTCTCCGTACACCATTAAAGGTTTTCCTTCTTCTCGTACAATACGAATCGCATTTTCATAACACACGACCTCTGCTCTCTCCTTTTTCATCCAATCCATGCCGATTATCACATCAAAACTCCCTAACACTACTGGTATCAAATTTATCTTAAATACTTCTCCAACCAGTTTAATTTCACGATCCCGACATATTTTATCTGCTGACATTAGGTTACCGTTTGCTAGTTCGAGTAAAAATTTATTATTCATAGACATCAATGGACCGTTTAATTTAGCACAAAAATCTCTACTCATATAGCTCTTATCCGCACCCGAATCAAATAAAACATAAGCAGGTTTATCGTCAATAAGAAACGTACCCGTAACAAGCTCCGGGTCTTCCTGTGCTTCTGCTCCGTTGATGTTGAAGACTCTTCCACGATTTTGCCCATTAGTATTCCCTTGGTTTGGGCAACTTCTGATCATGTGGCCCCATTTTCCACATTTAAAACAAACAACGTTGGCATTATTTGATCCAACACTATTTGTCCCATTAGTCTTGTTAAACTTCGGTCCGTAGACCTCACACTTTACTGCGCCATGACCAGTCCTTTTACACTTGGTGCAAAATGTTTAGCAATACCCCGGGTGATTTTCTCCACACCTTTGGCATGTCTGATTCTGATTCTTGTTGTTATAGGAATTGTTGTTGTTGGATTGATATTGTTGTTGGGACGATTGTTGTGGTTGTTGTTGTTGAGATGGTTTTTGTTGTGGTTATTACCGCGAAAAAAGTTGCGTTTGTTTTTGTGAGTTTGGGGTTGGTTGTTGATACGATAGTTATTGTTGTTGTTATATTCGTAACCCCTGTCACTGGTTTCTTCCCACTTTCTCTTGAGTGGTTTCGTGTTGACCTCTTCGGTCGCTTGATTATTCATTCTCCCTTGGATCTGGTTTATGAGCTTGTGAGCCATTCGACTTGCCTTTTGTATGGAGGCAGGGTCGTTTGAACTCACATCTTCCTGGATCCTTTCCGGTAACCCTTTCACAAACGCGTCGATCTTCTCTTCTTCATCTTCGAACGCTCTTGGACACAATAGGCACAATTCTGTGAATCTCCGTTCATACGTGGTAATGTCGAAACCTTGCGTTTGTAACCCTCTAAGCTCCGCCTTAAGTTTATTGACCTCGTTCCTGGGACGGTATTTCTCGTTTACTAAGTGCTTGAATGCAGACCACGGTAGTGCGTAAGCAGCATCTTGTCCCACCTGCTCGAGGTAGGTGTTCCACCATGTCAACGCTGCACCTGTGAAGGTGTGCGTAGCGTATTTCACCTTGTCGTCTTCAGCACACTTACTTATAGCAAATACCGATTCGGCCTTTTCAGTCCATCGTTTTAATCCGATTGGGCCCTCGGTTCCATCGAATTCCAACGGTTTGCAGGCAGTGAATTCTTTGTAGGAACATCCGACACGAGTTCGTGTGGCGTTTGTTCCGTTGCTAGTTTTAGAGTTATTGTTGTTATTATGCATCGCGGCTTGCACTGCGGCTATGTTCGCAGCAAGAAAGGTACGGAAATCTTCTTCGGTCATATTCATGGTATGTCGAGTGGTTGGTGCCATTTCTTTCAAAAATAGCCAAAAGAAACGAGTTAATCATATAGAATATCAAGAGTAGCCAATAGTATTTCGTAGCATAATATGAACTTATTTATAAATGCTCTTTCTTCATATTAGCGTTTTATAATATTTAATTCGGGTAGTACCTACCCGTTAAGTTCATACTTAGTAGCTAACATACCATTTCAACTACTACAATTCTATATGAAAAACTAATCGTAGAAAAAAAAAACATATATCATATTCAAACTTTTATACAATAACTTGCAAACTTACAATACCGCTATTTTACATATAGCATGAAATATAGCACATAAAAACTTTGATACAAATTAGTTGCGAAGATAATTCTAGTTACGCGCAAGGCGTTCCGCAAAGGCAATAAGGACACGTAATTCATACGTCCAGAAACACGTCATGCATTCTGGTTTTACCAATACCACTTCCCATCCTTGGTTTTGTGGAACATATCCGTTGTGACCGATAGTAAGACAACGTGTTGTAACGTCGTCAAAAGGACGAAGGTTACGTAATGACCAACAGTCTCGTAATAACCTAAAAACTTCATTTCTTACCCCAATTACCGACTCCGTTACTTGTGAGAATGTTTTGTTTAACAACTGTAGCCCGATGTCCTTGTTCTCACTTTGGTGAGAAGCGAACATTACTAACCCATAGGCATAACATGCTTCTTTATGTTGCATGTTAGCCGCTTTTTCTAAATCACGAAGTCCTATATTCGGATACATTGAGTCAAAATAATTTCTTAACCCTTTGCGTAAAATAACATTTGGGTTTCCCGCATTATATACGTCAAGGTAAACACGGTTTAACTTAGGGACTCCCCAATCTGAGGTCCCCCACCTTTCAAACGAAAGCCTTTTATAAACCAAGGCATTCTTGGAACGTTCTTTGAATGTCTTACAAACTGATTTCACCGAAAATAGTTGTGCCGAGGAATCCTGACCGACACTAGACAGGATTTCATCAATCATATCTCCGGGTAAGTCTTCTAAAATATTGGGTTGTCTAACCATTTTGTGTTTTTATACTGTAAAATAGACAAGAGTTAGATTCATAAAAAAAAAATACATACTAATACAAGCAATTTTTACATATATCATAAAACATAAGAACACTATATTACATATATTACACCGCACGAATACGACTATCTTATTCCGACTCGCTCGCTTCTTCTTCTTCTTCGGTTTTGGTTCGTTTTGCTAAGTTTCTAGGGATATACCACATCGGTCTAGAAAAACCTGGTGGTTTAGAGGTTCCCGGGTTATTGTCATAACTTAAGAAATACGGGTGTTGACGATACATATAAAGTTCATCGGGTTTGGAAGCAGGTTTCTCTATTTTTATGCCCTTTCCTTTATTATTCTCTATTGCCTCTTTAAATTGTGTTGGGGTAATTTCTATAACATCATCGGAATCCTCGTCGGGATCCGATTCATCGGAGAATTGATAATCCTCCCAATACTTTGCTTCCTTGGCGGAAACACCATTGACCACAATTAACTTTGGTCGGTTGGTTGAGGATTTTCTGTTACTTATCCGTTTTATTATTTCTCCCACCGGTTCTACTTCTTCCTCCGGTTCCTCCTCCTCCGGTTCCGATTCTTCTTCCGGTTCCTCTTCGGAATCTTATGAATCAGTCCACGAATCATGTCAATTTACATTTGACTCTTCATTATTAATAGACGAGTCAATGGGACTTGTACTAGAGGTAGACATCTATCACACAATATCAAACACGTTAAGAGATTAATATATCACATAATATTCACATGTTAAATATATAGTTTCCAACAAAATGTGTTAAGCAATCATTTTTCAAGTAAACGCGGTCGAAGTCCAGACTCACTAATGCATCCTAACAAACTCGGTTAGACACACACTAATGCAAATTTCTGGTTCTCTAAGACCAACGCTCGGATACCAACTGAAATGTCCCGTTCTTATTGATTAAAAATGTTCCATATTAATTGATTTCGTTGCGAGGTTTTGACCTCTATATGAGACGTTTTTCAAAGACTGCATTCATTTTTAAAACAAACCATATCCTTTACTTCATCAATAAAGGCTTAAAAAGCTTTACGTAGATTATCAAATAATGATAATCTAGAATATCCCGTTTACACACGACCATTTCATAATGGTTTACAATACAAATATATTACATCGAAATAAGTTTCTTGAATGCAGTTTTTACACAATATCATACAACATGGACTCCAAATCTTGTCCTTATTTTAGTATGCGACAACGGAAGCTCTTAATAATCACCTGAGAATAAACATGCTTTAAATGTCAACAAAAATGTTGGTGAGTTATAGGTTTAATTCTACATATAACAAATCATAATAATAATAGACCACAAGATTTAATTTTTCATAATAACCATCTCAAAATCCGGCATTCGCAAACGGCAGAGATAAAATCATTCATATGGTGAACACCTGGTAACCGACATTAACAAGATGCATATAGAATATCCCCAATCATTCCAGAACTACCTCGGACCTGATTAAAATCGAAGTACTAAAACATCCGGTACTTTGGATGGGGCTCGTTGGGCCCGATAGATCTATCTTTAGGATTCGCGTCAATTAGGGTGTACGTTCCCTAATTCTTAGGCTACCAAGCTAAATGGGGTGATATCCAAATTCGATCATTCAATCATAGAAAGTAGTTTCACATACTTGTGTCTATTTTGTAAAGCATTTATAAAACTGCATGTATTATCATCCCAAAAATATTTAGATTTTTAAAAGTGGGACTATAACTCACATTCACCGAATGTTACTTCGTCGAGAAAAATTACTTGGCCACGGGTTGATTCACGAACCTATAACAATATATACATATATCAAAATATGATCGAAACATATGCACAATATTTTCTTTATTACGTGTTGATGATTTTTAGTTGTCCAGTTAGCGGTCCGAAGTTAGAAGTTCCATAATTTGCCGTACATGAATAACATAATATATATCTTGAATCAATCCACGACCCAGTGTATACATATCTCAGTATTAATCACAACTCAAACTATATATATTTTGGAATCAACCTCAACCCTGTATAGGCAACTCCCACATTCACATATAGAGTGTCTATGGTTGTTCCAAAATATATATAGATGTGTCGACATGATAGGTCGAAACATTGTATACGTGTCTATGGTATCTCAAGATTACATAATATATAATACAAGTTGATTAAGTTATGGTTGGAATAGATTTGTTACCAAATTTCACGTAGCTAAACTATGTAGTTTTTACCAATCTTGTATTACTCGTCATTTCTTTGTTTCTAATCCGTTTTGAGTGATTCAAGCGGCCACGGTTTCGTATTGAACTTATCTTTTTGAAACTAAACATAAAAAGTATGAGTTTATAGTCGGAAATACAATTTTCAAGTCGTTTAGTAAAAGGTAGTCATTTCCGTCGAAAGAACGACATCTTGATGACCATTTTGAAAAACATACTATCACTTTGAGTTTAACCATGATTTTTGGATATAGTTCCATGTTCATAAGAAAAATCATTTTTCCAGAAATATAGCTTTTAAATCAAAGTTCTTCATAACTTTTAATTATCCAAACCAAAACAGCCCCCGGTTGTACTACGACGGCATATATCCAGTTTTACGGTGTTCTTCGTGTTTCCCGGTTTCAAATAATTAAGTTAGCATATCATATAGATATAGAACATGTGTTTAGTTGATTTTAAAAGTCTAGTTAGAAGGATTAAATTTATTTGCGAACAAGTTTAGAATTAACTAAACTATGTTCTAGTAATTACAAGTTATAATCTTCGAATAAGGTAGCTTTATATATGTGAATCGAATGATGTTATGAACATCATTACTACCTTAATTTTAGTAGGTAAACCTACTGTAAGTGACAAGAAATGATCTAGCTTCAAAGGATCCTTGGATGGCTTGAAAGTTCTTGAAGTAGAATCATGACATGAAAACAAGTTCAAGTAAGATTTCTACTCGAATTAAAATATTTAAAGTTATGGAAATCAAATCAAAGCTTGAATATGAATATTACCTTGAATTAGAATTAAAACCTACTGTAAATAACAAATGATTTCTTGAGGTTGGATGATCACATGAAATGGATTAGCAAGATTGGAAGTAAACTAGTAAACTTGAAAGGGTTTTCGAAGTGTTCTTGAAGTGTTCTTCCTATGATGATTATAGCTTGATTCTTGAAGTAATTTTTGATGAAGATGATGATTAGTTACTGGAAAAATTCGTTCATAAGTGTGTGGGGGTGTTGAGAGAGAATTTGAAAGAGAATTTGGAAATGAAATGAAGTGAATGGTGAGTGGTGAGTGGGGTTAAAAGGAGTTGTTGCTAGTTGACTAGTTAATGGTAGAAGTTAAAATTTGAGTAGTCATGCATGACATAATCAAGAGGGGAATCCCATGCTAGTTCCTATTAGTATATACTCATAGTAAGTACGTTTAGAAGCCGTACGGTACGGATACTGAACGACTACGAGTGGAATTGTTGATGAAAATGAATGAGAATGAAATTGTATGCGATTTTGATAAGTAGAAGTATTTTGATATGTATCTTGAAGTCTTTTTAAAAGTGTATGAATACATCTTAAAACACTACATGTATATACATTTTATCTGAGTCGTTAAGTCACCGCTAGTCGTTACATGTAAGTATTGTTTTAAAACCTTTAAGTTAATGAACTCATTTAATGTTATTAACCCATTGTTCATTATATCAAATGAGATGTTAAATTATTATATTATCATGTTAACATGATATATGAATATATCTTAATATGATATATATACATTAAAATATCGTTACAATGATAATCGTTACGTATATGTCTCGTTTCGAAATTCTTAAGTTAGTAGTCTTGTTTTTACATATGTAGTTCATTGTTGACACACTTAATGATATATTTAATTATCATTTTATCATGTTAAACATATATATTTATTCATATATGTATCATTATGTCATATACCACTTATAGCGTTCGTGAATCATCGGTCAAACTGGGTGATCAAATATTTATAAAATTTCTGTTTCAAATAACCAAGTCTTAATAAGTTTGATTGCTTAACATGTTGGAAACATTTAATCATGCAAAATATAGTTTTCATGTAAATATATAATCATAGAAGAGTTCGGAAAAGTTCGGGTCACTACAGTGAATGTAGAAGAAGTTCTTTCTCAAAAGCATAAAGGAAAGAAATCTACTGGTGAAGGCCCACACAGAAGAGATCTCATCATTCTACCTCCTCATATTCCAGTATATGACCCTGCTGAGCTACCTTTCCTGTTTCCTGAAGCCTAGGCTGCCCAGAAAATTAAAGAAGAAGAGCTATCTGAAGATGAACAAGATAAAGCTAAAGAAAGATAGCCTTCTAGTGCTCAAATTGTATCTTTTGTTTATTTCATTCTTCATTATGATGTTTTGTAATTATTGTATATTCTCTGTTGTAATGAAAGTGAAATGAGTTTATCTTCAAAATCATATCAAGTTACAAGATATAGATAACTCAGCACAAGATCCCAAAACAAGCTTAAAAAGGGACAAATTTACTGCCTATTTTTCATTAGGTTCCTTAATGCTAGCTTTAGTGTTTTCTCTACATGTCATAGGTTTTGTCATCATCAAATAGGGGGAGTGTAAGACCCAAATATTTTATTGTACATATGTGTAAATAGGGTATTGGAAGTGTGGGATTTCGTTGTATATTTAAAAGAAAGTCAGATTCTGCCCAGACCAGTTTGCGCGCCGCGGAAGGGGGTGGCGCGCCCGCACACCTGCTGTGACAGCTTTCTTACTTTTTTAAATTGGATATTTTGGAAGGGCTTTTTGGTAAATTCACTTAGGGCCGAATTTAAAGCCACAAGATCAGTAGATGAGGTGTCATAACTCCACTTTCAACTACCTTCATCTTTCTACTTCAAGTTTAGAGAGAGAAACCCATTTTGGGAGAGAGAAAGCTTGAATCAAGAAAGAAGAAGTTGATTTCGGGCCAAAGTGCGTGTATTAAAGTTGTTCATCTAGTCACTAGCTACGTTTTGGTTGTTGTGGTATGTTCTAACTTTGATTTCCTTATTTTAATTTGTTTAAGGGTTAGGGTTTGGGACATTTTGTTAGTGATTTGGGGTTTTTGGGTAAGTTTGGGTCATGAGGACTCAAAGATGACTAACCTAGGGTATTGAAATGTTAAATTATGTATATGGGTCTTAAATGGTAGTTAATCACTAGCACACTTAGTGTTTAAAGTGAATGGGTGTATTTGGGTTTAGTTAGTGACCCAAATGAGTGTGTTAACCTTGAAATGGGTCAAATGAGTCTTTGATGACCTAAGTGGGTTAATGGTGGCGAAAGATGTGATAACTTTGTGTTAAAAAGTGTTTTAAGACCATATTTGACGATTGATAGGGTTTTGGCAAGGTGGACCCAATTTTAGGGTTAGGTGTGCATATGGGTCAAAATTGCACCATGGGTCAAAATGACCTTAGAATGGTGAGTGAGTTGGTTGAGCAACTTCAATGAATGATTGATATATGTGCATAATGTAATAGGTACATTACCTTGAAGTTGCGAGCTTGGTTTATTGATTCACCGAAGGCATAAGGTGAGTGGAATAATTATGTGTGTACGTATATAATGTATTTAATTGTGTAGTATGAATGTGGCATTGTCGCGGTGTTTAAGACACCACATTCTAAGTAACGAGTAGTATTGTCGCGGTGTTTAAGACACTACTCATTGGTTGATTGACATGTTGTATTGTCGCAGTGTTCAAGACACCACATTGTCATGGGAGTGGAATTGTCGCGGTGTTCAAGACACCACTCATTGTTTTGATTGACATGTGGAATCGTCGCGGTGTTTAAGACGCCACATTGTCATGGGGGTGAGTTAGTCGCGGTGTTCAAGACATCACCTGGGGGATTAGTGATTACACGGTGTTTAAGTAACACTAATGGATGTTATGAACTCCGACGGTCTTTTACGAGTACCGTTCCCTAGTACGATTGGTTAACCATGGTTGTGTGAATTTTGTATTAGCATATTTAATTGTGAACTATATGCTTTTGGTGTCGCTAGCTTATTATGAATTGCGGATCTTGGTTTATGCATAATGTTTGCATAGTTGTCGAATTGCTAGCTTGTATACGGTATTGTGTAAGTGATTGCAAGTAAGTAGGTTATATGTGTATATGTATAATTATTGCATTCACTAAGCGTTTTGCTTACCCTCTCGTTGTTTACCTTTTTATAGGCTCCGGCGTGGACAAGGGTAAGGGCGTTCATTTGGATTAGTGATCCTGCTTTGTTATGATGGTAGAAGCCTTTTGGGGACGTTTAGCTTTTGAAGTTTGACCAATATTGGGTAGTTTAACCCTCAAACATCATGTTCTAGTGTCGTTTGGAATTTAAACTAATTTGGTTGAAACTTACATTTTGTACGAAACTCGTAATTTGGGCATATGTGGGCCCGGGTTCGTAAAACTTATTTTATTAATGAAATGTGTTAGTTTTACAAATATTAATATGTTGTGAAAAGCGTTTCATCTAAATACATCGGGAAGTGGACGATCTTTTTCGGAATATTGGTATTTTTGGACAGCGAGATGCCAGGCCCCTTTTGCGCGCCGCGCAAACCTGCTGCATAAAGAAAACAAAAATTTCCTTGTATTATTTCCACGTATTCGATTGTATTTTGGGTTGGGATGTTACAAGTGGTATCAGAGCATGGTCTAAGGGATTTAGGCGACTTGAGATAGGTACCTAGACTTAGACTTTATTGTGTGTGCGCGTTATGCGGGACTTGTAGGACTTCGGGTCGGATCGGGTATGGTTAGTGCATAGGTTTATGTGACCTAACCTTGCGCTATTTGTTTTGTGTTTTATTTGAAATCCATCAAGCAATATAGACATTGTACTAGCAAGCTAATGCGAGATGCTCGTGTAACAATGACTAGCTACCATTGTTACGGGTGCAAATCGTGTCAAGCAAGCGATGTACGACGATTGTGGAGCAAGATGGGGCGGTAAAGTGTATATGTATGTATGTTGTGTCATGTCTTTTCATTTCGTTGCTTAACCTCTTCTGTTTTATAGAATGAAGATGAGAAACGGACACGACACCGATAATGGGGGCACGAGTGAGGATGCCGAGTTCACGGCCAAGGTTGAGGCTATCTTGAAAAGTCATCATGCGGCTTTTCTAGAAGACGTTAAGAAGATGTTTCTTGATACGATTGATGAGCAACTAGTCAACGTAGTAAAGGAACAAATTAAGGTTGTCCTTCAAGAGGATAACGTTGGAAGACGCGAATTTTCCTATAAAAATTTCAAGGATTCTCAACCTCCCACATTTGAAGGTGAACGAGAACCTCTCAAGAGTGCCCGTTGGATCTCCGATATGGAGGTTGCCTTCCGTACTTATGAATGTCCTCTCAATAAGAAAACAAGGTACGGGTGTAGTATGTTGAGGGGCGATGCCAAGTTGTGGTGGGACGCGAAAATCCAACTTTATGGTGAAGAGCAATGCATGGAATTCACTTGGGATGAATTCAAGACGGAATTTTTCGACGAATACCGAACTTCGGCCGATCTTACAATGCTTAAGGATGAGCTATGTTCCTTGTGGCAAGGGTCGATGGATTTGAACGCTCTCAAATCTGTTTTCTTGTCCGAGACCCAATTTGTAACGACCCGGAAATTTTCGACCAAATTTAAACCCAAATCTCTACACGTTTCTGACACGATAAGCAAAAACCCTAATGTTGAGTCTAGAAAGTCTAAAATCTATATTCGAATAATTAGTTACCTTTTGACCAAGCCTGACGATTCACGAACAATTGTTTGTAAACAAATATGTGGATATATATAGATTAGTAAATAGTATATAAAATATAATATTAATATATCAAACTTAATTACAAGTTATAATATATGTTGTTGTTATTATTATTAATATCAATATCAATATCAATATTAGTATTAATTATATCGTTATTATTGTTATAATTTTTAATTAAAAAGTTATGATTATTAAAAATTTAGGATGTTAAATAGAAAAACTGATATAAGTATAAATAAAGATACAATTTTAATTATGGTTATAATTATCAATATTAAAAATTATACCATTAATGAAGGTATTTCATATGCCCGAGAGACATATTAAATTAACGTGGCTAATATGTTTTGATCCAAGTCGGGTCATACCCAATAACAAGCTTACCGACACCTTATTCGTATTTGATTTTAACGATTGGTTCATTGATCAAATACGCGACACTTGAACTTTAAGAAAAATGGTTTTCTTAAATATTACTTGATGTGTATATATATAATTTATATAATTTGGATTTAATTATTTATAGGTTAAATAATTAATAAATTTATGTTACATTTTATATAAATGGGTTTTATATAATAAAAATGTACATAAAATTAAATGGAAGTTTTATAAATTAGTTTTTATAAAATCTAACTTTTATAAAACTAATATTATAAAACAAGATTGGAAGTGGCATTAGAGTCTTAACTAGCATGCATTTGACTAGCCTTTAAGTGGTTACTTCCATATATTCCATGTGCATATGTACCAAGACTTTTTGGGAGAAAAATATACATGCAAATACACATCAAAATACTTCAAAAAAACTGCACAAAGCTCCTTCTTCTTGCTGTTCTGGCCGTGGGCTTTTGTGGGTGAGAAAGGGTTCTCAAACTTTTTTTTTGCAAGCTAAATTTAAGTGTCAACAAATCCTAACCAAAGTACAAGGTGTTGGTGATAAGCTTGGGGTATAACTACTTGTTTCATACTTTTGGAGCTCCATTCATCATCATCATCTTCATCATCAACTACATAGCTTGGAGAAGGTATAATCTCTCTTCTTACTTGTAGTTTGTAAGTATGTTTCACAACTTGATCCTAATTGGGATTTAACTTTAAAAGGTTAAAGATATACAAGTTCTAAAATGTTAATTAACATGCTTCCGCTTTGATTAGATTCTTAAACGGTTTTAAGTATTATGAACTTGTTAAATCCCAACAATGGTATCTAGAGCCGAAGTTGTTGAAATATGCTTCGAGATGATTTATTAAACCCACTATATTTTTGCATTTTATGAACATGCATGAAAGTAGAATGCAAAAATTTTCGGGTTTGGGTGGTTAGTAATTTTGGCCGAATTTCATGGGGTCCCAAAGTGGTTTTGGGTTGTTCCATGTTGGTCATTTTGGTTGCATGTTGAGTTCACAATCAAGCCTTGACCTTGTGTTTGTATGGTTGCATGTTTGGTTGAATTAATTCATTCATTTGGTATGTAATATTAATTCATTCATGTGGTTGTAATATTCATTCAATTTGGTTTGTAATATTATTATTTTGGTTATGTAATTTATTTTATATTTGATATGTAAAATAGATTAGGTTGAATTTTCATTTTCTAGACAAAATGTATTAGGATATATTTTGTAAAATGATGAAGATGATGAAGACTTGAAGAACACATGAAGAAGCATTTGGATGCAAGATTAAGTGGGAGTTTTAAAATCTCCTACTTTGTGTTATTACCCTTACCCGGTGGCATTTTGTTTTCGGCTAAACAAAATGCTTACCAAAAAATGGCTTGATTGTGAACATATTGTTTTGCATGCTTGGTTGTTTATTGTATGATTGTGGATTGTATGTTTGTATGCTACAAGTTAATCACACATGTAAACAACAAACAAAACTAAAATTTAATTGGTTAAATTAGACATTATTAACAACATGCAAAACGACAATTTAAATGGTTAAATTGAAATGGTAAAAGGACATTAATAAACGGTTATTAAGAACATGATAAGGATCATACATATAAAATGGTTTATATCGAGTAATTGGCTTAATTACAAAACATGAAAAATGGATTTTCAAATAAACCATACACTAAATGCATGTTGGTGTATGGTGCAAAAGTTTTCTCAAACTAGAATTAATGAAAACTTAAAATCCCTTATTAACAAGGCAAACAAGTTAAACGCCATCTTATTGTGTGACACTTAACAGTATTAGGAAACTCATGATGGGATAAAGGTCACCTAACCATTATGAGCAAACTAATATGATTAAGGTAAATTTCGCATGCTTGTGGGATAAAGGTCACCTAACCACATGTATGTTAAATTTACAAGTCTATACAAGTAGGACGACTTGATTTGGGAATCATGAACTTAGGGTCACCGAAGCATGAGGAACAAATAGGCGTTGATGGGATAAATATGCCATGCAAAAGGATTGCATGATCCCATACTCTAGAAGTTGCAAATGGATTGCAATTGTCATTTATTGACTACCTAGCTAAATCAAATTGCGGGATAAAGGTCACCTAACCGAAATTTGGTTTACCGTTGGATTCTAGAATTTAATAATTCAATTTGATTTAAAGGGTATTGAATGTTAAAATTAAAATCAATACTTAAACGAACTTTGTTAATTTTGTAGATGGCCGCCAATAACAACAACAACATTCCAAACGCACCACTTAACCTAAACCACCTATCATTAAGGTCTCTCTTAGAGAAAGACAAACTCAACCATACCAACTTTATGGATTGGTTCCGCAATCTTCGGATTGTCCTCAAACAAGAGGATAAAGCGTATGTACTTGATGACCCCATTCCCGATCAGCCGGATGAGGATGATGAGGAGGCAATGGCCTTTTACAATAAGTATTGCCGCGACTCCCTTCAAGTCTCATGCCTAATGCTTGGGACTATGATTCCCGAACTCTAAAAGGATTTCGAGCATCATAGTGCATACGACATGATAATGCAATTGAAGGAGATGTTCCTTCAACAAGCGCGTGTCGAGCGCTTCGAAACGGTTCAGGCGCTACATGCTTGTCGTATGGACGATACCCAATCGGTTTCATCTCATGTACTTAAGATGAAAAGCCTTATCGATCGTGCTAACCGTCTTAACCTAAACATTTCCAATGAGTTAGCCACCGATCTTATCCTTAACTCCCTATCAAAAAGGTTTGATCAATTTGTAATTAATTACAATATGAATGGGATGGATAAGAGCATAGGTGAGCTTCACGGTATGCTTAGAACGGCGGAAACTAGCATGGGTAAAAGGGCTTTACCCGTGTTAGCAATCGATCAAGGTGGATCCAAAGGTAACACCTCTAAGCCAAAGGTGGCTAAGAGAAAAGGACCCGCCCATCAAGGCAAAGGGAAGGGGAAGATGGTTACCCCAATCATCAACAAGGCTAAGAAGCAAAAGGTAGCCGAGAAGGCAAACCCCAAGGAAGACCCATGTTTCGGTTGCGGTGAGATGGGTCATTGGAAACGAAATTGTCCGTTCTATCTTAAGGAGTTGAAGGACAAGAGGGATGCAGGGCAAACCTCAGGTAATATATATATGGTATATATAGAGCTTAGTATTACTTCTTCTAATACATGGGTATTAGACACGGGATGTGGAACTCATATTTGCAATTCTTTGCAGGGGTTCAAAAGAAGTGATCATATGGCGGGAACATCAAATCTCTATATGGGCAATGGTGCAAAGGTGCATGTTAAAGCTCAAGGAGAATTTGTTTTGAAGCTTCCAAGTGGATTGGAGCTTATTTTAGAAAATGTTTTGTATGCACCGGATTTATGTCGAAACATTATTTCTATTTCTCGCTTAAAACAATGTGGTTACGTTGTTAATTTTATTGATGATGATATTCATGTTTCTAAAGATAATGTATTCTATTTCAAGGCTTCGCCTTCAAATGGAATTTATGAATTGGTTCATGATGACGCATCATCGAGCTCTATATACCACACTAGCACCAAGAAACTCAAAAGGGATTTGAGTGATTCCTATTTATGGCATTGTCGCCTTGGTCACATAAACAAGAACCGAATGGATACACTTCAAAAGAATGGACTTTTGAAATCAAATGAAATGGATTCGTTTGATGTATGTGAATCTTGTTTACAAGGCAAGATGACTAAAGCACCTTTCAAAGGGACTTATGAAAGGGCTAAAGATTTATTAGGATTAATACATTTGGATGTATGTGGACCCTTTAAACCCATGACTAGGAATGGTGAAAGATACTTTGTTACTTTCATTGATGACTTTAGTCGTTTCGGATATGTCTACTTATTAAGACACAAGGACGAAACGTTTGAAGCATTCAAAGAATATCAAAATGAAGTACAAAATCAACTCAATAAGACAATTAAGGTACTACGTACCGATAGAGGAGGTGAATACCTAAGCGATACCTTCCAAGATCATCTTAGGAGTTGTGAGATTATCTCACAACTTACTCCACCCGGAACACCCCAACTTAATGGAGTTTCCGAAAGGAGAAACCGAACCCTAATGGATATGGTTCGATCTATGATGGCAAGAAGCTCGTTACCTCTATCATTTTGGGGTTATTGTCTAAGCTCCGCGGCTCGTATTTTAAATATGGCCCCAACCAAGAAAGTGGAACGAACTCCTCATGAGATGTGGTTTGGAAAACCTCCTTCTCTTTCATACTTGAAAGTATGGGGATGTGAAGCTTATCCTAAGCGTTATGTGGCAAATAAGCTACATGCTCGATCCACAAAGTGTATCTTCATAGGATATCCCAAAGATGACATGGGATATTACTTCTATGATCCATCCGAGCAAACGGTATTTGTTGCTCGAAAGGCGGAATTCCTTGAAACCAAGTTCCTTATGGAAGGTGATGGTGAAAGGAAGATAGATCTTGTAGAGGTACAAGATCAAGCCGATGATACACAATTGGTTGGCACTAGTACTCAACATGAGGATGTTGAAAATGATCAAGTGGATGATCAAAATACACAAGACGTTCGAAGATCTAGTAGGATTAGTAATCCTCCCGAGAGATATGGGTTTCTCGTGGATGGTTGCTATACGGTTGATTTGGATGAACCGACAAACTACGAAGATGCTTTATCAAGGGTTGATAAAGATAAATGGCAGGATGCCATGAACTCCGAGATGCAATCCATGTATGAAAACCAAGTGTGGGAACTTGTTGAGCAACCTCCTAGCTCTAAGCTAGTTGATTGCAAATGGCTTTTCAAGAAGAAAACCGACATACATGGAAACTTGGATACATATAAAGCTAGACTTGTAGCAAAAGGTTTCACTCAAACTCAAGGGGTTGATTATGATGAAACTTTCTCACCAGTGGTAATGCTAAAGTCTATTAGGATATTATTTGCCATTGCTGCTCACTACGACTATGAAATATGGAAAATGGATGTCAAAACCGCTTTCCTAAATGGATATCTTATGGAAGATGTCTATATGGTCCAGCCTGAAGGTTTTGTTGATCCAAAATATCCTAAAAGGGTATGCAAGTTAAAGAAGTCAATCTACGGATTGAAACAAGCATCTAGAATGTGGAATCATCGTTTTAATGAGGAAGCCGAGAAATTTGGCTTCATTAAAAATGGTGATGAAGCTTGTGTATATAAGAAAGCTAGTGGGAGCACTATCATGTTCCTTGTACTATATGTGTATGATATATTATTATTTGGGAATGATATTACCACAATGCAAGGAGTCAAAACTTGGCTAAAGAGTTGCTTCTCCATTAAGGATCTTGGAGATGCACAATACATATTGGGGATAGGAATCTATAGGAATAGATCCAAGAGATTGATAGGTTTAAGTCAAAGTACATACATTGATAAAATCTTGAAAAGGTTCAAGATGGAAAACTCAAAGAGAGGTTTGGTACCTATTCAAAAAGGAACCGTTCTCAGTTCATCTCAGTGTCCTGCCACGAAAGATGAACAAGAGAGAATGAAGAAAGTCCCATACGCATCTGCTATTGGGTCTATCATGTATGCAATGATATGTACTAGACCGGATGTGTCATGCGCTCTAAGCTTGACAAGTAGATACCAGAATAACCCAGGAAATAGTCATTGGATTGCTGTTAAAAGCATATTGAAATACCTTAGGAGGACTAAGGATATGTTTCTAATATATGGGTCTGGTGAGGAGGAACTCGCTGTAAAAGGTTACGTGGATGCGAGTTTCCAAACTGATCGAGATGACTCTCGATCACAATCCGGTTATGTCTTCATGTTAAATGGTGGTGCGGTCTCTTGGAAGAGTTCAAAACAGGAGGTTGTTGCGTTATCCACTACAGAGTCGGAGTACATTGCCGCCTCACTGGCAGCCCAGGAAGCTGCATGGATGAAAAAATTCATCGACGACTTAGGAGTGGTCCCTTCCATTCAGGACCCTCTTGAGATCTTTTGTGACAACGAGGGTGCGATTGCTCAAATCAAGGAACCTCGTGCCCATCAAAAGACTCGTCACATTGAGCGGAGATTCAACTACATAAGGGATGAAGTTGAAAAAGGAAAGATATGTATTCGCAAAGTTCATACAGATCATAATGTTGCGGATCCACTCACGAAGCTTTTACATGGGCCAAAACATGAGGGACATGTTTGTGCATTAGGGTTTCGATATTCTAGTGATTGGATATGATCTATTTTATGTATTGTACCGGAACGAAATTATTCAAACTCGTTAATATAACTATGGTGTTAATTTATTTGAGTTATGTTCCTATTTTGCATATTTCATCCATGAATAAGCAATTATTCTAAATTTCCGTAGTCGATCACATTTGTGGGAACAAGTGTGAGGTTTAGACTATTATGAACTCGGATTGGTATACATTCATAGGTTGAATGTGGGGCAAGGTTGCAACCAAGGTTCATAGATATTTGTGGGAAACAAATATTGGAAGACCCGCTCTCAAGAATTACTGTATAGAGCCTTTGTGGTTGATCACATGTAATCTTGAGTAAAGGCGAATATCATTGTATCCTCTGACCTGAGATACATATTGGGTTCGGATATTCACCAAGTACTGTGCCTTGATTCTTTCCTTCGCTATTCTGAAACATGGTAGTACATAAGGAAGAACTCAGGTATATTACAAAGTGTATATCTAGGACGTATGTAGTCAAGATGGAATTTGTCCCTCTTATTCGTTGAGAGTCAGATGTCTAAGGCCTGAAAAGTTAAATCTATAAGAGAGTGATCACTCTGTATCTCCTGGATTTGACATGACATCTAGGATGAAAGGATATAATGAAAGATTCACCTACATATATCAGTTCGAGTAGGGAGCTCGAAAGGTATGATGTTATTGAATGGCACAAAGTCATAACATATTAGGGGTGATGGACGGTGTGTTAGGCTGTATCCATCACTTGCATTAATTTCTTATGTTTCTCGTGCAAGTGGGAGATTGAAGGTATTTCATATGCCCGAGAGACATATTAAATTAACGTGGCTAATATGTTTTGATCCAAGTCGGGTCATACCCAATAACAAGCTTACCGACACCTTATTCGTATTTGATTTTAACGATTGGTTCATTGATCAAATACGCGACACTTGAACTTTAAGAAAAATGGTTTTCTTAAATATTACTTTATGTGTATATATATAATTTATATAATTTGGATTTAATTATTTATAGGTTAAATAATTAATAAATTTATGTTACATTTTATATAAATGGGTTTTATATAATAAAAATGTACATAAAATTAAATGGAAGTTTTATAAATTAGTTTTTATAAAATCTAACTTTTATAAAACTAATATTATAAAACAAGATTGGAAGTGGCATTGGAGTCTTAACTAGCATGCATTTGACTAGCCTTTAAGTGGTTACTTCCATATATTCCATGTGCATATGTACCAAGACTTTTTGGGAGAAAAATATACATGCAAATACACATCAAAATACTTCAAAAAAACTGCACAAAGCTCCTTCTTCTTGCTGTTCTGGCCGTGGGCTTTTGTGGGTGAGAAAGGGTTCTCAAACTTTTTTTTTGCAAGCTAAATTTAAGTGTCAACAAATCCTAACCAAAGTACAAGGTGTTGGTGATAACCTTGGGGTATAACTACTTGAGGTTTCATACTTTTGGAGCTCCATTCATCATCATCATCTTCATCATCAACTACATAGCTTGGAGAAGGTATAATCTCTCTTCTTACTTGTAGTTTGTAAGTATGTTTCACAACTTGATCCTAATTGGGATTTAACTTTAAAAGGTTAAAGATATACAAGTTCTAAAATGGTAATTAACATGCTTCCGCTTTGATTAGATTCTTAAAAGGTTTTAAGTATTATGAACTTGTTAAATCCCAACAATTAATATTATCATCATTATACTTCTAATATTATTAGAATTCTATTTAAAATTACTAATAGATTTATATTAATAACTAATACTACGAAAATTTAATAAAATATATATATGTATATAAATAAATATAATTATATAAAATGTAACTATATAAATAAAAATATAAAAGAAAATTCCTTTTTATTTATATATAATACCGATATATAATACAGATATATAAGAGATATCATTGGATTCTGTTCTTTAATTTTTTCTGTCTTCTGTTTGGCTCGTAAACATGGCCGACCCTTTTCTCCATCTATAACAACGATCAATTCATGTTTTTAGATAAAACAGATTCCATGGATTTTCGACTATCAAAACTAATCCTAATCATCTTCTTTTATTAGTTTAATTGAAATAAAAATGTCAAGAAACATACATATGCTTCTGTTCGTGTCTGGTACGATTGAAGGACCAAATTCGTGTAAGATTTCAAAATCTGTTAATGTAATGATGTTAGGAATAATTCATTTATACTCTCTGTAAAATTTCAAGGGTCAATCTCTCAAATTGATTACAAATTTACGAATCAAACTTGTATTTCAAAAAGTCAAATGAATCGTTCATGGCAAAAATTCGAAGACGTTTCTTTATTTTGAATTAAATCGAGGATACAGAAAGACTACATAATAGATTTGGAACCTTTTTCATTTTGTAACAATGGTCTAAAACGTTCACGAATTCAAAATCATATTTATTTTTTTGGAACCGAACCAACAGCGATGCTGTTTTATTTTTTTTATTTTTTTTATTTCGTTTAATTTAACAAAATTAATGTACTCAAGTCGTTTACAAGTTAAATTAGAATCTGGGGCCAATTTGAAACTCGTGGTATAAATTTTAGGTTTGTTCTGAAACTCTCTGGTCGAAATTATATAACAAAGAAGAAGAACACTTAATACGGGTCATATAAAATAAAACACAGTTTCAATTCAGAAAAACAAATACGGACTAATGGTTAAGAGATGGAGTTGGGGTTCATGAGGTCGCGGGTTCAAGGCATGGCCAGGACGTTTTTTTTAAAAAGCATGATATTCTAAGGTAGTTCTTTACATAAAAAGCTTATTAGTTATTGGTATTGTTATGATTATTAATGTTATAATTATTAGTATTGTTATTTATTATTATCACTATTATAATTATGGTAAGTGTATTATTATTAATATGATATTACTAATAAAAGTATTAAATATTATTATTATTAATATGATATTACTAATAAAAGTATTAAATATCGAACATTCATATTATTATAAATATAGTTACAATTATAATTATTATTATTATTGTAAGTAAGTATTATCATTATTGTAAGTATTATATTTATGCATGATGAACATTAAGATTTTTTTTTATGATTATCATTATTATTAATAATTATTGTTATTTTGACAAGTATTATGATTATTATTATTTTTTTATTTATTGATATTAATATAATTTTAGTATTACTATAAATACTATTTTTATCAAACAAATGGTATATACTTACATAAAATATATTTAAAACATAAAACATATCAAAAATTATCAATTTTATATACTACATGAGATTGTTTGATTACGTCTATATGTTTTAATAGATATACACCTGATATAGGTTCGTGAATCCGAGGCCAACCCTACACTTGTTCAATGATGTTATATGTATTTTTACTACAAAATACATTAGGTGAGTATATAGTCCCTTTTAAACTCTAAATATTTTTGGGCTGAGAATACATGCGCTGTTTTTATAAATGATTTACGTTATGGACACAAGTGATCAAAAATAAAATCTACGTTGAGTTGTACCATGGCATATTTCTTTATACTTGGTAGCTAATATTTACGTGAGGAGCGTAAACGCGAATCCTGTTGATAGATCTATCGGGCCTGACAACCCCAACCGGGCTGGACGACCAGTTTTAAACGGCTGCACAGTACTTCGTTTCGTTACTACACTTGGTACGGTGTAGGGTTTATTTAAGAATATGCTGCTGTGATTTAAATGTTACGTATGGTTACCAAGTGCTCAACGACTTTTCATACACGAGGAGTGTATTATGTATAAACATGAAATCTTGTGGTCCATAGTTATAACGTTGCTAGCATCAAACCTATATATCTCACCAACTTTATGTTGACGTTTTAAAGCATGTTATTCTCAGGTACGAATTAAGTCTTCCGCTGTGCATTAGCTCAAATTAAGGATATTACTTGGAGTCGATCATCGCAATGGGACCAACTGTTGAAGACTTCGTCCGGGAGGATTAGGATGGGTTGTTAAAGTTGGTATCAGAGCGGTGGTCTTAGCGAACCAGGCCTTGCATTAGTGTGTCTGACTAGTAGTCGTTAGGATACATTAGCGAGTCTGGACTTCGACTGTGTCTGCCTGTCAAAAAGTTTTGCTTATCATTTTTAGTCGGAAACCATCTGCTTATCATCCTTAGGAAATTGCTTGCCTATCATTCTCAAGTCTAGACACGTTCTACTGCAATCAGTGCATCGATAGTGTATAGACGAAATTCATATTTTAGCGTATCTGATAATTCATATCTTAGCGCATCTGTAGACCTTCCTGACAAATGCCGTAGGTTCTTCTGTAGTCTACAAAATCCTTAGTGTTATATATATATAGATATTCTATGTAGTTAGAATATCATCCTATATTCGAAAATTATTTCACAACGAAGAACTATTCCATTCATCGACTTTCTCTTGGCAATGAACCTGAAAGCACTTACCGGCGAACCTGTTCGAGAAACCATTTACCCTCTCATTTCTAGAAATATCCCGTTACGATTATATAATATCCTATATTTCGAATCTTACTCACCCGCTCGTTTCAATCGTCAATCATCCCGATATAATATAAGAAGTTAATGACTACGCGCTCGTGTGACGACTTTGGAGAACCTGGTGCGAAGGTTACGAACACCAGCAGCAGCACCAGCAGCATAATCAGTACCACCATCCTCGACGTCGACAGTACCCTTACCATCCCTAAACCATAACCGCGACGTAACTCTCAACATCACAATCTGTACCTCGAATATCAACATTACACGCCTCAATATTACCATCTGTATTTCAAGTATGATCTTCGTTCTACATATCATTCTACATCGATTAATTTCGTTCTACGTATTGTTCTACCTCATTTACCTTCGTTCGACGTGGTGATTATGTAATCTCTAATGTTTTAGAGATTATGTAATCTAGTATTAGCGATAAATCAAATGAGTATAATATCCTATTGACTCATTAAATTCATAATTACATCCGAAGAAAATATATATGCAAGTATATTTTCATAAAGATCGTAATTAAAAATTCTTGCGTACAAACTGTTAATGATGAAAATATTTTAACGGGTGGGTAGTACCCAAGGAATATTTAAAATTCACATTAACAAGTTACACTGTACATTCTTTGAATCTGATTCAACGGTCATTTACTATCCTACTTACAATCACCGATATACGTATCCGTTCATCACAGAATACCATTTCCTTTCCAATTTCATATTTGGATTTTTACCTATCCGAATCCAACAAGTGGCATAAAGAAGAAACATTGGACAAATTAAAAATTGTTAGAAACACACGAATTAACTAATTGAAAATCTGTTAAGGATTCCACGCTAACTGTTCCGGCTAACTGTTCCCAGGTAACTGATTAACATTTAATTTATCGCAATTTACATTCTCGCAATTTTAATTTATGCACTGTCGGGACACATGTACAACAATACGTCGGATTAATTCTGAGACAACACGTTGTATAATGGGTCATGATATACATTTATTTATTTTACGCACTTTAAATAACGGGACACGTATGCAAGGTTTCGACTTATCATATCGACCCATCTATATATATATTTCGGAACAACCGTAGACACTCTATATGTGAAGGTGGGAGTTGGCTATACAGGGTCGGAGTTGATTCCAAAATATATATATACTTTGAGTTGTGATCGACACCGAGACCGGTACACGGGTCACGATACGTATTAAGTAATTCGAATATTATATATATCTAATTTATATATGAACCTATTGAGCCATTGGACAATCGGACTATTGGACTGCTAACTTTGGACAATTAAAATGAGTTAAAATGTTGATTATAACATATGAAAATAAACAATTCTTCAAGTTTGCCACTTGATTCCATTTTAAACCTCATTCGTATCTTGACGATTACAATTCGCATTCACAACTTTTCATGATTTTTGAAAACACCTCGATCGAGAAGTTGAACCAGCCGCACCTCGTCTACGGAAGAAAAATTTATGCATACAGTTATGCACCTGAAAAACTTTCGAAACCGAAGTTGTAATTAAATCGTATCCGCGTCGAATTCCTTATCATTCATTAGCAAAAGCAACCATACGATTCTTTTTCAAAGTAGTCAATTTTGTCACAGCTCCACTTCAACTCCCCAGAAAGACTACTCTTATTATAACCACGATATTTATACCTTGTCCCTTCGCCGTTATTACCAGAGAACCTTTTATATTCCACGACATCATCAGCAGATGTACCAGTAGCTCGTTATCTCTTTGGCAAAATCCGCAATCAGTATTTTGAAAATCTCGCAGAACTTCTTCAGTTATACCTACAACGTTTATCTCTAAGAATTTTATACTTCAAATGTGAAGTTTCTGAAACACACCCTGAACTGTGAAGTAGTTCTTGAAATGCTAATGAAGCAGCAAAAACTGTAAACGACTTTAACAGTCAAAAGCTTGACGATGAAGTATAGTATGTTGAAAAAGCTCAGAAAAAGAGAAGGGTTGAAACTGGAAAACGAATTGAGCAAAGTATGAAAGAGGCTGTTGACAAATTATAAAGAATAAGTTTGACTTCAAAGAATCCAAACGATTCAGTACCTGCTAAAACCGTTAGTAAGAACCCTACTTCTTATTCTAAATCTTTCCAAATGATATTCTTCATCATCATCTTATTGTAAATATTATAAGATATCTTCATATCCTCTGTTATGAGTATTCTCCATATTTCTGGAAATATTCACACAACTATTCTTATTTGAGAACATTCATCTCTCTGCAAAATCTGCGTTAGTGTGTTAGTTTCTACATTCTGAAACTTTCAGGTTTAAAATAGGAATGTTCTGAAGCAGTGTTGGGAACTGATGCATGAATTAGTATAATATAATGAAACTTGATCAACTTCATTATATTACAGTAAGTCATGTTAAGTTTCTAATGGAATATGATGATTCACAGTACCATCATCATGTGTCATGTTACACGGCTCTTACACTCCATCCAATTTCTAAACATATTAGGAACATATCATCTTGATAGTTCTATCTTATCCAGGGTATTCTGGTAATCTGACAAATCAAAATCGTGCTATTACCATTTCTTTCTAAGAGTATTAGCTATGTTCATTCCAAATTTCATACCTACGAATTCCGGACCCTTGCTCGCTTGACTCGAGAACGGGAAGATATAAAACCCAACAACCACCCAGAATTTACAAACCGTGTATATCAATGCAGATAGCAATATAGAGACATGGGGGAATTAGAAACACTATAAACACAAGAGTATAGTAGAAGTAAATAGATTCTTCTAGTGGTAGATGAAAAAGAAGAACGACAGATGTGAAAATTAAGAGTATATCAAGAATCAGAATGGGATGGAGCATATTGACGAATGTTTAAAGTAAGAATTTAGGAGAAAAAGTAGAAGATGTGGGATATGGAAATAAGGAAACGAAGGGGGTAGATTTATAGAGAAATATCCGACAGAGCAATCGAAACAGATTGACGCATTAAATCAAAGAAAATCCTGATCGCCGAAGAACCAAATCTTATTACATAAGATTTTCTTTAAATCCCATAAATTCCGAAAATCAATCCTAATCATGTCATCGGTTAAAACAATTCCATATTTACTCATTTCACTCTTTTGTGTTAGTGAAAGGACCCGTTCATATACATTATAAACGATTCACAATAGTTGATTACATCGCGAGGTACTTGACCTCTATATGATACATTTTACAAACATTGCATTCGTTTTTTTTTTAAAAGACAAACTTTCATCTCTTCAAAAGTTGACATGCATGCATACCATTTCATAATATCCAACTATAAATGACCTAATCTGTCATTTACTTAATAACAATCTTTAATGAACTTCAATGACTCGAATGCAACGTCTTTTGAAATATGTCATGAATGACTCCAAGTAATGTCTCTAATATGAGCTAATGCACAGCGGAAGATTTCTTTCATACCTGAGAATAAACATGCTTTCAAGTGTCAACCAAAAGGTTGGTGAGTTCATAGGTTTAATTTTTATATAATAATCATAATGTTTAATAAGCCACAAGATTTCATTTAATTAAATGCGCAGGATCATTACAACTGCAAAAATCATTCATACGATGAATCGCCTGGTAACCGACCTTAACATAGAGCGCTTAAGATATCTGGCATCATACATTCCACTATTCAAATGTATGACAAGGACCCTTCGAAGTACTAAAGCATTTCCACTATTCGAAAATGGGGGTGGTTAGTGCCCGTAGATCTACCTTTAGGATTCGCGTCAATTAGTGTTTTTCACTAATTCTTAGGTTACCAAGCATAATAATAATAAGTACAGATATCCGGTATAACAAAACAATCGTAGAATGTAGTTTCATGAACTTGTGCTTATTTTGTAAAGCATTTATAAAAGTTGCGCATGTATTCTCAGTCCCAAAAATATAAAGAGAAAAAGGGAGCAAATGAAACTCACCATACTGTATTTTGTAGTAAAAATACATTTAACATCATTGAACAAGTGTAAGGTTGGCCTTGGATTCACGAACCTAGATTATTCATATATATTTATGTATTTGTCAATATTTGTCTAATACATTAAGTTAAGTCATAGTGTATCACAATCCTAATGCTCGAGTCTAATACGCAAAGATTAACAAAGTTCATTTTGACTTAAAATGATTTCCCAAATTTTTTATATATGATTATTATATAGTTTCAGTATCGTCGTTTGAATATTTCAAAGATTTGTTAAAGTATATAATTCACTTTTTAATAAGTAAAGCTTTATTTAAAATATGCTTTTATATATCTTAAGTAGTAACTTTGTAAAGTTCCTTATCGTAAAATAATAAATGTAATTATATTATTCGTATATTTATTTGATAAAAATAACCTTGATAATAATAATAAGTAAAAGTTGTATTTATTTTGTAATAAGAACAATCAATATTTATATTTATTAACAATGATGTTATTGAAAAAAATGATAATTCTAATTATGATATCTTTAGTATTTACGATATTTTTAATATTAACTTTAAAGTAATAATTTTTATTTAGAATGATAATAATAATGATATTTTATAATAAAAATGACATTTCTATTAAATTGATAATTTTTGAATAACAGATAGTTTTTATACCAATGATACTTTTAATAATACTAATAATATTGAATATTATGATAATGAATATACTAATAACTATAAAAATAACAATTCTTAATTATAATACTTTTAATAATAATAATAATAATAATGATAATAATTATATTAATAATAATATTGGCAATTAGATTAAAAATTAGATCAACGACGATAATAATAATCATTTTTACGAAATTTCAATTGGCTATAACTTCTAATCCGTCCATCAGATCCCTTTGGCATCTAAAGGAAAAGTTATTACTTTTTCACTAGCTTTCCAACGATATACATATCTTATGCCTTAGCTCGTCCCTAGTATAACAACTTTCAAGATTCAACGTAGTCTATCTAAGGGCAATATCAAAAATACTGGCATACATAATTCTAAATACTCGAGCACTAGCCAAGGATACACTATTGATAATTAAAAGTTAAGTTAAGAGTGCTCACGTATCAATATTGAGGTTCAATATTGTAGGAAAGGTACGTAGACGCAACGGAGATGACAAACACCCAAGTTGACCTCACGAGCCTACCTATGAACTATACCCATAATCTCCAAAGCTATAACCCATAATTTCCTTAGCTCTATCCCGCTCATAAAACTAGTTTTGAAAACTTATTTTGGATCACTCGGGCAGCACTCCGTCGTAATATTTTATGTATACTAATAATATCTTGAAATAATACGAAGTAAATATATATATGTATATCGATTGAGAGAGTTTAGAGAAATATATTTTCAAGTTTCTATGAAATAATGAAACCTATTGAATTCTATTTATAATAGATTTTGAATTATTAAAGTGAATTATTAAAGTAAAAGTTAAAGTAAAAGTTAAAGTAAAAGTTAAAGTAAAAGTTAAAGTTAAAGTTAAAGTTAAAGTTAAAGTAAAAGTTAAAGTAAAAGTTAAAGTAAAAGTTAAAGTTAAAGTTAAAGTTAAAGTTAAAGTAAAAGTTAAAGTTAAAGTTAAAGTTAAAGTTAAAGTTAAAGTAAAAGTTAAAGTTAAAGTTAAAGTTAAAGTTAAAGTTAAAGTTAAAGTTAAAGTAAAAGTTAAAGTAAAAGTTAAAGTAAAAGTTAAAGTAAAAGTTAAAGTTAAAGTTAAAGTTAAAGTTAAAGTTAAAGTAAAAGTTAAAGTTAAAGTTAAAGTTAAATTTAAAGTAAAAGTTAAAGTAAAAGTTAAAGTAAAAGTTAAAGTAAAAGTTAAAGTAAAAGTTAAAGTAAAAGTTAAAGTTAAAGTTAAAGTAAAAGTTAAAGTTAAAGTTAAAGTTAAAGTTAAAGTAAAAGTTAAAGTAAAAGTAAAAGTTAAAGTTAAAGTTAAAGTTAAAGTTAAAGTTAAAGTTAAAGTAAAAGTTAAAGTTAAAGTTAAAGTTAAAGTTAAAGTAAAAGTTAAAGTAAAAGTTAAAGTTAAAGTTAAAGTTAAAGTTAAAGTTAAAGTAAAAGTAAAAGTTAAAGTTAAAGTTAAAGTTAAAGTTAAAGTTAAAGTTAAAGTAAAAGTTAAAGTAAAAGTTAAAGT
Organism: Rutidosis leptorrhynchoides; assembly: GCF_046630445.1. Classification (NCBI taxonomy): domain Eukaryota; kingdom Viridiplantae; phylum Streptophyta; class Magnoliopsida; order Asterales; family Asteraceae; genus Rutidosis; species Rutidosis leptorrhynchoides. The sequence continues at coordinate 235,780,259 of NC_092343.1, forward strand.
ATAGTAAAAGTATAAAACTATGTACGTATAATACGCGTATAAATATATATAATATTAATTTAGATCGTTATATATATTTAATAAAATAAAATATAAATATCGTTATCTTTATCATACTGATTAAGTAATGAGTTGTCAAAAGTGGTTCTAGATATTTATAAAAGTTATATATGTTTTTAATAATAAAGTTCTTTTTAAACTGAAAACGTTTTTGTACGCTTGAAACTAAATCGAGTACTTATAAATTTGGTTTTCCAAAATTAATTATCTTCTAAATCATCCTTTAAAAAGGTTTTATCTTTATCGGAAAACGTTTTTAATATTAAGAAAACAAATGATTATCTTACCAAAAGACACGAGACAAATATTGTAAAGTATGTATAGAAAGTGGACCTCATAACAGAGACTCGTAATCATAATTCAATGTATCCGACAATTCAATCATATGATATTATCTTTTAATTCCGTCCATAATTATATTAAACAAATATCGAAACAAACTAGTTTATGTAAAGTATTATATATCTAATACTTTGTTAATGTTCTCAAGCCATATAATAGACTTCGTAACTTATTCTCATATTAATCAAACGTTTGATGTTTCATTAATATTTCTTAATTTAATAATCACACATATGTATATGTTCATACATATCTATTTACACATAATTGTTCGTGAATCGTCAGGCATGGTTAAAGGGTAATCGATTACATGAATATAGATTTCAAAACTTTCGAGACTCAACATTACAGATTTTGCTTATCGTGTCGGAATTATATGAAGATTAAAGTTTAAATTTGTTCGGAAATTTCCGGGTCGTCACAGTACCTACCCGTTAAAAGAAATTTCGTCCCGAAATTTGGTCGAGGTCGTCATGGCTAAGTATAAAAATGTTTTCATGACGAATATGAGTTGATATTTAGAGTTTTATCATTATTGATTATTATAGATAAAACGATTCGATCATGTGAAGCGTACGACTGAAGCTATCACAAAAGAGGGAAATGAATATATGCAGATTTGTCTTGTCTGGTGACGTAGTCATGGTTGATTTTTGGAAATCAAGAAATTTTGGAGAAAATCTTCGTAATATGATTTGATTCTTCGGTAATTAAGAAAATTAGGATCCTCTTTGATTAAATACAATGATCTGTCTTGATTGCTTTGTCTGATCTTTTACTATAAATCCACCCTCTTTGTTTTCTTATTTCCACAACTCGATCTGACTTGTCAATTTATCAGAAGTTACGAGAAAAGATAGAACTATCAAAAATATGCTCTTGATATGTTTATAGATTAGATAGAATGTAAGAGTCGTGTAACATGGCACATGATAATGGTACTGAGAATCATCACGTTTCATTAGAAACTCAGCATCAATTACTGTAATATAATGACGTTGATCAAGTGTCATTATATTATACCAATTCATGCATCAGTTCCCAACACTACTTCAAAAACATTCATATTTTAAATTCGGAGGTTCGCAGAATATAGAAACTAAAGCAGTTTCCTTATATAATGAGGATAGCGCAGAGAGATAATTAATATCGAACGAGAATATTTATGAAGATATCTTCAGAAATATTGAGGATATTAATAAAGAAAGGTACAATAATATCTTTAGAATTTCAGAATCAAATTGTGACGAAGAAATTTATTCACGATGATTTAGAGTGGTTAAGGAGTAAGGTATTCGCTAAAGATTTCATCAGAACAGAATCATCTGGATTCTTTATGTAGAGGTTTAGTCCTTGTAATTTGTTCAGAGTTTCAGGGTGAGAGATCATAGTTCTAAGGGATAAATGTTATATGTATATATAACTCTTGATGTGGAAACGCTGCGAGATTCAAAATACTGATTGCTAATTCTCGGTAATTGATATGACAATTCTCGTTATAAGATGCGGATAGTATATGATAGGGTTTTAATGAACAAATGTAATGATTCTTCGGAGAGACTTAAGTCAATGAGTAGTGAAGTTGCTGGTAAGTTTACTGCTAATGTGGTGGGATATAAATGGTTCTTCGGTAACGATGACGAAGGGCAAACTGATATATCAAGGTTATAATAGAGTTTATTCGAACGAAAGGTCGATGTTGATTTGCTGGAGCTGCGACAAAATTGGCTAATATGAAAAGGAATTGCGTTGTTATTTTCGGAAATAGAAATGCCAAAGAAGCTAGCACAGATACGTGTTAAACATTTATACAGGTTCCGAGAATTTTTTTTTTCCAGGTGCATAACTATATGCGTAAATCTTTTCTTCCGTATATGAAGTGCGGCTGATTCATCATCTTGATTGAAGTGTTTTCAAGAATCATGAAAGGTTTGAACGCGGATTGTAATCGTCAAGATACAAATGAGGTTTAAGATGAAATCAAGTGGCAGCTTGAAGAAATGTTTAGTTGTAGAAGGTGTAGTTTATTAATGTGAAATCTTAAATATTCCTCGGGTATTACCTACCCGTTAAAATATTTTCATCATTAACAGTTTGTACAAGAGAATTTTTAATTACAATCTTTATGAAAATATATGTGCATATATATTTTCTTCAAATGTAATCATGGATTTAATGAGTTAATATGGTATTAAACTCATTTGATTTACGGTTAGAACTAGAGTATATAATCTCTAAAACATTAGAGATTACATAATTGCCATGTAGAATGAAAATAAATGACGTAGAACAAAAATAATCGATGTAGAACAAGATGTAGAACGAAGATAATTGATGTAGAACAAGATGTAGAACAAAGATAATTGATGTAGAACAAGATGTAGAACAAAGATAATTGATGTAGAACAAGATGTAGAACAAAGATAAAGTAGATAGAACGACACGTAAAACGATGATTAGGCTCGAGGTACAGAATGAGATGTTGAGGCAGGTGATGTTGAAACTTGGGTTGTTGGTGGTACTGGTTATGCTGCTGGTGCTGCTGATGGTGTTTGTAGCCTTCGCACCGCATTCTCCAAAGCCACTACCCGAGCGCGAAGCTCGTTGACTTCTTCTATCACACCAGGGTGATTATCGGTTCGGACGAGCGGATAAATATAATCTAGGATTTGGTGTAGTATATAATCGTGACGAGATACTCGGGAAATGAGAGAGAATATGGTTTCTCGAACAGGTTCGCCGGTAAGTGCTTCAGTTTCATCGTCAAGAGGGCAATGTGGTGGATGGAAGGGGTCACCTTCTTCTTGTCGCCAATGATTGAGGAGGCTACGAACCCATCCCCATTTCATCCAGAATAGATGATGACTGATTGGTTGATCCATTCCGGTCACACTGTTTTCGGAGCTCGAATGGAAATCCATATCGACATAGCTGTCGAAATCTGAGGAGTTCGAACTGGTTGAGGGATCCATCTCGTATGATCAGAGAAAGAATTTTGGTATAAAATAGATTGTAGAATTTAGATTTGGTATTCCTCAATATATAATTTACATATGTATATATATAATACCAAAATCTCATAGATTTCGGAGAATCTTTGAAAGATGTTAGTCAAAGTTCACAGTAATAAATACGCTAAGATATTAATTAGCAGATATGCTAAGATGTGAATTTCGTCTATACGCTGTTATGCAATAAATGCAGGAAAACGCGTCTAGACTTAAGATGTTAAGCAGATAATTTCCTAAGGATGATAAGTAGATGATTTCCGACACAAAATGATAAGCAAAACTTTTGACATGCAGACACGGTCGAAGTCCAGACTCACTAATGCATCTTTACAGCCAACAGTAAGACACACTAATGCAAGACCTGGTTCGCTAAGACCACCGCTCTGATACCAACTGAAAGGACCCGTTCATATACATTATAAACGATTCACAATAGTTGATTACATCGCGAGGTACTTGACCTCTATATGATACATTTTACAAACATTGCATTCGTTTTTTTTTTAAAAGACAAACTTTCATCTCTTTAAAAGTTGACATGCATGCATACCATTTCATAATATCCAACTATAAATGACCTAATCTGTCATTTACTTAATAACAATCTTTAATGAACTTCAATGACTCGAATGCAACGTCTTTTGAAATATGTCATGAATGACTCCAAGTAATGTCTCTAATATGAGCTAATGCACAGCGGAAGATTTCTTTCATACCTGAGAATAAACATGCTTTCAAGTGTCAACCAAAAGGTTGGTGAGTTCATAGGTTTAATTTTTATATAATAATCATAATGTTTAATAAGCCACAAGATTTCATTTAATTAAATGCGCAGGATCATTACAACTGCAAAAATCATTCATACGATGAATCGCCTGGTAACCGACCTTAACATAGAGCGCTTAAGATATCTGGCATCATACATTCCACTATTCAAATGTATGACAAGGACCCTTCGAAGTACTAAAGCATTTCCACTATTCGAAAATGGGGGTGGTTAGTGCCCGTAGATCTACCTTTAGGATTCGCGTCAATTAGTGTTTTTCACTAATTCTTAGGTTACCAAGCATAATAATAATAAGTACAGATATCCGGTATAACAAAACAATCGTAGAATGTAGTTTCATGAACTTGTGCTTATTTTGTAAAGCATTTATAAAAGTTGCGCATGTATTCTCAGTCCCAAAAATATAAAGAGAAAAAGGGAGCAAATGAAACTCACCATACTGTATTTTGTAGTAAAAATACATTTAACATCATTGAACAAGTGTAAGGTTGGCCTTGGATTCACGAACCTAGATTATTCATATATATTTATGTATTTGTCAATATTTGTCTAATACATTAAGTTAAGTCATAGTGTATCACAATCCTAATGCTCGAGTCTAATACGCAAAGATTAACAAAGTTCATTTTGACTTAAAATGATTTCCCAAATTTTTTTATATATGATTATTATATAGTTTCAGTATCGTCGTTTGAATATTTCAAAGATTTGTTAAAGTATATAATTCACTTTTTAATAAGTAAAGCTTTATTTAAAATATGCTTTTATATATCTTAAGTAGTAACTTTGTAAAGTTCCTTATCGTAAAATAATAAATGTAATTATATTATTCGTATATTTATTTGATAAAAATAACCTTGATAATAATAATAAGTAAAAGTTGTATTTATTTTGTAATAAGAACAATCAATATTTATATTTATTAACAATGATGTTATTGAAAAAAATGATAATTCTAATTATGATATCTTTAGTATTTACGATATTTTTAATATTAACTTTAAAGTAATAATTTTTATTTAGAATGATAATAATAATGATATTTTATAATAAAAATGACATTTCTATTAAATTGATAATTTTTGAATAACAGATAGTTTTTATACCAATGATACTTTTAATAATACTAATAATATTGAATATTATGATAATGAATATACTAATAACTATAAAAATAACAATTCTTAATTATAATACTTTTAATAATAATAATAATAATAATGATAATAATTATATTAATAATAATATTGGCAATTAGATTAAAAATTAGATCAACGACGATAATAATAATCATTTTTACGAAATTTCAATTGGCTATAACTTCTAATCCGTCCATCAGATCCCTTTGGCATCTAAAGGAAAAGTTATTACTTTTTCACTAGCTTTCCAACGATATACATATCTTATGCCTTAGCTCGTCCCTAGTATAACAACTTTCAAGATTCAACGTAGTCTATCTAAGGGCAATATCAAAAATACTGGCATACATAATTCTAAATACTCGAGCACTAGCTGTAACGACCCGGAAATTTCCGACCAAATTTAAACCTTAAACTCTATATGTTTCCGACATGATAAGCAAAATCTGTAATATTGAGTCTCAAAAAGTTTGAAACTATATTCATGTAATCAATTACCCTTTGACCTTCCATTTGTCCGACGATTCACGAACGTCATAACTTGTATTAATTATATACTTATGTATATATATGGATTATATCTAACTTGAATATATGATAATTAAGTATCTCATTAATTATATTAACAATGGATTATATACATAAAATGAGACTACTAACTTAAGGACTTCGAAACGATATATATATAAAGCTTAACGACGTTATAACTTCTAAGTTAAAATAAATATATATGTATTGTATTAAGATGTATTTACTATTGGAATATACTAGTAGGAAAACATCATTTTCAACCTTTTATCATGGAAAATGACATCCTTGTCATTACATATGACTCATGAGACATCTTTAAACACATAAACAAAATAATTTTGTATTTATACCCGTATTATACACAACTTCTGGATTATACCCGTATTATACACAACTTCTGGATGTATTTACTATTCATATATACCAATAGTAAAACATCATTTTCAACCTTTTAAATCATGGGGGGACATGTTTAACAACTCTTAACATCTAGTATTTAACTTCTAGCTAAAATATCAAGTTGGAATCTCTTTATATCTATATATATGTATGACATTTTATATATCTATATCTATATCATTTCCATTTCAATTTTTATTCTAAGATTTTATTCCCTAAAAACACACGATAATTATACGTTTGTATATATATATATATATGTATTTATTTATATTTAACATGATCTAAGGATGTTTAACATCTCATTGTGTACTAATAACAATGAGTTATAAGTATATTTTGAAACTACTAACTTAAGTTTTCAAAACGGTAATTATATGTAACGTTCTTCGACAAAAATACTTATAACCTATAATACTTATACATGCATCATATAGATATGTATTCTATCACTTTTAAAGGGCTTACATACATAAAACAATATAAGTATATTTACAAAAGATAGCTATATTTGAATCCTCGTTTCGTTTTCTCAAAGATTTCTATACGTACACCTTGGGTATAGGTACCCGTACCATACCCATCATCTAGATGTATTTACTATTGGTATATACACATTAAATCAACCTTTTAATCAGCTCTTGTTCATGCCCTCAAGGAGAGGTAATTAGAATTGGAAGCTAGCATAGATTTTTACACAAAATAACAAAATTAGGAATCTTTTCTTTCTTTATAAACTAAAAACGTTTTTATAAATGAACACCATTTCTTCACCCCATTTTCTCAAACTTACACTCCCATTTCTCTCTCAAAATACTCTTAACTTCATACTTGATCATCTCCAAGCATTTTCCCCATCATTTAGCTTCAAAAACAACACTTAAACCTCATAAGAAAACCTTTCCAAAAACACTTCAAAAATCCTTCCAAACTTACAAGTTTACTTCCAACCTTTGATCCAACTCCACCACTCTTTTGGTTCTAGGATTTTACTCATCTTTTACAGCAACCTTGTTCAAGTAACTTGAGGTAGTAACCTTATTCATAACCTTATTCAATTCATATTTATATAGCTATCTTATTTTGTGATATAAAATTTTAACAACAAGAACATAGTTTGAATGATTTCAAACTTGTTCGCAAACAAACTTAATCCTTCTAACTTGACTTTTAAAATACTTCAACACATGTATTATGACAGTATGTCAAGCTAACATAAGGATATAAAACTTGTAAACACAAAGAACACCTTAAAACTGAACATACGCCGTCATAGATCATCGGGGGCTGTTTTGGGTTTAATTTTAAAAACCTATCTTAAACTTTGAATTAAAAGAATTCCTTTGGTGAAAAATCTTATTTTATATGGATATGAAATATATCCAAAATCCATGGTTAAACTCTAATTGGAAGTATGTTTTTCAAAAGAGTCATCAAGATGTCGTTCTTACGACGGATATGACTATCTTCTTGTATTTGTCACCTAAACTGTATTTTCGACTATAAACATATTGTTTTTCTGTTTAGATTAGTAAATAACTTTTTGATACAAAACTATGGCAAGTCGAATCACTCAAAACGGATTTGTAACGAATAAATTATGGGTAAAATAAAATTGGATATTTTTGCTTGTTTTTAGCCACGGTTTTGATTAATAAAAATGGATGCTAACCTTATCCTAGCTAACTTACCTTGTATCCTACATGTATTTATACATGTCTTGATTCCGAACTTATGGAGATACAATTTATAATACGACAATATATTATAGTCTTAATAAAGATCGTAAGGCACCATATATATATATGACTTGATCTTAATTGTTGAATAGATATTGACCAATATATAAATATATAATTAATTAGGTTCGTGAATCCGAGGCCAACCTTATGCGTGTTCAGTAATGTTATATGTATTTTTACTACAAAATACATTTGGTGAGTTTCATTTGCTCCCTTTTACTCTATACATTTTTGGGACTGAGAATACATGCGCTGTTTTTATAAATGTTTTACAAAATAAGCACAAGTTCATGAAACTACATTCTACGACTGATGTATTTAGGACTGAGATGTATTATTGTGTTTACCGGATATCCGAAGAGATCTAAATTGTGTGGCCTGAATATTATGTGGCCTGTTTAATATTATCATTGGGATCCAGTCGCTCCAGCGTATGAATGATTTCTGTTTTGCAGTTGTAATGATCCTGCACCTTTGATTAAATGAAATCTTGTGGCTTATTAAACATCATGACTATTATATAGAACTTAAACCTATGAACTCACCAACCTTTTGGTTGACACTTTTAAGCATGTTTATTCTCAGGTATGAATTAAGTCTTCCGCTGTGCATTAGATCATGTTAAGGATACTACTTGGGACCATTTAAGCCATGATTCAAGAACGTTTCATTCAAGTTATTGAAGTTCATTAGAGACTATTAATAAGTAAATGACAGATTAGGTCATTTGGGTTTAATGAAATGTTAGGCGAATATGTCAAAGCTTGATGTAAAGATAGAATGCCTTTTAAGAATTAATGCAACGTTTGTAAAATGTATCATATAGAGGTCAAGTACCTCGCGATGTTATCAACTATTGTAATTCGTTTGTAATCAATATGGACTTCGTCCGGATGGATTAGGAGCGGTTATCACAGTTGGTATCAGAGCGTTGGTCTTAGCGAACCAGGCCTTGCATTAGTGTGTCTAACTGGTAGTTGTTAGGATGCATTAGTGAGTCTGGACTTTGACCGTGTCTACATGTCAAAAGTTTTGCTTATCATATTTAGTTGGAAATCATCTGCTTATCATCCTTAGAAATTGCCTGCTTAGTATCCTTATGTCTAGACACGTCTTATTGCATTTAGTGCATCGATAGTGTATAGACAAAATTCGTATCCTAGCGTATCTGTTGCTATAGACATTGCTTGGTGAATTTTAAAGATTTTCCGTAATTCACGGGATTTTGAGTATTATAAATACATATGTAAATTATGTATTGAAGAATACCAAACCCAACTCCTATAATCTATTCCAAACCAAAAATTCGTTTCCCCGATTATACAAGATGAACTCTGCGTCCAGTTCGAATTCCTCCGACTCCGACAGCTACGCCGATATGGATTTCCATTCGGGCTCCGAAGGCAGCGTCACTGGAATGGATCAACCAATTTCCCATCATCTATTCTGGATGAATTGGGGATGGGTTCGTAGTATACTAAATTACTGGAGACAAGAAGAAGGTGATCCCTTTCACCCACCGAATTGCCCCATTGGCGACGAACCTGAAGCACTTACCGGCGAACCTGTTAGAATAACCATTTTCTCTCTCATTTCTCGAGTATCTCGTCACGATTATATTCTATCCCATATTTCGGATCTTGTTCATTCGCTCACTCCAACAGCCAATCATCCTGGTGTACTAGCAGAAATTAACGAACTTCGCGCTCGTGTAACGGCTTTGGAGAACACGGTGCGAAGGTTACAAACACCAGCAGCGGCACCAGCAGCATAATCAGTACCACCATCATCGACGTCGACAATACCCTTATCATCCTTAAACCATAACCACGCCGTAACTATCAACATCACAATCTGAACCTCGAATATCAACATCACACGTCTCAATATTACCACCTGTATTTCGAGTATGATCTTCGTTCTACATATCGTTCTACATCGATTAATTTCGTTCTACGTATTGTTCTACCTCATTTACTTTCGTTCGACATGGCAATTATGTAATCTCTAATGTTTAGAGATTATGTAATCAAGTGCCAACAATAAATCAAATGAGTATAATATCTTATTGACTCATTAAATCCATGATTACATCCAATGAAAATATATATGCAAGTATATTTTCATAAAGATTGTAATTAAACATTCTTTCGTACAAACTGTTAATGATGAAAATATTTTAACGGGTGGGTAGCACCCGAGGAATATTTAGAATTCACATTAATAAGTTACACTGTACATTCTTCGAATCTGATTCAACGGTCATCTATTATCCTACTTACAACCACCGATATTCGTATCCGCTCACCCCAGAATAACCATTTTCATTCAAATTTCATATTCGGATTTTGACTTATCAGAATCCAACAAGTGGCATAAAGAAGAAAACATTGGACAAAATAAAATTTGTTAGAAACACACGATTTAACTAATTGTAAATCTATTAAGGATTCCACGCTAACTGTTCCGGCTAACTGTTCCCAGCTAACTGATTAACATTTAATTTATCGCAATTTACATTCTCGCAATTTTATTTATCGTCATTTAATTTCTGTTATTTACTTTTATGCATTTTTTTTAAGTCGGGACACATGTACGCAATACGTCGGATTAATTCTGAGACAACACGGTGCATGGGTCATGATATATATATTTATTTATTTTACGCACTTTAAATAAACGGGACACGTATACAAGGTTTCGACTTATCATATTGACCCATCTATATATATATTTCGGAACAACCGTAGACACTCTATATGTGAAGGTGGGAGTTGGCTATACAGGGTCGGAGTTGATTCCAAAATATATATATACTTTGAGTTGTGATCGACACCGAGACCGGTACACGGGTCACGATATGTATTATTTAACTCGAATATTATATATATATATATATATATTATTGAACTATCGAACTATTGGACAACTGGACTATTGGACTGCTAACTTTGGACAATTAAAATGAATTAAAATATTGATTATCATATATGAAACTAAACAATCCTTCAAGTTTGCCACTTGATTTCATCCTAAACCTCATTCGAATCTTGACGATTACAATTCGCATTCACAACTTTTCATGATTCTTGAAAACACCTAGATCGGAAAGATGAATCAGCCGCACCACGTCTACAGAAGAAAAGATTTACGCACCTGAAAACCCTCGAATCCAAATTCATAGTTTAACACATATCTGTGTTGAATCCTTTACCATTTATTAGCAAAAACAACCTTACGATTCCTTTTCAAGTAGCAAATTTTGTCACAGCTCCACTTTAATTTTCCAGAAAAACTACTCTCATTATAACCTCGATATTTATATCTTGTCCTTTCGCCGTCATTAACGGAGAACCTTTTTATATTCCACGATATCATCATCAGATGTCCCAGCAGTTTGTTATCTCTTCGGTGGAATCCGCAATCAGTATTTTGAAAATCTCGCAGAAATTTGTTTTCCGTTATGCCTAAAACGTCTATCTCTAAGAATTTCATACTCCGAATGTGAAGTTTCTGAAAAACACCCTGGACTATGAAGTAGTTCTTGAAATGCTGATGAAGCAGCAAAAACCGTAAACGACCTTAATAGTCAAAAGTTTACGATGAAGTATAGTATGTTGGAAAAGCCCAGAAAAAGAGAAGGGTTGAAACACGAAAAGCGGATTATGCGAAACTATGAAGAAAGCTGTGGACAAATCATGAAGAATAAGTTTGACTTCAAAGAATCCAAACGATTTAGTGTCTGCTGAAACCGTTAGCAATAACCCTACTCGTTATTCTAAACCTTCACAGACAAATATTCTTCATCGTCATTATCTTAAAAATTCCAAGATATTATCAAATCTTTCATTATAAATATCCTCAATATTTCTGAAGATATTTTCACAATTATCCTTATCTGAAAACATTTATCTCTCCGTAACATCTGCGTTACAACATAAAAGAAACTGTGTTAGTTTCTAAGTTCTAAAACCTTCGAGATTAAAATAGGAATGTTCTGAAGCAGTGTTGGGAACTGATGCATGAATTAGTATAATATAATGAAACTTGATCAACTTCATTATATTACAGTAAATCATGTTAAGTTTCTAATGGAATGTGATGATTCACAGTACCATCATCATGTGCCATGTTACACGGCTCTTACATTCTATCCAATTTCGAAACATAATAAGAACATATCATCTTGATAAGTTCTATTTTTCTGGTAATTTGACAAATCAAAATCGTGCCATTACCATTTCTTTCTGAGAACAAAAGCTATGTTCATTTCAAATCTTATACCTACGAATTTCGTACCATTGTTCACTTGGCTCGAGGACGGGAAAAAAGAAACGAAAAAAAAACCCAGAATAGAAATAGGAACATAAACCACAGCAAATAAGAGAGAGCATTAACTGTGGATGACAATGATTTTAAGGGACATGAGTAGGAACATTGGAATATAAGGGAAGATATAAAACTTAACAACAACCCTGAAACTACAAACCGTGCATATCAATACGTATTGCAACGTAAAGGCACGGGAGAATTAAAAATAGTATAATTCCAAGGAAAGGATAAAAGAGAATAGATTCTTCTGGTGATAGATGAAAAAGAAGAATGAAAGATATGAAAGTTAGAAATATAACAAGGATTAGAATGGGATGGAGCATATTAGCGAATGTCTTAAAGTTGGAACTAAAGAGAAAGAATAGAGGATGTAGGATATGGAAATAAGGAAACGATAGGGGTAGTTTTATAAGTGAAATATCCGACAAAGAAATCACAACAGATTTGTCGCATTAAATCAAAGGAGATCCTATTTTCTAAATCGCCGAAGAACCAAATCTTATTACGAAAGATTTTCTTTAAATCTCGTAAATTCCGGAAATCAATCATAACTACGTCGTCAGTTAAAACGATACCATATTACTCATTTTCACTCTCTTTTTGTGATAGCTTCGCTCGTACGCTTTAAATGATCGAAACGTTTTATCTATATCTATCAATAATGATAGGACTCCGTTATTACCTCATATTCGTCATGAAAACGTTCCCATTGTTATCTATGACAACCTCTACCAAATTTCGGGGACGAAATTTCTTTAACGGGTGGGTACTGTAACGACCCGGAAATTTCCGACCAAATTTAAACCTTAAACTCTATATGTTTCCGACATGATAAGCAAAATCTGTAATATTGAGTCTCAAAAAGTTTGAAACTATATTCATGTAATCAATTACCCTTTGACCTTCCATTTGTCCGACGATTCACGAACGTCATAACTTGTATTAATTATATACTTATGTATATATATGGATTATATCTAACTTGAATATATGATAATTAAGTATCTCATTAATTATATTAACAATGGATTATATACATAAAATGAGACTACTAACTTAAGGACTTCGAAACGATATATATATAAAGCTTAACGACGTTATAACTTCTAAGTTAAAATAAATATATATGTATTGTATTAAGATGTATTTACTATTGGAATATACTAGTAGGAAAACATCATTTTCAACCTTTTATCATGGAAAATGACATCCTTGTCATTACATATGACTCATGAGACATCTTTAAACACATAAACAAAATAATTTTGTATTTATACCCGTATTATACACAACTTCTGGATTATACCCGTATTATACACAACTTCTGGATGTATTTACTATTCATATATACCAATAGTAAAACATCATTTTCAACCTTTTAAATCATGGGGGGACATGTTTAACAACTCTTAACATCTAGTATTTAACTTCTAGCTAAAATATCAAGTTGGAATCTCTTTATATCTATATATATGTATGACATTTTATATATCTATATCTATATCATTTCCATTTCAATTTTTATTCTAAGATTTTATTCCCTAAAAACACACGATAATTATACGTTTGTATATATATATATATATATGTATTTATTTATATTTAACATGATCTAAGGATGTTTAACATCTCATTGTGTACTAATAACAATGAGTTATAAGTATATTTTGAAACTACTAACTTAAGTTTTCAAAACGGTAATTATATGTAACGTTCTTCGACAAAAATACTTATAACCTATAATACTTATACATGCATCATATAGATATGTATTCTATCATTTTTAAAGGGCTTACATACATAAAACAATATAAGTATATTTACAAAAGATAGCTATATTTGAATCCTCGTTTCGTTTTCTCAAAGATTTCTATACGTACACCTTGGGTATAGGTACCCGTACCATACCCATCATCTAGATGTATTTACTATTGGTATATACACATCAAATCAACCTTTTAATCAGCTCTTGTTCATGCCCTCAAGGAGAGGTAATTAGAATTGGAAGCTAGCATAGATTTTTACACAAAATAACAAAATTAGGAATCTTTTCTTTCTTTATAAACTAAAAACGTTTTTATAAATGAACACCATTTCTTCACCCCATTTTCTCAAACTTACACTCCCATTTCTCTCTCAAAATACTCTTAACTTCATACTTGATCATCTCCAAGCATTTTCCCCATCATTTAGCTTCAAAAACAACACTTAAACCTCATAAGAAAACCTTTCCAAAAACACTTCAAAAATCCTTCCAAACTTACAAGTTTACTTCCAACCTTTGATCCAACTCCACCACTCTTTTGGTTCTAGGATTTTACTCATCTTTTACAGCAACCTTGTTCAAGTAACTTGAGGTAGTAACCTTATTCATAACCTTATTCAATTCATATTTATATAGCTATCTTATTTTGTGATATAAAATTTTAACAACAAGAACATAGTTTGAATGATTTCAAACTTGTTCGCAAACAAACTTAATCCTTCTAACTTGACTTTTAAAATACTTCAACACATGTATTATGACAGTATGTCAAGCTAACATAAGGATATAAAACTTGTAAACACAAAGAACACCTTAAAACTGAACATACGCCGTCATAGATCATCGGGGGCTGTTTTGGGTTTAATTTTAAAAACCTATCTTAAACTTTGAATTAAAAGAATTCCTTTGGTGAAAAATCTTATTTTATATGGATATGAAATATATCCAAAATCCATGGTTAAACTCTAATTGGAAGTATGTTTTTCAAAAGAGTCATCAAGATGTCGTTCTTACGACGGATATGACTATCTTCTTGTATTTGTCACCTAAACTGTATTTTCGACTATAAACATATTGTTTTTCTGTTTAGATTAGTAAATAACTTTTTGATACAAAACTATGGCAAGTCGAATCACTCAAAACGGATTTGTAACGAATAAATTATGGGTAAAATAAAATTGGATATTTTTGCTTGTTTTTAGCCACGATTTTGATTAATAAAAATGGATGCTAACCTTATCCTAGCTAACTTACCTTGTATCCTACATGTATTTATACATGTCTTGATTCCGAACTTATGGAGATACAATTTATAATACGACAATATATTATAGTCTTAATAAAGATCGTAAGGCACCATATATATATATGACTTGATCTTAATTGTTGAATAGATATTGACCAATATATAAATATATAATTAATTAGGTTCGTGAATCCGAGGCCAACCTTATGCGTGTTCAGTAATGTTATATGTATTTTTACTACAAAATACATTTGGTGAGTTTCATTTGCTCCCTTTTACTCTATACATTTTTGGGACTGAGAATACATGCGCTGTTTTTATAAATGTTTTACAAAATAAGCACAAGTTCATGAAACTACATTCTACGACTGATGTATTTAGGACTGAGATGTATTATTGTGTTTACCGGATATCCGAAGAGATCTAAATTGTGTGGCCTGAATATTATGTGGCCTGTTTAATATTATCATTGGGATCCAGTCGCTCCAGCGTATGAATGATTTCTGTTTTGCAGTTGTAATGATCCTGCACCTTTGATTAAATGAAATCTTGTGGCTTATTAAACATCATGACTATTATATAGAACTTAAACCTATGAACTCACCAACCTTTTGGTTGACACTTTTAAGCATGTTTATTCTCAGGTATGAATTAAGTCTTCCGCTGTGCATTAGATCATGTTAAGGATACTACTTGGGACCATTTAAGCCATGATTCAAGAACGTTGCATTCAAGTTATTGAAGTTCATTAGAGACTATTAATAAGTAAATGACAGATTAGGTCATTTGGGTTTAATGAAATGTTAGGCGAATATGTCAAAGCTTGATGTAAAGATAGAATGCCTTTTAAGAATTAATGCAACGTTTGTAAAATGTATCATATAGAGGTCAAGTACCTCGCGATGTTATCAACTATTGTAATTCGTTTGTAATCAATATGGACTTCGTCCGGATGGATTAGGAGCGGTTATCACACTAGCCAAGGATACACTATTGATAATTAAAAGTTAAGTTAAGAGTGCTCACGTATCAATATTGAGGTTCAATATTGTAGGAAAGGTACGTAGACGCAACGGAGATGACAAACACCCAAGTTGACCTCACGAGCCTACCTATGAACTATACCCATAATCTCCAAAGCTATAACCCATAATTTCCTTAGCTCTATCCCGCTCATAAAACTAGTTTTGAAAACTTATTTTGGATCACTCGGGCAGCACTCCGTCGTAATATTTTATGTATACTAATAATATCTTGAAATAATACGAAGTAAATATATATATGTATATCGATTGAGAGAGTTTAGAGAAATATATTTTCAAGTTTCTATGAAATAATGAAACCTATTGAATTCTATTTATAATAGATTTTGAATTATTAAAGTGAATTATTAAAGTAAAAGTTAAAGTAAAAGTTAAAGTAAAAGTTAAAGTAAAAGTTAAAGTAAAAGTTAAAGTTAAAGTTAAAGTAAAAGTTAAAGTAAAAGTTAAAGTAAAAGTTAAAGTTAAAGTTAAAGTTAAAGTTAAAGTTAAAGTTAAAGTAAAAGTTAAAGTTAAAGTTAAAGTTAAAGTTAAAGTAAAAGTTAAAGTTAAAGTTAAAGTTAAAGTTAAAGTTAAAGTAAAAGTTAAAGTTAAAGTTAAAGTAAAAGTTAAAGTAAAAGTTAAAGTAAAAGTTAAAGTAAAAGTTAAAGTTAAAGTTAAAGTTAAAGTTAAAGTAAAAGTTAAAGTTAAAGTTAAAGTTAAATTTAAAGTAAAAGTTAAAGTAAAAGTTAAAGTAAAAGTTAAAGTAAAAGTTAAAGTAAAAGTTAAAGTAAAAGTTAAAGTAAAAGTTAAAGTTAAAGTTAAAGTAAAAGTTAAAGTTAAAGTTAAAGTTAAAGTTAAAGTAAAAGTTAAAGTAAAAGTAAAAGTTAAAGTTAAAGTTAAAGTTAAAGTTAAAGTTAAAGTTAAAGTAAAAGTAAAAGTTAAAGTTAAAGTTAAAGTTAAAGTTAAAGTAAAAGTTAAAGTAAAAGTTAAAGTTAAAGTTAAAGTTAAAGTTAAAGTTAAAGTTAAAGTTAAAGTTAAAGTAAAAGTTAAAGTTAAAGTTAAAGTATAGTAAAAGTATAAAACTATGTACGTATAATACGCGTATAAATATATATAATATTAATTTAGATCGTTATATATATTTAATAAAATAAAATATAAATATCGTTATCTTTATCATACTGATTAAGTAATGAGTTGTCAAAAGTGGTTCTAGATATTTATAAAAGTTATATATGTTTTTAATAATAAAGTTCTTTTTAAACTGAAAACGTTTTTGTACGCTTGAAACTAAATCGAGTACTTATAAATTTGGTTTTCCAAAATTAATTATCTTCTAAATCATCCTTTAAAAAGGTTTTATCTTTATCGGAAAACGTTTTTAATATTAAGAAAACAAATGATTATCTTACCAAAAGACACGAGACAAATATTGTAAAGTATGTATAGAAAGTGGACCTCATAACAGAGACTCGTAATCATAATTCAATGTATCCGACAATTCAATCATATGATATTATCTTTTAATTCCGTCCATAATTATATTAAACAAATATCGAAACAAACTAGTTTATGTAAAGTATTATATATCTAATACTTTGTTAATGTTCTCAAGCCATATAATAGACTTCGTAACTTATTCTCATATTAATCAAACGTTTGATGTTTCATTAATATTTCTTAATTTAATAATCACACATATGTATATGTTCACACATATCTATTTACACATAATTGTTCGTGAATCGTCAGGCATGGTTAAAGGGTAATCGATTACATGAATATAGATTTCAAAACTTTCGAGACTCAACATTACAGATTTTGCTTATCGTGTCGGAATTATATGAAGATTAAAGTTTAAATTTGTTCGGAAATTTCCGGGTCGTCACAGTTAGCTTCACCCGTACGCTTCACATGATCGAATCGTTTTATCTAATATCTCTCGATACGGATAAAACTCTATTATTACCTCATATTCGTCATGAAAACATTCCTATTGTTATTTATGACAACCTCTACCAAATTTCGGGGACGAAATTTCTTTAACGGGTGGGTACTGTAACGACCCGAATATTTCTGACCAAATTTAAACCCAAATCTCTACACGTTTCCGACACGATAAGCAAAAACCCTAATGTTGAGTCTAGAAAGTCTAAAATCTATATTCGGATAATCAGTTACCTTTTGACCAAGCCTGACGATTCACGAACAATTGTTTGTAAACAAATATGTGGATATATATAGATTAGTAAATAGTATATAAAATATAATATTAATATATCAAACTTAATTACAAGTTATAATATATGTTGTTGTTATTATTATTAATATCAATATTAGTATTAATTATATCGTTATTATTGTTATAATTTTTAATTAAAAAGTTATGATTATTAAAAATTTAGGATGTTAAATAGAAAAACTGATATAAGTATAAATAAAGATACAATTTTAATTATGGTTATAATTATCAATATTAAAAATTATACCATTAATATTATCATCATTATACTTCTAATATTATTAGAATTCTATTTAAAATTACTAATAGATTTATATTAATAACTAATACTACGAAAATTTAATAAAATATATATATGTATATAAATAAATATAATTATATAAAATGTAACTATATAAATAAAAATATAAAAGAAAATTCCTTTTTATTTATATATAATACCGATATATAATACAGATACATAAGAGATATCATTGGATTCCATTCTTTAATTTTTTCTGTCTTCTGTTTGGCTCGTGAACATGGCCGACCCTTTTCTCCATCTATAACAACGATCAATTCATGTTTTTATATAAAACAGATTCCATGGATTTTCGACTATCAAAACTAATCCTAATCATCTTCTTTTATTAGTTTAATTGAAATAAAAATGTCAAGAAACATACATATGCTTCTGTTCGTGTCTGGTACGATTGAAGGACCAAATTCTTGTAAGTTTTCAAAATCTGTTAATGTAATGATGTTAGGAATAATTCATTTATACTCTCTGTAAAATTTCAAGGGTCAATCTCTCAAATTGATTACAAATTTACGAATCAAAGTTGTATTTCAAAAAGTCAAATGAATCGTTCATGGCAAAAATTCGAAGACGTTTCTTTGTTTTGAATTAAATCGAGGATACAGAAAGACTATATAATCGATTTGGAACCTTTTTCATTTTGTAACAATGGTCTAAAACGTTCACGAATTCAAAATCATATTTATTTTTTTTGGAACCGAACCAACAGCGATGCTGTTTTATTTTTTTTATTTTTTTTATTTCGTTTAATTTAACAAAATTAATGTACTCAAGTCGTTTACAAGTTAAATTAGAATCTGGGGCCAATTTGAAACTCGTGGTATAAATTTTAGGTTTGTTCTGAAACTCTCTGGTCGAAATTATATAACAAAGAAGAAGAACACTTAATACGGGTCATATAAAATAAAACACAGTTTCAATTCAGAAAAACAAATACGGACTAATGGTTAAGAGATGGAGTTGGGGTTCATGAGGTCGCGGGTTCAAGGCATGGCCAGGACGTTTTTTTTTTAAAAAGCATGATATTCTAAGGTAGTTCTTTACATAAAAAGCTTATTAATTATTAGTATTGTTATGATTATTAATGTTATAATTATTAGTATTGTTATTTATTATTATCACTATTATAATTATGGTAAGTGTATTATTATTAATATGATATTACTAATAAAAGTATTAAATATTATTATTATTAATATGATATTACTAATAAAAGTATTAAATATCGAACATTCATATTATTATAAATATAGTTACAATTATAATTATTATTATTATTGTAAGTAAGAATTATCATTATTGTAAGTATTATATTTATGCATGATGAACATTAAGATTTTTTTTATGATTATCATTATTATTAATAATTATTGTTATTTTGACAAGTATTATAATTATTATTATTTTTTTATTTATTGATATTAATATAATTTTAGTATTACTATAAATACTATTTTTATCAAACAAATGGTATATACTTACATAAAATATATTTAAAAGATAAAACATATCAAAAATTATCAAATTTATATACTACATGAGATTGTTTGATTATGTCTATATGTTTTAATAGATATACACCTGATATAGGTTCGTGAATCCGAGGCCAACCCTACACTTGTTCAATGATGTTATGTAACGACCCGCATTTTTTCGATCGTTCTATACTTATAAGATTAATATTTACATAAATTAAACCTTACCAACATGATAAGCAATCCAAATTGTTGAGATTTATATTTCCGAAAAGAGTTTTACACAACGTTTGACCGTCTAGTTTGACCGATGATATCACGAACTATACAAAATATGATAATTATATGTTTGTGTATATATATGTATATATACATATTTAACATGATTAAAGAATGTTTTAATACCACATTTTATATTAATAACAATAAGTTACAAGTATATTTTGAAACTACTAACTTAAGTTTTCAAAACGATAACTATACGTAACGTTATTTGACATAAATACTAAAGACTTATAATGTTTATACATATATCGTATAAGTAATATATTTAATCACTTTTAAAGACTTAAATACATAAAACCATATAAGTGTATTCACAAAAGATAGCTATATTTGAATCCTCATTCCATTTTTCACAAAATTTCTATACGTATATTTAGAGTATTTGTACTCGTATCATACCTAGCTTCTATACGTATTTACTATTGGTATATACACATCAAATCACCACCTAACCAGCCCTTGTACATGCCTTATGTATAAGGTAATTGCTTTTGAATGATTGTAAGACTAATTACAAAAATACA
The DNA here is from genome assembly GCF_046630445.1 of Rutidosis leptorrhynchoides. Taxonomy (NCBI): domain Eukaryota; kingdom Viridiplantae; phylum Streptophyta; class Magnoliopsida; order Asterales; family Asteraceae; genus Rutidosis; species Rutidosis leptorrhynchoides. The sequence goes on from NC_092343.1 coordinate 235,801,459, forward strand.
AACTAAAATTTTGTCATGTTATCCTTAAAGATCACATTTTTAGGAGTATATATGTATCATCATTTTTGATTCATTTTCACTTCCATTCTCTAGCTAAAAACACACACTCTTTCTTCACCTTTGAACTCCATAACAATCCAGCAAATAACCAAGAAGATCTAGCCATAAAAACCTTACTTAAACACCATAAGAAAACTCTTACAACAACACTTCAAGAAAACCTTCCAAGAACACAAACTTACTTCCAATCTTTCATCCACTTCCATCACCCTTTTGGTTCTAGCTTTTTAATCCTCTTTTACAGCCATCTTGTCCTAGGAACTTGAGGTAGAATCTATGTTCATAACCTTGTTCGATTCATATATATATAGCTATCTTATTTTGTGGTACAAAAGTTTAACAACAAGAACATAGTTTGAATGTTTTCAAACTTGTTTGCAAACTAAATAGATCCTTCTAACTTAACTTTTAAAATACTTCAAGACCTGTAATATAACTTAAATATATGCTAATTTAACAAGGTAAAACTTGGTTTTTCAAAGTATAAGTATTTTTAGAAAAATGGTCATTAAATGATTTTGTTGTAACAAAAATGTTTAACTTCATATGTTTCACTAAAGTATCACCTATGCCGTATGATTTTGAATACAAACCAAGGTATTTCCAGTTCATAGTCTTAAAGAAGAACTCGATCCAAGAAGATGGCAATTTGAATCAACGAAAACGGATTTGTAACGAAGAAACTATGACCGAAACAAAATTGGTTATCCTAGACTTTTTCAACTTCGGGATCAATTGGAAAAAAATTATATAAATCACATATTTCTAAGATAACATGATATTTTATATATATGTACTCATAATTCAATTTCATATGGTTCAGGATCACCCGTAAGCAACACGAGAAGATTAATCATAAGATCCCATGTTTGTACGCAACACGTCATTTGACAACACCGGTACTTTATGTACGCAATACGTCATTTGACAACACCGGTACCGTGGGTCAAGATTAATCTCGACCAATACATATATGATGGGGTTTTATTCATTTCGTTGGGGGTTTTATTTATTTCATTGCGGGTATATTAAACATCTAAAAATGAACCATTAAAAATTGAATTACTCACATCGAAATGCTAACTACGGACTAAGGAATTATTCAAAGTATTAAAAGTATAACAAGTGTATATATATATATAACGTTTGTTTTAAAATGAAAACATATTGATATATTATATATGGATAGGTTCGTGATATCAACCGGAAGACCGAGTCAAAATATATATATCATCAAGACAAGAGTGAGTATATAGTCCCACTTTTAAACTCTAAATATTTCGGGATGAGATTACATGTATTTTATGTTTTGCGATATGGACACAAATAACTGAAAAATATATTCTACGTTGAGTTGTACCACTGGCATACTTCCCTGTAGCTTGGTAACTAATATTTACAGCGGTATTGTAAACGCGAATCCTGTTGATAGATCTATCGGGCCTGACAACCCCAACCGGACTGGACGACCAGTATTCAACGGTTGCACAGTACTTCGTTTTGTGACTACACTTGGTACGGTGTAGTAAGATTTCATATTAAAGGGAATATGCGACGTGAAAATGTTAAGTATGGTTACCAAGTGCTCAACCACTTAGAATATTTTTATTAAACTGTTTATATACGAAATCTTGTGGTCTATATATATATATATATATATATTGATGCCGGCATTAAACCTATATCTCACCAACTTTATGTTGACCTTTTAAAACATGTCTATTCTCAGGTGATTTCTAAAGCTTCTGCTGCATTATGTTGGATCTAAGCAGGATCTTGCGTACGCATGTTTGTGTCAAAAATAAAACTGCATATCCGAGATGTTGTATTGTAAAATATGCTAGAAACCGTGTTGTTATTATCATTTGTAAAGTTCGTAAGTCGAAGATTATCGCTAAACGATAATCATCTTTTTATTGTCCAAATCTTGTAACAAAAATAATGGTTATGGTTTGTAATGTATAATATATGCAGTTTTTCTTTTAAAAATGTCGCATATAGAGGTCAATACCTCGCAATGAAATCATACGTTATCTAACACGTTCTTATGGTTAAGGACGGGTTATGACATGTGGTATCAGAGCGTTGGTCTTAGCGAACCAGGTTTGCATTAGTGTGTCTAACCAAGAAGTCGTTAGGATACATTAGTAAAGTCTGGACTTTGACCGGGTCTGATTTTAAAAACCATTGCTTATCACTGTTGGTTAAAATTTATATGTAAATATTATGTAAGTACTAATGGGTTAGTTGTTGTGTGATAGATGTCGGGCTCAAAACTTATTATCACATTCAGCGACTCCGAATCAGAATCTTCATATGGTGTTCCAGTCATTAACATATCCGATGACGAAAGTGGTGTCTTTGGAGAAGACTCACAAATTCCGGATGAACCAACTATAGAAAAATCGGAAAGTGAACCCGAGGAAGAAAGTGAACCCGAGGAAGAAATAATAGAAATTACGAAAGAAAAGTTCGATCAAGGAAAGAAACGAAAAGCTAGTGAATTAGAAAATTCAAATCCCGAGTTTAGTGAGGAAGTTGTGGCACCAATTCCACTAAACACTACCACCCCTATTCCCGCAATTCCTATTCGTGCTGTTCCGGCATCCAGTTCTTCAGCCCCACCGCCAAAATATAGGCAGACAGCTAGGATAAGTGTTAGGCCATTCATTGGAACTAAACGTCCTAGAAAATAGACCAAACGATGCGCTGCCGTATTAAACCATGGGATCATATAATGTTTTGTATAATATTATTAGTGTGGTTTGCTTAAAGTTTGATGTAAGATAAGCATATGTAAAATAAGCGAAGTATGAAATGCAATAATTTTCCATGGTTAAGTATTATTTAGATTGTAGTAATTGGTTCTGTACTAAGCTATTAAGTATGAACACTAACGGGTAGGTACTACCCTAGATATAATTATAAAACGCTAATAAGAAGAAAAGGCTTTTATAATAATACCTGGTTCATATTTTTAACAAGCTATAATGTACTATAAATACACACTACATCTATAATAATCCATGTGAATAATTATTTTCTTTCATTAGGAAATGGCGCGATTGAATCGAATGACGGAACAAGAAGTCGAGAACTTCATCAATCAGCGAGTCAACGACAGAATGTTATGGGTTGAAGCTGCAAGAGCTGCTGCAGTTAATCCAAATCCTCGTGTAGGATGCTCCTACAAGACTTTCCAAGCTTGCAAACCTTCATCATTCAGTGGAACGGAAGGACCAATCAGTTTAACCCGATGGATAGAAAAGATGGAGACGGTGTTCAAAATCAGTGGTTGTGATGAAAAAGACATGACCAAGTTTGCATCGTGCACTTTACAAGATAGTGCACTCACATGGTGGAAGAATTATGTGAAGGCGGTAGGAGGAGATGTAGCTTATGATACTCCATGGGAAGAATTCAAAGCGATGTTAATCAACGAGTATTGTCCAAGGAATGAGGTTATTAAGTTAGAAGATGAGTTACGAAATTTGAAGGTGGTTGGTACTGAAATTACCAACTACAATCAGCGATTCATGGAATTGGTTTTGCTATGTCCTGAATTGGTTCCAACCGAAGCACGGAAGATTGAAATGTACAAAGGTGGTTTGCCCAGCAAGGTCAAGGCAAACGTTACGGCATCGAAACCTAAGACAATTCATGAAGCGATAACCATGGCGAACGAGCTAATGGATCAGGTCATTTTAGATAAGAAAACATTCAATACTGAGGTGAAAGTATCAAGTAACAAAAGGAAGTGGAACGGAAATTATGATCGAGGTTACCAACAACAATCTTTTAAGAAACCAGAAACCCCGAAAGGTGCGGGTAGTGGTTCAGGCTTTGGTTACAAAGGACAAAGTCCTTTATGCAACCGTTGTCACAAATATCACTTTGGTTACTGTAGTGTGTTGTGCACCAAATGCAATCGACAGGGTCATCTTGCTGAAGATTGTAAGGCTCTCGTTACAAATGGTAACAAGACTCCTGCCACCAACGCAAATAGAACTGCTTTGGCTACAGTTACTTGTTTTGGGTGTGGAAAACAAGGTCACTATAAGAGTCAGTGCTCGAATCCAGAGAAGAATGGCGGACCTGCACGTGGAAGAGCGTTTGTTATTAATACTAGAGAGGCACGTGAAGACCCGGAGCTTGTTACGGGTACGTTTACCATTAATAACTTATCAGCATCTATTTTATTTGATACTGGCGCCGATAGAAGTTATGTGTTTAGAAATTTTTACACTAAATTGAATTGTTCATCATTACCTCTAGATGCTAAGTACCTGATTGAGTTAGCTAATGGTAAACTAATTAAAGCCGATAAAATTTGTCGTGATTGTGAAATAAATTTAGCCGGAGAAACATTTAAAATCGACTTAATACCCGTAGAATTAGGAGGTTTTGATGTAATAGTCGGCATGGACTGGATGTCCAAAGTAGGAGCGGAAGTTGTTTGTGCCAAGAAGGCAATTCGTATTCCTGGTAAGGATAAAATGCCGGTGATGATTTATGGAGAGAAGGGTAATTCAAAGCTAAAACTCATTAGCTGTTTGAAAGCCAAGAAGTGTTTAGAAAAGGGATGTTACGCTATTTTAGCACATGTTAATAAAGTCGAAAAGAAAGAAAAGTGTATCAACGACGTGCCTGTGGCAAGAGATTTTCCTGAAGTTTTTCCGGAAGAATTACCGGGATTACCTCCATTTAGATCGGTAGAATTTCAAATAGATTTAGTACCAGGAGCTGCACCAGTGGCTCGTGCTCCATATAGACTTGCACCGTCCGAACTAAAAGAACTTCAAAGTCAGTTAAAAGAATTACTGGACCGTGGATTTATACGACCAAGTACTTCACCGTGGGGAGCTCCAATTTTGTTTGTTAAGAAGAAAGATGGATCTTTTAGGATGTGTATAGACTATCGTGAATTAAATAAGTTAACTATCAAGAATCGGTATCCACTACCGAGAATTGATGACTTATTTGATCAGTTGAAAGGATCATGTGTGTATTCGAAAATCGACTTAAGATCGGGCTATCATCAACTACGCGTCAAAGAAGAGGACATTCCGAAAACTGCTTTTCGGACACGTTATGGTCATTACGAATTTTTGGTCATGCCGTTTGGATTGACGAATGCGCCAGCTGTATTCATGGACCTCATGAATCGAGTTTGTAGTCCGTATTTAGATAAGTTTGTTATCGTTTTCATTGATGATATTCTTATTTATTCCAAGAGTGAGCAAGAGCATGAAGAGCATTTAAGGTTGATATTAGAATTGTTGAGAAAAGAACAACTATATGCTAAATTTTCTAAGTGTGCTTTCTGGTTGAAAGAAGTGCAATTTCTTGGTCACGTTGTTAATAGCAAAGGAATTCAGGTTGATCCAGCAAAAACTGAAGCCATTGAAAAATGGGAGACTCCTAAGACACCAACGCAGATACGCCAATTTTTGGGTTTAGCCGGTTATTATAGAAGGTTTATTCAAGATTTTTCCCGAATAGCTAAGCCGTTGACAGCGTTAACGCAAAAAGGGAAGAAATAATAATGGACCTCGGAGCAGGAGAACGCATTTCAAATACTGAAGAAGAAGTTAACTACGGCGCCTATATTATCGTTACCAGAAGGGAACGATGATTTCGAAATATATTGTGACGCTTCGCGACAAGGTTTTGGTTGTGTTCTTATGCAACGGAAGAAAGTTATTGCATTCGCATCCCGACAATTGAAGATTCACGAGCGAAATTATACGACGCATGATCTAGAACTGGGAGCAGTCGTGTTTGCATTGAAGATGTGGAGACACTACTTGTATGGGGTTAAATTCACTGTGTTTACTGATCATAAAAGCCTTCAACATATTTTTGATCAGAAACAGCTGAACATGAGGCAACGTAGGTGGGTCGAGTTAATAAACGACTATGATTGTGAAATTCATTATCATCCCGGGAAAGCGAACGTAGTGGCCGATGCTTTAAGCAGAAAGGAACGAGAACCAATTCGAGTAGGAGCGATGAACATAAAAATTCGCATGAACCTCAATTCACAAATCAAAGAAGTTCAACGAGAAGCACTTACTAAAGAAAACATAAAGAATGAAATAATGAAGAAGTATGAGAAGCAACTCGTTATACGGGAAGACGGAATTCGATATTTTGCAAACCATATTTGGGTACCGAAGTTGGGTGGATTAAGAAAGTTGATATTGAACGAGGCACATAAGACAAGATACTCGATACATCCTGGAGTTGGAAAGATGTATCAAGATCTTAAGACACGTTATTGGTGGCCTAACTTAAAGATCGACGTTGCAACATATGCTGGGGAGTGTTTAACTTGTTCCAAAGTCAAAGCAGAACACCAAAAGCCGTCAGGGTTACTTCAACAACCAGAAATCCCTGAATGGAAATGGGATGGTATTACCATGGATTTCATCACGAAGTTACCAAAGACTGCCTGGGGATACGACACCATTTGGGTGATTGTTGATCGTCTCACCAAATCTGCACATTTCTTGCCTATAAAGGAAACGGATAGAATGGAGAAACTATTACGATTGTATATAAAGGAAGTTGTTTCAAGGCATGGAATACCTATTTCCATTATATCCGATCGTGATAGTAGATTTACCTCAAAGTTCTGGCAATCACTACAGGAGGCACTAGGAACTCGTTTGGATATGAGTACCGCATATCATCCCCAAACCGACGGGCAGAGTGAAAGAACGATTCAGACTCTCGAAGACATGCTCAGAGCATGTGTGATCGATTTTGGAAACGGATGGGATAAGTATTTACCGTTAGCAGAATTCTCGTATAATAATAGTTATCATGCGAGCATTGGAGCTGCGCCATTCGAAGCATTGTACGGAAGGAAGTGTAGATCTCCTATCTGTTGGAATGAAGTAGGAGATCGACAATTAACTGGTCCCGAGATCATACATGAAACGACTGAGAAGATAGTGCAAATCAAGGAGAGATTGAAAACAGCCCGTAGTCGCCAAAAGAGCTACGCCGATGTCCGAAGGAAACCATTAGAGTTTCAGGTCGGGGACATGGTTATGCTAAAGGTGTCACCTTGGAAAGGTGTAATACGTTTCGGCAAAAGGGGTAAACTGAACCCAAGGTATGTAGGCCCGTTCAAGATCATCAAACGCATTGGACCGGTAGCTTATCGACTCGAGTTACCGCAACAACTCGCCGGAGTACATAATACCTTTCACGTCTCAAACCTTAAGAAGTGTCTTGCAAAGGAAGACCTCACCATTCCTTTTGAAGAAATCCATGTCGACGAGAAACTACAATTCGTCGAAGAACCAATCGAAATCATGGACCGTGAAGTTAAACAGCTCAAACAGAGCAATATACCGATTGTTAAGGTTCGTTGGAATGCTCGAAGAGGTCCCGAGTTTACATGGGAACGAGAGGATCAGATGAAACGAAAGTATCCGCACTTGTTTCTCGATAACGCAAAATAGGTACAATTTTAAAATTTCGGGACGAAATTTATTTAACGGGGAGGTAATGTAACGACCCGCATTTTTTCGATCGTTCTATACTTATAAGATTAATATTTACATAAATTAAACCTTACCAACATGATAAGCAATCCAAATTTTTGAGATTTATATTTCCAAAAAGAGTTTTACACAACGTTTGACCGTCTAGTTTGACCGATGATATCACGAACTATACAAAATATGATAATTATATGTTTGTGTATATATATGTATATATACATATTTAACATGATTAAAGAATGTTTTAATACCACATTTTATATTAATAACAATAAGTTACAAGTATATTTTGAAACTACTAACTTAAGTTTTCAAAACGATAACTATACGTAACGTTATTTGACATAAATACTAAAGACTTATAATGTTTATACATATATCGTATAAGTAATGTATTTAATCACTTTTAAAGACTTAAATACATAAAACCATATAAGTGTATTCACAAAAGATAGCTATATTTGAATCCTCATTCCATTTTTCACAAAATTTCTATACGTATATTTAGAGTATTTGTACTCGTATCATACCTAGCTTCTATACGTATTTACTATTGGTATATACACATCAAATCACCACCTAACCAGCCCTTGTACATGCCTTATGTATAAGGTAATTGCTTTTGAATGATTGTAAGACTAATTACAAAAATACAAACTAAAATTTTGTCATGTTATCCTTAAAGATCACATTTTTAGGAGTATATATGTATCATCATTTTTGATTCATTTTCACTTCCATTCTCTAGCTAAAAACACACACTCTTTCTTCACCTTTGAACTCCATAACAATCCAGCAAATAACCAAGAAGATCTAGCCATAAAAACCTTACTTAAACACCATAAGAAAACTCTTACAACAACACTTCAAGAAAACCTTCCAAGAACACAAACTTACTTCCAATCTTTCATCCACTTCCATCACCCTTTTGGTTCTAGCTTTTTAATCCTCTTTTACAGCCATCTTGTCCTAGGAACTTGAGGTAGAATCTATGTTCATAACCTTGTTCGATTCATATATATATAGCTATCTTATTTTGTGGTACAAAAGTTTAACAACAAGAACATAGTTTGAATGTTTTCAAACTTGTTTGCAAACTAAATAGATCCTTCTAACTTAACTTTTAAAATACTTCAAGACCTGTAATATAACTTAAATATATGCTAATTTAACAAGGTAAAACTTGGTTTTTCAAAGTATAAGTATTTTTAGAAAAATGGTCATTAAATGATTTTGTTGTAACAAAAATGTTTAACTTCATATGTTTCACTAAAGTATCACCTATGCCGTATGATTTTGAATACAAACCAAGGTATTTCCAGTTCATAGTCTTAAAGAAGAACTCGATCCAAGAAGATGGCAATTTGAATCAACGAAAACGGATTTGTAACGAAGAAACTATGACCGAAACAAAATTGGTTATCCTAGACTTTTTCAACTTCGGGATCAATTGGAAAAAAATTATATAAATCACATATTTCTAAGCTAACATGATATTTTATATATATGTACTCATAATTCAATTTCATATGGTTCAGGATCACCCGTAAGCAACACGAGAAGATTAATCATAAGATCCCATGTTTGTACGCAACACGTCATTTGACAACACCGGTACTTTATGTACGCAATACGTCATTTGACAACACCGGTACCGTGGGTCAAGATTAATCTCGACCAATACATATACGATGGGGTTTTATTCATTTTGTTGGGGGTTTTATTTATTTCATTGCGGGTATATTAAACATCTAAAAATGAACCATTAAAAATTGAATTACTAACATCGAAATGCTAACTACGGACTAAGGAATTATTCAAAGTATTAAAAGTATAACAAGTGTATATATATATATAACGTTTGTTTTAAAATGAAAACATATTGATATATTATATATGGATAGGTTCGTGATATCAACCGGAAGACCGAGTCAAAATATATATATCATCAAGACAAGAGTGAGTATATAGTCCCACTTTTAAACTCTAAATATTTCGGGATGAGATTACATGTATTTTATGTTTTACGATATGGACACAAGTAACTGAAAAATATATTCTACGTTGAGTTGTACCACTGGCATAGTTCCCTGTAGCTTGGTAACTAATATTTACAGCGGTATTGTAAACGCGAATCCTGTTGATAGATCTATCGGGCCTGACAACCCCAACCGGACTGGACGACCAGTATTCAACGGTTGCACAGTACTTCGTTTTGTGACTACACTTGGTACGGTGTAGTAAGATTTCATATTAAAGGGAATATGTGTAGTGACCCGAACTTTTCCATGTTTATATATATTAATTGAGATTGATGTTTACATGATTAAATGTTTCCAACATGTTAAGCAATCAAACTTGTTAAGACTTGATTAATTGAAATAGGTTTCATATAGACAATTGACCACCCAAGTTGACCGGTGATTCACGAACGTTAAAACTTGTAAAAAAACTATATGATGACATATATATGGTTATATATATAGTTAACATGATATTATGATAAGTAAACATATCATTAATTATATTAACAATGAACTACATATGTAAAAACAAGACTACTAACTTAATGATTTTGAAACGAGACATATATGTAACGTTTATCGTTGTAACGACATTTAATGTATATATATCATATTAAGAGATATTCGTACATCATAATATCATGATAATATAATAATTTAAAATCTCTTTTGTTATTATAAACATTGGGTTAACAACATTTAACAAGATCGTTAACCTAAAGGTTTCAAAACAACACTTACATGTAACGACTAACGATGACTTAACGACTCAGTTAAAATGTATATACATGTAGTGTTTTAATATGTATTTATACACTTTTGAAAGACTTCAATACACTTATCAAAATACTTCTACTTAACAAAAATACTTACAATTACATTCTCGTTCAGTTTCATCAACAATTCTACTCGTATGCACCCGTATTCGTACTCGTACAATACACAGCTTTTAGATGTATGTACTATTGGTATATACACTCCAATGATCAGCTCTTAGCAGCCCATGTGAGTCACCTAACACATGTGGGAACCATCATTTGGCAACTAGCATGAAATATCTCATAAGATTACAAAAATATGAGTAATCATTCATGACTTATTTACATGAAAACAAAATTACATATCCTTTATATCTAATCCATACACCAACGACCAAAAACACCTACAAACACTTTCATTCTTCAATTTTCTTCATCTAATTGAACTCTCTCAAGTTCTATCTTCAAGTTCTAAGTGTTCTTCATAAATTCCAAAAGTTCTAGTTTCATAAAATCAAGAATACTTTCAAGTTTGCTAGCTCACTTCCAATCTTGTAAGGTGATCATCCAACCTCAAGAAATCTTTGTTTCTTACAGTAGGTTATCATTCTAATACAAGGTAATAATCATATTCAAACTTTGGTTCAATTTCTATAACTATAACAATCTTATTTCAAGTGATGATCTTACTTGAACTTGTTTTCGTGTCATGATTTTGCTTCAAGAACTTTGAGCCATCCAAGGATCCATTGAAGCTAGATCCATTTTTCTCTTTTCCAGTAGGTTCATCCAAGGAACTTAAGGTAGTAATGATGTTCATAACATCATTCGATTCATACATATAAAGCTATCTTATTCGAAGGTTTAAACTTGTAATCACTAGAACATAGTTTAGTTAATTCTAAACTTGTTCGCAAACAAAAGTTAATCCTTCTAACTTGACTTTTAAAATCAACTAAACACATGTTCTATATCTATATGATATGCTAACTTAATGATTTAAAACCTGGAAACACGAAAAACACCGTAAAACCGGATTTACGCCGTCGTAGTAACACCGCGGGCTGTTTTGGGTTAGTTAATTAAAAACTATGATAAACTTTGATTTAAAAGTTGTTATTCTGAGAAAATGATTTTTATTATGAACATGAAACTATATCCAAAAATTATGGTTAAACTCAAAGTGGAAGTATGTTTTCTAAAATGGTCATCTAGACGTCGTTCTTTCGACTGAAATGACTACCTTTATAAAAACGACTTATAACTTATTTTTCTGACTAGAAACCTATACTTTTTTTGTTTAGATTTATAAAATAGAGTTCAATATGAAACCATAGCAATTTGATTCACTCAAAACGGATTTAAAATGAAGAAGTTATGGGTAAAACAAGATTGGATAATTTTTCTCATTTTAGCTACGTGAAAATTGGTAACAAATCTATTCCAACCATAACTTAATCAACTTGTATTATATATTATGTAATCTTGAGATACCATAGACACGTATACAATGTTTCGACCTATCATGTCGACACATCTATATATATTTCGGAACAACCATAGACACTCTATATGTGAATGTTGGAGTTAGCTATACAGGGTTGAGGTTGATTCCAAAATATATATAGTTTGAGTTGTGATCAATACTGAGATACGTATACACTGGGTCGTGGATTGATTCAAGATAATATTTATCGATTTATTTCTGTACATCTAACTGTGGACAACTAGTTGTAGGTTACTAACGAGGACAGCTGACTTAATAAACTTAAAACATCAAAATATATTAAAAGTGTTGTAAATATATTTTGAACATACTTTGATATATATGTATATGTATATATTGTTATAGGTTCGTGAATCAACCAGTGGCCAAGTCTTACTTCCCGACGAAGTAAAAATCTGTGAAAGTGAGTTATAGTCCCACTTTTAAAATCTAATATTTTTGGGATGAGAATACATGCAGGTTTTATAAATGATTTACAAAATAGACACAAGTACGTGAAACTACATTCTATGGTTGAATTATCAAAATCGAATATGCCCCTTTTTATTAAGTCTGGTAATCTAAGAATTAGGGAACAGACACCCTAATTGACGCGAATCCTAAAGATAGATCTATTGGGCCTAACAAACCCCATCCAAAGTACCGGATGCTTTAGTACTTCGAAATTTATATCATATCCGAAGGGTGTCCCGGAATGATGGGGATATTCTTATATATGCATCTTGTTATTGTCGGTTACCAGGTGTTCACCATATGAATGATTTTTATCTCTATGTATGGGATGTGTATTGAAATATGAAATCTTGTGGTCTATTATTACGATTTGATATATATAGGTTAAACCTATAACTCACCAACATTTTTGTTGACGTTTTAAGCATGTTTATTCTCAGGTGATTATTAAGAGCTTCCGCTGTCGCATACTTAAATAAGGACAAGATTTGGAGTCCATGCTTGTATGATATTGTGTAAAAACTGCATTCAAGAAACTTATTTTGTTGTAACATATTTGTATTGTAAACCATTATGTAATGGTCGCGTGTAAACAGGATATTTTAGATTATCATTATTTGATAATCTACGTAAAGCTTTTTAAACCTTTATTGATGAAATGAAGGTTATGGTTTGTTTAAAAATGAATGCAGTCTTTGAAAAACGTCTCATATAGAGGTCAAAACCTCGCAACGAAATCAACTAATATGGAACGTTTTTAATCAATAAGAACGGGACATTTCAGTTGGTATCAGAGCGTTGGTCTTAGAGAACCAGAAAATTTGCATTAGTGTGTCTTATCGAGTTTTTTAGGATGCATTAGTGAGTCTGGACTTCGACCGTGTTTTCTTTAAAAATGATTGCTTAACATTTTTGTTGGAAACTATATATTTTTAACATATGAATATTATGTGATATATTAATCTCTTAACGTGTTTGATATTATGTGATAGATGTCTACCTCTAGAACAAGTCTCATTGACTCACCTAATAATAATGAAGAGTCAAATGTAAATTGGAATGATTTGTGGACTGATTCACAAGTTCCCGAAGAGGAACCGGAAGAAGAGTCGGAACCGGAAGAAGAATCGGAACCGGATGAAGAAATAGAACCGGTGGGGGAAATAATAAAACGGTTAAGTAAAAGAAAATCCTCAACTAACCGACCAAAGTTAATTATGGTCAATGGTGTTTCCGCCAAGGAAGCAAAATATTGGGAGGATTACCAATTCTCCGATGAATCGGATTCCGACGAGAATTCCGATGATGTTATAGAAATTACCCCAACTGAATTTAAAAAGGCAAAAGAAAATAATAAGGGAAAGGGCATAAAAATAGAGAAATCTAATTCCAACCCCGATGAACTTTATATGTATCGTCAACCCCCGAAGTCCTTAAGTTGTAACAATGACCCGGGAACCTCTAAACCACCAGGTTTTTCTAAACCAATGTGGACAACGACGGCTCGTATTAGGGGAACATCATATATCCCTAGAAACTTGGCAAAATGAACCAAAACCGAAGAAGAAGAAACAAGCGAGTCGGAATAAGATAGTTGTATTCGTGTGGTGTAATATATGTAATATAGTGTTCTTATGCTTTATGATATATGTAAAAATTGCTTGTATTAATAAGTATTTTTTTATGAATCTAACTCTTGTCTATTTTACAGTTTAAAAACACAAAATGGATAGACAACCCAATATTTTAAGAGACCTACCCGGAGACATGATTGATGAAATCTTGTCTAGAGTCGGCCAGAATTCTTCGGCACAACTATTTAAGGCGAGATCAGTTTGTAAGACATTCGAAGAACGTTCCAAGAATGTCTTGGTTTATAAGAGACTTTCGTTTGAAAGATGGGGGATATCACATTGGGAAACCCATAAGTTACGATGTGTTTACTTTGACGCATATATTGCGGGGAACCCAAATGCTATTTTACGCAACGGGTTAAGAAATTATTTTGACTCAATATATCCGAATATTGGACTTCGTGATTTAGAAAAAGCGGCTAACATGCAACATAAAGAAGCATGTTATGCTTACGGATTAGTAATGTTCGCTTCTCACCAAAGTGAGAATAAGAACATCGGGCTACAACTATTAAACAAAACGTTTCCACAAGTGACGGAGTCGGTAATTGGGGTAAGAAATGAGGTTTTTAGATTATTACGGGACTGTTGGACATTACGTAACCCTCGTCCCTTTGATGACGTTACAACACGCTGTCTTATCAACGGCCATAACGGTTATGTTGCACAAGACCAAGGATGGGAAGTAGTCCTAGTAAAACCAGAATGCATGACTTGTTTCTGGACGTATGAATTACGTGTCTTTATTGCCTTTGCTGAACGACTTGTGTACTAGCTAGAATTGTCTTCACAACTATCTTGTATCAAAGTTATTGTGTGCTATATTTCATGCTTTATGTAAAATAAGCGGTATTGTAAGTTTGTAAAATATTGTATAAAAGTTTGAACGCAAAATATTATTATAATCAGTTTTTCATATAGAATTGTAGTAGTTGAATTGTATATTAGCTACTAAGTATGAACTTAACGGGTAGGTACTACCCGAATTTAAACTTATAAAACGCTAATATGAAGAAAAAGCTTTTATAAATGAGTTCATATTATGCTACGAAATACTATTAACTACTCTTAATATTCTGTATGATTAACTTGTTCCATTTAACTATTTTGAAGGAAATGGCACCGACTACTCGACACACCGTGAATATGAATGAAGAGGAATTCCGTACTTTTCTAGCTTCAAACATAGCCGCAGTACAGGCTGCGCTACATACCAACAATAACCTTGGATCTAGCAGTACAGGAAATCGTGTAGGATGCACCTACAAAGAATTCACTGCCTGCAAACCTTTGGAATTTGATGGAACCGAAGGACCGATCGGATTGAAACGGTGGACCGAGAAGGTTGAATCGGTGTTTGCCATAAGTAAGTGTACTGAAGAGGACAAAGTGAAGTACGCTACGCATACCTTCACAGGTTCTGCGTTAACATGGTGGAATACCTATCTAGAGCAAGTGGGACAAGATGATGCGTACGCACTACCGTGGTCAGCATTCAAGCACTTGATGAACGAGAAGTACCGTCCCAGAACCGAGGTCAATAAGCTCAAGACAGAACTTAGAGGGTTACGAACCCAAGGATTTGATATTACCACGTACGAAAGACGATTCACAGAATTGTGCCTATTGTGTCCGGGAGCATTCGAAGATGAGGAAGAGAAGATCGACGCGTTTGTGAAAGGATTACCGGAAAGAATCCAAGAAGATATAAGTTCACACGAGCCCGCCTCAATACAACAGGCATGTAGAATGGCTCACAAACTAGTGAACCAGATTGAAGAAAGAATTAAAGAACAGACTGCTGAAGAGGCCAATGTGAAGCAAGTCAAAAGAAAGTGGGAGGAAAACGGTGATAAGAATCACCAATACAACAACAACAGCAATTACAACAATAATCGCAACAATTATCCCAACAATCGCAACATCAATCGCAACTACAAAAAACGGCCCAACAACAACAACAACAACAACAACAACAACAACAACTACAACAATCATCCCAACAACAATAATAACCACAACAACAACAACAATCAGAAGCAACTATGCCAAAGGTGTGAAAAGAATCACTCGGGGTTCTGCACCAAATTTTGCAACAAGTGTAAAAGAAATGGTCATAGCGCGGCGAAGTGTGAGGTCTACGGACCAGGGGTTAATAGAACGAAAGGAACAAATGGTGTCGGAACGAGTAATGGAGGAGCAAGTAGTGTCGGAGCAAGTTATGCCAATGTAGTTTGTTATAAATGTGGAAAACCAGGCCACATTATTAGAAATTGCCCGAACCAGGAGAACACGAATGGACAAGGCCGTGGAAGAGTTTTCAATATTAATGCGGTAGAGGCACAGGAAGACCCGGAGCTTGTTACGGGTACGTTTCTTATTGACAATAAATCTGCTTACGTTTTATTTGATTCGGGTGCGGATAGAAGCTATATGAGTAGAGATTTTTGTGCTAAATTAAGTTGTCCATTGACGCCTTTGGATAGTAAATTTTTACTCGAATTAGCAAATGGTAAATTAATTTCAGCAGATAATATATGTCGGAATCGAGAAATTAAACTGGTTAGCGAAACATTTAAGATTGATTTGATACCAGTAGAGTTAGGGAGTTTTGATATGATAATCGGTATGGACTGGTTGAAAGAAGTGAAAGCGGAGATCGTTTGTTACAAAAATGCAATTCGCATTATACGAGAAAAAGGAAAACCCTTAATGGTGTACGGAGAAAAGGGCAACACGAAGCTACATCTTATTAGTAATTTGAAGGCACAAAAACTAATAAGAAAAGGTTGCTATGCTGTTCTAGCACACGTCGAGAAAGTACAAATTGAAGAAAAGAGCATCAATGATGTTCCCATTGCAAAAGAATTTCCCGATGTATTTCCGAAAGAATTACCGGGATTACCCCCACATCGATCCGTTGAATTTCAAATAGATCTTGTACCAGGAGCTGCACCAATAGCTCGTGCTCCTTACAGACTCACACCCAGCGAGATGAAAGAACTGCAAAGCCAATTACAAGAACTTTTAGAGCGTGGTTTCATTCGACCAAGCACATCACCGTGGGGAGCTCCTGTTTTGTTTGTCAAGAAGAAAGATGGTACATTCAGGTTGTGTATCGACTACCGAGAGTTGAACAAACTTACCATCAAGAACCGCTACCCACTACCGAGAATCGACGACTTATTTGATCAACTACAAGGCTCGTCTGTTTATTCAAAGATTGACTTACGTTCCGGGTATCATCAAATGCGGGTGAAAGAAGATGATATTCCAAAGACTGCTTTCAGAACACGTTACGGTCATTACGAGTTTATGGTCATGCCGTTTGGTTTAACTAATGCACCAGCTGTGTTCATGGACCTTATGAACCGAGTGTGTGGACCATACCTTGACAAGTTTGTCATTGTTTTCATTGATGACATACTTATTTACTCAAAGAATGACCAAGAACACGGTGAACATTTGAGAAAGGTGTTAGAAGTATTGAGGAAGGAAGAATTGTACGCTAAGTTTTCAAAGTGTGCATTTTGGTTGGAAGAAGTTCAATTCCTCGGTCACATAGTGAACAAAGAAGGTATTAAGGTGGATCCGGCAAAGATAGAAACTGTTGAAAAGTGGGAAACCCCGAAAACTCCGAAACACATACGCCAGTTTTTAGGACTAGCTGGTTACTACAGAAGGTTCATCCAAGACTTTTCCAGAATAGCAAAACCCTTGACTGCATTAACGCATAAAGGGAAGAAATTTGAATGGAATGACGAACAAGAGAAAGCGTTTCAGTTATTGAAGAAAAAGCTAACTACGGCACCTATATTGTCATTGCCTGAAGGGAATGATGATTTTGTGATTTATTGTGATGCATCAAAGCAAGGTCTCGGTTGTGTATTAATGCAACGAACGAAGGTGATTGCTTATGCATCTAGACAATTGAAGATTCACGAACAAAATTATACGACGCATGATTTGGAATTAGGCGCGGTTGTTTTTGCATTAAAGACTTGGAGGCACTACTTATATGGGGTCAAAAGTATTATATATACCGACCACAAAAGTCTTCAACACATATTTAATCAGAAACAACTGAATATGAGGCAGCGTAGGTGGATTGAATTATTGAATGATTACGACTTTGAGATTCGTTACCACCCGGGGAAGGCAAATGTGGTAGCCGATGCCTTGAGCAGGAAGGACAGAGAACCCATTCGAGTAAAATCTATGAATATAATGATTCATAATAACATTACTACTCAAATAAAGGAGGCGCAACAAGGAGTTTTAAAAGAGGGAAATTTAAAGGATGAAATACCCAAAGGATCGGAGAAGCATCTTAATATTCGGGAAGACGGAACCCGGTATAGGGCTGAAAGGATTTGGGTACCAAAATTTGGAGATATGAGAGAAATGGTACTTAGAGAAGCTCATAAAACCAGATACTCAATACATCCTGGAACGGGGAAGATGTACAAGGATCTCAAGAAACATTTTTGGTGGCCGGGTATGAAAGCCGATGTTGCTAAATACGTAGGAGAATGTTTGACGTGTTCTAAGGTCAAAGCTGAGCATCAGAAACCATCAGGTCTACTTCAACAACCCGAAATCCCGGAATGGAAATGGGAAAACATTACCATGGATTTCATCACTAAATTGCCAAGGACTGCAAGTGGTTTTGATACTATTTGGGTAATAGTTGATCGTCTCACCAAATCAGCACACTTCCTACCAATAAGAGAAGATGACAAGATGGAGAAGTTAGCACGACTGTATTTGAAGGAAGTCGTCTCCAGACATGGAATACCAATCTCTATTATCTCTGATAGGGATTGCAGATTTATTTCAAGATTCTGGCAGACATTACAGCAAGCATTAGGAACTCGTCTAGACATGAGTACTGCCTATCATCCACAAACTGATGGGCAGAGCGAAAGGACGATACAAACGCTTGAAGACATGCTACGAGCATGTGTTATTGATTTCGGAAACAGTTGGGATCGACATCTACCGTTAGCAGAATTTTCCTACAACAACAGCTACCATTCAAGCATTGAGATGGCGCCGTTTGAAGCACTTTATGGTAGAAAGTGCAGGTCTCCGATTTGTTGGAGTGAGGTGGGGGATAGACAGATTACGGGTCCGGAGATTATACAAGAAACTACCGAGAAGATCATCCAAATTCAACAACGGTTGAAAACCGCCCAAAGTCGACAAAAGAGCTACGCTGACATTAAAAGAAAAGATATAGAATTTGAAATTGGAGAGATGGTCATGCTTAAAGTTTCACCTTGGAAAGGCGTTGTTCGATTTGGTAAACGAGGGAAATTAAATCCAAGGTATATTGGACCATTCAAGATTATTGATCGTGTCGGACCAGTAGCTTACCGACTTGAGTTACCTCAACAACTCGCGGCTGTACATAACACTTTCCACGTCTCGAATTTGAAGAAATGTTTTGCTAAAGAAGATCTCACTATTCCGTTAGATGAAATCCAAATCAACGAAAAACTCCAATTCATCGAAGAACCCGTCGAAATAATGGATCGTGAGGTTAAAAGACTTAAGCAAAACAAGATACCAATTGTTAAGGTTCGATGGAATGCTCGTAGAGGACCCGAGTTCACCTGGGAGCGTGAAGATCAGATGAAGAAGAAATACCCGCATCTATTTCCAGAAGATTCGTCAACACCTTCAACAGCTTAAAATTTCGGGACGAAATTTATTTAACGGGTAGGTACTGTAGTGACCCGAACTTTTCCATGTTTATATATATTAATTGAGATTGATGTTTACATGATTAAATGTTTCCAACATGTTAAGCAATCAAACTTGTTAAGACTTGATTAATTGAAATAGGTTTCATATAGACAATTGACCACCCAAGTTGACCGGTGATTCACGAACGTTAAAACTTGTAAAAAAACTATATGATGACATATATATGGTTATATATATAGTTAACATGATATTATGATAAGTAAACATATCATTAATTATATTAACAATGAACTACATATGTAAAAACAAGACTACTAACTTAATGATTTTGAAACGAGACATATATGTAACGTTTATCGTTGTAACGACATTTAATGTATATATATCATATTAAGAGATATTCGTACATCATAATATCATGATAATATAATAATTTAAAATCTCTTTTGTTATTATAAACATTGGGTTAACAACATTTAACAAGATCGTTAACCTAAAGGTTTCAAAACAACACTTACATGTAACGACTAACGATGACTTAACGACTCAGTTAAAATGTATATACATGTAGTGTTTTAATATGTATTTATACACTTTTGAAAGACTTCAATACACTTATCAAAATACTTCTACTTAACAAAAATACTTACAATTACATTCTCGTTCAGTTTCATCAACAATTCTACTCGTATGCACCCGTATTCGTACTCGTACAATACACAGCTTTTAGATGTATGTACTATTGGTATATACACTCCAATGATCAGCTCTTAGCAGCCCATGTGAGTCACCTAACACATGTGGGAACCATCATTTGGCAACTAGCATGAAATATCTCATAAGATTACAAAAATATGAGTAATCATTCATGACTTATTTACATGAAAACAAAATTACATATCCTTTATATCTAATCCATACACCAACGACCAAAAACACCTACAAACACTTTCATTCTTCAATTTTCTTCATCTAATTGAACTCTCTCAAGTTCTATCTTCAAGTTCTAAGTGTTCTTCATAAATTCCAAAAGTTCTAGTTTCATAAAATCAAGAATACTTTCAAGTTTGCTAGCTCACTTCCAATCTTGTAAGGTGATCATCCAACCTCAAGAAATCTTTGTTTCTTACAGTAGGTTATCATTCTAATACAAGGTAATAATCATATTCAAACTTTGGTTCAATTTCTATAACTATAACAATCTTATTTCAAGTGATGATCTTACTTGAACTTGTTTTCGTGTCATGATTTTGCTTCAAGAACTTTGAGCCATCCAAGGATCCATTGAAGCTAGATCCATTTTTCTCTTTTCCAGTAGGTTCATCCAAGGAACTTAAGGTAGTAATGATGTTCATAACATCATTCGATTCATACATATAAAGCTATCTTATTCGAAGGTTTAAACTTGTAATCACTAGAACATAGTTTAGTTAATTCTAAACTTGTTCGCAAACAAAAGTTAATCCTTCTAACTTGACTTTTAAAATCAACTAAACACATGTTCTATATCTATATGATATGCTAACTTAATGATTTAAAACCTGGAAACACGAAAAACACCGTAAAACCGGATTTACGCCGTCGTAGTAACACCGCGGGCTGTTTTGGGTTAGTTAATTAAAAACTATGATAAACTTTGATTTAAAAGTTGTTATTCTGAGAAAATGATTTTTATTATGAACATGAAACTATATCCAAAAATTATGGTTAAACTCAAAGTGGAAGTATGTTTTCTAAAATGGTCATCTAGACGTCGTTCTTTCGACTGAAATGACTACCTTTACAAAAACGACTTATAACTTATTTTTCTGACTAGAAACCTATACTTTTTTTGTTTAGATTTATAAAATAGAGTTCAATATGAAACCATAGCAATTTGATTCACTCAAAACGGATTTAAAATGAAGAAGTTATGGGTAAAACAAGATTGGATAATTTTTCTCATTTTAGCTACGTGAAAATTGGTAACAAATCTATTCCAACCATAACTTAATCAACTTGTATTATATATTATGTAATCTTGAGATACCATAGACACGTATACAATGTTTCGACCTATCATGTCGACACATCTATATATATTTCGGAACAACCATAGACACTCTATATGTGAATGTTGGAGTTAGCTATACAGGGTTGAGGTTGATTCCAAAATATATATAGTTTGAGTTGTGATCAATACTGAGATACGTATACACTGGGTCGTGGATTGATTCAAGATAATATTTATCGATTTATTTCTGTACATCTAACTGTGGACAACTAGTTGTAGGTTACTAACGAGGACAGCTGACTTAATAAACTTAAAACATCAAAATATATTAAAAGTGTTGTAAATATATTTTGAACATACTTTGATATATATGTATATGTATATATTGTTATAGGTTCGTGAATCAACCAGTGGCCAAGTCTTACTTCCCGACGAAGTAAAAATCTGTGAAAGTGAGTTATAGTCCCACTTTTAAAATCTAATATTTTTGGGATGAGAATACATGCAGGTTTTATAAATGATTTACAAAATAGACACAAGTACGTGAAACTACATTCTATGGTTGAATTATCAAAATCGAATATGCCCCTTTTTATTAAGTCTGGTAATCTAAGAATTAGGGAACAGACACCCTAATTGACGCGAATCCTAAAGATAGATCTATTGGGCCTAACAAACCCCATCCAAAGTACCGGATGCTTTAGTACTTCGAAATTTATATCATATCCGAAGGGTGTCCCGGAATGATGGGGATATTCTTATATATGCATCTTGTTATTGTCGGTTAC
The DNA here is from genome assembly GCF_046630445.1 of Rutidosis leptorrhynchoides. NCBI lineage: Eukaryota > Viridiplantae > Streptophyta > Magnoliopsida > Asterales > Asteraceae > Rutidosis > Rutidosis leptorrhynchoides. The sequence goes on from NC_092343.1 coordinate 235,823,905, forward strand.
CAGGTGTTCACCATATGAATGATTTTTATCTCTATGTATGGGATGTGTATTGAAATATGAAATCTTGTGGTCTATTATTACGATTTGATATATATAGGTTAAACCTATAACTCACCAACATTTTTGTTGACGTTTTAAGCATGTTTATTCTCAGGTGATTATTAAGAGCTTCCGCTGTCGCATACTTAAATAAGGACAAGATTTGGAGTCCATGCTTGTATGATATTGTGTAAAAACTGCATTCAAGAAACTTATTTTGTTGTAACATATTTGTATTGTAAACCATTATGTAATGGTCGCGTGTAAACAGGATATTTTAGATTATCATTATTTGATAATCTACGTAAAGCTTTTTAAACCTTTATTGATGAAATGAAGGTTATGGTTTGTTTAAAAATGAATGCAGTCTTTGAAAAACGTCTCATATAGAGGTCAAAACCTCGCAACGAAATCAACTAATATGGAACGTTTTTAATCAATAAGAACGGGACATTTCAATATGCGACGTGAAAATGTTAAGTATGGTTACCAAGTGCTCAACCACTTAGAATATTTTTATTAAACTGTTTATATACGAAATCTTGTGGTCTATATATATATATATTGCTGCCGGCATTAAACCTATATCTCACCAACTTTATGTTGACCTTTTAAAACATGTCTATTCTCAGGTGATTTCTAAAGCTTCCGCTGCATTATGTTGGATCTAAGCAGGATCTTGCGTACGCATGTTTGTGTCAAAAATAAAACTGCATATCCGAGATGTTGTATTGTAAAATATGCTAGAAACTGTGTTGTTATTATCATTTGTAAAGTTTGTAAGTCGAAGATTATCGCTAAACGATAATCATCTTTTTATTGTCCAAATCTTGTAACAAAAATAATGGTTATGGTTTGTAATGTATAATATATGCAGTTTTTCTTTTAAAAATGTCGCATATAGAGGTCAATACCTCGCAATGAAATCATACGTTATCTAACACGTTCTTATGGTTAAGGACGGGTTATGACATGTTATATGTATTTTTACTACAAAATACATTAGGTGAGTATATAGTCCCTTTTAAACTCTAAATATTTTTGGGCTGAGAATACATGCGCTGTTTTTATAAATGATTTACGTTATGGACACAAGTGATCAAAAATAAAGTCTACGTTGAGTTGTACCATGGCATATTTCTTTATACTTGGTAGCTAATATTTACGTGAGGAGCGTAAACGCGAATCCTGTTGATAGATCTATCGGGCCTGACAACCCCAACCGGGCTGGACGACCAGTTTTAAACGGTTGCACAGTACTTCGTTTCGTTACTACACTTGGTACGGTGTAGGGTTTATTTAAGAATATGCTGCTGTGATTTAAATGTTAAGTATGGTTACCAAGTGCTCAACGACTTTTCATACACGAGGAGTGTATTATGTATAAACATGAAATCTTGTGGTCCATAGTTATAACGCTGCTAGCATCAAACCTATATATCTCACCAACTTTATGTTGACGTTTTAAAGCATGTTATTCTCAGGTACGAATTAAGTCTTCCGCTGTGCATTAGCTCAAATTAAGGATATTACTTGGAGTCGATCATCGCAATGGGACCAACTGTTGAAGACTTCGTCCGGGAGGATTAGGACGGGTTGTTAAACAATTTTTCCCGGAGTATGTCGGGAATGATAAGATGTTGAAAGAAGACTTCTATCGAATCTTGAACGATAAGAGAAGATTAGTGTAAATGTGGTGAAGAGTTTTGATGAGTTGTTCAATATGGCCAAAGGTTTTGAGGCGCTCGTGTTGAGAAAGAGTGGTTTTACTTTTGGCAAGAGAAAGTTCGAAGCTACTAGTCATTCGAACAAGAAGGGTAAAGGTGCAACCGAGAGTGTCGGTAGTGTGAAGAAGAGTACACCCAGAGAATTCCGTTATTCTTGTCACAATTGTGGACGAAAGGGGCATATGGCCCGTGATTGCACCAACCCATCTTCTACAACCAAACTCACTTGTTATAATTGTGGTAAAGAAGGGCACAAGACGCCGGAATATCCCGATTTGAACAATGATCATGTTAAGAAGTTGGAGAAAGCGGCGGGTACAGCTAGAGGACGTAATTATTTGATGACTAATGAAGAAGCCAAGCAATCCAACGAAGTTGTCTCAGGTACTTTCATGGTTAACTCTAATCCGGCACGGATACTTTTTGATAGTGGTGCTAATTTGTCGTTTGTGTCTTCAAGATTTGTGCGTAAGTTGAATAAATCGCTAGTTAAGTTAAGTCGTCCGGTAGAAGTTGAAATAGCGGATGGCAAGACGGCGCTAGTGGTTGATGTGTGTAAGAATTGTAATGTTGTATTTGGTACCGAAACGTTTAAAGTTGATCTCATTCCGATGACTTTGGGTGATTTTAATATTGTCGTTGGTATGGATTGGCTCGATCGTTATAGAGTCGATATTGCCAACCATGATAAGTTTATTCGGGTAAAAACCCCAAGTGGGGGAGAGTTAATTATTCATGGCGATAAGCGAAGAAGACTTGTGCCGATATGCACTTTTGCAAGGGCACATCGTTTCCTTGTTAGTGGTGGCATGACTTTTCTTGCCCATGTTATTGATACTCGTGAAGAGCCACCCTCCATTCGTGAAATTCCGGTAGTTAATGAAATTGAAGACGTCTTTCCGGATGAGTTATCGGGTGTTCCGGCGGAGAGACAAGTTGAATTTCGCATTGAGTTGGTTCTGGGGGCTACCCCCATTGCTAAAACTCCTTATCGTTTAGCGCCGACGGAAATACAAGAATTGTTAAATCAAACCCAAGAGTTGCTTGAGAAGGGTTTTATTCGACCGAGTTCTTCGCCATGGGGCGCTCCGGTATTATTCGTAAAGAAGAAGGATGGTAGTATGCGAATGTGCATCGATTATCGGGAGTTGAATAAAGTGACGATCAAGAATCGTTATCCATTACCTAGGATCGACGATTTGTTTGACCAACTCCAAGGTGCAACGTATTTCTCTAAAATTGACCTACAATCCGGCTATCACCAAATGCGGGTCCGTCAGGAAGATATCGAGAAAACGGCTTTTCGGACGCGTTACGGGCATTTTGAACTCGTAGTTATGCCTTTTGGTCTTACGAATGCACCGGCGGCATTCATGGATCTTATGAACCGAGTGTGCCAACCTATGTTGGACAAGTCGGTGATAGTGTTCATTGACGACATACTCGTGTATTCGAAGAGTATGAAGGAACATGAACATCATTTGCGTGGTGTGTTGAAGACGTTGCTCAAGGAGAAGTTGTATGATAAGTTCTCCAAATGTGAGTTTTGGCTAAGGGAAGTTCAATTCCTTCGTCATATTGTGAACAAATATGGTATTCAAGTAGACCCGGGGAAGATAGAGACGGTGAAGAGTTGGGGACGACCGACTACGCCTACAGAAATCCAAAGTTTCCTCGGATTGGCCGGTTATTATCGTCGGTTTATCCAAGACTTTTCTAAGATTGGTTCTCCATTGATGAAGTTGACGAGAAAGAACGCAAGATTTAATTGGGAAAATGAGCAAGAAATTGCTTTTCAATTGCTAAAAGAGAAGTTTTGTCAAGCTCCGATGTTAGTGTTACCGGAAGGTGTAGAAGACATGACGGTTTATTGTGATGCTTCTTTAAATGGGCTCGGGTGTGTTCTTATGCAAAGAGGTAAAGTCACCGCTTACGCCTCTCGACAATTAAAGGAACACGAAACGAGGTACCCGACTCATGATCTTGAGTTGGCGGTTGTCGTACATGCGTTGAAAATTTGGCGCCACTACTTGTATGGTGTCAAGTGTACGATTTATTCGTATCACAAGAATTTGAAACATCTTTTTAGTCAACGAGATTTAAATTATCGTCAATGTAGATGGATGGATGTGGTAAAGGACTATGATTGTGAGATACTTTATCATCCGGGTAAGGCGAACGTTGTCGCGGATGCGTTGAGCCGAAAGAGTCAACATCCGGCGATACGAGTATGATCTTTACGCATGATTATTACTAACGATTTCCTTGTAAAGCTTGGTGAGATTCAAATAGAAGCGTACGCTCACAACAAACGTGAAGAGTGGATTGTGGGGCAAACGGAGTTTATTACTTTAGGCCCGCATAGTTTGTTGTCTTTTCAAGGAAGAGTGTGGGTGCCTAGAATGGGAGATTTTCGATGAGTGCTACTTGATGAGGCACATAAGTCAAAATATTCCATTCATTCGGGCGCGACGAAGATGTATCTTGACTTGAAGAAGGATTATTGGTGGCCGGGTATGAAACGTGATGTTGTTAAGTATGTTGAACAATGCGTCACGTGTTTGCAAGTTAAAGCCGAACATCAAAAACCGTATGGTAAGTTACAACCGTTAGAAATCCCGAAATGGAAATGGGAGCACATTAACATGGATTTCATCACAAAGTTACCTAAGACGGCGAGAACCCAATTCGATACGATTTGGGTGATAGTTGACCGATTGACGAAAAGTGCCTTGTTTCTTCCTATTCGGGAAGCGATATCGTCGGAGACTTTGTCTAAGTTGTTTATCAAGGAAGTGATATCAAGGCATGGAGTTCCTATATCTATTATTTCGGATCGAGATACCCGTTTCACATCTCGATTTTGGGAAAAGTTTCATGAAGATATGGGTACACAATTGAAATTGAGCACGGCGTACCATCCTAAAACGGACGGTCAAACCAAGCGTACGAATCAAACATTGGAGGATGTTACGGGCATGTATTATTGATTTCGGTGGTAGTTGGGATGAGCATTCGCCTTTGGTGGAATTCTCGTACAATAATAGTTATCATACTAGTATCGGGATGCCACCATACGAGATGCTTTATGGGCGAAGGTGTCGAACTCCAATTTGTTGGGGTGAAGTGGGTCAAAGAGAAATCGGGAGTACCGATTTGGTTTTAGAGACGAATAGCAAGATTGAGATGATTCGGACTCATTTGAAAGCGGCCCAAGATAGGCAAAAGTCGTATGCCGATAAACGTAGACGATTGATTGAGTTCCAAGAGGGCGACAAAGTGATGCTTAAAGTTTCGCCATGGAAGGGTGTTATTCGTTTTCGAAAGCGGGGAAAGTTAGCTCCTCGGTTTATTGGGCCATTTAAAATTTTAGCTCATGCTGGTGAAGTAGACTATCGTTTGTAATTACCCGAAGAGCTTGCGGGGATCCATAATACATTTCATGTTTCCCATCTCCGTAAGTGTCTTGCGGATGATTCATCACGGATGCCATTAGACGAGATTGAACTAAACAATAAGTTAGAGTACGTGGAGGAGCCGATTACTATACTCGATGAAAAGGTGAAAAAGTTGAAATATAAAGAAGTGAGAACTTTTAAGGTTCAATGGCGTCGTAGTATCGGTTCTGAGTTCACTTGGGAGCCCGAAGAATTTGTGTTGGTTTATCTTCCCGCTTGTCATGCGGCTTGGATCGCGAGGACGCGCTCCGATTCAAGTAGGGGAGAGTTGTAAGACCCGAATATTTTATTGTACATATGTGTAAATAGGGTATTGGAAGTGTGGGATTTCGTTGTATATTTAAAAGAAAGTCAGATTCTGCCCAGATCAGTTTGCGCGCCGCGCAAGGGGGTGACGCGCCGTGCACCCCTGCTGTGACAGCTTTCTTCCTTTTTTTAAATTGGATATTTTGGAAGGGCTTTTTGGTAAATTCACTTAGGGCCGAATTTAAGGCCACAAGATCAGTAGATGGGGTGTCATAACTCCACTTTCAACCACCTTCATCTTTCTACTTCAAGTTTAGAGAGAGAAACCCATTTTGAGAGAGAGAAAGCTTGAATCAAGGAAGAAGAAGTTGATTTCGGGCCAAAGTGCGTGTATTAAAGTTGTTCATCTAGTCACTAGCTACGTTTTGGTTGTTGTGGTATGTTCTAACTTTGATTTCCTTATTTTAATTTGTTTAAGGGTTAGGGTTTGGGTTGATGAACATAAAACCCATTTTGTTAGTGATTTGGGGTTTTTGGGTAAGTTTGGGTCAGTTTGGGTCATGAGGACTCAAATATGACTAACCTAGGGTTTTGAAATGTTAAATTATGTATATGGGTCTTAAATGGTAGTTAATCACTAGCACACTTAGTGTTTAAAGTGAATGGGTGTATTTAGGTTTGGTTAGTAACCCAAATGAGTGTGTTAACCTTGAAATGGGTCAAATGAGTCTTTGATGACCTAAGTGGGTTAATGGTGGTGAAAGATGTGATAACTTTGTGTTAAAAAGTGTTTTAAGACCGTATTTGACAATTGATAGGGTTTTGGTAAAGTGGGCCCAATTTTAGGGTTAAGTGTGCATATGGGTCAAAATTGCACCATGGGTCAAAATGACCTTAGGATGGTGAGTGAGTTGGTTGAGCAACTTGAATGAATGATTGATATATGTGCATAATGTAATAGGTACGTTACCTTGAAGTTGCGAGCTTGGTTTATTGATTCACCGGAGGCATACGGTGAGTGGAATAATTATGCGTGTATGTATATAATGTATTTATTTGTGTAGTGTGAATGTGGCATTGTCGTGGTGTTTAAGACATCACATTCTAAGTAACGAGTAGTATTGTCGCGGTGTTTAAGACACTACTCATTGGTTGATTGACATGTGGTATTGTCGCGGTGTTCAAGACACCACATTGTCATGGGAGTGGAATTGTCGCGGTGTTCAAGACACCACTCATTGTTGATGAAACATGACTAGGAACTTCGAAATCAACAGGTTTGATCCACACAAAGGCGGAATAAGTGAATCAAGCCAATCAAAGTGAATATGTTAAGCTTTTTGGGATTAAATTAGTCAAACCACAACAAGGATTGTGATTAGATTAATGCCTAGAGCTATTATTCACTACTTGTAGTGATTTGGGTTGAGAGAGAATCGGACCAGGAACCAGATCTGAGTGTGTGTGTATCAAATGAGAGGCTTAACCTAAAATGAAGAACATAAACCCTTAAATACCCCTGCTGATAGATCAACCGTACGTGTGATCCATCACTCGTACGAGTTGGCCTTGTCAACCGTGCGGTTGATCACTCACTCGTGTCTTATCAATTAGGTTATAAACATGACTTAGCTCAGCATCAACCGTGCGTATGTGTAACGACCCGAAAATTTCCAACCAAATTTAAACCTTAACCTTTATATGTCTCCGACACGATAAGCAAAATATGTATTGTTAAGTCTAGAAAGGTTTGAAATCTATATTTGGACAATTAGTCACACTTTGACCAAGCCTGACGATTCACGAACATTTATGTGTTTATACGATAATTATACGTTTGTATATATATATATGTATATATATATATATGTATTTATATATATTTAACATGATCTAAGGATGGTTTAACATCTCATTGAGTACTAATAACAATGAGTTATAAGTATATTTTGAAACTACTAACTTAAGTTTTCAAAACGATAACTATACGTAACGTTCTTCGACATAAATACTTAAAACATATAATGCTTATACATGTACCGTATAGATATGTATTTAATCACTTTTAAAGGACTTTTATACATAAAACAATATAAGTATATTTACAAAAGATAGTTATATTTTAATTGTAGTTCCGATTTCTCAAGATTTTTACAAGTATATTTAGGGTATATGTACCCGTATCATATCCAACTTCTATACGTATTTACTATTAGTATATACACATCAAATCAACATCTAAATCAGCCATGTTACTGCCCTAGGTATAAGGTAATTAGAAATTGGAAGTATGTATGACTAATTATACAAAATAACAAACTAGAATTTTGTCCATGTCCCCCATAATCACTTTTTCATGTCTTTATATACCTCTTCCATTTTCAATTTTTACTACACATTTTCTCTAACCAAAAATACACTCTTAGGAACCTTAAGTGTTCTTCAAAATCTCAGCAAATAACCATGAAGTTTTAGCTTCAAAAAAAACAACACTTAAACACCATAAGAAAATCCTTCCAAAAACACTTCAAAAATCCTTCCAAATTTACAAGTTTACTTCCAACCTTTTAATCCAACTCCACCACTCTTTTGGTTCTAGGATTTTACTCATCTTTTACAGCAACCTTGTCCAAGTAACTTGAGGTAGTAACCTTGTTCATAATTTTATTCGATTCATATTTAAATAGCTATCTTATTTTGTGTTATAAAATTTTAACAACAAGAATATAGTTTGAATGATTTCAAACTTGTTTGCAAACTAAATAGATCCTTCTAACTTAACTTTTAAAACACTTCAAGACCTGTAATATATCATAATGATATGCTAACTTAACAAGATACAACTTGTTTTTACAAAGAACACCTTAAAACTGAATCTACGGCGTCGGAGTGTAACCGGGGGCTGTTTTGGGTTGGATAATTAAAAACCATCTTGAACTTTGAATTAGAAGTTCATGTTCTGGAAAAATGATATTTATTATGAATATGTTAACACATAAAAATTTCATGGTTTAATTCAAAGTATAAGTATTTTTAGAAAAATGACCATTAAATGTTGTTTTTATGACAAAAATGATTACTTTCATAAGATTCACCTAGAATTTGGACTATAACCTGTGATCACGAATATAAACCATGGTATTTACAGTTCATATTCTTAAATTTTGACTCGATCCAAGGAGATGGCAAGTTGAATCAACAAAAACGGAGTTGTAACGAAGAAACTACGACTAAAATAAGATCGGGTGTCCAAAGCTTGTTTAACAACGAAAATAATTGGAGAAAAATTAAATAAATCATATCTTTCCTAATTAATATGATATTTCATATATATTTACTCATGATTTAGTTTTATATATTTCAGGACCACCCGTAAACAACACGAGAAGATTAATCATAAGACCTCATGAACGTACGCAACACGTCATTTGACAACACCGGTACTTTATGTACGCAATACGTCATTTGACAACACGGTACCATGGGTCAAGATTAATTCCGATCAATATGAATACGATGTGGTCTTTATTTATTTTATTAAGTAACTAATTATGGACCACTAACATCGGACTTTTGGACAATATTAAGACTACTAACATAAAAATGATAAAAATTATTATATAAGTATTCTATAAACTTGATTTGTTATTTTAATCATATGTGGTATTATTTTCTGAAACATTATTATTGTTATAGGTTCGTGAATCCAAGGACGACGACCATATTTTTAATAAGTTGAAAACTTATTATAAATATACTTTTACAACCGTGAGTATATAGTCCCTTTTTAAACTCTAAATATTTTGGGATGAGAATACATGCATCTTTTGTTTTTCGAAATAGACACAAGTACTTAAATATATATTCTATGTTGAGTTGTACCTTTGTATATATCCCTAATAGTCTGGTAACTATTAGTTACATGTGGTTAACATGTAAGCGCGAATCCTATTGATAGATCTATCGGGTTTGACACCCCCACCCAGATGTTGTTCTAGTCACTACTAAACTAGAAGAACGGGTGTTTAGTACTTCGTTTTACTACATTTGGTACGGTGTAGCGATAACTTTGAAAAGGGAATATGCACGGAAAACATCTGTTAAGTATAGTTACTGGGCGCTCAACAACGTATAGAATATCTTTGCTAAAACGTTTATAACTATGAAATCTTGTGGTCTACTATTATATCGATGATAAACCTATATATCTCACCAACTTTATGTTGACCTTTTAAAGCATGTTATTCTCAGGTACGAATTAAGTCTTTCGCTGTGCATTAGCTCATACTAAGGACATTACTTGGAGTCGATCATCGCAATGGGACCAAATGTTAACGACTTCGTCCAGGAGGATTAGGATGGGTTGTTAAAGTATGAGCCTGTCAGCCGTACGAGTGATACCTCACTCGCACGTCTGACTAAGTCTAACATAGTCAAACATCCGTATCGCGTTCCTGCAGTCCCTGTAACCACATATAAACATAGATAGGATAATAACGAGCAATCATGGTCTCCTGTAAACTGTTACACTTGCAATGGACGTGGGTAGATGTCTAGGGACTTGCATAAAATGCATCAACAACTCCCCCTAGGACCTAGAACATCTATTACAATTAAGTAAACGTCCATAAAACATGCAAGTTTATAAACACAACCAGTTTAAACAGTTTAGTAACATCATTACATGTCCAAATTCTCTCTTTCACATAAACAAACATCAAAACTTAATATCCAAAATTAGCAACACAGCATCTGACAAGGATCAACTGGCTTAAACTTGATTTGAGCTTTGAGCATCACATTCTTTGTTAAGGTAGGCATAGTACACATCAATAACACACTGATATCTCATGGCTTCCTCTCTTCTATCATCTCTGAACGTAATATGATGGCGGTGAAGTGTCTCCACATCAAATCTCGACAAGTTCCTTAACCACATTGGATCCAGGATCCTCAAATTGTCAAATCTTATGCTACCATCTTCTTTCTCAAACGCAGTTAGAATCACTGCTTCTTCCGACAACTCATCATAGAACCACCATCTGAAGTTCTTACAAATATCCTTGGGTAATGGCATCAAGGGAGATTGTTCCATGTACTTAGCTGGACGGAACTTGACAACACGAATAGGTCCTCCCTTAGAATTTTTCTTTGTAGGGTGAATGGAGAACTTAGCGGCTGTCGACCTGAAGATATCCCACTTCCCTGTTTTATATTCAGCTCTCAACTTTCTTTGAAACCACTGGGAAAGGTCACTGTCTTCGGCATTCAACATCTTCAGCTTAGCAAGCTGCATGATCTCGAAGTACGGTAGAGTCTTAAAGTGACTTGGTCGTGCAATATAATCAACTCCTCCTTCCCTCTTGATCGCGAAACAATTGATCTCCTTGAAATAGCCCCAACTCAAAATCTTACCCTTGGAGTACTTTTTGGTTCGCTTACCCTTTTCATACAAACTAACAAACTTTGGCTCGAGTTCAGGCTTATCTACATGACCCAGGTTAACAACGTTCTGTCTCCACCAGCTTTGACGATCTTCGTCTTCCTTAACGTTCCTTTTAACCTTAACCCTATCACGTACAAACCAGCTTTGAATCTCATTCCATCCCTCGGCTTTGGCTTGTTCGGCTCGGAGTCTCTTCTCCTTTAACTCGGATTCATTCTTTTCTTTCTCGGTGAGCAGTTTCTCATGTCGGACTCTTTTGTTTCTTTCAATCATAACATCCACATCTTTCATCTGTTCTTTGTATACCTTCCTCGCTTTTTCTAAACCAATTAAGTTCTTTCTTTTCACATCACTACTCAAATTGAAGAAGTCACTTAAAGTATTGAGTGACGGATTTGAGTATCGTGCAAGCGAAGGCATAACCAGTTCAACTTCTTCTTCTTCGACATCCTCAGACTCTGTCTCAAACTCGTCTTCGGACTCGATAATCACATTCTCGTAAACATTTTCTTGACCAACTGAACTTTCGCTTTTCTCATCAGCAAACAAATTTTCAAAATCGCTTAAGTTGATATTTTGGATTGATTCGGGAGGGATCTCAACAGATGGCTCTTCTTGTGGAGCCTTTTCTTCAGCTTCAACTGACTCTGCATTCTCCGTATCATTTTCGCTATCGTATGCTAGAGCAGCAAGCTGTTCCATCGGAAACTCACTTGGCGGAACGTCCCCCTTTTCTGCATCATTAAAAACATTTGAATAATTCATATAATATTCTGCAGTAAAGACCTCACCATATTCATTAAAGCTTCGAATAGGTATCACTAACGGTATATCAAAAGAGGGTTCGCCAGTTCCAGCTTCTTCTTCATCCTTCTCATCACCATCTCCCAAATCAGAGGAATAATCTTCACCTCTATCCTTAATCAACTTTACATCACCAGCGGAAAGCTTCTCAATTTTCTCATTCATCAACCTCAACTTCTCCCTGCTTTGCTTCTTGACAGCCAAAAATTTCTTCTTCAACTTATCCGTCCTCTCCTTCTGACGGTCCAACCTTTCATTTAACTTCCGGTTCTCTTCAACTAACGACCCAATCTTTATCTCATTCAACTTCTTGTCCTCAGTAGCTTGGTTTTCAAGATTGGTGAGTTTTGTGATCAAAGACATCAACAAGCTCTGTTGAGTCTTGTATTCTTTCGACGTGACCTGAGGGGTTGTGGTGGCAGGTTTTGGTGGGATAGGTTTTGGTGAGACAACAGCAGCTCTCGCATCCTTCATGAACCCGGATGGCTTCTTCTGAGACTGTTGCTTTGATGAATCATAGGCGTATTTAGTTCGCTTTTCACTCTTCTTGAGTTGCTCAGCAGTCATACGATCCTTTCCTTTTCTCTTTCTCTGCTTCAAACTAATATCCTCCTCAGTAGCTTCATCATCACCATCAATAACCTCTTCATCTACCTTACCCTCACCCTGTACGTTACCAGCAGCTTTTTGAGTTTCACCTTCACCTTCCTTATCACTCACTTCATAATCTGAGTCAGAGTTATCATTCCTCCATGCATTGCCAGCTGGGCATTGATAATTCTCCTTAATAAGATGACAGATGAGCTTTCGACTGAAATCCGGCTTCAAATCCTCATTCCTAGTTTCCTTCATTCTGCGAAAAGTGATCGGATTCATCGGCTTCAAATGCATAATATCTTCCTCAAGCTTGGGTAAATCAGGTGCAGCGTCATTAATGATCAGTTGAAGAAAACGAGCATAGATCAAATACTTCTGATTTAAGCTGAAGTGGTTCGCCTTAAAGTAGTAAAAGACAAAACCAGAGAAATCGTAGGGAGCTCTGAGAACAAGCGCGACAAACATACTTTGCACTTTCTCGTTGAGCTTATCGAAACCAGCTTTTCTTCCGCTTAAACAATGCATGATGACATGAGCAAGATATCTAAACTGTGGAGGCAGCAGCGTCTTCATCAGTTCGGATTTGCCAGCTATGTACCCTGAATAAGCACATCTACGAAAACAACCGTGGATTCTTTCTCGGTTCAGCGTCATGTGGGAGCAGTTCGCGTCATTAAAACCCAAAATTCTTCTAATAACATCCTTAGAAACAACAATCTTATGACCTTGAACAGTACTAACAAGCGCATCAATATCAACATCTAATGCAGCGTTCCTCCAGAACTCTCTCTGATGACTGAAATAAGCAGTACATTCGGTAGAGATAGCAACATGAATCCTTGATCTCTTTAGAAATGCAACAATCTCCTTAAAATGAGAACCTCTTTCTAGATCAGTGTTGTAAAGAGCAACTTGATTATTCAGCGCTCCCATCTCGAGTGGAATCTCTCGCCTAGCAGGTTGAATGACAGGATTAGCCTGTGTATTAGCCTGTGGATTTGCTTGTTGATTTGCTTGTTGCTCCCCCTGAGCTTCAACATTAACAACGGGAATATTGATCTGTTGATCAGCCATTTGATGATATCTGAATAAAAACTGAAACATTTAACGGATCTGTCAGATATATTTATCAAACACCATAAAACATTATAGCATTAGCATCATTGTGTCATTATGAACAAGATGAACCGTGCGAGTGATAAAGTCACACGTGCGGATGAGAGATCAACCGTGCGAGTGATAATGTCACTCGTGTTACTGTTGACACTTCTAAGCAGTAATGTGGTTTCAGACTGTGTACACAGCTGATGTAAGCGAGTGAGTCAACCGTGTGGTGACTCGTGCGGTTAATCACGCGTGTCAGCTCTTGCAGACGAGTGATGAAGAAAATCAAAGTAGACGAGTGAGCTCAAATGGTCCACACGGTTGATCATCAACCGTGTACTGACTCGTGCGAGTCAAGTCTCACGCGTGCGAGTGATATCACTCGTGCATGTCTGATGAAACCCGATATTAAATGCCATTTAAATTCACAAAATCGCATAATAGGAAGTTTTAGGGGCCGATTTACATCACAATAGCACAGATAGGAACCGTTTAACATAACTCAATAACAAAAACAGTTCAAAACAAGCTCTAATTATCCAAAATTCGAAATGTAACCCTAAGGGTTTCGAATCACACAAACCACAAATTAATAGACTTAAACATGATGAAATGATACCTAGTAGGTGGCGCTGGAATCGTCTAAGAGAGCTTAACGTTCACCTAACAGGAATCCTTGATCGGTGAAGATCGAAATTAGAGAGAGAAAGTGGGAAAAGTGCACAAGTGTGAGCAACTGTGCTCGACCCACCTATTTATACCCTCGTGATCAACCGTGCGGTTGATCACACGATCCACCGTCAATCGCGTGTTCCAACTTTATCACACGTGCGTGTGACCTAATAGACTTAGAACAATTTGGTCAGGGTCATCCGTACGGTTTGACCTCAAACGTGTGGTCAGGCGTACGGTTCACACATCAATCGTGCGGTTCACACTTAGGCAATTTCACAAAATTTTCACAAACTTAGGATTTCGACTCGTTTGGCAATCTTAAATCTAACTAACACCTTCAATTGAGTCATAAATCACTAAAACCATCAAAGAATGAACATTAACACTTAGGTATTCCAAACAACTTAACCTTAATTGAGGTTATTACTCCCAAACATTCTGTTTATCCTGAGTAAAGCCTACAGTGTAACGTCATCTTAAATTCACATCCATATAAAACCTCTTCCATTATTCACAAACTCTACAACCTTCAAACTTATGGATTTGGTGGCTAGAAATATCTTGATCTCAACAAAGTTCTTTCAGTTGTTGTTGTGCATTCCGAGGATAGCCAGAAAACAAAGAATTTGATAAAATCTTTATGTATTTTCTGATATAAAATGTCATGCAACTAAAATTATGCAAAATAAAAGACATTCTATCATGAAATGCAATAACATGCAAACCAAAATCTTTTTGTTGTTTTTCAAATTTCAGAACAACTATTTAGCAATTAAATAAATGTAATACACAAATCCACATTCTTTTTGTGAGCAATATGATTAACAGATATAAAAATGGATCAGAACTGACATAACGAATCAAATACTGTTGTTCATTCCCAATTATCCAGTCTATATCTATTGTCATGCAATTACTGATATCAATCCTCATTAAACATGAACAAATTTATTCCGGACACTTCGACAATCATGTTGGCATTAAGTACTTTGAACATTATAGAGCAGTGATTTTTGAGATCACGCTAAGTTCATTAATCCTTGATTCTTTCATCACTTATGATTGTGCGTTGTTATTGGGTTGTCAATTCATTACACGTAACTTTTCGTTATCTCTATCCATGTACTTTCATTCAAATTGAACAGGAAGGTTCTCAAGGCATTTTGAATAACCCTGTCAGCCTTTGGCTTCTACCAATGTGTTGACAATCTTCAATCTAGTTGGCTCGGCTGATCTCGGAGCATATTGAGTTATCCGAATAGGCGCATTACTTACCGCGGGGATTGGTCTACAGTTAGAGCAGACTTGCCTGATGACCAGTCGTCGCACGAAATAAATCTCAAGGCCTTTGACTTCCTTATTATTCAAGTTGACATTAGTAAACGGAATCGAAAGTTAAACTTTCTCTTATATGCCTTTGGCACAGTATATGCTTGCGCACATTGTATGCTTTTAGCATATGTTAGTATTCATAGAGTATACCTAGGTAAGTATCTTCCTAACTTATAGTTTTACCGAGTATAACCCTAAATTGCAGACGACAAGAATCTTGATAGTTCGGTGTGAACGTCGTGATTAAACAATTCAAGCTGCGCGGGGGCGTCACACTAAGAATGATCTGAGTTCTTTTATGAGCACATCATGAATCAGCATTCTTCATACTTTCAAACTTCAGGACTTTGCCATCTTGATACGCCAATTATTTTTGACTTAGATTTTCTTTTGATATTTGAAATTTACTGCGCATCATCGTCTTTTGATATATAGATTTTGAACTGCATCATGAATGGAACTTCCATCATGTTTTGTTGTATTCATGCTTGAACTCATGTTTCTTTGTTTTGTTGTGCTCAGATCACTCGAAGGTGTTCTCCCTTAAATGCTTGAACGGTCCGCAATAAAGAATCATACCTTTCGACTTTAAGCGAGAAGGGACACTTACTTTGACATAAACTAATTTTTCACTGATA
Organism: Rutidosis leptorrhynchoides; assembly: GCF_046630445.1. Classification (NCBI taxonomy): domain Eukaryota; kingdom Viridiplantae; phylum Streptophyta; class Magnoliopsida; order Asterales; family Asteraceae; genus Rutidosis; species Rutidosis leptorrhynchoides. Next base: position 235,839,971 of record NC_092343.1, read on the forward strand.
TTTTTGGAGTTTAGTTTCGATTATAAAGTCGCAGGCCAGTGACAACGTGGTATGCACCAGCCAGACAGATAACCCTCAACTCCTTAAATGATCTATTGAATGTCCCAATCATAGCTGTGAGGCTGAATTGGTAGAGCAACGTTTGAATGTTGCTTGGGGACATCCAACACCAACCTTTTCTAACGATTATCAATTATGATAGGGGATACCCTCAACCGACTGTTGAGTTCCTCAACAATTATCATTAGATACAGTTTCGGAGATAATTAGGTGACTACCTTCAAACGCAACAAATCGTCCATGACTACGGATTCTTAGATGATCATCATTCTTATTATGATTGTCTAATGCCAAGAATTCATAAGTCACATCTATCAGTAGATCACACAAACATATATACATAGACGTTCAAATCAGTCCTTACTAATCAATAATCAACTCTACGTACAGTAATTTCGTCATCTCCAACAATATATTAACCAACAAAAGCTCAATTTCGGAATTTTTCAATTTTTATGATTTTCTGGTGAGGCAGTTTTTCACTTTTTAGGTATTTTCTGCTGATAACATATACTCCCCCTAAAATGCTGAAATATAAAATCTTTTTGTGTTTTAGCATTTTAAACAAACAGAAAATATCTACAGACTAGCATGCAATCATGAAAATCAAAATCATGTAATGAAATGCAGACAGGAAGCATAAATATGCAATACAGATAATTAACATCTAAAAATCTATATGTCGTGCACCCTACATGCAAAGTCTAAAAGTGTTGACTAACCCTCGCACACAACTTCCGAAATCACTTTATCTCGATCAACAATGCCATTCATCTCTAGTAGGTGTAGGAACCTAGGTCTATCAAAAGCCTTAGTAAACAAATCAGCCCTCTGGTCCTTAGTACCTATTCTCTTAACCTCAATAATCTTCTTCTCATGGCAATCCCTAAGAAAATGATATTTAACACCTATGTGTTTTGTTTTAGAGTGTTGAACAGGATTCTTAGTTATCGCTATGGCGGCAGTATTATCAATAAAAAGAGGAGAGAAAGAGATTCTTAGCCCGTAATCGCGAAGTTGTTGTTGGATCCAAACAACTTGCGAACAACAACTAGCAGCGGCTATGTATTCAGCTTCACAAGTTGAAAGAGCAACTGCAGTTTGTTTCTTGCACTGCCAGGTCACCAGCCTTTCTCCTAAGAATTGACATCCTCCTGATGTAGATTTGTTGTTGATTTTGCAACCTGCATAATCTGAATCGCTGTAAGCTACAAGATCAAACTTCTCATCGTTCGAATACCAGATGCCGAGATTTGGCGAATGCAACAAATAACGTAGGATTCTTTTTGCAGCTGTCAGATGAACAGTATTCGGATTGACTTGATAACGAGCACACAGACATGTTGCGAACATGATGTCTGGTCTAGACGCAGTGAGATACATAAGCGACCCGATGATTGCCCGATAATACGTAGGATCGACAGGTTCTCCTTCGCATCTAACGAAATACCATGATTAACAGCTAACGGAGTTGACACCGGACGTTCTTGAGTCATACCGAATCTTTCCAATATATCATTCACATACTTTTCCTGATGAAGAAAAATTCCATTTTCTGTCTGTTCTACTTGAAGACCAAGAAAGTAGTGTAGATGACCCAATTTACTCATTTCGAACTCGTCCTTCATCACTTGTTCGAACTCATCAACGAGTTCTTGCTTGGTAGCACCGAAGATAATGTCGTCAACATAAATCTGGACTAAAATAATGTCGTCATCGTGAACCTTCGTGAACAGAGTACAGTCTACCGTGCCCATTTGATATCCTTTCTCGATAAGATAACTCGATAAATGACCATACCAAGCTCTAGGAGCCTGATGCAAACCATAAAGGGCTCGTCGTAACCGGTAAACCTTGTCAGGATGAAGATGATCTTCAAAACCCGGAGGTTGACTGACATATACTCGTTCGTTTAGCTTGCCATAAAGAAATGCACTCTTAACATCCATTTGATAAACTTTAAATTTCATGAATGATGCGAAAGTCAGGAAAATGCGAATCGCTTCCAATCTGGCAACAGGAGCAAAAACTTCATCGTAATCGAATTCAGGATCTTGCTGATAACCTTTAGCAACCAATCTAGCTTTGTTACGGGTGACATTGCCATCTTCGTCGAACTTGCACTTCCAAACCCATTTCAGGTCAATCACTTTTGCCCCATGCGGCTTAGTGACTAGCTTCCAAATGTCAAGACGATTGAATTGCTGAATCTCTTCTTGCATAGCTATGACCCAATCAACATGCTTCAAAGCTTCCTTAGTAGTCTTTGGTTCAATTCTCGAAATATGACATGAGAACTCGTAATATGCAGCAGCGGCTGTCATATGAGCATCAACTTGACCATCAAACTGAACTTGTCTTCTCGTTCGAACACATGCATTTGGATCTCCAATAATGTTTTCTCTTGGATGAGCAGTTGTTGTTCTGGGAACTGGGTGTGCGGGAACAGGTATCTCTTGTTGTAGATTCGTGGTATCTCCATCTTCAGGATTATCAGAATTCTCACTCGAAATATCAGAACCGCAAGTATCGTACACTGGATCAACGTCATGATCTGAATCTTGTACTGAGTCAACGACAGTCGGTAATGGAGTTGGAGTAGGCGCAGACACTTCTGGTTCATTCTGCAAATCAAACAACATTTGTAGCTCTACTTCATTCTCCGTCTGATCTGGAGCAAGATTGAATGAATCAATCAGCTCATCGTAGTTGTAGATCCAAGGATGACTTTTCGGCGTACTCTTCGTATGATTCCTTTGGACGTCAACTTCAGACCACTCTTCAACACATCTTGTCTCATTATTAAAGACTCGCTTGTTGGGTGAACTATAACCTAGAAACACTCCAGTAACCACCTTTGAATCAAACTTACTTCCTGGTTTTCTCTTCAAAATGGTACATGGTGCACCAAATGGCTCTAGATGCTTCAACGAAGGTTTTCTCCCATGTAGTAACTCGTAGCATGTCTTACCTAGTCGTTTAACAGTTAACACTCGATTCATAGTGTAACAAGCGTTTGCAACAGCTTCACCCCAAAAAATGAACTGGTAAAGATGAATCAGCTAGCATAGTTCTAGCAGTCTCAATCAAAACCCTATTTTTCCTTTCAGCAACACCATTCATCTGTGGAGCGTATGCAGAACTGAATTGCATGTTAATACCTTTATCAATACAGAAACCTGCAAGATACTGATTCTTGAATTCTGTACCATTATCACATCGAATCTTTCTAACTTTCAAGTTAAATCCTGTTTCTAATCTGTTGATTAGCACTTTCAAGTTCTCAAACGTATCAGACTTCTCTCTTAAAAACATAACCCATGAGAATCTTGAATAATCATCAGTAACCACCAGACAATACTTACTACCATCAATACTCTCAAACCGAATTGGACCAAAAAGATCCATGTGCAATAACTCAAGCGGAGCAGAGATCGGATTGTACTTCACCAATCTATGTGCTTTCTTGCTTTGCTTACCCTTCTTACAAGGAACACACGTGCCTGGAATCTGAAACGAACGAAGATCAACACGTTCAACAAGGTTGTTGTGAACCAAATGGTTCATCTTCCGAAAACTTAAATGACCCATGCGTTTGTGCCATGTAATTGAATCTTGTTCAGTCGCTTTAGAAACAAAAGCTTGATGATGTTCAGCAGTTGAAGTAGCAACATTCATATCTAGCATGTATAAATCAGCTTGTCGAGGAGCCTTCATCAAAATCATTTCAGCTGGGATCACAAACTCTGGTTTCAGGATGTAGCTGAATTCGTCATCAAATGCTACTTTGAAGGATTTTTCACAGATTTGTGAAACTGATAACAGATTATTAGCAAGCTCTTGACAATAATTCACTTTATCAAAACTGACTTTATCATTCTTTAATAAACCTTGAGCTGAAATATGACCACCCTTATCTCCAGCAAAAGCAACATAACCTCCCTTAATTGGATGTACGTCAGAAAGAAGAGATAGTTGTCCAGTCATATGTCGCGAAGCGCCGCTATCTACTATCCAGGTGTTATTTGCAGGTAGCCTGGTTCCCTGCATATCACAATTAAAAGATTAATTGATAATGGGAACCCACGCCCGGACGGCAGTAGGTTGTCCATTAACACCCATCGCTTGAAATTCCATCCATTTCCCGTTTGAGTCCGGAGGAATCTCATCATTAGAAACCTTAAAATTAGCAACTTTGGAAGGAGAGATGTCACGCTCTTGGCGTCTGACATTCCTCTCTGAATCTGAATGATTCATCCGTGGTCTAGTTTTTGAAAAATACTTTCTACGACTAGCTCTTTAAGATGGAGACCTCAACTTTGGTTCAAAAGGTCTACCTTGCTCACTAGCACTGGCAACATTTGCCTCAAAATTCCTTTTAGGGATTTTTCCCTTCACAGGAGAAATAGATCTATTGAAGAACTTCCTTTTGGAGTCTCCAAAGACAACATTTGTCTTAGATCTTTTATCACCAGGTTCATCATTCACAGAAAAGCCTGTTCGATGAACATGAGATGATCTGCAATCATCTTGCGATAAATCGACTTTATGTCTTGGGGATCGAAACCTTCTAGGACAATAAGCAGCAATGTGTCCGAAGACAGCACAATTAAAACATTGTCTAAACTCTCTATGTTCTCTGAATTGATAAACATTATTCGAGTTTGAAGATGAGGGGTCTTGTGGTCTTACAAACACAGGAGGATCATTTGATCTCACTTTTTGCACAGGTTTAGGGGTAACAGGAGGAACAGGTCTGTTAGCAAATCTAGGATTCTTTAAAATCTTAACAGGACCTTTTGGAACTGGACCTCTTAGTGTTATCACCCTTCGTCTAACTGTATTATCTCCTAGACCGTTTTTCTTATCCTCTTCATGATCGAAAGCACCTTCAGCAGTTTTATCTGTAGTCTTATTCTCAGTTGAGTTAGACTCTTTGTTCCTATCAGCATAGTTTTCATAACTAGGTGGAACACAGTCTTCTGGTTATCCATCGACCACATTTGCATTAACGTAATTGTTTTGAAAAGGAGGAGATACGGACTTATATCCAATGCCTTTACCCTTTTGATCATTTAGCTCCACCATAAGTGCATTCCATTGAGAAGCACTTGCCCAACATTTCATTTTGATTGACATAGCTTCTAAATCGGCTTTGACACATTCATTTTCCTTTTTAAGTTCATTTATCGTGTCAACACGTTTAATTAAAGCTTGATTTAAATCAAAGTTATAACATTTAAGATCATGAATCTGTTTTTTGTAAACTTTAATTTCTTCTTTCAAATCATTTTCAATCTTTTTAGTCACAAGGTTGGCATGATATTTGTCACGCATCTCGTCATAAGATTTATTCAGGTTATCTATGGTTATCTTATATTCAGCACATTGAACACATTCAGTATTTGAATTCGAACAGAAGTTAGAAGTTACCTCTTGAGCACTGTTTGATGAGGAAGTTTCAGCCATAAAAGCACAATAGTTCATCGTTTTCCCATCATCGAATTCATCTTCTGATTCTGAAGAATCGGTAAGAAACACTGATGCGTCATCGTTTGATAAACCTTTACCCAAATGTATCTCTTCAAGTTTATCCCAGATATCCTTAGCTCTTGTTAAACCTGACACTTTTTCTTTATCACTCTCAGACAAACACTTCTTGAGTAGATCCACTGCTTGCTTGTTCAATAACTCGAAATCATTAAAACCTTCAGCACTTTCTGCATCTGAATCTGACTTAGATCCCATTTCATCAGCATCTGAACTCAAACTGTCTAGATCTGAACCTTCACCCATAAGAACTAACATCTCCAATTCTACAGCGATCATTCTACCCCATTCGTCTAGTTCTTTATCAGCATCAATCATTGTTTCCTCACATTGATCAACTTCTAGACTATCTTCACTCATTGGGATATCATCATACTTGTATTTCCATCTGTTGAAATAGTATTCCTCAGATGAAGTAGGTGAAATGCTTCCTGATTCAGGTGTTCGAGGAACAGAATCACGTGCCTTCTTGAATATATCTTTCACCTTTTTCTGAACCTTATCTTTCCTGATGGTTCGACAAATCTCTTCAGCTCTTTCAGTGCGTGCAATTATCTTCTCAATTATGTTTTGCTTTAAAGCGCATACAGATTCTTCTTCAGTGATATTTGCCATGTTTGCCTTTTGTTGTTCATTCACATTCAGCTTTATTGACCAATCGTCATCATCTCCATGAATGACAACTAGAGCTTTGTTAGGATTCTCTGCAGTTTCTACATCATTTCCTTTATCTGAAATGTAGATTTCTCGTTTTGTCGATTGACTCTGAGAATTAACACGATTGTAATTCTGATTTCTGAACGGATTCTGATTACCTTGCTTCTTTTGCTTAGTACACTGCCTAGAGAAATGACCTAATTCTCCACAATTGTAACACGTAACAGTGTTCATATCAAAACCCAATTTTGTATCCTTGGTCAGACTAATCGATTTCCAGTTCTTTCTTCATAATCTTTTGCTCGTCTAACCAAATTTGCCATACCCCACATGATATCCATCCTTTCTGCTTCTTCTTTATCAAGTTGTTGATAATCTTCCGTAGTTAAGTGAATATTACCCACACGAACATCAAGATAAGTATCATAAGAGTTCACAAGACTAGACAATAATGCTATATCTTCACTGATTTTCTCCTTTCCTGCTTTTCTTATATTCTCGATCTTGAGTGTAGATAAAACTTCTGTAGCAGATGGTGTAGATGATTCGGTTGTATTTGAAGTAGGCTGTGGTTGAGTATTAAGAGAACATGGTGAAACTTGAGGTGGATACGAAGGCTGTTGGATAGGTGTACTGTTGACATTCAAACCATACAAACTCTGACTGTTCGTAGCAAAAGCAGTTTGAAACGGTGCATGTGCTGATTTAGGAGGTGTATAGCCATTTGGACAATACATTTTTGTGTCTTGAACTTGTTTAGACCTCTTGACTTTGTTTAATAACTCTAACTCTTCTTCTTGAAGTCTTGCAATAAACGAGTTCACTGTAGCAGTAGCAAGTTCTCCACTGGTCTTCATAGTTAATACGAAACCATTCCATTCCAAAGGTAATGCTCCAGCTAGATAAGTAACTTTATCTTTCTCCTCAATCGCTACATCATGCTTATGTAGTTCAGCTAGCAAATGACGATATCTTTCAACCAAATCTGTAATAGATTCTCCAACTTGCCAGTGAAAGCGATCAAACTCAGCTTTCAGCTCTAAACCCTTTCTGGTTCGGTAAGATGTATTTCCTTCATTAAAAGTGCGAAGTGCTTCCCATATCTTGAAAGAATTATCATGACATAGAAATTGATGGAAAATCGGACCATCAAGAACACTAGTCAAATTACAGTACATCTTCTTCTCTAAGTTATACTCTTCACGTTCTTCAGAAGGCATGTTGTGCAACGTATACAACTCATTCGTAACTGGTGAACGTGGCCATTGAAATTCGGTTTCAATGAACTTCCAAAGCTTCGTGTCTTGACCATCAGACCAAATCTTAAACCTCGATTTCCAAGTAGAATAATTATCCATGGTCATCAATCTCGGACATTTTGTACCACTTCCGGATTCACTTTCAGCAAGAAGTAATCGTTGTGTCATACTCGTAATGCTTTGAACTAACGGTGCAGCTAACGCATAATCATTAGCGTTATACATCTTGAACAATTACCAAAACAGGTAAACCGTGCGTTTCAGGTTATCAACCGTACGAGTTAGGGTATCAACCGTACGAGTTAAAGTGTTAACCGTACGTGTCACAGACTCAAGCGTACGTGTCACTTTTTAACCAATAAAACCAACACAAAATATCAAACGTGCGAGTAACAGTCAACCGTATTATTACCCGTATGTGTCACGTCAACCGTATGATCACCCGTGTGATCAGACGTGTAGTTACTTAACCAACAAGGTTATGCTAATTCGTGCGTGTGATGTTCACGAGTGAGATCACTCGCGTGGTCACTCGCGCGTGTGATCAAAAATCTTGACCCACTCGTGTGACTGCTGATCAGTCCAAAATCACTCAAAAACCCTAAAATTTGATGTTTAAGCTCAAAACTTTCGTCCAAAAGTTGAATTAGCAGTAAACTAACATAAACACACTCTCTAATTACTAAAACACACGTAAAAATGACTTCTTTTTAATGAAAATCACTTTTAACTCAAAAACCCAAATAATAAACTCTATTAATCACCAAAAATCACTTGATGATGTTGAAATCACAACCAACGCTCTGATACCAATGATGAAACATGACTAGGAACTTCGAAATCAACAGGTTTGATACACACAAAGGCGGAATAAGTGAATCAAGCCAATCAAAGTGAATATGTTAAGCTTTTTAGGATTAAATTAGTCAAACCACAACAAGGATTGTGATTAGATTAATGCCTAGAGCTATTATTCACTACTTGTAGTGATTTGGGTTGAGAGAGAATCGGACCAGGAACCAGATCTGAGTGTGTGTGTATCAAATGAGAGGCTTAACCTAAAATGAAGAACATAAACCCTTAAATACCCCTGCTGATAGATCAACCGTACGTGTGATCCATCACTCGTACGAGTTGGCCTTGTCAACCGTGCGGTTGATCACTCACTCGTGTCTTCTCAATTAGGTTATAAACATGACTTATCTCAGCATCAACCGTGCGTATGAGCCTGTCAGCCGTATGAGTGATACCTCACTCGCACGTCTGACTAAGTCTAACATAGTCAAACATCCGTATCGCGTTCCTGCAGTCCCTGTAACCACATATAAACATAGATAGGATAATAACGAGCAATCACGGTCTCCTGTAAACTGTTACACTTGCAATGGACGTGGGTAGATGTCTAGGGACTTGCATAAAATGCATCAAAATGCATCAACAATTGTTTTGATTGATATGTGGAATCGTCGCGGTGTTCAAGACGCCACATTGTCATGGGGGTGAGTTAGTCGCGGTGTTCAAGACATCAACCAGGGGATTAGTGATTACACGGTGTTTAAGTAACACTAATGGATGTTATGAACTCCGACGGTCTTTTATGAGTACCGTTCCCTAGTACGATTGGTTAACCATGGTTGTGTAAATTTTGTATTAGCATATTTAATTGTGAACTATATGCTTTTGGTGTCGCTAGCTTATTATGAATTGCGGATCTTGGTTTATGCATAATGTTTGCATAGTTGTCGAATTGCTAGCTTGTATACGGTATTGTGTAAGTGATTGCAAGTAAGTAGGTTATATATGTATATGTATAATTATTGCATTCACTAAGCGTTTTGCTTACCCTCTCTTTGTTTACCTTTTTATAGGCTCCGGCGTGGACAAGGGTAAGGGCGTTCGTTTGGATTAGTGAACCCGCTTTGTTATGATAGTAGAAGCCTTTTGGGGACGTTTAGCTTTTGAAGTTTGACCAAGATTGGGTAGTTTAACCCCCAAACATCATGCTCTAGTGTCGTTTGGAATTTAAACTAATTTGGTTGAAACTTACATTTTGTACGAAACTCGTAATTTGGGCATATGTGGGCCCGGGTTCGTAAAACTTATTTTATTAATGGAACGTGTTAGTTTTACATATATTAATATGTTGTGAAAACCGTTTCGTCTAAATACGTCGGGAAGTGGGCGATCTTTTTCGGAATATTGGTATTTTTGGACAGCGGGCTGCCAGGCCCCTTTTGCGCGACGCGCAAGGGGATGGTGCGCCGTGCAAACCTGCTGCATAAAGAAAATTTTCTTTTTCCTTGTATTGTTTTCGCGTATTCGATTGTATTTTGGGTTGGGTTGTTACAGGGAGATTGTTGAGTCCCCAAAATAATTAAGGATTTAATTATGACAAAACAGAATTTATTTGCACTAAATGGTTATGTGCAGCCAGCACAAGTTTGTTTATGTATAGTCAGCAAATATTGTTGTGTCAAGTGTTTAGTATGCTGCCTAGTCTACCAGCACAAGTTAGAGTGTATTCTTCGAATCAGCACAGAATGAGTACCCAGCAAATCAAGAATATCAAGTGACTCAACATACGAAGAACCAGTATATCTGGTAATCAGCATACAACACAAGACAATCATGCTCCATTACAAGCATGGTGGTTTCCTGAGTGGTCTACATCAATTGTACTATTCAACAGAAGTCGAAGAAAAAGTTGAACAGAAAAGGACACGCGTCGGCGGCTGACAAGTGACCTTACAAGACCACGTGGGAATGCAAAAGTTTAACGCATGTGCAGACATGGGTTATCCTTTGTCAACGCCTAGGGAACACAACATTCTATTTGTTTAAACAAATAGTGGTGCCAAACCGAATTGGGGTGTTCCTGCAAATAGCTACCAAAGAGGAAAGAATGGAGCACGCTCTCTGACACAATTGTCCCCACAAGTACAGACATCCTATGTCCAGTGGACAATAGATCAATTACACGGACAATAGGACTACTAAATTGTTGCATCCACTATTGTAAAACTAGTTGTGGGTTTATTATTTAGAGTGCAAAACGTGTAATAGCTTTAAGATTACCTCTTAGCTATAATCTAGGTAATCTTTATCAACCAACTATCATTCCGCCAAGGATAGTTGTAATTCTTTGTGATTCAATCAGTAAAGAATAAACCGTTGAAAACTTACCTGTGACTCTATTTAATTTACATGCTTGAATGCTTAATCGTGTTTAATTGTGAAAGGACCGCTACTAATCTATCCGGATGAAGTCCTTAACATTTGGTCCAATTGCGATGATCGACTCCAAGTAATGTCCTTATAATGAGCAAATGCACAGCGGAAGACTTAATGGGTACCTGAGAATAACATGCTTTAAAACGTCAACATAAAGTTGGTGAGATATATAGGTTTGATGCTCGCAGCGTAATAACTATGGACCACAAGATTTCATATACATACATAATACACTCGAAAGTGTATGGAAAAGTCGTTGAGCACTTGGTAACCATACTTAACATTTAAATCACAGCAGCATATTCTTAAATAAACCCTACACCGTACCAAGTGTAGTAACGAAATGAAGTACTGTGCAACCGTTTAAAAATGGTCGTCCAGCCTGGTTGGGGTTGTCAGGCCCGATAGATCTATCAACAGGATTCGCGTTTACGCTCCTCACGTAAATATTAGCTACCAAGTATAAAGAGATATGCCATGGTACAACTCAACGTAAAGTTTATTTTTGATCACTTGTATCCATATCGTAAATCATTTATAAAAACAGCGCATGTATTCTCAGCCCAAAAATATTTAGAGTTTAAAAGGGGACTATATACTCACCTAATGTATTTAGTAGCAAAAATACATATATAACATCATTGAACAAGTGTAGGGTTGGCCTCGAATTCACGAACCTATATCATTTATATATATATTAACACATATAATGATAATCGAACAAGTTTATGTATATAACCTTACTAATTATATCATTTTTATATTAGTAACCTATATGTTTCATGTATTTATTTTATATATTTTAAAAATATAAATTTTGTTATGTTATATGTATTAAATATATTTATTCATATATAAATATATATATCATTTGTTTGTTAGTTATTATAATATTACTAAAATAATATTTGTAGTGAAAATAGTAATAATGATAATAATAATAATTTTGATAAATATGATAATTTTTCTAGTAATGATAATAATAATAGTAATGATACTTTCAATATAAATAATAGTTTTTAATAAAAATGATTCTAATAATGATATTAATAATATATTTTTTTATTATTTTTTTAATAATAATTTTAATAATACTAATAACAATAATAATAATAATAATAATAATAATAATAATAATAATAATAATAATAATAATAATAATAATAATAATAATAATAATAATGATAATAATTAGATAAAATCACTACCTTAGGGAAGTCGCCCTAAAAATAATGCCCAAATCCGGGTTTTCAACCCGCGACGTCCCATTAACCCGCTAATACCCTTAAGAGTTCCTCTCACTTTGCGTTTTTGATTATATTCACCACTCATATATATTTAACCCTTGTACTCTATTTCTATTTCTTCTTCTATAACTCGAATAACCAAGGAACCAATTGTCGTGATTAATATCTACATGAGTCATAATCATTTTTATTTTTAATCACCCTTTTATCATCTAATAAGCTCATCATTATTTTATGTATTTATCTAATCCATCCTCGCTATCCTTGTGCAGTCATCATCGAAATATTATCATCATCATTTTATTATCTTATATCATTATCACAACGAGTTATAATCATCATTATCCTAATCATTTCCATTAACAACCTCATCTAACATCACGATTTTATCATCATCGTATACGGTTCCATATCATCATCTTCAATATCATCCTTTCATCATAACCTAACCATAACCGTATCAAATTTTCTATTTCCATTGTCATCATCCATTCAACATCGATCGTCATCAAATCATCATCATCCAACTTAAATAGTGTGTGTTTGTGTTGTCGAGCAGGAACCAAGAAAGAGAGTGATAGGTTTGCAAGTTGTGGCCCATGTTTACCTTGAGCCCAACAGAAAATCAAAACTGGGTCACGGCCCACTAAATGGGAGAAACAAAACACGGCCCATATGATAATATGAAGATGTCGTTTTTTTTATACAAGTCTCATGGTTAATAAAATAATGGTTCCATGTCAAATGGTTATTGGTTTATTCATTGTTGGCCAAAAGAAAAAGGGAAAAGCAACAATGTCTTAATCAAACTTCATTGTTACGGTCCACCATTTGAAAACTTTATCAACATCATTATCATTTCAATAATCCGTTCACACCTTCATGGAACCGATAATAATAGTTCAAGCAACAGCCTAATGTTTCATAAATTTAATGAAAATGTTCGGTTTGGGTTCATTTTAGAAGCGAAGGTAGCAGCTTGCAATTAGGTGGTTTCTAAAGGTGATCGTTGATAACTTTTGGAGTTCGAACTGATCAGAGACAGAAAACAAGGGAGAAGAAAACACGACAGTAGCTGTAACAAATTATGGGGTGTTTGGTGGGTTGCGTATAACAGAAAATGAACAAGAAGTGGGTTGATGGTTGTGGTGGCGACAGATAGAAACAACAACGAACAGCGGGTTGTAGGTGGTTTTTGGGTTTAGTTTAAAACATAAAACAGAATATCATAGGTGGTGTTGGAGGATGGTGGTAGCATGGTGAAAATTACGGGTTGCGAGGGTGGTAATGGTGAACCGTTTGTGAAGTGGTTCATATTGGTGGTGACGGATGAAGGTGATCAAAAGATACACAAAACAATCCATTTGATATGGGTTCAAGAAGAAAAGTAGGAGAGGGAGAGAGAGGGGTGGTTCGTGGTGATGGCAGTGAAGGGTGGAGACGGATGGTGGTGGTTGTAGTGGTTGTGTTAAAGTGATGACGATGGAAGAGGTGGTTGTGGGTGTTGATAAAGGTGATGGTGGTGGGTCTTCGACCGCAGACAACCGATTGCTCTAGTAGCCATGGTTTCCATAATCGATATCATTTGTTTGAACAGAGCACAAGTAGTAGTAGAAACCAATCGATGAAGGTGGCACGGTGGTGGTGATAGATGGCTTCATGGTGGTGGTGATCGAGTTGCAAAAAAAAAATTGAATTTGTGGTTTACTTGTGGTTTGATAGTAAGCAGGAAAGAAAGAGAGAGACGTAAAGAGAGATATGGCGGTTTCGGGTTGTGGTGACGGAGGTTCCCGGTGGTTAAAGGTAGAGGATGGTTTGAAGAAGAAGCAAGATAAAATTAAGATGATGGTGGTGATACATCTATCTCACTATGATACATACATATATATAAAAGAAAATGTATATAATACAATAATAGTAATAATTAGGTGATCATAAATTAATTAAACGTGCCAAATTTAAATAATAATGAAATATTCTTAGCTGTCATACAATTACCTTAAGGCACCGACAGTTTGCACGGGTACTATCTCGTGTTCATTGCTAAACAGTTAGCGTATAAAAGTGTCCCTAAAAATCCCAAACTTTTAATTATTTCACTCATTTGTGAATTACCATTTATTTTAAAATTATATAAGTTCATTTTTAACTTGTATAATATCGTCCGAATGATAACTGGGTGTTACTATCGTTTTCTAAATACATTCGAAATCTCAAAATATATATCTAATATACTTTATTTATATATATATAAATATATTTTAAATAATAACTATTGTTTATTATTTCACATCATTAATTATAACAATTAATATATATATATATATATATATTATTTCATATTATGATATATATTAAATATATATGCATATAAATTTTCAAGTAATCATACCGTGAGTCATTGGGAATAGTCAAAGGTTAAATGAATTTATGTAAACAGTTCAAAAATTTTGAGACTTGACCTAATAGTCTTTGCTTATCGGGTCAAAGATAATGAGTCGTATCGAGAATTTAGTTCAAAATTAGTCGAAATTTCCGGGTCATTACAAATTGCCAAGTTAATTAAAAGAAATTGTATTCACCCCCCCTGCAATACTCCTGTTGTTATCAAGGGACCAACAATAACCTAGTAAAGATCACCACTTATTCAACTCTCATTAAGTAGTTAATAATCTCCGCAACTTCAACTAATTGATTAACATAGATAACAATCGTTCTTAGCCAAACAATATATGTGTTGATGCATTTTATGCAAGTCCCTAGACATCTACCCACGTCCATTGCAGGTACAACATTTTACAGGACACCATGATCGCTCGTTATTATCATATATGTGTTTGTATGTGGTTACAGGAACTGCAGGAACGCGATACGGATGTTTGACTAAGTTAGACTTAGTCAGGCGTGCGAGTGAGACATCACTCATACGGCTGACAGGCTCATACACACGGTTGATGCTGAGCTAAGTCACAATAATAACCTAATTGAGAAGACACGAGTGAGTGATCAACCGCATGGTTGATCAGGGCAACTCGTACGTGTGATGGATCACTCGTACGGTTGAGTCAACAGCAGGGGTATTAAGGGTTTATGTTCTTCATTTTAGGTTAAGCCTCACATTTGTTACACACACGCAGATCTGGTTCACCTGATCCGATTCTCTCTCAACCCAAATTACTACAGGTAGTGAATAATAGCTCTAGGCATTAATCTAATCACAATCCTTGTTGTGGTTTGACTAATTTAATCCCAAAAAGCTACCCATATTCACTTTGATTGGTTTGATTCACTAATTCCGCCTTTGTGTGAATTAAACCTGTTGATCTCGAAGTTCCTAGTCATGTTTCAACAACTTCTTGATTACGGGCTAAGAATCTCTTTCTCTCCTCTTTATATTGATAATACTGCTGCAATAGCGATAACTAAGAATCCTGTTCAACACTCTAAAACAAAACACATAGGTGTTAAATATCATTTTTTTAGGGATTGCCATGAGAAGAAAATTATTGAGGTTAAGAGAATAGGTACTAAGGACCAGAGGGCTGACTTATTTACTAAAGCTTTTGATAGACCTAGGTTCTTACTCCTACTAGAGATGAATGGCATTGTTGATTGAGAAAAAGTGATTTCGGAAGTTGTGTGCGAGGTTTAGTCAAAGCTTTTAGACTTTGCATGTAGGATGCATGACATATAGATTTTTAGTTGTTAATTATCTGTATTGCATATTTTTACTTCCTGTCTGCATTTCTTTACATGATTTCTTTTATGATTGCATGCTAGTCTGTAGATATTTTCTGTTTGGTTAAAATGCTAAAACACAAAAAGATTTTATATTTCGGTATTTTAGGGGGAATATATGTTATCAGCAGAAAATACCTAAAAAGTAAAAAAATTGCCTCACCAGAAAATCATAAAAAGTGAAAAATTCCGAAAAAGAGCTTGTTTTGATTAATCTGTTGGAGATGACGAAATTACTGTACGAAGAGTTGATAATTGATTAGTAAGGACTGATTTGAACGTTTCTGTTTATCTGTTGTGTGATGTACTGATAGATGTGACTTATGAATTCTTGGCATTAGACAATCATAATAAGAATAATGATCATCTAAGAATCCGTAGTCATGGACGATCTGTAGCGTTTGAAGGTAGTCGCCTAATTATCTCTGAAACTGTATCTAATGATAATTTTTGAGGAACTCAACAGTCGGTTGAGGGTATCCCATATCATAATTGATAATCGTTAGAAAAGGTTGGTGTTGGATGTCCCCAAGCAATATTCAAACATTGCTCTACCAATTCAGCCTCACAACTATGAATGGGACATTCAATAGATCATTTCAGGAGTTAAGGGTTATCTGTTTGGCTGGTGCATTGTCACACCCCCAGTTAGGGCCTGGGTGAAATGTGACTTAATATCAAATCAACCAACATATTATAATATACGAGAACAATACTAAATGATAATACAACTTTATTGAGTACGCAGCGGAAAATGAAATGTCATTACAAGGATAGAAATGACAGTAAAGTAAATGTTTCAAATGCAAGAATAATAAATGCGATATCTCTCGATCCTAAGTCCAAGTAGCATCATATAAGCAGTAAGTAAATAAGCTTGATCAATCGGCACCTGAGACAAAACATGCTAAAGTGTCAACCAAAAGGTTGAGTGAAATTCATAGGTTTAACAAATAAGTTTGACAGTTTGTTTTAGACCACAAGATTTAGTTTGTAAAGTTGATCTCGCAAGATCAAAAGAAATAGTTATGCCAATTCGTGATATTTAAACTAAACGATAGTTTTAACAGTTGGTACTGATATTTAGACTAGACATTCAAGTTTACCCCGTGTCAAGTTTATCATTTATACTTGTCGGTTGGGGGCTTGCTGGTCATAGCCCAACATATCACAGTTTATTAGTTGAAACGTGTAAGTACTGATATTTAGACTAGACATTCAAGTTTACCCCGTAACAAGTTTATCATTTATACTTGTCGGTTGGGGACTTGCTGGTCATAGCCCAACATATCACAGTCTAATATTTTATACGTGTAAAACAGTTATAAAAGTTACGCATGTGTTCTTAGCTCAAGAATATAAAGAGTAAAAGGGAAGTAAATAAACTCTCGTAAAATCAGTTTTAGTATTTGTATTTATTTAGTAAAACAGTTATAAAGGCATTGCATGTTAAAAATTTAAAAGGAAGCATGTGTCTCACCCCATAGTTTTAAAAAGTAATGAAATAGTAAAAAGTGGGGCTTGAATTCACGTATATAAATATTGTAAAATAGTTATTAAAATATTGCATGTTAAAAATTTAAAAGCAAGCATGTGTCTCACCCCATTTCAAAACAGTAATGAAATAGTAAAAAGTGGGGCTATGAAATCACCTTAAATAGCAGTTGAAGTATTCCACGCAAGAAAGGAAAGTAAAGCAAGTAAGTGATCGGGATATCAACTAGAAGTAGTTCTTTAAGAGTGAAATGAGAGATTAAGGTGTAAGTTTGAAATGAGAAATGTATGTGGTATTTATAGTTGAAAATATTAGGTAAAAATAAAATAAAATAAAATAAGTAAATCTTAAAAGTTAAAATAAGAAAAAGTATTTTGTATTTTTATTAAAAGTAAAATCTTAAAAGTTAAAATAAGAAAAAGTAGTTTGTATTTTTATTAAAAGTAAAATCTTAAAAGTTAAAATAAGAAAAAGTAGTTTGTATTTTTATTAAAAGTAAAATCTTAAAAGTTAAAATATGAAAAAAGTAGTTTGTATTTTTATTAAAAGTAAAATCTTAAAAGTTAAAATATGAAAAAGTAGTTTGTATTTTTATTAAAAGTAAAATCTTAAAAGTTAAAATTTGAAAAAGTAGTTTGTATTTTTATTAAAAGTAAATCTTAAAAGTTAAAATATGAAAAAGTAGTTTGTATTTTTATTAAAAGTAAAATCTTAAAAGTTAAAATATGAAAAAGTAGTTTGTATTTTTATTAAAAGTAAATCTTAAAAGTTAAAATATGAAAAAGTAGTTTGTATTTTTATTAAAAGTAAAATCTTAAAAGTTAAAATATGAAAAATTAGTTTGTATTTTTATTAAAAGTAAAATCTTAAAAGTTAAAATATGAAAAAGTAGTTTGTATTTTTATTAAAAGTAAATCTTAAAAGTTAAAATATGAAAAAGTAGTTTGTATTTTTATTAAAAGTAAAATCTTAAAAGTTAAAATATGAAAAAGTAGTTTGTATTTTTATTAAAAGTAAAATCTTAAAAGTTAAAATATGAAAAAGTATTTTGTATTTTTATTAAAAGTAAAATCTTAAAAGTTAAAATATGAAAAAGTAGTTTGTATTTTTATTAAAAGTAAATCTTAAAAGTTAAAATATGAAAAAGTAGTTTGTATTTTTATTAAAAGTAAATCTTAAAAGTTAAAATATGAAAAAGTAGTTTGTATTTTTATTAAAAGTAAAATCTTAAAAGTTAAAATATGAAAAAGTAGTTTGTATTTTTATTAAAAGTAAATCTTAAAAGTTAAAATATGAAAAAGTAGTTTGTATTTTTATTAAAAGTAAAATCTTAAAAGTTAAAATATGAAAAAGTAGTTTGTATTTTTATTAAAAGTAAATCTTAAAAGTTAAAATAAGGAATTTGGTTTTTAGTGAAAATATCTAAGATAAGTTAAAATATATTATGTCATGAATGACATATTACACAAATAATTGAAGATTTCTATTGGTATATACCAATAGTAAATACTTCTAGAAGTTGTGTATAGTACGAGTATAATACGGGTATAAAATATATAAAGATGTTTCATGAATCATATATAATAACAAAGATGTCATTTTCCATGATAAAAGGTTGAAAATGATGTTTTCCTACTAGTATATTCCAATAGTAAATACATCTTAATACAATACATATATATTTATTTTAACTTAGAAGTTATAACGTCGTTAAGATTTATATATATATATATATATATATATATATATATATATATATATATATATATATATATATATATATATATATATATATATATATATATATATATATATATCGTTTCGAAGTCCTTAAGTTAGTAGTCTCATTTTATGTATATAATCCATTGTTAATATATTTAATGAGATACTTAATTATCATATATTCAAGATAGATATAATCCATATATATCCGTATATATACATAAGTATATAATTAATACAAGTTATGATGTTCGTGAATTGTCGGACAAATGGATGGTCAATGGTTAACTGATTATATGAATATAGTTTCAAACTTTTCAAGATTCAACATTATAGATTTTGCTTATCGTATTGGAAACATATAAAGATTAAGGTTTAAATTTGGTCGGAAATTTCCGGGTTATTACAGTACCCACCCGTTAAAGAAATTTCGTCCCCGAAATTTGATAGAGGTTGTCATGGATAACAATAAGAATGTTTTCATAACGAATATGAGGTGATAATGGAGTTTTATCATTATTAATAGATATAGATAAAATGTTTCGATCATGTGAAGCATACGAGCGAAGCTATCACAAAAGAGTGAAATGAGTAATATGGAATTGTTTGAAATAATGACGTGGTTAGGATTGATATTCGGGATTTAAGGGATTTAAAGAAAATCTTATGTAATAAGATTTGGTTTTTCGGCGATCAGGATCTTCTTTGATTTAATGCGGCAATCTGTTTCGATTTCTCTGTCGATTATTTCTCTATAAATTCATCCCTTCATTCCTTATTCTTTACACCTTCTATTCTTTCTTTCTCTACTCCTTCCTTAATATGCTCCATCCAATCCTGATTCTTATTATACTTCTAACTTTCATATCTTTCATTCTTCTCTTTCATCTGCCGCCAGAAGAATCTATTCACTTTTATGATTTCCTTGGAATTATAATGTTTTTAATTCTCCCGTGTCTTTACGTTGCAATACGTATTGATATACACGGTTTGTAGTTTCTGGGTGGTTGTTGGGTTTTATATCTTCCCTTATACTTCGATGTCCTTGCTTCGGTTTTCTATAATCATTGTCATTCATAGTTAATGCTCTTTCCTATTTGCTGCGATTTTTACTACAATTTTTATTTCGGAGCTTCATTCTTTTTCTTTTCCTCCTTTCCAACTAAGCATCTCTTGTAATGGTCCGAAATGCATAGGTATGAAATTCGGAATGAATATAGTTAGTGTTCTAAGAAAGAATTGGTAATGGCACGATTTTGATTTGTCAAATTACCAGAATATCCTGGGAAAGACCGAATCATCAAGAGAATATTTTCTTGATAAGTTTAGAGATTAGATAAAATGTAAGAGCCGTGTAACATGGCACATGATGATGGTACTGTGAATCATCACATTCCATTAGAAACTCAACATTACTTACTATAATATAATGAAGTTGATCAAGTTTCATTATATTATACTAATTCATGCATCAGTTCCCAACACTGCTTCAGAACATTCCTATTTTAAACCTGAAAGTTTCAGAATGTAGAAACTAACACGGTTTCTTTTATGTTGTAACGTAGATGTTACGGAGTGATAAATAATTTTAGATAAGGGTAGTTATGAATTTTTTTTTTTTTTTTTCCCAAAAATATGGAGAATTTGTATAACGGAAGATATGAAGATATCCTATAATATCTAAGATAAGATGTTGATGAAGAATATTTGTCTGTGAAAGTTTAGAATAAGAAGTGGGGTTCCTACTGATGGTTTCAGTAGGTACTGAATCATTTGGATTCTTTGAAGGCAGATTCAGTCCTTGAGATTTATCCACAGCCTCCTTCATACTTTGCTCAATCCGTTCTCCAGTTTCAAACCTTTTCTTTTTCTAAGCTTTACCAACACACTGTACTTCATCATCAAACTTTTGACTATTAAAGTCGTTTACAGTTTTTGCTGCTTCATCAGCATTCTCAAGGTTAATGAATCTGAATCATTGATTTTCAATCCGAGATGTTTTCAAGAATTTTTGAGCGTTGATCGCAGGATGTAACCGTCAATGGATCTAACGGTTGACGAATAAATGTTGTAAATTTCAAAAGTAATGAATGATAGTTTCGGTGGTTTGATGTGATAATTCATCACAGAATACGAATGAATACAATTCATGAGAATCGGAATTGAAAAATGTACAGTGTAACATATTAATGTGAGATATAAATATTTCTAGGGTATTACCTACCCGTTAAAATATTTTCTCAATTAACAGTTTGTACAAAAGAGTTTTAATTACAGTTTTTATGAAAATATACGTACATATATATTTTCCTTCAGATGTAATCATGGATTTATTGAGTTAATATAATATTAAACTCATTTGATTTATGGTTGGAACGAGAATGAATAATCTCCAAAACCTTAGAGATTTCATAATTGTCGCGAAATATTTCGCTAATGAAGTTATGAATCAATACATTCGTCGTCACACTTGATTTATTATGAAATGGAGTTTATTGTGTTGAAGCAGTGATTAACGATTGTTAAATAATTAAAGAGGGATGTACATCATAGCATATTAGTGATATGAATTAACCATGTAGTACCTACTAGTTAAGATTCACACATAATAGCTTAGTACGAAAAATTTTATTATTGTTCCAAACCATATATATATATATATATAAAGTATACATATATAATTCTTCAGGAAGAATGAGTCAATATATCTTAACTCATTATAACTAATATTCCTTGGTATTTATGGGGCGTATGATGTTGATATCCGAGATACTGAGTGTGATGTGGGTTGTAGATGTTGTTGTTGGTGAAGCTGATGCTGTTGGTGGTGATGCTGATGGCACTGGTGGTGTTGGTTATGCTGCTGGTGTTGCTTATGGTACTTGGTTAGTAGGTGTGAGCCTAGCTTCCAAATCGTGCACCGTTTCCTCTAGGGTTTCTACTTTATGCTCGAGTCTATGGATTTGTTCTACCCATTTCTCTGTAAGGTTTGTCAATTCTTGATATTTAGTTCGAAGTCTTCTAACTTCTTCTAATAATCCTATCTGATTAGAATTCGGGAGTAGAGGACGAATACTATCGTTGGTTACATCGAGTCGACCTTCGAGGCGGAAAATCCTTGCGAAAAGAGTGAAAACGGTATTGCGAACAGGTTCGCCGGTAAGCGGATCGAGTACTCCGACATTTGGTGGTAAGTTTGGCTCATGATAAGGAGTACCTTCTTCATTTCTCCATAGGGTGAGTATTTCGCGAACCCATCCCCATTTTCTAAAGAAATCACGATAATTGATCGGTGGGTGTGCTCCTGTCACGCTATCTTCGGAGCTAGAAGAACTTGAGGAATCAGGTGAGAAATCCATATTATGTGTTTGGAATAGGGTTTGATATGAAATGGGTGTTGAATATTGAATGATATATTCATCTCCTTGAATATGTATATATAGCAGAAAGATTTCCGTAATTTACGGAGGAAATTTAGGAAAAGTGTTAGACAAGGTCTATTGGGAATAGATATGCTAAGATATGATTTGTCTATACTCCAATAATGGCAGTATGACGTGTCGAGATTATAAAATGATAAGTATGTAATCTAATAATCTTTCGATTAAAGACTTTCAATTCGTATACTGTGATAACCCAATGACATTTCCCGGTTCGCAAACTGATGCATAAAGGCATAAGGCATATAGGTACGTGATATAACAGGGAGTTATATACGTTTGAGTATGAATTATAGGAGTTTCAAAAATCTTGGATAATATTTCATGTAATACATATGTAATACACAAAACCAGGATAGATGACTAAGTGAGTTGTTCTTAATAAGTTCACCACTTATTAAGTGCGTAAGTGACTAAGTGTTGTATGATCACTATAGTCAGGTTTGATATTGTGCACCATACCCAAACATCTATGCCACCGCCGAGTCACTTGAATGATCAATTGTTACCGGTTGGCCCAAGAATTCTCGACCAAAATCTAAGTTTGGCATTCGAAATCCACAAGCGTCCCATAGTGGTACCAAGGATCACCCTAGGCCTTAAGTAGCGTTGACGTTTGAGTAATTTCACATTATCGTGTATGTTATAATCCTAAGATTTAAGTATAGTTTCTAAGATATAGTGTATCATTTATCAATTAAAGGCAACAATTAAAGGCACTATGGTCAAGGAAAGTTGTAGTCCTACATTGCTAAGGTACCTAATTGTATAAGGCACACATAAAATGCAATCCTGGTTCTCTACAACAGCCTGGTTTGCTCTGATACCACTCTGTCACACCCCCAGTTAGGGCCTGGGTGAAATGTGACTTAATATCAAATCAACCAACATATTATAATATACGAGAACAATACTAAATGATAATACAACTTTATTGAGTACGCAGCGGAAAATGAAATGTCATTACAAGGATAGAAATGACAGTAAAGTAAATGTTTCAAATGCAAGAATAATAAATGCGATATCTCTCGATCCTAAGTCCAAGTAGCATCATATAAGCAGTAAGTAAATAAGCTTGATCAATCGGCACCTGAGACAAAACATGCTAAAGTGTCAACCAAAAGGTTGAGTGAAATTCATAGGTTTAACAAATAAGTTTGACAGTTTGTTTTAGACCACAAGATTTAGTTTGTAAAGTTGATCTCGCAAGATCAAAAGAAATAGTTATGCCAATTCGTGATATTTAAACTAAACGATAGTTTTAACAGTTGGTACTGATATTTAGACTAGACATTCAAGTTTACCCCGTGTCAAGTTTATCATTTATACTTGTCGGTTGGGGGCTTGCTGGTCATAGCCCAACATATCACAGTTTATTAGTTGAAACGTGTAAGTACTGATATTTAGACTAGACATTCAAGTTTACCCCGTAACAAGTTTATCATTTATACTTGTCGGTTGGGGACTTGCTGGTCATAGCCCAACATATCACAGTCTAATATTTTATACGTGTAAAACAGTTATAAAAGTTACGCATGTGTTCTTAGCTCAAGAATATAAAGAGTAAAAGGGAAGTAAATAAACTCTCGTAAAATCAGTTTTAGTATTTGTATTTATTTAGTAAAACAGTTATAAAGGCATTGCATGTTAAAAATTTAAAAGGAAGCATGTGTCTCACCCCATAGTTTTAAAAAGTAATGAAATAGTAAAAAGTGGGGCTTGAATTCACGTATATAAATATTGTAAAATAGTTATTAAAATATTGCATGTTAAAAATTTAAAAGCAAGCATGTGTCTCACCCCATTTCAAAACAGTAATGAAATAGTAAAAAGTGGGGCTATGAAATCACCTTAAATAGCAGTTGAAGTATTCCACGCAAGAAAGGAAAGTAAAGCAAGTAAGTGATCGGGATATCAACTAGAAGTAGTTCTTTAAGAGTGAAATGAGAGATTAAGGTGTAAGTTTGAAATGAGAAATGTATGTGGTATTTATAGTTGAAAATATTAGGTAAAAATAAAATAAAATAAAATAAGTAAATCTTAAAAGTTAAAATAAGAAAAAGTATTTTGTATTTTTATTAAAAGTAAAATCTTAAAAGTTAAAATAAGAAAAAGTAGTTTGTATTTTTATTAAAAGTAAAATCTTAAAAGTTAAAATAAGAAAAAGTAGTTTGTATTTTTATTAAAAGTAAAATCTTAAAAGTTAAAATATGAAAAAAGTAGTTTGTATTTTTATTAAAAGTAAAATCTTAAAAGTTAAAATATGAAAAAGTAGTTTGTATTTTTATTAAAAGTAAAATCTTAAAAGTTAAAATATGAAAAAGTAGTTTGTATTTTTATTAAAAGTAAATCTTAAAAGTTAAAATATGAAAAAGTAGTTTGTATTTTTATTAAAAGTAAAATCCTAAAAGTTAAAATATGAAAAAGTAGTTTGTATTTTTATTAAAAGTAAATCTTAAAAGTTAAAATATGAAAAAGTAGTTTGTATTTTTATTAAAAGTAAAATCTTAAAAGTTAAAATATGAAAAAGTAGTTTGTATTTTTATTAAAAGTAAAATCTTAAAAGTTAAAATATGAAAAAGTAGTTTGTATTTTTATTAAAAGTAAAATCTTAAAAGTTAAAATATGAAAAAGTAGTTTGTATTTTTATTAAAAGTAAAATCTTAAAAGTTAAAATATGAAAAAGTATTTTGTATTTTTATTAAAAGTAAAATCTTAAAAGTTAAAATATGAAAAAGTAGTTTGTATTTTTATTAAAAGTAAATCTTAAAAGTTAAAATATGAAAAAGTAGTTTGTATTTTTATTAAAAGTAAAATCTTAAAAGTTAAAATATGAAAAAGTAGTTTGTATTTTTATTAAAAGTAAATCTTAAAAGTTAAAATATGAAAAAGTAGTTTGTATTTTTATTAAAAGTAAAATCTTAAAAGTTAAAATATGAAAAAGTAGTTTGTATTTTTATTAAAAGTAAATCTTAAAAGTTAAAATATGAAAAAGTAGTTTGTATTTTTATTAAAAGTAAAATCTTAAAAGTTAAAATATGAAAAAGTAGTTTGTATTTTTATTAAAAGTAAATCTTAAAAGTTAAAATAAGGAATTTGGTTTTTAGTGAAAATATCTAAGATAAGTTAAAATATATTATGTCATGAATGACATATTACACAAATAATTGAAGATTTCTATTGGTATATACTAATAGTAAATACTTCTAGAAGTTGTGTATAGTACGAGTATAATACGGGTATAAAATATATAAAGATGTTTCATGAATCATATATAATAACAAAGATGTCATTTTCCATGATAAAAGGTTGAAAATGATGTTTTCCTACTAGTATATTCCAATAGTAAATACATCTTAATACAATACATATATATTTATTTTAACTTAGAAGTTATAACGTCGTTAAGATTTATATATATATATATATATATATATATATATATATATATATATATATATATATATATATATCGTTTCGAAGTCCTTAAGTTAGTAGTCTCATTTTATGTATATAATCCATTGTTAATATATTTAATGAGATACTTAATTATCATATATTCAAGATAGATATAATCCATATATATCCGTATATATACATAAGTATATAATTAATACAAGTTATGATGTTCGTGAATCGTCGGACAAATGGATGGTCAATGGTTAACTGATTATATGAATATAGTTTCAAACTTTTCAAGATTCAACATTATAGATTTTGCTTATCGTGTTGGAAACATATAAAGATTAAGGTTTAAATTTGGTCGGAAATTTCCGGGTTATTACATGCATACCACGTTGTCACGGGCCTGAGACTTAATAATCGAAACTAAACTCCGAAAAGTCAGATAAAAATTTAGTTTATGTCGAAGTAAGTGTCCCTTCTCACTTAAAGTCGAAAAGTATGATTCTTTATTGCGGACCGTTCAAGCATTTAAGGGAGAACACCTTCGAGTGATCTGCGCACAACAAAACAAAGAAACATGAGTTCAAGCACGAATACAACAAAACATGATGGAAGTTCCATTCGTGATGCAGTTCAAAATCAATATATCAAAAGACGATGATATGCTATAAAAAGTTCAAATATCAAAAGAAAATCAAAGTCAATAATAATTGGCATATCAAGATAGCAAAGTCCTGAAGTTTGAAAGTATGAAGAATGCTGATTCATGATGTGCTCATAAAAGAACTCAGATCATTCTTAGTGTGACGCCCCCGCACAGCTTGAATTGTTTAATCACGACGTTCACACCGAACTATCAAGATTCTTGTCGTCTGCAATTTAGGGTTATACCCATTAAGGCTATAAGTTAGGAAGATACTTACCTAGGTATACTCTATTAATGCTAAACATATGCTAAAAGCATACAATGTGTGCAAGCATATACTGTGCCAAAGGCATATAAGAAAAAGTTTAACTTTCGATTCCGTTTACAAATGTCAACTTGAATAATAAGGAAGTCAAAGGCCTCGAGATTTATTTCGTGTGACGACTGGTCATCAGGCAAGTCTGCTTTAACTGTAGACCAATCCCCGCGGTAAATAATGCGCCTATTCGGATAACTCAATATATTCTAAGATCAGCCGAGCCAACTAGATTGAAGATTGTCAACACATTGGTAGAAGCCAAAGGCTGACAGGGTTATTCAAAATGTTGTGAGAATCTTCCTGGTCAATTTGAATGAAAATACATAGATAGAGATAACGGAAAGTTACGCGTAATGAATTGACAACCCAATAACAACGCACAATCAAAAGTGATGAAAGAATCAAGGATTAATGAACTTATCGTGATGTCAAAAATCACTGCTCTATAATGTTCAAAGTACTTAATGCCAACATGATTGTCGAAGTGTCCAGAATGAATTTGTTCATGTTTAATGAGGATTGATATCAGTAATTGCATGATAATAATTATAGACTGGATAATTGGGAATGAACAACAGTAGTTGATTCGATATGTCAGTTATGATCCATTTTTATATTAATTAATCATATTGCTCACAAAAAGAATGTGGATTTGTGTATTTCATTTATTTGCTTGTTAAATACCTTGTTCTGAAAATTGAAAAACAACAAAAAGATTTTGATTTTCATGTTATTGCATTTCATGGTAGAATGTCTTTATTTTGCATAATTTTAGTTGCATGACATTTTACATCAGAAAATCTATAAAGATTTAATCATTTCTTTGTTTTCTGACTATCATTGGAATGCACAACAACATCTGAAAGAACTCTGTTGAGATCAAGATATTTCTGGCCACCAAATCCATAAGTTTGAAGTTTGTAGAGCTTGTGAATGATTGAAATGAGTTTGTATGGAAGTGAACTTAAGATGACGTTACACTGTAGGATTTACTCAGGATAAACAAAATGTTTGGGAGTAATAACCTCAATTAAGTTAAGTTGTTTTGATTGCCTAAGTGTTAATGATCATTCTTTGATGGTTTTAGTGATTTATGACTCAAATGAAAGTGTTAGTTAGATCTAAGATTGCCAAACGAGTCGAAATCCTAAGTTTGTGAAAATTTTTGAAATTGCCTAAGTGGCTCACACGCACGTTTGATGTGTGAACCGTACGCCTGACCACACGTTTGAGGTTAACCGTACGGATGACCCTGATAAATTTGGTCTAAGACAATTGGGTCACACACACGTGTGATAAAGATGACACGCACGTTTGATGGTGGATCGTGTGATCAATCGCATGGTTGATCACGAGAGTATAAATAGGGGTGACGAGCACAGTAAGCTCACACTTGTGCACCCTTTACACCTTTCTCTCTCAAATTAGATCTTAACCAATCACGATTTCAACCGTAGCATTCGTTCACTAACTGATTCCGACCTCAGCGCCACCTAGTAGGTACAATTTCATCAAGTTTAAGTTCCTTAATTTGTTGTTTTGATGATTCGAAACCCTAAAGGGTATAACTCGAAGCTTATGGATTTTGAGCTTGTTTTGATCTGTATTCTCTATTGTTTTAAGTTAATCGGTACTTAGCCATGCTATTGTGATGTAAATCGGCTCCTAAAACGCTCAATTATGTGATTTTGACGATTTAAAATGGCATTTAATATCGGGTTTCATCAGACATGCCTGAGTGACATCACTCGCATGTGTGAGACATGACTTGCACGAGTCAGTGCACGGTTGATGATCAACCGTGTGGACCATTTGAGCTCACTCGTTTGTCTTGATTTTGTTTATCATTCGTCTGCAAGAGCTGACACGTGTGATTAACCGCACGAGTAACCACACGATTGACTCACTCATTTTCATCAGCCGTGTACATTGTCTGAAACCATATTATTGCTCAGACGTGTCAACAGTAACACGAGTGACTGTATCACTCACACGGTTGATCTCTCAGCCACACGTGTGACATAATCACTCGCACGGTTCATCATGTTTAATAAATTTATGACACTATGATGCAAATGCTATGATATTTTATGGTGATTGATTTATATATCTGACAGTTCTGTAAATGTTTCAGTGTTTATTCAGATATCATCAAATGGCAGATCAACAAGTCAATATTCCCGTTGTGAATGTTGAAGGTCAGGGGGAGCAACAAGCTAATCAACAAGCAAATCAAGCTAATCCTCAAGTTAATCCGGTCAACCCACCTGCTCAACAACAAATTCCTCTAGAGATGGGAAAACTGAACAATCAAGTCGCCCTTTATAACACTGATCTTGAAAGGGGTTCTCACTTTAAGGAGATTGTTGCATTTCTCAAGAGATCAAGGATTCATGTTGCTATTTCAACTGAGTGTATTGCTTACTACAGTCATCAGAGAGAGTTTTTGAGAAACGTTGTGTTGGATGTTGATGAAGATAAACTTGTTAGCAAAGTTCAAGATCATAAGATTATCGTTTCTAAGGATGTTATTAGAAGAATTTTGGGTTTCAATGATGAGAGATGTTCCCACATGACGCTCGACAGAGAAAGAATACATGGTTGTTTTAGAAGATGTGCTTATTCTGGCTACATCGGTGGCAAATCCGAACTAATGAAGACACTTCTGCCTCTACAGTTTAGATATCTCGCACACGTTATTATGCACTCTTTGAGTGGTCGAAAAGCTGGTTTTGACAAGTTGAATGAGAAAGTGCAAAGCATGTTTGTGGCACTTGTTCTCAAGGCACCATATGATTTTTCTGGTTTTGTCTTCTACTATTTTAAAACAAACCATTTCAGTTCAACTCAGAGATATCTCTGATCTACGCCTGTTTCTTACAAATGATCATCAATGATGCTGCACCTGATTTACCTAAGCTTGAGGAAGATATTATCCACTTGAAGCCAATGAATCCTATTACTTTTCGTAGGATGGAAGAGACTAGAAATGAGGAGTTAAAGCCTGACTTTAATCAAAAGCTCATATGTCATCTTATCAAAGAGAATTATCAATGCCCAGCTAGTAATGCGTGGAGAAATGAGAATTCAGATTCTGATTACAAAGTAAGTGATAAGGAAGGAGAAGGTGATAACCAAAAAGCCACTGGTAATGTCCAAGGTGAAGGTAAGGTTGATGACGAGGTTATAGAAGGTGATGATGAAGCTACAGAAGAGGATACTAGTTTGAGTCAGAGAAAGAGGAAAGGAAACGATCCTATGACTGCAGAACAACTCAAGAAGAGTGAGAAGAGAACAAAATATTCTTATGAATCACTTCAGAGATCATCACAGGAAGGTTCGAAACAACAGGCTCAGAAGAAACCATCCGGGTTTATGAAGGATGCGAGAGCTGCTGTCACCTCACCTAAACCTGCCACCACAACCCCTCAGGTCACGTCAGAAAAATACAAGACTCAGCAGAACTTGTTGATGTCTTTGATCACCAAAATAACTAATCTTGAAAACCAAGCCACTGAAGAGAAGAAGTTGAATGAAGTGAAGATTGGGTCGTTGGTTGAAGAGAATAGGAAGTTAAGTGAAAGGTTAGACCGTCAGAAGGAGAGGACGGATAAATTGAAAAAGAAAATGTTGGTGATTAAGAAACAGAATAGGGAGAAATTGAAGTTAATGAGTGAGAAGATCGAACAGCTTACCACTGGTAAAGTGAAGTTGATTAAGGAGAGAGGAGAAGGGTATTCCTCTGATTTGGGTGGAGATAATGATAAGGATGAAGAAGAAGACGCTGGAACTGATGAACCCTCTTTTGAGATACCAAAAGGGGGACGTTCCGCCAAGTGAGTTTCCTGTGGAACAGCTTGCGGCTCTGGCATACGATAGCAAAAATGATATGGAGAATGCAGAGTCAGTTGAAGCTGAAGACAAGGCTCCACAAGAAGAGCCAGCTGTTGAGATCCCTCCCGAATCAATCCAAAATATCAACTTAAGCGATTTCGATAATTTGTTTGCTGATGAGAAGAGTGAAAGCTCTGTTTATCAAGAGAGTATGAAAGAGAATGTGATTGTCGAATCCGAAGATGAGTTTGAGACTGAGTTTGAGGATGTCGAGGAAGAAGAAGTTGAGCTTGTTATGCTTTCGCTTACATGATACTTAAATCCGTCACTCAATACTTTAAGTGACTTCTTCAATCTGAGTAGTTATGTGAAAAGAAAGAACTTAGAAGATTTGGAAAAAGCGAGGAAGGTATACAAAGATCAAGTGAAAAATGGGGATATTTTAATTGAAAGAAATAAAAGAATCCGACATGAGAAACTGCTCGCTGAAAAGGAAAAGAATGAATCCGAGTTGAAGAAGAAGAGACTCCGATCCGAACAAGCCAAGGCCGAAGGATGGAATGAGATTCAAAGTTGGTTTGTGCGTGATAGGGTTAAGGTGAATAGAAACGTTAAGGAAGACGAAGATCGTCAAAGCTGGTGGAAACAGAACGTTGTTAACCCTGATCAAGTAGTTAAGCCAGAACTCGAGCCAAAGTTTGTTAGTTTCTATGAAAAAAGGAAGAGAACGAAGAAGTACTCCAAGGGTAAGATTTTGAGTTCGGGCTATTTCAAGGAGATCAATTGTTTTGCGATCAAGAGGGAAGGTGGAGTTGATTATTTGGCACGCCCTAGTCACTTCAAAACTCTACCGTACTTTGAGATCATGCAACTTGCTAAGCTGAAGATGTTGAATGTTGAAGATAGTGACCTTTCCCAATGGTTTCAAAGAAAGTTGAGAGCTGAATATAGAACAGGAAAGTGGGATATCTTCAAGTCAACAGCCGCTAGGTTTTCCATACACCCTACAAAGAAAAATTCTAAGGGAGGACCTATTCGTGTTGTCAAGTTCCGTCCAGCTAAGTACATGGAACAATCTCCCTTGATGCCATTACCCAAGGATATTTGTAAAAACTTCAGATGGTGGTTCTATGATGAATTGTCGGAGGAAGCAGTGATTCTGACTGTGTTTGAGAAAGAGGATGGTATCATACAGTTCGACAATGTGAGGATCCTGGATCCTATGTGGTTAAGGAACTTATCGAGATTTGATGTGGAGACACTTCACTGCCATCACATTACGTTCAGAGATGATAGAAAGGAGGAAGCTATGAGATATCAGTGTGTTATTGATGTTTACTATGCCTACCTCAACAAAAAAAGTGATGCTCAAAGCTCTAATCAAGTTCAAACCAGTTGATCCATGTCTGATACTGTGTTGCTAGTTTGTTTTAAGTTTTGATGTTTGGTTATGCGAGAGAGAGAGAATCTAGATATGTAATAACATTACTAAACTGTTTGTGTTTATAAACTTGCATGTTTTATGGACGTTTACTTAATTGTAATAGATGTTCTAGGTCCTAGGGGGAGTTGTTGATGCATTTTATGCAAGTCCCTAGACATTTACCCACGTCCATTGCAGGTACAACAGTTTACAGGACACCATGATCGCTCGTTATTATCCTATCTGTGTTTGTATGTGGTTACAGGAACTGCAGGAACGCGATACGGATGTTTGACTATGTTAGACTTAGTCAGACGTACGAGTGAGACATCACTCGTACGGCTGACAGGCTCATACGCACGGTTGATGCTGAGCTAAGTCACGATAATAACCTAATTGAGAAGACACGAGTGAGTGATCAACCGCATGGTTGATCAGGCCAACTCGTACATGTGATGGATCACTCGTACGGTTGAGTCAACAGCAGGGGTATTAAGGGTTTATGTTCTTCATTTTAGGTTAAGCCTCACATTTGTTACACACACGCAGATCTGGTTCACCTGATCCGATTCTCTCTCAACCCAAATTACTACAGGTAGTGAATAATAGCTCTAGGCATTAATCTAATCACAATCCTTGTTGTGGTTTGACTAATTTAATCCCAAAAAGCTACCCATATTCACTTTGATTGGTTTGATTCACTAATTCCGCCTTTGTGTGAATTAAACCTGTTGATCTCGAAGTTCCTAGTCATGTTTCATCAATATGAATAACGAGATCTAATCGTTTAATTTACAAAAGATAGCAATCTTTCACCTCAGTTTAATCATCTAAGTAGATACAATAAATTTAGCTACTCATATTAAAGCAAAGAACACAAGAGAATAAAAGATAAACAATTGAATTCATTAAATTGAATGTAAATAAAAGTAATTGAAAGATTAATACTAACAAAATTGTTGCAATAATGTAAACCCAATGAAAAGTATGAAGAAAAGCTATAAAATTCGTAACCTTGCTGCTAGAGCACCAAAATTCGTCTTAGAAAACTGATTACCCTAAAAAGGGAGTAAAAACACGTACTTATAGTTGCAAAAAATCTGAAGTCGGCTAGTAATCTCGCGGCCGCACTAAGGGAATCGCGACCGCGAGTTATGGATAAAATCGTGCCCGTATGACATGGAATCGCGACCGCGAGTTTACTTGATCTCTGTTTCCGGATTTCTGTTAATGCAATGCGATCGCTAGATTTAAATCACTGGCAAAACAACAAATCGCGACCGCATTAGGTGGTATTGCGGCCGCGACATTCACCAATTCGAACAACATTTTTTCTGTTTCACTTTAAACTTTGATGCTTCGCTTCGACTTTCGATAATCTTTTACAAAACAACGAAACTTTCATCCGAATATCTTCCAAATTATAGTAACTCTTCGAATCATCTCGTAGGAATGTAACAACTTAACTTTAACAATTTCTTCGCCATTTTTTCAACTTATATCCAAAAACTCAATAGAATTGAACCGATATTGCGAGTAAAAGTGTAACAACCGAACCCGTTATCCAACCGAAAACACGCTTACATTTTTTTTTTTCAAAAATCAGGTTTCCAGGCATATGGAGCGCCGCTCCATATAGGGGCGCGCCACTCCGATTCCTGTTGTCCCAATTGTCATTTTCACGCAAAAAGATCTCCCGCTTCCCGACACTTTTAGACGAAACGGTTTTCACAACATTTGATAATAGTTAAAACTAACACTTTTCAATAATAAAATGAGTTATACGACACCGGGCCCACGTATGCCCAAATTACCCTTTAAGTACAAAATACAAGTTCGACCACATGATTTTGATACAAAATAAAGACCGAGCATGATGATTGGGGATACGCTACCTAAACCTAATCGATCCAAAAGCACATCCTCTAAAGCAAACTACGCAAGTCCTCTAGTCCCCTCGCATACCCGATCCATCGTCTCCATGCAATCGGAGCATCCAAGCATAAAGGCAATCTAATCTAAGCATACCATACGATCACTAAGCAACAAGCTAATAACATCCACAATAAAGTAAGTTCACCAACGACGATGTGAACAACGCCAAATAAGCTACACCCGGAGGGTTAGCTACATCACAACAATACGTTAATATACAAAACAATATATATAAACGTCCTAGGTTAACCCCTTAACCCAATACCGAAAACCAAATACCACAATGAAGATTGGCCGAACTACACGAGCCTTAGTAAATCCGCATACACACGAGACTACTATCTTCAATAACACAATATCGAGGTTGGCCGAACTACATGAGCCTTAGTAATCCGCAAACACACGAGATCACTACCTCAATAAGATGACCGAACTACACGCGTCATCGTGAATCCGCATCCACACGTGACTCACTTCTCAATATCAAAACCCTTCGCCATTGGGGTTAATTAATCCACATCACAACACGTGTGATCACGTGCACACAAAATGTGCTCCTCACCAAAGGTGGTCAAACAAAACGCACAACCGTGCCAATTGGACCCATACACAAGTCCATCAAATCCACCTATATGTGAAGTGAGCTCTATAACTGAGAACCACTTCACCCAACCCGCACCCATCCTACACATACATATGCACATAGGATATTAACACTCACCTTGTCGCCTTGAAGAATGTCACCGAATAATCCACAACACACCGATGGAATGTACCTAATCCATTATCACAAACACAACAACACAATTAGGGTGGATTTACAAATCAACCTAAATTGACAACTAGTGCAATTTTGACCCAAATGCACTTCCAAGCACAAACCGCGCCCAAACTAACCAATATTCACTAACACGAGTGGAAATGGTCCTAACATACCGATTAAACCTGAACACAAGTGTTGAACACGTGTCTCACCCATTTTGACACCAAACCCTAATTTGACCCATTTCAAAATTAGTCGACCAAATTCACCTAAAGTGGTTCCAACACTTCATTAATCACTAACACTAGTGATTACACACTACTTACAAGCTTCATAGGGTGGAGCGCCGCTCCAACCTTCAGGTGCTAGCAGTCGAAAATTGCATCAGACGCAATCAGAGCGCCGCTCCATAGGGTGGAGCGCCGCTCCAACCTTCAGGTGCTAGCAGTCGAGGAAAAGCAGTTTTCAGTAACTTGTTTTGGCCATAACTTTTTGACTGTAGCTCCGTTTTTGATGAATCAAATATCGTTGGAAACGTAATAAGATATTCTTTCCAATGGTAAGGCTTTGAAACATCAACTCAAACTTTATTTGGGGTTGAAAAGATGCGTACACACCTTGTCACTTCAGACAACGTCCAGTTTCCTTCGACGTTCGAGCAAGCAACACGTACATGCTTCATACATTTCATACACGCATCGTACACCATAAATACATTATGTACAATAAATATTTGGGTCTTACAACTCTCCCCCCACTTAAACTCGATCACGTCCTCGTGATCCTCGTCACTTAACCATCCGGACCTACACTCCACGGTCCTCAACATGAGTCCCAATCCGACTTTCCTAGCCAATTTCCCAATGAATCACCTTTAACAACTAAATCGTCACCCGCGATTTATCAAATCCACAAACCGAGCACTAAAACCTTGCTCAATCCCTCACATCGGAAAAAAAAACTCAACCAATCTCGAACCGAGATATCAACCCTTTAGCGTACCCTTACCAAGTACAATGCTAAAGTAACCGCACATCAAAATAAAGTCAACCATCTAAACCGACGAAGACCAAATAGAAGCGAATCCTTACGGATAACACTCACCACTTACATCCTTTGTAGTGCGCAACACGACCAATACGCAACTACCGTAACATCATAACAAACGGCTAAAACCGATAGCGCCCCAAACGACTATGGCAACGCAAATCCCAAGGTGTACAAAATCGACTATTGTCACACCCGTAACAACATGTAAGCAAAACACAGCTATCGCATCAATAATCCCACAACATGGTCCTCACGACCCCATCATTGGTGTATAAAACAACCAATAGATCACACAACATGGTCCTTACGACCCCACCATTGGTGTATAAAAAAACCAATAGATCACACGACATGGTCCTTACGACCCCACCATTGGTGTATAAAACAACCAATAGATCACACGACATGGTCCTTAAGACCCCACCATTGGTGTATAAAACAACCAATAGATCACACGACATGGTCCTTACGACCCCACCATTGGTGGATAAAACAACCAATAGATCACACATCCAACAACATGAAGGCTGGCCGAAAACTACACGCGCCTTAGTGAATCCGCAACCACACGTGACTCACTACCTCCACCGCACAACAATCGGGATTGGCCGAACTACATGCGCCTTAGTGAATCCGAACTACACGAGAGTCACTATCCCAAAAGAATGACCGCAACCACACGTGTCATTTGTGAATCCGAACTACACGAGACTCACCTCCTCAATATAATGACCGCAACCACACGAGTCATTTGTGAATTCGAACTACACGAGACTCACTTCCACAACACAATGACCGCAACCACACGAGTCATTTGTGAATCCGAACTACACGAGACTCACTTCCACAATATAATGACCGCAACCACACGAGTCATTTGTGAATCCGCATCCACACGTGATCCACTTCCCAAATCTCAACACAGGAATGGTACTCCCATTCCCCATCGGTACTCGAATTTCCCAATAACGTTATACCATACCGATATAACACTCACCCATGATGAAGTCAGCGGACCACGTCAACGGTCATGCTTCACCACGCTCTTTTGGCCTCGAACAACGAGTAGTGTAACATCGCTCACTGCTACACTATAGTAAACCCTAACGGATACCACTAACCATCCACACAATCGAGCAAGAACCACCTATATCGAACATAAGCACAAATCAATAATTCTCTAAAAGAGAACCCGACACGCACATCCCTTAACCGAGGGATTTCACCTTGCTCGTCAAACACGTCCATTATCTCTCAACTAGATTACCACATTATCACCTCGGTGATAATTTACATTCCAAAACCATAAGTACAATTTAACCAAAATTGTACTCTATCACAAATCGACCAAAACTAGGTCCTGACACCCATTTCGGATCTACTAAAAACGTCATCCGAAATCTCACACTAAAACCTCCTCGTGCGGTAGTGTAACTCCCCCACTTGGAATTACGTTCCATAACCACAACTTGTAAACCCGTACAATGCTACGAAATGTAGACTTTACTAACAATTGGGTTCACACGACCCATCACCACACCTTGCTCCCACCTTGAGCACACGAAGGATTTTAACCAATCCTTAAACACTTCGAACGAAAAGTGTACCACAATTTACACAAACTCTACTCTCGCAATCATCCAATTGCTATAGTTAGGCAACTTCCACCTAGTCACTCATGTACCTAAGGGTTTTGCTTCGGTACCCTAAGTACAATGTAACCGTAACACAATCGGAGTCGAACACCACGCTAGTAGGTATAAAAGAGGCACCTAATGTCGCGTCACGTAGACTCCTTTACCAACATACATCGAGATTCAAAACACTCGATCTTAAGGGTTTCAATCCACCCGACGAACGTCATGGTTCATCAACTTCAACACGAAAGCGAACACGCGCTTAACAACCGAACACCAAGCCCATACCCATGGCTTGGTATAAACATTTTACAAATATCAAGGAATGCTTGGTTGCACCAAGTCTTACGCCCTTCGCCCTACAATCAAAATGTCACCATAGGGTACTTCCATTAGGAACGTCACCCATAACCATAACATGCACAACACAATGCATTTAACCAACTCTAACTCAACGTCACAAAATAAATAATCAAAGGACATATTTATTAAAATGAAACGTACCTTAACGTATCCTTGCCGCACCCGTCTCCGCTAACTTGGGACATTCCGACTTACGATGTCCTTCCTCTTGGCAAATGAAGCACACCGTGCCGTCACCCTTTGGCACCGAACATTCCCAAGACTTGTGACCCCTCACGCCACAATTGTAACACCTAGATGCACTAGAATCGGATATACTCGTCCGCATACCACCCGTGCTCACACTCGGACCCTTAGTCCTCTTACTTGGAGCACCATACGAAACAACCCTTCTCTCACTTGAAGGTTCCCCAATCTTTGATCGCGAATACGACTCGAAACCTCTAGCCACGGCGAATAATTCCGCAAATGATTTTTCGTAACCCCGGCTAATCTTATTCTTCAAGTCATCATTCAAAGTCCGATAGAAATATTGCATCAACAAATGATCATTTCCCAAATACTCCGGGCAAAAACGAGCCTTCGCCATAAAGGTTGTAGTGACCCGAACTTTTCCGAACTCTTCTATGAATATATATTTACATGAAAACTATATTTGCATGATTAAATGTTTCCAACATGTTAAGCAATCAAACTTTTTAAGACTTGGTTAATTGAAATGGAAAATATGTATATGTCTGATCACCCAGTTTGACCGATGATTCACGAACGCTATATGTGGTATATGACATGATGATACATATATGAATAAATATATATGTTTAACATGATAAAATGATAAGTAAATATATCATTAAGTGTGTCAACAATGAACTACATAAGTAAAAACAAGACTACTAACTTAAGAATTTCGAAATGAGACATATACGTAACGATTATCGTTGTAACGATATTTTAATGTATATATATCATATTAAGATATATTCATATATCATGTTAACATGATAGTATAATAATTTAACATCTCATTTGATATAATAAACAATGAATTAACAAGATTAAATGAGATCGTTAACTTAAGGACTTCAAAACAAATCAAAACATGTAACGACTAACGATGACTTAACGACTCATTTAAAATGTATATACATATAATGTTTTTAAATGTATTTGAACACTTTTGAAAGACTTCAAGACATAGATCAAAGTACTTCCAGTTAACAAAAATACTTACAATTACATCCTCGTTCATTTTCATCAACAATTCTACACGTACATACCCGTATACGTACTCGTAGAATATACAGCTTCTAGATGTATGTACTATTGGTATATACACTTCAATCATCAACTCCTTAGCAGCCCATGTGAGTAATTAAACATGTGGGAACCATTATTTGGCAACTAGCATGAAATATCTCATAAAACTACAAAAATTTGGTAAATCATTCATGACTTTTTACAAGTAAACAAAATTACATATCCTTTATATCTAATCCATATACCAACGACCAAAAACACCTACAAACATTTTCATTCTTCAGTTTTCTTCATCTAATGAATCTCTCTCAAGTTCTATCTTCAAGTTCTAAGTGTTCTTCATAAATTTCAAAAGTTCTAGTTTCATAAAATCAAGAATACTTCCAAGATTGCAAGTTTACTTTCAAGTTTTCTAAATTCATTCCAAGTGATCATCCAACCTCAAGAAATCTTTGTTTCTTACAGTAGGTTATCTTTCTAATTCAAGGTAATAATCATATTAAAACTTTGGTTCAATTTCTATAACTATAACAATCTTATTTCGAGTAAAAATCTTACTTGAACTTGTTTTCGTGTCATGATTCTGCTTCAAGAATTTTCAAGCCATCCAAGGATCCTTTGAAGCTAGATCTATTTTTCTCATTTCCAGTAGGTTTATCCAAGTATCTTAAGGTAGTAATGATGTTCGTAACATCATTCGATTCATACATAAAAAGCTGTCTTATTTTACGATACAAACTTGTAAATCACTAGAACATAGTTTAGTTAATTTTAAACTTGTTCGCAAATAAAGTTAATCCTTCTAACTAGACTTTTAAAATCAACTAAACACATGTTCTATATCTATATGATATACTAACTTAATGATTTGAAACTTGGAAACACGATAAACACCATAAAATCGGATATACGCCGTCGTAACTACAACCGGGGGCTGTTTTGGTTGGGATAATTAAAAGCTATGAAGAACTTTGATTTAAAAGCTAGATTTCTGGAAAAATGATTTTTCTTATGAACATGAAACCATATCCAAAAATCATGGTTAAATTCAAAGTGAAAGTATGTTTTTCAAAACAGTCATCAAGATGTCGTTCTTTCGACGGAAATGACTACCTCTTTCAAAAACGTCTTGTAATTTGTATTTTCGACTATAAACTCATACTTTTTCTGTTTAGTTTCAAAAAGATAAGTTCAATACGAAACCGCGGCCGCTTGAATCACTCAAAACGGATTAGAAACGAAGAAATGGCGAGTAAAATAAGATTGGTAAAAACTACATAGTTTAGCTACGTGAAAATTGGTAACAAAACTATTCCAACCATAACTTAATCAACCTTTATTGTATATTATGTAATCTTGAGATACCATAGACACGTATACGATGTTTCGACCTATCATATCGACCCATCTATATATATATTTCGGAACAACCATAGACACTCTATATGTGAAGGTGGGAGTTGGCTATACAGGGTTGAGGTTGATTCCAAAATATATATATACTTTGAGTTGTGATCAATACTGAGATACGTATACACTGGGTCGTGGATTGATTCAAGATATATATATTAAGTTATTCATGTACAACAAACTATGGACGATGGACCGCTAACTGGACAACTAAAAATCATCAACACGTAATAAAGAAAATATTGTGAATATATTTCGATCATATTTTGATATATGCATATATTGTTATAGGTTCGTGAATCAACCAGTGGCCAAGTCTATTCCCGACGAATTGTTAATCGGTGAAAGTGAGTTATAGTCCCACTTTTAAAAAATCTAATATTTTGGGATGAGAATACATGCAGTTTTATAAATGCTTTACGAAATAGACACAAGTAATCGAAACTACATTCTATGTTGAATTTATCGAACCGAATATTCCCCTTTTTAATTTGGTAACCTAAGAATTGGTGTTCTGACACCAATTGACGCGAATCCTAAAGATAGATCTATTTGGCCCAACAAGCCTCACTCGTAAGGTGGTGCTTTAGTACTTCGAATTATCCTACCGATGAGAGTTCCGGAAAGGATGGGGATATTCTATATGCATCTTGTTAAGGTCGGTTACCAAGTGTTCGACATATGAATGATTTTTATCTCTGCCGTTTGCGAAATGCCGGATTTTGAGATAGTTATTATGAAAAATGAAATCTTGTAGTCTATTATTATTATGATTTGATATAGGTAGAAATTAAACCTATAACTCACCAACATTTTTGTTGACATTTAAAGCATGTTTATTCTCAGGTGATTATTAAGAGCTTTCGCTGTCGCATACTAAAATAAGGACAAGATTTGGAGTCCATGCTTGTATAATATTGTGAAAAAAAACTGCATTCAAGAAACTTATTTCGATGTATCATATTTGTATTGTAAACCATTATGTAATGGTCGTGTGTAAACAAGATATTCTAGATTATCATTATTTGATAATCTACGTAATGTTTTTAAGCCTTTATTGATGAAGTAAAGGTTATGGTTTGTTTTAAAAACGAATGCAGTCTTTGAAAAACGTCTCATATAGAGGTCAAAACCTCGCAACGAAATCAATTAATATGGAACGTTTTTAATCAATAAGAACGGGACATTTCAGTTGGTATCCGAGCGTTGGTCTTAGAGAACCAGAAATTTGCATTAGTGTGTGTCTAACCGAGTTTGTTAGGATGCATTAGTGTGTCTGGACTTCGACCGTGTCTACTTAAAAAAAATGATTGCTTAACAAATTCTTTTGGAAATTATATATATTTTTTTTCCATGTGAATATTATGAGGAATATTAATTTCTTAACATGTTTAATATTGTGTGATAGATGTCTACCTCTAGTACAAATCCCATCGACTCACCCAATAATAATGAAGAGTCAAATATATATTGGGAAGATTCTCAAGTTCCCGAAGAATCGGAACCGGAAGAAGAATCGGAACCGGAAGAAGAATCGGAACCGGAAGAGGAGGAACCCGAGGAGGAAGAACCGGAAAAAGAAGTAGAACCGGTGGGGGAAATAATGAAACGGGTAAATAAAAGAAACTCCTCAACCAACGGACCAAAGTTAATAATGGTCGATGGTGTTTCCGCCAAGGAAGCAAAACATTGGGAGGATTACCTGAAAGGATCCGAAACTAATCATCCGGACGGTGTCCATATTGATTACAAACGAATTACAACAGTTGATAGCATCGCGAGGTACTTGACCTCTATATGATACATTTTACAAACGTTGCATTTATTCTTAAAAGGCAATCTATCTTTACATCAAACATTAATAAACTCGTCTAACATTTCTCGATATCCGAATGACCTATTCTGTCATTTACTTAATAAATGTCTTTAATGATCTTCAATGACTCGAATGCAACGTTCTTATATCATGGCTTAAATGATCCCAACTAGTATCCTTTATATAAGCTAATGCACAGCAGAAGTCTTAATTCGTACCTGAGAATAACATGCTTTAAAATGTCAACATAAAGTTGGTGAGATATATAGGTTTGATGCTAGCAGCGATATAATAATCATGGACCACAAGATTTCATATATAAACATTTAATAAAAATATTCTAAGTGGTTGAGCACTTGGTAACCATACTTAACATTTAATCACGTCGCATATTCCCTTTATTATGAAATCTTACTACACCGTACCAAGTGTAGTCACGAAACGAAGTACTGTGCAACCGTTGAATACTGGTCGTCCAGTCCGGTTGGGGTTGTCAGGCCCGATAGATCTATCAACAGGATTCGCGTTTACAATACCGCTGTAAATATTAGTTACCAAGCTACAGGGAAGTATGCCAGTGGTACAACTCAACGTAGAATATATTTTTCAGTTACTTGTGTCCATATCGTAAAACATAAAATACATGTATTCTCATCCCGAAATATTTAGAGTTTAAAAGTGGGAATATATACTCACCTAATGTATTTTGTAGTAAAA
Source organism: Rutidosis leptorrhynchoides (assembly GCF_046630445.1). NCBI lineage: Eukaryota > Viridiplantae > Streptophyta > Magnoliopsida > Asterales > Asteraceae > Rutidosis > Rutidosis leptorrhynchoides. The sequence goes on from NC_092343.1 coordinate 235,882,948, forward strand.
ATACATATAACACCATTGGTAACTTATAAGGTTGGCCTTCGATTCACGAACCTAATTAATTATATATTTATATATTGGTTAATATCTATTTAACAAATAAAGTTAAGTCGTAGTGTTCCTCAATCCTAATGCTCAAGACTAATATGCATCAAAAATGATTTTAATTCAAAATGATTTTCAAAAGTTTATATCTAATTAAATATAGTTAAATATCGTTATGTTATATTTTTAAATATTTTCTCAAAATTCATTAAGTAAATAATATAACATATTTATTGTTAAATAAACTTTATTTAAAAATATACCAAAATGATAAGTTACTAAATATTTTCATTAAAATAATATTTTTAATAAATATATTAATAATAATAATTTAACAGTTTTATTGATCAAATATAATAATTTGATAAAATATATTATTTATTTTAATAATGATAATCATAATAATATTAATAAAAAAATATACTTTTATTAAAAATGATAATTTTTATAAAAATTCATAAGTTGAAAGTTTTAACAATAATAATGATCAAAAATGGTATTTTAATAGTTTTTGATTAAAATCTTAAATGTTTTTAGATAATAACAATCATAATAATATTTTGATAATAATAGTAATAATCAAACAAAAATAATGATTTTGACGACGTAAAAATAAAAATATTCATTTTTAATAGTTTGTACAAAAGTTCAATTGGCTATAACTTCAAATTCGTCCGTCGAATCCATTCGACATCTAAATGAAAAGTTTATAGTTTTTCGCCACCTTTCCAAAAACATATAATTCATATATCTTATCTTAACCGCAGGAGTAACTAATTCAGATTCTGTCCTAAAACATATTTTGTCAAGAATAGATAAAATAGCATGCATGATCCTAATTTCTCGAGCACTAGTCAGGGACACACTAAAAGTAAATAAAAGTTAAGTTTAGAGTGCTCACGTATCAATATTGAGATTCAATATTGCAGGATAGTATTTGGACAAAACGGAGTTGACAAACACTAGTTTATTTCATGAGCAAAACCCCCGATCCATACCCATAACTTTCATAAATTTGACCCATAATCTCCTTAATCTTATCCCATTAATGAAACCAGTTTTGGAACACTTGGGCAGAGCCCCGTCATAGCATCTTGTGTATAAACTGATAATATCACTCCTAGTATTACTAATATTACCTATTAATACTAATTAATACTAATAATAATAATATCATAATAATCTTTATTAAAATTTTAATAAAATAAATAAGTTAGATAATACAGAGTAATATCTTAAATATAGATAGAAAAGAAAGAAAGTAAAAAAAAATAAGTGTGTGCGTTTGTGGCTAAATCCCTCGAATTTATAATGTGGGCAGAAACTTCACCCCATGCGAGTCGCATGGGGTTCCCCTCTCAACTCATGCGAGTCGCATGACTCCCAATGCCAGCTCACATTTGGATTTTGACTTATATTGCCGACATATTTATTTATATTTATGATATTTAAATTATATAATTAATTAATTATTAAATTAAATTTACCATAATGGTAAAAATATAATTTTTACAAAAATTACTTTTACGTCGTCACTCAACAAAAGTCCCAGTTCCGATTTTTCCAAATAAAATTTCGTACGCGAAGAAAATTAACCTTTAATGTTTTGAGACTCGTACCTTTATCAAAATAATGGGCTTTTATTTATAAAAACAATCCCACTAAAAATATAACTTAACCTTTTGAGTATTGTGGTCATTTACTCGTATCAATCAAAGTTTAATTATTTGTTAAAATATATCTTTAAATTGAAAATGTTTAATATTGTTTTGTAAAATACATATATATATATATATATATATATATATATATATATATATATATATATATATTAAATGATCACGTTTTATTAAATATTTGTTTTTATAAAATCACGGACCGTCACAATTATCGTTTATCAAAAAGTTTCAAGTGAAATTACAATTTTTAGAATAACATTAAAACCTTTATTTTATTAAAACGACTCGTTAATATTTTGACAAAGACAGGTTCAGATATTTGTAAAATCTTATTATCTTTTACTCTCACCGTTAAATATAATATTCTTATATCGAAACCTATTATATCTAGTACTTTGTTATCGTTAACTATAAATAAATATATATAACATATAAACACATAAACGTTCGTGAATCATCAGGCTTGGTCAAAGGGTAACTAATTATCCAAATGAAGATTTCAAACATTCTAGACTCAACATTAGGGTTTTTGCTTATCGTGTCGGAGACATATAGAGTTTAGGGTTTAAATTTGGTCGGAAATTTCTGGGTCGTTACAGTACCCACCCGTTAAAGAAATTTCGTCCCCGAAATTTGTTAGAGGTCGTCACGGATAACAATAGGAATGCTTTCATGACGAATATGAGGTGATAACGGAGTTTTATCATTATTGATAGATATAGATAAAACATTTCTATTATGTGAAGCGTACTAGCGAAGCTATCACAAAAGAGAGTGAAATGAGTAAATATAGAATTGTTTTAACCGATGACGTGATTATGATCGATTTTCGGAATTTAAGGGTTTCGAGGAAAATCTTATGTATTAAGATTTAGTTTTGCGGTGATCAGGATCTTCGCAGCAATCTGTTTGGATTTCTTTGTCAAATATTTCACTATAAATTTACCTCCTTCCCTTTCTTACTTCCCACACCTTCTATTCTTTCTCTTTAGTTCCTACTTTAAGACATTCGCTAAAATGCTCCATCCCATTCTAATCCTTGTTATATTTCTAACTTTCATATCTTTCATTCTTCTTTTTCATCTATCACCAGAAGAATCTATTCTCTTTTATCCTTTCCTTGGAATTATAATGTTTTTAATTCTCCCGTGCCTTTACGTTGCAATACGTATTGATATGCACAGTTTGTAGTTTCAAGGTTGTTGTTAGGTTTTATATCTTCCCTTATATTTCGATGTTCCTACTCCTGTCCCTTAAAATCATTGTCATCCACAGTTAATGCTCTCTCTTATTTGCTGTGGTTGATGTTCCTATTTCTATTCTGAGGTTTTGTCCCTTCGTTTCTTCTTCCCGTCCTCGAATCAAGCGAGTAATGGTTCAGAGTTCGTATGTATAAAATTTGGAATGAACATAGCTAATGTTATCAGAGAGAAAAAAAAATGGTAATGGCACGATTTTGATTGGTCAAAATACCAGGATATTTCGGAAAATTAGAACTATCAGGGTGATAAGTTCTAATATGGTTGGAGATTGGATAGAATGTAAGAGCCGCGTAACATGGCACATGATGATGGTACTGTGAATCATCACGTTCCATTAGAAACTTAACATGAGTTACTGTAATATAATGAAGTTGATCAAGTTTCATTATATTATACTAATTCATATATCAGTTCCCAACACTACTTCAAAACATTCATATTTTAAACTTGGAGGTTTCAGAATTTAGAAACTAACACAGTTTCTTTTTATAACGCAGATATTATGGAGAGATACATGATCGTAGATAGGAATATTTGTGAAAATACCTCCAGAGATATGGAGGTTATGTATAACAGAAGATATGAAGATATCTTATAATATCTATGATAAGATGATGATGAAGAATATCATCTTGAAAGGTTTAGAATAAGGAGTGGGGTTGTTACTAATAGTTTCAGCAGGTACTGAATCATTTGGATTCTTTGGAAGCAGATTCAGTTCTTGAGATTTATCTACATCCTCCTTCATACTTTGCTCAATCCGTTTTTCAGTTCCAACCCTCTTCTTTTTCTGAGCTTTACCAACATACTGTACTTCATCATCAAACTTTTAACTGTTATAGTCGTTTACAGTTTTTGCTGCTTTATTAGCATTTCAAGAACTACTTCATAGTTCAAGACGTTTTTCAGAAACTTCACATTCGATGTATGAAATTCTTAGGGATAATATCATAAGTATAGCTGGAATGCCGAGCTGCTGGTACATCTGCTGATGACGTTATGGAATATAAAAGGTTCTCCAGTGGTAACGGCGAAAGAACAAGGTATAAATTTCGAGGTTATAGTAGGAGTAGTTTCACTGAAAAGTCGAAGTGGAGCTGTGACAAAATTAGCTTCTTGAAAAGGAATTGTAGAGTTGTTTTTGTTAATAAATGGCGAAGGATTCAACACGGTATGTGTTAAACTATGAATTTGGATTCGAGAGTTTTTCAGGTGCGTAAATCTTTCTTCCGTAGATGAAGTGCGGTGGGTTCAACTTCTCGATCGAGGTGTTTTCAAGAATCATGAAAAATTGTGAATATGAATTGCAATTGTCAAGATAAGAATGAGGTTTAAAATAGAATCAAGTGGCAAACTTGAAGATTAGTTTAGTTTCATATGTTATATTCAACCTTTTATTTCATTTTAATTGTCCAAAGCTAGCAGTTCAATAGTCCAAATGTCCAATGGTTCAATAGATTCATATATAAGTTAGATATATATATAATATTTGAATTAAATAATACGTATCGTGACCCGTGTACCGGTCTCGGTGTCGATCACAACTCAAAGTATATATATATTTTGGAATCAACTCCGACCCTGTATAGCCAACTCCCTCCTTCACATATAGAGTGTCTACGGTTGTTCCGAAATATATATATAGATGGGTCAATATGATAAGTCGAAACCTTGTATACGTGTCCCGTTATTTAAAGTGCGTAAAATAAATAAATATATATCATGACCCATGCACCGTGTTGTCTCAGAATTAATCCGACATATTGCGTACATGTGTCCCGACTTAAAAATGCATAAAAGTAAATAACAGAAATTAAATGACGATAAATAAAATTTGCGAGAATGTAAATTGCGATAAATTAAATGTTAGCCGGGAACAGTTAGCTAGGAACAGTTAGCGTAGAATCTTAACCATATTTCAATTAATTAATCCGTTTGTTTCTAACAATTTTTATTATATCCAATGTTTTCTTCGATATGCCACTTGTTGGATTCTGATAGGTAAAAATCCAAATATGAAATTTGAATGAAAATGGTTATTCTGAGGTGAGCGGATACGAATATCGGTGATTGTAAGTAGGATAATAGATAATCGTTGAATCAGATTCAAAGGATGTACAGTGTAACTTATTAATGTGAATTCTAAATATTCCTCGGGTACTACCCACCCGTTAAAATATTTTCATCAATAACAGTTTGTACGAGAGAATTTTTAATTACATTCTTTATGAAAATATACTTGCATATATATTTTCATCGGATGTAATCATGGATTTAATGAATCAATAAGATATTAAACTCATTTGATTTATCATTAGCACCGGATTACATGATCTCTAAAACATTAGAGATTACATGATTGCCATGTCGAACGAAGATATATGAGGTAAAACGTAAAACGAAGGTAATCGATATAGAACGATATGTCGAACGAAAATTTAGTAGATGGAACGATACATAGAACGGTGACTATACTCAAGGTATAGTTTATGATGTTGAGGTTTATGACGCGGTTGTGGCTGCTGCTGGTGTTTGTAACCGTCGCACCATATTTTCCATAGCCGTCACTCGAACGCGAAGTTTGTTAATTTATGCTTGTACACCGGAATGATTGGCGATTGAAGCGAGCGGATGTATAAAATTCGGAATATGAGATGGTATGTAATTATGATGAGATATCCATAAAAAGGGAAAAAGAAATGGTTTCTCGAACAGGTTCGTCGGTAAGTGTTTCAGGTTTATCGCCAAAAGGATAATTTAGTGGATGGAAAGGTTCCTCGATGTGAAATGATTTTCGGATGTCGTATGATATTCTAACTATATAGAATATCTATATATATTGCCAAAGATTTCATAGACTTCAAAGGAATTTACGGCATATGTCAGGCAAATCTAGGATGCGCTAAGATATGAATTTCGTCTATACACTATCGATGCACTAAATGCAGTAAGTCGTGTCTAGCCTAGAGAATGATAGGCAGGCAATTCCCTAAGGATGATAAGCAGATGATTTCCGACTAGAAATGATAAGCAAAACTTTTGACAGGCCGACACGGTCAAAGTCCAGACTCACTAATGTATCCTAACAACTACCAGTTAGACACACTAATGGGTAACCTGGTTCGCTAAGACCAACGCTCTGATACCAACTGAAAGGATCCGAAACTAATCATCCGGACAGTGTCTATATTGATTACAAACGAATTACAACAGTTGATAGCATCGCGAGGTACTTGACCTCTATATGATACATTTTACAAACGTTGCATTTATTCTTAAAAGGCAATCTATCTTTACATCAAACATTAATAAACTCGTCTAACATTTCTCGATATCCGAATGACCTATTCTGTCATTTACTTAATAAATGTCTTTAATGATCTTCAATGACTCGAATGCAACGTTCTTGTATCATGGCTTAAATGATCCCAACTAGTATCCTTTATATAAGCTAATGCACAGCGGAAGTCTTAATTCGTACCTGAGAATAACATGCTTTAAAATGTCAACATAAAGTTGGTGAGATATATAGGTTTGATGCTAGCAGCGATATAATAATCATGGACCACAAGATTTCATATATAAACATTTAATAAAAATATTCTAAGTGGTTGAGCACTTGGTAACCATACTTAACATTTAATCACGTCGCATATTCCCTTTATTATGAAATCTTACTACACCGTACCAAGTGTAGTCACGAAACGAAGTACTGCGCAACCGTTGAATACTGGTCGTCCAGTCCGGTTGGGGTTGTCAGGCCCGATAGATCTATCAACAGGATTCGCGTTTACAATACCGCTGTAAATATTAGTTACCAAGCTACAGGGAAATATGCCAGTGGTACAACTCAACGTAGAATATATTTTTCAGTTACTTGTGTCCATATCGTAAAACATAAAATACATGTATTCTCATCCCGAAATATTTAGAGTTTAAAAGTGGGACTATATACTCACCTAATGTATTTTGTAGTAAAAATACATATAACACCATTGGTAACTTATAAGGTTGGCCTTCGATTCACGAACCTAATTAATTATATATTTATATATTGGTTAATATCTATTTAACAAATAAAGTTAAGTCGTAGTGTTCCTCAATCCTAATGCTCAAGACTAATATGCATCAAAAATGATTTTAATTCAAAATGATTTTCAAAAGTTTATATCTAATAAAATATAGTTAAATATCGTTATGTTATATTTTTAAATATTTTCTCAAAATTCATTAAGTAAATAATATAACATATTTATTGTTAAATAAACTTTATTTAAAAATATACCAAAATGATAAGTTACTAAATATTTTCATTAAAATAATATTTTTAATAAATATATTAATAATAATAATTTAACAGTTTTATTGATCAAATATAATAATTTGATAAAATATATTATTTATTTTAATAATGATAATCATAATAATATTAATAAAAAATATACTTTTATTAAAAATGATAATTTTTATAAAAATTCATAAGTTGAAAGTTTTAACAATAATAATGATCAAAAATGGTATTTTAATAGTTTTTGATTAAAATCTTAAATGTTTTTAGATAATAACAATCATAATAATATTTTGATAATAATAGTAATAATCAAACAAAAATAATGATTTTGACGACGTAAAAATAAAAATATTCATTTTTAATAGTTTGTACAAAAGTTCAATTGGCTATAACTTCAAATTCGTCCGTCGAATCCATTCGACATCTAAATGAAAAGTTTATAGTTTTTCGCCACCTTTCCAAAAACATATAATTCATATATCTTATCTTAACCGCAGGAGTAACTAATTCAGATTCTGTCCTAAAACATATTTTGTCAAAAATAAATAAAATAGCATGCATGATCCTAATTTCTCGAGCACTAGTCAGGGACACACTAAAAGTAAATAAAAGTTAAGTTTAGAGTGCTCACGTATCAATATTGAGATTCAATATTGCAGGATAGTATTTGGACAAAACGGAGTTGACAAACACTAGTTTATTTCACGAGCAAAACCCCCGATCCATACCCATAACTTTCATAAATTTGACCCATAATCTCCTTAATCTTATCCCATTAATGAAACTAGTTTTGGAACACTTGGGCAGAGCCCCGTCATAGCATCTTGTGTATAAACTGATAATATCACTCCTAGTATTACTAATATTACCTATTAATACTAATTAATACTAATAATAATAATATCATAATAATCTTTATTAAAATTTTAATAAAATAAATAAGTTAGATAATACAGAGTAATATCTTAAATATAGATAGAAAAGAAAGAAAGTAAAAAAAAATAAGTGTGTGCGTTTGTGGCTAAATCCCTCGAATTTATAATGTGGGCAGAAACTTCACCCCATGCGAGTCGCATGGGGTTCCCCTCTCAACTCATGCGAGTCGCATGACTCCCAATGCCAGCTCACATTTGGATTTTGACTTATATTGCCGACATATTTATTTATATTTATTATATTTAAATTATATAATTAATTAATTATTAAATTAAATTTACCATAATGGTAAAAATATAATTTTTACAAAAATTACTTTTACGTCGTCACTCAACAAAAGTCCCGGTTTCGATTTTTCCAAATAAAATTTCGTACGCGAAGAAAATTAACCTTTAATGTTTTGAGACTCGTACCTTTATCAAAATAATGGGCTTTTATTTATAAAAACAATCCCACTAAAAATATAACTTAACCTTTTGAGTATTGTGGTCATTTACTCGTATCAATCAAAGTTTAATTATTTGTTAAAATATATCTTTAAATTGAAAATGTTTAATATTGTTTTGTAAAATACATATATATATATATATATATATATATATATTAAATGATCACGTTTTATTAAATATTTGTTTTTATAAAATCACGGACCGTCACAATTATCGTTTATCAAAAAGTTTCAAGTGAAATTACAATTTTTAGAATAACATTAAAACCTTTATTTTATTAAAACGACTCGTTAATATTTTGACAAAGACAGGTTCAGATATTTGTAAAATCTTATTATCTTTTACTCTCACCGTTAAATATAATATTCTTATATCGAAACCTATTATATCTAGTACTTTGTTATCGTTAACTATAAATAAATATATATAACATATAAACACATAAACGTTCGTGAATCATCAGGCTTGGTCAAAGGGTAACTAATTATCCAAATGAAGATTTCAAACATTCTAGACTCAACATTAGGGTTTTTGCTTATCGTGTCGGAGACATATAGAGTTTAGGGTTTAAATTTGGTCGGAAATTTCTGGGTCGTTACATTACCAATTCTCCGATGAATCGGATCCCGACGAGTATTCCGATGATGTTGTAGAAATCACTCCAACACAATTTAAAGAGGCAATAGAGAATAATAAAGGAAAGGGCATAAAAATAGAGAAACCTGTTTCCAAACCCGATGAACTTTATATGTTTCGAGAACACCCGTATTTCTTAAGTTGTGACAATAACCCGGGAACCTCTAAACCACCAGGTTTTTCTAGACCAATGTGGAAAACGACGGCTCGTATTAGGGGAACATCATATATCCCTAGAAACTTAGCAAAACGTACCAAAACCGAAGAAGAAGAAACGAGCGAGTCGGAATAAGATAATTGCATTCATGCGTTGTAATATATGTAATATAGTGTGCTTATGTTTTACTATATATGTAAAAATTGCTTGTATTAATATGTATTTTTTATAAATCTAACTCTTGTCTATTTTACAGTATAAAAACACAAAATGGTTAGACAACCCAATATTTTAGAAGACTTACCCGGAGACATGATTGATGAAATATTGTCTAGAGTCGGTCAGAACTCCGCGGCACAACTATTTTCGGCGAAATTAGTTTGTAAGACATTCAATGAACGTTCCAAGAATGCCTTGGTTTATAAAAGGCTTTCATTCGAAAGATGGGGTATATCCCATTGGGGAAACCATAAGTTACGCCGTGTTTACTCTCAAGCATATAATGCGGGGAACCCAAATGTAATGTTACGCTACGGGTTAAGAACTTATTTTGACTCGACATATCCAAACATAGGACTTCATACCTTAGAAAGAGCTGCTAACATGCAAAATAAAGAAGCATGTTATGCTTACGGGTTAGTGATGTTCGCTTCTCACCAAAGTAAGAAAAAGAACATAGGATTACAACTACTGAACGAAACTTTTCCACAAGTGACGGATTCGGTAATTGGGGTGAGAAATGAAGTTTTTAGGTTGTTACGAGGTTGTTGGTCATTACGTAACCTTCGTCCTTTTGACGACGTTACAACAAGTTGTCTTGCTAACAGTCATAACGGTTATGTTCCGCAATACCAAGGTTGGGAAGTAGTCTTAATAGAACCAGAGTGCATGACTTGTTTCTAGACGTATGAACTACGTGTGTTTATTGCCTTTGCTGAACGTCTTGCGCGTAACTAGAATTATCTTCGCAACTACTTTGTATCAAAGTTTTTATGTGCTATATTTTATGCTATATGTAAAATAGTGGTATTGTAAGTTTGCAAGTTATTGTATAAAAGTTTGAATATGATATATGTATTTTTTTTTTCTTCTACGATTAGTTTTTCATATAGAATTGTAGTAGTTTAAATGGTATGTTAGCTACCAAGTATGAACTTAATGGTAGGTACTACCCGAATTAAATATTATAAAACGCTAATATGAAGAAAGAGCTTTTATATATAAGTTCATATTATGCTACGAAATACTATTGGCTACTCTTGATATTCTATATGATTAACTCGTTTCTTTTGACTATTTTTGAAGGAAATGGCACCAACCACTCGACATACCATGAATATGACCGAAGAAGATTTCCGTACCTTTCTTGCTGTGAACATAGTCGCAGTACAGGCCGCGATGCATAACAACAATAACTCTGAAACTAGCAATGAAACAAACGCCGCGAGAACTCGTGTCGGATGTTCCTACAAAGAATTCACTGCCTGCAAACCGTTGGAATTCGATGGAACCGAGGGTCTAATCGGATTAAAACGATGGACTGAAAAGGTCGAATCGGTATTTGCTATAAGTAAGTGTGCTGAAGACGACAAGGTGAAATACGCTACGCACACCTTCACAGGTGCAGCGTTGACATGGTGGAACACCTATCTCGAGCAGGTGGGACAAGATGCTGCTTACACACTACCGTGGTCTGCATTCAAGCACTTAGTAAACGAGAAATACCGTCCCAGGAACGAGGTCAATAAACTTAAGGCGGAGCTTAGGGGGTTACAAACGCAAGGTTTCGACATTACCACGTATGAACGGAGATTCACAGAATTATGCCTATTGTGTCCAAGAGCGTTCGAAGATGAAGAAGAGAAGATCGACGCGTTTGTGAAAGGGTTACCGGAAAGGATCCAGGAAGATGTGAGTTCAAACGACCCTGCCTCCATACAAAAGGCAAGTCGAATGGCTCACAAGCTCATAAACCAGATCCAAGGGAGAATGAATAATCAAGCGACCGAAGAGGTCAACACGAAACCACTCAAGAGAAAGTAGGAAGAAACCAGTGACAAGGGTCACGAATACAACAACAGTAATTATCATATCAATAACCAACCCCAAACTCACAAACAAAAACGCACCTTTTTTCGTAACAACAGCCGCAACAAAAACTCTCCCAACAACAACAACAACTACAACAATCGTCCCAACAACAATATCAACCGCAACAACAACAATCCCAACTATAATCAAAATCAGAAAGTTCTATGCCATAGGTGTGAAAGATATCATCCGAGTAAGTACTGCGACGTAGTATGCACCAAGTGTAATAAGAAGGGTCATATCGCGAAGAACTGTAAAAGTTTTGGACCAGCACCTATAGGAATCGATATTGCCGACATTACTTGTTTCGGATGCGGGAAGAAGGGCCACTACAAAACAACGTGCCCAAATCGGGAAAATAATGGGCAAAACCGTGGTAGAGTTTTCAACATCAACGCGGCAGAAGCGCAGGAAGACCCGGAGCTTGTTACGGGTACGTTTCTTATTGACGATAAACCTGCTTATGTTTTATTTGATTCGGGTGCGGATAAGAGCTATATGAGTAGAGAATTTTGTGCCAAATTAGGTGGTCCATTAACACCTTTGGATAATAAATTTTTACTCGAATTAGCAAATGGAAAATTAATGTCAGCAGATAAAATATGTCAGAATCGTGAAATTAAACTGGTGGGTGAAACATTTAAAATAAATTTGATACCAGTAGTATTAGGGAGTTTTGATGTGATAATCGGCATGGATTGGATGAAAAAGGAGAGAGCAGAGGTCGTGTGTTATGAAAATGCGATTCGCATTGTACGAGAAGAAGGAAAACCTTTAATGGTGTACGGAGAAAAGAGCAACGCGAGGTTAAATCTTATTAGTAACCTGAAGGCGCAAAAACTAATAAGAAAAGGTTGCTATGCCATTCTAGCACATGTAGAGAAGGTGCAAACCGAAGAAAAGAACATCAATGATGTTCCCGTCGCAAAAGAATTTCCCGACGTATTTCCGAAAGAATTACCGGGATTACCTCCACATCGATCCATTGAATTTCAAATAGATCTTGTACCAGGAGCTGCACCAATAGCTCGTGCTCCATACAGACTCGCACCCAGCGAAATGAAGGAACTCCAAAGTTAATTACAAGAACTTTTGGAGCGTGGTTTCATTCGACCAAGCACATCACCATGGGGAGCACCAGTATTGTTTGTCAAGAAGAAGGATGGTTCGTTCAGATTGTGTATTGACTACAGAGAGTTGAACAAACTCACCATCAAGAACCGTTATCCACTACCGAGAATCGACGACTTATTTGATCAACTACAAGGCTCGTCGGTTTATTCGAAGATTGATTTACGTTCCGGGTATCATCAAATGCGGGTGAAGGAAGAAGATATTCCGAAGACTGCTTTCAGAACACGTTACGGTCATTACGAGTTTATGGTCATGCCGTTTGGCTTAACTAATGCACCAGCTGTGTTCATGGATCTCATGAACCGAGTGTGTGGACCATACCTTGACAAGTTTGTCATTGTTTTCATCGATGACATACTTATTTACTCAAAGAATGATCAAGAGCACGAAGAACATTTGAGAAAAGTGTTAGAAGTATTGAGGAAGGAAGAATTGTACGCTAAGTTTTCAAAGTGTGCATTTTGGTTGGAAGAAGTTCAATTCCTCGGTCACATAGTGAACAAAGAAGCTATTAAGGTGGATCCAGCAAAGATAGAAACTGTTGAGAAGTGGGAAACCCCGAAAACTCCGAAGCATATACGCCAATTTTTAGGATTGGCTGGTTACTACAGAAGATTCATCCAAGATTTTTCCAAAATAGCAAAACCCTTGACTGCATTAACGCATAAAGGGAAGAAATTTGAATGGAAGGATGAACAAGAGAAAGCGATTCAATTGTTGAAGAAAAAGCTAACTACGGCGCCTATATTGTCATTGCCAGAAGGGAATGATGATTTTGTAGTTTATTGTGACACTTCGAAGCAAGGTCTTGGTTGTGTATTGATGCAACGAACGAAGGTAATTGCTTACGCGTCTAGACAATTGAAGATTCACGAGCAAAATTATACGACTCACGATTTAGAATTGGGTGCTGTTGTTTTTTGTTAAAGACTTGGAGGCACTACTTATATGGGGTCCAGAGTACTATATATACCGACCACAAAAGTCTCCAACATATATTTAATCAGAAACAACTGAATATGAGACAGCGCAGGTGGATTGAATTGTTAAATGATTACGATTTCGAGATTCGTTACCACCCGGGTGTAAGACCCGTGTTAATATTGTATATAATGTTTATAAGTGGAAACATGTAGCTAGAGTGTTGGAATTCTTGGAAATTATGTTTTGTGGTTTTAAAAAGGGGAAGAATTGTTGTTCGAGCTTCTGCGCGCCGCGCAGGTGGATCGCGCGCCGCGCGAATCGTGTCTGCCAGCTATTCCTCTTTATTTAATTGTAAACGTGGGCAATTTGGTAAATTCACCTTATGGACGACTTAAAGGCCCAAGATCAATTTTAGGAGTATCATTTACTCCATTCTCAACCACCAAACCTTATCTCCTTCAATTCTAGAGAGAGAGTGCTTGTATGTGAGAGAAAGCTCCATTAAAGCTTGAAAGAGTTTGATTTGGGTCTTGGAGCAAGTTCTAAAGTCGTTCATTGTCGATAGCTCCGTGGTGATTGTATTGGTATGTCATAAAACCCAATTTATTACTTTAATTGCATTAAGAGTTAGGGTTCGATTTAGTGTTACTCATTAAACCCACTTGCTAGTAAATTTGGGGGTCTTGAGGGAATTTGGGTCATGAAGACTCAAAGATGACCAATTAGGGTTTTCAAAGTGTTTATTTATGATGTGAGCCAAAATTGGTTAGTTTAAGTACTAGAACACCTTAATGATATGTGAATGGGTGTTATTTGGGTTTGGATGACCAAATGGGTGTGTTGACCTAGAAATGGGTCAAATGGGTCTTTGATGACCAAAGTGACTTTGCATGTAGGCAAATGATTCAACCTTGTGACTTATGCATGTTCTAAGTCCATTTTGATGAAAGACTAGGGTTTTGGTGTGTGTTGACCCAAATTAGGGTTAAGGGTGCAAATGGGTCAAAATGGCACTTTGGGTCAATTTGGCTTAAGATAGCGAAAGGTTGGTTAACCAACTTGAATTTGTGTTGATTATATGTATAATGTGATAGGTGCGTTGCTTTGAGGTCTTTGCAAGCTCGTGTAATCCTTTCACAAGATTTTGAGGTGAGTGGAATAATTATATGCGCATGTATATAATGTATCTATTTGTCGTAGCGTGAAAGGTGTAGTGTCGAGGTGTTAAGACACCACGTTTCACGTGAAGAGTGTTGCATCGAGGTGTTAAGATGCCACTCGGGGTGATGTGCCGAGGTGTTAAGGTGCCACCCTAGGGGTTAGTGGTGCGAGGTGTTAAGTGCCCTAACGGATGTTGTGAACACCGATGGCATTTTCGCGAGCGTCGTTCCCTTGTACTATTGGTCGACCATGGTTATTTGTGTTGTAAGCATATTATATTATTCCGAGTTATATTTTATGCGGTTGTTATGCTAGCTTGTGGTATTGGAGACTTATAGCTTGATAATGTGACGTTGAGCTAATTGTGGTTACTTGTATGTTTGCGGTTTGTGTAAGTGTATGCAAGTAGGTATAATTATATATGTATTCGTATAATTATTGCATTCACTAAGCTTTTCTTACCCTCTCGTTGTTTACTATTTTTATAGGATCGGTGTTGGATAAGGGTAAGGGCATCGTTTTGGACTAGGGATCCCGCTTGATGCTAGAGGACGCTTTTGGCTTTAAGTAGCTTTTGGAGTTTGACCGTTAGTTGGGTAGTTTAATCCCAAACGCCATGCTCATTGTGTAGTTTGGAACTTAAACTTTTTGTGGTCGAAACTCTCATTTATGCTAAACTTGTATTTTCACACTTAATGGTAACTTGGGCACGTGTGGGCCCCACTTTGTAAAAATTGTTCAAACCTTAGTTATGTGCTAATTTATCATATTTGAGCTCGTGTCTAAAAGCGTTTTGGTTAAAAGTGCCGGGAACACGTTCATTTTTTTTGTATGTAAGGCACCCGGTAACAGCAGTGATTTGCGCGGCGCGCAGTACCTGGTGCGCGGCGCGCAGACCCCCTTTCTGCAAAAAAAATTTTTTTGCGATATTTAACGGGGTTTTGGTCGGTTATGGTTTGGGTTGTTACAAGTGGTATCAGAGCATGGTCTAAGGGATTTAGGTGACTTGAGATAGGCGCCTAGACTTAGACTTTTGTGTGCGCGTTAATCGGGACTTGTAGGACTTTGGGTCGGATCGGGATGGTTAGTGCGTAGGTTTATGTGAACTAATCATGCGCTATTTGTTTGTGTTGTGTTTAGCAATCATCAAGCAAGATGGACGTTGTACTAGCAAGTTAGCGCGACGTGCACGCGTAGTAATGACTAGCTACCATTACTACGAGTGCAAATCGGGACAAACGAGCGATGTACAACGGTTGTTGAGCTAGATGGAGTAGTGTGGCGTTTATGAATGTAATTGTGTGTATTCTCCTTTCAATTCGTGGCTTAACCTAATTCGTTTTATAGAATGAAGACGAGAAACGGTCCCGATCACGATAACGGAAGTACTAGTGAAGACGCCGAGTTCTCGACCAAGGTTGAGGCCGTCTTCAAAAAGTTAAAAACGGATTTTCTTGCGGACGTTCGAAAGGTCTTACAAGAGTCGGTCGATGGGCAAGTGACCGAAATGATAAATGAACGAATGAAGGCCACTATCGAAGAGGCACTTGACGCTCGAAACATTTATCCTCGAGGTGAAGTGGGTGAAGGTAACGGTGGGGGTGGAAGGCGGGACTTCCACTACTTAAATTTCAAGGATACTCAACCTCCGATGTTTAACGGGGTGAGGGATCCGTTGAAGAGTACTTGTTGGATTTCGGACATCGAGGGGGCTTTCCGCACCGCGGAGTGTCCTCCCGAGAAGAAAACGAGGTATGGGTCAAGTATGTTGCGTGAAGAAGGCAAGTTGTGGTGGGATGATAAAATCAAACGATATGGTGAAGAGCAATGCATGAGTTTGACATGGGAGGAGTTCAAGAAGGAATTTTTCCAAGAATACCGAACTTCTTCCGATCTTGATAAAATCCGAGATGAGTTGCACAACCTACGACAAGGGTCAATGGACTTGGTTACTCTCAAGTCTACCTTCTTGGCAAAGACTCGTTTTTGCCCGGAGTATGTGGGTGATGATCACAAATTGATGCTAGATTTCTACCGTACCTTAAGTGATGAATTGAAGGGCAAGATTAGCCGGGGAATGGCTAAGTCTTTTGATGATTTATATGAGTTGGCTAGGGGTTTTGAACCGGTGGTGCCAAGGGCAAGCGATTTTACTTTTTCTAAGCGAAAGTTTGAAGGTTCTAGTTACTCCCACGCCTCAAGCAAGAAGAGTAAGAGCAAGCGAGGGGCCGAAAGTATTAATAGTGCGAAGAAAGGTACTACCGGTGGGTTTTCTTACACGTGTTACAATTGTGGACAACCGGGTCATATGGCTCGTGAGTGTCCGAAACCATCATCCGGGAGAAAAATCACTTGTTTTAATTGCGGCAAAGAGGGGCATAAGAAGCCGGAGTGTCCCGATTTGCGAAATGATAATGTAAAAAGGTTAGAAAGGGCGGCGGGTACGGCTAGGGGTCACAACTATTTGATGACTAATGATGAAGCCAAACAATCGAACGAAGTTGTCTCAGGTACATTTATGGTTAATTCTAATCCGGCGAGGATTCTTTTTGATAGCGGTGCAAATTTGTCGTTTGTGTCTCCTAAATTTGTGCCTAAACTTGATAGACCGTTAGCTAAGTTAAGTCGTCCGGTAGAAGTCGAAATAGCGGACGGCAAGACGGTGCTAGTGGTCGATGTGTGTAAGAATTGTGATGTTGTTTTTGGTGCCGAAACTTTTAAAATTAATCTCATTCCGATGACCTTGGGCGATTTTGATATTGTCGTTGGTATGGATTGGCTCGATCATTATAGAGCCGATATTGCGTGTCATGACAAGTTTATTCGTGTTAAGGCCCCAAGTGGGGGAGAAATGATTATTCATGGTGATAAGAGAAGAAGACCGGTGCCGATATGCACTTTTGCACGGGCACGTCGTTCCGTTGTTACCGGTGGCATGGCTTTCCTTGCTCATGTTGTTGATACTCGTAATGAGCCACCACCTATCCGTGAAATCCCGGTGGTTAATGAGTTTGAAGACGTTTTTCCGGACGAGTTACCGGGTGTTCCGGCGGAAAGACAAGTCGAGTTTCGCATTGAGTTGGTTCCGGGGGCTACCCCCATTGCTAAAACTCCTTATCGTTTAGCACCAACGGAAATGCAAGAATTGATGAATCAAATTCAAGAGTTGCTTAAGAAGGGTTTTATCCGACCGAGTGCTTCGCCGTGGGGCGCTCCGGTCTTATTTGTGAAGAAGAAAGATGGTAGTATGCGTATGTGCATCGATTACCGAGAGTTAAATAAAGTGACGATCAAGAATCGTTATCCGTTACCTAGGATCGACGATTTGTTTGATCAACTTCAAGGCGCGACGTATTTCTCTAAGATCGACCTACGGTCCGGCTATCATCAAATGCGGGTCCGTGAGGAAGACATAGAGAAAATGGCTTTTCGAACGCGTTACGGGCATTATGAATTTGTAGTTATGCCCTTCGGTCTTACGAATGCACCGGCGGCATTCATGGATCTTATGAACCGAGTGTACCAACCTATGTTGGACAAGTCGGTTATTGTGTTCATTGACGACATACTAGTCTACTCGAAATGTATGCACGAACATGAACGTCACTTACGTGAAGTTTTGAAGACACTAAGAAAAGAGAAGTTGTATGCAAAATTCTCAAAATGTGAATTTTGGATAAGGGAGGTTCAATTCCTTGGTCATATTGTGAATGAAAGTGGTATCCAAGTAGATCCAGGGAAGATAGAGACGGTGAAGGATTGGAAGCAACCGACTACGCCTACGGAAATCCGAAGTTTTCTCGGATTGGCCGGTTATTATCGTCGGTTTATCCAAGATTTTTCTAAGATCGCTTCTTCATTGACGAAATTGACGAGGAAGAATTCAAAGTTTGTTTGGGAGAACGAGCAAGAAATTGCTTTTCAATTATTAAAAGAGAAGTTATGTCAAGCTCCGGTGTTAGTGTTACCGGAAGGTGTTGAAGACATGGTAGTTTATTGTGATGCCTCCTTAAATGGGCTCGGGTGTGTTCTTATGCAAAGGGGTAAAGTCATCGCTTATGCCTCTCGACAATTAAAGGAACACGAAACGAGGTACCCGACTCATGATCTTGAAATGGCGGCGGTTGTGCATGCGTTGAAAATTTGGCGCCATTACTTGTATGGTGTCAAATGTACGATTTATTCGGATCATAAGAATTTGAAACATCTTTTTACTCAAAGAGATTTGAATTATCGTCAACGTAGATGGATGGATGTGGTGAAGGATTATGATTGTGAGATACTGTACCATCCGGGTAAGGCGAATGTGGTCGCGGATGCGTTAAGTCGAAAGACTCAACATCCGGCGATACGTGTAGCATCGTTACGTTTGATTATCACTAATGACTTTCTTGAAAAGATGGGTGAAGACCAAATAGAGGCTTATGTTCACGATAAGCACGCGGAACGAATTGTGGGCCAATCGGAGTTCATTACAATGGGCTCGCGGGGTTTATTGTCGTTTCAAGGAAGGGTGTGGGTGCCTAAGACGGGTGATTACCGACGGGTGCTACTCGATGAAGCACATAAGTCGAAATATTCCATTCATCCGGGCGCGACGAAAATGTATCATGACTTGAAGAAAGATTATTGGTGGCCGGGCATGAAACGCGATGTTGTAAAATATGTTGAACGATGTGTTACTTGTTTACAAGTTAAATCCGAGCATCAAAAGCCGTATGGTAAGTTGCAACCGTTAGAGATCCCGAAATGGAAATAGGAGCACATTACCATGGATTTCATCACAAAATTACCTAAGACGGCGAGAACTCAATATGATTCGATTTGGGTTATAGTTGATCGGTTGACGAAGAGTGCTTTGTTTCTTCCCATTAAAGAGGCAATATCGTCGGAGACCTTGGCTAAGTTGTTTATTAAGGAAGTGGTCTCGCGACATGGTGTTCCTATATCTATTATTTCGGATCGAGACACTCGTTTCACGTCTCGGTTTTGGGAAAAGTTTCATGAGGATATGGGCACACAATTAAAGTTGAGCACGGCATATCATCCTCAGACGGACGGTCAAACCGAACGTACGAACCAAACTTTGGAAGATATGCTACGGGCGTGCATTATTGATTTTGGTGGTAGTTGGGACGAGCATTTACCCTTGGTGGAATTCTCGTACAATAATAGTTTTCATACTAGTATCGGGATGCCACCGTACGAGATGCTTTATGGTCGAAGGTGTCGAACTCCCATTTGTTGGGGAGAAGTGGGTCAAAGGGAAATCGGGAGCACCGACTTGGTTTTAGAGACGAATAACAAGATTGATATTATTCGGGAGCATTTGAAGAAGGCTCAAGATAGACAAAAGTCGTATGCCGATAAGAGAAGACGAACGGTCGAATTTCAAGAGGGCGACATGGTAATGCTTAAGGTGTCACCATGGAAGGGTATTATTCGGTTTCGAAAACGGGAAAAGTTAGCTCCTCGATTTATTGGGCCGTTTAAAGTTCTAGCTCGTGTTGGTGAAGTTGCTTATAGATTGGAATTACCCGAAGAGCTTGCGGGGATCCATAATACGTTTCATGTTTCTCACCTCCGTAAGTGTCTTGCGGACGATTCCTCATGGATGCCTTTAGACGAGATTGAACTAAACAACAAGTTGGAATATGTCGAAGAACCGGTTGCTATACTCGATGAGAAAGTTAAAAGGTTGAGGCTTAAAGAGGTTAGGACATTTAAAGTCCAATGGCGGCGTAGCAAGGGCTCCGAGTTCACTTTGGAACCCGAAGAGTTTGTGTTGGTTTATCTTCCCGCTTGTCATGTGGCGTGGATTGCGAGGTCGCAATCCGAATAAGTGGGGGAGAGTTGTAAGACCCGTGTTAATATTGTATATAATGTTTATAAGTGGAAACATGTAGCTAGAGTGTTGGAATTCTTGGAAATTATGTTTTGTGGTTTTAAAAAGGGGAAGAATTACTGTTCGAGCTTCTGCGCGCCGCGCAGGTGGATCGCGCGCCGCGCGAATCGTGTCTGCCAGCTATTCCTCTTTATTTAATTGTAAACGTGGGCAATTTGGTAAATTCACCTTATGGACGACTTAAAGGCCCAAGATCAGTTTTAGGAGTATCATTTACTCCATTCTTAACCACCAAACCTTATCTCCTTCAATTCTAGAGAGAGAGTGCTTGTATGTGAGAGAAAGCTCCATTAAAGCTTGAAAGAGTTTGATTTGGGTCTTGGAGCAAGTTCTAAAGTCGTTTATCTTGTCGATAGCTCCGTGGTGATTGTATTGGTATGTCATAAAACCCAATTTATTACTTTAATTGCATTAAGAGTTAGGGTTCGAGTTAGTGTTACTCATTAAACCCACTTGCTAGTAAATTTGGGGGTCTTGGGGGAATTTGGGTCATGAAGACTCAAAGATGACCAATTAGGGTTTTCAAAGTGTTTATTTATGATGTGAGCCAAAATTGGTTAGTTTAAGTACTAAAACACCTTAATGATATGTGAATGGGTGTTATTTGGGTTTGGATGACCAAATGGGTGTGTTGACCTAGAAATGGGTCAAATGGGTCTTTGATGACCAAAGTGACTTTGCATGTAGGCAAATGATTCAACCTTGTGACTTATGCGTGTTCTAAGTCCATTTTGATGAAAGACTAGGGTTTTGGTGTGTGTTGACCCAAATTAGGGTTAAGGGTGCAAATGGGTCAAAATGGCACTTTGGGTCAATTTGGCTTAAGATAGCGAAAGGTTGGTTAACCAACTTGAATTTGTGTTGATTATATGTATAATGTGATAGGTGCGTTGCTTTGAGGTCTTTGCAAGCTCGTGTAATCCTTTCACAAGATTTTGAGGTGAGTGGAATAATTATATGCGTATGTATATAATGTATCTATTTGTCGTAGCGTGAAAGGTGTAGTGTCGAGGTGTTAAGACACCACGTTTCAAGTGAAGAGTGTTGCATCGAGGTGTTAAGATGCCACTCGGGGTGATGTGCCGAGGTGTTAAGGTGCCACCCTAGGGGTTAGTGGTGCGAGGTGTTAAGTGCCCTAACGGATGTTGTGAACACCGATGGCGTTTTCGCGAGCGTCGTTCCCTTGTACTATTGGTCGACCATGGTTATTTGTGTTGTAAGCATATTATATTATTCCGAGTTATATTTTATGCGCTTGTTATGCTAGCTTGTGGTATTGGAGACTTATAGCTTGATAATGTGACGTTGAGCTAATTGTGGTTACTTGTATGTTTGCGGTTTGTGTAAGTGTATGAAAGTAGGTATAATTATATATGTATTCGTATAATTATTGCATTCACTAAGCTTTGCTTACCCTCTCGTTGTTTACTATTTTTATAGGATCGGTGTTGGACAAGGGTAAGGGCATCGTTTTGGACTAGGGATCCCGCTTGATGCTAGAGGACGCTTTTGGCTTTAAGTAGCTTTTGGAGTTTGACCGTTAGTTTGGTAGTTTAATCCCAAACGCCATGCTCATTGTGTAGTTTGGAACTTAAACTTTTTGTGGTCAAAACTCTCATTTATGCTAAACTTGTATTTTCACACTTAATGGTAACTTGGGCACGTATGGGCCCCACTTTGTAAAAATTGTTCAAACCTTAGTTATGTGCTAATTTATCATATTTGATCTCGTGTCTAAAAGCGTTTTGGTTAAAAGTGCCGGGAACACGTTCATTTTTTTTGTATGTAAGGCACCCGGTAACAGCAGTGATTTGCGCGGCGCGCAGTACCTGGTGCGCGGCGCGCAGACCCCCTTTCAGCAAAAAAAATTTTTTTGCGATATTTAACGGGGTTTTGGTCGGTTATGGTTTGGGTTGTTACACCGGGGAAGGCGAATGTGGTAGCCGACGCTTTGAGTAGAAAGGACAGAGAACCTATACGGGTAAAAGCTATGAATATAATTATCCGTACTAACCTTACTACTCAAATAAAGGAGGCGCAACAAGGAGTTTTAAAAGAAGGGAGTTTGAAGAATGAGATACCCAAGGCATCGGAGAAACACCTTATTATTCGAGAAGACGGAACTCGGTATAGGGCTGAAAGAATTTGGGTACCAAAATTTGGAGATGTGAGAAAAATGGTACTTAAGGAAGCACATAAAACCAGATATTCAATACATCCCGGAACGGGAAAAATGTACAAGGACCTCAAGAAACATTTCTGGTGGCCGGGTATGAAAGCCGATATTGCAAAATATGTAGGAGAATGTTTGACGTGTTCTAAAGTCAAAGCTGAACATCAGAAACCATCAGGTCTACTTCAACAACCAGAAATCCCAGAATGGAAATGGGAAAACATTACCATGGATTTCATTACTAAATTGCCAAGGACTGCAAGTGGTTATGATACTATTTGGGTAATAGTCGATCGTCTCACCAAATCAGCACATTTCCTGCCAATGAGAGAAGATGATAAAATGGAGAAGCTGGCACGATTATACTTAAAGGAAGTCGTTTCCAGACATGGAATACCTATCTCTATTATCTCTGATAGAGATGGCAGATTTGTTTCAAGGTTATGGCAAACGTTGCAACAAGCGTTAGGGACTCGTTTAGACATGAGTACTGCCTATCATCCACAAACTGATGGGCAAAGCGAAAGGACGATACAGACTTTGGAAGACATGCTACGAGCATGTGTTATTGATTTTGGAAACGGTTGGGATCGACATCTACCGTTAGCAGAATTTTCCTACAACAACAGTTACCATTCGAGTATAGAGATGGCGCCATTTGAGGCACTTTATGGTAGAAAGTGCAGGTCTCCGATTTGTTAGAATGAAGTGGGGGATAGACAAATTACGGGTCCAGAAATTATTCAAGAAACTACTGAGAAAATCATCCAAATTCAACAACGAATGAAAATCGCCCAAAATCGACAAAAGAGTTACGCGGATCTTAAAAGAAAAGATATAGAATTTGAAATTGGAGAAATGGTCATGCTTAAAATTGCACCTTGGAAAGGCGTTGTTCGATTTGGTAAACGGGGGAAACTAAATCCAAGGTACATTGGGCCATTCAAGATTATTGATCGTGTCGGACCGGTAGCTTACCGACTTGAACTACCTCAACAACTCGCAGCTGTACATAACACTTTTCACGTCTCAAATTTGAAGAAATGTTTTGCTAAAGAAGATATCACTATTCCAATAGACGAAATCAAAATCAATGAAAAACTTCAATTCATTGAAGAACCCGTCGAAATAATGGATAGTGAGGTTAAAAGACTCAAGCAAAATAAATATAAAATCGTTAAGGTTCGATGGAATGCTCGTAGAGGACCCGAGTTCACCTGGGAACGTGAAGATCAGATGCAGAAGAAATACCCGCACTTATTTCCAGAAGATGAGCCAACACCTTCAATCGCTTAAAATTTCGGGACGAAATTTATTTAACGGGTAGGTACTGTAGTGACCCGAACTTTTCCGAACTCTTCTATGAATATGTATTTACATGAAAACTATATTTGCATGATTAAATGTTTCCAACATGTTAAGCAATCAAACTTTTTAAGACTTGGTTAATTGAAATGGAAAATATGTATATGTCTGATCACCCAGTTTGACCGATGATTCACGAACGTTATATGTGGTATATGACATGATGATACATATATGAATAAATATATATGTTTAACATGATAAAATGATAAGTAAATATATCATTAAGTGTGTCAACAATGAACTACATAAGTAAAAACAAGACTACTAACTTAAGAATTTCGAAAAGAGACATATACGTAACGATTATCGTTGTAACGATATTTTAATGTATATATATCATATTAAGATATATTCATATATCATGTTAACATGATAGTATAATAATTTAACATCTCATTTGAAATAATAAACAATGAATTAACAAGATTAAATGAGATCGTTAACTTAAGGACTTCAAAACAAATCAAAACATGTAACGACTAACGATGACTTAACGACTCATTTAAAATGTATATACATATAATATTTTTAAATGTATTTGAACACTTTTGAAAGACTTCAATACATAGATCAAAGTACTTCCAGTTAATAAAAATACTTACAATTACATCCTCGTTCATTTTCATCAACAATTCTACACGTACGTACCCGTATACGTACTCGTAGAATATACAGCTTCTAGATGTATGTACTATTGGTATATACACTTCAATCATCAACTCCTTAGCAGCCCATGTGAGTAATTAAACATGTGGGAACCATTATTTGGCAACTAGCATGAAATATCTCATAAAACTACAAAAATTTGGTAAATCATTCATGACTTTTTACAAGTAAACAAAATTACATATCCTTTATATCTAATCCATATACCAACGACCAAAAACACCTACAAACACTTTCATTCTTCAGTTTTCTTCATCTAATGAATCTCTCTCAAGTTCTATCTTCAAGTTCTAAGTGTTCTTCATAAATTTCAAAAGTTCTAGTTTCATAAAATCAAGAATACTTCCAAGATTGCAAGTTTACTTCCAAGTTTTCTAAATCCATTCCAAGTGATCATCCAACCTCAAGAAATCTTTGTTTCTTACAGTAGGTTATCTTTCTAATTCAAGGTAATAATCATATTAAAACTTTGGTTCAATTTCTATAACTATAACAATCTTATTTCGAGTGAAAATCTTACTTGAACTTGTTTTCGTGTCATGATTCTACTTCAAGAATTTTCAAGCCATCCAAGGATCCTTTGAAGCTAGATCTATTTTTCTCATTTCCAGTAGGTTTATCCAAGGATCTTAAGGTAGTAATGATGTTCGTAACATCATTCGATTCATACATAAAAAGCTGTCTTATTTTACAATACAAACTTGTAAATCACTAGAACATAGTTTAGTTAATTCTAAACTTGTTCGCAAATAAAGTTAATCCTTCTAACTAGACTTTTAAAATCAACTAAACACATGTTCTATATCTATATGATATACTAACTTAATGATTTGAAACTTGGAAACACGATAAACACCATAAAATCGGATATACGCCGTCGTAGCTACAACCGGGGGCTGTTTTGGTTGGGATAATTAAAAGCTATGAAGAACTTTGATTTAAAAGCTAGATTTCTGGAAAAATGATTTTTCTTATGAACATGAAACCATATCCAAAAATCATGGTTAAATTCAAAGTGAAAGTATGTTTTTCAAAACAGTCATCAAGATGTCGTTCTTTCGACGGAAATGACTACCTCTTTCAAAAACGACTTGTAATTTGTATTTCCGACTATAAACTCATACTTTTTCTGTTTAGTTTCAAAAAGATAAGTTCAATACGAAACCGTGGCCGCTTGAATCACTCAAAACGGATTAGAAACGAAGAAATGGCGAGTAAAATAAGATTGGTAAAAACTACATAGTTTAGCTACGTGAAAATTGGTAACAAATCTATTCCAACCATAACTTAATCAACCTTTATTGTATATTATGTAATCTTGAGATACCATAGACACGTATACGATGTTTCGACCTATCATATCGACCCATCTATATATATATTTCGGAACAACCATAGACACTCTATATGTGAAGGTGGGAGTTGGCTATACAGGGTTGAGGTTGATTCCAAAATATATATATACTTTGAGTTGTGATCAATACTGAGATACGTATACACTGGGTCGTGGATTGATTCAAGATATATATATTAAGTTATTCATGTACAACAAACTATGGACGATGGACCGCTAACTGGACAACTAAAAATCATCAACACGTAATAAAGAAAATATTGTGAATATATTTCGATCATATTTTGATATATGCATATATTGTTATAGGTTCGTGAATCAACCAGTGGCCAAGTCTATTCCCGACGAATTGTTAATCGGTGAAAGTGAGTTATAGTCCCACTTTTAAAAAATCTAATATTTTGGGATGAGAATACATACAGTTTTATAAATGCTTTACTAAATAGACACAAGTAATCGAAACTAAATTCTATGTTGAATTTATCGAACCGAATATTCCCCTTTTTAATTTGGTAACCTAAGAATTGGTGTTCTGACACCAATTGACGTGAATCCTAAAGATAGATCTATTTGGCCCAACAAGCCTCACTCGTAAGGGGGTGCTTTAGTACTTCGAATTATCCTACCGATGAGAGTTCCGGAAAGGATGGGGATATTCTATATGCATCTTGTTAAGGTCGGTTACCAAGTGTTCGACATATGAATGATTTTTATCTCTGCCGTTTGCGAAATGCCGGATTTTGAGATAGTTATTATGAAAAATGAAATCTTGTGGTCTATTATTATTATGATTTGATATAGGTAGAAATTAAACCTATAACTCACCAACATTTTTGTTGACATTTAAAGCATGTTTATTCTCAGGTGATTATTAAGAGCTTCCGTTGTCGCATACTAAAATAAGGACAAGATTTGGAGTCCATGCTTGTATAATATTGTGAAAAAAACTGCATTCAAGAAACTTATTTCGATGTATCATATTTGTATTGTAAACCATTATGTAATGGCCGTGTGTAAACAAGATATTCTAGATTATCATTATTTGATAATCTACGTAATGTTTTTAAGCCTTTATTGATGAAGTAAAGGTTATGGTTTGTTTTAAAAATGAATGCAGTCTTTGAAAAACGTCTCATATAGAGGTCAAAACCTCGCAACGAAATCAATTAATATGGAACGTTTTTAATCAATAAGAACGGGACATTTCAGTAAGGTCGTCTTGAGAGTATTCAATTCCATAGAACCTTGTTGCAAATTTCGCAACTCATTACGCAACTCCGACAAATCGGCTGAAGTTCGGAACTGCTCGAAGAATTCCTTCTTAAACTCGTCCCACGATAACGCCATAAACGGCTCACCACCGACAAGATCAATCTTACCATCCAACCAATCCTTCGCCCTACCACGCAACAAACTAGTAGCGAGTCTCGTCTTTTTCTCAGGAGGGCATTCAATATTACGAAAACACCCTTCGACATCCGAAATCCAAGTTGCGCTTATCAAAAGATCCGGTTTCCCGTCATACATCGGGGGTTTAGGCCTCATGAAGCTCTTAAGACAACGCTCCATTTCACCACTACTCCGAGATTCGGAGTACTTCCTATCCATTTCTTCACGAAACGCACTCATTTTCTCCGCAACGGCGGCCGCAACTCTAGCGTTAAACTCAGCGTCATTCGTCTCGATCTCGTTTTGCGTCGTCATTCTAAAGAATGCAAAACGATTAGTCCACGAATGTATAAAGCACACACACAATACCGCCCCATCTTGCTAAACACTCGTCGTACATCACTTGCTAGACACGATTTGCACCCGTGATAAGGTTTGCAAGTCCTTATTACGCATACACGCCATATCGGCTCGTTAGTACAACGATCGCCTCGCTCGATGATATATGCACCCGCAAACATGAACAAAAACACAACGTAATCACATATTAATAATATCCGCATATTATTATAAACGTTAGTCCACCTACAAACAAGGCACTAACTATAACCCATTCTGACCCGTAATCCTACAAGTCCCGCAACAAATTAAGCACACACAAATGTCTAAGTCTAGGCACCTATCTCAAGTCACCTAAGTCCCTTAGACCGTGCTCTGATACCACTTGTAACAACCCAACCCGTTATCCAACCAAAAACACGCTTACATTTTTTTTCAAAAATTAGGTTTCCAGGCATATGGAGCACCGCTCCATATAGGGGCGCGCCGCTCCGATTCCTGCTGTCCCAATTGTCATTTTCACGCAAAAAGATCTCCCGCTTCCTGATACTTTTAGACGAAACGGTTTTCACAACATTTGATAATAGTTAAAACTAACACTTTTCAATAATAAAATGAGTTATACGACACCGGGCCCACCTATGCCCAAATTACCCTTTAAGTACAAAATACAAGTTCGACCACAAGATTTTAATACAAAATAAAGACCGAGCATGATGATTAGGGATACGCTACCCAAACCTAATCGATCCAAAAGCACATCCTCTAAAGCAAACTACGCAAGTCCTCTAGTCCCCACGCTTACCCGATCCATCATCTCCATGCAATCGGAGCATCCAAGCATAAAGGCAAGCTAATCTAAGCATACCGTACGATCACTAAGCAACAAGCTAATAACATCCACAATAAAGTAAGTTCACCAACGACGATGTGAACAATGCCAAATAAGCTACACCCGGAGGGTTAGCTACATCACAACAATACGTTAATATACAAAACAATATATATAAACGTCCTAGGTTAACCCCTTATCCCAATACCGAAAACCAAATACCACAATGAAGATTGGCCGAACTACACGAGCCTTAGTAAATCCGCATACACACGAGACTACTATCTTCAATAACACAACATCGAGGTTGGCCGGACTACACGAGCCTTAGTAATCCACAACCACACGAGATCACTACCTCAATAAGATGACCGAACTACACGCGTCATCGTGAATCCGCATCCACACGTAACTCACTTCTCAATATCAAAACCCTTCGCCATTGGGGTTAATTAATCCACATCACAACACGTGTGATCACGTGCACACAAAATGCACACCTCGCCAAAGGTGGTCAAACAAAACGCACAACCGTGCCAATTGGACCAATACACAAGTCCATTAAATCCACCTATATGTGAAGTGAGCTCTATAACCGAGAACCACTTCACCCGACCCGCACCCATCCTAGACATACATATGCACATAGGATATTAACACTCACCTTGTCGCCTTGAAGAATGCCACCGAATAATCCGCAACACACCGATGGAATGTACCTATTCCATTATCACAAACACAACAACACAATTAGGATGGATTTACAAATCAACCCAAATTGACAACTAGTGCAATTTCGACCCAAATGCACTTCCAAGCACAAACTGCGCCCAAACTAACCCGTATTCACTAACACGAGTGGAAATGGTCCTAACATACCGATTAAACCCGGACACAAGTTTTGAACACGTATCTCACCCATTTTGACACCAAACCCTAATTTTGACCCATTTCAAAATTAGTCGACCAAATTCACCTAAAGTGGTTCCAACACTTCCATAATCACTAACACTAGTGATTACACACTACTTACAAGCCTTAAACATGGTTAAATCATTAACCAACCCAAAACCCGCCAAATATCAAAATATCAAGTTTCCATAAACCCTCCTCATCAGCTAAATGGGTTCTACAACTAACAATCTCAAAACCGTAACATTGAATCTCAAATAAAATAATGAAACTCGAAGTTAGAACTTACCAATACTGCCAAAATGATGTCGTTGACGAGATGAACAACTTTAAAACCCGAGCTTTGGTGAGAATCCAACTCCTTCTTCTCCAAATCAAGCTCTCTCTCACTAAAAGTAAGTTTCTCTCACTAGGTTTTGAAGAGAGTGTTCGTGTGGGTGAAATGTGATCCACAATGATCAATGGATCAGTTTTGAAGTCCCCAAACCGACCCCAAGTGAAAAGACCAAAGTACCCCTTATTTAAACCCTTTAAAAATGCTGAAAATTGCATCAGACACAATCGGATTGCCGCTCCATAGGGTGGAGCGCCGCTCTAACCTTCAGGTGCAAGCAGTCGAGAAAAAACAGTTTTCAGTAACTTGTTTTGGCCATAACTTTTTGACCGTAGCTCCGTTTTCGATGAATCAAATATCGTTGGAAACGTAATAAGATATTCTTTCCAATGGTAAGGCTTTGAAACATCAACTCAAACTTTATTTGGGGTTGAAAAGATACATACACACCTTGTCACTTCTGACAACGTCCAGTTTCCTTCGACGTTCGAGCAAGCAACACGTACATGCTTCATACACTTCATACACGCATTGTACACCATAAATGCATTATGTACAATAAATATTTAGGTCTTACAAAAAGTATGTATAAATGAGGCAATATCAAAATCCCCTACACTTGAACCTTGCTTGTCCTCAAGCAAGTCTATCTTCAAATATTATCAACTCTAACAAAGATAAAGTCTTCAATAATAATAGAATCAAAACATACTGATATCATCTTCAAAAATTATTAAATCCATATCGTGTAGTCTTCAACAAAACAAGCGCAAGGTTCAAACCTTCAATCAAATATATTCTTCAAAATCGAACTCATGATCACCCAAAAGCTTCATTACCCTGAATCAATAACACCACGTGCGGAACCAAGAAAAATTTGGCCTTAGGGAAAACAAGACCTTAAGAAAACAATTTTTGCATTTTATGAACGAGAAAACTAGTTAAGTTTTTACACAAAACGAGTTTTTCGAAAACTTTGGGTTTTAAGGTTATATGCTTTCAAAGCCATCTCGGTTTTGAGACAGCCGCACGGACAGTTGTTACCCCGGTATATTATCTAGGATAAACTACTTCCCGGTTCGAAAGCGATGAGATAACAATTGTCTTGGGCTCAAAAGGCGGTGTGCATACAAGCAATCTCGGTTGTGGGACATCCGCACGGGTAGTTGCCAACCCGGTATATCACCAAAGTGAACCACCTCCCGGTTCGAAGGCGATGAGAAAGAAACTACCTTGGGTGTAAATTTTTCGGAGGGTCTAGTGCACGAAACCTGAAAGACTTTACTTTAAAGGAATGGTCTTTTGAAACTCAACTTTAACTTGTAAGACTTTAGTTACAAGTTTCGAAAGACTTTACTTCCTAAGAACAACATGGGAGGACTCGATTCTCCCGGAAGTGTTTAAACACTTGATTGAATTATTTAAGGTCCTTGGACCCCATTCCCACGCATCTAGCTTTTATGCTAGTTTTGAGAAATTGTAGGAAGCAGATACTACATTCCCGTATTTGAAAGGGTACCACGGCTTTTGACCATGGCGTGTGTTGTCTAGCAACACTAGCATGAAGCCATTGCTCTTCATAAAGAAGACATTACAGGTTGAAGCTCAAGGCTCCGCTTCCCACAGATGTAATACATCATGAAATGATGCATTAACCAATGTCAGTATAAAATGATGTAGATTAGGAAGTCTCCTACACCAAGTAAGATGGGCATTCGGAAGACCTGACTTCCTTCATGGATGCACTTGAATCATCCTATAGTTTTGAATTTTTTTTTATTTTTATTTTTTTTTTTTGAAAATCATGGAAGACTTTGCTTCCTTATTTTTAACAAAAACCATTCAAAAAGTTCATAAAATTTTCAAATTGGAAACAAATGTCCGCGAGGATTTATCTCCCCCCCCCCCCCCCCAAACACTTAAGATCATGTAATACCCTCATTTACATGAAATCTTATAATTAAAGATAAATTCGAGAGGACAATAGTGAAGGGAAAAAGAAAAAGAAACACAGATTTTTATTTTTAATAGGTTTTATATTGATTTTTTTTTATTTTATATTTTTTTAAAAGAATGCATGAATGATAAATAATTGAAAGAAAAACTTACCAACGTTTACTCGACTCCATCCTGCGATCAAGTTTCCTCCGAGTAAAAGGTGAGGTCCTTCTTCTCGGTTTCATTGAATCCTTCATAGTATAACTTCAACCGATGACCATTAACCTTAAAACATTCACCATCGCTTCCAATTAAGTCAACATGACCGGCCGGAAAAGCTTGTTTGACCACAAATGGACCGGACCATTGTGACCAAAGTTTTCCCGGCGAAAATTTGAACCGTGAGTTATAAAGCAAGACTTTTTGACCGGGTTCAAACTCCTTCCTCTCTCTCAAACGGGCATCGTGCCAACGTTTGGTTTTCTACTTATACGAAAAAGAGTTCTCGTACGCATCTAACCTCAATTCATCAAGTTCATTCAATTGTATAAGCCTATTCTCACCCGCCTTTTCAAGATCCATGTTAACATTTTTCAACGCCCAATAAGCTTTGTGTTCCACCTCTACCGGAAGATGGCATGCTTTGCTATAAATGAGTCGAAATGGTGTGGTCCCAAGAGGCATTTTGAACGCGGTTCGGAAGGCCCACAACACGTCATCTAATTTGCATTGCCACATCTTCGGATTACCATTAACCGTTTTTTCAAGGATACGCTTCAAAGCACGATTAGTATTCTCCACTTGCCCACTCGTTTGTGGGAGATAAGCGGTGGAGAACCTATGAGTAACACCATACTTCTTCAACACCTTTTCGAGAAGGTGGTTTGCAAAGTGGGTGCCACGATCGGAAATGAGCGCCTATGAGTAACACCATAATTCAGTTTTTAACTATAATCACTTTTATAATCTCGGAACTTTTTGAGAGTTATTGTAATGACCCTGGTTTTTCCATCTTTAATTAATAATGTTTTTTATTAATGCTTGCGTATTAACGAATGTATGTTATTACATTTACTTGTTGCCATGATTAACTGTACATGACTTTTGAATGCCCGACACGTCATTGTGACACACGAACTTTTCACGAATAATATTTTTGAATATTATTTACATTCATGATTAAGTTTTATTAATCATTTTAATTAACTAAGGTTACTAGTTAAATACTTGGGCTTTTACTTGGATTATTATTTATTTGGACTTGGGTTTGTGTTAGTGGACTTAGAAGCCCACTCTACTCACCTTAATGGACTTATTAGCCCATCACTCATGCAAGTATTACTTTAGAATTAAACTAGATGGATTAAGTTGTGAAAGAATCTAGTTACATGATACTTGCACCTTATCCCCATGAAAACACCTCTTATGACCAACTTTTAAGACATTTACGTGCAAGTGACTAGTGAGTATTCTCCTTCCCCTTCTCCCTTTGCAAACCGTCCACTTTAAGCCATGGGGAGTGTTCCATTTTCATTTTTTTTGTATTACTTAGTTGCTAGTTTCTCTCATTCCAAACACACACACAAAAATACTTGCAACTTTCTCTCATTTTTCTCTCCATTCTTGTAAGTAACAAGTTTATTTCTTCTCTTCTTTTTCTTACAAAAACCGAAACCAATAACTCTCTTCATCATCATTCTTGTTTGTTGTTTACTTGTTCATTGTTGTTACTTTGTTACTTGTCTTTGTTAGTTGTTACTTACTATTACAAGAATCAAACTTTCTAGTTAGATTCTTCATATTATCTTGTATTTACAAGAACACACAAGAACCTAACTTACTAGTTATGTTCTACACTTAATGTTTTAAAGAAAGTTCATGAGTTAAATCATACTTGAAGTTCATGTTGTAAACTTAAAAGTTTACTTCCTTAAAGATCAAGACTTTGGCTTGAATCTTTAAAAGTATGAAAGCCATCAACGAGTTGTACACTTGAAGCTATATGCATCAAGGATGAGAACCATGATGAACATCAAGCACCAAGAACCCACCAGAACCTACTGTTTACTATTTTCTGGGTCTGATCAGTACGACCCGGTGTAACGACCCGGAAATTTCCGACCAAATTTAAACTCTAATCTCTATATGGTTCCGACACGATAAGCAAAAGTCCTAAAGTTGACCCGCACTTTTTCGATCGTTCTATACTTATAAGATTAATATTTACATAAATTAAACCTTACCAACATGATAAGTAATCCAAATTGTCGAGATTTATATTTCCGAAAAGAGTTTTACACAACGTTTGACCGTCTAGTTTGACCGACGATATCACGAACTATACAATATATGATAATTATACGTTTGCATATATATATGTATATATACATATTTAACATGATTAATGAATGTTTTAATATCTCATTTTGTAGTAATAACAATAAGTTATAAGTATATTTTGAAACTACTAACTTAAGTTTTCAAAATGATAACAATACGTAATGTTATTTGACATAAATACTTAAGACTTATAATATGTATACATATATCGTATAAGTAATGTATTTAATCACTTTTAAGAACTTAAATACATAAAACCATATAAGTGTATTCACAAAAGATAGCTATATTTGAATCCTCATTCCATTTTTCACAAAATTTCTATACGTATATTTAGAGTATTTGTACTCGTATCATACCTAGCTTCTATACGTATTTACTAATAGTAAATACATGTCAAATCACTACCTAACCAGCCATTATTCATACCCTTAGTGCTAGGTAATTGTATTTGGAAGCAATTAGGACTAGATACATAAAATGATTACTTGAAAATTTTGTCCATATACTTAATGTAACATGTTTTTTTTTAGTATTTATACATGATCATTTTGGTTCATTTTTACTTCAACTTTTTAGCCAAAACACACACATACTTTGAAGCCTTAAACACCTTCAACAATCCAGCAAAATTCCATGAAGATCTAGCTTCAAAAACCATACTAAAACACCATAAGAAAACCATACAAAAACACTTCAAGAAAACCTTCCAAGAACACCAACTTACTTCCAATCTTTCATCCACTTCCAACACCCTTTTGATTCTAGCTTCTTACTTCTCTTTTACAGCAACCTTGTCCAAGGAACTTGAGGTAGAATCTATGTTCATAACCTTATTCGATTCATATATATATAGCTATCTTATTTTGTGGTACAAAAGTTTAACAACAAGAACATAGTTTGAATGTTTTCAAACTTGTTTGCAAATTAAATAGATCCTTCTAACTTAACTTTTAAAATACTTCAAGACTTGTAATATAACTTAAATATATGCTAATTTAACAAGGTAAAACTTGGTTTTTCAAAGTATAAGTATTTTTAGAAAAATGGTCATTAAATGATTTTGTTGTAACAAAAATGTTTAACTTCATATGTTTCACTAAACTTTCACCTATGCCGTATGATTTTGAATACAAACCAAGGTATTTACAGTTCATAGTCTTAAAGAAGAACTCGATCCAAGAAGATGGCAATTTGAATCAACGAAAACGGACTTGTAACGAAGAAACTATGACCGAAACAAAATTGGCTATCCTAGACATTTTCAACTTCGGGATTCATTGGAAAAATTTACATAAAATCACATACTTCTAAGATAACATGATATTTTATATATATGTACTCATAATTCAATTTCATATGGTTCAGGATCACCCGTAAGCAACACGAGAAGATTAATCATAAGATCTCATGTTTGTACGCAATACGTCATTTGACAACACCGGTACTTTATGTACGCAATACGTCATTTGACAACACCGGTACCGTGGGTCAAGATTAATCTCGACCAATTCATATACGATGGGGTTTTATGGGAGTTTTATTTATTTCGTTGGGGGTTTTATTTATTTTATTGCGGGTATATTAAACATCTAAAAATGAACCATTAAAATTGAATTACTAACATCGAAACGCTAACTACGGACTAAGGAATTATTCAAAGTATTAAAAGTATTATAAATATATATACGAGACGTTTGTTTAAAATGAAAATATATTGATATATTATATATGGATAGGTTCGTGATATCAACCGGAAGACCGAGTCAAAATATATATATCTTCGAGACAACAGTGAGTATATAGATCCCTTTTAAACTCTAAATATTTTTGGGCTGAGAATAAATGCGCTGTTTTTATAAATGATTTACGTTATGGACACAAGTAACTGAAAAATATATTCTACGTTGAGTTGTACCACTGGCATACTTCCCTGTAGCTTGGTAACTAATATTTACAGCGGTATTGTAAACGCGAATCCTGTTGATAGATCTATCGGGCCTGACAACCCCAACCGGACTGGACGACCAGTATTCAACGGTTGCACAGTACTTCGTTTTGTGACTACACTTGGTACGGTGTAGTAAGATTTCATATTAAAGGGAATATGCGACGTGATTAAATGTTAAGTATGGTTACCAAGTGCTCAACCACTTAGAATATTTTTATTGAAATGTTTATATACGAAATCTTGTGGTCCATTGTTATAACGCTGCTAGCAACAAACCTATATATCTCACCAACTTTATGTTGACTTTTTAAAGCATGTTATTCTCAGGTACGAATTAAGTCTTCCGCTGTGCATT
Organism: Rutidosis leptorrhynchoides; assembly: GCF_046630445.1. NCBI lineage: Eukaryota > Viridiplantae > Streptophyta > Magnoliopsida > Asterales > Asteraceae > Rutidosis > Rutidosis leptorrhynchoides. The sequence continues at coordinate 235,919,566 of NC_092343.1, forward strand.
AGCTCATATTAAGGATATTGTTTGGGACCATTTAAGCTATGATACAAGGACGTTGCATTCGAGTCATTGAAGTTCATTAAAGACTATTGTTGTGCAAATGACGGATTAGGTCTTTTGGTTGTTATAAAATGTTAGGCTAATATATCAACTCTCGATGTAATGATAGATTGTCTTTAAGAAATAAATGCAACGTTTGTAAAATGTATCATATAGAGGTCAAGTACCTCGTGATGTTATCAATTGTTGTAATTCGTTTTTAATCTATATGGACGATGTCCGGATGATTAGTTTCGGATCCTTTCAGTTGGTATCAGAGCGTTGGTCTTAGCGAACCAGGCCTTGCATTAGTGTGTCTAACTAGTAGTTGTTAGGATACATTAAGTGAGTCTGGACTTTGACCGTGTCTGCCTGTCAAAAGTTTTACTTATCAATCCTAGTCGGAAATCATCTGCTTATCATCCTTAGGGAACTGCCTGCTTATCATTCTTAAGTCTAGACACGTCTTATTGCATTTAAGTGCATCGATAGTGTATAGACAAAATTCATATCCTAGCGTATCTGTTACTATAGAAATTACCTGACGTATTTCAAAGATTCTCCGTAATTCACGGGATTTTGAGTATTATAAATACATATGTAAATTATGTATTGAAGAATACCAAACCCAACTCCTATAATCTATTCCAAACCAAAAATCCATTTCCCCGACTATACAAGATGAACTCCGCGCCCAGTTCGAATTCTTCCGACTCCGACAGCTACGCTGATATGGATTTCCATTCGGGCTCCGAAGGCAGCGTCACTGGAATGGATCAACCAATTTCTCATCATCTATTCTGGATGAATTGGGGATGGGTTCGTAGTGTACTAAATTATTGGAGACAAGAAGAAGGTGATCCCTTTCACCCACCGAATTGCCCCATTGGCGACGAACCTGAAGCGCTTACCGGCGAACCTGTTCGAGAAACCATTTTCTCTCTCATTTCTCGAGTATCTCGTCACGATTATATCCTATCCCATATTTCGGATCTTGTTCATTCGCTCACTCCAACCGCCAATCATCCTGGTGTACTAGCAGAAATTAACGAACTTCGCGCTCGTGTGACGGCTTTGGAGAACACGGTGCGAAGGTTACAAACACCAGCAGCAGCACCAGCAGCATAACCAGTACCGTTAACAACATCAACCTCGCAATCTGTAGTACCAGTAGCATCATCGACGTCAACGGCATCATCAGCATCAACACCAACCGTATCATTACCACCACCAACAATCACATCCGCACCACGTACCTCAACATCATCATCTGAACTTCGAATATGATCTTTGTTCTACATATCATTCTACACCGATTACCTCTTCTTTACGTATCGTTCTTCGTTCGACATGACGATTATGTAATCTCTAATGTTTTGGAGATTATGTAATCTAGTAATAACGATAAATCAAATGAGTTGAATATTTTATTGACTCATTAAATTCATAGTTACATCCGAAGAAAATATATATGCAAGTATATTTTCATAAAGATAGTAATTAAAAATTCCTTCGTACAAACTAATAATGATGAAAATATTTTAACGGGTGGGTAGTACCCGAGGAATATTTAGAATTCACATTAATAAGTTATATTGTACATTCTTGAATCTGATTCAACAGTTATCTATTATCTTACTTACAACCACCGATATTCGTATCCGCTCACCTCAGAATAACCATTTTCAATCAAATTTCATATTCGGATTTTGACCTACTAAAATCCAACAAGTGGCATAAAGAAGAAAACATTGGACAATTAAAATGAATTAAAATGTTGATTGTAACATATGAAACTAAACAATTTTTCAAGCTTGCCACTTGATTTTATCTTAAACCTCATTCGTAACTTGACAATTACAATTCGTATTCAAATCCTTTCATGATTCTTGAAAACACCTCGATCGAGAAGTTGAACCAGCCGCACCTCGTTTACGGAAGAAATATTTATGCATACAGCGATGCACCTGAAAAAAATTTTTCGAAACCGAAGTTATAGTTAAAACGTATCCGCGTCGAATTCCTTATCATTCATTATCAAAAACAATCATACGATTCCTTTTCAAGAAGCTAATTTTGTCACAGCTCCACTTTGACTTCTCAGTGAGACTACTCCTATTATAATCTCGATATTTATACTTTATCCTTTCGCCGTTGTTACCGGAGAACCTTTTTCACAACATCATCAGCAGACGTACCAGCAACTCGTTATCTCTTTGGCGAAATCCGCAATCAGTATTTTGAAAATCTCGTAGAAATTCTCCCAGTTATACCAAGAACGACTACCCCTAAGAATTACATATTTCGAATGTGAAGTTCTGAAAAACATCCTGGACTATGAAGTAGTTCTTGAAATGCTAAAGAAGCAGCAAAAACTGTAAACGACTTTAACAGTCAAAAGTTTAATGATGAAGTACATTGTGTTGGTAAAGCTTAGAAAAAGAGGAGAGTTGGAACTGGAAAACGGATTGAGCAAAGTATGAAGGAGGATGTAGATAAATCACAAGAACTGAATCTGCTTTCAAAGGATTCAAACGATTCAGTGCCTGCTGAAACCATTAGTAAAAACCCTACCCCTTATCCTAAACCTTTCCCGATGATATTCTTCATCATCATCTTATCATAGATATTATAAGATATCTTCATATCTTCCGTTATGCATATTCTCCATATTTCTGGAGATATTTTCACAACTATTCTTATCTGAGAATATTTATCTCTCTGTAATATCTGCGTTACAACATAAAAGAAACTGTGTTAGTTTCTAAGTTCTAAAACCTTCAAGTTTAAAATAGGAATGTTTTGAAGTAGTGTTGGGAACTGATACATGAATTAGTATAATATAATGAAACTTGATCAACTTCATTATATTACAGTAAGTCATGTTAAGTTTCTAATGGAATGTGATGATTCACAGTACCGTCATCATGTGCCATGTTACACGGCTCTTACATTCTATCAAGTCTCCAAACATATTAGAACGTATCACCTTGATAGTTCTATTTTTCCGGAATATTCGAGTAATTTAACGAATCAAGATCGTGCCATTACAATTTCATTCTAAAACCAATAGCTAGGTTCATTCCAAATTTTATACCTACGAATTCCGAACTATTGATCGTTTGACTCAAGGACGGGAAGAAGAAACGAAGGGACAAAGTCCCAAAATAGAAATTGGGGTATAGATCACAGCAAATAGGAGAGAATATTAACTATGGATGACAATGATTATGGAAAACAGAAGCAGGAGCATCGAAGTATAAGGAAAGATATCAAACCCAACAACCACCCAGAAACTACAAACCGTGTATATCAATACGTATGGCGACGTAAAGACACGGGAGAATTAGAAACATTATAATTCCAAGAAAATCATAAAAGTGAATAGATTCTTCTGGCGGTAGATGGAAGAGAAGAATGAAAGAAATAAAAGTTAGAAGTATAACAAAAATCAGAACGGGATGAAGCATTTCAAAGGATACCTTAAAGTAGGAATTAAGGAGAAAGAGTAGAAGATGCGAGTTGTGAAAAATAAGGAAACGAATGGGTGGATTTATAGTGAAATATCCGACAGAGAAATCGAAACAGATTACCGCATTAAATCAAAGAAGATTCTGATCGCCGAAGAACCAAATCTTATTACGTAAAATTTTCCCTAAATCCCTTAAATCCCGGAAATCAATTCTAAACCACGTCATCGATTAAAAACGATTCCATATTTACTCATTTCACTATTTTATGATAGCTTCACCCGTACGCTTCAAATGATCAAATCGTTTTATCTATATCTCTCAATAATGATAAAACTTCATTATCATCTCATATTCGTCATGAAAACATTCCTATGGTTATTTATGACAACCTCTACCAAATTTCGAGGACGAAATTTCTTTAACGGATGGGTACTGTAACGACCCGGAAATTTCCGACCAAATTTAAACTCTAATCTCTATATGGTTCCGACACGATAAGCAAAAGTCCTAAAGTTGACCCGCACTTTTTCGATCGTTCTATACTTATAAGATTAATATTTACATAAATTAAACCTTACCAACATGATAAGTAATCCAAATTGTCGAGATTTATATTTCCGAAAAGAGTTTTACACAACGTTTGACCGTCTAGTTTGACCGACGATATCACGAACTATACAATATATGATAATTATACGTTTGCGTATATATATGTATATATACATATTTAACATGATTAATGAATGTTTTAATATCTCATTTTGTAGTAATAACAATAAGTTATAAGTATATTTTGAAACTACTAACTTAAGTTTTCAAAATGATAACAATACGTAATGTTATTTGACATAAATACTTAAGACTTATAATATGTATACATATATCGTATAAGTAATGTATTTAATCACTTTTAAGAACTTAAATACATAAAACCATATAAGTGTATTCACAAAAGATAGCTATATTTGAATCCTCATTCCATTTTTCACAAAATTTCTATACGTATATTTAGAGTATTTGTACTCGTATCATACCTAGCTTCTATACGTATTTACTAATAGTAAATACATGTCAAATCACTACCTAACCAGCCATTATTCATACCCTTAGTGCTAGGTAATTGTATTTGGAAGCAATTAGGACTAGATACATAAAATGATTACTTGAAAATTTTGTCCATATACTTAATGTAACATGTTTTTTTTTAGTATTTATACATGATCATTTTGGTTCATTTTTACTTCAACTTTTTAGCCAAAACACACACATACTTTGAAGCCTTAAACACCTTCAACAATCCAGCAAAATTCCATGAAGATCTAGCTTCAAAAACCATACTAAAACACCATAAGAAAACCATACAAAAACACTTCAAGAAAACCTTCCAAGAACACCAACTTACTTCCAATCTTTCATCCACTTCCAACACCCTTTTGATTCTAGCTTCTTACTTCTCTTTTACAGCAACCTTGTCCAAGGAACTTGAGGTAGAATCTATGTTCATAACCTTATTCGATTCATATATATATAGCTATCTTATTTTGTGGTACAAAAGTTTAACAACAAGAACATAGTTTGAATGTTTTCAAACTTGTTTGCAAATTAAATAGATCCTTCTAACTTAACTTTTAAAATACTTCAAGACTTGTAATATAACTTAAATATATGCTAATTTAACAAGGTAAAACTTGGTTTTTCAAAGTATAAGTATTTTTAGAAAAATGGTCATTAAATGATTTTGTTGTAACAAAAATGTTTAACTTCATATGTTTCACTAAACTTTCACCTATGCCGTATGATTTTGAATACAAACCAAGGTATTTACAGTTCATAGTCTTAAAGAAGAACTCGATCCAAGAAGATGGCAATTTGAATCAACGAAAACGGACTTGTAACGAAGAAACTATGACCGAAACAAAATTGGCTATCCTAGACATTTTCAACTTCGGGATTCATTGGAAAAATTTACATAAAATCACATACTTCTAAGATAACATGATATTTTATATATATGTACTCATAATTCAATTTCATATGGTTCAGGATCACCCGTAAGCAACACGAGAAGATTAATCATAAGATCTCATGTTTGTACGCAATACGTCATTTGACAACACCGGTACTTTATGTACGCAATACGTCATTTGACAACACCGGTACCGTGGGTCAAGATTAATCTCGACCAATTCATATACGATGGGGTTTTATGGGAGTTTTATTTATTTCGTTGGGGGTTTTATTTATTTTATTGCGGGTATATTAAACATCTAAAAATGAACCATTAAAATTGAATTACTAACATCGAAACGCTAACTACGGACTAAGGAATTATTCAAAGTATTAAAAGTATTATAAATATATATACGAGACGTTTGTTTAAAATGAAAATATATTGATATATTATATATGGATAGGTTCGTGATATCAACCGGAAGACCGAGTCAAAATATATATATCTTCGAGACAACAGTGAGTATATAGATCCCTTTTAAACTCTAAATATTTTTGGGCTGAGAATAAATGCGCTGTTTTTATAAATGATTTACGTTATGGACACAAGTAACTGAAAAATATATTCTACGTTGAGTTGTACCACTGGCATACTTCCCTGTAGCTTGGTAACTAATATTTACAGCGGTATTGTAAACGCGAATCCTGTTGATAGATCTATCGGGCCTGACAACCCCAACCGGACTGGACGACCAGTATTCAACGGTTGCACAGTACTTCGTTTTGTGACTACACTTGGTACGGTGTAGTAAGATTTCATATTAAAGGGAATATGCGACGTGATTAAATGTTAAGTATGGTTACCAAGTGCTCAACCACTTAGAATATTTTTATTGAAATGTTTATATACGAAATCTTGTGGTCCATTGTTATAACGCTGCTAGCAACAAACCTATATATCTCACCAACTTTATGTTGACTTTTTAAAGCATGTTATTCTCAGGTACGAATTAAGTCTTCCGCTGTGCATTAGCTCATATTAAGGATATTGTTTGGGACCATTTAAGCTATGATACAAGGACGTTGCATTCGAGTCATTGAAGTTCATTAAAGACTATTGTTGTGCAAATGACGGATTAGGTCTTTTGGTTGTTATAAAATGTTAGGCTAATATATCAACTCTCGATGTAATGATAGATTGTCTTTAAGAAATAAATGCAACGTTTGTAAAATGTATCATATAGAGGTCAAGTACCTCGTGATGTTATCAATTGTTGTAATTCGTTTTTAATCTATATGGACGATGTCCGGATGATTAGTTTCGGATCCTTTCACCCGGGCTACTGTAATTTTGATATTCAGTTAGCTCTGTTCGAGTAGATAATTTTTCGTTTAAGACTCGCCTTAATCAGAGTTACGGTTTAGGATTTATGGCCCTCCAAGTGTCACTATGTCCTTTTAACGTTGTGCTGAAAATTCTGACCTACTCGCACTTAGACCGTCGCCACCGTCAAACTAAGACGAGTTTGCTTCTGGAAACTTTATAGAAACTAAAGGACACATATACGGAGCCATGGCCACTGGTCTTACCTCTTTTCGATTTGTGTAGAGGCTGTGGCGACTGACCGAAGTCAGCCTTTGTTTTAAACCCTTTTCTTGAACCAAACTTACTTTACACCTTTGTTTGATGATGAATGATGATAACCTTTAAGACCTAATTTACATACTTTTAAACCTATTGATACGATTTACTGACTTAGTAACATTTGACTTAGGTTGAGGACTTTCCGGACCTACATACTTGCTTACTTCCCGACTCAACTTAACTACTACTTTATCACTGTGAGTTATAGCATTCCCTTTTTACTTTAACTTATTTTGGAAACTAAGAATACATGCGGATTTTATGTTTTACATACTAGGCACGAGTACTTAAACTTTATCTATGTGTGGGTTATACAACGGCATAAACTTTCCCTTTAGCTCAGTAACGTTTAATCATTGGTTTTTGAATCGGTGAACGCGAATCTTAGATATGGATCCATAGGGTTTGACATCCCCACTCAGGCTAGTCGTGCTAGCATTTAACGAGTATTTAATACTTCGTAGACATACGTACTCACCAAGTGTACTTTCAGGGGGTATTATAAACGTTAAGTTAGTTACCAAGTGCCCACGGATAAACATATACTTTATCATACTGATTTGAATCACTGCTTTATACTGCTGGTTGAAGCACTGAAATCTCGTGGCCTACATTACATTACTGTTATACTTAAACTATAGCTCACCAACATTCGTGTTGATGTTTTTAAGCATGTTTTTCTCAGGTGCTTAAGGTTTACTTGCTTCCGTTGTACTAATCATGCTTTGTAGACACCCGCTGCGCTTGTTAGAGTTGTCACCGCATGAAACATTTAACTTGCATTCATAAACTTTACTACTTTTGAAACAATGATTTGTAACGACCTACGGGTCACGTACTATTATTTATGCTTGCTATTCGTAGAAGCATACTTGCGGATGTTAAACTTTTGACGTTGGTTAAGACGTCACCTTTTATCATGCATGCAAACTCCTTTTGAAACATCATATAGTGTTTAACCTTGTAATGATCTTGTTGTTGATGGTCCGTACATGTTGATTTAGTACGAGGCATCACATTTGGTATCAGAGCATTGGTTGTTGGGAATTAGGTTGCATTAGTGAGTCTAAGACCGACCCGAGTAGGATTCACTAGTAGGACTAATCTACAACTTGCTAGTTTACTTGTTTCTGCGGAACTTACTTGTAATGACCCGGATTTTTCTGATCGTTTTACACTTATAAGATTAATATTTACATAAATTAAACCTTACCAACATGAAAAGCAATCTAAATTGTTGAGATTTGTGTTTTTGAAAAGAGTTTTACACAACGTTTGACCGTCCAAATTGACCGATGATATCACGAACTATATAACATACGATAATTATATGTTTGTGTATATATATGTATTTATATATATTTAAAATGATCTAAGGATGTTTAACATCTCATTGGGTACTAATAACAATGAGTTATAAGTATATTTTGAAACTACTAACTTAAGTTTTCAAAACGATAACTATACGTAATGTTCTTCGACATAAATACTTATAACCTATAATACTTATACATGCATCGTATAGATATGTATTTTATCACTTTTAAAGGGCTTACATACATAAAACAATATAAGTATATTTACAAAAGATAGCTATATTTGAATCCTCGTTCCGTTTTCTCAAAGATTTCTACACGTATATCTAGGGTATATGTACCCGTATCATACGCAGCTTCTAGATGTATTTACTATTGGTATATACCAATAAAAATCTGCTCCTTAGGAGCCTTAAATGATTAAGAAACATGTGGAACCAACCATTTGTCAAGTAGCATGAATTATGTAGCAAGAAAACAAAGTTAGGTATCTTTTTTTTTCCTTTATAACCTAAAAACGTTTTTATGCATGCACACCATTTCTTCACCCCATTTTCTCATACTTACACTCCCATTTCTCTCTCTAAATACTCTTAACTTCATACTTGATCATCTTCAAGCATTTTCCCCATCATTTAGCTTCAAAAACAACCCTTAATCATCATAAAAAAACCATACAAGAACACTTCAATAATCCTTCCAAGAATACAAGTTTACTTCCAACCTTTCAATCCCACTCCACCACTCTTTGATCCCAAGATTATTTCTTATATTTTCCAGTAGCCTTGTCCAAGTAACTTGAGGTAGTAACATTGTTCATAATTTTATTCGATTCATATTTATATAGCTATCTTATTTTGTGATATAAAATTTTAATAACAAGAACATAGTTTGAATGATTTCAAACTGGTTTGCAAACTAAATAGATCCTTCTAACTTAACTTTTAAAACACTTCAAGACCTTTAATATATCATAATGATATGCTAACTTAACAAGATACAACTTGTTTTTACAAAGAACACCTTAAAACTGAATCTACGGTGTCGGAGTGTAACCGGGGGCTGTTTTGGGTTGGATAATTAAAAACCATCTTGAACTTTGAATTAGAAGTTCATGTTCTGGAAAAATGATATTTCTTATAAATAAGTTAACACATAAAAATTTCATTGTTTAATTCAAAGTATAAGTATTTTTAGAAAAATGATCATTAAATGATGTTTTTGTGACAAAAATGATTACTTTCATAAGATTCACCTAGAGTTTAGACTATAACCTGTGATCCCGAATATAAACCATGGTATTTACAGTTCATATTCTTAAATTTTGACTCGATCCAAGGAGATGGCAAGTTGAATCAACAAAAACGGAGTTGTAACGAAGAAACTACGACTAAAATAAGATCGGGTGTCCAAAGCTTGTTTAACAACGAAAATAATTGGAGAAAAATTAAATAAATCATATCTTCCCTAATTAATATGATAGTTCATATATATTTACTCATGATTTAATTTTATATATTTCAGGACCACCCGTAAACAACACGAGAAGATTAATCATAAGACCTCATGTACGTACGCAACACGTCATTTGACAACACGGTACTTTATGTACGCAACACGTCATTTGACAACACGATACCGTGGGTCAAGATTAATTCCGATCAACATGAATACGATGGGGTCTTTATTTATTTTATTAAGCAACTAATTGTGGACTACTAACATCGGACTCTAACTACGGACTAAGAAATTATTAAAAGTATTAAAAGTATATATATATATATGAAACGTTTATTTCTTAAAAAGAAAATATATTGATATATTACATATGGTTAGGTTCGTGATATCAATCGGAGACCAAGTCGTGTTTATTATCTTCAAGGCAAAAGTGAGTATATAGTCCCACTTTTAAACTCTAAATATTTCGGGATGAGAATACATGCATTTTATGATTTACGTTATAGACACAAGTGATCAAAAATATGAATTCTATGTGGGTTGTGTTATTGGCATACTTTCCTGTAACTTGGTAACTATAATTACATGGGCCAGTGTAAACGCGAATCCTGTTGATAGATCTATCAGGCCTGACAACCCCAACCGGGCTGGACGACCAGTTTTTAACGGTTTCACAGTACTTCGTGGCGAATGACTACAGCTTGTTTAATTACTGTGTAGTTGATGTTATATGAAAGGGAATATGCGACGATGATTTGTAGTTAAGTATGGTTACCAAGGGCTCAACTGTTGGGTTTTAACAAGTTTCATAATACTTAAAACCTTTTAAGAATCATTCAAAGCGGAAGCATGTAAAATTACCAATAAAACTTGTATATCTTTAATCAATTAAAGTCAAAACCCAATTAGGATCAAGTTATGAAATATGCTCACAAACTACAAGCAAGTAAAGAGTTTATACCTTCTCCTAGCTTGTTGATAGATGATGATGAAGATGATGATGAATGGAGCTCCAAAACAATGAAACCTCAAGTTGTTATACCTCAAACTTTGCACCAACACCTTGTACTTTGGTTAGGATTTGTTTACACTTGAATTAAACTTGCAAAATAACAAATTTTGAATCCCTTTGAGCTTCCTAAAGCCCACGGCAGCCAGCAGCTATGGAGAGCTGATTATTGCAGTTTTTTTGATGTAATTTGATGTGTATTACTTGTGTTTTGAGTCTCCAAGAAGTCCTTGTACATATGCACATGGAATCCCTCAAGTAGCCACTCAAAATGCTAGTCAAATGCATGCATTTTTGAGACTCCAATGCCACTCACTCAACAAGTAATATAGAATATGTTTTATAAAAGAATTAGTTTTTATAAAAGTTAGATTTTATAAAATCTAATTTATAAAACTTCCATATAATTTTATGTACATTTTTAATATATAAAATCCATTTATAAAATGTAACATAAACTTATTAATTATTTACCTATAAATAATTAAATCCATTTTATATAAATTATTCCATAATTTATATATATACACATCAAGTAATATTTAAGAAAACCATTTTTCTTAAAGTCCAAGTGTAGCGTATTTGATCAATGAACCAATCGTTAAAATCAAATATGAATAAGGTGTCGGTAAGTTTGTTATTGGGTATGACCCGACTTGGATCAAAACATATTAGCCACGTTAATTTAATATGTCTCTCGGGCATACGAAATACCTTCAATCTCCCACTTGCACGAGAAACATAAGAAATTAATGTAAGTGATGGATACAGCCTAACACACCGTCCATCACCCCTAATATGTTATGACTTTGTGCCATTCAATAACATCATCCTTTTCGAGCTCCCTACTCGAACTGATATATGTAGGTGAATCTTTCATTATTTCCTTTCGTCCTAGATGTCATGTTAAATCCAAGAGATACAGAGTGATCACTCTCTTATAGATTTAACTTTTCAGGCCTTAGACATCTGACTCTCAACGAATAAGAGGGACAAATTCCATCTTGACTACATACGTCCTAGATATACACTTAGTAATATACCTGAGCTCTTCCTTATGTACTACCATGTTTCAGAATAGCGAAGGAAAGAATCAAGGCACAGTACTTGGTGAATATCTGAACCCAATATGTATCTCAGGTCAGAGGATACAATGATATTCGCCTTTACTCAAGATTACATGTGATCAACCACAAAGGCTCTATACAGTAATTCTTGAGAGCGGGTCTTCCAATATTTGTTTCCCACAAATATCTATGAACCTTGGTTGCAACCTTGCCCCACATTCAACCTATGAATGTATACCAATCCGAGTTCATAATAGTCTAAATCTCACACTTGTTCCCACAAATGTGATCGACTACGGAAATTTAGAATAATTGCTTATTCATGGATGAAATATGCAAAATAGGAACATAACTCAAATAAATTAACACCATAGTTATATTAATGAGTTTGAATAATTTCGTTCTGGTACAATACATAAAATAGATCATATCCAATCACTAGAATATCGAAGCCCTAATGCACAAACATGTCCCTCATGTTTTGGCCCATGTAAAAGCTTCGTGAGTGGATCCGCAACATTATGATCTGTATGAACTTTGCGAATACATATCTTTCCTTTTTCAACTTCATCCCTTATGTAGTTGAATCTCCGCTCAATGTGACGAGTCTTTTGATGGGCACGAGGTTCCTTGATTTGAGCAATTGCACCCTCATTGTCACAAAAGATCTCAAGAGGGTCCTGAATGGAAGGGACCACTCCTAAGTCGTCGATGAATTTCTTCATCCATGCAGCTTCCTGAGCTGCCAGTGAGGCGGCAATGTACTCCGACTCTGTAGTGGATAACGCAACAACCTCCTGTTTCGAACTCTTCCAAGAGACCGCACCACCATTTAACATGAAGACATAACCGGATTGTGATCGAGAGTCATCTCGATCAGTTTGGAAACTCGCGTCCACGTAACCTTTTACAGCGAGTTCCTCCTCACCAGTCCCATATATTAGAAACATATCCTTAGTCCTCCTAAGGTATTTCAATATGCTTTTAACAGCAATCCAATGACTATTTCCTGGGTTATTCTGGTATCTACTTGTCAAGCTTAGAGCGCATGACACATCCGGTCTAGTACATATCATTGCATACATGATAGACCCAATAGCAGATGCGTATGGGACTTTCTTCATTCTCTCTTGTTCATCTTTCGTGGCAGGACACTGAGATGAACTGAGAACGGTTCCCTTTTGAATAGGTACCAAACCTCTCTTAGAGTTTTCCATCTTGAACCTTTTCAAGATTTTATCAATGTATGTACTTTGACTTAAACCTATCAATCTCTTGGATCTATTCCTATAGATCCCTATCCCCAATATGTATTGTGCATCTCCAAGATCCTTAATGGAGAAGTAACTCTTTAGCCAAGTTTTGACTCCTTGCATTGTGGTAATATCATTCCCAAATAATAATATATCATCCACATATAGTACAAGGAATATGATAGTGCTCCCACTAGCTTTCTTATATACACAAGCTTCATCACCATTTTTAATGAAGCCAAATTTCTCGGCTTCCTCATTAAAACGATGATTCCACATTCTAGATGCTTGTTTCAATCCGTAGATTGACTTCTTTAACTTGCATACCTTTTTAGGATATTTCGGATCAACAAAACCTTCAGGATGAACCATATAGACATCTTCCATAAGATATCCATTTAGGAAAGCGGTTTTGACATCCATTTGCCATATTTCGTAATCATAATGAGCAGCAATGGCAAATAATATCCTAATAGACTTTAGCATTGCTACAGGCGAAAAAGTTTCATCATAATCAACCCCTTGAGTTTGAGTGAAACCTTTTGCAACAAGTCTAGCTTTATATGTATCCAAGTTTCCATGTATGTCGGTTTTCATTTTGAAAAGCCATTTGCAATCAACTAGCTTAGAGCTAGGAGGTTGCTCAACAAGTTCCCACACTTGGTTTTCATACATGGATTGCATCTCGGCGTTCATGGCTTCCTGCCATTTATCTTTATCAATCCTTGATAAAGCATCTTGGTAGTTTGTTGGTTCATCCAAATCAACCGTATAGCAACCATCTATGAGAAACCTATATCTCTCAGGAGGATTGCTAATCCTACCAGATCTACGAATGTCTTGTGTATTTTGATCATCCATTTGATCACTATCAACATTTTCATGTTGAGTGCTAGTGTCAACCAATTGTGTATCATCTACTTGATCTTGAACCTCTTCATGATCTATCTTCCTTTCACTATTTCCTTCCATTAGGAACTTAGTTTCAAGGAATTCCGCCTTCCGAGCAACAAATACATTCTGCTCGGATGGATCATAGAAATAGTATCCCATATCATCCTTGGGATATCCTATGAAGATACACTTCGTGGATCGAGCTTCAACTTATTAGGGACGTAACTCTTAGGATAAGCTTCACATCCCCATACCTTTAAGTATGATAGAGATGGAGGTTTACCAAACCACATCTCGTGAGGAGTTCGTTCCACTTTCTTGGTTGGGGCCATATTTAAAATACGAGCCGCGGAGCTTAGACAATAACCCCAAAATGATAGAGGCAACGAGCTTCTTGCCATCATAGATCGAACCATATCCATTAGGGTTCGGTTCCTCCTTTCGGAAACTCCATTAAGTTGGGGTGTTCCGGGTGGAGTAAGTTGTGAGATAATCCCACAACTCCTAAGATGATCTTGGAAGGCATCGCTTAGGTATTCACCTCCTCTATCGGTACGAAGTACCTTAATTGTCCTATTGAGTTGATTTTGTACTTCGTTTTGATATTCATTGAATGCTTCAAACGTTTCGTCCTTGTGTCTTAATAAGTAGACATATCCGAAACGACTAAAGTCATCAATGAAAGTAACAAAGTATCTTTCACCATTCCTAGTCATGGGTTTAAAGGGTCCACATACATCCGAATGTATTAGTCCCAATAAATCTTTAGCCCTTTCATAAGTCCCTTTGAAAGGTGCTTTAGTCATCTTGCCTTGTAAACAAGATTCACATACATCAAACGAATCCATTTCATTTGATTTCAAAAGTCCATTCTTTTGAAGTGTATGCATTCGGTTCTTGTTTATGTGACCAAGGCGACAATGCCATAAATAGGAATCACTCAAATCCCTTTTGAGTTTCTTGGTGCTAGTGTGGTATATAGAGCTCGATGATGCGTCATCATGAACCAATTCATAAATTCCATTTGAAGGTGAAGCCTTGAAATAGAATACATTGTCTAAATAAATATGGATATCATCATTAACAAAATTAAGATAAAAACCACATTGTTTCAAACGGGAAATGGAAATAATGTTTCGACATAAATCGGGTGCATACAAAACATCTTTCAAAATAAGTTCCAAACCACTTGGAAGCTTTAACACAAAGTCTCCTTGAGCCTTAACTTGCACTTTGGCTCCATTACCCATGTAGAGACTTGATGTTCCCGTTTGCTTGCTACTTCTTTTGAACCCCTGCAATGAATTGCAAATGTGAGTTCCACATCCAGTGTCTAATACCCATGTATTAGAAGAAGTAATACTAAGCTCTATATATACCATATATACATTACCTGAGGTTTGCCCTGCATCCCTCTTGTCCTTCAACTCCTTAAGATAGACCGGACAGTTTCGTTTCCAATGACCCATCTCACCGCAACCGAAACATGGGTCTTCCTTGGGGTTTGCCTTCTCGGCTACCTTTTGCTTCTTAGCCTTGTTGATGATTGGGGTAACCATCTTCCCTTTCCCTTTGCCTTGATGGGCGGGTCCTTTTCTCTTAGCCACCTTTGGCTTAGAGGTGTTACCTTTGGACCCACCTTGATCGATTGCTAACACGGGTAAAGCCCTTTTACCCATGCTAGTTTCCGCCGTTCTAAGCATACCGTGAAGCTCACCTATGCTCTTATCCATCCCATTCATATTGTAATTAATTACAAATTGATCAAACCTTTTTGACAGGGAGTTAAGGATAAGATCGGTGGCTAACTCATTAGATATGTTTAGGTTAAGACGGTTAGCACGATCGATAATGCTTTTCATCTTAAGTACATAAGATGAAACCGATTGGGTATCGTCCATACGACAAGCATGTAGCGCCCGAACCGTTTCGAATCGCTCGACACGCGCTTGTTGAAGGAACATCTCCTTCAATTGCGTTATCATGTCGTATGCACTATGATGCTCGAAATCCTTTTGGAGTTCGGGTATCATAGTCCCAAGCATTAAGCATGAGACTTGAAGGGAGTCGTGGCAATACTTATCGTAAGAGGCCATTGCCTCCACATCATCCTCATCCGGTTGATCGGGAATGGGATCCTCAAGCACATACGCTTTATCCTCTTGTTTGAGGACAATCCGAAGATTTCGGAACCAATCCATAAAGTTGGTATGGTTGAGTTTGTCTTTATCTAAGAGAGACCTTAATGATAGGTGGTTTAGGTTAAGTGGTGCGTTTGGAATGTTGTTGTTGTTATTGGCGGCCATCTACAAAATTAACAAAGTTCGTTTAAGTATCGATTTTAATTTAACATTCAATACCCTTTAAATCAAATTGAATTATTAAATTCTAGAATCCAACGGTAAACCAAATTTCGGTTAGGTGACCTTTATCCCGCAATTTGATTTAGCTAGGTAGTCAATAAATGACAATTGCAATCCATTTGCAACTTCTAGAGTATGGGATCATGCAATCCTTTTGCATGGCATATTTATCCCATCAACGCCTATTTGTTCCTCATGCTTCGGTGACCCTAAGTTCATGATTCCCAAATCAAGTCGTCCTACTTGTATAGACTTGTAAATTTAACATGCATGTGGTTAGGTGACCTTTATCCCACAAGCATACGAAATTTACCTTAATCATATTAGTTTGCTCATAATGGTTAGGTGACCTTTATCTCATCATGAGTTCCCTAGTACTTTTAAGTGTCACACAATAGGATGGCGTTAAACTTGTTTACCTTGTTAGTGAAAGGGATTTTGAGTTTTCGTTAATTCTAGTTTGAGAAAACTTTTATACCATACACCAACATGCATTTAGTGCATGGTACTTATGAAAAACCATTTTCATGTCTTGTAATTAAACCAATTACATGATATAAACCATTTTATATATATGATCCTTATCATGATCTTAATAACCGTTTATTAATGTCCTTTTAGCCATTTCAATTTAACCATTTTAAATTGTCGTTTTGCATGTGATTAATAACGTCTAATTTAACCAATTAAAATTTAGTTTTGTTTGTTGTTAACTTGTGTGATTAACTTGTAGCATACAAACATACAATCCACAATCATACAAGAAATTAAAACAACCACGCATGCAAAACAAAGATGTTCACAATCTAGCCATTTTGGTAGGCATTTGTTTAGCCGAAAACAAATGCCACCGGTTAAGGGGTTATAACACAAAGTTAGAGATTTCAAAATCTCCCACTCAATCTTGCATCCAAATGCTTCTTCATGTGTTCTTCAAGTCTTCATCATCTTCATCATTTTACAAAATATATCCTAATACATTTTGTCTAGAAAATGAAAATACAACCTAATCTATTTTACATACCAAATATAAAATAAATTACATAACCAAATGAATATTATTACAAACCAATTGAATAAATATTATTACAAACCATAAGAATGAATTAAATCAACCAAACATACATGCAACCATACGCAAGGTCAAGGCTAAGATTGTGAACAACATGCAACCAAAATTTGAACCAAATAAAGAGCCCAAAACCCATTTTGGGACTTTTATAATTCGGCCCAAAATACACACCCACCCAAAACCATAAATTTTTGCATTTTACAATCATGCATGTACATAAAATGCAAAGTTATGGTGAGTTCAATAACCATCTCGAAGCATATTTCAACAACTTCGGCTCTAGATACCATTGTTGGGTTTTAACAAGTTTCATAATACTTAAAACCTTTTAAGAATCATTCAAAGCGGAAGCATGTAAAATTACCAATAAAACTTGTATATCTTTAATCAATTAAAGTCAAAACCCAATTAGGATCAAGTTATGAAATATGCTCACAAACTACAAGCAAGTAAAGAGTTTATACCTTCTCCTAGCTTGTTGATAGATGATGATGAAGATGATGATGAATGGAGCTCCAAAACAATGAAACCTCAAGTTGTTATACCCCAAACTTTGCACCAACACCTTGTACTTTGGTTAGGATTTGTTTACACTTGAATTAAACTTGCAAAATAACAAATTTTGAATCCCTTTGAGCTTCCTAAAGCCCACGGCAGCCAGCAGCTATGGAGAGCTGATTATTGCAGTTTTTTTTGATGTAATTTGATGTGTATTACTTGTGTTTTGAGTCTCCAAGAAGTCCTTGTACATATGCACATGGAATCCCTCAAGTAGCCACTCAAAATGCTAGTCAAATGCATGCATTTTGAGACTCCAATGCCACTCACTCAACAAGTAATATAGAATATGTTTTATAAAAGAATTAGTTTTTATAAAAGTTAGATTTTATAAAATCTAATTTATAAAACTTCCATATAATTTTATGTACATTTTTAATATATAAAATCCATTTATAAAATGTAACATAAACTTATTAATTATTTACCTATAAATAAATAAATCCATTTTATATAAATTATTCCATAATTTATATATATATACACATCAAGTAATATTTAAGAAAACCATTTTTCTTAAAGTCCAAGTGTAGCGTATTTGATCAATGAACCAATCGTTAAAATCAAATATGAATAAGGTGTCGGTAAGTTTGTTATTGGGTATGACCCGACTTGGATCAAAACATATTAGCCACGTTAATTTAATATGTCTCTCGGGCATACGAAATACCTTCATCAACCACTTAGAATATTTTTATGTTTACAAATATGAAATCTTGTGGTCTATATATATATTGATGCCGGCATTAAACCTATATCTCACCAACTTTATGTTGACCTTTTAAGCATGTCTATTCTCAGGTGATAACTAGAAGCTTCCGCTGCATCATGTTGAACTTAAGCAAGATTTGGAGTTCGCATATTTGTGTCAAAAATAAAACTGCATATCGGAAGATTTGTAATGTAAAATATGTTGGAAATCGTATTGTCGTTATTACATGTAAAGTTTGTAAGGCTAAGATTACCGCTAGGCGGTAATCAGTATTATGTTGTTTAAACCTTGGTTTTTAAATAAAAGTTATGGTTTGTATTGTAAAAACGAATGCAGTTTTTGAAAAACGTCGCATATAGAGGTCAATACCTTGCAATGAAATCATATGTTATTGTATTCGGCCTTATGGTTAAGGTCGGGTCCTTTCATGTGGTATCAGAGCGGTGGTCTTAGCGAACCAGGTTTACATTAGTGTGTCTAATTGATAAGTCGTTAGGATGCATTAGTAAGTCTGGACTTTGACCGTGTCGGATTTTGAAAACTATTGCTTATCATTGTTGGTTAAAAATTGATATGTAAATATTATGAGGTACTAACTTGCTAGTTGTTGTGTGATAGATGTCCGGCTCAGAACTTATTATCATATTCAGCGACTCCGAACCCGATTCCCCATATGGTATTACAGTCATTAATCTATCCGATGACAAAAACGACACCTTTGGGGAAGACTCACAATATCCGGATGAACCAACTATAGAGGAACCGGAAAGTGAACCGGAGGAGGAAGAAAAACATGAAATTACGAAAGATGAGATCAAACTAGGAAAGAAACGAAAGGCTAATGAATTAGAAAATCCAAATCCCGAGATTAGTGAGGATGTTGTGGCACCAACTTCACTGGACACTACCACCCCTATTCCCGCTATTCCCATTAGTCCTATCACGGCATCTAGTTCTTCGGCCCCTCAGCCAAAACGTAGGGAGAAAGCTAGAATTCGCGTTGGGGGATTCCCTGAACATAAACGTTTTGGGATATAGGATGAATGATGCACTGTTATTTAAAACCATGGGATCAAATAACGTTTTGTATAATATTACTAGAGTGGTTTGCTTAACGTTTGATGTAAGATAAGCTTATGTAAAATAGTGGAGTGTGAAATGCAATAATTTTCCATGGTTGAGTATTATTTGGATGGTAGTAATTGATTTCCGTACTAAGCTATTAAGTATGAACTTTAACGGGTAGGTACTACCCCAGATATAATTATAAAACGCTAATAAGAAGAAAAGGCTTTTATAATAATAACTGGTTCATATGATTAATAAGTTGCGATGTACTGTAAATACATACTACATCTAAAATATTCCATGTGAATAATTATTTTCTCATTCTTATAGAAGAAAATGGCGCGAGTGAACCGAATGACGGAACAAGAAGTCGAGGAACTCATAAATCAACGAGTTAACGACAGAATGTTATGGGTCGAGGCTGCAAGAGCTGCTGCAGTTAACCCAAATCCTCGTGTAGGATGCACTTACAAGACTTTTCAAGGATGCAAGCCTTCATCATTCAGTGGAACAGAAGGACCAATCGGTTTAACTCGGTGGATCGAAAAGATGGAGTCTGTGTTTAAAATCAGTGGTTGTGTTGAGAAGGACATGACCAAGTATGCATCATGCACTTTACAAGATAGTGCACTCACGTGGTGGAAAAACTATGTGAAAGCCGTAGGAGGAGATGTAGCTTATGATACTCCATGGGAGGAATTCAAAATGATGCTAATCAACGAGTATTGTCCAAGAAATGAGGTTAGAAAATTGGAAGCTGAATTATGAAGTCTGAAAGTTGTTGGTCTTGAACTCACCAATTACAATCAGCGATTCATGGAATTAGCTTTACTATGTCCTGAATTGGTACCAACCGAAGAACGGAAGATTGAATTGTACAAAGATGGTTTGCCCAGAAACGTCAAGGCAAATGTTACAGCATCAAAACCTAAGACTATTCATGAAGCCATTACTATGGCAAATGAATTAATGGATCAGATTATCCTGGATAAGAATACCGATGTTAAGACATCAGAAAACAAAAGAAAGTGGGAAGGTAATCGTGATCGGGGTTACCATCAACAATCCAACAAGAAACCAGAAATGGTACAAGGTGCGGGTAGTGGGACCGATGCAAGATACGTAAGACAGCCACCTTATTATAATAGGTGTTACAAACGTCACACAGGCTTTGCAGTATTGTGTGTGACAACTGCCACCGAAAAGGTCATCACGCTAAGGATTGTAGGATTTCTGTCGTAAGAGATACTAAAACTCCTGCCACCAACGCAAATAGAACTGCGTTAGCCAACGTTATTTGTTATGGATGTGGAAAACCAGGACATATCAAGACTTATTGCCCGAATGCGGAAAAGAAGGATGAACCTGCTCGTGGAAGGGTGTTTAATATCAATACTAGAGCAGCACGCGGAGACCCGAAGTTGGTTACGGGTACGTTTTCTGTTAATAATATATCAGCATCTATTATATTCGATACAGGTGCCGATAAAAGTTACATGAATAAAGACTTTTACACTAAGTTAAATTGTTCATCATTACCATTGGATTCTATGTACTTAATTGAATTAGCTAATGGTAAGTTATTAAGAGCCGATAAGGTCTGTCGTGAATGTAAAATAGAGATAGCCGGAGAAACATTTAAGATCGATTTGATACCTGTTGAATTGGGAAGTTTTGATATAATTGTCGGCATGGATTGGATGTCCAAAGTAGGAGTTGAAGTAGTGTGTGCTGAAAAGGCAATTCGCATTCCTCGAAAAGATAAATCAATGATAATGATTTACGGAGATAAAGGTAACTCAAACCTAAATCTCATTAGCTGTTTGAAAGCTCAAAAGTGCTTAGAAAAGGGATGTTATGCCATCCTAGCACATGTAAAGAAAGTTGAAGAAAAGGAGAAGAATATTAACGATGTAAAGGTAGTAAGAGACTTTCCCGATGTATTTCTGGAGGAATTACCGGTACTACCTCCTTTTAGATCTGTAGAATTTCAAATAGATCTTGTACCAGGTGCTACACCGGTGGCTCGTGCTTCATATAGACTTGCACCGTCCGAGTTAAAAGAACTTCAGAGTCAGTTAAAAGAATTATTGGACCGTGGATTCATACGACCAAGTACTTCGCCGTGGGGAGCTCCAATCTTTTTTGTTAAAAAGAAAGATGGATCTTTTAGGATGTGTATAGATTATCGTGAATTAAATAAGTTAACTATCAAGAATCGGTATCCATTACCGAGAATTGATGACTTATTTGATCAATTGCAAGGATCATGTGTTTACTCGAAAATTGACTTAAGATCGGGCTATCATCAATTACGTGTCAAAGAAGAAGACATTCCGAAAACGGCTTTTCGGACACGTTATGGTCATTACGAATTTTTAGTCATGCCGTTTGGATTGACAAATGCGCCAGCTGTATTCATGGACCTCATGAACTGAGTTTGTAGTCCGTATTTAGATAAGTTTGTTATCGTTTTCATTGACGATATTCTTATCTATTCCAAAAGTGAACAAGAGCATGAACAGCACTTAAGGTTAATATTAGAGTTGTTAAGAAAAGAACAGCTATACGCCAAATTTTATAAGTGTGCTTTTTGGTTGAAAGAAGTGCAATTTCTTGGCCACGTTGTTAGTAGCAAAGGAATTCAGGTTGATCCAGCTAAAATTGAGGCCATCAAAAAATGGGAGACTCCTAAGACACCAACGCAGATACGCCAATTTTTGGGTTTAGCTGGTTATTATAGAAGGTTTATTCAAGATTTCTCCCGAATAGCTAAGCCGTTGACAGCGTTAACGCAAAAAGGGAAGAAGTATGAATGGACTTCTGAACAGGAGAATGCATTTCAATTACTGAAGAAGAAGTTGACTACAGTGCCTATTTTATCGTTACCAGAAGGGAACGATGATTTTGAGATATATTGTGACGATTCGCGACAAGGTTTTGGTTGCGTCCTTATGCAACGGAAGAAGGTTATAGCATACGCATCTCGACAATTGAAGATTCACTAGCGGAATTATTACGACGCATGATTTAGAATTGGGAGCAGTAGTGTTTGCATTAAAGATATGGAGACACTACTTATATGGAGTTAAATGCACTGTGTTTACGGATCATAAAAGCCTTCAACATATTTTTGATCAGAAACAGCTGAATATGAGGCAACGTAGGTGGGTTGAACTGATAAACGACTATGATTGTGAAATTCGCTATCATCCCGGGAAGGCGAACGTGGTGGCTAACGCTTTAAGCAGAAAGGAACGGGAACCAATTCGAGTACGAGCAATGAACATAAAAATTCGCATGAATCTCAACTCACAAATCAAAGAGGCTCAACGAGAAGCTCTCACTAAGGAAAACATAGGAAATGAAGTAATGAAGAAGTATGAGAAGCAACTCGTTATACGGGAAGACGGAATTCGATATTTCGCAAACCTTATTTGGGTACCGAAGTTGGGTGGATTAAGGAAGTTAATATTGAATGAGGCACATAAGACAAGATATTCGATACATCCTGGAGTTGGAAAGATGTATCAAGATCTTAAGACGCATTATTGGTGGCCTAATCTGAAGACAGACGTTGCAACATATGTTGGGGAATGTTTAACTTGTTCCAAAGTCAAAGCAGAACACCAGGAGCCGTCTGGGTTACTTCAACAACCAGAAATCCCAGAATGAAAATGGGATGGTATTACCATAGATTTCATCACAAAGTTACCTAAGACTGCTTGGGGTTATGACACTATTTGGGTGATAGTTGATCGTCTCACCAAATCTGCACATTTCTTGCCCATAAAGGAAACGGATAGAATGGAGAAACTATTACGATTATATATAAAGGAAATTGTTTCAAGGCATGGAATACCTATTTCTATTATATCCGATCGTGATAGTAGATTTACATCAAAGTTCTGGAAATCACTACAGGAGGCCATAGGAACTCGTTTGGATATGAGCACCGCATATCATCCGCAAACTGACGGGCAGAGTGAAAGAATAATTCAGACTCTTGAAGACATGCTCAGGGCATGTGTGATCGATTTTGGAAACGGATGGGATAAGTATCTACCATTAGCAGAATTCTCGTATAATAACAGTTATCATGCAAGCATTAAAGCTGCACCATTTGAAGCACTGTATGGAAGGAAGTGTAGATCCCCTATCTGTTGGAATGAAGTAGGAGATCGACAATTAACTGGTCCCGAGATCATACATGAAACTACTGAGAAGATAGTACAAATTAAGGAGAGATTGAAAAAAGCCCGTAGTCGCCAAAAGAGCTACGCCGATGTCCGAAGGAAACCATTTGAGTTTCAGATCGGTGACATGGTTATGCTAAAGGTGTCACCTTGGAAAGGTGTAATACGTTTCGGTAAAAGGGGTAAACTGAACCCAAGGTATGTAGGCCCGTTCAAGATCATTGAACGTATTGGACCGGTAGCTTATCGACTCGAGTTACCACAACAACTCGCCGGAGTACATAATACGTTCCATGTCTCAAACCTTAAGAAATGTCTTGCAAAGGAAGATCTCACCATTCCTGTTGAAGAAATCCAAGTCAACGAGAAACTGCAATTTATAGAAGAACCAGTCGAAATTATGGACCGTGAGGTTAAACGGCTTAAGCAGAGCAACATACCAATCGTTAAGGTTCGTTGGAATGCTCGAAGGGGTCCCGAGTTTACTTGGGAAAGAGAGGATCAAATGAAACAAAAGTACCCACATCAGTTTTCCGATGACGCATAATAGGTACAATTTTAAAATTTCGGGACGAAATTTATTTAACGGGTAGGTAATGTAACGACCCGGATTTTTCTGATCGTTTTACACTTATAAGATTAATATTTACATAAATTAAATCTTACCAACATGATAAGCAATCTAAATTGTTGAGATTTATGTTTTTGAAAAGAGTTTTACACAACGTTTGACCGTCCAAATTGACCGATGATATCACGAACTATATAACATACGATAATTATACGTTTGTGTATATATATGTATTTATATATATATAACATGATCTAAGGATGTTTAACATCTCATTGGGTACTAATAACAATAAGTTAAAAGTATATTTTGAAATTACTAACTTAAGTTTTCAAAACGATAACTATACGTAACGTTCTTCGACATAAATACTTATAACCTATAATACTTATACATGCATCGTATAGATATGTATTTTATCACTTTTAAAGGGCTTACATACATAAAACAATATAAGTATATTTACAAAAGATAGCTATATTTGAATCCTCGTTTCGTTTTCTCAAAGATTTCTACACGTATATCTAGGGTATATGTACCCGTATCATACGCAGCTTCTAGATGTATTTACTATTGGTATATACCAATAAAAATCTGATCCTTAGCAGCCTTAAATGATTAAGAAACATGTGGAACCAACCATTTGTCAAGTAGCATGAATTATTTAGCAAGAAAACAAAGTTAGGTATCTTTTTTTTCCTTTATAACCTAAAAACATTTTTATGCATGCACACCATTTCTTCACCCCATTTTCTCATACTTACACTCCCATTTCTCTCTCTAAATGCTCTTAACTTCATACTTGATCATCTCCAAGCATTTTCCCCATCATTTAGCTTCAAAAACAACCCTTAATCATCATAAGAAAAACCATACAAGAACACTTCAATAATCCTTCCAAGAATACAAGTTTACTTCCAACCTTTCAATCCCACTCCACCACTCTTTGATCCCAAGATTATTTCTTATCTTTTCCAGTAGCCTTGTCCAAGTAACTTGAGGTAGTAACCTTGTTCATAATTTTATTCGATTCATATTTATATGGCTATCTTATTTTGTGATATAAAATTTTAATAACAAGAACATAGTTTGAATGATTTCAAACTTGTTCGCAAACTAAATAGATCCTTCTAACATAACTTTTAAAACACTTCAAGACCTGTAATATATCATAATGATATGCTAACTTAACAAGATACAACTTGTTTTTACAAAGAACACCTTAAAACTGAATCTACGGTGTCGGAGTGTAACCGGGGGCTGTTTTGGGTTGGATAATTAAAAACCATCTTGAACTTTGAATTAGAAGTTCATGTTCTGGAAAAATGATATTTCTTATAAATATGTTAACACATAAAAATTTCATGGTTTCAAAGTATAAGTATTTTTTAGAAAAATGATCATTAAATGATGTTTTTGTGACAAAAATGATTACTTTCATAAGATTCACCTAGAGTTTGGACTATAACCTGTGATCCCGAATATAAACCATGGTATTTACAGTTCATATTCTTAAATTTTGACTTGATCCAAGATATGGCAAGTTGAATCAACAAAAACGGAGTTGTAACGAAGAAACTACGACTAAAATAAGATCGGGTGTCCAAAGCTTGTTTAACAACGAAAATAATTGGAGAAAAATTAAATAAATCATATCTTCCCTAATTAATATGATAGTTCATATATATTTACTCATGATTTAAATTTATATATTTCAGGACCACCCGTAAACAACACGAGAAGATTAATCATAAGACCTCATGTACGTACGCAACACGTCATTTGACAACACGGTACTTTATGTACGCAACACGTCATTTGACAACACGGTACCGTGGGTCAAGATTAATTCCGATCAACATGAATACGATGGGGTCTTTATTTATTTTATTAAGCAACTAATTGTGGACTACTAACATCGGACTCTAACTACGGACTAAGAAATTATTAAAAGTATTAAAAGTATATATATATATGAAACGTTTATTTCTTAAAAAGAAAATATATTGATATATTACATATGGTTAGGTTCGTGATATCAATCGAAGACCAAGTCGTGTTTATTATCTTCAAGGCAAAAGTGAGTATATAGTCCCACTTTTAAACTCTAAATATTTCGGGATGAGAATACATGCATTTTATGATTTACGTTATAGACACAAGTGATCAAAAATATGAATTCTATGTGGGTTGTGCTATTGGCATACTTCCCTGTAACTTGGTAACTATAATTACATGGGCCAGTGTAAACGCGAATCCTGTTGATAGATCTATCGGGCCTGACAACCCCAACCGGGCTGGACGACCAGTTTTTAACGGTTGCATAGTACTTCGTGGCGGATGACTACAGCTTGTTTAATTACTGTGTAGTTGATGTTATATGAAAGGGAATATGCGACGATGATTTGTAGTTAAGTATGGTTACCAAGGGCTCAACCACTTAGAATATTTTTATGTTTACAAATATGAAATCTTGTGGTCTATATATATATATATATATATATATATATATATATATATTGCTGCCGGCATTAAACCTATATCTCACCAACTTTATGTTGACCTTTTAAGCATGTCTATTCTCAGGTGATAACTAGAAGCTTCCGCTGCATCATGTTGAACTTAAGCAAGATTTGGAGTTCGCATATTTGTGTCAAATATAAAACTGCATATCGGAAGATTTGTAATGTAAAATATGTTGGAAATCGTGTTGTCGTTATTACATGTAAAGTTTGTAAGGCTAAGATTATCGCTAGGCGGTAATCAGTATTATGTTGTTTAAACCTTGGTTTTTAAATAAAAGTTATGGTTTGTATTGTAAAAACGAATGCAGTTTTTGAAAAACGTCGCATATAGAGGTCAATACCTCGCAATGAAATCATATGTTATTGTATTCGTCCTTATGGTTAAGGTCGGGTCCTCTCATTACTGCACACTGCTGCTTACTTTTACTGCCATATATCGTATACTGCTACTTGTTCACGCTACTGCATGATATTATCTGCTTTCGATTGTATGCTACTGTGTTATATTAGTGCATGTTACCGTTTACTACTACTGCATGCCACTGCTTACTTCTACTGCTGTATGAACTTACTGCATGCTACCGTTTCCTTTTACTGCTATGTAAACTGGCTGTATGCTTTTGCTTACTCTCGCTACTGCATGCTACTATCTGCTTTTAACATGTTACTTCGGTATGATACTGTTACTATTGCCACGCTACGTGCTGCTGTAAACGATCTAGACTGTTGTAGTTGTTATGCATGATACGCTCTTGCTACATGTCTACTATTCGCTGTACCTACTTGGAGAACTTATCCTTCCCAGTTCAGATGTTTTCCTGAACTACTTTCCCACTCGTCTAACCCTAAGAACTAGTAGTGTAATCCACCTGTTACTACTGCTCCACTGTTCCAGAGATCGAAACATTACTTCACGCAATCTAGAAGATTGTTCAGTTGGCACATACCCTGTACGCTTTCATGACCGTCACTCATCTCTTTCATTCTTCACCACTACTCGACGATCTAAC
The DNA here is from genome assembly GCF_046630445.1 of Rutidosis leptorrhynchoides. Lineage (NCBI taxonomy): Eukaryota > Viridiplantae > Streptophyta > Magnoliopsida > Asterales > Asteraceae > Rutidosis > Rutidosis leptorrhynchoides. The sequence goes on from NC_092343.1 coordinate 235,947,742, forward strand.
GACACTTCTGGAATTTTAGAAAGGAACCTGACGACAGTACCTGAACCCGAATATTTTGAAGAAATATCGGGGCATTAGGGCATTGATGCATGACCTATGGAACGTACGCACCCACACCGAGAAACCGTGAGATTAATTATGTAGATTTTGTTTTGAGACAACATAGATAAAGCACCGTTAGATGAAATTGAGTAGAACTTGAAGTGATCACGTTACATTGACCATATGAAGTGATATTGGAATGAACGTACGATTTAGTACAATATAATGACGCCAGGCCAGCGTGATTATATTGAAGTAAATCATGCAGAAGTTCCAATGTTACTACGTGAGGAATATGAGGTGATCCAGGGAGAATTTTGTCAGGAATCACTTGAGCATACACATTGTAGCCTGTTAAAGGTAGGGAAAGAATAACCACGTAGCCAAGATACTGTACAAGAGGGGCCTTGATTGCAGAATTGATAACCCGAAAATTTGCTATAGATATCGACACCCTGGACATTTAAGGAAAAAGTTCACATATAGGAAAAACTTTAAAATTACCTGCGGTAAAGCAATCATCATGGAGACTTGCATGGATCCTGATTTTAGTTAGGGTACGTTTCATCACAACGTTTTATTTTCATAAGGTTGTTTAATACTGGAGCGATAGAAACCTTATATCTAAGAACCTTAGTGTTACGACTAATAAGCCATTAACAACCATGAGGGTTAAGTATTCTATAGGGCAAGCAAATGGTAAGCTGAGGAAGATAGAGGAATAGTTTAAGGTAGTACTTTAAGATTAACAGGTGGGTCATTTGGAGATGACCTCATATTAACCAAACTTGGGAGTTCTAATGTAGTAGTTGAAAAGGATTAGTTACCTACGCACAGGCATATGTTATTTGGGAAGATTGATAAAATTTTCACGGTAGTATAATAAGATTGGTTGGAATGAACCTTAAGAATAACCTAACACCCATTAATTTGGGAAATTGGATGCAATAGTTGGGATGAACTTTAAGATTAACCAAATACTCATCAAGTTAGGAAGCTTTGATGAAATAATTGGAACGAACTGACTTTCAAGGATGAAAGCGAAAGATATTTATAGTGAGAAAATTTTTCGTATACCTCGCAAGAATGGCAAGCTGAAATCCATCTGGGTTGTTGTTGATCGTTTCACCAAATCTGCTCACTTTCTACCCACGAGAGAAACCGATACAATGGACCAACTTGCACAACGATGCATAAAGGAAATTTTATTCCGTCACTTCAGCGATGGCTACCCGAGAATCTTATTTGATACTAATTCTTACGCGACTCTAAACCCTCACTTATTCCGAGAGATCCCTTATTCGATGATAACCACACCATCATCCTTCTTACTTCGATATTAGTCATAACAGTTCGAAATTTCCAAAATCAATGGGTAGTTAATTCTCATCCTCATACTCTCCCATTCGTATCTCACTTATAAGCAACAACTTCACACTTAAGCATTTTTGGTCGAAGAACTTATGCACTACTAATAGTCATCAACCACATTTAAATCCAACAGTCATCATTACCTCGTAACACTTTTGCTCAAATATCACCTGAAACTTTAAAAAAAAAAAATCTTTTAATCAATCCTCATCCATCATTTTCCAATTTGTAACCACCGGAATATGAAAATTTTGTTTGCCAAAATTTTTCACCCACTATTTTACGGAACGATCCTCTCAAAGTTTTATAAAAGTAAATTTATTTTATCTGTCATTCATGCGAATTTTTGAAATCGTATCCGTTATATAAAATAAAGTAAATGATTACTTTTTTTTGACAAATACATATGAAACTTTACTTTCACTTTCACAAATCAAATCTTTTATTCAAAAGATATTATACTTTGAACGGTACGTGTTGTACATAACCCTAATTTACTAAGAACTTCGTTTCTTCTCTTACATTGTCACCATAAAAAATTTCTATGAAACTTTCGTTGCTTATTATATGAAACTTTTCGTTGCTTATCCGTATCCAAGTCATCAGGGAGACTTTATAACCGTCAAAACCGAGAGATTCATGTGTATGTGATAAGGGCACTGACTACCACGTCATGCAAGGCCTTCGGGCGTCCACTGACACTTACACCATTCAAAACTATTGCGTTACCCCATGGATTTATTTCACCACACCTGTTGGAACAATGCTCTTTCTTACATAACTCCAAGTCCTGACTCATTCCAAGAAACTCTCATTTAGTGATAATAACACCATCATTATTCCGACTTTAAAACTAGTCATAACCTGTTTGGCACTTTGCAAATTCAAGAAGCAATTAACTTCTCATCCTCGTGCTCTATCCTTCGTACCTCACTTTTAGCAACGGCTTCGCACGTAAACATTTTTGGCCCAAAGACTTGTGTCCTGATAATTACCAAAACTACATTTATGTCATTAGTTTTTGTTACCTAGTAACTGGTCACCCGATGATTCAAAGCTTTTCCACTCAATATTTTCCAACTCGTAACCTTTGCAATACGAAAAACTATGTTTATCAAAATTTTACACGTTGTTTATTTGTGCGGTCCTCACAAGATTTACGGACAATGAAAGTACTAAAAACTTTTCTGTCACTTATACTATTTATAAAATCATATATGTATAAATTTATACTTACTTATTTTGATACTAAGTTATATCTTCAAATTATTTAAAAACCGCTCCTTTACCGAGTTATTCAACTTAAGTCAAATAGTTTTGTGCAAAATGGTACACGTTGTACCTACTTATAAATTTACTAGGAACTTCGTTTCGTTTACGTTGTCACAACAAACGGTTAAAGGTTTTGTTTTTCAAAACTCCCTTAGTTGATTTTATTAAAGGTTTTCATATTAGACTACACCATGTATGGATCACACTTTTTCTCGCCCTCTGTTAGAGATGAAACTTACTATTAAGATCTTTTTTAAGAACTCTTGAGCCACTTTAGATGGCGGTTTCATAAAATTTGTTAGGAAACCTTTGCACCCATAAAATGTCCTTTTAAAGCTAGACATGACAAAAACGTGGGCTGATAAATCAGTTTTCTGAGGTACACTCATTGGTCACCCCATTGTAGGAAAGGTACTAGGTGGGTTACTGTTCTCAATACTTCACGGCAAATCACAACACCCTCGTAAACCTCATCTCTATGAATTAGTATATTGTGGTACAAGAAATCACTTTTTGGAGATTCTTTCCACTCGGAGTAAACCATTCTTTAGGACCAAGGGTTCATGTATCTTCTCATCCGCACATCCCCTTAAGTACACGGATAAATTCAGAACGAACCACTCGAAGAGTTCACTCTCGTTCAAAGACCACACCTTTTATGCGACTTTCTTTCGGAAATGTAATATAAGTTACTTTGAGAACCTATGAATCTTGTTATCCCTTGGGAGGGGACTGCTTAAAACATTTACGACACTGATGTGGATACTCTATATGCTCCTTCCTTCATTGGTTGCAACTGTATGTTGCTCTAGTTAACGTTAACCCTAACTTTAACATGTAACTGAAAGGATGAAGTTGCATTACGGAACTGTGTTTTCATTTCATCCAAGGATATGTTCACCTGCAGTATGGTAAACTAGGTGATATCCCTCATTGTTCGTTCAGACCGTTCTGAAGACACTATGAATAATTATGGCTTGCAAGTCCGATTGATCACTTTTAGCTAAAATTTCAATTCACTTATTCAAATGAAACGTTCTTAAATATCGGGTTCCTTATGCCTATGGTCTCCTTCCGAAATCAAGGGGTTAGTAAAATCCGTGGCTAACACTATCCAGACATCAAATCGCATGGTTGTGATCACCATGTTTTCCATCCTACCTGTCAGCTTTGTATTACGACATAAGCGCTCGACGTTTTAGATGAGCTTAGAAACATTCATGATACATTTCACGCATCCAGCTTACTGAAGGTGCCTGTAAGGCAAAACACACCATCTTTTCCTTTGTGGATATACATTCAGATGACATACTCATGTTAATCAGAAACGAAATCAATTTTTTGACCTCTTAGGACAAGAGACTTAATTAACGGCATATACCTATTCTCACTTTCATACGCCGAAGTACTTTTCAAGGTAAATAGCTCACTTCTGAGCCACGAGACTCACAGGACTTTGACACGCTCCTCCTTATTTATATGCGGTACCATTGTTGGTCACTCCTTAAAATTTCGGGACGAAATTTTCTTTAACAGGTGGGTAATGTAACGACCCTGGTTTTTCCATCTTTAATTAATAATGTGTATTATTAATGCTTGCGTATTAACTAATGTATGTTATTACATTTACTTGTTGCCATGATTAACCGTACATGACTTTTGAATGCCTGACACGTCTTTGTAACACACGAACTTTTCACGAATAATATTTTTGAATATTATTTACATTCATGATTAAGTTTTAGTAGTCATTTTAATTAACTAAGGTTACTAGTTAATTACTTGGGCTTTTACTTGGATTATTATTTATTTGGACTTGGGCTTGTGTTAGTGGACTTAGAAGCCCACTCTACTCACCTTAATGGACTTATTAGCCCATCACTCATGCAAGTATTACTTTACAATTAAACTAGATGGATTAAGTTGTGAAAGAATCTAGTTACATGATACTTGCACCTTATCCCCATGAAAACACCTCTTATGACCAACTTTTAAGACATTTACATGCAAGTGACTAGTGAGTATTCTCCTTCCCCTTCTCCCTTTGCAAACCGTCCACTTTAAGCCATGGGGGAGTGTTTCATGTTCATTTTTTTTTTGTATTACTTAGTTGCTAGTTTCTCTCATTCCAAACACACACACAAAAATACTTGCAACTTTCTCTCATTTTTTTCTCCACTCTTGTAAGTAACAAGTTTATTTCTTCTCTTATTTTTCTTACAAAAACCGAAACCAACAGCTCTCTTCATCATCATTCTTGTTTGTTGTTTACTTGTTCATTGTTGTTACTTTGTTACTTGTCTTTGTTAGTTGTTACTTACTATTACAAGAATCAAACTTTCTAGTTAGATTCTTCATATTATCTTGTATTTACAAGAACACACAAGAACCTAACTTACTAGTTATGTTCTACACTTAATGTTTTAAAGAAAGTTCATGAGTTAAATCATACTTGAAGTTCATGTTGTAAACTTAAAAGTTTACTTCCTTAAAGATCAAGACTTGGCTTGAATCTTTAAAAGTATGAAACCCATCATAGAGTTGTACACTTGAAGCTATATGCATCAAGGACGAGAACCGTGATGAACATCAAGCACCAAGAACCCACCAGAACCTACTGTTTACTGTTTTCTGGGTCTGATCAGTACGACCTGGGCTACTGTAATTTTGATATTCATTTAGCTCTGTTCGAGTAGATAATTTTTCGTTTAAGACTCGCCTTAATCCGAGTTACGGTTTAGGATTTATGGCCCTCCGAGTGTCACTATGTCCTTTTAACGGTGTGCTGAAAATTCTGACTTACTCGCACTTAGACCGTCGCCACGGTCAAACTAAGATGAGTTTGCTTCTGGAAACTTTATAGCAACTAAAGGACACATATACGGAGCCATGGCCACTGGTCTCACCTCTTTTCGATTTGTGTAGAGGCCGTGGCGACTGACCGAAGTCAGCCTTTGTTTTAAACCCTTTTCTTGAACCAAACTTACTTTACACCTTTTTTGATGATGAATGATGATGACCTTTAAGACCTAATTTACATACTTTTAAACCTATTGAGACGATTTACTGACTTAGTAACATTTGACTTAGGATGAGGACTTTCCGGACCTACATACTTGCTTACTTCCCGACTCAACTTTACTACTACTTTATCACTATGAGTTATAGCATTCCCTTTTTACTTTAACTTATTTTGGGAAACTGAGAATACATGCGGATTTTATGTTTTACATACTAGGAACGAGTACTTAAACTTTATATATGTGTGGGTTATACAACGGCATAAACTTTCCCTTTAGCTCGGTAACGTTTAATCATTGGTTCTTGAACCGGGGAACGCGAATCTTAGATATGGATCCATAGGGTTTGACATCCCCACTCGGGCTAGTCGCGCTAGCATTTAACGAGTGTTTAATACTTCGTAGACATACGCACTCGTCAAGTGTACTTTCAGGGGGTATTATAAACGTTAAGTTAGTTACCAAGTGGCCACGGATAAACATATACATTATCATACTGATTTGAATCACTGATTTATATTGCTGGTTGAAGCACTGAAATCTCGTGGCCTACATTACATTACTGTTATACTTAAACTATAGCTCATCAACATTCGTGTTGACGTTTTTAAGAATGTTTTTCTCAGGTGCTTAAGGTTTGCTTGCTTCCGCTGTACTAGTCATGCTTTGTAGACACCCACTGCGCTTGTTAGAGTTGTCACCGCATGAAACGTTTAACTTGCATTCATAAACTTTACTACTTTTGAAACAATGATTTGTAACGACCCACGGGTCACGTACTATTATTTGTGCTTGCTATTCGTAGAAGCATACTTGCGGATGTTAAACTTTTGACGTTGGTTAAGACGTCACCTTTTATCATGAATGCAAACTCCTTTTGAAACATCATATAGTGTTTAACCTTGTAATGATCCTGTTGTTGATGGTCCATACATGTTGATTTAGTACGAGGCATCACAGTTATCAATTGAATATATGTAAATTATAAGCATGATGATGAAGATGAAGACATTGTTCGAAGCTGATACTGTATTCTGATTTTGATACTTTAATGAGTTCTGAATCTATAAATGATAATCAGTAAGTGCTAACGATATAATTTCGGAAATGAATTTGTGTTCTGTTATTTTGATGATGAGATTGCCAGATTTGATAAATCCGTTAAAATTGCTGAATATGTTTTTTGGATAAAATTCATGCGATAATCATCAAATTTGTTAGGACCCTAGATGTATGAATATGTATGAAGGTGTATGAAGATCAAGAGAGAGAATGACAATCGGTCAAACTTGTATTCCACGGCTCTCTTGACCAACATTACATATCGGTGGCTAAAATTGCTAAGCTGGGGAGCCTTGGGGATCTATATAGCCCTCATCTATAGATCCCACCACTGGGCATACAAACACAATTAACTCATTTCTAGGGTTCCAGCACGCTTCAAAACTTCTAAGCATACAATATAAAAAATAGCTCAAGCTTGAGTACTCCCTGAGTTGCTGAGTACTTGTTAAAAATCTCGATCAAGTACTCTCCGAGTAACGATTTTTGCAACCTTGCTTACAACTACAATACTATTAATATTAAACTAGTAATGTTGTATACATAGAACGTATTAATGGAAGATGTTTTCTTGAATCCTATCGAAGAATATTTTTAGATGAAATGAAGAAGCTAAAATCTTTACAAACAGAGTTTTGAGTATCCATGCACCTGCACCAACTAGTGTAGATGTAGTCCCTCTTGTGATATGATTTAGAACCTTTGTCGTGTCTCTTGATCTATCAACGCTGTGGTTTATCAAGAGACCCCATGTTAATAGAATTAAACCCAACCATATAAAAACGTGAACGCTCTTTTAAAAACTATATACAAAATCCAGAACTTTCTTTTTAAGCAAGAACTCCTTTTCAATTAAGAAAACTACCACATTTATAAACCACTCTGAAAGCAGACGGCCACACAAAATTGATAATACCAAAACACACCATTTCCACAAATCTAAATCCCAAATTTTGCAATTCTCTAGCCTATCCATTGTTATACTTGAAATGAGAACCACTGGAATGGAAACAAATATACTAAACTCAATTAAAAACAGAACCTTGATTTTATTGGATCGTTTTCTAGGCTGATTTGCTTTGAGAAGTCCTGCAAAATATACTTCATCATCATCGTTCTCTTCTACTTGTGACGTTATTAATGGCGTTTTCGGTGTTATTGAAAGGGTGAATTTGGGGGTTTTTGACTTTTCAGAAGGAGAAGCAGTTGTTGTCACAATATTGTTATCTATCTTCCAACTGCTGGGAATTGTTGGTTCAATGAGTCTTGATTTCGCCTTCGGGTATGAAGACTGTGCTAATGATATTTTGTTAGCAGTGTCCAGATCATTGACCTTAATAGTTGGTATTTCGATAGTCGAAAAACTGGTAAAGGATGGAAGTTTTTTCCTTGATCGGAGACCTAGGTCTTGATTCAATTGAACAACTGGTATAGGTATAGTTGGTTGGTCTACCTGAAGGTACTTTTTAAATGAGTAAGACCCAGTTTCAGATTCTTGTTTCTCAATGGCGGCCTCAACCTGCTGCCCATTCGATTCATTAGAATTCGACGTTATTGTTACTTGGTCACCTGTAATCTCTACTATAACTTCACCACCATCCAACTCTTTTTCCATGAATTATTATTTCTTTTCTTTTCTCACTCAATTGTTAGCGTGACGAAGAGTGATAATCCATAAGCAAATGTTTTTTTTTTGGTAAAGTCCATTAGCAATTGTTACGTTTCGCCAGTGTTCTTTTAAGTTACATATTGCATAGCTGAAGCGAACATGAGAAACTGGTAGAGAAACACAAGTAGGTCAGTCATCGTAAAAGCGGTAAAGACTTACTAAAGGTGAAAAAAGCAGTAAAACATGCTGAGCCAAACATATAAATTTGGAACTGAGAGCTTTAGAAGCCGCTCAATTGCATATAAAATGTCTCCTTTTAATGGATGTCGTGAGTTCTTGACATTTGGATTGATATACTGCCAAAGTAGCATACCATATCAGAACAAAATTTGAAATGCTCGAGTAAAGAAACGGAATTGATAAGCTCAAAAGGCGAAGGGGAATTACTTGTTCGATAATGAAATGCATGAGCCCAGTAAATATTTCTAGCTTGATGAGTTGCCGTATCACCCAACCCTTTCGTATAACAGCAGTACGAGGATAGTTAATCTACAAGCAAATATGCCCCGTATTATTATATTAAATGATATCTCAATTGTAACAACCCAAACCTTACCACGACAAAACCCCGTTAAATTTCATGACTAAAAAAAAAAAATTTGCTGAAGGCTGTGTTGCGCGGCGCGCCAACAGGTTGTGCGGCGCGCAGAACCTGTCTGGCAGCCCGCTGTCCGGTTTCCCTTGAAATGTGAAAATGTTTGACCCGTTCCCGACGTTTTTAGCCCAAACGCTTTTAACCATGAATTCATATATATAAAACTAGCACATTTAATTAATAAAATTAAGTTTATGAAGTGGGTCCCACATCGACCCAAATTACCCCTTGAGTACCAAAATATAATATTTGACCATAAGACTTTTAATACAAAACGAAGCCGAGCATGGCGATTGGGGATACGCTACCCAATCCTAAACAATCCAAAAGCAAGTCTCTAAAGCAAACTATGCAAGTCTTCTAGTCCTCGCACTTACCCGAGCCACTGTCCGCATGCAATCTATAAAAAGAGTCAACAACGAGAGGGTAAGCTAACGCTTAGTGAATGATAATATACTACATACATATATATGTATAAAATGGACACGCCACATAAAACAAATACCGCATACCGTAGCGTCCAAGTATAAAGCATCTACACTAAGCATACATACGATCTCTAAGCATCAAGCTAAAGATACAACAACAATATAAGTTCACCAACGACGATGTGAACAAAGCCAAATAGCTACACCCGGAGGGTTAGCTACAACACAACAATACAATAATATAACAATATATGAACGAATAAGGTTAACACCTTAACCCAAATACCGAGAACCAAACACCACAATGAAGATTGGCCGAACTACACGAGCCTTAGTAATCCGAAACCACACGAGATTACTATCTCAATAAGATGACCGAACTACACGAGTCACCATGGATCCGAACTACACGAGATTCATTTGATAAGATGACCGAAACCACACGCGTCATCGTGAATCCGAAACCACACGCGATTCACTTCTCCAACTCAACCCACGGTCACGGGATTATAAAATCCACCACATCGGGGCCACAACATCCAAATCACAATCACGTGTGATAATGTACACACAAACGTGTGCTTCGCCAAAGATGGTCAACCAAAACGCACAACCGTGCCAATTGGACTTATACAAAAGTCCATCGAGTCCCCCTACATGTGAAGTGAGCTCTATAGCCGAGAATCACTTCACCCGACCCGCACTCATCCTACACATACATATGTACATAGGATAATATCACTCACCTTGAAGTCTTGAAGAAAGCTTCCAAGTAATCTGCAAGTCGCCAATGGAAAAATACCTAATCCATTATCACAATTTCAACAATACACTTAGAGTGGATTCACAAATCAACCCAATTCAACCCTTAGTGCAATTTCGACCCATTTGCACTTCCAAGTACAAACCGTGCCCAAAACTAACCAATAATCACTAACACAAGTGAGAATGGTTAATAAGCCAATTAAACCCGAACTCAAGTGTCAAACACGTGTCATACCCATTTTGACACTTAAACCCTAATTTTGACCCATAAAGGTCAAAATCTCATCCTTTACAAGTTTTGACACCAAAACACATTTAACTTGGTCTTATACTTCAACTTAATCCATTTTAAGTTTATAAACCTCATTAAATCGCCAATCGGGTCATAATTACCACCAAACCCTAATTTGACCCAAAGTCAAATTTAGTCAACCAAATAACCTTAAATGGGTTTCAATACTTCCATAATCACTAACACAAGTGATTAAACTCATAATCAAAGCCTAATCAAGGCCAAACCGCCAACCAACCCAAAACCCGCCAAGTGACAAGAATAACTAGTCACCATAAACCCATTTCATCACCTAAAAGGGTTACACAACAATCTAACTCAAAACCCTAACTTGGATAACAAATCAAATTAATGAAATTCGGAGTTTGAGCTTACCAATACTATCACCGTGTAGTCGAGAACGAAAGGAACAACTTTAAAACCCGAGACTTTGAACGATTCGAGCTTCTTCCTCACCAAAACCTCCAATCTCTCTCTAAATCTCTCTCTCTCTCTAGATATTTGGAAGGGACGAATGGACATGAAAATGATCCAAAACTGATCCAAACTAGCTAATATGGCACACAAATCCGGCCTTAAGTGAAATTACCCATTTGCCCCTCATTAAAACAATTAAAATAAAGAGGGTGCTGTCAGCGTGCATTTGCGCGGCGCGCAGCCGCTTTGCGCGGCGCGCAGGTTGACAGAAACAGCTACTTTTCCAATTTTTAATGTATGTAAATATTCAACGAAGCCCGATCTCGTATGTCTTTAATAAACAAGTATACAAAATAAATATTCGGGTCTTACATCAATGCACAGTAACTATGCAGTTAACAACAGAATTAAACCACATCATATTTAGCATGATGTAGCGACCCCGACAAATCGTCAAATGACGGCGTCGCATACGTACGGTCCCATTACCTGGTCATAAGCATTTATAACAAAGTTTGACCGAAAATATGTCGCATTCATTTCATAAAGGATGTTTCAATGTTTACAAAAGTAATTCCCAAGACAAAACATAACAAAAGTCATAGTTCATATGAAACACGTGCGACATAGTTTAAAGTAGCCAAAAGACGCTCCACAATGCAAGTATACTCGACATCCAAAGCAAGTATCAAAAAGTATGTGCGGAAGCATGTAACACCTAAGTTCAAGGACCTGAGAAAAACATAGAGAATCTGTCAACGAAAACGTTGGTGAAATCATAGGTTTAATAAATAAGTGAGTAAAAGTAAGTTAAGTCGATCCACAAGATTTGCAACATTAATAAAGTAGTAAAACATTCCAAAAGTTAATATTCACGAGCACCCAATTATCAAGGCTTAACGTTTCCTTCCATTGAACCCCATCATAATAGTGTTAGAACATACACTGTTTCTCAAAAATATATTTCACCCGTAGACGGTAGCGAACCGTCCGAAGTGAGGGTTTGTCAAACCCATATGGCCATATAACATAAGTTCTCGCTTACACCCGTCAAGTGTAACTAATGATAATCGAATTGAGGATTTGTGTTCAAACTCGTATGTAGAATGTTTGTTTTCATGTACTTGTGTTCACTTAGTTCAAAAGAACGTTTATGTTTTCTCATCCCAAAAGTAAGTTCAAAAAGAGTAAAAGTGGGACTATGATCTCACCTTGTATGCACGAACCAAAAAGTACTTCGACAAGTAAACGTGCAAGTAACAATGCTAGTCTTGACCTAAACAAATAGGTTGTATCAATAACGATAGTCACGAGGGGTCAAAGTTGTTCAATTTGTCCTATGGCTCGACACGACTCGATTAAGTAGCATGTGAAGCAAATTGTCAAGTTTCATGCAAGTTACAAGTATATAAAAACATGTTAGGAAGATTGCATAATTAATTGGTTAAGTTTGACAAAAAGTCAAACTTGGTCGGGTCAAAGTCAACGAAAAAGTCAACATGTTCGGGTCGGGTCCCGAACAAATTTTCTGAGGTTTTTAATCATATATAAGCATGTTAGAACAAGTTACATGTGAATCGGAGGTCCATAGCATAGCAAACATTTTTGTAAATTGGACAAGCTTGGACAGCCCAGTATTGGCGCGCCGCGCGGGGGGTATGGCGCGCCGCGCCACCCTGCTGCTTCAGCTACTTTTCTGCTTTTTAAATATGCACGAACCAAAACCAATTCTAACACAATTCTTGACCCGCAAACACTTATAACGCCTATCATACATCGTTGGAAAGGTATTTTGACGAGGAATGCAACTAAACACATATCATCAATCAAACTTGCACTTATAACAATCAAAAATCGCATTTAATGTTCCATAATCAATGCATTCAAGTCAATATTGCAATTTAATGATTCGGTAACCAAATTACATGAACGATATGCCGTTTCGTAGGTAATTAAGCATACAACACAACCTAACACTTACAATTAACATTCATGTCATTTAATGCATCAAAGGTTCATTCTTAATTCATGAAACCCTAACCAAAAATCACCAAGTTTCATAATCAATTTTAAGGGGTTTCCTTGGTCAATCTTTACATCATAATGAAGCTAGTAACACTAGGAACAAGATTAAAACATGAAGTCTTAGCATCTAACAACATATGAACACTTAAAATCCAAGATTAAACATGTTAACTTTCCATATGAACTAGTTACTTCAAAATATCAAAATCAAGCATACAAATCACATAGACAAACTAAACTTGAGCCATAGACACTAATTAACAAACTTATAACTTAAAAATCTCAAGAACACAAAGATTAGTGATTTTAGAAAGTTACCCAAATTTGATGAGGTTGGTATGGAATCGAAGAGGAGATCACGAGGAGTTCAAATATGCAATTTGTTTTGATGGAATCCTCCTTGAACGAATTTAGATGATGATTGAAGGCTTGAAGGTTTGAGAGGAAAAGGGTGAAGTAATATTTGGGGAGGTGATAAAATGAATGGAGAGGAAAGAGTTGACTAGTTGACCTAGTCATCTCTTTCTCCATTTGGCAACTTTAGTCCCTCGACTTTACTTCGGGTGCGGGAATTACCTAAACGGAATAATTCATACGCGTATTAACGAGATGTGTTATAAACGAATAACGGAACTTAAATAGTTAAACGGAAAAGTTGACGGAAAAAGGCGGGATGTTACATTACCTACTCCTTAAAAGAAATTTCGTCCCGAAATTTAAGTAGGCGTAATGATCGTCGTTTCTCCTCGGGGTCCGACGATTCCGGAACCGGAAATAGATGAGGATGTTTCTTTCGCATTTGATCTTCTCTTTCCCAAGTAAACTCGGGTCCCCTCTTGGCGTTCCAACGGACCTTAACAATTGGGATCCGACTTTGTTTCAATTCCTTCTCGACGTAGTCCACAATTTCAACCGGTTCCTCCACAAAATGGAGTTTGTCATTAATAGTAAGTTCCTCGAGAGGTACGACGATATCGGGCTCGGCAAGACACCTTTTCAAATTAGATACATGAAATGTAGGATGAACGGAGTTTAGTTGAGGCGGGAGATCTAAACGATAAGCAACGGTTCCAACGCGTTCCAAGATCTCGAAAGGACCAACATACCGCGGATTTAGTTTCCCACGTTTCCCAAAACGAATGACACCTTTCCAAGGTGCGACTTTTAACATGACGCGATCACCGACTTGAAATTCGAGGTCTTTGCGTCTTTTATCGGTATAGCACTTTTGACGACTCCGGGCCGTCCGAAGCCTATCTCGGATTTGAAGGATCTTTTCGGTGGTTTCGTGAATGAGTTCGGGCCCGGAAATTTGCACGTCACCTACTTCGGCCCAACAAAGAGGAGAGCGACATTTTCGGCCATATAATGCTTCAAAAGGTGCGGCCTTAATACTCGCGTGATAACTATTGTTATATGAGAACTCGGCGAGAGGTAAGTGCTTGTCCCAAGCTTTTCCAAAATCAACAACGCAAGCTCGTAACATATCCTCCAATGTTTGTATGGTACGTTCACTTTGCCCATCGGTTTGAGGATGATATGCGGTACTCATGTCTAAACGCGTTCCCAACGCTTCTTGCAACGTACGCCAAAATCTAGAAACGAAACGGCCGTCTCGGTCGGAGATGATTGATAAAGGTACACCGTGTCGGGCTACAATCTCCTTAATGTAAAGTCGTGCAAGTTTTTCCATTTTGTCGGTTTCTTTCATGGCGAGAAAGTGCGCGGATTTGGTGAGGCGATCGACAATGACCCAAATAGTATCATAACCGCCCGACGTTTTCGGTAGTTTGGTGATAAAATCCATCGTGATCCTTTCCCACTTCCATTGTGGGATCTCGGGTTGTTGAAGTAACCCGGACGGTCTTTGGTGTTCGGCTTTGACTTTAGCACAAGTCAAACATTTGGCTACGTATCTAGCAACTTCCTTTTTGATGTTCGGCCACCAATATTGTTCTTTAAGGTCGTGGTACATCTTATTGGCGCCGGGATGGATCGAGTATCGTGATTTGTGGGCTTCGTCTAGGATGAGGTCTCGTAAATCGCCATATCTAGGCACCCAAATTCTTCCGGCGTAATATCGAAGTCCGTTCTCCTTAACTTCGAATCGAGAAATGAGGATGTTTAAAAGTTCACGTCCGATGTGGTTGTCCTTAAGAGCTTCCTCTTGAGCTACACGAATTTGGCTATTAAGGTTAGAGTGGATGGTGATGTTTAAAGCTCGGACGCGAAGAGGTACCGTTCTTTCCTTTCGACTTAAGGCATCGGCCACTACGTTTGCCTTTCCGGGGTGGTAACGAAGCTCGCAATTGTAATCGTTCAAGGTTTCGATCCACCTTCGTTGTCTCATGTTTAGTTGCTTTTGGTCGAAGATATGTTGGAGACTTTTGTGATCGGTGAAGATAGTACTCTTGGTACCAAGAAGATGATGTCGCCATAACTTAAGTGCAAAGATGACGGCTCCGAGTTCAAGATCATGTGTCGTGTAGTTTCGTTCGTGAACCTTGAGTTGACGAGAGGCATAAGCAATGACTTTCTTTCGTTGCATTAATACGCATCCATAACCGTTTTTCGAGGCATCGCAATATACAACAAAATCATCATTGCCTTCGGGAAGTGACAAGATAGGAGCGGTGGTTAGCTTAGTTTTCAAGATTTGGAATGCGGTTTCTTGTTCGGATGTCCAAACGAATTTTCGATCCTTATGAGTTAACGCGGTTAGAGGACGAGCGATTAAGGAGAAATCCTTGATGAATTTACGATAGTATCCGGCAAGACCCAAGAATTGACGAATTTGAGTAGGAGTAGTAGGAGCCTCCCATTTACTAATGGCTTCGATCTTTGCGGGATCGACTTTAATGCCTTGATCACTTACAACGTGACCGAGGAATTGGACTTCCTTCAACCAAAATTCACACTTGGAGAATTTGGCATAGAGTTGTTCTTTTCTCAAGAGTTCAAGCACGAGCCGGAGATGTTCTTTGTGTTCCTCTTCGCTTTTAGAATAGACCAAAATATCGTCAATGAATACGATAACGAATTTGTCGAGATAAGGTTTGCACACGCGGTTCATGAGATCCATAAACACCGCCGGTGCGTTAGTGAGACCAAAAGGCATGACGAGGAATTCATAACTACCATAACGAGTCCGGAAAGCGGTTTTGGAGATATCTTCCCCCTTAACCCTTAGTTGATGATAACCCGAACGGAGATCGATTTTTGAATATACACGAGAACCTTGTAGTTGATCAAAGAGATCATCAATGCGCGGAAGAGGATATCGGTTTTTAACCGTCAATTTGTTCAATTCACGATAATCGATGCACATTCGTAGGGATCCGTCTTTCTTCTTAACGAACAAAATCGGAGCGCCCCATGGTGAATGGCTAGGTTGAATGAAACCACGGTCAAGTAACTCTTGGATTTGACTTTGCAATTCTTGCAATTCGGATGGAGCGAGTCTATATGGTGCACGAGCTACGGGTGCGGCTCCCGGAATAAGATCGATTTGAAATTCAACCGGTCGATGAGGTGGAAGACCCGGTAATTCGTCGGGAAATACATCGGAAAAGTCACTAACAATCGGCACATCATCGATGCGCTTTTCGTCGGCCTCGACTTTCTTAACGTGAGCAAGAATCGCGAAACAACCCTTGCGAAGTAGCTTTCGAACTTTAAGGCACGAAACGAGATTGAGTCCGGTGCAATTTTTGTCGCCATAGACAATCAAGGGTTCACCATTCTCGATAGGAATTCGGATTGCGTGAAGATCGCAAAGAATGTGAGATTTGTTTTTGACCATCCAATTCATACCGATTATTACATCAAAACTCCCTAGTTCAATGGGTATCAAGTCAATTTCAAATTCATTACCCAAAATGTTCAAAGTACACCCCCGGTAATATGTGTCGGCACTTAAGAGTTTTCCGTCGGCCACTTCAATGGAATAAGTAGTATCTAAAGGATGTGGTGGAGTGCAAAGAGTAGGAGCCAAAGTCTTAGACACAAAACATTTATCGGCACCCGAATCGAATAAGCAAGTAACATAAGAGTTGTTGAGAAGAAACGTACCCGTGACTAGTTCATTGTCATCCCGGGCTTCCTCGGTGTTGATGTTGAAGGCTCGGCCTCGGTTGTTGGGGTTGGCTTTCTTCTTCGGGCATTCGTTCCTATAATGACCCGGTTGACCACATTCATAACATGTCGCCGTCTTGGAAGGATTTGGCACCTTTCGAGCGGCGGGAGCGACGCTTGTGCAATTGTTGGCTTTGTGACCAACCCCTTGACATCGGTGGCAAATTAACTTGCTACACTCGCCGTAATGATGCTTGTGGCATTTGTTGCAAGAAGGCAAGTTCCCGACATAACCCTTCTTGCCATCGTTGTTGAAGGGCTTTTTGGTGTAGGTGTTGTTGTTGTAGTTGGTTGATGGAGTGGCTTCCCATTTCCTTTTGTTGCCACCCGACTTTTCTTCGGCCTTAGGTGCCGGCACTACGATTTCGTCAACCGTTTCAATTAGTTGGCGGGCCATGTTCATAGCGGCTTGATGAGTAGCGGGTTTGGATGACATCACCCCTTGTTTGATGCTTTGTGGAAGACCGTGCATGTAGAGCTCTACCCTTTCGGATTCGGGGTTAACGAGTTTGGGACACATCAAAGATAGTTCGGCGAAGCGTAGATTATAAGCCTTAAGATCGTTCCCGACCGCCTTCAAAGCTCTTAGTTCTTGCTCGAGCTTTCGGGTTTCTTCGCGCGGAAAGTATTCAACAATCATCTTTTCTTTCAAATCGGCCCAAGAGAGGGCATGAGCTTCATCGGTACCCACCGATTGAACATAGGTGTTCCACCAAGTGAGAGCAACACCGGAGAACGTGTGGGAGGAATATTTGACCTTGTCTTGGTCCCGGCAACCGCTTATGCTAAAGACGGCCTCCGTTTGTTCGAACCATCTAGTAAGTACAACCGGTCCCCCGGTCCCATCAAAAGTGTGAGGTTTGCACCCCATGAAAGCCTTGTAGGAACACCCTTCGTTTGAATTACCGGCTCCATTGTTGTTGTTGCGATTGTTGTTATTGTTGTTGTTGGAGGAGTGTTCGGCCATGGCCGCATCCACGGCGGTGGCTATCATGCGTTGCAAAGCTTGTTCGGGAGTTTCGGGAGGAGCGCGTCGACGAGCCATTGTTCCTTCAAAACAAAAGAATACCGTTGGTTAGTATTCTAAATAATACTAACCGTGATATGGAATAAAGATAAAGAGAAAATTATCCTTGACTCGCCTTAAATTCTTTATGTCATAATGTCGGTATGTTCATATGAGTCACCGTAATATAACTTCCGGGAATTATATTACCCTAATTCATATGTGCATTCGACATTACCACATATAGTCAAGGTGGCGTGTCAATTAAATTATACAACGCAAGAGCAAGATAGAGTAAGAGTAGATATGAGTAAGAGAGTTCGAGTATAAATGCACACATAGTCAAGTAATTCCTATGTCAAGTCTATATGCCGGTTGTAGTCTAGACTCACCAATGTACCCTATGACTCGGGGTCGACACCAATGAACTCTAAATCCCTACAACCAAAGCTCTGATACCACTTGTAGCGACCCCGACAAATCGTCAAATGACGGCGTCGCATACGTACGGTCCCATTACCTGGTCATAAGCATTTATAACAAAGTTTGACCGAAAATATGTCGCATTCATTTCATAAAGGATGTTTCAATGTTTACAAAAGTAATTCCCAAGACAAAACATAACAAAAGTCATAGTTCATATGAAACACGTGCGACATAGTTTAAAGTAGCCAAAAGACGCTCCACAATGCAAGTATACTCGACATCCAAAGCAAGTATCAAAAAGTATGTGCGGAAGCATGTAACACCTAAGTTCAAGGACCTGAGAAAAACATAGAGAATCTGTCAACGAAAACGTTGGTGAAATCATAGGTTTAATAAATAAGTGAGTAAAAGTAAGTTAAGTCGATCCACAAGATTTGCAACATTAATAAAGTAGTAAAACATTCCAAAAGTTAATATTCACGAGCACCCAATTATCAAGGCTTAACGTTTCCTTCCATTGAACCCCATCATAATAGTGTTAGAACATACACTGTTTCTCAAAAATATATTTCACCCGTAGACGGTAGCGAACCGTCCGAAGTGAGGGTTTGTCAAACCCATATGGCCATATAACATAAGTTCTCGCTTACACCCGTCAAGTGTAACTAATGATAATCGAATTGAGGATTTGTGTTCAAACTCGTATGTAGAATGTTTGTTTTCATGTACTTGTGTTCACTTAGTTCAAAAGAACGTTTATGTTTTCTCATCCCAAAAGTAAGTTCAAAAAGAGTAAAAGTGGGACTATGATCTCACCTTGTATGCACGAACCAAAAAGTACTTCGACAAGTAAACGTGCAAGTAACAATGCTAGTCTTGACCTAAACAAATAGGTTGTATCAATAACGATAGTCACGAGGGGTCAAAGTTGTTCAATTTGTCCTATGGCTCGACACGACTCGATTAAGTAGCATGTGAAGCAAATTGTCAAGTTTCATGCAAGTTACAAGTATATAAAAACATGTTAGGAAGATTGCATAATTAATTGGTTAAGTTTGACAAAAAGTCAAACTTGGTCGGGTCAAAGTCAACGAAAAAGTCAACATGTTCGGGTCGGGTCCCGAACAAATTTTCTGAGGTTTTTAATCATATATAAGCATGTTAGAACAAGTTACATGTGAATCGGAGGTCCATAGCATAGCAAACATTTTTGTAAATTGGACAAGCTTGGACAGCCCAGTATTGGCGCGCCGCGCGGGGGGTATGGCGCGCCGCGCCACCCTGCTGCTTCAGCTACTTTTCTGCTTTTTAAATATGCACGAACCAAAACCAATTCTAACACAATTCTTGACCCGCAAACACTTATAACGCCTATCATACATCGTTGGAAAGGTATTTTGACGAGGAATGCAACTAAACACATATCATCAATCAAACTTGCACTTATAACAATCAAAAATCGCATTTAATGTTCCATAATCAATGCATTCAAGTCAATATTGCAATTTAATGATTCGGTAACCAAATTACATGAACGATATGCCGTTTCGTAGGTAATTAAGCATACAACACAACCTAACACTTACAATTAACATTCATGTCATTTAATGCATCAAAGGTTCATTCTTAATTCATGAAACCCTAACCAAAAATCACCAAGTTTCATAATCAATTTTAAGGGGTTTCCTTGGTCAATCTTTACATCATAATGAAGCTAGTAACACTAGGAACAAGATTAAAACATGAAGTCTTAGCATCTAACAACATATGAACACTTAAAATCCAAGATTAAACATGTTAACTTTCCATATGAACTAGTTACTTCAAAATATCAAAATCAAGCATACAAATCACATAGACAAACTAAACTTGAGCCATAGACACTAATTAACAAACTTATAACTTAAAAATCTCAAGAACACAAAGATTAGTGATTTTAGAAAGTTACCCAAATTTGATGAGGTTGGTATGGAATCGAAGAGGAGATCACGAGGAGTTCAAATATGCAATTTGTTTTGATGGAATCCTCCTTGAACGAATTTAGATGATGATTGAAGGCTTGAAGGTTTGAGAGGAAAAGGGTGAAGTAATATTTGGGGAGGTGATAAAATGAATGGAGAGGAAAGAGTTGACTAGTTGACCTAGTCATCTCTTTCTCCATTTGGCAACTTTAGTCCCTCGACTTTACTTCGGGTGCGGGAATTACCTAAACGGAATAATTCATACGCGTATTAACGAGATGTGTTATAAACGAATAACGGAACTTAAATAGTTAAACGGAAAAGTTGACGGAAAAAGGCGGGATGTTACACATGAACTATTTTCCTGTCTGATATTCGATATGTAAATGTGTAAACAGTTAGAAAACAATGAATAGTTCCTGCAAAGAAGCCACTCTTATTTTTGCCCATTGCAGGGTTAGATGACCTTCGATGACCCTAACTTAATGTTAGGTTAAATACGGTGATGTAAGTGCTCAAGAAAGCAAAGTACATAGCATGATCAACACTGTCCATTGCTTGCATAATGTGTTCAAACAAAATAATTTTTTTTCTTTAAATCATAACGATTTGAGTTTTGTTGTTGTTGTTGTTGTTGTAACGATCATACAATTTCATAAGTTCTGCATACATATATTAGTCAAAATACAAAATATTAACCAGTTGTAGAGTAGTGTAGGTTTGAGTGTTTTGTACCTGGTAACACAAAGTAGGAGCAACCATGAAATAAACCAGACTTTTGAAGTTTACATCGTAAAATAACTCTGTATATGAAGATGTGGACTCCGATTCTCCCTAACAACAAAATAAATGCATGTACATGATAAAATATATAAATTAGCAGTATAAAAAAATCCCCATAGAATAAAATGTTCGCAGAGTAATTTAGGTTGCATTAGTTTCCAATCATAACATTCACAATAGATGGGGGTCTGATAAAAGGGTGCAATGGGAATGAGGAATAATTTCTTAAACCTAGCTTTTAAGATGGGTATGAAGGGTTTTAAAAGACATCAATAATCAACCCCATTTCATCAAACTGATACTTGAAACTAATCACCAACACGAGGTTATGCTATTTGGATCAATGAAAAGCTGAAGGGGAGACTTTTAAACAATTACCAATCCAAACAAAGCTGAAAGCAAATAGGATCATCTTACAACATCTAAAAATCTTGCTTCTGACACGAATCTTGCTTCTGGATTTGACTAGCATTCACTGAATACTACAACAACTATCCTAATCACAACCTTTAATCGGGCAGCTCTTCTGTGACAGATATGTTACTATATATACGTAGGTACTAACCCTCGTTATAACGTTAAGCAAATATAACTACTTACCCTGTATTCTAAGATTGATCAGTCCCTAGCACTTGGTTATAGCCACGTGAGTAATTGGAATGAGTGATATGTGATTTAGACTTCTAAACCCGACAAGGTCTCAGCATAACAATGGTATAAGTTTTAGATAAATATCAACATATATAATGATTATAACATATAGACGAAAGCATAAGATGAAAGCAATTTAAAGATAACCAAAGGATATTTTTGTCATCCCTATGTAAAAGAATAGTAACAAAGGATAATAATAACAAACTTGATCATCCACTCTTTATCTTCATTATTATAAAACGTATACGAAAAGGGATGAGGTTGATAATGTTCACAATGGTAGCCCCGTAATTATCCACAACTTCGGGGATAAATTGGTAATTTGACTTTTTTTTTTTTTTAGTTTTTTTTTTCTTCTTCTAATTAAAACTTTTTTCATGTCATTTTTTTTACCTTTCTTTTTCATCTCTTTATTATTTTTTACGTTCAAATATCGAACAAGACCACACTGTTGTATCAAAGCACGTAATTAGCCGACCCTTAACCAACCAAAGCATCCCACTTCAATGGGTTTTTTTTTTTTTTCCTCGTTAAACCAAATAGGTTTCAACCACCAGAAATGACCACCAAGTCATTCTCACTCGTGATCATCCACTGAACTAATATGGAAGTTCCAATGATCACAGTTAAGTTGAACCAAACAGGTTTCAATTAAACATGTTAAACCAAACAGGTTTCAACTAAACATGTTAAACCAAACATGTTTTTCACACTCATGAGATATGTAATATATCCACATAGTTCTAATCACAGCCCTTTCGTAGAATGCAAATCAGTTCTTCAAGTTGAAGATCTTTACATCCATTGTCTCATATGCACGTTTCATTAAGAGACTAAAACAATTTAGAACAAACAACAATATGTTCTAAAGTTTTACCATCAAATAGTTAACAAACTACATCGTCATCGCGTAGTAGGCTGTTTATCTCCTGTTAACTATTATAAAAAATTACTTCAAAATCTCACGTCTTGAATACGTTTATATTCAAAACCCAAAAGGTAATAAACCTCCTATTTTGAATACCATTATATTTCAAGACCAATAACGTATTAAACTTCATTTTGAGGACCATTATCTTTCAATATAAATAAAGTACTGGATCTTACTGTTTAAATACCAATTATATTCCAAACTAAAGGAGGTACAAAACTATATGTTTTGAATATAACAATATTCTGAAGGTACTAAACCTTACAACATAATGGAATATAATCCAAGACCCAACAAGTCATTAGAACTTATATTTTGAATAAATTTTTACTCCAAAACAATATGTTTGAATTTTTTCTCAAACTACATCATGTTTTTAAATCCATCATCCAAATTTTTAACAACTTAGATATGTCAATATCTTTACCATATGTAAAGAAACGTCTTGTGTAGAAACACACTTTACATATCTTTAATAAGGACCATGATTTATCCAAAAACGTTCAAAATTCGTTTTAACCATTTTCACATAACACATATATTTTGTATTTCAATAAAGTTAATTCATACTTGGCACATGAAAACGTTTTCACGAATCCCGTTTTTTAGACTACTGTTATGAACCTTTCCTAAAATAATGTCGTGCATAACAAACTCTGCAAAATATCCGTTTGTCAAAAGACCAAACTTATTTTCAGCATTATATAGAAATATACTCGATACAAACCACCGACTTGTCAGAGGATAAAACATATAGCCAACCTCATATGTAGAAACAAACTCTACTTAAATGAGATTATTTTGTACCCATTAATTATACGTTGCCTCTTCAAATATCCTTTTTCAAACCACGATTTGATTTAAAACTTATATTAAACCCTTATGTAACAAATATTGTTACAAGTGTGGCAAAAAGATATAAAAAAAACGCATTCAGTTTGCCATAATGATCATATTATGTTTACCACATTCTTTGGACACAAATTCCACACATATTTTATTTAAACAGTCTTCGATCACCTCTTCATACTACTTCAATACACAAAATTTTGTCAAAACCATACTTGACAAAACGTCATATTAAACTAGGAATTTATTTTCAATTCCAACCAAGTTTACATTTCCAAAAGCTATTTAATCGTTATAAAACAATCGTTATGAACACTCTTTAATAACTTCACAAATGAAACATATATTATTCTGAAGAATATGAAGTGTAAACGACGTTTACACCAAAAAAAAAAAATTCTTCATCTATTAGATTTATAAATATTTCAAAAATGGCCATGATGTTTCTTAAATTATTTACTCCGTATATACTACACATCAAAGCCATAGTAATATAACAAGCCAAAGTAAAATGATATCCATTTCCCGGTCGTCCAAACTCTAATGAAAGAAACAGTCTATTCAGACTTTTAACGGGTGTTATTTATACTTAATCGTATAACTCATTCAACCAAATAATATCCTTCAAAATAATTTTTCCTAGACTTATTCCAAAATTGTTCGGGTACTCATTATAAATCTGTTTTAAGATTGTAAGAAATATAGTACCCGAAAATATATCAATACATTATATTCATTATAATAAAGAAATCAAATATAATGAAATAGACATATCTTAAAAAGCAAGCGTATAACGGAAAGGATATTTATCATTTCACGAAGAGCAGCCGAAAGATATTCAACAACAAATGTTGAAGTCGAGGCCCGTGTTAGACCCGGTTCCCTTAAAACAGATTCGCCGTCTACACGTCGTCTGTTTCCCAGGGTACAACGGCCGAAGCAGTAGTACTACCGGACCTGAACCATACGCCTGAAAAAGTTGTCTACATTGTTCTTTGTAAGCCAACACACATGACCAAATTTGTTTGGTCCAAAATGTGATGGAACACTATTATGCTTGTAGAAAAATTATGTGAACGTGAGTTTGTGTGTGTTTTCCATAAGCCAAATTCATCATCCCACAACTAGAGAATACATCTCTATATATTATGTCATGGGGGAAAACAAAAGGATGCTCAATTAATGACAATTAAATGTCATTATAATTGATAAGTAAAAGATGTGATAAGTCACAATAATTGTAACCATTAAACACACTCTTTAACATCAATTTTAATTCATACATCATATTTAATCGATTTTCTAATAAATCAATTAAATTTTCCAACATTTTAGATAAATATCAACATATATAATGATTATAACATATAGACGAAAGCATAAGATGAAAGCAATTTAAAGATAACCAAAGGATATTTTTGTCATCCCTAGGTAAAAGAATAGTAACAAAGGATAATAATAACAAACTTGATCATCCACTCTTTATCTTCATTATTATAAAACGTATACGAAAAGGGATGAGGTTGATAATGTTCACAATGGTAGCCCCGTAATTATCCACAACTTCGGGGATAAATTGGTAATTTGATTTTTTTTTTTTTTAGTTTTTTTTTCCTCTTCTAATTAAAACTTTTTTCATGTCATTTTTTTTTTTACCTTTCTTTTTCATCTCTTTATTATTTTTTACGTTCAAATATCGAACAAGACCACACTGTTGTATCAAAGCACGTAATTAGCCGACCCTTAACCAACCAAAGCATCCCACTTCAATGGGTTTTTTTTTTTTTTTTTTCCTCGTTTTAAAACTTTCTTGAGATTATGTGGTTACTAATATTTTATACGGTACAATTCTAGGGCCAGGCAACCATTTTAGCCCAAGTTTTCGTAGCCCAATAGCTGATTACATGAAATCAACAACCCAACCAGTCAAGATATAACCCCAATTAGAAACCCTAGAGTTCAGGATCCGGCCACAATCTTACGATCTCTTGAACCTTTTTTCTTTCATCAATCCTGAATTAATGTCGACAAATTCAAGGTACGTTCCTTCAATTCGTATGTAAAGAAATAAATTGATGTTTTGGAAAACATTGGTTAGTTGTAATTCGTATAATGTATGTATATTTGTAACTTATTGAGATTATAAGTAAGTGCTCTGCTATAATTATGTTTCTATGTATTGATTGATACCAGTTCTTCTGTATGATGAGTAAACAATTGAAACTAAAAAAAGAAGAAAATGATTAAAAGTAATTGTTAAAATCATAATAATGTATTAACGTTGAGCTTGCACATTGTGATTTTGAGAATTTCGTTGTAACACTGGTTAAAACCAAAATAGTTTGTGAATCTTATATGATAATTTCCAAATTGGCCATGAGTATGCTGCAGGCAGTTCATTTTACCCTATTTTTCAATTCAGAATACAGCTAAAGCTTTCAGTCCCATCCCTTTTTGCCTTTTATATATTTTACTCAGTAGCACTCTCTTCATATGTATGTGTGTGTCACTAAATAAATCATAAACACCAGGCCTTGCTGCTTTGAAAGTTCAAATATATTCTTTATATTCAGTTTTAATAATTGTTGTGATTGACATAATTTGATTGGGTTTAGTTGTTGATTATTATACAGTTTTATTATCGAAAAAATGAGTTTATTTGACCTATTAAGGTTTTATTCTTGGTTTATGCATGTTTGTGCTATTTGGAATTTGCATGATATGATAGTTGGTTGCTATGCTACTCGATGTTTTGTTGATTGCACCTTAATAATATATATAAATATATTTTTTTTCCTGCCAGTTTTGACGCTAAAATCAACGAGTGCATGCGTGTGTTAAATGAAAGGAGGTAAGTAACTCCTCGTCTTCAACCATTTATCTGGTATCTAGTAATAATAATTTTAATTTCAAATGTTTATATCGTTTCAATTACAGGACGGTTATTGGTAATAGGGAGTCACATTTCACCGAGGTATGTAAATATTATAACACTATAATTTGTATTAAAACGTATTTCTTCTCTAATTTTTTTTTTTTAACTGTTTTTTGATTTCTAATACGTAGATTAGAAAATCAATGGAAAGTGAGCTTGAATTTGTCGAAAGATGTACCCAAATGGTCAGGGATTTAGCAGCTCCTCTTAAAAATTTAGATGGTATAAAACCTTCCCTAATTCCAAATAAATATGATTTAAATATTGCTACACTAACCACCATCTTTCAAAATACTGTACGTAGATGCAAAAAAACATTTGGTGCATAATTTCCGAGAAATGACTGTGGCTCAAGATACGTTGATTAAAAACGTCATGTCGCGTTTTTTGGATGAGCTCAAAAAAGTGGTGGACGGGACATTTAATGAGGTACACACACACACACACACACACACACACACACACACACATATATTTTTTCATTTTTAACCTGTTACGCATATTAATACTTGTTGAGATTTTGTTTTGTAGAACAAAGTACGCTTCATCAACATGATTGAAAGCCTCACTGTCAACACAGGTGCTGGCAGCAGTGGTGGCGGCGGAGGTAATAAATAATTTCACTCATTCATGGAGACATGTATGTCTTACAGATCTTGTGCACCGAACTAAATCACTAAATATATGGTCATATTATAAATAAATCAATACTAAAATTATTATATATGCTGGAGATTGTTCTAGTCTGGTTAATCAATATTTTTAAACGCCACTTTAAGCATGTCATTTTGTTTTGTAGGCTGACAAAACTATTGATGCTGTTGAGGACATCGAGTAAATCGAAGCTGATGGTTAGTGCTAAAGGTGTATAGCCTTAGCTTATTTAGACAAAACTTGTCTCACTACTAGTTATTTCCATCATAAATTTCATATTATATTTAAGTATTTGAGACAAGATGGATGAAGTATTTTACTTAGTCAAAACTGAATTTGGTCCTGTTTACTTGCACTTTAATGGGCTTAATTGCCTGCAAATAGGGATGGCATCGGGCGGGTATAGGTAATCTCGAACCCAAACCCGATTAAGAAACCCTGTCCCAAACCCGACGGGACCCCATTTAATTACTAACTTGCGGGTAAACGGGTATCCCCACGGGTATTCGGGTCCCCGTTACATACTAACTAGCGTGTAAACCGTATATTATCATCAAATATAGATATAGATATATTATAATATTATAAAGGCTACAGGTTTTTCTTTGACCTTGAATTCAAATGTACATTTTTCTTTTTTACTTTTGCAATACAGACGTTACTTTATAGGATGCAGACCACATGCTCTAATTGATACATCAACGAGTGTAGGAACATGCCGCGCTTTGTTGCGGCGGGGTTATGACAAAACGTGGCTTACATATAACATATAAACGGGAAAACGGCAACCTATATTGTTTCGCCTTTTGCTCCATCCTGGTAAACCTAAACCGTTGAAGAATCACAACCGAAAACCTTGTGTACACTCAATTGAGCACCATAAATAAAAGAGATAAATATCATGAACATTTATTTATCAAAATCTTCAAATTAACAAAATGTCACCTAAAAACATAGAACATGAAGAAATGCATGATGACTACTAAATAACGAACTGTAAAAACATTTTAGATTTGTTACAATTTAGCTTGAAATGAGTTATACCCTCCACCCTAACTATTACATAAAAAGCTAATCATCGACAACATTTAACAAAATCATGAAGAACAACACTTGTAACATTTAATTACCAAATGTATATGATGATGGATACATGGATCTTTCGTGCACACCAAGGTTCCCAATCTTGTCTCTTATCACCAAAACATAGTTTAAGGCAACAGGGCTGCGATGAGGCAAGTGTAAACCACGATGTTTATATTTAAAAAAGAGAAAGAAAGAAAAAAACCGCTTTTCAGCTGATTATTGGTCCCACGTAATCTGATATAGTCTCTTAGGCCATTACCGTTGAATAGAATACTCTCGCACATTTCTGTAGATAGCTTATTTGTCCAGACTGGATTTACAGTTAGAAAGTTATGGCTTTACGAAAATAGTAAAATAGTTGACTCATGCTGTTACCAAGTGCAGCTGGACAGCAAGAGCAGCATACAAAGTTCCTTTTTGACATCATATTAGAACACGTTTATACTCAACAATCCCAACCATACCATATACCATTTTGAAGCTCGTCGGGTCTAATTTCTAAATCAATTATTAGTTTTTGCCAAAACTTAACCATTTTCAACTAGGCCCGAAATTTATTTTTGACACTTTAACCAAAATGGTAAAATTTTCTCGTCGACGACTCAAAATTCAAACTAATCAACCTGGGCTGACCCAGCTGTTACCATAAGTCTATAATGACATTCGGTGTCTCAAAACTACGCATATGGGTCAAAATAGGCGCGTATGACCCAAATGGGTTATAAGTATCCATTTCAGCTAAAATTAATCGGTAATTTGTCATTTTTTTATTTTTATGTTTTTTTTTCCTTCTTCTATTTAATTTTTTTTTCCCGTCATTCCTTTTACCTTCATTTTCATCTCATTATTATTTTTACGTTCAATTATCGAAAAAAACCACCATGTACAAGTAAATGAGTCAATGTTACCACCTGGGCCACCTCTTAGTATTGCCTAATCATGACACTTTGGGTTATGAAATTTCTAGAAATCAGGTATGGATTGGATACTTCATTGTGCATCTCTCCAATTGTTGTTTTATAATCGTGTTTGTTTCTACAAGGGTTGAATCCTCGGACCCAAACCCGAAATTAGAAAAAGAAAAAAAAAATCATTCCGATAGTCGAGCCAGACTCGTAGACTCGGACCCGGTTCAAGAATTTAGGGTTTCGAAATTTCTCATCGAGTTCACAATGGTAGCCCCGTAATTATCTCCAACTTTGGGGATTGTCAAAAAAAAAAAAAAAAAAAAAATTAATTTATTAAAGTATTTTTAGTTTTTTTCCTTCCTCTATTTAACCAACCAAAGCATCCCACTTCAATGGGTTATTTTTCCTCGTTTTATACGGTACAATTCTAGGGCCAGGTAACCATTTTAGCCCAAGTTTTCGTAGCCCAATAGCTGATTACATGAAATCAACAACCCAACCAGTCAAGATATAACCCCAATTAGAAACCCTAGAGTTCAGGAACCGGCCACAATCTTACGATCTCTTGAACCTTTTTTCTTTCATCAATCCTGAATTAATGGCGACAAATTCAAGGTACGTTCCTTCAATTCGTATGTAAAGAAATAAATTGATGTTTTGGAAAACATTGGTTAGTTGTAATTCGTATAATGTATGTATATTTGTAACTTATTGAGATTATAAGTAAGTGCTCTGCTATAATTATGTTTATATGTATTGATTGATACCAGTTCTTCTGTATGATGAGTAAACAATTGAAACTAAAAAAAGAAGAAAATGATTAAAAGTAATTGTTAAAATCATAATAATGTATAAACGTTGACCTTGCACATTGTGATTTTGAGAATTTCGTTGTAACACTGGTTAAAACCAAAATAGTTTGTGAATCTTATCCGATAATTTGCAAATTGGCCATGAGTATGCTGCAGGCAGTTCATTTTACCCTATTTTTCAATTCAGAATACAGCTAAAGATTTCAGTCCCATCCCTTTTTGCCTTTTATATATTTCACTCAGTAGCACTCTCTTCATGTGTATGTGTGTGTTACTAAATAAATCATAAACACCAGGCCTTGCCGCTTTGAAAGTTCAAATATATTCTTTATATTCAGTTTTAATAATTGTTGTGATTGACATAGTTTGATTGGGTTTAGTTGTTGCTTATTGTACAATTTTATTATTGAAAAAATGAGTTTATTTGACCTAGTAAGGTTTTATTCTTGGTTTATTCATGTTTGTGCTATATGGAATTTGCATGATATGATAGTTGTTTGCTATGCTACTCAATGTTTAGTTGATTGCACCTTAATATTATTATTAATTGTTTTTGTTTTTTTTTTTTTTTTTTTCTAATAGTGTTGCAGCTAAAATTGACGAGTGCTTGTCACTATTGCAGGAAAGGAAGTACGTAACTGCTTATATTCAGCTATTTATTTTAGTAATAATTTTCTTAATTAAAATGCTTATCTGTTATCTATCGTGTCAATTACAGGAAAGTTATTGGCAAGGCACTATCAAATCTCAGCGAGGTATGCAGCAGAGACTAAAATGTTTATTAAATTTTAGGGGTGTTCAATATTTGGTTTAAACCGATTACCAAACCGAATTCGGATTGAGGAAACCGAACAGCGAATTTAAATTCGGTTTTTGGGTTTGAAAATTTGGTTTTTGGTTTTGAAAATTTTGAAAAAAACCGAACCGGAAAAACCGGAAACCAAACCGATGAACACCCGTATTACTTCTTCATTTACCTTTTAATTTCTGATACGCAGGTTGAAAAATCGTTTCAAGATGAGAAAATATTTACTGAAACTCTTTATCAAGATTTCACCCGGGTTGTGGAGGAGCATCTTAACGCTATGGAAGGTATGAAACAGTTTTCAAATAATTATGCATGCTAAACTAATTCAAAACATTTAGAAGGGAAGAAGAGATTGTTGGTGAAATGCCCGTAAATAAATTAGGAAATTTGATTTATTTATGTTTCACACATGAAATGAAGAAAACGAACATACTAACATCATATTTATATTTTACACAGGCAAGAAAGAATTGAATATGGTAAAGAAGGGTGTGAGGGCACCGGTGATAATCAGAACTAGTGGCGTCAAGGAAGAAAATTAAGCAGGTTACATATAATATTTTCTTCATTTTTCTCTATATCAACTTGTGATTACTTAAATCTGATTACTTGATATTTGTAACACCACTTAAAGCATGACATTTTGTTTTGTAGGTTGTCAAAATGATTGCTGCTGATGTGCATATCCCAGCTTATGGAGACAAAACTTATATAATAGTACTTAGTTATTTCTACTAAACATTTCATATTTCGTAATCTTGTGTGTACAACTATGATATGAACACCTTAAACATAATTATATCACTTGTTCTTGTGGTCGCATATTCACCACACATTGATGGTCAAAATGCAACTCTCTAATGGTAATTTAATAGGTACCCTACCCCCCCCCCCCCCCCACCCCACCCCCCGCCGCCTTCTTCTCTCTCTGGACAATGTAACACCAAAAACGACTTAGATTGTTGTGATTAAGGTGAGTCTTACTCGACGAACACATGTTCACCGCCTGTTGATGTCCGTCGTATGGTAAACGAAGAAATAATAGGCTCACTAGGAATGAACAAATTATATGATGATTAGTACGATTACTGAGATAGTAAGCCCTTGAATGTTACTTCATACAACAAAGATTACAAGTGAAGAGACAAAAAGATAACCTTTTAGAAAATTGAAACCTATAACTTCATTCCGACGGTAGCAGAAAACAAAAAGAACATTAAAAACTGAAAACAATAAACCATGCCAGGAAAACAAAAGACCCAATTACGCCAAAATATAATCACCAAATATTCATCAATCGCATAACCAAATACTCATCAATCGCATTACCAACACCAAATATTCATCAATCGCATTACCAACACCAAATATTCATCAATCGCATGACTAAAATCAAAAACGAAAAAAAAAAAGATAGGAAACATAATTCGCAGACGATGTTGCAATATTAGACTTAAAATATATTACCAGTACACCATTTCTATATATATTAACTGGTTATCATTTTGCTAGTTTTTCTTGTTATGTGTGTTATGCTCTTTACATGACAAAAAATGTCTCATCCTATATTTGGTATTTTCATAGTTTTCGGTTAATCTTTTGACCATATGTCCCTCAATCAAAACTGTATCTACATTTCGAATGTCTGTTTTTTTTCTCTTTGTAGTAAGTCATTCTTAATATCTTAAGTTTCACTACCTCTGTGTCTTTAGGGGTTGTTTTTTATTTATTTTTTTCATTACGTTTTTGTATGAGTATAGATGGCAAAATAGAAGAATAACTATATCTTATAATCCACAAATTAATAATGTTGTTTTCTTTGTGTGATAAATAAAACTTATGAATGATAAAATTGACTATTTACCCTGATGTGTAATTTTATACTCTAAAAATACTAGCAAATACTACCCAATAATTATCACACAATACAGACAACTATTCCCGATCGTGCAGTAACTTATAAATAATGTTGACCAGTTCGTCCACAGATAGCAATTTTATCAGTCACTTTAACTTGTAATTATTTTAGTAAAAATGGGGGTTTTTGTTTAGAAAACAATCGCGTAATTAAAATTAATGTAAATCAATAAAAACAAAGGTATCCACTTAGAATCAATTCCCTCGGATCAGGATTGCTGTTAAGTTCACTTAAAACAATTATATTGGTGGTAACACTGTAACTATCTATCGATTCTCACAGATTATCAACTAAATCCTTAGCTCAACTCTCGTTGATCCTAATTCTCTAATCTAGTTACCTAGATATTAATCAATATATTAATCTAGCTTGAATTGTTCAAGTCTCCCTAACAATTCCACTATTATCAAGGTTTCTCACAGTTTAATTACTAATCAATCAATTATACCGGTCTCCCTTATATAATTAACTAAAGGCCTAAGTTATTCACGTTCAATAACCTAGTAAAGATCACCACTTATTCAACTCTCGTTGAGTAGTTAATAATCTTCGCAACTTCAACTAATTGATTAACATAGATAACAGTCGTTTTTAGCCAAACAATATATGAATAACGCGATCTAATCGTTTAATTCATAAAGATAGCAATCCTTCACCTCAATTCAATCATCTAAGTAGATACAATAAATTTAGCTACTCATATTAAACCAAAGAACACAAGAGAATAAAAGATAAACAATTGAATTCATTAAATTGAATGTAAATAAAAGTAATTGCAAGATTAATACTAACCGAAATTGTTGTAATAATGTAAACCCAATGAAAAGGATAAAGAAAAGCTATAAAATTCGTAACCTATTCGTCTTAGAAAACTGATTACCCTAAAAAGGGAGTAAAAACGCGTATTTATAGTTGCTAAAAATCTGAAATCGGCTAGTAATCTAGCGGCCGCATTAAGGGAATCGCGACCACGAGTTATGGATGAAATCGCGCCCGCATGACATGGAATCGCGACCACGATTTTACTTGATCTCTGTTTTCGAATTTCTGTTAATGCAATGCGATCTCGAGATTTAAATCACGGGCAAAACAACAAATCGCGACCACATTAGGTGGTATTGCGGCGGCGAGATTCACCAATTCGAACAACATTTTTTCTGTTTCACTTTAAACTTTGATGCTTCGCTTCGACTTTCGATAATCTTTTACAAAACAACGAAACTTTCATCCGAATATCTTCCAAATTATAATAACTCTTCGAATCATCTGTAGGAATGTAACAACTCAACTTTAACAATTTCTTCGCCATTTTTTCAACTTATATCCAAAAACTCAATAGAATCGAACCGATATTGCGAGTAAAAGTATGTATAAACAAGGCAATATCAAAATCCCCCACACTTGATTCTTGCTTGTCCTCAAGCAAGTCTATCTTCAAGTATTATCAACTCCAACAAAGATAAAAATACTCAAATAAGTCTTCAATAATAATGGAATGAAAACATACATACCGATATCGTCTTCAAAAATCATTAAATCCACATCGTGTAGTCTTTAACAAAACAAGCGCAAGGTTCAAGCCATCAATCAAATACATTCTTCAAAATCGAACTCATGATCACCCAAAATCTTCATTACCCCGAACCAATAACACCACATGCGGAACCGAGAACAATTTGGCCTTAGGGAAAACAAGACCTTAAGAAAATCATTTTTGCATTTTAAGAACGGGAAAACTAGTTATGTTATTACATAAAACGAGTTTTACGGAAATTTTGGGTTCTAAGATTATGTGCTTTCAAAGTCATCTCGGTTTTGAGACAGCCACACGGATAATTGTTACCCCGGTATATTATCTAGGATAAACTACTTCCCAGTTCGAAAGCGATGAGATAACAGTTGTCTTGGGCTCAAAAGGCGGTGTGCATACAAGCAATCCCGGTTGTGGGACAGCTGCACGGGTAGTTGCCAACCCGGTATATCTCCGAAATGAACTACCTCCCGGTTCGAAGGCGATGAGAAAGCAACCACCTTGGGTGTAAATTTTTCGGAGGGTCTAGTGCACGAAACCTGAAAGACTTTACTTTCAAGCAATGGTCTTTTGAAACTCAACTTTAACTTGTAAGACTTTACTTACAAGTTTCAGAAGACTTTACTTCCTAAGAACAACATGGGAGGACTCGATTCTCCCAGAAGTGTTTAAACACTTGTTTGAATTATTTAAGGTCCTTGGACCCCACTTTCCACGCATCTAGCTTTTATGCTAGTTTTGAAAAAAATGTAGGAAGCAGATACTACATTCCTGTATTTGAAAGGGTACCACGACTTTTGACCATGACGTGTGTTGTCTAGCAACAGTAGCACGAAGTCATTTCTCTTCATAAAGAAGACAGCACAAGTTGAAGCTCAAGGCTCCTCTTCCCACAGTACGATATATCGGTGTAATACATCGTGAAATGATGCATTAACCAATGTCAGTATAAAATGTTGTAGATTAAAAAGTCTCATACACTAAGTAAGACGGGCATTCGGAAGACCTGACTTCCTTCATGGATGCACTTGAATCATCCTACAGTTTTGGATTTTTTTTTTTTGAAAATCCTGCTGCATCCTTATTTTTAACAAAACCATTCAAAAAGTTCATAAAATTTTCAAATTGGTAACAAATGTCCGCGAGGATTTATCTCCTCCCCCAACACACGCACGCGCGCACACACACACACACACACACACACACACACTTAAGATCATGTAATGCCTTCATTTACATGAAATCTTATAATTAAAGATAAATTCGAGAGGATAATAGTGAAGGGAAAATGAAAAAGAAACCCAGATTTTTATTCCTTTTTTTTATTATTATTGGTTTTATATTGTTTTTTTTTATTTTATGTTTTTTTTTTAATAAAAAAAATGCATGAATAATAAATAAATGAAAGAAACACTTACAAACGTTTACAAGGTTGATTATTTAACGAGTCGTTTACTCGACTCCATCCCGCGATCAAGTTTCCTCCGAGTAAAAGGTGAGGTCCTCCTTCTCGGTTTCATTGAATGCTTCATAGTATAACTTCAACCGATGACCATTAACCTTAAAACATTCACCATCTCTTCCAATTAACTCAACATGACCGGCCGGAAAAGCTTGTTTGACCACAAATGGACTGGACCATCCTGACCGAAGTTTTTCCGGCGAAAATTTGAACCGTGAGTTATAAAGCAAGACTTTTTGACCGGGTTCAAACTCCTTCCTCTCTCTTAAATGGGCATCGTGCCAACGTTTGGTTTTCTCCTTATACCAAAAAGAGTTCTCGTATGCATCTGTTGAGTCCCTAAAATAATTAAGGATTTAATTATGACAAAACAGAATTTATTTGCACTAAAATGTTATGTGCAGCCAGCACCAGTTTGTCTATGTATAGTCAGCTAATATAGCTGTGTCGAGTGTTTAGTATGCTACCTAGTCTACCAGCACAAGGTAGAGTGTATTCTTCGAATTAGCACAGGATGTGTACTCAGCAATTTAAGAATATCAAGTGACTCACAGTAAGTCTGGATAGCAGCATACAACACAAGACAACCATACTCCATTACAAGCATGGTAGTTTCCCTGAGTGGTCTACATCAGATGTACTATTCAACAGAAGTCGAAGACAAAGTTGAACAGAAAAGGACACACGTCGGCGGCTGACAAGTGACCTTACAAGACCACGTGGGAATGCAGAAGTTTAACCTATGTGCATACATGGGTTATCCTTTGTCAACGCCTAGGGAACACAACATTCCATTTGTTTAAACAAATAGTGGTGCCAAACCGAATCGGGGTGTTCCTGCAAATAGCTACCAAAGAGAAAAGAAAGGGAGCACACCTCCTTACACAATTATCCCCTCAAGTACAGACATCCTATGTACCAGTGGACAATGGATCATGATATGGCCGAAACTGACGGTTTTATTTGCGCGGTGTCGTCAGGCCGCGGCTCGCCGGAATCAGCCACTCGTGGGAGTACGGTACTAGTTTTAAATTTATATTTAGCGGGGCCTAAATCTTACTACTCCTTATAAGTAAGGGAAGTATGACCTAGGGTCGTATTTTTGAGATATCAGTAGCATCGAACCTATATTCTACCTAAGATAGTTAGGGAGTAGTAAATACTTGTTTTTGGGATTTTCTAGTTGATAAGATAGATAAATTAAATGCGATAAAATTTGTAATTCAGATAAGGTTAAAGTAAGTGCATACTATGATTTCATCAGTTATTCTGCCGAGATTATGGAATGCTGGCTCATGAATAGGCAGAGGCCTTGTATTCATTACACTAGTCCTAAATGCCCCTGTCAATAGACATGTCACTGGGAAATGCGTTAGGCTTGAAGATTCTGAATAGACAGCAACGCCCCTTACCCCCGACGCCCGTGCAGTCTGACTAAAGGCATACACGTTCAGACGGCTCATCCAATTGAGCGACTCGGTTGGGTGGCGTATTAACGTTCCAAAATAGTCTAAACTTTCTTAAGCGTAATAGAATACATGACTTACCGTATCCGAGAGACGTGATGTGTTTCAATGCTTTCGTTAATGATTGGTAAAAGATAGTTAGGCCCTAAAAAGAGTTCAACCATAAAGGAACACCATGGCCAAGTCTAGATGACTTCCATGAACACGTCCGGTTATCCTAACGGTCCAATCCTTTATGCGTCTAAACAAACAGTTCCTTAATTAACTAAGAATCCCTCAAGCGGGGTGCAATGCTTGAGACCGCGTTATGGTGCAGTGTACTGGTCAACACTAACCGTGTTCCACGGCCTTACTTAGCAGAGGTGCAGCTTACAACAACCGCTGTGCTTCAGCGTGCACGTACGAAGTTTATATGCTTAGTGACTACACCAGCATGGTCTGGGACCGACAATGTACTAGGGGTCTAGTCAGATGTTTCACTACGAAAGAGTCCTCTGTCGGAATCCAAAGCTCGATAGACTTACTACAACCGGTGTGCCTCAGTCGATCTTACGTTGTATCCGAGAGATTTCTCTTACCAAGGGGTGACACAAATAGTGTACTCTGAATCGGGGTTCGCGACTTCCCAATAACAGAGCCTATAACTATGTTCTATTAGTTGGAAAAGCGATTGAGTTTAAAGAAGCATCTCAACAACATACACAAACTATAATATTATTTCGGCATTATATCTGGTTACATCATAGCATACACTAAAGATAACTACTCGCTAATCATGGCAATAATATCAATAAACATTATATAAGATAAGGGATAGAAGTACCAGTAGATTAAAGGAGTTCTGAATACAAAAGTGACAACTTCAAGACTCCAGACCGCTCCTAATACAATCTTCGGCGTTCTTCTCCGGGTACTAGGTTTCCCGCACGGAGTCGAAGGCCTTGAGAGTATGACTAATATTGTACAAGAGAGAGAAAGAAGTGAATTGAAGTGTGTCTTGAAAATGAATGAACAAAGCTCCTTAAATAAGCATGAAAATTCAGCCAAATCCGGTCGGCAAGCCGTACGGCAAGCCGGATGGCAAGCCGTATTCGGCAAGCCGGATCCGGGTTGGCAGCAAGCATGGTGGGGCGGATTTGGCAAGCCGTACCCATACGGCAAGCCGTATGGCAGGCCGGATTGGTGCCTGGTCAGCCTTTGTTTCCTGGATCGTAACTTGATTTCTTGACTTTCACCGTTTTCGCTCTAGAATCTTCGTTTTAGCTCCGATTCTCTTGATTCTTTTTGCACCGTCTTCGTAATTACTTGTTCTTCAATTTTAACCGACGAAGTGGGTATTTTACCGACAAAGTTAGAATATTTCTTGTTTTTGGGCCTCAATACCGGGGTGAAAACGTGACTTTTTAGCCGATATCAAATATCCCACACTTAGACGTTGCTTGTCCTCAAGCAAACTCTCATTTAACCTTTCGGCGTTTTTTTTTCTAATAGCCTAAACGATTTGCTTTTATTATAAGCGCAAAAAGATAAGGTGAGTCGTCTATGTTAGGATTGAAATTATCTCTGCAAGCATGCGAGGAGGTTACATGACTTAGGCTAGCTTTCATGGGTCACTCAAATCACTCAAGTGTTTAGGGTTCCCTATAGATCTAAGAAATGAAGTACACTCTTAGCCAGTCATGCTGCACCCATCGTCATAGGCTTGATAAAGACTCTAATCCTTGCTGCTGACGCGAAAACGGTAGTAATCTTATCTTTATAGATCATTTGTCAATGATGGAGAGGGAATTTTGGAGTGGTGGTGAGGTTGTTTTTGAGGGGTGATATGAAAAGGTAATATAGTCTTTATAAGACTTTTATTTGGATAGATAGGAGTGCTGAAGTTTTTGAGAAGCACTTTTGAACTTTTCTTCATTTGATAATCATTTTCGGTCGAGTTCTTCTTCGGCATTTCTCTTAGTTCTGCTCCTTTTCTCAGAACTTCAATATATATATATATATATATATATATATATATATATATATATACATATATATATATATATACATATATATATATATATACATATATATATATATATACATATATATATATATATATATATATATATATATATATATTTTTCGGATACTTCCTTTCGAGGAACTTTTTGCCGGTAAACTTTTCTTCAAGGCCTTTGCCATGATACTTGAGAGGTTTATAACATCAGGTTTTCGGAAGGGATCTCATTTTCTGGGTTTTTCTGATAAGTAATAGAGGTGATGTGGATGTGGTGTGGAGTAGAAGTAGTGAAGGTGCGGAAGGTTTGTGTTTGACAAATGAGAAGCTATTTTGATTACAACCGAACATGCTTTGCTGCTTGGAGATGTAGATCTAGAGCAAGTTCTGATTCTGGGCGCAGACATCGGCACTCTCAACGGAAAATAATGAAGCATTAAAGATGAATGCTGGTCCTTTTGGGGTGCCTCACCATAATCAATTTAGGTCGATAATGCCTTAGTCATGCAATGCTCTATTAGAGATTTCAACCTAACAAGAATTCCACCTTACTTAAGCCTTATTTTTATTGACAAACGTTTAGGTTTTCAAAAATATTTTTCCAAAAAGGGTTAAAATTTTTGAAATTTGGCTTAAGGACTTGGAATCTTCGTAATGGTTTATTATGATATAGCATAAAAAGATACCAACATCCCACACTTAGACGAACATTGTCCCCAATGTTCCTAGTGTATCCCACACTTAGGAGTTTTAGTTGAAGATTTGAGAATGTTTGTCTAGTGTTTTGATTGGGTGTTATCCCACACTTAGTGATAAGCTAGGATGCGGTATAGTTTTGAATCTTGAGCTAGTAGTGAAAGGAAGAAATACCCTTAGCAGATGCGGCTGGTTTCCTTGCTTCTTCATCGGTGCATTTGTCATTCTTTATTCTTCTACTCTACTTTATTGCACGGGTTGCCTCCCGAGAAGCGCTTTTGTTTAAGGTCGTTGGCTCGACCGTAGTGATGCTTCAGAAAGTAAACATTCCTCGCTGATGGTAGTAATCTTGGTCTTCTCTAGGGAATGTGAGTCTTGGTGGATAAATCCTGAGAAAATGTCGGACCAATAGTGGTAACAGATCCGGTACTTCTCTTGAAGATCTTCTGAAAGATAAGTAGTGTGCAGTTTCTGCTCTTGATAAGTCCTGAAGTCCGATGAGAATATGATCCACAGCTCTGCTGGTTGACCCATGGATGTCAATCATGGTGGCAGTGCTGGTGTTGATGATTTCTCTGACGGGATGCTCATTTCTGAGGTCTTCAAATAATGTATGTATCTTTAGAATCTCGAAGTCTTCGGAACGGTTATCTCCACAGTAAGAGTTGGTAGCTTTGCACGGATCAGTTAAGAGACGAAGCTGGAAAAAAGTGAACAGCAATCCTGACCCGAGCATTAATTTCACCGTCTTTGAGTATATCTCCCGACATCCAGCTTTGAATATGAAATTAGGATCGGTGGATTCGTGGAAGATACATGATAACTGCTTTGTAACATAGGTGGCAATGTTGACTCGGTCTGGTTCAAGATGAGAGAACGGATTGGTTCGCCTTGCTTCTTCCATAACGGCATCTTGTAACTCTTTGATAATCAGATCAGCATGGTGATCAATTGTTACGTAAATCACTAGCCTGTCTGGTGTGCTTTCGAAATTATCTCCATCCAAGAGAGCGAAAAAGCTATGAATATCCTCGATCATTTGCAAATCTGAGTGATAAGTCGGGCGGCCGGTGGAAATATCCATATGTTTCCGGATGAGAGTCAGTAGTGCTCATTCGTTTCGCGAGAACGGAAGTGCAGATCCAGCTAAGGCATTATACACCTTAGAGTAAATGATCTTCTGATCTCGACAGAATCTTGTCTCTAGAATAGTGCGAACCACTGAATTATGCTCTCGCTGCCTTTCTTCGTGATAGATATGATCGTGAAGAGAATTGATAAAGTCTTGAATGCGCTCTTCTAGGATTTCAACATCATT
Organism: Rutidosis leptorrhynchoides; assembly: GCF_046630445.1. Lineage (NCBI taxonomy): Eukaryota > Viridiplantae > Streptophyta > Magnoliopsida > Asterales > Asteraceae > Rutidosis > Rutidosis leptorrhynchoides. The sequence goes on from NC_092343.1 coordinate 235,989,037, forward strand.
ATCCTCCCTTCAAATATAGAGGCGGTGCTCTTCTATGATAGCCGTGATTCGTTCTGATAAGCGTAGCGAAAAATCGATGGTTGACTTTCGGATGGCTTCGAGAATGTCTTCAAAATCATCGGTCTCATTGATGAAGGTTATCATGTCCGCATGTGTGGATACAACCGGAATTCGATCTGAGGAAGAGTCCGGCTCCCCTTGATCTGGTTCGGTTGGAGAGTGCGAGTTAGTCAGAATGTCTTCATTATGCTCTTCCTCGTCATCATCGGTATCTTGCTCCTCTGAGGATGCGTCTGATGAACGGGTTTCTTCAGTATTCTGATTCTCCACTTTGATACTTGCGAGATCAATTTCTATGTCCTTAACCTCAGCCTTTACGGTCTTCTTCTTGAAACGAATGATTAAACTGTGATCTGCCATCTCAAGCTTCATTATTTCTTCATGACGCTCGTTACTTGGAACGGGTGCTGTCGCAGTTTCTTTTACGTCTTCCATTTTCTCTTCCTCTTCAGATTCTTCTTCTTCCTCTATTTCTTCGCTGGGATCCTCTTCTTCCATTTCTGGGTCGTCTACTGGCTGTGATTCGACACCCATCTCGATATCATCGGCTGGTGGTAATGACTCATCATCGGAAGTGATCCGTCTGGTGGAAACAACAAACATCTCTGCCTATCCAGAAAGATCGGTTGGTCGGTCAATTTTGAAGGTAACGCTCTCCCCATGTGATCGCAAGATCATGGTTTGATTGTACACATCAATGACTGTCCTAGCCGTATTCATAAAAGGTCTTCCTAACACTACTGGGGTGTGTAGGTCTTCCTTGATATCCATAACTACAAAATCCGTAGGATACAAGAATTTGTCGACTTTCACCAAGACGTTCTCAACTATGCCCTTAGGATATCGAATTGTATGATCGGCAAGTTGGATTGTCATTTTGGTAGGTGACAAGTCTCCTAACTCTAATCTCTTGTAGAGAGAGTAGGGGATTAGGTTAATGCTTGCTCCTAAATCTGCTAGCGCATGAATGGTTCCAGATTGGTAGATTGAACACGGGAATACGAATCGGCCCGTATCTCCTAGCTTAGGTGGTAGAGAGTTTCTGAGTAATGCAGAGCATTCTTCACTCAGTGGAATTTTGTTAGAGTCTGGTATCCTCTCCTTAGTAGAAAGAAGCCTTCGGATGTATCTCTTCTGGTTGGGAACTTTGGACATGGTGTCCAAGAATCTTCCATCAAGTTTGAAAGAGTCAAGCTTGGATGGTTCTCCTTGTAGCCTCCCAGGATAAGGTACGCGAACTGGAGTTTCAGGAGTCAGCTTCTGAGTATACGTTGATTTGTTCTTGAGCCTAGCCGACCTTCTCCTTGGTTCTTCCTCTGGGATTACAGAATCCATTTGCTTTGCTTCTTCTATATGGGGATTTTGGATAGTATTACTTGGCAATCTTCCCTGCGGTCGGGTTTCAAGGCGTTGTGATAACTGTTCGAGCTGCGTTTCCAAACTTTTGAGCAGAGCCAATTGATTTCTCATTAGTATCTCCGTCTGATCTTGTCTGGCTGCAGTTCTCTAATTTAGCTGTTGTTGAACTTGAATGAACTGAGTTAACTGTTCATCAGCTCCGAGAGTGGGGTTAGCTGCTTTTGTAATCTGGGTGGTAGGGGAAGTTTCCTCAACTGGGCGACCAGTGAGTGGAAGTGGTTGATCATAGGTCAATTGAGATTGTTGAGCTGGGTAAGGTGGATAGCGATAGCGGAAGGGTTGGTTGCTTCGCTGAAATTGATTAACCCTGGGTGGTCCTTGATTGAATCCGGGATTTGGTAGACGAGCTAACAGACTGAACCGTCAGGATTCTCGTACTCAACTTGATATTCTTCAGTGGGTTGCGGGTTGGTACAATTCACACAAGCCTGAGCTTGGTTAACCTGCTGCGGTTGCGTCTTCAATTCTCCGAGTCGCTTAGCTAGAGATTCCATTTTGTCTGTGAGGGACTTGATGGCCTCTGTTTGATTGTTAAGTGCGGAGAGCGGGGCCGATGATGAAGTAGCTTCACCACTGTTCCAGTCATGATGAAGCATCGTCATGTTCTCGAGCAATTCCCATGCTTCATCTGCGGTTTGGTTCATCAGATTCCCTTGAGCTGCTGCATCGATCGTCGTCCTGTGATTTACCGTAAGACCATTGTAGAAGGTACAGATTTGGGCTGACCGTTCTAACTGGTGATTAGGGCATTTCTTTAGCAGGGTTTTGAAACGCACCCATGCGGTGTAAAGAGATTCATCATAACTTTGTTTGAAATTAATGATGTCATTCTTCAGCTTGGTTTGTTTAGAAGGAGGGAAATATCTGGTTAGGAATTTAGTGGCCATCTCCGTCCAAGACGTGATGGAATCTTTTTCCAGTCCTTCAAACCAAGTTTGAGCTTGATGAGTGAGAGAATAGGGAAACAAGTATAGCCGGACTATATCTTGTCCTATCCCTGGCTGTTTATAGGAGTTCGAAAGAGATATGAATTTATCAAGGTGAGAATTAGGATCGTCATTCGGTAATCCATGAAACTGACAGCTGTTTTGAATGAGCTGAATGATGTGATGTTTTAACTCGAACGAGTGTCCTTGAATCTCTGGAAATCTGATCGGTCCTCCTCGACCTTCAATCGAGGGTTTGGTATTTTCTGCTAAAGTCACGTGTAACGCCATTTGGTTTCTGATTCGTGCTTCCTTGCGTGCTTTATAGATTATCGCGTCTGGATCAGGTACGAATAACAGCTGTCCTGGTCTAGATCGGGTTTGGGTCATACACTGGGTATGCCTTTTTGTTTTTAATTTTTCGCAAATAAACTAAATTATACTAATCTAACTAATTTAATCTAATTTACGCTACTTCTAATCTAAGGTATCCTAAGTTAAGTCTAAGGTAATCTATCTATGGTAAGCTAAAGTAATCCTAAATTAATCTAAGGTATTCTAGTTTAATTAACTAACTACCTACGGTGGATATGTTTTTGGTTCTGGCTGCTGATTCCCTGGTATTTCGGTAATAAAGCTTCGCTCAAACTATTCAACAAACCAAGTGGCCAGGCCGACAACGGAGAGGCAGGATCCTTTTGGTCCCAATATAATTGGCGACTGTTCGGAAAATCCAATAACCAACGTCCGTATATAATTGTCTTTCTTAGACACCACTAAATGCTTGTGAACAGATTTGATTGAAACAAAATTGCCTGATACCAGTTCCCCGGCAGCGGCGCCAAAAACTATTAGTACTCCGTGATATGGCCGAAACTGACGGTTTTATTTGCGCGGTGTCGTCAGGCCGCGGCTCGCCGGAATCAACCACTCGTGGGAGTACGGTACTAGTTTTAAATTTATATTTAGCGGGGACTAAATCTTACTACTCCTTATAAGTAAGGGAAGTATGACCTAGGGTCGTATTTTTGAGATATCAGTAGCATCGAACCTATATTCTACCTAAGATAGTTAGGGAGTAGTAAATACTTGTTTTTGGGATTTTCTAGTTGATAAGATAGATAAAGTAAATGCGATAAAATTTGTAATTCAGATAAGGTTAAAGTAAGTGCATACTATGATTTCATCAGTTATTCTGCCGAGATTATGGAATGCTGGCTCATGAATAGGCAGAGGCCTTGTATTCATTACACTAGTCCTAAACGCCCCTGTCAATAGACATGTCACTGGGAAATGCGTTAGGCTTGAAGATTCTGAATAGACATCAACGCCCCTTACCCCCGACGACCGTGCAGTCTGACTACAGGCATACACGTTCAGACGGCTCATCCAATTGAGCGACTCGGTTGGGTGGCGTATTAACATTCCAAAATAGTCTAAACTTTCTTAAGCGTAATAGAATACATGACTTACCGTATCCGAGAGATGTGATGTGTTTCAATGCTTTCGTTAATGATTGGTAAAAGATAGTTAGGCCCTAAAAAGAGTTCAACCATAATGGAACACCATGGCCAAGTCTAGATGACTTCCATGAACACGTCGGTTATCCTAACGGTCCAATCCTTTATGCGTCTAAACAAACAGTTCCTTAATTAACTAAGAATCCCTCAAGCGGGGTGCAATGCTTGAGACCGCGTTATGGTGCAGTGTACTGGTCAACACTAACCGTGTTCCATGGCCTTACTTAGCAGAGGTGCAGCTTACAACAACCGCTGTGCTTCAGCGTGCACGTACGAAGTTTATATGCTTAGTGACTACATCAGCATGGTCTGGGACCGACAATGTACTAGGGGTCTAGTCAGATGTTTCACTACGAAAGAGTCCTCAGTCGGAATCCAAAGCTCGATAGACTTACTACAACCGGTGTGCCTCAGTCGATCTTACGTTGTATCCGAGAGATTTCTCTTACCAAGGGGTGACACAGATAGTGTACTCTGAATCGGGGTTCGCGACTTCCCAATAACAGAGCCTATAACTACGTTCTATTAGTTGGAAAAGCGATTGAGTTTAAAGCATAATTGGAAAGCATCTCAACAACATACACAAACCATAATATTATTTCGGCATTATAACTGGTTACATCATAGCATATGTTAACACCTATTTTCCTATGAGGTAGGACTTAGTATGTCAACAAAGAACTAGAAGTGATCTAGCTAAGTATGGGGTGAGTGTTGCCGACTGGATTTTGCCCTCGGGAAGTAATCCCTGCAGACCCGGTTCACAAGTATTTCTACTTGTGGGGTGGTGTTATCAGTCTGTTGTCCGTAGTGCGGATTAAGTGCTAGCCGGATGACTTCTAGTGAGAGAAAGTAGAGAGAGAAGTAGCTCTGCTCTGGAAATTCTCTGAATGATGTGATGTATGTAAAATGACGACCCAAGGGGTCTATTTATAGTGTCAGAGGTCCCGGATTATTCGGAGACACGTGTCAGCTGATGATATGTTCTGTTATTCATGTTCCGAAATTCACGCCAAGTGGGGCGATCTCCGGCCAGGACTTACGTGCTAGGCGGCCTTTAGGGCTTACGCATGACGGAGCAGCCTGCAGAGCGGAGAACGCCAAACAGATGATTTGTCATTTTTAGCCCCTCTGGTACTGATTTCATGCGATAGTTATGCCTTTTATACGTGTATACGATAGGATACACCATTAAGTCCCCCCAGTTTAAGGACTTAAGCATTTGAAAAATGATTAAGTTGTTAATCTCTAAACAACTCTTTCGAAACATGCCCTTTCATTACCCTTTGCTCTTTGTGAAAGATGTGCCCAGCATTAATTGTAGACGAATTTTACTGAAATTGCAATCATTGCTTTTTAATGGTTGAGATGCTCCACGCGCCTGTTAGCTGTAAAAGTGCAACCGTTGGACCCCACGTTTGAAATGACCTGTACACATGTATTGATCGTGTCTATGAAAATTGCATTGATAATCTGCTATAAAAATCGTCATAACCCTTTTGCCTTCACTTTTTTACCTTCACCTAGATCCAAAAATAACTTTTTCACAAAATTCTTCATCACTCTCTTCACTCTCCAACTTTTTAATGTTTATTCGTCATTCGAGGTCAGTAATCCTTCATCCTTTCTGCAATTTTTTGTTTGTTAATACTTTTACTGTTATATCATGTCTGCCTCTTCTCCGGAGAGTACTGGCCAAGAGCATGGCAAACCCTCAACATCAACCCCCGTTACTGTTTCTGAAGTGGCCACAGCAGCATCATCTTTATCACAAGAAAACCTTGATTGGTTAGTTGCCAACTACCAACACCTTCATCAATATCACCCTGTTCTTCCCGTCAAGGGGCAATCTGCTGACAGTCCTCCAAAAGGAAAAATTTCCTTATACACTCTACAAATTACTCATGGTAACCTCCGTGTTCCGCTCACCACTTTTCTTCTGAACGTTCTTAGACACTATTCAGCATGTCTTAGGCAAATGCACCCTCATGGGTTGCAAAAGATTATTTTGTTCGAAATGTACTGTAATGCAAATGGGATTGAACCCCAAATCAAAGTGTTCAACGCCCTTTTCAGAATCCGTAAGATTAGCAAATGTTGGCTTACAATTGATAGTAAGAAGGGTATGCAGTTTGTTGGCCCAAATAAAGTTTCAAATTTGAAGGATTGGAAGAATCCTTTCTTCTTTGTGGACGAGACTGTGATTCCAAAGGATTATGCTACCATCTGAAAGTGGGGTACTGTTGATCCTGGTGCTGGAAAGGCAGTAAAGCTTTCTGTTGAGGAGCAACGCCTTGTTGACAACCTAAAAGAGCTTAAAATTCCTCCCAGATCTTATGAGAATCATGAGGGAGTACTTGTGCTTTGCAGAGTTAGCCAGGAATGGCCAAGTGATACTGTGCCAGTACTCAAGAATAAGAAGGAAGAGGGTAGGACATGATATAACCATCCTAACACACGTTTATTATATTGTCTGTTTTATTTGCTCATACTGTTTATTTTTTGTTTATATCTGTAGGTAAACCAGAGATGTTGGTTCGCAACGCAGTTCTTGCTTTTGATCTTGATGACGTGGAGATTACTCCTCGTCAAAAAATGCCTGAGGAGTTAGAGGCTGAGAAGGTTGCAGCCAGGGCTAAGGCTAATGCTAATGCTGCAACTGCTAAAGCTGCTACTGGTGATGCTGGCACCAGTGATGCTGCTGCTACAGAGTCTGTTGACTCTGGAAAGCAGAAAGAAATCGTTGTCAGCAACACGGACAGCGAAACTGAAACTGAAACTGAGCACACCACCACCACTGGGGCAGATGACACTACCACCACCAATCAACAGACATCTGAGTCTGTTGATATCACTGGTGATTTGAAACCCCTCTCTCCTGCCCTTAAAAGAACAAGGAGGAAGACGGTAGCCTCAAAGAGAGGCAAGGGTGCTGATGAAAACCCTAAGCAAAAGCGTAGGAAAAGTATGTCTTCTTTTTGCTTGTTTTTGGTACATCTCATATAACTTGCTATATTTATTTGCACGACGCTAATCTCCTTGTGTTAGTGATTTTACCAGAATCTGATGATGATCAAGAAAAATCTGTTGGTCGCGGTGAAAGGACGCCGGAGAAAAGTTTAGAGAGTGAGGGGGATAAGTCTGTTCCTCAAAACACCTTTACTCCCTTCAAGGCGGATGAATTCATGGCGGAGGACGACAATATTTTCCGTACTCCTCCTGCTCAATCTACTATCCCTCCTGTCTCTTCTTCAACTGTACAAGTGCCATCTGTGTCTGATCCTGTGAAGACATTACAGACACTTGTTGACTACCCCGCTACGAAGAGCAAGGGCTTCGTAGCTACTCTTCGGGTATTTTTATTAAAGTCATGTATCACATTTACTCCTGTATGCTTGTATATGTTCTTGTAATATTTTAACCATGACCGTTTGTTTATGCAGGGTTCTACCCTTTCTGAGCTGAAACCACACTTCAATGGCCTCCGTGCTGAGCAACTGAGGGAATCAACTGCTGCTGCCACTTTACTACTGTCCAATCATGTTGAGGCTATCATGCAGTTACAAACACATAAAGAAACTATCATGGAGCTGAATCGCAAAGAAGTTCTTGCTGCTGCTAACGCCCGCAAAAAGGCTATTGAAGCTGGACGTCTACTGAAGGATGCTCTGATTACATTGAAGGCCAGAGAAACTGAGCTTGAAAAAGCTCTTGAGGCTGCCAAGGCTCTTCAAGAAGAGAAGGATAATTTAGTAAAAGCTGCTGCTACCGCTGAAAAGGAGAAGGAGGTATTGTTGGATGCTGAGAAGGAGAAAGTTGCTGAACTGGAGAAGCAACTGATTGCTGAGCGGCAGAGGGCGGAGGAGGGCCAGAATAACTTTGCCATGCTAAAGAAGGGCATTCCAGGTGTGATAGCAAAAGTACTTGGATCCAAGCTGGTTGGGGATCCTTATAATGACTATGTGGATGCTGCCCGAGTTCATGATGTTGCTGATATAACTGGCAAGTTATTCAGCCGCCTTGCTCCCGATCAAACCCCTCCTGCCAGTATTTCAAAACTCATGCCACCTGACTCTATGGAAAAAATGGAAGAAGCCAAAGCCAAACTTTCTACTCTGAGGGTGAGCGTTTATGATGATGTTTGTACGAGAGAAGATTCAACTGCCCAGGATGTTTTGGGTGTTGAATTTGAATGATTCTTGCTGTAAAAAATTTGGTAAACATTGGTTTGTACTGAATGTATTTATAATCTGCAGAGTGTATATATACTGCTCTTGATATAATGTGTATGTTTGCTTATCTGCTTACTCCAAATACAGCAATCTGCTATACGTAAAATAAGCCAATTATGCACCTAAACTTGTAACTTGTTATTAGATTGTGCATCTGAACCAAGCAATTTGAAAATCGTATACGGTAACGCATGTTATATGCCATGCCATGTGAGCGTCGTATCAGATATTTAAAAATTGTCTTTATACATGTGTTATGCCCAAAAATAATGAGTAAAATAGTTGAAGTTTAATATACGCCTTCCATCAATTAATGAGGAATTATGATTAATTATAATTCAATAAACTCTCCATCGTACGCCTTCCGTCATGAAGTACATGTGGAAAAATTAAAGCATTGTTCAAAATACTAAGTACAAGTTAAATAACTTGTCCGTCATACGCTTTCCGTCATAAAACATATGAGGAATGATTGTAATAAGTGTAACACATTTGCTTTAAATATCGTTCACAAGTTAACAACTTGCCCGGCATACGCCTTCCGTCATAAAAGATATGAGGAAGAATTGCTATTTAAGTTGCCTTCATGTAAAATATAGAACTTCGTTATGTGAAGTTAATTATTTATGTTTTGTCATGACAAGTATCTGAGTTTCGTGCATGCCTCGGTGTTCTCTAGTAAAACTTAAACGTTTTCTAGCCGATCCCTTGTGCCTTTAATGACCGGCACAAAAGCTTCCGCCATCGGAGGCATTTTATAAATACACTCCTTCTGTGGGCAGGTCATAAATGAAATGTTTTACATTTGTCACTGGCAGCGCTTTGTTTAAGCAAATATATAAAATTCATTGTTCAGTACTGTGCAATACATAAAAGATTGATGACGACCTTTAGGTGGATCAAGCCTATTAGTACATCATGAATGTTTAATGCATGAAATTGCTAATATATGCACTGTAAAATAACCAAAAAATGGTTCACAGTAAGTTGATAAACGCTATCCTTTATTCATTGCTAAAATATGTTCTTCAAAATGCCAAACAGGCATCAGTACAATGAGTGTAATAGATTGTTCTTGCTGAAATGCTCGTTTTTGATAAACACTGAAAAAAGATGAATTGCTCCTTATTGGAAAAGATAAACACTGCTCTTGACGTCTTGCTGAAAACTGCTACTTCTCACGCCTAGCGCCAAGCGCTGTCCGGCCAACTCATTAAATCACGGAATGAAAAATTCCTGCACCTCTTCTTCACTAAATAACCTACCACGCCTCCTGTGATTCATTCCTCTTTCTAGACTATTTGCAAATGCTGATCGTTCCCTTGTAGGCGGCACATGCTGTGAATGCACAGCGGCCACTCCATTTGGAGTTGGAAAGCGAATCTCTGCGTGGGCCGTTGATGTGATTGCTCCAAACCTAGCTAACGCTGCCCGTCCAAAAAGGACATTGAATCTGGAATTACCATTCAGAATTGTAAAATCAATCATTTCTGCCCTTAACAATGGAAATATCCCCAGGACAACCTCCAAGCGAACTCTGCCCATCGCTCTTACCGGTTCACCAGTCAACCCTGAAACTTTCAAACTTGTTCTTCTAGTCCTATCCTGCACATGCCTTGGGAAATTTTTAAAACAATGCCAGTAAATGATATCAGCTTCACTGCCCGTATCTGTGTAGATACAGTTGACAAATCTGTTAGCAATGTGCGCTGAAATGACCACCAGATGGATGGAAAGAGCCCAATTCTGAATTGGTTGAAAGATGATTGGAGCATATCTCCATGCATCATCATTTTTACCAGACGATTCTCCTTCTTCATAGCTGCTGTTGTGAAACGAAACCATCCTGATCACGACTTCCGGGGTTGGTTCACGCTCCGTGATCCGTTCCCCGTACTGCGGTTGGTTTCTGTTGTTTCCTCCACCATGCTGTTCTCTTCTATTATCTCCACGACGGCCTCTGTTGTTATCATTCCTTTGCCATTCAAACTTCCTACGAGGATCATTTCTTCTGTACTGTTTGCCAGGCAATAAATGTGAGGACCTCGACCTTATCCTCCCGGACGAAGTCTTCAACAGTTGATTACATCGCGATGATCGACGCCAAGTAATGCCCTTAACATGAGCTAATGCACAGCGGAAGACTTAATTTGTACCTGAGAATAAACATGCTTTAAAATGTCAACATAACGTTGGTGAGATATATAGGTTTGATGCTAGCAGCGTTATAACTATGGACCACAAGATTTAAAGTTTATAAACATAATACACTCGCAAGTGTATGAAAAGCATTCCAAGCAATGGGCACCCGGTAACTAGCCTTAACAAGAGTGTGTACCCCTGAGTTATAATAATATGTACACCGAATCAAGTGCGTTCCGTTAACCTCGAAGTACTAAACACCCGTTCTTCTAGTTTACTAGAACAACATCTGGGTGGGGGTGTAAAACCCGATAGATCTATCTTTAGGATTCGCGCCTACCAGTTCATAAACCAATAGTTAAAGTTACCAAGCTAGGGGATTTTTGATTCAAACCCATGTAGAACGTAATTTTAGTCACTTGTGTCCATAACGTAAATCATTTATAAAAACAGCGCATGTATTCTCATCCCAAAAATATTTAAAGTTTAAAAGGGACTATATACTCACCTAATGTATTTTGTAGTAAAAATACGTAGAACGACATTGATCAAGTATAAGGTTGGCCTCGGATTCACGAACCTATTTCAGTAGTAAATATACATTAAAACACATAATGAGCATATAATGGCTTTCAATCCAGCTTATATATATTAATTATAGATACATTACTTGTTAAAAATATTAATGTATTTATTATTTCTAATACAATGTATATATATCTATATATGTTATTTTTATATTAAAATAGTAAGTTAGGTCTACTTATGATGTATGTAAAAATTATATATATATTTTATATAACTATCTTTAGTTTGTCAAAATATATATTATGATAATACTAAAAATTAGATTTAACAAATTAGATTAATAATAATACTTTTGATAGCAACCTTAGTCATTTTCTTTGTAATAATAATAATAATAATAATAATAATAATAATAATAATAATAATAATAATAATAATAATAATAATAATAATAATAATAATAATAATAATAATGATAATCAAAAGGATAATTGTAATATTTTTAATAATAAAAATGACAATGATACAAATAATAATAATGATATAATAATAAGAGTATTAGTATTATCTACCTTAAAGGAGTAATAAAAAAAGAAGTAACTGTCCAAGACGGGATTTGAACCCGCGACCACTCGAATATCCTAACACAACTCAACCATTGCTCCGTTTTTATTTTTCTGTTCTATAATACACCTAATTAAATATAACCCGTAATCTTCCTGATTCCTTCTTCTTTATAGTTTAATCGACTAACAGCCCCTTTTAAATCATGGCAACTCACGAACTCAACATCAATCTCGTTCAGTTTATCAAAGAAACACTGGATCACGGCCCATTAATAGTTTTAATGGCCCAACAATTAGTTGACCCAATTCGAGCAGTCCGTTACCAGTCCATGTGTTGAGTTAAATACAAAAAAAATGTTGCAGCAAGCTAGGTTTGAACCTGCGACCTATAGATTAAACCCAACATACTCAAACCATTCCTCTGTCCACCTATTTCTGTTTTAGTTACCATTCTAAATCTTTTAACTACGATGCAACAGTCATCTTGTGTTAATATGAATCATCACCACGTCCTTTTCCCACTTAATATTCAACAAAGACTATATTTTTTTATTTATTGGATTCCTTTTGTCGGCCATAAACAAGGATATAAAACAAGAACCATAATTTGATCTATCATCGTCCTTTTCTAAAAAAAAAAGGAACCGAAGGTTTTAATATGGCGTGGGAGAGGATGGTTATTGGGTTTGATTCTCGGTGGTGGTTTGATGAAGATGGAGTAGTAAGGATTCGTTTGTGTTGCTCGACTTTAATAGAAACAGGAGCATACGAAGAATTAGTTTGTTGGGAGGCTGCAAACGTAACAGCAAAAAAAAAAAAAAATGGGGTTGGTTTTGGTTCGAGCTGTCAAAAATAGTTGCAGGTATGTAGTGGCGGTTTGGTGATTGACAAAGAGGGTGGTGATGGTGGCTTACGAAAAGAAGCAACAACAGTGAGTGTCGATGTTGATTGTTTGAAACGTCATTAGAAATAGAAAATAGAAGTGATGGAAGGTGGTTATTATGGATTGAAGTGGTGGTTAGGGAGACGGTAGGTGATTTGGGTTGATATTGGTGATGAGGGTGGTGGAGGTAATCGATGGTTTTGCGGGGTGGATCGAGATGGTGGTGGCAACTTTGTTGGTGAGGGTTTTCGAAAAGGGAAGGTGGTTATTATTCACGATAAAAGACAGAACAACAGGCGTAGCATTAGCAGTAATAAGAGATCATGGTGATGGTTCGAGGCGGTTTATGGTGATAATGGTGGTTGAATATGGTGATAATATGGGTGTGATCAAAGAAGGTGGCAATGGTTGTGTTCTTAAAACTATGTTTTGATTTTTGTTGTTTTTCACTCTTTGCTTTCTCTCTTGATTTGCAGTAGTGGATAATATAGAACGTAAATGAGATTTTAACCAGCACAAGATTCGTTTAATATTTGTTTCGTAGTTTAAAGTTGTTGACAACAAAACACGAGTAAACAGAGAAACAGGAAAAGCAATATTCTGAAAATGATATAATTGGCAGTGTTTGATTATAATCTATAAATATGATATCCTATCACAAAAAAAATAAACAGTGTAAAAATATCTGGACTTTTATAATTAACCGGATTTATTTTACTACATATCTTACTAATTCTTATAAAAATAATAATAATAATAATAATAAGTAACAACAATGAACATGATATTAATATTGTTGATGATAATAATAATAGTAATTATGATAATACTATTATTAATAATAATGATATCAATAATAATGATATCTTTAATCCCAAGAATATCTTTAAATTACAAATAGATTATAATATTACTATAACAATATAATTTTATAAGTAAACTTGTTATATTTATTAAGATTATACTTTACTAGTAGTTTTAAAGATAATGATATTAACAATGCTATCAAAACACTAACAAGTATAACAAATCAGATATATCATGCTTAATAATAGCAATGAATGTGTTAATAATATAATGTTTAAATTTGTATTTACATTTAATTATTACTATTACATATTATAGGTTAACCTAATGATAATATTTATTATTTACACATTATATATATATATATATATATATTTACATATTTATGTGCACATTGTTCGTGAATCATCAGGTATGGTCAAAGGGTAATTGATTATCCGAATATAGATTCCAAACTTTCTAGACTCAACATTAAAAATTTTGCTTATCGTGTCGGAAACCTATAGAGATTAAGGTTTAAATTTGGTCGGAAATTTCCGGGTCGTTACAGTACCCACCTGTTAAAGAAATTTCGTCCCCGAAATTTGGTAGAGGTCGTCATGGATAACAATAGGAATGTTTTCATGACGAGTATGCGATAATAATGGAGTTTTATCCTTATTGAGGGATATAGATAAAACGATTTGATTAAGTGAAGCGCACGAGTGAAGCTATCACAAAAGTGTGAACTGGAGAAATAAAGGTCCGTCTTAACTTTTTGATGTAGTCATGTTGAATTTCAGAATTTAAGGGATTTAAGGAAATCTTCTAATCGGAAGGAAGATATATTAGCATTAATTATTAGCAACTGTGGAATAACGGGAGAACGGAAATATCAAGGAAATATTTCCGTGATACGCTTAAAAATTAAATAGAATGAAAGAGTCGTGTAACATGGCACATGATGATAGTACTGTGAATCATCACATTCCATTAGAAACTCAACATTAATTACTGTAATATAATGAAGTTGATCAAGTTCCATTATATTATACTAATTCATGCATCAGTTCCCAACTCTACTTCAAAACATTCATATTTTAACTTGAGAGGTTTCAGAATTTAGAAACTAACACAGTTTCTTTTATGTTGTAACTCAGATATTACGAAGGGATTCATGATCTCAGATAAGTTGTGATTATATCTTCGGAAATATTGAGGATATTTACAATGAAAGACACAATGATATCGATGGATAACGAGGAAGGTTTGTCTGTGAAGGTTTATAATAAGGAATAGGGTTCTTACTAACGATTTTAGCAGGCGCTGAATCGTTTGGATTCTTTGAAAGCAGGTTCGGTCCTTGTGATTTATCCACAGCCTTTTTCATACTTTGCTCAAACCGTCTTCCGGTTTCAATCCATCTCTTTTCTTAGCTCTACCACCATACCATTCTTTATCATCAATCTTTTGATTGTTAAAGTCATTTACAGTTTTTGCTGCTTCATCAGCATTTCAAGAACTACTTCATAGTTTAGGGCGTTTCTCAGAAACTTTACATTCGAAATATGAAATTCTTAGGGATAAACGTTTTCGATATAAGTGGGAGAATTTCTACGAGATTTTTCAAAACACTGTTTGCGGATTTCACCAAAAAGATAACGAGTTGCTGGTACATCTGCTGATGATGTTGTGAAATATAAAAGGTTCTCCGGTAACGACGGCGAAAGGACAAGGTATAAATATCAAGGTTATAATAGAAGTAGTTTCACCGAGAAGTCGAAGTGGAGCTGTGACGAAATTAGCTTCTTGAAAAGGAATTGTAGGATTGTTTTTGCTAATAAATGGCAAAAGATTCAACACGGTATGTGTTAAAATATGAATTTGGATTAGAGAGTTCTTTAGGTGCATAACTGTATGCATAAATCTTTCTTCTGTAGACGAGGTGCGGCGGGTTGAACTTCTCGATCGATGTGTTTTCAAGAATCATGAAAGATTTGAACGCGGATTGTAATTGTCGAGGTACAAGTGAGGTTTAAGATGAAATCAAGTGGCAAACTTGAAGAATTGTTTAGTTTTATATGTTATAGTCAATATTTTAATTCATTTTAATTGTCCAAAGTTAGCAGTCCAATAAATTCATATATAAATTAGATATATAATATTCGAATTAGTTAATACGTATTGTGACCCGTGTACATGTCTCAGACTCGATCACAACTCAAACTATATATATAGATGGGTCGATATGATATGTCAAAACATTGTATACGTGTCCCGATATTTAGAATGCGTAAATAACAGAATGACGATAAATAAAGTGCGTAAAATAAATAACAGAAATTAAATGACGATAAATAAAATTGCGAGAATGTAAATTGCGAGAATGTAAATTGCGAGAATGTAAATTGCGATAAATTAAATGTTAATCAGTTAGCTGGGAGCAGTTAGCCGGAACAGTTAGCGTGTAATCCTAACCAAATTTCAATTAGTTAATTCGTCTGTTTCTAACACTTTTTATTTTGTCCAATGTTTTCTTCGTTATGCCACTTGTTGGATTCTGATAAGTCAAAATCCAAATATGAAATTTGAATGAAAATGGTTATTCTGTGGTGAACGGATACGTATATCGATAGTTGTAAGTAGGATAGTAAATGATCGTTGAATCAGATTCGAAGAATGTACAGTGTAACTTATTAATGTGAATTCTAAATATTCCTCGGGTACTACCCACCCGTTAAAATATTTTCATCATTAACAGTTTGTACGAAAGAATTTTTAATTACGATCTTTATGAAAATATACTTGCATATATATTTTCTTCAGATGAAATTATGGATTTAATGAGTCAATAAGATATTAAACTCATTTGATTTATCGTTAATACTGGATTGCATGATCTCTAAAACATTAGAGATTTCATAATCACCATGTCGAACGGAGATAAATGAGATTGAACGATACATAAGGCGAAGATAATCGATATAGAACGATATGTAGAACGAAGATCATACTCGAAGTACAGAATGAGATATTGAGGCGTGTGATGTTGATATCCAATGTGTAGATTGAAATGTTGAGGTTTACGACGCGGTTGTGGTTGAGGGTGATAAGGGTACAGTCGGCGCTGATGATGGTAGTATGGATTATGCTGCTGGTGCTGCTGCTGGTGTTTGTAACCTTCGCACCAGGTTCTCCAAAGTCGTCACTCAAGCGCGTAGTTCGTTAACTTCTTCTGGTACTACGGGATGATTGTCGGTTGAAGCGAGTGAATGGATAAGATTCGAAATATGGGATAGTATGTAATTGTGATGAAATACTCGGAAGAAGGGGAGAGAAAATGGTTTCTCGAACTGGTTCGCCGGTAAGCGCTTCAGATTCGCCGCCAAAAGAGCAATTCGGTGGATGAAAAGGATCTTCGTCGTGAAATGATTTTCGAATATAGGATGATATTCTAACTTCATAGAATATCTATGTATATAATACTGAAGATTTTGTAGACTACGGAGGAATATACGGCATATGTCAGGCAAATCTACAGATGCGCTAAGATAGGAATTATCAGATACGCTAGGATATGAATTTTGTCTATGCACTATCGATGCAGTAAATGCAGTATGACGTGTCTAGACTTATGAATGAAAAGCAGGCAATTCCCTAAGGATAATAAGCAGATGGTTTCCGACTAGAATGATAAGCAAAACTTTTTGACATGTAGACACGGTCAAAGTCCAGACTCACTAATGCATCCTAACAACTACTAGCCAGACACACTAATGCAAGGCCTGGTTCGCTAAGACCACCGCTCTGATACCACCTGTGAGGACCTCGACCTTATCCTCCCGGACGAAGTCTTCAACAGTTGATTACATCGCGATGATCGACGCCAAGTAATGCCCTTAACATGAGCTAATGCACAGCGGAAGACTTAATTTGTACCTGAGAATAAACATGCTTTAAAATGTCAACATAACGTTGGTGAGATATATAGGTTTGATGCTAGCAGCGTTATAACTATGGACCACAAGATTTAAAGTTTATAAACATAATACACTCGCAAGTGTATGAAAAGCATTCCAAGCAATGGGCACCCGGTAACTAGCCTTAACAAGAGTGTGTACCCCTGAGTTATAATAATATGTACACCGAATCAAGTGCGTTCCGTTAACCTCGAAGTACTAAACACCCGTTCTTCTAGTTTACTAGAACAACATCTGGGTGGGGGTGTAAAACCCGATAGATCTATCTTTAGGATTCGCGCCTACCAGTTCATAAACCAATAGTTAAAGTTACCAAGCTAGGGGATTTTTGATTCAAACCCATGTAGAACGTAATTTTAGTCACTTGTGTCCATAACGTAAATCATTTATAAAAACAGCGCATGTATTCTCATCCCAAAAATATTTAAAGTTTAAAAGGGACTATATACTCACCTAATGTATTTTGTAGTAAAAATACGTAGAACGACATTGATCAAGTATAAGGTTGGCCTCGGATTCACGAACCTATTTCAGTAGTAAATATACATTAAAACACATAATGAGCATATAATGGCTTTCAATCCAGCTTATATATATTAATTATAGATACATTACTTGTTAAAAATATTAATGTATTTAATGGTGTATCCTATCGTATACACGCATAAAAGGCACAGTTATCGCATGAAATCAGCATCAGAAGGGCTAAAAGCAGCAAGTCATCAGCTTGGCGTCTTCCGCCCTGCAGGCAGCTCCGTCATGCGTAAGCCCTGAAGGCCGCCTAGCGCGTAAGCCCTGAACGGAAGCCGCCCCACTTGGCGTAAAATTCGGAACAGAAATAACAGAACATATCATCATCTGACACGTGTCCCCGAATAATCAGGGACCTCTGACACTATAAATAGACCCCTTGGGTCGTCATTTTAGATATATCACATCATTCAGAGAATTTCCAGAGCAGAGCGACTTCTCTCTCTACTTTCTCTCACTAGAAGTCATCCGGCTAGCATTCTCATCGCACTACGGACGACAGACTAATAAAGCCACCCCACAAGTAGAAATACTTGTGAACTGGGTCTGCAGGGATTATTTCCCGAGGCAAAATATAGTCGGCAATACTCATCCCACTCTTAGCTAGATACTTCTAGTCTTTTGTTGACATACTAAGTCTTCTATCATAAGAAAATAGGTGTCAACAATGGCGCCATCTACTACAAAGAACACACGGAACGCAAAGGGAACCAAAACAGTTGAAGCTCCATTCATGAACACGCTTGAAGAAGCTAATAACCCGGTAGTGGAAGAAGTGATCGCGGAAGATGACATACTTGTTCCACCACAAGAAGGTACAATCGAAGAGACAATTGCTGAAACAGCTGAACGACTTAAGCTTTTGGCTACCAGTTCAGGGAAACAACCTGTAGTCGATGATACAGAGCCAAGAAGTGCAGAAAAGTTTCCACGCTTTGTCATGGGGTCTGATAAACGTCCATTGATTCAAGCACGACGCTGTATTCCATCCACTTCCATTCGGCGGACGACGGATGGAAAGAATAAGCAGATCATGAAGAAACAATCTCTTTCAAAGTATAAGTTGACGAAGGTGCTGGATCAACTGAGCAGCTTAATTGATGATTCTGAAGACGATGATGAACTGGAGTGTTTTGGTGTTGAATCTGATGGTGAGCAAGACGGCAGAGAAGAATTCATGTCTGAGAAGAAGGCACAAATGTTTCTCAATAGCATCCTCAAAGCAGACTGCTCCGGCAAAGTATAAAAAACGCTTGGCGCAACCCGCCGTCCGTGCTGTGGCGGTGGATAACTTCTTTGCCCTTATCACTGGTGACCAGGCCACAAAGCCACCAGCCATGGCGGAGGCAACACAGTGTTTTGTGGATCGTATTGCCAATTATCCACTGCCAAGAAACTTAGCAATCCCAACAATTGGAGTATATGACGGCACCACTGATCCAGAAGACTTCCTAACAATGTTTGAAGGAGTCATGCGACTACAACACTGGGAAGATGAAACTGCGTGCCATATGTTTCCAATGGTACTGCAGAAAATGGCACGTGAGTGGTTCGCCAGCCTCCCTCCACGAAGCATTACCAGTTTTCTTGACTTGCGAGCAAAGTTCGTGATGCAATATCAGAATCTGCGGAGTTGCACTTTAACACACCTTGATGCACATGAGATTACGATGCATCACAATGAATCGCTGAGCAACTTCATGAAACGTTACACACTGGAGGCACAGAAAATTCCAGATTGCCCTGAGTCACAACTTGTTTCAGGCTTCATTTTTTGCCTGGACCAGCGACGGTTCAGTGCACTCATTCATGCCTTGAGATATGATTTGCCAAAAACGTTGCATCAGGCTTTGGAGGTAGCACAGCGACATGTGCGAGCTGGAGAACGAGGGGTGGCTAGGTTTGAAACTGGTAATCAGAGCAGGCCGCACAACGGAGGCCGGTACTATGAACGAAATCAGCAAAGGAACAACAATGGTGGCTGGAAGGGAAACAATCATCCCAGCGATTTTAATCATCAGCGAAGACCCATCGAAAGGCACCCATTGATCATGGCACTCACCAAAACTCCAAAGGAGATCCTCTTCACAGAACCAGTACGCACCACTTTTAACGCTCCAGCTCCGATGGAGGAGAGAGAGGGTCCAAAGAGCGAGTTGTGGTGCCATTTTCATGAAGCTTGGGGTCATGACACTGATAATTGTAAATCCTTAATGCGAGAGATCATAGCGAAAATTAAAGCGGGTGAACTCAATCATTTGTTGCCCGGCAAGCAATACCGAAGAAACGATCCTCGTAGAAAGTTTGAATGGCAAAGGAAGGATAGCAACAGAAATCATCGTGGTGATAATCGAAGGGAACAGCATGAAGGAGGAAACAACAGAAACCAGCCTCAGTACGGGGGGCGGATGGCGGAGCGCGAACCGACCCCGGAAGTCGTGATCAGGATGGTTTCGTTTCACAACAGCAGCTTTGAAGAAGGAGAATCGTCTGGTAACAATGAGGATACATGGAGATATGCTCCAATCATCTTTCAGCCAATTCAAAACTGGGCTCTTTCCATTCAGCCGGTGGTTATTTCGGCACACATTGCTAACAGATTTGTTGACCGTATCTACACAGATACAGGTAGTGAAGCAGATATTATTTACTGGCATTGTTTTAAGAATTTCCCGAGGCATGTGAAGGATAGGTCAAGGAGCACAAGTTTGAAAGTTACGGGGTTGACTGGTGAACCAATAAGAGCGATGGGCAGAGTTAGATTGGAGGTTGTTTTGGGCATATTTCCTTTGATAAGGACAGAAACAGTTGATTTTACCATTTTGAATGGTACTTCCAGATTTAACGTGATTTTTGGGCGAGAGGCATTGGCAAGTTTTGGAGCAATAACGTCAACAGCTCACGCAGAACTAAGATTTCCCACTCCAAATGGAGTTGCGGCATTACATTCACAATTTGTGCAGCAAACAAGGGAACGTTCAGCGTTTGAGAATGGTCCAGAAAGACATATGAATCAAAGGAGACGTGGAAGGTTGTTTACTGAGGAGGAGGTGCAGGAATTTTTTATTCCTTGATTCAATGAGTTGGCCGGACAGCGCTGGGCGCTAGGCGTAGGAAGCAGAAGCTAGCAGCAGAACATCAAGAGCAGTGTTTATTTCTTTTAATCAAAGAACAGTTTGACTTTTATCAGTGTTTATCAACAACAAGAATTCTAGCAAGAACAGTTTATAACAATCATTGTACTGATGCTTATTTAGCATTTTCAAGAACATATGTTATCAATGAATGAAGCAAAGCGTTTATCAATTTTCTGTGAACCATTATCGGTTACTTTACAGAGCATATATTGGCAATTGCATGCATTAAATGTTCATGGCGTGCTAATAGGCTTGATCCACCTAACGGCCGTCATCAATTGTTTATGTATTGCACAGTACTGAGCAATGAATTTTATATATTTGCTTAAACAAAGCGCTGCCCGTGACAAATGCAAAACATTGCATTTAACCTGCCCACAGAAGGAGTGTATTTTATGGAATACCTCCGATGGCGGAAGCTTTTGTGCCGGCCAGTAAAGGCACAAGGGATCGGCTAGAAAACGTTTAAGTTTTACTAGAAAACACCGAGGCATGCACGAAACTCAGATACTTGTCATGACAAAACATAATAAATTAACTTCGCAGAACGAAGTTCTATTTTTTATATATATAAAGGCAAAATAAATAGCAATTCCTCCTCATATACTTTATGACGGAAGGCGCATGCCGGACAAGTTATTTACTTGTAACCGATGACCAAATAATAATCTCACAAATTATTACAATCATTCCTCATATGTTTTATGGCGGAAAGCGTATAACGGACAAGTTATTTAACTTGTACTTAGTATTTTGAACAACACTTTAATTTTTTCCTCATGATCTTCATGACGGAAATCGTATGACGGAGAGTTTATGGTTTATACTTAATCATTCTACACAAACGCGTCATCGTAGTTCCTCACTAATTGATGGAAAGCGTATATACAACTTCAAATATTGTTCCTCATTATTTGAGGGAATAATACTTATCAACAATTCTCAATTACATATTTTATAGTTTATTAAGTAGCTCATATGGCATGGCAAATAGTTTGGGTTACTTTCAGTTATACTCTGTTCAGTTGCAGGATAAAGCACAAGGCAGATTTATTTTAAGCATGACATATTAAGGATAATCATATACACATGGTGGTTATAACAGAGATTATATACCAAAACAGCAATCAAATTATTACAACAAAGTTACTCAAGTGTTTTTACAACAAATCATTCAAACTCAACACCCAAAACATCCTGGGCGGTTGAATCTTCCTTAGCACACACATCATCATACACACTAATCCTCAAGCTTGTCAATTTGGCTTGAGCTTCTTCCATCTTTTCCTTGGCATTAGCAGGCATGAGTTCTTGAATACTGGCCGGTGGAGTTTGATCAGGAGCAAGGAAGTTGAATAACTTGCCAGTGATGTCAGCAACATCGTGAATCCGGGCAGCATCTACATAATCATTGTAGGGATTACCAACAAGTTTGGATCCCAATACCTTTGCAATAATATCAGGAATGCCCTTCTTCAGCATGGCAAAGTTATTCTGCCCGTCCTCCGCCTTCCGTTGTTCAGCACTGAGTTGCTTCTCCAGCTCAGCAACCTTATTCTTCTCCGCCTCCAGCAATGAGTCCTTCTCTTTCTCAACAGTAGCAGTTTTCTCCTTCTCAGCCTCAAGAGCCTTAACCAACTTGTCCTTCTCCTCTCGCAGGACCTTAGCATCCTCAAGAGCTTTTTCAAGCTCAGTTTGCCTAGCATTTGCTGTTGCCTTGAACTCATTCATTACGCGTATGGCTTCAGCAGCCCTTATGCGATCATTGGCAGCAGCAAGAATTTCATTACGGTTGTTCTCCAGAATAGTTTCTTGATGTTTTTGCAGCCGCATGAAAGCATTCACATGGTTGGACAATAGCAAAGTTACAGCAGCAGTGGACTCCCTTAATTGCTCAGCAACAAGAGCATTATAGTTTGGTTGTAACTCCTTGAGGGATGAGTCCTGCATAAACAAGTAATTATGGTTAGAATATTGCAAGGGCATATATACGAAAGCAGAGGTAGTGTGATGCATAATTTTAAATCAAGGTACCTGCAAGGTAGACACAAAGCCTTTGCCCTTAGAGGCAGCATAGTCCACAAGTGATTGCAGAGCAGTCACAGGAGCAGGCACTGTTGGTACTTGTGCAGAAGAAGAAGAAACTGGGGGGATAGTAAACTGAGAGGGAGGAGTGTGAACTCCAGCATCGCCCTCAGACAAAAAGTCATCCGCCTTGGGGGAAGTAAAGGTGTATTCAGGAACAGACTTCTCACCTTCACTTTCTAAATTTTTTACCGGCGTCCGTTCTCCGCCACTAACAACCTTCTCCCCCTCATCCTCAGATTCTGGTAAAATTACTAACGCAAAAAGGTTAGTGTCACGAAAGCAAGTATATCAACCTGTATGGGAGGTATTGTAAAGCAAAAAAGAAGACATACTTCGTCGACGTTTGTTTTGTGGGTTTTCTTCAATACTCTGGCTCTTCTTTTTGCCTATGAGCTTTCTCCTTGTTTTCTTAAGGGTAGGATCAAGGGGCTTCAAGTCCCTAATAATATCAACAGATTCAGAAGTCTCTTGATTTGTAGTGGTGGTGGTGTTGTCTGCTCCAGTAGTGGTGGTGTTAGTTTCGGTGTCGCTGTCCGTGCTGCTGCTGACAACGATTTCTTTTTGCTTATCAGTCTCCACAGACTCTGTAGCAGCAGCATCACTAGTGCCAGCACCACCAGTAGCAACTTTCGCAGCTGCAGCATCAGCATCAGCTTTAGCTTTGGCTGCAACTTTTTCAGCTTCCAACTCTTCCGGTGTTTTCTTCCGGGCAGTAATCTCCAAGGCAGCAAGATCAAAAGAACGAACAACATTACGTACAAACATCTCTGGTTTACCTACAGATAGCAAATAAACAATAATAATATAAGCAAACAGGAAAAAGCATTAATAAGCATATGATAAGAGGGTTATCTCATGTCCTACCCTCTTCACTCTTATTTTTGAGCACTGGCACACTATCAGTCGGCCATTCTTGGCTTACTTTGCAAAGCACAAGCACTCCCTCGTGATTCTCATAAGATTTGGGAGGAATCTTAAGCTCTTTCAAGCTATCAACAAGACGTTGTTCATTATCAGAAAGCTTCATCGCCTTTCCGGCACCAGGTTCAACCTTCCCCCACTTTCGGAGGACAACATAGTCCTTTGGGATTACAGTTTCGTCCACAAAGAAGAAGGGATTCTTCCAATCCTTCAAATTTGACACCGGGTTAAGACCAACAAATTGCATACCCTTCTTGTTCTCAACAGTGAGCCAGCATTTGCTAATACTACGAATTCGAAAGAGGGCGTTAAACACCTTGACTTGAGGTTCAATCCCGTTAGCATTGCAAAACATTTCAAACAGAATAATTTTTTGAATGCCATGTGGATGTATTTGGCTAAGACATGCAGGGTAATGGCTCAGAACGTCAAGCAAAAACTTCGTGGGCGGAACGCGGAGATTACCATGGGTAATCTGTAAAGTATATAAAGAAATTTTTCCCTTTGGAGGACGGTCGGCGGTTTGTCCTTTAATGAGAAGAATTGGGTGAAATTGATGAAGATGCTGATAATTGGCAACTAGCCAATCAAGGTATGTCTGTGTAAGTGATGAAGGTGTTGTAGTTACTTCTGTAAGGGTAGCTGTAACGACCCGGAAATTTCCGATCAAATTTAAACCTTAAACTCTACATGTTTCCGATACGATAAGCACTGTAATGACCCGCACTTTTTCGATCGTTCTATACTTATAAGATTAATATTTACATAAATTAAACCTTACCAACATGATAAGCAATCCAAATTGTTGAGACTTATGTTTTTGAAAAGAGTTTTACACAACGTTTGACCGTCTAGTTTGACCGGTGATATCACGAACTATATAACATATGATAATTATACGTTTGTGTATATATATGTATATATACATATTTAACATGATCTAAGGATGTTTTAATATCTCATTTTGTATTAATAACAATAAGTTATAAGTATATTTTGAAACTACTAACTTAAGTTTTCAAAACGATAACTATACGTAACGTTATTTGACATAAATACTTATGACCTATAATGTTTATACATATATCATATAAGTAATGTATTTAATCACTTTTAAGGACTTAAATACATAAAACCATATAAGTATATTCACAAAAGATAGCTATATTTGAATTCTCATTCCATTTTTCACAAGATTTCTATACGTATATCTAGAGTATATGTACTCGTATCATACCTAGCTTCTATATGTATTTACTATTAGTATATACACATCAAATCACCACCAACCAGCCCTTGTTCATGCCTTATGTATAAGGTAACTACCTTGTTCATGCCCTAGGTATAAGGTAATTACAATTTGGAAGTATGTTGACTAATTTCACAAAATAACAACATGAAATTTTGTTCTTGTCTCCCATTTTCACCACCATAAATACATGCATCCATTTTCAATTTTTGGAACATTATTTCTCTAGCTAAACACACACACTTACTAGTCTCATGTCTCTCTAAAAACTCCAGCAAAAATCCTCTCAAGAATCACCTTAAACACCACCATAAAAAGATCAAACAAAAACACTACAAAAATACAACTTTCATTTCAAGTTCATGTCTTAAGTTGCTTCCAATCTTTCATCCACTTCCATCACCCTTTTGATTCTAGCTTCTTACTCCTCTTTTACAGCAACCTTATCCAAGGAACTTGAGGTAGAATCTATGTTCATAACCTTATTCGATTCATATATATATAGCTATCTTATTTTGTGGTATAAAAGTTTAACAACAAGAACATAGTTTGAATGTTTTCAAACTTGTTTGCAAACTAAATAGATCCTTCTAACTTAACTTTTAAAATACTTCAAGACCTGTAATATAACTTATGTATATGCTAATTTAACAAGGTATAACTTGGTTTTTCAAAGAATACCTTAAAAACTGTTTTTACGACGTCGGAGTGCCACCAGGGACTGTTTTGGGTTGGATAATTAAAAACTATCTTAAACTTTGAATTGGAGGTTTATGTTCTGGAAAAATGATTTTTACTATGAATATGATAACACATAAAAATTTCATGATTTAATTCAAAGTATATGTATTTTTAGAAAAATAATCATTTAAGGTTGTTTACATAAAGGAAAATGTTTAACTTCATAAGTTTCACTAAAGTTTCACCTATGCCGTGTGATTTTGAATATAAAACAAGGTATTTTCAGTTCATAGTCTTAAAGAAGAACTCGATCCAAGGAGATGGCAATTTGAATCAACGAAAACGGATTTGTAACGAAGAAACTATGACCGAAACAAAATTGGTTATCCAAGGCTTGTTTAACTTCGGGATTAATTGGGAAAAATTTATATAAATCACATATTTCTAAGATAACATGATATTTTATATATATGTACTCATAATTCAATTTTATATGGTTCAGGATCATCCGTAAACAACACGAGAAGATTAATCATAAGATCCCATGTTTGTACGCAACACGTCATTTGACAACACCGGTACTTTGTGTACGCAACACGTCATTTGACAACACCGGTACCGTGGGTCAAGATTAATCTCGACCAATACATATACGATGGGGTTTTATTTATTTCGTTGGGGGTTTTATCTATTTCATTGCGGGTATATTAAACATCTACAAATGAACCATTAAAATTGAATTACTAACAACGAAATGCTAACTACGGACTAAGGAATTATTCAAAGTATTAAAAGTATAACAAGTATATATATGAGACGTTTGTTTAAAAAGAAAAGGTATTGATATATTATATATGGATAGGTTCGTGATATCAACCGGAAGACCAAGTCAAAATATATATATATCTTCAAGACGAAAGTGAGTATATAGTCCCTTTTAAACTTTAAATATTTTGGGCTGAGAATACATGCGCTGTTTTTATAAATGATTTACATTATGGACACAAGTAACTGAAAAATATATTCTACGTTGAGTTGTACCACTGGCATACTTCCCTGTAGCTTGGTAACTAATATTTACAGCGGTATTGTAAACGCGAATCCTGTTGATAGATCTATCGGGCCTGACAACCCCAACCGGACTGGACGACCAGCATTCAACGGTTGCACAGTACTTCGTTTCGTGACTACACTTTGGTACAGTGTAGTAAGATTTCATATTAAAGGGAATATGCGACGTGATTAATTGTTAAGTATGGTTACCAAGTGCTCAACCACTTAGAATATTTTTGTTAAACTGTTTATATACGAAATCTTGTGGTCTATATATATATATATATATTGCTGCCGGCACTAAACCTATATCTCACCAACTTTATGTTGACGTTTTAAAGCATGTTATTCTCAGGTACGAATTAAGTCTTCCGCTGTGCATTTGCTCATATTAAGGATACTAGTTGGGACCATTTAAGCCATGATACAAGAACGTTGCATTCGAGTCATTGAAGATCATTAAAGACTATTATTAAGTAAATGACAGATTAGGTCATTTGGATATTGTGAAATGTTAGACGAACATATTAATTTTTGATGTAAAGATAGATTGTCCTTTAAGTATAAATGCAACGTTTGTAAAGTGTATCATATAGAGGTCAAGTACCTCGCGATGTTATCAACTGTTGTAACTCGTTTGTAATCAAAATGGACATCGTCCAGATGATTAGTTTCGGATTCTTACAGTTGGTATCAGAGCGTTGGTCTTAGCGAACCAGGTCACCCATTAGTGTGTCTAACTGGTAGTTGTTAGGATACATTAGTGAGACTGGACTTTGACCGCGTCTTCCTGTTAAAAAGTTTTGCTTATCATTTCTAGTCGGAAACCATCTGCTTATCATCCTTAGGGAGTTGTCTGCTTATCATTCTTAAGTCTAGACACGTCTTATTGCATTTAAGTGCATCGATAGTGTATAGACAAAATTCATATCCTAGCGTATCTGTTACTATAGAAATTGCCTGACGTATTTCAAAGATTCCCCGTAATTCACGGGATTTTGGTATTATAAATACATATGCAAATTATGTATTGAAAAGTACCAAACCCAACTCCTATAATCTATTCCAAACCAAAAATTTATTTCTCCGACCATACAAGATGAATTCTTCATCCAGTTCAAATTCCTCCGACTTCGATAGCTACGCCGATATGGATTTCCATTCGAGCTCCGAGAACAGCATCACTGGAATGGATCAACCAATTTCCCATCATCTATTCTGGATGAATTGGGGATGGGTTCGTAATATACTAAATTTCTGGAGGCAAGAAGAAGGTGATCCATTCCATCCACCAAATTGTCCTCTTAACGATGAACCTGAAGCACTTACCGGCGAACCCATTCGAAACACCATTTTCTCGCTCATTTCTAGAGTATCTCGTCATGATTACCTACTATCCCATATTTCAAATCTTGTTCATTCGCTCGTTCCAACCGTCAATCATCCCGGTATAATAGAAGAAGTCAATGAACTCCGTGCTCGGGTAGTGGTTTTGGAGAATATGGTGCGAAGGTTACAAACACCAACAGCAGCACCAGCAGCATAATCCGTACTATCATCGTTAACGCCGACAGTACCTTTATCACCCCAATCACAACCGCGTCTTAAATCCCAACATCACAATCTGTGCCTCGAATATCAACATCACACGACTCAATATCTGTACTTCGAGTATGATCTTCGATCTATATATCGTTCTACATCGATTATCTTCGCTTTACGTATCGTATGACGATTATGTAATTTCTAAAGTCTTAGAGATTATGTAATCTAGAATTAACGATAAATCAAATGAGTTTAATATTCTATTGACTCATTAAATTCATAATTACATCCGGAAAAAAAAAATATATATGCAAGTATATTTTCACAAAGATTGTAATTAAAAATTCTTTCGTACAAACTATTAATGATGAAAATATTTTAACGGGTGGGTGGTACCCGAGGAATATTTAGAATTCACATTAATAAGTTACACTGTACATTCTTCAAATCTGATTCAACAATCATTCACTATCCGATATACGTATCCGTTCACCACAGAATAACCATTTCTATTCAAACTTCATATTTAGATTTTGACCTATCAGAATCCAACAAGTGGCATAACGAAGAAAACATTGGACAAAAATAAAAAGTGTTAGAAACAAACGAATTAATTAATTGAAATTGTGATAGAATTACACGCTAACTGTTCCGGCTAACTGTTCCCAGCTAACTAATTAACATTTAATTTTTTGCAATTTACATTCTCGCAATTTTATTTATTTACATTTAATTTCCGCACTGTACATACTCTCGGGACACATGTACGCAATACGTCGGATTAATTCTGAGACAACATGGTGCATGGGTTATGATATATATTTATTTATTTTACGCACTTTAAATAACGGGACACGTATGCAAGGTTTCGATTTATCATATTGACCCATCTATATATATATTTCGGAACAACCGTAGACACTCTATATGTGAAGGTGGAAGTTGGCTATACAGGGTCGGAGTTGATTCCAAAATATATATATACTTTGAGTTGTGATCGACACCGAGACCGGTACACGGGTCACGATACGTATTATTTAATTAGAATATTATATATTAAGTTATATATGAATATATTGGACCATTGGACAACCGGACTATTAGACTGCTAACTTTGGACAATTAAAATGAGTTAAAACGCTGATTATAACCTATGAAATTAAACAATTCTTCAAGTTTGCCACTTGATTCTATTTTAAACCTCATTTGTATCTTGACGATTATAATTCGCATTCACAACTTTTCATGATTCTTGAAAACACATCGATCGAGAAGTTGAACCAGCCGCACCTCGTTTGCAGAAGAAAAGATTTACGCACCTGAAAACCCTCGAATCCAAATTCAGAGTTTAACGCATACCGTGTTGAATTCTTTGCCATTTATTAGCAAAAACAATTCTGCAATTCCTTTTTAAGAAGCTAATTTCGTCACAGCTCCACTTCGACTTCTCAGTAAAGACTACTCCTACTATAACCTCGAAATTTATACCTTGTTCTTTTGCCGTTACCACTGGAGAACCTTTTATATTCCATAACGTCATCAGCAGATGTACCAGCAGCTCGGCATTCCTTTGGTGGAATCCGCAACTCGTATTTTGAAAATCTTGCAGAACTTCTCCAGCTATACTTATGATATTACCTCTAAGAAATTTCATACTTCGAATATGAAGTTTTCGAAAAACACCCTGAACTGTGAAGTAGTTCTTGGAATGCTGATGAAGCAGCAAAAATCATAAACGACTTTAACAGTCAAAAGTTTGATGATAAAGAATAGTAAGGTGGTAAAGCTGAGAAAAAGAGAAGGTTTGGAACTGGAAAACGGATTGAGCAAAGTATGAAGGAAGCCGTGAACAAATCATGAAAACAGAACCTGTCTTCAAAGGATCCAAATGATCCAGTGCCTGCTGAAACCGTTAGTAAGAACTCTACTCATTATTCTAAACTTTTCAAGATGATATTCTTCATCATCATCTTATCTTAAATATTATAAGATATCTTCATATCTTTCGTTATATATATTCTCCATATTTCTGGAGATATTTTCACAACTAATCATATCTGCGATCATTTATCTCTCCGTAATATCTGCGTTACAATATAAAAGAAGCTGTGTTAGTTTCTAAATTCTGAAACCTTCAAGTTTAAAATAGGAATGTTTTGAAGTAGTGTTAGGAATTGATGCATGAATTAGTATAATATAATGAAACTTGATCAACTTCATTATACTACAGTAAGTCATGTTAAGTTTCTAATGGAATGTGATGATTCACAGTACCATCATCATGTGCCATGTTACACGGCTCTTACATTCTATTCAATCTTCAACCATATTAGAACATATCACCCTGATAGATCTAATTTTCCAAAATATTCTAGTAATTTGACAAATCAAAATCATGCCATTACCATTTCTTTTTGAGAACATTAGCTATGTTTATTCCAAATCTTATTCCGGACCATTGCTCGCTTGGTTTGAGGACGGGAAGAAGAAACGAAGGGACAAAAGCCCCACAATAGAAATTGGGGTAAAAATCACAGCAAATAGGAGGAGATATTAACTGTGGATGACAATGATTATATAAGACAGAAGCAGGAGCATCAAAGTATAAGGGAAGATATAAAACCCAACAACCACCCAGAAACTACAAACCGTGTATATCAATACGTATTGCAACGTAAAGACACGGGAGAATTAAAAACATTATAATTCCAAGGAAAGGATAAAAGAGAATAAATTCTTCTGGCGATAGATGAAAGAGAAGAATAAAAGATATGAAGGTTAGAACTATAACAAGGATTAGAATGGGATGGAGCATAGTGATGAATGTCTTAAAGTAGGAATAAAGAGAGAGAATAGAAGATGTGGGATATGGAAATAAGGAAACGAAAGGGGTAGACTTATAGTGGAAGATCCGACAGAGAAATCAAAACAGATTGCCATATTAAATTAAAGAAGATTCTGATCCCTAAAGAGCCAGATCTTGTTACATAAGATTTTCTTTAAATCCCTTAAAATTCTGGAAGTCAATCCTAATCATGTCATCTGTTAAAACAATTCCATATTCACTCATTTCATTCTTTTGTGATAGCTTCACTCGTACGCTTCACATAATCGAACCGTTTTATCTAAATCTCTCAATAATGATAAAACTTCATTATTACCTCATATTCATCATGAAAACATTCTTATTGTTATTTATGACAACCTCTATCAAATTTCGGGGACGAAATTTCTTTAACGGGTGGGTACTGTAACGACCCGGAAATTTCCGATCAAATTTAAACCTTAAACTCTACATGTTTCCGATACGATAAGCACTGTAATGACCCGCACTTTTTCGATCGTTCTATACTTATAAGATTAATATTTACATAAATTAAACCTTACCAACATTATAAGCAATCCAAATTGTTGAGACTTATGTTTTTGAAAAGAGTTTTACACAACGTTTGACCGTCTAGTTTGACCGGTGATATCACGAACTATATAACATATGATAATTATACGTTTGTGTATATATATGTATATATACATATTTAACATGATCTAAGGATGTTTTAATATCTCATTTTGTATTAATAACAATAAGTTATAAGTATATTTTGAAACTACTAACTTAAGTTTTCAAAACGATAACTATACGTAACGTTATTTGACATAAATACTTATGACCTATAATGTTTATACATATATCATATAAGTAATGTATTTAATCACTTTTAAGGACTTAAATACATAAAACCATATAAGTATATTCACAAAAGATAGCTATATTTGAATTCTCATTCCATTTTTCACAAGATTTCTATACGTATATCTAGAGTATATGTACTCGTATCATACCTAGCTTCTATATGTATTTACTATTAGTATATACACATCAAATCACCACCAACCAGCCCTTGTTCATGCCTTATGTATAAGGTAACTACCTTGTTCATGCCCTAGGTATAAGGTAATTACAATTTGGAAGTATGTTGACTAATTTCACAAAATAACAACATGAAATTTTGTTCTTGTCTCCCATTTTCACCACCATAAATACATGCATCCATTTTCAATTTTTGGAACATTATTTCTCTAGCTAAACACACACACTTACTAGTCTCATGTCTCTCTAAAAACTCCAGCAAAAATCCTCTCAAGAATCACCTTAAACACCACCATAAAAAGATCAAACAAAAACACTACAAAAATACAACTTTCATTTCAAGTTCATGTCTTAAGTTGCTTCCAATCTTTCATCCACTTCCATCACCCTTTTGATTCTAGCTTCTTACTCCTCTTTTACAGCAACCTTATCCAAGGAACTTGAGGTAGAATCTATGTTCATAACCTTATTCGATTCATATATATATAGCTATCTTATTTTGTGGTATAAAAGTTTAACAACAAGAACATAGTTTGAATGTTTTCAAACTTGTTTGCAAACTAAATAGATCCTTCTAACTTAACTTTTAAAATACTTCAAGACCTGTAATATAACTTATGTATATGCTAATTTAACAAGGTATAACTTGGTTTTTCAAAGAATACCTTAAAAACTGTTTTTACGACGTCGGAGTGCCACCAGGGACTGTTTTGGGTTGGATAATTAAAAACTATCTTAAACTTTGAATTGGAGGTTTATGTTCTGGAAAAATGATTTTTACTATGAATATGATAACACATAAAAATTTCATGATTTAATTCAAAGTATATGTATTTTTAGAAAAATAATCATTTAAGGTTGTTTACATAAAGGAAAATGTTTAACTTCATAAGTTTCACTAAAGTTTCACCTATGCCGTGTGATTTTGAATATAAAACAAGGTATTTTCAGTTCATAGTCTTAAATAAGAACTCGATCCAAGGAGATGGCAATTTGAATCAACGAAAACGGATTTGTAACGAAGAAACTATGACCGAAACAAAATTGGTTATCCAAGGCTTGTTTAACTTCGGGATTAATTGGGAAAAATTTATATAAATCACATATTTCTAAGATAACATGATATTTTATATATATGTACTCATAATTCAATTTTATATGGTTCAGGATCATCCGTAAACAACACGAGAAGATTAATCATAAGATCCCATGTTTGTACGCAACACGTCATTTGACAACACCGGTACTTTGTGTACGCAACACGTCATTTGACAACACCGGTACCGTGGGTCAAGATTAATCTCGACCAATACATATACGATGGGGTTTTATTTATTTCGTTGGGGGTTTTATCTATTTCATTGCGGGTATATTAAACATCTACAAATGAACCATTAAAATTGAATTACTAACAACGAAATGCTAACTACGGACTAAGGAATTATTCAAAGTATTAAAAGTATAACAAGTATATATATGAGACGTTTGTTTAAAAAGAAAAGGTATTGATATATTATATATGGATAGGTTCGTGATATCAACCGGAAGACCAAGTCAAAATATATATATATCTTCAAGACGAAAGTGAGTATATAGTCCCTTTTAAACTTTAAATATTTTGGGCTGAGAATACATGCGCTGTTTTTATAAATGATTTACATTATGGACATAAGTAACTGAAAAATATATTCTACGTTGAGTTGTACCACTGGCATACTTCCCTGTAGCTTGGTAACTAATATTTACAGCGGTATTGTAAACGCGAATCCTGTTGATAGATCTATCGGGCCTGACAACCCCAACCGGACTGGACGACCAGTATTCAACGGTTGCACAGTACTTCGTTTCGTGACTACACTTTGGTACAGTGTAGTAAGATTTCATATTAAAGGGAATATGCGACGTGATTAATTGTTAAGTATGGTTACCAAGTGCTCAACCACTTAGAATATTTTTGTTAAACTGTTTATATACGAAATCTTGTGGTCTATATATATATATATTGCTGCCGGCACTAAACCTATATCTCACCAACTTTATGTTGACGTTTTAAAGCATGTTATTCTCAGGTACGAATTAAGTCTTCCGCTGTGCATTTGCTCATATTAAGGATACTAGTTGGGACCATTTAAGCCATGATACAAGAACGTTGCATTCGAGTCATTGAAGATCATTAAAGACTATTATTAAGTAAATGACAGATTAGGTCATTTGGATATTGTGAAATGTTAGACGAACATATTAATTTTTGATGTAAAGATAGATTGTCCTTTAAGTATAAATGCAACGTTTGTAAAGTGTATCATATAGAGGTCAAGTACCTCGCGATGTTATCAACTGTTGTAACTCGTTTGTAATCAAAATGGACATCGTCCGGATGATTAGTTTCGGATTCTTACAGTAGCAGGAGTTGATGTTGAAGGCTCGGTTTGCTCCTCTACATGTTCTACGCTGTGCTCTCGGCCAGTACTCTCAGGAGAGGAGGCAGACATGATATAACAATAAAAGTATAAACAAACAAAAATTGCAGAAAGGGAGCAGTTACTGACCTTGAATGGTGAAAAACCTTAAAAAGTTGAAGAATGCGATGGAGATTTTAGGGAGAAAAGTGAGTTTTGAATCTAGGTAAAGGTAAAAAGTGAAGGCAAACGGGTTATGGTGGTTTTTATAGCGCCACTTCAATACAATTTCCACGGACAGGATTAAGACACGTGTATGGGTAATTTTAATCGTGGGGTCCAACGCTTGCACTTTTACAGTTAACAAGGCGCGTGAGGCATATTGACCACTAAACAGCAATGATTACAAATTCAGAAATTTCGTCTACATTTAATACTGGGTACATCTTTTCCAATGCAAGAAGGGGTAATGCAAAGATTGTTTTGAAGGGATTATTCAGAGTTTAAACACTTAATCATTTTTCAAATGCTTAAGTCCTTAAACTGGGGGGACTTAATGGTGTATCCTATCGTATACACGCATAAAAGGCACAGTTATCGCATGAAATCAGCATCAGAAGGGCTAAAATGAGACGACCCGACCCAATCCATAGGGACGAATACAATAACATATGATAACATTGCGAGGTACCTGACCTCTATATGATACATTTTACAAACGTTGCATTTATTCTTAAAAGGCAATCTATCATTACATCAAAAGTTGACATGTTCGTCTAACATTTCATAATATCCAAATGACCTAATTTGTCATTTACTTAGTAATAGTCTCTAATGATCTTCAATGACTCGAATGCAACGTTCTTGAATCCTGGCTTAAATGGTCCCAAATAGTATCCTTAATATGAGCTAATGCACAGCGGAAGATTTCTTTCAAACCTGAGAATAAACATGCTTTAAAAAGTCAACAAAATTGTTGGTGAGTTATAGGTTTAGTTTCTATATAACAATCATAACATTTAATAAGCCACAAGATTTCATTTAATTAAATGCGCAGGATCATTACAACTGCAAAAATCATTCATACGATGAGTCGCCTGGTAACCGACCTTAACATAGAGCGCTTAAGATATCTGGCATCATACATTCCACTATTCAAATGTATGACAAGGACCCTTCGAAGTACTAAAGCATTTCCACTATTCGAAAATGGGGGTGGTTGGTGCCCGTAGATCTACCTTTAGGATTCGCGTCAATTAGTGTTTTTCACTAATTATTAGATTACCAAGCATAATAATAATAAGTACAGATATCCGGTATAACAAAACAATCGTAGAATGTAGTTTCATGAACTTGTGCTTATTTTGTAAAACATTTATAAATTTGCATGTATTCTCATCCCAAAATAATTTAGATAGTAAAAATGGGACTATAACTCACTTGTGATGATTTCCGAAAAGATGGTAATAAGACTTGGCCTTTGACAAATTCACGAACCTAATAATAATATTCTTGTGTCAAGATATATATATAATTAATATTCCATACTAATGATACTTGTGATAATTTTAATTGTCCTTTGTTAGTAGTCCAACAGTCCGATAGTCCAATAGTCCGATAGTCCAACAGTATAAATATATATATAAATATAAATGCGTATATTGTGTTAGAATTCACTAACACTATAATATATTGTCTTAATATAGTAAGACACATAATATGTATATTGTCTGAAGCAATCCGCGACCCATTGTATACATGTCTCAGGCTCGATCACAACTCAAAGTATATATATTATGTTGGAATCCACTTCGACCCACAGCTAACTCGCAATTACTGCCAATGGTGTCTTATATTTCGTTCCAAATAATATATATAGAAGAAGTCAAAATGATATGTCAAAACGCTGTATACGGATCCACGGTGATCAAGTCATATATATATATGGTGCCTTACGATCTTTATTAAGACTATAATATATTGTCGTAGAACTTAATCACGACTATTATAAATTGTATTTCCATAAGCTCGGGAACAAGACATGTATAAATACATGTAGGATACAAGGTAAGTTAGCTAGGATAAGGTTAGCATCCATTTTTATTAATCAAAACCGTGGCTAAAAACAAGCAAAAATATCCAATTTTATTTTACCCATAATTTATTCGTTACAAATCCGTTTTGAGTGATTCGACTTGCCATAGTTTTGTATCAAAAAGTTATTTACTAATCTAAACAGAAAAACAATATGTTTATAGTCGAAAATACAGTTTAGGTGACAAATACAAGAAGATAGTCATATCCATCGTAAGAACGACATCTTGATGACTCTTTTGAAAAACATACTTCCAATTAGAGTTTAACCATGGATTTTGGATATATTTCATATCCATATAAAATAAGATTTTTCACCAAAGGAATTCTTTTAATTCAAAGTTTAAGATAGGTTTTTAAAATTAAACCCAAAACAGCCCCCGATGATCTATGACGGCGTATGTTCAGTTTTAAGGTGTTCTTTGTGTTTACAAGTTTTATATCCTTATGTTAGCTTGACATACTGTCATAATACATGTGTTGAAGTATTTTAAAAGTCAAGTTAGAAGGATTAATTTTGTTTGCGAACAAGTTTAGAAATGATCTAAACTATGTTCTTGTTGTTATTAGTTATATACTCAAAATAAGATAGCTTTATGAATATGAATCGAATAAGATTATGAATAAGGTGACTACCTCAAATCAAATGAAAAAAGTTGCTGAGATAGAAGTGATGTTCTTGATCTTCAAAGAGTTTTTGAAATGGGTTCAAAAGATTGAAAGTATAGACTTGAAATGGATGATCTTCATGAAGTGTTTTTGGTTGGTTTTTCTTATGATGATTCTAACTTAGTTTTTGATTCTAAAACTTGCTGAATTGTTTTGTGTTCTTGAGAGAGTGTTTATGTGTGTTTTTAGTTAGAAAAATGTGAAGTGGAAATGAAAATGGAATGGATGTATAAGTAGTGAAGGTTACTTGAGGTTAAGGTAAGTGAAT
The DNA here is from genome assembly GCF_046630445.1 of Rutidosis leptorrhynchoides. Taxonomy (NCBI): domain Eukaryota; kingdom Viridiplantae; phylum Streptophyta; class Magnoliopsida; order Asterales; family Asteraceae; genus Rutidosis; species Rutidosis leptorrhynchoides. The sequence goes on from NC_092343.1 coordinate 236,026,585, forward strand.
AGGATCCTTATGTTGAATTTTAGCTAAATGGTTAATACTAGTTGTCACTTCATGGCTCCACATTGTCTTGTGACTCATAGGGCTGCTAAGGAGATAATAATTGGTATTTCCTATTGGTATATACTCATAGTTTTTAAGTATGGAAGCTGGGTATGATACGGGTGTAAATACCGAATGAATACGAATAGAATTTTTGATGGAATTGAATGAGATTATGAGTATAGCTATCTTTGTTGAGTATAAGTATATTAGTATATATGTACTTAAGTCCTTTAAAAGTGTATTAATTCATATTAATACAATACATATATATACATTTTAATTTAGAAGTTATTACAACGTTAATCGTTATATATATGTATATAGTCTTGAAGTCTTTAAGTTAGTAGTCTCATTTTATGTATATAACCAATTGTTATTATATATAATGAGATACTTAAATATCATTTTAACAAATCATAAGAGTATATATATCCATATATACATCATTATATAATTATTTCAAATTATGACGTTCGTGAATCGTCAGACAGACTGGGTGGCCAAACGTTTGTATAAAAATCATTTCAAATAACTAAGTCTTAATGAGTTTGATTGCTTAACATGTTGGAAACATTTAATCATGCAAAATATAGTTTCAAAACTTTCGAGACTCAACATTACAGATTTTTGCTTATCGTGTCGGATATATATAAAGATCAAAGTTTAAATTTGTTCGGAAATTTCCGGGTCGTCACAGTACCTACCCGTTAAAAGAAATTTCGTCCCGAAATTTGATCGAGGTCATCATGGCTAACTATAAGAATGTTTTCATGACGAATATGAGTCGATAATAGAGTTTTATCATCATTGAGTAATATTGATAAAACAATTTTTGATTATACAAAGAGTATAAGTGAAACTATCGCAAAAGAGTGGAATGAGTAAATATAGAATCGTTTTAACTGATGACGTAGTTATGATTGATATCCGGAATTCAAGGAATTTGGAAGAAATTTTCATAATAAGATTTGATTCTCCGGTAATTAAGGAGATCCAAATCTTCTTTGGTTTATCGCGATAATCTGCTTCGATTGTTCTGTCGGATATTTCCCTATAAATCCACCTTCTCCATTTCCTTACAATTCACACCTTCTATTCTTTCTTCCTCAATTTATACCTTAAAGCATTCGTTAATATGCTTCACCCTATCCTGATCCTTGATATCCTCTTAACGTTCATATCTGTCATTCTTCTTTTTAATCTGCCACCAGAAGAATCTATTTACTTTTACTATACCCTAGGGTTTATAGTGTTTCTAGTCCTCCCGTGTCTTTATATTGCTATTTGCATTGACATCTACGGTTTATAATTTACGGGCGGTTGTTGGGTTTTATATATTCCCTTATGCCTCGACGTTCCTGCTTCTGTCTTCTATAATCGCTGTCATCCACAGTTAATGCTCTCTTCTTTTTGCTGCGATTTAGACTCCAGTTTCTATTTCGGGGCTTTGTCCTTTCGTTTCTTCTTCTTGTGATTAAATAGCTCTTGTAATGGTCCAGGATTTGGAGGTATGGATTTCAGAATGAACATAGTAATTGTTCTAAGAAGGAATTTGAAAGGGTACGATATTGATTTGTCATATTACCAGAATACCCTGGAAAAGACCGAATCATCAAGAAATATTTTCTTGATATGTTTAGAGATTAGATAGAATGTAAGAGTCGTGTAAATGGTGCATGATGACGGTACTGTAAATCATCACATTCCATTAGAAACTCAACATGGATTACTGTAATATAATGACGTTGATCAAGTGTCATTATATTATACTAATTCATGCATCAGTTTCCAACACTACTTCAAAACATTCATATTTGATTTTTTTTTAGAATTTTGAAACTAACACAGTTTCTTTTTATGTTGCAGATATTACGGAGAGATAAATGATCTCAGATGAGAATAATTGTGAAAATATCTCCAGAGATATGGAGAATATTTATAGTGAGAGATACGAAGATATCTTATAATATTTAAGGTGAGATGATGATGAAAAATATCTGTCTGTGAAGGTTTAGAATAAGAAGTAAGGTATTTACTAACGAGTTCAGCAGGCACTGAATCATTTGGATTCTTTGAAGGCAGATTCAGTCCTTGTGATTTATCCACAGCCTCCTTCATACTTTGCTCAATCCGTTTTCCAGTTTCAAACCTTCTCTTTTTCTGAGCTTTACCAACACACTGTACTTCATCATCAAACTTTTGACTGTTAAAGTCGTTTACAGTTTTTGCTGCTTCATCAGCATTCTCAAGGTTAATGAATCTGAATCATTGATTATCAATCCGAGGTGTTTTCAAGAATTTTGAGCGTTGATCGCAGGATGTAACTGTCAATGGATCTAACGGTTGACGAAGAAATGTTGTAAATTTCAAAAGTAATGAATGATAGTTTCGGTGGTTTGATGTGATAATTCATCACAGAATACGAATGAATACAATTCATGAGAATCGGAATTGAAAAATGTACAGTGTAACATATTAATGTGAGATATAAATATTTCTAGGGTATTACCTACCCGTTAAAATATTTTCACAATTAACAGTTTGTACAAAAGAGTTTTAATTACAGTCTTTATGAAAATATACGTACATATATATTTTCCTTCAGATGTAATCATGGATTTAATGAGTTAATATAATATTAAACTCATTTGATTTATGGTTGGAACGAGAATGAATAATCTCCAAAACTTTAGAGATTTCATAATTGTCGCGAAATATTTCGCTAATGAAGTTATGAATCAATACATTCGTCATTACACTTGATTTATTATGAAATGGAGTTTATTGTGTTGAAGCAGTGATTAACGATTGCTAAGTCATTAACAAAGGATGTACATCATAGCATATTAGTGATATGGATTAACCAAATAGTGCATACTAGTTGAGATTCACACGTAATTGCTTAGTACGACAAGATTTATTATTGTTCCAAATCATATATATGTATATATAAAGTATACATATATAATTCTTCACGAAGAATGAGTCAATACATCTTGACTCATTATTGCTAATATTCCTTGGTATCTTTGGGGCGTATGATGTTGATACGTGGGTTGTGGATGTTGTTAGTACTATTGCTGTTGGTGATGATGCTGATGGTACTGGTGATGTTGGTTATGCTGCTGGTGCGCGTAGGTTTTGCACCATATTCTCCAGAGCCACTACTCGAGCGCGAAGCTCGTTGAATTCTTCTCTTATACCGGGATGATTGACGGTTGGAACGAGCGAATGAAGAAGATTCGAAATATGGGATAGTATGTAGTCATGACGAGATATTCTAGAAATGAGCGAGAAAATGGTGTTTCGAATAGGTTCGCCGGTAAGTGCTTCAGGTTCATCGTTAAGAGGACAATTTGGTGGATGGAATGGATCACCTTCTTCTTGCCTCCAGAGATTTAGTATATTACGAACCCATCCCCAATTCATCCAAAATAGATGATGGGAAATTGGTTGATCCATTCCGGTGACGCTGTCCTCGGAGCTCGAATGAAAATCCATATCGGCGTAGCTATCGAAGTCGGAGGAATTCGAACTGGATGAAGAATCCATCTTGTATAGTCGGAGAAATGAATTTTTGGTTTGGAATAGATTATAGAAATTGGGTTTGGTACTCTTCAATACATAATTTACATATGTATATATAATACCAAAATCCCGTGAATTACGGAGAATTTTTGAAATATGTCAAGCAATGTCTATAGTAACAGATACGCTAAGATATGAATTTTGTCTATACACTATCGATGCACTAAATGCAGTAAGACGTGTCTAGACTTAAGAATGATAAGCAGGCAGTTTCCTAAGGATGATAAACAGATGATTTCCGACTAGAAATGATAAGCAAAACTTTTGACATGTAGACACGGTCAAAGTCCAGACTCACTAATGCATCCTAACAACTACCAGTTAGACACACTAATGCAAGGCCTGGTTCGCTAAGACCAACGCTCTGATACCACATGAGACGACCCGACCCAATCCATAGGGACGAATACAATAACATATGATAACATTGCGAGGTACCTGACCTCTATATGATACATTTTACAAACGTTGCATTTATTCTTAAAAGGCAATCTATCATTACATCAAAAGTTGACATGTTCGTCTAACATTTCATAATATCCAAATGACCTAATTTGTCATTTACTTAGTAATAGTCTCTAATGATCTTCAATGACTCGAATGCAACGTTCTTGAATCCTGGCTTAAATGGTCCCAAATAGTATCCTTAATATGAGCTAATGCACAGCGGAAGATTTCTTTCAAACCTGAGAATAAACATGCTTTAAAAAGTCAACAAAATTGTTGGTGAGTTATAGGTTTAGTTTCTATATAACAATCATAACATTTAATAAGCCACAAGATTTCATTTAATTAAATGCGCAGGATCATTACAACTACAAAAATCATTCATACGATGAGTCGCCTGGTAACCGACCTTAACATAGAGCGCTTAAGATATCTGGCATCATACATTCCACTATTCAAATGTATGACAAGGACCCTTCGAAGTACTAAAGCATTTCCACTATTCGAAAATGGGGGTGGTTGGTGCCCGTAGATCTACCTTTAGGATTCGCGTCAATTAGTGTTTTTCACTAATTATTAGATTACCAAGCATAATAATAATAAGTACAGATATCCGGTATAACAAAACAATCGTAGAATGTAGTTTCATGAACTTGTGCTTATTTTGTAAAACATTTATAAATTTGCATGTATTCTCATCCCAAAATAATTTAGATAGTAAAAATGGGACTATAACTCACTTGTGATGATTTCCGAAAAGATGGTAATAAGACTTGGCCTTTGACAAATTCACGAACCTAATAATAATATTCTTGTGTCAAGATATATATATAATTAATATTCCATACTTATGATACTTGTGATAATTTTAATTGTCCTTTGTTAGTAGTCCAACAGTCCGATAGTCCAATAGTCCGATAGTCCAACAGTATAAATATATATATAAATATAAATGCGTATATTGTGTTAGAATTCACTAACACTATAATATATTGTCTTAATATAGTAAGACACATAATATGTATATTGTCTGAAGCAATCCGCGACCCATTGTATACATGTCTCAGGCTCGATCACAACTCAAAGTATATATATTATGTTGGAATCCACTTCGACCCACAGCTAACTCGCAATTACTGCCAATGGTGTCTTATAGTTCGTTCCAAATAATATATATAGAAGAAGTCAAAATGATATGTCAAAACGCTGTATACGGATCCACGGTGATCAAGTCATATATATATATGGTGCCTTACGATCTTTATTAAGACTATAATATATTGTCGTAGAACTTAATCACGACTATTATAAATTGTATTTCCATAAGCTCGGGAACAAGACATGTATAAATACATGTAGGATACAAGGTAAGTTAGCTAGGATAAGGTTAGCATCCATTTTTATTAATCAAAACCGTGGCTAAAAACAAGCAAAAATATCCAATTTTATTTTACCCATAATTTATTCGTTACAAATCCGTTTTGAGTGATTCGACTTGCCATAGTTTTGTATCAAAAAGTTATTTACTAATCTAAACAGAAAAACAATATGTTTATAGTCGAAAATACAGTTTAGGTGACAAATACAAGAAGATAGTCATATCCATCGTAAGAACGACATCTTGATGACTCTTTTGAAAAACATACTTCCAATTAGAGTTTAACCATGGATTTTGGATATATTTCATATCCATATAAAATAAGATTTTTCACCAAAGGAATTCTTTTAATTCAAAGTTTAAGATAGGTTTTTAAAATTAAACCCAAAACAGCCCCCGATGATCTATGACGGCGTATGTTCAGTTTTAAGGTGTTCTTTGTGTTTACAAGTTTTATATCCTTATGTTAGCTTGACATACTGTCATAATACATGTGTTGAAGTATTTTAAAAGTCAAGTTAGAAGGATTAATTTTGTTTGCGAACAAGTTTAGAAATGATCTAAACTATGTTCTTGTTGTTATTAGTTATATACTCAAAATAAGATAGCTTTATGAATATGAATCGAATAAGATTATGAATAAGGTGACTACCTCAAATCAAATGAACAAAGTTGCTGAGATAGAAGTGATGTTCTTGATCTTCAAAGAGTTTTTGAAATGGGTTCAAAAGATTGAAAGTATAGACTTGAAATGGATGATCTTCATGAAGTGTTTTTGGTTGGTTTTTCTTATGATGATTCTAACTTAGTTTTTGATTCTAAAACTTGCTGAATTGTTTTGTGTTCTTGAGAGAGTGTTTATGTGTGTTTTTAGTTAGAAAAATGTGAAGTGGAAATGAAAATGGAATGGATGTATAAGTAGTGAAGGTTACTTGAGGTTAAGGTAAGTGAATAGGATCCTTATGTTGAATTTTAGCTAAATGGTTAATACTAGTTGTCACTTCATGGCTCCACATTGTCTTGTGACTCATAGGGCTGCTAAGGAGATAATAATTGGTATTTCCTATTGGTATATACTCATAGTTTTTAAGTATGGAAGCTGGGTATGATACGGGTGTAAATACCGAATGAATACGAATAGAATTTTTGATGGAATTGAATGAGATTATGAGTATAGCTATCTTTGTTGAGTATAAGTATATTAGTATATATGTACTTAAGTCCTTTAAAAGTGTATTAATTCATATTAATACAATACATATATATACATTTTAATTTAGAAGTTATTACAACGTTAATCGTTATATATATGTATATAGTCTTGAAGTCTTTAAGTTAGTAGTCTCATTTTATGTATATAACCAATTGTTATTATATATAATGAGATACTTAAATATCATTTTAACAAATCATAAGAGTATATATATCCATATATACATCATTATATAATTATTTCAAATTATGACGTTCGTGAATCGTCAGACAGACTGGGTGGCCAAACGTTTGTATAAAAATCATTTCAAATAACTAAGTCTTAATGAGTTTGATTGCTTAACATGTTGGAAACATTTAATCATGCAAAATATAGTTTCAAAACTTTCGAGACTCAACATTACAGATTTTTGCTTATCGTGTCGGATATATATAAAGATCAAAGTTTAAATTTGTTCGGAAATTTCCGGGTCGTCACATAAAAGCAGCAAGTCATCAGCTTGGCGTCTTCCGCCCTGCAGGCAGCTCCGTCATGCGTAAGCCCTGAAGGCCGCCTAGCGCGTAAGCCCTGAACGGAAGCCGCCCCACTTGGCGTAAAATTCGGAACAGAAATAACAGAACATATCATCATCTGACACGTGTCCCCGAATAATCAGGGACCTCTGACACTATAAATAGACCCCTTGGGTCGTCATTTTAGATATATCACATCATTCAGAGAATTTCCAGAGCAGAGCGACTTCTCTCTCTACTTTCTCTCACTAGAAGTCATCCGGCTAGCATTCTCATCGCACTACGGACGACAGACTAATAAAGCCACCCCACAAGTAGAAATACTTGTGAACCGGGTCTGCAGGGATTATTTCCCGAGGCAAAATATAGTCGGCAATACTCATCCCACTCTTAGCTAGATACTTCTAGTCTTTTGTTGACATACTAAGTCTTCTATCATAAGAAAATAGGTGTCAACAGTATTTATTATTTCTAATACAATGTATATATATCTATATATGTTATTTTTATATTAAAATAGTAAGTTAGGTCTACTTATGATGTATGTAAAAATTATATATATATTTTATATAACTATCTTTAGTTTGTCAAAATATATATTATGATAATACTAAAAATTAGATTTAACAAATTAGATTAATAATAATACTTTTGATAGCAACCTTAGTCATTTTCTTTGTAATAATAATAATAATAATAATAATAATAATAATAATAATAATAATAATAATAATAATAATAATAATAATAATAATAATAATAATAATAATGATAATCAAAAGGATAATTGTAATATTTTTAATAATAAAAATGACAATGATACAAATAATAATAATGATATAATAATAAGAGTATTAGTATTATCTACCTTAAAGGAGTAATAAAAAAAGAAGTAACTGTCCAAGACGGGATTTGAACCCGCGACCACTCGAATATCCTAACACAACTCAACCATTGCTCCGTTTTTATTTTTCTGTTCTATAATACACCTAATTAAATATAACCCGTAATCTTCCTGATTCCTTCTTCTTTATAGTTTAATCGACTAACAGCCCCTTTTAAATCATGGCAACTCACGAACTCAACATCAATCTCGTTCAGTTTATCAAAGAAACACTGGATCACGGCCCATTAATAGTTTTAATGGCCCAACAATTAGTTGACCCAATTCGAGCAGTCCGTTACCAGTCCATGTGTTGAGTTAAATACAAAAAAAATGTTGCAGCAAGCTAGGTTTGAACCTGCGACCTATAGATTAAACCCAACATACTCAAACCATTCCTCTGTCCACCTATTTCTGTTTTAGTTACCATTCTAAGTCTTTTAACTACGATGCAACAGTCATCTTGTGTTAATATGAATCATCACCACGTCCTTTTCCCACTTAATATTCAACAAAGACTATATTTTTTTATTTATTGGATTCCTTTTGTCGGCCATAAACAAGGATATAAAACAAGAACCATAATTTGATCTATCATCGTCCTTTTCTAAAAAAAAAAGGAACCGAAGGTTTTAATATGGCGTGGGAGAGGATGGTTATTGGGTTTGATTCTCGGTGGTGGTTTGATGAAGATGGAGTAGTAAGGATTCGTTTGTGTTGCTCGACTTTAATAGAAACAGGAGCATACGAAGAATTAGTTTGTTGGGAGGCTGCAAACGTAACAGCAAAAAAAAAAAAATGGGGTTGGTTTTGGTTCGAGCTGTCAAAAATAGTTGCAGGTATGTAGTGGCGGTTTGGTGATTGACAAAGAGGGTGGTGATGGTGGCTTACGAAAAGAAGCAACAACAGTGAGTGTCGATGTTGATTGTTTGAAACGTCATTAGAAATAGAAAATAGAAGTGATGGAAGGTGGTTATTATGGATTGAAGTGGTGGTTAGGGAGACGGTAGGTGATTTGGGTTGATATTGGTGATGAGGGTGGTGGAGGTAATCGATGGTTTTGCGGGGTGGATCGAGATGGTGGTGGCAACTTTGTTGGTGAGGGTTTTCGAAAAGGGAAGGTGGTTATTATTCACGATAAAAGACAGAACAACAGGCGTAGCATTAGCAGTAATAAGAGATCATGGTGATGGTTCGAGGCGGTTTATGGTGATAATGGTGGTTGAATATGGTGATAATATGGGTGTGATCAAAGAAGGTGGCAATGGTTGTGTTCTTAAAACTATGTTTTGATTTTTGTTGTTTTTCACTCTTTGCTTTCTCTCTTGATTTGCAGTAGTGGATAATATAGAACGTAAATGAGATTTTAACCAGCACAAGATTCGTTTAATATTTGTTTCGTAGTTTAAAGCTGTTGACAACAAAACACGAGTAAACAGAGAAACAGGAAAAGCAATATTCTGAAAATGATATAATTGGCAGTGTTTGATTATAATCTATAAATATGATATCCTATCACAAAAAAAATAAACAGTGTAAAAATATCTGGACTTTTATAATTAACCGGATTTCTTTTACTACATATCTTACTAATTCTTATAAAAATAATAATAATAATAATAATAAGTAACAACAATGAACATGATATTAATATTGTTGATGATAATAATAATAGTAATTATGATAATACTATTATTAATAATAATGATATCAATAATAATGATATCTTTAATCCCAAGAATATCTTTAAATTACAAATAGATTATAATATTACTATAACAATATAATTTTATAATTAAACTTGTTATATTTATTAAGATTATACTTTACTAGTAGTTTTAAAGATAATGATATTAACAATGCTATCAAAACACTAACAAGTATAACAAATCAGATATATCATGCTTAATAATAGCAATGAATGTGTTAATAATATAATGTTTAAATTTGTATTTACATTTAATTATTACTATTACATATTATAGGTTAACCTAATGATAATATTTATTATTTACACATTATATATATATATATATATATATATATATATATATATATATATATATATATATATATATATATATATATATATATATATATATATATATATATATATATTTACATATTTATGTGCACATTGTTCGTGAATCATCAGGTATGGTCAAAGGGTAATTGATTATCCGAATATAGATTCCAAACTTTCTAGACTCAACATTAAAAATTTTGCTTATCGTGTCGGAAACCTATAGAGATTAAGGTTTAAATTTGGTCGGAAATTTCCGGGTCGTTACAATAAATGATTGAGCTCGCCTGCTTTGATTTTTGCTATGATTTCACGCATTAAAGATTTGCAGTTATCGGTATCATGGCCCCAAGCTTCGTGAAAATGGCACCACAACTCACTCTTTGGACCCTCTCTTTCCTCCATGGGAGCTGGAGCGTTAAAAGTGGTCCGTATTGGTTCTGTGAAGAGGATTTCTTTCGGAGTTTTGGTGAGTGCCATGATCAATGGGTGTCTTTCAATTGGCCTTATGTTATGATTAAAATCGTTGGGATGATTGTTTCCCTTCCAACCACCATTGTCGTTCCTTCGCTGATTCCTTTCAAAATACCGGCCTCCGTTGTGCGGCCTGCTGTTGTTACCAGTTTCAAAACCTATTTAACCCACGTTCACCAGCTCGCACATGTCTCTGTGCCACCTCCAAAGCCTGATGTAACGTTTTTGGCAAATCATATCGCAAAGCATGAACAAGCGCACTGAACCGTCGCTGGTCCAGGCAAAAAATGAAACCTGATACAAGTTGCGACTCAGGACAATCTGGGATTTTCTGTGCCTCTAATGTGTAACGCTTCATAAAATTGCTTAACGATTCATTGTGATGCATCGTGATCTCATGTGCGTCGAGATGTGTGAGAGTGCAACTTCGAAGATTCTGGTATTGCATCACGAATTTTGCTCGTAAATCTAGAAAACTGGTAATGCTTCTTGGAGGTAAGCTAGCGAACCATTCATGTGCCATCTTCTGCAGTACCATTGGAAACATATGGCACGCAGTTTCGTCCTCCCAGTGTTGTAATCGCATGACGCCTTCAAACATTGTCAGGAAGTCTTCCGGATCAGTTGTGCCATCATAGACTCCAATCGTTGGGATTGCTAGGTTTCTTGGCAGTGGATAACTAGCAATACGGTCCACAAAACACTGCGTTGACTCCGCCATGGCTGGTGGCTTGGTGGCCTGCTCACCAGCGATGAGAGCAAAGAAGTTGTCTACCGCCACAGCACGGACGGCGGGCTGCGCTAAACGTTGTTTGTACTTTGCCGGAGCTGTCTGTTTGAGGATGCTATTGAGAAACATTGCTGCCTTCTTTTCAGACATGAACTCCTCTCTGCCATCTTGCTCACCATCAGAATCAACACCAAAACACTCCAGTTCATCATCTTCTTCAGAATCATCAATTAAGTTACTCAGCTTATCCAACACCTTCGTCAGCTTATACTTTGAAAGAGATTGCTTCTTCATGATCTGTTTGTTCTTCCCATCCGTCATCCGCCGAATGGAAGTGAATGGAATACACCTTCGTGGTTGAATTAACGGACACTTATCAGACCAGTAACAAAGTGTGGAAACCTCTCTGCACTTTTTGGTGCTATATCATCAACTACTGGCCGCTTTCCCAAAGCAGTATCCAAAAGCTTGAGTCGTTCTGCTGTTTCAGCAATTGTCTCTTCAATTGTACCTTCTTTTGATGGAACATGTATATTTTCTTCAGCAGTCGCTTCCTCAATTACTAGATTAGTAACTTCCTCAAGTACACCTGTGAATGGAGCTTCAGTTGTTTTAGTTCCCTTTGCGTTTCGTGTGTTCTTTACAGTAGATGGCGCCATTGTTAACACCTATTTTCCTATGAGGTAGGACTTAGTATGTCAACAAAGAACTAGAAGTGATCTAGCTAAGTATGGGGTGAGTGTTGCCGACTGGATTTTGCCCTCGGGAAGTAATCCCTGCAGACCCGGTTCACAAGTATTTCTACTTGTGGGGTGGCGTTATCAGTCTGTTGTCCGTAGTGCGGATTAAGTGCTAGCCGGATGAATTCTAGTGAGAGAAAGTAGAGAGAGAAGTAGCTCTGCTCTGGAAATTATCTGAATGATGTGATGTATGTAAAATGACGACCCAAGGGGTCTATTTATAGTGTCAGAGGTCCCGGATTATTCGGAGACACGTGTCAGCTGATGATATGTTCTGTTATTCATGTTCCGAAATTCACGCCAAGTGGGGCGATCTTCGGCCAGGACTTACGCACTAGGCGGCCTTTAGGGCTTACGCATGACGGAGCAGCCTGCAGAGCGGAGAACGCCAAACAGATGATTTGTCATTTTTAGCCCCTCTGGTACTGATTTCATGCGATAGTTATGCCTTTTATACGTGTATACGATAGGATACACCATTAGCATACACTAAAGATAACTACTCGCTAATCATGGCAATAATATCAATAAACATTATATAAGATAAGGGATAGAAGTACCAGTAGATTAAACGAGTTCTGAATACAAAAGTGACAACTTCAAGACTCCAGACCGCTCCTAATACAATCTTCGGCGTTCTTCTTCGGGTAGTAGGTTTCCCACACGGAGTCGAAGGCCTTGAGAGTATGACTAATATTGTACAAGAGAGAGAAAGAAGTGAATTGAAGTGTGTCTTGAAAATGAATGAACAAAGCTCCTTAAATAAGCATGAAAATTCAGCCAAATCCGGCCGGCAAGCCGTACGGCAAGCCGGATGGCAAGCCGTATTCGGCAAGCCGGATCCGGGTTGGCAGCAAGCATGGTGGGGCGGATTTGGCAAGCCGTACCCATACGGAAAGCCGTATGGCAAGCCGTATGGCAGGCCGGATTGGTGCCTGCTCAGCCCTTTGTTTCCTGGATCGTAACTTGATTTCTTGACTTTCACCGTTTTCGCTCTAGAATCTTCGTTTTAGCTCCGATTCTCTTGATTCTTTTTGCACCGTCTTCGTAATTACTTGTTCTTCAATTTTAACCGACGAAGTGGGTATTTTACCAACAAAGTTGGAATATTTCTTGTTTTTGGGCCTCAATACCGGGGTGAAAACGTGACTTTTTAGCCGATATCAGATCAATTACACGGATAATAGGACTACTATAAATTGTTGTATCCACTATTGTAACAACCAGTGGTGTGGGTTTATTTACTTAGAGTCCAAAACGTGTAATAGCTTTTAGTTTACCTCTTAACTATATTCTAGGTAATCTGTATCAACCAACTATTATTCCGCCAAGGATAGTTGTGATTCTTTGTGATTCAATCAATAAAGAATAACAGTTGAAAATTACCTTTGACTATAATTAATTTTCATGCTAGAATACTAAACGTGTTTAACTGTCAAGTTAATCAAAAAGAATATTGTATTCACCCCCCTCTACAATACTCCTGTTGTTATTAAGGGACCAACAACCGGTATCAGAGCTTCAGTCTTGATAATTAATATCTTGGATCTAAATTCTCTCATGGCTGCTTACTCAAATACAGCTTACCTTGAAAAGGGCTCATCCAATAGACCATCCAAATTTGATGAAGATGAGTATGAAACTTGGAAGGAAAGGTTCATGCTTCACCTTGAGTCTGTCGACCCACTCATGCCTGGCATTGCCACATATGGCCCCTTTGTTCCTACTAAGACTATTAGTAGTGCACCAGCTACAACTGACACTCCTGCTATTCCTGGCAGAGAGGTTATTCTAGCTCCTTCCAAATGGGATGCTGAGGATAAACGTTGTGTTGGACTTGACCCTAAAATCAGAACCATGTTATCAATAACTTTGCCTAACCCACTGTTCAAACTGATTAGGAGAAAAGAAAATGCTAAGCTTATGATTGACTACCTAGATGTTACCTATGAGGGTATGGGAGAGGTAAGGCAGAACAAAATGATTGCTTTAAAAAGAGAATATGAAATGTTCTTTGCCTATAAGAATGAAACCCTTAAGCAAACCTTCATTAGGTTTAACTCGTTGATAGCAGATCTGATCACCTTGAAAGTCACTTATACTGAATTTGAACAAGTAAACAAATTCATTGATTCACTGCCTGCTAAATGAAAACCTGTTACTGATCCTTTAAGAACTACTCAGACCTTAAAGAATTTTAACATGTCTTCTCTCTACAATTCCCCATGGAACCATGAGAAGGCAGAGGCTAAATTTGAACTTAACTTGAAAGAAAACTTTAGGCATGCCCCCACCACTTCAAAATCATCTAAAACAGATGATACTGCTCTTTTAGCTGCTGCTAAAAAGAAGAAAGCTCAAAAAGCTTTACTGGTTCAAAAATTGTTAGCAGAAGAAGAGTCAGCTGATAGTGATGGAGATAGTGGTACTGGGTCTGAAGAAAGCAGTGATGATGAAAGTGATGTGGAAGGGTTTGCTGAAGGTATGGCTTTGCTAGATAGGCAGTTCAAAAGGTTCAATCGTAATAGAACCAGCAAGTCATACAAAGGGAGCAAGAAGCCAAGTGCTAGGTATAGTAGCAAGTTAGTCAAGGGTCCTAAATCTGAGTGTTACAATTGTGGGAAGGTTGGACATTTTGCTGCTGAATGCATGTCCAAGAAACCTTCCACCTCACATGATAACTCTTTCTCAAAAGCTGAAAAGTACAAGAACAAGTACAAAGCTATGAAAGCTCAGATGAAGGAAAGTGCCAAGACTGATAAGAAGGGTAAAAAGCCAGAAAAGGTTCTAGTTGCTGAGCATCATGACTGGGATGAAACCAGCTCGTCTTCATCTTCTGATAGTGATACTGATGATGATGGTGCTAGTTATGCTACTGGTAATAAGCTGTGTTTAATGGCCAAAGAGGTCGAGGATTCTGATGAGGATGATGGTGGTAGTAAGTTTTTGGCTGATATGAGGGAAGCTGATCAGAAAAGAGATTCACCTCAATGGAAAACTGAAATGATGTATAAGGTTGATAATTTTCGAACTTATACTGATGATGAAAAAGCCGAAATGTTTGACTACCTAAGAGTTGACTTATGTAGAGGCAGCAAACGTGAAGAAGTTTTGAAAACTGATAACAAATCTTTAAATGAGAAACTTAAAAGCAAAAATGATGAAATTAAAATCTTGAAAGATGTTATTTCCAAACTTGAAAAACAAAACTTTGCTTTAGAGTCTCTTCACGTTGAGGCAGTAGAAGTCAAGAACCAGCTGGATAATCTCAAAAGGGTTGTCGCTTCATGGTGTACATCTGCTCAACGCACAGCTAAGTGTGTTAACGAACTGGTGCCTGCCCAAGTTGAAGCTTTCTTTGCTGGTGACTATGCTGCTGCTGCTATTGCAGAAGTTACTTTCATGGACCCAATTCTTGAAACTAATCCTGAAGCTGTCTTGCTAAATACTTTTGCCAAGATAGTGAAAGGTAAAAAGGTTCTGACAAATAAGTTTGTTAGACCTGCTGTGTCCCCACCACCTGCCATGAAAGAAATTTTGGAGGATGAAGTTAGATCAAGAGAAGCCAGTACCTCAAATGATGAGACTACTGATCCCTCAAGCATCTACTACATGACTCCAAAAGAAAGAAGGATTAAAAGGGAAATCACTGAAAATAATCTAAGGAAAGTTAAACCAACTGATTCCCCTTCCTGCTCGAGTTCCACCAGTGCTAAGCCAGCTGATGATCAACTTACTGGTCACCCAGTAGCTGTCGACAAACCAGTAAAACGAAATATTGGTAAGTCAAAGGCAGCAGTTAAAATTCATACTGGTCATTCAGTATCAGCAGACAAGCCAGCAACTTCCCACGCTGGCTCGTCAAATGATAAAGGCAAGGCAATACACCATGACTGTGGTACTTGTTCTAAGAAGAAAGATGCCCATAAGGGAAAAGCAAAAGTGGACTCAGATGATGAACTGTCTATCACTGAGATAATGACAGTCAAGCTTGACCAGCTAATTGAGCCAGTCACCAAAAGTCGACCTGATCTGACTGCCCATATTAGATCTGTGTATGATCAGCCACCAAGGCCAAAAGTGAGAAAGTGCTACAAATGTGGCAGCAAAAATCACCTGACCAACCAGTGTACTCAAACCCAGACCCCATCTGCTGCTGCTTCTTCTAGCAAGCCAGCAGAAAAGAAGAGATCATCAAAGGTGACTCTTCCAGAACCCATCCTTGGATGGGTTCCCAAAAAGAACTAACCTCTAAGTTACTGTGCAGGGCATTCAAAACAAGCAAATCTGGTATCTCGATAGTGGTTGTTCAAGACATATGACCGGAAGTAAGTCCCTGCTAATGGACTATCAGGAAAAGGATGGTCCAGTTGTTTCGTATGGAGATAATTTGTTGGGTTACACAAAGGTTTTTGGTACTTTGACAAATGGGAATGTCACGTTCTCGAATGTTGCATATGTAGTTGGGCTTAAACATAACTTACTCAGCATAAGCCAACTGACAAGCAAGAATAAGATAGTCCAATTCAGAAGGAAAATTGGTACTATTTTTGATAAGACAGGGAAGCCACTGCTGACTGCAAAACGTCATGAAAATATGTATCAAATTGACATGAACACAACAGTCACAATAACTGATACTTGTTTCTATTCAAAGGCAGCAGACAACCTGAAGTGGTTATGGCACAAGAGACTCTCACATCTCAACTTCAAAGATATTCACAAATTATCCAGCAGAAGTTTAGTGTCTGGGCTACCCACGATGTCTTATGTGAAGGACAGATTGTGTCCTGGTTGTGAAAAGGGAAAACATCACCATGCCTCTTTCAAATCAAAGCAAATCTCATCTGTTGAGAAACCATTTCATTTACTTCATATGGATCTGTTTGGTCCTGTTAATGTGGCCAGCTGTAGTGGGAAGAAGTATACACTGGTTATTGTTGATGAATACTCCAGATACACTTGGGTGTTCTTTTTGAAGCAAAAGAGTGAAGCTGCTGATGAAATTATCAATTTTATCAAAAGAATGGAGCTTTTGAATAGGCAGTTGGTGAAACAACTAAGAAGTGATCATGGTACAGAATTCAGAAATGCTACATTGGATGATTTTTGTGCTGACAAAGGTATTTCCCATAATTTCTCTGCTGTGAGAACACCTCAGCAAAATGGTGTTGCAGAAAGAAGAAACAGAACTCTCATTGAAGCAGCAAGATCTATGTTGGCTGAGTCTGGGTTGAAGAATTCGTACTGGGCAGAAGCTGTGAATACTGCCTGTTTTACCCAGAATAGATCTCTTATAGTGAAAAGACATCAGAAAACTGCTTATGAAGTTCTTAAAGGAAGAAGACCCTCAATTTCATTTCTTCATGTATTTGGCACTCCCTGTTATATTCTAAACAATAGGGATCAGCTGGGCAAATTCGATGCTAAGGCTGATGAAGGAATATTTCTTGGATATTCCAACATGTCAAAGGCATATAGGGTCTACAACAAGAGAAGGGGTTATTTTGAAGAATCCATTAATGTTACATTTGATGAAACTTCCCCTACTTCATCTACTGATCGTGAAGATGAAGAGTTACTGTTTGAAGATCCTACTCAGCAAGCTCTAGATGATGAAGAACCAGCAGCACAACCCTCATCAATCCATGCTGTTGGGTTCTCTAATGATGAAATGGAACACTCTGTTCCATCTGTGTCCAAACCATGTGGACCTACTGGCTCTACTGAAGTGTTACAACTTGAGCCTGGGTCTACTGGTTCTGAAAGATCACAAGCTGGTACTGGTTCTACTGATATTGAACAGCTGTCACCTGTTGCTGGTCAAACTACTGAACCAGCTGATGATCAAGATGCTGTGTGTTCCACAACCAGCTCACCTGTTCATAACACTAAATGGACAAAGGAGCATCCTATTGAGCAAATTATTGGTAATCTGGCTAGTGGTGTTAAAACAAGGAGGCATGCAACCAGCAACTTTTGTATGCATGTCAATTTTGTGTCTAACATTGAACCCACATGTCCTGAGGAAGCACTTTTGGATCCTAGCTGGGTAGGAGCAATGCAAGAATAAATTACTCAGTTTGATAGGAATAAAGTGTGGACGTTGGTACCTGAACCAGAGGATAAGACAAACAAGATCATTGGTACCAAGTGGGTGTTTAAGAACAAGATGGATAAAGATGGGATTATAATTAGAAACAAAGCAAGATTGGTTGCTCAAGGGTTTAGACAGGAAGAAGGATTGGATTATGGGGAAACATATGCACCAGTGGCTAGGATGGAAGCTATCAGATTGTTCTTGACATATGCTGCTAAGATGAACTTTAGGGTATTCCAGATTGATGTTAAGTCTGCATTTCTGAATGGGAAGCTGTAAGAGGAAGTCTATGTCAAACAGCCTCCTGGTTTTGTAAGCAGTAAATATCCAAACCATGTCTACAAGTTAGACAAAGCTCTTTATGGCCTCAAACAGGCTCCAAGTGCATGGTATGAGACACTTCATGTGTATCTCACTAGTATAGTGATCAATCCTTAATTAATGATGTTACTTAATTATGGATTGAGTGCAATAAGATTATAATGGAGGATGGGATGTTTGATGATTATTTTGGGCCCCGATGATCGTTTTTCACTTTAGCTATCAAGTGATCAACCACCCCGACCCGGTCTTCGTTATCGATTAGCATGATTCACCTTAACTCAATGTAAGAAGTCCTTAGGCAAAGTCACAAGTGAAATCTACAATAGCTTAGGCAAATGTCAGAGAATCAACAACCCATAAATGAGAGGCCACGCTCCCTATTTATAGTATCCGTGATATCCGCGGTCTGCGAAATGTTCAGCTCTCCGCGGAAAGTCAGCGGATCAACCGCGGTTTTGTATTTCAGTGAAAACATAATCGCAGTACTTTATTGTCAGTGAATATTGCACACCTTTTGGCTTACTATTCGCGCAGTTCTGCCTTTGGCTTTTAACAAGCAAAATATACATATACAATACCATGTATATGATCAAGTCCACCCAGTTTATTATGATACATTTTGCGAAGTTAATGTATCATGATAAACTCTAAAATTTGCACTGTTCGCAGTTATTTCCCGCAGTAAGTAATGTCGCGTTAGCATAGTTACCGTTGTAAAAGTTACCTTTGTGTATGCTAACTCAAATATTACCGTTTGAGTTTTTTACAACGGATAATTAATCCAATTGATTATCACTTGTATTCCTTTATATATAGGGTGGTTCACAATCACCATCATCCACGCTATTCTCATTTACTCGCACTTATTCTCAATTCTTTTGTTTACTCTAAAACTTTATCAAATCATTAATCATTAACCATGAAGATGGACGAAGTTAGCCGCAAAGTAGACCAAAAAACGCTTATCAATAAGCTACTCGTAAGCCCGGAAGCGAAGGCGGCGTCATCCGGCCGTCCAATTAAATAAGAGAAACCTGACGTTCCTCTTGTGGACTTGACAGCAAAGTCACCTCCTTCCCAGGTAAGCACTGGCAAGCGACCGCTGGAAACTCCGCCCTCAACTCAAAGCAAAAGGGCCAAGCAAACCTCCCCCCTATTTGATAATCCGATTATATCGGATTATGGAGGGGAGCAACAAACTGGTATAAATCTAAACACTTTGAGTAAAACCGCTGTCTGAAATATTTCTTGTTATAATTGTAATTCATATGTATTTTTTGCAGGAGGCGCATCCTTCGATCCTTTGTTTCCCAGCCCTAACACTGTGGCGCAGATCACAGAGCTACTTCGCACTCCTCCTGAGTCATATGGAGTGCGAATTGATGGGCTATCAGGATACACATATGCATCCCCCGGTGCTGTAGCAGATCAGCGCGAACAGATGAAGCTCGCAATTCCTGGTGTGCTTCGTCGTGAATTCTCCAAACGCTCTGCCGTTGATGCACATAATAGTTTCGTACAGAATTTCTATATGTGCTTCAACTCAGCATATGACATGATTGTTCGCGAAGAAAAATTCTTCGACATTCTCGCCACGGAGCAGCAAAAATACAACTCTGAGCGGATCAGAGCTTAAAACAGCGAGAAGCGCGCATTGGACTTGGCTTATGAGCTGACTGCGGCGAAGACTACCGCAGAGAATTTGCAGTCTCAAGTTTCAGCCGCTGCTGAAAATGAGAAGAAATTGGAATCCTCTATTTCCTCGCTGCAAGAGGAGGTTAAAAAGCTCTCCGCAGAGCGCGATAATGTTCTGGCTAAAGCGGCTGCTGTAAAGCAAGAATTTTCACAACTCCGCAAACACTTGCCGGAGTTTGCGAAAAAGGTGCTTAATTCGGCACCTGTGAATGCGCTATTCAACACTTATGCTTCTGCCTTACAATTGCGCGAAAGGGTTGAATTTTTGCATGAAATTGCACCGCTCTGTACCATTCCAGACCCTCTTCCCTCCGCAATTAACGACCGCATTTGTTTTCTTGAAGACGCACGGAACACGGCTGCTGTGGCGGAAGCTAATTTAGCGGATATCCCCATTGACAAAGTCGTCGCTATTAGCTATGAGGAGGATGCTACTGCTCAAGACATCATAGCACTCGACTTGTCAAAGTTAGATTAGGGATATGTAATAGTACGCAGCTATCTCTGCGGTTTTATTAATGAAATTTCAACTGTTTATCTTTATTCGCGAGTACTCAATATTTATATAGCGCTTTTAATTTTAGCAATATCCATAACACAAACTTGTCCTTTGCAATTTCCAACTCTTTATTATTGTGCACATAATAAGCGCGTACTCTCGTGAAAAAATTTGTATGCGTATATACTTATACGTTATGAATCTTCTAAGTCCGCCAAAACGATCCTTAAGCAGTTAATCAGCATTGCGAAGCATCTAAATATTGGCAAGATCAAATATTTAGGATATAATATTCCTTTAGCAATAATTCGCATGCAAAAGTGGGCAATTTCGTCACTTTGCTATTATAAACAATGCGGAATATAAAAATATGAGATTAACTGCGAAACATATCATATTTATTCGCATTAAAATTTTCGCATACTTACAAGTGACTATTCTTAAAATTTCAACAAGCGTGATCAAGACTTGCAAAAAATAAAAACAAGAACACTCAATAAGTATTGTAGCCATGTGCATTGAATTTAAATTTCGCGATTTTTACATATACATTTGATAATTTCCACAAAATTATGCATAATATCGCTTTAAAAGAACGGCATGCCATGCATTAGGCAAAGTTCGCCCTTCCATGTCCGCAAGTTTATATGAGCCTGCCGCATTGATTGCCACAATTTGATAAGGGCCTTCCCAATTAGGACCCAATTTGCCTTGCTTTTCTGCTCTGCTTGCCTCATTATTACGCAATACCCATTCACCTATAGCGAAGGATAAGGCTCGCACTCGTTTATTATAGTATTTAGCGATTTGCTGTTTATTATTCGCTTCTCTGATAGCGGCCATTAATCTCCGCTCTTCTATAAAATTGAGATTTTCGCACAACGCAGAATCATTTGCTTCCTCATCAAAGTTGGCGATTCGATGCGTTGGTACTAAAATTTCAGCGGGGATTACTGCCTCAGAGCCATAAACCAGACTAAAAGGTGTTTCACCTGTGCTCTTTTTGAAAGTTGTGCGATGTGCCCATAATACATTGGGTAATTCATCTACCCAGCCAGTTCGCCTTTCGCACAACCGCTTTTTTATTCCGCTTACAATATCGCGATTTGTTACTTCGCATAAACCATTAGCTTGTGGGTGCGCTACCGACGTGAACTTTTGTATAATGTTTAAGTCAGTGCACCACGTCTTAAATGGATCTTTCGCTATTTGTGCACCATTATCGCTAACCAATTCTCGCGGAATACCAAATCTACATACGATGTATTCCCAAACAAAATTTCGCACCTGTACACCAGTGATTGTACGAACTGCTTTCGCTTCAACCCATTTAGTAAAATAATCTATTGCAACGATTAGGAATTTAACATTGCCGGGCCCGGCAGGAAATGGCCCCACAATGTCAATGGCCCATTTACTAAACGGCCATGGCGAATTTACAGGAATCATATCATGCCGCGGCATTCGGTTCCGCGGAGCATGCCTTTGGCAACTTTTACAGCGTTTAACAATTTTTGCAACATCGCGGTATAGGGACGGCCAAAAGTATCCCATCCGCATAATTTTCGCAGCAATAGTCTTGTAGCTTGAATGTAATGAACAATTACCATTATGTACTTCCTCAACAAGCATTTCCGCCTCTATTGGACCAACACAGCGCATCATTGGTCCGCAGTATGATTTGCGATATAAGACATCATCTTGAATGATATACATCGGCGCTCGCTCTCGCACTAATCGGGCTTCGCGACTATCTTCTGGCAAAATATCATTGCGGATATATTGCAGGATTGGTTCCATCCAATTTGGCTGCGCCTCTGTAACAGAAGCGACCATTAAATCACTATCAATGGACTTACTTGGCAATTCCTCAACCCATACTTGTTTTTGAAAATGCGAGAATGTTAGAGCGGCTAGCTTGCTCAAAGCGTCTGCTTTTTTGTTTTGACTTCTAGGCACTTGCGCGAGTTCAAAATATTCAAACCGCGCAGCAGTTTCTTTTAGCAATTGCAAGTACTTCTGCATAGAAGGATCATGTGCCTCAAAAGATCCGCTAAACTGATTCGCTACTAACTGCGAATCTGTAAATGCACGTAACTTGACAATATTCATTTTCTGCGCAATATTTAAGCCTGCAAGCAATGCCTCATATTCAGCCTCGTTGTTTGTTACATCGAAATTAAACCGCAGTGCGTAAGTGTGCTCTTCGCCATTAGAACTGACCAAAACTAAACCCGCACCTGCACCTTCCGCACAAGAAGCACCATCAGTATATAACTCCCAAGTTTCATTAACTTCCGATTTTAGCGCAATTCGCTCATTGATCACTTCCAACTCCCCAGACAGCTCTGCGAGATAATCTGCCATAACTTGGCCTTTTTTCGCGCTTCGCGGAAAGTATGATATTTGATAGGCGCCTAACTCCACTGCCCATAATGCAAGTCTACTAGATATCTCTGGTTTTGTTAAGACTTGCCGGATTGGCAGATTGGTTAACACATGCACTGGATGCCCTTGAAAATATCTGCGAAGCCTTCGCGTTGTTAAAATGAGCGCATACACAAATTTTTCAATCGGCGCATAGTTTATTTCGCTTCCCGTAAGGGCTTTGCTAACAAAATACACTGGCTTTTGTATTTTGTTCCTTTCCGCTATTAAAACTGAGCCAAACGCTTCGTTTGCTACTGAAATATAAAGATAAAGGATTTCGCCATGTATTGGCGCAGTTAATGTAGGCAAAGTCTTCAACAAGTTTTTCATTTCTTGAAACGCAGAGTCTGCTTCCGCAGTCCAAACAAAATTCTTTTGTTTCAAGCAACCTTTTAGAGTTTAGAAAAATGACAATTGCCGCTCAGCCGCTTTAGATAAAAAACGCGTTAAGGCGGCCAATTTGCCCGTTAAACTTTGCACTTCCTTAACCGTTTTTGGCGCGGTCATATTTTCGATAGCCGCGATCTTTTTTGGATTAGCTTGAATACCTTGTTCCGTAACAAGATATCCTAAAAACTTTCCTTCAGTTTCACCAAAACTGCATTTCAGCGGATTGAGCTTCATGTTTATCTCACGCAGTTTATCAAATGTTTCGCGCATATCTTCAACGATTCGCTCTTGTGTTGTACTTTTGATTACTAAATCATCGACATAAGCTTCAAGGTTACGTCCAATTTGCTTATCAAACGCTCTGTCAATCAAGCGCTGATATGTCGCACCCGCGTTGATTAGTCCAAAAGGCATCATTATATAGGAATATATGCCTTTGCCTGTGTGAAATGCGGTTTTATCTGCGTCCTCTTGCGCCATAGGAATTTGATGATAACCTCGCGCTGCATCTAGAAAACATTTATATGGAAATGCATGCAAAGATTCCACTTTTAAATCAATTTCTGGCAGCGGATAGTTATCTTTGGTACACTCTTTATTCAAATCTTTGTAATCAATACACATTCGCCAGGAATTATCAGGTTTTTTCACCAATACTGGATTCGCGATCCATGATTGATATTGTACTTCACGCAGAATTCCAGCTCGCACTAGTTTTGTGACTTCTTCACAAAACCATTTAACGCGATCTGGAGCCATACCCCTTCGCTTTTGCACTACAGGTTTTAGCGCTGGATTCACATTAAGCTTGTGTTCCGCGATGTGACGCGGAACACCGGTCATGTCGTTTTCACACCAGGCGAAAACGTCCATATATTCAGCAAGTAGTTGCACAATTTGCTTTCGAGTATCTGCACTAACAGTGCGGCCTACCTTGATTTTCTATTCTGGATATGCAGGATTAACAATTTCCATGTTATCCGCATTATCCGTAGTATCGTCAGGTTTTTGACCCGCAGTTTTTATGTTGATAGCCGCACAAATAAGCACAATGGTCGCTGAACATATTGTGGCGACACCTTTATATGTTGGAAATTTAACCATGCCATGATTTGTGGACGACACAATTCCAAATTTGCTTATAGCGGTTCTTCCTAGCAACATGTTATAGCGAGAAGAAGCTCGCATAACATAAAAATTAAGCCGCGCTTGTCACGCTAAAGCAATATCATTTACATCGGCTAGCTCGATGTTCAGCGATAAGACACCGACTGGTATCGAAAATTCTCCTGCAAAACCGGTTAGCGAAACCGCGGTCATTTGCAGATTTGCTTTAATATCCTCTGGCAATTAAGCGAAACATTGCTCGTAAATAATATCAACGCTACTGCCATTATCAACATGAACTTTCATCACTGTGATATTAGCGTCCGCAATTTTGCACGATACTACTATCGGCATTTCAGAAAAATCATCGCTCTGCATTTTTGGAAAGCTAATTGGCACAGATTGCCAATTATGATACATTTTGGCGGATTTTCGCTTTTTTCCTCTTTTTTGAGCGTTCGTTTGCATAGTGGCCATGTTATCACTATTATCGCCAATATTAGCCATTATTTTACCGCCAATTTGAAAACGCGCACCTGCAAATCATCACAACAAAAACACGATTGAAATTAAACCGCCTAATTAATTGTTTAAACAGCGTAAAACAAAAAATTTTCAGTTTAATTCATAAAACGTGTCCCACGGATGGCGCCAATTGATCAATCCTTAATTAGATGTTACTTAATTATGGATTGAGTGCAATAAGATTATAATGGAGGATGAGATGTTTGATGATTATTTTGGGCCCCGATGATCGTTTTTCACTTTAGCTATCAAGTGATCAACCACCCCGACCCGGTCTTCGTTATCGATTAGCATGATTCACCTTAACTCAATGTAAGAAGTCCTTGGGCAAAGTCACAAGTGAAATCTACAATAGCTTAGGCAATTGTCAGAGAATCAACAACCCATAAATGAGAGGCCATGCTCCCTATTTATAGTATCCGTGATATCCGCGGTCTGCGAAATGTTCAGCTATCCGCGGAAAGTCAGCGGATCAACCGCGATTTTGTATTTCAGCGAAAACATAATCGCAGTACTTTATTGTCAGCGAATATTGCACACCTTTTGGTTTACTATTCGCGCAGTTCTGCCTTTGGCTTTTAACAAGCAAAATATACATATACAATACCATGTGTATGATCATATAGGTTTTAAAGTTGGAACAATTGATACCACTCTATTCTCAAAAGAGATAGATGGTGATCTCTTGTTGGTACAAATATATGTGGATGATATCATTTATGGTTCTAAAAATGAAACACATTGTCAAGAATTTTCAAAACGTATGTCAAAGGCATATGAAATGAGTTTACAAAGAGATTTGCAATACTTTCTAGGATTGCAGATCAAACAACTTGATGATGGAATTTTTATAAGTCAAGATAAATATATCAAAGATATGTTAAAGAAATTTGGTCTGACCTGTTTAAAAGATATAGGGACTCCAATGGCAGCATCCATTAAAATAGATGCTGATCCCAATGGTGAATCAGTCAATATTACTGAATATAGAGGTATGATTGGGTCCCTACTTTATCTCACAGCCAGCAGACCAGATATTATGTTTGCCACATGTCTCTGTGCCAGATATCAAGCTGATCCTAAAGAGTCACACTTGCTAGCAGTAAAAAGAATATTCAAATACCTAAAAGGTACTGCTAAACGTGGTCTTTGGTATCCCAAAGACCAGGATTTTGAACTAATTGGGTATTTAGATGATGACTATGCAGGGTGTAAAATAGACAGGAAAAGTACTACTGGTGGTTGCCAGTTACTGGGTGGTAGGCTAGTCAGCTGAACGAGCAAAAAGCAAAATACTGTGTCCACATCTACTGCTGAGGCAGAATATGTTTCTGCTGGTAGTTGTACTGCTCAAGTACTATGGATGCAAAGCCAGCTGAAGGACTATGGTGTTCATGTTACAAAAACTCCAATCTACTGTGACAACACCAGTGCAATTGCTATCACCAACAATCCTGTGATGCATTCAAGGACTAAGCACATTGATGCTCGGTATCATTTTATAAGGGATCATGTTTAAAAAGGAGACGTTGAGTTACACTTTATTTCTACTGACCAACAGTTAGCAGACCTATTCACAAAGCCATTAGATGAGAAACGTTTTAACTATCTCATCTCTGAGCTGGGTATGCTTGAACTTTAAATAAGAGACAATTTTGTTGGTGTGCTGGCTCAACAACATGTAGGGTAAACCAGATTCATTTACTTACTGCCTACATGTCAAACACTCAGCACAACAAGGTCTCTTATACTTTGGTTACTCAAATGTTTTAAATGAAATAATAAATAGCTCACAAAATTTAATGATTCCTTAAAACTGAAAACTCATTTCCTTCCAATGATTTAAATTAAATTCATGACATATTAAATGTTACAAAGTATTTTGTATTTAATACAAAACTTATTTTGTGGTTTTTAAATCATTTTTGAAATGAAACCTGCTGCATTTAATGCTGAATGGGAGGTATGAGTGTTCAAGCCGTATAAACGTCATGTCAACAGTCTGTGTCCCCTCGAAAACGTGCCAGTCTGTCACATCTGCCCACGCGCCTGCAGATGACAATTGCCATTTTCTCTCTCCTGCACTTTTTCACCCAATTAGAATGGATAAAAGTGTGTTTGATCTTCCATAATAACCTTCGGTTATTCATTATTCAAAAACACACACATCTTTTCTCTCAAAAATCTTCCAATCTTCAACCTTCATATCATCCATATCTTCATCTTACAATCATCAATGGTAGAACAACAACAATCACCACGTGCTGAAAACTAGCAAGAGGAACAACAACAGCAACAACAACCACAAACGGTAGAACCACAACAACCACCATAACCTACTCCACAACCACAACCGGCACCGGAGGAACAAGTCGTTCAAGGATCACTGTTCAATCTCCATCCCAACTTGGTTAGGGCTGCTAATGCACCTGATCACACGCTGATTCGCCTATCTAGAGGCAATGCAGCTCATGCTCTTTCCATCCCCAAATCAAAAGTCAATATGGGGTATGAAACCTTAATTGATTACATCCGGCAATCCCCTCTGGCGAGAGCAATTACCGGTGTACCTTCATGATTTTATGCTGCCTGCCTGGCAAGGTTTTGGTATACTGCCACCATTGCCACCACTCCCCAGAATGTTCCATGTATTCGTGGCATGGTAGCAGAAACCCTAACCTGCTCCGTTACCGTTGAGGCCATTCGCAGTGCTCTTCAACTACCTGGTGGACCGTTTGTCGATTCACCAACCAACGATGTTTTTAGGAGGGAAGTACTGGAAGTTATTGGTTACAACGGGCCAGTCACTCATACGCCATTAAGAAAGCTTATGCCACCTCTATGGTACTATTTCTTTGGATTGCTGACCCAATGCATCAGCCAAAAGTCAGGGAGTTTTGACCAGTGCTCAGATTTTGAGCTCAAGATTGGTCATGGTTTGTTGTTCAATCGTAACATTGATTATGCCGGGGAAATCTATTTGAGGCTAAGGGAGATGGTGCAAGCACCAAAAAGAACACATTTAATTCCCTTTCCACGATTCTTAAGCCTGGTTTTTGAAAATGAATTGGGAGAAGCTTACCAGCAGATTGCTGATGAATCATTTGACGTGCCACCAAAACAAGGGGTATGCCAAAAGAAGTACCTGCTGCTCCATATGCTGTGTTTACACCAGCAATGAACGAGTATCTTGCTGCTCGACGTGGAGCTACCCAAACGACTTCCTCTGGTTCTACACCAGCTAAGGGGGAGGGTCCTCAGCGTAAGCCAGCAACGCGTAGGAAGCATCCAGCTACCTCAACTAGAACAGTCACCGTCTCACATACTGGTAAAGCAGTAGTTGTATTAGAATCTAGTGCTCTCTGATAATAAAGAACATCCCTAGTCTTATGTATTGACTACCCAATTCTAGTGTTGGAATCCGTTGCTCATCTATTTCTTGGTAACAAGCAAATCCAAACGTGCTAAAGCTGGCTCCAAGCAAACCACAGGGGAGATTGCACCAGTCTCGACTGCTGCTCCTGCAAAGGATGTGGCTATGGAACCTGGTGCGTTTCTAGACCAAACAGCAGAAAATTCTAACTTAATTAACAATCTTTTAACTGCTGACTTGAAAAATGTTGAGGGAGTTAAAGGTATAACCCTGGCTCCCAAGTTGACTGGTTTTAAAACTAGTGTTAAGAAGAGTAGTAACCCATTCTCTTCTAACCAGGCACTACCACATTTTTCTGAAATGAACTTAATGCAATACTCTCTGCTGACAGTACAACCAGCAGAGAACATAACTGACCCCCAAAGCAGGCTTGAGCTGGGTCTTTATCGTGTTGAACCAGCTCAGGTGACTGCACAGCCAATATGTTACTTGGATCCTGATAAGAGTCTCACTCCTACATCATTACCAGCCAGACCTCTTACACTATCTGGGTTCACATGTGTTGCCAATGAGTCAGTAGAGTCACATCTGTACTTACAGACACCTTATTCTGTCTCATTCGAGGGGCTGACCAAATCACCAGTCTATCCCCGGAGACCAAAATCAGATGCAATTGTTGAGTCAAATTTATTTAGTTCTACAGTTTTTAACATAAAATGTTCTTTTGTTTCAGTTCTTAGCAGAGTAGATGAACAGGCAGAGGGGGAGCAAAATAAAGATGTTGTTATTCCTACCGATGAGATTGCTACCTCTGCAACTGGTGTTGGTGCCACTGATTCTGCTACTGGTGGTGCTGATGCTGGTACTGTTGATACTACAGCTGCTGGTGATACTGGGAAGATGGTTGATGCTGGTTCAACTATTGTTTCTGATGTTCTACCTTCTGTTACTCCTTAAGCTCCCAGTATTACTGCTTCCACTACTCAACCTGAAGTGGAAGATGAAATCATTATGGAACCTCCTATCCTTGAACGAGTTATCAATAATATTGTCAAGGAGGTTCTACTTGATGAACCTGTCACCAAACCAAAGGATGACTCTGTGCTGGTTTCTGATAAGGCTGCTGATACTACTGATTCTGCTAATATGGTTTTTGAAACCATTCAGCCTAATGCAGTTAATGTTATTGTCATCCCTGGTTCTAATTCTGGTGTTGCTGCAGATGCTGATACTTATGCTACTTTTCCATCTGATTCTTCTGATATGGAATCTCAAGTCCTTCCAGAATCTGCAGTTCACCATCTTGTTAGTCCTGATTTAGTTTCTACTGAACAGGCTGTTAATGTGGAAGCTAGTGCAAGTGCTACTTTTCCATCTGATTCTGGTATGGATGCTCGTACAAGTGCTACTTTTCCATCAGATACTGGTGCATAGGTTGTTAATGTTACGGATGCTGGTACCTCTGCTGATGCAACTACTGATTCTACTAAGGCTCCTAGTACTAAGGAGAAAAAGCCATATGTTGTGCAGGTACCAGATCCAGAAGAAGTTGTGCCCAACTTCATCTTCAAGGGAGCTTCAATTTCTCCCAAGATTGCCTTGCTGGTCGATCAGCTGACTATTGATCCACAATCTACAATAGTCTCAGCCAGCAAATTACCTCGAGAAGAGATGACTGAGCTATTATCTCAGCTAGATAGACCATCAAGAGAAGAAATTTATGAGAGGCTGGCCCTGCTGGAGCAAATCAACGAGCAGCCATACTATCATGTTTTTGGTATGGCTCCAGCTGTCTCCCCATGGCCTGGTACCTGGAGGCCTCTCAAGTTCGTCATTGATCCAGCTACTGGTAAGTGTGTTATGCAGAATGTCCCTGATTCGCTAGTACCTTCTTCTTCCTCAGCTTCTTCCTCATCATCTTCTTCTGATGGTGATGCTGATGAAGGTACTGGTAAGGGCGAGCCAGTCATCCATGATAATGTGACTGGTTCCAAAGATAAACCAGTGGATTTAACTGACGATGCTGATAATGACGTTGACAAGGATACCAGTGGTTCTAAATCTTAGGGTGAAGGTAAAAATAATGGTGATCATGGTGATGAGTCACCTTCCACCTCCACCACCCCACGGAGGTACTCCTATGTTAGCTGGTAGTGATAAACCTTCCACCTCTGGCACCTTAAAATTTGATGCTGATGAGGTTGTTGACATCTCCACCTTTGCTGTCTATAAGACACTGCAAGGGATTACACCAAATTTGCAGGATACCATTCATACTGCTATTGTTAATAGTGTCTCTAAAGCCATACGTTCTGCTAGGGAAGCTACAACTACTCCTATTGATAATAAGCTCAAGCAGGTATGTGCTTTTGCTGATCTAGCAGTGGACGCCATTGTTAAACAGCATGAAGAAGAGGAGGATCTGAAAAAGCGAATCATCTCTCGCAATGAATATTGTGAAAACATTAACCGTCTCCAAGCTGAGCTTGATGCTGCTAATCGCAGAATTACATTTTTGAATGAGGAGAATATGGTTTTACATGAGAGATTGGATTCGCAGGAATAGCAGATGGCTAACATGATTCCTGCTTCTGCCTATGTTCAAATGGTAGAAAATATGCAACGAATGGCTGCCCTTCAAGGTGATGTTAGGGTCATTGTTGAACAAATGGCTATGGGCGCAGCAAGGAATGAAGTTAGGACTTCCAATCTTCTTCTTAGACAATTTAGTGTGGATCCTGGTGCCCATCTTACTCCTGAAGTTGCTGAATGGAACAACTTTGCCTTCTCTGCTCCTGATTCAGACAGTGATCTTGATGCTACTGTCTCCCCTGTTCACCCTTCTGCCCCTACTGATGGCAAAAAGGGGGAGAAGAAATCTAAAAAGAAATCAAAGAAGAGAAAACAATCAGAGGGGGAGCATGAACATGAAAAGGCTCCTAAACAACCAAGGAGGGATGGTGATGGTGATGGTCAAGACTCTAGCACTAAGCCCAACAACGCTCATACTGAAGCTGGTGTATAGGCAACTGGTGAATCTCAACCCAGTGTGTCTGCTGCATCAGTGGATGATATTGGTTCTGGCAGTAAGCCTAGTGATGTTTCTGAAATGGCTGTTGCTGAAGCTTTTGTTGTTTCTCAAACTATTGAAAGAAGAATGAAGAGGAAACTAGAGAGACATCAAAAGCGACCACAAGAATTAAATGATGCCTTCAATGCCAGATTTGATGCCTTTGCTACTCTTAAACACCACAAAATTATGCACAGGAGATGGCTGAGCCCAAAAAATAAGGCAATTGATGATGACCTGATTAGCATTGACCAGTTCAAAAAAGATGCACGAAAAAGGAATGCTAAGTTCATGGTCAAATACGACAGAAAGAGGGCAAAGCTGTATGCTCAGCTAGCAGATAGAATCAAAAAGATGACTCCTGAAGAAATGAAAGATTACCTTGCTTCTACTGAGTCAGGGGGAGGAGTTAGAGCTGACGTGTTTATGAAATGGTTAGATGCTATGCTAGAAATTAGCTCATCTACTCAACCAGCTAGATCTGCTCAGCCAGCTACACAACGACAACAGCCAGCAGAAACAATCAATCTTGATGATGATGATGATGTTCAGGGGGAGCATCTTGCTATTTTTCCCTACCTGCCTCCACTTGAGCCAGTATCAACACAAGAACCATCAGCTGAACCCAGGCCTATTGATAAACAAAGGGTGAAATCTGCTCCTAGGGACAATCAGCCCCTGAGGAAAGGATTTGAGGCAGCTGATGAAGATACTGAGGTGGTTGTACCAACTGATACTAATCAGTCAGCTGGTGCTGAAGACACAGTAAGGAGTGCTGTGAATCAAGACCCAGCCGACCCAGCCAGAAGTGTGCTGCTGGGTAATACAAGTGTTGAAGACCCAGCAAAGGTGGTTGAGGTGGGTGCTAATCAAGTTGATGATGGCACGGTTGATCCTGCTGACTTTACAGTATGGGGTAGAGGAAATCACACATTTATTTAATCACCTATCCCTTCCCAGATTCTCTGTTATTTTGACAGAACACAGGATAACCGTGTTAATCAGTTTCTAGTAAGTTCATCTGGCATCTTTGAATCAACCATGTATCCTCCATCTTCCCCAAAACTTCATGATAAACATACTACTTGGTAAGATGATTCAGCTACCCGTGGTGAGCCAGACATCAGAAAGATGAATCCTGATGAAAGAGAAGCTTATAGACTGCAAATCACTGTTCCAGAATTGCTTGAACAAAGACAAGCAGAGCTTAATGAAAGAATTCACCAAGTTAGATTGCTGCATCATCCTCTTGATCAGCCACTCTACATTACTGCTTTGACTTATGGCATTGATATTGGCGTATACTTGAGTAACAGTGGTCTTAGGCTCTCTACTGTTATGGAAAGAATTCATTTTGAAGAAGCTCACCAGCTGGGTATGGATGTAAGGGAGTACCGTGCTGCCCTTAGAACTTCGGAGGGTGGGAAGATGATTGAAGCCATCAGTTCCCTGAAAATTACTGCCGATGATTATATGTTGGGCTTAGTTGCTGAAAGGCAAAATAGGGAGGCTGCTGATGCTGAACTTATTGAAAGGTTAAGGCTTCAGGATATTGAAGACAAGTTGGCTGCTGATAGGAAGGAGGAGGCTGAGTCCCTCAAGCTGATTAAAGCCATTTTTAAAGAACAGGATAAGGCACTTGATGAAGAGGAAGCTGCTGAGAAAGCACCTGCTACTGCTCCTATAGTACCTGATCATACTATTGAGTTTCCTGATAATTACTATAGGAGTAGGTATGCTGATGTGATGAATAGAAGATCAAATCCCAGCAGGATCATCAAAGTGAACAGAGGCTCAAAAATAGCATTTAATGTCATCAGGGAGAATAATGTTCAAGAGAGGATAAGCTTTGATGATTTAAGATCCTTAGGATTTAGTGAATGGATGGAAATCTTGGAGTATTTCATTGGTAAAGATGAAAGTGCTATTAAAAATACACTTAAATCTGAACTACAACAGCTCTTCATAAAGGCAACATGCACCAGTAGTAAATGTAGATGAATTTCTTTCTCAAAAGCCTAAATGGAAGCAATCTACTGGTGAAGGACCAACTGGAAGAGGCCCCATCATTCTACCTCCATTTATCCCTGTATTCGACCAAGCTGATGTACCTTACCTGTTCCCTGAAGCCTGGAGAATCAAACAAGAGGAGCTATCTGAAGAAGAACGAGAAAAGGATAAAGATAGATAGTCTCCTATGTGCTTAAATTGTATCTTTTGTTATTTACTTTTCATTATGACATTTTTGTAATTATTGTATATATTCTGATGTAATGAAAGTAAAAATGAGTTTATCTTCAAAATCATATCGAATTATAAGATATAGATAACTCAGCAAAAGATCCCAAAACAAACTTAAAAAGGGACAAATTTACTGCCTATTTTCAATAGTTCCCTTAGTGCTGGCTTTAGTGTTTTCTCTACATGTCATAGGTTTTGGCATCATCAAATAGGTAGAGATTGTTGATTCCCCAAATAATTAAGGATTTAATTATGACAAAACATAATTTATTTGCACTAAAATGTTATGTGCAGCCAACACCAGTTTGTCTATGTGTAGTCAGCTAATATAGCTGTGTCGAGTGTTTAGTATGCTGCCTAGTCTACCAGCACAAGGTAGAGTGTATTCTTCGAATCAGCACAGGATGTGTACTCAGCAATTCAAGAATATCAAGTGACTCAGCATCTGAAGAACCAGTAAGTCTGGATAGCAGCATACAACACAAGACAGCCATGCTCCATTACAAGCATGGTAGTTTCCCTGAGTGGTCTACATAAGATGTACTATTCAACAGAAGTTGAAGACAAAGTTGAACAGAAAAGGACACGCGTCGGTGGATGACAAGTGACCTTACAAGACCACGTGGGAATGCAGAAGTTTAACCTATGTGCAGACATGGGTTATCCTTTGTAAACACCTATGGAATACAACATTCCATTTGTTTAAACAAATAGTGGTGCCAAACCGAATCGGGGTGTTCCTGCAAATAGCTACCAAAGAGGAAAGAAAGGGATCACGCCTCTTTACACAATTGTCCCCTCAAGTACAGACATCCTATGTACCAGTGGACAATGGATCAATTACACGGATAATAGGACTACTATAAATTGTTGTATCCACTATTGTAACAACTAGTGGTGTGGGTTTATTTACTTAGAGTCCAAAACGTGTAATAGCTTTTAGTTTACCTCTTAGCTATATTCTAGGGTAATCTATATCAACCAACTATCATTCTGCCAAGGATAGTTGTGATTCTTTGTGATTCAATCAATAAAGAATCACAGTTGAAAATTACCTTTGACTCTAATTAATTTTCATGCTAGAATACTAAACATGTTTAACTGTCAAGTTAATCAAAAAGAATATTGTATTCACCCCCTTCTACAATACTTCTATTGTTATTAAGGGACTAACAACATCTAACCTCAACTCATCAAGTTCATTCAATTGTACAAGCCTATTCTCACCCGCCTTTTCAAGATCCATGTTAACATTTTTCAATGCCCAATAAGCTTTGTGTTCCACCTCTACCGGAAGATGGCACGCTTTTCCATAAATGAGTTGAAACAGTGTGGTCCCAAGAGGCGGTTTGAATGCGGTTCAGAAGGCCTATAACACGTCATCTAATTTGTGTTGCCACATCTTCGGATTATCATTAACCATTTTTCAAGGATACGCTTCAAAGAACGATTAGTATTCTCCACTTGCCCACTCGTTTGTGGGTAATAAGTGGTGGAGAACCTATGAGTAACTCCATACTTCTTCAACACCTTTTCGAGAAGGTGGTTTGCAAAGTGGGTGCCACGATCGGAAATGAGCGCCTTTGGAATTCCAAAGCACGAAAAAAGGTTCTTCAAAAAGTTCACCACGACCCGTGTATTGTTCGTGGGTAGAGCTTTGGCCTCCGCCCACTTAGATACATAATCGACGGCTACTAAGATATATTTTCATGTGTGGGAACTTGGGAATGGGCCCATGAAATCAATTCCCCACACGTCGAAAACCTCACACACTTGGATGCTAGTTTGTGGCATCTCATCCCGTTTGGTAATGGTGCTCGTTCTTTGGAATGCATCACAAGTGCGGACAAATGCATGAGCGTTCTTAAAGATCGAGGGCCAATAAAAGCCCGAGTTAAAAACTTTCTTGGTGGTATGGCTTGGTCCATAGTGACCACCGGTGGGACCTTGATGACAATGCTCAAGAATTTGTTGAGCTTCATTCCCACACACACACACACACACACACACACACACTGGAGAATCACTTAATCCGCACAAACTCGAAAAAGATGTGGGTGATCCCAAAAGTAATATTTTAAATCGCCAAAAATTTTCTTCTTTTGCTGATAAGAAACCCCCTTATGAAGAACACCCAAGGATAGATAATTTGCAAAGTCCGCAAACCAAGACACTTCCGGGTCCTTTTCGACCCGCATCAAAAACTCGTCCGGGAATGTGTCTTTAACATCCGAATCATTGACCTTTTCCAAATTAGGATTCTCAAGTCGAGAGAGATGGTCAACAGCGAGATTCTCGGCCCCTTTTTATCGCGAATTTCAATGTTGTCGGAGAAGAACCCAACAAATGAGACGTTGCTTAACGTCTTTCTTAGCAAAGAGGTACTTAAGGGCCGAGTGGTCGGTATAGACAATGGTCTTAGACAACACCAAATAAGGTCAGAATTTATCGAACGCGAAGACAACCGCGAAGAGCTCTTTTTCAGTTGTGGTATAATTAACCTGAGCTCCCGTTAGTGTCCTACTCACGTAATAAATTGGATGGAAATGATTATCATGGCGTTGCCCTAAGAAGGCTCCCAACGCATAATCACTAGCATCACACATTAGCTCAAAAGGTAAACTAAAATATGACGATACAATTATGGGAGCTTGTGTGCTTGGTTTTCAGAATAGAGAATGCATTCTTACAATCATCATTGAAATCAAAATGAACGTCCTTCTCAAGAAGTCAGGTCATGGGGCGAGCAATTTTAGAAAAGTCTTTTATGAATCGACGATAAAACCTGCATGGCCGAGAAAACTACGGATAGCCTTAACACTCGTCGGTTAAGGTAGTTTAGAGATGACCTCGATTTTGGCTTGGTCTACTTCAATCCCCGCACGAGATATTTTATGGCCCAAAACGATGCCTTCCTTTACCATGAAATGGCATTTCTCCAAATTCAAGACTAAATTGGCTTTCTCGCATCGAATCAGCATACGTTCAAGATTAGGCAGACATGAATCAAAGGAGTCTCCAAAGATGGGGAAGTCGTCCATAAAGACTTCCATGCACTCCTCGATCATGTCGTGGAAAATCTCCTTCATGCATCTTTGAAAAGTTCCAGGTGCATTGCATAATCCAAAAGGCATGTGACGATAAGCAAAATTACCAAATGGACAAGTGAATGTTGTCTTGTCATGATCTCGGGGGTCTATGGGGATTTGGAAATACCCGGAGAATCCATCTAGGAAGCAGTAGAAATCCTTACCCGCCAATTGTTCAAGCATTTGATTGATAAAATGTAGAGGGAAGTGATCCTTCCTAGTAGCGTCATTTAAAAGACGATAGTCTATACAAACTCTCCATCCCGTAACTGTGCGCGTAGGAACAAGTTCATTCTTTTCGTTAAGCACAACGGTCGTATCCCCTTTTCCAGTACAACTTGGACGGGACTCACCCATGGGATGTCGAAGATTGGGTCAATTAACCCAGCGTTAAGTAACTTTACTACCTCCTTTTTTCACAACGTCCTTCATATTCGGGTTTAGCCTCATTTTCCTTTGGACAATAGGTTCGTAATCATCCTCTAAGAGGACTTGTTTGAGTGAAAAAGGAGGAATTGATGCCCGGTATGTCGGTCGTTTTCCAAGCGATCACCCTTTTGTGAGCCTTTAACAGATTAATTAACCGACCCTTTTGATCACTGGAAAGAGTAGAAGAAATAATTATCAGCAATTGTAATGTACCTTGAAGGTAGGCATACTCCAAATGCTCTGGGATTTTCTTAAGTTCAAGCAAGGGCGGTTCTTCTAAGGAAGTTTTAATTCGGAACTTATCCTCCTCCTTGATCTCTTCAACTAGTTCCTCTTCTCTGGGATCTTCTTCATCACTCAATTCATCATTCGTATTCACTTCCATCAAATTTGCAAACTCAACATCTAAATCAAAATCATCACTACCATCCATGGGAACAAAACCTGTAGTGTCAACCTCCAACAATTCCTACAAATCGGTGGACTTGGGTTGTTTCATGGCTTTGTCTATA
The DNA here is from genome assembly GCF_046630445.1 of Rutidosis leptorrhynchoides. Taxonomy (NCBI): domain Eukaryota; kingdom Viridiplantae; phylum Streptophyta; class Magnoliopsida; order Asterales; family Asteraceae; genus Rutidosis; species Rutidosis leptorrhynchoides. The sequence continues at coordinate 236,064,399 of NC_092343.1, forward strand.
TGGCAAATCACTCTTTTGTCACCTACACCTATGCTTAAAGTATTTTGTTGGGCATGGATAATAGCATCCGCGGTGTTAAGGAAAGGTCGACCTAGAATGATTGGTACTTTACTGTCCTATTTCATTTCAAGGATCACAAAGTCGGCCGAAAACACTAATGGTTCCTTATTCGGACAAGGGTTGTTTACTTTACTATCAAGTCTTCGGCAATACCTATGGGAGTGTCAAACGAATGGTTAGCCAAGCGGATCCCCATCCTAGTTGGTTTTAAGTCTCCTAGGCCAAGTTTAAAATACAACGAATAGGGCATCAAATTAACACTTGCCCCCAAATCGGTTAGTGCATCGTAGACAACCGAATCTCCCAACAAACAAGGGATGATAAAGCTACCCGGGTCTTCCAATTTAAGAGGCATCTTTTGCTTTTTCAAAATGGCCGAACATGCCTCATTGAGGAACATGGCCGACACCTCTTGATACTTACCTTTCGAAGAGATCAGGTCCTTTAAAAATTTCCAGTAGTTAGGCATCCCTCTTATCACCTCTGCAAGCAGCATGTTCATGCTGATTTGATCTATCATATCCAAGAACCTTTGATATTGACTTGCTAGCTTATCTTTCTTCAAGGTTTTAGGATATGGAATTGGTGCTTTGTACACCTTCAACGGTGGTGATTTAGTTATGATCTCCGGTGATCATCTTTCTTTTGCTCTTCATTCGTTGACTTATCAACCTTAGACTCATCCTTCTTTAGCTTCTCATTAGTAGGTACCTGCAAAACATTTGGAGAAATAACAGGAGGAGACTTTGGAGTCTCCTCGTTAATGACCAAACCACTTCGGGTAGTTATAGCATTCACGTGCTCATTTCTAGCCGACCCTTTGCTGTTCGGATTGGACTGCGTATTAGATGGTAGAGTACCCGGTGGTCTCTATGCTAAAGATTGAGCAATACGCTCTACGTCCCGTTCCAAGGTCTGAATCGAGGCCTGCTGACTTCTAACTTGCTGCTTTGTAGATTCACCATCCTATCTCAAAGAAGTAACACTCTCATCCGTTTTGATGATAAATCCTCTTAACAACTCCTCCAATGGAGGCATCTTATCGACTGGCTGTTGAATGGGTTGAATAGGTTGTTGGAAATTCCTTGGTGGTGCTTGCTGATTTCTGTTATTAAACCCAGGCGGTCGATACGGATAAGTCTTTTGGTTACCTTGGAATCCACCTTGATAATTATTATTATTATTCGCATTACCCGCTCGGTTGAAGAATTTCTTTCCACCCGGAAATTCACTAACCCCAAAATTACCCTTTTTCACATAACCCAAGTAATTAGCCCGATCCTCCATCGATGCTTGATCACAATCTTTGGTAAGATGTGGACCCTGACATAACTCACAACCAACTTTAATCGTGTGCATTTCTTTAGTAATAGATTCCATCTGTCGCTTAAAAGATGCAAGTTGAGCCTTAACTGACGCGAGTTCATCACTAGTTTCGATACTAGCGACATGAGAAGATCAAGAAACATCCATCTCTTGATGCCAATCATAAGAGTGCGTAGCTGTTTCGGAGATGATGTTGTAAGCTTCGTTCAAAGTCTTTTTCATCAAAGAACAACCTGCAGCAATATAGATTTCTTTCCTAGTCGGCACATTAACACCCTTATAAAATATCTGGACCTTATTAAATTTGTTCAATCCATGTTGAGGACAATTTCGAAGCATTTTACCGAAACGGGTCTAAACATCATAAACTGTCTCGTTGGACTTCTAAACAAAGTGATTAATGTCACTCTGTAATTTTGCAGCCTTTGAAGCTGGAAAGAAACGCTGCAAGAATCTGTCTTCCATCAAAGTCCAACTGCCAATCTCACCTTCGGGCAATGATTCTAACCAATCCTTGGCATCATCTTTCAAAGACCAAGGGAAAACCCTTCAATAAATAACAGTATCTTCAACCTGAGCAATCTTGAACAAATTACAGATGCTTTTGAAATTTCGAAGATGTTCGAATGCATCATCTTTCGGTGTACCCCTGAACTGACACTAATGAGTTATCATATTAAGATCTGCCCCTTAACCTCAAAATCCGTGTTGACTGCCGGTTGTCTAATGGCATGCCTATTACCAGCCCTCGTGGCTTTCATCATTGCTTCTATGGATAGACCTTCTCATCCTTCAGCAATTATAACTTCTTCCTTCTTAATATATTCAAAATCTGGAACATAAAAAGGTAATTTAGCGAAACCTTCGGTGATTTCCTGTTCTTCGTTAGCATTGCTGCGTGTATGGTAAACTCTAGATGGTTTCAGAGTTATTAGTACCTAACCTGCAATCACACCACAACGAAACACTGTGTAAATCCAAATAAAATGACAGTAAAGTAAATTTTGCAACAATTGCTTCTCACAAAAGGATCGAATAACTAAAAGCTCGTAAGTTCCCGATTGAACACCGCTCAATGGCGCCAAAAAGTTGATGTGTAATTTTATACTCTAAAAATACTAGCAAATACTACCCAATAATTATCACACAATACAGGAAACTATTCCCGATCGTGCGGTAATTTATAAGTAATGTTGACCAGTTCGTCCACAGAGAGCAGTTTTATCAGAAACTTTAACTTGTAATTATTCTAGTAAAAATGGGGGTTTTTGTTTAGAAAACAATCGCGTAATTAAAATTAATGTAAATCGATAAAGACAAAGGTATCCACTTAGAATTAATTCCTTCGGATCAGGATTGCTGTTAAGTTCGCTTAAAACAATTATATTGGTGGTAACACTGTAATTATCTCTCGATTCTCATAGATTATCAACTAAATCCTTAGCTTAGCTCTCGTTGATCCTAATTCTCTAATCTGGTTACCTAGATATTAATCAATATATTAATCTAGCTTGAATTGTTTAAGTCTCCCTAACATTTCCACTATTATCAAGGTTTCTCACAGTTTAATTACTAATCAATCAATTATACCGGTCTCCCTTATATAATTAACTAAAGGCCTAAGTTATTCACGTTCAATAACCTAGTAAAGTTCACCACTTATTCAACTCTCGTTGAGTAGTTAATAATCTCCGCAACTTCATCTAATTGATTAACATAGATAACAGTCGTTCTTAGCCAAACAATATATGAATAACGAGATCTAATCGTTTAATTCATAAAGATAGCAATCCTTCACCTCAGTTCAATCATCTAAGTAGATACAATAAATTTAGCTACTCATATTAAAGCAAAGAACACAAGAGAATAAAAGATAAATAATTGAATTCATTAAATTTATAAGTAACTAGAAGGGGGTTAATAGTTACTTAGTCGATTTTAATTTTTTTTTTTTGCGATTTCTTGAACTTGAACTTGAACTTGATATAGTGTGACTTGAAATGTTTGTTCTCAAACAATACTTATAAGATGTACGTATATCTAAATGTAATCAAAGAGATAAAGGAAGATAAAACATACACAACGATATATAGAGGTTCGGGAAGATGTTAACTAATCTTCTTTAATTCACTCCCCAATTCTACGAATACAGATTTTTCTTCACTATGATACTCCAAACTCGGTGGAGTGTCCAGATACAACACTAGTACTTCGATAAGCCGCAACTTGTGAACCGTTATGTCCCTTTGAAGACTTCATAAACACCTATAGCTCCGACCACAAGATCGTAATGCACTATCCTAGTGAAAACACAACTACCTTATAGATCCCTTTAAGAAGATAGTTTACAAGTAAACTTACAACTTAAGCTTACAAGTACTCTTGCTAGAATCACTCTAAAAGATTACAATGAATTATAAGAATGATATCAGAAAGCATAAGAAAATATGAGTGCAAGAGGTGAGTCTTCAAATGCTTCAAGGCTTGGATTTTATAGGAAAGAGAAATCTGCCTGGAAGCTGTACAGCTCACTGCACGGTCGACCGTGGTTCGATCGCGTACCCCTGACATCTGATTCTTATAGCCATTTTTGTCCTTTATAATTTGTCATTTTCCCTTATTGAATAGCTGCAACTAAAAGCCAATTATCTCTGAAATCATCCGCATTACCCTTTTTGTTTTGGACATAAGTGTGAAGTTGACATGTCCATAAAAGAAAAAATTCTTCAAGCTTTGACCATTCATCATTGATTACTTAATAGGGTAATTGCAGAATTTTGTGTCTTGACAAACCATTATCTTCCAAAACTTCATCAACCTTTCTTAATTACTTTTCATTTTATTAATGGAAGTATATTTCCCTTTGGAACATTGTTACATCTCAAATGAACTAGTTTGAATCTAGTTGGAACATACTTGGAGATTACAACAACTTACTAGTTCACAATAATACATACATAAAAATGATACATAAGAATCATGCGAGAGCATCTCTTTTGTTGGAACTTTTAATGACCATCATTAGTATGTATTTGAATGAAAATAAAACACTTTTGTGTTTAACCTTAATTGAGCTTAAAATGTCATTAAGATGTCATTAGGTGTGATTAGTAAAACTTAACATCTTTTGGTTCAAAACTATTTTGAGATCAAAGAGAGAAACTATTATAAGTGTGTTTAAAAAGGTTATGTAAATTATAGATGCCTCAAAGTGGTCTAACTTAAAGTGGATGAATTTGGTAACAGAGAAAACTGCAGTCGATCTACGGTCGACCGTGAGGTAAGTCGTAGATTGATAGTATTAGAAAAAGGTGCAATCGTTGGTACCAAGTGTGACGCCCAATACAAAATTAACGTGTACGGATCATCAACAACATGATCATTACAAAGTCAAACACTATATGCAGTTTTTAAAACAAGTTTGCATTCATAAAAGAGGTAACATCTTTACTAGACGTCAAATGTTTTACAAACGATAGCGTGCTTCTACGAATAGAAAGCATTAACATAAGTACGTGACACAAAGGTCATTACAAATTCATTATTCAAATGTAACATAAACTGTGAATGCAAGGTAAAAGTTTCATGTAGAGACATCTCTAAACAAAGCAGCGGGAGTCTAACACAGCAAGTCTAACAGCGAGACTAATACAACGGAAGCATCAAACGTCTAAGCACCTGAGAAATAACATGCTTTAAAATGTCAACACGAATGTTGGTGAGCTATAGTTTAATTGTAACAGTAATGTAATGTAGGCCACGAGATTTCGTATTCAAAACAGTATGAAAAGTATATGCTTAACCGTGGGCACTTGGTAACTAACTTAACGTAAGTATCACCCCCTAAAAGTACACTTGGCGAGTGCGTAAGTTTACGAAGTTTTAAACACCCGTTAAATGCTAGCGCGACTAGCCCGAGTGGGGATGTCAAACCCTATGGATCCATATCTAAGATTCGCGTTCACCGGTTCAAAACCAATGACTAAACGTTACCGAGCTAAGGGGAAAGTTTTTGCCGTTATATAACCCACACATATATAAAGTTTAAGTACTCGTGCCTAGTAAGTAAAACATAAAAAGCGCATGTATTCTCTGTCCCAAAAATAGTTGAAGTAAAAAGGGAGCTATAACTCACAGTGAAAGTGCAGTAAAATCGATACGAAAAGTAAGCAAGTAAGGCGGTCCGAAAGGTCCTCAACCTAAGTCAAAAGTTACTAAGTCAGTAAATTGTTCCCAAAGGTTTGAAAGTACGTAAGTTAAGTCTTAGGTATCATCATCATCAACATCATACATAAAAAGTAAAGTAAGTTTTCAATCAAGAATAAAGATCGAAACAAAGGCTGACTTCGTTCAGCTACTACGACCTCTATACAAATCAAAAAAACGCGTAGTCAGTGGCCATGGCTCCGTATGTGAGTCCCCTAACCGCTGACCAATTTTCATAACCTAACTCGTCTTTGTTTGACCGTGGCGATGGTTTAAGTGCGAGTAGGTCAGAAATTTCAGCACAACGTTACGAAGGCGTAGTGACTTTCGGAAGGCTATAAATCCTAAACTGTAAAACGGATTAAGACGAGTCTTAAACAAAAAGTCATCTAATCAAACCGATCTATCTGGAAATAAACTTTTCCAAAAGCCCAAGGGCCTGATCAGACCTTGAAAAACAGTAATCAAGTGCTCCGGTGGGATTCTTGGTGCTTGATGCTCATCACGGTTCTCATCCTTGATGCTTGTAGCTTCAAGTGTACAACGCATTGATGTGTTAGAATCAGCTTGACCAAGGTTTAACCATCAACATACAAGTCAAGACTAAGAAATAAAATACAACTCATGTGAGAGTTTGAGCAAGATGATGAACCAAAGTTACATCAATTTCTTAGTTTCAACTCAAGTACAAGTTCTATTAAGCTATAAACTTTGAATCAAACTAAATGAGCAAGACCTTAAGCTATAGAACTTAGATCTTAACTAGATAATAAAGACCTTAGACTAAAAAGTCTAAATCTCATGTTCTTGGTGAAACCCTAAGTCATAACACTTAGACTTTCAACTTTTACACAACCGTAAGTTATGAAACTTAGATCTTGTAAAGTAAAGTGAACATAAGCTAATGATATTTTGCTTAAACAAAGTAGAAGACCATAAGTTACACAACTTAGATCAAACACAAAAATGGAACCCTAAGCTAGAGAGCTTGGATTCTTAACAACACTTATGAGATCTCAAGCTAGTAAGCTCGTATCTTTTGTTTAATGAAAACACAAGTCACAAATCTAAACTACCACAAACTAAGGAATATCATAAGTTAAAAAACTTTGATCTTAACTAAATTTTTGAGAAACATCAAGCTGGTAAGCTTGTATTTAAAACTTTCTTGAAGATCCATAAAGTAAGGTGTTGGATCTAAAAGTTACATGAAGATCATAAACATGAGTTTTGATCTTTAAACACAATTAAAGAGATCTTAAGTTAATAACTTGGATCTAACAAGATTATGAAGATTCAAAGCAGAAAAGCTTGAATCCTTCATGTTCTTGAAAACTTTTCAAAACAAAGTTTGAATCAACATAAGTTATGAAGATTCAAGTTACAAAACTTGAATCTTTGTTCATGATGATGATGATGATTTATGAATTAAAGTAAGAAAAGAAAGAAAAGAAGTAAGTTTCAAACTTACAATTTGAGAGAGAATTCTAGAGTGAGATTGTAGAGAGAAGTGTGTGTTTGAGCAAATGAAGTGAAGTATGTGTATTTAACAAGGAAAGAAAAAGTAAATAAATAGATAATGGTGATGGTGGGGTGGTAGCCGACGGTTGGGGAGGCAAGGGTGGGGGGACCACATTGGCTTCATGTGGTGGTGGCATGGTGTGGTCCATGGTGGTGGTACATGGAGATGTTGACATGTTGGGTGGTTTGAGACAAAATGCAAGCATTAGTACATAAGCATGCAATTTACTTGTCTCATTATTTTCATGGGCTAATTATTGATTACATGTGTTAATTAATCCACTAACTAGCCCACTAAGTTGAGTAGGTTGGGCCACAGAAGTCCATTAAGGTGTTAAGTCCATTAAGGTAACTAGTGAGCATTAGTAAACACTAAGCGTAATTAAATAATCACTAAGCCAAGTAATTGTCATAAATAAATAACAATTATGTTTACGTAGCCATAATATCCCAATTATGGCAAAAGTTTAACGTGTACCAAGTACGTAGCTCGTTTCAAACAATAAGTGACGCTAACGGTCGTAAACGCATTCAAGGATCATGTTAAGTGATTAAGCACTTAATAACATGTTGTAGGTATTAATGAGAATAATTAACAAAATTAATGATCCCAGAATGTAATCTAAATCAGAACGCACAAATACGCAATTTCGTGAAAGTAATAAATAAAATTAAAAGTCGAAAAAGTCGGGTTGTTACATTACCCACCTGTTAAAGAAAATTTCGTTCCGAAATTTAAGCTGAGGTAGATGGTGGAGTGGGGAAAAGGTGAGGATACTTCTGCATCATTTGATCCTCTCGTTCCCAAGTAAACTCAGGTCCTCGTTTGGCATTCCAACGGACTCGGACAATTGGAATCTTATTGTGCTTCAAAGTCTTAACCTCACGGTCCATGATTTCAACAGGTTCTTCCATGAAGTGGAGTTTGTCATCAATCGTAAGCTCTTCTAGTGGTATGACAAGTTCTGGTTCAGCAAGACACTTCTTTAAGTTTGATACGTGGAAGGTAGGATGGACGGAGCTCAATTGAGTCGGAAGATCCAAACGGTAAGCAGCGGGTCCAATACGCTCAAAAATTTCAAAAGGACCAATGTATCGCGGATTTAACTTCCCATGCTTTTTGAAACGGATTACACCTTTCCAAGGTGCGACTTTCAACATTACGCAGTCACCCACTCTGAATTCAAAGTCTTTTCGTTTAAGGTCGGCATAGCTCTTTTGACGATCGTGGGCCGTCTTGAGCCTCGCTTGAATTTGGACAATCTTCTCGGTTGTTTCATGGACGAGTTCGGGTCCGGTGATTTACTTCTCGCCTACTTCGGCCTAACAAATAATAGAACGGCATTTGCGGCCATACAAGGCTTCCAAAGGTGCGGCATTAATACTCGAATGATAACTATTGTTGTAAGAGAATTCGGCTAGCGGCAAATGCTTTTCCCAAGCTTTTCCAAATTCAATAACACAAGCATGCAACATGTCCTCCAAAGTTTGAATCCTGCGTTCGCTTTGTCCGTCGGTCTGCGGGTGGTATGCGGTACTCATGTTGAGACGTGTTCCCAAGGCTTCTTGCAAGTAACGCCAAAATCTAGAAGCGAAACGGGCATCTCGGTCTGAAATAATCGATAAGGGCACACCATGACGAGATACAATTTCCTTTATGTATAGTTGAGCGAGTTTTTCCATCGTATCAGTTTCTTTCATGGCTAGGAAGTGAGCAGATTTGGTAAGACGGTCAATAATAACCAAGATGGTATCGTATTCGCCCACTGTCTTTGGTAGCTTCGTAATGAAGTCCATCGTTATCCTTTCTCACTTCCATTGCGGGATTTCTGGTTGCTGAAGTAACCCAGATGGCCTTTGATGTTCGGCCTTAACCTTCGAACAAGTCAAACACTTCCCAACATAAGTAGCAACATCCTTCTTAAGGTTTGGCCACCAATAATGTTCCTTGAGATCGTGGTACATCTTACCGGCTTCTGGATGAATCGAATACCTTGACTTGTGGGCTTCGTCTAGGATAAGGCTTCGCAAATCCCCATATCTAGGCACCCAAATTCTTCAGGCGAAATATCGAAGTCCAGTCTCCTTGACTTCGAATCGAGAGACGAGGATGTTCAAGTGCTCTTGAGCAATATTCTCCTCCTTGAGAGCCTCTTCTTGAGCTACACGGATCTGGCTATTGAGGTTCGAATGGATGGTGATGTTTAAGGCTCGGACTCGAAGAGGTACCATTCTCTCCTTTCGGCTCAAAGCGTCGGCTACAACATTTGCCTTGCCAGGATGGTATCGAAGTTCACTATCATAATCGTTCAACGTCTCGATCCACCGTCGCTGTCTCATGTTTAGTTGTTTCTGATCGAAGATGTATTGGAGGCTTTTGTGGTCGGTGAAGATAGCGCTCTTTGTTCCATAAAGATAGTGTCTCCACAGTTTGAGTGCAAAGACAACGGCTCCAAGTTCGAGATCGTGCGTTGTGTAATTTCGCTCGTGAATCTTCAGTTGTCGGGAGGCGTAAGCAATAACTTTTGTTCGTTTCATCAATACACACCCAAAACCATTTTTCGAGGCATCACAATATACAACAAAATCATCACTACCTTCGGGAAGGGATAAGATAGGTGCGGTGGTCAACTTCTGCTTCAGGGTTTGAAATGCTGACTCTTGTTCGGTTGCCCAAACGAACTTCTTCCCTTTGTGAGTCAATGCGGTTAATGGACGTGCAATCAGAGAAAAAGCTTCAATGAACCTTCGGTAGTAATCGGCGAGGCCTAAAAATTGACGAATATGAGTAGGAGTAGTGGGGGTTTTCCACTTGCTGATAGCTTCGATCTTTGCGGGATCGAATTTGATTCCCTGATCGCTCACAATATGACCAAGAAATTGAACTTCCTTTAACCAAAATTCACACTTGGAGAATTTGGCATAAATTTGCTCTTGTCTCAAGAGTTCCAGCACGAGTCGGAGATGTTGATCATGTTCCTCTTCGCTTTTGGAGTAGATGAGGATATCATCTATGAAGACGATAACGAACTTGTCCGGGTATGGTTTACATACACGATTCATGAGATCCATAAACACGGCAGGTGCGTTGGTAACCCAAATGGCATTACGAGAAACTCATAATGACCATAAGGAGTTCGGAACACAGTCTTATGTACATCTCTCTCCTTCACCCTCAACTGGTGATAACCTGATCGTAAATCGATCTTAGAGTAAACGCTGGATCCTTGCAGCTGATCAAAAAGATGTTCAATCCTGGGAAGGGGATACCGGTTCTTGATTGTCAATTTGTTGAGTTCACGATAATCGATAGACATGCGGAAAGATCCATCCTTCTTCTTCACAAACAAAATAGGAGCGCCCCAAGGCGGAGAGCTTGGTTGGATAAATCCACGGTCTAGCAGTTCTTGTAGTTGACTCTGCAACTCTTATATTTCGGTTGGCGCAAGTCGATAAGGTGCGCGAGCTACAGGTGCCGCTCCTGGTACTAGATCAATCTGAAACTCTACTGATCTCGGTGGGGGTAATCCTGGAAATTCTTCTGGAAAGACGTCGGGAAATTCGTTCACAATTTGTACATCATCAATGCTTTTCTCCTCAGTTTCTAACTTTTTCACATGCGCCAAAATAGAAAAACGCCCTTTTTTCATAAATTTCTGTGCCTATGAAACTAATAAGGTTCAACCTTGGGCTACATTTCTCTCCGTATACAATCAATGGCACACTGTCTTCACGAGGTATACAGCTAATCTTCTCTCCACAGACAACTTCTGCTCTTACTTTGGATAACCAGTCTATACTGACAATCACATCAAAGCTTCTCAACTTGATGGGTATCAAATCGATCTCAAGGTCCACACCAGCTAGGTTTATTATACCTCCTCGGCCAATTTGGTCAGCTTTCTCAAGTTTCCCATTGGCTACCTCAACAAGAATGCCCTCGTCTAAAGGAACTAATGACAAGTCTATCTTAGAACAAAAGTGTCTACATACATAACTCTTATCGGCATCGGTATCAAACAAGACAGAAGCTAATAGTTTATTGATTGTGAATGTACCTGTGACCAAGTCGGGATCTTCACGGGCATCCCTGGCGTTTACGTTGAAAACCCTTCCACGTGCTGGCCCGCCATCCTTCTTCTTGTTCGGACATTCATTCTTGAAGTGGCCCTGCTGACCGCACTCAAAACACTTCCTTGGTCCAGTAGGGTTTGTCCTCACAGCTGGGGTGGTGATCTTGCAAACTTTGCCAATGTGCCCAGTCCTCTTACACTTTTCACATACCACGTTGCAGTACCCAGTATGATGCTTATAACATCTCTTGCACTGCGGAAGACTACCTTTGTAGTTAGGGTTCGAGCTAGGGTTCGGGTTAGGGTTCCTCCAGTCGTTGTTTCCCTTGAAATTTTCATGCCTCTTAGCTGGGTTTTGATCAAAGACTTTTCCCTTGTTTTTGTCCCACTTACGTTTCCCATTACTAACTCCCGATTCCGATTTCACCTTTTCTGGCTTTTGATGGGTAATTTGGTTCATCAGGGTTGCGCCATGCGCATAGCTTCTGGGACATTTGCTGTTTTCGAAGAGGTGACATTTCCCTGAATGGTCTTGGGAATTCCCCACAAATACCGTTCCATTCACTTGAATTCAGGGGTAACCATCGTGGGGTACATCAAAGCTAACTCAAAGTACCTTCAGTTATAACCATCAAGGTCAGTTCCTACTACTATCAGTTCCCAAAACTCCGCTTCCATCTTCTGAATTTCGGTTCTGGGACAATATTCCTCGATCATAGCCCCCTTAAACTCCTCTCATGGTGTAGCATAAGCCTCGATAATTCCCTTAGCCTGGGCAAGTGTGTTTCACCAGGTTAAAGCGCCATCCGACAGTGTGCAGGAGGCGTACTTAGCTTTGTTCACTTCTGAGCAGTTACTCACACGGAATACTGATTCCAACTTTTCAAACCATCTCGTCAGCCTAACTGACCCCTTAGTACTACTGAAATTGTGGGGCTTGCAGCTCTGAAATTCCTTATAAGTGCACCCGTTCTGAATGTTCTGGTTAGCCGGTGGAGCTTGGGGGTTGACATCCGCCATTGCTGCGGCTACTCGTGTAGTTATCATCTCCTCAATCTGTGCTGCTGTGGGCATTTCCCTTGGAACTCTTCCATTTTCCATTGATCTTCTAAACAAAAATTTCGACTTAAGTCAAAATCCAGCATTCAATAGTTCATAATATTATAGTTGACGTGTGCAGCGTGGGGTACGAAATATTATATATTTTTAATACGGAATGCTACAAATATGACAAGTTTTAATTATTTATTTACAAATGGGATATACCAAAACCTTGCTACAACACTATAGGAAGTGTACCTTGATATGCCACTAACGGACGGTTTTATTTCTGCGGTGTCGTTAGATCGCAGGGTGTCCGATTCGGCGGCACACAGTGTCCTCGTTTATTTATATTTTGCGGGGCCTAAATTACTTTACTTTCTAAGGTGTAGAAGTGTAAGTTAACCTAGTGTCGAATTTTTATGCTGATTAACGAATTGAAGATCAAGTGGATAATTGTCTTTTATTTAAATTACCTGGATAGAATATAGTAGTTGGTTTTTAACTAAAGGTGTAACGACCCGGAAATTTCCGACCAAATTTAAACTCTAATCTCTATATGGTTCCGACACGATAAGCAAAAGTCCTAAAGTTGACCCGCACTTTTTCGATTGTTCTATACTTATAAGATTAATATTTACATAAATTAAACCTTACCAACATGATAAGTAATCCAAATTGTCGAGATTTATATTTCCGAAAAGAGTTTTACACAACGTTTGACCGTCTAGTTTGACCGACGATATCACGAACTATACAATATATGATAATTATACGTTTGCGTATATATATGTATATATACATATTTAACATGATTAATGAATGTTTTAATATCTCATTTTGTAGTAATAACAATAAGTTATAAGTATATTTTGAAACTACTAACTTAAGTTTTCAAAATGATAACAATACGTAATGTTATTTGACATAAATACTTAAGACTTATAATATGTATACATATATCGTATAAGTAATGTATTTAATCACTTTTAAGAACTTAAATACATAAAACCATATAAGTGTATTCACAAAAGATAGCTATATTTGAATCCTCATTCCATTTTTCACAAAATTTCTATACGTATATTTAGAGTATTTGTACTCGTATCATACCTAGCTTCTATACGTATTTACTAATAGTAAATACATGTCAAATCACTACCTAACCAGCCATTATTCATACCCTTAGTGCTAGGTAATTGTATTTGGAAGCAATTAGGACTAGATACATAAAATGATTACTTGAAAATTTTGTCCATATACTTAATTTAACATGTTTTTTTTTTAGTATTTATACATGATCATTTTGGTTCATTTTTACTTCAACTTTTTAGCCAAAACACACACATACTTTGAAGCCTTAAACACCTTTAACAATCCAGCAAAATTCCATGAAGATCTAGCTTCAAAAACCATACTAAAACACCATAAGAAAACCATACAAAAACACTTCAAGAAAACCTTCCAAGAACACCAACTTACTTCCAATCTTTCATCCACTTCCAACACCCTTTTGATTCTAGCTTCTTACTTCTCTTTTACAGCAACCTTGTCCAAGGAACTTGAGGTAGAATCTATGTTCATAACCTTATTCGATTCATATATATATAGCTATCTTATTTTGTGGTACAAAAGTTTAACAACAAGAACATAGTTTGAATGTTTTCAAACTTGTTTGCAAATTAAATAGATCCTTCTAACTTAACTTTTAAAATACTTCAAGACTTGTAATATAACTTAAATATATGCTAATTTAACAAGGTAAAACTTGGTTTTTCAAAGTATAAGTATTTTTAGAAAAATGGTCATTAAATGATTTTGTTGTAACAAAAATGTTTAACTTCATATGTTTCACTAAACTTTCACCTATGCCGTATGATTTTGAATACAAACCAAGGTATTTACAGTTCATAGTCTTAAAGAAGAACTCGATCCAAGAAGATGGCAATTTGAATCAACGAAAACGGACTTGTAACGAAGAAACTATGACCGAAACAAAATTGGCTATCCTAGACATTTTCAACTTCGGGATTCATTGGAAAAATTTACATAAAATCACATACTTCTAAGATAACATGATATTTTATATATATGTACTCATAATTCAATTTCATATGGTTCAGGATCACCCGTAAGCAACACGAGAAGATTAATCATAAGATCCCATGTTTGTACGCAATACGTCATTTGACAACACCGGTACTTTATGTACGCAATACGTCATTTGACAACACCGGTACCGTGGGTCAAGATTAATCTCGACCAATTCATATACGATGGGGTTTTATGGGAGTTTTATTTATTTCGTTGGGGGTTTTATTTATTTTATTGCGGGTATATTAAACATCTAAAAATGAACCATTAAAATTGAATTACTAACATCGAAACGCTAACTACGGACTAAGGAATTATTCAAAGTATTAAAAGTATTATAAATATATATACGAGACGTTTGTTTAAAATAAAAATATATTGATATATTATATATGGATAGGTTCGTGATATCAACCGGAAGACCGAGTCAAAATATATATATCTTCAAGACAACAGTGAGTATATAGATCCCTTTTAAACTCTAAATATTTTTGGGCTGAGAATACATGCGCTGTTTTTATAAATGATTTACGTTATGGACACAAGTAACTGAAAAATATATTCTACGTTGAGTTGTACCACTGGCATACTTCCCTGTAGCTTGGTAACTACTATTTACAGCGGTATTGTAAACGCGAATCCTGTTGATAGATCTATCGGGCCTGACAACCCCAACCGGACTGGACGACCAGTATTCAACGGTTGCACAGTACTTCGTTTTGTGACTACACTTGGTACGGTGTAGTAAGATTTCATATTAAAGGGAATATGCGACGTGATTAAATGTTAAGTATGGTTACCAAGTGCTCAACCACTTAGAATATTTTTATTGAAATGTTTATATACGAAATCTTGTGGTCCATTGTTATAACGCTGCTAGCAACAAACCTATATATCTCACCAACTTTATGTTGACTTTTTAAAGCATGTTATTCTCAGGTACGAATTAAGTCTTCCGCTGTGCATTAGCTCATATTAAGGATATTGTTTGGGACCATTTAAGCTATGATACAAGGACGTTGCATTCGAGTCATTGAAGTTCATTAAAGACTATTGTTGTGCAAATGACGGATTAGGTCTTTTGGTTATTATAAAATGTTAGGCTAATATATCAACTCTCGATGTAATGATAGATTGTCTTTAAGAAATAAATGCAACGTTTGTAAAATGTATCATATAGAGGTCAAGTACCTCGTGATGTTATCAATTGTTGTAATTCGTTTTTAATCTATATGGACGATGTCCGGATGATTAATTTCGGATCCTTTCAGTTGGTATCAGAGCGTTGGTCTTAGCGAACCAGGCCTTGCATTAGTGTGTCTAACTAGTAGTTGTTAGGATACATTAAGTGAGTCTGGACTTTGACCGTGTCTGCCTGTCAAAAGTTTTGCTTATCAATCCTAGTCGGAAATCATCTGCTTATCATCCTTAGGGAACTGCCTGCTTATCATTCTTAAGTCTAGACACGTCTTATTGCATTTAAGTGCATCGATAGTGTATAGACAAAATTCATATCCTAGCGTATCTGTTACTATAGAAATTACCTGACGTATTTCAAAGATTCTCCGTAATTCACGGGATTTTGAGTATTATAAATACATATGTAAATTATGTATTGAAGAATACCAAACCCAACTCCTATAATCTATTCCAAACCAAAAATCCATTTCCCCGACTATACAAGATGAACTCCGCGCCCAGTTCGAATTCTTCCGACTCCGACAGCTACGCTGATATGGATTTCCATTCGGGCTCCGAAGGCAGCGTCACTGGAATGGATCAACCAATTTCTCATCATCTATTCTGGATGAATTGGGGATGGGTTCGTAGTATACTAAATTATTGGAGACAAGAAGAAGGTGATCCCTTTCACCCACCGAATTGCCCCATTGGCGACGAACCTGAAGCACTTACCGGCGAACCTGTTCGAGAAACCATTTTCTCTCTCATTTCTCGAGTATCTCGTCACGATTATATCCTATCCCATATTTCGGATCTTGTTCATTCGCTCACTCCAACCGCCAATCATCCTGGTGTACTAGCAGAAATTAACGAACTTCGCGCTCGTGTGACGGCTTTGGAGAACACGGTGCGAAGGTTACAAACACCAGCAGCAGCACCAGCAGCATAACCAGTACCGTTAACAACATCAACCTCGCAATCTGTAGTACCAGTAGCATCATCGACGTCAACGGCATCATCAGCATCAATACCAACCGTATCATTACCACCACCAACAATCACATCCGCACCACGTACCTCAACATCATCATCTGAACTTCGAATATGATCTTTGTTCTACATATCATTCTACACCGATTACCTCTTCTTTACGTATCGTTCTTCGTTCGACATGACGATTATGTAATCTCTAATGTTTTGGAGATTATGTAATCTAGTAATAACGATAAATCAAATGAGTTGAATATTTTATTGACTCATTAAATTCATAGTTACATCCGAAGAAAATATATATGCAAGTATATTTTCATAAAGATAGTAATTAAAAATTCCTTCGTACAAACTAATAATGATGAAAATATTTTAACGGGTGGGTAGTACCCGAGGAATATTTAGAATTCACATTAATAAGTTATATTGTACATTCTTGAATCTGATTCAACAGTTATCTATTATCTTACTTACAACCACCGATATTCGTATCCGCTCACCTCAGAATAACCATTTTCAATCAAATTTCATATTCGGATTTTGACCTACTAAAATCCAACAAGTGGCATAAAGAAGAAAACATTGGACAATTAAAATGAATTAAAATGTTGATTGTAACATATGAAACTAAACAATTCTTCAAGCTTGCCACTTGATTTTATCTTAAACCTCATTCGTAACTTGACAATTACAATTCGTATTCAAATCCTTTCATGATTCTTGAAAACACCTCGATCGAGAAGTTGAACCAGCCGCACCTCGTTTACGGAAGAAAGATTTATGCATACAGCGATGCACCTGAAAAAAATTTTCGAAACCGAAGTTATAGTTAAAACGTATCCGCGTCGAATTCCTTATCATTCATTATCAAAAACAATCATACGATTCCTTTTCAAGAAGCTAATTTAGTCACAGCTCCATTTTGACTTCTCAGTGAGACTACTCCTATTATAATATCGATATTTATACTTTGTCCTTTCGCCGTTGTTACCGGAGAACCTTTTTCACAACATCATCAGCAGACGTACCAGCAACTCGTTATCTCTTTGGCGAAATCCGCAATCAGTATTTTGAAAATCACGTAGAAATTCTCCCAGTTATACATATTTCGAATGTGAAGTTCTGAAAAACATCCTGGACTATGAAGTAGTTCTTGAAATGCTAAAGAAGCAGCAAAAACTGTAAACGACTTTAACAGTCAAAAGTTTAATGATGAAGTACATTGTGTTGGTAAAGCTTAGAAAAAGAGGAGAGTTGGAACTGGAAAACGGATTGAGCAAAGTATGAAGGAGGATGTAGATAAATCACAAGAACTGAATCTGCTTTCAAAGGATTCAAACGATTCAGTGCCTGCTGAAACCATTAGTAAAAACCCTACCCCTTATCCTAAACCTTTCCCGATGATATTCTTCATCATCATCTTATCATAGATATTATAAGATATCTTCATATCTTCCGTTATGCATATTCTCCATATTTCTGGAGATATTTTCACAACTATTCTTATCTGAGAATATTTATCTCTCTGTAATATCTGCGTTACAACATAAAAGAAACTGTGTTAGTTTCTAAGTTCTAAAACCTTCAAGTTTAAAATAGGAATGTTTTGAAGTAGTGTTGGGAACTGATACATGAATTAGTATAATATAATGAAACTTGATCAACTTCATTATATTACAGTAAGTCATGTTAAGTTTCTAATGGAATGTGATGATTCACAGTACCGTCATCATGTGCCATGTTACACGGCTCTTACATTCTATCAAGTCTCCAAACATATTGGAACGTATCACCTTGATAGTTCTATTTTTCCGGAATATTCGAGTAATTTAACGAATCAAGATCGTGCCATTACAATTTCATTCTAAAACCAATAGCTAGGTTCATTCCAAATTTTATACCTACGAATTCCGAACTATTGATCGTTTGACTCAAGGACGGGAAGAAGAAACGAAGGGACAAAGTCCCAAAATAGAAATTGGGGTATAGATCACAGCAAATAGGAGAGAATATTAACTATGGATGACAATGATTATGGAAAACAGAAGCAGGAGCATCGAAGTATAAGGAAAGATATCAAACCCAACAACCACCCAGAAACTACAAACCGTGTATATCAATACGTATGGCGACGTAAAGACACGGGAGAATTAGAAACATTATAATTCCAAGAAAATCATAAAAGTGAATAGATTCTTCTGGCGGTAGATGGAAGAAAAGAATGAAAGAAATAAAAGTTAGAAGTATAACAAAAATCAGAACGGGATGAAGCATTTCAAAGGATACCTTAAAGTAGGAATTAAGGAGAAAGAGTAGAAGATGCGAGTTGTGAAAAATAAGGAAACGAATGGGTGGATTTATAGTGAAATATCCGACAGAGAAATCGAAACAGATTACCGCATTAAATCAAAGAAGATTCTGATCGCCGAAGAACCAAATCTTATTACGTAAAATTTTCCCTAAATCCCTTAAATCCCGGAAATCAATTCTAAACCACGTCATCGATTAAAAACGATTCCGTATTTACTCATTTCACTATTTTATGATAGCTTCACCCGTACGCTTCAAATGATCAAATCGTTTTATCTATATCTCTCAATAATGATAAAACTTCATTATCATCTCATATTCGTCATGAAAACATTCCTATGGTTATTTATGACAACCTCTACCAAATTTCGAGGACGAAATTTCTTTAACGGATGGGTACTGTAACGACCCGGAAATTTCCGACCAAATTTAAACTCTAATCTCTATATGGTTCCGACACGATAAGCAAAAGTCCTAAAGTTGACCCGCACTTTTTCGATTGTTCTATACTTATAAGATTAATATTTACATAAATTAAACCTTACCAACATGATAAGTAATCCAAATTGTCGAGATTTATATTTCCGAAAAGAGTTTTACAGAACGTTTGACCGTCTAGTTTGACCGACGATATCACGAACTATACAATATATGATAATTATACGTTTGCGTATATATATGTATATATACATATTTAACATGATTAATGAATGTTTTAATATCTCATTTTGTAGTAATAACAATAAGTTATAAGTATATTTTGAAACTACTAACTTAAGTTTTCAAAATGATAACAATACGTAATGTTATTTGACATAAATACTTAAGACTTATAATATGTATACATATATCGTATAAGTAATGTATTTAATCACTTTTAAGAACTTAAATACATAAAACCATATAAGTGTATTCACAAAAGATAGCTATATTTGAATCCTCATTCCATTTTTCACAAAATTTCTATACGTATATTTAGAGTATTTGTACTCGTATCATACCTAGCTTCTATACGTATTTACTAATAGTAAATACATGTCAAATCACTACCTAACCAGCCATTATTCATACCCTTAGTGCTAGGTAATTGTATTTGGAAGCAATTAGGACTAGATACATAAAATGATTACTTGAAAATTTTGTCCATATACTTAATTTAACATGTTTTTTTTTTAGTATTTATACATGATCATTTTGGTTCATTTTTACTTCAACTTTTTAGCCAAAACACACACATACTTTGAAGCCTTAAACACCTTTAACAATCCAGCAAAATTCCATGAAGATCTAGCTTCAAAAACCATACTAAAACACCATAAGAAAACCATACAAAAACACTTCAAGAAAACCTTCCAAGAACACCAACTTACTTCCAATCTTTCATCCACTTCCAACACCCTTTTGATTCTAGCTTCTTACTTCTCTTTTACAGCAACCTTGTCCAAGGAACTTGAGGTAGAATCTATGTTCATAACCTTATTCGATTCATATATATATAGCTATCTTATTTTGTGGTACAAAAGTTTAACAACAAGAACATAGTTTGAATGTTTTCAAACTTGTTTGCAAATTAAATAGATCCTTCTAACTTAACTTTTAAAATACTTCAAGACTTGTAATATAACTTAAATATATGCTAATTTAACAAGGTAAAACTTGGTTTTTCAAAGTATAAGTATTTTTAGAAAAATGGTCATTAAATGATTTTGTTGTAACAAAAATGTTTAACTTCATATGTTTCACTAAACTTTCACCTATGCCGTATGATTTTGAATACAAACCAAGGTATTTACAGTTCATAGTCTTAAAGAAGAACTCGATCCAAGAAGATGGCAATTTGAATCAACGAAAACGGACTTGTAACGAAGAAACTATGACCGAAACAAAATTGGCTATCCTAGACATTTTCAACTTCGGGATTCATTGGAAAAATTTACATAAAATCACATACTTCTAAGATAACATGATATTTTATATATATGTACTCATAATTCAATTTCATATGGTTCAGGATCACCCGTAAGCAACACGAGAAGATTAATCATAAGATCCCATGTTTGTACGCAATACGTCATTTGACAACACCGGTACTTTATGTACGCAATACGTCATTTGACAACACCGGTACCGTGGGTCAAGATTAATCTCGACCAATTCATATACGATGGGGTTTTATGGGAGTTTTATTTATTTCGTTGGGGGTTTTATTTATTTTATTGCGGGTATATTAAACATCTAAAAATGAACCATTAAAATTGAATTACTAACATCGAAACGCTAACTACGGACTAAGGAATTATTCAAAGTATTAAAAGTATTATAAATATATATACGAGACGTTTGTTTAAAATAAAAATATATTGATATATTATATATGGATAGGTTCGTGATATCAACCGGAAGACCGAGTCAAAATATATATATCTTCAAGACAACAGTGAGTATATAGATCCCTTTTAAACTCTAAATATTTTTGGGCTGAGAATACATGCGCTGTTTTTATAAATGATTTACGTTATGGACACAAGTAACTGAAAAATATATTCTACGTTGAGTTGTACCACTGGCATACTTCCCTGTAGCTTGGTAACTACTATTTACAGCGGTATTGTAAACGCGAATCCTGTTGATAGATCTATCGGGCCTGACAACCCCAACCGGACTGGACGACCAGTATTCAACGGTTGCACAGTACTTCGTTTTGTGACTACACTTGGTACGGTGTAGTAAGATTTCATATTAAAGGGAATATGCGACGTGATTAAATGTTAAGTATGGTTACCAAGTGCTCAACCACTTAGAATATTTTTATTGAAATGTTTATATACGAAATCTTGTGGTCCATTGTTATAACGCTGCTAGCAACAAACCTATATATCTCACCAACTTTATGTTGACTTTTTAAAGCATGTTATTCTCAGGTACGAATTAAGTCTTCCGCTGTGCATTAGCTCATATTAAGGATATTGTTTGGGACCATTTAAGCTATGATACAAGGACGTTGCATTCGAGTCATTGAAGTTCATTAAAGACTATTGTTGTGCAAATGACGGATTAGGTCTTTTGGTTATTATAAAATGTTAGGCTAATATATCAACTCTCGATGTAATGATAGATTGTCTTTAAGAAATAAATGCAACGTTTGTAAAATGTATCATATAGAGGTCAAGTACCTCGTGATGTTATCAATTGTTGTAATTCGTTTTTAATCTATATGGACGATGTCCGGATGATTAATTTCGGATCCTTTCAAAAGGTCCTAAATGCGGAAAAGTAAATAAGGTGGGAGGATATCCGGAGTATGCAGATCAGGAAAATGTTGTCCAAGATATCAGTATTGGGTTAGGCTGAGGTAATTATGCTTATGTTAAGGCTATATTTGGACTGATGTAGATCTGGTTGGATGAGCCAATTACACAGACCTACTTGTCTCTGACTCTCAGAGTTCTCTTTGAGCAGTGAGAAGTATGTCACTTGGTCGTATAACTGAAGCGTACAATACCTCGGAGGTTATCAAAAGTAAGGTACTAGGTGTGTTAGTGGGTTGAGCTCTAATCCTAACCCGTGTTATCAGTTTAGATAACTGAATAACAGCGTGCCGTGTTGATTGAACACTGATCACAAACGGAAGGAGTCCGTTGGTTTAAGTTGGCAAAATCTTAGTTGATAACTAACTACCGTTACTTCATACTAGTGAGATCACAACAAAACAAACATTATACAACATTATAGTTAACAGGCTGATAGTAAAGCAGATAGAAATCTAATGAGTACCTAAACAGTTGATATGACTAGGACCTAAGGCAACAATCAGACAAGAACATGCAATAGGCTTGGGTCATACAGTAAAGGCACTAACTAGATCTTAACAGCTCCTAAGAGGTCTCTTCGGAACAGTCAATAGGTATACTAGGTCATTCATGTCTCAATTCCTAGGTTCCGCGTCCTAAAAGTGCATTACATGCCTCTCGGGAACTCCGGCCATACCGAGTTCATAGAATCTTCAGATACAGTATAACCAGGGGTCTTAATCCTATGAAGTAGCTAATTTCATATAGGTGGACAAGTCCTGATCACAACCTAAGTTGGTCAATCCTTAAGATGCTAGCATACAAACCTATCAGACTTCCTAATTCAGCAGTATAACAATAACCGTACTAAATTAACATAATTACACTAACCCAAACTTCTATCATGGCAACATACAGATAAATTAAGCAATCATGGCAATATCATAACGCTTTATTAAACAATAAGAGTAAGTATACATGTTTAATACAAAAAATAGGCGTACCGGATAAAAGCCTGAAAAGCCGAACTTAATCTGCCCCGGGATCCGAGGGACTTCGGAATATCCTCTGGAAAATGAAAACTAACTAAATACTACTAAAAACTACCTAAGAAAATTGAAAATATGAATTGTGTTGTAAGTTGAGTGTGTTGAAAATGAGTGGAGAGAGCCCCTTTAAATAGGCTCAAATTTTAGCTGGATCCGGCCGGCAAGCCGTACGGCAAGCCGGATGGCAAGCCGTACTCGGCAAGCCGTATCCGGGTTGGCAAGTGGCATGGTGGGGCGTATTCAGCAAGCCGTACCCATATGGCAAGCCGGATGGCAAGCCGTATGGCAGGCTGGATTTCTGCCTGGTCAGCCCTTGTTTCCTGGATCGTAACTTGATTTCTTGACTTTCACCGTTTTCGCTCTAGATTCTTCGTTTTAGCTCCGTTTTGCTTGATTCTTTTTGCATCGCGTTTGTAATTACTTAATCTACAAAATAAACTGAAAAAGCGATAATTTTGCCAACAAAGTTTTAATCTTTATTGTTTTAGGGCTTGATTTAGGGGGTAAAAACGTGACTTTTTGCCCGATATCAAATACCCCACAGTTAGCTTTGCTTGTCCTCAAGCAAGAAAGCGGGAATATCAGGATCTTTCTAATGGATTCTTCTTTGCCCCACCCGTAGATCTTTTTATTATGCCTTCATCAGGATTCGGTTCATCTTTCGAAAGTATTAGAAAAAGTTTCGAACTTCGATGATTTGGTCGTTAGATTTCAGTTTCGTCCATAGTGAAAAAGGCGTACTTCCCATCTCTCAGATGTATAGTATACATGATCAGGCTCCTCACAGACAGGTCACTCATATCACTCAAGTGTTTAGGGTGTCCTATCCTACTTGTATTGTCGTTCAGAAGCCAGTCGTGTAACAGTTCGCATCATAGGCTTGGTAAAGCATCGATATCTCCACTGGTTAAATGAGGACGGTACTGATCTTCTTCCTAGGCATTCTTTCAAGAGGAAGACGGGTTATAGGGTTTGAATGGAAATTTATGAATTTCGGTGAAAGGGATCCAGATCTTTCGATTTTTGAGAGAATTGATAGACTTTGATTCTTCAGAGTATCCATTTTTGGATAGATAATGGCTGAGAATTCCGTAAAGGTTTTTCTTCGGAAGAGGTGGATTTTGCTAAGACTTTGTCTAGAATTTTCTTTTGTTCTTCCATCATTCTTCTTCAGGGCATCTCCTCGGGTTTCTTTTTGCCTTATTAGAGACTTTGCTCCTAGAGACTTTGCTCTTTCAATCATTTTTTTTTAATCAATACCCTTTCTTCATAACTTTTGTCTTTTGTTCCTGGTGCCCAGAGAGGAAGTGATAATCCACTGAAAATAGGTCTTTGACCTATCAAAAACAATCAGGGGTTCGGAATCTTTAGACTAGTGCTTTTGAAGCGAATTTTATCGATCTATCTCTTCATTGATCTCTGGATCTTCGGTGAAATGGAAAGGGGAATGAATGGTGTATGGTGTATTTGGGAGTGAATTTGGGGTGAATATTTCTGATTCATCAACTCCTTTTCTGTGAGTTGGTCTGGTTGAAATTACGTGGAGTGGAAAAGGAAACGGATGGTTTTTGTCTTCTCTATTCAGAATGATTTCGGAAGGAGTATCGCACCTGCACCATGTATGGCGCTCACTAACCATTGGCCTTGAAACGTATGTCTGAACCAAGTTCTAACTTGAACCGTACACCGGCATGCTCATCAATTGAAATAACAAAGCACTGTCGATTTGATGGGTCGTACAGATACTTTGGGTCCAGAGTCCTCACTTTTTAGAGTAGGGGTCGTGCTTGATCATGCGTAGCCTTTAACATACTTTCTTAAAAGAAATCTTTTGACACAAAACATTAGCTCTAACTTAATCGTTCCGTTCTAATAAATGTTCCGAAAACCGATTTCTAGCAATTTTATTTGATCTTTTGGGCAAAAACAAAGTAAGAATTTTTTTTTCAAAATTACCCAATATCCATAGCTTAATTACTTTTGGACAAAAGAATTTTTTTTCAAAACCTGGCGTTTTATGGTTACTTGACTTGAAATTTCGACCTTAAAAACCTTACCCATTACCCCACACTTAGAACATTGAAATAGGTTGAGGAACAGTTACTTCCCTATGGTCGCGTTACTTTCCTAGTGCTAGCCTCCTATGGTCCATCTCCTACATACCAGTCTATTTTATAATAATAATTCTGCATGAAGAACAAATAGAAGAGAAAGGCAGCATTTCCACTATATAACAACTTTTCAATACAATGCTTTTCAGAAAATAAAAACTGAAACATAATTATAAAATAAAGAAAAGGTAGTCTAGAGGATACTATCCTGGTTAACGTGGGTAGGCTCTAAAAGATATCTGGAAACATCCTCATCCAAGTCCAAGTTCGGCATACGCTTAAAAGTGTGTCCCACATCCCACTCAGGGCCCAACAAAGAGTTAGACATAAGTCTGATGGTAGCTCCAGGTGAGATAAGTCTGCGAGAGGATCCTCATCGGGTATGGTCCCCGTGATCTCAAAAACCTGGGCCATTGGTGGCTCCACTGAAATCGGAATGGTCACTAGATTACAACCATCTGGCAATGCTGTAGCTGGAGTCGGCTCTGCAACTGGGGCAGGTGGCACAATAGGAGAAGCATGTGGAGGCATAGCAACAGAGTGAACCGATGCTGGCGTAGACTGCCCGGGCGTAGATCGTCATGTCGACTGAACACGGGGTACTAGCCTGTATGATGATGGGCATAATGTAGAACGTGACATCTCTTCACGACGGAAGTATGCTCGCAGAGCTGTATAAAGGCTCCACTGATCCCTAAGTAACGCCCACACAACATCTGGGTCGCTCAGTGTAGCTCCATAGTGGATAGATATCGGCGGCTCATATGAATCTGATAGTGGTGGATGCTCGGCCAGTCTCGTGGCTAGACATCTCGACCGTCTGACCGGGGGAAATGGTGGCACTGTGCTAATATCTTCCTCGATGCTCTGTAGTACCAGTCTCCTGGGGCCTAGTTGCCATGTAGACGGCCTGTTCCACTGCTCCCCGATGAATAGATGACAGGGGTCCTCCTCCTGCGTACAGGCAAGCTAGCTGATGCTCCTGAACTTGGCATTATATTGCCTAAAACACATTAAACAAAACTGTAAGCACTAAGCGCGAGTATGGCGCTTAGTTGGTTAGTACAGGAATAATATCTTAAGACTGAAAATAAATTTGAAAGAAAATAAATAAATAAAAAGATAAGCAAGGGGTGCCTCCCAAGAGCGCTTTGTTTATCAAGTCGTTACAGCTCGACTTTTCCTTGTCAGATCTTCAAAATGGATCGAAGGAGAAGAGGTGTTCTTCCTTCTCGTGGTCTTCTAGATATGCCTTCAACCGGTGGCCATTGATTTTGAAATTCCCAGTAGGTCCTTCCAACTCCACGGCTCCGTGTGGAAAAGCGTGTACAACTTTGTATGGGCCACTCCATCTTGATCTAAATTTTCCCGCGAACTTCTTGAACCGAGAATTGAAGAGAAGAACCTTATCTCCAGGGGCGAACTTTGTAGGGATTAATTTGGCATCATGGGTGAGTTTTGTTCGTTCCTTGTAGATATACGACGTTTCATATGCTTGGTCTCTCAATTCGGCAAGTTCGTTCAATTGCATCTTTCTGTGTTTACCGGTAACTGAGGGATCGAGGTTGCAGGTCTTCAGCTCCCAGAGAGCTTTGTATTCGAGTTCTAATGGAAGATGACAAGCTTTCCCATAGATCATCCTGTAGGGTGTAGTTCCTAGAGGATTCTTGTAGGCAGTCCGGAATGCCCACAGAGCATCGTCTAACTTCTCGGCCCATTTATTTCCATGATGGCCGACAGTGCGTTCTAATATCCTTTTAAGTGCTCAGTTTGTGACCTCTGCCTGTCCATTGGTCTGCGGATGATAGGCAGTGGACATCTTGTGGGTAACTCCGTATTGCTGCATCACCTTCATAAACTGAGTGTTACAGAAGTGTGTGCCTCTATCACTAATGATCGCACGGGGAGCTCCAAATCTGCAGAATAGTCTCTTCAGAAAATTTGTGACGACCTTGGCATCGTTTGTTGGAAACGCTTGAGCTTCCACCCATCTGGAGACATAATCTACTGCTACGAGGACGTATTCTTTCCCGTTAGACTTTGGGAAGGGGCCCATGAAGTCTAACCCCCATATATCGAAGATCTCGCAAGCTTGGATATTAGTCCTAGGCATCTCGTTCTTCATAGAGATATTGCCTTGTCTTTGGCATGCGTCGCAACGCTTTACAAGCTCTTGCGCATCTCGAAATATAGATGGCCAGTAGAATCCTGCTTCGTAGACTTTTCTTGCTGTTAAGTTCGCTCCATGATGACCTCCAGTTGGTCCATGATGACATTGGTGAAGAATCCATGCTGCTTGTTTCTCATCTACGCACCTCCTGATTATCTGATCAGGGCAAATTCTAAACAGGTAAGGATCTTCCCAGTAGTAGTACTTTGCATCCCTGAAGAACTTCCTTCTTCGGGAGGTACTCATCCCTTTCTGTACTACTCCGGCAACTAAATAGTTGTTCATGTCAGCATACCACAGGGTATCTGTTGAAAGGATCCGAAACTAATCATCCGGACGTTGTCCATATTGATTACAAACGAATTACAATAGTTGATAACATTTCGAGGTACTTGCCCTCTATATGATACATCTTATAAACGTTGCATTTATTCTTAAAAGGCAATCTATAGTTACATCCATAATTGACATATTCGCCTGACATTTCATAATATTCAAATGACCTAAACCGCCATTTACTTAATAATAGTCTCTATGAACTTCAATGACTCGAATGCAACGCCTTATGATATAAGTCCTTAATGGCCTCAAGTAGTATCCTTAGTACGAGATAATGCACAGCGGAAGACTTAATTCATACCTGAGAATAACATGCTTTAAAATGTCAACATAAAGTTGGTGAGATATAGGTTTAATGTCGACAGCGATATAAATATAGACCACAAGATTTCATATATAAACATTTTAATAAAAATATTCTAAGTGGTTGAGCACTTGGTAACCATACTTAACAATTAATCACGTCGCATATTCCCTTTAATATGAAATCTTACTACACCGTACCAAGTGTAGTCACGAAACAAAGTACTGTGCAACCGTTGAATACTGGTCGTCCAGTCCGGTTGGGGTTGTCAGGCCCGATAGATCTATCAACAGGATTCGCGTTTACAATACCGCTGTAAATAGTAGTTACCAAGCTACAGGGAAGTATGCCAGTGGTACAACTCAACGTAGAATATATTTTTCAGTTACTTGTGTCCATAACGTAAATCATTTATAAAAAAACAGCGCATGTATTCTCAGCCCAAAATATTTAAAGTTTAAAAGGGACTATATTGTGACACCCCCAAATAGGGCCTGGGAGAAACGTCACTAATTATATCAAATCACAGTTGTACAAACGAGAACGACTCTACATGAGACGTTTTGTTGAGTTTTACAGCGGAAGATAAATATGTCTTTAATTGATATGATATGTAATGAAGACTCCAAGCATAGCAAGCAATCATCATCAAAGCAGTAGATATACAGCGGAAGCAATATTCAAGTACCTGAGAATAAACATGCTTAAAAAGTCAACACTAGGTTGAGTGAGTTCATAGGTTTGTCATAAATAATGATTTCAGTATTAGTGTTAGACCACAAGATTTAGTTTGTAAAGTAGATCTCGCGCAGCATCAAAAAGTTGATCTCGCAAGATCCAAAAGAAAGTAGATCCTTTGATCCAAATATAAGTAGATCCTTTGATCCAAAAGTATAACAAGAATTGTGATAATAAGTAGATCCTTTGATCCAAATATAAGTAGATCCTTTGATCCAAAAGTATACCAAGAATTTTGATAATAAGTAGATCCTTTGATCCAAAAGTATACCAAGAATTGTGATAATAAGTAGATCCTTTGATCCAAATATAAGTAGATCCTTTGATCCAAAAGTATACCAAGAATTGTGATATTTAAACTAAACAGAATTTTGCCCAGTGACAAGTGGATACTTGTCGGTTTATCATTATTAAGCGACACATTGTATGAATCGGGGACGTTACTCCCGATAGGCCTACCCCCAATAATTAAGAATGCATTAACAGCAATTAAAAATATCATGACAGGGACTTTGTAGCGTATAGCCAGGTATAGCAGAGTTTAATAGTTGGTACTTGTGTCTAGCATGTAAAACAGTTATAAAAGTTGCACATGTATTCTCAGCCCAAAAACATAGATAAAAAGGGAGCAAATGAAACTCACGATATGATATGATATTTGTATGATATGCGTATGATAGCACTGAACAAGTACAGAGTTGTCCTCGGATTCACGAACCTATATCAAGTATATATATTAACACATATACTTGTAATCGAATAAGTTTATTTATTTCAATTGTTTATATATTTCTGTATATATATATATACTTTTATATATATTCTGTTTATAAGTATTTATTTGATAAAATGATATTATGATAACTTTAATAAAAATGATAATTTTACTAAAATAATGTTTTCAATATAATTGTTAAAATGATAGTTTTTCTAATAATAATTCTTTTAATAATAATAACTTTATTAATAATGTTAATACAAAAAGATTTTGATAATAATAATAATAATAGTAATACATGTATTAATAATGATAACAATATTGATATGAATAGTAATACTTATAATAAAAGTGATTAATACCGTTAATGAAATGATAATTTTAATAGAAATATTACTTTTAATAATAATAGTAGTTTTTAATAAAAATGGTAAGTTTAATAATAATAATAATGAAAATAATAATTTTGATAATAATACTAGTAAGAATAATACTAATACTTATGATAATAATAATAGAAATAATAATAATAATAAAAATAGTAAGAGTTTCTACTTTTGAAAAGTTTTCATTTAAAGCAGGTTTATAGTTTTAGAAAGTTTGGGTTATAATCCTCCACATTAAGACGTTGTACAACTTTGTCCAAACTTCATTGCTATTAAGTAAGTCGGGATGACCAGATGTAACCGGGGGTCAGGAACTTTCAGTTGGACTATAAGTCTACAACCTTTCGTTTAATCCAAAACCTTATTCCCATTATGGCAACCTAGACATCATCCACTTTACCGTAAATAGCGGTGAGTTCGTACAAGTCATACGTTATCTTTTGATCATAACCTTGGTGATAATAACGATAGTAATAATAATAATAATTGAAAATGGAAACATCACTCACGTATCAATATTGTGACTCAATATTGCAGGAAAAAGTACACAGATGTAACGGACATTACAAATGCTAGATTGACCTCATGAACAATACCCATAACCTCCATAGCTATAACCCATACTTTCCTTAGCTCTATCCTTCTCATAAAACTCGTTTTGAAATAACCCGCTCATGACTTCGTCGTAGTATTTTATGTATAAATAATAATATGTTATAATTCAGTAGGCTTATAACTACCTTTAGTGGTTTGATTCTTGATTAAGAATACTAATAATGAAGTGTAAGAACAAAGATGATAATGGAGAGAAAGAAAGAAACACTTTGTAAGTGTGAGAAATGGTGCAAGTTTAATGCTTGCATTCATGAGTATTTATAGCCTAAAATTTCAATATAAAAATACATACTTTATGTACCAAAATTGACTATATGTATACTAGTTTATAATTAGTCAACATAAGAATGTACTAGTTTATACTTTCTTTTTATTTATTTTTAGTCAACATAAGGATGTATTTGTTTAGGATTCTTTTTAGTCTCATTATTATTATTACATTTACTACATGGTAAGTATCATTTTCTTTGTACTAATTTACTACATTGTAAATATATATATATATATATATATATATATATATATATATATATATATATATATATATATATATATATATATATATATATATATATATATATATATATTCATTTCGAAATATATATTTGAAATATTTATTTAATATTTAGTTTTTTTTTTTTTAAAATCAATTATATTTTAAAGTTTATTTTAAAATCGTTTAAATAATAGGAATTATATATTTACATAAAATTATTCGTGAATCGTCGGAATCATATAAAAGTTAGGTTTAAATTTAGTCGGAAATTTCCGGGTTGTTATAGTACCTACCCGTTAAAAGAAATTTCGTCCCGAAATTTTAGTTGTTGCCATCAGTTGGCGTTGTTCGTACATAGACGAGGAGTATAAACGAAGCTATTGTAAAAGAGTGAGTTGAGTAAATTAAATGTTCGCCTTAACTTTTGACGTAGTCACGATTGATTTTCGGAATTCAAGGGATTTAAAGAAATCTTCGAAGTCTTTATAAGATTTGATTCTCCGGTAATTAAGGAATTTGGGATTTCCTTTGATTAAATGTGATAAATTGTCTCGATTGGAGTTATAGTGTTTTTAATTCTCCCGTGTCTTTACGTTGCAATACGTATTGATATACACGGTTTGTAATTTCAGTGTTGTTATTGGGCTTTATATTTTTCCTTATATGTCGGAGCTCTTTGCCTTTTTTTTCTCTTCTCGACCCTAAGTAAAGCGAGTAATGGTTCAGAATTTGTAGGTATGAAGTTTCGAATGAACCTAATGTTCTAAGCGTAATATCATGATTTGATTTGGTAAATTACCAGAATTACTGAGGATAGAACTATCAAGAATACATGTTCTTGATATGTTCAGAGATTAAATAGAATGTAAGAGTCGTGTTACATGGTAAATGATGATTATAAAGTCTATGAATCATCATCTTTCATTAAAAATTTAGCATGACTTACTGTAATATAATCACGTTGGCCTGACGTCATTATATTATACTAATCCATGCTCCAATTTCCAACAGTTCTTCAAAAACATTTATAATTTAAACTCGAAGGTTTACAGAATATAGAAACTAAAACAGTTTTCTTCACGATATTGCAAATAGATAATTAATTGCGGACAAGAATAGTTATGAAGATATCTTCAGAAATATTGAGGATATTTATGATGATATTTTGGAATTTCTAAGTTCGAAAATTGATGAAGAAAGATTTTCCGTAAGCTTTTAACATGACTTCGGAGCAAGATATTCTCTAAAGATTTCCTCGGATCCAGAATTACTTGGATTCTTTGAATATAGGGTTTGGTCCTTGCATTTGTCCTTGGTCTCCTTCCTGGTTAGCTCAATCCGTTTTTCAGTACCAAATTTTCCTTTGAGCTTTTCCAACGTACCATTCTTTATTATCAATCTTTTGGCCATTAAGACCGTCTACAATTTTGCTGTTTCCTCTGCATTCAATGCAGTCATATTTGAATCTTCGATTATCAATCCGAGATGGTTTCAAGAAATTTTATTTTTAGATGATTAAACGCTGATTGTAATCGTCAACGAATCTAATGGTTGACGAATAGGGTTGTTGATTTCAAAAGTAATGAATGATAATTTCAGTGGTTTGATGTGATAATTCATCATCGAATACGAATGAATACAATTCATGCGAATCAGATTTGAAGAATGTACAATGTAACATATTTCTCGGGTTTTACCTACCCGTTAAAATATTTTCATCATCAACAGTTTGTACAACAGAATATTTAATTACAATCGTTATGAAAATATGCGTGCATATATATTTTCCTTCAGATGTAATTATGGGTTTAATGAGTTAATATAATATTAAACTCATTTGATTTGTGGTTGAAACAAGAATAAATAATCTCCAAAACTTTAGAGATTACATAATCGTCGCGGAATATTTCTTTAGTGAAGTTATGAATCAATACTTCATTGTTCATTGTTATTGATATACCTCGTTAAATGATGTTGGTGCTTGTAGAATGCTTGTGAAATTTACAAGGCACGAATAATGTTTTCTAGAAAGTTTCGAGTATATCGAAAATAGGAGTGTAAGATCAAACATGTATTTGAATAATACACTTAATTTATTATGAAATGGAGTTTATTGTGCTAAAGCAGTGATTAACGATTGTTAAGTCATTAACGAATGATGTACATCATAGCATATTAGTGATATGAATTAACCAAGTAGTTAAGATTCATACGTAATAGCTTAGTACAAAAAGATTTATTATTAAACCATATATATATATATATATATATAAAGTATACATATATAATTCTCCAGGAAGAATGAGTCATTACATCTTAACTCATAATTACTAATATTCCTTGGTATATATGGGGCGTATGATGTTGATATCCGAAGTACCGGGTGTGATGTTGAGGTGTGGGATGAGGATGTTGTTGTTGGTGAATCTGATGCTGTTGGTGGTGATGCTGATGCTGTTGGTGGTGATACTGATGGTACTGATGGTACTGCTAGTTATGTTGTTGGTGCTGTTGCTTGTGGTACTTGGGTAGTAGATGTGAGCCTAGCTTCCAGATCGTGCACTGTTTTCTCCAGGGTTTCTACTTTATGCTCGAGTCTATGGATTTGTTCTACCCATTCCTCCGTGAGGTTTGTCAATTCTTGATATTTAGTTCGAAGTCTTCTAACTTCTTTTAATAACCCTATCTGGTTAGAATTCGGGAGTAGAGGACGAATACTATCTTGGGTTACATTGAGTCGACCTTCGAGGCGGAAAATCCTTGCAAAAAGAGTGAAAACGGTATTGCGAACAGGTTCGCCGGTAAGCGAGTCGAGTACTCTGACGTTTGGTGGTAAGTTTGGCTCGTGGTAAGGAGTACCTTCTTCATTTCTCCATAGGGTGAGTATTTCGCGAACCCATCCCCATTTTATGAAGAAATCGCGGTAATTGATCGGTGGGTGTGCTCCCGTCACGCTATCTTCGGAGTTAGAGGAACTTGAGGAATCAGGTGAGAAATTCATATTATGTGATTGGAATTAGGTTTTGATATGAGTGTTGGATATTGAATGATGTATTCGTCTCCTTGAATACGTATATATAGCAAAAAGATTTCCGTAATTTACGGAGGAAATTTAGGAAAAGTATTAGACAAAATCTATTGGGATAGATATGATAAGATATAATAAGATTTGATTTGTCTATACTCCAATAATGGCAGTATGACGTGTCGAGATCATAAAATGATAAGTATGTAATAAGATAATCCTTTGATTAAATACTTTCAATTTGTATACTGTGATAACCCAATGACATTTTTTTTTTTTCGCAAACCGATGCATAAAGGCATAAGGCATATAGGCACGTAGTATAACAGGAAGTTATATACGTTTGAGTATGAATAGTAACAAATATAGGAGTTTCAAAATTCATGGATAATATTTCATGTAATACATATGTAATACACAAACCATAATAGATGACTTAGGAATGTCAAGAATTTCAGAAATTGTAGTGTCGCATTTAAACGCGGTGGCGTAATTGGATAGTACTTAGAAAAATGAACAGAGTTCTTAGATTGGCTTGGCATTCTAAGATAAGTAAAGTTTCTAAAGTATAGTGTAGCATTTATCAATTAAAGGCAACAATTAAAGGCACTATGGTCAAGGAAAGTTGTAGTCCTACATTGCTAAGGTACCTAATTGTATAAGGCACACTTAAAATGCAATCCTGGTTCTCTACAACAACTCTGCTCTGATACCAATCTGTGACACCCCCAAATAGGGCCTGGGAGAAACGTCACTAATTATATCAAATCACAGTTGTACAAACGAGAACGACTCTACATGAGACGTTTTGTTGAGTTTTACAGCGGAAGATAAATATGTCTTTAATTGATATGATATGTAATGAAGACTCCAAGCATAGCAAGCAATCATCATCAAAGCAGTAGATATACAGCGGAAGCAATATTCAAGTACCTGAGAATAAACATGCTTAAAAAGTCAACACTAGGTTGAGTGAGTTCATAGGTTTGTCATAAATAATGATTTCAGTATTAGTGTTAGACCACAAGATTTAGTTTGTAAAGTAGATCTCGCGCAGCATCAAAAAGTTGATCTCGCAAGATAAAAAAGAAAGTAGATCCTTTGATCCAAATATAAGTAGATCCTTTGATCCAAAAGTATAACAAGAATTGTGATAATAAGTAGATCCTTTGATCCAAATATAAGTAGATCCTTTGATCCAAAAGTATACCAAGAATTTTGATAATAAGTAGATCCTTTGATCCAAAAGTATACCAAGAATTGTGATAATAAGTAGATCCTTTGATCCAAATATAAGTAGATCCTTTGATCCAAAAGTATACCAAGAATTGTGATATTTAAACTAAACAGAATTTTGCCCAGTGACAAGTGGATACTTGTCGGTTTATCATTATTAAGCGACACATTGTATGAATCGGGGACGTTACTCCCGATAGGCCTACCCCCAATAATTAAGAATGCATTAACAGCAATTAAAAATATCATGACAGGGACTTTGTAGCGTATAGCCAGGTATAGCAGAGTTTAATAGTTGGTACTTGTGTCTAGCATGTAAAACAGTTATAAAAGTTGCACATGTATTCTCAGCCCAAAAACATAGATAAAAAGGGAGCAAATGAAACTCACGATATGATATGATATTTGTATGATATGCGTATGATAGCACTGAACAAGTACAGAGTTGTCCTCGGATTCACGAACCTATATCAAGTATATATATTAACACATATACTTGTAATCGAATAAGTTTATTTATTTCAATTGTTTATATATTTCTGTATATATATATATACTTTTATATATATTCTGTTTATAAGTATTTATTTGATAAAATGATATTATGATAACTTTAATAAAAATGATAATTTTACTAAAATAATGTTTTCAATATAATTGTTAAAATGATAGTTTTTCTAATAATAATTCTTTTAATAATAATAACTTTATTAATAATGTTAATACAAAAAGATTTTGATAATAATAATAATAATAGTAATACATGTATTAATAATGATAACAATATTGATATGAATAGTAATACTTATAATAAAAGTGATTAATACCGTTAATGAAATGATAATTTTAATAGAAATATTACTTTTAATAATAATAGTAGTTTTTAATAAAAATGGTAAGTTTAATAATAATAATAATGAAAATAATAATTTTGATAATAATACTAGTAAGAATAATACTAATACTTATGATAATAATAATAGAAATAATAATAATAATAAAAATAGTAAGAGTTTCTACTTTTGAAAAGTTTTCATTTAAAGCAGGTTTATAGTTTTAGACAGTTTGGGTTATAATCCTCCACATTAAGACGTTGTACAACTTTGTCCAAACTTCATTGCTATTAAGTAAGTCGGGATGACCAGATGTAACCGGGGGTCAGGAACTTTCAGTTGGACTATAAGTCTACAACCTTTCGTTTAATCCAAAACCTTATTCCCATTATGGCAACCTAGACATCATCCACTTTACCGTAAATAGCGGTGAGTTCGTACAAGTCATACGTTATCTTTTGATCATAACCTTGGTGATAATAACGATAGTAATAATAATAATAATTGAAAATGGAAACATCACTCACGTATCAATATTGTGACTCAATATTGCAGGAAAAAGTACACAGATGTAACGGACATTACAAATGCTAGATTGACCTCATGAACAATACCCATAACCTCCATAGCTATAACCCATACTTTCCTTAGCTCTATCCTTCTCATAAAACTCGTTTTGAAATAACCCGCTCATGACTTCGTCGTAGTATTTTATGTATAAATAATAATATGTTATAATTCAGTAGGCTTATAACTACCTTTAGTGGTTTGATTCTTGATTAAGAATACTAATAATGAAGTGTAAGAACAAAGATGATAATGGAGAGAAAGAAAGAAACACTTTGTAAGTGTGAGAAATGGTGCAAGTTTAATGCTTGCATTCATGAGTATTTATAGCCTAAAATTTCAATATAAAAATACATACTTTATGTACCAAAATTGACTATATGTATACTAGTTTATAATTAGTCAACATAAGAATGTACTAGTTTATACTTTCTTTTTTATTTATTTTTAGTCAACATAAGGATGTATTTGTTTAGGATTCTTTTTAGTCTCATTATTATTATTACATTTACTACATGGTAAGTATCATTTTCTTTGTACTAATTTACTACATTGTAAAATATATATATATATATATATATATATATATATATATATATATATATATATATATATATATATATATATTCATTTCGAAATATATATTTGAAATATTTATTTAATATTTAGTTTTTTTTTTTTTAAAATCAATTATATTTTAAAGTTTATTTTAAAATCGTTTAAATAATAGGAATTATATATTTACATAAAATTATTCGTGAATCGTCGGAATCATATAAAAGTTAGGTTTAAATTTAGTCGGAAATTTCCGGGTTGTTATATATATACTCACTGTTGTCTCGAAGATATATATATTTTTGACTTGGTCTTCCGGTTGATATCACGAACCTATCCATATATAATATATCAATACCTTTTCTTTTAAACAAACGTTACATATATATATATATATATACTTGTTATACTTTTAATACTTTGAATAATTCCTTAGTCCATAGTTAGCATTTCGTTGTTAGTAATTCAATTTTAATGGTTCATTTTTAGATGTTTAATATACCCGCAATGAAATAAATAAAACCCCCAACGAAATAAATAAAACCCCATCGTATATGTATTGGTCGAGATTAATCTTGACCCACGGTACCGGTGTTGTCAAATGACGTGTTGCGTACATAAAGTACCGGTGTTGTCAAATGACGTGTTGCGTACAAACATGGGATCTTATGATTAATCTTCTCGTATTGTTTACGGGTGATCCTGAACCATATAAAATTGAATTATAAGTACATATATATAAAATATCATGTTATCTTAGAAATATGTGATTTATCTAATTTTTTTCCAATTAATCCCGAAGTTGAACAAGTCTAGGATAACCAATTTTGTTTCGGTCATAGTTTCTTCGTTACAAATCCGTTTTCGTTGATTCAAATTTCCATCTCCTTGGATCGAGTTCTTCTTTAATACTATGAACTGGAAATACCTTGGTTTGTATTCAAAATCATACGGCATAGGTGAAACTTTAGTGAAACTTATGAAGTTAAACATTTTCCTTTATGTAAACAACCTTAAATGATTATTTTTCTAAAAATACTTATACTTTGAATTAAATCATGAAATTTTTATGTGTTTAACATATTCTTAGTAAGAATCATTTTTCCAGAACATAAACCTCCAATTCAAAGTTTAAGATGGTTTTTAATTATCCAACCCAAAACAGTCCCCGGTTGCACTCCGACGTCGTAAAAACAGTTTTTAAGGTATTCTTTGAAAAACCAAGTTATACCTTGTTAAATTAACATATATTTAAGTTATATTACAGGTCTTGAAGTATTTTAAAAGTTAAGTTAGAAGGATCTATTTAGTTTGCAAACAAGTTTGAAAAACTTTCAAACTATGTTCTTGTTGTTAAATTTTTATACCACAAAATAAGATAGCTATATATATATATATGAATCGAATAAGGTTATGAACATAGATTCTACCTCAAGTTCCTTGGACAAGGTTGCTGTAAAAGAGAAGTAAAAAGCTAGAATCAAAAGGGTGATGGAAGTGGATGAAAGATTGGAAGTAAGTTGGTGTTCTTGGAAGGATTTCTTGAAGTGTTGTTGTAAGAGTTTTCTTATGGTGTTTAAGTAAGGTTTTTATGGCTAGATCTTCTTGGTAATTTGCTGGATTGTTATGGAGTTCAAAGCTCTTGAAAGTGTGTGTGTTTTTAGCTAGAGAATGGAAGTAAAATGAATCAAAAATGATGATACATATATACTCCTAAAAATGTGATCTTTAAGGATAACATGACAAAATTTTAGTTTGTATTTTTGTAATTAGTCTTACAATCATTCAAAAGTAATTACCTTATACATAAGGCATTGAACAAGGCTGGTTAGGTGGTGATTTGATGTGTATATACCAATAGTAAATACGTATAGAAGCTAGGTATGATACGAGTACAAATACTCTAGATATACGTATAGAAATTTTGTGAAAAATGGAATGAGGATTCAAATATAGCTATCTTTTGTGAATACACTTATATGGTTTTATGTATTTAAGTTCTTAAAAGTGAGTAAATACATTACTTATACGATATATGTATAAACATTATAGGTTATAATTATTTATGTCAAATAACGTTACGTATGGTTATCGTTTTGAAAACTTAAGTTAGTAGTTTCAAAATATACTTATAACTTGTTGTTATTAATACAAAATGAGGTATTAAAACATTCTTAGATCATGTTAAATATGTATATATACATATATATATACAAACGTATAATTATCATATATTGTATAGTTCGTGATATCATCGGTCAAACTAGACGGTCAAACGTTGTGTAAAACTCTTTTCGAAAACATAGGTCTCAACAATTTGGATTGCTTATCATGTTGGTAAGGTTTAATTTATGTAAATATTAATCTTATAAGTATAGAACGATCGAAAAAGTGCGGGTCAACTTTAGGGTTTTTGCTTATCGTGTCGGAACCATATAGAGATTAGAGTTTAAATTTGGTCGGAAATTTCCGGGTCGTTACAGTACCCATCCGTTAAAGAAATTTCGTCCTCGAAATTTAGTAGAGGTTGTCATAAATAACAATAGGAATGTTTTCATGACGAATATGAGGTAATAATGAAATTTTATCATTATTGAAAGATTTAGATAAAACGATTTGGTTATGTGAGACGCACGAGCGAAGCTATCACAAAAGGGTGAAATGAGTAAATATAGAATTGTTGTAACCGATGACGTGATTATGATCGATTTCCGGGATTTAAGGGTTTTAAAGAAAATCTTATGTAATAAGATTTAGTTTTGCGGCGATCAGGATCTTCTTTGATTTAACGCGGCAATCTGTTTTGATTTCTTTGTCGAATATTTCACTATAAATTTACCTCCTTCCCTTTCTTTCTCCACATCTTCTATTCTTTCTCTTTAGTTCCTACTTTAAGACATTCGCTAATATGCTCCATCCCATTCTAACCCTTGTTATATTTCTAACTTTCATATCTTTCATTCTTCTTTTTCATCTATCACCAGAAGAATCGATTCTCTTTTATCCTTTCCTTGGAATTATAATGTTTTTAATTCTCCCGTGCCTTTACGTTGCAATACGTATTGATATGCACGGTTTGTAGTTTCGGGGTTGTTGTTAGGTTTTATACCTTCCCTTATATTTCGATGTTCCTACTCCCGTCCCTTAAAATCATTGTCATCCACAGTTAATGCTCTCTCTTATTTGCTGTGGTTTATGTTCCTATTTCTATTCTGAGGTTTTGTCCCTTCGTTTCTTCTTCCCGTCCTCGAGCCAAGCGAACAATGGTCCGAAATTCGTAGGTAGGAAATTTGGAATGAACCTAGCTATTGGTTTTAGAATGAAATTGTAATGGCACGATCTTGATTCGTTAAATTACTCGAATATTCCGGAAAAATAGAACTATCAAGGTGATACGTTCTAATATGTTTGGAGACTTGATAGAATGTAAGAGCCGTGTAACATGGCACATGATAACGGTACTGTGAATCATCACATTCCATTAGAAACTTAACATGACTTACTGTAATATAATGAAGTTGATCAAGTTTCATTATATTATATTAATTCATGCATCAATTTCCAACACTACTTCAAATCATTTATATTTTAATCTCGGAGGTTTCAGAATTTAGAAATTAACACAGTTTCTTTTATATTGTAACGCAGATGTTACGGAGAGATAAATGATCGCAGATAGGAATAGTTGTAAAAATATCTCCAGAAATATGAAAAATATGTATAACGAATGATATGAAGATATCTTATAATATCTAAGATAAGATGATGATAAAAATATCATCCGGGCAAGGTTTTGAATAAAGAGTAGGGTTCTTACTGACGGTTTCAGCAGGTACGGAATCGTTTGTATTCTTTGAGAGCAGGTTCAGTCCCTGTGATTTATCCACAGCCTCTTTCATACTTTGCTTCATCCGTTTTCTAGTTCCAAACTTTTTTTTTTCAGCTTTACCACCTTACTATTCTTTGTCATCAAACTTTTGACCGTTAAAGTTGTTTACAGTTTTTGCTGCTTCGTTAGCATTTCAAGAACTATTTCATAGTCCCGGGTGTTTTTCAGAAACTTCACGTTCAGATTATGAAATTCTTAGGGATAGACATTATAGATATGATGGAAGAAGTTCCGCGAGATTTTCAAAATACTGATTGTTGATTTCGCCAAAAGGATAACGATCTGCTGGTGCACCTGTTGATGTTGTCGAGGGATATAAAAGGTTTTCCGGTAATGACGGCGAAAGGACAAGGTATAAATATCATGATTATAATAGAAATAATCTCACTGGAGCTGTGACAAAATTAGCTTCTTGAAAAGGAATTGTAGGGTTGTTCTTGCTAATAAATGGCAAAGGATTCAATACGTTATGTGTTAAATTATGAATTTGGGTTCGAGAGGTCTTCAGGTGTATAACTATATGTATAAATCTTCATTCCGTAGGCGAGGTGCGGCGGATTCAACTTCTCGGTCGAGGTGTTTTCAGGAATCATGAAAGGATTTGAATGCGAATTGTAATCGTCAAGTTACGAATGAGGTTTAAGATAAAATCAAGTGGCAAGCTTGAAGAATTGTTTAGTTTCATATGTTACAATCAACATTTTAATTAGTTAAATCGTGTGTTTCTAACAATTTTTTTTTTTTTGTCCAATGTTTTCTTCTTTATGCCACTTGTTGGAGTCTGGTAGGTCAAAATCCGAATATGAAATTTGATTGAAAATGGTTATTCTGGGGTGAGCGGATACGAATATCGGTGGTTGTAAGTAAGATAATAGATAACCGTTGAATCAGATTCAAGAATGTACAATATAACTTATTAATGTGAATTCTAAATATTCCTCGGGTACTACCCACCCGTTAAAATATTTTCATCATTAATAGTTTGTACGAAGGAATTTTTAATTACTATCTTTATGAAAATATACTTGCATATATATTTTCTTCAGAGATAATCATAGATTTAATGAGTCAATAAGATATTAAACTCATTTGATTTATCGTTAATTCTAGATTACATAATCTCTAAGACTTTAGAAATTACATAATCGTCATACGATACGTAAAGCGAAGATAATCGATGTAGAACGATATATAGAACGAAGATCATACTCGAAGTACAGATATTGAGTCGTGTGATGTTGATATTCGAGATACAGATTGTGATGTTGAGATTTAAGGCGCGGTTGTGATTGGGGTGATAAAGGTACTGTCGGCGTTGACGATGGTAGTACGGATTATGCTGCTGGTGCTGCTGTTGGTGTTTGTAACCTTCGCACCATATTCTCCAAAACCACTACCCGAGCACGGAGTTCGTTGACTTCTTCTATTATACCGGGATGATTGACGGTTGGAACGAGCGAATGAACAAGATTTGAAATATGGGATAGTATGTAATCATGACGAGATACTCTAGAAATGAGCGAGAAAATGGTGTTTCGAATAGGTTCGCCGGTAAGTGCTTCAGGTTCATCGTTAAGAGGACAATTTGGTGGATGGAATGGATCACCTTCTTCTTGCCTCCAGAAATTTAGTATATTACGAACCCATCCCCAATTCATCCAGAATAGATGATGGGAAATTGGTTGATCCATTCCGGTAACGCTGTTCTCGGAGCTCGAATGGAAATCCATATCGGCGAAGCTATCGAAGTCGGAGGAATTTGAGCTGGATGAAGAATCCATCTTGTATGGTCGGAGAAATGAATTTTTGGTTTGGAATAGATTATAGGAGTTGGGTTTGGTACTCTTCAATACATAATTTACATATGTATATATAATATCAAAATCCCATGAATTACGGAGAATCTTTGAAATACGTCAGGCAATGTCTATCGTAACAGATACGCTAGGATATGAATTTTGTCTATACACTATCGATGCACTAAATGCAGTAAGACGTGTCTAGACTTAAGAATGATAAGCAGGCAGTTCCCTAAGAATGATAAGCAGATGATTTCCGACTAGGATTGATAAGCAAAACTTTTGACAGGCAGACACGGTCAAAGTCCAGACTCACTTAATGTATCCTAACAACTACTAGTTAGACACACTAATGCAAGGCCTGGTTCGCTAAGACCAACGCTCTGATACCAACTGAAAGGATCCGAAACTAATCATCCGGACGTTGTCCATATTGATTACAAACGAATTACAATAGTTGATAACATTTCGAGGTACTTGCCCTCTATATGATACATCTTATAAACGTTGCATTTATTCTTAAAAGGCAATCTATAGTTACATCCATAATTGACATATTCGCCTGACATTTCATAATATTCAAATGACCTAAACCGCCATTTACTTAATAATA
Source organism: Rutidosis leptorrhynchoides (assembly GCF_046630445.1). NCBI lineage: Eukaryota > Viridiplantae > Streptophyta > Magnoliopsida > Asterales > Asteraceae > Rutidosis > Rutidosis leptorrhynchoides. The sequence continues at coordinate 236,107,935 of NC_092343.1, forward strand.
GTCTCTATGAACTTCAATGACTCGAATGCAACGCCTTATGATATAAGTCCTTAATGGCCTCAAGTAGTATCCTTAGTACGAGATAATGCACAGCGGAAGACTTAATTCATACCTGAGAATAACATGCTTTAAAATGTCAACATAAAGTTGGTGAGATATAGGTTTAATGTCGACAGCGATATAAATATAGACCACAAGATTTCATATATAAACATTTTAATAAAAATATTCTAAGTGGTTGAGCACTTGGTAACCATACTTAACAATTAATCACGTCGCATATTCCCTTTAATATGAAATCTTACTACACCGTACCAAGTGTAGTCACGAAACGAAGTACTGTGCAACCGTTGAATACTGGTCGTCCAGTCCGGTTGGGGTTGTCAGGCCCGATAGATCTATCAACAGGATTCGCGTTTACAATACCGCTGTAAATAGTAGTTACCAAGCTACAGGGAAGTATGCCAGTGGTACAACTCAACGTAGAATATATTTTTCAGTTACTTGTGTCCATAACGTATATCATTTATAAAAAAACAGCGCATGTATTCTCAGCCCAAAATATTTAAAGTTTAAAAGGGACTATATACTCACTGTTGTCTCGAAGATATATATATTTTTGACTTGGTCTTCCGGTTGATATCACGAACCTATCCATATATAATATATCAATACCTTTTCTTTTAAACAAACGTTACATATATATATACTTGTTATACTTTTAATACTTTGAATAATTCCTTAGTCCATAGTTAGCATTTCGTTGTTAGTAATTCAATTTTAATGGTTCATTTTTAGATGTTTAATATACCCGCAATGAAATAAATAAAACCCCCAACGAAATAAATAAAACCCCATCGTATATGTATTGGTCGAGATTAATCTTGACCCACGGTACCGGTGTTGTCAAATGACGTGTTGCGTACATAAAGTACCGGTGTTGTCAAATGACGTGTTGCGTACAAACATGGGATCTTATGATTAATCTTCTCGTATTGTTTACGGGTGATCCTGAACCATATAAAATTGAATTATAAGTACATATATATAAAATATCATGTTATCTTAGAAATATGTGATTTATCTAATTTTTTTCCAATTAATCCCGAAGTTGAACAAGTCTAGGATAACCAATTTTGTTTCGGTCATAGTTTCTTCGTTACAAATCCATTTTCGTTGATTCAAATTGCCATCTCCTTGGATCGAGTTCTTCTTTAATACTATGAACTGGAAATACCTTGGTTTGTATTCAAAATCATACGGCATAGGTGAAACTTTAGTGAAACTTATGAAGTTAAACATTTTCCTTTATGTAAACAACCTTAAATGATTATTTTTCTAAAAATACTTATACTTTGAATTAAATCATGAAATTTTTATGTGTTTAACATATTCTTAGTAAGAATCATTTTTCCAGAACATAAACCTCCAATTCAAAGTTTAAGATGGTTTTTAATTATCCAACCCAAAACAGTCCCCGGTTGCACTCCGACGTCGTAAAAACAGTTTTTAAGGTATTCTTTGAAAAACCAAGTTATACCTTGTTAAATTAACATATATTTAAGTTATATTACAGGTCTTGAAGTATTTTAAAAGTTAAGTTAGAAGGATCTATTTAGTTTGCAAACAAGTTTGAAAAACTTTCAAACTATGTTCTTGTTGTTAAATTTTTATACCACAAAATAAGATAGCTATATATATATATGAATCGAATAAGGTTATAAACATAGATTCTACCTCAAGTTCCTTGGACAAGGTTGCTGTAAAAGAGAAGTAAAAAGCTAGAATCAAAAGGGTGATGGAAGTGGATGAAAGATTGGAAGTAAGTTGGTGTTCTTGGAAGGATTTCTTGAAGTGTTGTTGTAAGAGTTTTCTTATGGTGTTTAAGTAAGGTTTTTATGGCTAGATCTTCTTGGTAATTTGCTGGATTGTTATGGAGTTCAAAGCTCTTGAAAGTGTGTGTGTTTTTAGCTAGAGAATGGAAGTAAAATGAATCAAAAATGATGATACATATATACTCCTAAAAATGTGATCTTTAAGGATAACATGACAAAATTTTAGTTTGTATTTTTGTAATTAGTCTTACAATCATTCAAAAGTAATTACCTTATACATAAGGCATTGAACAAGGCTGGTTAGGTGGTGATTTGATGTGTATATACCAATAGTAAATACGTATAGAAGCTAGGTATGATACGAGTACAAATACTCTAGATATACGTATAGAAATTTTGTGAAAAATGGAATGAGGATTCAAATATAGCTGTCTTTTGTGAATACACTTATATGGTTTTATGTATTTAAGTTCTTAAAAGTGAGTAAATACATTACTTATACGATATATGTATAAACATTATAGGTTATAAGTATTTATGTCAAATAACGTTACGTATGGTTATCGTTTTGAAAACTTAAGTTAGTAGTTTCAAAATATACTTATAACTTGTTGTTATTAATACAAAATGAGGTATTAAAACATTCTTAGATCATGTTAAATATGTATATATACATATATATATATACAAACGTATAATTATCATATATTGTATAGTTCGTGATATCATCGGTCAAACTAGACGGTCAAACGTTGTGTAAAACTCTTTTCGAAAACATAGGTCTCAACAATTTGGATTGCTTATCATGTTGGTAAGGTTTAATTTATGTAAATATTAATCTTGTAAGTATAGAACGATCGAAAAAGTGCGGGTCAACTTTAGGGTTTTTGCTTATCGTGTCGGAACCATATAGAGATTAGAGTTTAAATTTGGTCGGAAATTTCCGGGTCGTTACATCTGTAAACTGTGATCCTATGTGAGTTTGTCCTAAACTCATAAGCTGTTCTTCTGGAAACTTATCTCTGATATCTTGTTCTGCAAGCTTTTCCATCGTTGGATTCTCCAAATGTAATGGCCCGCAATTTTTCGATCATTCTATACTTATAAGATTAATATTTACATAAATTAAACCTTACCAACATGATAAGCAATCCAAATTGTTGAGATTTATGTTTCCGAAAAGAGTTTTACACAACGTTTGACCGTCTAGTTTGACCGATGATATCACGAACTATACAATATATGATAATTATACGTTTGTGAATATATATGTATATATACATATTTAATATGATCTAAGAATGTTTTAATATCTCATTTTGTATTAATAACAATAAGTTATAAGTATATTTTGAAACTACTAACTTAAGTTTTCAAAACAATAACCATACGTAACGTTATTTGACATAAATACTTATAACCTATAATGTTTATACATATATCGTATATGTAATGTATTTAATCACTTTTAAGGACTTAAATACATAAAACCACATAAGTGTATTCACAAAAGATAGCTATATTTGTATCCTCATTCCATTTTTCACAAAATTTCTATACGTATATCTAGAGTATTTGTACTCGTATCATACCTAGCTTCTATACGTATTTACTATTGGTATATACACATCAAATCACCACCAACCAGCCCTTGTTCAATGCCTTATGTATAAGGTAATTGATTTTGGAAGCTTATTGACTAATTACACAAAAGAACAACTTGAAATCTTGTCATGAACACCCCTTTGATCACGTTTTTAATGGAGCTAGGAGTACTCCATTTTGATTCATTTTACTTCAACTTTCCTAGCTAAGAACACACACTCTTTCTTAACCTTTAAACTCCATAACAATCCAGCAAGTTACCAAGAAGATCTAGCTTCAAAAACCTTACTTAAACACCATAAGAAAACCATACAAAAACACTTCAAGAAATCCTTCCAAGAACACAAACTTACTTCCAATCTTTCATCCAATTCCATCACCCTTTTTGTTCTAGCTTTTTACTCCTCTTTTACAGCAACCTTGTCCAAGGAACTTGAGGTAGTAACTATGTTCATAACCTTATTCGATTCATATATATATAGCTATCTTATTTTGTGGTATAAAATTTTAACAACAAGAACATAGTTTGAATGTTTTCAAACTTGTTTGCAAACTAAATAGATCCTTCTAACTTAACTTTTAAAATACTTCAAGACCTGTAATATAACATAAATATATGCTAACTTAACAAGGTATAACTTGGTTTTTCAAAGAATACCTTAAAAACTGTTTTTACGACGTCGGAGTGCAACCGGGGACTGTTTTGGGTTGGATAATTAAAAACCATCTTAAACTTTGATTTGGAGGTTTATTTTCTGGAAAAATGATTTTTACTATGAATATGATAACACATAAAAATTTCATGATTTAATTCAAAGTATAAGTATTTTTAGAAAAATGGTCATTAAATGATGTTTTTGTAACAAAAATGATTAACTTCATATGTTTCACCAAAGTTTCACCTATGCCGTGTGATTTTGAATGCAAACTAAGGTATTTACAGTTCATAGTCTTAAAGAGGGACTCGATCCAAGGAGATGGCAAGTTGAATCAACGAAAACGGAGTTGTAACGAAGAAACTATGACCGAAACAAAATCGGATATCCAAGACTAGTTTAGCCACGAAAATAATTGGGAAAAATTAAATAAATCACATCTTTTTAAGATAACATGATATTTTATATATATGTACTTATAATTCAATTTTATATGGTTCAGGATCACCCGTAAACAACACGAGAAGATTAATCATAAGATCCCATGATTGTACGCAACACGTCATTTGACAACACCGGTACTTTATGTACGCAACACGTCATTTGACAACACCGGTACCGTGGGTCAAGATTAATCTCGACCAATACATATACGATGGGGTTTTATTTATTTCGTTGGGGGTTTATTAAACACCTAAAAATGAACCATTAAAAATTGAATTACTAACATCGGACTGCTAACTACGGACTAAGGAATTATAAAAAGTATTAAAAGTATTATATATATATGTGACGTTGTTTAAAATGAAAATATATTGATATATTATATATGGATAGGTTCGTGATATCAACCGGAGACCAAGTCAAAATATATATATCTTCAAGACGAAAGTGAGTATATAGTCCCACTTTTAAACTCTAAATATTTCGGGATGAGAATACATGTATTTTATGTTTTACATTATGGACACAAGTAACTGAAAAATATATTCTACGTTGAGTTGTACCACTGGCATACTTCCCTGTAGCTTGGTAACTAATATTTACAGCGGTATTGTAAACGCGAATCCTGTTGATAGATCTATCGGGCCTGACAACCCCAACCGGACTGGACGACCAGTATTCAACGGTTGCACAGTACTTCGTTTTGTGACTACACTTGGTACGATGTAGTAAGATTTCATAATAAAGGGAATATGCGACGTGATTGAATGTTAAGTATGGTTACCAAGTGCTCAACCACTTAGAATATTTTTATTAAACTGTTTATATATGAAATCTTGTGGTCTATATATATATATATATATATATATATATATATATATATATATATATATTGCTGCCGGCACTAAACCTATATCTCACCAACTTTATGTTGACCTTTTAAAACATGTCTATTCTCAGGTGATTACTAAAAGCTTCCGCTGCATTATGTTGAATTTGAGCAGGATCTTGCGTACGCATACATGTGTCAAAAATAAAACTGCATACCCAAGGATTTGTGTTGTAAAATATGCTAGAAATCGTGTTGTTATCATCATTTGTAAAGTTTGTAAGTCGAAGATTATCGCTAAACGATAATCATCTTTTTATTGTCCAAAGCTTGTATCAAAAATAAGAGATTGGTTTGTAATGTATAATATATGCAGTTTTTCTTTTAAAAATGTCGCATATAGAGGTCAATACCTCGCAATAAAATCATACGTTATCTAACACGTTCTTATGGTTAAGGATGGGTTATGACATGTGGTATCAGAGCGGTGGTCTTAGCGAACCAGGTTTGCATTAGTGTGTCTAACCGAGAAGTCGTTAGGATACATTAGTAAGTCTGGACTTTGACCGGGTCTGATTTTGAAAACCATTTCTTATCACTGTAGGTTAAAATTTATATGTAAATATTATGTAGTACTAATGGGTTAGTTGTTATGTGATAGATGTCGGGCTCGAAACTTATTATCACATTCAGCGACTCCAAATCAGAATCTTCATATGGTGTTCCAGTCATTAACTTATCCGATAACGAAAATGATATCTTTGGGGAAGACTCACAAATTCCAGATGAACCAACTATAGAGAAACCGGAAAGTGAACCCGAGGAGGAAAGTGAACCCGAAGAGGAAAGTGAACCCGAGGAAGAAATACTAGAAATTAAGAAAGAAAAGTTCGATCAAGGAAAGAAACGAAAAGCTAATGAATTAGAAAATTCAAATCCCGAGTTTAGTGAGGATGATGTGGCACCAACTCCACTAAACACTACCACCCCTATACCCGCTATTCTTATTAGTGCTATCCCGGCATCCAGTTCTTCAGCCCCACCGCCAAAATATAGGCAGACAGCTAGGATAAGCGTTAGGCCATTCATTGGAACTAAACGTCCTAGAAAATAGACCAAACGATGCGCTGCCGTATTAAACCATGGGATCATATAATGTTTTGTATAATATTATTAGTGTGGTTTGCTTAATGTTCGATGTAAGATAAGCATATGTAAAATAGTGAAGTATGAAATGCAATAATTTTCCATGGTTAAGTATTATTTAGATTGTAGTAATTGGTTCTGTACTAAGCTATTAAGTATGAACATTAACGGGTAGGTACTACCCTAGATATAATTATAAAACGCTAATAAGAAGAAAAGGCTTTTATAATAATACCTGGTTCATATTATTAACAAGCTATAATGTACTATAAATAAACACTACATCTATAATATTCCATGTGAATAATTATTTTCTTTCATTAGGAAATGGCGCGATTGAATCGAATGACGGAACAAGAAGTCGAGGAATTCATCAACCAGCGAGTCAACGACAGAATGTTATGGGTCGAAGCTGCAAGAGCTGCTGCAGTTAACCCAAATCCTCGTGTAGGATGCACCTACAAGACGTTTCAAGCTTGCAAGCCCTCATCATTCAGTGGAACGGAAGGACCGATCGGTTTAACTCGGTGGATAGAAAAGATGGAGACGGTGTTTAAAATCAGCGGTTGTGTTGAAAAAGACATGACCAAGTATGCATCGTGCACTTTACAAGATAGTGCACTCACGTGGTGGAAGAATTATGTGAAGGCTGTAGGAGGAGATGTAGCTTATGATACTCCATGGGAAGAATTCAAAACGATGTTAATCAACGAGTATTGTCCAAGGAACGAGGTTAGGAAGTTGGAGGATGAATTACGAAGTTTGAAGGTTGTTGGTACCGAAATCACCAACTACAATCAGCGATTCATGGAATTAGTTTTACTATGTCCCGAATTGGTTCCAACCGAGGAACGGAAGATTGAAATGTACAAAGATGGTTTGCCCACAAAGGTCAAGGCAAACGTTACAGCATCGAAACCTAAAACAATTCATGAAGCTATAACCATGGCAAACGAGCTAATGGATCAGGTCATTTTTGATAAGAAAGCATACAATACCGATGAGAAGGTATCAGGTAACAAGAGAAAGTGGAATGGAAGTTATGATCGAGGTAATCAACACCAACCTTTTAAGAAACAAGAAACCACGAAAGGTGCGGGTAGTGGTTCAGGCTTTGGTTACAAAGGACAAAGTACTTTATGCAACCGTTGTCACAAACATCACTTTGGTTACTGTAGTGTGGTATGCACCAAATGTAATCGACAGGGTCATCTTGCTGAAGATTGTAGGGCTCTCGTTACAAATACAAATGGTGCCAAGACTCCTGCCACCAATGCAAATAGAACTGCTTTGGCTACCATTACTTGTTTTGGGTGTGGAAAACAGGGTCATTATAAGAGCCAGTGCCCGAATCCAGAGAAGAATGTTGGACCTGCACGTGGGAGAGCATTTGTTATTAATGCTAGAGAGGCACGTGAAGACCCGGAGCTTGTTACGGGTACGTTTACCATTAATAACTTATCAGCATCTATTATATTTGATACTGGCGCCGATAGAAGTTATGTGTGTAGAAATTTTTACACTAAATTGAATTGTTCATCATTACCTCTAGATGCTAAGTACATGATTGAGTTAGCTAATGGTAAACTAATTAAAGCCGATAAAATTTATCGTGATTGTGAAATAAATTTAGCCGGAGAAACGTTTAAAATTGACTTAATACCCGTAGAATTAGGAAGTTTTGATGTAATAGTTGGCATGGACTGGATGTCCAAAGTAGGAGTTGAAGTTGTGTGTGCCAAGAAGGCAATTCGCATTCCTGGTAAGGATAAAATGCCGGTGATGATTTATGGAGAAAAGGGTAATTCAAAGCTAAAACTTATTAGCTATTTGAAAGCCAAGAAGTGTTTAGAAAAGGGATGTTATGCTATTTTAGCACATGTTAATAAAGTCAAAAAGAAAGAGAAGCGCATCAACGACGTGCCTGTGGCAAGAGATTTTCCTGAAGTTTTTCCGGAAGAGTTGCCGGGATTACCTCCATTTAGATCTGTAGAATTTCAAATAGATTTAGTACCAGGAGCTGCACCAGTGGCTCGTGCACCATATAGACTTGCACCGTCCGAATTAAAAGAACTTCAAAGTCAGTTAAAAGAATTCCTGGACCATGGATTCATACGACCAAGTACTTCACCGTGGGGAGCTCCAATTTTGTTTGTTATGAAGAAAGATGGATCTTTTAGAATGTGTATAGATTATCGTGAATTAAATAAGTTAAATATCAAGAATCGGTATCCACTACCGAGAATTGATGACTTATTTGATCAACTGCAAGGATCATGTGTTTATTCGAAAATCGACCTAAGATCGGGCTATCATCAACTACGCGTCAAAGAAGAAGATATACCGAAAACTGCTTTTCGGACACGTTATGGTCATTACGAATTTTTGGTCATGCCGTTTGGATTGACGAATGCGCCAGCTGTATTCATGGACCTCATGAATCGAGTTTGTAGTCCGTATTTAGATAAGTTTGTTATCGTTTTCATTGATGATATTCTTATCTATTCCAAGAGTGAGCAAGAGCATGAAGAGCATTTAAGGTTGATATTAGAGTTGTTGAGAAAAGAACAACTATATGCTAAATTTTCTAAGCGTGCTTTCTGGTTGAAAGAAGTGCAATTTCTTGGCCATGTTGTTAGTAGCAAAGGAATTCAGGTTGATCCAGCAAAAACTGAAGCCATTGAAAAATGGGAGACTCCTAAGACACCAACGCAGATACGCCAATTTTTGGGTTTAGGCGGTTATTATAGAAGGTTTATTCAAGATTTTTCCCGAATAGCTAAGCCGTTGACAGCGTTAACGCAAAAAGGGAAGAAATACGAATGGACCTCGGAGCAGGAGAACGCATTTCAAATACTGAAGAAGAAGTTAACTACGGCGCCTATTTTATCGTTACCATAAGGGAACGATGATTTTGAAATATATTGTGACGCTTCGCGACAAGGTTTTGGTTGCGTTCTTATGCAACGGAAGAAAGTTATTGCATACGCATCCCGACAATTGAAAATTCACGAGCGGAATTATACGACGCATGATCTAGAACTGGGAGCAGTCGTTTTTGCATTGAAGATGTGGAGGCACTATTTGTATGGGGTTAAATTCACTGTGTTTACTGATCATAAAAGCCTTCAACATATTTTTGATCAGAAACAGCTGAACATGAGGCAACGTAGGTGGGTCGAGTTAATAAACGACTATGATTGTGAAATTCGTTATCATCCCGGGAAGGCAAATGTGGTGGCTGACGCACTAAGCAGAAAGGAACGAGAACCAATTCGAGTTTGAGCGATGAACATAAAAATTCGCATGAATCTCAACTCACAAATCAAAGAAGTTCAACGAGAAGCACTCAATAAAGAAAACATAAGAAATGAAATAATGAAGAAGTATGAGAAGCAACTCGTTATACGGGAAGATGGAATTCGATATTTTGCAAACCGTATTTGGGTATCGAAGTTGGGTGGATTAAGGAAGTTGATATTGAACGAGGCACATAAGACAAGATACTCGATACATCCTGGAGTCGGAAAGATGTATCAAGATCTTAAGACGCGTTATTGGTGGCCTAATTTAAAGACAGACGTTGCAACATATGTTGGGGAGTGTTTAACTTGTTCCAAGGTCAAAGCAGAACACCAGAAGCCGTCAGGGTTACTTCAACAACCAGAAAACCCAGAATGGAAATGGGATGGTATTACCATGGATTTCATCACGAAGTTACCAAAGACTGCCTGGGGATACGACACCATTTGGGTGATTGTTGATCGTCTCACCAAGTCTGCACATTTCTTGCCTATAAAGGAAACGGATAGAATGGAGAAACTATTACGATTGTATATAAAGGAAGTTGTTTCAAGGCATGGAATACCTATTTCCATTATATCTGATCGTGATAGTAGATTTACCTCAAAGTTCTGGCAATCACTACAGGAGGCACTAGGAACTCGTTTGGATATGAGCACCGCATATCATCCGCAAACCGACGGGCAGAGTGAAAGAACGATTCAGACTCTTGAAGACATGCTCAGGGCATGTGTGATCGATTTTGGAAACGGATGGGATAAGTATTTACCGTTAGCAGAATTCTCGTATAATAATAGTTATCATGCGAGCATTAAAGCTGCACCATTCGAAGCATTGTATGGAAGGAAGTGTAGATCTCCTATCTGTTGGAATGAAGTAGGAGATCGACAATTAACTGTGATCATATACATAGCATTGTATATGTGTATTTTTATTGCTAAAGGAAAAAACAGAACTACGCGGATTATAAGGCACAGTTATGCGGTGCTCGCTAAAAACAATCACTGCGGTTAGGTATTCGCTGAAATACAAAACCGCGGTTCGACTCGCTGATTTTCTGCGGAGAGCGGAGCATCTCGCAGACCGCGGAAATCATGAGTACTATAAATAGAGAGCGTGGCCTCTCATTTATAGGTTGTTGATTCTCGGACATTTGCCTAAGACTATTGTGAATTTCACTTGTGACTTTGCCCAAGGACTTTTCACATTGAGTTAAGGTGAATCATGCTAATCGATAACGAAGACCGGGTCGGGGTGGTTGATCACTTGATTGTTAAAGTGAAAAACGATCATCGGGGCCCAAAATAGTTGCACAACATCCCATACACCATTATAATTTTATTGCACTCAATCCGTAATTAAGTAACATGATTAATTAAGGATTGATCAATTGGCGCCATCCGTGGGACACGTTTTATAAAATTAAGCTGAAATTTTTTGTTTAAACGCTGATTTAACAATTAATTAAGCGGTTTAATTTTAGATCGTGTTATTGTTGTGGTGATTTGCAGGTATTTTATCAATTCGTAAGTTGTTAATCTGCTTAACGACTATGGCAACGAATGCAAAACAAGCTGGTGTTTCTGCGAACGCTGATGCATTGCCCGGCGATTCGCAGAATGTTATTGTATTTCCAATGCAAACAGATTCAAGTATTACTGCGGGAAAATCGGTTCAGGAACCGATAGCTAAAAAACTTAACGCAAATAATGCTAACGATTCGCAGCCCGAAGCTGCCGCTGAAAAAATGGTTGCACGCAGAACCATATTACAAAATCACGAAGAAACAATCGCTGAAGGAAAGCGAGCAAAAGTTGTATCTGGCAAATCAAGTTTGCGCACTGAAAAAGTTGTTAATGCTGCTATTGAGCAGGCTAAAAGAGATGCTAAACAAAACTGCGAATCTCGCATACCTCGCTCTTACTTGTGGCCGTTAAGCGGTTCAGGATCACAAAGTGATCGCCTAGTTCTTGAGCACAATGAAAGCGATAGTGATGACGCAAATAACCACATTCGCGTGCATTCTGCGCATAAGTCTAGATTAGCGAAAGTGTCAAGGCAAGACAATGAATTTTCTGATGATTCAGACAGTGCAGATGAATTTGTGAAAAATCCATATGCTAAGCGAAAGCGACCGCCAACACCTTTCCCTCGCTGTGGGGAACAAGGTGAGTCGTCGGACGCTGCTCGCAGAGAAAACGCTCAAAATTTTTTAGCAGATGCTTTCAGAAGTATCGCGCCAAAATCAATGCACCACAAGTTTGATCAGCCAAACTTTTTGCAAGACATGCTTACAAAATTTTGTGCGGATAGCACAGACATGCGCGCAAAAAAGGCAACAGAAATTATTACTGCGGCGGACAAGTTTGTCCAGCATATTTCTGACTATCCAATCGTTTCTCCGCCGATTGTGCCGGCAACGCTAGGAGTCTATTCAGGACTAACTGATCCTCTGGATTTTCTGCAACGCTTTGAAGGCGTTGTAAGCACTTACAGCTGGGATGAACCAATCGCGTGCAGAGTTTTTCCTATGGCCCTGCAGGGGTCCGCAAGGGAATGGTTTCACAGTTTGCCATCTCGCAGTATCATTGGCTTTGTGGATCTGCGAGAAAAGTTTTTGCTACAGTTCCAAAATTTGTTACCGCAGAAGAAGACACACATAGAGTGTCACGATATTAAACAAGGCAATAAAGAGACCCTAAGCGCGCTGCTTACGCGGTATATTTACGAATGCCAAAAAATTCCGCGCTTAAATGAAGATCAAAAAATTTCTGGTTTTTTGCATGCTATCAACCCACAGCGGCATCCAATGCTTGTGCGGCGGTTAAGACGCGATGTCCCGCAGACATTCGCGAAAGTACAACAAGAAACTTATGATTATATCCGCGGAGGAGAAGATAGCAGTGTTACCCCCGCATGCGGCTGGGGTAGAGATAAAAATTGGCGTGACGACAATGATAGTTTCAGAGATGGTAACAGTGATAACTACCGCAGTTCAGGCTTTCCGCGTAGAAATGGTGGTGGCGGATTTCAGCGAAATGACCGGTTTCAAGGCCAGAATGACAATCATTCGTATGGTCGCAATAACCGCTATTCCACACGTAAGTGGAATAACGAGTCATTCAATATAATCCAACTGCTAACAAAAACGCCCAAAGAAATCTTAATGCAAGAGCGAGTAGCTAAATCTTTCCCTGATCCGCAGCCTTTGGGGGAAAACAGCAGGCGCGACAGGTCGAAATTTTGTATCTTTCATGACGATTATGGTCATGATACCAATCGTTGCAGAGACTTAGCAGAATTCATTGCGGAAGCATACGAGCAGGGGAAATTGGATCATTTGATAGCGCAAAATGCATCCAGCACTGCGAATGCAATCATTATGCCCGCAGAGGCTAATGGCTCTAATCTCCCAAACGCGGTTGAGCGGAAAGCTCCTGCGGTGAAAAATTTGGGAGTGCGAATGGTAAACAAGAAGGAAAATCAATGCGGTGTAAAAGTGATCAATGTTGTGGAAGTGCAAGGTGCATTGTCAGTAATGCAAATTTCTGCGCAAATTGTTAGCTGGAAATGTCCATCTATCACATTTCCACCTGCAAGTTCGAATGCGAATAATGATAAGCCCGTGGTTATTGCATGTCGCGTCGCTAATACCGGCATCATAATCATGAAGGTACATGTCGATACTGGCAGCAGTGTCGATATCATGTACGAACAGTGTTTTCTACAGCTACCCGCAGAAATCCGCGCTTTGATGAAACCTACTGCGGTTTCGTTGGCCGGATTCTCAGGAGAGTCATCATGGCCTGTTGGCCAAATTGAATTGACAATGGAGTTGGTTGACGACAGCGATGAGTCGCTAACACGTCAGGCTTTGTTGAATTTGTATGTTATGCGAAATAAATCGCGGTTCAATATGATACTTGGCCGCACAGCTTTGCGCATGTTTGGCGCTATACCGTCTACTATACATGGTATGCTAAAGTTTTCAGCCAACAAGGGCATTGGTATGCTGATATCTGCGGAAATGGAGCCTTCTTGTGCTATGATTATGTCGAGTGCAGACATGTATGTTGAAGGGCATTCAGTTACCCCAGTTTAACGCGAAAACGAATAATGACATGTTGTATTGAAATCTCGCTAATATGCGCAATTTTATGTTTGAATATTGTAATGCACAATGTTGTAACGCGAATGAGTAATGCAAAGTTAATTTCAGTGTTAGTACTTGTTTCTTTAAACAGCGAAAACACTGCGTGTGGCCACGCGCAGTGCTTCTTTGCAGAATACAATTACTTAGCTTTTTATAACACTAAGTTAACGTTTGCTCTGCGGATACTTTAAGTGTGGCGACATTGTTTTCGCTGAAAAACAAAGCCCACTTAAAATGATATATAAATGTATAAAAGTATAGCGAAACGCTTCGCGGATAAACCAAGTGATGAAATTGCCCACTTGAGTAGAATATTAAAATTGCGAAAGGGTAGAATTTTCCTAAGTGTTTGATTTTGCCAGCACTTAGATACTTCGCAATGCTAATTTTACCTAAGGATCGTTTTGTCGGACTTAGAAGATTCATGATGATAAAAGATTGTTTCGCACAAAGTACGCCTTATTATGTGCACAATAATAAGCGCCGAAATTGCAAAGGACAAGTCTGAATTATGAATATTAATTGCAAAGCGCTATATAAATAAAATGTTGCAACTGCGAAAGATGAAATGCGGAAAATATTACATTAAAAAAGAGAACAAGTCGCAAAGGTAGTACAAAAAGCAATTCTAAGATTGCAAGCATACAATTACATAAGTGAAACAAAATTTAAAGCTCAAGCGCTTTAATTTCAGCGAGTGTTACATCCTCGCGCTCGCACAACTCATTTAGCGCCGGGATACTCACTTTCTCCACTTCTTTCTTGGCTACCTCTAATGCTTCCCGAGCATCATCGGTTGGGCATATCTCGGCGGCTAAGTCAGATGGTAGGGGCTTGGTGAGATCGCCGAGTTTGCAAAGCATGTCATGCCATTCGCAGCGAGCGGCAAGTATAGCGGCTTGCGAATAAGCTTCAAACTTTTCGGTGACAGGTTGTGAATCCATCACCTTCTCTGCGAATTGAGGAAGGTACTTAACAAGTTGAGCGAAATTATTCTCTGCAATGTTCGCTCTCTCGTTATGTTTAACCACAGCTTCCTTCGCTTTTGCTAACTCCTTTCTTAATCGCTCCGCTCTAAGATATTGAGAGTTCGCAACGTTAACTGCTTTTTCGCGTTCATCGGCTAAGTCGCTGAATCGACTAAAGCTATCCATAGTAAGACAAAGCGAGTCATACATGTTGTATAACCGCCGTCTCGCAGATTCAGCCAATGACAACCTGCTAAGCCTCTCTTTGGTTTCATTTGGCACAAAATTTTGCAAATCACGGTAAAGCTTGTTGGCTTCTGCACCGGCAATAGCTTCCTCTGGATCTACGTCATCTCCTTCTTCTTCATTAGACGCCTCTGCGTCAGAAGGATGAGAGGGGCCCTGGTCAGACTCGCCTACAGCACTTGAGGGAGCGCGGACCCTAATGTTGTAGCGCGGGGCAAATTCACCAGGAGATCCTGAAATGACAATTGCAGAAAAGTTGATAAATATCGCGAAAATTTTGCATAATATGCGCACATATAATTAGCAGTCGAAAAATAATAATAACGTACTAGTTTCTTGTTCGGCAAGAGTGCGAACACGTTTTTTACGCGGAGTTGGAGAACCTTCCGCTACCTTTCTTTTCCCGCGGTCCTCGCTTCCGGGGATAGAACGATCATTGATGATTGGCTCATCAATCAAGATAATATCGCCCTCGCCGACCTTTGGGCGTCGGGCAGGGCTGATACCGCTAACGTCAGCGGTCCTCATCATGAGATCCAGCGGAATCTCTGCAAAGTAATGCGAAACGTTATATAACATAACATATAGACTGCGAAATATGTTAAAAAATTATGCGAAAAATATAAGCGAAAATACCATTTTTCGCTGAATCAATCAGAAGAGCGTCGTGGTCGCTCCACGGCCATTGAATCGAAACGCCTCCAATGTACAGCGGTACATTGGAGTACGGTCTTATAATAATGCCAGCCTTCTTAAAAATTGCGAGAACTTCGCGCTCTAGATCATCGAGCACGGGTGTCTCATTGATGTCAGGGTCCATCTTATCGCACCACTCCCTTGGGATGCGACTATCGACATATGCAGTATCGTTAATATAAAAAAATTAATTACGCCAATTCCCGATGGAATCTTTTGGCGATAACATGTTGCCTAACCTACTGCGGAATGAAAACCACCCCACATCGTACAAAATCAAGCTATTAAGCATGCGGAACACATTTAATAAAGGCTGTTTATTATTCGCGTTGCAGTACATCTCGAAAAGCACAATTTTATTCACCGCGTTAGGGTGAAGCTGTGCTAGTGCGACTTTATAGTATTCGCACACGCTGCGAAAGAACTGGGTTAAGGGTAAACGCAGGTTACCCTGCGAAATTGCAGATTCATAAATTGTAATTTTCCCCTTGGGGGGAGTGTTAGCTCGATCCTCTGACAAAGGGGCGGATGGTACAAACTGCCCAAGTGGCGTGTACCACTCCCTAAGAGTTTGAATCTTAGCTTCCGTCATATGCGACACAAAGCCGCCGGGCGTGTGAAACGAATCAGAAGCAGCCATTGTAGATTTGAAATGATGAAATTAAATATGCAAGTTGTGAGATCAAAGTATGAATTGAGAAGCTGGTAGGCTAAATTGATTGATTGTTAAGTATGCTTGTGATTGCGAGAATAAAATTGATTGCGAATTGGGAAAGTGTAAAGTTTTTGTGCGGAGATCTATGCTATTTATAATCAGGGATTGAGCGAGCAAGTGGAAAGGGTAATCATTATTTTTGACGGCTGTAATTACTGTGACTCGTAAACGGTAAAAATCGAGCCGTTAAAATAAGCTGATTTGACAGAATGGCGGAAAGTTACCGTTGTAATTACGCGTATCGCCTAATTAAGACAACGGTAATAAATGGCCAGTAAAAAACACGCATTGCGGACAGCGAAATATTTTAAGATACACTTCTTAAATTTTTAGAGTTTATCATGATGTATTTACTTCGCGAAAATGCATCATAATAAACTGGGGGGACTTAATCATATACATAGCATTGTATATGTGTATTTTTATTGCTAAAGGCAAAAACAGAACTACGCGGATTATAAGGCACAGTTATGCGGTGCTCGCTAAAAACAATCACTGCGGTTAGGTATTCGCTGAAATACAAAACCGCGGTTCGACTCGCCGATTTTCTGCGGAGAGCGGAGCATCTCGCAGACCGCGGAAATCATGAGTACTATAAATAGAGAGCGTGGCCTCTCATTTATAGGTTGTTGATTCTCGGACATTTGCCTAAGACTATTGTGAATTTCACTTGTGACTTTGCCCAAGGACTTTTCACATTGAGTTAAGGTGAATCATGCTAATCGATAACGAAGACCGGGTCGGGGTGGTTGATCACTTGATTGTTAAAGTGAAAAACGATCATCGGGGCCCAAAATAGTTGCACAACATCCCATACACCATTATAATTTTATTGCACTCAATCCGTAATTAAGTAACATGATTAATTAAGGATTGATCAAACTGGTCCCGAGATCATACACGAAACGACTGAGAAGATAGTACAAATTAAGGAGAGATTGAAAACAGCCCGTAGTCGCCAAAAGAGCTACGCCGATGTCCGAAGGAAACCATTAGAGTTTCAGATCGGTGACATGGTTATGCTAAAGGTGTCACCTTAGAAAGGTGTAATACATTTTGGAAAAAGGGGTAAACTGAACCCAAGATATGTAGGTCCGTTCAAGATCATCGAACGCATTGGACCGGTAGCTTATCGACTCGAGTTACCGCAACAACTCGCCGGAGTACATAATACCTTTCACGTCTCAAACCTTATGAAGTGTCTTGCAAAGGAAGATCTCACCATTCCTCCTGAAGAAATCCATGTCGACGAGAAATTACAATTCGTCGAAGAACCAATCGAAATCATGGACCGTGAAGTTAAACAGCTCAAGCAGAGCAACATACCGATCGTTAAGGTTCGTTGGAGTGCTAGAAGAGGTCCCGAGTTTACTTGGGAACGAGAGGATCAGATGAAACAAAAGTATCCACACTTGTTTCTCGATGACGCAAAATAGGTACAATTTTAAAATTTCGGGACGAAATTTATTTAACGGGGAGGTACTGTAATGACCCGCACTTTTTCGATCATTCTATACTTATAAGATTAATATTTACATAAATTAAACCTTACCAACATGATAATCAATCCAAATTGTTGAGATTTATGTTTCCGAAAAGAGTTTTACACAACGTTTGACCGTCTAGTTTGACCGATGATATCACGAACTATACAATATATGATAATTATACGTTTGTGAATATATATGTATATATACATATTTAATATGATCTAAGAATGTTTTAATATCTCATTTTGTATTAATAACAATAAGTTATAAGTATATTTTGAAACTACTAACTTAAGTTTTCAAAACAATAACCATACGTAACGTTATTTGACATAAATACTTATAACCTATAATGTTTATACATATATCGTATATGTAATGTATTTAATCACTTTTAAGGACTTAAATACATAAAACCACATAAGTGTATTCACAAAAGATAGCTATATTTGTATCCTCATTCCATTTTTCACAAAATTTCTATACGTATATCTAGAGTATTTGTACTCGTATCATACCTAGCTTCTATACGTATTTACTATTGGTATATACACATCAAATCACCACCAACCAGCCCTTGTTCAATGCCTTATGTATAAGGTAATTGATTTTGGAAGCTTATTGACTAATTACACAAAAGAACAACTTGAAATCTTGTCATGAACACCCCTTTGATCACGTTTTTAATGGAGCTAGGAGTACTCCATTTTGATTCATTTTACTTCAACTTTCCTAGCTAAAAACACACACTCTTTCTTAACCTTTAAACTCCATAACAATCCAGCAAGTTACCAAGAAGATCTAGCTTCAAAAACCTTACTTAAACACCATAAGAAAACCATACAAAAACACTTCAAGAAATCCTTCCAAGAACACAAACTTACTTCCAATCTTTCATCCAATTCCATCACCCTTTTTGTTCTAGCTTTTTACTCCTCTTTTACAGCAACCTTGTCCAAGGAACTTGAGGTAGTAACTATGTTCATAACCTTATTCGATTCATATATATATAGCTATCTTATTTTGTGGTATAAAATTTTAACAACAAGAACATAGTTTGAATGTTTTCAAACTTGTTTGTAAACTAAATAGATCCTTCTAACTTAACTTTTAAAATACTTCAAGACCTGTAATATAACATAAATATATGCTAACTTAACAAGGTATAACTTGGTTTTTCAAAGAATACCTTAAAAACTGTTTTTACGACGTCGGAGTGCAACCGGGGACTGTTTTGGGTTGGATAATTAAAAACCATCTTAAACTTTGATTTGGAGGTTTATTTTCTGGAAAAATGATTTTTACTATGAATATGATAACACATAAAAATTTCATGATTTAATTCAAAGTATAAGTATTTTTAGAAAAATGGTCATTAAATGATGTTTTTGTAACAAAAATGATTAATTTCATATGTTTCACCAAAGTTTCACCTATGCCGTGTGATTTTGAATCCAAACTAAGGTATTTACAGTTCATAGTCTTAAAGAGGGACTCGATCCAAGGAGATGGCAAGTTGAATCAACGAAAACGGAGTTGTAACGAAGAAACTATGACCGAAACAAAATCGGATATCCAAGACTAGTTTAGCCACGAAAATAATTGGGAAAAATTAAATAAATCACATCTTTTTAAGATAACATGATATTTTATATATATGTACTTATAATTCAATTTTATATGGTTCAGGATCACCCGTAAACAACACGAGAAGATTAATCATAAGATCTCATGATTGTACGCAACACGTCATTTGACAACACCAGTACTTTATGTACGCAACACGTCATTTGACAACACCGGTACCGTGGGTCAAGATTAATCTCGACCAATAGATATACGATGGGGTTTTATTTATTTCGTTGGGGGTTTATTAAACACCTAAAAATGAACCATTAAAAATTGAATTACTAACATCGGACTGCTAACTACGGACTAAGGAATTATAAAAAGTATTAAAAGTATTATATATATATGTGACGTTGTTTAAAATGAAAATATATTGATATATTATATATGGATAGGTTCGTGATATCAACCGGAGACCAAGTCAAAATATATATATCTTCAAGACGAAAGTGAGTATATAGTCCCACTTTTAAACTCTAAATATTTCGGGATGAGAATACATGTATTTTATGTTTTACATTATGGACACAAGTAACTGAAAAATATATTCTACGTTGAGTTGTACCACTGGCATACTTCCCTGTAGCTTGGTAACTAATATTTACAGCGGTATTGTAAACGCGAATTTGTTGATAGATCTATCGGGCCTGACAACCCCAACCGGACTGGACGACCAGTATTCAACGGTTGCACAGTACTTCGTTTTGTGACTACACTTGGTACGGTGTAGTAAGATTTCATAATAAAGGGAATATGCGACGTGATTGAATGTTAAGTATGGTTACCAAGTGCTCAACCACTTAGAATATTTTTATTAAACTGTTTATATATGAAATCTTGTGGTCTATATATATATATTGCTGCCGGCACTAAACCTATATCTCACCAACTTTATGTTGACCTTTTAAAACATGTCTATTCTCAGGTGATTACTAAAAGCTTCCGCTGCATTATGTTGAATTTGAGCAGGATCTTGCGTACGCATACATGTATCAAAAATAAAACTGCATACCCAAGGATTTGTGTTGTAAAATATGCTAGAAATCGTGTTGTTATCATCATTTGTAAAGTTTGTAAGTCGAAGTTCATCGCTAAACGATAATCATCTTTTTATTGTCCAAAGCTTGTATCAAAAATAAGAGATTGGTTTGTAATGTATAATATATGCAGTTTTTCTTTTAAAAATGTCGCATATAGAGGTCAATACCTCGCAATGAAATCATACGTTATCTAACACGTTCTTATGGTTAAGGACGTGTTATGACACCAAACGACTAAGATGATCTGCTGCGACGTTCTCGGCTCCTTTCTTGTCTTTAATCTCGATGTCGAATTCTTGAAGGAGTAAGATCCATCGTAGGAGTCTTGGCTTTGCGTCTTGCTTTGTGAAAAGATATTTGAGGGCTAAATGATCTGTGTAGACCGTAGTCTTGGACAAGATAAGATAGGAACGTAATTTGTCGAAGGCGAACACTACGGCTAGTAGCTCCTTTTCCGTGGTAGTGTAATTCTCTTGAGCTCCGGTTAAGGTTTTGCTGGCATAATAGATTGGTTGAAAGTGTTTATCTACCCGTTGTCCAAGCACTGATCCAACTGCGAAATCGCTCGCATCACACATGATCTCAAATGGTAGACTCCAGTCAGGAGCTATCATGATCGGTGCATGTGTTAGATGCTCTTTCAAAAAGTTGAATGCTTTTCTACATTCTTCATAAAAAAAAAAACGGGACTTCCTTCCCTAGAAGATGAGTGAGAGGTCGGGTGACCTTTGAGAAATCCTTAATGAAGCGTCGGTAGAAACCGGCGTATCCTAGAAAACTCCTCACCGCTCTTACTGTGGTAGGTTCTGGAAGTTTTGTGATAGTCTCAATCTTGGCCTTATCAACTTCTATTCCTGCTTTGGAGATCTTATGACCTAAAACTATCCCTTCTTTTACCATGAAGTGACATTTTTCCCAATTGAGAACTAGATTTGACTCTTCACACCGGGTGAGCATCTTGTCAAGGTTTGACAGACATGAATCAATGGTACTTCCAAAGATCGAGAAGTCGTCCATGAAGACTTCCATACAACGCTCAATCATGTCGTGGAATATTGCCACCATGCATCGCTGAAAGGTAGCGGGTGCATTGCATAGCCCGAAGGGCATACGACGATAGGCGAATGTTCCATAAGGACAAGTAAAGGTTGTTTTCTCCTGGTCCTTTGGGTCGAGGGGAATTTGAAAATAGCCGGAAAAACCGTCTAGGAAATAGTAGTACTCGTTTCCTGATAGACGTTCCAACATTTGATCAATAAAAGGTAACGGAAAATGATCTTTTCGGGTTGCATCGTTTAGTTTACGATAGTCTATGCAAACCCTCCAACCGGTAACTTCCCGAGTTGGAATAAGTTCATTATTCTCGTTTTGAATGACGGTCGTCCCTCCCTTTTTGGGTACCACTTGAACAGGACTGACCCATGGTGAATCAGAGATTGGATAGATCAGACCGGCGTCCAGAAGTTTGATTACTTCTTTCTTGACGACTTCTTGAATCA
The DNA here is from genome assembly GCF_046630445.1 of Rutidosis leptorrhynchoides. Lineage (NCBI taxonomy): Eukaryota > Viridiplantae > Streptophyta > Magnoliopsida > Asterales > Asteraceae > Rutidosis > Rutidosis leptorrhynchoides. Next base: position 236,130,189 of record NC_092343.1, read on the forward strand.
TAGGGTTGACCCTTCTTTGCCTCTGAACTGATGGCTTGAAATCGTCTTCCATGAAGATCTTGTGGGTGCAATAGTTGGGGCTGATCCCGTTGATGTCGGAGATCTTCCAAGCAATTGCCTTCTTATGTGATTTCAGCACTTGAATCAATTTAGCCTTCTCTTGCGGCTTGAGGTCTTTCGATATGATCACAGGGAGTTGCAATTCTCCTTCTAAGAATGAATACTCCAGATTGTCGGGTAACTTCTTCAACTCTAATTCCGGAGGCTCCTCAATAGATGGCTTCATTCTAGCTATCTCCTCACGATCTAGCGAGTCATACCTCTCCTGGAATTCTGATTCTTCAACAGCGGTCACTGATGCTATCTGTTCTTCATTTCTGGAAATTGTCCTTCTCAATGCTTCCTCTTCAGAAACTTCTTCTTTAGTTTCGAAGGTAGGTTCGGGAAAATCCCCACAGTCTTCCCTTGACTGGGGTTCTTGATACACCGGAATGAAATCTGACTCTTCATTCGGTCTTCTCCTTAGTAGAGGTAAAGGAATGCCTTGTCCTAGCGGTGCTATTTGAATATTATTGCCAATAAGGTTACTTTCAGAGATGGGAGATGTATGTCGACTAAGATTTATGGTGGAATGATCATCAAGATTTTCTTCAGGATGTGTCAAGAACAGATCCTTAGAAATTTGATCTTGACTGCAAATAGCCATAGTCTCTTCCAGGTATTCGTTGACGAGTTCTTGAAAAGAATCAGAGAGATTCACATCCTCTTCCTATGGTTCATGAGGCGATCAACATTGAATGTGATTTCTTCTTCTCCAACCCTTAACTTCAATGATTTCTCGTGAACGTCAATTACGGCCTTGGCAGTATTTAGTAATGGTCTGCCAAGAATGAGTGGGACCTTCGTGTCTTCCTCAATATCCATAATGACGAAATCAACGGGGAATGCGAACTTATCCACTCTAACTAGGACATCCTCAGCTATTCCCTTAGGAATCTTAACTGATCTGTCCGCGAGCTGGATAGTCATCCTGGTTGGTCTTAAATCGTTTAATCCTAGCTTCTTGAATAATGAATAGGGCATTAGGTTTACACTGGCTCCTAAATCTGTTAACGCATTACTAATCTGGACATCTTGCAGGTAGCAAGGTACCGTAAATCTTCCTGAGGGGGAATTCCATGCTGTAACACTAATGAGAACTCTTCACTTAAGGGCAAGCTAACTATCTCTCTTAATCTCTCTTTATTTGAGAGCAGTTCTTTGAAAAATTTAGCGCAGTTTGGCATTTCTACTAAAGCATCTACTAGACGTACATTTAAATGCAAATTCTTGATAATATCCCAATACTTGGCAAATTGTGCCTCTTGTTTTTCCTTCCTAAGCCTACCTGGGAAGGGTATGCGGGCGCGCGGAATGATTTCCGGGGCCTTAGGAGAGATAGGTTCTGGTGGATTGACGACTGGGTCAATTGGCACAGGTTCCTTATCAAAAAATCTTGTATGGGTATATTAACGGTTGTTTCTTTTCCTCCTCGAGTGATTACGAGGGAATCAAACTCACTACACTCTAACTCAATTTTAGTGGTTAAACTTTTAAGCGTAAGCTGAAAATTCATGATTAATTCTTCAAAAGTCTTCATCAAAGTGTCAAACTTGTTTTGGCATTCTATGACTTGAAGGTTTATCATATATTGCTTTTTCATAAATTCAGCTAAAATTTCCTTAGAGTGGAGAGTAGGTTTGTGCACTGGAAATACTATATTATGATCCGAGCTATTGTGCTGTTTGTATGCCCATCTAGGGTAAGGATACCTTAGATTGGTTCTAGTAGCATCGGATTTATTAGGAATCTGTAAACTTTGAAGAGTGAGGGTGAGATCTTGTAACCTGGTTTCCAACATTTTTACCGTATGCGCGAAGACGTCATCCTTCTCAGCAGCTTCATTGTTCCAGCTTTCCTGTTGTGCAGCTATCGTGTCCAAGAGATCCCATGCTTCATCTGCCGTTCGAGACATGAAATTGCCTTGCGAGGCCATGTCGAGGAGAGACTTATCATCCTTGGTCAAACCATTGTAAAGCGTACAGACTATGTCTGCCCGACTTAACGACTGATTTGGACATCTTTTAAGCATCATCTTTACTCTATTCCATGCTAGACACAATGGCTCATTCTCTTTTTGGGAAAAATTAGTGATGTCATTCCTTAAACAGGTTTGCAGGGAGGGTGGATAGTATTTGTTTAGAAATTTAGTGGCCAAATCCTCCCAAGTATTGATTGAATTCGGGTTAAGTGCGTCAAACCATGCTGAAGCGTGTTTAGAAAGCGAATATTGAAAAAGATGCAATTTTAAAATGTTTTTCTCGTTTACGTCCTTCTTAAAAGAGTCAACCAGACTGATAAATTTGTTTATATGAAAATTAGGATCGTCAGTCGGTAATCCTTGAAATTTACAGATCATACTGACTAGTTTAATCATGTGTGAACTGATTTCAGGAATTCCTTCGGTTCCTAAGGTGATTGGTCCTCCTCTTTCCTCTAAGCATGACTTATGCATAGAAGCAAGGGTGTCTTGTTGTTCCATTTTTAGATTTTCTAGATTTTATAAAAAGAAAAAGACTTAAAAGTAACTTTTAGAAAATATTAATTTACTAAAAGGATCGATAATTTAATAAAAATAATTATTCTTGAAATTCGATCGCTAACCAGATCGGATATCTTAACTGATAGGACTTCTCACAGATTACTCGTATCGAGGTGGCCAGGCCGACAACGGAGAGGCAGGATCCTTTTGGTTCCAATATAATTGGAGACTGTTCGGAAAATTCAATAACCAACGTCCGTGTATAATTGTCTTTCTTAGACACCACCAAACAATACTTTGTCTGTTTAAAAATCTTTCTCGATCAAAATATTCGATCCCCGGCAGCGGCGCCAAGAGAAACAACTACTGATATGCTACTAATGGACGGTTTTATTTCTGCGGTGTCGTTAGGTCGCAGGGTGTCCGATTCGGCAGCACACAGTGTCCTCGTTTATTTATATTTTGCGGGGCCTAAATTACTTTACTTTCTAAGGTGTAGAAGTGTAAGTTAACCTAGTGTCGAATTTTTATGCTGATTAACGAATTGAAGATCAAGTGGATAATTGTCTTTTATTTAAATTACCTGGATTGAATATAGTAGTTGGTTTTTAACTAAAGTTCCTAAATGCGGAAAAGTAAATAAGGTGGGAGGATATCCGGAGTATGCAGATCAGGGAAATGTTGACCAAGGTATCAGTATTGGGTTAGGCTGAGGTAATTATGCTTATGTTAAGGCTATATTTGGACTGATGTAGATCTGGTTGGATGAGCCAATTACACAGACCTACTTGTCTCTGACTCTCAGAGTTCTCTTTGAGCAGTGAGAAGTATGTCACTTGGTCGTATAACTAAAGCGTACAATACCTCGGAGGTTATCCTAAGTAAGGTACTAGGTGTGTTAGTGGGTTGAGCTCTAATCCTAACCCCTGTTATCAGTTTAGATAACTGAATAACAGCGTGCCGTGTTGATTGAACACTGATCACAAACAGAACTAAATAGTATAACCAGGGGTCTTAATCCGATGAAGTAGCTAATTTCATATAGGTGGACAAGTCCTGATCACAACCTAAGTTGGTCAATCCTTAAGATGCTAGCATACAAACCTATCAGACTTCCTAGTTCAGTAGTATAACAATAACCGTACTAAATTAACATAATTACACTAACCCAAACTTCTATCATGGCAACATACAGATAAATTAAGCAATCATGGCAATATCAGAACGCTTTATTAAACAATAAGAGTAAGTATACATGTTTAATACAAAAAATAGGCGTACCGGATAAAAGCCTGAAAAGCCGAACTTAATCTGCCCCGGGATCCGAGGGACTTCGGAATATCCTCCGGAAAATGAAAACTAACTAACTACTACTAAAAACTACCTAAGAAAATTGAAAATATGAATTGTTTTGTAAGTTGAGTGTGTTGAAAATGAGTGGAGAGAGCCCCTTTAAATAGGCTCAAATTTCAGCTGGATCCGGCCGGCAAGCCGTACGGCAAGCCGGATGGCAATCCGTACTCGGCAAGCCGTATCCGGGTTGGAAAGTGGCATGGTGGGGCGTATTTGGCAAGCCGGATGGCAAGCCGTATGGCAGGCCGGATTTCTGCCTGGTCAGCCCTTGTTTCCTGGATCGTAACTTGATTTCTTGACTTTCATCGTTTTCGCTCTAGATTCTTCGTTTTAGCTCCGTTTTGCTTGATTCTTTTTGCATCGCCTTTGTAATTACTTAATCTACAAAATCAACCGAAAAAGCGATAATCTTTCCGACAAAGTTTTAATATTTATTGTTTTAGGGCTTGATTTAGGGGGTAAAAACGTGACTTTTTGCCCGATATCATACCTAATCGTAGAGTAGTATAGTTTTTAGTAAGTCCGGTTCGTTCCACAGGGAGACGGTGATACGTACTATATTTTTATATAATTATATTTGTACAAAAATATATAAATATATATATAATAATATATAAAAGGGGGATTTACCGTTTAATGACCGGTTTGTCGATTTTATAATTTAAATTACAGTTAAAACCTAATGCAAAATATAAATGACGAAAATTAAAGGTGCGATGAAAAATAAAATGAAATGATTATGTTTATTTAAACTTCCGTAATCATAATGTTCGACGTGTTGATTTTAGTTTAGTCCGATGGGTTAATTGTCCTTTGTCCTGGATTATTTGAAACCTATCTGGTTTTTAGCCAAATAGTTCATCGGTCATAATTATAAAATGCTCAGCAATTTTAACCTTATGCCCGAAGTTAAATATTCCAACTAATTGGGGATTCGAACTGTAACAAGGTATTAAAACTTTGTTTAAATGATTTACACCAGGTTAACAACTGCGTGTAATCCAAGGTTTTAATACTTTATTAACAATTACACCAAGTGTCCTTAAATGTAATTCACCCCTGTTTCAATGAGTCCATTAATTATTAATCCATCCCCGTGTCCGGTCAAATGAACAATAATTTGTACTTATAAATATCCCGCCCACCGTGTCCGATTAAGCGTATATGAATATTTATAGATACATAAAATCATAACCTTTATATTAAATTAACGAGGTATCGTTAATTAAATATAAAGCCCATTAATAGCCCATGGTCCCATTTCCACAAGTGTCGGTCTTTTATCCAAACCCCAATTATGGTCCAAAGTCCAATAATCCCGTCTTAATTATTAGTCCAACATCACGATTAATTCGGTACAAATAGGCATAATAACAACTTAATTAAGAGACATTAATTTAAAAAGGAAGTCCATAACTTACAGTGGGTATTAACAACGTAGTGTTACACGGACAGAATATTGGCTTAAAAACCCGTAAAACTAATTTTTACATTACCCAATCTAATCTAATATACAACTAATCTATACTATATATATATATATATATATATATATATATATATATATATATATATATATATATATATATATATATATATATATATATATATATATCATTTATTACAGAGGGAGTATGTATATGTGTGTGTAAACTCGGCAGAAAACTGGCGAATTTATAGAACCTGACATGCTTTTTGGGCTCATGCGATCGCATGGGAATCCTTCTTCCTAGCCATGCGATCGCATGGAAGTGGGATACAGCTCACATTTGTTTGTTTTCTTCTTTGCCGACATAATATATATATAATTATAAAATATAAATAATTAATATAATTATTTATATATTATATTATATTCTTGTGCATAGTAGACTCATAATTTTTGGTCCGTTGCGTCGGGCGTTGATAGTTGGCTCAGGTCCCGGTTCCGGATTTTCGAACGTCCTTGCGTACTATTTTATATCGTGTACTTTGTGTTTTGAAACTTGTACTCTTGTCATTTTTAGACGTTCTTCATCAATAATTTGAACCTTTTTAATTGTATCTTGTACTTTTGAGCTTTTTGGACCTTTCCGTCTTCAAATCGTCGTTTTCGCCTTTTGTCTTCGCACTTATTTAATATAAACGAATATCACTTGAAAATGGAACAATTGCAACTGAATTCTTGTCTTTTATGGGGGATAATGCTATGAAATATATGTTCCTTTTTAGCCTTATCAATATCCCCACACTTAAGCGTTGCTTGTCCTCAAGCAATACAGTCTAGAAATAAAAACACACGAATCACTTCTTTATTCTTCACACTTTGTACACCAGTGATTTTGATAGAGCGATATAAACAATGATAGTAACGATGTGGTTAAAGGTGGTTGTGTCATCTACAGTTGCCTCGGGTTTAGGTCAACGACACTTGCAATCAAATAGCCGATTTACTTTCGGTTTCAAAAGCAAAGTGCACATTTGAAAGGCGGTTTACAGTCCCACATGACTATAAAAATGTAGATCCTTAAGGAAATTGGATCTTTATGAAAACATTTGATCTTTTGAAAATTCAATCTAGTTTTTACCCTAGATAAGTTTTCTGTTTTGACCCACCATTCGGTATTGCAAAATATATTTGTGGATCAATATTTTGGCTAAAAACTTTTAGGTTCGTGTAATCCACTGCTATCCCGGTATCGGAAAGCACACATCCAGTTTACTTGTTCCATATATTACCTTTCAGTAAACTACCGTCCGGTTATAAAGGAAAGCGATGAACAAGAAACTGTTAAGGCAATGTCTCATGACATGCAGATGATTATGGTCTTTAACGTGTCGGATGCTAGTACTATCTTTGGTAGGAGCAATAGTAAAGATCATCCTATGATTTTTCGGTCTGGCACAAGGTCCTGTCTCCGACCATGCTATGCAACCACCGTTCTTACGGTTGACACCCGATTTGGTTCAGGTGACCTAATGAATTCTGATGAATTCTTAGGATTTTACGTTCAATGGTAATGAACGCATTGAAAATAGGTTTTCAGAAAACAAATCGGTTTATAATTTGATCAAAATATTTTCTCGTTCAAGCTCGAGTTTAGATATCACTGAATTCCATGAGTTGTAATTCTCAATCTTTAAGGTCAATCTCAAGGATTGAGTAATATCAGGCTTAAAAGCTGATTTTTAATCTTTAAGGAGATTATCCTTTTTGGGGATCTGATTCATTAGTCTTATCAAGCTAATTTGCACGGTGCCCCCATTGTACGAGATAAATCCTTCTCATGGTTAGGATAAATCTGACCACTTGGCGACCCTGTTTGATGCTGAGGTCCGTGGATTTCCTGCTGATTTTAGAGATGACTTTTCTAGATTTTTCGTCAACCTACAGCTGGTCTGGACGACAACTTCTTGACCTAAATCAAGAAGCGCGTGTCTTTTTCGGAAGACTTTACTTCCTTTTAATGATGGAATTGATTCATCGTGTAGATCCATCTTTTCTTTCAAATAAATCGGGTAAAACAGTTAATTTAGTCCAAAACAAAAGCACCTGCAATAACTTTACGGAAACATGTGATAGATAGTTTTTAATTGAATAACTTGGTAGATTCTCCCCACACTTAGTTTCTTTCTTTGCCTTTTTATTCTCCTTTATTCCATTTTAAATGAATTCAAGCGTTTTGGGTTGTTTCTCAATTTATGTCCTTTTCGAGGTAACGATAATTTCGATATTAACACCTAGTTTTCATCGTTCATAAATATGTATAAACATGATTTTGACTTCATTTAGTTGAAATTTTTTCAAATTTTCACAAAATTTGGCAAATAAACTTTAACAACCGGTCCTAATCCTCCCGGACAAAGTCATCAACAGTTGGTCCCATCGCGATGATCGACTCCAAGTAATGTCCTTAACAAGAGCTAATGCACAGCAGAAGACTTAATTCGTACCTGAGAATAACATGCTTTAAAATGTCAACATAAAGTTGGTGAGATATAGATGTTTGATGCTAGCAGCATTATAACTATGGACCACAAGATTTAAAGTTTATAAACATAATACACTCGCAAGTGTATGAAAAGCATTCTAAGTAGTGGGCACCCGGTAACTAGCCTTAACAAGAGTGTGTACCCCTGAGTTATAATAATATGTGCACCGAATCAAGTGCGTTCCGTTAACCTCGAAGTACTAAACACCCGTTCTTCTAGTTTACTAGAACAACATCTGGGTGGGGGTGTAAAACCCGATAGATCTATCTTTAGGATTCGCGCCTACCAGTTCATAAACCAATAGTTAAAGTTACCAAGCTAGGGGATTTTTGATTCAAACCCATGTAGAACGTAATTTTAGTCACTTGTGTCCATAACGTAAATCATTTATAAAAATAGCGCATGAATTCTCAGCCCAAAAATATTTAGAGTTTAAAAGGGATCTATATACTCACCATAATGTATTTTGTAGTAAAAATACAAATATCATTGAACAAGTGTAGGGTTGGCCTTGGATTCACGAACCTATATCATTTGTTTATTTATTAATACATATAATCGCAACAGAATGAATTTATTTAGTATTAATATGGTTATATACATATCTGATTAGTATTTTAATGAAAATCCCAGCTTGTTATATATATAGATATTTATATAAATTTTGTTAATATGATCAAAACATACTTATAACCTAATAATATCTTTAAAACTTCTATTATCATAAACGTAACCATTTTGATAATAATGATATAGATTATATTGTTACAATTAATAATGATAGTTTTAATGAAACACAAAAATAATAAATTTAGTAACAATCATTATAAAATAACAATATTAACAATAATAAGTTAATAATAATAATAATAATAATACTGATAATAATAATAATATTAGTGATGATAATACTAATAAGTTTTATTTGATATTACCTATATTAATAATAATAATAACATTTCTAATATTAATATTAAAGATAACATTAATTAACTTAATAATAATTATAATAAAAATAAAAAGAAATTGTATATACCCTTTTAAGCTTTGTTTAAAAAGAATTGCCTTGGACCAAGCTCGAACCCGTGACCTCTCGCATACCCGACACACACCTTAACCATTCAATCTGTAATGTTTTTCTGACTTATAACTGAAACTTTATTTATATAACCCGTATAAATATTGTGCTCATAATCTCTTCTCCTTCTCTGAACAATTCGACCTGACCACTTTAAATCTTTGATTTAAGAACTTCCAAGGTATTAGGGACGACCAGTTTTTGACTGAATTGGAATTAACAGATTGAAAAGCAATAAAAAAAATTAAATAAATAAATACTGTAACAGCAACAAAGAATGTCGAACATGAACTCAAACTCAAATCCTGAATTCTAGTTTGTTTCAGATAAAATTTTTAAAATAAAAGAAGTTGTAAACGCTTCTCAGAAACTATTTGAACCTTCAATTTGATTTAAAACATTTACTAAATTTCGAATTTCTCCAATAACAGATCGATTATCTTTTTGGCATATATCTCTGTTTCTAAAATTATGAATCGAAAACATGAATTGCAACCTCAGTATTTGCAGATAATTCGGGTGTTACATTCCTAACATCACTACAATTCTAATTTTTGAAGATTAGTTAGAAAATGGCTATTGATTGAAACCCGTTCATGAGCAGAGGACTCCGTATTCTTTAATTATTTTTCTGTTCGAAGCTTCAAACAATTAGACAAGGAGACTCGTGATTAAAGTAACGTATATAAGTTAATCCAGGGTTGTTTGGTAGTGTGTAAATTGACGACAGGGAGATCTCACGAAATCAGGTAAAAAAACAGGAGATAGGTACACACGATTTGGATATATCTGTTCTTAAGTTAATATATAATACATATACATATTAATTATTAATAATTATATTAATATTACAAATAATATTATTATTATTAATTAATATAACACAAATAATAATAATAATAATAGAAGTACTAATATTATTAATAATTAATTTTACTAATAATTACATTAATAATAATAAAAGTAAAAATTAAAAGTAATTTTAATATATAATTTTTTTAATTTTTTTTTTTTAATATAACAAATATATCAAAATTTATATCTATATATTATATTATAAGAATATAGATATTATTATATATATTATTAATAATATTAATATTACTAATTAAATTAACTCAGTATTAATAAGTTTAATAAATGAAATAATAATGATAACGATATTAATATTTCTAATAATAATAATAATAACAATAATAATAATAATAATAATAATATTTATTATAAAATATTCAACACCATTTTTATTTATAACTAAGATACTAATTATACTAATATTAAAATAATAATAACTTTTATTATTTTCATAAAATGATAATAATAATAATAATAATAATAAGATTAATATAACTACTTTTGTTTATTCTCCACATGTATAAAGATATATATATATATATATATATACATATATATATATATATATATATATATATATATATATATATATATATACACACATACATATTTATTTAAAACATTCGTTCGTGAATTGTCAGGCTTGGTCAAAAGGGTAATTGATTAACCGAATATAGATTTCAAACTGTCTAGACTCAAAAATACGAATTTTGCTTATCGTGTCGGAAACATATAAAGATTAGGGTTTAAATTTGGTCAAAAAATTCCGGGTCGTTACAGTACCCACCCGTTAAAGAAATTTCGTCTCGAAATTTGATAGAGGTCGTTATTGATAACAATAAGAATGTTTCCATGACGAATATGAGGTGAAAATGAAGTTTTATCATTATTGAGTAATATAGATGAGACAATTTGATTATGCAAAAAGTTTAAGTGAAGCTATCACGAGAAAGTGAAACGGGTAAATATGGAATCGTTTTACCCGATGACATGGTTATGGTTGATTTCCAAAATTCACGGAATTTAAAGAAAATCTTACGTAATAATATTTGAATGTTCGGCGATCAGGATCTTCTTTAATTTAATGCGGCAATCTGTTTCGATTTCTTTGTCGGATATTTTACTATAAATCCACCCCCTCGTCTTTCTTATTCTCCACATCTTCTACTCTTTCTTCCTCTACTCATTCCTTAATATGCTCCATCCAATCCTGATTCTTGATATACTCTTAATCTTCACATCTGTCATTTTTCTTTTTCGTCTACCACCAGAAGACTCTATTTACTTCTACCATACTCTTGTGTTTATAGCGTTTCTAGTTCTCCCGTGTTTTTATATTGCTATATGCATAGATGTACACGGTTTGAAATTTATGGGTGGTTGTTGGGTTTTATATCCTTCCTTATACTTCAATGTCCCTACCGCTGTCTTCTATAATCATTGTCATCCACAGTTAATAATCTTTCCTATTTGCTGCAATTTATACCCCAATTTCTATTTCGGGGCTTTGTCCCTTCGTTCTTTCTTCCCGTCCTCGAGTCAAGCGAGCAATGATCCGAAATTCGTAGGTATGATATTTGAAACGAACATAGCTAATGCTCTTAGAAAGAAATGGTAATGGCACGATTTTGATTTGTCAAATTTCCAGAATATCCTGGAAAAGACCGATGTATCAAAAGAATATTTTCTTGATATGTTTAGAGGTTAAATGGAACGTAAGAGCCGTGTAACATGGCACATGATGATGGTACTGTAAATCATCACATTCCATTAGAAACTCAACATGACTTACTGTAATATAATGAAGTTGATCAAGTTTCATTATATTATACTAATTCATGCATCAGTTCTCAACATTGCTTCAGAACATTCCTATTTTTAACTCGAAGGTTTTAGAACTTAGAAACTAACACAGTTTCTTTTATGTTGTAACGCAGATGTCATGGAGAGATAAATGATCTCAGATAAGGATAGTTATGAAAATATCTTCAGAAATATGAAGGATATGTTAACGGAAGATATGAAGATATCTTATAATATCTAAGATCTGATGATGATGAAGAATATCATCTGGAAAGGTTTAGAATAACGAGTAGGGTTCTTACAAACGGTTTCGGCAGGCACTGAATCGTTTGGATTCTTTGAAGACAGGTTCAATCCTTGTATTTATTCTTTGTTTCCTTCATGGTTAGCTCAAACCGTTTTTCAGTACCAAATTTTCTATCGAGCGTTCCTAACACTCCCTTCTTTATCATCAAACTTTTGGCTATTTAGGCCATCTATGAATTTACTGTTTCCTCTGCATTTAATGCAGCCATAACTGAATCGTCGGTTATCAATCCGAGGTGTTTTCGAGTGAATTGTGTTTTTAGATGATTAAACGCTTATGGTAGTATGGTGGAATATAAAAAGGTTCTTCGGTAATGACGGCGAAAAGATACGTATATATTGAGATTATAACAAGAGTAGTCTTACTGAGAAGTCGAAGTGGAGCTGTGACAAAATTTGCTACTTGAAAAGGAATCATATGATTGTTTTTGCTAATGAATGATAAGGAATTCGACGCAGATAAGTCTTAACTATAACTTCGGTTTCGAAAGTTTTTCAGGTGTATAACTGTATACATAAATCTTTCTTCCGTAGACGAGGTGCGACTGGTTCAACTTCTCGATCGTGGTGTTTTCAAGAATCATGAAAAGATTTGAACTCGGATTGTAATTGTCGAGGTACAATAAGGTTTAAGATGAAATCAAGTGGCAAGCTTGAAGAATTATTTAGTTTCATATGTTATAATCAATATTTTAATTTAATTCATTTTAATTGTCCAAAGTTAACAGTCTAATAGTCCGATGGTTCAATGTTTCATATATAATTTAATATATAATATTCGAATTAAATAATACGTATCGTGACCCGTGTACCGGTCTCGGTGTCGATCACAACTCAAAGTATATATATATTTTGGAATCAACTCCGACCCTGTATAGCCAACTCCCACCTTCACATATAGAGTGTCTACGGTTGTTCCGAAATATATATATAGATGGGTCAATATGATAAGTCGAAACCTTGCATACGTGTCCCGTTATTTAAAGTGCATAAAAATAAATAACAGAAATTAAATGACGATAAATAAAATTGCGAGAATGTAAATTGCGATAAATTAAATGTTAATCAGTTAGCTGGGAACAGTTAGCCGGAACAGTTAGCGTGAAATCCTATCACAATTCCAATTAATTAATTTGTTTGTTTCTAACACTTTTTATTTTTGTCCAATGTTTTCTTCGTTATGCCACTTGTTGGATTCTGATAGGTCAAAATCCAAATATGAAATTTGAACAGAAATGGTTATTCTTTGGTGAACGGATACGTATATCGGTAGTTGTAAGTAGGATAGTAAATGATCGTTGAATCATATTCGAAGAATGTACAGTGTAACTTATTAATGTGAATTCTAAATATTCCTCGGGTACTACCCACCCGTTAAAATATTTTCATCATTAACAGTTTGTACAAAAGAATTTTTAATTACAATCTTTTTGAAAATATAATTGCATATATATTTTCATCGGATGTAATCATGGTTTTAATGAGTCAAAAACTCATCTGATTTACCGTTAATACTAGATTACATAATCTCTAAAACTTTAGAAATTACATATTCACCATGTTGAACGAGGAAAAATGAGGTAGAATGATACGTAAAGCGAAGATAGCCGATGTAGATCGATGTGTAGAACGAAGTTCATACTCGAAGTACAGATGGTGATATTGAGGCGTGTAATGTTGATATTCGAGGTACAGATTGTGATATTGAGAGTTACGGCGCGGTTATGGTTTAGAGATGATAAGGGTACTGTCGACGTCGATGATGGTGGTACTGATTATGCTGCTGGTGCTGCTGCTGGTGTTCGTAACCTTCGCACCAGGTTCTCCAAAGTCGTCACACGAGCGCGTAGTTCGTTAACTTCTTCTAGTACTACGGAATTATTGACGGTTGAAGCGAGTGAATGAATAAGATTCGAACTATGGGATAGTATGTAATCGTGATAGGATACTCGGAAAAAAAGGGAGAGAAAATGGTTTCTCGAACAGGTTCGCTAGTAAATGCTTCAGGTTGAAAAGGGCAATTTGGTGGATGGAAGAGATCTTCGACGTGAAATGATTTTCGGATATCGGATGATATTATAACTATATAAAATATCTATATGTATTTCGTAGACTACAGAGGAATTTATGGCATATATCAGGCAAGTCTACAGATATGCTAAGATATGAATCTTGTCTATACATTATCGATGCACTAAATGCAGTGAGACGTGTTTAGACTAAAGAATGATAAGCAGGCAATTCCCTAAGGATGATAAGCAGATGGTTTCCGACTAGAAATGATAAGCAAAACTTTTTGACAGGTAGACACGGTCAAAGTCCAGACTCACCTATGTATCCTAACAATTACCAGTTAGACACACTAATGCAAGGCCTGGTTCGCTAAGACCAACGCTCTGATACCAACTTTAACAACCGGTCCTAATCCTCCCGGACAAAGTCATCAACAGTTGGTCCCATCGCGATGACCGACTCTAAGTAATGTCCTTAACAAGAGCTAATGCACAGCGGAAGACTTAATTCGTACCTGAGAATAACATGCTTTAAAATGTCAACATAAAGTTGGTGAGATATAGATGTTTGATGCTAGCAGCGTTATAACTATGGACCACAATATTTAAAGTTTATAAACATAATACACTCGCAAGTGTATGAAAAGCATTCTAAGTAGTGGGCACCCGGTAACTAGCCTTAACAAGAGTGTGTACCCCTGAGTTATAATAATATGTGCACCGAATCAAGTGCGTTCCGTTAACCTCGAAGTACTAAACACCCGTTCTTCTAGTTTACTAGAACAACATCTGGGTGGGGGTGTAAAACCCGATAGATCTATCTTTAGGATTCGCGCCTACCAGTTCATAAACCAATAGTTAAAGTTACCAAGCTAGGGGATTTTTTATTCAAACCCATGTAGAACGTAATTTTAGTCACTTGTGTCCATAACGTAAATCATTTATAAAAATAGCGCATGAATTCTCAGCCCAAAAATATTTAGAGTTTAAAAGGGATCTATATACTCACCATAATGTATTTTGTAGTAAAAATACAAATATCATTGAACAAGTGTAGGGTTGGCCTTGGATTCACGAACCTATATCATTTGTTTATTTATTAATACATATAATCACAACAGAATGAATTTATTTAGTATTAATATGGTTATATACATATCTGATTAGTATTTTAATGAAAATCCCAGCTTGTTATATATATAGATATTTATATAAATTTTGTTAATATGATCAAAACATACTTATAACCTAATAATATCTTTAAAACTTCTATTATCATAAACGTAACCATTTTGATAATAATGATATAGATTATATTGTTACAATTAATAATGATAGTTTTAATGAAACACAAAAATAATAAATTTAGTAACAATATTAACAATAATAAGTTAATAACAATAATAATAATAATACTGATAATAATAATAATATTAGTGATGATAATACTAATAAGTTTTATTTGATATTACCTATATTAATAATAATAATAACATTTCTAATATTAATATTAAAGATAACATTAATTAACTTAATAATAATTATAATAAAAATAAAAAGAAATTGTATATACCCTTTTAAGCTTTGTTTAAAAAGAATTGCCTTGGCCCAAGCTCGAACCCGTGACCTCTCGCATACCCGACACACACCTTAACCATTCAATCTGTGATGTTTTTCTGACTTATAACTGAAACTTTATTTATATAACCCGTATAAATATTGTGCTCATAATCTCTTCTCCTTCTCTGAACAATTCGACCTGACCACTTTAAATCTTTGATTTAAGAACTTCCAAGGTATTAGGGACGACCAGTTTTTGACTGAATTGGAATTAACAGATTGAAAAGCAATAAAAAAAAAATAAATAAACAAATACTGTAACAGCAACAAAGAATGTCGAACATGAACTCAAACTCAAATCCTGAATTCTAGTTTGTTTCAGATAAAATTTTTAAAATAAAAGAAGTTGTAAACGCTTCTCAGAAACTATTTGAACCTTCAATTTGATTTAAAACATTTACTAAATTTCGAATTTCTCCAATAACAGATCGATTATCTTTTTGGCATATATCTCTGTTTCTAAAATTATGAATCGAAAACATGAATTGCAACCTCAGTATTTGCAGATAATTCGGGTGTTACATTCCTAACATCACTACAATTCTAATTTTTGAAGATTAGTTAGAAAATGGCTATTGATTGAAACCCGTTCATGAGAAGAGGACTCCGTATTCTTTAATTATTTTTCTGTTCAAAGCTTCAAACAATTAGACAAGGAGACTCGTGATTAAAGTAACGTATATAAGTTAATCCAGGGTTGTTTGGTAGTGTGTAAATCGACGACAGGGAGATCTCACGAAATCAGGTAAAAAAACAGGAGATAGGTACACACGATTTGGATATATCTGTTCTTAAGTTAATATATAATACATATACATATTAATTATTAATAATTATATTAATATTACAAATAATATTGTTATTATTAATTAATATAACATAAATAATAATAATAATAATAATAGAAGTACTAATATTATTAATAATTAATTTTACTAATAATTACATTAATAATAATAAAAGTAAAAATTAAAAGTAATTTTAATATATAATTTTTTTAATTTTTTTTTTAATATAACAAATATATCAAAATTTATATCTATATATTATATTATAAGAATATAGATATTATTATATATATTATTAATAATATTAATATTACTAATTAAATTAACTCAGTATTAATAAGTTTAATAAATGAAATAATAATGATAACGATATTAATATTTCTAATAATAATAATAATAACAATAATAATAATAATAATAATAATAATAATATTTATTATAAAATATTCAACACCATTTTTATTTATAACTAAGATACTAATTATACTAATATTAAAATAATAATAACTTTTATTATTTTCATAAAATGATAATAATAATAATAATAAGATTAATATAACTACTTTTGTTTATTCTCCACATGTATAAAGATATATATATATATATATATATATATATATATATATATATATATATATATATATATATATATATATATATATATATATATATATATATATATACACACATACATATTTATTTAAAACATTCGTTCGTGAATCGTCAGGCTTGGTCAAAAGGGTAATTGATTAACCGAATATAGATTTCAAACTGTCTAGACTCAAAAATACGAATTTTGCTTATCGTGTCGGAAACATATAAAGATTAGGGATTAAATTTGGTCGGAAAATTCCGGGTCGTTACATAAACCAAGTGCAAACCTGAGAGAATTTATAACCCTTCCCCACACTTGAGATCATGCAATGCCCTCATTTGCATGAAATCAGACTCTAATTATAAATTCACGAGGATGATTAGTGTAGAAAAGTAATTAAAAATACCCAGCTTGTAATTACAAAGCTCGTCGAATGATAGATGGCGCGCCTCATCGTTCATTCCTTCTTGTTTTATCACACATGTTTTTCTTCAAAAATGGTTGCTTTTCTTAACTGTTTGATAATTTTTTGAAAATGCGTTTTTTTACCCTAACTTATCATGCATGTTCATTAACGAGTTATGCACTAACCCGAACCCCTAATTTAACGTTAAGTGGGGTCAAACTTCCCCACACTTAGCTGACGACATATGAAATCGGTAGAATAAGTTCCACGAATTAGAATAGTGAGCCAGTTATTTACATTTCGGGTGGTGTATAATATATCAATGGGTTTAAAGTTTAGACTCACCCGATCGTCACTACTTAATTCTTTTTTAAGTGTAGCTTTTAGTAAATGGATATGTCTCTTTTCTGGTTCTTGGTCAAATGGATCGATATATACCGACATACTTATATCTATAGGGTGGACAATTCCTAAAATTTCCTTCCGTTCATTCTCGGGATTAAAGGTTTCACCTCTATTACCCAATTGGGTGAAATCCGAGGTGTCATTATCTATTACAACTCGTAGTTCATCTTCGGTAGATGACTTGTCTATAGAGAATATTGGGTTGGAAGGTTGTGGAATGGTGAATTTCGGGATCGAAGCAAATTCTTCTTTACTAACGGTACTTATCGGTCCCACTACTATGGTCTCGGGGGTAAAATTTACAACGTTATCGTTTTCCCTAGAGTACCAATTTGTCACCCTTACTTCATCTTTATCCATTGATGGATTGATGATTTCATCGGTAAAGGCTAATGTGTCGATATGTTGTGAAATTGGTAAGGCTGAATAAAAAGTATCATCGGGATAATTGGTGATTTCGGAGCTCTCGAATTCATCAAAATTCGTTGATATGAGATTTTCTTGCAAAATACTCCTCAGATTAATAGGTGTGTAATCTGATAGAGTTTCAGCTTGCCTATTTACAAACTCTATCATTTATTCATTTTGAGCATCGAGTTCTTCGAGTTTGATTTTCATATAATCTAAAGAATTTTCAGACACATAATTTTCCTCGTCTTCTGGTTGTTGAGTTTCGATAAATTCTTGGGAATAATCCCAATTTGAATTGTCTTCTTCATAATCATTCCATTCAGGTTCCGTGGGTGCGTAATTTTCCATAGGAACGTAATAATAACATTCCCATGTTGAGTGATAATCTCCACAGATTTCACAACCAGTTATTGTTTCGTTATTCGTGATCCAAGTGTGACCGAACGAATTGTCATCAACACTCGGCTGAGAGTATTGATTTAATTGATTTTGGAGTTCAAAAAGAGTTTCCAAGGCCTTGCTTTCAAAAGTTTCCATTTTATTGCGATGGCCAAATTTTAGCTACAATGTGGTGCATTTACGAATTATCCTATTAGTTATAAAAATAGAAAAACTTATATAAGTTGTCCAAATAATAGATTTTTCTGATTTTGCCCACGTTTCGAACAGCCAAAAGATGCAGCAGGTAGCCAGGACCCTTTAAATCGGAAGCCCACAACTAGCCACTAATAAATCCAACTATTACTACGAACCAGAAAAATGTCAACGTCCATTAATTTAACCGCTTAAATAATTTTTCTTTCCGTTTGAGACATTATATAAGAAATAGAGAAAATTTCTAAGTCCTAAAATTTAAAGCGTCGAGAAATAAGGAAGAAATAGATTGCGCGTCGAAAAACGTCGAAAAATAAAAATAAAAATAAGAAAGAAAAATGTCGAAACTTAAAAGTCTAAAAACTAAATCTAAAAAGTTGCGCCTAAAGGTCTAAAGGTAAATGCAATTCTAAAGGAAAAACGGCATTTACGTTATTAGGCACTAAAATCTATAAACGGCGTCGCAAAATTCTAAAGCGCCTAAATCTTAATCTAAAGAAAAAGCACTTGAGGGATTTTACGTCAAAGCCTAAAAATCAAGAATTAAAAATAAACTACGGCAAAATACTAGATTAAAACTAATTACGAACGAAAATATACAAACTTACGACTAAATGATAAAAAGATACAAAATATAAAAAGATATAACAAGTGATAAAATTATTTATTTTTTTTATAAAAATATTATTTTTATATTTATTTTATAAAAGTATTAATTTATATAATTAATAATAACAATTAAAATACAAAATACAAATTAATTCGGAGCTTAAAACTAAATATTAAATAAATAAGTTTAATTAGGGTTAATAATAATAATAATTAAAAATACAGCGTAATTAATGCAAAAATAGGGTTTTGTGGCCTGTCAGACGTCACCATGCGACCGCATGGAATTAGGGCATACGGCTCATGCGATCGCATGGGCCAGTAATCCAGAAATGATTCGAAAGCCCAATTTGGTTCGGCCCGTTAACTTTTTATATTTATTTATTTTTTTAAATTATAGAAAATATAATACTATATAATAAAAACTTATATTTTAGAAAAATACCTATTAGTTTTTGTAAATTAAACACTTTTTTTTTATTTAGACACTTTAAAATATAGAACAATATATATATATAGAACAATACATTTTTTTCTTTTTAAATTTTAAATTTTTTTTTATAGATTTTATATTGTTTTTCTAAAAATATATATATAACGTTTCGCCGACTCCCCGGCAGCGGCGCCAAAAGCTTGACGTGTGTAGCGTGGGGTACGAAATATTATATATTTTTAATACGGAATGCTACAAATATGACAAGTTTTAATTATTTATTTACAAATGGGATATACCAAAACCTTACTACAACACTATAGGCAGTGTACCTAATCGTAGAGTAGTATAGTTTTTAGTAAGTCCGGTTCGTTCCACAGGGAGACGGTGATACGTACTATATTTTTATATAATTATATTTGTACAAAAATATATAAATATATATAATAATATATAAAAGGGGGATTTACCGTTTAATGACCGGTTTGTCGATTTTATAATTTAAATTACAGTTAAAACCTAATGCAAAATATAAATGACGAAAATTAAAGGTGCGACGAAAAATAAAATGAAATAATTATGCTTATTTAAACTTCCATAATCATAATGTTCGACGTGTTGATTTTAGTTTAGTCCGATGGGTTAATTGTCCTTTGTCCTGGATTATTTGAAACCTATCTGGTTTTTAGCCAAAATAGTTCATCGGTCATAATTGTAAAATGCTCAGCAATTTTAACCTTATGCCCGAAGTCAAATATTCCAACTAATTGGGGATTCGAACTGCAACAAGGTATTAAAACTTTGTTTAAATGATTTACACCAGGTTAACAACTGCGTGTAATCCAAGGTTTTAATACTTTATTAACAATTACACCAAGTGTCCTTAAATGTAATTCACCCCTGTTTCAATGAGTCCATTAACTATTAATCCATCCCCGTGTCCGGTCAAATGAACAATAATTTGTACTTATAAATATCCCGCCCACCGTGTTCGATTAAGCGTATATGGATATTTATAGATACATAAAATCATAACCTTTATATTAAATTAACGAGGTATCGTTAATTAAATATAAAGCCCATTAATAGCCCATGGTCCCATTTCCACAAGTGTCGGTCTTTTATCCAAACCCCAATTATGGTCCAAAGTCCAATAATCCCGTCTTAATTATTAGTCCAACATCACGATTACTTCGGTTCAAGTAGGCATAATAACAACTTAATTAAGAGACATTAATTTAAAAAGGAAGTCCATAACTTACAGTGGGTATTAACAACGTAGTGTTACACGGACAGAATATTGGCTTAAAAACCCGTAAAACTAATTTTTACATTACCCAATCTAATCTAATATACAACTAATCTATACTATATATATATATAAATATATATATATATATATATATATATATATATATATATATATATATATATATATATATATATATATTATTTATTACAGAGGGAGTATGTATATGTGTGTGTAAACTCGGCAGAAAACTGGCGAATTTATAGAACCTGACATGCTTTTTGGGCTCATGCGATAGCATGGGAATCCTTCTTCCCAGCCATGCGATCGCATGGAAGTGGGATACAGCTCACATTTGTTTGTTTTCTTCTTTTCCGACATAATATATATATAAATATAAAATATAAATAATTAATATAATTATTTATATATTATATTATATTCTTGTGCATAGTAGACTCATAATTTTTGGTCCGTTGCGTCGGGCGTTGATAGTTGGCTGAGGTCCCGGTTCCGGATTTTCAAACGTCCTTGCGTACTATTTTATATCGTGTACTTTGTGTTTTGTAACTTGTACTCTTGTCATTTTTAGACGTTCTTCATCAATAATTTGAACCTTTTTAATTGTATCTTGTACTTTTGAGCTTTTTGGACCTTTCTGTCTTCAAATCGTCGTTTTCGCCTTTTGTCTTCGCACGTATTTAATATAAACGAATATCACTTGAAAATGGAACAATTGCAACTGAATTCTTGTCTTTCATGGGGGATAATGCTATGAAATAAATGTTCCTTTTTAGCCTTATCAATAGTATATGGTAACCAATATGGAATCAACACAATACATGTTAATTAAGTAATGCAAACTAGATACAGATAACACAAAATCATCATACAGTAACTTAAATAGAACATCGTACAATAATTAAACAACATTAAGTTCCATTCATTAATAAGAAAGTTTGCATACAACTTCGTAAGTTTAGTACAATACTTGAATAAAACATGAAACTACTAACGGGATTACATAATGAAATCTAATACAATAGCCCTATGGTGATGGTGGGTAAAGGATGTCCATCATGTGGGACACCTGGTCCTCGAGCTCAGTCACCCGAGCACGTAAGGCATGCACTTACCTCGTCAGCTGCTCGATGATGGGAGATGCTGGTAGGGCAGGTGGTGCAGGTGGTGCAAGTGGTGCAGGTGGTGCAGATCGTGCAGGTGGTGCCGGTCGTGCAGATGGTGTAGCACCAGAAATAGATGGCACGTAACGGGCTACCTTACGCATAAAAGGATCAGCAGGGTATGGCACAACCCGCTTATGGGCTGTGACCCTAACCAACTATCCACGCGCGTTCACGAACGGCCTACCTCCGTTAACCCCTGGAATAACAGTACCATCAAACGGTACTGCTTCTTCGGCGAGGTAGACGGTGGCTGCACGGGCTCCTCCTCGGAGTCCTCCTCAGAATCCTCCTCGGGATCCTCCTCGCTGGTGTCATCGGATGATGAATCGTCTGAATCATCTGAAGGTGGTGCAAGTAGGTCACGGGCGGGAGAAAGTGTTTGCCCGGTGGTCATGAGTCGATATCTTCTAGGTAGGATCGGCACGCCTCGTTCGCCGGCGGTGCGTCTAACCCAATGTCCACGCTCGTTACGGAAAGGACCGTCCCCGTTTCCCCCAGGAATCACAGTACCACCGGAATGGTGCTGTGGCCCCGGGAGTCTAAGGCTGGGTGGAGCTGGAATCTCCTATGGATCCTCGTCTCCGTCTGAGATGACCGTCAGGTCAGGTGCGTGGCTACTGTCCCCAGAGGACGAATCGCCAGAGTCGTCGGAGGGTAGCGATGACGGGTTCTGTGAGTCAGCAACATTAGTAGGCGAAGTAGCAGATGAATCTGAGTCACTCTCCAAATCAATGATAATGGGAGGTATGTCCGACATCTGAACAAGGAAAAATTACCTTTTTCCATGTCAGTAAGGCATATAGTAAGCACGTAATCAGGCAAAATAACTACAGCAGCCTAGATCGTCTACAACAGTACATCACATGGCAAAATAACAAAATCCTACAAAAGTATCATGCAATCAAAAGTAGATAGTAGCATGCAGTAGTGAGAATAAACAGTAGCATACAGCAAGTACACATAGCAGTAAAAGTAAGCAGTAGCATGCAGCAAGTTCCGCAGAAACAGGTAAACAAGCAAGTTGTATATTAGTCCTATTAGTAAATCCTACTCGACTCGATCAAGACACACTAATGCAACCTAATTCCCTAAAACCAATGCTCTGATACCAAATATGACGCCCCGTACAAAATTAACGTGTACGGATCATCAACAACAGGATCATTACAGGTCAAACTGAAAGGATCCGAAACTAATCATCCGAACGATGTCCATATTGATTATAAACGAATTACAATAGTTGATAACATCGCGAGGTACTTACCCTCTATATGATACATTTTACAAACGTTACATTTATTCTTAAAAGGCAATCTATAGTTACATCCAGAATTGACATATTCGCCTGACATTTCATAATATTCAAATGACCTAAACTGCCATTTACTTAATAATAGTCTCTATGAACTTCAATGACTCGAATGCAACGCCTTATGATATAGGTCCTTAATGGCCTCAAGTAGTATCCTTAGTACGAGCTAATGCACAGCGGAAGACTTAATTCATACCTGAGAATAACATGCTTTAAAATGTCAACATAAAGTTGGTGAGATATATAGGTTTGATGCTAGCAGCGTTATAACAATGGACCACAAGATTTCATATGTAAACATTTTAATAAAAATATTCTAAGTGGTTGAGCACTTGGTAACCATACTTAACATTTAATCACGTCGCATATTCCCTTTAATATGAAATCTTACTACACCGTACCAAGTGTAGTCACAAAACGAAGTACTGTGCAACCGTTGAATACTGGTCGTCCAGTCCGGTTGGGGTTGTCAGGCCCGATAGATCTATCAACAGGATTCGCGTTTACAATACCGATGTAAATATTAGTTACCAAGCTACAGGGAAGTATGCCAGTGGTACAACTCAACGTAGAATATATTTTTCAGTTACTTGTGTCCATAATGTAAAACATAAAATACATGTATTCTCATCCCGAAATATTTAGAGTTTAAAAGTGGGACTATATACTCACTGTTGTCTTGAAGATATGAAATTTGACTCGGTCTC
Organism: Rutidosis leptorrhynchoides; assembly: GCF_046630445.1. Taxonomy (NCBI): domain Eukaryota; kingdom Viridiplantae; phylum Streptophyta; class Magnoliopsida; order Asterales; family Asteraceae; genus Rutidosis; species Rutidosis leptorrhynchoides. The sequence goes on from NC_092343.1 coordinate 236,154,465, forward strand.
CGATTGATATCACGAACCTATCCATATATAATATATCAATACCTTTTCTTTTTAAACAAACGTTACATATATATATATACTTGTTATACTTTTAATATTTTGAATAATTCCTTAGTCCGTAGTTAGCATTTCGTTGTTAGTAATTCAATTTTTAATGGTTCATATTTAGATGTTTAATATACCCGCAATGAAATATATAAAACCCCCAACGAAATAAATAAAACCCCGTCGTATATGTATTGGTCGAGATTAATCTTGACCCACGGTACCGGTGTTGTCAAATGACGTGTTGCGTACATAAAGTACCGGTGTTGTCAAATGACGTGTTGCGTACAAACATGGGATCTTATGATTAATCTTCTCGTGTTGTTTACGGGTGATCCTGAACCATATAAAATTGAATTATGAGTACATATATATAAAATATCATGTTATCTTAGAAATATGTGATTTATCTAATTTTTTTCCAATTAATCCCGAAGTTGAATAAGTCTAGGATAACCAATTTTGTTTCGGTCATAGTTTCTTCGTTACAACTCCGTTTTCGTTGATTCAAATTGCCATCTCCTTGGATCGAGTTCTTCTTTAAGACTATGAACTGGAAATACCTTGGTTTGTACTCAAAATCACACGGCATAGGTGAAACTTTAGTGAAACTTATGAAGTTAAACAATTTCCTTTATGTAAACAACCTTAAATGATTATTTTTCTAAAAATACTTATACTTTGAATTAAATCATGAAATTTTTATGTGTTATCATATTCATAATAAAAATCATTTTTCCAGAACATAAACCTTCAATTCAAAGTTTAAGATGGTTTTTAATTATCCAACCCAAAACAGTCCCCGGTTGCACTCCGACGTCGTAAAAACAGTTTTTAAGGTATTCTTTGAAAAACCAAGTTAAACCTTGTTAAATTAGCATATATTTAAGTTATATTACAGGTCTTGAAGTATTTTAAAAGTTAAGTTAGAAGGATCTATTTAGTTTGCAAACAAGTTTGAAAACTTTCAAACTATGTTCTTGTTGTTAAACTTTTATACCACAAAATAAGATAGCTATATATATATGAATCGAATAAGGTTATGAACATAGATTCTACCTCAAGTTCCTTGGATAAGATTGCTGTAAAAGAGGATTAAAAAGCTAGAACCAAAAGGGTGATGGAAGTGGATGAAAGATTGGAAGTAAGTTGGTGTTCTTGGAAGGTTTTCTTGAAGTGTTGTTGTAAGAGTTTTCTTATGGTGTTTAAGTAAGGTTTTTATGGCTAGATCTTCTTGGTAATTTGCTGGATTGTTATGGAGTTCAAAGCTCTTGAAAGTGTGTGTGTTTTTAGCTAGAGAATGGAAGTAAAACGAATCAAAAATGATGATACATATATACTCCTAAAAATGTGATCTTTAAGGATAACATGACAAAATTTTAGTTTGTATTTTTGTAATTAGTCTTACAATCATTCAAAAGTAATTACCTTATACATAAGGCATTGAACAAGGCTGGTTAGGTGGTGATTTGATGTGTATATACCAATAGTAAATACGTATAGAAGCTAGGTATGATACGAGTACAAATACTCTAGATATACGTATAGAAATTTTGTGAAAAATGGAATGAGGATTCAAATATAGCTATCTTTTGTGAATACACTTATATGGTTTTATGTATTTAAGTTCTTAAAAGTGATTAAATACATTACTTATACGATATATGTATAAACATTATAAGTCATAAGTATTTATGTCAAATAACGTTACGTATGGTTATCGTTTTGAAAACTTAAGTTAGTAGTTTCAAAATATACTTATAACTTATTGTTATTAATACAAAATGAGATATTAAAATATCCTTAGATCATGTTAAATATGTATATATACATATATATACACAAACGTATAATTATCATTTATTGTATAGTTCGTGATATCATCGGTCAAACTAGACGGTCAAACGTTGTGTAAAACTCTTTTCGAAAATATAAATCTCAACAATTTGGATTGCTTATCATGTTGGTAAGGTTTAATTTATGTAAATATTAATCTTATAAGTATAGAACGATCGAAAAAGTGCGGGTCAACTTTAGGGTTTTTGCTTATCGTGTCGGAACCATACAGAGATTAGAGTTTAAATTTGGTCGGAAATTTCCGGGTCGTTACAGTACCCATCCGTTAAAGAAATTTCGTCCTCGAAATTTGGTAGAGGTTGTCATAAATAACAATAGGAATGTTTTCATGACGAATATGAGGTAATAATGAAATTTTATCATTATTGAAAGATTTAGATAAAACGATTTGGTTAAGTGAGACGCACGAGCGAAGCTATCACATAAGAGTGAAATGAGTAAATATAGAATTGTTGTAACCGATGACGTGATTAGGATTGATTTCCGGAATTTATGGAAAATCTTACGTAATAAGATTTGGTTCTTTGGCGATCAAGATCTTCTTTGATTTAGTGCGGCGATCTGTTTCGATTTCTTTGTCGAATATTTTGCTATAAATCCATTTCCTTCTCTTCCTTATTTCCACAACTCACATCTTCTATCCTTTCTCCTTCAACTCATACCTTAAAGTATTCTTTTAAATGCTCCATCCCGTTCTAATTCTTGTTATACTTCTAACTTTCATATCTTTCATTCTTCTCTTTCATTTATCGCCCGAAGAATCTATTTACTTCTATCCTTTCCTCGGAATTATAATAATTTTAATTCTCCCGTGTCTGTACGTTGCAATACGTATTGATATACACGGTTTGTAAATCCTGGGTGATTTTCGGCCTTTGTATTCTTCATTATTTTTTAAAGCTTCATACTTTCGTTTTCTCTTCCTGACTTTGAGTCAAGCGAGTAATGGTCCGGAATTTGTAGATATGAGATTCGAAATGAGTATAGCTAATGCTCTAAGAAAGAAATGGTAATAGGACAAATTTTGATTTGTCAAATTACCAGAATACCCCGGAAAAGATAGAACTGTCAGGATGACATGTTCCTATTATGTTTGAGAATTGGATAGAATGTAAGAGCCGTGTAACATGGCACATGATGATGGTACTGTGAATCATCACATTTCATTAGAAACTTAACATGACTTACTGTAATATAATGAAGTTGATCAAGTTTCATTATATTATACTAATTCATGCATCAGTTCCCAACACTGCTTCAGAACATTCCTATTTTAAACTTGAAGGTTTTAGAACTTAGAAACTAACACAGTATCTTTTATGTTGTAACGCAGATATTACGGAGAGATAAATATTCTCAGATAAGAATAGTTGTGAAAATATCTCCAGAAATATGGAGAATATGTATAACAGAAGATATGAAGATATCTTATAATATCTAAGATAAGATGATGACGAAGAATATCATCGGGAAAGGTTTAGGATAAGGGGTAGGGTTTTTACTAATGGTTTCAGCAGGCACTGAATCGTTTGAATCCTTTGAAAGCAGATTCAGTTCTTGTGATTTATCTACATCCTCCTTCATACTTTGCTCAATTCGTTTTCCAGTTCCAACTCTCCTCTTTTTCTAAGCTTTACCAACACAATGTACTTCATCATTAAACTTTTGACTGTTAAAGTCGTTTACAGTTTTTGCTGCTTCTTCAGCATTTCAAGAACTACTTCATAGTCCAGGATGTTTTTCAGAACTTCACATTCGAAATATGTAATTCTTAGGGATAGTCGTTCTCGGTATAACTGGAAGAATTTCTACGAGATTTTCAAAATACTGATTGCGGATTTCGCCAAAGAGATAACGAGTTGCTGGTACGTCTGCTGATGATGTTGTGAAAAAGGTTCTCCGGTAACAACGGCGAAAGGACAAAGTATAAATATCGAGATTATAATAGGAGTAGTCTCACTGAGAAGTCGAAGTGGAGCTGTGACAAAATTAGCTTCTTGAAAAGGAATCGTATGATTGTTTTTGATAATGAATGATAAGGAATTCGACGCGGATACGTTTTAACTATAACTTCGGTTTCAAAAAATTTTCAGGTGCATCACTGTATGCATAAATCTTTCTTCCGTAAACGAGGTGCGGCTGATTCAACTTCTCGATCGAGGTGTTTTCAAGAATCATGAAAAGATTTGAATGAGGATTATAATTGTCGAAGTACAAATGAGGTTTAGGATGAAATCAAGTGGCAAACTTGAAGAATTGTTTAGTTTCATATGTTATAATCAACATTTTATTTCATTTTAATTGTTCAATGTTTCTTCTTTATGCCACTTGTTGGATTTGGATAGGTAAAAATTCAAATATGAAATTTAAATGGAAATGGTTATTCTGGGGTGAACGGATACGTATATCGATGGTTGTAAGTAGAATAACAAATGACCGTTGAATCAGATTCAAGAATGTACAATATAACTTATTAATGTGAATTCTAAATATTCCTCGGGTACTACCCACCCGTTAAAATATTTTCATCATTATTAGTTTGTACGAAGGAATTTTTAATTACTATCTTTATGAAAATATACTTGCATATATATTTTCTTCAGAGATAATCATAGATTTAATGAGTCAATAAGATATTAAACTCATTTGATTTATCGTTAATTCTAGATTACATAATCTCTAAGACTTTAGAAATTACATAATCGTCATACGATACGTAAAGCGAAGATAATCGATGTAGAACGATATATAGAATGAAGATCATACTCGAAGTACAGATATTGAGTCGTGTGATGTTGATATTCGAGATACAGATTGTGATGTTGAGATTTTGGGGGTGACAAGAGTACTGTCGGCGTTGATGATGGTGGTATAGATTATGCTGCTGGTGCTGCTGCTGGTGTTTGTAACCTTCGCACCGTATTTTCTAAAGCCACTACCCGAGCGCGAAGCTCGTTGACTTCTTCTATTATACCGGGATGATTGACGGTTGGAACGATCGAATGAACAAGATTCGAAATATGGGATAGTATGTAATCATGACGAGATACTCTAGAAATGAGCGAGAAAATGGTGTTTCGAATAGGTTCGCCGGTAAGTGCTTCAGGTTCATCGTTAAGAGGACAATTTGGTGGATGGAATGGATCACCTTCTTCTTGCCTCCAGAGATTTAGTATATTACGAACCCATCCCCAATTCATCCAAAATAGATGATGGGAAATTGGTTGATCCATTCCGGTGACGCTGTTCTCGGAGCTCGAATGGAAATCCATATCGGCGTAGCTATCGAAGTCGGAGGAATTCGAACTGGATGAAGAATCCATCTTGTATAGTCGGAGAAGTGAATTTTTGGTTTGGAATAGATTATAGGAGTTGGGTTTGGTACTCTTCAATACATAATTTACATATGTATATATAATATCAAAATCCCATGAATTACGGAGAATCTTTGAAATACGTCAGGCAATGTCTATAGTAACAGATACGCTAAGATATGAATTTTGTCTATACACTATCGATGCACTAAATGCAGTAAGACGTGTCTAGACTTAAGAATGATAAGCAGGCAGTTCCCTAAGGATGATAAGCAGATGATTTCCGACTAGGATTGATAAGCAAAACTTTTGACAGGCAGACACGGTCAAAGTCCAGACTCACTTAATGTATCCTAACAACTACTAGTTAGACACACTAATGCAAGGCCTGGTTCGCTAAGACCAACGCTCTGATACCAACTGAAAGGATCCGAAACTAATCATCCGAACGATGTCCATATTGATTATAAACGAATTACAATAGTTGATAACATCGCGAGGTACTTGCCCTCTATATGATACATTTTACAAACGTTACATTTATTCTTAAAAGGCAATCTATAGTTACATCCAGAATTGACATATTCGCCTGACATTTCATAATATTCAAATGACCTAAACTGCCATTTACTTAATAATAGTCTCTATGAACTTCAATGACTCGAATGCAACGCCTTATGATATAGGTCCTTAATGGCCTCAAGTAGTATCCTTAGTACGAGCTAATGCACAGCGGAAGACTTAATTCATACCTGAGAATAACATGCTTTAAAATGTCAACATAAAGTTGGTGAGATATATAGGTTTGATGCTAGCAGCGTTATAACAATGGACCACAAGATTTCATATGTAAACATTTTAATAAAAATATTCTAAGTGGTTGAGCACTTGGTAACCATACTTAACATTTAATCACGTCGCATATTCCCTTTAATATGAAATCTTACTACACCGTACCAAGTGTAGTCACAAAACGAAGTACTGTGCAACCGTTGAATACTGGTCGTCCAGTCCGGTTGGGGTTGTCAGGCCCGATAGATCTATCAACAGGATTCGCGTTTACAATACCGCTGTAAATATTAGTTACCAAGCTACAGGGAAGTATGCCAGTGGTACAACTCAACGTAGAATATATTTTTCAGTTACTTGTGTCCATAATGTAAAACATAAAATACATGTATTCTCATCCCGAAATATTTAGAGTTTAAAAGTGGGACTATATACTCACTGTTGTCTTGAAGATATGAAATTTGACTCGGTCTCCGATTGATATCACGAACCTATCCATATATAATATATCAATACCTTTTCTTTTTAAACAAACGTTACATATATATATATACTTGTTATACTTTTAATATTTTGAATAATTCCTTAGTCCGTAGTTAGCATTTCGTTGTTAGTAATTCAATTTTTAATGGTTCATATTTAGATGTTTAATATACCCGCAATGAAATATATAAAACCCCCAACGAAATAAATAAAACCCCATCGTATATGTATTGGTCGAGATTAATCTTGACCCACGGTACCGGTGTTGTCAAATGACGTGTTGCGTACATAAAGTACCGGTGTTGTCAAATGACGTGTTGCGTACAAACATGGGATCTTATGATTAATCTTCTCGTGTTGTTTACGGGTGATCCTGAACCATATAAAATTGAATTATGAGTACATATATATAAAATATCATGTTATCTTAGAAATATGTGATTTATCTAATTTTTTTCCAATTAATCCCGAAGTTGAATAAGTCTAGGATAACCAATTTTGTTTCGGTCATAGTTTCTTCGTTACAACTCCGTTTTCGTTGATTCAAATTGCCATCTCCTTGGATCGAGTTCTTCTTTAAGACTATGAACTGGAAATACCTTGGTTTGTACTCAAAATCACACGGCATAGGTGAAACTTTAGTGAAACTTATGAAGTTAAACAATTTCCTTTATGTAAACAACCTTAAATGATTATTTTTCTAAAAATACTTATACTTTGAATTAAATCATGAAATTTTTATGTGTTATCATATTCATAATAAAAATCATTTTTCCAGAACATAAACCTTCAATTCAAAGTTTAAGATGGTTTTTAATTATCCAACCCAAAACAGTCCCCGGTTGCACTCCGACGTCGTAAAAACAGTTTTTAAGGTATTCTTTGAAAAACCAAGTTAAACCTTGTTAAATTAGCATATATTTAAGTTATATTACAGGTCTTGAAGTATTTTAAAAGTTAAGTTAGAAGGATCTATTTAGTTTGCAAACAAGTTTGAAAACTTTCAAACTATGTTCTTGTTGTTAAACTTTTATACCACAAAATAAGATAGCTATATATATATGAATCGAATAAGGTTATGAACATAGATTCTACCTCAAGTTCCTTGGATAAGATTGCTGTAAAAGAGGATTAAAAAGCTAGAACCAAAAGGGTGATGGAAGTGGATGAAAGATTGGAAGTAAGTTGGTGTTCTTGGAAGGTTTTCTTGAAGTGTTGTTGTAAGAGTTTTCTTATGGTGTTTAAGTAAGGTTTTTATGGCTAGATCTTCTTGGTAATTTGCTGGATTGTTATGGAGTTCAAAGCTCTTGAAAGTGTGTGTGTTTTTAGCTAGAGAATGGAAGTAAAATGAATCAAAAATGATGATACATATATACTCCTAAAAATGTGATCTTTAAGGATAACATGACAAAATTTTAGTTTGTATTTTTGTAATTAGTCTTACAATCATTCAAAAGTAATTACCTTATACATAAGGCATTGAACAAGGTTGGTTAGGTGGTGATTTGATGTGTATATACCAATAGTAAATACGTATAGAAGCTAGGTATGATACGAGTACAAATACTCTAGATATACGTATAGAAATTTTGTGAAAAATGGAATGAGGATTCAAATATAGCTATCTTTTGTGAATACACTTATATGGTTTTATGTATTTAAGTTCTTAAAAGTGATTAAATACATTACTTATACGATATATGTATAAACATTATAAGTCATAAGTATTTATGTCAAATAACGTTACGTATGGTTATCGTTTTGAAAACTTAAGTTAGTAGTTTCAAAATATACTTATAACTTATTGTTATTAATACAAAATGAGATATTAAAATATCCTTAGATCATGTTAAATATGTATATATACATATATATACACAAACATATAATTATCATTTATTGTATAGTTCGTGATATCATCGGTCAAACTAGACGGTCAAACGTTGTGTAAAACTCTTTTCGAAAATATAAATCTCAACAATTTGGATTGCTTATCATGTTGGTAAGGTTTAATTTATGTAAATATTAATCTTATAAGTATAGAACGATCGAAAAAGTGCGGGTCAACTTTAGGGTTTTTGCTTATCGTGTCGGAACCATACAGAGATTAGAGTTTAAATTTGGTCGGAAATTTCCGGGTCGTTACACAAACACTATATGCTGTTTTTAAAACAAGTTTGCATTCATAAAAAGGGTAACGTCTTTACCGACACCAAATGTTTTACAAACGATAGCGTGCTTCTGCGAATAGAAAGCATTAACATAAGTACGTGACACAAAGGTCATTACAAACTTCATTGTTCAAATGTAACATAAACTGTGAATGCAAGGTAAATGTTTCATGTAGAGACATTTCTAAACAAAGCAGCGGGAGTCTAACACAGCAAGTCTAACAGCGAGACTAATACAGCGGAAGCATCAAACGTCTAAGCACCTGAGAAATAACATGCTTTAAAATGTCAACACGAATGTTGGTGAGCTATGTTTAATTGTAACAGTAATGTAATGTAGGCCACGAGATTTCGTATTCAAAACAGTATGAAAAGTATATGCTTAACCGTGGGCACTTGGTAACTAACTTTGATCAATCCTAGATTATTCGATTAAGGCTAATCAAGGATTGAGTGCAATGAGGGGGTATAATGGATGTCGATTATGGTTTTGGGACCTTATTGTCATATTTCTTTAAGTGCTAAACGATCAACAACCATGTCCCGGTCTTCGTAAATTACCTTAACCAACAAAGATCAAGTCTCGGGCAAACTCACGAGAGAGATCAATATGGCTAGAGAAATTCTTCCAGAATCAACAACCTCAAAGAGAGGCCAAGCTCCCTATTTATAGGTTTGGGACTTACGCGGAAGTAAGATGTGCGGGCACTTAGGCATTCCGCACAAGTACTGCGAGAATCCTTCGCACTCTTTAATATTTCGCATAATCCTACCGCATTCATTAAGAGTTGCCGCGGTTTAAGTGTCTTGTAATTTTGCCTTTAAGTGGCTTTTCGCACTAAAAATATACATATACATATGTATGTATATGATCAAGTCCCCCCAGTTTATTGTGTTACATTTTTACAGAAAATGTAATACAATAAACTCTAAAAAATAAAAATTGTAGTTTGTATGAGGTTTAAAAACCATTCGCATATGTACGCAGTGTCGCATTTCATCTAAATGGACCGCTCGCGTTGCATGTTTTATTCTAACGGCTATATTTGTATCCGTTGCAATCCTTTCGCAGTTTAATAGCCGTTGATTCATCATGATTACTTGTAAAGGGCTCTTTATGCAATCTTATGAGTATAAATATAGGACATAGCCACATATTTCCAATTTCACTTCCTGTTACTAGTTTCTCTCTCTAGTAAAGTGCTTTCATAATCTTTATCGCATTCATCAAACTTTCTGCGTTTTCTTTTCACATACTCAATTTCTTCATAAAAAGTTCTACTTTATCATTCATTATGTCAACATCATGTTCTCCAGCCACTTATAGTCTTTCTGTGAATGACTACGATTCACTTATTACAGAGGAGACACTTGCACAAATCAAGCTCAACTATCAGATGCTTGAATTATTCGAACCCACCTGCATCAGGTGTTACAGCTAATAATCCACCACAAGATTATAATGCTATATATGAAACCTCTCTATACTTAGGCAGTCTCAGATTCCCATTTACTGACTTTTTCCTGAGTGCGTGCCAATTTTACGCAGTAAGTCCTGGCCAATTCCACCCTAACGCGGTTGCGAAACTCATTTTATTTGAGATGTACTGCAACGCGATCAACAGGTAGATTATGGACTCCAAACCAGTTTCATAAAAGTTCCAAGCTTATCTTAACGCGGTTAAGCTCCGCGAACGCTGCGAATTTTTATCATTAATCTCAACCGCTTATGGTATTGGCGCCCCATATCCAGATGTTATTGAGAAGGAGGTATGCGACATGGAGATTGCCAATGACGTTTACACAGAAACCAGCAAAGGCATAGAACATATTGACATTCCAGATCTCATCGCACTTAGTCAACAAGAAAATGTCACCTTTAAGGACATTGTAGATCTTGAATTGTAAATTTGCAGTTAATCCGCGATTAAGACTGCGTTCTTTTTTGTAACACATGACCGCTTTCTTATGCACGTTCTATTAATAGTAAAATGTTTATATCAGTTGCAACTGTTTACTTTTATAGCGCTTAAGTACTTTTTCAATACTCATAGTCACTAGCATTGTCCTTTGCAATTTCATTGTTCATTATTGTGCACATAACAAACAAATACTCAATGCAAAACAACCTGTATGCACGTGTTTATACATATTATGAATCTTTTAAGTCCGCCGAAACGATCCTTAGATAAATATGTGTTTTATGCGAAGCATCCAAGTATTGCCATGTTAAATACTTTGGGAAAATTACAAGTATCTATCCTTTCGCATACACTTTTTATTTATGCACATTAAACAATAAGTGGGCTTTACCATCACTTATACAATTGTGAGTTTATTACTTTATAATGCCTCCAACCGATAATTTTCACACAAAGTTACACCTTTTATTATCACTTTGATCCGCACAGAACAATGAACGCGTTTTTACAATGACCATCAGCTTAAACAGCTTTATTTTCACAAGATGAATTTCATCATAAATATCAACACAATTCTGCATAAAGTGGTCTTTTCCATCACTTTATGATATATTTATTAAGAATTTTCCATTGTTTATGAAACTTTCACGCAGAACTTGCCATATTATATATATGCGTAACATAATTTCATTCGCATATAATGATGCCTTAACAGAAACCAAAACACTTTATTTATTTACATTGTGCTGTTTCAAAAAACAACACACAGTGCCTAAACACATTTGCCACATTCACTTCTAAACAACAACCTGTGCATCCACATACACATTACCAACATTCGCATTAAAACTTCTCATCAAAATTTCAAATTTTTACGTTTAAATATAAGTCTATCACCATAACTTTTGCGTTTGTAACCAATACATGGCCTTCTATTCCAATATTATTATTCACCATTATAGATGCACATAATGGCTCCTGAACCGCTGATGTAACTATTGCAATTCCGTTAGAAGTTGCAAACTTTACCATGCTATGAATTGGTGATGAAACAATACCCAGCTTACAAACAGTTGTGCGTCCTAGAAGAATATTATAACGCGACGCAGTATTCATGACATACAAGTACAACACAACTTTGTGCATAAGCATTGATTTTTTTTCATTCAAGATTTCAATCTCTAATTCTAATTGCCCTATAGGCCACACAGATTCGCCTGAAAATCTTGATAAAGACATTGTAGTTGACCTGAGCTTGGATTGAATATCCTTTGGCAGTTTGTGAAAACATTGATTGTACATAACATCAACAATACTCCCAGTGTCCACATGTACTTTCATCACTTGAATACCAACTTCCGCAATCCTGCATGATATCACAATTGGCTCTTCTAAAAATTTGCAGTCTTTTCCTGATGTGAAAGTTATTGGCGCAAGCTGCCATTTCGCATAAGTTTTAACAGGTTTCTGCTTTTGCGCATTACTATTAACAGTCACCATGTTGATCACTTGAATTTTTTGCAAATTATCCTTTTTTCCTACTACCTTTGCACCTAAGTTTTTGACCACGGGTGCTTTACGCTCTTGTTGCACCACCGTATTGACATTTGGTGTTTTTGGAGTAGCTTCCAATGCGGGTACCACCATTGCATTTGTGGTATTTGTTTCTTTGTTAATCAAAAGATGATTCAATTTCCCCTGCCCAACTGCATCTGCAATTAACTCAACAAGGTCGCGACATCTATTCGTATCATGCCCATAATCATCATGAAAGATACAAAATTTAGATTTATCACGCCTATTGTTATCACTCAACTGCGGTGGGTCTGGAAATGTCTTAGCAACACGCTCTTGCAAAAGTATCTCTTTTGGAGATTTTGACAAGGTTTGAATTACAACAAAGAAATCATTATTCCATTTTCGCGTATAATTCATGTCACGGTTATTATAACCTTGATTACTGCCATCTCTGATCAATCCTCAATTATCCAATTAAGGCTCATCAAGGATCGAGTGTAATGAGGGGGTACAATGGATGTCGATTATGGTTTTGGGACCTTATTGTCATATTTCGTTAAGTGCTAAACGATCAACAACCATGTCACGGTCTTCGTAAATTACCTTAACCAACAAAGATCAAGTCTCGGGCGAAGTCACGAGAGAGATCAATATGGCTAGAGCAATTCTTCCAGAATCAACAACCTTAAATGAGAGGCCAAGCTCCCTATTTATAGGTTCAGGACTTACGCGGAAGTTAGATGTGCGGGCACTTAGGCATCCCGCACAAGTACTGCGAGAATCCTACGCACTCTTTAATATTCTGCGTAATCCTACCGCACTCATTAAGGTTTACAGCGGTTTAAATGTCCTGCATCTTTGCTTTTAAGTGGCTTTTCGCACTAAAAATATACATATACATATGTATGTATATGATCAAGTCCCCCCAGTTTATTGTGTTACATTTTTACAGAAAATGGAATACAATAAACTCCAAATAAAAATTGTAGTTTGTGTTCTTATGCGTACAATTTACGCACAATGTATATGCGTAAAGGCATTATTCATTTTTACAACGGCTATTTTATATTTTTTGATTTTTTGTTGCGAATATAGTCGTTAGGTAAAATTGCCGTTGGGATTTATTCTCTCAATATATATAGAGGTTTACTATCACTTCTGATCAACACACTTTATCTTTCCTATCTATCATCCACACGATCATCGCTTTATAATCTTTTTATCTTGCACAAACAACCTTCGTAAAACAACCTTCGCATCCGTTCATCATCAACATGAGGGTTTCAGAGATTGAAAAGAAAGATGACACAAAGCAATTTCTTGCGGAGAGGCTCAAAAGTCCTGAAGCAAGATCATCCAAACCTGCACAGAAATCTCCTACCCCCATCGCCACTCCAAGCAAACGACCTGCTACATCTCCTCTTCTTGGATCTGCCAAGAGGATTACGCGTTCCAGCTCGACTATTCCTACTAAATCCGAGACTGGTAATGTTTACATTATGCAGATTATTACTTTTCCTTTTAAGCGACACCTATAGTGTTCTGTAATTCTAACATATCTTTTTATTGTATTTTTTTAGCTGAAACGTCCATCACTCCACAACCAACAACGCAAACAAGCTCTCCACCAACATTTGATCTGTCTAAGTACGAAGACATTTGGCGCACTCCCCCCAGCGCTGTTAAATCCATTAAAGTGGACGGCCTTCAAGGCTATTTATGCGCATCTCCAGAAGCTGCACTGGATCAACGGCAGGACATGAAGCTAGCCCTTCCACATGATCTGCGTGCTGAGTTTAGCAAACTTTCTCACAGCGACACATTCAACTGTTTTGCCCAAAAAAATTTCATGACATTTGCATCCGCATTTGATGCAATGTCTCGTCAAGAAAAATTTTCTGAATTCTTGAAAAAAGAACAAACCAAGCATGCAATCACTCAGTCCCAGCTTTCCTCCGTCACCGCGGAATTACAAACAACTAAAAATTCCGCAGATGATCTGAAGAGACAACTGTCCGAGAAAGCCATTGAAAAGGACAATCTTCAAGCCGCTCATGATACTATGAAAAATAAACTCCTCCAAACTCAAACTGAACTAACCGCAGTCTTATCCGCAAAAACAACTGCGGAATCCAGTGAGACGACCCGACCTTAACCATAAGGACGAATACAATAACATATGATTTCATTGCGAGGTATTGACCTTTATATGCGACGTTTTTCAAAAACTGCATTCGTTTTTACAATACAAACCATATCTTTTATTTAAAAACCAAGGTTTAAACAACATAATACTGGTTACCGCCTCGCGATAATCTTAGCCTTACAAACTTTACATGTAATAACGACAACACGATTTCCAACATATTTTACATTACAAATCTTCCGATATGCACTTTTATTTTTGACACAAATATGCGAACTCTAAATCTTGCTTAAGTTCAACATGATGCAGTGGAAGCTTTTAATTATCACCTGAGAATAGACATGCTTAAAACGTCAACATAAAGTTGGTGAGATATAGGTTTAATGCCGGCAGCGATATAAATATAGACCACAAGATTTCATATGTAAACATTTTAATAAAAGTATTCTAAGTTGTTGAGCACTTGGTAACCATACTTAACATTTAATCAACGTCGCATATTCCCTTTATTATGAAATCTCCCTACACCGTACCATGTGTAGTAACGAAACGAAGTACTGTGCAACCGTTAAATACTGGTCGTCCAGTCCAGTTGAGGTTGTCAGGCCCGATAGATCTATCAACAGGATTCGCGTTTACAATACCCATGTAAATTGTAGTTACCAAGCTACAGAGAAATATGCCAGTGGTACAACTCAACGTAGAATATATATTTTTAGTCACTTGTGTCTATAACGTAAATCATAAAATGCATGTATTCTCATCCCGAAATATTTAAAGTTTAAAAGTGGGACTATATACTCACTTTTGTCTTGAAGATAATAACACGAATTGGTCTCCGATTGATATCACGAACCTAACCATATGTAATATATCAATATATTTTCTTTTTAAGAAATAAACGTTTCATATATATACTTTTAATACTTTTAATAATTTCTTAGTCCGTAGTTAGCAGTCCGATGTTAGTAGTTCACAATTAGTTGCTTAATAAAATAAATAAAGACCCCATCGTATTCATGTTGATCGGAATTAATCTTGACCCACGGTACCGTGTTGTCAAATGACGTGTTGTGTACATAAAGTACCGGTGTTGTCAAATGACGTGTTGCGTACGTACATGAGGTCTTATGATTAATCTTCTCGTGTTGTTTAAGGGTGGTCCTGAAATATATAAAATTAATTCATGAGTAAATATATATGAAATATCATATTAATTAAAAAATATATGATTTATTTAATTTTTTTCCAATTATTTTCATTGTTAAACAAGCTTTGGGTACCCGATCTTATTTTAGTCGTAGTTTCTTCGTTACAACTCCGTTTTTGTTGATTCAACTTGTCATCTCCTTGGATCGAGTCAAAATATAAGAATATGAACTGTAAATACCATGGTTTATATTCGGAATCACGGGTTATAGTCCAAACTCTAGGTGAATCTTATGAAAGTAATCATTTTTGTCACAAAAACATCATTTAATGATCATTTTTCTAAAAATACTTATACTTTGAATTAAACCATGAAATTTTTATGTGTTAACATATTTATAAGAAATATCATTTTTCCAGAACATGAACTTCTAATTCAAACTTCAAGATGGTTTTTAATTATCCAACCCAAAACAGCCCCCGGTTACACTCCGACGTCGTAGATTCAGTTTTAAGTTATTCTTTGCAAAAACAAGTTGTATCTTGTTAAGTTAGCATATCATTATGATATATTACAGGTCTTGAAGTATTTTAAAAGTTAAGTTAGAAGGATCTATTTAGTTTGCGAACAAGTTTGAATTCATTCAAACTATGTTCTTGTTGTTACAATTTTATATCACAAAATAAGATAGCTATATAAATTTGAATCGAATAAAATTATGAACAAGTTTACTACCTCAAGTTACTTGGACAAGATTGCTGTAAAAGATGAGTAAGATCCTAGAACTAAAAGAGTGGTGGAGTTGGATTAAAAGGTTGGAAGTAAACTTGTAAATTTGGAAGGATTTGTGAAGTGTTTTTGAATGGTTTTTCTTATGGTGATTAAGTGATGTTTTTGAAGCTAGATCTTCATGGTTGTGGGCTGAGATGGTTAAGGGGTATAAAGCTCTTGAAGGTGTGTGTGTTTTGCTAGAAAAATGGAAGTAAAATTTGAATCAAAATGAGGTTCCAAGTACCTCCTTAAAAACGTGATTTTAAGGGAACAAGGACAAGATTTTTAAGTTGTAATCTTATGCAATTAGTCAACAAACTTCCAAATTCTAATTACCTTATACCTAGGGCAGTAACATGGCTGATTAAAAGGTTGATTTGATGTGTATATACCAATAGTAAATACATCTAGAAGATGGGTATGATATGGGTACCTATACCCTAGGTGTACGTATAGAAATCTTTGAGAAAACGGAACGAGGATTCAAATATAGCTATCTTTTGTAAATATACTTATATTTTTTTATGTATGTAAGTCCTTTAAAAGTGATAAAATACATATCTATACGATGCATGTATAAGTATTATAGGTTATAAGTATTTATGTCGAAGAACGTTACGCATAGTTATCGTTTTGAAAACTTAAGTTAGTAGTTTCAAAATATACTTATAACTCATTGTTATTAGTACTCAATGAGATGTTAAACATCCTTAAATCATGTTAAATATATATAAATACATATATATACACAAACGTATAATTATCGTATGTTATATAGTTCGTGATATCATCGGTCAAATTGGACGATCAAACGTTGTGTAAAACTCTTTTCAAAATCATAAATCTCAACAATTTAGATTGCTTATCATATTGGTTAGGTTTAATTTATGTAAGTATTAATCTTATAAGTGTAAAACGATCGGAAAAATCCGGGTCATTACATTCAGCTTTGCGAACCTCCGCGAGCATTTGCCTGAACTTGGGCAAAAAATCATCGATTCGGCGGATGTTTCGCAACGATTTGATAAGTATGTTACTGCACTGCAACAACTTAAGCGAGTGAAGTTTTTGCAGGAAATTAGTAAGGTTACTGTATTACCGGAACCCATGCCGGAATACATTGAAAAGCTAATCTGCCCTCTTGAAGAGGCAAAAGAGATGGTCGCATTGGCCAGAGAAGGAACTCGCGTTATTCCTATTCCAAAACTGGAGGCTATAAGTCAAAATAAAGATGCTCCCGTCGAAGACATTATTGATTTAGACTTAACCAGTAAGGAATAGAATTTCGCAATCATAAGTGCGTCTGTAAGCGCGTTTTAATGTTTCAATTTGCTGTACTTTCCACAGTTATTATAATAATATTTTATTTATCAATTGCAATTGCTTCTATTTATATAGCGCTTTTTAGAATATTACTCATAATCACTAGCATTGTCTTTTGCAATTTCATTGTTTACTATTGTGCACATAACAAACAATTGCTTTATGCGACACAACCTGTATGCACGTGCTGTTCTGCACATTATGAATCTTCTAAGTCCGCCGAAATGATCCTTAGGTAAAAATTTGTGTTTATTGTGAAGCATCCAAGTATGGCTAGATCTAATACTTTGGGTAAAATTTAATAAATCACATTCCTTTCGCATACACTTTAAATGGTTTTTACTAACTGTCAAGTGGTCTTTACCATCACTTGTTTAAATTCAATTTTGGTATTTTATGTAACGCGTTAGATTTAGAAACCACGCATAAACGTACAATTGCTGCTATGAACAGAAACTTAAATTTCATTCATTTCACATAGTAATGCAAACTTAATTTTGCTAAGCATAAGCACAAATCATTAGATTGCGTATACAATTTCGCACACTTCGTATTATATGTAATATCTTTTCAACAAAGTAGCATGCCACGCGTTAGGTATATTACGCCCTTCAATGTCCTGGAGTTTATAAGAGCCTGCCGCATTGATTCCCACTATTTGGTATGGACCTTCCCAATTGGGTCCTAACTTCCCAAAGCTTTTCAGCACGACTTGCTTCATTATTCCGCAAAACCCACTCTCCAACATCGAAGGCTAACGCACGTACTTTCTTGTTGTAATACTTAGCAATTTGTTGCTTATTATTTGCCTCACGTATTGCGGCCATAAGCCTGCGTTCTTCAATGAAATTTAGGTTTTCACAAATGCCATCTGCATATTCGCACTTTCATCAAAATTAGCAACTCTATGCGTCTCTACAAAGACTTTCGCGGGGATCATTGCCTCTGAACCATATACCAGGCTAAAAGGTGTTTCGTCCGTACTTTTCTTGAAAGTAGTGCGGTAAGCCCATAGTACATTTGAAAGTTCATCAACCCATCCATTCCGCTTTTCATCTAAATGCTTTCTAATACCGCTGACAATATCGCGATTAGTGACCTCGCATAACCCATTTACCTACGGATGTGCTACTGATGTAAATTTTTGAATTATATTCAATTCCGTACACCAACTTAAAAATGGATCTTTTGCAATCTGTGCCCCATTATCACTTACAAGTTCTCGCGGAATGCCAAATCTGCACAGAATGTATTCCCATACAAAATTCCGCACTTGCACGCCAGTTATTGTGCGTAAAGCTTTTGCTTCCACCCATTTAGTGAAATAATCAATTGCTACAATCAGGAACTTTACATTCCCTGCACCTGGTGGAAATGGTCTCACAATATCAATGGCCCATTTATAAAATGGCCATGGCGAATTAATTGGAATCATGTCATGCCTTGGTTTTCGATTCTGCGGTGCGTGCCTTTGATAACTTTTACACCTTTTAACAGGGTAGGCCAAAAGTAACCCATTCGCATTATGTTCGCGGCAATAGTTTTATAACCTGAATGAAGAGCACAAGATCCACTATGCACTTCTTCAATAATTGTTGCATCTTTCGCGGGTCCTACACACCACATTAATAGTCCCAAATACGATTTGCGATATAACATATCATTTTCAATCACATACATAGGTGATCTTTCGCGTACCAAACGAGCTTCCTTTTTATCTTCTGGCAATGCACCATTTCACAGATAATTCACAATTGGATCCATCCTATTTGGTTCTAACTTCTTCTATAGCCGCAACAAATAAACTTCCATCAATAGACTTATTGGGAAGTTCTTCTACCCAGACTTGCTTCTGAAAATGCGAAAATGTTAATGCAGCAAGCTTGATTAATGCATCTGCCTTTTTGTTTTGACTTCTTGATACTTGTGATAACTCAAAAAATGCAGACTTTTCTACGTACTCTTGCACAAGTTTTAAATACTTCTGCATGGACAGCTCATGGGCTTCAAAAGAGCCATTAAATTGATTTGCCACTAGCTGCGAATCAACATATGCGCGCAACTGCGCGATATTCATCTTATGCGCCATATATAATCCCGCACGAAGTGCCTCATATTCAGCCCCGTTGTTTGTAACATCAAAATTAAAGCGTAACGCGTATGTGTGCTCTTCCCCACTCGGGCTTATCAACACCAATCCCGCACCTGCACCTTCAATACACGACGCACCATCTGTATACAAATCCCAGATTTCATGTTGAGGTGGTTTCAACTGCATTCTTTCATGGATAACCTCCAGTTCACCCGTCATTTCTGCAAGGTAATCTGCCAAAACTTGACCTTTGACAGATGTACGAGGTAAATATGATATTTCAAATGCTCCAAGCTCGATTGCCCATTTGGCGAGTCTTCCTGATATCGCAGGTGCACTCAAAACATTTTTAACCGGCAAATCAGTTAAGACATATATTGGATGACCTTGAAAGTATCTACACAACCTTCTTGACGTCAAAACTAACGCGTAAATAAATTTTTCAATCCGCGCATAATTTATTTCACTTCCCGCAAGCGCCTTGCTAATGAAATAAACTGGCTTCTGGATTTTATTCCTTTCTGCAATAAGCACTGAACCAAATGCTTCATTCGCAACCGAAATATAAAGGTATAATATTTTGCCATCCACAGGCGCAATCAATGTAGGAAATGTAGCGAGCAATTGCTTCATTTCTTGAAATGCCTTCTCTGCCTCTTCTGTCCATACAAAGTTCTTTTGTTTCAAACACCCTTTAAGAGTACGAAAGAAAGGCAACTGCCTTTCCGCAGCCTTTAAAAGGAATCTGGTTAAAGCCGCAATCTTTCCAGTTAGACTTTGTACTTCTTTAACGGTTTTGGGCGCGGTCATGTTTTCAATTACGGCGATTTTCTTAGGATTTGCTTGTATGCCTTGCTCAGTGACATAATACCCTAGAAATTTGCCTTCCCTTTCCCCAAAACTGCATTTAGACGGGTTCAACTTCATATTAATTTTTCGCAAACTTTCAAATGTTTCCTTCATATCAAGCAAAAAATTTTTTTGCGTTTTGCTTTTTATAAAAAGATCATCAACATACGCATCAAGGTTGTGGCCTATTTGGCCCTCAAACGCTTTATTAAATAATCGCTGATAGGTTGCTCCCGCATTCTTGAGGCCAAAAGGCATTTTAATATAACAATAAATGCCTTTTCTGGTATGGAATGCAGTTTTATCCTCATCTTCCAATGCCATTGGTATTTGATCATATCCTTTTGCGGCGTCTAAAAAGCATTTGTAAGGATAATCGTGCAAAGACTCGACTTTAAGATCTATTTCAGGAAGCGGATAATTGTCTTTTGGACAAGCTTTGTTTATGTCTTTAAAGTCTATGCACATCCTCCACGAACCATCAGGTTTTTTCACCAACACAAGGTTTGCAACCCATGTTTGATATTTTACTTCACGCAATATGCCTACATTAACCAATTTAGCAACTTCCGCAGATAACCATTTCCTGCGATCAAGAGTGTAACAACCCTCACTTTTCGACTTCTGATTTTACTAAAATACCTAGAGTTGTTATATACGAATAAATTTAACGTTGACCGAATAAACGTACGCTTAAAATAAATAATATAATTATAAATATTATAAATAAGGTTATGTTATATAATATAACATAATTACATCAATGAATATATATAATATTTATATTACTTTTGTTATTTAGTTAATAGAATATATAATTAACTAAATAATAAATAATATTATAACATTTATAAAACTAATAAAAACTATAAAGTAATAATCATAAATTTTTATTTTTATTATAAAGACTAAATATAATAATAATTTTTATATAAAATTCTTATTTAATAATTTAAACAAATATAGAAATAAAATATTAAATGTTCTTAGAAATGTATTAAATGATTTTTTTTAGAATTTTATAAAAAAAAAAAATCAAAACTATATTTACTTTTAATAAATAAATACAAAAATACAAACTACTTTTTCTAATTTTAACTTTTAAGTTTTACTTTTAATAAAAATACAAAATACTTTTTAACTTTTAAGATTTTACTTTTAATAAAATTACAAACTACTTTTTCTAATTTTAAATTTTAAGATTTTACTTTTAACAAAAATACAAACTACTTTTTCTAATTTTAACTTTTAAGATTTACTTTTAACAAAAATACAAACTACTTTTTCTAATTTTAACTTTTAAGATTTACTTTTAATAAAAATACAAAATACTTTTTAACTTTTAAGATTTTACTTTTAATAAAATTACAAACTACTTTTTCTAATTTTAACTTTTAAGATTTTACTTTTAACAAAAATACAAACTACTTTTTCTAATTTTAACTTTTAAGATTTACTTTTAACAAAAATACAAACTACTTTTTCTAATTTTAACTTTTAAGATTTACTTTTAATAAAAATACAAAATACTTTTTAACTTTTAAGATTTTACTTTTAATAAAATTACAAACTACTTTTTCTAATTTTAACTTTTAAGATTTTACTTTTAACAAAAATACAAACTACTTTTTCTAATTTTAACTTTTAAGATTTTACTTTTAACAAAAATACAAACTACTTTTTCTTATTTTAACTTTTAAGATTTACTTTTAATAAAAATACAAAATACTTTTTAACTTTTAAGATTTTACTTTTAATAAAATTAGAAACTACTTTTTCTAATTTTAACTTTTTAGATTCTACTTTTAATAAAAATACAAACTACTTTTTCTTATTTTAACTTTTAAGATTTTACTTTTAACTTTTAAGATTTACTTATTTTATTTTATTTTTACCTAACATTTTCAACTATAAATACCACATACATTTCTCATTTCAAACTTACACCTTAATCTCTCATTTCTCTCTAAAAGAACTACTTCTAGTTGATATCCCGATCACTTACTTGCTTTACTTTCCTTTTTTGCGTGGAATACTTCAACTGCTATTTAAGGTGAATTCATAGCCCCACTTTTTACTATTTCATTACTTTTTGAAACTATGGGGTGAGACACATGCTTGCTTTTAAATTTTTAACATGCAATGCTTTTATAACTGTTTTACTAAATGAATACAAATACTAAAACCGATTTTATGTGAGTCTATTTGATTCCCTTTTACTCTTTATATTTTTGGGCTGAGAATACATGCGCAACTTTTATAACTATTTCACACGTATCAACTATTAAACTGTGATATGTTGGGCTATGACCAGCAAGCCCCTAACCGACAAGTATAAATGATAAACTTGACACTGGGTAAACTTGAAAGTCTAGTCTAAATATCAGTACTTACACGTATCAACTATTAAACTGTGATATGTTGGGCTATGACCAGCAAGCCCCCAACCGACAAGTATAAATGATAAACTTGACACGGGGTAAACTTGAAAGTCTAGTCTAAATATCAGTACTTACACGTATCAACTATTAAACTGTGATATGTTGGGCTATGACCAGCAAGCCCCCAACCGACAAGTATAAATAATAAACTTGATACGGGGTAAACTTGAAAGTCTAGTCTAAATATCAGTACCAACTGTTAAAACTATGTTTAGTATAAATATCACGAATTGGCATAACTTTTTCTTTTCGACTTTACAAACTAAATCTTGTGGTCTAAAACAACGGTCAAACTTTTTTGTTAAACCTATGAA
The DNA here is from genome assembly GCF_046630445.1 of Rutidosis leptorrhynchoides. Lineage (NCBI taxonomy): Eukaryota > Viridiplantae > Streptophyta > Magnoliopsida > Asterales > Asteraceae > Rutidosis > Rutidosis leptorrhynchoides. The sequence goes on from NC_092343.1 coordinate 236,177,650, forward strand.
CTTCACTCAACCTTTTTGGTTGACACTTTAGCATGTTTTGTCTCAGGTGCTGTTTGATTCAAGCTTTTATACTTACTACTTATGTTATGCTACTTGGACATAGGATCAAGAGATATCGCATTTATTACTTCTGCATGTGAACATTTCCATTATTGTTATTCCAATCATTGTAACTACATTTCATTTTCCGCTGCGTACTCAATAAAGTTTGTTTTATCATTTAGTATTGTTCTCGTATATTATAATATGTTGGTTGATTTGATATTAAGTTACATTTCACCCAGGCCCTAACTGGGGGTGTGACAGATTGGTATCAGAGCAGGTTGTTGTAGAGAACCAGGATTGCATTTTATGTGTGCCTTATACAATTAGGTACCTTAGCAATGTAGGACTACAACTTTCCTTGACCATAGTGCTTTTAATTGTTGCCTTTAATTGTTAAATGCTACACTATACTTTAGAAACTTTACTTATCTTAGAATGCCAAGCCAATCTAAGAATTTTCCTAAGTACTATCCAAGAAATATCCCCATCTCTTCTCAGCCGCTGATGCATCCGAGAAGTCTACCTAAAACTTCGGGACGAAGTTTTTATTAACGGGGAGGTACTGTAACAACCCTCACTTTTCGACTTCTGATTTTACTAAAATACCTAGAGTTGTTATATACGAATAAATTTAACGTTGACCGAATAAACGTACGCTTAAAATAAATAATATAATTATAAATATTATAAATAAGGTTATGTTATATAATATAACATAATTACATCAATGAATATATATAATATTTATATTACTTTTGTTATTTAGTTAATAGAATATATAATTAACTAAATAATAAATAATATTATAACATTTATAAAACTAATAAAAACTATAAAGTAATAATCATAAATTTTAATTTTTATTATAAAGACTAAATATAATAATAATTTTTATATAAAATTCTTATTTAATAATTTAAACAAATATAGAAATAAAATATTAAATGTTCTTAGAAATGTATTAAATGATTTTTTTTAGAATTTTAAAAAAAAAAAAAAATCAAAACTATATCTACTTTTAATAAATAAATACAAAAATACAAACTACTTTTTCTAATTTTAACTTTTAAGATTTACTTTTAATAAAAATACAAAATACTTTTTAACTTTTAAGATTTTACTTTTAATAAAATTACAAACTACTTTTTCTAATTTTAACTTTTAAGATTTTACTTTTAACAAAAATACAAACTACTTTTTCTAATTTTAACTTTTAAGATTTACTTTTAACAAAAATACAAACTACTTTTTCTAATTTTAACTTTTAAGATTTACTTTTAATAAAAATACAAAATACTTTTTAACTTTTAAGATTTTACTTTTAATAAAATTACAAACTACTTTTTCTAATTTTAACTTTTAAGATTTTACTTTTAACAAAAATACAAACTACTTTTTCTAATTTTAACTTTTAAGAATTACTTTTAACAAAAATACAAACTACTTTTTCTAATTTTAACTTTTAAGATTTACTTTTAATAAAAATACAAAATACTTTTTAACTTTTAAGATTTTACTTTTAATAAAATTACAAACTACTTTTTCTAATTTTAACTTTTAAGATTTTACTTTTAACAAAAATACAAACTACTTTTTCTAATTTTAACTTTTAAGATTTTACTTTTAACAAAAATACAAACTACTTTTTCTTATTTTAACTTTTAAGATTTACTTTTAATAAAAATACAAAATACTTTTTAACTTTTAAGATTTTACTTTTAATAAAATTAGAAACTACTTTTTCTAATTTTAACTTTTTAGATTCTACTTTTAATAAAAATACAAACTACTTTTTCTTATTTTAACTTTTAAGATTTTACTTTTAACTTTTAAGATTTACTTATTTTATTTTATTTTTACCTAACATTTTCAACTATAAATACCACATACATTTCTCATTTCAAACTTACACCTTAATCTCTCATTTCTCTCTAAAAGAACTACTTCTAGTTGATATCCCGATCACTTACTTGCTTTACTTTCCTTTTTTGCGTGGAATACTTCAACTGCTATTTAAGGTGAATTCATAGCCCCACTTTTTACTATTTCATTACTTTTTGAAACTATGTGGTGAGACACATGCTTGCTTTTAAATTTTTAACATGCAATGCTTTTATAACTGTTTTACTAAATGAATACAAATACTAAAACCGATTTTATGTGAGTCTATTTGATTCCCTTTTACTCTTTATATTTTTGGGCTGAGAATACATGCGCAACTTTTATAACTATTTTACACGTATCAACTATTAAACTGTGATATGTTGGGCTATGACCAGCAAGCCCCTAACCGACAAGTATAAATGATAAACTTGACACTGGGTAAACTTGAAAGTCTAGTCTAAATATCAGTACTTACACGTATCAACTATTAAACTGTGATATGTTGGGCTATGACCAGCAAGCCCCCAACCGACAAGTATAAATGATAAACTTGACACGGGGTAAACTTGAAAGTCTAGTCTAAATATCAGTACTTACACGTATCAACTATTAAACTGTGATATGTTGGGCTATGACCAGCAAGCCCCCAACCGACAAGTATAAATGATAAACTTGACACAGGGTAAACTTGAAAGTCTAGTCTAAATATCAGTACCAACTGTTAAAACTATGTTTAGTATAAATATCACGAATTGGCATAACTTTTTCTTTTCGACTTTACAAACTAAATCTTGTGGTCTAAAACAACGGTCAAACTTTTTTGTTAAACCTATGAACTTCACTCAACCTTTTTGGTTGACACTTTAGCATGTTTTGTCTCAGGTGCTGTTTGATTCAAGCTTTTATACTTACTACTTATGTTATGCTACTTGGACATAGGATCAAGAGATATCGCATTTATTACTTCTGCATGTGAACATTTCCATTATTGTTATTCCTATCATTGTAACTACATTTCATTTTCCGCTGCGTACTCAATAAAGTTTGTTTTATCATTTAGTATTGTTCTCGTATATTATAATATGTTGGTTGATTTGATATTAAGTCACATTTCACCCAGGCCCTAACTGGGGGTGTGACAAAGAGCCATTCCTCTGCGCTTTTGCACAATAGGCTTTAGCGCAGGATTAGCGTTTAATCTATGTTCTGCAACGTTACGCGGAACTCCAGTCATATCTTGCTCACTCTAAGCAGAAACGTCCATATACGCGACAAGCAATTGCACAATCTTCTTTCTTGTTTCCGCATCCAATTCAGTGACAATTTTTACTTTTTGATCAGGATATCTAGGGTTTACAACAACCATATTATCTTCTTCAATTTTATGCGTAACGACTGCATTTTTGCTTGCTTATAGCCGCACAAATTGATGGCATAGTCATAGAATTTATTGTTGCCACACCCTTGCAAGTAGTGAATTTAACCATCCCATGTATTGTAGATGGCACTATGCTAAGCCTACGCAACGCAGATCTTCCCAATAACATGTTATAACGCGAAGCAGTGCGTATAACATAAAAATCTAACTGCGCCTGCCTTGTCAGCTTCACCTCTATTTCATCGCACAACTCGATTTCTAATGATAATTGCCCCATGGGCCAGGCAGATTCACCCGCAAAACCAGATAAAGATATCGCGGTTGGCTTTAGTTCTGCTTTAATGCATTCTAGTAATTGACGAAAGCATTGCTCGTATATCAAGTCTATACTACTGCCAGTATCAGCATGTATTTTCATAATTGTGATCCCCGTATTCGCGATCTTACATGATATGACTAGCGGCGTGTCATTCATATCGCCGTTTTGCTCAAATGGGAACGTAATGGGCGCAAATTGCCATTTTTCAAACATTTCTACTATTTTTCGCTTTTTAAATCCTTTCTTCTTGTGTATTGTGCTTATTATTTTCGTATCTTGCACCTTTTGCAGTACTTTTGGCGAATTTTTGTTTAAACAGGTTTCACATGCTTTATGCACCTTTAAATTCATATTTGCCTTGTTTACAACCTTCTTGGTAGCTAAAAGCTTTTGTTGCTTCGTCATTTCACTTTGCTCACGACTTTTGTTACACAAATTATGTTTTCCTGCAATATAATGAAGAAAATAACACGATTAGAATTAGAAAATGAGTTTAATAGCTCGATTATAACGAACACAGATTTCTCAATTCAATTCTATTCGTGTCCCACGGATGGCGCCAATTGATAAATCCTCAATTATCCAATTAAGGCTAATCAAGGATTGAGTGCAACGAGGGGGTTCAATGGATTTCAATTATGGTTTTGGGACCTTATTGTCATATTTCGTTAAGTGCTAAACGATCAACAACCATGTCCCGGTCTTCATAAATTACCTTAACCAATAAAGATCAAGTCTCGTGCGAAGTCACGAGAGAGATCAATATGGCTAGAGGAATTCTTCAAGAATCAACAAACTTAAATGAGAGGCCAAGCTCCCTATTTATAGGTTCAATACTTAGGCAGAAGTAAGATGTGCGGGCACTTAGGCATCCCGTACAAGTACTGCGAGAATCCTACACACTCTTTAATATTCTGCGTAATCCTACCACACTCATTAAGGTTACCGCGGTTTAAATGTCCTGCTTATTGTCCTTTAAGTGGCTTTTCGCACTAAAAATATACATATACATATGTATGTATATGATCAATCTCCATTATTGCGCTGTCGATAATTGCGCCAATTTCCACCATTGTTATTTCTTCTTTGCTGACTAGATTCGCGGTTATAATCGCGGCATCCCCGTTACCATCACGGTATGTTGTAACGACCCGGATTTTTCGACTTGCTTTTGTGCTTTGTACTTTCACGAAACTGCGTATTTGTGCGTACTGAGCGAGTTTATGCTCCGGGATCTTATTTAATGATTAATTACTTTGGTTAATATCTTACAACGTGCTATTAAGTGTTTAATCACTTAACTTGACCCCGAATGTTTTTACGACCGTTAGTGTCACTTGTCGTTTGAAATGAGCTATGTACTTGGTACACGTTTAACTTTGGTCATAATTGGAATATTATGACTACGTAATACTAATTGTTATTTTCTAATAACAATTACTTGGTTTTATGGTTCCTTAATTATGCTTAAGTGTTTACTAATGCTTACTAGTTACCTTATTGGACTTAACACCTTAATGGACTTCCATGGCCCAACCTACTCAACTTAGTGGGCTAGTTAGTGGATTAATTAGTCCATGTAATTATAATTAGCCCATGTAAATATTAAGACAAGTAACTAGCATGCTTATGGACAACTACTTACACCATTTAACTTTTTACCCCATGCCACCCAATAAATCAACACCACTTTGTACCACCACCATGGACCACACCATGCCACCACCACATGAGGCCAAAATGGTCCCCACATGCCCAAAAACTATCCACCTTAGGTCCCGCCCACCACCACCACCATTTGTTGTCTTGTTTTGTGTTTTTTTGCCTATAAATACTATACCCTCCATTCACTACTTCATTTTTCACAAACACACACAAATTCTCTCTAGTTTTCTCTCTAGTTGCTTCTCACTTTAACTTCTCTCTAAAACTTGAAGAACTTGTAAGTGTTCTTGATTTTCTTTCTTCTTTTTCTTCTTCATTTTCGTGATTCATCATCATCATAATCAAAGATTCATGTTTTGTAACTTGAATCTTCATAACTCTTGTAAGATTTAAACTTTATTTTGAAAAGTCTTCAAGAACATGAAGGATTCAAGCTTTTTAGCTTTGAACCTTCATAATCTTGTTAGATCTAAGTTATTAACTTAAGATCTCTTTATTATTGTTTAAAGATCAAAACCTATGTTTATGATCTTCATGTAACTTGTATATCCAACACTTTACATTATGGATCTTCAAAAAAGTTTGAAATACAAGCTTACTAGCTTGATGTTTCTACAAAAAGTTAAGATAAGATCAAAGTTTGTTAACTTATGATCTTCTTTAGTTTGTTGTAGCTTAGATTTGTGACTTGTGTTTTCATAAAACAAAAGATACAAGCTTACTATCTTGAGATCTCATAAGTGTTGTTAGGAATCCAAGCTCTCTAGCTTAGGGTTTCATCAAGAACATGAGATCTAGACTTTTTGGTCTAAGATCTTTAATATCTAGTTAAGATCTAAGCTCTCTAGCTTAAGGTCTTGCTTATTTAGTTTGATTCAAAGATTGTAGCATAATAGAACTTGTACTTGTGTTGAAACTAAGAACATTGATGTAACTTTAGTTCATCACCTTGCTCAAACTCTCACATGAGTTGTGTTTTAATTCTTAGTCTTGACTCTTGTGTGTTGATGGTAGAACCTTGGTCAAAGTGATGCAAACATATCAACGAGTTGTACACTTGAAGCTACAAGCATCAAGGATGAGAACCGTGATGAGCATCAAGCACCAAGAATCCCACTGGAGCACTTTGCTTACTGTTTTCTGGATCTGATCAGGATCATGGGCTACTGGAAAAGTTGATTTCCAGATAGTTCGGTTCGATTATATGACTTTTCGTTTAAGACTCGCCTCAATCCGAGATACGGTTTAGGATATATGGCCTTTTTAAAATCATTATACCTTTGTAACGTTGTGCTGAAATTTCTGACCTACTCGCACTTAAATCGTCGCCACGGTCAAACGAAGACGAGTTTAGTTATGGAAGTTGGTCAGAAACTAGGGGACTCACATACGGAGTCATAGAAACTGACTACGCGTCTTTTCGATTTACGTAGAGGTCGTAGCAGCTGATCAAAGTCAGCCTATTGTTTCGATCTCTATACTTGTTAAACTTACTTAGCTTTCACGATGATGAATGATGATGATAATGATACTTAAGACCTAACTTACATACTTTTAAACCTTTCGGAACGAATTACTGACTTAGTAACTTTTGACTTAGGTTGAGGACCTTTCGGACCGACTTACTTGCTTACTTACCTCGTATCGACTTTTACTGCTTATTTACTGTGAGTTATAGCATCCCTTTTACTTCAACTATTTTGGGACTGAGAATACACGCGCTTTTTATGTTTTACTTACTAGGCACGAGTACTTAAAAGTTATATATATGTGTGGGTTATATAACGGCATAAACTTTCCCCTTAGCTCGGTAACGTTTAGTCATTGGGTTTTGAACCGTTGAACGCGAATCTTAGATATGGATCCATAGGGTTTGACATCCCCACTCGGGCTAGTCGCGCTAGCATTTTACGGGTGTTTAATACTTCGTAGACATACGCACTCGCCAAGTGTACTTTTAGGGGCTGATATTACGTTAAGTTAGTTACCAAGTGCCCACGGATTAGCATATACTTTATCATACTTTATCATACTGATTTGAATTACTGATTTGAAATGCTGGTTAAAACACTAAAATCTCGTGGCCTACATTACATTACCGATTACAAACAAACTATAGCTCACCAACATTCGTGTTGACTTTTTAAGCATGTATTTCTCAGGTGCTTAGACGTTGATGCTTCCGCTGTTAGACTTGCTGTCTTGGTGTTATAGACTTGCTGTGTTGGACTTCCGCTGCATTACTTAGAGATGTCTCAATCATGGAACTTTTGTTTTTGCATTCGCAACTTACGTTATTTTCAATGAATGATTTTGTAACGACCTTTGGGTCACATACTTATGTTAATACTTCTATTCATAGGAAGCACATTACCTTTTGTAAAACGCTATCTTTTCATGAATGCAAAACTGGTTTTTAAACAGCATATAGTGTTTGACCTTGTAATGAGCCTGTTGTTGATGATCCGTACACGATGAGTTTGTACGGGGCGTCACATATGTGTCATTATCATCGCGCCAACTTCTGTCTTTGCCCCACCCGCAATTTTGCACTATATTAATGTCTTTACCACAACGGATATAGTCATATGTTTCTTGCATGACTTTAGCAAAATTACGCGGTATGTCTCTTCGCAGATGTCGCACAAGCGTTGGGTGCCTCTGCGGATTTATCGCATGCACAAAACCGGAAATTTTCTGATCTTCATTGAGATTTGGGACTTTCTGACATTCATAAATGTATCTTGTCAATAAACTTGAAGCCTTGTTTAATAGCATGGCACTCGATGTGCATCTTTTTCTGCGATAATAAGTTTTGAAACTGCTAAAGAAATTTTTCTCTTAAATCAACAAACCCCACAATGCTTCTTGCGCTTAGATTATGAAACCATTCACGCGCTAAGCCTTGCAACACCACTGGGAAAACGCGGCACGTGACCGGTTCATCCCAATTATACGTGCTTACAACTCCTTCAAATCTTTGCAAAAAATCAAGTGGATCTGTTAACCCCGAATATAGACCCAAAGTTGCAGGCACAATGGGTGGTGTAGTGATTGGGTAATCAGATATGTGCTCCAGAAACTTGTCTATCGCGAACGTTATTTCAGTTGCCTTTTTTGGCCGCGCTTCTTTATTTTCTGTGCAATATTATTCAATCATTTGCTGAATAACATCTGGGTGTTCAAACTTGTGTTGCATATCTTTTGGTGCCAACTTCTTGAACATAACTGCCAAAAACGTTTGTTCATTCTCCATTTTCGCAGCCTGAGATGTTTCTCCTTCTTCATAATATCACGGAACAGGCGTGGAAGGCCTTTTGCGTTTTAACTTCGCAATTTCAACCACTTCAGGATCACTTTCAGAATTTTCAGAATAATCAGAGTTTGGCAATAAAGCTTTAGTACTTCTTGCTTTCTTTAAAATTAACACTAGTGAACCAAAAACACTTTGGTCTTGAATTTCATCTCGTATGTTCTCATCATGTTGTATTGTTAACCTTCGCGCATTTGGCGATGTTTCATGGAGTGGCCATTCGTAATTATTTGGAATGCAGAGGTCAAAACCTCTTTCCTTCAACAATTGCTTTGCCTCTAAAGGTGTGAGCACTTTTTTCGCAGTCTTTTTTGACGTTCCTTTTTCTGCGGGTTCAGCGCCATTATGCGCATTACCTTCATCAACTGAGACTTTATCAATTTTTGCATGCGATCTTGCAGAGGCTAATTTCAACCTCATTTCTTTCGTTTTTTTCTCTTCACGCGTTTGCGGCACATTTCACCTTGCCGCATTCACTTTTTCAGTCAAAACATTTGATTGTGCTTCTTCAATTGCTTTATGAAAGGATCCGAAACTAATCATCCGGACGTTGTCCATATTGATTACAAACGAATTACAATAGTTGATAACATTGCGAGGTACTTGCCCTCTATATGATACATCTTACAAACGTTGCATTTATTCTTAAAAGGCAATCTATAGTTACATCCAGAATTGACATATTCGCCTGACATTTCATAATATTCAAATGACCTAAACCGCCATTTACTTAATAATAGTCTCTATGAACTTCAATGACTCGAATGCAACACCTTATAATATAAGTCCTTAATGGCCTCAAGTAGTATCCTTAGTACGAGCTAATGCACAGCGGAAGACTTAATTCATACCTGAGAATAACATGCTTTAAAATGTCAACATAAAGTTGGTGAGATATAGGTTTAATGCCGGCAGCGATATAAATATAGACCACAAGATTTCATATATAAACATTTTAATAAAAATATTCTAAGTGGTTGAGCACTTGGTAACCATACTTAACAATTAATCACGTCGCATATTCCCTTTAATATGAAATCTTACTACACTGTACCAAGTGTAGTCACGAAACGAAGTACTGTGCAACCGTTGAATACTGGTCGTCCAGTCCGGTTGGGGTTGTCAGGCCCGATAGATCTATCAACAGGATTCGCGTTTACAATACCGCTGTAAATATTAGTTACCAAGCTACAGGGAAGTATGCCAGTGGTACAACTCAACGTAGAATATATTTTTCAGTTACTTGTGTCCATAACGTAAAACATAAAATACATGTATTCTCATCCCGAAATATTTAGAGTTTAAAAGTGGGACTATATACTCACTGTTGTCTTGAAGATATGTAATTTCGACTCGGTCTCCGATTGATATCACGAACCTATCCATATATAATATATCAATATATTTTCATTTTAAACAATCGTCACATATATATACTTATAATACTTTTAATACTTTGAATAATTCCTTAGTCCGTAGTTAGCAGTCCGATGTTAGTAATTCAATTTTAATGGTTCATTTTTAGGTGTTTAATAAACCCCCAATGAAATGAATAAAACCCCCATCGTATATTTATTGGTCGAGATTAATCTTGACCCACGGTACCGGTGTTGTCAAATGACGTGTTGCGTACATAAAGTACCGGTGTTGTCAAATGACGTGTTGCGTACAATCATGGGATCTTATGATTAATCTTCTCGTATTGTTTACGGGTGATCCTGAACCATATAAAATTAAATTATGAGTACATATATATAAAATATCATGTTATTTTAGAAAGATGTGATTTATTTAATTTTTTTTTTCCAATTAATCACGTAGCTAAACTAGTCTTGGATAACCAATTTTGTTTCGGTCATAGTTTCTTCGTTACAACTCCGTTTTCGTTGATTCAACTTGCCATCTCCTTGGATCGAGTTCCTCTTTAAGACTATGAACTAAATACCTTAGTTTGTATTCAAAATCACACGGCATAGGTGAAACTTTAATGAAACTTATGAAGTCAAACATTTTCCTTTATGTAAACAACCTTAAATGATTATTTTTCTAAAAATACTTATACTTTGAATTAAATCATGAAATTTTTATGTGTTATCATATCCTTAGTAAAAATCATTTTTTTCCAGAAGATAAACCTCCAATTCAAAGTTTAAGATGGTTTTTAATTATCCAACCCAAAACAGTCCCCGGTGGCACTCCGACATCGTAAAAACAGTTTTTAAGGTGTTCTTTGAAAAACCAAGTTATACCTTGTTAAATTAGCATATATTTAAGTTATATTACAGGTCTTGAAGTATTTTAAAAGTTAAGTTAGAAGGATCTATTTAGTTTGCAAACAAGTTTGAAAACTTTCAAACTATGTTCTTGTTGTTAAAATTGTATACCACAAAACATGATAGCTATATATATATGAATCGAATAAAATTATGAACATAGTTACTACCTCAAGTTCCTTGGACAAGGTTGATGTAAAAGAGGAGTAAAAAGCTAGAACCAAAAGGGTGATGGAATTGGATGAAAGATTGGAAGTAAGTTTGTGTTCTTGGAAGAATTTCTTGAAGTGTTTTTGTAAGGTTTTCTTATGAGGTTTAAGTGTTGTTTTTGAAGCTAAATGATGGGGAAAATGCTTGGAGATGATCAAGTATGAAGTTAAGAGTATTTTGAGAGAGAAATGGAAGTGTAAGTATGAGAAAATGGGGTGAAGAAATGGTGTGCATGCATAAAAACGTTTTTAGGTTATAAAGGAAAAAAAGATACCTAACTTTGTTTTCTTGCTAAATAATTCATGCTACTTGACAAATGGTTGGTTCCACATATTTCTTAATCATTTAAGGCTGCTAAGGAGCAGATTTTTATTGGTATATACCAATAGTAAATACATCTAGAAGCTGCGTATGATACGGGTACATATACCCTAGGTATACGTATAGAAATCTTTGAGAAAACGGAACGAGGATTCAAATATAGCTATCTTTTGTAAATATACTTATATTGTTTTATGTATTTAAGACTTTAAAAGTGATTAAATACATTACTTATACGATATATGTATAAACATTATAGGTCATAAGTATTTAAGTCAAATAACGTTACGTATGGTTATCGTTTTGAAAACTTAAGTTAGTAGTTTCAAAATATACTTATAACTTATTGTTATTAATACAAAATGAGATATTAAAACGTTCTTAGATCATGTTAAATATGTATATATACATATATATACACAAACGTATAATTATCATATATTATATAGTTCGTGATATCATCGGTCAAACTAGACGGTCAAACGTTGTGTAAAACTCTTTTCGAAAACATAAGTCTCAACAATTTGGATTGCTTATCATGTTGGTAAGGTTTAATTTATGTACATATTAATCTTATAAGTATAGAACGATCGAAAAAAAAATGCGGGTCAACTTTAGGGTTTTTGCTTATCGTGTCGGAACCATATAGAGATTAGAGTTTAAATTTGGTCGGAAATTTCCGGGTCGTTACAGTACCCACCCGTTAAAGAAATTTCGTCCTCGAAATTTGGTAGAGGTTGTCATAAATCACAATAGGAATGTTTTCATGACGAATATGAGGTAATAATGAATTTTTATCATTATTGAAAGATTTAGATAAAATAATTCGGTTATGTGAGATGCACGAGCGAAGCTATCACAAAAGAGTGAAATGAGTAAATATAGAATTGTTGTAACCGATGACGTGATTATGATCGATTTCCGGGATTTAAGGGTTTTAAAGAAAATCTTATGTAATAAGATTTAGTTTTGCGGCGATCAGGATCTTCTTTGATTTAACGCGGCAATCTGTTTTGATTTCTTTGTCGAATATTTCACTATAAATTTACCTCCTTCCCTTTCTTTCTTCCCACATCTTCTATTCTTTCTCTTTAGTTCCTACTTTAAGACATTCGCTAATATGCTCCATCCCATTCTAATCCTTGTTATATTTCTAACTTTCATATCTTTCATTCTTCTTTTTCATCTATCACCAGAAGAATCTATTCTCTTTTATCCTTTCCTTGGAATTATAATGTTTTTAATTCTCCCGTGCCTTTACGTTGCAATACGTATTGATATGCACGGTTTGTAGTTTCGGGGTTGTTGTTAGGTTTTATACCTTCCCTTATATTTCGATGTTCCTACTCCCGTCCCTTAAAATCATTGTCATCCACAGTTAATGCTCTCTCTTATTTGCTGTGGTTTATGTTCCTATTTCTATTCTGAGGTTTTGTCCCTTCGTTTCTTCTTCCCGTCCTCGAGCCAAGCGAACAATGGTCCGAAATTCGTAGGTAGGAAATTTGGAATGAACCTAGCTATTGGTTTTAGAATGAAATTGTAATGGCACGATCTTGATTCGTTAAATTACTCGAATATTCCGGAAAAATAGAACTATCAAGGTGATACGTTCTAATATGTTTGGAGACTTGATAGAATGTAAGAGCCGTGTAACATGGCACATGATGACGATACTGTGAATCATCACATTCCATTAGAAACTTAACATGACTTACTGTAATATAATGAAGTTGATCAAGTTTCATTATATTATACTAATTCATGCATCAGTTCCCAACACTACTTCAAATCATTTATATTTTAATCTCGGAGGTTTCAGAATTTAGAAATTAACACAGTTTCTTTTATATTGTAACGCAGATGTTACGGAGAGATATATGATCGCAGATAGGAATAGTTGTAAAAATATCTCCAGAAATATGAAAAATATGTATAACGAATGATATGAAGATATCTTATAATATCTAAGATAAGATGATGATGAAAAATATCATCCGGGCAAGGTTTTGAATAAAGAGTAGGGTTCTTACTGACGGTTTCAGCAGGTACGGAATCGTTTGTATTCTTTGAGAGCAGGTTCAGTCCCTGTGATTTATCCACAGCCTCTTTCATACTTTGCTTCATCCGTTTTCTAGTTCCAAACTTTTTTTTTCAGCTTTACCACCTTACTATTCTTTGTCATCAAACTTTTGACCGTTAAAGTCGTTTACAGTTTTTGCTGCTTCGTTAGCATTTCAAGAACTATTTCATAGTCCCGGGTGTTTTTTAGAAACTTCACGTTCAGATTATGAAATTCTTAGGGATAGACATTATAGATATGATGGAAGAAGTTCCGCGAGATTTTCAAAATACTGATTGTTGATTTCGCCAAAAGGATAATGATCTGCTGGTGCACCTGTTGATGTTGTCGAGGGATATAAAAGGTTTTCCGGTAATGACGGCGAAAGGACAAGGTATAAATATCATGATTATAATAGAAATAATCTCACTGAAAAGTCGAAGTGGAGCTGTGACAAAATTAGCTTCTTGAAAAGGAATTGTAGGGTTGTTCTAATAAATGGCAAAGGATTCAATACGTTATGTGTTAAATTATGAATTTGGGTTCGAGAGTTCTTCAGGTGTATAACTGTATGTATAAATCTTCATTCCTTAGGCGAGGTGCGGCGGGTTCAACTTCTCGGTCGAGGTGTTTTCAGGAATCATGAAACGATTTGAATGCGAATTGTAATCGTCAAGTTACGAATGAGGTTTAAGATAAAATCAAGTGGCAAGCTTGAAGAATTGTTTATTTTCATATGTTACAATCAACATTTTAATTTATTTTAATTGTCCAGAGTTTTCTTCTTTATGCCACTTGTTGGATTCTGGTAGGTCAAAATCCGAATATGAAATTTGATTGAAAATGGTTATTCTGGGGTGAGCGGATACGAATATCGGTGGTTGTAAGTAAGATAATAGATAACCGTTGAATCAGATTCAAGAATATACAATATAACTTATTAATGTGAATTCTAAATATTCCTCGGGTACTACCCACCCGTTAAAATATTTTCATCATTAATAGTTTGTACGAAGGAATTTTTAATTACTATCTTTATGAAAATATACTTGCATATATATTTTCTTCAGAGATAATCATAGATTTAATGAGTCAATAAGATATTAAACTCATTTGATTTATCGTTAATTCTAGATTACATAATCTTTAAGACTTTAGAAATTACATAATCGTCTTACGATACGTAAAGCGAAGATAATCGATGTAGAACGATATATAGAACGAAGATCATACTCGAAGTACAGATATTGAGTCATGTGATGTTGATATTCGAGATACAGGTTGTGATGTTGAGATTTAAGGCGCGGTTGTGATTGGGGTGATAAAGGTAATGTCGGCGTTGACGATAGTAGTACGGATTATGCTGCTGGTGCTGCTGTTCGTGTTTGTAACCTTCGCACCATATTCTCCAAAACCACTACCCGAGCACGGAGTTCGTTGACTTCTTCTATTATACCGGGATGATTGACGGTTGGAACGAGCGAATGAACAAGATTTGAAATATGGGATAGTATGTAATCATGACGAGATACTCTAGAAATGAGCGAGAAAATGGTGTTTCGAATAGGTTCGCCGGTAAGTGCTTCAGGTTCATCGTTAAGAGGACAATTTGGTGGATGGAATGGATCACCTTCTTCTTGCCTCCAGAAATTTAGTATATTACGAACCCATCCCCAATTCATCCAGAATAGATGATGGGAAATTGGTTGATCCATTCCGGTAACGCTGTTCTCGGAGCTCGAATGGAAATCCATATCGGCGAAGCTATCGAAGTCGGAGGAATTTGAGCTGGATGAAGAATCCATCTTGTATGGTCGGAGAAATGAATTTTTGGTTTGGAATAGATTATAGGAGTTGGGTTTGGTACTCTTCAATACATAATTTACATATGTATATATAATATCAAAATCCCATGAATTACGGAGAATCTTTGAAATACGTCAGGCAATGTCTATAGTAACATATACGCTAGGATATGAATTTTGTCTATACACTATCGATGCACTAAATGCAGTAAGACGTGTCTAGACTTAAGAATGATAAGCAGGCAGTTCCCTAAGGATGATAAGCAGATGATTTCCGACTAGGATTGATAAGCGAAACTTTTGACAGGCAGACACGGTCAAAGTCCAGACTCACTTAATGTATCCTAATAACTACTAGTTAGACACACTAATGCAAGGCCTGGTTCGCTAAGACCAATGCTCTGATACCAACTGAAAGGATCCGAAACTAATCATCCGGACGTTGTCCATATTGATTACAAACGAATTACAATAGTTGATAACATTGCGAGGTACTTGCCCTCTATATGATACATCTTACAAACGTTGCATTTATTCTTAAAAGGCAATCTATAGTTACATCCAGAATTGACATATTCGCCTGACATTTCATAATATTCAAATGACCTAAACCGCCATTTACTTAATAATAGTCTCTATGAACTTCAATGACTCGAATGCAACGCCTTATAATATAAGTCCTTAATGGCCTCAAGTAGTATCCTTAGTACGAGCTAATGCACAGCGGAAGACTTAATTCATACCTGAGAATAACATGCTTTAAAATGTCAACATAAAGTTGGTGAGATATAGGTTTAATGCCGGCAGCGATATAAATATAGACCACAAGATTTCATATATAAACATTTTAATAAAAATATTCTAAGTGGTTGAGCACTTGGTAACCATACTTAACAATTAATCACGTCGCATATTCCCTTTAATATGAAATCTTACTACACTGTACCAAGTGTAGTCACGAAACGAAGTACTGTGCAACCGTTGAATACTGGTCGTCCAGTCCGGTTGGGGTTGTCAGGCCCGATAGATCTATCAACAGGATTCGCGTTTACAATACCGCTGTAAATATTAGTTACCAAGCTACAGGGAAGTATGCCAGTGGTACAACTCAACGTAGAATATATTTTTCAGTTACTTGTGTCCATAACGTAAAACATAAAATACATGTATTCTCATCCCGAAATATTTAGAGTTTAAAAGTGGGACTATATACTCACTGTTGTCTTGAAGATATGTAATTTCGACTCGGTCTCCAATTGATATCACGAACCTATCCATATATAATATATCAATATATTTTCATTTTAAACAATCGTCACATATATATACTTATAATACTTTTAATACTTTGAATAATTCCTTAGTCCGTAGTTAGCAGTCCGATGTTAGTAATTCAATTTTAATGGTTCATTTTTAGGTGTTTAATAAACCCCCAATGAAATGAATAAAACCCCCATCGTATATGTATTGGTCGAGATTAATCTTGACCCACGGTACCGGTGTTGTCAAATGACGTGTTGCGTACATAAAGTACCGGTGTTGTCAAATGACGTGTTGCGTACAATCATGGGATCTTATGATTAATCTTCTCGTATTGTTTACGGGTGATCCTGAACCATATAAAATTAAATTATGAGTACATATATATAAAATATCATGTTATTTTAGAAAGATGTGATTTATTTAATTTTCTTTTCCAATTAATCACGTAGCTAAACTAGTCTTGGATAACCAATTTTGTTTCGGTCATAGTTTCTTCGTTACAACTCCGTTTTCGTTGATTCAACTTGCCATCTCCTTGGATCGAGTTCCTCTTTAAGACTATGAACTAAATACCTTAGTTTGTATTCAAAATCACACGGCATAGGTGAAACTTTAGTGAAACTTATGAAGTCAAACATTTTCCTTTATGTAAACAACCTTAAATGATTATTTTTCTAAAAATACTTATACTTTGAATTAAATCATGAAATTTTTATGTGTTATCATATCCTTAGTAAAAATCATTTTTTTTCCAGAAGATAAACCTCCAATTCAAAGTTTAAGATGGTTTTTAATTATCCAACCCAAAACAGTCCCCGGTGGCACTCCGACGTCGTAAAAACAGTTTTTAAGGTATTCTTTGAAAAACCAAGTTATACCTTGTTAAATTAGCATATATTTAAGTTATATTACAGGTCTTGAAGTATTTTAAAAGTTAAGTTAGAAGGATCTATTTAGTTTGCAAACAAGTTTGAAAACTTTCAAACTATGTTCTTGTTGTTAAAATTGTATACCACAAAACATGATAGCTATATATATATGAATCGAATAAAATTATGAACATAGTTACTACCTCAAGTTCCTTGGACAAGGTTGCTGTAAAAGAGGAGTAAAAAGCTAGAACCAAAAGGGTGATGGAATTGGATGAAAGATTGGAAGTAAGTTTGTGTTCTTGGAAGAATTTCTTGAAGTGTTTTTGTAAGGTTTTCTTATGAGGTTTAAGTGTTGTTTTTGAAGCTAAATGATGGGGAAAATGCTTGGAGATGATCAAGTATGAAGTTAAGAGTATTTTGAGAGAGAAATGGAAGTGTAAGTATGAGAAAATGGGGTGAAGAAATGGTGTGCATGCATAAAAACGTTTTTAGGTTATAAAGGAAAAAAAAGATACCTAACTTTGTTTTCTTGCTAAATAATTCATGCTACTTGACAAATGGTTAGTTCCACATATTTCTTAATCATTTAAGGCTGCTAAGGAGCAGATTTTTATTGGTATATACCAATAGTAAATACATCTAGAAGCTGCGTATGATACGGGTACATATACCCTAGGTATACGTATAGAAATCTTTGAGAAAACGGAACGAGGATTCAAATATAGCTATCTTTTGTAAATATACTTATATTGTTTTATGTATTTAAGACTTTAAAAGTGATTAAATACATTACTTATACGATATATGTATAAACATTATAGGTCATAAGTATTTAAGTCAAATAACGTTACGTATGGTTATCGTTTTGAAAACTTAAGTTAGTAGTTTCAAAATATACTTATAACTTATTGTTATTAATACAAAATGAGATATTAAAACGTTCTTAGATCATGTTAAATATGTATATATACATATATATACACAAACGTATAATTATCATATATTATATAGTTCGTGATATCATCGGTCAAACTAGACGGTCAAACGTTGTGTAAAACTCTTTTCGAAAACATAAGTCTCAACAATTTGGATTGCTTATCATGTTGGTAAGGTTTAATTTATGTACATATTAATCTTATAAGTATAGAACGATCGAAAAAAAAATGCGGGTCAACTTTAGGGTTTTTGCTTATCGTGTCGGAACCATATAGAGATTAGAGTTTAAATTTGGTCGGAAATTTCCGGGTCGTTACACTTTAGCATTTGCGGATGCTTTAACAAGCAACTCTTTAGTTTGCTGGCTAACTTTAGGACTTGACTGAAAGTCAAAATTCGAAGCATTTTTCGGATCCGATGCACCTATAGTGCTTGTATTCTTCTTTTTGTTGCACGTAGTCATGTTTATTCAAGAATAACTTGTAGTTTTCACTTATTTTGGATTAAGAAAACCTTCCTGCAATTTAACAAAGAAAATAACACGATT
The DNA here is from genome assembly GCF_046630445.1 of Rutidosis leptorrhynchoides. Classification (NCBI taxonomy): domain Eukaryota; kingdom Viridiplantae; phylum Streptophyta; class Magnoliopsida; order Asterales; family Asteraceae; genus Rutidosis; species Rutidosis leptorrhynchoides. The sequence continues at coordinate 236,196,540 of NC_092343.1, forward strand.
AGAATTGGAAAATGAGTTTAATAGCTCGATTAGAACGAACATGAATTTCTCGTGTCAATTCTATTCGTGTCCCACGGATGGCGCCAATTGATCAATCCTAGATTATTCGATTAAGGCTAATCAAGGATTGAGTGCAATGAGGGGGTATAATAGATGTCGATTATGGTTTTGGGACCTTATTGTCATATTTCGTTAAATGCTAAACGATCAACAACCATGTCCCGGTATTCGTAAATTACCTTAACCAACAAAGATAAAGTCTCGGGCAAACTCACGAGAGAGATCAATATGGCTAGAGCAATTCCTCCAGAATCAACAACCTCAAATGAGAGGCCAAGCTCCCTATTTATAGGTTTGGGACTTACGCGGAAGTAAGATGTGCGGGCACTTAGGCATTCCGCACAAGTACTGTGAGAATCCTTCGCACTCTTTAATATTCCGCATAATCCTACCGCATTCATTAAGATTTGTCGCGGTTTAAGTGTCTTGTAATTTTGCCTTTAAGTGACTTTTCGCACTAAAAATATACATATACATATGTACGTATATGATCAAACCTAACGTAAGTATCACCCCCTAAAAGTACACTTGGCGAGTGCGTAAGTTTACGAAGTATTAAACACCCGTTAAATGCTAGCGCGACTAGCCCGAGTGGGGATGTCAAACTCTATGGATCCATATCTAAGATTCGTGTTCACCGGTTCAAAACCAATGACTAAACGTTACCGAGCTAAGGGGAAAGTTTTTGTCGTTATATAACCCACACATATATAAAGTTTAAGTACTCGTGCCTAGTAAGTAAAACATTAAAAGCGCATGTATTCTCAGTCCCAAAAATAGTTGAAGTAAAAAGGGAGCTATAACTCACAGTGAAAGTGCAGTAAAATCGATACGAAGAGTAAGCAAGTAAGGCGGTCCGAAAGGTCCTCAACCTAAGTCAAAAGTTACTAAGTCAGTAAATCGTTCCCAAAGGTTTGAAAGTACGTAAGTTAAGTCTTAAGTATCATCATCATCAACATCATACGTAAAAAGTAAAGTAAGTTTTCAATCAAGAATAAAGATCGAAACAAAGGATGACTTCATTCAGCTGCTACGACCTCTATACAAATCGAAAAGACGCGTAGTCAGTGGCCATGGCTCCGTATTTGAGTCCCCTAATCGCAAACCAATTTTCAGAACCTAACTCGTCTTCGTTTGACCGTGGGGACGGTTTAAGTGCGAGTAGGTCAGAAATTTCAGCACAACGTTATGAAGGCGTAGTGACTTTCGAAAGGCTATAAATCCTAAACTGTAAATCGGATTAAGACGAGTCATAAACGAAAAGTCATCTAATCGAACTGAACTATCTGGAAATCAACTTTTCTAGAAGTCCAGGGCCTGATCAGGCCCTGAAAAACAGTAATCAAGTGCTCCGGTGGGATTCTTGGTGCCTGATGCTCATCACGGTTCTCATCCTTGATGCTTGTAGCTTCAAGTGCACAACTCATTGATGTGTTAGCATCACCTTGACCAAGGTTTAACCATCAACACAAAAGTCAAGACTAAGAAATAAAATACAACTCATGTGAGAGTTTGAGCAAGATGATGAACCAAAGTTACATCAATTTCTTAGTTTCAACACAAGTGCAAGTTCTATTAAGCTATAAACTTTGGATCAAACTAAATGAGCAAGACCTTAAGCTATAAAACTTAGATTTTAACTAGATATTAAAGACCTTAGACTAAAAAGTCTAGATCTCATGTTCTTGGTGAAACCCCAAGTCATAACACTTAGACTTTCAACTTTTACACAACCATAAGTTATGAAACTTAGATCTTGTAAAGTAAAGTGAACATAAGCTAATGAGATTTTGCTTAAACAAAGTAGAAGACCATAAGTTACACAACTTAGATCAAACACAAAAATGGAACCCTAAGTTAGAGAGCTTGGATTCTTAACAACACTTATGAGATCTCAAGCTAGTGAGCTTGTATCTTTTGTTTAATGAAAACACAAGTCACAAATCTAAACTACAACAAACTAAGGAAGATCATAAGTTAACAAACTTTGATCTTAACTAACTTTTTGTAGAAACATCAAGCTAGTAAGCTTATATTTCAAACTTTCTTGAAGATCTATAAAGTAAGGTGTTGGATCTACAAGCTACATGAAGATCGTAAACATGAGTTTTGATCTTTTAACACAATTAAAGAGATCTTAAGTTAATAACTTAGATCTAACAAGATTATGAAGATTCAAAGCTAAAAAGCTTGAATCCTTCATGTTCTTGAAAACTTTTCAAAACAAAGTTTGAATCAACATAAGTTATGAAGATTCAAGTTACAAAACTTGAATCTCTGTTCATGATGATGATGATTTATAAATTAAAGTAAGAAAAAAAAAAGAAAATAAGTAAGTTTCAAACTTACAATTTGAGAGAGAATTCTAGAGTGAGATTGTAGAGAGAAGTGTGTGTTTGAGAAAATGAAGTGAAGTATGTGTATTTAACAAGGAAAGAAAAAGAAAAAAATAATAATGGTGATGGCGCGGTGGTGGCCGACGGTTGGGGAGGCAAGGGTGGGGGGACCACTTTGGCCTCATGTGGTGGTGGCATGGTGTGGTCCATGGTGGTGGTACATGGAGATGTTGACATGTTGGGTGGTTTGAGACAAAATGCAAGCATTAGTACATAAGCATGCAAGTTACTTGTCTCATTATTTTCATGGGCTAATTATTAATTACATGGGTTAATTAATCCACCAACTAGCCCACTAAGTTGAGTAGGTTGGGCCATGGAAGTCCATTAAGGTGTTAAGTCCATTAAGGTAACTAGTGAGCATTAGTAGACACTAAGCGTAATTAAATAATCACTAAGCCAAGTAATTGTCATAAATAAATAATAATTATGTTTACGTAGACATAATATCCAAATTATGGAAAAAGTTTAACGTGTACCAAGTACGTAGCTCGTTTCAAACAATAACTGACGCTAACGGTCGTAAACGCATTCAAGGATCATGTTAAGTGATTAAGCACTTAATAACACGTTGTAGGTATTAATGAGAATAATTAACAAAATTAATGATCCCAGAATGTAATCTAAATCAGCACGCACAAATACGCAGTTTTGTGAAAGTAATAAATAAAATTAAAAGTCAAAAAAGTTGGGTCGTTACACCAAGCCTCCACGGTCAAACTCACGGTCGACCGTGGTGCAGTCGCATAGCCATTTTACCAAGTTAATTATTTATGTATTTGTCTTTTGCTAGAGATAGTGTAGGCTTATGAGCTCATGTCGTCTTACATATGATTAAGCTCTTATCTCTTTTGTGTCATCATCAAAACAAAGTGATTAACTTTTGAATATTATGATTGAAATCTTAACTAACATTCTCCCCATTTTCGATTATGACAAACATATGAGTAAGTATTTTTACTATGTGAGCCGACATAAGTGTTAACGTCACTTACCATACACTTTCTCCCCCTTTTATCGAAGCAAAAAGGTTAGCGCCCCCGGATACTAAGTGCGCCCTAGAGTAATGCTCTCCCTTAAATCGTACAAGCTTATCAATTGTTCCTGTTTATCAATAGGATAGCTCCCCCTCGAACCAATATTAAACATAAGGAGTAACAAACATAATAAGCATAACAAGTACATGACAATAATTAGTACATAACAAGTTTTAACCTTAGGACAAGTGTTGTATCTACCCGCCCTTAAACTTATTCTTAACCAACATTAATTATTCAATAATAAATTCCGTTGGTGCTAAACGCATCGGAGATAGTTGAGCCTTCATTGTCGGAAGAGATAATGATGACCGGATGGGCTTCCCAATAGGTGAGAGGAACTGTGGACACGGGTTGAGGAATTTGAGAAAGGTTAATGGCACCAACAAATCGAAAAAGTCGATTAAGATGGTTTGAGTATGGAAGAGGACGATTTCCTAGTTCTCGAAGGTAACCCATTCTTTGAGTCGTGAGATAAGCGAGATTTATGGACTCATGAGTAAGAAGAGACCACATGATGACAACTTTGGTTCCTGAAACGTGAGTGGCAGTAGGTTCTCTACAATAGACATTGTTGCAAATGACATTTAATATGAGTTGAAGATCATGGCGTATTTCGTCATCTTGAATGCGAAGTCGTTGGTTGAGGTTTCGTTGTACTCCAGGAATGGTAATGAGATCTAAGATAGTTTGTAACAGAAATGTGGGGTTAAGTGATCTTAGATCGGTAGACGGAGTATAGAAGGAACGCCTATTGGAAGGAATGGCCATAACGGTTGCGAATTGTTCAAGAGACCAAGTGTAGGGTGTATTGAAAAGTCGAAATGCAACTTGGTCGGGAATTGAAACATCAAGATGAGCATAAAATTCTATAATCAACGTTGGATAAATGACTTCATTAAACTCAAGGAATGAGAAGCAATTGTTTTAAGTGAAAAGTTGAGTTAGTTCGGGAAATTCACTATGATGAACAACACACACTTCATGAAGTGTTCTAGTTTCCATGTGTTGCCTATTGTTTGTAATAAGTTGATTTCTCGTGTTGGTCATATCCTAGAAAAGCCACATATTTTAGCAAAATATTCAAGTTTATTATATAATTTTGAAAAACTATATGCTAAATATGTAACATCCTGTAACGACCCGGAAATTTCCGACCAAATTTAAACCTTAACCTTTATATGTCTCCGACACGATAAGCAAAATATGTATTGTTAAGTCTAGAAAGGTTTGAAATCTATATTTGGACAATTAGTCACCCTTTGACCAAGCCTGACGATTCACGAACATTTATGTGTTTATACGATAATTATACGTTTGTATATATATATATATATATATATATATATATATATATATATATATATATATATATATATATATATATATGTATTTATATATATTTAACATGATCTAAGGATGGTTTAACATCTCATTGAGTACTAATAACAATGAGTTATAAGTATACTTTGAAACTACTAACTTAAGTTTTCAAAACGATAACTATACGTAACGTTCTTTGACATAAATACTTATAACCTATAATGTTTATACATATATCGTATAGATATGTATTTAATCACTTTTAAAGGACTTTTATACATAAAACAATATAAGTATATTTACAAAAGATAGTTATATTTTAATTCTAGTTCCAATTTCTCAAGATTTTTACAAGTATATTTAGGGTATATGTACCCGTATCATACCCAACTTCTATACGTATTTACTATTAGTATATACACATCAAATCAACATCTAAATCAGCCATGTTACTGCCCTAGGTATAAGGTAATTAGAAATTGGAAGTATGTATGACTAATTATACAAAATAACAAACTAGAATTTTGTCCATGTCCCCCATAATCACTTTTTCATGTCTTTATATACCTCTTCCATTTTTAATTTTTACTACATCATTTCTCTAACCAAAAACACACTCTTAGGAACCTTAAGTGTTCATCACAATCTCAGCAAATAACCATGAAGATCTAGCTTCAAAAACAAGCCTTAATTATCATAACAAATTCCTTACAATAACACTTCAATAATCCTTCCAAGAACACAAATTTACTTCCAACCTTTCAATCCAACTCCACCACTCTTTTGATTCCAAGATTTTTTCTCATCTTTTCCAGTAGCTTTGTCCAAGTAACTTGAGGTAGTAACTTTATTCATAACCTTATTCGATTCATATTTATATAGCTATCTTATTTTGTGATATAAAATTTTAATAACAAGAACATAGTTTGAATGATTTCAAACTTGTTCGCAAACTAAATAGATCTTTCTAACTTAACTTTTAAAACACTTCAAGACCTGTAATATATCATAATGATATGCTAACTTAACAAGATACAACTTGTTTTTACAAAGAACGCCTTAAAACTGAATCTACGGCGTCGGAGTGTAACCGGGGGCTGTTTTGGGTTGGATAATTAAAAACCATCTTGAACTTTGAATTAGAAGTTCATGTTCTGGAAAAATGATATTTCTTATGAATATGTTAACACATAAAAATTTCATGGTTTAATTCAAAGTATAAGTATTTTTGTAAAAATGATCATTAGATGTTGTTTTTATGATGGAAAATGATCACTTTAATAAGTTTCACCTAAGTATGACCTATAACCAGTGATTTCGAATATAAACCATGGTATTTACAGTTCATATTCTTAAATTTTGACTCGATCCAAGGAGATGGCAAGTTGAATCAACAAAAACGGAGTTGTAACGAAGAAACTACGACTAAAATAAGATCGGGTGTCCAAAGCTTGTTTAACAACGAAAATAATTGGAGAAAAATTAAATAAATCATATCTTTCCTAATTAATATGATATTTCATATATATTTACTCATGATTTAGTTTTATATATTTCAGGACCACCCGTAAACAACACGAGAAGATTAATCATAAGACCTCATGAACGTACGCAACACGTCATTTGACAACACCGGTACTTTATGTACGCAATACGTCATTTGACAACACGGTACCATGGGTCAAGATTAATTTCGATCAATATGAATACGATGTGGTCTTTATTTATTTTATTAAGTAACTAATTATGGACCACTAACATCGGACTTTTGGACAATATTAAGACTACTAACATAAAAATGATAAAAATTATTATATAAGTATTCTATAAACTTGATTTGTTATTTTAATCATATGTGGTATTATTTTCTGAAACATTATTATTGTTATAGGTTCGTGAATCCAAGGACGGCGACCATATTTTTAATAAGTTGAAAACTTATTATAAATATACTTTTACAACCATGAGTATATAGTCCCCTTTTAAACTCTAAATATTTTGGGATGAGAATACATGCATCTTTTGTTTTTCGAAATAGACACAAGTACTTAAATATATATTCTATGTTGAGTTGTACCTTTGTATATATCCCTAATAGTCTGGTAACTATTAGTTACATGTGGTTAACATGTAAGCGCGAATCCTATTGATAGATCTATCGGGTTTGACACCCCCACCCAGATGTTGTACTAGTCACTACTAAACTAGAAGAACGGGTGTTTAGTACTTCGTTTTACTACATTTGGTACGGTGTAGCGATAACTTTGAAAAGGGAATATGCACGGAAAACATCTGTTAAGTATAGTTACTGGGCGCTCAACAACGTATAGAATATCTTTGCTAAAACGTTTATAACTATGAAATCTTGTGGTCTATTATTATATCGATGATAAACCTATATATCTCACCAACTTTATGTTGACCTTTTAAAGCATGTTATTCTCAGGTACGAATTAAGTCTTCCGCTGTGCATTAGCTCATACTAAGGACATTACTTGGAGTCGATCATCGCAATGGGACCAAATGTTAACGACTTCGTCCAGGAGGATTAGGACGGGTTGTTAAAGTTGGTATCAGAGCGTTGGTCCTAGTGAACCAGGTCTTGCATTAGTGTGTCTGACTAGTAGTTGTTAGGATACATTAATGAGTCTGGACTTCGACCGTGTCTGTATGTCAAAAGTTTTGCTTATCATTTCTAGTCGGAAAACATCTGCTTATCATCCTTAGGGAATTACCTGCTTATCATTCTTAAGTCTAGACACGTCTTACTGCATTTAGTGCATCGATAGTGTATAGACAAAATTCGTATCCTAGCGTATCTGTTACTATAGACATTGCCTAACGAATTTCAACGATTCTCCGCAATTCACGGGATTTTGAGTATTATAAATACTGTTAATACATATTTTTCTACTAGAGAGTAGATAAATACATATTAGTGCAAGATAGAATGAACCATGTAAGGAGTAGTTTGCCGATTGACGTTTACCCTCGGGAAGAATCCCTGCAGACGCGGATCATGGTCTAAAACCATGGCGTGGCTTAAGTCAATCTTAAAATAGGGCTTACGTATTATCTGCCTGTATCTTGAGTGATAAAATGTACTGCTGAGTCGTACATGAGAAAATACGATGTGTAATGTTCAATGACATGAGATGTGTAATGTGCTTTGAAGCTGGACGGCTGAAGTCATGCGCCATGGAGCTGGGCGGCTGAAGTCATGCGCCATGGAGCTGGGGTTGCAGAAGTCATGCGCCATGAAGCTGGGCGGCAGAAGTCATGCGCCATGAAGATGGGCGGCAGAAGTCATGCGCCATGGAGCTGGGTGGCAGAAGTCATGCGCCATGGAGCTGGGTGGCAGAAGTCATGTGTCATGGAAGGTGGAGAGTGGAGAGTGGAGAGTGGAGAGTGGAGAGTGGAGAGTGGAGAGTGGAGAGCTGTTGCTTAAGTGTGTGAGAGAGAAAGTGAAATGGTTGCTCCTCCTTTCTTGTGTCAAATGAAGTGGGGATCTCCTCTATTTATAGGCAAAGTTTGGGCTAGTGGGAAGGTTATTGGGCTTAATTAATGGGAAAGCCCAATAACTCGCATGTCTTCACTAATTTGGGCATAACTTTCTCATACGAACTCCGATTGAGGTGATTCAAAAGCCAAAACGTCCGTAATTCAGAGCTCCACATCTTTCATTTTATGCGTGTAGACCGTAAGGTACACCATTAAGTCCCCCCAGTTTGATGACTTTAGTTTTGCCAAAAAATGAAGTCATTAAACTATAAAAAAGAAATCAAGTGCCACTTTAGGAACATATAGTTGCTGTTATCTGCCACTGTAATGATATGTTTTCGAATGATAGTTGTCAACTGGATTTTTCCCTCGGGAAGTAATCCCTGCAGACCCGGTTCACAAGTATTTCTACTTGTGGGGTGGCGTTACCAGTCTGTTGTCCGTAGTGCGAATTGAGTGCTAGCCGGATGACTTCTAGTGAGAGAAAGTAGAGAGAGAAGTAGCTCTGCTCTGGAAATTCTCTGAATGATGTGATGTGTCTAAAATGACGACCCAAGGGGTCTACTTATAGTGTCAGAGCTTCCGAATTATTCGGAGACACGTGTCAGCTGATGATATGTTCTGTTATTCGAGATCCGAAATTTATGCTAACTGTGGCATTTTCCGGCCAGGGCTTACGCGCTAGGCAGCCTTCAGGGCTTACGCATGACAGAGCAGCCTGCAGCGCGGAGATCGCTGAACGGTAGTTTCACACAACTTGCTGTTTTCAGTGTTTCTGATAATAAATTCATGCGAATATTATGCCTTTTATGCGTGTATACGATAGGATACACCGTTAGACTTCATGCGATGATTATGTGATTAAATTTTTGCGTAGTACATGTGATGCTCCCACAATTTATATAAGGGCTTAAGCATAGAAAGCTGCCTTCAGGGCTTACGCATAACGAAGCAGCCTGATTAATGTCTTAGATTGCTTGTTTTAGCCGAAAAACTCTGAACGTGTATATATTAACATTTCCACGAGGCTCTTGTTCATGTTGTATTTTGCGCTTATGAATTGTGCGGCTTAAAAAGTAGTACTTTGAATTATTGACAAAGCTTTATTTGCCCGACGTTAAGTCGAAAGAACTAGTTCTCATAATTTTGTTTATTGTCGACATTCCGTAGGTTCTAAACTACGATCACTTTGCCGGCTATGTGACGGTGGTTAAACCGTTGCCTTTTCAACCCTTTGTTTACGATTGAACTTCTGCCACCGAGACTAGATATCTCTTACGCGGGCAGGGATGACACACAGCTATGTGACACCTGGGCTAAAAAATCCTTGGCCGGATAAAAATATGAATATTTTGCTGTAAGAATAATCGCTTTATTTCTTACTTTTAAAGAAATTTGTACGTTTATGACCGTATCTCACGTTCTAGATAGTTGATCGGGCTATCTGAACATACAGTACTACGCATAAAATTTCTTTAAGTTTATTACCTTTTAAAGTCTTCTCAGTTCTTCTCCGATTTGCGTTGAGAGCATATATAATTCATTATCATTTGCCTTTACTGTTCGATATGATCTTTCCCATCGCAATCTTAATCTTGAATTCTTAGCAAATAGCTTGCATATAATGCGATGGGCTTACGCAAATGCGGCCATATGGGCTTATGCAAGGAGCGGCCATGAATATATAGTGATGAGCCATGAATCAACGAATGTGATCATGGACTTATAATGTGTCTTCTCTTCAAATGACATTGATAATAAAAATATCCTTTTGATAAATACTGTTTGAAGTTTTGAGATTGTACCTTGTACTTACTTGAGATGATGAGTCATGTTGCATATGTTTGATAAATATAGACCGATGTTAAGCTTTTTGTAATTCCTTATGCATCCTTCTAGCGTGCTCCATAGTTGTGATTTTTTATGCCCTTGTCATGCGCTTTGCGGTTCTTAGTACTTTGTTATTTTGTCCTTAATATGCTAATGAATATGGTATATCTTCTTCCACTTGAAGTATCGCACCAGCAATGAACATAATGCCATTCTTCACTTTAATCAAGATAGACACGAGTTTTAAAGTAGTCCCCATAGATTGCAATATATAATTATTCTTCTGTTTTCTTGCAGCCTTTTGGAGGTCATCTTGCAGCTTTAAAAGTCGCATATACGTCAACGGAAGTAGGAACCCATTTATGACGGATAACAGATAACGGATATCTAGTAACGACTATTCCTGAAGATAGCAAGAGCTTAATTCTTCTTTTTTTTTTTATAACAACGTCATCCAGTTTCATATGATGAGTTTGGAACTAGATATCGTATGGCTTGATTTTTGTTCCTCATGATACCCGAGACTAAAAGCATGAATTTATCCTTTCAATGGTAGCTATGCCACGCCACACTTGAACGACTAGCTAACTATTCACCAAATTCTGCTCTTCTTCTTCTCTACAATAGTGTGAAATGATCAAAACTACAAGCTGATCTTTACTTCGTGTTGATCATTTTGCACTGCTACGTCAAATATTATCGACCTGGAGCGTGTTGGAAATGACTGTCGTATTCACTTTGTCGTTGAAACTAATAATTCTAACGTCTAGAAGGATGATCATATTGTTGAACGGATGCCGATTCACGGATGAAGATGAACGAAAATTATTGGCGGAACACGGAATATGCGAATGTATTCGATAAGGAGTATCTGGATGTATTCGTTGATTTGACTGCTAAACTTTCCAGATTATGAAGTATAGATGTTTGAATATTTACAAATTATTCATCTTCATGATGCCGGTCGCCATCACGAGATTAGGTCGTAGTTTTGATGCGTAACACAGAAGTCGAAAGTATTCTATCAGCAAATTTGTTTAACCTTCAGTCTCAACTTACAATTTTGTCGACAATCATGATAAATTTGCTTCAATATTTGCTGTTGATGAACTAATATAATTGGAGAACGTAGTTTCTTCAAAATGAATTTTTATATGCCTTTGATCCGTGTATCTTATCTTCCACGTTGTTTGGAGCTTGATGTATGGAGCACTTATTTGAATCATATTGATGTCGTCCGACTAGCATCAATGACACATAGTTTTCTTCTCTAAGTTGAAGTGTCCATGCTTGCCATAATCAAATGTCTTTTTTTTTTATACGTATTTGGGGTCCGGAATTAAAAATATAACCGGTGATGTAATTGATCTTTGTCTTTTGCATTTTATACTTTTGAGAACTTGTTTTGCCAAAATGATTACCAGCCACGTAGATTACTTGGTGCTGAAGATGTCCACGTAATCTACATACAAGTTGTCTTTTGTTTATATAAAGATAATAAATTGAGATGTGTGGTTCTAAATCCCATTTATTTATTTTCCGGAAACCAAATAGCAGATAGCGAGTGTGCTTATTGTTTTTGCATATCTAGCGATTGTTTTTCTTGAGCGGACGACGGAATACGGAGCCTGGGAATTTCTTCAACTTTTTGTGAATTGGTTACGAAATCTGAAATCTTCTTGTTCGGGACGACGGAGTAAAAAAATCTGATTTTGGCGACACAATCTGCTTATCGTTAACCATTTTCATTTCCTGGAGACTTTAAGTTATGTTTGAATGTAACACACAGCTATCCGGAGGCCGGAGAATATTGTGTATGAGTGGTTTCCGAAAAGGACGCATAATATCATAAAAGTACTAGAATTAACGGAAGACGGTCCACCGAGTCTTCCTGTTTTTATTGAACCATGAAGTTTTTTATATAAACTGTTAGAATTGTAGTGTATTTAGATTAATTACTTGTGATGATTAGCTTAGTGAGAAGTGTTATATTTAAATTAGTTATTTGTTATGAGGGGGTGTTTTTGAAAGTAGTAAATTAGGAGAATAGTTGTATAAGATGGAAATGAACTTTTATTGATTTGTTGTGTGTTGTGTACATGGATTTTGCAAGGCCTCTTGGCTATTTATAGACTCCAATGAGTCGGTCATGAAGCTTCTAGCTACTACTAGTTCATGTAGTAACTTCTAGTAATTGCTTTACAAATATCTACTACTAGTTCTAGTTAATTCTAATAAATATCTACTAAATATAATTAGTTAATTCTAGATTACTCTAGAAATACATTAATATTTCAACACTCCTCCTTAATGTATTTCGGTGTTACTCCGAGCCTGTTGCGTAGAAACTCGAATTTTGATCTTGGGAGTGCTTTGGTGAATACGTCAGCAATCTGCTATTCAGTCTTGCAGTATTTTAGTTCAATGTCTTTCTTAGCGGAGACTTCTCGTAAGAAGTGATATTTGATATCAATGTGTTTTGTTCTACCATGGAACACCGGATTCTTTGCCATTGCGATTGCAGACTTGTTGTCACAATATATCTTTGTAGCTTCGTCTTGTTTCTCGCCCATGTCTTCGAGAATTCTCCTTAGCCATATAGCTTGATTAGCTGTGTTTGCGGCTGCGACGTACTCTGCTTCGGCTGACGATTGTGCCACCGTTTCTTGTTTCTTTGATGTCCATGAGAATACACCAGATCCAAGTGTGAATGCGTATCCTGAAGTACTTTTCATGTCATCCACCGATCCGGCCCAATCGCTATCTGTGTATCCATGAAGCTTCGAGTCTATTGTGGGCTTATACCATATTCCATAGTCCATGGTACCTTGCAAGTATCTTAGTATTCTTTTAGAAGCTCCATAATGTATTTGAGTAGGGTTTTGCATGTACCTGGATAGTAGACTCGTTGCGTACATGATGTCGGGTCTTGTTGCTGTTAAATAGAGTAGGCTTCCAATGAGACTTCTGAATCTCGAAGCGTCTGCTTTCTCAGATCCATCTTCTTGTCTCATCTTCTCATTGGCAACTAGTGGTGTGGCGACGGTTTTACAACCGTATAGTTTAAACTTTTTCAGGAGATTTTCTGTATATTTCTTTTGACAAATGAAGATGCCTTCATTTTCTTGACTAATTTCGATGCCAAGAAAATAGCGCATCAAACCAAGGTCGCTCATCTCGAACGTTTTCATCATGTCTTCCTTAAACTCTTGTATCATTCTCTCATTGTTTCCAGTATATATTAGATCATCGACATACAAGGAAATAATGAGAGTGTCAGAGTTACCTTGGGTTTTGATGTAGAGTGTGGGCTCACTTTGACTCCTCCTGAATCCTGAACTTGTGAAGTAGTTGTCTATGCGACTGTACCATGCGCGTGGTGCTTGTTTAAGTCCATATAAGGCTTTCTTGAGCTTTAGGACTTTTTCTTCTTTTCCTTTTTGAATGAACCCTTGTGGTTGCTCGACGTATATTTCTTCTTCTAGAAACCCATTTAGAAAGGCTGATTTCACATCTAGTTGGTGAATCTTCCATCTTCGTTGAGCTGCTAATGCCACAAGAGCTCTTATAGTATCCAGTCGTGCTACAGGTGCGTAGGTTTCGGTGTAGTCGACTCCTGGTTGTTGCGAGTAGCCTTTAACTACTAGTCTTGCTTTGTGTTTTTGTATAGATCCATCAGGGTTGAGCTTTGTTCTGTAAACCCACTTTACTCCAATGATTTCTTTATTTTCTGGAGGATCAACTAACTCCCATGTGTTATTTTTCTCGATCATTCTTATTTCTTCGTTCATAGCAGTCACCCATTTTTCATCTTTGGATGCAACCTCATAGCTTTCAGGTTCTATAGTTGTAAAGTTGCAAGTCTCGTATATCTCTGCTAACGCTTTGACTCTTCCAGGTGTTGACTCTGGACTTGAATCATCTTGCGCCAAAGGTAATCTTGTTGATGGAGAAGTTGGTGTAGCAGGGCTTGTTTCACCGGTACTTTCCCGTTGTTCAGAATGCTCCATTTGTAGTGGTTGTTGGGATGGAGTTTCCATAGATATCCTTGGCAGATATGTTTGTTTTTGAACTTTGTCTTTCTCCCAATTCCAAGAAGCGTCTTCGTCAAACTCCACGTCTCGGCTAATCACGATGTTATTAGTCTTCAAGTTGTAGACTCGGTAACCTTTTGATTGTGTACTATAGCCCAAGAATATTCCCTTCTCTGATTTTTCTTGGAGCTTGTGACGTTTCTCCTTAGGAACATGGATGTAGCAGATAGATCCAAATACTCGCAGATGTTTCGCCGACGGTTTCCTTCCACTCCATGCCTCTATCGGAGTCTTGTTTTCGACGACTTTCGTTGGACATCGATTTAGTATATATACAGCTGTGTATACAGCTTCAGCCCAGAAACTGTTTGGAAGGCCTTTTTCATGTATCATTGTTTTGGCCATTTCCATAACAGTTCTATTTTTGCGTTCAGAGACGCCATTTTGTTCAGGAGCGTAACCAACAGTGAGTTGGCGTTTAACTCCCTCGTCTTCGCAGAATTTATTAAACTGTGTAGAGGTGTATTCTTTCCCTCTATCACTCCTTAGTGTTTTTATATTATGGCCACTACTCTTTTCTACGAAATTCTTGAACTTCTTAAATATAGTAAATACTTCAGATTTTTCACGCATAAAGTACACCCACGTCATTCTAGAATAGTCATCGATGAAGAGAATAAAGTACCTGTTTTGGTTAAGAGACGTGGTCCTCATTGGTCCACAAACGTCAGTGTGCACCAGCTCTAGTATACCTTTCGCTCTCCAGGCTTTGTCACGAGGGAAAGGTTTTCGATGTTGCTTGCCCATCACACAGCTTTCACATGTGTCAGTGATCTCTTCAATGTTCGGCAAGTCTCTCATCATATTCTTCTGTTGGAGGATTTTTAGTGCGTGAAAATTAAAGTGGCCAAATCTTCGATGCCATAGCCATGATTCTTCAACTTGAACTTTCATGGCTGTGTCTCTGATATATTGCCAACGAAGCGGAAAATTGCGATTCTCCATTGGCACCTCGGCTATTAATTTGTAGTTGTTTTTCTTGTCACGGATAACACATGAATTTTCTTCGAAGAGTAAAGAGTAGCCGTGCTCCATCATTTGTCCAACACTTAGCAAGTTACTTGCTAAGCTTGGTACTAGAAGAACGTCATTAACAGATCGAGTGGCGTTATTAGTTTGAACAGTAATTGTACCTTTGCCTTTAGTGTCAACAAGCGCTCCATTCCCTAGTTTGACGCGGGACTTTACGGACGTGTTGATACTATCAAATAACTTTTCATCTCCTGTCATGTGATTGCTGCACCCACTGTCGATGAACCAAGTGTCGTCCCTTTGTTCATTCGCAACATGGCAGGCATAGAATAGCTGGTTTTTGTTCTCGTGCATATCTTCTTTTTCTTCGGTGTAATTAGCCCGATGATTCTGTTTTAAACGACAATCTTTTTCGAGATGTCCAAATCTTTTGCAATTATTGCATTGTGGCTTCCCTTTGTGAAAACAATCCTTCTCCAAGTGGTTTGTCTTTTTGCAAATACCACATGGAGGGTGGCCGTTCCTTCTTTGATCGAACCCGGTTCTGAGTTTTTCTCCTCCTTTTGATTTTTCTTCAAAATTTCTTTTCCCCCCATTATTATATTTTTGAGACCGTAATTTGAGTTTAGACTGAAAGGCACTTTCAAGTGAGTTTTCACTACGCCGACTCAGTCTAGCCTCATATGCTTCAAGAGAGCCAATTAATTCCGTTACTGACAGAGTCTCGATGTCTTTTGACTCTTCAATAGCGGTAATGACATGATCGTATTTTTCAGTCATGCTGATTAGTATTTTTTCTACGATCCTCTTGTCAGTTATGTTATCTCCATAGGCTCTCATTTGATTTACTATTTCTTTAATTCTAGAATAATAATCTTTTACGGTCTCAGTCTCTTTCATATTTAAATTTTCAAAATCTCTTCTTAGAGTTAGGAGTTTGACGGATCTCACCTTGACATTTCCTTGAAATTCTTCTTGAAGGATCTTCCACGCCTCTTTGGCCGTCGTAGCTCCCATGATTCGTGGAAAGATAGACGGTGTCAAGGCTTGTTGAATGTAGCCTAGAGCTGCAGCATTTCTTACAACATTTTTGTTGTATTTTTCCTGTTCTTCCGCGGACAGAGTTTCGTCGTCTTTTGGATTTGTAAACCCGACTTCGACAATATCCCACAAGCTTTGTGCTTGGAAATATGTCTTCATTCGGATGCTCCAAAAATCATAGTTGTCGCCATCAAAGATGGGGACAGGAATATTGTATGCACCAACGGTAGTCATGGTGTACTCGAACGAACGCCCAATACGGCTCTGATACCACTTGTTAGAATTGTAGTGTATTTAGATTAATTACTTGTGATGATTAGCTTAGTGAGAAGTGTTATATTTAAATTAGTTATTTGTTATGAGGGGGTGTTTTTGAAAGTAGTAAATTAGGAGAATAGTTGTATAAGATGGAAATGAACTTTTATTGATTTGTTGTGTGTTGTGTACATGGATTTTGCAAGGCCTCTTGGCTATTTATAGACTCCAATGAGTCGGTCATGAAGCTTCTAGCTACTACTAGTTCATGTAGTAACTTCTAGTAATTGCTTTACAAATATCTACTACTAGTTCTAGTTAATTCTAATAAATATCTACTAAATATAATTAGTTAATTCTAGATTACTCTAGAAATACATTAATATTTCAACATAAACGGATGTCGGATCATGATTGTCATCTCGTTTTATATGCGAAAGCCAGAGCTCAATATTAAATTCGGATGTTGCACTCCGAAAGCTTATGATGTTTACACGCATTATTTGTGATTGCATTCATAAATGTTCTTCAACAACGATTGCGTTCCCTTGATTTAGTGTTTATAGATGGCTGAAGATCAGAGTTCAGCAGTCGTAGCTTTAGTTGACGTTCGGAGAACGGACGCCAGTCCTATTTCATATCGCCACCTGGTTAAAAGGATTTATGCTGCTCAACTGTAACACATTGCTTATCGCTTTTGTCAAAATCGTCATGTGATGGAACTAATCGTCACTTTGTACCCTTTGCTTCTTTCTTTGATAAATTAGTGATCGGACGACGGTGACCGGAGTTCGGAAGACGGAAAATGCTTTCTAGATACATGTAGATAATATGCAACACTCAAATGATCATGAGAACGGACGTCAGTGTTCGTATTACGAAAATTTCCTGGAGCTGATGACTAGATAACGGATGTTGATTTCACAAGGCGGAAGTTTCCTTGAATAGATAATCAGTTGCCGGATGGCATTGCACTTGAGCTGATAACCGGAGAATGAGTGTTAAGTCATGATGGCGGAGCTACTTACTGACCGGGATTGCCGCTAGACAGAGCTAAAGGCGGAATCTGGATGACAGATCTTGCGATACGGAACTTGCCTTGTATAAGTGATCGAAGGTATGGCTTTCAAGAGTGCATTTGTTTGATTAACTGTTGTATTCGTGTGTTAGCCAGAAGACGGATAACGGTACCCGGCTGATAGATGACGTAGGAAACATCTTTTTACAATTGCTTATCTCTATCCCTTCAGAGTAAGATGTATATATGTATTTTAAAATACATTTGTTGATCTTTTGAGTGATTATTTATGTTCTCAAATTTGATAAGTGGATTTATTACATCCATGAGTTAAATATACATAGGATAGGATAACCACAGCTGTACGCGTGTAACTCCCTTGTCCACCCATGTGTGTCCTTTTCCTTTTCAAGTTTCTGTCTTCTTGATAGTTAAGTAAGACCCTTTAAAACGTTGCCCGGCATTTGTAATGTACTAATCATCTTCATGAAAAATATTGACCAGTAGCAAAACGGGGCACGAAATTGAGGCTTGAAAATATCTTAAAAAAGAATCCTGATGACGGATGACAATGATGAATCATGATTATTGGAATAAGACTAGTAAATTGTTGCAATAGCCGGAGAACGGAGACCGGATAAGGTCTTTATGAACGTAAAATTCGGTTGTTGTAAATGGATTTGTCGCCGGAAGACGGACCACGGTGGAAATAATACATCTTTTGTGCTTATGAAATTGATTGTTGAACGGCTTCGTTACGTTAAGACAAAGCTAGAATTGCCGTCTTGGTTCGGAGCACCGTTTTAAACTCAAAACTTATATATATCTCGAACGGCGGCCTGGAGTTCGGTCATACTTCAAAAGTTTGTATAATTGTCGTCTGTTTGAAGTCGAGGAAATTCGTGTAGCATCGTATCATCTTCAATTTATTTTTTCGTCATGCAAATGGAGTTGATAAGTGTAAAATTGATTCTGAGGACACAACACGTGTCCATCTATTTAAACGCATAATGTATGCTTTGATCTCTCATAGGATATTTTAATATGTAGAACAGATCACGAAAGCGCAACACGTGTCTATCCACTAAAACACATTTACGTGGTGAATATGTGCATGCAGATATAGTCCTAATGTACTTCTTTAATTTTCTTTTTGCACACCGGGTAGCACGGAGCAGATATGTATGAGTAGGACTTCTAACAAATTGCTTTTAATCCAGAAGGCGAATAGTAAACTGAATCCCACGAGGTGATGAATCATGGAGACTGAATCAAGATGGATAATTGTAGTCGACCGCATTAACTTTCTGTCAGAGTTTCCTTCAATTTTGAACGTTTTTGTGATTCTTTCAACGTATGAAGTTACTTTTATAAGTCAGAATGTATCAATTTTTGCTGTCCGGATGACGGACAACTTTACTGAGTATTCTAACTTTTTGCTTCTAGTCATAGAATCGGATGGCGCCATTTGTTAATACATATTTTTCTACTAGAGAGTAGATAAATACATATTAGTGCAAGATAGAATGAACCATGTAAGGAGTAGTTTGCCGATTGACGTTTACCCTCGGGACGAATCCCTGCAGACGTGGATCATGGTCTAAAACCATGGCGTGGCTTAAGTCAATCTTAAAATAGGGCTTACGTATTATCTGCCTGTATCTTGAGTGATAAAATGTACTGCTGAGTCGTACATGAGAAAATACGATGTGTAATGTTCAATGACATGAGATGTGTAATGTGCTTTGAAGCTGGACGGCTGAAGTCATGCGCCATGGAGCTGGGCGGCTGAAGTCATGCGCCATGGAGCTGGGGTTGCAGAAGTCATGCGCCATGAAGCTGGGCGGCAGAAGTCATGCGCCATGAAGATGGGCGGCAGAAGTCATGCGCCATGGAGCTGGGTGGCAGAAGTCATGCGCCATGGAGCTGGGTGGCAGAAGTCATGTGTCATGGAGGGTGGAGAGTGGAGAGTGGAGAGTGGAGAGTGGAGAGTGGAGAGTGGAGAGTGGAGAGCTGTTGCTTAAGTGTGTGAGAGAGAAAGTGAAATGGTTGCTCCTCCTTTCTTGTGTCAAATGAAGTGGGGATCTCCTCTATTTATAGGCAAAGTTTGGGCTAGTGGGAAGGTTATTGGGCTTAATTAATGGGAAAGCCCAATAACTCGCATGTCTTCACTAATTTGGGCATAACTTTCTCATACGAACTCTGATTGAGGTGATTCAAAAGCCAAAACGTCCGTAATTCAGAGCTCCACATCTTTCATTTTATGCGTCTAGACCGTAAGGTACACCATTAAATACATATGTAAATTATGTATTGAAGAATACCAAACCCAACTCCTATAATCTATTCCAAACCAAAAATTCATTTCCCCGACTATACAAAATGGATTCTTCATCCAGTTCGAATTCCTCCGACTTCGATAGCTACGCCGATATGGATTTCCATTCGAGCTCCGAGAACAGCGTCACCGGAATGGATCAACCAATTTCCCATCATCTATTCTGGATGAATTGGGGATGGGTTCGTAATATACTAAATCTCTGGAGACAAGAAGAAGGTGATCCATTCCATCCACCAAATTGTCCTCTTAACGATGAACCTGAAGCACTTACCGGCGAACCTATTCGAAACACCATTTTCTCGCTCATTTCTAGAGTATCTCGTCATGATTACATACTATCCCATATTTCGAATCTTGTTCATTCGCTCGTTCCAACCGTCAATCATCCCGGTATAATAGAAGAAGTCAACGAGCTTCGCGCTCGGGTAGTGGCTTTAGAAAATACGGTGCGAAGATTACAAACACCAGCAGCAGCACCAGCAGCATAATTTGTACCACCCTCATCAACGCCGACAGTACCCTTATCACTCCCAAAAATCTCAACATCACAAACTGTATCTTGGATATCAACAACACATATCTCAAAAACCTCATCGAAACTTCGAGCATGATCTTCGTTCTATATATCGTTCTACATCGATCATCTTCGCTTTACGTATCGTTCTACCTCATTTGTCTTCATTCGACATGGTGATTATGTAATTTCTAATGTTTTAGAGATTATGTAATCCAGAATTAGCGATAAATCAAATGAGTTTAATATTTTATTAACTCGTCTGATCCATGATTACATCTGAAGAAAATATAAATGCAAGCATATTTTCATAAAGATTGTAATTAGAAATTCTTTCGTACAAACTATTAGTGATGAAAATATTTTAACGGGTAGGTAGAACCCGAGGAATATTTAGATTTCACATTAATAAGTTACATTGTACATTCTCCGAATCTGATTCAACGGTCATTTGCTATCCTACTTACAACCACCGATATACGTATCCGTTCACTCCAGATTAAACATTTCCATTTAAATTTCATATTTGGATTCTTATCTATTCGAATCCAACAAGTGGCATAAAGAAGAAACATTGGGCAAATTAAAAATTGGTTAGAAACACACGAATTAACTATGAAGAATATTGTTAAGATTCCACGCTAACTGATCCGGCTAACTGTTCCCAGCTAACTGATTAACATTTAATTTATTGCAATTTACATTCTCGCAATTTTATTTATTGTCATTTAATTTCTGCAATTTACATACCGTCGGGACACATGTACAACAATACGGCGGATTAATGCCGAGACAACACGTTGTATAATGGGTCATGATATATATTTATTTATTTTACGCACTTTAAATAACGGGACACGTATACAAGGTTTCGACTTCTCATATCGACCCATCTATATATATATTTCGGAACGACCATAGACACTCTATAGTTGGCTATACAGGGTTGAGGTGGATTCCGAAATATATATATGGTTTGAGTTGTGATCAATACTGAGACCGGTACACGAGTCACGATACGTATTAATTAATTCGAATATTATATATATAACTGTATATAAATCATTGGACTATTGGACCATTGGACGATTAAAATTATTTAAAATATTGATTATAACATATGAAACTAAATAATTCTTCAAGTTGCCACTTGATTTCATCTTAAACCTCGACAATTTCAATCCGCGTTCAAACCTTTCATAATTCTTGGGAATATCTCAATCGAGAAGTTGAATCAACCGCATCTCATCTATGGAAGAAAAGATTCTTGCATATAGTTATGCTCTCAAAAACTCTTGGAGACTGAGTCAACGTTTAACACGCAGCAGTGTTAATTTCTTTAGTGTTATTATTTCCCAAAATAACTTTGCAATCCCTTTCCAAATTAGTCAATTTTGTCACAGTTCCATCAAGTTAACCTCGACTCCTCAGAAAGTTTGATAACCAAAGACCCAGATCCGTTAACTTTGAGAATGCTGACGAAGCAGCATGCTGTAGATGGTCTTAATGGCCAAAAGTGGATGATAAATAATGGAGTATTAGAAACACTCAATAGAAAATTTAGTACCGGAAAGCGAATTATGCGAAACTATGAAGTAAGCTGTGGACAAATCACAAAGAATAAGTTTGACTTCAAAGAATTTAAATGATTCAGTGCCTGCTGAAATCCTTAGTACGTACCATGCTCCTTACTCTAAAACCTTTGTGGACAATATTCTTCATCATCTTCATTATCTTAAATATTCTGAGATATCATCATATCTTTCATTATAAATATCCTCAATATTTCTAAAGATATTTTTATAACTATTCATATCCGAAATCATTCATTTTTTTTTGCGTTATCTGTATCACATCATAAAAGAAACTATTTTAGTTTCTAAATTCCGAAACCTTTGAGTTTAAAATATGAATGTTTTGAAGTAGTGTTAGAAACTGAGGCATGAGTTAGTATAATATAATGACACTTGATCAACGTCATTATACTACAGTAAGTCATGATAAGTTTCTAATGGAATGTAATGATTCACAGTACCATCATTATATGCCATGTTACACGGCTCTTACATTTTATCTAAATTCTAAAAATATCAAGAAAATATTTCTTGATGATCCGGTCTTTTCCAAGATAATCTGGTAATTTAACAAATCAAGATCGTGCCATTACGATTTCTTTCTTAAAACATCAACAATGATCATTCCAAAATCCATAAGTGTGAATTCTGGACCATTACAAGAGATGCTTAATCGCAAGAAGAGGAAACGAAAGAATAAAGCTCCAAAATAGAAATTAGAGTATAAATCGCAGCAAATAGAAGAGTGTATTAACTCTGGATGACAATGATTACAGAAGACAGAAGTAGGAACATCAAAGTATAAGGGAAGATAAAAAAAAAAACCCAACAACCACCCAGAAATTATAAACCGTATATATCGATGCAGATAGTGATATAAAGACACGGGAGGACTAGAAACACTATAAACCCAAGAGTATAGTAGAAGTAAATAGATTCTTCTGGTGGAAGATGAAAAAGAAGAATAACGGATGTGAAAATTAAGAGTATATCAAGAATCAGAATGGGATGGAGCATATTGATGAATGTCTAAAAGTAAGAATTAAGGAGAAAGAGTAGAAGATGTGGGATATGGAAAATAAGGAAACGAAGGGGTAGATTTATAGTAAAATATCCGACAGAAAAATCGAAACAGATTGCCGCATTAAATCAAAGAAGATCCTAATCGCCGAAGAACCAAATCTTATTACGTAAGATTTTCTTTAAATCCCTCAAAATCCGAAAATCAATTATAACCACGTCATCGGTTAAAACAATTCCAAATTATTCATTTCACTCTTCTGTAATAGCTTCACTCGTACGCTTCACATGATCGAATCGTTTTATCAATATTACTCAATGATGATAAAACTCCATTATCACTTCATTTTCGTTATGAAAACATTCCTGTTGTTATCCATAACGACCTCTACCAAATTTCGGGGACGAAATTTCTTTAACGGGTAGGTACTGTAACGACCCGGAAATTTCCGACCAAATTTAAACCTTAACCTTTATATGTCTCCGACACGATAAGCAAAATATGTATTGTTAAGTCTAGAAAGGTTTGAAATCTATATTTGGACAATTAGTCACCCTTTGACCAAGCCTGACGATTCACGAACATTTATGTGTTTATACGATAATTATACGTTTGTATATATATATATATATATATATATATATATATATATATATATATATATATATGTATTTATATATATTTAACATGATCTAAGAATGGTTTAACATCTCATTGAGTACTAATAACAATGAGTTATAAGTATACTTTGAAACTACTAACTTAAGTTTTCAAAACGATAACTATACGTAACGTTCTTTGACATAAATACTTATAACCTATAATGTTTATACATATATCGTATAGATATGTATTTAATCACTTTTAAAGGACTTTTATACATAAAACAATATAAGTATATTTACAAAAGATAGTTATATTTTAATTCTAGTTCCAATTTCTCAAGATTTTTACAAGTATATTTAGGGTATATGTACCCGTATCATACCCAACTTCTATACGTATTTACTATTAGTATATACACATCAAATCAACATCTAAATCAGCCATGTTACTGCCCTAGGTATAAGGTAATTAGAAATTGGAAGTATGTATGACTAATTATACAAAATAACAAACTAGAATTTTGTCCATGTCCCCCATAATCACTTTTTCATGTCTTTATATACCTCTTCCATTTTTAATTTTTACTACATCATTTCTCTAACCAAAAACACACTCTTAGGAACCTTAAGTGTTCATCACAATCTCAGCAAATAACCATGAAGATCTAGCTTCAAAAACAAGCCTTAATTATCATAACAAATTCCTTACAATAACACTTCAATAATCCTTCCAAGAACACAAATTTACTTCCAACCTTTCAATCCAACTCCACCACTCTTTTGATTCCAAGATTTTTTCTCATCTTTTCCAGTAGCTTTGTCCAAGTAACTTGAGGTAGTAACTTTATTCATAACCTTATTCGATTCATATTTATATAGCTATCTTATTTTGTGATATAAAATTTTAATAACAAGAACATAGTTTGAATGATTTCAAACTTGTTCGCAAACTAAATAGATCTTTCTAACTTAACTTTTAAAACACTTCAAGACCTGTAATATATCATAATGATATGCTAACTTAACAAGATACAACTTGTTTTTACAAAGAACGCCTTAAAACTGAATCTACGGCGTCGGAGTGTAACCGGGGGCTGTTTTGGGTTGGATAATTAAAAACCATCTTGAACTTTGAATTAGAAGTTCATGTTCTGGAAAAATGATATTTCTTATGAATATGTTAACACATAAAAATTTCATGGTTTAATTCAAAGTATAAGTATTTTTGTAAAAATGATCATTAGATGTTGTTTTTATGATGGAAAATGATCACTTTAATAAGTTTCACCTAAGTATGACCTATAACCAGTGATTTCGAATATAAACCATGGTATTTACAGTTCATATTCTTAAATTTTGACTCGATCCAAGGAGATGGCAAGTTGAATCAACAAAAACGGAGTTGTAACGAAGAAACTACGACTAAAATAAGATCGGGTGTCCAAAGCTTGTTTAACAACGAAAATAATTGGAGAAAAATTAAATAAATCATATCTTTCCTAATTAATATGATATTTCATATATATTTACTCATGATTTAGTTTTATATATTTCAGGACCACCCGTAAACAACACGAGAAGATTAATCATAAGACCTCATGAACGTACGCAACACGTCATTTGACAACACCGGTACTTTATGTACGCAATACGTCATTTGACAACACGGTACCATGGGTCAAGATTAATTCCGATCAATATGAATACGATGTGGTCTTTATTTATTTTATTAAGTAACTAATTATGGACCACTAACATCGGACTTTTGGACAATATTAAGACTACTAACATAAAAATGATAAAAATTATTATATAAGTATTCTATAAACTTGATTTGTTATTTTAATCATATGTGGTATTATTTTCTGAAACATTATTATTGTTATAGGTTCGTGAATCCAAGGACGGCGACCATATTTTTAATAAGTTGAAAACTTATTATAAATATACTTTTACAACCGTGAGTATATAGTCCCCTTTTAAACTCTAAATATTTTGGGATGAGAATACATGCATCTTTTGTTTTTCGAAATAGACACAAGTACTTAAATATATATTCTATGTTGAGTTGTACCTTTGTATATATCCCTAATAGTCTGGTAACTATTAGTTACATGTGGTTAACATGTAAGCGCGAATCCTATTGATAGATCTATCGGGTTTGACACCCCCACCCAGATGTTGTTCTAGTCACTACTAAACTAGAAGAACGGGTGTTTAGTACTTCGTTTTACTACATTTGGTACGGTGTAGCGATAACTTTGAAAAGGGAATATGCACGGAAAACATCTGTTAAGTATAGTTACTGGGCGCTCAACAACGTATAGAATATCTTTGCTAAAACGTTTATAACTATGAAATCTTGTGGTCTATTATTATATCGATGATAAACCTATATATCTCACCAACTTTATGTTGACCTTTTAAAGCATGTTATTCTCAGGTACGAATTAAGTCTTCCGCTGTGCATTAGCTCATACTAAGGACATTACTTGGAGTCGATCATCGCAATGGGACCAAATGTTAACGACTTCGTCCAGGAGGATTAGGACGGGTTGTTAAACATCCCGCCTTACCACGACCACAATATTGTCCGCTTTGCCCAAAGGTGCACGGATTTTTCTTGGTGACCACACGAGGCTTTCCTAAGAGGTCACCCATCCTAGTACTACTCCCGCTCGAGCACACTTAACTGCAGAGTTCTCATGGGACCTGCTGTGCTTGTAGCCCCAAAACGCGTTGTGTCTGGTAAGGATGGAAGTTACCTTATAAGGGACTCAAACAATCTTACACAAATCCATGTGGGATGGGGTATTACAAACTCCCCCACTTAGAATCCTTACGTCCTCGTCAGGTCGAAACAAATTGATAGCCAAGATCTATACCTCAGGAGATGTACGAGCCGAGTGCCCGTCACACCCCGAGAGGCTAGTGCTCTGATACCATCTGTAACATCCCACCTTACCGCGAGCACAATATTGTCCGCTCTGCCCGTAGGAGCATGGCTTTTTCTTGGTGACCACACGAGGATTTCGCAGGAGGTCACCCATCCTAGTACTACTCTCGCTCGAGCACGCTTAACTACATAGTTCTGACGGGATCTGCTGTGCTTGTAGCCCCAAAACGCGTTGTGTCTGGTAAGGATGGAAGTTACCTTATAAGGGACTCAAACAATCTTACACAAATCTATGTGGGATGGGGTATTACAATATATAACTTTTTTAGTACAATGCTTTAAAAAGATAAACTAAAAGTAAAATAAAGTAGTCTATGGAATACTATCCTTGTAACGACCCGGATTTTTCCGATCGTTTTACACTTATAAGATTAATATTTACATAAATTAAACTTTACCAACATGATAAGCAATCTAAATTATTGAGATTTATGTTTTTGAAAAGAGTTTTACACAACGTTTGACCGTCCAATTTGATCGATGATATCACGAACTATATAACATACGATAATTATATGTTTGTGTATATATATGTATTTATATATATTTAACATGATCTAAGGATGTTTAACATCTCATTGAGTACTAATAACAATGAGTTATAAGTATATTTTGAAACTACTAACTTAAGTTTTCAAAACGATAACTATACGTAACGTTCTTCGACATAAATACTTATAACCTATAATACTTATACATGCATCGTATAGATATGTATTTTATCACTTTTAAAGGGCTTACATACATAAAACAATATAAGTATATTTACAAAAGATAGCTATATTTGAATCCTCGTTCCGTTTTCTCAAAGATTTCTATACGTACACCTAGGGTATAGGTACCCGTATCA
The DNA here is from genome assembly GCF_046630445.1 of Rutidosis leptorrhynchoides. NCBI lineage: Eukaryota > Viridiplantae > Streptophyta > Magnoliopsida > Asterales > Asteraceae > Rutidosis > Rutidosis leptorrhynchoides. The sequence goes on from NC_092343.1 coordinate 236,223,928, forward strand.
TACCCATCTTCTAGATGTATTTACTATTGGTATATACACATCAAATCAACCTTTTAATTAGCCATGTTACTGCCCTAGGTATAAGGTAATTAGAATTTGGAAGTTTGTTGACTAATTGCATAAAAATACAACATGAAATTTTGTCCATGATTCCATAAAACACATTTTTATGTCTTTAAATATCTCATCCATTTTCAATTTTTACTACCTCTTTTCTTTAAACAAAAACACACTCTTAAAGAACCTTAAGTGTTCATCATAATCCCATCAAGTTACCATGAAGATTTAGCTTCAAAAACAACATTTAAATATCATAAGAAAACCTTTCAAAAACACTTCACAAATCCTTCCAAATTTACAAGTTTACTTCCAACCTTTTAATCCAACTCCACCACTCTTTTGGTTCTAGGATCTTACTCATCTTTTACAGAAATCTTGTCCAAGTAACTTGAGGTAGTAACCTTGTTCATAATTTTATTCGATTCAAATTTATATAGCTATCTTATTTTGTGATATAAAATTGTAACAACAAGAACATAGTTTGAATGAATTCAAACTTGTTCGCAAACTAAATAGATCCTTCTAACTTAACTTTTAAAATACTTCAAGACCTGTAATATATCATAATGATATGCTAACTTAACAAGATACAACTTGTTTTTGCAAAGAATAACTTAAAACTGAAATCTACGGCGTCGGAGTGTAACCGGGGGCTGTTTTGGGTTGGATAATTAAAAACCATCTTGAACTTTGAATTAGAAGTTCATGTTCTGGAAAAATGATATTTGTTATAAATATGTTAACACATAAAAATTTCATGGTTTAATTCAGAGTATAGGTATTTTTAGAAAAATGATCATTAAATGATGTTTTTGTGACAAAAATGATTACTTTCATAAGATTCACCTAGAGTTTGGACTATAACCTGTGATTCTGAATATAAACCATGGTATTTACAGTTCATATTCTTAAATTTTGACTCGATCCAAGGAGATGACAAGTTGAATCAACAAAAACGGAGTTGTAACGAAGAAACTACGACTAAAATAAGATCGGGTACCCAAAGCTTGTTTAACAACGAAAATAATTGGAGAAAAATTAAATAAATCATATCTTTTCTAATTAATATGATATTTCATATATATTTACTCATGAATTAATTTTATATATTTCAGGACCACCCGTAAACAACACGAGAAGATTAATCATAAGACCTCATGTACGTGCGCAACACGTCATTTGACAACACCGGTACTTTATGTATGCAACACGTCATTTGACAACACGGTACCGTGGGTCAAGATTAATTCCGATCAACATGAATACGATGGGGTCTTTATTTATTTCATTAAACATCTAATTGTGGACTACTAACATCAGACTGCTAACTACGGACTAAGGAATTATAAAAAGTATTAAAAGTATTAAAGGTATATATATGAAACGTTTATTTCTTAAAAAGAAAATATATTGATATATTACATATGGTTAGGTTCGTGATATCAATCGGAGACCAAGTCGTGTTATTTTCTTCAAGACCAAAGTGAGTATATAGTCCCACTTTTAAACTTTAAATATTTCGGGATGAGAATACATGCATTACGTTATAGACACAAGTGACTATAAATATATATTCTACGTTGAGTTGTACCACTGGCATATTTCTCTGTAGCTTGGTAACTACAATTTACATGGGTATTGTAAATGCGAATCCTGTTGATAGATCTATCGGGCCTGACAACCCCAACCGGACTGGACGACCAGTATTTAACGGTTGCACAGTACTTCGTTTCGTTACTACACTTGGTACGGTGTAGGGAGATTTCATAATAAAGGGAATATGCGACGCTGATTAAATGTTAAGTATGGTTACCAAGTGCTCAGCAACTTAGAATATTTTTATTAAAATGTTTACATATGAAATCTTGTGGTCTATATTTATATCGCTGCCGGCATTAAACCTATCTCTCACCAACTTTATGTTGACGTTTTAAGCATGTCTATTCTCAGGTGATAACTAAAAGCTTCCGCTGCATCATGTTGAACTTAAGCAAGATTTGGAGTTCGCATATTTGTGTCAAAAATAAAACTGCATATCGGAAGATTTGTAATGTAAAATATGTTGGAAATCGTGTTGTCGTTATTACATGTAAAGTTTGTAAGGCTAAGATTATCGCTAGGCGGTAATCATTATTATGTTGTTAAAACCTTGGTTTTTAAATAAAAGTTATGGTTTATATTGTAAAAACGAATGCAGTTTTTGAAAAAAACGTCGCATATAGAGGTCAATACCTCGTAATGAAATCATATGTTATTGTATTCGTCCTTTTGGTTAAGGTCAGGTCGTCTCATGTGGTATCAGAGCGGTGGTCTTAGCGAACCAGGTTTACATTAGTGTGTCTAATTGATAAGTCATTAGGATGCATTAGTAAGTCTGGACTTTGACCGTGTCGGATTCTATAAACTATTGCTTATCATTGTTGGTTAAAAATTGATATGTAAATATTATGAGATACTAACTTGATAGTTGTTGTGTGATAGATGTCTGGCTCAGAACTTATTATCATATTCAGTGACTCCGAACCCGATTCCCCATATGGTATTACAGTCATTAACCTATCCGATGATGAAAACGACACCTTTGGGGAAGACTCACAATATCCGGATGAACTAACTACAGAGGAACCGGAAAGTGAACCGGAGGAGGAAGAGAAACATGAAATTACGAAAGACGAGATCAAACTAGGAAAGAAACGAAAGGCTAATGAATTAGAAAATCCAAATCCCGAGATTAATAAGGATGTTGTGGCACCAACTTCACTGACACTACCACCCATATCCCCGCTATTCCTATTAGTGCTATCCCGGCATCTAGTTCTTCGGCCCCTCAGCCAAAACGTAGGGAAACAGCTAGGATTCGCGTTGGGGGATTCCCTGAACATAAACGTTTTGGGATATAGGCTGAATGATGCACTATTGTTTAAAACCATGGGAACAAATAAAGTTTTGTATAATATTACTAGTGTGGTTTGCTTAATGTTTGATGTAAGATAAGCTTATGTAAAATAGTGGAGTGTGAAATGCAATAATTTTCCATGGTTGAGTATTATTTGGATGGTAGTAATTGATTTCCGTACTAAGCTATTAAGTATGAACTTTAACGGGTAGGTACTACCCCAGATATAATTATAAAACGCTAATAAGAAGAAAAAGCTTTTATAATAATAACTGGTTCATATTATTAATAAGTCGCGATGTACTGTAATTACATACTACATCTAAAATATTCCATGTGAATAATTATTTTTTTTTCATTCTTATAGAAGAAAATGGCGCGAGTAAACCGAATGACGGAACAAGAAGTCGAGGAACTCATAAATCAATGAGTTAACGACAGAATGTTATGGGTCGAGGCTGCAAGAGCTGCTGCAGTTAACCTAAATACTCGTATAGGATGCACTTACAAGACTTTTCAAGGTTGCAAGCCTTCATCATTCAGTGGAACAGAAGGACCAATCGGTTTAACCCGGTGGATCGAAAAGATGGAGTCCGTGTTTAAAATCAGTGGTTGTGTTGAGAAGGACATGACCTAGTATGCATCGTGCACTTTACAAGATAGTTCACTCACGTGGTGGAAAAACTATGTGAAGGTTGTGGGAGGAGATGTAGCTTATGATACTCCATGGGAAGAATTCAAAACAATGCTAATCAACGAGTATTGTCCAAGAAATGAAGTTAGGAAATTGGAAGCTGAATTACGAAGTCTGAAAGTTGTTAGTACTGAACTCACCAATTACAATCAGCGATTCATGGAATTAGCCTTGCTATGTCCCGAATTGGTACCAACCGAAGAACGGAAGATTGAATTGTACAAGGATGGGTTGCCCAAAAATGTCAAGGAAAATGTTACAGCATCGAAACCTAAGACAATTCATGAGGCCATCACCATGGCAAATGAACTGATGGACCAGATTATTCTGGATAAGAACACCGATGTCAAGACATCGAAAAACAAAAGAAAGTGGGAAGGTAATCGTGATCGAGGTTACCATCAACAATCCAACAAGAAACCAGAAATTGTACAAGGTGAGGGTAGTGGGACAGGCGCAGGATACATAGGACGACAACCTTATTGTAATAGGTGTTATAAACATCACTCAGGCTATTGCAATATTGTGTGTGACAAATGCCACCGAAGGGGTCATCACATTAAGGATTGTAGGGTTCTTGTCGCAAGAAATACCAAAACTCCTGCCACCAACGCAAATGGAACTGCGTTAGGCCCGGTTATTTGTTTTGGGTGTGGAAAACCAGGACATATTAAGACTTATTGCCCGAATGCAGAAATGAAGAATGAACCTGCTCGTGGAAGGGTGTTTAATATCAATACCAGAGAGGCACGAGAAGACCCGAAGTTGGTTACGGGTACGTTTTCTGTTAATAATTTATCAGCATCTATAATATTCGATACCGGTGCCGATAAAAGTTACATGAATAAAGACTTTTACACTAAGTTAAATTGCTCATCATTACCCTTGGATGCTATGTATTTAATTGAATTAGCTAATGGTAAGTTATTAAGAGCCGATAAAATCTGTCATGATTGTAAGATAGAGATAGCCGGAGAAACATTTAAGATTGATTTGATACCTGTTGAATTGGGAAGTTTTGATATAATTATTGGCATGGACTGGATGTCCAAAGTAGGAGTCGAAGTGGTGTGTGCTGAATAGGCAATTCGCATTCCCCGAAAAGATAAATCAATGATAATGATTTACGGAGATAAAGGTAATTCGAACCTAAATCTCATTAGCTGTTTGAAAGCCCGAAAGTGCTTAGAAAAGGGATGTTATGCCATTCTAGCACATGTAAAGAAAGTTGAAGAAAAGGAGAAGAATATTAACGATGTAAATGTAGTAAGAGACTTTCCCGATGTATTTCCGGAAGAATTACCGGGACTACCTCCTTTTAGGTCTGTAGAATTTCAAATAGATCTTGTACCAGGTGCTGCACCAGTTGCTCGTGCTCCATATAGACTTGCACCGTCTGAGTTAAAAGAACTTCAGAGTCAGTTAAAAGAATTACTGGACCGTGGATTCATACGACCAAGTACTTCACCGTGGGGAGCTCCAATTTTATTTGTTAAGAAGAAAGATGGATCTTTTAGGATGTGTATAGATTATCGTGAATTAAATAAGTTAACTATCAAGAATCGGTATCCATTACCGAGAATTGATGACTTATTTGATCAATTGCAAGGATCATGTGTTTACTCGAAAATCGACTTAAGATCGGGCTATCATCAATTACGTGTCAAAGAAGAAGACATTCCGAAAACAGCTTTTCGGACACGTTATGGTCATTACGAATTTTTAGTCATGCCGTTCGGATTGACAAATGCGCCAGCTGTATTTATGGACCTCATGAATCGAGTTTGTAGTCCGTATTTAGATAAGTTTGTTATTGTTTTCATTGACGATATTCTTATCTATTCCAAAAGTGAACAAGAACATGAACAGCATTTAAGGTTAATATTAGAATTGTTAAGAAAAGAACAGTTATACACCAAATTTTCTAAGTGTGCATTTTGCTTGAAAGAAGTGCAATTTCTTGGTCACGTTGTTAGTAGCAAAGGAATTCAGGTTGATCCAGCTAAAATTGAAGCCATCGAAAAATGGGAGACTCCTAAGACACCAACGCAGATACGCCAATTTTTGGGTTTAGCTGGTTATTATAGAAGGTTTATTCAAGATTTCTCCCGAATAGCTAAGCCGTTGACAGCGTTAACGCAAAAAGGGAAGAAGTATGAATGGACTCCTGAGCAGGAGAACGCATTTCAATTACTGAAGAAGAAGTTGACTACAGCGCCTATTTTATCGTTACCAGAAGGGAACGATGATTTTGAGATATATAGTGATGCTTCGCGACAAGGTTTTGGTTGCGTCCTTATGCAACGGAAGAAGGTTATAGCATACGCATCTCGACAATTGAAGATTCATGAGCGGAATTATTCGACGCATGACCTAGAATTGGGAGCAGTAGTGTTTGCATTAAAGATATGGAGACACTACTTATATGGAGTTAAATGCACTGTGTTTACGGATCATAAAAGCCTTCAGCATATTTTTGATCAGAACAGCTAAATATGAGACAACGTAGGTGGGTTGAGCTGATAAACGACTATGATTGTGAAATCCGATATCATCCCGGGAAGGCGAACGTGGTGGCCGACGCTTTAAGCAGAAAGGAACGGGAACCAATTCGAGTACGAGCGATGAACATAAAAATTCGCATGAATCTTAACTCACAAATCAAAGAGGCTCAACGAGAAGCTCTCATTAAGGAAAACATAGGAAATGAAGTAATGAAGAAGTATGAGAAGCAACTCGTTATACGGGAAGACGGAATTCGATATTTCGCAAACCGTATTTGGGTACCGAAGTTTGGTGGATTAAGGAAGTTAATATTGAATGAGGCACATAAGACAAGATATTCGATACATCCTGGAGTTGGAAAGATGTATAAAGATCTTAAGACGCATTATTGGTGGCCTAATTTAAAGACAGACGTTGCAACATATGTTGGGGAATGCTTAACATGTTCCAAAGTAAAAGCAGAACACCAGAAGCCGTCAGGGTTACTTCAACAACCAGAAATCCCAGAATGGAAATGGGATGATATTACCATGGATTTCATCACAAAGTTACCTAAGACTGCTTAGGGTTATGACACCATTTGGGTAATAGTTGATCGTCTCACCAAATCTGCACATTTCTTGCCTATAAAAGAAACTGATAGAATGGAGAAACTATTACGATTGTATATAAAGGAAATTGTTTCAAGGCATGGAATACCTATTTCTATTATATCCGATCGTGATAGTAGATTTACATCAAAGTTCTGGCAATCACTACAGGAGGCCCTAGGAACTCGTTTGGATATGAGCACCGCATATCATCCACAAACTGACGGGCAAAGTGAAAGAACAATTCAGACTCTCGAAGACATGCTCAGGGCATGTGTGATCGATTTTGGAAACGGATGGGATAAGTATCTACCATTAGCAGAATTCTCGTATAATAACAGTTATCACGAGAGCATTAAAGCTGCACCATTTGAAGCACTGTATGGAAGGAAGTGTAGATCCCCTATCTGTTGGAATGAAGTAGGAGATCGACAATTAACTGGTCCCGAGATCATACATGAAACTACTGAGAAGATAGTACAAGTTAAAGAGAGATTGAAAACAGCCCGTAGTCGCCAAAAGAGCTACGCCGATGTCCGAAGGAAACCAATAGAGTTTCAGATCGGTGACATGGTTATGCTAAAAGTGTCACCTTGGAAAGGTGTAATACGTTTCGGTAAAAGGGGTAAACTGAACCCAAGGTATGTAGGTCCATTCAAGATCATTGAACGTATTGGACCGGTAGCTTATCGACTCGAGTTACCGCAACAACTCGCCGGAGTACATAATACGTTCCATGTCTCAAACCTTAAGAAATGTCTTGCAAAGGAAGATCTCACCATTCCTCTTGAAGAAATCCAAGTCAACGAGAAACTGCAATTTATAGGAGAACAAGTCGAAATTATGGACCGTGAGGTTAAACGGCTTAAGCAGAGCAATATACCAATCGTTAAGGTTCGTTGGAATGCTCGAAGGGGTCCCAAGTTTACTTGGGAACGAGAGGATCAAATGAAACAAAAGTACCCACATCTGTTTTTCCGATGACGCATAATAGGTACAATTTTAAAATTTCGGGACGAAATTTATTTAACGGGTAGGTAATGTAACGACCCGGATTTTTCCGATCGTTTTACACTTATAAGATTAATATTTACATAAATTAAACCTTACCAACATGATAAGCAATCTAAATTATTGAGATTTATGTTTTTGAAAAGAGTTTTACACAACGTTTGACCGTCCAATTTGACCGATGATATCACGAACTATATAACATACGATAATTATACGTTTGTGTATATATATGTATTTATATATATTTAACATGATCTAAGGATGTTTAACATCTCATTGAGTACTAATAACAATGAGTTATAAGTATATTTTGAAACTACTAACTTAAGTTTTCAAAACGATAACTATACGTAACGTTCTTCGACATAAATACTTATAACCTATAATACTTATACATGCATCGTATAGATATGTATTTTATCACTTTTAAAGGGCTTACATACATAAAACAATATAAGTATATTTAAAAAAGATAGCTATATTTGAATCCTCGTTCCGTTTTCTCAAAGATTTCTATACGTACACCTAGGGTATAGGTACCCGTATCATACCCATCTTCTAGATGTATTTACTATTGGTATATACACATCAAATCAACCTTTTAATCAGCCATGTTACTACCCTAGGTATAAGGTAATTAGAATTTGGAAGTTTGTTGACTAATTGCATAAAAATACAACATGAAATTTTGTCCATGATTCCATAAAACACATTTTTATGTCTTTAAATATCTCATCCATTTTCAATTTTTACTACCTCTTTTCTTTAAACAAAAACACACTCTTAAAGAACCTTAAGTGTTCATCATAATCCCAGCAAGTTACCATGAAGATTTAGCTTCAAAAACAACACTTAAATATCATAAGAAAACCTTTCAAAAACACTTCACAAATCCTTCCAAATTTACAAGTTTACTTCCAACCTTGTAATCCAACTTCACCACTCTTTTGGTTTTAGGATCTTACTCATATTTTACAGAAATCTTGTCCAAGTAACTTGAGGTAGTAACCTTGTTCATAATTTTATTCGATTCAAATTTATATAGCTATCTTATTTTGTGATATAAAATTGTAACAACAAGAACATAGTTTGAATGAATTCAAACTTGTTCGCAAACTAAATAGATCCTTCTAACTTAACTTTTAAAATACTTCAAGACCTGTAATATATCATAATGATATGCTAACTTAACAAGATACAACTTGTTTTTGCAAAGAATAACTTAAAACTGAATCTACGGCGTCGGAGTGTAACCGGGGACTGTTTTGGGTTGGATAATTAAAAACCATCTTGAACTTTGAATTAGAAGTTCATGTTCTGGAAAAATGATATTTGTTATAAATATGTTAACACATAAAAATTTCATGGTTTAATTCAGAGTATAGACATTTTTAGAAAAATGATCATTAAATGATGTTTTTGTGACAAAAATGATTACTTTCATAAGATTCACCTAGAGTTTGGACTATAACCTGTGATTCCGAATATAAACCATGGTATTTACAGTTCATAATCTTAAATTTTGACTCGATCCAAGGAGATGACAAGTTGAATCAACAAAAACGGAGTTGTAACGAAGAAACTACGACTAAAATAAGATCAGGTACCCAAAGCTTGTTTAACAACGAAAATAATTGGAGAAAAATTAAATAAATCATATCTTTTCTAATTAATATGATATTTCATATATATTTACTCATGAATTAATTTTATATATTTCAGGACCACCCGTAAACAACACGAGAAGATTAATCATAAGACCTCATGTACGTACGCAACACGTCATTTGACAACACCGGTACTTTATGTACGCAACACGTCATTTGACAACACGGTACCGTGGGTCAAGATTAATTCCGATCAACATGAATATGATGGGGTCTTTATTTATTTCATTAAACATCTAATTGTGGACTACTAACATCAGACTGCTAACTACGGACTAAGGAATTATAAAAAGTATTAAAAGTATTAAAGGTATATATATGAAACGTTTATTTCTTAAAAAGAAAATATATTGATATATTACATATGGTTAGGTTCGTGATATCAATCGGAGACCAAATCGTGTTATTTTCTTCAAGACCAAAGTGAGTATATAGTCCCACTTTTAAACTTTAAATATTTTGGGATGAGAATACATGCATTACGTTATAGACACAAGTGACTATAAATATATATTCTACGTTGACTTGTACCACTGGCATATTTCTCTGTAGCTTGGTAACTACAATTTACATGGGTATTGTAAACGCGAATCCTGTTGATAGATCTATCGGGCCTGACAACCCCAACCGGACTGGACGACCAGTATTTAACGGTTGCACAGTACTTCGTTTCGTTACTACACTTGGTACGGTGTAGGGAGATTTCATAATAAAGGGAATATGCGACGCTGATTAAATGTTAAGTATGGTTACCAAATGCTCAACAACTTAGAATATTTTTATTAAAATGTTTACATATGAAATCTTGTGGTCTATATTTATATCGCTGTCGGCATTAAACCTATATCTCACCAACTTTATGTTGACGTTTTAAGCATGTCTATTCTCAGGTGATAACTAAAAGCTTCCGCTGCATCATGTTGAACTTAAGCAAGATTTGGAGTTCGCATATTTGTGTCAAAAATAAAACTGCATATCGGAAGATTTGTAATGTAAAATATGTTGGAAATCGTGTTGTCATTATTACATGTAAAGTTTGTAATGCTAAGATTATCGCTAGGTGGTAATCATTATTATGTTGTTAAAACCTTGGTTTTTAAATAAAAGTTATGGTTTGTATTGTAAAAACGAATGCAGTTTTTGAAAAAAACGTCGCATATAGAGGTCAATACCTCGTAATGAAATCATATGTTATTGTATTCGTCCTTTTGGTTAAGGTCAGGTCGTCTCAATCCTGGTCAATGTGCTGAGTCGGCGCTGCGAAGTATCCAAAGAGATCATCATCATCCTCTAGTCTTGGTAAATACTCGAGTGGTTGCCCTATATCCAACTCAAGGCCTAGTAGTGAATCCAGACAGAGGTCTGACGGAAACTCCAGGTGTGATAGGCTCGGGAAAGGCTCCTCGTCAGGTATGCTCCTGGTGATCTCAAATGCCTGGGCCGTTGGTGGCTCAACTGATATGGGAATAATGACTAGGTGACAACCCTCAGGTAACTCAGTGACTAGAACTGGCTCAGTAACTAGAGCAGGCGGCGTGATGTGAATAGGAGTAGCATGTGCAGGCATGGCAGCTGAGGTAACTGAGTGAACTGAGGCCGGTGTGAAATTCCTGGGGGTAGCTTGTCGTGTTCGCTGAACACGACGTGCTAACTTAAATGACGACGGGCCCAGAGTACTGCGCAGCATCCCCTCGCGCTGAAGGTATGCTCTAAGAGCTCGGTAGAGCCTCTGTTTGTCTCTGAATAATGCCCATGTAACATCAGGGTCATTTAAGGTGGCTCCATAGTGTATCACCGTCTGTGGCTCATGTATCTCTAGTAGCCGTGTGTGCTCAGCAGGCCTCCTGGCTAAACGTCTAGATCGTCGAACATGATGAGTTGGAGGTGCTGTGCCAATATCCTCCTCAACACTCTCTAATATCAATCGCCTTGAACCTAATTGCCCTATTGATGGCCTGTTCTGATCAGCACTGCTTCCGGATGAGTAAACTCTAAGAGTCCTCCTTCTACGAACTGGGATGTAAGCTGAAGCTCCTGAACTTAGCATTTTTGCCTGAACACATTCAACAAACTCGTAAGTACTAAGCGCAAGTATGGCGCTTAGTTGTTAGTACACAGAGATAATATCTTAAGACTGAAAATAATAAAAATAAAAATAAGTAATAAAAAGGATAAGCAAGGGGTGCCTCCCAAGAGCACTTTGTTTATCAAGTCGTTACAGCTCAACTTTTCTTGTCAGATCTTCAGAATGGATCAAAGGTGAAGAGGTGCTCCTCCTTATCGTGGTCTTCTAGATAAGCTTTTAGACGGTGGTCGTTAACTTTGAAGTTACCCGTAGGTCCTTCCAATTCCACGGCTCCGTGTGAAAAAGCATGTACAACTTTGTATGAGCCACTCCATCTTGATCAAAAATTTTCTGCGAACTTCTTGAACCGAGAATTAAAGAGTGGAACTTTATCTCCATGGGCAAACTTTGTAGGAATCAATTTTGCGTCATGCGTAAGCTTCGTTCGTTCCTTGTAGATGTATAACGTTTCGTATGCTTGGTCTCTTAATTCGGCGAGTTCGTTCATCTGCATCTTCCGATGCTTTGCGGTAACTGAGGGATCGAGGTTGCAGGTCTTCAACGCCCAGAGAGCTTTATATTCAAGTTCCAGCAGAAGGTGACAGGCTTTTCCATAGATCATGCGGTAGGGTGTAGTCCCTAGAGGATTTTTGTAAGCAGTCCGGAATGCCCACAGAGCATCGTCTAGTTTCTCGGCCCATTTATTTCCATGATGGACGACAGTCCGTTCTAAGATTCTTTTGAGTGCTCTGTTCGTGATGCCTGCTTGTCCGTTAGTCTGTGGAAGATAGGCAGTGGATATTTTGTGGGTAACTCCGTATTGTTGCATCACCCTTATAAATTGAGTATTACAGAAGTGTGTGCCTCTATCACTTATTATAGCACAGGGAGCTCCAAATCGGCAGAAGAGTCTCTTCAGGAAGTTGGTAACGACTTTAGCATCATTGGTTGGAAATGCTTGGGCTTCGACCCATCTGGAGACGTAATCTACTGTTACGAGGACATATTCTTTCTCATCAGACTTTAATAATGGCCCCATAAAGTCTAATCCCCATATATCGAAGATCTCTCAAGGTTGGATATTAGTCCGAGGCATCTCATTCTTCATAGAGATAATACCTTGCCTTTGGCATGCGTCGCAACGCTTTACAAGCTCTTGCGCATCTCAGAATATACTCGGCCAATAAAATCCTGATTCGTAGACTTTTCTTGCGGTTAAGTTTGCTCCATGATGACCTCCAGTTGGTCCATTGTGACATTGGTGAAGAATCCATGCTGCTTGTTTTTCATCTACGCACCTCCTGATTATTTGATTAGGGCAAATTCTAAACAGGTAAGGATCTTTCCAGTAGTAGTACTTGGCATCCCTGAAGAATTTCCTTCTTTGGGAGGTGCTCATTCCCTTCTGTACTACTCCGGCAACTAGGTAGTTGTCCATGTCGGCATACCAAGGAGTGTCAGTAAATTGTGATCCTATGTGAGTTTGTCCTAAACGCATAAGCTGTTCTTCCATAAATTTATCTCTGATATCTTGTTCAGCAAGTTGTTCCATCGCTGGGTTTTCCAAACGACTAATATGGTCTGCTGCGACGTTCTCTGCTCATTTCTTATCTTTAATCTCAATATCGAATTCCTGAAGGAGTAAGTTCCATCGTAGGAGTCTTGGTTTTGCGTCTTGCTTAGTGAATAGATATTTGAGGGCTGAATGATTTCTATAGACCGTAGTTTTGGACAGGATGAGATAGGAACGGAATTTGTCGAAGGCGAATACTACAGCTAGCATCTCCTTTTCCGTGGTAGTGTAATTCTTTTGAGCTCCGGTTAAGGTTTTGCTTGCGTAATAGATTGGATGAAAGTGCTTATCTGTCCGCTGTCCAAGCATGGATCCAACTGCGAAGTCACTCACATCACACATGATTTCAAACGGTAGACTCCAATCTAGAGCTATCATGATGGGCGCATGTGTTAGTTGTTCCTTCAGATAGTTGAATGCTTTTCGACATTCTTCATCGAGGACAAACAAAACTTCCTTTCCTAGGAGATGAGTGAGAGGTCGTGTGACCTTTGAAAAATCCTTAATGAAGCGTCGATAAAAACCGGCGTGTCCAAGGAAACTCCTAACCGCTCTTACTATGGTAGGTTCTGGAAGTTTAATAATGGTCTCAATCTTAGCCTTATCAACTTTTATGCCTGCTTTTGAAATCATATGTCCTAAAACTATCCCTTCTTTAACCATGAAGTGACATTTTTCCCAATTCAGAACTAAATTTGACTCTTCACACTGGATGAACATCTTGTCAAGGTTTGAAAGGCACGAATCAAAAGTACTACCGAAGACTGAGAAGTCGTCCATGAAGACTTCCATACAACATTCAATCATGTCATGGAATATTGCTACCATGCATCGCTGGAATGTAGCTGGTGCATTGCATAGCCTAAAGGGCATGCATCGATAAGCAAATGTTCCATAAGGACAGGTAAAGGTTGTCTTTTCTTGGTCCTTTGGATCGAGGGGAATTTGAAAGTAGCCGAAAAAACCGTCAAGGAAACAATAGTATTCATTTCCTGATAGATGCTCCAACATTTGATCAATGAAAGGTAATGGAAAATGATCCTTTTAGGTTGCATAGTTTAATTTATGATAATCTATGCAAACCCTCCAACCAGTGACTTCACGAGTTGGAATAAGCTCATTATTCTCATTTTGAATTACAGTTGTCCCTCCCTTTTTGGGTACCACTTGAACAGGACTAACCCATGGCGATTCAAAGATGGGATAGATCAGACCGGCGTCCAGAAGTTTGATTACTTCTTTCTTGACGACTTCTTGAATCATAGGGTTGACCCTTCTTTGCCTCTGAACTGAAGGTTTGAAATCATGTTCCATGAAAATCTTGTGGGTGCAATAGTTGGGGCTGATCCCTTTTATGTCGGAGATCTTCCAAGCAATTGCCTTCTTATGTGATTTCAAAACTTGAATCAATTTAACCTTCTCTTATGGCGTGAGGTCTTTCGAGATGATTACAAGGAGTTGCGATTCTCCTTCTAAGAATGCATACTCCAGATTGTCGGGTAACTTCTTTAGTTCCAATTCCGGAGGTTCCTCGATAGATAGCTTCATCCTAGCTATCTCCTTTCGGTCTAACGAGTCATACTTCTCCTGGAATTCCGATTCTTCAGTAGCGGTCACTGATGCTATCTGTTCTTCGTTTATGGAAATTGTCCTTTTTAATGCTTCCTCTTCAGAATCGTCTTCTTTAGTTTTAAAGGTAGGTTCGGAAAACTCCTCACAGTCCTCTTTTGACAGGGGATCCTGATATACCAAAATGAAATATGTTTCTTCATTCGGTCTTCTTCTTAATAGAGGTTAAGGAATGCCTTGTCCTAGCGATGCTATTTGAATAGTCTTGCTAAGAAAATTACTTACAGAGAGGGGAGATTTGTGTTGACTAAGATTTATGGCTGAATGGTTGTCGAGATTTCCTTCAGGAGGTGTAAAAAACAGATCCTTAGAAATTTGATCCTGACTACATATAGCCATCGTTTCTTCCAGGTATTCGTTGATGAGTTCTTGGAAAGAATCAGAGAGATTCACATCTTCTTCTCTAGGATGGTTCATGAGACGATCAACATTGAATGTGATCTCTTTTTCCTCCAACCCTTAATTTCAATGATTTCTCGTGCACATCAATTACGGCCTTGGCAGTATTCAGGAATAGTCTGCGAAGAATGAGTGGGACCTTCGTGTCTTCCTCAATATCCATAATGACGAAAGCAAGGGGAAATGCGAACTTATCCACTTTAACTAGGACATCTTCAGCTATTCCCCGAGGAATCTTAACTGATCTGTCCGTGAGTTGGATAGTCATTCTGGTAGGCCTTAAGTCATTTAATCCTAGCTTTTTGAATAACGAATAGGGCATTAGGTTTACACTGGCTCCTAAGTCTGCTAATGCATTGCTAATTTGGACATCTTGCAGGTAGCAAGGTACCGTAAATCTTCCTGTATCTCCTAACTTAGGGGGAATTCCATGTTGTAACACTAACGAGCATTCTTCACTTAAGGGCAAGCTAACTATCTCTCTTAATCTCTCTTTGTTTGAAAGTAGTTCTTTGAAAAATTTAGCGCAGTTTGGCATTTCTACTAAAGCATCTACTAGTTATACATTCAATTGTAAATTCTTAATAATATCCCAATACTTAGCGAATTACGCTTCTTGTTTCTCCTTCCTAAGCCTACCTAAGAAAGGTATGCGGGCGCACGGAATAATTTCCGGGGCCTTAGGAGAGATAGGTTCCGGTGGATTGACAACTGGGTCAATTGGCACAGGTTCCTTATCGGAAAAATCTTGTATGGATATATTGACAGTTGTTTCCTTCCATCCTCTAGTAATTACTAGGGCATCAAACTCACTGCACTCTATATGAACTTTAGTGGTTAAATGTTTAAGCGTGAGCTAAAAATTGGTGATTAATTCTTCATAAGTCTTTATCAAAGTGTCGAACTTATTCTGACATTCTATGACTTGAAGGTTTATCATGTATTGCTTTTTCATAAAATCAACTAAAATTTCCTTTAAGTGGAGAGTAGGTTTGTGCAACGGGAAGATTATATTATGATCCGAGCTATATTGCTGTTTGTATGCCCATCTAGGGTAAGTATACCTTAGATTGGTTCTAGTAGCATCGGAGTTTCTAGGAATTGGTAAACATTGAAGAGTGAGGGTGAGATCTTATAACCTGGTTTCCAGCATTTTTACCGTATGAGCGAAGACATCATCCTTCTCAGCAGCTTCATTGCTCCAATCTTCCTGCCGTGCAGCTATTGTGTCCAAGAGATTCCATGATTCGTCTGCTATTCGGGACATGAAAGTGCCTTGCTAGGCCATGTCTAGGAGAGACTTATCATCCTTCATGAGACCATTGTAAAGCGTACAGATTATGTCTGCCCGACTTGACGAATGATTCGGACATCTTTTAAGCAACATCTTTATTCTATTCCTTGCTAGACACAATGACTCGTTTTCTTTTTGATAAAAGTGTGTGATGTCATTTCTTAAACTGGTTTGCAGGGAGGGTGGATAAAATTTGTTTAAAAATTTAGTGGCTAAATCCTCCTATGAATGGATTGAATTCGGGTTAAGTTCATCAAACCATGCTAAAGCGTGTGTAGAAAGTGAATATTGAAAAAGATGAAGTTTCAAAATGTTTTTCTCGTTTTTTTCCTTCTTAAAAGAGTCAACCAGACTAATAAATTTGTTTAAATGAATGTTTGGATCGTCAGTCGGTAATCCTTGAAATTTACAGATCATACTGACTAGTTTAATCATGTGTGAACTGATTTCAGGAATTCCTTCGGTTCCTAAGGTGATTGGTCCTCCTCTGTCCTCTAAGCATGACTTATTCATAGAAGCAAGGGTATCTTGTTGTTCTATTTTTAGATTCTCTGTTTAAAAAGACTTAAAAGTAACTTTTAGAAAATACTAATTTACTAAAATGATCGATAATTTAATAAAAACAATTATTCTTGAAATTCGGTAGCTAACCAAATCGGATATCTTAACTGATAGGATTTCTTACAGATTACTTGTATCGAGGTGTCCAGGTCGACTACAGAGAGGCATGATCCTTTTGGTTCCAATAAAATTGGAGACTGTTCGGAAAATTCAACAACCAAGTCCGTGTATAATTGTCTTTCTTAGACACCACCAAAAAACACTTTTGTCTGTTTAAAATCTTTCTTAATCAAAATATACCTTTCCCCGGCAGTGTCGCCAAGAAAAGCACTGATATGCTACTAAAGGACGATTTTTATTTGTGCGGTGTCGTTAGGTCGCAGGACGTCCGGTTCGGTAGCACACAGTGACTTTGTTTATTTATATTGTGCGGGGCCTAAATTTACTTTTACTTTCTAAGGTGTAGAAGGTGTAAGTTAACCTTTTTTATGGATTAACGAATTGAAGATAAAGTGGATAATTGTCTTTTAGTTAAATTACCTAGATAAAAGATAGTAGTTGGTTTTAGTTAAAAGTCCTAAGTGTATAAAAGTAAATAAGTGGAAGGATATCCGGAGTATGCAGATCAGGGAAATGTTGACCAAGATATCAGTATTGGGTTAGGGAAAGGTAATTATGCTTATGTTAAGACTATGCTTGGAATGATGTAGATCTGGTTGGATGAGCCAATTACACAGACCTACTTGTCTCTGAACTCTCGAAGTTATCTTTGAGCAGTGAGAAGTATGTCACTTGGACGTATAATTGAAAGGTAGCTATACCTCGGAGGTTTTCCTCAGTAAAGTACTAGGTTTATTAGTGAGTTAAGCTCTAATCCTAACCCTCGTTATCAGTTTATTTAATTGAATAACAGCGTGTCGTGTTGATTGAACACTGATCACAAACGGAAGGAATCCGTCGGTTTAAGTTGGCAAAACCTTAAATGAAAACTAACAACCATTCCATCATACTAATGAGATCATATCAATTCAAATAATATGTAGCGACCCGACAAATCGACGTTTAACGGCGCTACTTAGGTCCCATTACATGGTCATAAGTCTTTAAAACAGACGTTTGACCCAAAAGATGTCGCATTCATTTCATATGTAAAGATTGTTTCAAAATTTACAAGAATAGTTCAACCACAAGTTATGTTACAACGTTAAGTACAAATGAAACATATGCGACACCACGATTTAAAATAGCCAAAAGACGCTCCATGTATGCATATATACTCGACATCCAATGCAAGTATCAAAAATAACGAGCGGAAGCATGTATCACCTAATGTTCAAGGACCTAAGAAAAACATAGAAATATATCAACGAAAACGTTGGTGAAATCATAGGTTTAAGTAATCGAGTGAATAAATAAGTAAGTCGAACCACAAGATTTGCAACATTGAAAAATAGTAATACATTCCAAAAGTTAATATTCACGAGCACCCAATTATCAAGGCTTAACCTTTCCTTCCATAGAACCCCATCACAATAGTGCTAGAGCATACACTGCTTCCCGAAAATACATTTCATCCGATGTAACGGTAGCGAACCGTTCGAATGAGGGTTTGTCAAACCCATATGGCCATATAACATAAGTTCTCGCTTACACCCGGCAAGTGTAACTAATGATAATCGAATTGAGGATTTTGTTCTAAACTCATATGTAGAATGTTTGTTTTCCTGTACTTGTGTTCAGTTAGTTAAAAAGAAACGTTTATGTTTTCTCATCTCAAATGTAAGTTCAAAAGAGTAATAGTGGGACTATGATCTCACCTTGAGTTCACGAGTAAAAATACTTCAACAAGTAAACGTGTGCAAAGAACAATTGCTAGTCTTGACCTAAACAAATAGGTTTGTATCAATAACGGTAAACACGATTGGTCAAAAATGTTCAATTAGTCCTATGGCTCGTTACGACTCGATTATATAGCATGTGGATCAAATTTTCAAGTTTCATGCAAGATACAAGTATAGAAGCATGTTTGACCGATCGCATAAACGTTTGGTTAAGTTTGACAAAAAGTCAAACTTTGGTCGGGTCAAAGTCAACGAAAACGTTAACACGTTCGGGTCGGGTCCCAAACTATTTTTCTGAGGTTATTAATCATATATAAGCATGTTAGAACAAGTTACATGTGAATTGGAGGTCCATAGCATGGCAAACATTTTACGTGAAATGGACAAGAGAAACAGAACCTGGACCACGACAAATGCCGCGCCGCGGCCCCAGGTGTCACGCCGCGACAAACAACGAGGGCTGGTACTTGGTCTGCTGAATTTTTTCAAGTCCCAAATCAAAATTTAATTAAACACAACTTGCAAACCGTAAACATTTAGGACTCGTATCTTATATCGTTTGAAAGGTAATTTGACAAAGAACACAACTAAACACATTTCACCAACCGAAAACATCATTTTCAATAACCGAATTTCAAAAATTAAATGCTCAATTAATGCTCATCATAAATGTTCAAGTTCATCAATGCACGTTTTTGATTCGGGAATTAAATGCATCCATATAACATGCCGTTTCGTAGGTCATCAAGCATACAATATAACTAACTACTTACCAACAACAATTCATGGCATTAAATACATTAAATGTTCACATTTAAGTCCATTAAACCCTAACCAACATCATCAAAATCACTAATCAAGTTTATGGAGTTTTCTAAAGCAACCAACACATCAAATTGAAGCTAGTGATGTTAGGAACACATTTAATACATGCACTTATAACATTTAACAATATTCAAGCAATAAAATCACCCAATCAATCACACAAAAGTTCATGTTCATGCTAGTTGCTTAAAATAACAAGATCGAACATATAAATCACATATTCATGTTAGACTTGAGCCATAGACACTAATTAACAACTTTATAAGTTAAAAACATCAAGAACACAAAATCTAGTGATTTTAAAAATTACCCAAATGAGATGTAATCGGTATGGAATCGAAGAGGAAGTTGCAAGGATTCCAAATATGTAATTTGTTTAAATTGAAGCTTGCTAGATTGGATTTAGATGACAAATCTTTGGATTGGGGTTTGAGAGAATTTTGTGAAAGTATTTAGAAAAAGGGAAAAGAAAAAGATGAAATGAACGGATGAGGGTGGTTTGACCACTTTGACCTAGTCAAAGGTTTGGTCACTTGGCAAGTTTGGTCCCTCTAGTTTCATTCGGGTGCGTGAATTACCTAAAAGAGATAATTTAAAACGCGTATCAACGGGAGATGTTATAAATATATAACGGACTTTAAATTAGTTAAACGGAAAGTAAATGGAAAAAGGCGGGATGTTACATTACCTACTCCTTAAAAGAAATTTCATCCTGAAATTTAAGTAGGCGTAGTAGTCGTTGTTTCTTCCTCGAGATCTTGCGTTTCCTAATTCACGAATAGATGAGGGTATTTCTTTTGCATTTGATCTTGCCTTTCCCAAGTAAACTCGGGTCCTCTTTTGGCGTTCTAACAGACCTTGACAATCGGGATTCGGCTTTGTTTCAATGTCTTGACGGAGGAGTCCACAATTTAAACCGGTTCCTCCACAAAATGAAGTTTGTCATCAATAGTAAGCTCCTCGAGAGGGATGACGAGTTCGGGTTCGGCAAAACACTTCTTCAAGTTTGACACATGAAAGGTAGGGTGAACAGAGCTCAATTGAGGCGGAAGATCTAAACAATAAGCAACGGTTCTAACACGCTCCAAGATTTCGAAAGGACCAATATACAGCGGATTTAGCTTCCCGCGTTTCCCAAAACGGATTACACCTTTCCAAGGTGCGACTTTTAACATTACACGGTCACCGAATTGAAATTCGAGGTCGTTTCGTCTTTTGTCGGTATAGCACTTTTGACGACTACGGGCCGTCCTAAGCCTATCTCGGATTTGAACGATTTTCTCGGTTGTTTCATGAATGAGTTCGGGTCCGGTGATTTGTGCGTCGCCAACCTCCGCCCAACAAAGAGGAGAACGACATTTTCGGCCATATAACGCTTCAAAAGGTGCGGCTTTAATACTCGCGTGATAACTATTATTGTAAGAGAATTCGGTGAGAGGTAAGTGCTTGTCCCAAGCTTTTCCACACGCAAGCTCGTAACATGTCTTCCAAGGTTTGGATTATGCGTTCGCTTTGTCCGTCGGTTTGTGGATGATATGCAGTGCTCATGTCCAAACGCGTTCCCAACGCTTCTTGTAATGTACGCCAAAATCTAGAAACAAAATGGCCATCTCGGTCGGAGATAATCGATAAAGGTACACCGTGTCGGGCTACGATCTCCTTAATGTAAAGTTGTGCAAGTTTCTCCATTTTGTCGGTTTCTTTCATAGCGAGAAAGTGTGCGGATTTAGTGAGACGGTCAACAATATCACAAATAGTATCATAAGCGCCCACCGTCTTTGGTAGCTTGGTGATAAAATCCATTGTTATCCTTTCCCCTTCTTTAACAACCCGTCCTAATCCTCCTGGACGAAGTCGTTAACATTTGGTCCCATTGCGATGATCGACTCCAAGTAATGTCCTTAGTATGAGCTAATGCACAGCGGAAGACTTAAGTCGTACCTGAGAATAACATGCTTTACAAGGTCAACATAAAGTTGGTGAGATATATAGGTTTATCATCGATATAATAATAGACCACAAGATTTCATAGTTATAAACGTTTTAGCAAAGATATTCTATACGTTGTTGAGCGCCCAGTAACTATACTTAACAGATGTTTTCCGTGCATATTCCCTTTTCAAAGTTATCGCTACACCGTACCAAATGTAGTAAAACGAAGTACTAAACACCCGTTCTTCTAGTTTAGTAGTGACTAGAACAACATCTGGGTGGGGGTGTCAAACCCGATAGATCTATCAATAGGATTCGCGCTTACATGTTAACCACATGTAACTAATAGTTACCAGACTATTAGGGATATATACAAAGGTACAACTCAACATAGAATATATATTTAAGTACTTGTGTCTATTTCGAAAAACAAAAGATGCATGTATTCTCATCCCAAAATATTTAGAGTTTAAAAAGGGACTATATACTCACGGTTGTAATAGTATATTTATAATAAGTTTTCAACTTATTAAAAATATGGTCGCCGTCCTTGGATTCACGAACCTATAACAATAATAATGTTTCAGAAAATAATACCACATATGATTAAAATAACAAATCAAGTTTATAGAATACTTATATAATAATTTTTATCATTTTTATGTTAGTAGTCTTAATATTGTCCAAAAGTCCGATGTTAGTGGTCCATAATTAGTTACTTAATAAAATAAATAAAGACCACATCGTATTCATATTGATCGGAATTAATCTTGACCCATGGTACCGTGTTGTCAAATGACGTATTGCGTACATAAAGTACCGGTGTTGTCAAATGACGTGTTGCGTACGTTCATGAGGTCTTATGATTAATCTTCTCGTGTTGTTTACGGGTGGTCCTGAAATATATAAAACTAAATCATGAGTAAATATATATGAAATATCATATTAATTAGGAAAGATATGATTTATTTAATTTTTCTCCAATTATTTTCGTTGTTAAACAAGCTTTGGACACCCGATCTTATTTTAGTCGTAGTTTCTTCGTTACAACTCCGTTTTTGTTGATTCAACTTGCCATCTCCTTGGATCGAATCAAAATTTAAGAATATGAACTGTAAATACCATGGTTTATATTCGAAATCACTGGTTATAGGTCATACTTAGGTGAAACTTATTAAAGTGATCATTTTCCATCATAAAAACAACATCTAATGATCATTTTTACAAAAAATACTTATACTTTGAATTAAACCATGAAATTTTTATGTGTTAACATATTCATAAGAAATATCATTTTTCCAGAACATGAACTTCTAATTCAAAGTTCAAGATGGTTTTTAATTATCCAACCCAAAACAGCCCCCGGTTACACTCCGACGCCGTAGATTCAGTTTTAAGGCGTTCTTTGTAAAAACAAGTTGTATCTTGTTAAGTTAGCATATCATTATGATATATTACAGGTCTTGAAGTGTTTTAAAATTAAGTTAGAAAGATCTATTTAGTTTGCGAACAAGTTTGAAATCATTCAAACTATGTTCTTGTTATTAAAATTTTATATCACAAAATAAGATAGCTATATAAATATGAATCGAATAAGGTTATGAATAAAGTTACTACCTCAAGTTACTTGGACAAAGCTACTGGAAAAGATGAGAAAAATCTTGGAATCAAAAGAGTGGTGGAGTTGGATTGAAAGGTTGGAAGTAAATTTGTGTTCTTGGAAGGATTATTGAAGTGTTATTGTAAGGAATTTGTTATGATAATTAAGGCTTGTTTTTGAAGCTAGATCTTCATGGTTATTTGCTGAGATTGTGATGAACACTTAAGGTTCCTAAGAGTGTGTTTTTGGTTAGAGAAATGATGTAGTAAAAATTAAAAATGGAAGAGGTATATAAAGACATGAAAAAGTGATTATGGGGGACATGGACAAAATTCTAGTTTGTTATTTTGTATAATTAGTCATACATACTTCCAATTTCTAATTACCTTATACCTAGGGCAGTAACATGGCTGATTTAGATGTTGATTTGATGTGTATATACTAATAGTAAATACGTATAGAAGTTGGGTATGATACGGGTACATATACCCTAAATATACTTGTAAAAATCTTGAGAAATTGGAACTAGAATTAAAATATAACTATCTTTTGTAAATATACTTATATTGTTTTATGTATAAAAGTCCTTTAAAAGTGATTAAATACATATCTATACGATATATGTATAAACATTATAGGTTATAAGTATTTATGTCAAAGAACGTTACGTATAGTTATCGTTTTGAAAACTTAAGTTAGTAGTTTCAAAGTATACTTATAACTCATTGTTATTAGTACTCAATGAGATGTTAAACCATCCTTAGATCATGTTAAATATATATATATATATATATATATATATATATATATATATATATATATATATATATATATATATATATATATATATATATATATATATATATATATATAAACGTATAATTATCGTATAAACACATAAATGTTCGTGAATCGTCAGGCTTGGTCAAAGGGTGACTAATTGTCCAAATATAGATTTCAAACCTTTCTAGACTTAACAATACATATTTTGCTTATCGTGTCGGAGACATATAAAGGTTAAGGTTTAAATTTGGTCGGAAATTTCCGGGTCGTTACAGTACCTACCCGTTAAAGAAATTTTGTCCCCGAAATTTGGTAGAGGTCGTTATGGATAACAACAGGAATGTTTTCATAACGAAAATGAAGTGATAATGGAGTTTTATCATCATTGAGTAATATTGATAAAACGATTCGATCATGTGAAGCGTACGAGTGAAGCTATTACAGAAGAGTGAAATGAATAATTTGGAATTGTTTTAACCGATGACGTGGTTATAATTGATTTCCGGATTTTGAGGGATTTAAAGAAAATCTTACGTAATAAGATTTGGTTCTTCGGCGATTAGGATCTTCTTTGATTTAATGCGGCAATCTGTTTCGATTTTTCTGTCGGATATTTTACTATAAATCTACCCCTTCGTTTCCTTATTTTCCATATCCCACATCTTCTACTCTTTCTCCTTAATTCTTACTTTTAGACATTCATCAATATGCTCCATCCCATTCTGATTCTTGATATACTCTTAATTTTCACATCCGTTATTCTTCTTTTTCATCTTCCACCAGAAGAATCTATTTACTTCTACTATACTCTTGGGTTTATAGTGTTTCTAGTCCTCCCGTGTCTTTATATCGCTATCTGCATCGATATATACGGTTTATAATTTCTGGGTGGTTGTTGGGTTTTTTTTTTTTTATCTTCCCTTATACTTTGATGTTCCTACTTCTGTCTTCTGTAATCATTGTCATCCAGAGTTAATACACTCTTCTATTTGCTGCGATTTATACTCCAATTTCTATTTTGGAGCTTTATTCTTTCGTTTCCTCTTCTTGCGATTAAGCATCTCTTGTAATGGTCCAGAATTCACACTTATGGATTTTGGAATGATCATTGTTGATGTTTTAAGAAAGAAATCGTAATGGCACGATCTTGATTTGTTAAATTACCAGATTATCTTGGAAAACACCAGATCATCAAGAAATATTTTCTTGATATTTTTAGAATTTAGATAAAATGTAAGAGCCGTGTAACATGGCATATAATGATGGTACTGTGAATCATTACATTCCATTAGAAACTTATCATGACTTACTGTAGTATAATGACGTTGATCAAGTGTCATTATATTATACTAACTCATGCCTCAGTTTCCAACACTACTTCAAAACATTCATATTTTAAACTCAAAGGTTTCGGAATTTAGAAACTAAAATAGTTTCTTTTATGATGTGATACAGATAACGCAAAAAAAATGAATGATTTCGGATATGAATAGTTATAAAAATATCTTTAGAAATATTGAGGATATTTATAATGAAAGATATGATGATATCTCAGAATATTTAAGATAATGATGATGATGAAGAATATTGTCCGCAAAGGTTTTAGGGTAAGGAGCATGGTACGTACTAAGGATTTCAGCAGGCACTGAATAATTTAAATTCTTTGAAGTCAAACTTATTCTTTGTGATTTGTCCACAGCTTACTTCATAGTTTCGCATAATTCGCTTTCCGGTACTAAATTTTCTATTGAGTGTTTCTAATACTCCATTATTTATCATCCACTTTTGGCCATTAAGACCATCTACAGCATGCTGCTTCGTCAGCATTCTCAAAGTTAACGGATCTGGGTCTTTGGTTATCAAACTTTCTGAGGAGTCGAGGTTAACTTGATGGAACTGTGACAAAATTGACTAATTTTGAAAGGGATTGCAAAGTTATTTTGGGAAATAATAACACTAAAGAAATTAACACTGCTGCGTGTTAAACGTTGACTCAGTCTCCAAGAGTTTTTGAGAGCATAACTATATGCAAGAATCTTTTCTTCCATAGATGAGATGCGGTTGATTCAACTTCTCGATTGAGATATTCCCAAGAATTATGAAAGGTTTGAACGCGGATTGAAATTGTTGAGGTTTAAGATGAAATCAAGTGGCAAACTTGAAGAATTATTTAGTTTCATATGTTATAATCAATATTTTAAATCATTTTAATCGTCCAATGGTCCAATAGTCCAATGATTTATATACAGTTATATATATAATATTCGAATTAATTAATACGTATCGTGACTCGTGTACCGGTCTCAGTATTGATCACAACTCAAACCATATATATATTTCGGAATCCACCTCAACCCTGTATAGCCAACTATAGAGTGTCTATGGTCGTTCCTAAATATATATATAGATGGGTCGATATGAGAAGTCGAAACCTTGTATACGTGTCCCGTTATTTAAAGTGCGTAAAATAAATAAATATATATCATGACCCATTATACAACGTGTTGTCTCAGCATTAATCCGACGTATTGTTGTACATGTGTCCCGACGGTATGTAAATTGCAGAAATTAAATGACAATAAATAAAATTGCGAGAATGTAAATTGCAATAAATTAAATGTTAATCAGTTAGCTGGGAACAGTTAGCCGTATCAGTTAGCGTGGAATCTTAACAATATTCTTCATAGTTAATTCGTGTGTTTCTAACCAATTTTTAATTTGCCCAATGTTTCTTCTTTATGCCACTTGTTGGATTCGAATAGGTAAGAATCCAAATATGAAATTTAAATGGAAATGTTTAATCTGGAGTGAACGGATACGTATATCGGTGGTTGTAAGTAGGATAGCAAATGACCGTTGAATCAGATTCGGAGAATGTACAATGTAACTTATTAATGTGAAATCTAAATATTCCTCGGGTTCTACCTACCCGTTAAAATATTTTCATCACTAATAGTTTGTACGAAAGAATTTCTAATTACAATCTTTATGAAAATATGCTTGCATTTATATTTTCTTCAGATGTAATCATGGATCAGACGAGTTAATAAAATATTAAACTCATTTGATTTATCGCTAATTCTGGATTACATAATCTCTAAAACTTTAGAAATTACATAATCACCATGTCGAATGAAGACAAATGAGGTAGAACGATACGTAACGCAAGATGATCGATGTAGAACGATATATAGAACGAAGATCATGCTCGAAGTTTCGATGAGGTTTTTGAGATATGTGTTGTTGATATCCAAGATACAGTTTGTGATGTTGAGATTTTTGGGAGTGATAAGGGTACTGTCGGCGTTGATGAGGGTGGTACAAATTATGCTGCTGGTGCTGCTGCTGGTGTTTGTAATCTTCGCACTGTATTTTCTAAAGCCACTACCCGAGCGCGAAGCTCGTTGACTTCTTCTATTATACCGGGATGATTGACGGTTGGAACGAGCGAATGAACAAGATTCGAAATATGGGATAGTATGTAATCATGACGAGATACTCTAGAAATGAGCGAGAAAATGGTGTTTCGAATAGGTTCGCCGGTAAGTGCTTCAGGTTCATCGTTAAGAGGACAATTTGGTGGATGGAATGGATCACCTTCTTCTTGTCTCCAGAGATTTAGTATATTACGAACCCATCCCCAATTCATCCAGAATAGATGATGGGAAATTGGTTGATCCATTCCGGTGACTCTGTTCTCGGAGCTCGAATGGAAATCCATATCGGCGAAGCTATCAGAGTCGGAGGAATTTGAGCTGAATGAAGAATCCATCTTGTATGGTCGGAGAAATGAATTTTTGGTTTGGAATAGATTATAGGAGTTGGGTTTGGTACTCTTCAATACATAATTTACATATGTATATATAACACCAAAATCCCGTGAATTACGGAGAATCTTTGAAATACGTCAGGCAATATCTATAGTAACAGATACGCTAGGATATGAATTTTGTCTATACACTATCGATGCACTAAATGCGGTAAAACGTGTCTAGACTTAAGAATGATAAGCAGGCAACTCCCTAAGGATGATAAGCAGATGTTTTCCGACTAGAAATGATAAGCAAAACTTTTGACATAAAGACACGGTCGAAGTCCAGACTCATTAATGTATCCTAACAACTACTAGTCAGACACACTAATGCAAGACCTGGTTCACTAGGACCAACGCTCTGATACCAACTTTAACAACAGTGGGGACGCATCCCACCCAGTGCCTTCTCGGCTAACCGCCTGGTGACCACTGAGCGTACCTCAGACACTGATTTTACAGCCATGCCTCTCGACAAAGCCAACCATAATTGGACCGCGAGGGGTAAGAGCCAATGCTTCGTCATAGGTAACACTGTGAGAACCCCCTCTACGACTAAGCTGGTTAAACAGCTTAAATCAGCTCTGATACCAACTTTAACAACCCGTCCTAATCCTCCTGGACGAAGTCGTTAACATTTGGTCCCATTGCGATGATCGACTCCAAGTAATGTCCTTAGTATGAGCTAATGCACAGCGGAAGACTTAATTCGTACCTGAGAATAACATGCTTTACAAGGTCAACATAAAGTTGGTGAGATATATAGGTTTATCATCGATATAATAATAGACCACAAGATTTCATAGTTATAAACGTTTTAGCAAAGATATTCTATACGTTGTTGAGCGCCCAGTAACTATACTTAACAGATGTTTTCCGTGCATATTCCCTTTTCAAAGTTATCGCTACACCGTACCAAATGTAGTAAAACGAAGTACTAAACACCCGTTCTTCTAGTTTAGTAGTGACTAGAACAACATCTGGGTGGGGGTGTCAAACCCGATAGATCTATCAATAGGATTCGCGCTTACATGTTAACCACATGTAACTAATAGTTACCAGACTATTAGGGATATATACAAAGGTACAACTCAACATAGAATATATATTTAAGTACTTGTGTCTATTTCGAAAAACAAAAGATGCATGTATTCTCATCCCAAAATATTTAGAGTTTAAAAAGGGACTATATACTCACGGTTGTAATAGTATATTTATAATAAGTTTTCAACTTATTAAAAATATGGTCGCCGTCCTTGGATTCACGAACCTATAACAATAATAATGTTTCAGAAAATAATACCACATATGATTAAAATAACAAATCAAGTTTATAGAATACTTATATAATAATTTTTATCATTTTTATGTTAGTAGTCTTAATATTGTCCAAAAGTCCGATGTTAGTGGTCCATAATTAGTTACTTAATAAAATAAATAAAGACCACATCGTATTCATATTGATCGGAATTAATCTTGACCCATGGTACCGTGTTGTCAAATGACGTATTGCGTACATAAAGTACCGGTGTTGTCAAATGACGTGTTGCGTACGTTCATGAGGTCTTATGATTAATCTTCTCGTGTTGTTTACGGGTGGTCCTGAAATATATAAAACTAAATCATGAGTAAATATATATGAAATATCATATTAATTAGGAAAGATATGATTTATTTAATTTTTCTCCAATTATTTTCGTTGTTAAACAAGCTTTGGACACCCGATCTTATTTTAGTCGTAGTTTCTTCGTTACAACTCCGTTTTTGTTGATTCAACTTGCCATCTCCTTGGATCGAATCAAAATTTAAGAATATGAACTGTAAATACCATGGTTTATATTCGAAATCACTGGTTATAGGTCATACTTAGGTGAAACTTATTAAAGTGATCATTTTCCATCATAAAAACAACATCTAATGATCATTTTTACAAAAATACTTATACTTTGAATTAAACCATGAAATTTTTATGTGTTAACATATTCATAAGAAATATCATTTTTCCAGAACATGAACTTCTAATTCAAAGTTCAAGATGGTTTTTAATTATCCAACCCAAAACAGCCCCCGGTTACACTCCGACGCCGTAGATTCAGTTTTAAGGCGTTCTTTGTAAAAACAAGTTGTATCTTGTTAAGTTAGCATATCATTATGATATATTACAGGTCTTGAAGTGTTTTAAAATTAAGTTAGAAAGATCTATTTAGTTTGCGAACAAGTTTGAAATCATTCAAACTATGTTCTTGTTATTAAAATTTTATATCACAAAATAAGATAGCTATATAAATATGAATCGAATAAGGTTATGAATAAAGTTACTACCTCAAGTTACTTGGACAAAGCTACTGGAAAAGATGAGAAAAATCTTGGAATCAAAAGAGTGGTGGAGTTGGATTGAAAGGTTGTAAGTAAATTTGTGTTCTTGGAAGGATTATTGAAGTGTTATTGTAAGGAATTTGTTATGATAATTAAGGCTTGTTTTTGAAGCTAGATCTTCATGGTTATTTGCTGAGATTGTGATGAACACTTAAGGTTCCTAAGAGTGTGTTTTTGGTTAGAGAAATGATGTAGTAAAAATTAAAAATGGAAGAGGTATATAAAGACATGAAAAAGTGATTATGGGGGACATGGACAAAATTCTAGTTTGTTATTTTGTATAATTAGTCATACATACTTCCAATTTCTAATTACCTTATACCTAGGGCAGTAACATGGCTGATTTAGATGTTGATTTGATGTGTATATACTAATAGTAAATACGTATAGAAGTTGGGTATGATACGGGTACATATACCCTAAATATACTTGTAAAAATCTTGAGAAATTGGAACTAGAATTAAAATATAACTATCTTTTGTAAATATACTTATATTGTTTTATGTATAAAAGTCCTTTAAAAGTGATTAAATACATATCTATACGATATATGTATAAACATTATAGGTTATAAGTATTTATGTCAAAGAACGTTACGTATAGTTATCGTTTTGAAAACTTAAGTTAGTAGTTGCAAAGTATACTTATAACTCATTGTTATTAGTACTCAATGAGATGTTAAACCATCCTTAGATCATGTTAAATATATATAAATACATATATATATATATATATATATATATATATATATATATATATATATATATATATATATATATATATATATATATATATAAACGTATAATTATCGTATAAACACATAAATGTTCGTGAATCGTCAGGCTTGGTCAAAGGGTGACTAATTGTCCAAATATAGATTTCAAACCTTTCTAGACTTAACAATACATATTTTTCTTATCGTGTCGGAGACATATAAAGGTTAAGGTTTAAATTTGGTCGGAAATTTCCGGGTCGTTACAGCTTCCATTGTGGGATTTCGGGTTGTTGAAGTAACCCGGACGGTCTTTGGTGTTCGGCTTTGACTTTGGAGCAGGTCAAACACTTGACAACGTAAGTAGCAACGTCCCTTTTAATGTTCGGCCACCAATATTGCTCTTTAAGGTCGTGGTACATCTTATTGGCACCGGGGTGAATTGAGTATTGTGACTTATGGGCTTCATCTAAAATAAGGCTTCGTAGGTCCCCATAACTAGGCACCCAAATTCTTCTGGCGAAATATCGGAGTCCGATCTCCTTAGTTTCGAATCGTGAGACGAGAACGTTCAAGTGTTCGTGAGAAATGTTTTCATCCTTGAGAGCCTCATCTTGGGCTACCCGAATTTGGCTATTGAGGTTGGTGTGGATAGTGATGTTTAAATCTTGGACACGAAGAGGCACCACTCTTTCCTTTCGACTTAAGGCATCGGCTACTACATTTGCCTTCCCGGGGTGGTAACGAAGCTCGCAATCGTAATCGTTTAAGGTTTCAATCCACCTTCGTTGTCTCATGTTTAGTTGCTTTTGATCGAAGATGTGTTGGAGACTTTTGTGATCGGTGAATATGGTACTCTTGGTTCCGTAAAGGTAATGTCTCCACATTTTAAGCGTAAAGACAACGGATCCGAGTTCGAGATCATGGGTCGTATAATTCCGTTCGTGAACTTTTAGTTGTCGCGAGGCATAAGCAATGACTTTCTCTCGTTGCATTAATACACACCCAAAACCATGTTTTGAGGCATCGCAATACACAACAAAATCATCATTGCCTTCGGGAAGTGACAAGATAGGAGCGGTGGTTAACTTTGTCTTCAAGATTTGAAATGCGGATTCTTGTTCGGTTGCCCAAATGAATTTTCTTCCCTTATGAGTTAACGCGGTTAGAGGACGAGCAATCAAGGAGAAATCTTTGATGAATCTATGATAGTATCCGGCGAGAACCAAGAATTGACGAATGTGAGTAGGAGTAGTAGGAGTCTCCCATTTACTAATGGCTTCGATTTTAGCGGGATCGAATTTAATACCTTGATCACTTACAACATGACCAAGAAATTGAACTTCCTTCAACCAAAATTCACACTTGGAGAATTTGGCATAGAGTCGTTCTTGTCTTAAAATTTCAAGCACAAGTCGGAGATGTTCCTCGTGTTCTTCTTCGCTCTTAGAATAGACCAAAATATCATCGATGAACACGATAACGAATTTGTCGAGGTACGGTTTGCACACGCGGTTCATAAGATCCATGAACACCACCGGTGCGTTAGTGAGACCAAAGGGAATTAAAAGAAATTCATAACTATCATAACGAGTCCGGAAAGCGGTTTTAGAGACATCTTCTTCCTTAACCCTTAGTTGATGATAACCCGAACGGAGATCGATTTTTGAATATACACGAGACCCTTGTAGTTGATCAAAGAGGTCATCGATGCGAGGAAGAGGATATCTATTCTTAACCGTCAATTTGTTTAGTTCACGATAACTGATGCACATTCGTAGGGATCCATGTTTCTTCTTAACGAATAAAATCGGAGCGCCCCATGGTGAATGGCTAGGTTGGATAAAACCACGGTCAAGTAGTTCTTGAATTTGACTTTGCAATTCTTGCATTTCGGATGGAGCGAGTCTATATGGTGCACGTGCTACGGGTGCGGCTCCCGGAATTAGATCAATTTGGAATTCAACCGGTCGATGAGGTGGAAGACCCGGCAATTCGTCGGGAAATACATCGAAAAAGTCACTAACAATCGGCACATCATCGACGTGCTTCTCATCGGACTCGACTTTCTTAACGTGAGCAAGGATCGCGAAACAACCCTTATGGTGTAGTTTTCTAACTTTAAGGCACGAAACGAGGTTGAGTCCGGTGCAACTCTTATCGCCATAAACGATCAAAGGTTCACCATTCTCAATAGGAATTCAGATTGCGTGAAGATCGCAAAGGATGTGAGATTTCATTTTGACCATCCAATTCATACCGATTATTACATCAAAACTTCCTAGTTCCATGGGTATCAAGTCAATTTCAAACTCATTACCCAAAATGTTTAACGTACACCCCCGGTAATATGTGTTGGCACTTAATAGGTTTCCGTTGGCCACTTCAATGACATAAGTAGTACCTAGGGGAAGTGGTGAAGTGCAAAGAGTATGAGCCAAAGTCTTGGATATAAAACATTTATCGGCACCCGAATCGAATAAGCAAGTAACATAAGAGTTGTTGAGAAGAAACGTACCCGTGACTAGTTCATTGTCATCTCGGGCTTCCTCGGTGGTAATGTTGAAGGCTCGGCCGCGTGGATTGGGGTTAGCTTTCTTCTTTGGGCATTCATTCTTATAATGACCCGTTTGGCCACATTCGTAACAAGTGACCGACCTTGGTGCGTTGGGC
Organism: Rutidosis leptorrhynchoides; assembly: GCF_046630445.1. NCBI lineage: Eukaryota > Viridiplantae > Streptophyta > Magnoliopsida > Asterales > Asteraceae > Rutidosis > Rutidosis leptorrhynchoides. The sequence continues at coordinate 236,257,428 of NC_092343.1, forward strand.
CCTTTTCGAGCGACGAGGGCGGCACTTTTACACTCATTGGCCTTATGACCATTTCCTTGGCACCGGTGGCAAATTACCTCGCCACATTTTCCAAAATGATGCTTGTGGTATTTGTTGCAAAAAGGTAAGTTTCCGGCATAACCCTTCTTGCCGTCATTAGTGAAAGGCTTTTTGGTGGAGGTATTGTTGTAGTTGCTTGATGGAGTGGCTTCTCATTTCCTTTTGTTGCCACCCGATTTGTCCTCGGCCTTAGGAGCCGGCACCACGATTTCATCCACCGTTTCTATCAATTGGCGGGCCATATTTAAGGCTTGTTGTAGGTTAGCGGGTTTGAATGACATCACTCCTTGTTTGATGCTCTTTGGAAGACCATCCATATAGAGTTCAACCCTTTGAGATTCGGGGTTCACGAGGTTTGGACACATCAAGAATAGTTCGGCGAATCGTTGATTATAGGCCTTGAGATCATTTCCGACCGCCTTTAAAGTTCTTAGCTCTTGTTCGAGCTTTCGGGTTTCTTCACGAGGAAAATATTCGACGATCATCTTTTCCCTTAAGTCGGCCCAAGAGAGAGTGTGAGCTTCATCGGTACCCACCGATTGCACACAGGTGTTCCACCATGTGAGAGCGACACAGGCGAAAGTGTGGGTGGAGTATTTGACCTTGTCTTGGTCCCGACAACTGATTATGCTAAAAACGGCTTCCGTTTGCTCAAACCATCGGGTGAGCACAACCGGTCCCCCGCTTCCATAAAAAGTGTGAGGTTTGCTCCCCATGAAAGCTTTGTAGGAGCACCCTTCGCTTGAGTTACCGGCCCCTTGATTGTTGTTGTTGTTGTTGTTGTTATTGTTGTTGGTGGAGTAACCGACCATGGCTGCCTCTACGACGGTGGCTACCATTCGTTGTAGAGCTTGTTCGGGTGTCTCACGGCGTGGTCCACGATGAGGAGCCATTGTTCCTTCAAAACACAAGAATATCGTTGATTAGTATTCTTAAAAATACTAACCGTGATATGGAATAAGGATGGAGAGAAAATTTTCTTTGACTCGCCTTAAATTCTTTATGTCATAATGTTGGAACATTCATATGAGTCACCGACCGTAATATAATCCCGGCAATTATATTACCCTAATTCATATGTGCATTCGACATTATTTCATATAGTCAAGGTGGCGTGTCAATCAAATTAAACAACGTGAGATTAAGATAGAATAGGAATAGATATGAGTAGGAGAGTTCGAGTATAAATGCACAAGTAGTCAAGTAATTCCTACTTCAAGTCTATATGCCGGTTGTAGTCTAGACTCACTAATGTACCCTACGACTCGGGGTCGACACTAATGAACTCTAAATCCCTACAACCAATGCTCTGATACCATCTGTGGCGACCCGACAAATCGACGTTTGACGGCGCCGTCTACTTAGGTCCCATTACATGGTAATAAGTCTTTAAAACAGATGTTTGACCCAAAAGATGTTGCATTCATTTCATATGTAAAGATTGTTTCAAAGTTTACAAGAATAGTTCAACCACAAGTTATGTTACAACGTTAAGTACAAATGAAACATATGCGACACGATTTAAAATAGCCAAAAGACGCTCCATGTATGCATATATACTCGACATCCAATGCAAGTATCAAAAATAATGAGCGGAAGCATGTATCACCTAATGTTCAAGGACCTGAGAAAAACATAGAAATCTGTCAACGAAAACGTTGGTGAAATCATAGGTTTAAGTAATCGAGTGAATAAATAAGTAAGTCGAACCACAAGATTTGCAACATTGAAAAATAATAATACATTCCAAAAGTTAATATTCACGAGCACCCATTTATCAAGGCTTAACGTTTCCTTCCATAGAACCCCATCACAATAGTACTTGAACATACACTGTTTCCCGAAAATACATTTCATCCGATGTAATGGTAGCGAACCGTTCGAATGAGGGTTTGTCAAACACATATGGCCATATAACATAAGTTGTCACTTACACTTGGCAAGTGTAACTAATGATAATCGAATTGAGGATTTTGTTCTAAACTCGTATGTAGAATGTATGCTTTCCTGTTCTTGTGTTCACTTAGTTAAAAAGAAACGTTATGTTTTTTCATCCCAAATGTAAGTTCAAAAGAGTAAAAGTAGGACTATGATCTCACGTTGAGTGCACGAGTAAAAATACTTCGACAAGTAAACGTGTACAAAGAACAATTGCTAGTCTTGACCTAAACAAATAGGTTTGTATCAATAACGGTAAACACGATTAGCCAAAAATGTTCAATTAGTCCTATTGCTTGTTACGACTCGATTATATAGCATTTGGATCAAATTGTCAAGTTTCATGCAAGATACAAGTATAGAAGCATGTTGGAACGATCGCATAAACGTTTGGTTAAGTTTGACAAAAAGTCAAACTTTGATCGGGTCAAAGTCAACGAAAAAGTCAACACGTTCGGGTCGGGTCCCGAACTATTTTTCTGAGGTTATTAATCATATATAAGCATGTTAGAACAAGTTACATGTGAATTAGAGGTCCATAGCATGGAAAACATTTTACGTGAAATGGACAAGAGAAACAAAACCTGGACCACGGCAAATGCCGCGCCGCGGCCCCAGGTGTCGCGCCGCGACAAACAACGAGGGCTGGTACCTGGTCTGCTGAATTTGTTCAAGTCCCAAATCAAAATTCAATTAAACACAACTTGCAAACCGTAAACACTTGGGACTCGTATCTTATATCGTTTGAAAGGTAATTTGACAAAGAACACAACTAAACACATTGCACCAACCGAAAAAATCATTTGCAATAACCGACTTTCTAAAATTAAATGCTCAATTAATGCTCATCATAAATGTTCAAGTTCATCAATGCACGTTTTTGATTCGAGAATTAAATGCATCCATATAACATGCCGTTTCGTAGGTCATCAAGCATACAATACAACTAACTACTTACCAACAACAATTCATGGCATTCAATACATTAAATGTTCACATTTAAGTCCATTAAACCCTAACCAACATCATCAAAATCACTAATCAAGTTTATGGAGTTTTCTAAAGCAACCAACACATCAAATTGAAGCTAGTGATGTTAGGAACACATTTAATACATGCACTTATAACATTTAACAACATTCAAGCAACAAAATCACCAAATCAATCACGCCAAATTTCATGTTCATGCTAGTTGCTTAAAATAACAAGATCGAACATATAAATCACATATTCATGTTAAACTTGAGCCATAGACACTAATTAACAACTTTATAAGTTAAAAACATCAAGAACACAAAATCTAGTGATTTTAAAAAGTTACCCAAATGAGATGTAATCGGTATGGAATCGAAGAGGAAGTTGCAAGGATTCCAAATATGTAATTTGTTTGAATTGAAGCTTGCTAGATTGGATTTAGATGACAAATATTTGGATTGGGGTTTGAGAGAATTTTGTGAAAGTATTTAGAAAAAGGGAAAAGAAAAAGAAAAAGATGAAATGAATGGATGAGGGTGGTTTGACCACTTTGACCTAGTCAAAGTTTTGGTCACTTGGCAAGTTTGGTCCCTCTAGTTTCATTCGGGTGCGTGAATTACCTAAACGAGATAATTTGAAACGCGTATCAACGGGAGATGTTATATATATAATGGACTTTAAATTAGTTAAACGGAAAGTAAATGGAAAAAGGCGGGATGTTACATATTATACAACATTACAGTTGATATACTGATAGTAAAGCAGATAGAAACCTAATGAATACCTAAATAGTTGATATGACAAATTCCTAAGGCAACAATCAAACAAGAACATGCAATAGGCTTGGGTCACACAGTGAAGGCACTAACTAGATCTTAACAGCTCCTAAGAAGTCTCTTTGAAACAGTCAATCCCCATACTAGGTCATTCATGTCTCAATTCCTAAGTTCCGTGTCCTAAACGCGCATTAAATGCCTCTCGGGAACTCCGGCCATACCGAGTTCATAGAATCTTCAGATACAGTATAACCAGGGGTCTTAATCCTATGAAGTAGCTAATTTCATATAGGTGGACAAGTCCTGATCACAACCTAGGTTGGTCAAACCTTAAGATGCTAGCATACAAATCTATCAAACTTCCTAGTTCAGTATTATAAAAGTAATCGTACTAAATTAACATAATTACGCTAACCCAAACTTCTATCATAGTAACATACAGATTAATTAAGGTATCATAGTAATATCGGAACGCATTATTAAACATAAAAAGTAAGAACACATGTTTAATACAAAAGACAAGCGTTTCGGATAAAAACCTGAAAAGGCCGAAGAAATCTGTCCGAGATCGCAGGGACTCGCCAGGATATCCTCCGGAAAATAAAAGCTAAGCTAACTACTACTAAAAACTATCTAAAAGCTTGAAAATATGAAATGAATTACAAATTGAGTGTGTGTTGAAATGGATGGAGAAAGCCCTTTTAATAGACTTGATTTTTGCCTGCAAACGGCTGGCAGGCCGTTTGGCAAGCCGTTTAGCAGGCCGTTTGCAGGGACCCGTTTGCCAGGTTTGCCCGTTTAAGGTGCCCGTTTGCTCTGACCATTTGACAGGCCATTTGCCATACTGGCAAGCCGTTTGGCAGCCCGTTTGGCAAGCCGTTTGGCTTGCTGGATCGTAACTTGATTTCTTGTCTTTCACTGTTTTCGCTCTAGAATCTTCGTTTTAGCTCCGTTTTACTTGATTCTTTTTGCATCGCCTTCGTAATTACTTAATCTACAAAATCAACCGAAAAAGCAATAATTTTACCGACAAATTTTAAATCTTTATTGTTTTAGGGCTTAATATTGGGGATAAAAATGTGACTTTTGGCCGATATCAAGGCAGTTTAAGCAAGAATGTGAATCAATTGGCAATAGAAATACATCACACAACACGAAAAAAATTTGCCCTATAGCGTGTAACAAAAGTATGTTTGCAGCAACTTTTGTACGCAATATGCGTTCTTTTACAACAATATTGCGCAGACTAATCCAAAAGGATCATGCAGATGATCCATTCTGTGCGAAAAACTCGATTGAGAATGAAAAAGAAGTTAATATGGTCCTCCACCGTATGGAAAATAGCTAAGCGATGATAGCAAACTTCAGCATTTTATTACACCATCTACATGATTTGGTGTGTCACCAGAAATACCATCACAATATTAGAAGTACTTGTAAGAATGTTGTGTTAAGAGCACGTTTATTGTATAAAATTTCCTTTCATATTGATATAAAGATGTTGTGCTAAGAGTATGTTTCTGGTGTAACCTTTTTAAATAATAAAGGAAATCTTTAGCAGAGCACCATTGTGTGATTCTCTTATGATAACTTTACGTATAAAGGCACAGTAATAATTAATAGCGTTGTAAAAGCCCGCTATGTTTAAACGAATAGATATAATTAAGTATTTGCGAAATGATGGGAACTTATATATATATATATATATATATATATATATATATATATATATATATATATATATATATATATATATATTAAATTCATAAGTTGTGAATTTGCCCAACTTAGATGCTTCGCAATAACACATTTGGCGTATTATAAATGCAGTAATTTACCCAAGGATCGTTTCGGCGGACTTGGAAGATTCGTAAGGTATATTGATTATACAATTAAAAGATTGTTTCACGAAAGTAAATATTTATTATGTGCACAATAATAAATGATTGAAATTGCAAAAGACAAGTCTGGCAATTAAGAATATAAATTGGAACAAAGCGCTATACAAATAAAACAGTTGCAACTGAGATTTACAAAAGTGAAGTTTTATTGAATAATACGCAAAAGAAATGCGTCAAAATGTTTGCACAAAGTTACAAGAATAAATGCATACATACGCGCAGCTAATAACAAAAAGAAAAAAAATGCAAAAAATTTACAACTTCAATTTCATGATGTCTTCTGCGGTTATGTCTTCTCTGCTGCTGATTACCAATAGCGCAGGAATGTCAATCTTTTCAATTTCTGCTGCGCATTACTTATATGCTTCACTAGCATCTTCAAGTGGGCATATTTCGTTTAACACCGAGTCAGGCAATGGCGTAGTAAGATTGGTAACCTTCATCAGAAGTTCTAGAAACTCACATCGCGAAACAATATCTGAGGCCGGTAAATAGTTGCAAATTTTTTTGGTAACAGGCACCGAATCCATAATTGTTTGGCTTTATTCAGGCAAATATCTGACTAGCTTATTGAATTGTTCATCTGCGCGCTCAGTCGCTTTGGTTGGCTGGGGAATTGAGGCAGAAAGTTGAGTGTTGGCTTCTTGCTTTTATTTTAAAGTAGTTTGAGTCTTTTCAAGATCTCAAGTTAGCTGCAGCTTATCTTGCTCAAGTTGGTGAATTTTTGATCGCAAGATTTCATTTGACGCCTTTTCAGCGCCAAGAGCTGCTGTAATAGCTTCCAGGCGTCTAACGAAATCAACTAACGAATAGACGGAATTAAATCAGTTTTGTATGCTTGCGTTTTTCGCAGCAAGGTTGTTGAGTTTTCGATACTTGTTATGAACATCTTGTGGTATAACATCTTGTAAGCATTTAAGTTGATCTTCAGCCGCATCATCACTAACATTCAGACTCGCCATAAAATTATCAATATGAATTGATTTGATAGGATTATACGATGATGAGAAAATGTTTTGAAATTAACGATCGCTAAACTCCTCAAAAGGAAGTTCATGACTAATGAATGGTTCCTCCTCCGTTTCTTCTGTATCCACCGTTAGATCAATAGGATCTGCTGCAATATAAAGATATAAAATTTAATTGGTGTAAAAGCAAAGGGCAAGTATAATAGCGTGTATTTATGGGAGTAATGCGTGGAAGTATGCGCCTACTTTCTTGCGCAGAGGGAGCACTTGTGCTGCTGCTTTTCTGTTTACCTTCTGAAATGGTTAGCAAATTCAGAATTGGCTCCTCAATAGCTGTGGTAGAGCTTCTACCTTCTTTAGGATGGCAAACAGCTTTGCAATGTGACACATTTTCTAGCACCATTAAATCAGAGAGAAAGATCTCTGAAAGAAATACGAAGTGTTAATATATAATATGCAAAAATGCATACGTTTTGTGCGAAAAATAATGCTGCAATATATACCTCTATTGGTTGCATCATGAAGAGTGAAATTGTAATTATTCCACGACCAATACACTGAAACTCGCCCTAAATACAGTGGAATATGGCTATATTGGCGAACTACCAAGTGAACATTTTTGACTTCGGCCAATAGTTCATCGCCGATCTCATCAAGGTCATTGCGTTCAAGTGCGCTTTGATTAAGATCCAGTGTCAAACAATGAAGGTTTTGATAACTGCGCAGCGCTTCAGCCTTGATAAAAAAGAATGATTTGCGCCAATTTCTGTCATAACCCGTCCTTAACCATAAGAACGTGTTAGATAACGTATGATTTCATTGCGAGGTATTGACTTCTATATGCGACATTTTTAAAAGAAAAACTGCATATATTTTTCATTACAAACCATAATTCTTATTTTGATACAAACTTTAGACAAAACAAAGATGATTATCGTTTAGCGATAATCTTAGACTTACAAACTTTACATATAATGATAACAACACGATTTCTAGCATATTTCACAATACAAATCCTCGGGTATGCAGTTTTATTTTTGACACAAATATGCGTACGCAAGATCCTGCTTAAATTCAACATACTGCAGCGGAAGCTTTTAGTAATCACCTGAGAATAGACATGTTTTAAAAGGTCAACATAAAGTTGGTGAGATATAGGTTTGATGCCGGCAGCAATATATATATATATATATATATATATATATATATATATATATATATATATATATATATATATATAGACCACAAGATTTCATATATAAACGTTTTAATAAAAATACTCTAAGTGGTTGAGCACTTGGTAACCATACTTAACATTTAATCACGTCGTATATTCCCTTTATTATGAAATCTTACTACACCGTACCAAGTGTAGCCATGAAACGAAGTATTGTGCAACCGTTGAATACTGGTCGTCCAGTCCGGTTGGGGTTGTCAGGCCCGATAGATCTATCAACAGGATTCGCGTTTACAATACCGCTGTAAATAATAGTTACCAAGCTACAGGGAAGTATGCCAGTGGTACAACTCAACGTAGAATATATTTTTCAGTTACTTGTGTCCATAACGTAAAACATAAAATACATGTATTCTCATCCCGAAATACTTAGAGTTTAAAAGTGGGACTATATACTCACTTTTGTCTTGAAGATATGTAATTTCGACTTGGTCTCCGATTGATATCACGAACCTATCCATATATAATATATCAATACTTTTTCCTTTTAAAAACAAACGTCACATATATATACTTATAATACTTTTAATAATTCCTTAGTCCGTAGTTAGCAGTCCGATGTTAGTAATTCAATTTTAATGGTTCATTTTTAGGTGTTTAATAAACTCCCAATGAAATAAATAAAACCCCCAACGTATATGTATTGGTCGAGATTAATCTTGACCCACGGTACCGGTGTTGTCAAATGACGTGTTGCGTACATAAAGTACCGGTGTTGTCAAATGACGTGTTGCGTACAATCATGGGATCTTATGATTAATCTTCTCGTATTGTTTACGGGTGATCCTGAACCATATAAAATTAAATTATGAGTACATATATATAAAATATCATGTTATTTTAGAAAGATGTGATTTATTTAATTTTCTCCAATTATTTTCGTGGCTAAACTAGTTTTGGATATCCGATCTCGTTTTGGTCATAGTTTCTTCGTTACAACTCCATTTTCGTTGGTTCAACTTGCCACTTCCTTGGATCGAGTCCCTCTTTAAGACTATGAACTGTAAATACCTTAGTTTGTATTCGAAATCACAGGTCATAGGTCAAACTTTAGTGAAACTTATGAAGTTAATCATTTTTGTTACAAAAATATCATTTAATGACCATTTTTCTAAAAATACTTATACTTTGAATTAAATCATGAAATTTTTATGTGTTAACATATTCATAGTAAAAATCATTTTTCCAGAAAATAAACCTCCAATTCAAAGTTTAAGATGGTTTTTAATTATCCAACCCAAAACAGCCCCCGGTTGCACTCCGACGTCGTAAAAATAGTTTTTAAGGTGTTCTTTGAAAAACCAAGTTATACCTTGTTAAATTAGCATATATTTAAGTTATATTACAGGTCTTGAAGTATTTTAAAAGTTAAGTTAGAAGGATCTATTTAGTTTGCAAACAAGTTTGAAAACATTCAAACTATGTTCTTGTTGTTAAAATTTTATACCACAAAATAAGATAGCTATATATATATGAATCGAATAAGATTATGAACAAAGTTACTACCTCAAGTTACTTGGACAAGATTGCTGTAAAAGAGGAGTAAGAACCTAGAACCAAAAGAGTGATGGAATTGGATGAAAGATTGGAAGTAAGTTTGTGTTCCTGGAAGGATTCTTGAAGTGTTTTTGTAAGGTTTTCTTATGGTGATTAAGTGATGTTTTTATGGCTAGATCTTCATAGATATGAGCTGAGATGATTAAGAGGTTTAAGGGTTATGGAAGTGTGTGTTTTTAACTAAGAAATGATGATAAAAATTGAATCAAAATGATGATACATGGAGGTCCTTAAAAACGTGGTCTAAAGGAAACAAGGACAAAATTCTCAAGTTTGTAATCTTGTGTATTTGTCAAACAATCATACAAAAGTGATTACCTTATACATAAGGCATTGAACAAGGGCTGGTTGGTGGTGATTTGATGTGTATATACCAATAGTAAATACGTATAGAAGCTAGGTATGATACGAGTACATGTACTCTAGATATACGTATAGAAATTTTGTGAAAAATGGAATGAGGATTCAAATATAGCTATCTTTTGTGAAAACACTTATATGATTTTATGTATTTAAGTCCTTAAAAGTGATTAAATACATTACATATACGATATATGTATAAACATTATAGGTTATAAGTATTTATGTCAAATAACGTTACGTATGGTTATCGTTTTGAAAACTTAAGTTAGTAGTTTCAAAATATACTTATAACTTATTGTTATTAATACAAAATAAGATATTAAAACATCCTTAGATAAAGTTAAATATGTATATATACATATATACACAAACGTATAATTATCATATGTTATATAATTCGTGATATCATCGGTTAAACTAGACGGTCAAAAGTTGTGTAAAACTCTTTTCGAAGACATAAGTCTCAACAATTTGGATTGCTTATCATGTTGGTAAGGTTTAATTCATGTAAATATTAATCTTATAAGTATAGAACGATCGAAAAAGTGCGGGTCATTACAGTACCTACCCGTTAAATAAATTTCGTCCCGAAATTTTAAAATTGTACCTATTTTGCGTCATCGAGAAACAAGTGTGGATACTTTTGTTTCATCTGATCCTCTCGTTCCCACGTAAACTCAGGACCTCTTCGAGCATTCCAACGAACCTTAACGATCGGTATGTTGCTCTGCTTGAGCTGTTTAACTTCACGATCCATGATTTCGATTGGTTCTTCGATGAATTGTAGTTTCTCGTCGACATGGATTTCTTCAAGAGGAATGGTGAGGTCTTCCTTTGCAAGACACTTCTTAAGGTTCGAGACGTGAAATGTATTATGTACTCCGGCGAGTTGCTGCGGTAACTCGAGTCGATAAGCTACCGGTCCAATGCGTTCAATGATCTTGAACGGGCCTACGTACCTTGGGTTCAGTTTACCCCTTTTGCCAAAACGTATTACACCTTTCCAAGGTGACACCTTTAACATAACCATGTCACCGATCTGAAACTCTAATGGTTTCCTTCGGACATCGGCGTAACTCTTTTGGCGACTACGGGCTGTTTTCAATCTCTCCTTGATTTGTACTATCTTTTCAGTAGTTTCATGTATGATCTCGGGACCAGTTAATTGTCGATCTCCTACTTCATTCCAATAGATAGGAGATCTACACTTCCTTCCATACAATGCTTCGAATGGTGCAGCTTTAATGCTCGCATGATAACTATTATTATACGAGAATTCTGCTAACGGTAGATATTTATCCCATCCGTTTCCAAAATCGATCACACATGCCCTGAGCATGTCTTCAAGAGTCTGAATTGTTCTTTCACTCTGCCCGTCCGTTTGCGGATGATATGCAGTACTCATATCCAAACGAGTTCCTAGTGCCTCCTGTAGTGATTGCCAGAACTTTGAGGTAAATCTACTATCACGATCAGATATAATGGAAATAGGTATTCCATGCCTTGAAACAATTTCCTTTATATACAATCGTAATAGTTTCTCCATTCTATCCGTTTCCTTTATAGGCAAGAAATGTGCAGACTTGGTGAGACGATCAACAATCACCCAAATGGTGTCGTATCCCCAGGCAGTCTTTGGTAACTTCGTGATGAAATCCATTGTAATACCATCCCATTTCCATTCTGGGATTTCTGGTTGTTGAAGTAACCCTGACGGCTTCTGGTGTTCTTCTTTGACCTTGGAACAAGTTAAACACTCCCCAACATATGTTGCAACGTCTGTCTTTAAGTTAGGCCACCGATAATGTGTCTTAAGATCTTGATACATCTTTCCGACTCCAGGATGTATCGAGTATCTTGTCTTATGTGCCTCGTTCAATATCAACTTCCTTAATCCACCCAACTTCGGTACCCAAATACGATTTGCAAAATATCGAATTCTGTCTTCCCGTATAACGAGTTGCTTCTCATACTTCTTCATTATTTCATTTCTTATGTTTTCTTTAGTAAGTGCTTTTCGTTGAACTTCTTTGATTTGTGAGTTGAGGTTCATGCGAATTTTTATGTTCATCGCTCGTACTCGAATTGGTTCTCGTTCTTTTCTACTTAAAGCATCGGCCACCACGTTCGCCTTCCCGGGATGATAACGAATTTCACAATCATAGTCGTTTATTAATTCGACCCACCTACGTTGCCTCATGTTTAACTGTTTCTGATCAAAAATATGTTGAAGGCTTTTATGATAGTAAACACAGTGAATTTAACCCTATACAAGTAGTGTCTCCACATCTTCAGTGCAAACACGACTGCTCCCAATTCTAGATCATGCGTCGTATAATTCTGCTCGTGAATCTTCAATTGTCGGGATGCGTATGCAATAACTTTCTTCCGTTGCATCAGAACGCAACCAAAACCTTGTCGCGAAGCGTCACAATATATTTCAAAATCATCGTTCCCTTCTGGTAACGATAATATAGGCGCCGTAGTTAACTTCTTCTTTTGTATTTGAAATGCGTTCTCCTGCTCAGAGGTCCATTCATATTTCTTCCCTTTTTGCGTTAACGCTGTCAACGGCTTAGCTATTCGGGAAAAATCTTGAATAAACCTTCTATAATAACCGGCTAAACCCAAAAATTGGCGTATCTGCGTTGGTGTCTTAGGAGTCTCCCATTTTTCAATGGCTTCAGTTTTTGCTGGATCAACCTGTATTCCTTTGCTACTAACAACGTGGCCAAGAAATTGCACTTCTTTCAACCAGAAAGCACATTTAGAAAATTTAGCATATAGCTGTTCTTTTCTCAACAACTCTAATATCAACCTTAAATGCTGTTCATGCTCTTTCTCACTCTTGGAATAGATAAGAATATCATCAATGAAAATGATAACAAACTTATCTAAATACGGACTACAAACTCGATTCATGAGGTCCATGAATACAGCTGGCGCATTTGTCAACCCAAACGGCATGACCAAAAATTCGTAATGACCGTAGCGTGTCCGAAAAGCAGTTTTCGGTATATCTTCTTCTTTGACGCGTAGTTGATGATAGCCCGATCTTAGGTCGATTTTTGAATAAACACATGATCCTTGCAGTTGATCAAATAAGTCATCAATTCTCGGTAGTGGATACCGATTCTTGATAGTTAACTTATTTAATTCACGATAATCTATACACATCCTAAAAGATCCATCTTTCTTCTTAACAAACAAAATTGGAGCTCCCCACGGTGAAGTGCTTGGTCGTATGAATCCACGGTCCAGTAATTCTTTTAACTGACTTTGAAGTTCTTTTAACTCGGACGGTGCAAGTCTATATGGAGCTTGAGCAACTGGTGCAGCTCCTGGTACTAAATCTATTTGAAATTCTACAGATCTAAATAGAGCTAATCCCGGAAACTCTTCCGGAAAAACTTCAGGAAAATCTCTTGCCACAGGCACGTCGTTGATGCACTTCTCTTTTTCTTTCTTTTCGACTTTATTAACATGTGCTAGAATAGCATAACACCCCTTTTCTAAACACTTCTTGGCTTTCAAATAGCTAATGAGTTTTAGCTTTGAATTACCCTTCTCTCCATAAATCATCACCGGCATTTTATCCTTACCAAGAATGCGAATTGCCTTCTTGGCACACACAACTTCAGCTCCTACTTTGGACATCCAGTCCATGCCGACTATTACATCAAAACTTCCTAATTCTACGGGTATCAAGTCAATTTTAAACGTTTCTCCGGCTAAATTTATTTCACAATCACAACAAATTTTATCGGCTTTAATTAGTTTACCATTAGCTAACTCAATCATGTACTTATCATCTAGAGGTAATGATGAAGAGTTCAATTTAGTGTAAAAATTTCTACACACGTAACTTCTATCGGCACCAGTATCAAATATAATAGACGCTGATAAGTTATTAATGGTAAACGTACCCGTAACAAGCTCTGGGTCTTCACGTGCCTCTCTAGCATTAATAACAAATGCTCTCCCACGTGCAGGTCCAACATTCTTCTCTGGATTCGGGCACTGGCTCTTATAGTGACCTTGTTTTCCACACCCAAAACAAGTAACGGTAGCCAAAGCAGTTCTATTTGCATTGGTGGCAGGAGTCTTGGTACCATTTGTATTTGTAACGAGAGCCCTACAATCTTCAGCAAGATGACCCTGTCGATTACATTTGTTGCATACCACACTACAGTAACCGAAATGATGTTTGTGGCATCGGTTGCATAAAAGACTTTGTCCTTTGTAACCAAAACCTGAACCACTACCCGCACCTTTCGTGGTTTCTTGTTTCTTAAAAGATTGTTGTTGGTTACCTCGATCATAATTTCCATTCCACTTTCTTTTATTACCCAATACCTTCACATCAGTATTGAATGCTTTCTTATCCAAGATGACCTGATCCATTAGCTCGTTCGCCATGGTTATAGCTTCATGAATTGTCTTAGGTCTCGATGCTGTAACGTTTGCCTTGACCTTTGTGGGCAACCCATCTTTGTACATTTCAATCTTCCGTTCTTCAGTTGGAACCAATTCAGGACATAGTAAAACTAATTCCATGAATCGCTGATTGTAGTTGGTGATTTCAGTACCAACAACCTTCAGGCTTCGTAATTCATCTTCCAACTTCCTAACCTCGTTCCTTGGACAATATTCGTTGATTAACATTGTTTTAAATTCCTCCCATGGAGTATCATAAGCTACATCTCCTCCTACAACCTTCGCATAATTTTTCCACCACGTGAGTGCGCTATCTTGCAAAGTGCACGATGCATACTTGGTCATGTCCTTTTCAACACAACCACTGATTTTAAACACAGTCTCCATCTTTTCTATCCATCGGGTTAAACCGATCGGTCATTCCGTTCCACTGAATGATGAGGGCTTGCAAGCTTGAAACGTCTTGTAGGTGCATCCTACACGAGGATTTGGGTTAACTGCAGCAGCTCTTGCAGCTTCGACCCATAACATTCTGTCGTTCACTCGTTGGTTGATGAATTCCTCGACTTCTTGTTCCGTCATTCGATTCAATCGCGCCATTTCCTAATGAAAGAAAATAATTATTCACATGGAATATTATAGATGTAGTGTGTATTTATAGTACATTATAGCTTGTTAATAATATGAACCAGTTATTATTATAAAAGCCTTTTCTTCTTATTAGCATTTTATAATTATATCTAGGGTAGTACCTACCCGTTAATGTTCATACTTAATAGCTTAGTACAGAACCAATTACTACAATCTAAATAATACTTAACCATGGAAAATTATTTCATTTCATACTTCACTATTTTACATATGCTTATCTTACATCGAACATTAAGCAAACCACACTAATAATATTATACAAAACATTATATGATCCCATGGTTTAATACGGCAGCGCATCGTTTGGTCTATTTTCTAGGACGTTTAGGTTCAAGGAATGGCCTAACGCTTATCCTAGCTGTCTGCCTATATTTTGGCGGTGGGGCTGAAGAACTGGATGCCGGGATAGCACTAATAGGAATAGCGGGTATAGGGGTGGTAGTGTTTAGTGGAGTTGGTGCCACATCATCATTACTAAACTCGGGATTTGAATTTTCCAATTCATTAGCCTTTCGTTTCTTTCCTTGTTCGAACTTGTCTTTCGTAATTTCCTGTATTTCTTCCTCGAGTTCACTTTCTTCCTCGGGTTCACTTTCCTCCTCGGGTTCACTTTCCGGGTTCCCTATAATTGGTTCATCCGGAATTTGTGAGTCTTCCCCAAAGATATTATTTTCGTCATCGGATAGGTTGATGACTGAAACACCATCTGAAGATTCTGATTCGGAGTCGCTGAATGTGATAATAAGTTTCGAGTCCGACATCTATCACATAACAACTAACCCATTAGTACTACATAATATTTACATATAAATTTTAACCAACAATGATAAGCAATGGTTTTTAAATCAGATCCGATCAAAGTCCGGACTTACTAATGTATCCTAACGACTTATCGGTTAGACACACTAATGCAAACCTGGTTCGCTAAGACCACCGCTCTGATACCACATGTCATAACCCGTCCTTAACCATAAGAACGTGTTAGATAACGTATGATTTCATTGCGAGGTATTGACCTCTATATGCGACATTTTTAAAAGAAAAACTGCATATATTTTTCATTACAAACCATAATTCTTATTTTGATACAAACTTTAGACAAAACAAAGATGATTATCGTTTAGCGATAATCTTAGACTTACAAACTTTATATATAATGATAACAACACGATTTCTAGCATATTTCACAATACAAATCCTCGGGTATGCAGTTTTATTTTTGACACAAATATGCGTACGCAAGATCCTGCTTAAATTCAACATACTGCAGCGGAAGCTTTTAGTAATCACCTGAGAATAGACATGTTTTAAAAGGTCAATATAAAGTTGGTGAGATATAGGTTTAATGCCGGCAGCAATATATATATATAGACCACACTATTTCATATATAAACGTTTTAATAAAAATATTCTAAGTGGTTGAGCACTTGGTAACCATACTTAACATTTAATCACGTCGCATATTCCCTTTATTATGAAATCTTACTACACCGTACCAAGTGTAGCCACGAAACTAAGTATTGTGCAACCGTTGAATACTGGTCGTCCAGTCCGGTTGGGGTTGTCAGGCCCGATAGATCTATCAACAGGATTTGCGTTTACAATACCGCTGTAAATAATAGTTACCAAGCTACAGGGAAGTATGCCAGTGGTACAACTCAACGTAGAATATATTTTTCAGTTACTTGTGTCCATAACGTAAAACATAAAATACATGTATTCTCATCCCGAAATACTTAGAGTTTAAAAGTGGGACTATATACTCACTTTTGTCTTGAAGATATGTAATTTCGACTTGGTCTCCGATTGATATCACGAACCTATCCATATATAATATATCAATACTTTTTCCTTTTAAAAACAAACGTCACATATATATACTTATAATAGTTTTAATACTTTTAATAATTCCTTAGTCCGTAGTTAGCAGTCCGATGTTAGTAATTCAATTTTAATGGTTCATTTTTAGGTGTTTAATAAACCCCCAACGAAATAAATAAAACCCCCAACGTATATGTATTGGTCGAGATTAATCTTGACCCACGGTACCGGTGTTGTCAAATGACGTGTTGCGTACATAAAGTACCGGTGTTGTCAAATGACGTGTTGCGTACAATCATGGGATCTTATGATTAATCTTCTCGTATTGTTTACGGGTGATCCTGAACCATATAAAATTAAATTATGAGTACATATATATAAAATATCATGTTATTTTAGAAAGATGTGATTTATTTAATTTTCTCCAATTATTTTTGTGGCTAAACTAGTTTTGGATATCCGATCTCGTTTTGGTCATAGTTTCTTCGTTACAACTCCATTTTCGTTGGTTCAACTTGCCACTTCCTTGGATCGAGTCCCTCTTTAAGACTATGAACTGTAAATACCTTAGTTTGTATTCGAAATCACAGGTCATAGGTCAAACTTTAGTGAAACTTATGAAGTTAATCATTTTTGTTACAAAAATATCATTTAATGACCATTTTTCTAAAAATACTTATACTTTGAATTAAATCATGAAATTTTTATGTGTTAACATATTCATAGTAAAAATCATTTTTCCAGAAAATAAACCTCCAATTCAAAGTTTAAGATGGTTTTTAATTATCCAACCCAAAACAGCCCCCGGTTGCACTCCGACGTCGTAAAAACAGTTTTTAAGGTGTTCTTTGAAAAACCAAGTTATACCTTGTTAAATTAGCATATATTTAAGTTATATTACAGGTCTTGAAGTATTTTAAAAGTTAAGTTAGAAGGATCTATTTAGTTTGCAAACAAGTTTGAAAACATTCAAACTATGTTCTTGTTGTTAAAATTTTATACCACAAAATAAGATAGCTATATATATATGAATCGAATAAGATTATGAACAAAGTTACTACCTCAAGTTACTTGGACAAGATTGCTGTAAAAGAGGAGTAAGAACCTAGAACCAAAAGAGTGATGGAATTGGATGAAAGATTGGAAGTAAGTTTGTGTTCCTGGAAGGATTCTTGAAGTATTTTTGTAAGGTTTTCTTATGGTGATTAAGTGATGTTTTTATGGCTAGATCTTCATAGATATGAGCTGAGATGATTAAGAGGTTTAAGGGTTATGGAAGTGTGTGTTTTTAACTAAGAAATGATGATAAAAATTGAATCAAAATGATGATACATGGAGGTCCTTAAAAACGTGGTCTAAAGGAAACAAGGACAAAATTCTCAAGTTTGTAATCTTGTGTATTTGTCAAACAATCATACAAAAGTGATTACCTTATACATAAGGCATTGAACAAGGGCTGGTTGGTGGTGATTTGATGTGTATATACTAATAGTAAATACGTATAGAAGCTAGGTATGATACGAGTACATGTACTCTAGATATACGTATAGAAATTTTGTGAAAAATGGAATGAGGATTCAAATATAGCTATCTTTTGTGAATACACTTATATGATTTTATGTATTTAAGTCCTTAAAAGTGATTAAATACATTACATATACGATATATGTATAAACATTATAGGTTATAAGTATTTATGTCAAATAACGTTACGTATGGTTATCGTTTTGAAAACTTAAGTGAGTAGTTTCAAAATATACTTATAACTTATTGTTATTAATACAAAATAAGATATTAAAACATCCTTAGATAAAGTTAAATATGTATATATACATATATATACACAAACGTATAATTATCATATGTTATATAATTCGTGATATCATCGGTTAAACTAGACGGTCAAACGTTGTGTAAAACTCTTTTCGAAGACATAAGTCTCAACAATTTGGATTGCTTATCATGTTGGTAAGGTTTAATTCATGTAAATATTAATCTTATAAGTATAGAACGATCGAAAAAGTGCGGGTCATTACAATTTCCAATAGACGCCTTTGGGGTTGTAATTACACCATAGCGTGACTTAAAAGTAAATCATCCACGGTCGGTTGGTGTGATGGTATTGAAGTTGCGAAACACATCAATTAAAGGTTGTTTATTGATCGCCCTGCAATACATTTCAAATAAAATAATTTTATCAACTGCGTAAGGGTGTAATTGGGCGATGACAATGTGGTAAGAATCGTAGATGCCCAAAAAGAAGTCGCTTGGTGGAAATCTCGGAATTTTTTTTTGAAACATAGATGTTTCATAGACCGCAATCATCCCTTCAGGAGGATTGTTAGCCCTTTTATTCTCAGTAGGAGCAATTGGTATGAACTAATCCAATGGCGGATATTTGATTTTCAATTGCTCGATCTTCTCATCTGTCATGTACGATGAGAATTTATCCGCAGTAATGGGGGAAGAAGACTGAGGAGTAGAAGAAGAAGCCATTATTAATATATGCAAAGATTGAAATTAAAAATGAGTAAGGAGATTGATATTGCTCCAATTATATATGTTTTATTCCGCAGTATCTCCCTCATTTCATTCGGTTTTGATGATCGTTGGGCCCAAAAGTTGTTTTTCTGCACCAAAGTCTCGGTTCAAGGCTAAAAGCCTGATTTGGTGTAAAATTGACCAAATCCTAATCGAAAATTGCAAAGAAAATGACAAGTGCAGGAAACAGCTCCAAAAGCACCGCTCCTTGACAAAGAGCGCCGCTCCTGATGATCCAAAGCGCCACTCCTAAAGGAAAAGCAGCGTTCTCATGCACATTTTGGCTCCATTTTTCATCAGTGGCCAGAAGCGCCGTTCTTAAGTGCCAAAAGCGCCACTCATGCCAAGCCAAAAGCGCCGTACCAGATATAAAAACGGCGTTCCTATTTTAAGCCAAAAGCGCCGCTCTTGAAGGAAAAGCGGCGCTCCTGTCGCTGATTCAACCCGAATTTTTAACAGTATAAAAGGAAAGAGATAGGTCATTTTTCAAGAGAGCTGCAGTTTTTACTCCGAATTTCACACAAAAAACCCTAATTTCATCATCCATTAGAGTTTTAAGGTGATTTGAAGGAAGCAAGCTCAAGTTTCATCATCATTAGCTCCAGATCTTTCTCTCTTTATCATTTTGGGTTGTAATCTCCACTTTACTTTACTCATTTTGAAATAATTAGTTGTAATCTTTGTTTTCCTTCATCTATCTTTGAACTAATTACTTGTAATCACTCAAGATAATGTTTATTGATGTTTCTATGCTTATTACTAGTGTAATCTTTGCCATGTTTGGCTAAATAATTTATGTTTGCTTATCTATGAATCTCTAATGCATAGGATTAGCCCTTAATCTATTGAATGAAGTTGTTTCAATGAAAATACATGAGCTAGTATTATTGTGTTAGCTATGAGGTCCATTGCTATGATTTGATATTGATTTTACTTTGATTACATAGATTGAGTTGCTCTCTTAAAGATTTGAGAAGTGAATCAATTTGTGCTTCAACAACTTAGGTGATCTAGACAACTAGAATAGGGATTTCAAGTGATTGTTTTTCTAGTCTAAGTTGGTTTTCAATTGACCTTTGTTCAACATAGTGGTGTTTAACTATCTTAAGTGATTTTGATAGTTAAGGGGGTTTTAAGTGATTTCAACCCGAGCATAATCTCAATAATCAACTCATACTTAACTTGATCATAGGATAACATGCTTATGTGAATTTGCAAAAGTATAATTTGATTGAGGTTTGGTAGTAGTACTAAACATTCACTAGTTCAAACAACTAAAGCGATATCAAATGGGGTAAAACAAGGGCAATCCAAGCATAGAGAGGATTAGATAAGTGAACACACTTTGTCTTATTGATTAAATCTCATTTCTTAATTACTTGTTACTTGTTGCTAGTTAAGTTTAAGTTTGTTTATTTGAAAAAGTTTAGTTGTTAGTTAAAATCTATCGCAAAACCCCCAATCAAACAAACCCCTAGGATAACTACCAGTTTCAATTATTCAACTTACACCACTCTCTTGGGACGAACTTTATAAGGATACTTACATTAAGTGCTATAATAACCAGGTTCTAAGTGCTCGATAGTTGTGTGTGCTTATTTGTAATATTTGAATCTTGTATAAATTTTGTGGGTTAAAGATGTATTGTTCCCCACGCATCAACAGTTTCTTGGCGCCACTGCCGGGGAACGGTTAGCTTAGTTAAGTTGGGTATTTGGTTTTAGCTTTTATTTATTCGATCCTTTTGTAAGGATTCTTCCTTACAAAAGTTACTTTTATTGTTTTTATATATTATTTGTATTGGAAACCATTTGTGTTTGTGTTGTCATTGAAGGTTAGGTCTTTTGGTGTATGAGAAGGAGGTCCCAAAAGGATCGAGAATTCACACATCCATTTTCCGACCCGGAAAAAAATGTGCAAGAGGTTTACAAGCGTAGAGAATAACGGGATTGAAGGAAGCAATTTGAGGTTTTGCCATTTTGTTTGATAGAAATGGATGGAGAAGAAGAGGGTAATCCGGTTGTTAATGGTATTCCGGTGAATGATGAAATAGAAAACGATCCAAACGACACTCCAATGTGGAATTTTAGGTTGGTGGCACAAACCGTTGTGCCTCTGACTATTAAAAAATCACCAATTGAAGCGGATAATTGGAAGATCGAGGGTAACTTTTTCACAATGATCAAGGATACGTTCTTTCATGGGTTGATAGATGAGAATACTTTCGAACACATTCAACACTTTAACGATATTTGTGACATCTATAAAACCAAAAACGTCTCCGACGACACTTTTAAACTAAGGGCATTCCCCTTTACACTTCAAGGAGAAGAAATACATTGGTTAAGGAATTTGCCATCCGATTCTATAAGGCGTTTTCATGTCACAACTCTAGCTTTTCGACTTAAGTTGTCAAGTTTGACTTCTTTAAGTTACAATTTCCAACATGACGAGTAAATTTATTAATCTCTGTCTTGATTTATTTAGGGGTTGTATAACCCTAAGGATGCATTTTAGGTTTTAGTTGATTAGGTGTTACCTCACACATTTTGCATAAAGTCCTAAAACCCTAGTTTACTACTATAAACCCTAGCTCATTACCATAAACCCTAGATTTGTAAATTATATCTTCATATACATATATACTTTATAAATAAACTTATTAACCAAGTATTTAGATTAAAGACTTGAAATATTTTCATTTGAGCATTTGATCATAAGATAAAAACATTTCTACACTTCATCATTTTCACAACTAGTCTTGCTTTCTTTGTATTTAACCATTTCCTTCAGCTAACCAACCTTAACCTATCTTAATTAGAACCTAATGGTGTATCCTATCGTATACACGTATAAAAGGCATAACTATCGCATGAAATCAGTATCAGAAGTGCCAAAAGTGACAAATTATCAGTTTGGCGTTCTCCGCCCTGCAGGCTGCTCCGTCATGCGTAAGCCCTGAAGGCCGCCTAGCGCGTAAGCCCTGAACGGAAACCGCCCCACTTGGCGTATATTTCGCAACATGAATAACAGAACATATCAGCATCTGACACGTGTCCCCGAATAATCCGGGACCTCTGACACTATAAATAGACCCCTTGGGTCGTCATTTTACAGACATCACATCATTCAGAGAATTTCCAGAGCAGAGCAACTTCTCTCTCTACTTTCTCTCACTAGAAGTCATCCGGCTAGCACTCTTTTTCGCACTACGGACGACAGACTGATAAAGCCACCCCACAAGTAGAAATACTTGTGAACCGGGTCTGCAGGGATTATTTCCCGAGGCAAAATCTAGTCGGCAACACTCATCCCACTCTTAGCTAGATACTTCTAGTCTTTTGTTGACATACTAAGTCTTTTATCATAAGAAAATAGGTGTCAACAATGGCGCCATCTACTACAAAGAACACACGGAACGCAAAGGGAACCAAAACAGTTGAAGCTCCATTCATGAACACGCTTGAAGAAGTCAATAACCCGGTAGTGGAAGAAGTGATCGCGGAAGATGACATACTTGTTCCACCACAAGAAGGTACAATCGAAGAGACAATTGCTGAAACAGCTGAACGACTTAAGCTTTTGGCTACTAGTTCAGGGAAACAGCCTGTAGTCGATGATACAGAGCCAAGAAGTGTAGAGAAGTTTCCACGCTTTGTCATGGGGTCTGATAAACGTCCATTGATTCAAGCACGACGTTGTATTCCATCCACTTCCATTCGGCGGACGACGGATGGAAAGAACAAACAGATCATGAAGAAGCAATCCCTTTCAAAGTATAAGTTGATGAAGGTGCTGGATAAGCTGAGCAGCTTAGTTGATGATTCTGATGAAGATGATGAACTGGAGTGTTTTGGTATTGATTCTAATGGTGAGCAAGACGGCAGAGAGGAGTTCATGTCTGAGAAGAAGGCACAAATGTTTCTCAATAGCATCCTCAAGCAGACTGCCCCGGCAAAGTACAAACAACGCTTGGCGCAACCCGCCGTCCGTGCTGTGGCGGTGGACAACTTCTTTGCTCTTATCACTGGTGACCAGGCCACAAAGCCACCGGCCATGGCGGAGGCAACGCAGTGTTTTGTGGACCGTATTGCTAATTATCCACTGCCACGAAATTTAGCAATCCCAACAATTGGAGTATATGACGGCACCACTGATCCAGAAGACTTCCTAACAATGTTTGAAGGCGTCATGCGACTACAACACTGGGAAGATGAAACTGCGTGCCATATGTTTCCAATGGTACTGCAGAAGATGGCACGTGAGTGGTTCGCTAGCCTCCCTCCACGAAGCATTACCAGTTTTCTCGATCTGCGAGCAAAGTTCGTGATGCAATATCAGAATCTACGGAGTTGCACTTTAACACACCTTGATGCACATGAAATTACGATGCATCACAATGAATCGCTGAGCAACTTCATGAAACGTTACACATTGGAGGCACAAAAAATTCCAGATTGCCCTGAGTCACAACTTGTTTCAGGCTTTATTTTTTGCCTGGACCAGCGACGGTTCAGTGCACTCATTCATGCCTTGAGATATGATTTGACAAAAATGTTGCATCAGGCTTTGGAGGTAGCACAGCGACATGTGCGAGCTGGAGAACGAGGGTTGGCTAGGTTTGAAACTGGTAATCAAAGCAGGCCGCACAACGGAGGTTGGTATTACGAACGGAATCAGCAAAGGAACAACAATGGTAGCTGGAAGGGAAACAATCATCCCAGCGATTATAATCATCAGCGAAGACCCATCGAAAGGCACCCATTGATCATGGCACTCACCAAAACTCTAAAGGAGATCCTCTTCACAGAGCCAGTACGGACCACTTTTAATGCTCCAGCTCCCATGGAGGAGAGAGAGGGTCCAAGGAGCGAGTTGTGGTGTCATTTTCATGAAGCTTGGGGTCATGATACCGATAACTGTAAATCCTTAATGCGAGAGATCATAGCGAAAATCAAGGCGGGTGAGCTCAATCATTTGTTGCCCGGCAAGCAATACCGAAGAAACGATCCTCGTAGAAAGTTTGAATGGCAAAGGAATGATAACAACAGAGGCCGTCGTGCAGATAATCGAAGAGAACAGTATGCTGGAGGAAACAACAGGAACCAACCGAAGTACGGGGAACGGACCGCGGAGCGTGAACCAACCCCGGAAGTCGTGATCAGGATGGTTTCGTTTCACAACAGCAGCTTTGAAGAAGGAGAATCATCTGGTAACAATGAGGATACATGGAGATATGCTCCAATCATCTTTCAGCCAATTCAAAATTGGGCTCTTTCCATTCAGCCGGTGGTCATTTCAACACACATTGCTAACAGATTTGTCGACCGTATCTACACAGATACGGGCAGTGAAGCTGATGTTATTTACTGGCACTGTTTTAAAAATTTCCCAAGGCATGTAAAGGATAGAGCAAGAAGCACAAGTTTGAAAGTTTCGGGGTTGACTGGTGAACCAGTAAGAGCGATGGGCAGAGTTAGATTGGAGGTTGTTTTAGGCATATTTCCTCTGTTAAGGACAGAAACAATTGACTTTACCATTTTGAATGGTACTTCCAGATTTAATGTCATTTTTGGACGAGACGCATTGGCAAGTTTTGGAGCAATAACGTCGACAGCTCATGCAGAACTAAGATTTCCCACTCCAAATGGAGTCGCTGCATTGCATTCACAGTTTGTGCAGCAGACAAGGGAACGGTCAGCATTTGCGAATGGTCCAGAGAGACGCACGAATCAAAGGAGGCATGGTAGGTTGTTTACTGAGGAGGAGGTGCAGGAATTTTTTATTCCTTGATTCAATGAGATGGCCGGACAGCGCAGGGCGCTAGGTGTAAGAGGCAAAAAACTTTCAGCAGAACTTCAAGAGCAGTGTTTATCTCTTTTCATCAAAGAACAGTTTGTATTTTTCCAGTGTTTATCAACAACAAGAATTCTAGCAAGAACAGTTTATACAATCATTGTACTGATGCTTATTCAGCATTTTCAAAGAACATATTTTATCAATGAATGAAGCAAAGCGTTTATCAATTTTCTGTTAACCATTATTTGGTTACTTTACAGAGCATATATTGACAATTGCATGCATTAAACGTTCATGGCGTGCTAATAGGCTTGATCCACCTAACGGCCGTCATCAATTGTTAATGCATTGCACAGTACTGAACAATGAATTTTATATATTTGCTTAAACAAAGCGCTGCCTGTGACAAATGCAAAACATTGCATTTATAACCTGCCCACAGAAGGAGTGTATTTATAAAATACCTCCGATGGCGGAAGCTTTTGTGCCGGCCAGTTAAGGCACAAGGGATCGGCTAGAAAACGTTTAAGTTTTACTAGAGAACACCGAGGCATGCACGAAACTCAGATACTTGTCATGACAAAACATAATAAATTAACTTCGCAGAACGAAGTTCTATTTTTTATATATATCTCTAAAGGCAAAATAAATAGCAAATCTTCCTCATATGCTTTATGACGGAAGGCGCATGCCGGACAACTGATTCGTTTATAAACGATGTCCAAATAACAAACTCACAAATTATTACAATCATTCCTCATACGTTTTATGGCGGAAAGCGTATTACAGACAAGTTATTTAACTTGTACTTAGTGTTTTGAACAACACTTTTAATTTTTTCCTCATGATCTTCATGACGGAAAGCGTATAACGGAGAGTTTATTTGAATTATAATTAATCATTCTACAAAAACACGTCATAGTATTTCCTCATTAATTGATACAAGGCGTGTATTAAACTTCCCCTATTTCACTCATTATTTGGGGGCATAATATTTGCATTAACACCGTTTTCAAATATGTAGTTTACTTGTTAAGTAGCTCATATGGCATGGCGTATAGTTTGGGTTACTTTCAGTTATTTTCAAAATACTCTGTTCAGTTGCAGGATAAAGCACAAGGCAGATTTATTTTAAGCATGACATATTAAGGATAATCATATACACATGGTGGTTATAACAGATATTATATATCAAAACAGCAGTCAGATTATTACAACAAAGTTACTCAAGTGTTTTTACAACAAATCATTCAAATTCAATACCCAACACATCTTGGGCAGTAGAATCTTCTCTACTACAGACCTCGTCGTAAACACTAACTCTCAGGGTGGACAGTTTGGTTTGAGCTTCTTCCATCTTTTCTTTGGCATCGGCAGGCATGAGTTCTTGAATACTGGCCGGAGGAGTTTGATTGGGAGCAAGGAGGTTGAATAACTTGCCAGTAATGTCAGCAACATCATGAATCCGGGCAGCATCCACATAGTCATTATAGGGATCCCCAATAAGCTTGGATCCCAAAACTTTTGCAATTACATCCGGAATGCCCTTCTTCAGTGTGGCAAAGTTATTCTGTCCGTCCGCCGCCCTCTGTCGTTCAGCACTTAGCTGCTTCTCTAGTTCAGCAACTTTTTCCTTCTCAGTGCTCAGCAACATATCTTTCTCCTTCTCAGCAGTAGCAGCAGTTTCAAGAGCTTTAGCCAACTTATCTTTCTCCTCTTGCAGGACCTTAGCATGTTCAAGAGCTTTTTCAAGCTCAATCTGCCTGGCATTTGCTGTTGATTGCATATCTTTCACTAGACTCGCTGCTTCAATAGCCTTCCGGCGAGCGTCAGCAGCAGCAAGAACTTCCTTACGATTGTTTTCTAGGATAGATTCTTGATGTTTTTGCAGCTGCAGGAAAGCGTTAACATGGTTGGACAACAGCAAAGTGGTGGCAGCTGTTGTTTCCCTTAATTGCTCAGCAAGGAGAGCAGTGAAATGTGGTTGTAACTCCTTAAGGGAACATTCCTGCATAAACAAAAAATCATAGATGAAGTATTGCAAGAATATATGTAGGCATACAAAAATAAACATGATGCGTAAAGTCAGGTACCTGCAAGGTAGACACAAAGCCCTTGCCCTTAGAGGCAGCATAATCCACAAGTGATTGCAGAGCACTCACAGGAGCAGGCACTGTTGGCACTTGTGCAGTCGAAGAAGAAACTGGGGGGATGGTAAACTGAGCAGGAGGAGTGCGAACTCCAGCATCGCCCTCCGACAAAATGTCATCCGCC
This sequence comes from Rutidosis leptorrhynchoides, assembly GCF_046630445.1. Taxonomy (NCBI): domain Eukaryota; kingdom Viridiplantae; phylum Streptophyta; class Magnoliopsida; order Asterales; family Asteraceae; genus Rutidosis; species Rutidosis leptorrhynchoides. Next base: position 236,284,726 of record NC_092343.1, read on the forward strand.
TTGAAGGAAGTGAAGGTGTATTCGGGAACAGACTTATCACCTTCACTCTCTAAACTTTTCTCCGGCGTCCGCTCACCGCCACCAACAACTTTCTCCCCCTCATCCTCAGATTCTGGTAAAATTACTAACATAAAGAGTTTAGTATCATCAAAGCAGCAATACCAAGTTATATGGAATGTTTTATAAAGCAACAAAAAGAAGACATACTTCTTCTACGTTTCTGTTGAGAGCCTTCCTCAGCACTCTTGCTCTTCTTTGAGCCTACGCGTTTTCTCCTTGTTCTTTTAAGGATGGGATCAATAGGCTTCAAGTCACCAACAATATCAATAGACTCAGATGTCTCTTGATTGGTGGTGGTAGTGTCATCTGCTCCGGTAGTGGTGGTGTACTCAGTCTCAGATTCGCTGTCCGTGCTGACAACGATCTCATTTTGCTTGCCAGTCTCAGTAGACTCTGTGGCAGCAGCATCACTGGTACCAGCACCACCAGCAGCAGCTTTAGCAGCTGCAGCATCAGCCTCTGCCTTGGCTTGAGCAGCAACTTTCTCAGCCTCTAATTCTTCAGGTGTTTTCTTGCGGGGAGTAATCTCCACAGCAGAAAGATCAAGAGAACGAACAATATTACGCACCAACATCTCTGGTTTACCTACAGATACCAAGTGAACAATAATAATATAAGCAAACAGAAAAGAGCATTGAATAAGCATATGTTAAAAGGGTTATATCATGTCCTACCCTCTTCCTTCTTGTTCTTAAGCACTGGCACACTATCACTTGGCCATTCTTGGCTAACTCGGCACAGCACCAATACTCCTTCATAATGCTCATATGATCTAAGAGGCACTTTTAGCACTTTCAAATTATCCACAAGACGTTGTTCATCCTCTGAAAGCTTCATTGCCTTCCCAGCACCAGGTTCAACATTACCCCATTTCCGGATTACAGCATAATCCTTTGGGATCACAGTTTCATCCACAAAAAAGAAAGGATTCTTCCAATCCTTCAGATTTGATACCGGGTTAGGACCAACAAATTGCATCCCCTTCTTATTGTCAATTGTAAGCCAGCATTTGCTAATCTTACGAATTCGAAAGAGGGCATTGAATACCTTAACTTGGGGTTCAATCCCATGGGCATTACAGTACATTTCAAATACAACAATTTTTTGCAACCCATGAGGGTGCATTTGGCTAAGGCTTGCTGGATAATGGTTAAGAACATCAAGCAGAAATTTGGTGGGTGGAACACGGAGGTTACCATGAGTTATTTGCAGGGTGTATAATGCGATCTTTCCTTTCGGAGGACGGTCGGCGGATTGGCCTGTGGTGGGCAAAATAGGGTGATACTGGTGAAGGTGCTGATAATTGGCAACTAGCCAATTAAGGGTATCTTGTGAAAGAGAGGATGCAGATGTGGTCACTTCTGCAGGGGTAGTAGGAATTGATGTTGAGGGTTCGGCATGCTCTTCTACATGCTCTTCGCTATGCTCTCGGCCAGCGCTCTCAGGAGAAGAGGCAGACATGATATAACAGTAAAGTATAAACAAACAAAAATTGCAGAAAGGGAGCAGTTACTGACCTTGAATGGCAAAAAAACCTTAAAAAGTTGAAGAAAGTGATGAAGATTTTTCAGAGAGTGTGAATTTTGGATTTAGGTAAAAGTGAAAAAGTGAAGCCAAAAGGGTTATGGCGGTTTTTATAGCAGAACCTCAATGCAATTTTCATGGACACGATCACGCCACGTGTACGGGTCATTTCAACCGTGGGGTCCAACGGTTACACTTTTACAGCTGACAGGCGCGTGGAGTGTCTCAGCCATTTAAAAATAATGATTGCAATTTCAGTAAAATCCGTCTGCATTTAATGTTGGGTACGATTTTCCCAAAGCAAAAAGGGAAATAAAGAGCTTATTGCGAATGAGTTATTCAAGTTTAAACACTTAATCATTTTTCAAATGCTTAAGTCCTTAAACTGGGGGGACTTAATGGTGTATCCTATCGTATACACGTATAAAAGGCATAACTATCGCATGAAATCAGTATCAGAAGTGCCAAAAGTGACAAATTATCAGTTTGGCGTTCTCCGCCCTGCAGGCTGCTCCGTCATGCGTAAGCCCTGAAGGCCGCCTAGCGCGTAAGCCCTGAACGGAAACCGCCCCACTTGGCGTATATTTCGCAACATGAATAACAGAACATATCAGCATCTGACACGTGTCCCCGAATAATCCGGGACCTCTGATGTAGTGACCCGAACTTTTCCATGTTTATATATATTTTGAGATTGATGTTTACATGATTAAATGTTTCCAACATGTTAAGCAATCAAACTTGTTAAGACTTGATTAATTGAAATAGGGTTCATATAGACAATTGACCACCCAAGTTGACCGGTGATTCACGAACGTTAAAACTTGTAAAAAAACTATATGATGACATATATATGGTTATATATATAGTTAACATGATATTATGATAAGTAAACATATCATTAATTATATTAACAATGAACTACATATGTAAAAACAAGACTACTAACTTAATGATTTTGAAACGAGACATATATGTAACGTTTATCGTTGTAACGACATTTAATGTATATATATCATATTAAGAGATATTCGTACATCATAATATCATGATAATATAATAATTTAAAATCTCTTTTGTTATTATAAACATTGGGTTAACAACATTTAACAAGATCGTTAACCTAAAGGTTTCAAAACAACACTTACATGTAACGACTAACGATGACTTAACGACTCAGTTAAAATGTATATACATGTAGTGTTTTAATATGTATTTATACACTTTTGAAAGACTTCAATACACTTATCAAAATACTTCTACTTAACAAAAATGCTTACAATTACATTCTCGTTCAGTTTCATCAACAATTCTACTCGTATGCACCCGTATTCGTACTCGTACAATACACAGCTTTTAGATGTATGTACTATTGGTATATACACTCCAATGATCAGCTCTTAGCAGCCCATGTGAGTCACCTAACACATGTGGGAACCATCATTTGGCAACTAGCATGAAATATCTCATAAGATTACAAAAATATGAGTAATCATTCATGACTTATTTACATGAAAACAAAATTACATATCCTTTATATCTAATCCATACACCAACGACCAAAAACACCTACAAACACTTTCATTCTTCAATTTTCTTCATCTAATTGAACTCTCTCAAGTTCTATCTTCAAGTTCTAAGTGTTCTTCATAAATTCCAAAAGTTCTAGTTTCATAAAATCAAGAATACTTTCAAGTTTGCTAGCTCACTTCCAATCTTGTAAGGTGATCATCCAACCTCAAGAAATCTTTGTTTCTTACAGTAGGTTATCATTCTAATACAAGGTAATAATCATATTCAAACTTTGGTTCAATTTCTATAACTATAACAATCTTATTTCAAGTGATGATCTTACTTGAACTTGTTTTCGTGTCATGATTTTACTTCAAGAACTTTGAGCCATCCAAGGATCCATTGAAGCTAGATCCATTTTTCTCTTTTCCAGTAGGTTCATCCAAGGAACTTAAGGTAGTAATGATGTTCATAACATCATTCGATTTATACATATAAAGCTATCTTATTCGAAGGTTTAAACTTGTAATCACTAGAACATAGTTTAGTTAATTCTAAACTTGTTCGCAAACAAAAGTTAATCCTTCTAACTTGACTTTTAAAATCAACTAAACACATGTTCTATATCTATATGATATGCTAACTTAATGATTTAAAACCTGGAAACACGAAAAACACCGTAAAACCGGATTTACGCCGTCGTAGTAACACCGCGGGCTGTTTTGGGTTAGTTAATTAAAAACTATGATAAACTTTGATTTAAAAGTTGTTATTCTGAGAAAATGATTTTTATTATGAACATGAAACTATATCCAAAAATTATGGTTAAACTCAAAGTGGAAGTATGTTTTCTAAAATGGTCATCTAGACGTCGTTCTTTCGACTGAAATGACTACCTTTACAAAAACGACTTGTAACTTATTTTTCCGACTAGAAACCTATACTTTTTTTGTTTAGATTCATAAAATAGAGTTCAATATGAAACCATAGCAATTTGATTCACTCAAAACAGATTTAAAATGAAGAAGTTATGGGTAAAACAAGATTGGATAATTTTTCTCATTTTAGCTACGTGAAAATTGGTAACAAATCTATTCCAACCATAACTTAATCAACTTGTATTATATATTATGTAATCTTGAGATACCATAGACACGTATACAATGTTTCGACCTATCATGTCGACACATCTATATATATTTCGGAACAACCATAGACACTCTATATGTGAATGTTGGAGTTAGCTATACAGGGTTGAGGTTGATTCCAAAATATATATAGTTTGAGTTGTGATCAATACTGAGATACGTATACACTGGGTCGTGGATTGATTCAAGATAATATTTATCGATTTATTTCTGTACATCTAACTGTGGACAACTAGTTGTAGGTTACTAACGAGGACAGCTGACTTAATAAACTTAAAACATCAAAATATATTAAAAGTGTTGTAAATATATTTTGAACATACTTTGATATATATGTATATATTGTTATAGGTTCGTGAATCAACCAGTGGCCAAGTCTTACTTCCCGACGAAGTAAAAATCTGTGAAAGTGAGTTATAGTCCCACTTTTAAAATCTAATATTTTTGGGATGAGAATACATGCAGGTTTTATAAATGATTTACAAAATAGACACAAGTACGTGAAACTACATTCTATGGTTGAATTATCGAAATCGAATATGCCCTTTTTTATTAAGTCTGGTAATCTAAGAATTAGGGAACAGACACCCTAATTGACGCGAATCCTAAAGATAGATCTATTGGGCCTAACAAACCCCATCCAAAGTACCGGATGCTTTAGTACTTCGAAATTTATATCATATCCGAAGGGTGTCCCGGAATGATGGGGATATTCTTATATATGCATCTTGTTATTGTCGGTTACCAGGTGTTCACCATATGAATGATTTTTATCTCTATGTATGGGATGTGTATTGAAATATGAAATCTTGTGGTCTATTGTTACGATTTGATATATATAGGTTAAACCTATAACTCACCAACATTTTTGTTGACGTTTTAAGCATGTTTATTCTCAGGTGATTATTAAGAGCTTCCGCTGTCGCATACTTAAATAAGGACAAGATTTGGAGTCCATGCTTGTATGATATTGTGTAAAAACTGCATTCAAGAAACTTATTTTGTTGTAACATATTTGTATTATAAACCATTATGTAATGGTAGTGTGTAAACAGGATATTTTAGATTATCATTATTTGATAATCTACGTAAAGCTTTTTAAACCTTTATTGATGAAATAAAGGTTATGGTTTGTTTAAAAATGAATGCAGTCTTTGAAAAACGTCTCATATAGAGGTCAAAACCTCGCAACGAAATCAATTAATATGGAACGTTTTTAATCAATAAGAACGGGACATTTCAGTTGGTATCCGAGCGTTGGTCTTAGAGAACCAGAAAATTTGCATTAGTGTGTCTTATCGAGTTTGTTAGGATGCATTAGTGAGTCTGGACTTCGACCGTGTTTTCTTTAAAAATGATGGCTTAACATTTTTGTTGGAAACTATATATTTTTAACATATGAATATTATGTGATATATTAATCTCTTAACGTGTTTGATATTATGTGATAGATGTCTACCTCTAGAACAAGTCCCATTGACTCACCTAATAATAATGAAGAGTCAAATGTAAATTGGAATGATTTGTGGACTGATTCACAAGTTCCCGAAGAGGAACCGGAAGAAGAGTCGGAACCGGAAGAAGAATCGGAACCGGAAGAAGAATCGGAACCGGATGAAGAAATAGAACCGGTGGGGGAAATAATAAAACGGTTAAGTAAAAGAAAATCCTCAACCAACCGACCAAAGTTAATTATGGTCAATGGTGTTTCCGCCAAGGAAGCAAAATATTGGGAGGATTACCAATTCTCCGATGAATCGAATTCCGACGAGAATTCCGATGATGTTATAGAAATTACCCCAACTGAATTTAAAAAGGCAAAAGAAAATAATAAGGGAAAGGGCATAAAAATAGAGAAATCTAATTCCAACCCCGATGAACTTTATATGTATCGTCAACCCCCGAAGTCCTTAAGTTGTAACAATGACCCGGGAACCTCTAAACCACCAGGTTTTTCTAAACCAATGTGGACAACGACAGCTCGTATTAGGGGAACATCATATATCCCTAGAAACTTGGCAAAACGAACCAAAACCGAAGAAGAAGAAACGAGCGAGTCGGAATAAGATAGTTGTATTCGTGTGGTGTAATATATGGAATATAGTGTTCTTATGCTTTATGATATATGTAAAAATTGCTTGTATTAATAAGTATTTTTTTTATGAATCTAACTCTTGTCTATTTTACAGTTTAAAAACACAAAATGGATAGACAACCCAATATTTTAAGAGACCTACCCGGAGACATGATTGATGAAATCTTGTCTAGAGTCGGCCAGAATTCTTCGGCACAACTATTTAAGGCGAGATCAGTTTGTAAGACATTCGAAGAACGTTCCAAGAATGTCTTGGTTTATAAGAGACTTTCGTTTGAAAGATGGGGGATATCACATTGGGAAACCCATAAGTTACGATGTGTTTACTTTGACGCATATATTGCGGGGAACCCAAATGCTATTTTACGCAACGGGTTAAGAAATTATTTTGACTCAATATATCCGAATATTGGACTTCGTGATTTAGAAAAAGCGGCTAACATGCAACATAAAGAAGCATGTTATGCTTACGGATTAGTAATGTTCGCTTCTCACCAAAGTGAGAACAAGAACATCGGGCTACAACTATTAAACAAAACGTTTCCACAAGTGACGGAGTCGGTAATTGGGGTAAGAAATGAGGTTTTTAGATTATTACGGGACTGTTGGACATTACGTAACCCTCGTCCCTTTGATGACGTTACAACACGCTGTCTTATCAACGGCCATAACGGTTATGTTGGACAAGACCAAGGATGGGAAGTAGTCCTAGTAAAACCAGAATGCATGACTTGTTTCTGGACGTATGAATTACGTGTCTTTATTGCCTTTGCTGAACGACTTGTGTACTAGCTAGAATTGTCTTCACAACTATCTTGTATCAAAGTTATTGTGTGCTATATTTCATGCTTTATGTAAAATAAGCGGTATTGTAAGTTTGTAAAATATTGTATAAAAGTTTGAACACGAAATATTATTATAAACAGTTTTTCATATAGAATTGTAGTAGTTGAATTGTATATTAGCTACTAAGTATGAACTTAACGGGTAGGTACTACCCGAATTTAAACTTATAAAACGCTAATATGAAGAAAAAGCTTTTATAAATGAGTTCATATTATGCTACGAAATACTATTAACTACTCTTAATATTCTGTATGATTAACTTGTTCCATTTAACTATTTTGAAGGAAATGGCACCGACTACTCGACACACCGTGAATATGAATGAAGAGGAATTCCGTACTTTTCTAGCTTCAAACATAGCCGCAGTACAGGCTGCGCTACATACCAACAATAACCTTGGATCTAGCAGTACAGGAAATCGTGTAGGATGCACCTACAAAGAATTCACTGCCTGCAAACCTTTGGAATTTGATGGAACCGAAGGACCGATCGGATTGAAACGATGGACCGAGAAGGTTGAATCGGTGTTTGCCATAAGTAAGTGTACTGAAGAGGACAAAGTGAAGTACGCTACGCATACCTTCACAGGTTCTGCGTTAACATGGTGGAATACCTATCTAGAGCAAGTGGGACAAGATGATGCGTACGCACTACCGTGGTCAGCATTCAAGCACTTGATGAACGAGAAGTACCGTCCCAGAACCGAGGTCAATAAGCTCAAGACAGAACTTAGAGGGTTACGAACCCAAGGATTTGATATTACCACGTACGAAAGACGATTCACAGAATTGTGCCTATTGTGTCCGGGAGCATTCGAAGATGAGGAAGAGAAGATCGACGCGTTTGTGAAAGGATTACCGGAAAGAATCCAAGAAGATATAAGTTCACACGAGCCCGCCTCCATACAACAGGCATGTAGAATGGCTCACAAACTAGTGAACCAGATTGAAGAAAGAATTAAAGAACAGACTGCTGAAGAGGCCAATGTGAAGCAAGTCAAAAGAAAGTGGGAGGAAAACGGTGATAAGAATCACCAATACAACAACAACAGCAATTACAACAATAATCGCAACAATTATCCCAACAATCGCAACATCAATCGCAACTACAACAAACGGCCCAACAACAACAACAACAACAACAACAGCAACTACAACAATCATCCCAACAACAATAATAACCGCAACAACAACAACAACAATCAGAAGCAACTATGCCAAAGGTGTGAAAAGAATCACTCGGGGTTCTGCACCAAATTTTGCAACAAGTGTAAAAGAAATGGTCATAGCGCGGCGAAGTGTGAGGTCTACGGACCAGGGGTTAATAGAACGAAAGGAACAAATGGTGTCGGAACGAGTAATGGCGGAGCAAGTAGTGTCGGAGCAAGTTATGCCAATGTAGTTTGTTATAAATGTGGAAAACCAGGCCACATTATTAGAAATTGCCCGAACCAGGAGAACACGAATGGACAAGGCCGTGGAAGAGTTTTCAATATTAATGCGGTAGAGGCACAGGAAGACCCGGAGCTTGTTACGGGTACGTTTCTTATTGACAATAAATCTGCTTACGTTTTATTTGATTCGGGTGCGGATAGAAGCTATATGAGTAGAGATTTTTGTGCTAAATTAAGTTGTCCATTGACGCCTTTGGATAGTAAATTTTTACTCGAATTAGCAAATGGTAAATTAATTTCAGCAGATAATATATGTCGGAATCGAGAAATTAAACTGGTTAGCGAAACATTTAAGATTGATTTGATACCAGTAGAGTTAGGGAGTTTTGATGTGATAATCGGTATGGACTGGTTGAAAGAAGTGAAAGCGGAGATCGTTTGTTACAAAAATGCAATTCGCATTATACGAGAAAAAGGAAAACCCTTAATGGTGTACGGAGAAAAGGGCAACACGAAGCTACATCTTATTAGTAATTTGAAGGCACAAAAACTAATAAGAAAAGGTTGCTATGCTGTTCTAGCACACGTCGAGAAAGTACAAACTGAAGAAAAGAGCATCAATGATGTTCCCATTGCAAAAGAATTTCCCGATGTATTTCCGAAAGAATTACCGGGATTACCCCCACATCGATCCGTTGAATTTCAAATAGATCTTATACCAGGAGCTGCACCAATAGCTCGTGCTCCTTACAGACTCGCACCCAGCGAGATGAAAGAACTGCAAAGCCAATTACAAGAACTTTTAGAGCGTGGTTTCATTCGACCAAGCACATCACCATGGGGAGCTCCTGTTTTGTTTGTCAAGAAGAAAGATGGTACATTCAGGTTGTGTATCGACTACCGAGAGTTGAACAAACTTACCATCAAGAACCGCTACCCACTACCGAGAATCGACGACTTATTTGATCAACTACAAGGCTCGTCTATTTATTCAAAGATTGACTTACGTTCCGGGTATCATCAAATGCGGGTGAAAGAAGATGATATTCCAAAGACTGCTTTCAGAACACGTTACGGTCATTACGAGTTTATGGTCATGCCGTTTGGTTTAACTAATGCACCAGCTGTGTTCATGGACCTTATGAACCGAGTGTGTGGACCATACCTTGACAAGTTTGTCATTGTTTTCATTGATGACATACTTATTTACTCAAAGAATGACCAAGAACACGGTGAACATTTGAGAAAGGTGTTAGAAGTATTGAGGAAGGAAGAATTGTACGCTAAGTTTTCAAAGTGTGCATTTTGGTTGGAAGAAGTTCAATTCCTCGGTCACATAGTGAACAAAGAAGGTATTAAGGTGGATCCGGCAAAGATAGAAACTGTTGAAAAGTGGGAAACCCCGAAAACTCCGAAACACATACGCCAGTTTTTAGGACTAGCTGGTTACTACAGAAGGTTCATCCAAGACTTTTCCAGAATAGCAAAACCCTTGACTGCATTAACGCATAAAGGGAAGAAATTTGAATGGAATGATGAACAAGAGAAAGCGTTTCAGTTATTGAAGAAAAAGCTAACTACGGCACCTATATTGTCATTGCCTGAAGGGAATGATGATTTTGTGATTTATTGTGACGCATCAAAGCAAGGTCTCGGTTGTGTATTAATGCAACGAACGAAGGTGATTGCTTATGCGTCTAGACAATTGAAGATTCACGAACAAAATTATACGACGCATGATTTGGAATTAGGCGCGATTGTTTTTGCATTAAAGACTTGGAGGCACTACTTATATGGGGTCAAGAGTATTATATATACCGACCACAAAAGTCTTCAACACATATTTAATCAGAAACAACTGAATATGAGGCAGCGTAGGTGGATTGAATTATTGAATGATTACGATTTTGAGATTCGTTACCACCCGGGGAAGGCAAATGTGGTAGCCGATGCCTTGAGCAGGAAGGATAGAGAACCCATTCGAGTAAAATCTATGAATATAATGATTCATAATAACATTACTACTCAAATAAAGGAGGCGCAACAAGGAGTTTTAAAAGAGGGAAATTTAAAGGATGAAATACCCAAAGGATCAGAGAAGCATCTTAATATTCGGGAAGACGGAACCCGGTATAGGGCTGAAAGGATTTGGGTACCAAAATTTGGAGATATGAGAGAAATGGTACTTAGAGAAGCTCATAAAACCAGATACTCAATACATCCTGGAACGGGGAAGATGTACAAGGATCTCAAGAAACATTTTTGGTGGCCGGGTATGAAAGCCGATGTTGCTAAATACGTAGGAGAATGTTTGACGTGTTCTAAGGTCAAAGTTGAGCATCAGAAACCATCAGGTCTACTTCAACAACCCGAAATCCCGGAATGGAAATGGGAAAACATTACCATGGATTTCATCACTAAGTTGCCAAGGACTGCAAGTGGTTTTGATACTATTTGGGTAATAGTTGATCGTCTCACCAAATCAGCACACTTCCTACCAATAAGAGAAGATGACAAGATGGAGAAGTTAGCACGACTGTATTTGAAGGAAGTCGTCTCCAGACATGGAATACCAATCTCTATTATCTCTGATAGGGATGGCAGATTTATTTCAAGATTCTGGCAGACATTACAGCAAGCATTAGGAACTCGTCTAGACATGAGTACTGCCTATCATCCACAAACTGATGGGCAGAGCGAAAGGACGATACAAACGCTTGAAGACATGCTACGAGCATGTGTTATTGATTTCGGAAACAGTTGGGATCGACATCTACCGTTAGCAGAATTTTCCTACAACAACAGCTACCATTCAAGCATTGAGATGGCGCCGTTTGAAGCACTTTATGGTAGAAAGTGCAGGTCTCCGATTTGTTGGAGTGAGGTGGGGGATAGACAGATTACGGGTCCGGAGATTATACAAGAAACTACCGAGAAGATCATCCAAATTCAACAACGGTTGAAAACCGCCCAAAGTCGACAAAAGAGCTACGCTGACATTAAAAGAAAAGATATAGAATTTGAAATTGGAGAGATGGTCATGCTTAAAGTTTCACCTTGGAAAGGCGTTGTTCGATTTGGTAAACGAGGGAAATTAAATCCAAGGTATATTGGACCATTCAAGATTATTGATCGTGTCGGACCAGTAGCTTACCGACTTGAGTTACCTCAACAACTCGCGGCTGTACATAACACTTTCCACGTCTCGAATTTGAAGAAATGTTTTGCTAAAGAAGATCTCACTATTCCGTTAGATGAAATCCAAATCAACGAAAAACTCCAATTCATCGAAGAACCCGTCGAAATAATGGATCGTGAGGTCAAAAGACTTAAGCAAAACAAGATACCAATTGTTAAGGTTCGATGGAATGCTCGTAGAGGACCCGAGTTCACCTGGAAGCGTGAAGATCAGATGAAGAAGAAATACCCGCATCTATTTCCCGAAGATTCGTCAACACCTTCAACAGCTTAAAATTTCGGGACGAAATTTATTTAACGGGTAGGTACTGTAGTGACCCGAACTTTTCCATGTTTATATATATTTTGAGATTGATGTTTACATGATTAAATGTTTCCAACATGTTAAGCAATCAAACTTGTTAAGACTTGATTAATTGAAATAGGGTTCATATAGACAATTGACCACCCAAGTTGACCGGTGATTCACGAACGTTAAAACTTGTAAAAAAACTATATGATGACATATATATGGTTATATATATAGTTAACATGATATTATGATAAGTAAACATATCATTAATTATATTAACAATGAACTACATATGTAAAAACAAGACTACTAACTTAATGATTTTGAAACGAGACATATATGTAACGTTTATCGTTGTAACGACATTTAATGTATATATATCATATTAAGAGATATTCGTACATCATAATATCATGATAATATAATAATTTAAAATCTCTTTTGTTATTATAAACATTGGGTTAACAACATTTAACAAGATCGTTAACCTAAAGGTTTCAAAACAACACTTACATGTAACGACTAACGATGACTTAACGACTCAGTTAAAATGTATATACATGTAGTGTTTTAATATGTATTTATACACTTTTGAAAGACTTCAATACACTTATCAAAATACTTCTACTTAACAAAAATGCTTACAATTACATTCTCGTTCAGTTTCATCAACAATTCTACTCGTATGCACCCGTATTCGTACTCGTACAATACACAGCTTTTAGATGTATGTACTATTGGTATATACACTCCAATGATCAGCTCTTAGCAGCCCATGTGAGTCACCTAACACATGTGGGAACCATCATTTGGCAACTAGCATGAAATATCTCATAAGATTACAAAAATATGAGTAATCATTCATGACTTATTTACATGAAAACAAAATTACATATCCTTTATATCTAATCCATACACCAACGACCAAAAACACCTACAAACACTTTCATTCTTCAATTTTCTTCATCTAATTGAACTCTCTCAAGTTCTATCTTCAAGTTCTAAGTGTTCTTCATAAATTCCAAAAGTTCTAGTTTCATAAAATCAAGAATACTTTCAAGTTTGCTAGCTCACTTCCAATCTTGTAAGGTGATCATCCAACCTCAAGAAATCTTTGTTTCTTACAGTAGGTTATCATTCTAATACAAGGTAATAATCATATTCAAACTTTGGTTCAATTTCTATAACTATAACAATCTTATTTCAAGTGATGATCTTACTTGAACTTGTTTTCGTGTCATGATTTTACTTCAAGAACTTTGAGCCATCCAAGGATCCATTGAAGCTAGATCCATTTTTCTCTTTTCCAGTAGGTTCATCCAAGGAACTTAAGGTAGTAATGATGTTCATAACATCATTCGATTTATACATATAAAGCTATCTTATTCGAAGGTTTAAACTTGTAATCACTAGAACATAGTTTAGTTAATTCTAAACTTGTTCGCAAACAAAAGTTAATCCTTCTAACTTGACTTTTAAAATCAACTAAACACATGTTCTATATCTATATGATATGCTAACTTAATGATTTAAAACCTGGAAACACGAAAAACACCGTAAAACCGGATTTACGCCGTCGTAGTAACACCGCGGGCTGTTTTGGGTTAGTTAATTAAAAACTATGATAAACTTTGATTTAAAAGTTGTTATTCTGAGAAAATGATTTTTATTATGAACATGAAACTATATCCAAAAATTATGGTTAAACTCAAAGTGGAAGTATGTTTTCTAAAATGGTCATCTAGACGTCGTTCTTTCGACTGAAATGACTACCTTTACAAAAACGACTTGTAACTTATTTTTCCGACTAGAAACCTATACTTTTTTTGTTTAGATTCATAAAATAGAGTTCAATATGAAACCATAGCAATTTGATTCACTCAAAACAGATTTAAAATGAAGAAGTTATGGGTAAAACAAGATTGGATAATTTTTCTCATTTTAGCTACGTGAAAATTGGTAACAAATCTATTCCAACCATAACTTAATCAACTTGTATTATATATTATGTAATCTTGAGATACCATAGACACGTATACAATGTTTCGACCTATCATGTCGACACATCTATATATATTTCGGAACAACCATAGACACTCTATATGTGAATGTTGGAGTTAGCTATACAGGGTTGAGGTTGATTCCAAAATATATATAGTTTGAGTTGTGATCAATACTGAGATACGTATACACTGGGTCGTGGATTGATTCAAGATAATATTTATCGATTTATTTCTGTACATCTAACTGTGGACAACTAGTTGTAGGTTACTAACGAGGACAGCTGACTTAATAAACTTAAAACATCAAAATATATTAAAAGTGTTGTAAATATATTTTGAACATACTTTGATATATATGTATATATTGTTATAGGTTCGTGAATCAACCAGTGGCCAAGTCTTACTTCCCGACGAAGTAAAAATCTGTGAAAGTGAGTTATAGTCCCACTTTTAAAATCTAATATTTTTGGGATGAGAATACATGCAGGTTTTATAAATGATTTACAAAATAGACACAAGTACGTGAAACTACATTCTATGGTTGAATTATCGAAATCGAATATGCCCTTTTTTATTAAGTCTGGTAATCTAAGAATTAGGGAACAGACACCCTAATTGACGCGAATCCTAAAGATAGATCTATTGGGCCTAACAAACCCCATCCAAAGTACCGGATGCTTTAGTACTTCGAAATTTATATCATATCCGAAGGGTGTCCCGGAATGATGGGGATATTCTTATATATGCATCTTGTTATTGTCGGTTACCAGGTGTTCACCATATGAATGATTTTTATCTCTATGTATGGGATGTGTATTGAAATATGAAATCTTGTGGTCTATTGTTACGATTTGATATATATAGGTTAAACCTATAACTCACCAACATTTTTGTTGACGTTTTAAGCATGTTTATTCTCAGGTGATTATTAAGAGCTTCCGCTGTCGCATACTTAAATAAGGACAAGATTTGGAGTCCATGCTTGTATGATATTGTGTAAAAACTGCATTCAAGAAACTTATTTTGTTGTAACATATTTGTATTATAAACCATTATGTAATGGTAGTGTGTAAACAGGATATTTTAGATTATCATTATTTGATAATCTACGTAAAGCTTTTTAAACCTTTATTGATGAAATAAAGGTTATGGTTTGTTTAAAAATGAATGCAGTCTTTGAAAAACGTCTCATATAGAGGTCAAAACCTCGCAACGAAATCAATTAATATGGAACGTTTTTAATCAATAAGAACGGGACATTTCATCTGACACTATAAATAGACCCCTTGGGTCGTCATTTTACAGACATCACATCATTCAGAGAATTTCCAGAGCAGAGCAACTTCTCTCTCTACTTTCTCTCACTAGAAGTCATCCGGCTAGCACTCTTTTTCGCACTACGGACGACAGACTGATAAAGCCACCCCACAAGTAGAAATACTTGTGAACCGGGTCTGCAGGGATTATTTCCCGAGGCAAAATCTAGTCGGCAACACTCATCCCACTCTTAGCTAGATACTTCTAGTCTTTTGTTGACATACTAAGTCTTTTATCATAAGAAAATAGGTGTCAACAGAACCTAACCTTACCTTACTTCCTAAACCCTAAGCATACAAGTAAACTACTTAGAATTATACATTAGAAAGCCTACACAAGTACATGTACACTTGCAAAACCAAAAATTGACTAGAAACTCTACACTATCATCATCATCATCATCGTTTTTCATCATCATCATCATCATCATCCATATCATCAAACTACCTTCCCTAATGCTTCCTCCCTAAGCTAAACACCATGCAAAACACAATGATGGACTTCATTAATGTCTAATGGTGAGTCATCCCCTCCCCTTTTCCTCCTTGTGCCACATCCAACACCATCCACCACCACCATCTCTATATAAACCTACTTCTACCTGTCATTCTCTCATTTGTTCATTCTCCCTTCTCTCTCACACTTCTCTACTCTCAAAATACATATCATAAACCATCCTTTGATCATCTTCTTTAAGCATTAGTAGTACATATCATCAAAGTATAACTAGCTAAACTAAATCTATTCATCATTTCTAGTCTCAATCAAGAACATTCATGGTGTAAAAGCTTGATCTAGAGTGTTAAATCACTCAATGCTGACTATATGGCTAATCATGATCTTGATGCTATATCAGTAAACTTAAGATCTCTTCATGTCCAATGTCTTAAAATGAAGCTAAACCAAGAACTAAAGTGGTTAAACTATGTAAAACTATTTTGTCTTTGAGCTGTCCAAATTTCTACTTGAAGTCTATGACCTAAACACCAACCTATGGTTGCTCTCTGCAACTCATGAATTTATATGATGTTCATATATGTGTTTGAGACTTCTAGTAAAGATTTCATTATTTATCTCAAATAGAACGTCATTTTTAAATTTTATTTGGTGAGACAAGTTCAGATTCACAGCAATCTGACCAAGTGTCAAAGATTCATGTATAAATCAAAATATAAGGTAGATATTGAACCAAAGGCTTCTGATCTAAAACTTAGACTTAATAAGAAACCATGGATAGAGAAATCACCAAAATCCATCAAGAAATCAATAAGATATAGTCCTATCTAGTTGATACAAGATTTTGTTAAAGTCAGATTTTGGTCTAAAACCTTATCTCTAAAGACAAGGCTAATGAAGACCTGGAGACTATTACTTTTGAGAATAAGAACTTTTATATGTGCTAAGACTTCTGTAAAATTCTTGAGTCAAATAAATAAGTTTTTCTATTTCTAAACTTTCATAAGATCTTATAGAGTAAAACTGAACTGTTTTGCACACTTGTAAAGACGTGAACTTTGACCAACTTATGTTCTGAGTTTTGAGGCTAACCTTACCTGGTTAGAAATTAGACTCAAATATCTTTCCATAGATAGTAAATTCACTTAATATGGATGTCTAGATTAATAGAAACACCTACACTTATGTTACAGTAACACTAGTCAAAAACAGTCTACTCTTAAAACTATAAACTATTTGAAACCGAGAACTGAATTGGACTTGTAAGATTATTTAAGGAATTGATCTTAAACCTAATTTATATACTATATTAGATAGTATGAATTCTGACCTTATAAAATTTCATTAGGTCTCAAGCCCGGAACACCGAACACAATCTGACCAATTACCGTGAACGCTTTGCACCCGCATCACTTGTGAGTTCGTAGTCCCATTTTTAATCTATCTTTTATACTTTTGGGATGAGATAATACTTGTTTTCTATTTTACATATTAGAATCAAGTACTTACAACTATATTCTATGTTAAGTAACAAAGGTCAATTTAGAAAGCCCGATTTTGATATCGTTAATTAACGGTTTGGTAAACGCGAACATTATGAATAGATCTATTTGAGGATTAATCCTCACATCAGGATAGGCCTTCTAGGCTATCGAATGCATAACCTTCGACCATATGCACTTAGACCTTAAGTGACGCTTGTTTTCGGGTACTTTTACGTTAACGTTCGATATCGAAAGCTCAAGAACTAAAATATCTTTTTAACTATTTTATACATGAAATCTTGAGGTCTATTAACTTATGCATTATAACTAAACCTATGAACTCACCAATATTTATATTGACGTTTTTAAGTATTTATCTCAGGTACTTAGCTTTTGGAGCACTTTCAGGTCGGGCATCGTGGAAGTTTTTAAAATGTCTTTTGTTAAATCTAATGTTGATAGGCTAGATTTTGATGTATTTGTATTTGTACTTTGTCTATACTTGTATATTGTAACCACGATGTACCAAAACTAAAAACAGAGATCGTGATGTAATAATATTTATGTTTCCGCTGCTACGTTGACTATAAACTGGGACACTATGTTAAAGTTCACACCACGTCTTGGGGAATCGAGACGGGGGTCGTGACAGACATGGTATCAGAGCTTGGGTTATAGGGAATGTGGACGGCATTAGTGTGTCTAGACCTGACCAACTAGGATTGCGTTAGTGTGTCCCACCTATAACCGAGTCAAAAATTTTCTGGTCTCTACTATTTTTTGAGTCATTTATTATTCCTTTTACTCGTTGGGAATTCTATAGGATAACTTTTATGTGTTGTGTATGTTAAGATGGCATCGTCTAGTTCTATGGGATCCAACACCGTGACTGCACCTATCATTGTTTGTGATGATTCCAACGACAATTCTAATAGGAACGAGTTTGAGTTGTACCAACCATTCTGGCGACAATGGATATGAGTTAGGGAAATTCTAGGTAGATGGAACCAACAAGAAGGAACCCCTTATCATGAACATAATGTGCCTCCGACCATTAATGGCAGGGATGGATTAATGGGTCAATCATAACAGGATACGATTTATACCTTGTTTGCTAGGATGTTTAGGCATGAGAGGCGTATCGAACGACTTCAAGGGACGGTTGATTATTTGTAAATCCAAGAGAATCAGGATGCTAACGATTCTCGTTTTAATGAGATCGAGGGTGTTCACTGTACACAGCATGAAGAGATTGAGTTGTTGAAGCACCGTGTGGATGATTTATCGGCTAGGAATCATGATCTTGCGGAGAAAGTGACTTGTTTGAGCATCCGTTTGAACGAAGTGATTTCGGTGGTTAACACCATTACGCCACCTTAGACCCATCGTTTGTGTTAGGAGTGTTGATTTTCTAGCATACACCCTTAAGATGTTCATATTTCGGATATTATAGGTTAAGTGACTAATGTAATAGTTGTTGATATGTATGAAAAGAACTAACGGGTAGGTTAGATACCCAAATTTTGTAATATTGAAAAGCTTATCTTAATTGATATTATATTATGATTGCTTGAGTTCATTTTCATATCATGAACAATTATGTATATATGTTACTTATAATATCTCAAATATTTGAATTGTCTTTCTTTGTTAGTAAAATGCCTTCGAAGAGAAATCCAAACACGGGAATGAGTGCTGCTCAGATTGAGGAGATGGTAACTCAAAGAGCAGCCGAAGTGGTAGCTAACGCTGAAACGGGACGTGCAGCAAATGCCGCGAACGAAAGGAGACCCGAAGTGGCAAACGTTCAATAGCGATGCAATTACAAGGCATTTATGGGTTGCAAGCCCCAGAGTTTTTCAGGAACGGAAGGACCCGTAGGGTTAATGAGATGGCTTGAAAAACTAGAATCGGTATTAAAAATCAGTGAGTGCGCAGACAATGATCGAGTGAAGTTCGCATCATGTACTCTTTTGGATAGGGCCTTAACCTGGTGGAATTCTTTTGCCAAGTCTGTGGGTACTGATGTTGCATATAATACGCCATGGGAAGAATTCAAGAAGTAGATGATCGATGAGTATTGCCCAAGGAATCAGATTCAAAGGCTAGAAACTGAGTTGTGGAACTTAAAGTTAGAAGGAACGAATATCTCAGGATATACAAATCGATTCCTTGAGTTAGCTTTAATGTGCCCAACCATGGTCAACTCTCGAATATAAGAGAGTTGAGAGATATATTTGGGGTTTGTCAGAAAACATTCAAGGAAATGTTCTGTCATCAAAACCTGAAACAATCCAGAGTGCTATTTGTATGGCGCATGATTTGATGGTGCAAGTAGTGCGACATCAACCAATCAATGCTAAGATGGATGTGAAGGTTACGACCAAGAAGCGTAAGTGGGATGGAAACCAAGAAGGTAATTCCAAGAAGCAAGGAACTGCCAAGGTTAAGAGTTCGAATAGTAAGTATGCATGAAAGAAACCCTACTGCAGCAGGTGCACGAAACATCATTTCGGTGTTTGTACTATAGTTTGTGAGCGATGCAAGAAGCAAGGACATCTCTCAAAAGATTGTAGAGTTCGTTTATCAGGGAATGATAAGAACGATAAGAACAATCAGAATGTTTGCTTTGGATGTGGTCAAGCAGGGTATTTCAAGAAAGAATGTCCTAAGGCTAAGAAGGGTGAAATGGCTAAGGGCTGAGCTTTTCAGATCACAACGAAGGAAGCTCGTGAGGACCCAGAGTTAGTCACGGGTACGTTCCTCCTCGATAATCATTTAGCATCTATTTTATTTTGATACCGGCGCTAATAAAAGTTTTATAGCTAAGGATTTTAGTGTTGCGATAAATAGACCTTTAAGTGCCTTAGACACTAGGTATGCTGTAGAATTGGCAAACGGTAAGTTGATAAAAGTAGATAAGATTATGCGAGGTTGTGCCTTAAATTTGTCAAAAAATCTGTTCGAAGTTGATTTAATGCCCGTTGAGTTAGGAAGTTTCGATGTTGTTATTGGTATGGACTGGTTATCTAAGAATCGTGCAGACATTAATTGTGCTGAAAAGTCTATCCGTATACCTCTTAAGAATGGTGAGAACTTAGTAATTCAAGGAGATAAGAGCAAGGTGAACCTTAATATTATTTCCTGTATGAGAGCTCGAAGATATCTAAAGAAGGGATATCCTTCCATTCTCGCGCACGTGAAAGAACTCAAAACCAAAGAAATTAGATTAGAGGATGTTCCAGTCATCCGTGAGTTTCCTCAAGTATTTCCAGAAGATTTGCCCGGTCTACCTCCGCATAGACAAGTCGAAATCCAGATTGATTTAATTCCCGGAGCCGCACCAGTTGCCAAATTGCCTTATCAATTAGCTCCTTCAGAACTGCAAGAACTGTCAAATCAACTCCAAGAATTGTTAGATAAAGGTTTTATTCGACCTAGTGTTTCTCCGTGGGGTGCTCCAATTTTGTTTGTTAAGAAGAATGACGGATCTTTCAGAATGTGCAGTGACTATCGAGAGTTGAATAAGCTTACAGTCAAGAATCGTTACCCGTTACTAAGGATAGATGATCTATTTGACCAATTGCAAGGGTCAAGTGTTTATTCCAAGATTGACCTCAGATCAGGGTACCACCAATTGAGAGTTGGAGATGAAGATGTGCCTAAGACAACATTCAGAACACGCTATGGCCATTATGAATTTTTGGTAATGCCGTTTGGTTTAACCAACGCCCCTGCAGTATTTATGGATCTGATGAACAGAGTATGCAAGCCCTATCTAGATAAAATCATCATAGTGTTTATCAATGATATTTTGATCTACTCCAAGAATAAGGAAGAACACGAGCAACATTTGAGATTAGTTTTACAACTTTTGAAAAAAGAGCAGTTATATGCTAAATTTTCAAAGTGTGGTTTTTGGCTCGATTCAGTCCAATTTTTGGGTCATGTGGTTAATAGAGAAGGTATCCATGTTGATCCTACCAAGATTGAGGCTATTAAGAATTGGGAAGTGATCAAGCATATTTTCACGAGGTCAAGGTGAACTTACGCTTGAGTGCAATAATAGGGTTTAAGGACTATCAATATTCGAACCTCTGACGCTTAGTCGTGGATAACCCATATCGGTATCGTTTCGATCCCGACAGGGTGGCCGATTTGAGAGTCCACTAGCAACCTAGCATACGAGGTTGAGTGGCCCAAACACATGAAGGTTTTATAGTTCAATACATACCTGAAAGTCTTTAACGATCGTAAGAAACTGTGTTCGTACGGTAGAGATTTGTATGCTCTTGTTTACGTATGAGTAAACGAGTAATCGTGTTATGTATTAGGGTTTTATGAGCTATGTATTATAGTCTCACAAATTAGGGTTTCGGTAGAATCCCTTCCCGAATTAAATGCAATCTCATCCCTAACTAACTTTTGTTATTTAAGGAAGAGAATCCGAATTAATTATACCGTACATTCTTCTAGAATATACCGGACATATGTGCAAGTATACGAAACTCGCACCAGATGGTATAGGCGCACTATGTGCGGCTATACCCGTGCCACATGCCTTACATGGCAATTTGTGTGGTTTAATGTCTTGGATGCGCATTCGCACATCTTTTGCGGATATGCGTATCATTAATGAAAGGATCCGAAACTAATCATCCGGACGATGTCCATATTGATTACAAACGAATTACAACAGTTGATAACATCACGAGGTACTTGACCTCTATATGATACATTTTACAAACGTTGCATTTATTCTTAAAAGGCAATCTATCTTTACATCAAACATTAATAAACTCGTCTAACATTTCTCGATAACCAAATGACCTAATCTGTCATTTACTTAATAAATGTCTTTAATGATCTTCAATGACTCGTATGCAATGTTCTTGTATCATGGCTTAAATGGTCCCAACTAGTATCCTTAATATGAGCTAATGCACAGCGGAAGTCTTAATTCATACCTGAGAATAACATGCTTTAAAATGTCAACATAAAGTTGGTGAGTTATATAGGTTTGATGCTAGCAGCGTAATAATAATCCATGGAACACAAGATTTCATATATAAACATTTCAATAAAAATATTCTAAGTGGTTGAGCACTTGGTAACCATACTTAACATTTAATCACGTCGCATATTCCCTTTATTATGAAATCTTACTACACCGTACCAAGGTGTAGTCACGAAACGAAGTACTGTGCAACCGTTGAATACTGGTCGTCCAGTCCGGTTGGGGTTGTCAGGCCCGATAGATCTATCAACAGGATTCGCGTTTACAATACCGCTGTAAATATTAGTTACCAAGCTACAGGGAAGTATGCCAGTGGTACAACTCAACGTAGAATATATATTTTCGTCACTTGTGTCCATAACGTAAATCATTTATAAAAACAGTGCATGTATTCTCAGCCCAAAAATATTTAGAGTTTAAAAGGGACTATATACTCACCTAATGTATTTTGTAGTAAAAATACATTTAACACCATTGGTAACTTATAAGGTTGGCCTTCGATTCACGAACCTAATTAATTATATAATTATATATCGATTAATAACTAAATAACAAATAAAATCAATTTATAGTGTACCAATCCTAATGCTCGAGACTAATATGTAAAAGTTAACAGAATTTCCTTTGACTCAAAATGATTTTCAAAAATTTATACCTGAATAAATATTGTCCTTTTATATTTTTATTTAACAAAATTCATTTATAATAATAACAATATAATTCACTTGTTAATAAATAATATTTTATACAAAAATATATTAAAACAATGGATTAATATTTTTTAATAATAATATTTCCCTTAAGGATAATGTATTTATTTAAAATGATAAATTTTCTTAATAAATTGATAATTTACATAATAATAATTTAATATTAATAATAATATCAAAAATGATAAATTGATAATTTTGTTAATTATAATAATTAAAATAATATTTTGATAGTTTTTGACAAAACTATCAATTGTTTTTAGTTATTAACATAAATAATCATAATAATAATAATCATAATGATAATAATCACAAAAATAATATTTTTAATAAAGATAATAATTAATAGTTTTAATAATAACATCAATTAAAATAAAAATTTTACATTTGTTGTAAAAGTATTAGTTACTGAAAATAATAAAAATTTTAATAACCTTGATGATAGTAATTATAATAATAACGATAATTTTAACGACGACGTAAAATAAAAATATTCATTTTTAACAATCTGTACAAAAGTTCAACTGACTATATCTCCAAATCCGTCCGTCGAATTCGTTCGACATCTAAATGAAAAGTTTATAGTTTTTCGCCACCTTTTCAAAAACATATATATCATATACCTTATTTTAACCGCAGGAGTAACTAATTCAGATTCTATCCTAATGTATATTTTGACAAAAATGAATAAATAACCATGCTTGATCCTAAATTCTCGAGCACTAGTCAGGGACACACTAAAAGTAAATAAAAGTTAAGTTTAGAATGCTCACATATCAATATTAAGATTCAATATTGCAGGAAAGGTTTATAAACACCCCGGAGACGATACATACAAGTTTAACATACGAGCAAAACCCCCGATCCATACCCATAATCTCCTTAGTTTTATTCCATTCATGAACCCAGTTTTAGGAAACACTTGAGCGGAACCCCGTCATAACATTCATATAATTACACTACTATAACTTTTGAGATCTAATAATAATAATAATAATCTTAATAATAATAAGGTTAATAATAATATTTATTATAATTATCAAAAAAGTATTATAAAGTTTAGAAAAAAAAAAATATATATTACGGAGTATGTGGTTTATGTTTGTGTGCGTGTGTTATGTTATAATTAGAATGAAACAAGAGATAGATAGATGGCCTTTAAATACACGTTTGGGATTTTAGTCCCTTCCAGCACTCATAAAAGAATCCTATGTTTTATAATTATATTTTAATATAATTAATTTTTATAATTAATTAAATATTATATTATATTTACGTTAATGGTAAAAATATACTTTTTACAAAAATCACTTTTACGTTGTCACGTGACTAATGTCTCGGGTTCGGTTTTTCAAACAAGGTTTCGTACGCTGAGAAAATTAACATTCTACATTTTGTGTCACGTACCTTTATTAAAGATAATAGTTTTAAATTATGAAAACAATCCCACCAAAAATGTAACTTATCCTTTTGAATGTTGTGGTCATTTTCTTTTGTAATCAAAGTTTCTTTATTTTCGATATGTATTTAAAATCCAAAACGTTGTATATTTACTTAAATATCATCTTTAATTGTTTTGTAAAATACAAAAATATATTTAGTCATGTTGAAAACATAAAATGTATATTTAATGAACATGTTTATTTAAATTTTATTAAAATCACGGACCGTTAACATTTACCGTTTGACAAAAGATTTCTTGAAAATGTCTAACGTTAAAACTCTTAATCTTATCAAGACGAATCGTTAATAATTTGACAAAAATAGTTCTGGATATTCTATTATCCTTTACTCTCGTTGATAAATATAATAATCTTATATCCAAACCTAAATATTACATATCTAATACTTTGTTAATGTTATCAATTAATAAGTATATATCGTATACGCACATAAATGTTCGTGAATCGTCAAGCTTGGTCAAAGGGTAACTAATCATCCAAATATGAATTTCAGACTTTCTAGACTTAACATTAAGGTTTTTGCTTATCGTGTCGGAAACATATAGAGTTTAAGGTTTAAATTTGGTCGGAAATTTCCGGATCGTTACAGTACCCACCCGTTAAAGAAATTTCGTCCCCGAAATTTGGTAGAGGTTGTCATAAATAACAATAGGAATGTTTTCATGACGAATATGAGGTAATAATAGAGTTTTATCAATTTTGGAATATATAGATAAAACGATTCGATTATGTGAAGCACACAAGTGAGGCTATCACAAAAGAATGAAATGAGTGAATATAGAATTGTTTTAACCGATGATGTGATTATGATTGATTTCCAGAATTTACGAGAATTAAAGAAAATCTTTCGTGATAAGATTTGGTTCTTCGGCGATTTAGGAAACAGGATCTCTTTTTGATTTAATGCGGCAAATCTGTTGTGATTTCTTCGTTGGATATTTCACTTATAAAACTACCCCCTTCATTCCCTTATTTTCATATCACACATCTTTTACTCCATATCACACATATTTTACTCTTTCTCCTTAATTCTTACTTAAAGATATTTGCTAATATGCTCCATCTTATTCTAATCCTTGATATATTCTTGATTTTCACATCTGTCATCCTTCTCTTCCATCTACCACCAGAAGAATCTATTTACTTCTACTATACTCTTGTATTTATAGTGTTTCTAATTCTCCCGTGTCTCTATATTACTATTTGTATTGATATACATGGTTTGAAATTTCTGGATGGTTATTGAGTTTTATATCTTCTCTTATACTTCGATGTTCAAACTCCTATAATCGTTGTCATCCGCAGTTAATGCTTTCTCCTATTTGCTGTGATTTTTACCCCAATTTCTATTGCGAGGCTTTGTCCCTTCGTTTCTTCTTCCCGTCCTCGAGCCAAGCGAACAATGGTCCGAAATTCGTAGGTAGAAAATTTGGAATGAACCTAGCTATTGGTTTTAGAATGAAATTGTAATGGCACGATCTTCATTCGTAAAAATTACCAGAATATTTCGGGAAATTAGAACTATCAAGGTGATACGTTCTAATATGTTTGGAGATTGAATAGAATGTAAGAGCCGTGTAACATGGCACATGATGATGGTACTGTGAATCAACATGCTTCATTAGAAACTTAACATGTATTACTGTAATATAATGAAGTTGATCAAGTTCCACTATATTATACTAATTCATGCATCAATTCCCAACACTACTTTAAAACATTCATATTTTAAACTCGGAGGTTTCAGAATTTAGAAACTAACACAGTTTCTTTTATATCGTAACACAGATATTACGGAGGAGTAAATGATTTCAGATAAGGATAGCTTTGAAAACATCTTCAGAAATATTGAGGATATTTATAAAGATATGATAATGTCTTGGAATTTATAATGTTGAAGGATGATGATGAAGATTGACCCGTAATGGTTTAGATTCAGAAGCAAGGTGTTTGCTACAGAATCATGAAAGATTTGAATGCAGATTGGATCATCAAGATAAATGAGGTTTAGGATGAAGTCAAGTGGCAAACTTGAAGAATTGTTTAGTTTCATATATGATAATCGATATTTTATTTCATTTTAATTGTCCAAAGTTAGCAGTCCAATAGTCCAATTGTCCAATGGTTCAATAGATTCATATATAAATTAGATATATATATATAATATTTGAATTAAATAATACGTATCGTGACCCGTGTACCGATCTCAATGTCGATCACAACTCAAAGTATATATATATTTTAGAATCAACTCCGACCCTGTATAGCCAACTCCCACCTTCACATATAGAGTGTCTACGGTTGTTCCGAAATATATATATAGATGGGTCAATATGATAAGTCGAAACCTTGTATACGTGTCCCGTTATTTTAAATGCGTAAAATAAATAAATATATATCATGACCCATGCACCGTGTTGTCTCAGAATTAATCCGACGTATTGCGTACATGTGTCCCGACTTAAAAATGCATAAAAGTAAATAACAGAAATTAAATGACGATAAATAAAATTGCGAGAATGTAAATTGCGATAAATTAAATGTTAATCAGTTAGCTGGGAACAGTTAGCCGGAACAGTTAGCGTGGAATCCTAACCAAATTTCAATTAGTTAATCCGTTTGTTTCTAACAAATTTTATTTTGTCCAATATTTTCTTCGTTATGCCACTTGTTGGATTCCGATAGATCAAAATCCGAATATGAAATTTGAATGGAAATGGTTATTCTGGGGTGAACGGATTCATATATTAGTGATTGTAAGTAGGATAGCAAAGAACCGTTGAATCAAATTCGAAGATTGTACAGTGTAACTTGTTAATGTGAATTCTAAATATTCCTCTGGTACTACCCACCCGTTAAAATATTTTCATCATTAACAGTTTGTACGAGAGAATTTTTAATTACCATCTTTATGAAAATATACTTGCATATATATATTTTCTTCAGATGTAATCATAGATTTAATGAGTCAGTAAGATTTTAAACTCATTTGATTTATCGTTAGTACAGATTACATAATCTCTAAAACTTTTAGAAATTACATAATCGCCATATCGAGCGGAAATAATCGATGTGGAACGATATATAGAACAAAGATAGAGTAGATAGAACGATACGTAGAACGATGATTATACTCGAGGTGTAATTTATGACGTTGAGATTTACGGTATGGTTGCGGTTTGGGTGTGATAAGAGTACTGTCGACGTTGATGATGGTGGTATGGATTATGCTGCTGGTGCTGCTGCTGGTGTTTGTAACCTTCGCACCATATTCTCCAAAGCCGTTACACGAGCGCGTAGTTCGTTAATTTCTTCTATTATGCCGGGATGATTGGCGGTTGGGACAAGTGAATGAACAAGATTCGAAATATGGGATAATATATAATCGTGACGAGATACTCTCGAGATGAGAGAGAAAAGGGTTTCTCGAACAGGTTCGCCGGTAAGTGCTTCAGGTTCATCGTTAAGAGGGCAATTTGGTGGATGGAATGGATCACCTTCTTCTTGCCTCCAGAAATTTAGTATATTACAAACCCATCCCCAATTCATCCAGAATAGATGATGGGAAATTGGTTGATCCATTCCGGTGATGCTGTTCTCGGAGCTCGAATGGAAATCCATATCGGCGTAGCTATCGAAGTTGGAGGAATTTGAACTGGATGAAGAATCCATCTTGTATGGTCAGAGAAATGAATTTTTGGTTTGGAATGGATTATAGGAGTTGGGTTTGGTACTCTTCAATACATAATTTACATATGTATATATAATACCAAAATCCCGTGAATTACGGAGAATCTTTGAAATACGACAAGTAATGTTTATAGTAACAGATACGCTAGGATATGAATTTTGTCTATACACTATCAATGCACTTAAATGCAATAAGACGTATCTAGACTTAAGAACGATAAGCAGACAACTCCCTAAGGATGATGAACAGATGGTTTCCGACTAGAAATGATAAGCAAAACTTTTTAACAGGCAGACACGGTCAAAGTCCAGTCTCACTAATGTATCCTAACAACTACCAGTTAGACACACTAATGGGTGACCTGGTTCGCTAAGACCAACGCTCTGATACCAACTGAAAGGATCCGAAACTAATCATCCGGACGATGTCCATATTGATTACAAACGAATTACAACAGTTGATAACATCGCGAGGTACTTGACCTCTATATGATACATTTTACAAACGTTGCATTTATTCTTAAAATGCAATCTATCTTTACATCAAACATTAATAAACTCGTCTAACATTTCTCGATAACCAAATGACCTAATCTGTCATTTACTTAATAAATGTCTTTAATGATCTTCAATGACTCGTATGCAATGTTCTTGTATCATGGCTTAAATGGTCCCAACTAGTATCCTTAATATGAGCTAATGCACAGCGGAAGTCTTAATTCATACCTGAGAATAACATGCTTTAAAATGTCAACATAAAGTTGGTGAGTTATATAGGTTTGATGCTAGCAGCGTAATAATAATCCATGGAACACAAGATTTCATATATAAACATTTCAATAAAAATATTCTAAGTGGTTGAGCACTTGGTAACCATACTTAACATTTAATCACGTCGCATATTCCCTTTATTATGAAATCTTACTACACCGTACCAAGGTGTAGTCACGAAACGAAGTACTGTGCAACCGTTGAATACTGGTCGTCCAGTCCGGTTGGGGTTGTCAGGCCCGATAGATCTATCAACAGGATTCGCGTTTACAATACCGCTGTAAATATTAGTTACCAAGCTACAGGGAAGTATGCCAGTGGTACAACTCAACGTAGAATATATATTTTCGTCACTTGTGTCCATAACGTAAATCATTTATAAAAACAGCGCATGTATTCTCAGCCCAAAAATATTTAGAGTTTAAAAGGGACTATATACTCACCTAATGTATTTTGTAGTAAAAATACATTTAACACCATTGGTAACTTATAAGGTTGGCCTTCGATTCACGAACCTAATTAATTATATAATTATATATCGATTAATAACTAAATAACAAATAAAATCAATTTATAGTGTACCAATCCTAATGCTCGAGACTAATATGTAAAAGTTAACAGAATTTCATTTGACTCAAAATGATTTTCAAAAAATTTATACCTGAATAAATATTGTCCTTTTATATTTTTATTTAACAAAATTCATTTATAATAATAACAATATAATTCACTTGTTAATAAATAATATTTTATACAAAAATATATTAAAACAATGGATTAATATTTTTTAATAATAATATTTCCCTTAAGGATAATGTATTTATTTAAAATGATAAATTTTCTTAATAAATTGATAATTTACATAATAATAATTTAATATTAATAATAATATCAAAAATGATAAATTGATAATTTTGTTAATTATAATAATTAAAATAATATTTTGATAGTTTTTGACAAAACTATCAATTGTTTTTAGTTATTAACATAAATAATCATAATAATAATAATCATAATGATAATAATCACAAAAATAATATTTTTAATAAAGATAATAATTAATAGTTTTAATAATAACATCAATTAAAATAAAAAATTTACATTTGTTGTAAAAGTATTAGTTACTGAAAATAATAAAAATTTTAATAACCTTGATGATAGTAATTATAATAATAACGATAATTTTAACGACGACGTAAAATAAAAATATTCATTTTTAACAATCTGTACAAAAGTTCAACTGACTATATCTCCAAATCCGTCCGTCGAATTCGTTCGACATCTAAATGAAAAGTTTATAGTTTTTCGCCACCTTTTCAAAAACATATATATCATATACTTTATTTTAACCGCAGGAGTAACTAATTCAGATTCTATCCTAATGTATATTTTGACAAAAATGAATAAATAACCATGCTTGATCCTAAATTCTCGAGCACTAGTCAGGGACACACTAAAAGTAAATAAAAGTTAAGTTTAGAATGCTCACATATCAATATTAAGATTCAATATTGCAGGAAAGGTTTATAAACACCCCGGAGACGATACATACAAGTTTAACATACGAGCAAAACCCCCGATCCATACCCATAATCTCCTTAGTTTTATTCCATTCATGAACCCAGTTTTAGGAAACACTTGAGCGGAACCCCGTCATAACATTCATATAATTACACTACTATAACTTTTGAGATCTAATAATAATAATAATAATCTTAATAATAATAAGGTTAATAATAATATTTATTATAATTATCAAAAAAGTATTATAAAGTTTAGAAAAAAAAAATATATTACGGAGTATGTGGTTTATGTTTGTGTGCGTGTGTTATGTTATAATTAGAATGAAACAAGAGATAGATAGATGGCCTTTAAATACACGTTTGGGATTTTAGTCCCTTCCAGCACTCATAAAAGAATCCTATGTTTTATAATTATATTTTAATATAATTAATTTTTATAATTAATTAAATATTATATTATATTTACGTTAATGGTAAAAATATACTTTTTACAAAAATCACTTTTACGTTGTCACGTGACTAATGTCTCGGGTCCGGTTTTTCAAACAAGGTTTCGTACGCTGAGAAAATTAACATTCTACATTTTGTGTCACGTACCTTTATTAAATATAATAGTTTTAAATTATGAAAACAATCCCACCAAAAATGTAACTTATCCTTTTGAATGTTGTGGTCATTTTCTTTTGTAATCAAAGTTTCTTTATTTTCGATATGTATTTAAAATCCAAAACGTTGTATATTTACTTAAAATATCATCTTTAATTGTTTTGTAAAATACAAAAATATATTTAGTCATGTTGAAAACATAAAATGTATATTTAATGAACATGTTTATTTAAATTTTATTAAAATCACGGACCGTTAACATTTACCGTTTGACAAAAGATTTCTTGAAAATGTCTAACGTTAAAACTCTTAATCTTATCAAGACGAATCGTTAATAATTTGACAAAAATAGTTCTGGATATTCTATTATCCTTTACTCTCGTTGATAAATATAATAATCTTATATCCAAACCTAAATATTACATATCTAATACTTTGTTAATGTTATCAATTAATAAGTATATATCGTATACGCACATAAATGTTCGTGAATCATCAAGCTTGGTCAAAGGGTAACTAATCATCCAAATATGAATTTCAGACTTTCTAGACTTAACATTAAGGTTTTTGCTTATCGTGTCGGAAACATATAGAGTTTAAGGTTTAAATTTGGTCGGAAATTTCCGGATCGTTACAATTAAGTCCCCCCAGTTCGATGTTATATACAATGAAATAAAGTGTATGACGTCGAACTTAGAAAGAAACATTCGATACCCAATTTTATTTAACAATTTTATCGAAAACAGATAAGCATGCTTAGTAATACCAATTTAGTAATCGGATTTCAGTTGCAACCGGATGTCTTTGTGTGAATTTTCAAATATATTTGCGTAACCGGATACTGTTTTAGCATTTAATGCAATGTGTGCGTGCAGTCACCAACATGTCTTTTCGGCTGCAATACCACTTACCGAGGTCACAACTGTCACTGTTTACCGAAAAGGTAATGATTGTAATTATGCAACCGCCTGTTGATGCTAACGTGCACCGGAACGTTTAACAAGGTAATTAGCTCAAGATTAGTACACGTGTACGACTATTATTATGCCCGCGTTACCATTTTAACTCTTTGAATTTTATCTATAAATAGCCTCTTTGGCTTTTTCATATCTCCCAATCTTTTCCTTTTCAAGACGATCTTTTTTCACCTACCTTCTCTGCAGGTACGTCGTAAAAGGTATAACTTACTCATTTAAGCTTTTACATATGGTAGCCCTAACCAGGAAATAAATTATTTCTAACTCGTCGTTTGATTGTCCGAACTACAGATGAAGCTAGAATCATATACACCCAATCATACTATCGACTCGAGTTCGCCGGCCAGCCGGTCGGACTCATTACCACCACTGTATCCTACTCTTGGTTCATCTGGGGTTCATAACCACAAAAGAGCAGTTGACGAATGTATGAATCTCATTCGACGACCGTTCAACTTTCTTGAACTTTATGGCACCTGTATGTCATATTTATTATTTTTGCAGGTCCAAGCTGTTCAGCTCCACTCGCCAAGCGTGCGTGCTCTAATCCAGGAGATCATTCTCCATTGATTCCGAATCTTGACGAACTTCTGAAGGTGTCCTTACCAGCGTTTGCCGAACAATTCTCTTTCCTTAAAGCTTGTGCCCCCAATCGCTAATCCAGAAGCTTTCATCGCTCTCTCCTACTGAGGAGCTATACGTTGACACACAATCGATCCTGTTCAACTTCGCGAAGGACCTTCATCGTCTCCAACTGAAATCATCCGCTCTTGCAAGTCCAACTCAACCATCACCCACAGAGGTGATGCTGCAACAAGAGAACGCAAAGCTCTCTGCTCAATTGGCGGTTGCTGTGACCGCGCATAAACATGTAGAGGAGTAGATTAATGTTATGATGTTTAAACGTGATCAAGAGGAGGATCAGCATTTTGCTGAAAAGGCTTTCTTGGAGTCTGAGATCACTTCCCTTTCCGAGAAGCTGAAGGAGGCGGAAAGTCATGTGGTGTTTTTAAATGAAAACTTTAGCGATTGGATCTCGGCCCAGGAGTTCTGGGGTGTGAAGCATGGCGTTATCAAGGCGCAGCAACGTATTCTACGTCAGGGCATTCTAACTATTGTCCAACACGCCCTTGACTGCAAAGCAGTCGAGGAGCGCTTTGGTGCGGCCATGGTTGTTACCCGCGCATATGAGCGGACATTGTTCTGGAACGTTATCTGTCGAGAGTTATGTGTACCCCCTGTTATCCCCCCAAATATTGCTGCACTTCTTGTTGACGGGGCCAAGGAGAGATGTGATGAAGCTTGTTCCCAACTCCAACATATTCCAATTCCCCAACTTGAAGCGTTGATCAATGATCCTAATGTCTCCTCTCAGGAGATTGTTGCTGACAAACTTGACTAAGTTTGTTAGGTCATCATGGGTGGTTACTTCCAACAACCCCTGGTGGCCTGTTTTTGTTAGTGAGGGATGGGCCTTGCAATCTTGGAGGTTTCGCATCCCTATAATATATTTTTCTTTTTCCTTTTTTACAGCGGGGTATGCGTCTGATCGCTGCGTGCGAAGATGGCATACCCTCCTTAGTGTAGGGCAAACGTTCTCGCCAATTGCCACCTTTTTTTTTTTAGCTTATAGCTTATATTAGGTTAAATTTTGGCACATATCCCGCTTTTATGCTAAGCGGTTGACTTTGCATTTTCCAACTGTAATTTGATATCTTTTGGTTATAATATCAATGGCTTTTAATGGTTAAGTTGCATTTATTGTGTTTATACGAAATCAATACGGCGGTTATAATGATTTGTTACACCATAATGCATTCAATAACTCATATGTAGAATAAATGCCATGATTTCATGACGGGAGCGACCCTTCAATCATTTCATGATCTTTTTATTCTTGCGCTAACAACCCAATGTTATACGCATATTCAAGCAAACCAATGCTTATAAGTTTATACTCAAGACTTTTATAAAAAATTTATAAGTATGTGCGCATATACAATCCAATGTAAATTACCCGCACTATAGACAAACCAATGTCTATACTCAAGAGTCTTCCGGCCACGCCAATGACCGGGTGTTTTAAACAAGTAACCAAACTTGTAATTTATAGTCTAGACTGTGCAAGTCTCCGTCTTGCGCGGTGTACAAGCGTTTGAAACAAACCAATGTTTTACTACTGTAACCATTAAAAATAGTATTAGTAACCAAACCAAACTATGCCACTTGGAACTCGGAGTGTGTCCCTGTGCAGCTTAAGGGGCATGCAATCAACAAATGTAAAAATACAAAAGTTATTAGATTAAATTGCATAATTCAATTTATTTCAAACATATGTTTTGATCAGCACTTAGCTGTTATGTTACAATGGAAAGAAAACTTTACATGATAAAAACTTAAAACAGTTGTCTGGGGTGATCAATCCCTCTGCATGGTTTTTACATGTAGCACCGTTTCAGTGTCTGCGCATGCCAAGTGCGCTTTATCATTCTTCCATCCAAACTTGCTAACCGATATGCCCCTGTATCGCTTACGCCAATAACCTTGTAAGGTCCTTCCCATTTAGGCCCAAGCTTACCCGTATCTTCTGCCCTGCTTGCTTCGTTTTTTCGCCATACCAAATCATCTAGCTGGAAAGATAATGGTTGAACTCGTTTATTATAGTAGCTTGCGATTTTTTGCTTATTGATTGCTTCTTTTATTGCCGCCATTTCTCTGCGTTCTTCAACCAAGTTTAGGTTTTCACGCAGTTCTTCGCTATTGCTACTTTCGTCGAAGGAAGCTATGCGCATTGTTCGTACATTTATTTCGGCGGGTATTACAGCTTCAGACCCGTACACCAAACTGAAAGGTGTTTCATTAGTTGCGCCTTTAGGAGTTGTGCGGTGCGCCCATAAAACGTTAGGTAGCTCGTCTATCCAACCCCTTCGGCATAACCCTAGCCTTGCTTTGATTCCCAAAACAATATCACGATTCGTCACCTCACACTGACCATTCGCCTGAGGATGTGCGACTGATGTAAATGTTTGCTTTATATTCAATTCTTGGCACCAATCACTAAATGGGTTTCCTTCAAACTGCGTACCATTGTCGCTTACTATTTCATTTGGGATTCCGAACCTACAGACGATGTTTTCCCATACAAAATTTCGAATTTGTTTGCCCGAAATTGACTTTAGTGGTTTGGCCTCTACCCATTTGGTAAAATAGTCAATGGCTACTACCAGAAATTTTACACCCCCTGGTCCCGCAGGGAATGGCCCAACTATATCGATTGCCCATCTGCAGAATGGCCATGGGGACGCAACCGGTATCATAGGGTGTCGCGGAGCTTTGCTCACTGGTGCATGAAGTTGGCATGACAGACATTTGCGGATTACCTCTGCGGCGTCTCTATACATTGACGGCCAGTAATACCCAAGCCGCATTATTTTGGAAGCGACTGTTTTGTGCCTGAATGCAAAGCACACATCCCCTCATGTACTTCCCGTATGATTGACTCCGCTTGAGTTGGATTGAGACATCGCAAGTGAGGTCCCAGAAAAGATTTTATGTACAGGATTCCTTTGTCTAACAAATACATTGGTGCTTTCATTTTAATCTTTCGTGCTTCACTCGAGTCTATTGGCAATGTATCGTTAGCTAGAAACTCTATTATTGGTGTCATCCAACTCCGCTCTTCTTCTTCAACCGTAGCTGAAACACTGTCTTCTTCAATAGTTTTTATTTTAACCTCTTCAACCCAAATTTCTTTCTTGAAATGACTGAATGTCAATGCGGCTAGTTTGCTTAACGCGTCCGCCTTTTTGTTTAGCGTCCTTGAAATCTGGGTTATCTGGAATAAATCGAAGTCAACTGCCAATTCTTGTACTAGCTTCAAGTATTTTTGCATTGATTCATCATGTGCTTCGAATATTCCGTTAAATTGGTTCGCCACCAACTGCGAATCAACATAAACTGATAATTCTTTGACCTCCAGATGTTTTGCTACCCTCATTCCAGATAACAATGCCTCATATTTGGCTTCGTTATTTGTCACGGGGAAGCTGAATCGCAGTGCGAAAGTATATTCTTTCCCCTCCAGACTTTTTAGGATTATTCCTGCCCCTGCGCCTTCTGGACCACAAGCCCCATCTGTGTGCATTTCCCACATCTGTTCGGGTGGAGGTGGTATTTCTTTTAATTCATGCGAGACTTCGATGTCCCCCGCTGTTTCAGCCAGATAATCTGCGAGGACTTGTCCTTTTACCGCACTTCTTGGTGAGAAGCTTATCTCATGTTCTCCCAATTCAATAGCCCATTTGGCCATGCGACCAGAATTTTCTGGTTTATATAGCACCTACTCAACAAGTATCAGCGAATGTAAATTTGCTAGAACTTATCAAGCAATGTCGTATCTATTGACCACAACTAGTTGTGTGTCATACCTGCTTTATTGGCTGATCTGTTAGAACCCTTATTGGGTGCGCTTGGAAATATCTCCGCAAGCGTCTAGCCGTATGCACGAGTGCATAAACTAATTTTTCGATCGCCGGATAATTTAATTCGCTCCCTGTTAAAGCTTTGCTCACAAAATACACAGGCATTTGCACCTGCTCGCATAGCATAACTATATATGTAAATGTCTATTGATTGAAAGCTAGCAATATTAAATTTTTA
Source organism: Rutidosis leptorrhynchoides (assembly GCF_046630445.1). NCBI lineage: Eukaryota > Viridiplantae > Streptophyta > Magnoliopsida > Asterales > Asteraceae > Rutidosis > Rutidosis leptorrhynchoides. The sequence continues at coordinate 236,321,470 of NC_092343.1, forward strand.
TAGTGCGTACCTGTCCCCTGTCCGCTATCAGAACTGAGCTTATTGCTTCCTTTGATGCTGCCAGATATAGTATCAATGTTTATCCAGCAATTGGCGCAGTCATTGTAGGCAGCTCCTTTAGCAGTTTTTTCATTTCTTGAATTGCTGTATCTGCTTCTTCCGTCCACTTGAAATCCGTTTTCTTCAAACAATTCTTTAGTGTCCCAAAGAATGGTAGTAATCGCTCTGCGGATTTTGATAAAAATCTGGTTAATACCGCCAGCTTACCCGTTAAACTTTGGACTTCTTTTTTATTTCTTGGTGATGGCATGTTTTCAATTGCCTCTATTTTCTTTGGATTCGCACGTATTCCACGCTCCGTTATTATGTAACCAAGAAATTTTCCTTCTTCTTCTCCAAAGCTGCATTTCGACGGGTTGAGCTTCATATTAATCTTTCTTAATGATGTGAATGTTTCTAATATGTCCTCCAGTAGACGCTGTTCTGTTGTGCTTTTTATGACTAGGTCATCGACGTATGCTTCCAAGTTTCGACCGATCTAACCTTTGAAAGCTTCATCTATTACCCGTTGATACGTTGCACCAGCATTTTTCAGACCAAATGGCATCTTTGTGTAGCAATATATGCCTTGACTGGTATGGAAAGCAGTCTTGTCCTCATCATCTGCTGCCATCTGTATTTGATGGTATCCTTTGTACGCATCCAAAAAACATTTGTATCGGAAACCGGCTAGTGATTCAACCTTCCAGTCTATTTCCGGCAGCGGATAATTATCCTTAGGGCAAGCTTTACTAATATCTATGAAGTCAACGCACATACGCCAGGGCACATCAGGCTTTTTGACCAGTACCGGGTTTGCTACCCATGTTTGGTACCTTACTTCTCTCAAAATATTTGCCTTGACCAACTTGTCAACCTCTGCTTTTAACCACTCACTTCTTTCTGGGGCCATACCACGTTTCTTTTGACGCACTGGCGTCAGATTAGGATTTGCATTAAGCTTATGCTCAGCAATCTCTCTTGGTACGCCCGTCATATCTGCTTCTTTCCATGCAAACACGTCCGCATTTGCGGTTAGTATATTACGAAGCTTGAACTTCGTTTCATCAGACAATCCTCCACCGATTTTAATTTTTTGCTCTGGATGCCGCGGATTTGCAATGATCATGCAGCTTTTAAGTTGCTCCGCCTCACTCGGCTGTTGTTCTGCATGTTCAACGGCTACAACACTTGCATCCTATTTTTCCGATCTTATAGTGGCAATTCCCAAATGTGTCGGAAATTTGATAAGGCCATGTATCGTGGATGGGATTGCCCCTAACTTTTGCAGAGTCGTGCACCCCAAAAGCGCATTATACTTCGAGTATGATCGGACGACGGCGAATTCTACTGTCGTGCTCCTCATTAACTCTTTGTTATCATCATCTACTAGCTCCAACTCTAATTCGATGATTCCGATTGGCCATGCAGACTCGCCGGAGAATCCTGATAACGCATTAGCAGGAGCGACTAACTTGGCTCGCACAGCCCCTGGCAACAAACGGAAACAATGTTCATACATAATATCAACACGGCAACCGGTGTCAACGTGTAATCGCTTGATGATGTATCCACAACTTTTGACGCGTCCTTTAATTGTGATGGGCGCGTCTAAGGGTTCCTGTGCTATAGCTGAGAATGTAATGGGTGTGTTTTCCCATTCTTCGGATGCTTCTAGCTTGCGCCTCTGATTCATCCTCCCGCCTGTCACCATATTTATGGTTTTATCCGTTTCTTTTGCCTCATTTTTCTTTTGCCACGGATATTCCTTTTCTCCTTTTTGCTTATCGCCTTGTGACCTTACATTTTTCTTTAAGTGTTGCAGCCTCCCTCTTTTGAGTTCGGCGACGACCCTTTCGATTAGGTTCCGACACTCGTTGGTCTCGTGGACATAATCATCATGAAAATCGCAGAACTTACTTTTATCTCTGTTTCCATGCCTTGATAAAGGTACTGGGGGCTCAAAGCTTTTGCACACCGCTTCTGTGGCCAAAATCTCCTTTGGTGTTTTTGTGAGATCTTTTATTAACGCGACATTTTCATTATGACTGCTTTTAAACCTCTGGCTTCCTCCCCCTTTATTGTTGTTGAACTTGCAATACTTATCATTGTGATAGGTACCACTTCTGGGTTGGCCGCTACCACCATAACGTTTGTTTGACTCTGAACCTCTTCCTTGCACTCGATAATCATCATCGATGTCCATATCCGAAGAGGTATCCCTGCGGCTTTATTTTATGTCTTCTTGCGCTCGCATATAATCATGCGTTTCTTTTATGGCCTCTGCGAAAGTTTCTGGAACTCTTCTTCGCAAACGTTGCCATAAAGACAGATGCCTGTCAGTGTCTATGCAATGGATAAATCCAGATATCTTTTGGCTTTCTGGTAAGTCTTGTATCTTGGCCACCTCTTTAGTATATCGATCGATTATCTCTCCCAAACTTTCTTTTGATTTTTGCTTAATGTCGTGACATTCAACGTGCGTTCTCTTGCGTGCACGTAAATTATGAAAATTTAGCAAGAATCTTGAGCGTAAATCCGCAAATCCTGTAATGCTTCTGGCTGGCAAATTATTGAACCATTCTCTTGCCACTCCTTGCAATACTATTGGCAACATATGACATGCTACCGCATCACCCCAGCCGTGCGTTCTTGTGGTTCCCTCGAATTTTTGCAAAAAGTCATCCGGATCTGATAACCCGTCATTGAGACGACCCGACCCAATCCATTGGGACGAATACAATAACATATGATTACATCGCGAGGTACTTGACCTCTAAATGATACATTTTACAAACATTGCATTCGTTTTAAAAGACAAACTTTCCTTTACATCAAAAGTTAACAAGTATGCATACCATTTCATAATATCCAAACTATAAATGACCTAATTCGTCATTTACTTAATATTAATCTCTAATGAACTTCAACGACTCGAATGCAACGTCTTTTGAAATATGTAATGAATGACTCCAAGTAATATCCTTAAAATGAGCTAATGCATAGCGGAAGATTTCTTTCAAACCTGAGAATAAACATGCTTAAAAAGTGTCAACCAAAAGGTTGGTGAGTTCATTAGTTTATAGTAAACATTTCATTTTCATCATTTTAATAGACCACAAGACTTTAAGTATAATAAACTCGTGCAGAAGTCCCATTCCAACTGCACAAACAAAATATCATTCATATGAAGAACACCTGGTGAGGATTCCAAAATATAATAGTAACCATCTGTGCCGGTCTTTCATCCCACGGCTGAATACATGTGCCTTCAAAATATAGAACCTCTGTGCCAGTCTTTACTCCCCCACGGCTGAACACATGTATATAAAATATAGGACAACCGGTGCCATTTCACATAATATACGTCCCACACATGGAGACAAAATCATTCATTCAACTCGGGAGCTCATTCGCTCTAACCGAAATAAACCAGTGACAATACGTGCCATAATAATCAATCCCAACCCCAGATAATTCTATCATAGAATGCAGTTCGATTACTTGTGTCTATTACGTAAAACAGTTATAAAAGTTGCGCATGTATTCTCAGCCCAAAAATGTAAAGGGTAAAAAGGCAAATGAAACTCACTTGTGATGATTTCCAAATAGATGGTAATAAGACTTGGCCTTTGACAAATTCACGAACCTAATAATAATATTCTTGTGTCAAGATATATATATATATATATAATTAATATTCCATACTTATGATACTTGTGTTAATTTTAATTGTCCTTTGTTAGTAGTCCAATAGTCCGATAGTCCAATAGTCCGATAGTTCAACAGTATATATATATATATATATATATATATATATATATATATATATATATATATATATATATATATATATATATATATATATATATATATATATATATATATATAGGGGCAGGATCAATGGGGAAGTAACCATTCGGGGGGAAGCGGGGGGAAGCAAAAAAAAAATTTTTTTTCGTTTTTTTTGAAATTTTTTTTTTCCGGCATCAAGATTACAAGAAAATATGAACATTTAGAAGAGACACTTCGTGATGAATGTTATTAATTAGGCGGGAAAACGATCGACAAAAATAATATTCAAGATAATATTGTTCGTGAAGAATATGAACGTTTTTTTTTCATGTTTTGTGAAGTAAAATTTAGCCCGATTTAGAGTTTTAGGGTTTAGGGTTTAGGGTTTAGGGTTTAGGGTTTGGTGTTTTGGGTTTATTCTATAAACCCAAAACACCAAACCCTAAACCCTAAACCCTAAACCCTAAACCCTAAAACTCTAAACCGTTCGTGTTAAAAACTCAATCTAAATCCTAAATCTAAACCCTAAATCTAAACCCTAAACCCTAAATTTCTAAACCCTAATATCTAAACCCTATAAACCCTAATATCTAAACCCTAATTGCTAAACCCCAATAGCTAAAACCTCAAAATACGCTCGAAAAACGCGATAATTGTTATAATCACTTCTTCGAGCGTTTTCCCGCCAAAATAAAAACATTTATCACAAAGTGTCTCTACTAAATGTTCATATTTTCATCTCATCTATAATGTTCGTGAACAAAGTTTTTTAAAAAAATGAAAAAAAAAAAAAGTTTTTGCTTCCCCCCGCTTCCCCCCGAATGGTTACTTCCCTCTTGATCCTACCACTATATATATATATATATATATATATATATATATATATATATATATATATATATATATATATATATATATATATATATATATATATATATATATATATATATATATATATATATATATAAATATAAATGCGTATATTGTGTTAGAATTCACTAACACTATAATATATTGTCTTAATATAGTAAGACACATAATATGTATATTGTGTGAAGCAATCCGCGACCCATTGTATACATGTCTCAGGCTCAATCACAACTCAAAGTATATATATATTTTGGAATCAACCTCAACCCTGTATAGTCAAATCCAACATTCACATATAGAGTGCCTATGGTTGTTCCGAAATATATATATAGATGGGTCGATATGATATGTCAAAACGCTTTATACGGATCCACGGTGATCAAGTCATATATATATATAGTGCCTTACATTCTTTATTAAGACTATAATATATTGTCGTAGAACTTAATCACGACTATTATAAATTGTACTTCCATAAGTTCGGGAACAAGACATGTATAAATACATGTAGGATACAAGGTAAGTTAGCTAGGATAAGGTTAGCATCCATTTTTATTAATCAAAACCGTCGCTAATAAACAAGCAAAAATATCCAATTTTATTTTACCCATAATTTCTTCATTACAAATCCGTTTTGAGTGATTCCGGTGGCCACGGTTTTGTATTGAACTTAACTTTATGAACCTAAACAGAAAAAGTATGAGTTTATAGTCGAAAATCCAAGTTACAAGTCGTTTAGTAAAAGGTAGTCATTTCCGTCGAAAGAACGACATCTTGATGACCATTTTGAAAAACATACTTTCACTTTGAGTATAACCATGATTTTTGGATATGTTTCACATCCATATAAAATAAGATTTTTCACCAAAGGAATTCCTTTAATTCAAAGTTTAAGATAGGTTTTTAAAATTAAATCCAAAACAGCCCCCGTTGATCTATGACCGCGTATGTTCAGTTTTAAGGTGTTCTTCGTGTTTACAAGTTTTATATCCTTATGTTAGCTTGACATACTGTCATAATACATATGTTGAAGTATTTTAGAAGTCAAGTTAGAAGGATTAAGTTTATTTGCAAACAAGTTTAGAATTAATCTAAACTATGTTCTTGTTATTATTAGTTATAAACTCAAAATAAGATAGCTATATGAATATGAATCGAATAAGATTATGAATAAGGTTACTACCTCAAATCAAATGAATAAAGTTGCTGGAGAAATAAGGAGAGTATCTTGAGTTCAAAGATACCCTTGATGGCTTGGAATTCTTGAAGTATAAACATGGAATGAACAAAAGTTCGAATAAGAATTCTATCTTGAATTAAGATTGTTATAAGTATATAAATTGAACCAAAATTTATATATGATTCTTACCTTGATTATTAGCTGATAAGCTACTGATATGAAAGTAGGATTATGAATTCTAAAGAGTTTTGGAGTTGGATTGAAAGATTAGAAGTAAACTTGTACACTTGGAAGGTTATTTTGACATTTATGAATGTAGAACTTGTAAAATTTATGAAGAACACTTAGAACATGAAGATGAAACTTGAGAGAGATCAATTAGATGAAGAAAATTGAAGAATGAAAGTGTTTGTAGGTGTTTTTGGTCGTTCATAATGGATTAGATATAAAGGATGTGTCATTTTGTTTTCTTGTAAAAAAAGTCATGAATGATTACTAAAGTTTTTGTAATTTTATGTAATCATTCATGCTAGTTGCCAAATGATGGTTCCCACAAGGTTAGGTAGCTCACATGGGCTGGTAAAGAGAAGATTTTTATGTGTATATACCAATAGTAAATACATCTAGAAGCTGGGTATGATACGGGTGTGAATACCGAATGAATACGTATAGAAATCTTGATGGAATTGAATGAGATTATGAGTATAGCTATCTTTGTTGAGTATAAGTATGTTAGTATATATGTACTTAAGTCCTTTAAAAGTGTATTAATTCATATTAATACAATACATATATATATATACATTTTAATTTAGAAGTTATTACAACGTTAATCGTTATATATATGTATATAGTCTTGAAGTCTTTAAGTTAGTAATCTCATTTTATGTATATAACCAAATGTTAATATATGTAATGAGATACTTAAATATCATTTTAATAAATCATAAGTATATATATATCCATATATACATCATTATATAATTATTTCAAATTATGACGTTCGTGAATCGTCAGACAACCTGGGAGGCCAAATATTTGTTTAAAATTCATTTCAAATAACCAAATCTTAATGAGTTTGATTGCTTAACATGTTGGAAACATTTAATCATGCAAAATATAGTTTCAAAACTTTCGAGACTCAACATTACAGATTTTTGCTTATCGTGTCGGATATATATAAAGATCAAAGTTTAAATTTGTTCGGAAATTTCCGGGTCGTTACAGTACCCACCCGTTAAAGAAATTTCGTCCCCGAAATTTGGTAGAGGTTGTCATAAATAACAATAGGAATGTTTTCATGACAAATATGAAGTGATAATGGAGTTTTATTATTATTGAGAGATATGGATAAAACGTTTTAATCAGATGAAGCGCACGAGTGAAGCTGTCATAAAAGAGTGAAATGAGTAGATAAATTTAATTGTTTCAACTGATGACGTAGTTTCTATTGACTTTCGGGATTTGAGGGATCTAAAGAAAATCTTACGTAATAAGATTTGGTTCTTCGGCGATTTAGAAAATCAGGATCTTCTTTAATCAAATGCAATAATCTGTTCCGATTTCTTTGTCGGATATATTGCTATAAATCCACCCCTTTCATTTCCTTATTCTCCACACCTTCTATTCCTTATTCCTCTACTCATTCCTTAATATGCTCCATCCAATTCTGATTCTTATTATACTTCTAACTTTCATATCTTTCATTCTTCTATTTCATCTGCCGCCAGAAGAATCCATTCACTTTTATGATTTCCTTGGAGTTATAATGTTTCTAATTCTCCCGTGTCTTTACGTTGCAATACGTATTGATATACACGGTTTGTAGTTTCTGAGTGGTTGTTGGGTTTTATATCTTCCCTTTTACTACAATGTTTCTGCTTCTGTCCTCTATAATCATTATCATCCACAATTAATATTCACTCCTAATTGCTGCGATTTTTACTATAATTTTTATTTCGGAGCTTCATTCTTTTTCTTTTCCTCCTCTTTAACTAAGTATCTTTTGTAATGGTCCGGAATTCGTAGATATGAAATTGGAGTGAACATAGCTAACGCTCTTTAGAAAGAAATGATATTGGTATGATTTTTATTCGTTAAATTACCAGAATAAAATAGAATTATCAAGATAATATATTTCTAATATATTTGGAGATTGAATAGAGTGTAAGAGCCGTGTAATATGGCACATGATGATGGTACTGTGAATCATCACTTTTCATTAGACACTTAACATGACTTACTGTAATATAATGAAGTTGATCAAGTTTCATTATATTATACTAATTCATGCATCAGTTCCCAACACTGCTTCAGAATATTCTAATTTTAAACTCGAAGGATTTAGAAACTAACACAGTTTCCTTTATATTGTAATGCATATATTACGGAGAGATAAATGATTTCAGATAAGGATAGTTGTGAAAATATCTTTAGAAATATTGAGGATATTTATAATGAAAGATATGATAATATCTTGGAATTTCTAATGTCGAAGAATGATGATGAAAATTGACCCGTAAGGGTTTAGATTCAGAAGCAAGGTGTTTGCTACAGAATCATCAAGATTCTTTATGTACAAGTTTAGCCCTTGCAATTTGTTCAGAATCTCCTTCACGGTTTGCTCAATCCGGTTTTCAGTACCAAATTTTCTATCGAGCGTTCCTAACACTTCCTTCTTTTTCTGAGCTTTTCCAACACACTGTACTTTAACGTCAAACTTTTGACTGTTAAAGTCGTTTATAGTTTTTGCTGCTTCATTGACATTTCAAGAACTACTTCGCAGTTCAGGGTGTTTTTCAGAAACTTCACATTCGGAGTATGAAATTCTTAGGGATAGACATTATAGATATAACTGGGGAAGTTCTGCGAATTTTCAAAATACTGATTGTTGATTCTACCCAAGGGATGACGATCTGCTGGTACATGATGTCGTGGAATATAAAAGGTTTTCCGGTAATGACAGCAAAAAGATAACGTATATATTGAGGTCATAATAAGAGTAGTCTTACTGAGAAGCCGAAGTGGAGCTGTAACAAAATTGGTTACTTTGAAAAGAAATCGTATGGTTGTTTTTGCTAATGAATGATAAGGAATTCGACGCAAGTACATGTTAGATTATGACTTTGGTTTCGAGAGTTTTTCAGGTACAAAACATCGTGTAATGTGTGGTTGAATCATCATCTCGATTGTTTATTATTTGAAGTGTCTTCCGGAATTTCGAAGAGTTTTAAATGCAACTTGTCATAGTCAATATCCAAATGATGAAATCGTCCTGAATCCCAAATGATTTTCATATTCATCTGAGTGTTACTATTAAAAGTGATGTTCTATCACAGTTTTGAAGTCAAAGTATAGCTTTGAAAAAGAAAAAAAAAATGTAAGGATCTAAGAATAATGATTTCGGTTGTATCTCAAGTTGACTTCTGAAATTCCCAAAATCAGAGTATGTAACTAGATTCGAATGAATACAGTTGTTTTGATTTCTATAGAAGAATGTATATTGGTATAGTTGATGATTGTTGGATCAGAATTGTAGCATTTTAATTGTGAATTTAAATAGGGTATTACCTACCCGTAAAAAAAAAAATTCACAATTAATATTTTGAACAAAATTTTCACTTCAGTCTCTATGAAATATATGTAAATATATTTTCTTCAGATTTAATGAGTTTTAAAATCACATTAAACTCATTTGATTTTCGGCTTGAATTAGAAATGAATAATCTCTGAAACATCAGAGATTACATAATCTTCACGGAGTATTTCACTAATGCAATCAATATTTTAATATTTATTTTTATTGATATTCTTCAGTGAAGGATGTTGACGCTTGAAGAATCCTTGCGAACTTTACAATGTACGATTGATGTTTTCTAGAAAGTTTCGAGTGCATCGAAGATAAAAGTGTAAAATCAAACATGTTATTGAATGATACACTTGATTTATTTTGAAATAAAATTCATTGAGTTGAAGCAGAGATTATGGTTAACAATGATTAACTTGTTAACGAAGAATGTACATCATAGCATATTAGTAATATGAATTAACCGGATAGTTAAGTCCCATACATAATAGCTTAGTACAGAAAGATTTATTATAGATAAAAATTTTATATATATAGGATATACATATAAAATTCTTCGGAGGACTGAGTTGATAGTTCCTAACTCATCAATACAATATACTTGTTATTAATTCGTAATGGTTTCCACGGTGATTCTTGACCTGGCGAAACTTGTGATGTTAGAGGTGCTGACGATTCTAATAGTGTGGACAACACAGACTATATTGGTGAGGCTATGAGTACTGCTGATGCTATTTGGTAAAACAAGTCTAGCTTGTAGACCGCACATCATTCTTTTCAGGATTTCGATCCTTTTCTCCATCATCTCTGTCCACTCATCTGGTTTATGGTTAAGGCGGAGGTAGATAATCTCTAAAACTTAAGAGATTACATAATCACCACAGAATGTTTCTCTGATGAAATTATGAATCAATAATTCATCGTTTGTTGTTGTTGGTACTCCTTGGTATCTTTGGTGTGTGTGACATTGATATCCGATGTACAAATTGGGATATTGAAGTGTGTGATGCGGATGTGATTGTTGGCGGTGGTAATGATCCTGTTGATGTTAGTAATGGTGGTTGCTGTTGATGCCGGTGATGCTGCTAGTGCTTATGATATTGAGGCTTGCGATGCGGATGTTACTGGTGGTACTGGTTACGCTGCTGGTGCTGCTGATGGTGTTTGTAATCTTCGCACCGTATTCTCCAAAGCCACCACCCGAGCGCGAAGCTCGTTAACTTCTGCTAGTACACCGGGATGATTAGTGGTTGGAGTGAGCGAATGAACAAGATCCGAAATATGGGATATTATGTAGTCGTGACGAGATACTCTAGAAATGAGCGAAAAAATGGTTTCTCGAACAGGTTCGCCTGTAAGTGCTTCAGGTTCATCGCCAAGAGGGCAATTTGGTGGATGGAAGGGATCACCTTCTTATTGTCTCCAGTGATTTAGTATATTACGGACCCATCCCCAATTCATCCAGAATAGATGATGAGAGATTGGTTGATCCATTCCGGTGACGCTGCCTTCAGAGCTCGAATGGAAATCCATGTCGGCATAACTGTCAGAATTGGAGGAATTCGAACTAGATGCAGAATCCATCTCGTATAGTCGGGGAAATGAATTTTTGGTATGGAATAGATTGTAGGATTTAGATTTAGTATTCTTCAATACATAGTTTACATATGTATATATATTACCAAAATTCCATAAATTACGGAGGAATCTTTGAAAGTTGTCAGTCAAAGTTCACAGTAACGGATATGCCACGATAAGATTTCGTCTATACACTATCATGCAATAAATGCAAGAAAACGCGTCTAGACTAAAGAATAATAATCATGTAATTTTCTAAGGATGGTAAGTAGATGATTTCCGAGTAAAAATGATAAGCAAAACTTTTGACATACAGACACGGTCGAAGTCCAGACTCACTAATGCATCTTAACGACTTATCAGTTAGACACACTAATGCAGACCTGGTTCGCTAAGACCACCGCTCTGATACCACATGAGACGACCCGACCCAATCCATTGGGACGAATACAATAACATATGATTACATCGCGAGGTACTTGACCTCTAAATGATACATTTTACAAACATTGCATTCGTTTTAAAAGACAAACTTTCCTTTACATCAAAAGTTAACAAGTATGCATACCATTTCATAATATCCAAACTATAAATGACCTAATTCGTCATTTACTTAATATTAATCTCTAATGAACTTCAACGACTCGAATGCAACGTCTTTTGAAATATGTAATGAATGACTCCAAGTAATATCCTTAAAATGAGCTAATGCATAGCGGAAGATTTCTTTCAAACCTGAGAATAAACATGCTTAAAAAGTGTCAACCAAAAGGTTGGTGAGTTCATTAGTTTATAGTAAACATTTCATTTTCATCATTTTAATAGACCACAAGACTTTAAGTATAATAAACTCGTGCAGAAGTCCCATTCCAACTGCACAAACAAAATATCATTCATATGAAGAACACCTGGTGAGGATTCCAAAATATAATAGTAACCATCTGTGCCGGTCTTTCACCCCACGGCTGAATACATGTGCCTTCAAAATATAGAACCTCTGTGCCGGTCTTTACTCCCCCACGGCTGAACACATGTATATAAAATATAGGACAACCGGTGCCATTTCACATAATATACGTCCCACACATGGAGACAAAATCATTCATTCAACTCGGGAGCTCATTCGCTCTAACCGAAATAAACCAGTGACAATACGTGCCATAATAATCAATCCCAACCCCAGATAATTCTATCATAGAATGCAGTTCGATTACTTGTGTCTATTACGTAAAACAGTTATAAAAGTTGCGCATGTATTCTCAGCCCAAAAATGTAAAGGGTAAAAAGGCAAATGAAACTCACTTGTGATGATTTCCAAATAGATGGTAATAAGACTTGGCCTTTGACAAATTCACGAACCTAATAATAATATTCTTGTGTCAAGATATATATATATATATATAATTAATATTCCATACTTATGATACTTGTGTTAATTTTAATTGTCCTTTGTTAGTAGTCCAAAAGTCCGATAGTCCAATAGTCTGATAGTTCAACAGTATATATATATATATATATATATATATATATATATATATATATATATATATATATATATATATAAATATAAATGCGTATATTGTGTTAGAATTCACTAACACTATAATATATTGTCTTAATATAGTAAGACACATAATATGTATATTGTGTGAAGCAATCCGCGACCCATTGTATACATGTCTCAGGCTCAATCACAACTCAAAGTATATATATATTTTGGAATCAACCTCAACCCTGTATAGTCAAATCCAACATTCACATATAGAGTGCCTATGGTTGTTCCGAAATATATATATAGATGGGTCGATATGATATGTCAAAACGCTTTATACGGATCCACGGTGATCAAGTCATATATATATATAGTGCCTTACATTCTTTATTAAGACTATAATATATTGTCGTAGAACTTAATCACGACTATTATAAATTGTACTTCCATAAGTTCGGGAACAAGACATGTATAAATACATGTAGGATACAAGGTAAGTTAGCTAGGATAAGGTTAGCATCCATTTTTATTAATCAAAACCGTCGCTAATAAACAAGCAAAAATATCCAATTTTATTTTACCCATAATTTCTTCATTACAAATCCGTTTTGAGTGATTCCGGTGGCCACGGTTTTGTATTGAACTTAACTTTATGAACCTAAACAGAAAAAGTATGAGTTTATAGTCGAAAATCCAAGTTACAAGTCGTTTAGTAAAAGGTAGTCATTTCCGTCGAAAGAACGACATCTTGATGACCATTTTGAAAAACATACTTTCACTTTGAGTATAACCATGATTTTTGGATATGTTTCACATCCATATAAAATAAGATTTTTCACCAAAGGAATTCCTTTAATTCAAAGTTTAAGATAGGTTTTTAAAATTAAATCCAAAACAGCCCCCGTTGATCTATGACCGCGTATGTTCAGTTTTAAGGTGTTCTTCGTGTTTACAAGTTTTATATCCTTATGTTAGCTTGACATACTGTCATAATACATATGTTGAAGTATTTTAGAAGTCAAGTTAGAAGGATTAAGTTTATTTGCAAACAAGTTTAGAATTAATCTAAACTATGTTCTTGTTATTATTAGTTATAAACTCAAAATAAGATAGCTATATGAATATGAATCGAATAAGATTATGAATAAGGTTACTACCTCAAATCAAATGAATAAAGTTGCTGGAGAAATAAGGAGAGTATCTTGAGTTCAAAGATACCCTTGATGGCTTGGAATTCTTGAAGTATAAACATGGAATGAACAAAAGTTCGAATAAGAATTCTATCTTGAATTAAGATTGTTATAAGTATATAAATTGAACCAAAATTTATATATGATTCTTACCTTGATTATTAGCTGATAAGCTACTGATATAAAAGTAGGATTATGAATTCTAAAGAGTTTTGGAGTTGGATTGAAAGATTAGAAGTAAACTTGTACACTTGGAAGGTTATTTTGACATTTATGAATGTAGAACTTGTAAAATTTATGAAGAACACTTAGAACATGAAGATGAAACTTGAGAGAGATCAATTAGATGAAGAAAATTGAAGAATGAAAGTGTTTGTAGGTGTTTTTGGTCGTTCATAATGGATTAGATATAAAGGATGTGTCATTTTGTTTTCTTGTAAAAAAAGTCATGAATGATTACTAAAGTTTTTGTAATTTTATGTAATCATTCATGCTAGTTGCCAAATGATGGTTCCCACAAGGTTAGGTAGCTCACATGGGCTGGTAAAGAGAAGATTTTTATGTGTATATACCAATAGTAAATACATCTAGAAGCTGGGTATGATACGGGTGTGAATACCGAATGAATACGTATAGAAATCTTGATGGAATTGAATGAGATTATGAGTATAGCTATCTTTGTTGAGTATAAGTATGTTAGTATATATGTACTTAAGTCCTTTAAAAGTGTATTAATTCATATTAATACAATACATATATATATATACATTTTAATTTAGAAGTTATTACAACGTTAATCGTTATATATATGTATATAGTCTTGAAGTCTTTAAGTTAGTAATCTCATTTTATGTATATAACCAAATGTTAATATATGTAATGAGATACTTAAATATCATTTTAACAAATCATAAGTATATATATATCCATATATACATCATTATATAATTATTTCAAATTATGACGTTCGTGAATCGTCAGACAACCTGGGAGGCCAAATATTTGTTTAAAATTCATTTCAAATAACCAAATCTTAATGAGTTTGATTGCTTAACATGTTGGAAACATTTAATCATGCAAAATATAGTTTCAAAACTTTCGAGACTCAACATTACAGATTTTTGCTTATCGTGTCGGATATATATAAAGATCAAAGTTTAAATTTGTTCGGAAATTTCCGGGTCGTTACAGTCATAACTTCCTAGTGTTAGCGGCAACACCGGTGCGACTGGGAAGGGATGATTAGCGATGTGCGGCACAAATTTTTTGTGGTGGGGGCCAATTCCAAACTCTGTTTAGCTTTTTGCCCCTGCATCACTGCGAACCAATTGCTCATAAATTCTTGCACCTGCGCTGGCTCATTGAAAGCAGGTGTGGTGGCGCAACTTGCTGTAGCTGAGATATAAAGCTGTTCGACTGGGTGCAGAATTGTGCGTTCCGCTATACTGGCTATTTGCAATGGTATGAAATGATCGCGGAGACGCGTGCGCCGCAAACCTTTGCGGTGGTGTCAGCATGATATATGATCCGTCTGGATTTCTCAGACCCATTTGTCTGATTCTTTCTTGAGCTTTCTCGGTGGTGACCCTTTCAATTAGTGTTTCGGGTTCGACCGAGGTGATGATTGGTATTGTACCCACACAGGTAGTTTTAACTTTGAAACCTGGTGGAACAGTTTCGCTTGGAGAACCAAAGCTCAAGATCTTTGGTGACTGATCATCGAAGGGTTTAAACCCAGTTCCTGTTTCCATTAAACTCCCGTCGGGAGTGTGCCACCATCCTTTAGATGACTCACTCGGGACAGCTTCCGACATGACTGGTCCTGTCCCTACACTCGGTGTTGATGGAGGTTTCGACGGGCCTTTGGTTGGTGCTGGAGGCGTTGACGGTGTGTTTGTAACCGTTGCCGTAGGTGTTTGAAACCCTGGACTTACGGGAGATTCCGATCGTCCTTGGCTCTTTGCATTCTTATTTCCTCCACCCATTCTTGTTGACAGTAAAGGAAAACCTGAAAGTGACCGATTAGCTAAACAAAAAAGTTTTAATGGAAAAAAGAGTACGTACAGTAAATCATATACAACATAAATTCCCATCTTCTTTGTTTTATATAATCGGTCCCACGGATGGCGCGAATTGATCAAGCATATTTTCACGAGGTCAAGGTGAACTTACGCTTGAGTGCAATAATAGGGTTTAAGGACTATCAATATTCGAACCTCCGATGCTTAGTCGTGGATAACCCATATCGGTATCGTTTCGATCCCGACAGGGTGGCCGATTTGAGAGTCCACCAGCAACCTAACATACGAGGTTGAGTGGCCCAAAGACATGAAGGTTTTATAGTTCAATACATACCTGAAAGTCTTTAACGATCGTAAGAAACTGTGTTCGTACGGTAGAGATTTGTATGCTCTTGTTTACGTATGAGTAAACGAGTAATCGTGTTATGTATTAGGGTTTTATGAGCTATGTATTTATAGTCTCACAAATTAGGGTTTCGGTAGAATCCCTTCCCGAATTAAATGCAATCTCATCCCTAACTAACTTTCGTTATTTAAGGAAGAGAATCCGAATTAATTATACCGTACATTCTTCTAGAATATACCGGACCTATGTGCAAGTATACGAAACTCGCACCAGATGGTATAGGCGCACTATGTGCGGCTATACCCGTGCCACATGCCTTACGTGGCAATTTGTGTGGTTTAATGTCTTGGATGCGCATTCGCACATCTTTTACGGATATGCGTATCATTAGGAAGTTCCTAAGAACCCGTCTCAAATTCGTCAATTTCTAGGACTTGCTGGATATTATAAAAGATTTATTCAAAAATTCTCCAAGATAGCAAGACCGTTAACTGTGTTAACGCACAAGAATAAGAAATTTGAATGGTCCTCAGCATAGGAATCTGCTTTTCAAATGTTGAAACAGAAGTTGACAACTGCACCTATACTATCACTACCGGAAGGAAATGAATATTTTTTTGGTTTATTGTGATGCATCTAGACAAGGGTTAGGATGTGTTTTAATGCAATGACAGAAAGTCATTGTGTATGCATCTCGTCAACTGAAGAACCATGAGCAGAATTACACAACTCATGATTTGGAATTAAGAGCCGTTGTATTTGCGTTGGTAGTAGGAGACATTATTTATATGGGACCAAGTGTACCATATATACGGAGCACAAGATTCTTCAGCATATTTTCAATCAAAAACAGTTAAACATGCAACAAAGACATTGGGTAGAGCTTATAACTGATTACGATTGTGATATTCGATACCATCCAGGGAGAGCGAACATTGTAGCTTATGCTTTGAGTCACAAAGAAAGAGTTAAACCTCTGAGAGTTAGGTCATTGAATATGACTATTCAGAAAAACCTTGTGTCTCGTATTCAAGATGCACAATCGGAAGCTATGAAGGAAGAGAACGTGAAGAAGGAAGGAATTAGTGAGAAGGATAAGAAGTTCGAAGTTAAGAGTGACGGAACCCGATATTTTGCAGACAGAATTTGGATTCCAAAGTTTGGTGGATTGAGAAAGCTTGTGATGGATGAAGCACACAAGACGAGATATTCAATTCATCCAGGGTCTGGGAAAATGTATCATGACCTAAAGGAATTCTATTGGTGGCTGAACATGAAGGCTGAGATTGCAACTTATGTTGGGAAGTGCTTGACATGTTCGAAGGTCAAGGCCGAAAATCAAGAAACCATCGGGGTTATTACAATAACCTGATATTCCCGAATGGAAATGAGAAGGAATTACGATGGATTTCATTACGAAATTACCGAAAACTGAAATGTCCCGTTCTTATTGATTAAAAACGTTCCATATTAATTGATTTCGTTGCGAGGTTTTGACCTCTATATGAGACGTTTTTCAAAGACTGCATTCATTTTTAAAACAAACCATAACCTTTACTTCATCAATAAAGGCTTAAAAGCTTTACGTAGATTATCAAATAATGATAATCTAGAATATCTTGTTTACACACGACCATTACATAATGGTTTATAATACAAATATATTACATCGAAATACGTTTCTTGAATGTAGTTTTTACACAATATCATACAACATGGACTCCAAAACTTGTCCTTATTTTAGCATGCGACAGCGGAAGCTCTTAATAATCACCTGAGAATAAACATGCTTTAAATGTCAACAAAAATGTTGGTGAGTTATAGGTTTAATTCCTACATATATCAAATCATAATAATAATAGACCACAAGATTTCATTTTTCATAATAACCATCTCAAGCAGGCATTTCGCATCGTACTTAGAGATAAAATCATTCATATGGTGAACACCTGGTAACCGACATTAACAAAATGCATATAGAATATCCCCAATCATTCCGGAACTACCTCGGACCTGATTAATATCGAAGTACTAAAACATCCGGTACTTTGGATGGGGCTTGTTGGGCCTGATAGATCTATCTTTAGGATTCGCGTCAATTAGGGTGTACGTTCCCTAATTCTTAGGCTACCAAGCTAAAAGGGGTATATCCAAATTCGATCATTCAACCATAGAAAGTAGTTTCACATACTTGTGTCTATTTTGTAAAACATTTATAAAACTGCATGTATTCTCATCCCAAAAATATTTAGATTTTTAAAAGTGGGACTATAACTCACTTTCACCGATTAACAATTCGTCGGGAATAGACTTGGCCACAGATTGATTCACGAACCTATAACAATATATACATATATCAAAATATGATTGAAACATAGTCACAATATTTTCTTTATTACGTGTTGATGATTTTTAGTTGTCCAGTTAGCGGTCCGAAGTTAGAAGTTCCATAATTTGTCGTACGTAAATAACATAATATATATCTTGAATCTATCCACGACCCAGTGTATACATATCTCAGTATTTTGGAATCAACCTCAACCCTGTATAGCCAACTCCCACATTCACATATAGAGTGTCTATGGTTGTTCCGAAATATATATAGATGTGTCGACATGATAGGTCGAAACAATGTATACGTGTCTATGGTATCTCAAGATTACATAATATATAATACAAGTTGATTAAGTTATGGTTGGAATAGATTTGTTACAAAGTTTCACGTAGCTAAAATGTGTAGTTTTTACCAATCTTGTATTACTAGCCATTTCTTCGTTTCTAATCCGTTTTGAGTGATTCAAGCGGCCACGGTTTCGTATTGAACTTATCTTTTTGAAACTAAACAGAAAAAGTATGAGTTTATAGTCGGAAATACAATTTTTAAGTCGTGTAGTAAAAGGTAGTCATTTCCGTCGAAAGAACGACATCTTGATGACTGTTTTGAAAAACATACTTTCACTTTGAATTTAACCATGATTTTTGGATATGGTTTCATGTTCATAAAAAAAATCATTTTTCCAGAAATCTAGCTTTTAAATCAAAGTTCTTCATAGCTTTTAATTATCCCAACCAAAACAGCCCCCGGTTTTACTACGACGGCGTATATCCGGTTTTATGGTGTTTATCGTGTTTCCGGGTTTTAAATCATTAAGTTAG
Organism: Rutidosis leptorrhynchoides; assembly: GCF_046630445.1. Taxonomy (NCBI): domain Eukaryota; kingdom Viridiplantae; phylum Streptophyta; class Magnoliopsida; order Asterales; family Asteraceae; genus Rutidosis; species Rutidosis leptorrhynchoides. The sequence goes on from NC_092343.1 coordinate 236,340,723, forward strand.
CATATCATATAGATATAGAACATGTGTTTAGTTGATTTTAAAAGTCTAGTTAGAAGGATTAAATTTATTTGCGAACAAGTTTAGAATTAACTAAACTATGTTCTATTTATTACAAGTTATAATCTTCGAATAAGGTAGCTTTATATATAAGAATCGAATGATGTTATGAACATCATTACTACCTCAAATATAGTAGGTAAACCTACTGTAAGTGACAAGAAATGATCTAGCTTCAAATGATCCTTGGATGGCTTGAAAGTTCTTGAAGTAGAATCATGACACGAAAACAAGTTCAAGTAAGATTTCTACTCGAATTAAGATATTCAAAGTTATGGAAATCGAATCAAAGCTTGAATATGAATATTACCTTGAATTAGAATGATAACCTACTGTAAATAACAAAGATTTCTTGAGGTTGGATGATCACTTGAAATGGATTAGCAAGATTGGAAGTAAACTAGTAAACTTGGAAGAATTTTCGAAGTGTTTTTGAAGTGTTCTTCCTATGATAATTATAGCTTGGTTCTTGAAGTAATTTTTGATGAAGATGATGATTAGATACTGGAAGAATTCGTTCATAAGAGTGTGTGTGTGTTGAGAGAGAATTAGAAAGAGAATTTGGAAATGAAATGAAGTGAATGGTGAGTGGTGAGTGGTGAGTGGGGTTAAAAGGAGTTCTTGTTTGTTGACTAGCTCATGGTAGAAGTTAAATTTGATTTTGTCATGCATGACATAATCAAGAGGGAATCCCATGCTAGTTCCTATTGGTATATACTTATAGTAAGTACGTCTAGAAGCCGTACGGTACGGATACTGAAAGACTACGAGTGGAATTGTTGATGAAAATGAATGAGGATGAATTTGTATGCGCTATTGCTAAGTAGAAGTATTTTGATATGTATCTTGAAGTCTTTCAAGAGTGTTCAAATACATTTAAAAACATCATATGTGAATACATTTTAACTGAGTCGTTAAGTCATCGTTAGTCGTTACATGTTTTGATTTGTTTTGAAGTCCTTAAGTTAACGATCTCATTTAATCTTGTTAAACCATTGTTTATTATATCAAATGAGATGTTAAATTATTATATTATCATGTTAACATGATATATGAATATATCTTAATATGATATATATACATTAAATTATCGTTACAACGATAATCGTTACGTATATGTCTCGTTTCGAAATTCTTAAGTTAGTAGTCTTGTTTTTACTTATGTAGTTCATTGTTGACACACTTAATGATATATTTACTTATCATTTTATCATGTTAAACATATATATTTAATCATATATGTATCATCATGTCATATACCACATATAGCATTCGTGAATCATCGGTCAAACTGGGTGATCAGACATTTACATAATTTCCATTTCAATTAACCAAGTCTTAAAAAGTTTGATTGCTTAACATGTTGGAAACATTTAATCATGCAAATATAGTTTTCATGTATATATATAATCATAGAAGAGTTCGGAAAAGTTCGGGTCACTACATTACCTACCCGTTAAATAAATTTCGTCCCGAAATTTTAAGCGATTGAAGGTGTTGGCTCATCTTCTGGAAATAAGTGCGGGTATTTCTTCTTCATCTAACTTTCATGTTCTCAGGTGAACTCGGGTCCTCTACGAGCATTCCATCGAACCTTAACAATTTTAAATGTATTTTGCTTGAGTCTTTTAACCTCACTATCCATTATTTCGACGGGTTCTTCAATGAATTGAAGTTTTTCGTTGATTTTGATTTCGTCTAACGGAATAGTGAGATCTTCTTTAGCAAAACATTTCTTCATATTCGAGACGTGGAAAGTGTTATGTACAGCAGCTAGTTGTTGAGGTAACTCGAGTCGATAAGCTACTGGTCCGACACGATCAATAATTTTGAATGGTCCAATGTACCTTGGATTTAGTTTCCCCCGTTTACCAAATCGAACAACGCCTTTCCAAGGTGCAACTTTAAGCATGACCATCTCTCCAATTTCAAATTCTATATCTTTTCTTTTAAGGTCCGCGTAACTCTTTTGTCGACTTTGGGCGGTTTTCAATCGTTGCTGAATTTGAATGATTTTCTCGGTAGTTTCTTGAATAATCTCTGGACCCGTAATTTGTCTATCCCCCACTTCATTCCAACAAATCGGAGACCTGCACTTTCTACCATAAAGTGCCTCAAATGGCGCCATCTCTATACTCGAATGGTAACTGTTGTTGTAGGAAAATTCTGCTAATGGTAGATGTCGATCCCAACCGTTTCCAAAATCAATAACACATGCTCGTAGCATGTCTTCCAAGGTCTGTATCGTCCTTTCGCTTTGCCCATCAGTTTGTGGATGATAGGCGGTGCTCATGTCTAGACGAGTCCCTAACGCTTGTTGCAATGTTTGCCAGAACCTTGAAACAAATCTGCCGTCTCTATCAGAGATAATAGAGACGGGTATTCCATGTCTGGAAACGACTTCCTTTAAGTATAATTGTGCCAGCTTCTCCATTTTATCATCTTCTCTCATTGGCAGAAAATGTGCTGATTTGGTGAGACGATCGACTATTACCCAAATAGTATCATAACCACTTGCAGTCCTTGGCAATTTAGTAATGAAATCCATGGTAATGTTTTCCCATTTCCATTCCGGGATTTCAGGTTGTTGAAGTAGACCTGATGGTTTCTGATGTTCAGCTTTGACTTTAGAACATGTCAAACATTCTCCTACGTATCTTGCAATATCGGCTTTCATACCCGGCCACCATAAATGTTTCTTAAGATCCTTGTACATCTTTCCCGTTCCGGGATGTATTGAATATCTGGTTTTATGTGCCTCCTTAAGTACCATTTCTCTTACACCTCCAAACTTTGGTACCCAAATTCTTTCAGCCCTATATCGGGTTCCATCTTCCCGAATATTAAGACGTTTCTCCGATGCTTTGGGTATTTCACTTTTCAAATTCCCTTCCTTTACAACTCCCTGTTGCGCTTCTTTTATTTGAGTAGTAAGGTTAGTACGGATAATTATATTCATAGCTTTTACCCGTATAGGTTCTCTGTCCTTTCTACTCAAAGCGTCGGCTACCACATTCGCCTTCCCCGGGTGATATCGAAGCTCAAAATCGTAATCATTCAACAATTCGATCCACCTGCGTTGTCTCATATTCAGTTGCTTCTGATTAAATATGTGTTGGAGACTTTTGTGGTCGGTATATATAATACTTTGGACCCCATATAATTAATGCCTCCAAGTCTTTAATGCAAAAACAACTGCGCCTAATTCCAAATCGTGAGTCGTATAATTTTGCTCGTGAATCTTCAATTGTCTAGACGCATAAGCAATTACCTTCGTTCGTTGCATCAATACACAACCAAGACCTTGCTTCGAAGCGTCACAATAAACTACAAAATCATCATTCCCTTCTGGCAATGACAATATAGGTGCCGTAGTTAGCTTTTTCTTCAACAATTGAAACGCTTTCTCTTGTTCATCCTTCCATTCAAATTTCTTCCCTTTATGCGTTAATGCAGTCAAGGGTTTTGCTATTTTGGAAAAGTCTTGGATGAATCTTCTGTAGTAACCAGCCAATCCTAAAAATTGGCGTATATGCTTTGGGGTTTTCGGGGTTTCCCACTTTTCAACAGTTTCAATCTTTGCCGGATCCACCTTAATACCTTCTTTGTTCACTATGTGACCGAGGAATTGAACTTCTTCCAACCAAAATGCGCACTTTGAAAACTTAGCGTACAATTCTTCCTTCCTCAATACTTCTAACACTTTTCTCAAATGTTCTTTGTGCTCTTGATCATTCTTTGAGTAAATAAGTATGTCATCGATGAAAACAATGACAAACTTGTCAAGGTATGGTCCACACACTCGGTTCATGAGATCCATGAACACAGCTGGTGCATTAGTTAAGCCAAACGGCATGACCATAAACTCGTAATGACCGTAACGTGTTCTGAAAGCAGTCTTCGGAATATCGTCTTCCTTCACCCGCATTTGATGATACCCGGAACGTAAATCAATCTTCGAATAAATCGACGAGCCTTGTAGTTGATCAAATAAGTCGTCGATTCTCGGTAGTGGATAACGGTTCTTGATGGTGAATTTGTTCAACTCTCTGTAGTCAATACACAATCTGAACGAACCATCCTTCTTCTTGACAAATAACACCGGTGCTCCCCATGGTGATGTGCTTGGTCGAATGAAACCACGCTCCAAAAGTTCTTGTAATTGACTTTGGAGTTCCTTCATTTCGCTGGGTGCGAGTCTGTATGGAGCACGAGCTATTGGTGCAGCTCCTGGTACAAGATCTATTTGAAATTCAACGGATCGATGTGGAGGTAGTTGAGACGACCCGACCCAATCCATCTGGACAAAGTCATCAACATTTGGTTCCATTGCGATGATCGACTCCAAGTAATGTCCTTAACATGAGCAAATACACAGTGGAAGACTTAATTCGTACCTGAGAATAACATGCTTTAAAAAGTCAACATAATGTTGGTGAGATATATAGGTTTAGTGCTAGCAGCGTTATAACTATGGACCACAAGATTTAAAGTTTATAAACATAATACACTCGCAAGTGTATGAAAAGCATTCCAATCAGTGGGCACCCAGTAACTAGCCTTAACAAGAGTGTGTATTCCTGAGTTATAATAATATGTGCACCGAATCAAGTGCGTTCCGTTAACCTCGAAGTACTAAACACCCGTTCTTCTAGTTTACTAGAACAACATCTGGGTGGGGGTGTAAAACCCGATAGATCTATCTTTAGGATTCGCGCCTACCAGTTCATAAACCAATAGTTAAAGTTACCAAGCTAGGGGATTTTTGATTCAAATCCATGTAGAACGTAATTTTAGTCACTTGTGTCCATAACGTAAATCATTTATAAAAACAGCGCATGTATTCTCAGCCCAAAATATTTAAAGTTTAAAAGGGACTATATACTCACCTAATGTATTTTGTAGTAAAAATACATATAACACCATTGGTAAATTATAAGGTTGGCCTCGGATTCACGAACCTATATCATTTGTGTATATATATATTAACACACATAATCGTAATCGAATAAGCTCATATATATATAACCTATTAATGATATTTTATATTAATAGTATATTTATATTTCATATGTAAAAATATTTTGTTATGTTATATGTGTTAAATATATTTATTTACATATTTCATTTGTTTAACCAAAACAGTATTTCTAATTATACTAAAATAATATTAGTAATGAGAAATATAATTAATGGTGTATCCTATCGTATACACGTATAAAAGGCATAACTATCGCATGAAATCAGTATCAGAAGTGCCAAAAGTGACAAATTATCAGTTTGGCGTTCTCCGTCCTGCAGGCTGCTCCGTCATGCGTAAGCCCTGAAGGCCGCCTAGCGCGTAAGCCCTGAACGGAAACCGCCCCACTTGGCGTATATTTCGCAACATGAATAACAGAACATATCAGCATCTGACACGTGTCCCCGAATAATCCGGGACCTCTGACACTATAAATAGACCCCTTGGGTCGTCATTTTACAGACATCACATCATTCAGAGAATTTCCAGAGCAGAGCAACTTCTCTCTCTACTTTCTCTCACTAGAAGTCATCCGGCTAGCACTCTTTTCGCACTACGGACGACAGACTTATAAAGCCACCCCACAAGTAGAAATACTTGTGAACCGGGTCTGCAGGGATTATTTCCCGAGGCAAAATCTAGTCGGCAACACTCATCCTACTCTTAGCTAGATACTTCTAGTCTTTTGTTGACATACTAAGTCTTTTATTATAAGAAAATAGGTGTCAACAATGGCGCCATCTAATAATACGACGAATCATCTCACCGATACTGATAATGACGGCAAGGGTAAAGAACTGGTACCCATTGAAGTCAGCATGATACATCAATGGGGGGCCGGACAACGGAGAAAGGCAGAAGTGTTAGAAAATTGGAAAGAGCAATCAATATCGTTTCCTTCTATTTTTAACACAAATCCATCTGATGGTCCTGTGGTTATTGAAGCGCGAATTGCTAACTGTTTAGTACGCAATATCTACACCGACACGGGAGCTGGAGCAGACATTATGTATGAGCATTGCTTCATACAGCTCCCCAAGGATGTACAAGAAAGAATGAAAGAAACATATGTGCCATTGGCAAGTTTCACAAGCGAGCCGTCTTGGTCTGAAGGAAGCATTAACCTTGAAGTAACTCTTGGCAAACCACCACTAAGGCGAGTAGCTAATATTGAGTTCTTAGTGGTCAAGGCAAGTTCACAATACAATGTAATCCTGGGAAGAACAGCTCTGATGACATTTGGGGCTATAACATCAACTGTGCATGGCATGATGAAATTTCCAACAACAGGCGGCATAGCTACCTTATATACAGAACGGCAGAAAACAGTTGAATGTTCTCAGGTGACAAAAGCAATAGTTAAGCCGTTAATACATGAAGATGGGTCAATTTCACCAAATCCCAAGTTTCCAGATCAGAAAGTCATGATTGGACACACATTGTCCGATGAATGTAAACAAAAGCTGTATATTCTTTTGGCAACAAATTTGGATGTTTTTGCATGGCAACCATCTGATATGACTGGCGTCCCAAGAGAGATAGCGGAGCATAAATTAAACGTCAATCCTAATGTGCATCCGGTTTGCCAAAAGAAGCGAGGCATGGCGCCTGAGAGAAGTAAATTTCTCCGTGATGAGGTACGAAGTCTGGTAGATGCTGGAATCCTAAGAGAAGTCAAATATCAGACGTGGGTAGCAAATCCAGTTATGGTCCGGAAGCCGGACAACTCATGGCGGATGTGTGTTGATTTCACAGACATTAATAAAGCATGTCCAAAGGACAATTACCCTTTACCTGAAATTGATTGGAAGGTGGAATCATTGGATGGGTACAGGTTCAAGTGTTTCTTAGATGCAGCTAAAGGGTATCACCAAATACCTATGGCTGTGAAGGATGAAGATAAAACAGCTTTTCACACGACGGAAGGCATTTTTTGCTATATCAAAATGCCTTTCGGTTTGAAGAATGCAGGGGCAACGTATCAGCGACTTATTGATAAAGCATTTAAAGATCAAATTGGGCGAAATTTAGAAGCTTATGTTGATGACATCGTTGTAAAGAGTAATATTGAGGAACAAATGTTGAGAGACATACAAGAAACTTTTGCATCTTTAAGAAGAATTAACATGAAATTGAATCCCAAAAAATGCACGTTTGGTGTTGAGGAAGGCAAATTCTTAGGTCATATTGTTACAGAGCGTGGTATAAAGGCTAATCCTAAGAAAATTCAAGCAATTGAAGATATGAAATCACCAGCTAATAAGAAAGATGTTCAACGGTTGCACGGCTGTTTGGCAGCCCTAACTAGATTCTTATCGAAAGCAGCAGAAAAGTCACTTCCATTCATGAAAGTGCTAAAGAATTGCTTGAACAAAAAAGACTTTGTGTGGACGGCGGAAGCTGAAAATGCATTTCAAGAGGTTAAGCAGTTACTAAAGAAACTTCCTACACTAACAGCACCACGAGCAGGGGAAACTTTAATCTTGTATTTGGCTATTTCAAAAGAAGCAATCAGTTCTGTTTTAATTGCTGAACGAAGTGGTGTGCAGATGCCTATCTATTTTGTTAGCAAAGTATTGCAAATCAGTGAGAAAAATTATCCACCACTGCACCGATTGGTTTATGCCCTAGTGCACACTGCACGGCGATTACGAAGGTATTTTCAAGGTCATCCCATCTTGGTACTAACAGACCAGCCGCTGAAACAAATACTCCGTCGTCCAGAATCCTCTGGCCGTCTAGCAAAATGGGCCATTGAGTTAGGAGAATATGAAATCAATTTTGCTCCTCGCAATGCAGTAAAGGGGCAAATATTGGCAGATTTCCTTTTGGAAACGAATGAGAATGTTGAATATGATAATAGCACAGCACGGCAAAAGCATATTTGGGAGTTGCACACTGATGGTGCTTCAAGTGAGGAAGGAACTGGAGCAGGACTAGTTTTAACAAGCCCAGATGGCGAAGAATACACTTATGCATTGAAATTCTGTTTTTATGCGTCAAACAATAAAGCAGAATATGAGGCTTTGCTATCCGGCCTCCGCATAGCAGTAGAGATGGGCATCACAAATCTACGAGCATATGTAGATTCTCAAATTGTAGCTCAACAAGTTAATGGAACGTTTGATGCAAGAGATGCGTCCATGAAGCAATACGTAAAACTGGTGGAAACAATTTCAAAGAAATTTGATAGTCTTGAGGTTGTGCAGATTCCTCGTAACAAGAACAAAAAAGCTGATGTTTTAAGCAAATTAGCAACTTTGACCTTTGATCATTTACACAAAAAAGTCCTGGTGGAAGAACTTAAAGAAAAATCAATACATGAGAAACCAATAATGGCAATTGTTGAAGGTGTTAAGGAGACCTGGATGAATCCGTACTTAAGGTATTTGCATGACGGATGGCTACCAGTTGACAAGGCGGAAGCTAGAAGAATCAAAGTAACTGCACCAATGTATGAAATCGTTAATGGAGTTCTTTATCGAAAGTCTTACAATGGACCATTATTACGATGTTTGACTGAAGATGAAGCAGTAAAGGTTGTTAGGGAAATGCATGAAGGAGTTTGTTCTCAACACTCCGGCTTCCGCACTGTGGCATCGCGGATCATGCGACAAGGGTATTTTTGGCCATCCCTTTACAGGGATGTGGCAGAGATCATTAAAACATGTGAAAATTGTCAAAGGCATGGTACAATTCAGCGTCTTCCAAAATACGACTTAATACCAGTAACTTCAGCTTGGCCGTTCTGTAAGTGGGCCATCGATATTGTTGGACCATTCAGTAGAAGTACTGGCAACGCCAAATTTCTGGTAGTAGCAATTGATTTCTTCACCAAATGGGTGGAAGCAAAAGCCTTAGCGAAAATCACAGGGGAAAATGTGAAGAAGTTTGTTTGGCATGATATTGTGTGCCGGTATGGAGTTCCGAATGAAATTGTTAGTGACAACGGCAAGCAATTTGCTGAGAACCCATTTCGAAGTTGGTGTGAAGAACAAGGTATCAAACAAAGTTTTACATCTGTTGCTCATCCTCAGGCTAATGGGCAAGTAGAGGTTACTAATAAAGAAATCGTCGCCGGCATAAAGGCACGATTGGGATTAAGCCAAACTGGTTGGGTTGATGAATTGCCCAATGTGTTGTGGGCACACCGGACAACACTAAAGCGAAGCACGGGGGAAACACCTTTTAGCCTAGTTTATGGTACAGAGGCAGTAATACCAGCTGAGATATGTGTACCAACACAGCGTATTATGGCATTCAATGTTGATTCTAATTCAGAAGCGTTAAAAGAAAATTTAAATTTGTTGGAAGAGCGAAGGTTGATGGCCGCCATCCGGCAAGCAGATCATAAGCATAAAATGGCCAAATATTATAACAAAAAAGTACAGCATGTGCAATTTGAAGTTGGTGATCTGGTATTACGTGATAATGAGGCAAGTAGACAAATCAAGTTTGGAAAGCTAGCCCCTAAATGGGAAGGACCTTATAAGGTCACGAAAGTGAATCAGAATGGATCATACATGCTTGCTGCGCCTTCCGGCGAGCAATATGAAAGAGCTTGGAATGCAATGAACTTAAAGAAATTTTATGCGTAGCACTATATGCACGGACAGAGTGATCAACTGTCAGGTGCATGAGATATAGTCATAAATGTAAAGATTTCTTTAAAAGTATGAATAAAAGCAATTATTCTTACGGCAATATATTTCACAAATTTTTATCCGGCCAAGGATTTTTTAGCCCAGGTGTCACATAGCAGTGTGTCATCCCTACCCGCAGAAAGAAAGGTAACCTTTCGGTGATAGAAGTGCAATCATACTCAAAATGGTTGTATCGATAGTGAGACATGTAGAACTCACTAAAACATCGAAGCGATGAAGCGTATCTACAAAATACATGTCATGACACAAAACTTACAAGTTATACAACACACAACGGACCATGGCGTCCTGCAAAAATTTCATAATTATTCCTCATGTGTTTCATGACGGAAGGCGTATGACGGAGAATAATTTTAGATACAAGCATACAGTCATTGCAACACATGCTGTCAACATCTTTAATATTCCATAGATATTTATAGCAATCTCAAACATACTTACAAATGCATGCAGCAATTAATATATAAGCAAAATTAACATTTCATTCATAGTTGGGGTGTGTAATCCAGTACATCATTAATTGTTACATCTGCCCTATTACAAAGTTCTTCTAAATCAGTGAATTTCATATTTTCAACCAAGGCACCAGCTTGGTCGGCTTCTTCTAATGCATTTTCATTTACCTTTGATGTAATAGTTTCTGGCATTACAAGTGTTGGTAACACTCTCTTTATAAAGTTAAAAAATTGTAGTCGCTCAGCAGACTTTGCAAGGTTAACGAAATTGCATATTCTATCTGTTAACGCTTGGCAGTTAAAAATCCGTCCTACAAGAGCAGGAATTTTGGATATGATACGTTTTTCATTTTCATCTTTAACTTGAAGCTGCTCTTTTAAAGCATTATTCTCTGCACGAATTCTTTCAACTTCTTTAGACAATTCATCAATTTTGCTCAAGTGAATCTTCTCTTTGTCGGAGAATCCTTTGACTTCCTCTTTCAAATTTGATCTCTCATTATTGCAAGTTGTGAAAGCTCTCTTCATTGTTTCATATTGTTTGTTTAACGATGTAGCTACCTGTTCTGTCTTGCGTACTTTCTCCTTTTCAGTGGCCAGCTCATCATTAATAATGGTTTCATTATTTTCTAATTTGGACAAACGCCGAAGGTCATTTAACCCAGAAGCTATATTTAAAACAATGCCTTGTGCTTTCACCTTTTTGGCATCTTCATCAGATAGGTTATCAAAATATTGTGACAGAGATGGGCATACCATAGCATTCAAGAACGCCATAAAATCATCATATGAGTGTGGTGGACCCTTTAGAAAAGCAGTCAGTGCATTGGTGTCAAGATTTGGAAGAGCAATTTGAGAGGTACTAGGTCCGGCCTCTTTCTGAGTGGCGGACGACGGATTCTGTCCAGTCCTTCTCCTCTTGGCGGAAGGCGGAAGATTCATTATCGTGTTATTTGGGCGAGATGCATTAGCTGGTGGAGATACAGGAAAATTATTAATTATAAACGAATTCCAGCGTGCTTGGCAAGTTCTCAAAGGTGGCATATTAAACAATGAAGGGTTTGGATTATAAAAACCACCAGTGCTGGGTTCAGAAGAAAATAAGTACAGGTTTTGGTCTGATATTTTACAGAATTCAGAGAGTTCATTCATATTACCCGAAGCACGTCGTTCCCTAGAAGCAACGTGAGTCATACCTATGTTTTCTTCATCTTCTTCCTCCTCTTCTGTTACTACTTTCTTCTTTTTTAATTGACGTAATACTTCTTCCGTTTCATCGATAATTTTCTTTGTGCTAAAGGTCAGTTGGGAGTAAGTTGATAAACGCATAGCGGTTGCCGGAGGAATTTCTGCAAAACAAGACAAAGAAACTATAGTCAATACAGATGGGACAAGATAAGCGATTCTTTATGAAAAAATGCTAATATCAAGAAGGTTCACCTTTTTCTCCAGCATAAATACAAGGAGAACCTCGGGAGTGGTCCCACAGAGTACTCATGGATGTTAGTACAAGCATATATTCATTATATTTAATATCATTAACTCTATCCTTCTTGATCTTATTATAAAGGATCTTTTCCTTTGTCACTAAATTTGGAAAAATAATTGCCTTCGTATCCAAGAATTTACGCCATCCTCGAGTAATCGCGTATTGCTTCTCAATAGCATCTTCGTTGATAAAGAAAAATGTGGCATACCAATCCTCCGTAGGATGATCAGTTGAAGTCTTCCAAAAGCCTTCAACTTTGTTGAATGTAAACCAACCATTACCATATGGTGCTATGCGTACTAAATGGCAAAAAATGCGAGCAGTTGGTATTATGCCATTAGCGTGACAATACATCTCGAAAATGATGATTTTTCGAATACTAGCTGGCTCGAATTGGCCAACTGCAACACCAAAAAATTTGCAAACCTCCAAGTAGAATGTTGTAAACGGTAATCGAAAGCAGAAATTAAAGAAAGCCTGGCCATATATAGCTATTTTGCCAGGAGGAGGTGAACAAGCTCTATCATTTGGCTCTGGGATCATTGCATCATAGCTAGCTAAGTTTGGAAAATACTTTAATAATGCTGCCATATAAGCCTCGTTTACCCTACTTTGGATAGCATTAACATTCTTGGTGATTGCCATTAATACTCTTGATCTACCAAGAATTAAAAGAGGGTATTAATGGTGAAAGGTTGATACTGTAGAAGAAGGAATGAAAGAGTAAAACCTCGATTAGGGTTTTTGGGTGGTTAAAAAGTGAAACGATGAACAGCTGTGGTAGATGGTAATTTTGGGGATTTTAATATGAGCTGTACACGTGTATGGACGTAATTCAAGCGTGAATCTTAAAGGACGCTTTTTACAGCTGGAAGCGCGTGGGCAATCTCGGCCATATAAATAAAGCAATCATGTAGTCAGAGAATTACGGCTAACATTAAATGCCAGAAACGTCTTTCCCGATGCAAACAGGGAAAAGGGCAAAGCTTGTTTTGAAGAGATTATTCAGAGTTTAAACACTTAATCATTTTTTCAAAATGCTTAAGTCCTTAAACTAGGGGGACTTAATGGTGTATCCTATCGTATACACGTATAAAAGGCATAACTATCGCATGAAATCAGTATCAGAAGTGCCAAAAGTGACAAATTATCAGTTTGGCGTTCTCCGCCCTGCAGGCTGCTCCGTCATGCGTAAGCCCTGAAGGCCGCCTAGCGCGTAAGCCCTGAACGGAAACCGCCCCACTTGGCGTATATTTCGCAACATGAATAACAGAACATATCAGCATCTGACACGTGTCCCCGAATAATCCGGGACCTCTGACACTATAAATAGACCCCTTGGGTCGTCATTTTACAGACATCACATCATTCAGAGAATTTCCAGAGCAGAGCAACTTCTCTCTCTACTTTCTCTCACTAGAAGTCATCCGGCTAGCACTCTTTTCGCACTACGGACGACAGACTTATAAAGCCACCCCACAAGTAGAAATACTTGTGAACCGGGTCTGCAGGGATTATTTCCCGAGGCAAAATCTAGTCGGCAACACTCATCCTACTCTTAGCTAGATACTTCTAGTCTTTTGTTGACATACTAAGTCTTTTATTATAAGAAAATAGGTGTCAACAATAATGATAATAACAATAGTTTTTAATTAAATGTATAATTTAATAATAATAATTTTGATAATAATACCTAATACTTGGTATTAATAATAATTATAACAATCTTATTAATAATAGTAATCTTAATAATAAAATTTTAATAATAATAATAATAAGAACCCTAAAATAATTCTAATACTAATAATATTAGTAATGATAATACTAATAAATTTTCGAAATATAATACTAGTAATAATAATGATAATATCCTAATTTATTAACAATTATATCATTAATCAACATATCAATCCTAATAACAATAATAATAATTATTAATAATAATAATAATAATAATAAAAATAATATAAAAGGTTTATACCCTTTGAAAGTCGCTGTAAAAAGAATTGCACGAGTTGGGACTCGAACCCGTGACCTCCCGGTTACCCGACACCACACTTAACCAATCGATCTGCCAATGTTTTTCTGTTTAACTACACGTTTAAATTCTATTAAGCTATTTTCTGTTCCATCTTCTTCTTCTTCAACGATAAATCAGACAGAGACTACACACTTTTCAAAACAAAGCTTTGAATCAAGTTTTAGGATTGGTAAATTAAAAAGGGAAAATTTCCTAGTCGGATTATCTCAACAACTTTTCAAAACAAATAATGATACAACCTACTCCTGATGCCGTTCGAAGATTAAAAAAAATTAAATATTGTTATCGAATTTTAGGTCGTTTCACATAATATTTACAACATGAAAGATGTTGTAAATCCTTATTAGAAACTTTTCAAATCAACAATTGTTCCAAAAACATCAAAACCTGTTTGAATTTTATAATAAACATATCTGTTTAACTTTGAAAACCCATCTTTGATTTTTTAAAATTCGATTTCAATATGGAAATTTACCAAATGAAACTTTCCAGATTCATTAAACGTCGTGTTTATAACATTACTATATTAATAGATTTTAAAATAGGATTTGATTTTGAGGTTTTTGTAAAAATAATGAAGAACAGGGTATCGGTTTTTGCGGGTGAAGAAAAAAAATATATAAGAGATAGCGAGTTCTGTTACAGACAAGGAAATTCAACTCATTCTAATTGCGTAGCTGTGATGATCGATTTTTATAAAAATATGAAGCAGGGTGTCGACACAAGAATATCACGGGTAACCAGTAACAAAAAAAAAAAAAATGATAAAGACATAATTATTACGCGTATGAATGTTATATATCTGTAATTTTTTAAAAAAAAAACGAATTATATATCTGATTTATACTTATATCATATACTATTTAATATTTATGATCATTAATTAATAATGTAAGATCTAGCAATATTTAACTTATTCAAAATAATAATAGTAATAATTATAATATTAATGAAAATGATAAAACAAAATGATAATAATAATAATAATAATATTAATAATATAAGTGATAATGATATATAATATATATATCCAATTTCATATGTATATGTTATATAATGATATCATTAATACAATTATTGATATTTGGCAGTACTAATGATATTACCACAACAACTATATTAGTATTTAAATTTAATTTATTAATATCTCATATTATTATGTAATACATAATAATTATATAATTGTATTATAACATGAACAGAATATTATATATTTATATATCTTAATATAAATATATATTAATATATGTTTGCATACGATTTATATTATAATTAGATATGTAATTTATGAAAATATAAATGTTTTATATATGTAATTATTATTTAAAATCATGCATTATTTCATCGTAGAAACATTATAAATTTCTACATATACATAATATAATAACTATAACTATGAATAAAATTATATTTATATATATATATATATGTATATACAAAATTACAATTAGTTGTTCGTGAATCGTCAGGCATGATCAAAGGGTAACTAATTATCCGAATATAGATTTCAAACTTTCTAGACTCAACATTACAGATTTTTCTTATCGTGTCGGAAACATATAAAGATTAGGGTTTAAATTTGGTCGGAAATTTCCGGGTCGTTACAGTACCCACCCGTTAAAGAAATTTCGTCCCCGAAATTTGAGTGAGGTTGTCATGGCTAACAATAAAATTGTTTTTATGACAAATATGAATTGATAGAATAGAATTTTATTACCCTTGAGTATTAAGGATAAATCAATTCAATTTTTTGAAGAGTACGAGTGAAGCTATCACAAAAGAGTGAAATGTGTAATTAATGTTTCGTCAAATCTTTTGACGTAGATAGGTTTGATTTCCGGATTTCAAGGGATTAAGGAGATCTTTTAATCATAAAAAAAATATATTCGCACGATTTATTAGTACACTGTCGGAGTTACAGAATAACAGAAATATCAGGTAAATATTTCCGTGATATGCTTAGAGATTAAATAGAATGTAAGAGTCGTGTAACATGACCCATGATGATAGTACTGTGAATCATCACATTTCATTAGAAATTCAACATGACTTACTGTAATATACTGAAGTTGATCAAGTTTCATTATATTATACTAATTCATGTATCAGTTCTCAACACTACTTCAAAACATTCCTATTTTAAACTCGAAGGTTTCAGAATTTAGAAACTAACACAGTTTCTTTTATGTTGTAACGCAGATATTATGGAGAGATAAATGATCTCAAATAAGAATGCTTATGAAAATATCTTCAGAAATTTCGAGAATATTTATAATGAAAGGCACGATGACATCCTAGATTTTCTATCATCGATGGATGATGAAAAAGATTTGTTTGTAAAGGTTTAGAATGAGGAGTGAGGTGTTTGCTGACGATTTCAGCGGGCACGGAATCATTTGAATTCTTTGAAGGCAGATTCAGTCTTTGTGATTTGTCCACAGCCTCTTTCATAGTTCCAAACCTTCTCCTTTTTCTGAGCTTTACCAACACACTGTACTTTATCGTCAACTTTTGACTGTTAAAGTCGTTTACAGTTTTTGCTATTTCATCAGCATTTCAAGAATTATCTGTAGTTCAAGATGTTTTCCAGAACTTCACATTTGGAGTATGTAATTCTTAGGGATAGACATTGTAGGTATAACTGGAGAAGTTCTGCGAGAATTTCAAAATACTAATTGCGGATTTTGCCGAAGAGATGACGAGCTGTTGGTATATCTGCTGATGATGTCGTGGGATAAAAGGGGTTCCGGTAACGATGGCGAAAGGACAAGGTATAAATATCGAGATCATAATAAGAGTAGTCTCACTGAGAAGTCGAAGTGGAGCTGTGACACAATTAGCTTCTTGAAAAGGAATCGTATGGTTGTTTTTGGCTAGTGAATGATAAAGAATTCAACGCGGATATGTTTTAACTATAACTTCAGTTTCGAAAGTTTTTCAGGTGCATAACTGTATGCATAAATCTTTTTCCGTAGACGAGATGCGGCTGGTTCAACTTCTCAATCGAGATGTTTTCAAGAATCATGAAAAGATTTGAACGCGGATTGTAATTTATCGAGATACATATGAGGTTTAGGATGAAATCAAGTGGCAAACTTGAAGAATTGTTTAGTTTCATATGTTATAATCAGCATTTTATCTCATTTTAATTGTCCAATGTTAGTAGTTCAATAGTCCGATAGTTCAATAATATATATATATAATATTCGAATTAAATAATACATATCGTGACCCGTGTACCGGTCTCTGTGTCGATCACAACTCAAAGTATATATATTTTGGAATCAACTCCGACCCTGTATAGCCAACTCCCACCTTCACATATAGAGTGTCTACGGTTGTTCCGAAATATATATAGATGAGTCAATATGATAAATCGAAACCTTGTATACGTGTCCCGTTATTTAAAATGCGTAAAAGTAAATAACAGAAATTAAATGACGATAAATAAAATTGCGAGAATGTAAATTGCGATAATATAAATTGCGATATATTAAATGTTAATCAGTTAGCTGGGAACAGTTAGCCGGAACAGTTAGCGTGGAATCCTTAACAGATTTTCAATTAGTTAATTCGTGTGTTTCTAACAATTTTTAATCTGTCCAATGTTTCTTCTTTATGCCACTTGTTGGATTCGGATAGGTAAAAATCCAAATATGAAATTTGAATGGAAATGGTTATTCTGTGATGAATTGATACGTATATTGGTGATTGTAAGTAGGATAGTAAATAACCGTTGAATCAGATTCGAAGAATGTACAGTGTAACTTGTTAATGTGAATTTTAAATATTCCCTGGGTACTACCCACCCGTTAAAATATTTTCATCATTAACAGTTTGTACGAAAGAATTTTTAATTACAATCTTTATGAAAATATACTTGCATATATATCTTCTTCAGATGTAATTATGGATTTAATGAGTCAATAAGATTTTATACTCATTTGATTTATTGTTAGCACTTGATTACATGATCTCTAAGACTTTAGGGATTACAAAATTGCCATGTCAGACGAAGGTAAATGAGGTAGAACAATACGTAGTACGAAATTAATCAATGTAGAATGATATGTAAAACAAGGAGTACACTTGAAGTACAGAGGATGATATTGAAGCGTGTGATGTTGATATCCGAGGTACAGATCGTGACGTTGAGATTTATGACGTGATTGTGGTTGGGGTGATAAGAGTATTGTCGGCGTTGATGATGGTGGTACGGATTATGCTGCTGGTGCTGCTGCTGGTGTCTCCACACCAGATTCTCCAAAGCCATTACTCGGTCACGTAGTTCGTTAACTTCTTATATCATGTCGGGATAATTGACGATTGAAACGAGCGGGTGAGTAAAATTCAAAATATAGGATAATATATAATTGTAACGGGATATTTCTAGAAATGAGAGGTTAAATGGTTTCTCGAACAGGTTCGCCGGTAAGTGCTTTCAGGTTCAATGCCAAAAGAAAGTCATGAATGGAATAGTTCTTCGATGTGAAATAATTTTTGAATATAGGATGATATTCTATCTACATAGAATATCTATATATATATAACACTAAGGATTTTGTAGACTACAGAAGAACCTACGGCATTTGTCAGGCAGGTCTACAGATGCGCTAAGATATGAATTATCAGATACGCTAAAATATGAATTTCGTCTATACACTGTCGATGCACTGAATGCAGTAGAACGTGTCTAGACTTGAGAATGATAGGCAAACAATTTCCTAAGGATGATAAGCAGATGGTTTCCGACTAGAAATGATAAGCAAAACTTTTTGACAGGTAGACACGGTCAAAGTCCAGACTCACTAATGCAAGGCCTGGTTCGCTAAGACCAACGCTCTGATACCACATGAGACGACCCGACCCAATCCATCTGGACAAAGTCATCAACATTTGGTTCCATTGCGATGATTGACTCCAAGTAATGTCCTTAACATGAGCAAATACACAGTGGAAGACTTAATTCGTACCTGAGAATAACATGCTTTAAAAAGTCAACATAATGTTGGTGAGATATATAGGTTTGATGTGTAACGACCCGGAAATTTCCGACCAAATTTAAACTCTAATCTCTATATGGTTCCGACACGATAAGCAAAAACCCTAAAGTTGACCCGCACTTTTTCGATCATTCTATACTTATAAGATTAATATTTACATAAATTAAACCTTACCAACATGATAAGCAATCCAAATTGTTGAGATTTATGTTTCCGAAAAGAGTTTTACACAACGTTTGACCGTCTAGTTTGACCGATGATATCACGAACTATACAATATATGATAATTATACGTTTGTGTATATATATGTATATATACATATTTAACATGATTAATGAATGTTTTAATATCTTATTTTGTATTAATAACAATAAGTTATAAGTATATTTTGAAACTACTAACTTAAGTTTTCAAAACGATAACCATACGTAACGTTATTTGACATAAATACTTATGACTTATAATGTTTATACATATATCGTATAAGTAATGTATTTAATCACTTTCAAGAACTTAAATACATAAAACCATATAAGTGTATTCACAAAAGATAGCTATATTTGAATCCTCATTCCATTTTTCACAAAATTTCTATACGTATATCTAAAGTATTTGTACTCGTATCATACCCAGCTTCTATACGTATTTACTATTGGTATATACACATCAAATCACCACCTAACCAGCCTTGTTCAATGCCTTATGTATAAGGTAATTACTTTTGAATGATTGTAAGACTAATTACAAAAATACAAACTAAAATTTTGTCATGTTATCCTTAAAGATCACATTTTTAGGAGTATATATGTATCATCATTTTTGATTCATTTTACTTCCATTCTCTAGCTAAAAACACACACACTTTCAAGAGCTTTGAACTCCATAACAATCCAGCAAATTACCAAGAAGATCTAGCCATAAAAACCTTACTTAAACACCATAAAGAAAACCATACAAAAACACTTCAAGAAATCCTTCCAAGAACACCAACTTACTTCCAATCTTTCATCCACTTCCATCACCCTTTTGATTCTAGGTTCTTACTCCTCTTTTACAGCAACCTTGTCCAAGGAACTTGAGGTAGAATCTATGTTCATAACCTTATTCGATTCATATATATATAGCTATCTTATTTTGTGGTATAAAATTTTAACAACAAGAACATAGTTTGAATGTTTTCAAACTTGTTTGCAAACTAAATAGATCCTTCTAACTTAACTTTTAAAATACTTCAAGACCTGTAATATAACTTATATATATGCTAATTTAACAAGGTATAACTTGGTTTTTCAAAGAACACCTTAAAAACTGTTTTTACGACGTCGGAGTGCAACCGGGGACTGTTTTGGGTTGGATAATTAAAAACCATCTTAAACTTTGAATTGGAGGTTTATGTTCTGGAAAAATGATTTTTACTAAGAATATGTTAACACATAAAAATTTCATGATTTAATTCAAAGTATAAGTATTTTTAGAAAAATAATCATTTAAGGTTGTTTACATAAAGGAAAATGTTTAACTTCATAAGTTTCACTAAAGTTTCACCTATGCCGTATGATTTTGAATACAAACCAAGGTATTTCCAGTTCATAGTCTTAAAGAAGAACTCAATCCAAGGAGATGGCAATTTGAATCAATGAAAACGGATTTGTAACGAAGAAACTATGACCGAAACAAAATTGGTTATCCTAGACTTGTTCAACTTCGGGATTAATTGGAAAAAAATTAGATAAATCACATATTTCTAAGATAACATGATATTTTATATATATGTACTTATAATTCAATTTTATATGGTTCAGGATCACCCGTAAACAATACGAGAAGATTAATCATAAGATCCCATGTTTGTACGCAACACGTCATTTGACAACACCGGTACTTTATGTACGCAACACGTCATTTGACAACACCGGTACCGTGGGTCAAGATTAATCTCGACCAATACATATACGATGGGGTTTTATTTATTTCGTTGGGGGTTTTATTTATTTCATTGCGGGTATATTAAACATCTACAAATGAACTATTAAAAATTGAATTACTAACAACGAAATGCTAACTACGGACTAAGGAATTATTCAAAGTATTAAAAGTATAACAAGTATATATATATGTAACATTTGTTTAAAAAGAAAAGGTATTGATATATTATATATGGATAGGTTCGTGATATCAATCGGAGACCAAGTCGAAATTACATATCTTCAAGGCAAAAGTGAGTATATAGTCCCACTTTTTAAACTTTAAATATTTTGGGATGAGAATACATGCGCTGTTTTTATAAATGATTTACGTTATGGACACAAGTAACTGAAAAATATATTCTACGTTGAGTTGTACCACTGGCATACTTCCCTGTAGCTTGGTAACTAATATTTACAGCGGTATTGTAAACGCGAATCCTGTTGATAGATCTATCGGGCCTGACAACCCCAACCGGACTGGACGACCAGTATTCAACGGTTGCACAGTACTTCGTTTCGTGACTACACTTGGTACAGTGTAGTAAGATTTCGTATTAAAGGGAATATGCGACGTGATTAAATGTTAAGTATGGTTACCAAGTGCTCAACCACTTAGAATATTTTTATTGAAATGTTTACATACGAAATCTTGTGGTCTATATATATATATATTGCTGCCGGCATTAAACCTATATCTCACCAACTTTATGTTGACATTTTAAAGCATGTTATTCTCAGGTATGAATTAAGTCTTCCGCTGTGCATTAGCTCGTACTAAGGATACTACTTGAGGCCATTAAGGACTTATATCATAAGGCGTTGCATTCGAGTCATTGAAGTTCATAGAGACTATTATTAAGTAAATGGCGGTTTAGGTCATTTGAATATTATGAAATATCAGGCGAATATGTCAATTCTGGATGTAACTATAGATTGCCTTTAAGAATAAATGCAACGTTTGTAAGATGTATCATATAGAGGGCAAGTACCTCGCAATGTTATCAACTATTGTAATTCGTTTGTAATCAATATGGACAACGTCCGGATGATTAGTTTCGGATCCTTTCAGTTGGTATCAGAGCGTTGGTCTTAGCGAACCAGGTCACCCGTTAGTGTGTCTAACTGGTAGTTGTTAGGATACATTAGTGAGACTGGACTTTGACCGTGTCTGCCTGTTAAAAAGTTTTGCTTATCATTTCTAGTCGGAAACCATCTGCTTATCATCCTTAGGGAACTGCCTGCTTATCATTCTTAAGTCTTGACACGTCTTACTGCATTTAGTGCATCGATAGTGTATAGACAAAATTCATATCCTAGCGTATCTGTTACTATAGACATTGCCTGACGTATTTCAAAGATTCTCCGTAATTCATGGGATTTTGATATTATATATACATATGTAAATTATGTATTGAAGAGTACCAAACTCAATTTCTATAATCTATTCCAAACCAAAAATTCATTTCTCCGACCATACAAGATGGATTCTTCATTCAGCTCAAATTCCTCCGACTTCGATAGCTTCGCCGATATGGATTTCCATTCGAGCTCCGAGAACAGCGTTACCGGAATGGATCAACCAATTTCCCATCATCTATTCTGGATAAATTGGGGATGGGTTCGTAATATACTAAATATCTGGAGGCAAGAATAAGGTGATCCATTCCATCCACCAAATTATCCTCTTAACGATGAACCTGAAGCACTTACCGGCGAACCTATTCGAAACACCATTTTCTCGCTCATTTCTAGAGTATCTCGTCATGATTACATACTATCCCATATTTCAAATCTTGTTCATTCGCTCATTCCAACCGTCAATCATCCCGGTATAATAGAAGAAGTCAACGAACTCCGTGCTCGGGTAGTGGTTTTGGAGAATATGGTGCGAAGGTTACAAACATCAACAGCAGCACCAGCAGCATAATCCGTACTACCATCGTCAACGCCGACAGTACCTTTATCACCCCAATCACAACCGCGCCTTAAATCTCAACATCACAATCTGTATCTCGAATATCAACATCACACACTCAATATCTGTACTTCGAGTATGATCTTCATTCTATATATCATCGATTATCTTCGCTTTACGTATCGTATGACGATTATGTAATTTCTAAAGTCTTAGAGATTATGTAATCTAGAATTAACGATAAATCAAATGAGTTTAATATCTTATTGACTCATTAAATTTATGATTATCTCTGAAGAAAATATATATGCAAGTATATTTTCATAAAGATAGTAATTAAAAATTCCTTCGTACAAACTATTAATGATGAAAATATTTTAACGGGTGGGTAGTACCCGAGGAATATTTAGAATTCACATTAATAAGTTATATTGTACATTCTTGAATCTGATTCAACAGTTATCTATTATCTTACTTACAACCACCGATATTCGTATCCGCTCACCCCAGAATAACCAGTTTCAATCAAATTTCATATTCGGATTTTGACCTACCAAAATCCAACAAGTGGCATAAAGACGAAAACATTGGACAATTAAAATGAATTAAAATGTTGATTGTAACATATGAAACTAAACAATTCTTCAAGCTTGCCACTTGATTTTATCTTAAACCTCATTCGTAACTTGACGATTACAATTCGCATTCAAATCCTTTCATGATTCCTGAAAACACCTCGACCGAGAAATTGAACCAGCCGCACCTCGTCTATGGAAGAAAGATTCCTGCATACAATTATGCACTTGAGAAACCTTCGAAACCAAAGTTATAAACTTATCCGCGTTGAATTCCTTATCATTCCTTGGTAAAAACAATCATGCGATTCCTTTTCAATTAGCTAATTTTGTCACAGCTCCACTTTGACTTCTCAATGAGACTACTCCTATTATAACCTCGATATTTATACCTTGTCCTTTTGACGTCGTTACCAGAAAATCCTTTATATTTCACGACATCATCAGCAAATGTACCAGCAGATCGTCCACCCTTTGGCGAAATCCGCAATTAGCATTTTGAAAATTTTGCAGAACTTCCCCAATTATACCTATAACATTTATTCCTAAGAAATTTCATACTTCGAATATGAAGTTTCTGAAAACACCCTGAACTATGAAGTAGCTCTTGAAATGCTGATGAAGCAGCAAAAACTGTAAACGACTTTAACAATCAAAATATTGATGATAAAGAATGGTATGGTGGTAAAGCTGAGAAAAAGAGAAGGTTTGGAACTGGAAAACGGATTGAGCAAAGTATGAAGGAGGCCGTGAACAAATCATGAAAACAGAACCTGCCTTCAAAGGATCCAAATGATCCAGTGCCTGCTGAAACCGTTAGTAAGAACACTGCTCCTTATTCTAAACTTTTTAAGATGATATTCTTCACCATCATTTTATCTTAGATATCATAAGATATCTTCATTCGTTATACATATTTTTCATATTTCTGGAGATATTTTTACAACTATTCCTATCTGCGATCATTTAACTCTCCGTAACATCTGCGCTACAATATAAAAGAAACTGTGTTAGTTTCTAAATTCTGAAATCTCTAAGTTTAAAAATATGAATGTTTTGAAGTAGTGTTGGGAACTGATACATGAATTAGTATAATATAATG
This sequence comes from Rutidosis leptorrhynchoides, assembly GCF_046630445.1. NCBI lineage: Eukaryota > Viridiplantae > Streptophyta > Magnoliopsida > Asterales > Asteraceae > Rutidosis > Rutidosis leptorrhynchoides. Next base: position 236,365,012 of record NC_092343.1, read on the forward strand.
AAACTTGATCAACTTCATTATATTACAGTAAGTCATGTTAAGTTTCTAATGGAATGTGATGATTCACAGTACCGTCATCATGTGCCATGTTACACGGCTCTTACATTCTATCAAGTCTCCAAACATATTAGAACGTATCACCTTGATAGTTCTATTTTTTTCGGAATATTCGAGTAATTTAACGAATCAAGATCGTGCCATTACAATTTCATTCTAAAACCAATAGCAAGGTTCATTCAAAATTTCCTACCTACGAATTTCGGACCATTGTTCGCTTGGCTCGAGGACGGGAAGAAGAAATGAAGGGACAAAACCTCAGAATAGAAATAGGAACATAAACCACAGCAAATAAGAGAGAGCATTAACTGTGGATGACAATGATTTTAAGGGACGGGAGTAGGAACATCGAAATATAAGGGGAGGTTTAAAACCTAACAACAACCCCGAAACTACAAACCGTGCATATCAATACGTATTGCAACGTAAAGGCACGGGAGAATTAAAAACATTATAATTCCAAGGAAAGGATAAAAGAAAATAGATTCTTCTGGTGATAGATGAAAAAGAAGAATGAAAGATATGAAAGTTAGAAATATAACAAGGATTAGAATGGGATGGAGCATATTAGCGAATGTCTTAAAGTAGGAACTAAAGAGAAAGAATAGAAGATGTGGGAAGAAAGAAAGGGAAGGAGGTAAATTTATAGTGAAATATTCGACAAAGAAATCAAAACAGATTGCCGCGTTAAATCAAAGAAGATCCTGATCGCCGCAAAACTAAATCTTATTACATAAGATTTTCTTTAAAACCCTTAAATCCCGGAAATCGATCATAATCACGTCATCGGTTACAACAATTCTATATTTACTCATTTCACTCTTTTGTGATAGCTTCGCTCGTGCGTCTCACATAACCAAATCGTTTTATCTAAATCTTTCAATAATGATAAAATTTCATTATTATCTCATATTCGTCATGAAAACATTCCTATTGTTGTTTATGACAACCTCTACCAAATTTCGAGGACGAAATTTCTTTAACGGATGGGTACTGTAACGACCCGGAAATTTCCGACCAAATTTAAACTCTAATCTCTATATGGTTCCGACACGATAAGCAAAAACCCTAAAGTTGACCCGCACTTTTTCGATCATTCTATACTTATAAGATTAATATTTACATAAATTAAACCTTACCAACATGATAAGCAATCCAAATTGTTGAGATTTATGTTTCCGAAAAGAGTTTTACACAACGTTTGACCGTCTAGTTTGACCGATGATATCACGAACTATACAATATATGATAATTATACGTTTGTGTATATATATGTATATATACATATTTAACATGATTAATGAATGTTTTAATATCTTATTTTGTATTAATAACAATAAGTTATAAGTATATTTTGAAACTACTAACTTAAGTTTTCAAAACGATAACCATACGTAACGTTATTTGACATAAATACTTATGACTTATAATGTTTATACATATATCGTATAAGTAATGTATTTAATCACTTTCAAGAACTTAAATACATAAAACCATATAAGTGTATTCACAAAAGATAGCTATATTTGAATCCTCATTCCATTTTTCACAAAATTTCTATACGTATATCTAAAGTATTTGTACTCGTATCATACCCAGCTTCTATACGTATTTACTATTGGTATATACACATCAAATCACCACCTAACCAGCCTTGTTCAATGCCTTATGTATAAGGTAATTACTTTTGAATGATTGTAAGACTAATTACAAAAATACAAACTAAAATTTTGTCATGTTATCCTTAAAGATCACATTTTTAGGAGTATATATGTATCATCATTTTTGATTCATTTTACTTCCATTCTCTAGCTAACAACACACACACTTTCAAGAGCTTTGAACTCCATAACAATCCAGCAAATTACCAAGAAGATCTAGCCATAAAAACCTTACTTAAACACCATAAAGAAAACCATACAAAAACACTTCAAGAAATCCTTCCAAGAACACCAACTTACTTCCAATCTTTCATCCACTTCCATCACCCTTTTGATTCTAGGTTCTTACTCCTCTTTTACAGCAACCTTGTCCAAGGAACTTGAGGTAGAATCTATGTTCATAACCTTATTCGATTCATATATATATAGCTATCTTATTTTGTGGTATTAAATTTTAACAACAAGAACATAGTTTGAATGTTTTCAAACTTGTTTGCAAACTAAATAGATCCTTCTAACTTAACTTTTAAAATACTTCAAGACCTGTAATATAACTTATATATATGCTAATTTAACAAGGTATAACTTGGTTTTTCAAAGAACACCTTAAAAACTGTTTTTACGACGTCGGAGTGCAACCGGGGACTGTTTTGGGTTGGATAATTAAAAACCATCTTAAACTTTGAATTGGAGGTTTATGTTCTGGAAAAATGATTTTTACTAAGAATATGTTAACACATAAAAATTTCATGATTTAATTCAAAGTATAAGTATTTTTAGAAAAATAATCATTTAAGGTTGTTTACATAAAGGAAAATGTTTAACTTCATAAGTTTCACTAAAGTTTCACCTATGCCGTATTATTTTGAATACAAACCAAGGTATTTCCAGTTCATAGTCTTAAAGAAGAACTCGATCCAAGGAGATGGCAATTTGAATCAACGAAAACGGATTTGTAACGAAGAAACTATGACCGAAACAAAATTGGTTATCCTAGACTTGTTCAACTTCGGGATTAATTGGAAAAAAATTAGATAAATCACATATTTCTAAGATAACATGATATTTTATATATATGTACTTATAATTCAATTTTATATGGTTCAGGATCACCCGTAAACAATACGAGAAGATTAATCATAAGATCCCATGTTTGTACGCAACACGTCATTTGACAACACCGGTACTTTATGTACGCAACACGTCATTTGACAACACCGGTACCGTGGGTCAAGATTAATCTCGACCAATACATATACGATGGGGTTTTATTTATTTCGTTGGGGGTTTTATTTATTTCATTGCGGGTATATTAAACATCTACAAATGAACCATTAAAAATTGAATTACTAACAACGAAATGCTAACTACGGACTAAGGAATTATTCAAAGTATTAAAAGTATAACAAGTATATATATATGTAACGTTTGTTTAAAAAGAAAAGGTATTGATATATTATATATGGATAGGTTCGTGATATCAATCGGAGACCAAGTCGAAATTACATATCTTCAAGGCAAAAGTGAGTATATAGTCCCACTTTTTAAACTTTAAATATTTTGGGATGAGAATACATGCGCTGTTTTTATAAATGATTTACGTTATGGACACAAGTAACTGAAAAATATATTCTACGTTGAGTTGTACCACTGGCATACTTCTCTGTAGCTTGGTAACTAATATTTACAGCGGTATTGTAAACGCGAATCCTGTTGATAGATCTATCGGGCCTGACAACCCCAACCGGACTGGACGACCAGTATTCAACGGTTGCACAGTACTTCGTTTCGTGACTACACTTGGTACAGTGTAGTAAGATTTCGTATTAAAGGGAATATGCGACGTGATTAAATGTTAAGTATGGTTACCAAGTGCTCAACCACTTAGAATATTTTTATTGAAATGTTTACATACGAAATCTTGTGGTCTATATATATATATATTGCTGCCGGCATTAAACCTATATCTCACCAACTTTATGTTGACATTTTAAAGCATGTTATTCTCAGGTATGAATTAAGTCTTCCGCTGTGCATTAGCTCGTACTAAGGATACTACTTGAGGCCATTAAGGACTTATATCATAAGGCGTTGCATTCGAGTCATTGAAGTTCATAGAGACTATTATTAAGTAAATGGCGGTTTAGGTCATTTGAATATTATGAAATGTCAGGCGAATATGTCAATTCTGGATGTAACTATAGATTGCCTTTAAGAATAAATGCAACGTTTGTAAGATGTATCATATAGAGGGCAAGTACCTCGCAATGTTATCAACTATTGTAATTCGTTTGTAATCAATATGGACAACGTCCGGATGATTAGTTTCGGATCCTTTCATGATGCTAGCAGCGTTATAACTATGGACCACAAGATTTAAAGTTTATAAACATAATACACTCGCAAGTGTATGAAAAGCATTCCAATCAGTGGCCACCCGGTAACTAGCCTTAACAAGAGTGTGTACCCCTGAGTTATAATAATATGTGCACCGAATCAAGTGCGTTCCGTTAACCTCGAAGTACTAAACACCCGTTCTTCTAGTTTACTAGAACAACATCTGGGTGGGGGTGTAAAACCCGATAGATCTATCTTTAGGATTCGCGCCTACCAGTTCATAAACCAATAGTTAAAGTTACCAAGCTAGGGGATTTTTGATTCAAACCCATGTAGAACGTAATTTTAGTCACTTGTGTCCATAACGTAAATCATTTATAAAAACAGCGCATGTATTCTCAGCCCAAAATATTTAAAGTTTAAAAGGGACTATATACTCACCTAATGTATTTTGTAGTAAAAATACATATAACACCATTGGTAAATTATAAGGTTGGCCTCGGATTCACGAACCTATATCATTTGTGTATATATATATTAACACACATAATCGTAATCGAATAAGCTCATATATATATAACCTATTAATGATATTTTATATTAATAGTATATTTATATTTCATATGTAAAAATATTTTGTTATGTTATATGTGTTAAATATATTTATTTACATATTTCATTTGTTTAACCAAAACAGTATTTCTAATTATACTAAAATAATATTAGTAATGAGAAATATAATGATAATAACAATAGTTTTTAATTAAATGTATAATTTAATAATAATAATTTTGATAATAATACCTAATACTTGGTATTAATAATAATTATAACAATCTTATTAATAATAGTAATCTTAATAATAAAATTTTAATAATAATAATAATAAGAACCCTAAAATAATTCTAATACTAATAATATTAGTAATGATAATACTAATAAATTTTCGAAATATAATACTAGTAATAATAATGATAATATCCTAATTTATTAACAATTATATCATTAATCAACATATCAATCCTAATAACAATAATAATAATTATTAATAATAATAATAATAATAATAATAATAAAAATAATATAAAAGGTTTATACCCTTTGAAAGTCGCTGTAAAAAGAATTGCACGAGTTGGGACTCGAACCCGTGACCTCCCGGTTACCCAACACCACACTTAACCAATCGATCTGCCAATGTTTTTCTGTTTAACTATACGTTTAAATTCTATTAAGTTATTTTCTGTTCCATCTTCTTCTTCTTCAACGATAAATCAGACAGAGACTACACACTTTTCAAAACAAAGCTTTGAATCAAGTTTTAGGATTGGTAAATTAAAAAGGGAAAATTTCCTAGTCGGATTATCTCAACAACTTTTCAAAACAAATAATGATACAACCTACTCCTGATGCCGTTCGAAGATAAAAAAAAATTAAATATTGTTATCGAATTTTAGGTCGTTTCACATAATATTTACAACATGAAAGATGTTGTAAATCCTTATTAGAAACTTTTCAAATCAACAATTGTTCCAAAAACATCAAAACCTGTTTGAATTTTATAATAAACATATCTGTTTAACTTTGAAAACCCATCTTTGATTTTTTAAAATTCGATTTCAATATGGAAATTTACCAAATGAAACTTTCCAGATTCATTAAACGTCGTGTTTATAACATTACTGTATTAATAGATTTTAAAATAGGATTTGATTTTGAGGTTTTTGTAAAAATAATGAAGAACAGGGTATCGGTTTTTGCGGGTAAAGAAAAAAAATATATAAGAGATAGCGAGTTCTGTTACAGACAAGGAAATTCAACTCATTCTAATTGCGTAGCTGTGATGATCGATTTTTATAAAAATATGAAGCAGGGTGTCGACACAAGAATATCACGGGTAACCAGTAAAAAAAAAAAAAATGATAAAGACATAATTATTACGCGTATGAATGTTATATATCTGTAATTTTTTTTTAAAAAAAACGAATTATATATCTGATTTATACTTATATCATATACTATTTAATATTTATGATCATTAATTAATAATGTAAGATCTAGCAATATTTAACTTATTCAAAATAATAATAGTAATAATTATAATATTAATGAAAATGATAAAACAAAATGATAATAATAATAATAATAATATTAATAATATAAGTGATAATGATATATAATATATATATCCAATTTCATATGTATATGTTATATAATGATATCATTAATACAATTATTGATATTTGGCAGTACTAATGATATTACCACAACAACTATATTAGTATTTAAATTTAATTTATTAATATCTCATATTATTATGTAATACATAATAATTATATAATATGTATTATAACATGAACAGAATATTATATATTTATATATCTTAATATAAATATATATTAATATATGTTTGCATACGATTTATATTATAATTAGATATGTAATTTATGAAAATATAAATGTTTTATATATGTAATTATTATTTAAAATCATGCATTATTTCATCGTAGAAACATTATAAATTTCTACATATACATAATATAATAACTATAACTATGAATAAAATTATATTTATATATATATATATATATATATATATATATATATATATATATATATATATATATATATATATATATATATATATATATGTATATACAAAATTACAATTAGTTGTTCGTGAATCGTCAGACATGATCAAAGGGTAACTAATTATCCGAATATAGATTTCAAACTTTCTAGACTCAACATTACAGATTTTTCTTATCGTGTCGGAAACATATAAAGATTAGGGTTTAAATTTGGTCGGAAATTTCCGGGTCGTTACAGTAGTCCCGGTAATTCTTTCGGAAATACGTCGGGAAATTCTTTTGCGATGGGAACATCATTGATGTTCTTTTCTTCGGTTTGCACCTTCTCGACATGTGCTAAAATGGCATAGCAACCTTTTCTTATTAGTTTTTGCGCCTTCAGGTTACTAATAAGATTTAACTTCGCGTTGCTCTTTTCTCCGTACACCATTAAAGGTTTTCCTTTTTCTCGTACAATGCGAATCGCATTTTCGTAACACACGACCTCTGCTCTCTCCTTTTTCATCCAATCCATGCCAATTATCACATCAAAACTCCCTAACACTACTGGTATCAAATTTATCTTAAATACTTCTCCAACCAGTTTAATTTCACGATCTCGACATATCTTATCTGCTGACATTAAGTTACCGTTTGCTAGTTCGAGTAAAAATTTATTATTCATAGACGTCAATGGACCGTTTAATTTAGCACAAAAATCTCTACTCATATAGCTCTTATCCGCACCCGAATCAAATAAAACATAAGCAGGTTTATCGTCAATAAGAAACGTACCCGTAACAAGCTCCGGGTCTTCCTGTGCTTCTGCTCTGTTGATGTTGAAGACTCTTCCACGGTTTTGCCCATTAGTATTCCCTTGGTTTGGGCAACTTCTGATCATGTGGCCCGGTTTTCCACATTTAAAACAAACAACGTTGGCATTATTTGATCCAACACTATTTGTCCCATTAGTCTTGTTAAACTTCGGTCCGTAGACCTCACACTTTACTGCGCCATGACCAGTTCTTTTACACTTGGTGCAAAATGTTGAGCAATACCCCGGGTGATTTTCTCCACACCTTTGGCATGTCTGATTCTGATTCTTGTTGTTATAGGAATTGTTGTTGTTGCGATTGATATTGTTGTTGGGACGATTTTTGTAGTTGTTGTTGTTGAGATGGTTTTTGTTGTGGTTATTACCGCGAAAAAAATTGCGTTTGGTTTTGTGAGTTTGGGGTTGGTTGTTGACACGATAGTTATTGTTGTTGTTATATTCGTAACCCCTGTCACTGGTTTCTTCCCACTTTCTCTTGAGTGGTTTCGTGTTGACCTCTTCGGTCGCTTGATTATTCATTCTCCCTTGGATCTGGTTCATGAGCTTGTGAGCCATTCGACTTGCCTTTTGTATGGAGGCAGGGTCGTTTGAACCCACATCTTCCTGGATCCTTTCCGGTAACCCTTTCACAAACGCGTCGATCTTCTCTTCTTCATCTTCAAACGCTCTTGGACACAATAGGCACAATTCTGTGAATCTCCGTTCATACGTGGTAATGTCGAAACCTTGCGTTTGTAACCCTCTAAGCTCCGCCTTGAGCTTATTGACCTCGTTTCTGGGACGGTACATTTCATTTATCAAGTGCTTGAATGCTGATCACGGTAGTGCGTAAGCAGCATCTTGTCCTACTTGCTCGAGATAGGTATTCCACCATGTTAACGCAGCACCTGTGAAGGTATGCGTAGCGTATTTCACTTTGTCATCTTCAGCATACTTGCTGATAGCAAATACCGATTCGGCCTTTTCAGTCCATCGTTTTAATCCGACTGGACCCTCGGTTCCATCGAATTCTAGCGGTTTGCAGGCAGTGAACTCTTTGTAGGAACATCCGACACGAGTTCTCGCGGCGTTTGTTCCGTTACTAGTTTCAGAGTTATTGTTGTTATGCATCGCGGCCTGTACTGCGGCTATGTTCGCAGCAAGAAAGGTACGGAAATCTTCTTCGGTCATATTCATGGTATGTCGAGTGGTTGGTGCCATTTCCTTCAAAAATAGCCAAAAGAAACGAGTTAATCATATAGAATATCAAGAGTAGCCAATAGTATTTCGTAGCATAATATTAACTTATTTATAAAAGCTCTTTCTTCATATTAGCGTTTTAAAATATTTAATTCGGGTAGTACCTACCCGTTAAGTTCATACTTGGTAGCTAACATACCATTTCAACTACTACAATTCTATATGAAAAACTAATCGTAGAAAAAAAAATACATATATCATATTCAAACTTTTATACAATAACATGCAAACTTACAATACCACTATTTTACATATAGCATAAAATATAGCACATAAAAACTTGATACAAGGTAGTTGCGAAGATAATTCTAGTTACGCGCAAGACGTTCTGCAAGGGCAATAAGGACACGTAATTCATACGTCCAGAAACACGTCATGCATTCTGGTTTAACCAATACCACTTCCCATCCTTGGTTTTGTGGAACATATCCGTTGTGACCGATAGTAAGACAACGTGTTGTAACGTCGTCAAAAGGACGAAGGTTACGTAATGACCAACAGTCTCGTAATAACCTAAAAACTTCATTTCTTACCCCAATTACCGACTCCGTCACTTGTGGAAACGTTTTGTTTAACAACTGTAGCCCGATGTCCTTGTTCTCACTTTGGTGAGAAGCGAACATTACTAACCCGTAGGCATAACATGCTTCTTTATGTTGCATGTTAGCCGCTTTTTCTAAATCACGAAGTCCTATATTCGGATACATTGAGTCAAAATAATTTCTTAACCCTTTGCGTAAAATAACATTTGGGTTTCCCGCATTATATGCGTCAAGGTAAACACGGTTTAACTTAGGGACTCCCCAATCTGAGGTCCCCCACCTTCCGAACGAAAGCCTTTTATAAACTAAGGCATTCTTGGAACGTTCTTCGAATGTCTTACAAACTGATTTCACCGAAAATAGTTGTGCTGAGGAATCCTGACCGACTCTAGACAGGATTTCATCAATCATATCTCCGGGTAAGTCTTCTAAAATATTGGGTTGTCTAACTATTTTGTGTTTTTATACTGTAAAATAGACAAGAGTTAGATTCATAAAAGATACATATTAATACAAGCAATTTTTACATATATTGTAAAACATAAGCACACTATATTACATATATTACACCGCACGAATACAACTATCTTATTCCGACTCGCTCGTTTCTTCTTCTTCTTCTTCGGTTTTGGTACGTTTTGCTAAGTTTCTAGGGATATACCACATTGGTCTAGAAAAACCTGGTGGTTTAGAGGTTCCCGGGTTATTGTCACAACTTAAGAAACACGGGTGTTGACGATACATATAAAGTTCATCGGGTTTGGAATCAGATTTCTCTATTTTTATACCCTTTCTTTTATTATTCTCTATTGCTTCTTTAAATTGTGTTGGGGTAATTTCTATAACCTTATCGGAATCCTCGTCGAGATCCGATTCATCGGAGAATTGATAATCCTCCCAATACTTTGCTTCCTTGGCGGAAACACCATTGACCATAATTAACTTTGGTCGGTTGGTTGAGGATTTTCTATTACTTATCCGTTTTATTATTTCTCCCACCGGTTCTACTTCTTCCTCCGGTTCCTCCTCCTCCGGTTCCGATTCTTCTTCCGGTTCCTCTTCGGAATCTTGTGAATCAGTCCACGAATCATGCCAATTTACATTTGACTCTTCATTATTAACAGGCGAGTCAATGGGACTTGCATTAGAGGTAGACATCTATCACATAATATCAAACACGTTAAGAGATTAATATATCACATAATATTCACATGTTAAATATATAGCTTCCAACAAAATGTGTTAAGCAATCATTTTTCAAGTAAACACGGTCGAAGTCCAGACTCACTAATGCATCCTAACAAACTCGGTTAGACACACACTGTAGCAACCCGTCCTTATCCCCCTGGACGTAGTCATCAACATCCGGTTCCATTGCGATGATCGACTCCAAGTAATGTCCTTAACATGAGCTAATGCACAGCGGAAGACTTAATTCATACCTGAGAATAACATGCTTTAAAAAGTCAACATAAAGTTGGTGAGATATATAGGTTTGATGCTAGCAGCGTTGTAACTATGGACCACAAGATTTCATATTTTAAAACATAATACACTCGCAAGTGTATGAAAAGCATTCCAAGCAGTGGGCACCCGGTAACTAGCCTTAACAAGAGTGTGTACCCCTGAGTTATAATAATATGTGCACCGAATCAAGTGCGTTCCGTTAACCTCGAAGTACTAAACACCCGTTCTTCTAGTTTACTAGAACAACATCTGGGTGGGGGTGTAAAACCCGATAGATCTATCTTTAGGATTCGCGCCTACCAGTTCATAAACCAATAGTTAAAGTTACCAAGCTAGGGGATTTTTGATTCAAACCCATGTAGAACGTAATTTTAGTCACTTGTGTCCATAACGTAAATCATTTATAAAAATAGCGCATGTATTCTCAGCCCAAAAATATTTAAAGTTTAAAAAGGGATCTATATACTCACCATACTGTATTTTGTAGTAAAAATACATATAACACCATTAATCACGTAAAGGGTTGGCCTCAGATTCACGAACCTATATCATTTATATATATATATTAATACATATAGTCATAATTGAACAAATTCATATATTATATCTTAAGTTAATATATTTTCTATATTTAATTTGTGTATATATTTAAAATGATTAATATTTATATCGTTATATTATTTCTATATATAATTAGTTTTATATTAAAAATACTTAATTTGTTATATATAAATATTTATTAAAAAAAATATTAATATATTTGTTATATAGTTATATTAAATATTAATATAATTACAGTATATGTAATAATTATATTTATGTATAACAAAACTTTATTTGTTGTAATAATAATAATAATAATAATAATAATAATAATAATAATAATAATAATAATAATAATAATAATAATAATACCTTTAAGAGGGTTTATAAGCTTTTCCTAAAAAGAATATCCCAAAGCGGTTTTGAACTCAGGACCTCTCGCTAACCACTAACATCACAAACCCTCCATCCATTTTTTATTTTTCCGATTTAATTCCCAATGAATTATTTATAACCCGAATTAAACTGTTCCCTCTCCTTCCTAATCTAAATTGGATTTCGGCCCAACTACTAAGTTAGTCTCTCGGCCCAACTAGAAGGAAAGATTTCGGCCCAACAGTTATGAAATCACTTAATGTTAAAAATAAAATGAATTGTGGAGGCCCAGGTTCGATCTCAGGACCTCTAGCTTAACCATAACATCTTGAACCATTGCTCCATTTCTTATTTTCTGAAATGATTCGTACACTAAAAAGATTTAACTTGAATAGTTCTGCTTTCCTTATCTTACTAAAATGAAACCCACTTATTTCTTCATTAGATCAGATGCCGTATTTCATTACTATCAGCATCGTTCCTGTATCATCATGTACGTTCATCATCATTTTTTTTATCTTGCTACGTCCATCATCCATTCTCATTATAACCACCTTTTATTACTTTAGCAATTATATCACTCTTAAATTTGTATTATATCAACCATCTCTAAAGGGTGTAATAGTAGGTGAAAACACAAGTGTCCCTATTTAAATCCTCAAATACTTCGACCAAATAAAAATAATATGGCCCGTTAATAATAGAAATGGGACACGGCCCAAGCTAAAATTATAATTATTCATTCCAAACTATCTCATTTGGCCTAATAAATAATTATGTTGGTTTCTCACTTGGTCGGCCACTAGGACTAGTATTCCAATTGCAATTCTTTGGAAATAAGTGACAATATAAAATTGCATGCCCTCTTTGTTCGTAGTATAAATATTTGCGGGATACCACCATAATAGCTAAACCAAATTTGGCCCACCATCACCCCTAATTACGGACCAAAGGAAATTATTTACACCTAATCATGTATAAATAGGTTGATTTAACTAATATGTTTTGTGGTTTTCATCATTCTTCTTGTGGGTTTCGATTAACAGAAACAACTAGAGAAATATAAGGAGTTGCGGTTGTAGTAGGTGCAAGGTAAAGTGTCGGTTTTATGGGTTCACATAAGTGGGTGGTTAAATGGTTTTGAAGATTAGAGGTGGTGGTTGATAGCGGAGATGATAACTGAAAGTGTTTGTCCGGAGGTGGAAGTGGTTGTAGAAGGTGAAGGGTAGCGAATGGGTTATGTTTAATTGGTGTTCGAATAACCAGAAAGATAGAAGCAATTACGAGCATGTTCAGTGATACGTGTCATTCGAGTTCAACTACTTGTATTTGTGATACTCGTGAGTTATGATGTTGGTTTAGGGTGGCGGATGGGTGTGTTCCACAATTAAAAAAAATACCAGAGAACGTACCACAGAAAGTCCGATGGGTTTTCTTGTCTTGGTTTTGAACAGAGTTTGCAAAATGTAAACAAATAGTAGTTGTAGTTGGCGAAGGTGATAACGATGGAGGTGGTGGTAACTCTAGGTGATATAAGGTGGTGAATGGGTTTAAATGGATTTAGACTTTGAGGTGTTTAATCGAAACAGAGACATGATATCGATTAAGTGGTCGTGATTGTTATGAACCATAGAAAGGGTGTTAGTAAGATGGTAGAGTACTGTGGTGGTGACGGTTTTAAGATGAGTGTGTTTAAATGGGTCTTGGTGGTTAACAAAGGTAGTGGCCGGTGGTTATGTGGTGGAATGGTGGAGGATGGTGGCTCGTTGATTGGCTTAAACAAGAGGAAGGAGTGTGTAAACATATGTATCATGAAGTGTGTATGTAATATACATATATAGATATAGATTTAGTACATATTTAGTCAATTGAGACACAGTAGAATTAATAATTCACATTTACATGTAAAATATCTGGCGACATGCTTAAATATATATATTTTAATTATAATTATAATTATAATATTAATAATAATTAATAATAATAATAATCAATAATAAATTAATAACTTAAAATTTTTAAAGGTCGTTCAGCAAGTAAATTTTCACTAAACAGTTCAAGATATTTATTTTTTATATGTACACATTTATTTACAGATAATGGTTCGTGAATCGTCGAGAGCAGTCGAAGATCAATTGAATAAATGAAAACAGTTCAAAATTTTTGAGACTCGACCTATCAGACTTAGCTTATTGTGTCAAGAATATTACATCGTATCGAGAATTTGGTTTAAAATTAGTCGAAATTTTCCGGGTCGTGACAGTACCCACCCGTTAAAGAAATTTCGTCCCCGAAATTTGATCGAGGTCGTCATGGATAACAATAAAAATATTTTTCATGACAAATACGAGTTGATAAATAGAGTTTTATCATTATTGCTTAATATAGATAAAACGATTCGATTATGTGAAGCGTACGAGTGAAGGTGTCACAAAAGAGTGAAAAATCCGTCTTAACCTTTGACGTAGTCATGGTGGATTTTCGGAATTCAAGGAATTTAAGGAAATATTCTAATCAGAAAGAAAATGTAATCGCACGATTTGTTAGCGGATTATCGGAGTTACGGAAGAACAGAAATATTAAGGAAATATTTCCGTGATATGCTTAGAAATTAAATAGAATGAAAGAGTCGTGTAACATGACACATGATGAGGATAAGGTCTGTGAATCATCATCACGTTACATTAGAAATTTAGCATGACTTACTGTAATATAACCACGTTGGCCCGGCGTCATTATATTATATTAACTCATGCTTCAATTTCCTACACTTCTCCAAAAATCATCCATAATTTAAACTCAAATTTTATAGAAGGATAGAAACTGGAACAGTTTCTTTTATGAGGTAACATAGATAGCACAAAAAGATGGATAATTTTCGGACGAAAATATTTATGAAGATATCTTTAGAAATATTGAAGATATTTATGATGATATTTTGGAATTCCTAAATTCGAAGGTTGATGAAGAAAAATTTTCCGCAAGATTTTAACATGACTTCGGAGCAAAATATTCTCTAGAGATTTTATCAGATCCAGAATTACTTGGATTTTTTTGAATATAGGGTTTGGTCCTTGTATTTGCCCTTCGTCTCCTTCATACTTTGCTCAATCCGTTTTCCAGTTTCAACCCTTTTCTTTTTCTGAGCTTTTCCAACATACTTTACTTCATCGTAAACTTTTGACTGTTAAAGTCGTTTACGGTTATTGCTGCTTCATCAGTATTTCAAGAACTACTTCATAGTTCAGGATGTTTTCAAGAACTTCACATTCGGAGTATGAATTTCCTAGAGATAAATGTTATATATATAACTGGAGAAGTGCTATGAGATTTTCAAAATACTAATTGCGGATATCGCCAAAGGGATGCCGAGTTGCTGGTACATGATGTCGTGGAATATGAAAGGTTCTCCAGTAATGACGGCGAAAGGACAACGTATTTATATCGAGATGATACTAAGACCAGTTTTACTAAGAAGTCGAAGTGGATCTGTGATAAGAGTGGCTAATTTGGAAGGAAATTGCAAAGTTATTTTGGGTAATAATAACACTAAAGAAATTAACACTGCTGCGTGTTAAACGTTGACTCAGTCTCCGAGAGTCTTACAGGAGCATAAGTCTTTTCTTCCGTAGATGAAACGCGGTTGGTTCATCCCCTCGATTGAGGGGTTTTCAAGAATCATGAAAGATTTGAACGCGAATTGTAATTGTCGAGGTACAAATGAGGTTTAGAATGAAATCAAGTGGCAAGCTTGAAGAATTATTTAGTTTCATATGTTATAATCAATATTTTAATTTAATTCATTTTAATTGTCCAAAGCTAACAGTCTAATAGTCTGATTGTCCAATGGTTCAATAGATTCATATATAAATTAGATATATATAATATTCGAATTACTTAATACGTATCGTGACCCGTGTACCGGTCTCGGTGTCGATCACAACTCAAAGTATATATATATTTTGGAATCAACTCCGACCCTGTATAGCCAACTCCCACCTTCACATATAGAGTGTCTACGGTTGTTCCGAAATATATATATATAGATGGGTCGATATGATAAGTCGAAACCTTGCATACGTGTCCCGTTATTTATAGTGCGTAAAAGTAAATAACAGAAATTAAATGACGATAAATAAAATTGCGAGAATGTAAATTGCGATAATATAAATGTTAATCAGTTAGCTGGGAACAGTTAGCCGGAACAGTTAGCGTGTAATCCTATCACAATTTCAATTAATTAATTCGTTTGTTTCTAACAAATTTTATTCTATCCAATGTTTTCTTCATTATGCCACTTGTTGGATTCTGATAGGTCAAAACCCAATATGAAATTTTGAATGGAAATGGTTATTTTGTGGTAAATGGATACGTATATCGATGATTGTAAGTAGGATAGTAAATGACCGTTGAATCAGATTTGAATAATGTACAGTGTAACTTGTTAATGTGAATTTTAAATATTCCTTGGGCACTACCCACTCGTTAAAATATTTTCATCGTTAACAGTTTGTACGAACGAATTTTTAATTACAATCTTTATGAAAATATACTTGCATATATATTTTCTTCAGATGTAATTATGGATTTAATGAGTCAATAAAATTTTATACTCATTTGATTTATTGTTAGCACTTGATTACATGAGCTCTAAAACGTTAGAGATTACATAATTGCCATGTCGAACGAAGGTAAATGAGGTATAACAATACGTAGAACGAAATTAATTGATGTAGAACAATATGTAGAACGAAGATCATACTCGATGTACAGAGGGTAATATTGAGGCGTGTGATGTTGGTATCCAAGATACAGATCGTAACGTTGAGATTTATGACGTGATTGTGGTTGAGGTGATAAGAGTATTGTCGGCGTTGATGATGGTGGTACGGATTATGCTGCTGGTGCTGCTGCTGGTGTCTCCACACCAGATTCTCCAAAGCCATCACTCGATCACGTAGTTCGTTAACTTCTTATATTATGTCTGGATGATTGATGATTGAAACGAGCGGGTGAGTAAGATTCGACATATAGGATAATATATAATCGTAACGAGATATTTCTAGAAATGAGAGGTTAAATGGTTTCTCGAACAGGTTCGCCGGTAAGTGCTTTCAGGTTTATCGTCAAACGAGCAGTTTGGTGGATGGAAGGAATCGTCGATGTGAAATGATTTTCGGATATCGGATGATATTCTAGCTATATAGAATATAATACCAAAGATTTCGTAGACTACAGAAGAACCTACGGCATACATCAGGCAAGTCTACAGATGCGCTAAGATATGAATTCTAGTCTATACACTATCAATGCACTAAATGCAATAAGACGTGTCTAGACTTAAGATTGATGAGCAGGCAATTCCCTAAGGATGATAAGCAGATGGTTTCCGACTAAAAATGATAAGCAAAACTTTTTGACAACTAGACACGGTCAAAGTCCAGTCTCACTAATGTATCCTAACAACTACTAGTCAGACACACTAATGCAAGGCCTGGTTCGCTAAGACCACCGCTCTGATACCATCTGTAGCAACCCGTCCTTATCCCCCTGGACGTAGTCATCAACATCCGGTTCCATTGCGATGATCGACTCCAAGTAATGTCCTTAACATGAGCTAATGCACAGCGGAAGACTTAATTCGTACCTGAGAATAACATGCTTTAAAAAGTCAACATAAAGTTGGTGAGATATATAGGTTTGATGCTAGCAGCGTTGTAACTATGGACCACAAGATTTCATATTTTAAAACATAATACACTCGCAAGTGTATGAAAAGCATTCCAAGCAGTGGGCACCCGGTAACTAGCCTTAACAAGAGTGTGTACCCCTGAGTTATAATAATATGTGCACCGAATCAAGTGCGTTCCGTTAACCTCGAAGTACTAAACACCCGTTCTTCTAGTTTACTAGAACAACATCTGGGTGGGGGTGTAAAACCCGATAGATCTATCTTTAGGATTCGCGCCTACCAGTTCATAAACCAATAGTTAAAGTTACCAAGCTAGGGGATTTTTGATTCAAACCCATGTAGAACGTAATTTTAGTCACTTGTGTCCATAACGTAAATCATTTATAAAAATAGCGCATGTATTCTCAGCCCAAAAATATTTAAAGTTTAAAAAGGGATCTATATACTCACCATACTGTATTTTGTAGTAAAAATACATATAACACCATTAATCACGTAAAGGGTTGGCCTCAGATTCACGAACCTATATCATTTATATATATATTAATACATATAGTCATAATTGAACAAATTCATATATTATATCTTAAGTTAATATATTTTCTATATTTAATTTGTGTATATATTTAAAATGATTAATATTTATATCGTTATATTATTTCTATATATAATTAGTTTTATATTAAAAATACTTAATTTGTTATATATAAATATTTATTAAAAAAAATATTAATATATTTGTTATATAGTTATATTAAATATTAATATAATTACAGTATATGTAATAATTATATTTATGTATAACAAAACTTTATTTGTTGTAATAATAATAATAATAATAATAATAATAATAATAATAATAATAATAATAATAATAATAATAATAATAATAATAATAATAATAATAATAATAATACCTTTAAGAGGGTTTATAAGCTTTTCCTAAAAAGAATATCCCAAAGCGGTTTTGAACTCAGGACCTCTCGCTAACCACTAACATCACAAACCCTCCATCCATTTTTTATTTTTCCGATTTAATTCCCAATGAATTATTTATAACCCGAATTAAACTGTTCCCTCTCCTTCCTAATCTAAATTGGATTTCGGCCCAACTACTAAGTTAGTCTCTCGGCCCAACTAGAAGGAAAGATTTCGGCCCAACAGTTATGAAATCACTTAATGTTAAAAATAAAATGAATTGTGGAGGCCCAGGTTCGATCTCAGGACCTCTAGCTTAACCATAACATCTTGAACCATTGCTCCATTTCTTATTTTCTGAAATGATTCGTACACTAAAAAGATTTAACTTGAATAGTTCTGCTTTCCTTATCTTACTAAAATGAAACCCACTTATTTCTTCATTAGATCAGATGCCGTATTTCATTACTATCAGCATCGTTCCTGTATCATCATGTACGTTCATCATCATTTTTTTTATCTTGCTACGTCCATCATCCAATCTCATCATAACCACCTTTTATTACTTTAGCAATTATATCACTCTTAAATTTGTATTATATCAACCATCTCTAAAGGGTGTAATAGTAGGTGAAAACACAAGTGTCCCTATTTAAATCCTCAAATACTTCGACCAAATAAAAATAATATGGCCCGTTAATAATAGAAATGGGACACGGCCCAAGCTAAAATTATAATTATTCATTCCAAACTATCTCATTTGGCCTAATAAATAATTATGTTGGTTTCTCACTTGGTCGGCCACTAGGACTAGTATTCCAATTGCAATTCTTTGGAAATAAGTGACAATATAAAATTGCATGCCCTCTTTGTTCGTAGTATAAATATTTGCGGGATACCACCATAATAGCTAAACCAAATTTGGCCCACCATCACCCCTAATTACGGACCAAAGGAAATTATTTACACCTAATCATGTATAAATAGGTTGATTTAACTAATGTGTTTTGTGGTTTTCATCATTCTTCTTGTGGGTTTCGATTAACAGAAACAACTAGAGAAATATAAGGAGTTGCGGTTGTAGTAGGTGCAAGGTAAAGTGTCGGTTTTATGGGTTCACATAAGTGGGTGGTTAAATGGTTTTGAAGATTAGAGGTGGTGGTTGATAGCGGAGATGATAACTGAAAGTGTTTGTCCGGAGGTGGAAGTGGTTGTAGAAGGTGAAGGGTAGCGAATGGGTTATGTTTAATTGGTGTTCGAATAACCAGAAAGATAGAAGCAATTACGAGCATGTTCAGTGATACGTGTCATTCGAGTTCAACTACTTGTATTTGTGATACTCGTGAGTTATGATGTTGGTTTAGGGTGGCGGATGGGTGTGTTCCACAATTAAAAAAAATACCAGAGAACGTACCACAGAAAGTCCGATGGGTTTTCTTGTCTTGGTTTTGAACAGAGTTTGCAAAATGTAAACACATAGTAGTTGTAGTTGGCGAAGGTGATAACGATGGAGGTGGTGGTAACTCTAGGTGATATAAGGTGGTGAATGGGTTTAAATGGATTTAGACTTTGAGGTGTTTAATCGAAACAGAGACATGATATCGATTAAGTGGTCGTGATTGTTATGAACCATAGAAAGGGTGTTAGTAAGATGGTAGAGTACTGTGGTGGTGACGGTTTTAAGATGAGTGTGTTTAAATGGGTCTTGGTGGTTAACAAAGGTAGTGGCCGGTGGTTATGTGGTGGAATGGTGGAGGATGGTGGCTCGTTGATTGGCTTAAACAAGAGGAAGGAGTGTGTAAACATATGTATCATGAAGTGTGTATGTAATATACATATATAGATATAGATTTAGTACATATTTAGTCAATTGAGACACAGTAGAATTAATAATTCACATTTACATGTAAAATATCTGCCGACATGCTTAAATATATATATTTTAATTATAATTATAATTATAATATTAATAATAATTAATAATAATAATAATCAATAATAAATTAATAACTTAAAATTTTTAAAGGTCGTTCAGCAAGTAAATTTTCACTAAACAGTTCAAGATATTTATTTTTTATATGTACACATTTATTTACAGATAATGGTTCGTGAATCGTCGAGAGCAGTCGAAGATCAATTGAATAAATGAAAACAGTTCAAAATTTTTGAGACTCGACCTATCAGACTTAGCTTATTGTGTCAAGAATATTACATCGTATCGAGAATTTGGTTTAAAATTAGTCGAAATTTTCCGGGTCGTGACACACACTAATGCAAATTTCCGGTTCTCTAAGACCAACGCTCGGATACCAACTGAAATGTCCCCGTCTTATTGATTAAAAACCTTCCATATTAATTGATTTCGTTGCGAGGTTTTGACCTCTATATGAGACGTTTTTCAAAGACTGCATTCATTTTTAAAACAAACCATAACCTTTACTTCATCAATAAAGGCTTAAAAGCTTTACGTAGATTATCAAATAATGATAATCTAGAATATCTTGTTTAGACACGACCATTACATAATGGTTTATAATACAAATATATTACATCGAAATACGTTTCTTGAATGCAGTTTTTACACAATATCATACAACATGGACTCCGAAACTTGTCCTTATTTTAGCATGCGACAGCGGAAGCTCTTAATAATCACCTGAGAATAAACATGCTTTAAATGTCAACAAAAATGTTGGTGAGTTATAGGTTTAATTCCTACATATATCAAATCATAATAATAATAGACCACAAGATTTCATTTTTCATAATAACCATCTCAAGCAGGCATTTCGCATCGTACTTAGAGATAAAATCATTCATATGGTGAACACCTGGTAACCGACATTAACAAAATGCATATAGAATATCCCCAATCATTCCGGAACTACCTCGGACCTGATTAATATCGAAGTACTAAAACATCTGGTACTTTGGATGGGGCTTGTTGGGCCCGATAGATCTATCTTTAGGATTCGCGTCAATTAGGATGTACGTTCCCTAATTCTTAGGCTACCAAGCTAAAAGGGGTATATCCAAATTCGATCATTCAACCATAGAAAGTAGTTTCACATACTTGTGTCTATTTTGTAAAACATTTATAAAACTGCATGTATTCTCATCCCAAAAATATTTAGATTTTTAAAAGTGGGACTATAACTCACTTTCACCGATTAAAAATTCGTCGGGAATAGACTTGGCCACAGGTTGATTCATGAACCTATAACAATATATACATATATCAAAATATGATTGAAACATAATCACAATATTTTCTTTATTACGTGTTGATGATTTTTAGTTGTCCAGTTAGCGGTCCGAAGTTAGAAGTTCCATAATTTGTCGTACATAAATAACATAATATATATCTTGAATCAATCCACGACCCAGTGTATACATATCTCAGTATTGATCACAACTCAAACTATATATTTTGGAATCAACCTCAACCCTGTATAGCCAACTCCCACATTCACATATAGAGTGTCTATGGTTGTTTCGAAATATATATAGATGTGTCGACATGATAGGTCGAAACATTGTATACGTGTCTATGGTATCTCAAGATTACATAATATATAATACAAGTTGATTAAGTTATGGTTGGAATAGATTTGTTACAAAGTTTCACGTAGCTAAAATGTGTAGTTTTTACCAATCTTGTATTACTCGCCATTTCTTTGTTTCTAATCCGTTTTGAGTGATTCAAGCGGCCACGGTTTTGTATTGAACTTATCTTTTTGAAACTAAACAGAAAAAGTATGAGTTTATAGTCGGAAATACAATTTTTAAGTCGTGTAGTAAAAGGTAGTCATTTCCGTCGAAAGAACGACATCTTGATGACTGTTTTGAAAAACATACTTTCACTTTGAATTTAACCATGATTTTTGGATATGGTTTCATGTTCATAAGAAAAATCATTTTTCCAGAAATCTAGCTTTTAAATCAAAGTTCTTCATAGCTTTTAATTATCCCAACCAAAACAGCCCCCGGTTTTACTACGACGGCGTATATCCGGTTTTATGGTGTTTATCGTGTTTCCGGGTTTTAAATCATTAAGTTAGCATATCATATAGATATAGAACATGTGTTTAGTTGATTTTAAAAGTCTAGTTAGAAGGATTAAATTTATTTGCGAACAAGTTTAGAATTAACTAAACTATGTTCTAGTAATTACAAGTTATAATCTTCGAATAAGGTAGCTTTATATATAAGAATCGAATGATGTTATGAACATCATTACTACCTAAAATATAGTAGGTAAACCTACTGTAAGTGACAAGAAATGATCTAGCTTCAAATGATCCTTGGATGGCTTGAAAGTTCTTGAAGTAGAATCATGACACGAAAACAAGTTCAAGTAAGATTTCTACTCGAATTAAGATATTCAAAGTTATGGAAAACGAATCAAAGCTTGAATATGAATATTACCTTGAATTAGAATGATAACCTACTGTAAATAACAAAGATTTCTTGAGGTTGGATGATCACTTGAAATGGATTAGCAAGATTGGAAGTAAACTAGTAAACTTGGAAGGATTTTCGAAGTGTTTTTGAAGTGTTCTTCCTATGATAATTATAGCTTGGTTTTTGAAGTAATTTTTGATGAAGATGATGATTAGATACTGGAAGAATTCGTTCATAAGAGTGTGTGTGTGTTGAGATAGAATTAGAAAGAGAATTTGGAAATGAAATGAAGTGAATGGTGAGTGGTGAGTGGTGAGTGGGGTTAAAAGGAGTTCTTGTTTGTTGACTAGCTCATGGTAGAAGTTAAATTTGATATTGTCATGCATGACATAATCAAGAGGGGAATCCCATGCTAGTTCCTATTGGTATAAACTTATAGTAAGTACGTCTAGAAGCCGTACGATACGGATACTGAAAGACTACGAGTGGAATTGTTGATGAAAATGAATGAGGATGAATTTGTATGCGCTATTGCTAAGTAGAAGTATTTTGATATGTATCTTGAAGTCTTTCAAGAGTGTTCAAATACATTTAAAAACATCATATGTGAATACATTTTAACTGAGTCGTTAAGTCATCGTTAGTCGTTACATGTTTTGATTTGTTTTGAAGTCCTTAAGTTAACGATCTCATTTAATCTTGTTAAACCATTGTTTATTATATCAAATGAGATGTTAAATTATTATATTATCATGTTAACATGATATATGAATATATCTTAATATGATATATATACATTAAAATATCGTTACAACGATAATCGTTACGTATATGTCTCGTTTCGAAATTCTTAAGTTAGTAGTCTTGTTTTTACTTATGTAGTTCATTGTTGACACACTTAATGATATATTTACTTATCATTTTATCATGTTAAACATATATATTTAATCATATATGTATCATCATGTCATATACCACATATAGCGTTCGTGAATCATCGGTCAAACTGGGTGATCAGACATTTACATAATTTCCATTTCAATTAACCAAGTCTTAAAAAGTTTGATTGCTTAACATGTTGGAAACATTTAATCATGCAAATATAGTTTTAATGTATATATATAATCATAGAAGAGTTCGGAAAAGTTCGGGTCACTACAAAAACTGCGAAGGGTTATGACACTATTTGGGTAATAGTGGATCGACTTACGAAATCTGCACATTTCTTACCCATGAAAGAAACCGACAAGATGGAAAAGTTGGCAGATTTGTATATCAAGGAGATTGTCTCTAGGCATGGAGTTCCAGTTTCGATTATCTCTGACCGAGATAGCAGATTTACGTCATGATTTTGGCAATCTTTGCAAAAAGCCCTAAGTACTCGTTTGGATATGAGTACGGCTTATCATCCCCAAACCGATGGGCTGAGTGAGAGAACAATTCCGACATTTGAAGACATGCTCCGAGCATGTCTAATTGATTTTGGTAATGGATGGGATCAATATTTACCTTTAGCTGAGTTTTCGTATAACAATAGTTATCACTCGAGTATTAAGGCCGCATCATTTGAAGCTTTGTATGGAAGGATATGTAGATCACCATTGTGTTGGAGTGAGATTGGTGATTCTTAATTGACAGGACCAGAGATTATCCAAGAGAAAACCGAGAAGATCTTTCAGATTCAAGAAAGACTAAAGACGGCGAGAAGTAGGCAGAAGAGTTATGCCGATGTCTGAAGAAAATTTTTAGAATTCAAGTGGGTGACAGAGTTATGCTAAAGGTTTCTCCATGGAAAGGAGTAATACGGATTGGGAAGCGAGGCAAGCTAAGCCCAAGATATGTAGGACCTTTTGAGGTTATTGAAAGGATTGGTCCAGTTGCATATAGATTGAAACTACCACAGGAGCTTAGTGGTATTCATAATGCTTTCCATGTTTCGAACTTGAAAAAAAAGTGTTTGTCGGATGAGAATTTAGTGATTCCTTTAGAAGAACTAACTATCGATGATAAGTTACATTTTGTTGAGGAACCAGTAGAGGTATTGGATCGTGAGGTGAAGAAGTTGAAGCGTAGTCGGATTCCAATTGTTGAAGTTCATTGGAATGCCTGGAGAGGTCCAGAGTTCGCGTGGGAATGTGAGGACCATATAAGGAGAAATATCCCCATTTATTCGATAATCGAAGTATCTCCTATATTTCGAGGAAGAAATTTTTCTTAACGGGTAGGTAATGTCACAACTCTAGCATTTCGACTTAAGTTGTCTAGGTTGACTTCTAAAAGTTACAATTTCCGACATGACGAGTAAATTTATTAATCTATGTCTTTATTTAGGGTTTCTTCTAACCAACCTTAACCTATCTTGATTAGAACCTAACCTTAGCTTACTTCCTAAACCCTAAGCATACAAGTAAAATTTTTAGAATTATACATTAGAAAGCCTACACAAGTACATGTACACATGCAAAACCAAAAATTGACTAGAAACTCTACACTATCATCATCATTATCATCATTTTTCATCATCATCATCATCATCATCCGTATCATCAAACTACCTTCCCAAATGCTTCCTCCCTAAGCTAAACACCATGCAAAACACAATGATGGACTTCATTAAAGACTGATGGTGAGTCATCCCCTCCCCTTCTCCTCCTTGTGACACGTCCAACACCATCAACCACCACCATCTCTATATAAACCTACTTCTACCTCTCATTCTCTCATTTGTTCATTCTCACTTCTCTCTCACACTTCTCTACTCTCAAAATACAGATCATAAACCATCCTTTGATCATCTTCTTTAAGCATTAGGACTACATATCATCAAGGTATAACTAGCTAAACTAAATCTATTCATCATTTCTAGTCTCAATCAAGAACTTTCATGGTGTAAAAGCTTGGTCTAGAGTGTTAAATTACTCAATGATGACTATATGGCTAACCATGATCTTGATGCTAGATCAGTAAACTTAAGATCTCTATATGTCCAATGTCTTAAAATGAAACTAAACCAAGAACTAAAGTGGTTAAATTACATAAAACTGTTTTGTCTTTGAGCTGTCCAAATTTCTACTTGAAGTCTATGAACACCAACCTATGGTTGCTCTCTGAAACTCATGAATTTATATGATGTTCATATATTTGTTTGAGACTCTAGTAAAGATTTCATGATTTATCGCAAAGAGAAAGTCATTTTTAAATTTTATTTGGTGAGACAAGTTCAGATTCACGGCAATCTGACCAAGTGTCAGAGATTCATGTATAAATCAAAATATAAGATAGATATTGAACCAAAGGCTTCTAATATAAACATTAGATTTAATAAGGAAACCATGGATAGCAAAATCACCAAAATCCATTAAGAGATCATTAAGATATAGTATTATCTAGTTGACACAAGATTTTGTTGAAGTCAGAAATTGGTCTAAAACCTTATCTCTAAAGACAAGGTTAGTGAAGACCTAGAGACTTTTACTTCTGATAATAAGCAATTTTATATGTGCTAAGACTTCTGTAAAATTCTTGAGTCAAATAAATAATTTTTTCTATTTCTAAACTTGCATAAGATCTTATAGTGTAAAACTAAACTGTTTTGCACACTTGTAAAGAAGTGAACTTTTGACCAACTTATGTTTTGAGTTTGGAGGCTAACCTTACATGGTTAGAAATTAGAACCAAAGATATTTCTAGAGATAAGAAATTCACTTAATATGGATGTCTAGATTAATAGAACACCTACACTTATGTTACAGTAAAACTAGTCAAAAACAGTCTACTCTTAAAACTATAAACTAGTAACTTTTGAAACCGAGAACCGAATTGGACATGTAAGATTACTTAAAGGATTGATCTTAAACCTAATTTATATACTATATTAGATAGTATGACCTCTGACCTTATAAAATTTCATTAGGTATGAAGCCCGGAACACCGAACACAATCTGACCAATTACCGTGAACGCTTTGCATCGCATCACTTGTGAGTTCGTAGTCCCATTTTTAATCAATCTTTTATAATTTTGGGATGAGATAATACTTGTTTACTGTTTTACATATTGGAATCAAGTACTTACAACTATATTTTATGTTGAGTAACAAAGGTCAATTTAGAAAGCCCGATTTTGATATCGTTAATTACCGGTTTGGTAAATGCGAATATTATGAATAGATCTATTTGAGGATGAATCCTCACATTAGGATAGGATTTCTAGGCTATCGGATGCATAACCTTCGACCATATGCACTTAAAAATTAAGTGACGCTTGTTTTCGGGTTCTTTTACGTTAACGTTCGATATCGAAAGCTCATGAACTAGAATATCTTTTTAACTGTTTTATACATGAAATCTTGAGGTCCATTAACTTATGCATTATAACTAAACCTATGAACTCACAAATATTTATATTGACGTTTTTAAGTATTTATCTCAGGTACTTAGCTTTTGGAGCACTTTCAGGCCGGGCATCGTGGAAGTTTTAAAAATGTCTTTTGTTAAATCTAGTGTTGATAGGCTAGATTTTGATGTATTTGTATTTGTACTTTGTCTGTACTTGTATTTTGTAACCACGATGTACCAAAACTAAAAACGGAGACCGTGATGTAATAATATTTATGTTTCCGCTGCTACGTTGACTATAACCTGGGACACTATGTTAAAGTTCACACTACGTCTTGGGGAATCGAGACAGGGGTCGTGACATTTCAAGATTTAACCGATGCGTTTATCAATCACTTTTCCCACCTTCAAAGGTGGAATGTTTAAGAATTGAAATTAATGGGTTCCCCCAACGAGGGGATGAGTCTTTGTATGATGCTTGGGTGCGCTTCAAGAATTTATTAAGAGCTTGCCCACCACATGGTTTGACTAAGAAGGAGTACATACATCAACACGTTCTACCGGGGTACTAATGCTTTGACTAAGCAATATCTTGATTCTTCTTTGGGTGGAGTGTTTATGTACAAATCACCTAATGCGGCCGAAATTTTATTAGAAGACATCTCGGTTAATACATACGAATGGGCACTTTCACCAAGAGATTTGACAAAGAAGAGTGTAGCTCAAGTGGAGAGTGATGATGAGCAAATTACCTTAGCAAGCTTAAACAATCAATTTCAAATGTATGGGAAAGAGTTGAAAAAGCTACAAAAATTTATAGTCGCAATGCAAGTCAGTTGTCAAAGGTGTGAAGGACCACACCTCACCGAGAATTGTCCCCAAATCAATCAATGCAACCACATTGACTTGGACGACATTCCTATGAATTCGGATGCTCACGTGAATTATGTGAGTAATCCAAACTTTTAAAGGGGAGGAACTTCAAACCAAGGCAACAAATCTTATCAATCGAACCAAAGCTATTATAACCCTAGCAAAAACCAAATGTCGTTCAACACTCAAACCAACACACCACCCGGATTCACCAACCAATATCACAACCAAGGATACCAAAATCGAGGAAATAACTTTCAATCCCAAAACCAACAAAATTACAACAATCAATCTTACAATAACCAATCCAACCCAAGTTACCAAGGAAATCAAAGTTATCAAAACCAAGGTTATAGTCAACCACAAAATAACCAAGGTTACATTCAACAAAACCAACAAAATCAACCAAACAACCAACCTTTCCAACCTTCTAAGGGACTAGAAGAGATTATGCAAAACTACATTAAGAAGGAGGAAACCATCGAACCATTTTTGTTGAAGGAAAATGAGTTTTTGAAGCAACAATCAAAACATCAACAAGCCTCATTCCAAAACATTGAGAGCACCGTTGGGAGACTTTCAAGCCAAGTTTCCGAAATACCTCAAGGCACCTTGCCATCCAATACTTAAGTTAACCCAAACACCTATAACAATAACCGACAACAAAACCAAAACAATAACAACACCACAAGGGTCATTCCTATTGAAAGTAACAACAACCAAAACCCTAACTACCCAAAATGAAATGAAAACGTCAATGCCATAACCACTCGAAGCGGTCTAACCATTCAAGCAGTTGAAGATCCCCAACCACAACCCTTTATCACCCAAGAACCACTACCAAGCTTCATTGAAGAGGAAGTCGGGGTTAGCAAGGAGAAGAGTAAGGAAAAGGTTAACTCAACCGGGGTCAATGGTAATGATGTTAAGGGTAATGATGAAAGGGGTAAGGATAAGGGTAAGGAGCCTTTGAAGGTTACAAGGACAGTTCCATATCCAAAAGCATTAAGGAAGGATAAGTTGGCGGCTCAATCTAAAAAGTTCAAAGATATGATGAAAAATGTGTCGGTCAACTTGCCTATCACCGATGTGCTCAAAGGGATGCCCAATTATGGACGCTTCATCAAAGAGTTAATCTCTCAAAGGGGTAAATATCATGAGGAAACATATTTCTTTATTGAAGATGAGTGCAATAAGATACTTGCATCAAGGCCAAGAATCCCTAAGAAGTTAGGCGATCCGGGAAAATTTGTTTTCCCATGTAAGTTCGAGGAAAGTGTTTAATGCACTTGCTGACTTGGGAGAAAGCATTAACCTAATGCCACACTCGCCGAGGACATCTTGGTTAGCATTGACTCCATGGTGTTCCCGGTTAATTTTGTTATCATGGAGATGAAGGAGGACCTTCAAGTCCCCCTCATATTTGGTAGACAATTTCTTACAACCGCCGACACCATCATCTTGGTGCAACGCAACCAACTCAACATTGGAGTTGGTGACGAGCGTGTGACCTTAAATATCCGGGAAGCTATGAAGCAACCGAGCAACACCGATGATGATGAGTGTTATGCCCTTGACCATATTGACCTTTATGTTGATGAGAAGCTTGAAAAGATTTTCGAGGTTGATACCTCGGGGTTCAACCAAATTTTTGAAAATGAAATTGTGGACTTAGAAGCCGATTTTAATAAATTGATGAATGTTAGTGTCGATGATAGTGAGCTTGAAAATGAAACAATTCGGCAAGAGTCATTTGAGGCTATTCCTAATGAGGATAGATTTAGAATCAAATCGTCATGGGAAGAACCTCCCACTCTTGAGCTCAAAGAGCTCCCCAAGCATCTTGAGTATGCTTATCTTAAAAAATCAAGTCAACTTCCGGTGATCATCTCATCTAGACTCACCGTTGACCAAAAGTCAAAGCTTGTTTCACTTCTCAAGTCTCACCATAAGGCAATAGCATGGAAGACCATGGATATCCAAGGGATCAATCCATCATATTTCACTCACAAATTCCTCATGGAGGAGAACTTTAAACCGATTGTTCAAAGACAAAGGAGACTTAATCCTAATATGAAAGATGTTATGAAGAAGGAGGTTATTAAATTCCTAGATGCGGGCTTAATCTACCCCCATCTCGAACTCACCATGGGTGAGTCCCATCTAAGTTGTTCCCAAAAAGGGTGGGACCATGGTGATCTTAAATGACCAAAATGAGCTTGTCCCGACCCGAACCATCACGGGATGGCGGGTGTGTATTGATTATCGGCGTCTCAACGATGCCACGACAAAGGATCATTTTCCTCTCCCGTATATCGACCAAATGATTGAGCGTTTAAGTTGAAAAGAATTTTATTGTTTTCTTGACGGGTTCTCGGGATACTTCAAACTCCCCATTGATCCCATGGACCAAGAAAAAACGACCTTTACATGTCCATATGGTACTTTTGCATATCGTCGAATGCCCTTCGGGTTGTGTAACGTCCGGGGACATTCGAAAGGTGTATTCTTGCAATTTTCTCAGATATGGTAGAGGATACTATGGAGGTATTCATGGACGACTTTTTAGTTTTTGGAGACTCTTTTGATCATTGTCTCAAAAACCTTGGTAAAATGTTGACCAGTTGCGAAAAAGCAAATTTAGTGCTTAATTGGGAGAAATGCCATTTCATGGTAAACGAAGGGGTGGTCTTAGAACATAAAATTTCAAGGGCGGGAATCGAGGTTGATAAGGCTAAGGTTAGCGCAATAAAAGACTTACCTATACCATCGGATGTAAAAATCCGAAGTTTTATTGGGCATGCGGGATTCTACCACCGGTTTATAAAAGATTTTTCTAAAATTACCCGTCCCATGACTAAATTGCTAGAAAAGGACCAACCTTTCTTGTTTAATGATGATTACATCGAGGCGTTTAACTTACTTAAGGAAAAGCTCATTAACCCACCGATTCTTATCTCTCCCGATTGGGATAAAGATTTTGAATTGATGTGTGATGCGAGTGACTATGCGCTCGGGGCGGTCCTTGGTCAAAGAGTTGACCAACACTTTAGACCAATTTATTATGCAAGTAAAACATTAACCGGGGCACAATTGAACTACACTACTACCGAGAAGGAACTTCTCGCGGTAGTGTTTGCTTTTGACAAATTTCAATCTTACCTCGTTCTTTCCAAAACGATCGTATACACGGACCACTCCGCGTTACGATATCTTTTTCAAAAACAAGATTCAGAACATAAGTTAATTAGGTGGGTTCTTCTCTTGCAAGATTTTGATATAGAAACAAGGAATAAAAAGGGGATCGAGAATGTGGAGGCCGATCATTTATCTAGGTTAGATAACCCCGGGCTACAACTAGTAGATGAGTCCAAAATTCGAGACACTTTCCCGGATGAACATTTGATGGGGATTGAGTTAGTCGATGAGGTTCCATGGTTTGCCGATTTTTCAAACTATTTGGCCTCAAATATTTTGAGAAAAGGTCTTTCATATCAATCATATCAACAAAAGAAGAAATTTTTCAATGACCTAAGGTATTACTTTTGGGAAGACCCGGATTTGTTCCGCATAGGGGTGGATCAAGTGATCCGGAGATGTGTGTATGGGCAAGAAGCCCGATAAATCTTAAAAAGTTGTCATAGTGGGCCCACGGGTGGCCATTTTGGACCTAACCACACCGCAAAAAAAGTGTTCGATTCGGGTTTCTATTGGCCCACTATATTCAAGGATGCCCATGATTTAGTGAAACGTTGTGATTCATGTCAAAAGTCTGATTCCATTTCGAAAAGAGACAAAATGTCTCAATCTGGAATTCAAATATGTGAGGTATTGGATGTGTGGGGCCTATATTTCATGGGGCCGTTTCCAAACTCGAATAAATGCCTTTACATTTTAGTAGCGGTTGATTATGTCTCGAAATGGGCCGAGGCTAAAGCCTTGCCAACAAATGATGCGAGAGTCATTGTGAAGTTCTTAAAACGCTTGCTTGCTAGGTTTGGGGTTCCAAAAGCATTGATCTCGGATCGAGGAACGCATTTTGCAAACCATCTTATAGAGAACGTCATGGAAAAATATGGTGTAGTGCATAGGTTCTCGACTCCTTACCACCCCCAAACGAGTGGTCAAGTCGAGAACACTAATCGTGCCTTGAAAAGGATACTAGAGAAGACGGTTTAAAACAACCCGAAGGTATAGTCCACTGAGATCGATGATGCCTTATGGGCATTTCGGACCGCCTATAAGACACCTATAAGGACGACACCGTTTAGGTTAGTGTTTGGTAAAGCTTTTCACCTCCCGGTGGAGGTTGAACATAGAGCATTTTGGGCGTTAAAAGAGGTAAAACTAGATTTGACCCAATCAAAAGAAAACAGGGTTATGCAACTTCATGAGTTAGAGGAGCTAAAGTTATATGCATACGAGAATTCTTTATCATACAAAGAGAAAACCAAGAAGTGGCATGATTTCTGATTAAAAGGTCCTATGAAATTTCACCCAAACGACAAGGTGCTTGTGTTTAATTCACAATTCAAGTTCTCACCCGAGAAACATAAGTCTAGGTGGTTGGGCCCATATATTGTCAAGAGAGCATACCCTATGGGATATGTAGAATTGTTTGGGAATGGAAATACTTTCAAGGTAAACGGTCATAGGCAAAAGATTTACAATGATGAAGTCAATGCTTTCGAGCTTGATGACATCAAGCTCTACCCCAAGTAACATCCTTGTGTCAAAACAGGTCAAGTGATATACCCGTGATAAAACCAATCACACTTGTATTATATATGTTCATTTATAGATTGCATCTCATATAGGGTTGTATGATATTCATTTTGTTAGTTGCAATTTGCATTTAACTGCATTTCATGCATATGGGAAAGCTGAAAATAGCTTGTGAACGGGTTGAAAAGGACTTGAAGTTTGAAAAACTGCATCCAGGATGAAGAGCGACACTTTTGTAATAAAAGCGACGCTTTTGGCTCTTTAAGAGCGGCGCTTTTGTCACAAGAGCGCTGCTATAGGCTGTGATTTGGGACCAAAATTGGTCAGTAGCCAAGAGCGACGCTTTCAATTTTCAAGAGCGGCGCTTTTGCTCCCAGGAACGGCGCTCCTATACTAAGTGCGGTGCTCCTGTACCTGGTACTTAAAAACTCTGCAAGACCCAGAAAAATCATTAGTGTCTTTCACCCACTTCATTTGCTCTCTCTCTAAAATGGCTGAACATGCTCTAATTCGAATTCCTACACCAAATTAGCATCTTTTGTGAATATTTCTTGCATTCTTATCAATATTTAACATGAGTAAAGTAAGATTCATGCTTCATTAACACTTATCTTCAATTTATTGCATGATTCTAGATATGTTCTTACTTCTACTTGTTTTTAGATCTCTAAGCAATTGATGATGATTATGATAAATTGGTGATAGATTCTAGTTATTCTCATGATTCCTAACATGATTTACATACTTAATTTCACAAATTTGAATCTTGAATTTCTAGGGTTCATCCCAATTTGGGGGTTTTTGAAATGGATGTCTAATTGAGAGTTTAATGATATAATTGGTTACTATACACGTCTATAACATACCTAAATCAACAAGAATCAAACTTTCATGCTTGTATGAACTTAATTTGAAATTAGGGTTCTTGATTTATGGATGTTGACTATGTTTGACCAATTTAGGTAACTTTTCAATTAAAGCTTCTTGTTTGTGATTAGAATTGAGATGTTATGGTTAATTGCTATACGATATTGCATGCTACTAGTCTTAAGCTTAATGTGAATTTTGAAATTTGACTAAGAGTTTAACTTTTGCATGTGAGCAAATTTTGACCAGCTTAATAATTGTGAAGCTTCTGCTTTTAAATTAAATGTAGGGGCACCTTACCCCATCCATGTTTGAATGCAAGTTAACTACTTAATGCTAACGTCATGAAATTATTTTTGCATTTATCGTTTATTGAGTTAATTTCAGAGAATTGATAAAGGAAAGGGAATTGTGAGGTCCACCGATGCTCATGAATGGTTGGAAGAGCTTCTATATGATAAGACTCTTGAATATCAAATGGGTAATAGGATAAGTATGCCGGTGTGTCCGGCCAAGTACATCTATTGGACTCAATTTGAGTTAGCGAGTTCAGGCCATGAAATTCGGGATACGTTCATAGTGAAAGTCAATGATCAAATTTTGTGCCCATGGGAGCCTCTTCTTTACATGTATGGTGACATCTACCCAACGCTAACCCATGAATTCCTAGGAACCTTAAGGGTTAATTTTAAGGTCCGCTCGCCATGGGTGTACAACTACCTCACATTTAAGCTAGGGGAAAAGAAAGGCAAATGAGCATGAGCCAATTCATGGAGTGTCTCGGTCTCTACTATGGGTCTAATCCCAATGACACCTTAGAGTACTTGGCCAAGTGCGAAACCTTTAATCCATGCGAGTTTGATCCAAAGAAGGTTTGTCACAAGATTAGCAATGTTGAATTCACTCCCGACAACCTAGTTTCTCATGCACTCTAAAGCCCTAAACTTAGGTGCATTTACGGTTTCTTCGCTCAATCGGTCTTCCACCGAACGAAGGATGTTGATAAGGTGACATTGTTCGATATTTGGTTGATTTATTGTGTTCAAAAGCAAAAACACCTTCATATCCCTAACCTCATCGCAAGTTATCTATTCGACGCAAGTGGCGAGAAATATACGTGCCCAAGTTTTGGTGGTCATTACATAACTCGAATTGCAAAATTTATAAAGGTGAATGTCAATGATTTGTAGACAATCCCTATGCCTCGGTTGGGTTATGATGATTGCCTTGGGAGACGCGCCTTGTCGAAAAACCCAAATCACTATGGGTAATTGGTAATTCATCTTGGTAATGGTTCATGAAACAATTTTAATAATTTGGCATGTAACTTAACTTAATTTGCGAATTATCTTGTAGAATCTCAAATTATTGATTCGGTGTGAAGTAGTACACTTGTATTGCTACTCTCACACATGATCACTACTATGTTTGTAATAAGTCGACGATTGTTTGTGGATGCATTTGTGTATGCTTGTAGTATTCTTGCTTGTTGTGAATCTTAGTGGCAGGATAAACTTTGATGATTGATCCAAGCCTGGCATTAATTTCAGGTGTCAAGCTTATCGACATGCAATTTTTGGTGACTAAGTATTATCCGAATGGTGACAACAAAGATCAGTTGATCTAATCCGGTTTTACATTCTTTCCTCTTCTCTATTCCAATTCAAAATTTCCCTCAATTTTCTGAAAATTTTTCGTTTAATACAATGAAGGCATTGCATCAAACTAAATGTAGGGGGGAGAGTAAATCTCGGGTCATTTTGAACTTTTTCGGGTTAAAACTTATCGCATATGCTTATCAAAGATTAATGTTGCAATGTTGATGAAAACTAATTTTTGTAACAAGTCTCTAGCCATTACATCAATAAAAATTATAAACTCCAAACGGCTAGAGCTTGTAAAAGAAGGAAAAGTAAAGTCTTTTCCTTGTGTTTCATAAGCTAGGGAAGTAAAGTCTTCCCTTTGTGTTGGTAATTGTAATCCCAAGTGAAAGTAAAGTCTTTAACTTTCAAAATGATTTGTGCTTAAATGATAAAATCCAAAGAAAAATCAACTCTTTTGCATGGAAGTTAAAGTCTTCCATGCATGTTGTTGCAAAACCCAAGTGTTTAAAGCTAAAAGCTTTAACACTTCCGGAAGACTCAAGTCCATCCACTTTTGTAGAGAGTAAAGTCTCCCGAATTTCGGTTTACTTGGTGTGGGATACTTCCTAATCCACACCATTTTATATTGACATTGGTTGTCTCATCATTTCACGATGGTTCACCGATGTATCATACCGAGGGAAGAGGAGCCACCGAGCTTCAACGTGTGCTATCTTCTTGATGAAGAGCAATGGCTTCGTGTAGTGTTGCTAGACAACACACACCATAGCCAAAAGATATGGCACCCTTTTATTCTATCAACTAACGAAAAGGTAGTTACTACTTCCTACATTTTCTTAAAATAAGCATAAAAGCTTGTTATGTGGGAAGTAGCCCAACACTTGGAAGTAAAGTCTTCCAAGTATTATCGTGTACCAAACTTGGAAGTAAAGTCTTACAAGTCAAAATTTGTGTTCCAAGCTTGGGAGTAAAGTCTCCCAAGTTCAGTTTGACTCTTTTAGGAAGTAAAGTCTTCCTAGCCGGGTGTTAAAGGTCTCATCTTTAACAATCCTGAGTGGCTCACACCTGCTCATCAAGGAATTCAAATTCCGCCCAAATTTTGGAATTGATGGATCTCTTATTTAGCTCCGTGGGGCCCTAATTCCGCGAACCTCCGTCAATTCTTTCGCCCTACTATGAGAGAAACCATAGATTTGTGATAGAAAGCTTGATGAGTGCTGGTTAGCCCGAGCCCGAGTTGACCAATAAAGATAAGGGTACCCAGTCCCCTAGCTTTGGCACACCCACCTTAACCCAAACATGAAATTGACGATTATATTTGGAATTGATGAATCATTGGTGTTTTGGGGGCATGGAGATGGAAGAGGGATAACCATCGCGGGGTTGACTACATGAGCATACATTTTGGGGGCATACACTTTTTACACGAATGATCCCTTGGCGAACGGTAATTTTTGTGATATTCATGACCCATTTGCATTTTGGGTACGTTTTGTGAGTTTTATGGTGATTAGATCTTTTTACATATATTTTGAATCACCTTGTGTTTATTTTGGCGAATTTGAGTATATTGTGAATAGTGTTGAGATTTGATTTGATTGAGTTGATGGCTATCCTGCGAATCCTACATAATTGGTCAAAGTCAAGGAGGTCAAAGTATGATATTGTGAAAATCTTATGCTTGATGATTGGTGTTTGACGACCTCTTAGGTGATGGAGTTGACTTTGACCGGGGAATGATTGTTTCGGGTAGACCTAGGTTTGAATTGTAAGCTGATTTGGTGGTAATTGAAGACTATTGAAGCGTTGATTTGAGCTCGTGTTACTAGCATAAGAAGTAGAGAAGAAGAATGGTTGGTCCTTGGCAATTGTAAGGGTTTGGAGTTCATTCTAGCCAGTCAAAGTGCTCATTCATGGAGGTATCACTTATTGCCTAATCATTGCACTTTGGATTTAATCGTTGAACGCTATTTTTCTCCAAGCCTTGTTCTATTGATTTGCTTGCTTGAGGAAAAGCAAGGTTCAAATGTGGGGGGTTTTCATATTGCTCCAATTATATATGTTTTATTCCGCAATATCTCCCTCATTTCATTCGGTTTTGATGATCGTTGGGCCCAAAAGTTGTTTTTCTGCACCAAAGTCTCGGTTCAAGTCTAAAAGCCTGATTTGGTGTAAAATTGACCAAATCCTAATCGAAAATTGGAAAGAAAATGACAAGTGCAGGAAACAGGTCCAAAAGCGTCGCTCCTTGACAAAGAGTGCCGCTCCTGATGATCCAAAGTGTCGCTCCTAAAGGAAAAGCGGCGTTCTCATGCACATTTTGGCTCCATTTTTCATCAGTGGCCAGAAGTGTCGTTCTTAGTTGTCAAAGGAGCCACTCCTGCTAAGCCAAAAGCGCCGCACCAGATATAAAAGCGTCGTTCCTATTTTAAGCCAAAAGCGCCGCTCCTGAAGGAAAAGCGACGCTCCAGTCGCTAATTCAACACGAATTTTTAACACTATATAAGGAAGGAGATAGGTCATTTTTCAAGAGAGCTGCAGTTTTTACTCCGAATTTCACACACAAAACCCTAATTTCCTCATCAATTAGAGTTTTAAGGTGATTTGAAGGAAGCAAGCTCAAGTTTCATCATCATTAGCTCTAGATCTTTCTCTCTTTATCATTTTGGGTTGTAATCTCCACTTTACTTTACTCATTTTGAAATAATTAGTTGTAATTCATCTAGCTTTGAACTAATTACTTGTAATCACTCAAGATGATGTTTATTGATGTTTCTATGCTTATTACTAGTGTAATCTTTGCCATGTTTGGCTAAATCATTTGTGTTTGCTTATCTATGAATCTCTAATGCATAGGATTAGCCCTTAATCTATTGAATGAAGTTGTTTTGAATGAAAATACATGAGCTAGTATTATTGTGTTAGCTATGAGGTCCATTGCTATGATTTGATATTGGTTTTACTTTGATTACATAGGTTGAGTAGCTCTCTT
The DNA here is from genome assembly GCF_046630445.1 of Rutidosis leptorrhynchoides. Lineage (NCBI taxonomy): Eukaryota > Viridiplantae > Streptophyta > Magnoliopsida > Asterales > Asteraceae > Rutidosis > Rutidosis leptorrhynchoides. The sequence continues at coordinate 236,403,046 of NC_092343.1, forward strand.
AGTGATTTGAGAAGTGAATCAATTTGTGCTTCAACAACTTAGACTACTAGAATAGGGATTTCATGTGATTGTGTTTCTAGTCTAAGTTGGTTTTCAATTGACCTTTGTTCAACATAGTGGTGTTTAACTATCTTAAGTGATTTTGATAGTTAAAGGGTTTTAAGTGATTTCAACCCGAGCATAATCTCAATAATCAGCTCATACTTAACTTGATCTTAGGATACCATGCTTATGTGAATTTGCCAAAGTATAATTTGATTAAGGTTTGGTAGTAGTACTAAACATTCACTAGTTTAAACAACTAAAGCGATATCAAATTGGGTAAAAGAAGGGCAATCCAAGCATAAAGAGGATTAGATAAGTGAACACTCTTTGTCTTATTGATTAAATCTCATTTCTTAGTTACTTGTTACTTGTTGCTAGTTAAGTACAAGTTTGTTTATTTGAAAAAGTTTAGTTGTTAGTTAAAATCTATCGCAAAACCCCTAATCAAACAAACCCCTAGGATAACTATTAGTTTCAATTATTCAACTTACACCGCTCTCTTGGGACGAACTTGATAAGAATACTTACATTAAGTGCTATAATAACCGGGTTCTAAGTGCTCGATAGTTGTGCGTGCTTATTTGTAATATTTGAATCTTAAATAACTTTTGAGGGTTAAACATGTATTGTTCCCCACGCATCAACACTTTCATGGCGCCGCTGCCGAGGAATGTTTAGCTAAGTTAAGTTGGGTATTTGGTTTAAGCTTTTAGTTATTCGATCCTTTTGTAAGGATTCATCCTTACAAAAGTTACTTTTATTGTTTTTATATATTATTTGTATTGGAAACAGTTTGTGTTTGTGTTGTCATTGAAGGTTAGGTCTTTTGGTGTATGAGAAGGAGGTCCCAAAAAGATCAAGAATTCACACATCCATTTTTCGACCCGAAAAAACACGTGCACGGGGTTTACAAGTGTAGAGAAGAATGGGATTTAAGGAAGCATTGCTTGAAAGTCTTCCGAAACTTGTAACTAAAGTCTTACAAGTTAAAGTTGAGTTTCAAAAGACCATTGCTTGAAAGTAAAGTCTTTTAGGTTTCGTGCACTAGACCCTCAAAAAAATTTACACCCAAGGTAGTTGCTTTCTCATCGCCTTCGAACTGGGAGGTAGTTCACTTCGGTGATATACCGGGTTGGCAACTACCCATGCGACTGTCCTACAACAGGGATTGCTTGTATGCACACCGCCTTTTGAGCCCAAGACAATTGTTATCTCATCAGTTTCGAACCAGGAAGTAGTTTATCCTATATAATATACCGGGGTAACAATTGTTTGTGCGGCTGTCTCAAAACCGAGATGGCTTTGAAAGCACATAACCTTAAAACTCAAAATTTTCGGAAAACTTGTTTTTTGTAAAAACTTAATTAGTTTTCCCGTTCTTAAAATGCAAATATGATTTTCTTAAGGTCTTGTTTTCCCTAAGGCCAAATTTTTCTTGGTTCAGCACGTGTTGTTATATGTAACGACCTGGATTTTTCCATGATTATATATATGAGATTAATATTTACATACATAAATGTTTCCAACATATTAAGCAATCAAACTTGTTAAGACTTGATTAATTGAAACAGATTTTTAGGTAAACGTTTGACCACCCAATTCGCCCGACGATTCACGAACATCATAGATATATATATATATATATATATATATATATATATATATATATATATATATATATATATATATATATAACTTCATAAAATGATAATTAAGTATCTCATTAAGTATTTTAACAATGGGTTAAATACATAAAATGAGACTACTAACTTAAGGGTTCGAATATATATATATATATATATATATATATATATATATATATATATATATATATATATATATATATATATATATATATATATATATATATATATATATATATATATATATCGATTAAAGACGAAATAACGACTTAATTAAAATGTATATATATGTATTATATTATGATGTATTAATACACTTTTGAGAGACTAAATTACATATATCAAAATACTTATACCCAACAAAGATAACTATACTGGTATTCGCATTCGATTTTTTCAAGAATTCTACTCGTATTCATACGGTATTTTCACCCGTATAATACCCAGCTTCTAGATGTACATACTATTGGTATGTACACATAATGATCAGCTCTTAGCAGCCCTAAATGACTCATTAACCATTATAGAAATATATAGGGTTTAACCTTTGTCATTTACCATGAATTATTAGCTAGAAAACAAACTTAATCAACCTTTAAATCCCATCCATTTTAACTTCAACTTTCACTCACACATACATCAGTTTCATTTCCATTTTACTACTCTAGATTCTCTCTATTCTCCAGCTCTCTCATGTTCTAAAAACCTTCATCAATTCAGCAAGTTTAGAAATCAAAAACTAAGGTTAATCATCATAAGAAAGCTTGATCAAGAACGTATCAAGATAGTCATCCAATTTCAAGTAGTTTGCTTCCAAACTTTTAATCCATTTCAAGAATACTTGCAAGATCATGAAACCTTTGTTTTTCTCAGTAGGTTATCATTCTAAATCAAGGTAATAATCATATTCAAGTTTTGTTTTGATTTCTATAAATATAACTATCTTAAAACAAGTAGTAATATTCTTGAACGTTGTTTCATTCCATGATTCTATTTCAAAGTTTCCAAGCTTTCAAGAACATCTTCAAGCTCAAGATTATATCCTTATTTTTCCAGCAACCATATCCATTTGAGTTGAGGTAGTAACCTTGTTCATAATCTTGTTCGATTCATATATATATATATATATATATATATATATATATATATATATATATATATATATATATATATATATATAACTATCTTATTCGGAGTATATAACCGGTAATCACTAAAATATAGTTCAGTAAATATTAAACTTGTTTGCAAATAAACTTAATCCTTCTAACTTGACTTTTAAAAATAACTAAACACATGTATTATATCTATATGATATGCTAACTTAAGAATTTGAAACTTGAAAACACGAAGAACACCGTAAAACTTAACCGGGGGTTGTTTTAGGTTAGATAATTAAAAACTATCAAGAAATTTGGTTTAAAAGTTTGTCTTTTGGGAAAATTATATTTCAGATGAACATGATAATATATCCAAATATCATGGTTAAACTCGAAGTAAAAGTATGTTTTTCAAAATGGTTATCAAGATGTCGTTCTTTCGACGGAAATGACCAGCTCTTTCAAATTTGACTTGTAACCTATAAATCCGATTATAAACTAATACTTTTAAAGTGTAGTTTTAGAAAATAGAGTTCATTACGAAATCATAGATTTTTGAAATACTCAAAACCGATTTGTAATGAAGAAGTTGTGTGCAAAACAATATTGGTTAGGAAAGACTAAAATGAGTACGGGATTAATTTAACAAAATCCATACTAACCATATCCTAGCTAACTTTTCTTATACCTTACATGTATTTAAACATGTCATGAGTATTTCCTTGTAATATACTAGTCTTGGTTAAGTCCGAGACAATATAATATGATCTTGATTAGTTAAGACAATAGTTATACAATATGTTCGGATAGATCGTATGACACCATGTACACAATACGTCTGGGTTAATTCAAAGACAATACGCGTACCTTGGGTCATGATTGAGTCTATAACAATACGTGTACAATACGTCTTGATTAAATTCTAAGATCATATATTGGACTATATATGGACTACTAACTTGACAACTTAAATCATCACACGTAATTAAAAATATGATATGAAAATAATTGTATCACACTTTGATATATATATATATATATATATATATATATATATATATATATATATATATATATATATATATATATATATATATATATATATATATATATATATATATATATATATATATATATGTTATATGTTCGTGAATCGTTTCGCGGTCAAGTCTAATTTCCAACGAATTGAAAATCTTATCAAGTGAGTTTTAGTCCCACTTTTAATATCAAATATTTTTGGGATGAGAATAATGCAGTTTTATAAATGTTTTACAAAATAGACACAAGTACTTGAAACTACATTCTATGGTTGGATTATTATACCGGATATCACCCCTTTTAGCTTGGTAACCTAAGAATTAGTGTTTATTATAATTGCCACTAATTGACGTGAATCTTAAAGATAGATCTATTGGGCCTAACAACCCCCATTCAGGTTATAGATGCTTTAGTACTTCGAGGTTTATATTCTACAGACGAGTGGTTCTATTTTGGGGATATTCTAGATGCATTTTGTTAATGTCGGTTACCAGTGTTCATCATACGAATGATTTTTATGCACAGGTTTTGTGTATTATTTTATTACACAAGTTATGCGTAATGTAAAAATGAAATCTTGTGGTCTATTATTACAATTTGGTATATAGGTTAAACCTATAACTCATCAACATTTTTGTTGACGTTTTTTAAGCATGTTATTCTCAGGTGATTATTAAAGACTTCAACTGTTGCATGCTAATTAAAGACAAGAATTGGAGTCAGCATGCTTGTATGATAATGTTTAAAAACTGCATTCGGAAAACACCTTGTTGTATCATATTATTGTTTACCATTATGTAATGGATGTGTGTAAACATTGTATTTTATATTATCATTACTTGATAACCTATGTTATGTCTTTTAAAACCTTTGTCGATAAAATAAAGGTTATGGTTTGTTTTTGGAAACGAAAGCAGGCTTTGAAAAACGTCTCATATAGAGGTCAAAACCTCGCATTGAAACCAATTAATATGAAATGTTTATAATCGATATGAACGGGGCATTTTAGTTGGTATCAGAGCGTTGGTCTTAGAGAACCAGAAAATTTGCATTAGGGTGTCTAACCGAGTTTGTTAGGATGCATTAGTGAGTCTGGATTTCGACCGTGTCAGTTTTAAAAATGATTGCTTAACACTTTTGTTGGAAACTATATATTCTTAACATGTAAATATTATGTGATATATTAATCTCTTAACGTGCTTGCTATTATGTGTTAGATGACTTCATCTGATCATGCTAGGCTTTCAAACGACTCCGATTATAGTAGTCACTCAAGCGATTCAGATATTGAGTCAAAATCTTCAACCAATGTACCAAAGTTAAAAATGGTCGAAGGTGTCTCCGCTGAGAAGAAAAATACTGGGAAGATTCCCAATTTTTTGAGGAACCGGAAGAGAATCCCGATGAGGATTCCGATGAAGTGATAGAAATTACACCGGCTCAGTTTAAAGAAAAGAAAAACAATAAGAGAAAATCTCCATCTATCAAGATAGAGAAACCCGATCCCAGGCCCGATGAACCATTAGTTATCAGGAATAACCCTGACCATTCATACCGTAAACACCCGTATCACTTAAATTTTAATTATCGATCGGGAACATCTAAGAAGCCAGATTTTTCTAAAACATTGTGAAAAGGACTGCTCGTATTAGGTGTGGCGGGTTTATCCCTAGGAAATTAGCAGAACGAACTAAGTCAGAAGAGGAAAAAACAAGTGAGTCCGATTGAAGAGTTCACAAATAATAAGTTTTACAATGTCTTGTAATATATGTATGATAACGTGCTTGTGCTTTTAAGCTATATGTAAAAATTGCTTGAAATGTCTTATCATTTCCATTATCTTCTACAAACTTAGGTATAATTTCGTCTCTTTTACAGTATAAAACGAAATACAATATGGATGTTAGGGATAGACAACCGACATTTTAGAAGATCTGCCGCAGGAAATGCTTGATGAAATCTTGTCTAGAGTTGGTAAGGATTCATCGGCTCAATTGTTTATGGCGAAATTAGTTTGCTAGGCATTTGATAAGCATTCCGCATGCCTTGGTTTATAAAAGGCATTCCTTTGATAGGTGGTGTATCTCACCTTGGGGAAACCGTAAGTTGGCCCGTATTTTCTTTATGGCTATACATTATGGAAACCCTAATGCGATTTTTCGCCATGGTTTGCGAACTTATTTTGATTCTATATATCCCGGTATAGGACTTCATTATTTAGAAAGAGCTGCAAATATGCAACTAAAAGAAGCATGTTATGTATTTGGGTTGGTTATGTTTGCCTCTCGCCAAACAGAGGAAAAAGATATGGGATTACAAATCCTTAATCAAACATTTCCGCTGGTATCAGATTTGGTGGTTGAGGTGAGAAACAAAGTTCTTGATTTATTACGACGTTGTTGGTTATTACGTAACTCCCATCCTTTTGACGACGCCAGAACGTGCTGCACTATTAAGGGCCACAAAGTTTATTTTCCACTTGACCTAGGATGAGAAATAGTATTAGTAAAACTAGAGTGCATGTGTTGTTTTTGGTCCTGTGAGTTGCGTGTTTTTACTGAACGACTTGAGTTTAACAAGATTTGTCTCAGCAGCTACCATACTTCATGTCTTGTATAATAGATATCGTGTGCTATGTTGTATGTAAAATAGTGGTATTATATGATTGTAAGATATTGTACCAAAAGTTTGAGCGTGAAGTATTAATGTATTAAGTTTTTCATGGTAGAATATTATCTTGATAGTAGTAGTTAATTTTTGTACTAGCTATCAAGTATGAACTTTAACGGGTAGGTTCTACCCGAATTACAATTATAAAATGCTAATATGAAGAAACACTTTTATAATAAGTTCATATTATGCTACAAAATACTACTCCTAATATTCTATATGATTTACATAACTCTTTTGACTATTTTTGAAGGAAATGGCTCTAACAACCAGACAAACTCTGAACATGAGCGAGGAAGATTTCCGTGTTTTCATTGCTGCGAACATAGCCGCAGTACAGGCTACAATGTAAAACAACAACAATCACTCAGGGTGTAGCAGTGGAGCTAATTCCACAGGAACTCGTGTAGGATGCTCCTATAAGGCTTTCACTGGCTGTAAAGCCCTTGAGTTTGATGGAACTGAAGGGCCAGTCGGGCTAAAACAATGGACCGAAAAGGCTGAATCTGTATTTGCAATAAACAAATGTGCAGAAGAGGACATGGTGAAATATACCTCACATACTTTCACAGGTACTGCGTTAACATGGTGGAACACCTATCTCGAGCAGGTGGGACAAGATACTGCTTATGCACTACCGTGGTCAGCATTCAAACACATGTTGAATGAGCAGTACCGTCTCAGGAATGAGGTCAATAATCTTAAGACAGAGCTTAGAGAATTACGAACTCATGGATACGATATCACCACATATGATCGACGATTCACAGAATTGTCTCTATTGTGTCCTAGAGTGTTTGAGGATGAAGAAGAACAGATTGATGCATTCGTGAAGGGACTGCCGGTGAGAATTCAAGAGAATGTAAGTGCATCAACACCTACCTCAATGCAAAAGGCAAGTCGAATGGCTCATAAACTCATGAGCCAGATTGAGGGAAGAAATAAAGAATTGACGGCCGGGGAGGCCAAAATGAAACAAGTCAATAGAAAGTGGGAAGAAAACAGTGACAAGAGTCACCAATACAACAATAACAACAATCGCTTCAACAATCGCAACAACAATCGCAACAACAATCACAACAACAATCGCAACAACAACAATCCTAACCCTAACAACAACAACTACAACAACCGTTCCAACAACAATAACAACCGCAACAACAACAACCTCAACAATAACAATGACAACAAGAGACAGAAAATTCCATACAAAAGGTGTGAAGGATACCATTCGGATAAGTTCTGTGGGAGTATGTACCAAATGTAATAGAAAGGGTCATGGTGTGATGAAGTGTGACGTCTATGGACCGATGGCCAATAAAGATAACAGAACAATTAATTCTATTATTTATTACGGATGCGGAAAGTCGGGCCATTACAAAAAACACATGCCCAAACCAAGAGAATAATAACGGACAAGTCCGCGGAAGAGCCTTCAACATTTACGCGACAGAAGCGCAGGAAGACCAGAAACTTATTACGGGTACGTTCCTTATTGACGATAAACCTGCTTATGTTTTATTTGATTCGGGTGCGGATAGAAGCTATATGAGTAGAGATTTTTGTGTCAAATTAAGTTGTCTTTTAACGCCTTTGATAATAAGTTTTTACTCGAATTAGCAAATGATAAATTAATTAAAGCCGATAAAATATGACGAAATCAAAAAATTAAACTGGTTGGCGAAATGTTTAAAATTAACTTAATACCAGTAGAGTTAGGGAGTTTTCATGTGATAATTGGCATGGACTGGTTGAAAAAGGAGAGAGCACAGGTCGTTTGTTACAAGAATGTGATTCGCATTCTGCGCGAAAAGGGAAAATCCTTAATGGTGTACGGAGAAAAGGGTAACGCGAAGTTAAATCTTATTAGTAGCTTAAAGGCGCAAAAGCTAATAAGAAACGGTTGCTATGCAATTTTAGCGCACGTCGAGAAAGTCAAACCCAAAGAAAAGAACATCAATGATGTTCCCGTCGCAAAAGAATTTCCCGATGTATTTCTGAAAGAATTACCGGGACTACCTCCACACCGATCTGTTGAATTTCGAATAGACCTTGTACCAGGAGCTGCACTGATAGCTCGTGCTCCTTACAGACTTGCACCCAGCGAAATGAAGGAATTACAAAGCCAATTACAAGAACTTTTGGAGCGTGGTTTCATTCGACCAAGCACATCACCGTGGGGAGGTCCGGTGTTGTTTGTCAAGAAGAAGAATGGTACGTTCAGGTTGTGTATCGACTATCGAGAGTTGAACGAACTTACCATCAAGAACCGTTATCCACTACCAAGAATTTACGATTTATTTGATCAACTGCAAGGTTCGTCTGTTTATTCGAAGAATGATTTATGTTTCGGATATCATCAAATGCGGGTGAAGGAGGATGATATCCCAAAGACTTCTTTTAGAACATGTTACGGTCATTATGAGTTTATGGTCATGCCGTTTGGATTGATGAACTCACTAGTTGTGTTCATGGACCTCATGAACCGAGTGTGTGGACCATATCTTGACAAGTTTGTCATTGTTCTCATCGATGACATACTCATTTACTCTAAGAATGACCAAGAGCACGGTGAACATTTGAAAATAGTGCTAGAGTTATTGAGGAAGGAAGAACTGTATGCTAAGTTTTCTAAGTGTGCATTTTGGTTGGAGAAAGTGCAATTCCTCAGTCATATAGTGAGCAAAGAAGGCATTCAGGTTGATCCAGCAAAGATTGAAGCCGTTGAAAAATGGGAAACCCCAAAACCTCCAACGCACATACGTCAATTTTTAGGATTGGCTGGTTACTACAGAAGATTCATCCAAGATTTTTCCAAAATAGCAAAACCCTTGACTGCATTAACACATAAAGGGAAGAAATTTGAATGGAAGGATGAGCAAGAGAAAGCGTTTCAATTGTTGAAGAAAAAGTTAACTACGACACCTATATTGTCATTGCTTGAAGAGAATGTTGATTTTGTGATTTATTGTGACGTTTCAAAGCAAGGTCTTGGTTGTGTATTAATGCAATGAACGAAGGTAATTGCTTATGCGTCTAGACAATTGAAGATTCACGAGAAGAATTACACGACTTACGATTTGGAATTGGGTGATGTTGTTTTTGCATTGAAGATGTGGAGGCATTACTTATATGGGGTCAAAAGTGTCATATATACCGACCATAAAAGTCTCCAACATATATTTGATCAAAAGCAACTGAACATGAGGCAGCGTAGGTGGGTTGAGCTGTTAAATGATTGCGACTTTGAGATTCGTTACCACCCGGGGAAGGCAAATGTTGTAGCCGACGCCTTAAGTATAAAGGAAAGGGAACCTATCCGAGTAAAAGCTATGAATATAATTATTCATACTAACCTTACTACTCGAATAAAAGAGGCTCAACAAGGAGTTTTGAAAGAAGGAAATTTGAAGAATGAAATACCTAAAGGATCGAAGAGACAACTTAATATCCAGGAAGACGGAACTCGGTATTTGGCTGAAAGAATTTGGGTGCCAAAGTTTGGGGATTCGAGGAAAATGGTACTTAACGAAGCACATAAAACAAGATACTCAATACATCCCGGAGCGGGGAAAATGTACCAAGACCATAAGAAACATTTTTGGTGGCCTGGTATGAAATTCGATATTGCTACATATGTAGGAGAATGTTTGACTTGTTCTAAAGTCAAAGCCGAACATCAGAAACCATCAGGGCTACTTCAGAAACCTGAAATCCCAGAATGGAAATGGGAAAAATTACCATGTATTTCATTACTAAATTGCCAAGGACTGCAAGTGGTTATGATACAATTTGGGTAATAGTCGATCGTCTTACCAAATCAGCACACTTTCTGCCAATGAGAGAAGATGATAAGATGGAGAGACTGGCATGACTATACTTGAAAGAAGTCGTCTCCAGATGAGACGACCCGACCCAATCCATAGGGACGAATACAATAACATATGATTACATCACGAGGTACTTGACCTCTAAATGATACATTTTACAAACATTGCATTCATTTTTAAAAGACAATCTTTCATTACATCGAAAGTTGACATGTATGCATACCATTTCATAATATCCAAAGTATAAATGACCTAATCTGTCATTTACTTAATAATAATCTTTAATGAACTTCAACGACTCGAATGCAACGTCTTTTGAAATATGTCATAAATAACTCCAAGTAATATCTTTAAAATGAGCTAATGCACAGCGGAAGATCTCTTTCAAACCTGAGAATAAACATGCTTTCAAGTGTCAACCAAAAGGTTGGTGAGTTTATTAGTTTATCATAATCATTTCATTTTCATCATTTTAATAGACCACAAGATTTCATTTTTCATTTCCATAAATATCATTCTCATAGCAGGCATTTTGCATCGTACTGGAGATAAAAATCATTCATATGGTGAACACCTGGTAACCGACCTTAACAAGATGCATATAGAATATCCCCAATCATTCCGGAACTACCTCGGACCTGATTAAAATCGAAGTACTAAAACATCCGGTACTTTGGATGGGGCTCGTTGGGCCCGATAGATCTATCTTTAGTATTCGCGTGAATTAGGGTGTACGTTCCCTAATTCTTAGGCTACCAAGCTAAAAGGGGGTATATCCAAATTCGATCATTCAACCATAGAACGTAGTTTCGATTACTTGTGTCTATTTCGTAAAACAGTTATAAAAGTTGCGCATGTATTCTCAGCCCAAAAATATAAAGGGTAAAAAGGCAAATGAAACTCACCATACTGTATATTGTAGTAAAAATACATATAACATCATTGAATAAGTGTAAGGTTGGCCTCGGATTCACGAACCTATATTATTTATATATATTTATATGTCGATCAATATCTGTCTAACAATTTAAGTTAAGTCATAGTGTATCACAATCCTAATGCTCGAGACTAATATGCAAAAGTCAACAAAAGTCAAAGGTCAAAGTAAAAACGAGATCGCATGCAAATATACACTAACTTATACAAAAATGATTTTCGGTCAAACATGACTAAACGGGCCACTTCAGCGATTTTTAGAAAAATTGTCGGAGCTCCGATTGATAAACGGCCAAAGATAAAAGTTACACATTACCAAAAAGATTAAGCATAAATGTTACAGAAGTAAACTGAATCTAGACAACTCGTAGTTGCCAATGCGGTTTCGGTGTTTCAAAGTTAATTTTTCAGTTTTAATAAATTTACAAAAGTGACCGAGTAGCCTACTTTGGAGATTTTTAGAAAATTCCTCGAAACTCGGATTGACAAACGGTCAAAGCCTGCAAATTCTCGTTGCCACAAAGATATAACATGATTTTTGGCAAAAGTAAACACACATCAGGCCGACCATGACAACTGATACAAAACTGACATTTTTAATAAAAAAAATTTCAGCTCTTTTTAGAATTTTAAAATGTGACCAAACAGTCAACTTTGACGATTTTTAGAAAAATCGTCGAGACTCGAATTGACAAACGGCCAGAGTCGTTTGTTAGACCTTACAGCAAAGAATTTAGTGGTATTTTTGTTTTAATCTAAAACGACGCAGGTCAGCGAGAATTTCAGTTTCCGCATCGACGTTTCATCAAAATTTACAAAACTTCTTATATCCATAACTTGACAACCGTTCAACGAAACGAGACGTGCTTTATATGAAAATTCATCTACTCGACGAGTAGAATCCAAATAACCACTTTTTATTACCCAGAAAATTAGTTCACTAATTATTATCAGCAATTTTAATTACGAAATTAATTATACAATTCGTTTATATCATAACTTTCTAACCGTTCATCGAATCCATTTGATATCTAAATGAAAAGTTCTTAATTTTTCGTTAGCTTTCCAAAGACATGCATATTTTATACCTTATTTCATCCCTAGTTTAACAACCTTTAAGATTCAACATAACTTATCTAAGGGAAATATCAAATATACAAGCATGCACAATCCTATATTCTCGAGCACTAGTCAGGGATACACTATTAGTATGTAAAAATTAAATTATGAGTACTCACGTATCAATATTGAGATTCAATATTGCAGGAAAGGTACGTAGACGCAACGGAGATGACAAACACTAGATTGACCTCACGAGCATACCCATGATTCATACACATAACCTCCATAATTTCCTTAGCCCTATCCTACTCGAATTCCAGTTTTGAAAAATACGCGGGCAGAACCTCGTCGTAGTATTTTATGTATAAATAATAATAATAACACTCCTACTAATACTAATACTAATAAGATTATTATTCATAATTTTAATATTAATAATAATAATAATAATAATAATTAATATAAATGATACTCCATAATATAGAGTTTACATAGAATGAATGAAAGAATGAAACGAGTTCGGTTTTAAAGATGTTAGCCACCAACCTTTACTATCTAGCTAGAATCCATTTGTTTTGAAAGCTACCTACACATTTTTTACTTACATAACACATGATGCGTAACTTTATAAATTATTTAATATATATTATATTTAATCTTTAGAATTAATTAAATATTATATTATATTTACGCTCATGGTAAAAATATAATTTTTACAAAAATGACACGGTCGTGGTCTCACGACTCATGTACCACTTTCGGTTTTTCGGGCGCACTTTCGTACGTTTAGAAAACTAGCCTTTTACGTTACGTGACGTGTACCTTTTACAAAAATTAGACTTACTCAACAATAGATTACCCTTATAAAAATATAACTTATAAAATTGAGCGTTGTGGTCATTTCCTTCTATAAATTAGTGACTCGTTGTTTATCAAAATATTTTATTTTAAATTAAACATTTTGTGACACGTACCTTTATTAATAACTAGACTTAATTTATTTAAAAACTAACCCACTCAAAGTATAACTTAATCTTTTGAGTGTTTTGATCATTTCCTTTTATAATTCATAATCTTGTTATTTAACAAAGCCTATTTATTAATATTAGTTTAATATCAAAACGTTTTATGACTAATTTAAATTAAAATTTATAATCTTATACATATTTTTGAAATATTTATCTAATAACATACTACTTATTCTTTCAAAACTAATTATATAATTTAAGATCCTTTACAAAATCGAAAATCCTATAACGTTTATGCTTTAAAACTTAATTTGATTTCATTCATTTATGCGTAAATGTTTAGTTTAATTTCCTTAACTTTCTAAATAATATATCTTAATATAACATATCAAATGGGTTTATCTAGTCAACGAATCTTATCCCAATTATTCCTTCTATATGATAAATCGAGTATTATGAAATTCGATTCTCCACTAACCTTTGTCTAATCCTCAATAGTAACACTTTTGTTCTTACATGTAAGCCTATTTACTATATTTCCGAATACCGTTAAAAAGTAAGAGTTTCCTAATTCAAAGTGGACCTCATAACAGAGACTCATAATCAAAGTTCAATGTATCTGATAATTCAATCATTTGATATTATCTTTTAATCTCGTCGATAAACTTACATCGAACAAATACGTTCATGTAAAGTATTATTCATTCAATACCTCGATAGCATTTCCAAATTCATAAAATAGATTTCATATCTTATATTCATAATAACTAATCCGTTCAATGTTTCATTAATATAACTCAATTTAAAATCAGACATATGTATATGTATATGTATATATTTATTTACACATAATTGTTCGTGAATCGTTTGGCATGGTCAAAGGATATTTGATTACAGAAATATAGTTTCAAAACTTTCGAGACTCAACATTACAGATTTTGCTTATCGTGTCGAATATATATAAAGATTAAAGTTTAAATTTAATCGGAAATTTCCGGGTCATCACATTACCTACCCGTTAAAAGAAATTTCGTCCCGAAATTTGATCGAGGTCGTCATGGCTAACTAATAAAATGTTTTCATGACGAATATGAATCGATAATAGAGTTTTATCATAATTGAGTGATATAGATAAAACGATTTGTTTTCGTGAAGAGCACGAATGAAGCTATCACCTAAGAGTGAAAATGAATAAATGCAGGTTTGACCTAACAGGTGGCGTAGTCAAGATTGATTTCCGAAATTTAAGGAATTTAGAAGAAGATCTCCATAATAAGATTTGATTCGTTGGTAATTAAGGAGATTAGGATCCTCTTTGGTTATACGCGATAATCTGCTTTGATTGCTCTGTCTATAAATCCACCCCTTCGTTTCCTTACAACTCACACCTTCTATTCTTTCTTCCTCAATTCATACTTTAAAGTATTCATTAATATGCTCCATCCCATCCTGATCCTTGATATCCTCTTAACTTTCATATTTGTCATTCTTCTTTTTAATCTGCCACCGGAAGAATCTATTTACTTCTACTATACTCTTGGGTTTATAGTTTTTCTAGTCCTCCCGTGTCTTTATATTGCTATTTGTATTGACATCTACGGTTTATAATTTACGGGTGGTTGTTGGGTTTTATACCTTCCCTTATACTTCGATGTCCCTGCTTCTGTCTTCTATAGTCATTGTCATCCATAGTTAATGCTCCCTTCTATTTGTTGCGATCTATACTCCAATTTCTGTTTCGGAGCTTTGTCCTTTCGTTTCTTCTTCTTGCGATTTAACATCTCTTGTAATGGTCCGGAATTCGTAGGTATAGATTTCAGAATGAACATAGTAATTGTTCTAAGAAGGAAATGGTAATGGTAAAATATTGATTTGTTAAATTACCAGAATACCCTGAAAAAGACCAAATCATCAAGAAATATTTTCTTGATATATTTAGAGGTTAGATAGAATGTAAGAGTCGTGTAAATGGTATATGATGACGGTATATTCTGTGAATCATCACGTCCATTAGAAACTTAGCATGAATTATTGTAATATAATGACGTTGATCAAGTGTCATTATATTATACTAACCCATGCATCAGTTCCCAACACTACTTCAAAAACATTCATATTTTAATTTTTCAGAATTTAGAAACTAACACAGTTTCTTTTATGTTGCAGATATTACGGAGAGATAAATGATCTCATATAAGAATAGTTGTGATGATATTTCCAGAAATATGGAGAATATGTATAATGGAAGATACGAAGATACCTTATAATATTTAAGGTAAGATGATGATGAAGAATATCTGTCTGTGAAGGTTTAGACTAAGGGGTAATGTGTTTGCTAACTATTTTCGCAGACACTGAATCATTTGGATCCTTTGAAGGTAGATTCAGTCCTTGGGATTTATCCACAGCTTCTTTCATACTTTGCTCAATCCGTTTTCTAGTTCCAAACATTCTCTTTTTCTGAGCTTTACCAACTCACTATCTTCTATCATCAAACTTTTGGCCGTTCAGACCATCTACCATTTTTATGTTTCCTCTGCATTTAATGTTATAATATCTGAATCACTAATTATCAATCTGAGATGTATTCGGAAGAATTTTGTTTTAGATAATTAAACGCTGGTGGTAATATGGTAGAATATGAAAGGTGTTCCAGTAATAATGACGAAAGGGAAACGTATTTATCGGGGTTATAATAAGACTGGTCTGACTGAAAAGTCGAAACTGACTTGCTGGAGCTGTGACAAAATTGGCTACTTTGAAGGGAATCATAAAGTTTGTTTTTGCTAATAAATGCTAAAGGATTCGACGCGATACGTGTTAAACTATGACTTTGGTTTCGAGAGCTTTTCAGGTACAAGACTTCGGATAATGTGCGGTTGGATCATCATCTCGATTGTTCAATGTTTGAAGTGTCTTCCGGAATTTCGAAGGATTTTAAATGCAGATTGTCATAGTCAATATCAAATTATGAAATCTTCCTGAATCTCGAATGATTTTCATATACTTCTGAGTGTTACGAATAAAAGTGATGTTCTATCATAGTTTTGAAGTCAAAGTATAATTTTGAAAAATGTAAGGATCTAAGAATGATGATTTTGGTTGTATCTCGAGTTGAATTCTGAAATTCCTAAAAATCAAAATAGGTAATTGAATTTGAATGAGTATGGCTGTTTTGATTTCTTATAAAAATGTATACTGTTGTGGAAGTAAAGAGTATTGTTGATGATTTTGAATCAAAATTGAAGAACTTAACATATTATTTGTGAATCTAAATATCTCTCGGGTATTACAAACCCGTTAAAAAAATTTCACAAATAATATTTTGAACAAGAATTTTCATTACAATCTTTATGAAAATATATATGGGTATATTTTCCTCGGATGTAATACTGAGTTAATATCATATTGAACTCATTTGATTTTTGGCTTAAATTAGAAAGGGATAATCTCTAAAACATTAGAGATTACATTATCCTCGCGGAGTATGTACCTAATACTTTAGTACTTATTCTTATAGATATTTCCTTAATGAATCATGCTGATGCTCATAGAACTCTTGCTAACTTCACAAGATACGAATGTTGTTTTCCCAGTAAGTTTCGAATATACCAAGAATGAAAGTGTAAAATCAAACATGTTATTGAATGATACACTTGATTTATTATGAACCGGAGTTCATTAAATTGAAACATAGATTGTGGTTAACGATGATTAAGTTGTTAATGAAGGATGTACATCATAAGATATTAGTAATATGAATTTAAACGAGTAGTATCTACTCTTTTTCAATTCATACTTAATAGCTTAGTACAAAAGATTTATTATAATTCCAGAATTCATATATATAAAATATATAATAATTCTTCAGAGGGAATGAGTTAATACTATATAACTCGTTGATACAACATATTCGTTGTTGATTGGTAATGATTTCCACAGTGATTCTTGAACTGATGGGATTTGTGATGTCATAGGTGTTGCTGATTCTGACGATGCTGACGTTAGTGACTATACTGGTGATGCTAACGGTACTGTTGCTGCTGATGATACTTCCGGTAACTGCTAGCGATGCTTGTATAACAAGTCTAGTTTGTAAATCGCGCACCATTCTTATTAGGGTTTTGATTCTTCCTTGAATCATTTTGGTTCACTCATCTGATTTAGGGTTAGGGTGGAAATAGATAATCTCTAAGACTTTAGAGATTACATAATCGCCATAGAATGTTCTTCCGATGAAGTTATGAATCAATACTTCATCGTTTGTTGTTGTTAGTACTCCTTGGTATCTATGGTGCGTGTGATGTTGATATCCGAGATACAGATTATGATGTTGAGGCGTGTGATGCTGCTGATGTTTAGGGTATCGAGGTTTGCGATGTTGATGCTACTGGTGGTACTGATTATGCTGCTGATGGTGTTTGTAATCCTTGCACCATAAGCTCTAAAGCTTGTCACGCGAGCACGAAGTTCATTAACTTCAGCTAGTATACCGGGATGATTGTCGGTTGGGACAAGCGGGTAAATAAAATTTAGAATTTGATGTAATATATAATCGTGAGGAGATACTCTGGAAATGAGAGAGAAAATGGTTTCACGAACAGGTTCGCCGGTAAGTGCTTCAGGTTCATCGCCAATAGGGCAATTTGGTGGATGGAAAGGATCACCTTCTTCTTGTCTCCAATAATTCAGGAGGCTACGAACCCATCCCCATTTCATCCAGAATAGATGATGGCTGATTGGTTGATCCATTCCGGTAACACGGTTTTCGGAGCTTGAGTGGAATTCCATATCGGCATAACAGTCGGAATCTGAGGAGTTCGAACTAATTGAGGGATCCATCTCGTATGATCAGAGAAAAAATTTTGGTATGAAATAGATTGTAGAATTTAGATTTGGTATTCCTCAATACATAATTTACATATGTATATATAATACCAAAATCCCCTAGATTTCGGATAATCTTTGAAAGATGTTAGTCAAAGTTCACAGTGATAGATATGCTAAGACAAGAATTCGTCTATACACTATTATGTAATAAATGCAGGAAAACGCGTCTAGACTTAAGGATGATAAGCAAGTGATTTTTGACACAAATTATAAGCAAAAACTTTTGACATGCAGACACGGTCGAAGTCCAGACTCACTAATGTATCCAAACGACTTATCAGTTAGACACACTAATGCAGACCTGGTTCGCTAAGACCACCGCTCTGATACCACATGAGACGACCCGACCCAATCCATAGGGACGAATACAATAACATATGATTACATCGCGAGGTACTTGACCTCTAAATGATACATTTTACAAACATTGCATTCATTTTTAAAAGACAATCTTTCATTACATCGAAAGTTGACATGTATGCATACCATTTCATAATATCCAAAGTATAAATGACCTAATCTGTCATTTACTTAATAATAATCTTTAATGAACTTCAACGACTCGAATGCAACGTCTTTTGAAATATGTCATAAATAACTCCAAGTAATATCTTTAAAATGAGCTAATGCACAGCGGAAGATCTCTTTCAAACCTGAGAATAAACATGCTTTCAAGTGTCAACCAAAAGGTTGGTGAGTTTATTAGTTTATCATAATCATTTCATTTTCATCATTTTAATAGACCACAAGATTTCATTTTTCATTTCCATAAATATCATTCTCATAGCAGGCATTTCGCATCGTACTAGAGATAAAAATCATTCATATGGTGAACACCTGGTAACCGACCTTAACAAGATGCATATAGAATATCCCCAATCATTCCGGAACTACCTCGGACCTGATTAAAATCGAAGTACTAAAACATCCGGTACTTAGGATGGGGCTCGTTGGGCCCGATAGATCTATCTTTAGGATTCGCGTGAATTAGGGTGTACGTTCCCTAATTCTTAGGCTACCAAGCTAAAAGGGGGTATATCCAAATTCGATCATTCAACCATAGAACGTAGTTTCGATTACTTGTGTCTATTTCGTAAAACAGTTATAAAAGTTGCGCATGTATTCTCAGCCCAAAAATATAAAGGGTAAAAAGGCAAATGAAACTCACCATACTGTATATTGTAGTAAAAATACATATAACATCATTGAATAAGTGTAAGGTTGGCCTCGGATTCACGAACCTATATTATTTATATATATTTATATGTCGATCAATATCTGTCTAACAATTTAAGTTAAGTCATAGTGTATCACAATCCTAATGCTCGAGACTAATATGCAAAAGTCAACAAAAGTCAAAGGTCAAAGTAAAAACGAGATCCCATGCAAATATACACTAACTTATACAAAAATGATTTTCGGTCAAACATGACTAAACGGGCCACTTCAGCGATTTTTAGAAAAATTGTCGGAGCTCCGATTGATAAACGGCCAAAGATAAAAGTTACACATTACCAAAAAGATTAAGCATAAATGTTACAGAAGTAAACTGAACCTAGACAACTCGTAGTTGCCAATGCGGTTTCGGTGTTTCAAAGTTAATTTTTCAGTTTTAATAAATTTACAAAAGTGACCGAGTAGCCTACTTTGGAGATTTTTAGAAAATTCCTCGAAACTCGGATTGACAAACGGTCAAAGCCTGCAAATTCTCGTTACCACAAAGATATAACATGATTTTTGGCAAAAGTAAACACACATCAGGCAGACCATGACAACTGATACAAAACTGACATTTTTAATAAAAAAATTTCAGCTCTTTTTAGAATTTTAAAATGTGACCAAACAGTCAACTTTGTCGATTTTTAGAAAAATCGTCGAGACTCGAATTGACAAACGGCCAGAGTCGTTTGTTAGACCTTACAGCAAAGAATTCAGTGGTATTTTTGTTTTAATCTAAAACGACGCAGGTCAGCGAGAATTTCAGTTTCCGCATCGACGTTTCATCAAAATTTACAAAACTTCTTATATCCATAACTTGACAACCGTTCAACGAAACGAGACGTGCTTTATATGAAAATTCATCTACTCGACGAGTAGAATCCAAATAACCACTTTTTATTACACAGAAAATTAGTTCACTAATTATTATCAGCAATTTTAATTACGAAATTAATTATACAATTCGTTTATATCATAACTTTCTAACCGTTCATCGAATCCATTTGATATCTAAATGAAAAGTTCTTAATTTTTCGTTAGCTTTCCAAAGACATGCATATTTTATACCTTATTTCATCCCTAGTTTAACAACCTTTAAGATTCAACATAACTCATTTAAGGGAAATATCAAATATACAAGCATGCACAATCCTATATTCTCGAGCACTAGTCAGGGATACACTATTAGTATGTAAAAATTAAATTATGAGTACTCACGTATCAATATTGAGATTCAATATTGCAGGAAAGGTACGTAGAGGCAACGGAGATGACAAACACTAGATTGACCTCACGAGCATACCCATGATTCATACCCATAACCTCCATAATTTCCTTAGCCCTATCCTACTCGAATTCCAGTTTTGAAAAATACGCGGGCAGAACCTCGTCGTAGTATTTTATGTATAAATAATAATAATAACACTCCTACTAATACTAATACTAATACTAATAAGATTATTATTCATAATTTTAATATTAATAATAATAATAATAATAATTAATACAAATGATACTCCATAATATAGAGTTTACATAGAATGAATGAAAGAATGAAACGAGTTCGGGTTTTAAAGATGTTAGCCACCATCCTTTACTATCTAGCTAGAATCCATTTGTTTTGAAAGCTACCTACACATTTTTTACTTACATAACACATGATGCGTAACTTTATAAATTATTTAATATATATTATATTTAATCTTTAGAATTAATTAAATATTATATTATATTTACGCTCATGGTAAAAATATAATTTTTACAAAAATGACACGGTCGTGGTCTCACGACTCATGTACCACTTTCAGTTTTTCGGGCGCACTTTCGTACGTTTAGAAAACTAGCCTTTTACGTTACGTGACGTGTACCTTTTAGGAAAATTAGACTTACTCAACAATAAATTACCCTTATAAAAATATAACTTATAAAATTGAGCGTTGTGGTCATTTCCTTCTATAAATTAGTGACTCGTTGTTTATCAAAATATTTTATTTTAAATTAAACATTTTGTGACACGTACCTTTATTAATAACTAGACTTAATTTATTTAAAAACTAACCCACTCAAAGTATAACTTAATCTTTTGAGTGTTTTGATCATTTCCTTTTATAATTCATAATCTTGTTATTTAACAAAGCCTATTTATTAATATTAGTTTAATATCAAAACGTTTTATGACTAATTTAAATTAAAATTTATAATCTTATACATATTTTTGAAATATTTATCTAATAACATACTAGTTATTCTTTCAAAACTAATTATATAATTTAAGATCCTTTACAAAATCGAAAATCCTATAACGTTTATGCTTTAAAACTTAATTTGATTTCATTCATTTATGCGTAAATGTTTAGTTTAATTTCCTTAACTTTCTAAATAATATATCTTAATATAACATATCAAATGGGTTTATCTAGTCAACGAATCTTATCCCAATTATTCCTTCTATATGATAAATCGAGTATTATGAAATTCGATTCTCCACTAACCTTTGTCTAATCCTCAATAGTAACACTTTTGTTCTTACATGTAAGCCTATTTACTATATTTCTGAATACCGTTAAAAAGTAAGAGTTTCCTAATTCAAAGTGGACCTCATAACAGAGACTCATAATCAAAGTTCAATGTATCCGATAATTCAATCATTTGATATTATCTTTTAATCTCGTCGATAAACTTACATCGAACAAATACGTTCATGTAAAGTATTATTCATTCAATACCTTGATAGCATTTCCAAATTCATAAAATAGATTTCATATCTTATATTCATAATAACTAATCCGTTCAATGTTTCATTAATATAACTCAATTTAAAATCAGACATATGTATATGTATATGTATATATTTATTTACACATAATTGTTCGTGAATCGTTTGGCATGGTCAAAGGATATTTGATTACAGAAATATAGTTTCAAAACTTTCGAGACTCAACATTACAGATTTTGCTTATCGTGTCGAATATATATAAAGATTAAAGTTTAAATTTGATCAGAAATTTCCGGGTCATCACACCAGACATGGGATACCAATCTCTATTATCTCTGATCGTGATGGCAGGTTTATTTCAAGATTTTGCAGTCGTTACATCAAGCATTGGGAACTCGTCTAGACATGAGTACTACCTATCATCCACAAATAGATGGGAAAAGTAAAAGGATGATACAGACACTTGTAGACATGCTACGCGCGTGTGTTATTGATTTTAGAAACGGTTGGGATTGACATCTACTGTTAGCAGAATTTTCCTACAACAACAGCTACCACTCAAGTATTAATTTGGCACTGTTCGAAGCACTTTATGGTAGGAAGTGCAGATGCCCGATTTATTAGAGCGAGGTGGGGGATAAACAAATTACGGGTCCAGAAATTATCCACAAAACTACCGATAAAATCATTCAAATTCAACAACGGTTGAAAACAGCCCAGAGTCGACAAAAGAGCTACGCGGATGTTAGAAGAAAAGATTTAGAATTTGAGATGGGTGACATGGTCATGCTTAAGGTATCACCATGGAATGTTGTCATTCATTTTTGCTCGTTGGTCAGTTTCGGAGTGAAAACGCGAAGATCGGACAAAACGGGAGGTTGCGCAACTTATTATAGTTTTGCAACATGTGTTACGATGCTTATTTCGAACTTTTAGGCCTCTAAACGACTCCGAACGTCGTGAAACTGTAATTGCCAATGGAATAGGATGAGTTTTGCTCGTTGGTCTGTTTCGGAGTGAAAACGCGAATATCGGACAAAACGGGAGCTTTCGCAACTTGTTATCGTTTTGCAACATGTGTTACGATGCTTATTTCGAACTTTTAGGCCTCTAAACGACTCCGAATGGCGTGAAACTGTAATTCCCAATGGGATAGGATGATTTTTGCTCGTTGGTCAGTTTCGGAGTGAAAACGCGAAGATCGGACAAAACGGGAGCTTTCGCAACTTGTTATAGTTTTGCAACATGTGTTACGTTGCTTATTTCGAACTTTTAGGCCTCTAAACGACTCCGAACGGCGTGAAACTGTAATTCCCAATGGGATAGGATGATTTTTGCTCGTTGGTCAGTTTCGGAGTGAAAACGCGAAGATCGGACAAAACGGAAGCTTGCGCAACTTATTATAGTTTTGCAACATGTGTTACGATGCTTATTTCGAACTTTTAGGCCTCTAAACGACTCCGAACGGCGTGAAACTGTAATTCCCAATGGAGTAGGATGATTTTTGCTCGTTGGTCAGTTTCGGAGTGAAAACGCAAAGATCGGACAAAACGGAAGCTTTCGCAACTTGTTATAGTTTTGCAACATGTGTTACGATGCTTATTTCGAACTTCTAGGCCGCTAAACGACTCCGAACCGCGTGAAACTGTAATTCCCAATGGAATAGGATGATTTTTTATCGTTGGTCTGTTTCAGAGTGAAAACGCGAAGATCGGACAAAACGGGAGTTTTCGCAACTTGTTATAGTTTTGCAACAAGTGTTACGATGCTTATTTCGAACTTTTGGGCCTCTAAACGACTTCGAACGGTGTGAAACTGTAATTGCCAATGGAATAGGATGAGTTTTGCTCGTTGGTGTGTTTCGGAGTGAAAACGCGGAGATCGGACAAAACGGGAGCTTTCGCAACTTGTTATAGTTTTGCAACATGTGTTACAATGCTTATTTCGAACTTTTAGGCCTCTAAACGACTCCGAATGGCGTGAACCTGTAATTACCAATGGAATAGGATAAGTTTTGCTCGTTGATCTGTTTCGGATTGGAAACGCGAAGATCGGACAAAACGGGAGCTTTCGCAACTTGTTATAGTTTTGCAACATGTGTTACGATGCTTATTTCGAACTTTTAGTCCTCTAAACGACTCCGAACCACGTGAAACAGTAATTCCCAATGGAATAGGATGATTTTTGCTCATTGGTCTGTTTCGGAGTGAAAACGCGAAGATCGGACAAAACGGGAGCTTTCGCAACTTGTTATAGTTTTGCAACATGTGTTACGATGCTTATTTCGAACTTTTAGGCCTCTTATCGACTCCGAACGGCGTGAAACTGTAATTTCCAATGGGATAGGATGAGTTTTGCTCGTTGGTCTGTTTCGGAGTGAAAACGCAAAGATCAAACAAAACGGGATCTTTCGCAACTTGTTATAGTTTTGCAACATGTGTTACGATGCTTATTTCGAACTTTTAGGCCTCTAAACGACTCCGAACGGCGTGAAACTGTAATTCCCAATGGGATAGGATGATTTTTGCTCGTTGGTCAGTTTCGGAGTGAAAACGCGAAGATCGGACAAAACGGGAGGTTGCGCAACTTATTATAGTTTTGCAACATGTGTTACGATGCTTATTTCGAACTTTTAGGCCTCTAAACGACTCCGAACGGCGTGAAACTGTAATTGCCAATGGAATAGGATGAGTTTTGCTCGTTGGTCTGTTTCGGAGTGAAAACGCGAATATCGGACAAAACGGGAGCTTTCGCAACTTGTTATCGTTTTGCAACATGTGTTACGATGCTTATTTCGAACTTTTAGGCCTCTAAACGACTCCGAATGGCGTGAAACTGTAATTCCCAATGGGATAGGATGATTTTTGCTCGTTGGTCAGTTTCGGAGTGAAAACGCGAAGATCGGACAAAACGGGAGCTTTCGCAACTTGTTATAGTTTTGCAACATGTGTTACGATGCTTATTTCGAACTTTTAGACCTCTGACACTATAAATAGACCCCTTGGGTCGTCATTTTACACACATCACATTATTCAGAGAATTTCCAGAGCAGAGCAACTTCTCTCTCTACTTTCTCTCACTAGAAGTCATCCGGCTAGCACTCAATTCGCACTGCGGACAACAGACTGATAACGCCACCCCACAAGTAGAAATACTTGTGAACCGGGTCTGCAGGGATTACTTCCCGAGGGCAAAATCCAGTCGGCAACACTCACCCCATATCTAGCTAGATACTTCTAGTCTTTTGTTGACATACTAAGTCTTACATTATAAAAAGTAAGAGTTTCCTAATTCAAAGTGGACCTCATAACAGAGACTCATAATCAAAGTTCAATGTATCCGATAATTCAATCATTTGATATTATCTTTTAATCTCGTCGATAAACTTACATCGAACAAATACGTTCATGTAAAGTATTATTCATTCAATACCTTGATAGCATTTCCAAATTCATAAAATAGATTTCATATCTTATATTCATAATAACTAATCCGTTCAATGTTTCATTAATATAACTCAATTTAAAATCAGACATATGTATATGTATATGTATATATTTATTTACACATAATTGTTCGTGAATCGTTTGGCATGGTCAAAGGATATTTGATTACAGAAATATAGTTTCAAAACTTTCGAGACTCAACATTACAGATTTTGCTTATCGTGTCGAATATATATAAAGATTAAAGTTTAAATTTGATCGGAAATTTCCGGGTCATCACACCAGACATGGGATACCAATCTCTATTATCTCTGATCGTGATGGCAGGTTTATTTCAAGATTTTGCAGTCGTTACATCAAGCATTGGGAACTCGTCTAGACATGAGTACTACCTATCATCCACAAATAGATGGGAAAAGTAAAAGGATGATACAGACACTTGTATACATGCTACGCGCGTGTGTTATTGATTTTAGAAACGGTTGGGATTGACATCTACTGTTAGCAGAATTTTCCTACAACAACAGCTACCACTCAAGTATTAATTTGGCACTGTTCGAAGCACTTTATGGTAGGAAGTGCAGATGCCCGATTTATTAGAGCGAGGTGGGGGATAAACAAATTACGGGTCCAGAAATTATCCACAAAACTACCGATAAAATCATTCAAATTCAACAACGGTTGAAAACAGCCCAGAGTCGACAAAAGAGCTACGCGGATGTTAGAAGAAAAGATTTAGAATTTGAGATGGGTGACATGGTCATGCTTAAGGTATCACCATGGAATGTTGTCATTCATTTTGGAAAACGGGGGAAGCTAAACCCGAGATACGTTGGGCCATTCAAGATTATTGATCGTGTTGGGTCGGTGGCTTATCGACTTGAATTACCTCAACAAGTAGCCGGTATACATAATACCTTCCAAGTTTCGAATTTGAAGAAATGCTTACCTAAAGAAGATCTTACTATCCCTTTAGATGAAATTAAGATTGACAAAAAACTACAATAATTGAAGAACCCGTCGAAATAATGGATCGTGAGGTTAAAGGACTCAAACAAAGCAAAATACTAATCGTTAAAGTTTGATGGGACGCTCGTAGAGGACCCGAGTTCACATGGGAGCATGAATATCAGATGAAGCAAAAATACCCGCACTTATTTCCGGAAGATGTGTCAACACCTTCAACTGCTTTAAATTTCGGGACGAAATTTATTTAATGGGTAGGTACTGTAACGACCCGGATTTTTCCATGATTGTATATGAGATTAATATTTAAATACAAAAATGTTTCTAATATGTTAAGCAATCAAACTTGTTAAGACTTGATTAATTGAAACGGATTTTATGTAAATGTTTGACCACCCAGTTCGCCCGACGATTCACGAACGTCGTACTTGTAAAAATGATATAATGAGATATATATGGACATATATAAATATATCTAACTTGATAAAATGATAATTAAGTATCTCATTAAGTATTTTAACAATGGGTTAAATACATAAAATGAGACTACTAACTTAAGGGTTCGAAACAATATATATATGTAACGATTAACGACGAAATAATGACTTAATTAAAATGTATATATATGTATTGTATTATGATGTATTAATACACTTTTGAGATACTAAATTACATATATAAAAATACTTATACCCAACAAAGATAACTATACTTGTATTCGCATTTGATTTTCTCAAGAATTCTACTCGTATTCATACGGTATTTTCACCCGTATTATACCCAGCTTCTAGATGTACATACTATTGGTATGTACAGATAATGATCAGCTCTGAGCAGCCCAAAATGACTCATTAACCATTATAGAAACATGTAGGGTTTAACCTGTGTCATTTACCATTAATTATTAGCTAGAAAACAAACTTAATCAACCTTTAAATCTCATCCATTTTAACTCCAACTTTCACTCACACATACATCAATTTCATTTCCATTTTACTACTCTAGATTCTCTCTAATCTCTAGTTCTCTCAAGTTCTAAAAACCCTTCATCAATTCAGCAAGTTTAGAAATCAAAAACTAAGTTATAATCATCATAAGAGAGCTTGATCAAGAACGTATCAAGATAGTCACCCAATTTCAAGTAGTTTGCTTCCAAACTTTTAATCCATTTCAAGAACACTTGCAAGATCAAGAAACCTTTGTTTTTCTCAGTAGGTTATCATTCTAAATCAAGGTAATTATTATATTCAAGCTTTGTTTCAATATCTATAAATATAACTATCTTAAAACAAGTAGTAATATTCTTGAACGTTGTTTCATTCCATGATGCTATTTAAAAGTTTCAAAGCTTTCAAGAACATCTTCAAGCTCAAGATTATATCCTTATTTTTCCAGCAACCATATCCATTTGAGTTGAGGTAGTAACCTTGTTCATAATCTTGTTCGATTCATATATATATAACTATCTTATTCGGACAACAAACTTAATCCTTCTAACTTGAATTTTAAATAACTAAATACATTATTATATCTATATGATATTCTAACTTAAGAATTTGAAACGTGAAAACACGAAGACCACCGTAAAACTGAACATACGCTGTCGTAGTGATTCCGGTGGCTATTTTGGGTTGGATAATTAAAAACTATCAAAAACTTTGGTTTAAAAGTTTGTTGTAACACCCCGTTCTTCTAAACATGATGTTTGTGGCGTCAGTTGATATTCAAGGATGATTACTTAATGGTTTAGATGTAATTGGTTGACCGCGTTTAAAAGTGAAATGGGAATCATCAGACCCATTATCGCGTTTTGGTATGTGTCATCGCGTTCCAGAGAGTCGCGATACGCGACACAGCAGGTTAATATGCGACGGTGTAAAAAGTTGCCCTTCTGATCAAATATCGCGTTTGGAGTGGGAGTGTCGCGATAGGGTCGTCTCGTTACGCGACAAAGTGTCGCGATACGCGATAAAGGTGCTGTATTGACTTTATTAAGCCGTTTTTAAAGGATTTATTTGGGGTGTTTTAGTATTTTTACATGGTGAACGGTTTTGAGAGCTTAAAAACTGATACAACCTTATCCCAATCTCATTCTCACACATTTCATCTCCTTCATCAAACCTTAGAGTGAGAAAAACTCAATTTAGTGAGAGAAAGCTCCATTTGGAGAGGAAGAAGTTTGTTTCGGGTCAAATCTCAAGTATTAAAGTTGTTCTACTCGTCAACGGCATCATTTTGGCGGTATTGGTAAGTCTCAACTCCGAATTTCATTCTTGTGATTTGATAATCAAGTTTAAGGTTTTGAGCTAGTTTGTTGTAAAACCCATTTAGGAGGTGAAATGGGAAATTGTGACTAGTTATTGTTGATGATGGTGGGTTTTGGGTTGGTTAATGAGTTAACCATGTTTATGGAATGAATGTAGTGTGTAATCACTAGTATTAGTGATTATAAAAGTGTTGGAACCACTTTGGGTGTATTTTGGTTGAGTAATTTTGAAATGGGTCAAAATTAGGGTTAAGGTGTCATATTGGGCAAGATTGGTGTTTAATGCCTATAGTTGGGTTTAAGTGGCATTTTAGGACCATTCTCACTTGTGTTAGTGATTATTGGTTAGTTTGGGTGCAATTTATACTTCGAAGTGCATTTGGGTCGAATTTGCACTAAGTGTCGAATTGGGTTGGTTTGTAAATCCAATCTGATTCTGTTGTGGTATTTATGATAATGGATTAGGTATTTATGATAATGTATTAGCATTCCTCAAGACTTCAAGGTGAGTGTTAATATCCTATGTGCATATGTATGTGTAGGATGGGTGCGGGTCGGGTAAAGTGATTCTCGGCTATAGAGCTCACTTCACATATAGTTGGATTTGATGGACTTTTGTATGAGACCATTTGGCACGGTTGTGCATTTTGGTTGACCACCTTTGGCGAGGTGCACATTTTGTGTGCACGTTATCACACGTGGTTGTGATTTGGATGTTGTAACCCCAATGGCGAAGGGGTGATATTGTTGTATTGTTGATACCCCCGATGTGGTGGATTTTATAATCCCGTGACCGTGGGTTTGAGTTGGTGAAATGAAACGCGTGTAGTTCGGATTCACGATGATGCGTGTAGTTCGGTCATCTTATCGAAAATGAATCTCGTGTAGTTCGGATTCATGGTGACTCGTGTAGTTCAGTCATCTTATTGAGGTAGTAATCTCGTGTGGTTTCGGATTACTAAGGCTCGTGTAGTTCGGCCAACCTCGATGTTGTTTGTTGAAGATATTAATCTCGTGTGGTTTCGGATTACTAAGGCTCGTGTAGTTCGGCCAATCTTCATTGTGGTGTTTTGGTATTCAGTATTGGGTTAAGGGGTTAACCTTATTCGTTTATATTGTTGTATATATACTTATGTATTGTTGTGTTGTAGCTAACCCTTCAGGTGTAGCTATTTGGCGTTGTTCACACCGTCGTTGGTGAACTTATATTTCGTTGTTGGTATCTTTAGCTTGTGCTTAGAGATCGTACGGTATGCTTAGTGTAGTTGCCTTATACATGGATGCTTCGGTATGCGGTATTTGTTATTTTGTGGCGTGTCCATTTTATACATATATATGTATGTAGTATATTATCATTCACTAAGTGTTAGCTTACCCTCTCGTTGTTGACATTTTTATAAGTTGCATGCTTGGCGGCTCGGGTAAGCTTGGGGATTAGAGATCTTGGCTAGGTTGCTTAGAAGATCTTGCTTTTGTACTCGATTAGGATTTGGGTAGCGTAGTCCCAAATTACCATGCTCGTTTTGTTGGAAACTAATCTAGTCGAGTCGTGTATGTCCGTTTAGACAATTAACTAATGTATTAAATGTTTTAAAGTTTATTGAACTTATTATTGTGTTAAAGATGTTTCGGAAACATAAAAGGGACCTAAAGTATTATTTAACGCGTATTAAAAGGAAAAAATTTTATGGGTCGGTTTTTAATACGGGTTGGGTTGTTTCAAGTGGTATCAGAGCATGGTCTAAGGGATTTAGGCGACTTGAGATAGGTGCCTAGACTTAGACTTTTGTGTGTGCTTATTTGCTGCGGGACTTGTAGGAGAATGGGACGGACGGGGTCTTGGTTAGTGTCTTAGTGTGTAGGTGAACTAACTAGGATTTTGGATTGTGTTGTGATGTTATTCCTTGCGTACGTTTATATTGTGTAGGAATTTTGTTGTGTTGGGTATTATCATCGAGCGAGGCGGTCGTTGTACTAACGAGTCGATACGGCGTGTGTGCGTAATAAGGACTTGCAAACCTCATTACGGGTGCAAATCGTGTCTAACGAGTGATGTACGACGAGTGTTTAGCAAGATGGGGTGGTGTTGTGCGTGTCGTTTTATACGTACGTGGACTAATCGGTTTGCATTCTTTAGAATGACGACGTGAAACGAGATCGAGATGAACGATGCGGAGTTTAACGCTAGAGTTGCGGCCGCCTTTGCGGAGCATATGAGAGCGTTTCAAGAAGAAATGGATAGGAAGTATTCCGAACTTCAAAATAGTGGTGAAATGGAGTGTTATCTTAAGAGCTTCATGAGGACTAAACCCCCGATGTATGATGGAAAACCGGATCCATTGGTGAGCACAACTTGGATTTCGGATGTCGAAGGGTGTTTTCGTACGATTGATTGCCCTCCCGAGAAAAAGACGAGACTCGCTACTAGTTTGTTGCGGGGTAGGGCAAGGGATTGGTTGGATGGTAAGATTGACCTTGTCGGTGGCGAGACGTTTATGGCTTTATCATGGGACGAGTTTAAGGAGGAATTCTTCGAGGAGTTCCGGACTTCGGCCGATCTGTGGGAATTGCGTAATGAGTTGCGAAATTTGCGACAAGGATCTATGGATTTGAGTACTCTCAAGACGACCTTTATGGCGAAGGCTCTTTTTTGCCCCGAGTATTTGGGGAACGATCGTTTGTTAATGGGGGATTTCTATAGGACCTTGAATGATGACTTGAAGGGTAAGATTAGTCGAGGTCAAGCGAAATCGTTTGCGGAATTATTCGACCTGGCTAGGGGTTTCGAGTCATATTCACGATCGAAGAAGGGTGAACCTTCAAGTGAGAGAAGGATTGTTTCGTATGGTGCTCCGAGTAAGAGGACTAAGGGTCCGAGTGCGAGCACGGGTGGCACGCGAACGGGTATACCAGATACTAGTACGTCTAGATGTTACAATTGTGGCGTGAGGGGTCACAAGTTGTGGGAATGTTCGGTACCAAAAGGTGATGGCATGGTGTGTTTCCATTGCTAAGAGGAAGGACATCGTAAGTCGGAATGTCCCAAGCTAGCGGGGACGGGTGCGGCAAGGAGACGTTAAGGTACGTTTCATTTTAATAAATATGTCCTTTGATTATTTATTATGAGCCGTTGTGTTTGAGTTTATTAAATGCCTTGTGTGGTGCATATTGTTGTTATGGGTGACGTTCCTAATGGAAGTACCCTATGGTGATGTTTGATTGTCGGGCGAAGGGCGTAAGACTTGGTGCAACCAAGCATTCCTTAGTATTTGGAAAATGTTCTACCAAGCCATGGAAATGGGTTTTGGTGTTCGGTTGTTAAGCGCGTGTTCGCTCTTGTGTTGAGGTCGAAGAACCATGAGGTTCGACGGGTGGGATGAAACCCTTGAGATCGAATGTTTTGAATCTCGATGTATGTTGGTAATGGAGTCTACATGACGCGACATTAGGTGCCTCTTTTATACCTACTAGCGTGATGTTCAACTCCGATTGTGTTATGGTTACATTGTACTTAGGGTACCGGAGTGAAACCCTTAGGTACATGAGTGACTAGGTGGATGTTGACAAACTATAGCAATTGGATGATTGCGAGAGTAGAGTCGGTGTAATTTGCGGTACACTTGTGTTCGAAGTGTTTAAGGATTGGTTAAAATCCTTCGCATGCTCAGGATTGGAGCAAGATGTGGTGATGGGGCGTGTGAGCCCAATTGTTGGTAAAGTCTACCTTTGGTAGCATTGTACGGTTGTACGAGTTGTGGTTATGGAACGTAGTTCCAAGTGGGGGAGTTACACTCCCGCACGAGGAAGTTTTAGTGGGAGATTTCGGATGATGCCTTTGGTAGATCTGGAAAACGTTGTCGAGACCTGGTTTTGGTCGATTTGTGGTAGAGTACAATTTCGGATAAATTGTACTTATGGTTTGGATTTAAATTATCACCGAGGTGATAATGTGGTAAATCTCGTTAAGAGATAATGGACGTGTTTGGCGAGCAAGGTGAAGTCCTTTGGTTAAGGCAGGTGTGTGTCGAATTCTCTTCTAGAGAATTATTGTTTTGTGCCTATGTTGGATATAGGTGGTTCTTGCTCGATTGTGGGGAGGGTTAGTGGTATCCGTTAGGATTCACTATGGCGTAGCAGAGCGCGATGTTACGCTACTCGTCGTTCGAGGCCAAAAGGGCGTTGATTGATGAAGCATGACTTTCGGGGTCCGCTGACTTCATCATGGTATTGTGATTAATGAAGCATGACCTTCAGGGTCCGCTAACTTCATTATGGTATGGTTGAGTGATGAAGCATGATCTTCAGGTCCGCTGACTTCATCATGGTTGTTGATTGGTTGAGCATGACCTTTAGGGTCCGCTGATGTCATAACCCGTCCTTAACCATAAGAACGTGTTAGATAACGTATGATTTCATTGCGAGGTATTGACATCTATATGCGACATTTTTAAAAGAAAAACTGCATATATTTTACATTACAAACCATAATTCTTATTTTGATACAAGCTTTAGACAAAACAAAAATGATTATCGTTTAGCGATAATCTTAGACTTACAAACTTTACATATAATGATAACAACACGATTTCTAGCATATTTCACAATACAAATCCTCGGGTATGCAGTGTTATTTTTGACACAAATATGCGTACGCAAGATCCTGCTTAAATTCAACATACTGCAGCGGAAGCTTTTAGTAATCACCTGAGAATAGACATATTTTTAAAAGGTCAACATAAAGTTGGTGAGATATAGGTTTAATGCCGGCAGCAATATATATATATAGACCACAAGATTTCATATATAAACAGTTTAATAAAAATATTCTAAGTGGTTGAGCACTTGGTAACCATACTTAACATTTAATCACGTCGCATATTCCCTTTATTATGAAATCTTACTACACCGTACCAAGTGTAGTCACAAAACGAAGTAATGTGCAACCGTTGAATACTGGTCGTCCAGTCCGGTTGGGGTTGTCAGGCCCGATAGATCTATCAACAGGATTCGCGTTTACAATACCGCTGTAAATAACAGTTACCAAGCTACAGGGAAGTATGCCAGTGGTACAACTCAACGTAGAGTATATTTTTCAGTTACTTGTGTCCATAACGTAAAACATAAAATACATGTATTCTCATCCCGAAATATTTAGAGTTTAAAAGTGGGACTATATACTCACTCTTGTCTTGAAGATAGGTAATTTCGACTTGGTCTCCGATTGATATCACGAACCTATCCATATATAATATATCAATACCTTTTCTTTTTAAACAATCGTCACATATATATACTTATAATACTTTTAATACTTTTAATAATTCCTTAGTCCATAGTTAGCAGTTCGATGTTAGTAATTCAATTTTAATGGTTCATTTTTAGGTGTTTAATAAACCCCCAATGAAATAAATAAAACCCCCATCGTATATGTATTGGTCGAGATTAATCTTGACCCACGGTACCGGTGTTGTCAAATGACGTGTTGCGTACATAAAGTACCGGTGTTGTCAAATGACGTGTTGCGTACAATCATGGGATCTTATGATTAATCTTCTCGTATTGTTTACGGGTGATCCTGAACCATATAAAATTAAATTATGAGTACATATATATAAAATATCATGTTATTTTAAAAAGATGTGATTTACTTAATTTTCTCCAATTATTTTCGTGGCTAAACTAGTCTTGGATATGCGATCTCGTTTTGGTCATAGTTTCTTCGTTACAACTCCGTTTTCGTTGATTCAACTTGCCATCTCCTTGGATCGAGTTCCTCTTTAAGACTATGAACTGTAAATACCTTAGTTTATATTCGAAATCACAGGTCATAGGTCAAACTTTAGTGAAACTTATGAAGTTAATCATTTTAGTTACAAAAATATCATTTAATGACCATTTTTCTAAAAATACTTATACTTTGAAATAAATCATGAAATTTTTATGTGTTATCATATTCATAGTAAAAATCATTTTTTCAGAAAATAAACCTCCAATTCAAAGTTTAAGATGGTTTTTAATTATCCAACCCAAAACAGCCCCCGGTTGCACTCCGACGTCGTAAAAACAGTTTTTAAGGTGTTCTTTGAAAAACCAAGTTATACCTTGTTAAATTAGCATATATTTAAGTTATATTACAGGTCTTGAAGTATTTTAAAAGTTAAGTTAGAAGGATCTATTTAGTTTGCAAACAAGTTTGAAAACATTCAAACTATGTTCTTGTTGTTAAAATTTTATACCACAAAATAAGATAGCTATATATATATGAATCGAATAAGGTTATGAACAAAGTTACTACCTCAAGTTACTTGGACAAGATTGCTATAAAAGAGGAGTAAGAACCTAGAACCAAAAGGGTGATGGAATTGGATGAAAGATTGGAAGTAAGTTTGTGTTGTTGGAAGGATTCTTGAAGTGTTTTTGTAAGGTTTTCTTATGGTGATTAAGTGATGTTTTTATGGCTAGATCTTCATGGATATTAGCTGAATGGTTATGGAGTTTAAGACTCTTAAAAGTGTGTGTGTTTTTAGCTAGAGGTTTGAGGTAAAAATGAATCAAAAATTGAAAATGGATGGAGTATAAATGGTGGTGTAAAAGGTGTATAAGTTTGTAATTTTGTGAAAAAATCTTTTAATCATGTGAAATTGTCATACTAGATAACAAAAGTAGTTACCTTATACATAAGGCATTGAACAAGGGCTGGTCGGTGGTGATTTGATGTGTATTTATCAATAGTAAATATGTATAGAAGCTAGGTATGATACGAGTATATGTACTCTAGATATACGTATAAAAATTTTGTGAAAAATGGAATGAGAATTCAAATATAGCTATCTTTTGTGAATACACTTATATTGTTTTATGTATTTAAGTCCTTAAAAAGTGATTAAATACATTACTTATACGATATATGTATAAACATTATAGGTCATAAGTATTTATGTCAAATAACGTTACGTATGGTTATCGTTTTGAAAACTTAAGTTAGTAGTTTCAAAATATACTTATAACTTATTGTTATTAATACAAAATGAGATA
Organism: Rutidosis leptorrhynchoides; assembly: GCF_046630445.1. NCBI lineage: Eukaryota > Viridiplantae > Streptophyta > Magnoliopsida > Asterales > Asteraceae > Rutidosis > Rutidosis leptorrhynchoides. Next base: position 236,438,875 of record NC_092343.1, read on the forward strand.
TTAAAACATCCTTAGATCATGTTAAATATGTATATATACATATATATACACAAACGTATAATTATCATATATTGTATAGTTCGTGATATCATCGGTCAAACTAGACGGTCAAACGTTGTGTAAAACTCTTTTCGAAAACATAATTCTCAACAATTTGGATTGCTTATCATGTTGGTAAGGTTTCATTTATGTAAATATTAATCTTATAAGTATAAATTGATCGAAAAAGTGCGGGTCATTACAGTACCTACCCGTTAAATAAATTTCGTCCCGAAATTTTAAAATTGTACCTATTTTGCGTCATCGAGAAACAAGTGTGGATACTTTTGTTTCATCTGATCCTCTCGTTCCCAAGTAAACTCGGGACCCCTTCGAGCATTCCAACGAACCTTAACGATCGGTATGTTGCTCTGCTTGAGCTGTTTAACTTCACGGTCCATGATTTCGATTGGCTCTTCGACGAATTGTAGTTTCTCGTTGACATGGATTTCTTCAAGAGGAATGGCGAGGTCTTTCTTTGCAAGACACTTCTTAAGGTTCGAGATGTGAAATGTATTATGTACTCCGGCGAGTTGTTGCGGTAACTCGAGTCGATAAGCTACCGGTCCAATGCGTTCGATAATCTTGAACGGGCCTACGTACCTTGGGTTCAGTTTACCCCTTTTGCCGAAACGTATTACACCTTTCCAGGGTGACACCTTTAACATAACCATGTCCCCGATCTGAAACTCTAATGGTTTCCTTCGGACATCGGCGTAGCTCTTTTGGCTACTACGGGCTGTTTTCAATCTCTCCTTGATTTGTACTATCTTCTCAGTCATTTCGTGTATGATCTCGGGACCAGCTAATTGTCGATCTCCTACTTCATTCCAACAGATAGGAGATCTACACTTCCTTCCGTACAATGCTTCGAATGGTGCAGCTTTAATGCTCGCATGATAACTATTATTATACGAGAATTCTGCTAATGGTAGATACTTATCCCATCCGTTTCCAAAATCGATCACACATGCCCTGAGCATGTCTTCAAGAGTCTGAATTGTTCTTTCACTCTGCCCGTCCGTTTGCGGATGATATGCGGTACTCATATCCAAACGAGTTCCTAGTGCCTCCTGTAGTGATTGCAAGAACTTTGAGGTAAATCTACTATCACGATCGGATTTAATGGAAATAGGTATTCCATGCCTTGAAACAATTTCCTTTATATACAATCGTAATAGTTTCTCCATTCTATCTGTTTCTTTTATAGGCAAGAAATGTGCAGATTTGGTGAGACGATCAACAATCACCCAAATGGTGTCGTATCCCCAGGCAGTCTTTGGTAACTTCGTGATGAAATCCATGGTAATACCATCCCATTTCCATTCTGGGATTTCTGGTTGTTGAAGTAACCCTGACGGCTTCTGGTGTTCTGCTTTGACCTTGGAACAAGTTAAACACTCCCCAACATATGTTGCAACGTCTGTCTTTAAGTTAGGCCACCAATAATGCGTCTTAAGATCTTGATACATCTTTCCGACTCCAGGATGTATCGAGTATCTTGTCTTATGTGCCTCATTCAATATCAACTTCCTTAATCCACCCAACTTTGGTACCCAAATACGATTTGCAAAATATCGAATTACATCTTCCCGTATAACAAGTTGCTTCTCATACTTCTTCATTATTTCATTTCTTATGTTTTCTTTAGTAAGTGCTTCTTGTTGAACTTCTTTGATTTGTGAGTTGAGGTTCATGCGAATTTTTATGTTCATCGCTCGTACTCGAATTGGTTCTCGTTCCTTTCTGCTTAGAGCATCGGCCACCACGTTCGCCTTCCCGGGATGATGACGAATTTCACAATCATAGTCGTTTATTAACTCGACCCACCTACGTTGCCTCATATTCAACTGTTTCTGATCAAAAATATGTTGAAGGCTTTTATGATCAGTAAACACAGTGAATTTAACCCCATACAAGTAGTGTCTCCACATCTTTAATGCAAACACGACTGCTCTCAACTCTAGATCATGCGTTGTATAATTCCGCTCGTGAATCTTCAATTGTCGGGATGCGTATGCAATAACTTTCTTCCGTTGCATAAGAACGCAACCAAAACCTTGTCGCGAAGCGTCACAATATATTTCAAAATCATTGTTCCCTTCTGGTAACGATAAAATAGGCGCCGTAGTTAACTTCTTCTTCAGTATTTGAAATGCGTTCTCCTGCTCAGAGGTCCATTCATATTTCTTCCCTTTTTGCGTTAACGCTGTCAACGGCTTAGCTATTCGGGAAAAATCTTGAATAAACCTTCTATAATAACCGGCTAAACCCAAAAATTGGCGTATCTGCGTTGGTGTCTTAGGAGTCTCCCATTTTTCAATGGCTTCAGTTTTTGCTGGATCAACCTGAATTCCTTTGCTACTAACAACGTGGCCAAGAAATTGCACTTCTTTCAACCAGAAAGCACACTTAGAAAATTTAGCATATAGCTGTTCTTTTCTTAACAACTCTAATATCAACCTTAAATGCTGTTCATGCTGTTGCTCACTCTTGGAATAGATAAGAATATCATCAATGAAAACGATAACAAACTTATCTAAATATGGACTACAAACTCGATTCATGAGGTCCATAAATACAGCTGGCGCATTCGTCAATCCAAACGGCATGACCAAAAATTCGTAATGACCGTAACGTGTCCGAAAAGCAGTTTTCGGTATATCTTCTTCTTTGACGCGTAGTTGATGATAGCCCGATCTTAGGTCGATTTTTGAATAAACACATGATCCTTGCAATTGATCAAATAAGTCATCAATTCTCGGTAGTGGATACCGATTCTTGATAGTTAACTTATTTAATTCACGATAATCTATACACATCCTAAAAGATCCATCTTTCTTCTTAACAAACAAAATTGGAGCTCCCCACGGTGAAGTACTTGGTCGTATAAATCCACGGTCCAGTAATTCTTTTAACTGACTTTGAAGTTCTTTTAGTTCGGACGGTGCAAGTCTATATGGCGCACGAGCCACTGGTGCAGCTCCTGGTACTAAATCTATTTGAAATTCTACCGATCTAAATGGAGGTAATCCCGGCAACTCTTCCGGAAAAACTTCAGGAAAATCTCTTGCCACAGGCACGTCGTTGATGCACTTCTCTTTTTCTTTCTTTTCGACTTTATTAACATGTGCTAAAATAGCATAACATCCCTTTTCTAAACACTTCTTGGCTTTCAAACAGCTAATAAGTTTTAGCTTTGAATTACCCTTCTCTCCATAAATCATCACCGGCATTTTATCCTTACTAGGAATGCGAATTGCCTTCTTGGCACACACAACTTCAGCTCCTACTTTGGACATCCAGTCCATGCCGACTATTACATCAAAACTTCCTAATTCTACGGGTATCAAGTCAATTTTAAACGTTTCTCAGGCTAAATTTATTTCACAATCACGACAAATTTTATCGGCTTTAATTAGTTTACCATTAGCTAACTCAATCATGTACTTAGCATCTAGAGGTAATGATGAACAATTCAATTTAGTGTAAAAAATTCTACACACGTAACTTCTATCGGCACCAGTATCAAATAAAATAGATGCTGATAAGTTATTAATGGTAAACGTACCCGTAACAAGCTCCGGGTCTTCGCGTGCCTCTCTAGCATTAATAACAAATGCTCTCCCACGTGCAGGTCCGACATTCTTCTCTGGATTCGGGCACTGGCTCTTATAGTGACCTTGTTTTCCACACCCAAAACAAGTAACGGTAGCCAAAGCAGTTCTATTTGCATTGGTGGCAGGGGTCTTGGTACCATTTGTATTTGTAACGAGAGCCCTACTGTGATGACCCGGAAATTTCCGATCAAATTTAAACCTAAATCTTTATATGTTCCAGACACGATAAGAAAAGTCTGTAAGGTTGAGTCTCAAAAAGTTGAACTGTTTCATTACATTCATTTAACTTCGATTGTTCTCGACGATTCACGAACAATTAATTGTAAATAGATATGTGTGTGTATATATATATATATATATATATATATATATATATATATATATATATATATACATAATAACTGGAAATATAATATTAAATATTATATGTTGTTGTTATTAAAAATAAATTATGTAGAATAAAAATCTGGGATTTTTTTTTCTTTTCCGAAGACTTTTATCCGCCACTGATTAACAACGATGTACGATATCACAGTCTGTGAAAAATTGTCGGTAGAAAGAAAATAATCGTGACAATTAGATAAGTTCACATGTGTTGATTTTTATTAATATATATTATATTATAATAATTATATTCTCGATCGATTAAATGACTATCTGTAAATTAGAACACTTTCCGTTTCTAATCAATTTAATCACTAGTGTGATTACTAGCAAATACTACACCTAATTGAGAATATATTTTACTATGTGATAGTTTGTTACTTGTCATTTACCACTTCAAGGATATTTGTAAACCCCACCATCTACTACTTTCTGTTATTGTTTCCATTTATCAATTACTAGACCTACTTGTCTAATTACACCCGTGAGTAAGTATGATTATTAATTGTTCACTTTCAATCAATATCTAACCTTTAATATATTCATCCACTAACCCATTTGAAAGTTTGTTGCGGACCTGCATGTTTAAAACTTCATTAACTTACATCTATATTTCTTTCAAATCGTTGCTTCTTTACATATTAGATACATACTAATTATTAGAGGTATTAACACACACCTACAACACTCATCTATGCTTCCATCTTTATTTTTCTGTTTACTGATAAAACACAAACTCACACTTCCAAAATCATATTTACACTTCACCACAACAATCACACCACTACCTCTTCACTTTCCTTCATCTTTCTCTGATAGAGTCGTGAACCCAAACAGCCTGGAAAACTAGTGCACATATTCTTTCTGTTTATATAAATCAACCACCACCTATATTTGTTCAGCTAAACCGCTACATGATTATCGTCTTAGTTTGTTTTACGGAAGATATGATAACCCGACACGAAAACACCAAGGTTGGGTGCTCATGCTCAACTCCCTTTACAAAACCCTATCACCTCCTTCAATCGACAACCACACGAATCACCACCCTCCACTATTGCAAGCCGTTGAGAACTCCACCACCAAAAGAACCACTCTTCTAGGATTTTTATCTTGCTGCATTTTTTTTATAGTTTATAAAGCATAGACAACTCGTGAATGGCTACCGCACGTGAAGGTTAGACCAAAACTCATTTGGCCGGGTTTTCTTCTCTCGAACAACACCAATCACAACTATAATCTCCGACATAACTAACATCCATCGACACCCACTTCATCACCACAACCATCATTAAACCACCACCATTATCTTCAATCATCCACCATGAAACCCCATAAACCAAACACATGCAGCGTTTTTTTTTCTTGTTACTGTAAACACCAAATCACCACGACACCATGGTACTTTTTCTTTTCTCGGTTCCCGTTATGAATTAACCACAGACCACACCACCATCATGGATATTATTTCCGTTTTGTCACTGTTTACAGCTGGGAAACACAACCGGCCACTACCTCTATCGAGACAACCATCCTGCACCTGCTATTGCAATAATGAAGCAATACATCAAAACCCACCAATGTACACTTCTGTTTTTCTTATGTCTCGCCACCTTTTCCTCTTGCTTTTATATTCCAATATCCTTTTGCCAAAAGCGAATATGGTTGAGTGATAAGATCGACAATTCAAAGTGGATAACCCCACATGGTTGTTAAAGGAAGAAAAAGAAACCCATTTGTTTTTTATTAGGATACCACTTCCTTTTCATGGTTAATACCAAATTCGTTGTCCTATTACAATTTTAAACCGAGATTTATTGTTAATTTTCCCCAACAATGAGATTAATTAATTAAATGGTGGTTTGGAGTTTTATACTATTAAGAATCGTCCAGATAGATAACGCATGGAGTAAAGGAGCCGCCCACTAACCTCACAATCTTCTTAATCATACGCTGTATATTTTTATTTATTTATTCGGTTTCCACCCAATCCAAGTATACTAGACGTCCACAATAGTATATGATCGGGTCTTCACTTTTCTAATGGGACGAAGGAGATTTGGGTCAACTTTTAGGGATAGAGACTAGTTAAGATTAGATGATATCAATATATGAAACGTGATGATGATGCCCGATCGTTATGATGGCCGTGATGATAAACATAGGAAACGATTATGATGAGGTTGTTGTGATTCAATTAATAATGATGATGATCATATAAGTTAATAAGGATTGAGGATCACGATTTAGTTGATGATAGTATTAATTAAGATGATGATAAAGAATAAGATAACGATGATGATTATGATTATGATTCTATGAAGTAGATAATGATAGAATGATGATGATGCGATAGAGATGATGATGTGTTTGATATATGTGTTTTCTAGTCGAATTACATAAACCACACCACAAATCCACCGAATCCTTTATTTTAAAACATGTTCTGGGCTGATATGTTTAGGGTTGTTGGGCCGATTAATTCATCTTCTTGTCTTGGGCTTATTGTTGCTGTTGGACTGCTGTTCTTTTGGGCCGAAAGAAGCTGGTCGGGTTATAAAAATTAGATTAGGTTTTAAAACAGAAAAGTAAGTAGCAGTGGAATGGTTGAGGGTGTTGTTGAGAGCTAGAGGTAGCGGGTTCAATCCCTGGCAGTGGTGATTTTTTTTATAAAACCTATTCTTTTGAGGTATAACTAATTTTATTACTATTATTATTGTTATTATTATTATTATTAGTATTATTATTATTATTATTATTATTATTATTATTATTATTATTATTATTATTATTATTATTATTATTATTATTATTATTATTATTGTAATTAGTATTATTAATACCATGATTATAAGAAAATAACCATTATTATTATTATTAACATTAGTGATGTATTTACTATAAGTTTTGTCATTTAAGTATTAGTTATCAGTTATCATTATTATTATTATTATGATTACATATATAATTAATAAAAGTGTTATTATCATATGTATTAACAATATTATATTTATTATTATTATTAAAGTTATCATTTTTTTTATTATCATTAGAATTATTATTATTATCATTATTACTTATATAAGAATATAGTTAATAGATATAACATTACTATACTAATATTTTTACAATAAATACTAAATATTTATCTAAGGTATAGAAAATAAATATAGTTAATTAAATTATTATTAAAACAAATAATTTATTAAAATAACAACTAATAAGAATATATGAATTTGTTCGATTTCATTTATGTGTGTTAATATATATAAAATTGATATAGGTTCGTGAATCCGAGGTCAACCCTGCATTGTTCAGTTGTTAAATGTCGTTATATGTATTTTTACTACAAAATACATTAGGTGAGTTTCATTTGCCTTTTTACCCTTTACATATTTTTGGGCTGAGAATACATGCGCAACTTTTATAACTGTTTTACGAAATAGACACAAGTAATCAAAACTACTTTCTATGGTTGAATGATCGAATTTGGATATACCCCTTTTAGCTTGGTAGCCTAAGAATTAGGGAACGTACACCCTAATTGACGCGAATCCTAAAGATAGATCTATCGCGCCCAACGAGCCCCATCCAAAGTACCGGATGTTTTAGTACTTCGATTTTAATCAGGTCCGAGGTAGTTCCGGAATGATTGGGGATATTCTATATGCATCTTGTTAAGGTCGGTTACCAGGTGTTCACCATATGAATGATTTTTATCTCTGCCATTTGCGAATGCCGGATTTTGAGATAGTTGTTATGAAAAATGAAATCTTGTGGTCTACTAATATGATGGAAAAAAAAAGAAATGATTACTATAAACTAATGAACTCACCAACCTTTTGGTTGACACTTTAAAGCATGTTTATTCTCAGGTTTGAAAGAAATCTTCCGCTGTGCATTAGCTCATTTTAAGGATATTACTTGGAGTCATTCGTGACGTATTTCAAAAGACGTTGCATTCGAGTTGTTGAAGTTCATTAGAGATCATTATTAAGTAAATGACAGATTAGGTCATTTATAGTTTGGATATTATGAAATGGTATGCATACCTATCAACTTTCGATGAAATGAAAGTTTGTCATTTAAAAACGAATGCAATGTTTGTAAAATGTATCATATAGAGGTCAAGTACCTCGCGATGTAATCATATGTTGTTGTATTTGTTCCTATGGATTGGGACGGGTCGCTTCATGTGGTATCAGAGCGGTGGTCTTAGCGAACCAGGTCTGCATTAGTGTGTCTAACTGATAAGTCGTTAGGATGCATTAGTGAGTCCGGACTTCGACCGTGTCTGCATGTCAAAAGTTTTGCTTATCATTTCTAGTCGGAAATCATCTACTTACCATCCTTAGGAAATTGTCTGATTATCATTCCTAAGTCTAGATGCATTTTACTGCATTTAGTGCATCGATAGTGTATAGACAAAATTCATATCTTAGCATATCTGCTAATCCATATCTTAGCGTATCTGTTACTGTAAACTTTGCCTGACATATTCCGTAACTTCCTTCGTAATCTACGGGATCTTCTGTACTACGTATAGGTATTCTATGTAATTAGAATATCATCCGATATTCGAAAATCATTTCATATCGAAAAATCCTTTATTCAATCGTACGCAATGGAACTCACCACTAGTTCAAGTCCCTCGGATTCCGATATGGAGTCCCACCCCAGCTCCGAAATCAGTGTCACCAGAATGATCCAATCAATCAGCCATTCCCAATTCATCTGATGGGTTCGTAGTCTACTCAATCATTGGAGACAAGAAGAAGGCGATTCTTTTCACCAACCGAATTTACCTCTTGGCGATGAACCTGAAACACTTACCGGTGAACCTATTAGAAACACCATTTTCACCCTCATTTTTCCGAATATCTCGCTATGATTATATACTATCTCAAATTCAAAACCTTATTCACTCACTCGTTCCTACCGACAATCATCCCGGAGTAATAAGTCAACGAGCTTCGAGCCGGAGTTGTAGCCTGGAAAAATATGGTGCAAAATGTACCAGCTTCAGCAGCATCACCGGCACCAACAGTATCACCAACAACAACATCCGCATCTTAAGCCTCAATTTCACAATCTGTCCCACGAACATCAACATCATACGCACCATAGATACCAAGGAGTACCAACAACAATGAACGATGAAGTATTGATCCATAACTTCATTAATATTCTGCGAAGAATATGTGGTTCCTAATAGTTTTGGAGATTACTTATCCTAGCTCAAATCGAAAAATTAAATGAGTCTAATATTATATTAACTCATTAAATCCATAATTACATCTGAAGAAAATATATATGTAAATATATTTTCATAAAGATTGTGATTAAAAATTCTTTTGTACAAACCGTTAATGGTGAAAATATTTTAACGGGTAGGTAATACCCGAGGTATATTTAAAGATTTCACATTAATAAGTTACACTGTACATTTTCAATTCAGATTTAGCAGTCAGTAACAACACTGCTCAAACTCACGCATATACGTATCCGTTCACCAAAGAGCAACTATTTTCATCCAAGTTCAATTTCATATTTGAATTTTGACCTATCAGAATCCAACAAGTGGCATAACGAAGAAAACATTTGATGGAATAAAATTTGTTAGAAACAAACAAATTAACTACGAGAAAATTTTTGTTAAGAATCCACGCTAACTGTTCCAAACTAACTGAGGACTACCAACTGTGGACAATTAAAATGAATTAAAATATTAATTATAACATATGAAACTAAACAATTCTTCGAGTTTGCCACTTGATTTCATCTTAAACCTCATTTGTAGCTTGACGATTCCAATTTGCGTTCAAACCTTTCATAATTCTCGAAAACGCCTCAATTGAGAAAATGAATCAACTGCATCTCATCTACGGAAGAAAAGATTCATGCATATAGATATGCACCTGAAAAATCCCCGGGACCTATATAAATGTTTAACACTTATCTGTGCTAGCTTCTTTGGCATTGTTATTTTCAAAAATAACAACGCAATTTCTTTTCAAATTAGTAAATTTTGTGACAGCTTCAGCAAATCAACTTCAAGTCTTTCATTCGAATAAACACTATTATAAAGATTACCCCCTCATCATCATTACCGGAGAACCTTTTATATTCCACCATATTACCATCAGCGTTTAATCATCTAAAACCACAATTCTCCTGAAACCACCTCAGATTGGTAACCAATGATTCAGATATCGTAGTATTAAATGCAGAGGAAATAGAAACATAATAGATGGTCTAAACGGCCAATAGTTTGATGATAAATAAAGGAGTGTTAGGAACGCTCGATAGAAAATTTGGTACTGAAAAACGGTTGAGCTAACCATGAAGAAGACCAAGGACAAATACAAGGACCAAACCCTATATTCAAAGAATCCAAGTAATTCTGGATCCGATGAAATCTTTAGAGAATATCTTGCTCTAAAGTCATGTTAAAATCCTACGAAAAATCTTTCTTCATCAACCTTCAAACTTAGAAATTCCAAAAATATCATCATAAATATCTACGATATTTCTGAGTATATTTTCATAAATATTCTTGTCTGAAATTATCTACCTCTTCGTGCTTTCTGTATTCCATTATATTGGAAACTTCTGTAAAATCTAAGTATAAGTTATGAATGAATTGTGGAGAAGTGTTGGGAACTGATGCATGAGTTAGTATAATATAATGACGATTGGCCGACGTGATTATATTACAGTAATTCATGCTGAGTTTCTAATGAAACGTGATGATACTCAGTACCATCATCATGTGTCATGTTACACGACTCTTATATTCTATCTAACTTCTAAACATATCAAGAAAATGTACTCTTGATGGTTCTATCTTCCGAGATATTGATAAATTGAAAATCAAATCGTGCTATCACGTTCCTTCCTGCTTAGAACATTATAAATATTCGAAACTCTATATCTACAAATTCTGGACCATTATTCGCTTGACTTGAAGTCGGGAAGAGAAAACAAAAGCATAGAGCTTCGAAATGTAAAGGAGAATATAAAGCCCGATAACAACACATAAATTACAGACCGTGTATATCAATGTTTATCGCAACATAAAGACATGGAAGAATGAAAAACACTATAACTCCAAGGGCGAAGTAGAAGAAAACAGATTCCTCCGGTGGTAAATGGAAAAGGAGAATGATTGTTGCGATAGTGAGAATAAGAACAAGAATCAAAACTGGATTAAGCATTTTCACAATCTTTTGAATTTAGGAATTGAGTATAGAAGTGGTGAAAACTAATGGAACGGAAAAGGTAAATTTATAGTGAAAGTATCAGACGTAGTAATCGGGATAGATATCCACATTTAATTAGAGAGATCCCAATTTCCCTATTCGCCAAAGAATCAGATCTTATAGATTTCCAAAGATCTTCTTCTAAATTCCTTAAATTCCGGAAATCCACCATGACTACGTTAAAAGTTAAGACGAAACTTTTCACTCTTTTGTGATAGCTTCACTCGTACGCTTCACATGATCGAATCGTTTTATCTATATTAAGTAATAATGATAAAACTCTAATTATCAATTCATATTCGCCATGAAAACAATTTTATTGTTAGCCATGACGACCTCACTCAAATTTCGGGACGAAATTTCTTTTAACGGGTAGGTACTGTGATGACCCGGAAATTTCCGATCAAATTTAAACCTAAATCTTTATATGTTCCAGACACGATAAGAAAAGTCTGTAAGGTTGAGTCTCAAAAAGTTGAACTGTTTCATTACATTCATTTAACTTCGACTGTTCTCGACGATTCACGAACAATTAATTGTAAATAGATATGTGTGTGTATATATATATATATATATATATATATATATATATATATATATATATATATATATATATATATATATATAATAACTGGAAATATAATATTAAATATTATATGTTGTTGTTATTAAAAATAAATTATGTAGAATAAAAATCTGGGATTTTTTTTTCTTTTCCGAAGACTTTTATCCGCCACTGATTAACAACGATGTACGATATCACAGTCTGTGAAAAATTGTCGGTAGAAAGAAAATAATCGTTTCAATTAGATAAGTTCACATGTGTTGATTTTTATTAATATATATTATATTATAAAAATTATATTCTCGATCGATTAAATGACTATCTGTAAATTAGAACACTTTCCGTTTCTAATCAATTTAATCACTAGTGTGATTACTAGCAAATACTATGCCTAATTGAGAATATATTTTACTATGTGATAGTTTGTTACTTGTCATTTCCCACTTCAAGGATATTTGTAAACCCCACCATCTACTACTTTCTGTTATTGTTTCCATTTTTCAATTACTAGACCTACTTGTCTAATTACACCCGTGAGTAAGTATGATTATTAATTGTTCACTTTCAATCAATATCTAACCTTTAATATATTCATCCACTAACCCATTTGAAAGTTTGTTGTGGACCTGCATGTTCAAAACTTCATTAACTTACATCTATATTTCTTTCAAATCGTTGCTTCTTTACATATTAGATACATACTAATTATTAGAGGTATTAACACACACCTACAACACTCATCTATGCTTCCATCTTTATTTTTCTGTTTACTGATAAAACACAAACTCACACTTCCAAAATCATATTTACACTTCACCACAACAATCACACCACTACCTCTTCACTTTCCTTCATCTTTCTCTGATAGAGTCGTGAACCCAAACAGCCTGGAAAACTAGTGCACATATTCTTTCTGTTTATATAAATCAACCACCACCTATATTTGTTCAGCTAAACCGCTACATGATTATCGTCTTAGTTTGTTTTACGGCAGATATGATAACCCGACACGAAAACACCAAGGTTGGGTGCTCATGCTCAACTCCCTTTACAAAACCCTATCACCTCCTTCAATCGACAACCACACGAATCACCACCCTCCACTATTGCAAGCCGTTGAGAACTCCACCAACAAAAGAACCACTCTTCTAGGATTTTTATCTTGCTGCATTTTTTTTATAGTTTATAAAGCATAGAAAACTCGTGAATGACTACCGCACGTGAAGGTTAGACCAAAACTCATTTGGCCGGGTTTTCTTCTCTCGAACAACACCAATCACAACTATAATCTCCGACATAACTAACATCCATCGACACCCACTTCATCACCACAACCATCATTAAACCACCACCATTATCTTCAATCATCCACCATGAAACCCCATAAACCAAACACATGCAGCGTTTTTTTTTCTTGTTACTGTAAACACCAAATCACCACGACACCATGCTACTTTTTCTTTTCTCGGTTCCCGTTGTGAATTAACCACAGACCACACCACCATCATGGATATTATTTCCGTTTTGTCACTGTTTACAGCTGGGAAACACAACCGGCCACTACCTCTATCGAGACAACCATCCTGCACCTGCTATTGCAATAATGAAGCAATACATCAAAACCCACCAATGTACACTTCTGTTTTTCTTATGTCTCGCCACCTTTTCCTCTTGCTTTTATATTCCAATATCCTTTTGCCAAAAGCGAATATGGTTGAGTGATAAGATCGACAATTCAAAGTGGATAACCCCACATGGTTGTTAAAGGAAGAAAAAGAAACCCATTTATTTTTTATTAGGATACCACTTCCTTTTCATGGTTAATACCAAATTCGTTGTCCTATTACAATTTTAAACCGAGATTTATTGTTAATTTTCCCCAACAATGAGATTAATTAATTAAATGGTGGTTTGGAGTTTTATACTATTAAGAATCGTCCAGATAGATAATGCATGGAGTAAAGGAGCCGCCCACTAACCTCACAATCTTCTTAATCATACGCTGTATATTTTTATTTATTTATTCGGTTTCCACCCAATCCAAGTATACTAGACGTCCACAAGAGTATATGATCGGGTCTTCACTTTTCTAATGGGACGAAGGAGATTTGGGTCAACTTTTAGGGATAGAGACTAGTTAAGATTAGATGATATCAATATATGAAACGTGATGATGATGCCCGATTGTTATGATGGTCGTGATGATAAACATAGGAAACGATTATGATGAGGTTGTTGTGATTCAATTAATAATGATGATGATCATATAAGTTAATAAGGATTGAGGATCACGATATTGTTGATGATAGTATTAATTAAGATGATGATAAAGAATAAGATAACGATGATGATTATGATTATGATTCTATGAAGTAGATAATGATATAATGATGATGATGCGATAGAGATGATGATGCGTTTGATATATGTGTTTTCTAGTCGAATTACATAAACCACACCACAAATCCACCGAATCCTTTATTTTAAAACATGTTCTGGGCTGATATGTTTAGGGTTGTTGGGCCGATTAATTCATCTTCTTGTCTTGGGCTTATTGTTGCTGTTGGGCTGCTGTTCTTTTGGGCCGAAAGAAGCTGGTCGGGTTATAAAAATTAGATTAGGTTTTAAAACAGAAAAGTAAGTAGCAGTGGAATGGTTGAGGGTGTTGTTGAGAGCTAGAGGTCGCGGGTTCAATCCCTGGCGGTGGTGATTTTTTTTTTATAAAACCTATTCTTTTGAGGTATAACTAATTTTATTACTATTATTATTGTTATTATTATTATTATTAGTATTATTATTATTATTATTATTATTATTATTATTATTATTATTATTATTATTATTATTATTATTATTATTATTATTATTATTGTAATTAGTATTATTAATACCATGATTATAAGAAAATAACCATTATTATTATTATTAACATTAGTGATGTATTTACTATAAGTTTTGTCATTTAAGTATTAGTTATCAGTTATCATTATTATTATTATGATTACATATATAATTAATAAAAGTGTTATTATCATATGTATTAACAATATTATATTTATTATTATTATTAAAGTTATCATTTTTTTTATTATCATTAGAATTATTATTATTATCATTATTACTTATATAAGAATATAGTTAATAGATATAACATTACTATACTAATATTTTTACAATAAATACTAAATATTTATCTAAGGTATAGAAAATAAATATAGTTAATTAAATTATTATTAAAACAAATAATTTATTAAAATAACAACTAATAAGAATATATGAATTTGTTCGATTTCATTTATGTGTGTTAATATATATAAAATTGATATAGGTTCGTGAATCCGAGGTCAACCCTGCATTGTTCAGTTGTTAAATGTCGTTATATGTATTTTTACTACAAAATACATTAGGTGAGTTTCATTTTCCTTTTTACCCTTTACATATTTTTGGGCTGAGAATACATGCGCAACTTTTATAACTGTTTTACGAAATAGACACAAGTAATCGAAACTACTTTCTATGGTTGAATGATCGAATTTGGATATACCCCTTTTAGCTTGGTAGCCTAAGAATTAGGGAACGTACACCCTAATTGACGCGAATCCTAAAGATAGATCTATCGGGCCCAACGAGCCCCATCCAAAGTACCGGATGTTTTAGTACTTCGATTTTAATCAGGTCCGAGGTAGTTCCGGAATGATTGGGGATATTCTATATGCATCTTGTTAAGGTCGGTTACCAGGTGTTCACCATATGAATGATTTTTATCTCTGCCGTTTGCGAATGCCGGATTTTGAGATAGTTGTTATGAAAAATGAAATCTTGTGGTCTACTAATATGATGGAAAAAAAAAGAAATGATTACTATAAACTAATGAACTCACCAACCTTTTGGTTGACACTTTAAAGCATGTTTATTCTCAGGTTTGAAAGAAATCTTCCGCTGTGCATTAGCTCATTTTAAGGATATTACTTGGAGTCATTCGTGACGTATTTCAAAAGACGTTGCATTCGAGTTGTTGAAGTTCATTAGAGATCATTATTAAGTAAATGACAGATTAGGTCATTTATAGTTTGGATATTATGAAATGGTATGCATACCTATCAACTTTCGATGAAATGAAAGTTTGTCATTTAAAAACGAGTGCAATGTTTGTAAAATGTATCATATAGAGGTCAAGTACCTCGCGATGTAATCATATGTTGTTGTATTTGTTCCTATGGATTGGGACGGGTCGCTTCACCTACAATCTTCAGAAAGATGACCCTGTCGATTACACTTGTTGCATACCACACTACAGTAACCAAAATGATGTTTGTGGCATCGGTTGCATAAAGGACTTTGTCTTTTGTAACCAAAACCTGAACCACTACCCGCACCTTTCGTGGTTTCTTGTTTCTTAAAAGATTGTTGTTGGTTACCTCGATCATAATTTTCATTCCACTTTCTTTTGTTACCCAATACCTTCACATCAGTATTGAATGCTTTCTTATCCAAGATGACCTGATCCATTAGCTCGTTCGCCATGGTTATAGCTTCATGAATTGTCTTAGGTCTCGATGCTGTAACGTTTGCCTTAACCTTTGTGGGCAAACCATCTTTGTACATTTCAATCTTCCGTTCTTCGGTTGGAACTAATTCAGGACATAGCAAAACTAATTCCATGAATCGCTGATTGTAGTTGGTGATTTCAGTACCAACAACCTTCATGCTTCGTAATTCATCTTCCAACTTCCTAACCTCATTCCTTGGACAATATTCATTGATTAACATTGTTTTGAATTCCTCCCATGGAGTATCATAAGCTACATCTCCTCCTACAGCCTTCACATAATTTTTCCACCACGTGAGTGCACTATCTTGTAAAGTGCACGATGCATACTTGGTCATGTCCTTTTCAACACAACCACTAATTTTAAACACAGTCTCCATCTTTTCTATCCACCGGGTTAAACCGATCGGTCCTTCCGTTCCACTGAATGATGAGGGCTTGCAAGCTTGAAAAGTCTTGTAGGTACATCCTACATGAGGATTTGGGTTAACTGCAGCAGCTCTTGCAGCTTCGACCCATAACATTCTGTCGTTGACTCGCTGGTTGATGAATTCCTCGACTTGTTGTTCCGTCATTCGATTCAATCGTGCCATTTCCTAATGAAAGAAAATAATTATTCACATGGAATATTATAGATGTAGTGTGTATTTATAGTACATTATAGCTTGTTAATAATATGAACCAGGTATTATTATAAAAGCTTTTTCTTCTTATTAGCGTTTTATAATTATATCTAGGGTAGTACCTACCCGTTAATGTTCATACTTAATAGCTTAGTACAGAACTAATTACTACAATCTAAATAATACTTAACCATGGAAAATTATTGCATTTCATACTTCACTATTTTACATATGCTTATCTTACAACGAACATTAAGCAAACCACACTAATAATATTATACAAAACATTATATGATCCCATGGTTTAATACGGCAGCGCATCTTTTGGTCTATTTTCTAGGACGTTTAGGTTCAAGGAATGGCCTAACGCTTATCCTAGCTTTCTGCCTATATTTTGGCGGTGGGGCTGAAGAACTGGATGCCGGGATAGCACTAATAGGAATAGCGGGTATAGGGGTGGTAGTGTTTAGTGGAGTTGGTGCCACATCATCCTCACTAAACTCGAGATTTGAATTTTCTAATTCATTAGCTTTTCGTTTCTTTCCTTGATCGAACTTGTCTTTCGTAATTTCTTGTATTTCTTCCTCAGTTTCACTTTCCTCCTCAGGTTCACTTTCCGGTTTCTCTATAGTTGGTTCATCCGGAATTTGTGAGTCTTCCCCAAAGATGTCATTTTCGTCATCGGATAGGTTAATGACTGGAACACCATATGATGATTCTGATTCGGAGTCACTGAATGTGATAACAAATTTTGAGCCCGACATCTATCACACAACAACTAACCCATTAGTACTACATAATATTTACATATAAATTTTAACCAACAATGATAAGCAATGGTTTTTAAATCAGACCCGGTCAAAGTCCAGACTTACTAATGTATCCTAACGACTTCCCGGTTAGACACACTAATGCAAACCTGGTTCGCTAAGACCACCGCTCTGATACCACATGTCATAACCCGTCCTTAACCATAAGAACGTGTTAGATAACGTATGATTTCATTGCGAGGTATTGACCTCTATATGCGACATTTTTAAAAGAAAAACTGCATATATTTTACATTACAAACCATAATTCTTATTTTGATACAAGCTTTAGACAAAACAAAAATGATTATCGTTTAGCGATAATCTTAGACTTACAAACTTTACATATAATGATAACAACACAATTTCTAGCATATTTCACAATACAAATCCTCGGGTATGCAGTTTTATTTTTGACACAAATATGCGTACGCAAGATCCTGCTTAAATTCAACATACTGCGGCGGAAGCTTTTAGTAATCACCTGAGAATAGACATGTTTTTAAAAGGTCAACATAAAGTTGGTGAGATATAGGTTTAATGCCGGCAGCAATATATATATATATATATATATAGACCACAAGATTTCATATATAAACAGTGTAATAAAAATATTCTAAGTGGTTGAGCACTTGGTAACCATACTTAACATTTAATCACGTCGCATATTCCCTTTATTATGAAATCTTACTACACCGTACCAAGTGTAGTCACAAAACGAAGTAATGTGCAACCGTTGAATACTGGTCGTCCTGTCCGGTTGGGGTTGTCAGGCCCGATAGATCTATCAACAGGATTCGCGTTTACAATACCGCTGTAAATAACAGTTACCAAGCTACAGGGAAGTATGCCAGTGGTACAACTCAACGTAGAATATATTTTTCAGTTACTTGTGTCCATAACGTAAAACATAAAATACATGTATTCTCATCCCGAAATATTTAGAGTTTAAAAGTGGGACTATATACTCACTCTTGTCTTGAAGATAGGTAATTTCGACTTGGTCTCCGATTGATATCACGAACCTATCCATATATAATATATCAATACCTTTTCTTTTTAAACAATCGTCACATATATATACTTATAATACTTTTAATACTTTTAATAATTCCTTAGTCCGTAGTTAGCAGTTCGATGTTAGTAATTCAATTTTAATGGTTCATTTTTAGGTGTTTAATAAACCCTCAATGAAATAAATAAAACCCCCATCGTATATGTATTGGTCGAGATTAATCTTGACCCACGGTACCGGTGTTGTCAAATGACGTGTAGCGTACATAAGGTACCGGTGTTGTCAAATGACGTGTTGCGTACAATCATGGGATCTTATGATTAATCTTCTCGTATTGTTTACGGGTGATCCTGAACCATATAAAATTAAATTATGAGTACATATATATAAAATATCATGTTATTTTAAAAAGATGTGATTTACTTAATTTTCTCCAATTATTTTCGTGGCTAAACTAGTCTTGAATATCCGATCTCGTTTTGGTCATAGTTTCTTCGTTACAACTCCGTTTTCGTTAATTCAACTTGCCATCTCCTTGGATCGAGTTCCTCTTTAAGACTATGAACTGTAAATACCATAGTTTATATTCAAAATCACAGGTCATAAGTCAAACTTTAGTGAAACTTATGAAGTTAATCATTTTTGTTACAAAAATATCATTTAATGACCATTTTTCTAAAAATACTTATACTTTGAATTAAATCATGAAATTTTATGTGTTATCATATTCATAGTAAAAATCATTTTTCCAGAAAATAAACCTCCAATTCAAAGTTTAAGATGGTTTTTAATTATCCAACCCAAAACAGCCCCCGGTTGCACTCCGACGTCGTAAAAACAGTTTTTAAGGTGTTCTTTGAAAAACCAAGTTATACCTTGTTAAATTAGCATATATTTAAGTTATATTACAGGTCTTGAAGTATTTTAAAAGTTAAGTTAGAAGGATCTATTTAGTTTGCAAACAAGTTTGAAAACATTCAAACTATGTTCTTGTTGTTAAAATTTTATACCACAAAATAAGATAGCTATATATATATGAATCGAATAAGGTTATGAACAAAGTTACTACCTCAAGTTACTTGGACAAGATTGCTGTAAAAGAGGAGTAAGAACCTAGAACCAAAAGGGTGATGGAATTGGATGAAAGATTGGAAGTAAGTTTGTGTTCTTGGAAGGATTCTTGAAGTGTTTTTGTAAGGTTTTCTTATGGTGATTAAGTGATGTTTTTATGGCTAGATCTTCATGGATATTAGCTGAATGGTTATGGAGTTTAAGACTCTTAAAAGTGTGTGTGTTTTTAGCTAGAGGTTTGAGGTAAAAATGAATCAAAAATTGAAAATGGATGGAGTATAAATGGTGGTGTAAAAGGTGTATAAGTTTGTAATTTTGTGAAAAAATCTTTTAATCATGTGAAATTGTCATACTAGATAACAAAAGTAGTTACCTTATACATAAGGCATTGAACAAGGGCTGGTTGGTGGTGATTTGATGTGTATTTACCAATAGTAAATACGTATAGAAGCTAGGTATGATACGAGTATATGTACTCTAGATATACGTATAAAAATTTTGTGAAAAATGGAATGAGAATTCAAATATAGCTATCTTTTGTGAATACACTTATATTGTTTTATGTATTTAAGTCCTTAACAAGTGATTAAATACATTACTTATACGATATATGTATAAACATTATAGGTCATAAGTATTTATGTCAAATAACGTTACGTATGGTTATCGTTTTGAAAACTTAAGTTAGTAGTTTCAAAATATACTTATAACTTATTGTTATTAATACAAAATGAGATATTAAAACATCCTTAGATCATGTTAAATATGTATATATACATATATATACACAAACGTATAATTATCATATATTGTATAGTTCGTGATATCATCGGTCAAACTAGACGGTCAAACGTTGTGTAAAACTCTTTTCGAAAACATAATTCATAACAATTTGGATTGCTTATCATGTTGGTAAGGTTTAATTTATGTAAATATTAATCTTATAAGTATAAATTGATCGAAAAAGTGCGGGTCATTACAGCTGACTTCATCATGAGCGTGGTGTTATATCGGTGAAGCATGACCGTTGACGAGATCCATTGACTTCATCCGGTGTTGAGATTGGTGAAGCATGATCTTCGGGTCCGCTGACTTCATCATGGTTGTGGATCGCGTGTGTTTTCGGATTCACGATGACGCGTGTAGTTCGGTCATCTTATCAAAATGAATCTCTTGTAGTTCAGATTCATGGTGATTCGTGTAGTTCGGTCATCTTATTGAGGTAGTAATCTCGTGTGGGTTCGGATTACTAAGGCTCGTGTAGTTCGGCCAACCTCATGTTGTGGAAGTGAATCTCGTGTAGTTCGGATTCACAAATGACTCGTGTGGTTTCGGTCATTGTATTGAGGAGTGAATCTCGTGTAGTTCGGATTCACAAATGACTCGTGTAGTTCGGTCATTCCTCTGGGGTAGTGACTCTCGTGTAGTTCGGATTCACTATGGCGCGTGTAGTTCGGCCAATCCCATTTGTTGTTGTGGTGAAGGTAGTGAGTCGCGTGTAGTTCGGATTCACTAAGGCGCGTACGTTTTCAGCCAGCCTTCGTGTTGTGTGATCTGTCGGTTATTTTATACACCGCTGGTGGGATCGTAAGGACCGGGATGTTTGATCTATTGGTTGTTTTATACACCAATGGTGGGGTCGTAAGGACCGTGTTGCGTGATCTATTGGTTGTTTGATACACCAATGGTGGGGTCGTGAGGACCATAATGTGTGAATAGTGATGCGATAGCCGTGTTTCGCTCACATGTTGTTACGGGTGTGACGATAGTCGATTTTGTACACCTTTGGGTTTAGCGTTGTTTGAGATGGTGCGGTAGGTGAGTATTGGTCGTATTGCGCACTACAAGGGATGTTTAGTGTTTGTTGTTATCCGTATGGATTCGTTTGATTCGGTCTTCATCGGTTTAATGGTTGACTTATTTTGGTTTGTGGTTATTACTAGTAATGTACTTGGTATGGTACGCTAGGAGTTGATATCTCGGTACGAGATTGGTTGAGTTTTCCCGATGTGAGGGATTGAGTTAGTGTTAGTGCTCGGAATCGTGGATTTGATAAATCGCGGGTGACGATTTAGTGGTTAAGGGTAACTCTTTGAGAAAGGATTACCTAGAGGAGTTAGAAGAATACATGGTGATTCCTTGTATTCTAAGAGATTGTTGTACACTTCGGTTGTTGCGTGTATCGCACGTCTCGAGGTACGTGCAAGTGTGTATTTAGTTGATGAACTAATCTTCGAATTATTGTGTAATATGATGGGAGTCGGATGGTAATGTCGTTGGAGAACCATAGTGTGTAAGTTCGGATTGGGTAAGTGACTTAGATCACGAGGACGTGATCAATTCTAAGTGGGGGAGAGTTGTAACACCCCGTTCTTCTAAACATGATGTTTGTGGCGTCAGTTGATATTCAAGGATGATTACTTAATGGTTTAGATGTAATTGGTTGACCGCGTTTGACTTTGAAAGTATTTAAAAGTGAAATTGGGAATCATCAGACCCATTATCGCGTTTTGGTAGGTGTCATCGCGTTCCAGAGAGTCGCGATACGCGACACAGCAGGTTAATACGCGACGGTGTAAAAAGTTGCCCTTCCGATCAAATATCGCGTTTGGAGTGGGAGTGTCGCGATAGGGTCGTCACGTTACGTGATAAAGTGTCGCGATACACGATAAAGGTGCTGTATTGACTTTATTAACCCATTTTTAAAGGATTTATTTGGGGTGTTTTAGTCTTTTTACATGGTGAACGGTTTTGAGAGCTTAAAAACTGATACAACCTTATCCCAATCTCATTCTCACACATTTCATCTCCTTCATCAAACCCTAGACTGAGAAAACTCAATTTAGTGAGAGAAAGCTCCATTTGGAGAGGAAGAAGTTTGTTTCGGGTCAAACATCAAGTATTAAAGTTATTCTACTCGTCAACGGCATCATTTTGGCGGTATTGGTAAGTCTCAACTCTGAATTTCATTCTTGTGATTTGATAATCAAGTTTAAGGTTTTGAGCTAGTTTGTTGTAAAACCCATTTAGGAGGTGAAATTGGAAATTGTGACTAGTTATTGTTGATGATGGTGGGTTTTGGGTTGGTTAATGATTTAACCATGTTTATGGCATGAATGTAGTGTGTAATCACTAGTATTAGTGATTATAAAAGTGTTGGAACCACTTTGGGTGTATTTTGATTGACTAATTTTGAAATGGGTCAAAATTAGGGTTAAGGTGTCATATTGGGCAAGATTGGTGTTTAATGCCTATAGTTGGGTTTAAGTGGCGTTTTAGGACCATTCTCACTTGTGTTAGTGATTATTGGTCAGTTTGGGTGCGGTTTGTACTTGGAAGTGCATTTGGGTCGAATTTGCACTAAGTGTCGAATTGGGTTGGTTTGTAAATCCAATCTAATTGTGTTGTGGTATTTATGATAATGGATTAGGTACTTTCCATTGACGTGTTGCGGATTACTTGGAAGCATTCCTCAAGACTTCAAGGTGAGTGTTAATATCCTATGTGCATATGTATGTGTAGGATGGGTGCGGGTTGGGTAAAGTGATTCTCGGCTATAGAGCTCACTTCACATATAGGTGGATTTGATGGACTTTTGTATGAGACCATTTGGCACGGTTGTGCGTTTTGGTTGACCACCTTTGGCGAGGTGCACATTTTGTGTGCACGTTATCACACGTGGTTGTGATTTGGATGTTGTAACCCCAATGGCGAAGGGGTGATATTGTTGTATTGTGGATAGCCCCGATGTGGTGGATTTTATAATCCTGTGACCGTGGGTTTGAGTTGGTGAAGTGAATCTCGTGTAGTTCGGATTCACGATGACGCGTGTAGTTCGGTTATCTTATCGAAAATGAATCTCGTGTAGTTCGGATTCATGGTAACTCGTGTAGTTCGGTCATCTTATTGAGGTAGTAATCTCGTGTGGTTTCGGATTACTAAGGCTCGTGTAGTTCGGCCAACCTCGATGTTATTTGTTGAAGATAGATTACTAAGGCTCGTGTAGTTCGGCCAATCTTCATTGTGGTGTTTTGGTATTCGGTAATGGGTTAAGGGGTTAACCTTATTCGTTTATATTGTTGTATATATACTTATGTATTGTTGTGTTGTAGCTAACCCTCCGGGTGTAGCTATTTGGCGTTGTTCACACCGTCGTTTGTGAACTTATATTTCGTTGTTGGTATCTTTAGCTTGTGCTTAGAGATCGTACGGTATGCTTAGTGTAGTTGCCTTATACATGGATGCTTCGGTATGCGGTATTTGTTATTTTGTGGCGTGTCCATTTTATACATATATATGTATGTAGTATATTATCATTCACTAAGCGATAGCTTACCCTCTCGTTGTTGACATTTTTATAGGTTGCATGCTTGGCGGCTCGGGTAAGCTTGGGGATTAGAGATCTTGGCTAGGTTGCTTAGAAGATCTTGCTTTTGTACTCGATTAGGATTTGGGTAGCGTAGTCCCAAATTACCATGCTCGTTTTGTTGGAAACTAATCTAGTCGAGTCGTGTATGTTCGTTTGGACAATTAACTAATGTATTAAATGTCTTAAAGTTTATTGAACTTATTATTGTGTTAAAGATGTTTCGGAAACATAAAAGGGACCTAAAGTATTATTTAATGCGTATTAAAAGGAAAATTTTTTATGGGTCGGTTTTTAATACGGGTTGGGTTGTTTCATTTGTCTTTTAGAAAAATGATATTTCAGATGAACATGATAATATATCCAAAAATCATAGTTAAACTCGAAGTAGAAGTATGTTTTTCAAAATGGTCATCAAGATGTCGTTCTTTCGACGAAAATGACCACCTCTTTCAAATTTGACTTGTAACCTGTAAATCCGACTATAAAATAGTACTTTTTAAGTGTAGTATTAGAAAATAGAGTTCATTACGAAATCATATCAATTTGAAACACTCAAAACCGATTTGTAATGAAGAAGTTATGGGCAAAACAATATTGGTTAGGAATGACTAAAATGACTACGGGATTAATTTAACAAAATCCATACTAACCATATCCTAGCTAACTTTTGTTATATCTTACATGTATTTAAACATGCCATGAGTATTTCCTTGTAATATACTAGTCTTAGTTAAGTCCGAGGCAGTATAATATGATCTTGATTAGTTAAGATAATAGTTATACAATACGTTCAGATAGATCATATGACACCATGTACACAATACGTCTGGGTTAATTCTAAGACAATACGCGTACCTTGGTCATGATTGAGTCTATAACAATACGTGTACAATACGTCCTGATTAAATTCTAAGATCATATATTGGACTATATATGGACTACTAACTTGACAACTTAAATCATCACACGTAATTAAAAATATGATATGAAAATAATTGTATCACACTTTGATATATATATATATATATATATATATATATATATATATATATATATATATATATATATATATATTTGTTATAGGTTCGTGCATCGTTTCGAGGCCAAGTCTAATTTCCAATGAACTGAAAATCTTATCAACTGAGTTATAGTCTCACTTTTAATATCTAATATTTTTGGGATGAGAATACATGTAGTTTTATAAATGTTTTACAAAATAGACACAAGTACTTGAAACTACATTCTATGGTTGGATTATTATACCGGATATCACCCCTTTTAGCTTGATAACCTAAGAATTAGTGTTTATTATAATTGCCACTAATTGACACAAATCCTAAACATAGATCTATTGGGCCTAACAACCCACATCCAGGTTATGGATGCTTTAGTACTTCGAGGTTTATACTCTACAGACGAGTGGTTCTGTTTTGGGGGTATTCTAGATGCATTTTGCTAATGTCGGTTACCAGGTGTTCATCATACGAATGATTTTTATACCCAGGTTATGTGTATTATTTTATTACACAGGTTATGTGTAATGTAAAAATGAAATCTTGTGGTCTATTATTACAATTTGGTATATAGGTTAAACATATAACTCACCAACATTTTTGTTGACATTTTTAAGCATGTTATTGTCAGGTTATTATTAAAGACTTCCGCTGTTGCATGCTAATTAAAGACAATTGGAGTCAGCATGCTTGTATGATAATGTTTAAAAACTGCATTCGGAAAACACCTTGTTGTATCATATTATTGTTAACCATTATGTAATGGACGTGTGTAAACGTTGTATTTTAGATTATCATTACTTGATAATCTATGTTATGTCTTTTAAAACCTTTGTCGATAAAATAAAGGTTATGGTTTGTTTTTGAAAACGAATGTAGACTTTGAAAAACGTCTCATATAGAGGTCAAACCCTCGCAATGAACCGATTAATATGAAACGTTTATAATCGATATGGTTGGGGCATTTCATTATTGATTCGGGGTAATGAAGCTTTTTGGTGATCATGAGTTCGATTTTGAAGAATATATTTGATTGAAGGCTTGAACCTTACGCTTGTTTTGTTGAAGACTACACGATATGGATTTATTGATTTTTGAAGCCGATATCGGTATGTTTTGATTCTATTATTATTGAAGACTTGTTCGAGTATTTTTATCTTTGTTAGAGTTGATAATATTAGAAGATAGACTATCTTGTGGACAAGCAAGGTTCAAGTGTAGGGGATTTTGATATTGCCTCGTTTATACATACTTTTACTCGCAATATCGGTTCGACTCTATTGAGTTTTTGGATATAAGTTGAAAAAATGGCGAAGAAATTGTTAAAGTTGAGTTGTTACATTCCTACGAGATGATTCGAAGAGTTACAATAATTTGGATGACATTCAGATGAAAGTTTCGTTGTTTTGTTAAAGATTATCGAAAGTCGAAGTGAAGCATCAAAGTTTAAAGTGAAACAGAAAAAATGTTGTTCTAATTGGTGAATCTCGCGGCCGCAATATCACTTAATGCGGTCGCGGTTTGTTGTTTTGCCCGTGATTCAAATATCGCGATCGCATTGCATTAACAGAAATCCGGAAACAGAGATCAAGTAAAATCGGGGTCGCGATTCCATGTCATGCAGGCACGATTTTATCCATAACTCGCGGTCGTGATTCCCTTAATGCGGCCGCGAGATTACTAGCCGACTTCAGATTTTTTGCAACTATAAATACGCGTTTTTACTCCCTTTTTAGGGTAATCAGTTTTCTAAGACGAGTTTTGGTGCTCTAGCAGTTAGGTTACCAAATTTATAGCTTTTCTTCATACTTTTCATTGGGTTTACATTATTGCAACAATTTTGGTTAGTATTAATCTTGCAATTACTTTTATTTACATTCAATTTAATGAATTCAATTATTTATCGTTTATTCTCTTGTGTTCTTTGGTTTAATATGAGTAGCTAAATTTATTGTATCTACATAGATGATTGAACTGAGGTGAAGGATTGCTATCTTTATGAATTAAACGATTAGATCTCGTTATTCATACATTGTTTGGCTAAGAATGAATGTTATCTATGTTAATCAATTAGTTGAAGTTGCGGAGATTATTAACTACTCAACGAGAGTTTAATAAGTGGTGATCTTTACTAGGTTATTGAACGTGAGTAACTTAGGCCTTTAGTTAATTATATAAGGGAGACCGGTATAATTGATTGAT
Source organism: Rutidosis leptorrhynchoides (assembly GCF_046630445.1). Lineage (NCBI taxonomy): Eukaryota > Viridiplantae > Streptophyta > Magnoliopsida > Asterales > Asteraceae > Rutidosis > Rutidosis leptorrhynchoides. The sequence goes on from NC_092343.1 coordinate 236,466,396, forward strand.
TAGTAATTAAACTGTGAGAAACCTTGATAATAGTGGAATTGTTATGAAGACTTAAACAATTCAAGCTAGATTAATATATTGATTAATATCTAGGTAACTATTTTAGAGAATTAGGATCAACGAGAGTTAGCTAAGGATTTAGTTGATAATCTGTGAGAATATAGAGATAATTACAGTGTTACCACCAATATAATTATTTTAAGTGAACTTAACAGCAATCCTGATCCGAGAGAATTGATTCTAAGTGGATACCCTTGTCTTTATTGATTTACATTAATTTTAATTACACGATTGTTTTCTAAACAAAACCCCCCAATTTTACTAAAATTATTACAAGTTAAAGTTTCTGATAAAACTGCTCTCTATGGACGAACTGGTCAACATTACTTATAAATTACTGCACGATCGGGAATAGTTGCTTGTATTGTGTGATGATTATTGGGTAGTATTTGCTAGTATTTTTAGAGTATAAAATTACACATCAACTTTTTGGCACCGCTGCCGGGGAGCGGTGTTCAATCGGGAACTTACGAGCTTTTAGTTATTCGATCCTTTTGTGAAAATCAATTCTTGCAAAAGTTACTTTACTGTCATTTTATTTGGATTTACGCACGGTTTTGTTGTGGTGTAATTGCATGTTAGGTACTAATAACTCTGGAACCGTCTAAAGTTTACCATACACGCAGCAAAGCTAAAGAAGAACATAAAATCGCTGAAGGTTTCGCTGAATTACCTTTTTATATTCCGGATTTTAAATATATTAAGAAGGAAGAAGTTATAATGGCTGAAGGAGCAAAAGGTCAATCCATGGAAGCAATGATGAAAGTCACGAGGGCTGGTAATGGGCATGCTGTTGGAATTCATCATATTAACAAGTTTTATATAAGTGCATGTCAAAACTGATTTCGACATTTAAGCGGAAGCATTTTATAAACAAATTAATATGAAGTTTAACGTTTTATACACGAATTCCAAAACCATATCAAGTCTAGAAAATATGCTTACAAAGTAAAAGAGCTAGTAAAGAGGATATACCTACTCCAAGTTAGGAGGTTAAAAGGATGATGAAGATGATGAAGAAGATGATGAATAAGCAAGCTCCTTACTTGAAGTCTCAAGCTTTGTATACCCACAAGCCTTTGCAAACCAACACCCTTGAGATGGTTAGGATTTAGACACTAAATTAATTAGCAAAATCAAGCTTGAATAACCCTTTCTTCCTTCTCAAAATTTCGGCCAAAATAAGGGAGATGGGGGAGAATTTTGCTAGTCAAATTTGCAAGTAATGTTGTGTGTGAAAAGGTGCAAGATTGAATGCATGTAGTTGGAGTGTATTTACAAGCAATAACTAGCATGGGGTGGCTTGTCTTGGGTACACCAAAACCGCCACCACCATCATCATTTTATTTTATTTTTTTCTCTTTTTTTGTTAAACACTTGCTAGTTCCATAATACTTACACAAAGTATATCTTTTATAAAATAAGTCTTGCATTATTTTATATGATACATGCACATCTTAACTTTATAAACCACTTATAAAGATACATTTGTTACTTGCACATTTATTTAATTTTATAAACCATTTTATAAAATTATAACACACATATGAGTTTAATCATATAAATAATTAAACTTGTACTTATAATTATCCAAATAATTATTTCAAGCATTTTAATCTTTAGAAAACCAAATTCTAAAGTTCAAGTGTCGAGTATTAATTTTAAAGATCCAATCGTTAAAATAAATACTAAAAGGTGTTGTTGGCTTGTTATTGGGTATGACCCGACTTGGATCATAACATATTGGCCACATTAATTTATTATGTCTCTCGGGCATACGAAATACCTTCAATCTCCCACTTGCATGAGAAACATAAGGAGTTAATGCAAGTGAGAGATACCACCTAACGATCGTCCATCACCCCCAATGTGTTATGACATGGTGCCATTCAATAACATCATCCCTTTCGAGTTCCCATCTCGAATATGATTAGGTGAATCTTTCAATATATCCTTTTGTCCTAGATGTCATGTTAAATCCAAGAGACATAGAGTGATCACTCTCTTATAGATTTAACTTTATCAGGCCTTAGACATCTGACTCTCAACGAATAAGAGGGACAAATTCCATCTTGGCTACATACGTCCTAGACACTACACTTTGTACCATACCTGAAGCCTCCCTTATGGGCTACCTTTTCAGAATAGCGAAGGAAAGAATCAAGGCACGATATTCGGTGAATATCTGAACCCAATATGTATCTCAGGTCAGAGGATACAATGATATTCTCCTTTACTCAAGATTACATGTGATCAACCACAAAGGCTCCATACAGTAAATCTTGAGAGCGGGTCTTCCAATATTTGTGTCCCACAAATATCTATGAACCTTGGTTGCAACCTTGCCCTACATTCACCATTTGAATGTTAACCAATCCAAGTTCATAATAATCTTGACCTCACACTTGTTCCCACAAATGTGATCAACTACGGAATTTAGAATAATTATTTATTCATGGATAAAATATGCAAAATTGGAACATGACTCAAAATTAAATTAATACCATAATTATATTAATGAGTTTGAACTAATTCGTTCCGTCACAATACATAAAATAGATCATTTCCAATTACTAGAATATCGAAGCCCTAATGCACAAACATGCCCCTCATGTTTTGGCCCATGTAAAAGCTTCGTGAGTGGATACACAACATTATGATCTGTGTGAACTTTGTGAATACATATCTTTCCCTTTTCAACCTCATCCCTGATGTAGTTGAATCTCCGCTCAATGTGACGAGTCTTTTGATGAGCACGAGGTTCCTTGATTTGAGCAATCGCACCCTCGTTGTCACAAAAGATCTCAAGAGGGTCCTGAATGGAAGGGACCACTCCTAAGTCGTCGATGAATTTCTTCATCCATGCAGCTTCCTGAGCTGCCAATGATGCGGCAATGTACTCTGACTCTGTAGTGGATAACGCAACAACATCCTTTTTTGAACTCTTCCAAGAGACCGCACCTCCATTTAACATAAAGACATAACTGGATTGTTGATGTGTAAAATCGCGTATAATGGTGTATCCTATCGTATACACGCATAAAAGGCACAGTTATCGCATGAAATCAGCATCAGAAGGGCTAAAAGCAGCAAGTCATCATCTTGGCGTCTTCCGCCTTGCAGGCAGCTCCGTCATGCGTAAGCCCTGAAGGCCGCCTAGCGCGTAAGCCCTGAACGGAAGCCGCCCCACTTGGCGTAAAATTCGGAACAGAAATAACAGAACATATCATCATCTGACACGTGTCCCCGAATAATCCGGGACCTCTGACACTATAAATAGACCCCTTGGGTCGTCATTTTACATAGATCATATCATTCAGAGAATTTCCAGAGCAGAGCAACTTCTCTCTCTACTTTCTCTCACTAGAAGTCATCCGGCTAGCACTCTTTTCGCACTACGGACGACAGACTGATAACGCCACCCCACAAGTAGAAATACTTGTGAACCGGGTCTGCAGGGATTACTTCCCGAGGCAAAACACAGTCGACAACACTTACCCCACATCAAGCTAGATACTTCTAGTCTTTTGTTGACATACTAAGTCTTACATCATAGGAAAATAGGTGTTAACAATGGCGCCATCTAATAATACGACGAATCATCTCACCGATACTGATAATGACGGTAAGGGTAAAGAACTGGTACCCATTGAAGTCAGCATGATACATCAATGGGGGGCCGGACAGCGGAGAAAGGCAGAAGTGTTAGAAAATTGGAAAGAGCAATCAATATCGTTTCCTTCTATTTTTAACACAAATCCATCTGATGGTCCTGTGGTTATTGAAGCACGAATTGCTAACTGTTTAGTACGTAATATCTACACCGACACGGGAGCTGGGGCAGACATTATGTATGAGCATTGCTTCATACAGCTCCCCAAGGATGTACAAGAAAGAATGAAAGAAACATATGTGCCATTGGCAAGTTTCACAAGCGAACCGTCTTGGTCTGAAGGAAGCATTAACCTTGAAGTAACTCTTGGTAAACCACCATTAAGGCGAGTAGCAAATATTGAGTTCTTAGTGGTCAAGGCAAGTTCACAATACAATGTAATCCTGGGAAGAACAGCTCTGATGACATTTGGGGCTATAACATCAACTGTGCATGGCATGATGAAATTTCCAACAACAGGCGGCATAGCCACCTTATATACAGAACGGCAGAAAACAGTTGAATGTTCTCAGGTGACAAAAGCAATAGTTAAGCCATTAATACATGAAGATGGGTCAATTTCACCAAATCCCAAGTTTCCAGATCAGAAAGTTATGATTGGACACACATTGTCCGATGAATGTAAACAAAAGCTGTATATTCTTTTGGCAACAAATTTGGATGTTTTTGCATGGCAACCATCTGATATGACTGGCGTCCCAAGAGAGATAGCGGAGCATAGGTTAAACGTCAATCCTAATGTGCATCCGGTTTGCCAAAAGAAGCGAGGCATGGCGCCTGACAGAAGTAAGTTTCTCCGTGATGAGGTACGAAGTTTGGTAGACGCTGGAATCTTAAGAGAAGTCAAGTATCAGGCATGGGTAGCAAATCCAGTTATGGTCCGGAAGCCGGACAACTCATGGCGGATGTGTGTTGATTTCACAGACATTAATAAAGCATGTCCAAAGGACAATTACCCTTTACCTGAAATTGATTGGAAGGTGGAATCATTGGATGGGTACAGGTTCAAGTGTTTTTTAGATGCAGCTAAAGGGTATCACCAAATACCTATGGCTGTGAAGGATGAAGATAAAACAGCTTTTCACACGACGGAAGGCATTTTTTGCTATATCAAAATGCCTTTCGGCTTGAAGAATGCAGGGGCAACGTATCAGCGACTTATTGATAAAGCATTCAAAGATCAAATTGGGCGAAATTTAGAAGCTTATGTTGATGATATCGTTGTCAAAAGCCATACTGAGGAACAAATGTTGAGAGATATACAAGAAACTTTTGCATCTTTAAGGCGAATTAACATGAAATTAAATCCCAAAAAGTGCACGTTTGGTGTTGAGGAAGGCAAATTCTTGGGTCACATCGTTACAGAACGCGGCATAAAAGCTAATCCTAAGAAAATTCAAGCAATTGAAGATATGAAATCACCGGCTAATAAAAAAGACGTTCAGAGACTGCATGGCTGTTTAGCAGCATTAACCAGGTTTTTATCAAGGGCAGCTGAAAAGTCACTACCATTTATGAAAGTGTTGAAAGGGTGTCTAAACAAAAAAGATTTTGTCTGGACGGCGGAAGCCGAAAATGCATTTCAGGAAGTCAAACAGTTGCTAAAGAAGCTTCCTACGTTAACAGCACCACGAGCAGGGGAAACTTTAATATTGTATTTGGCTATTTCAAAAGAAGCAATCAGCTCTGTTTTAATTGCTGAGCGAAGTGGTGTGCAGATGCCTATCTATTTTGTTAGCAAGGTGTTGCAAGTTAGTGAAACAAATTATCCACCACTACATCGATTGGTTTATGCCCTAGTGCACACTGCACGGCGATTGCGCAGATATTTTCAAGGTCATCCCATCTTGGTGCTAACAGATCAGCCGTTGAAACAAGTGATCCGTCGTCCGGAGTCCTCTGGCCGCCTAGCAAAATGGGCCATTGAATTAGGGGAGTATGAAATCAATTTTGCTCCTCGCAATGCAGTAAAGGGGCAAATATTGGCAGATTTCCTTTTGGAAACAAATGAGAATGTTGAATGTGATAATAGTACAACACGGCAAAAACATGTTTGGGAGTTACACACTGATGGTGCTTCAAGTGAGGAAGGAACTGGAGCAGGACTAGTTCTAACAAGCCCAGATGGTGAAGAATACACTTATGCATTGAAATTCTGTTTTTATGCGTCAAACAATGAAGCAGAATATGAGGCGTTGCTCTCCGGCCTCCGCATAGCAGTAGAAATGGGCATCACAAATCTACGAGCATATGTAGATTCTCGGATTGTAGCTCAACAGGTTAATGGAACGTTTGATGCAAGAGATGCATCCATGAAGCAATACGTAAAGTTGGTGGAAACAATTTCAAAGAAATTTGACAGCCTTGAAGTTGTGCAGATTCCTCGTAACAAGAACAAAAAAGCTGATGTTTTAAGCAAATTAGCAACTTTGACATTTGATCATTTACACAAAAAAGTTCTGGTGGAAGAACTTAAGGATAAATCAATAAATGAGAAACCAATAATGGCAATAGTCGAAGGTGTTAAGGAAACCTGGATGAGTCCTTACTTGAGATATCTGCATGACGGATGGCTACCGGTTGACAAGACGGAGGCTAGAAGAATCAGAGTAACCGCACCAATGTACGAAGTCGTTAATGGTGTCCTTTATCGAAAATCTTACAATGGGCCATTGTTACGATGTTTAGCTGAAGATGAAGCAATAAAGGTTGTTAGGGAAATGCATGAAGGAATTTGTTCTCAGCACTCCGGTTTCCGCACTGTGGCATCGCGGATTATGCGCCAAGGGTATTTTTGGCCATCCCTTTACAGAGATGTGGCAGAGATCATTAAGACGTGTGAAAATTGTCAAAGGCATGGTACAATTCAGCGTCTTCCAAAATACGACTTAATACCAGTAACTTCAGCTTGGCCGTTCTGTAAGTGGGCCATCGATATTGTCGGACCATTCAGCAGAAGTACTGGCAATGCCAAATTCCTGGTAGTAGCAATTGATTTCTTCACCAAATGGGTGGAAGCAAAAGCCTTAGCAAAAATCACAGGGGAGAATGTGAAGAAGTTTGTTTGGCATGATATCGTATGCCGGTATGGTGTCCCAAATGAAATTGTTAGTGACAATGGCAAGCAATTTGCTGAAAACCCATTCCGGAGTTGGTGTGAAGAACAAGGCATCAAGCAAAGTTTTACATCTGTTGCTCATCCTCAGGCAAATGGGCAAGTGGAAGTTACTAATAAAGAAATCGTTGCTGGCATAAAGGCACGATTAGGATTAAGTCAAACTGGTTGGGTTGATGAATTGCCCAATGTGTTGTGGGCACACCGGACGACCCCAAAGCGGAGCACGGGGGAAACACCTTTTAGCCTAGTTTATGGTACAGAGGCAGTAATACCAGCTGAGATATGTGTACCAACACAGCGTATTATGGCATTTAATGTTGACTCAAACTCAGAAGCATTGAGAGAGAATCTAAATCTGTTGGAAGAGCGAAGGTTGATGGCCGCCATCCGGCAAGCAGATCACAAGCATAAAATGGCCAAATATTATAACAAAAAAGTACAGCATGTGCAATTTGAAGTTGGTGATCTGGTATTACGTGATAATGAGGCAAGTAGACAAATCAAGTTTGGAAAGCTAGCCCCTAAATGGGAAGGACCTTATAAGGTCACGAAAGTGAATCAGAACGGATCATACATGCTTGCTGCGCCCTCCGGCGAGCAGTATGAAAGAGCTTGGAATGCAATGAACTTAAAGAAATTTTACGCGTAGTACTATATGCATGGACAGAGTGATCAACTGTCATATGCATGAGATATAGTCATAAATGTAAAAATTTCTTTAAAAGGTATGAATAAAAGCAATTATTCTTACGACAATATATTTCATATCTTTATCCGGCCAAGGATTTTTTAACCCAGGTGTCACATAGCTGTGTGTCATCCCTACCCGCAGAAAGAAAGATAACCTTTCGGTGGTAGAAGTGCAATCATACTCAAAATGGTTGTATCGATAGTGAGACATGTAGAACTCACTAAAACATCGAAGCGATGAAGCGTATCTACAAAATACATGTCATGACACAAAACTTACGAATTATAACACATGACGGACCATGGCGTCCTGCAAAAATTTCATTACTATTCCTCATGTATTTCATGACGGAAAGCGTATGACGGAAAATAATTTCAGATACAAGCATACATATAATCATTGCAACACATGTTGTCCACATTTTAAATATTTGATACGTATTCAAAACAATATCAAATATACTTACAAATGCACGTAACAATCAATATATAAGCAAAATTTGCATTTCATTCATAGTTGGGGTGTATAATTCAGTACATCATTTATCGTTACATCTGCCCTATTACAAAGTTCTTCTAAATCAGTGAATTTCATATTTTCAACCAAGGCACCAGCTTGCTCGGCTTCTTCCACTGCATTTTCATTTATCTTTGATGTAATAGTCTCTGGCATTACGAGTGTTGGTAGCACTCTCTTTATAAAGTCAAAAAACTGTAGTCGCTCAGCAGACTTGGCAAGTTTAACGAAATTGCATATTCTATCTGATAACGCTTGGCAGTTAAAAATCCGTCCCACAAGAGCAGGAATTTTGGATATAATACGTTTTTCATTTTCATCTTTAGCTTGAAGCTGTTCTTTTAAAGCATTATTCTCTGCACGAATTTTTTCAACTTCTTTAGACAATTCATCAATTTTATTTAAGTGGATCTTCTCTTTGTCGGGGAATCCTTTGACTTGTTCTTTCAAATTTGATCTCTCATTATTACAGGTTGTGAAAGCTCTCTTCATGGTTTCATATTGTTTGTTTAACGAAGTGGCTACCTGTTCAGTCTTGCGTACTTTCTCCTTTTCAGCGGCCAGCTCATCATTAATAATAGTTTCATTATTTTCTAATTTGGACAAACGCCGAAGGTCGTTTAACCCAGAAGCTATATTTAAAACGATGCTTTGTGCCTTCACCTTTTTAGCATCTTCATCAGATAGGTTGTCAAAATATTGAGACAGTGATGGGCATACCATGGCATTCAAGAACGCCATAAAATCATCATATGAGTTTGGGGGACCCTTTAGAAAAGCAGTCAGTGCATTGGTGTCAAGATTTGGAAGAGCAATTTGAGAGGTACTAGGTCCGGCCTCTTTCTGCTCGGCGGACGACGGATTCTGTCCAGTCCTTCTCCTCTTGGCGGAAGGCGGAAGATTCATTATCGTGTTATTTAGGCGAGATGCATTAGCTGGTGGAGATACAGGAAAATTATTAATTATAAACGAATTCCAGTGTGCTTGGCAAGTTCTCAAAGATGGCATATTAAACAATGAAGGGTTTGGATTATAAAAACCACCAATGCTGGGTTCAGAAGAAAATAAGTACAGGTTTTGGGCTAATATTTTACAGAATTCAGAAGGTTCATTCACATTACCCGAAGCACGTCGTTCCCTAGAAGCAATGCGGGTCATACCTATGTTTTCTTCATCTTCTTCCTCCTCTTCTGTTACCACTTTCTTCTTCTTTAGTTGACGAAGAACTTCTTCGGTTTCATCAATAACTTTCTCTGTAGTAAAGGTCAGTTGGGAATAAGTAGACAAGCACATGGCGGTAGCCGGAGGGATCTCTGCAACATAAGTCAAAAAGAGCAGTAATCAGGACACATGGGACGAAATAAGCAGCTCATTATATAAGTATGCTGATATTACAAATTACCTTTCTGTCCAACACGAATGCAGGGTAAGCCTCGAGCGTGGTCCCATAAGGTACTCATGGATGTAAGCACAAGCATATGCTCATTATACTTAATATCATTAACTTTCACGGCCTTCATTCTGTCAAGAAGATCTTTCTCCTTTGAAACCAGTCTCGGATAAATAATGGATTTGATATCCAAGAATTTGCGCCACCCTCGAGTAATTGCATAATGGTTATCAATCGCATCTTCGTTAATAAAGAAAAATGTGGCATCCCAATCGTCTATGGGATGATCAGAGGTAGTTTTAAAAAATCCGTTTACCTTATTGAATGTAAGCCAACCTTTACCATATGGTGAAACACGTACCAAATTACAAAAAATCCTAGCAGTTGGTTCTATTTCAGTGGCACGACAATACATTTCATAAATGATAATCTTTCGAACACTTGTTGGCTCGAATTGCCCAACAGCAACTCCATCAAATTTGCAAACCTCTAAGTAGAATGTCGTAAAGGGTAGTCGAAAACAGAAGTTATAAAAAGCATGGCCATAGACAGCTATTTTACCAGGTGGAGGAGAGCAAGCTCTATCGTTAGGCCCTGGAATCTTGGGGTCATAACCAGCTACGTTAGGGAAGTATTTTAGTAATGATGACATATAGCTTTCATTTACTCTACTACGGGTTGCATTAACGTTCTTGGTGGTTGCCATTAATACTCGATCTACCAAGAATTAAAAGCAGGTATTAATGGTGAAATATTGATACTGAAGAAGAAGGAGTAAAAAGGTGAAAAATTGATTAGGGTTTTTCGATGGTTAAAAAGCAAAAAGAAGAACAGCTGTAGGCGATGGTAATTTTGGGGGTTATATTTTCAGCCATACACGTGTGTGGATAAAAATCAAAGGTGAATATCAAGTGGTGCTTTTTCCAGCTGGAGGCGCGTGGGTTACTTTTCCCATATAAAGTTAATCATAATATCAGAATGTTGCGGCTAACATTAAATGCCAGGGCTGTCTTTCCCGATGCAAACAGGGAAAGTGCAAACTTGTGGTGACGACATGCTTCAAAGTTTAAACACTTAATCATTTTTCAAATGCTTAAGTCCTTAAACTGGGGGGACTTAATGGTGTATCCTATCGTATACACGCATAAAAGGCACAGTTATCGCATGAAATCAGCATCAGAAGGGCTAAAAGCAGCAAGTCATCATCTTGGCGTCTTCCGCCTTGCAGGCAGCTCCGTCATGCGTAAGCCCTGAAGGCCGCCTAGCGCGTAAGCCCTGAACGGAAGCCGCCCCACTTGGCGTAAAATTCGGAACAGAAATAACAGAACATATCATCATCTGACACGTGTCCCCGAATAATCCGGGACCTCTGACACTATAAATAGACCCCTTGGGTCGTCATTTTACATAGATCATATCATTCAGAGAATTTCCAGAGCAGAGCAACTTCTCTCTCTACTTTCTCTCACTAGAAGTCATCCGGCTAGCACTCTTTTCGCACTACGGACGACAGACTGATAACGCCACCCCACAAGTAGAAATACTTGTGAACCGGGTCTGCAGGGATTACTTCCCGAGGCAAAACACAGTCGGCAACACTTACCCCACATCAAGCTAGATACTTCTAGTCTTTTGTTGACATACTAAGTCTTACATCATAGGAAAATAGGTGTTAACAGCGTATATAAATTATCTCTGGAAAATATGCCTGGTTAAAGATTACTACACACTAACGGGCAGTGTACCCGATCGTGCAATAGTATAAAAATGGTAATTCCAAGTATCGTTCCAAGGACAGTATGAACGTGAGAATTAAGTTTGCAACTAAGAAAAGTAAACTAAGTTAAACTATGAAAATTGAAAGTACGAAATAGTTTGTTTTGCGGCTATTTAACGATTAGCCAAATCAAGATAGCTTTGAAAATAAAAGACAATATTTTTGGTTTTTAAGTTTAAATAAAAGAAATGCAGACTCAAAGGAAAAATAAAGATATTTGAATTCAATGGATAAAAGTATGTTCGCCTAGATATCCTATTCGTAGTGTTGGATGATTTGTTATTAAGCACTAGTTCTATTAATCAATGCACGCAATTACAGAGTCGGTTTACCCAGTGTTCTCTTTTAGCAAACACATCAAACTAGGACTTATTGGCTTAGGGTTCCCTTTCACCAAAAACCATCTTTCGTTTGTGACTTAGTAACTAGCTAATTATAAGATTAAGATTCAATTGGTTACGCGTTCGCTCCACACAATTCACCCCTATTTTGTTTAATTACCGTTACCCGGTTTACCCCCTTGGTCCAGTAAGCACCCAATCGGTTAAGAAATATCAATTGGAAATTAGATCACTAAATTGAAACAGGGTTCCCTTTGTTCAAACAAGATTCACTAATCAACCTAGTAACAATAATTAACACCCACAAGAATGGTTCTTAATCAAAACTCATAATTATCATGCATCAATTAATAAAACATTAAAGTAACATCCAAACACTTGCAAATATTCAATCTAGACAAACATTAAGAATTTAGCCTACAATCATGGCTGAAATCAAAATAACAATCAAAAACATAGAGAAATTCATTGTTGATAACAAAAGAATAAACCTAATCAAAGATTGAAATCAGAAATATACACGAATCGAGACTTGTTCCCGGAATGATTAGTACCTTAGAATGACCTTGAAGATCTCCAAAAATCACCTAAGTTCGTCCAAAAGTGGCTGGAATTCGTCTGGATACGATAATGCAACATTAGGGTATTTTTCGGGCTTTTATAAGTGGAGAATTCTGAACCCGGGCCCAACTCGAGCGGCGCGCCATATTCCTCGCGCGGCGCGCCGATGATCTGTAAACTGATCCTTGACTTTTTAAAGTGCTCGAATTGAATTTCCAGTTAGTTGGCGCGGCGCGCCACCATTTGGAGCGGCGCGCCATGTGACAAATGCTGAAACGAAGCTGAAAAACTCAATATTAACACCAAAACTCGAATCGAATCAAACCTTTTCACTCGTTAACATCGAAAAACATCTAAAACCATCAAATAACCTCAAATTTAACCTCCTTGGTCTTGGAACTCAAACTTTCACAACTTTAACCAAAATAACTCCAAATCGTATCCAAAAGGACCCAAATGTACCCGATATCGCTAAGGAAAATGCATATGAAATACGCGATGTCAAACAACCCCACACTAGAGTTTTGCTTGTCCTCAAGCAATGAAACTCGATAATAATCTTCTACAATAGAATAACGTCTTCAAGCAAATATGTAGAACCAAACGAACAAGAACCAAACAAGCAACTAGCGTGGGCACGATTTGGAGTAAATAACAACCATGGTTCCCACTTGCATTCCCCCTTGTAACTTCCCAAACCACAAACAATATGTAACGGATATAGAAACCAAAAATAATCTCGATAACGTACCATAATGATGAAGCAGAGAATCTCGACTCATAAGTCTTCAATAGCATCGGGAATCAAGTGGGAACCAAGCACCAAAGATGTAACAATCGAACATGTGTGCCAAGAGAACGTACGGGCTACCCCGCAATTGGTCAAGCCAAGCCTCCCACAGTACCTAACATCGCAAGATGTCGGTAGAAAATAATGTGCTTAGGAGGATACACATTACGTCCGGATATCATCGATGGTTATGAGGTAACCATCTAATCCGTTAAGTCAACCATAAAGATTGAAGTTCATCAGGCTTAAAAGCTGATATCTTACCTTTTCGGAGGTTATCCACTGGGAATCTGATCAATCACTGACATTTTGTGTATCATGGTGCGCTTCCCATTTGGCTAGCAAATCTCCCTCATTGAGATAAGCTTCGACTGTTTGATGTTGAGGCCTGGTAGATTTCCAGTCGATTTTAGCAATGACTTTTCAAGACTTTTCGTCACCCTACAACTGGTCTGGACTCCAACTTCTGAAATAAATCAGCAAGTGTGTCATTCGGGAGACTTGACTCCCTTTAGGATGGAATGGATACATCCTGTATGGTCATATAAAGTGGTCGAGCGCATACATTGTCCTTGTTAGGAGAAACAATGTGTGATGACCCGGAAATTTCCGATCAAATTTAAACTTTAATCTTTATATGTATCCGACACGATAAGCAAAATCTATAATATTGAGTCTCGAAAGTTTTGATATCTATATTCATGTAATCAATTACCCTTTGACCATGCCTGACGATTCACGAACAATTATGTGTAAATAGATATGTATGAACATATACATATGTGTGATTATTAAATTAAGAACTGTAGTGACCCAAACTTTTCCGAACTCTTCAATGAATATATATTTACATGAAAACTATATTTGCATGATTAAATGTTTCCAACATGTTAAGCAATCAAACTTGTTAAGACTTGGTTAATTGAAACGGAAATTTTATAAATATTTGATCACCCTATTTGACCGATGATTCACGAACGCTATAAGTGATATATGACATGATGATACATATATGAATAAATATTTATGTTTAACATGATAAAATGATAATTAATTATATCATTAAGTGTGTCAACAATGAACTACATAAGTAAAAACAAGACTACTAACTTAAGAATTCCGAAACGAGACATATACGTAACGATTATCGTTGTAACGATATTTTAATGTATATATATCATATTAAGATATATTCATATATCATGTTAACATGATATTATAATAATTTAACATCTCATTTGGTATAACAAACAATGGATTAACAAGATTAAATGAGATCGTTAACTTAAGGACTTCAAAACAAATCAAAACATGTAACGACTAACGATGACTTAACGACTCAGTTAAAATGTATATACCAATAGGAACTAGCATGGGATTCCTCTCTTGATTATGTCATGCATGACAAAATCAAATTTAACTTCTACCATGAGCTAGTCAAACAAGAACTCCTTTTAACCCCACTCACCACTCACCACCTACTCCATTTCACTTCCAATTTTCTTTCTAATTCTCTCTCAACACCCCCACACACTTATGAACGTATTTTTCCAGTAATTAATCATCATCTTCATCAAAAATTACTTCAAGAATCAAGCTTTAATCATCATAGGAAGAACACTTCAAGAACACTTCAAAAACACTTCCAAATTTACTAGTTCACTTCCAATCTTGCTAATCCATTTCATGTGATCATCCAACCTCAAGAAATCCTTGTTTCTTACAGTAGGTTATCTTTCTAATTCAAGGTAATATTCATATTCAAGCTTTGATTCGATTTCCATAACTTTAAATATCTTAATTCGAGTAGAAATCTTACTTGAACTTGTTTTCGTGTCATGATTCTACTTCAAGAACTTTCAAGCCATCCAAGGATCCTTTGAAGCTAGATCATTTCTTGTCACTTACAGTAGGTTTACCTACTATATTTGAGGTAGTAATGATGTTCATAACATCATTCAGTTTATTTATATAAAGCTACCTTATTCGAAGATTATAACTTGTAATTACTAGAACATAGTTTAGTTAATTCTAAACTTGTTCGCAAATAAATTTAACCCTTCTAACTTGACTTTTAAAATACTTCAACACATGTTTTATGACAGTATGTCAAGCTAACATAAGGATATAAAACTTGTAAACACGAAGAACACCTTAAAACTGAACATACGCCGTCATAGATCATCGGGGGCTGTTTTGGGTTTGATTTTAAAAATCTATATTGAACTTTGAATTAAAAGATTTCCTTTGGTGAAAAATATTATTTTATATGGATATGAAATATATCCAAAATCCATGGTTAAACTCAAATTGGAAGTATGTTTTTCAAAAGAGTCATCAAGATGTCGTTCTTACGACGGATATGACTATCTTCTTGTATTTGACACCTAATCTGTATTTTCGACTATAAACATATTCTTTTTCTGTTTAGATTAATAAATAATGGTTTGATACAAAACTATGGCAAGTTGAATCACTCAAAACGGATTTGTAACGAAGAAATTATGGGTAAAACAAAATTGGATATTTTTGCTTGTTTTTAGCCACGGTTTTGATTAATAAAAATAGAAGCTAACCTTATCCTAACTAACTTACCTTGTATCCTACATGTATTTATACATGTCTTGTTCCCAAACGTATGGATGTACAATTTATAATAGTCGTGATTAAGTTCTTCGACAATATATTATAGTCTTAATAAAGATCGTAAGGCACCATATATATATATGACTTGATCACCGTGGATCCGTATACAGCGTTTTGACATATCATTTTGACTTCTTCTATATATATTATTGGAACGAACTATAAGACACCATTGGCAGTAATTGAGAGTTAGCTGTGGGTCGAAGTGGATTCCAACATAATATATATACTTTGAGTTGTGATCGAGCCTGAGACATGTATACAATGGGTCGCGGATTGCTTCAGACAATATACATATTATGTGTCTTACTATATTAAGACAATATATTATAGTGTTAGTGAATTCTAACACAATATACGCATTTATATTTATATATATATTTATACTATTGGACTATCGGACTATTGGAACTTCTAACTTCGGACCGCTAACTGGACAACTAAAAATCATCAACACGTAATAAAGAAAATATTGTGATTATGTTTCAATCATATTTTGATATATGTATATATTGTTATAGATTCGTGAATCAATCTGTGGCCAAGTCTATTCCCGACGAATTGTTAATCGGTGAAAGTGAGTTATAGTCCCACTTTTAAAAATCTAAATATTTTTGGGATGAGAATACATGCAGTTTTATAAATGCTTTACAAAATAGACACAAGTATGTGAAACTACTTTCTATGGTTGAATGATCGAATTTGGATATCACCCCTTTTAGCTTGGTAGCCTAAGAATTAGGGAACGTACACCCTAATTGACGCGAATCCTAAAGATAGATCTATCGGGCCCAACAAGCCCCATCCAAAGTACCGGATGTTTTAGTACTTCGATTTTAATCAGGTCCGAGGTTGTTCCGGAATGATTGGGGATATTCTATATGCATCTTGTTAATGTCGGTTACCAGGTGTTCACCATATGAATGATTTTATCTCTAAGTACGATGCGAAATGCCTGCTTGAGATGGTTATTATGAAAAATGAAATCTTGTGGCCTATTATTATTATGATTTGATATATGTAGGAATTAAACCTATAACTCACCAACATTTTTGTTGACATTTAAAGCATGTTTATTCTCAGGTATGAAAGAAATCTTCCGTTGTGCATTAGCTCATTTTAAGGATATTACTTGGAGTCATTCATGACATATTTCAAAAGACGTTGCATTCGAGTCGTTGAAGTTCATTAGAGATTATTATTAAGTAAATGACGGATTAGGTCATTTATAGTTTGGATATTATGAAATGGTATGCATACTTGTTAACTTTTGATGTAAAGGAAAGTTTGTCTTTTAAAACGAATGCAATGTTTGTAAAATGTATCATTTAGAGGTCAAGTACCTCGCGATGTAATCATATGTTATTGAATTCGTCCCAATGGATTGGGTCGGGTCGTCTCATGTGGTATCAGAGCGGTGGTCTTAGCGAACCAGGTCTGCATTAGTGTGTCTAACTGATAAGTCGTTAGGATACATTAGTGAGTCTGGACTTCGACCTTGTTTGCATGTCAAAAGTTTTGCTTATCATTTTTAGTTGGAAATCATTTACTACTCTTCTTAAGAAACTACCTGCTTATTATTCTTTAGTCTAAACGCGTTTTCTTGCATTTATTGCATAATAGTGTATAGACGAAACTTTATCCTGGCATATCTGTTATTGTGAACTTTGAATGACATTTTTCAAAGATTCCTCCGTAATTTATGGGATTTTGGTAATATATATACATATGTGAATTATGTATTGAAGAATACCAAATCTAACTCCTATAATTTATTTCATATCAAAAACTCATTCTCTTGATCATACGAGATGGATCCCTCAACCAGTTCGAATTCCTCAGATTACGACAGCTATTCCGATATGGAGATTCATTCGAGCTCTGAAAACAGTGTGACCGGAATGGATCAACCAATCAGCCATCATCTATTCTGGATGAAATGGGGATGGGTTCGCAGCCTCCTCAATCATTGGCGACAAGAAGAAGGTGATCCCTTCCACCCACCAAATTGCCCTCTTGGCGATGAACCTGAAGCACTTACCGGCGAACCTGTTCGAGAAACCATTTTCTCTCTCATCTCCAGAGTATCTCGTCACGATTATATACTACACCAAATTCTAGATTATATTTATCCGCTCGTCCGAACTACTGATCATCCCAGCGTAATAGAAGAAGTCAACGAGCTTCGCGCTCGGGTAGTGGCTTTGGAGAATACGGTGCGAAGTTTACAAACACCATCAGCAGCACCAGCAGCGTAACCAGTACCGCCAGTAACATCTACATCGCAAGCCTCAATATCATAAGCACCAGCAGCATCACCGGCATCAACAGCAACCACCATTACTAACATCAACAGGATCATTACCACCGCCAACAATCACATCCGCATTACACATTTCAATATCCCAATCTGTACATCGGATATCAATGTCACACACACCAAAGATAACAAGGAGTACCAACAACAACAAACGATGAAGTATTGACTCATAATTTCATCGGAGAAACATTCTGTGGTGATTATGTAATCTCTAAAGTTTTAGAGATTATCTACCTCCACCTTAACCATAAACCAGATGAGTGGACAGAGATGATGGAGAAAAGGATCGAAACCCTGACAAGAATGGTGCACGGTCTACAAGCTAGACTTGTTTTACCAAATAGCATCAGCAGTACTCATAGCCTCACCAACATAGTCTGTGCTGTCCACACTATTAGAATCGTCAGCACCTCTAACATCACAAGTTTCGCCAGGTCAAGAATCACCGTGGAAACCATTACGAATTAATAACAAGTATAGTGTATTGATGAGTTAGGAAGTATCAACTCAGTCCTCCGAAGAATTTTATATGTATATCCTATATATATATATATATATATATATATATATATATATATATATATATATAATTTTTATCTATAATAAATCTTTCTGTACTAAGCTATTATGTATGGGACTTAACTATCCGGTTAATTCATATTACTAATATGCTATGATGTACATTCTTCGTTAACAATTTAATCATTGTTAACCATAATCTCTGCTTCAACTCAATGAATTTTATTTCATAATAAATCAAGTGTATCATTCAATAACATGTTTGATTTTACACTTTTATCTTCGATGCACTCGAAACTTTCTAGAAAACATCAATCGTACATTGCGGAATTCGCAAGAATTCTTCAAGCGTCAACATCCTTCACTAAAGGGTATCAATAAAAATAAATATTAAATTATTGATGCATTAGTGAAATACTCCGTAAAGATTATGTAATCTCTAATGTTTTAGAGATTATTCATTTCTAAATTCAAGCCAAAAATCAAATGAGTTTAATATGATATTAACTCATTAAATCGGTATTACATCTGAAGAAAATATACATGTAATTATATTTTCATAAAAGATTGTAATTCCAATTTTTTTTAACGGGTAGGTAATACCCGAGAGATATATAAAATCACAATTTATATGTCACAATCTTCAATTCTGATTCGACAATCATCAACTATATCAATATACATTCTTCTATAAGTATCAAAACAACCATACTTATTCGAATCTAACTACATATTCTGATTTTAGGAATTTCAGAATTCAACTCGAGATACAACCAAAATCATCACACTTAGATCCTTACATTGTTCAAAGCTATATTTTGACTTCAAAACTGTGATAGAACATCACTTTTAATCGTAATACTCAGATGAATATGAAAATCATTCGGAGTCAGGACGAATTCATCATTTGGATATTGACTACGACAATCTGCATTTAAAACCCTTCGAAATTTCGGAAGACACTTCGAACATTGAACAATCGAGATGATGATCCAACCACACATTATTCGAAATCTTGTACCTGAAAAGCTCTCGAAACCAAAATTGTAGTTTAACACGTAACCGCGTCGAATTCTTTAGCATTTATTAGCAAAAACAACATTTCGATTCCTTTTCAAAGTAGTCAATTTTGTCACAGTTCCAGCAAGTCAACTTCGACTTTTCAGACGGACTAGTCTTATTATAACCCCAATAGATACGTTGTTATTCGTCATTGTTACTGGGGAACCTCTCATATTAAACCATATTACCACTAGCGTTTAATCATCTAAAACAAGATTCTTCTAAACCCACCTCGGATTGATAACCAGTGATTCAGATATTATAGCATTAAATGCAGAGGAAACATAAAAATGGTAGAAGATCTAAACGGCCAAAAGTTTGATGATAAAAGATAGTGAGTTGGTAAAGCTCAGAAAAAGAAAGGATTTGGTACTGAAAAACGGATTGATCAAAGTATGAAGGAAGCCGTGGACAAATCACAGAGACTGAATCTGCCTTCAAAGGATTCAAATGATTCAGTGTCTGCTAAAATCGTTAGCAAACACGTTACCTCTTATTCTAAACCTTCACAGACAGATATTCTTCATCATCATCATATCTTAAATATTATAAGATATCTTCGTATCTTCCATTATACATATTCTCCATATCTTTGGAGATGTTTCACAACTATTCTTATCAAGTATCATTTATCTCTCCGTAATATCTGCAACATAAAAGAAACTGTGTTAGTTTCTAAATTCTGAAAAATTTGAATATGAATGTTTTTGAAGTAGTGTTGGGAACTGATGCATGGGTTAGTATAATATAATGACACTTGATCAACGTCATTATATTACAGTAATTTATGCTGAGTTTCTAATGGATGTGATGATTCACAGAACATACCATCATCATGTACCATTTACACGACTCTTACATTTGATCTAATCTCTAAACATATCAAGAAAATATTTCTTGATGATTCGGTCTTTCCAGGGTATTCTGGTAATTTAACAAATCAATATTTTACCATTATCATTTTCTTCTTAGAACAATTACTATATTCCTTCTGAAATCCATACATATGAATTCCGGACCATTACGAGAGCTATTCAATCACAAGAAGAAGAAACGAAAGGACAAAGCTCTGAAATAGAAATTTAGGGTATAAATCGCAGCAAATAGAAGAGAGCATTAACTGTGGATGACGATGATTATAGAAGACAGAAGCAGAGACATCGAAGCATAAGGGAAGATGTAAAACCCAACAACCACCCGTAAATTATAAACCGTATATATCGATGCATATAGCAACATAAAGACACGGGAGAACTAAAAACACTATAAACCCTAGGGTATAGTAGAAGTAAATAGATTATTCTGGTGGCAGATTAAAAAGAAGAACGACAGATATGAAAGTTAAGAGGATATCAAGGATCAGGATGGGATGGAGCATATTAACGAATACTTTAAAGTAGGAATTGAGGAAGGAATACTAGAAGGTGTGAGTAGTAAGGAAATGGAGAGGGTATATTTATAGGAAAAATATCCGACAGAGCAATCGAAGCAGATTATCGCGTTTAGCCAAAGAAGATCTGAATCTCCTTAATTACCGAAGAATCAAATCTTATTATGAAGATTTCTTCTAAATTCCTTAAATTCTGGAAATCAATCTTGAATACGCCGCCGGTTAAGTCAAACCTACATTTATTCATTTTCACTCTTTTGTGATAGCTTCAATTATACTCTCCGCATTATCAAATTGGGTTATCTATATTACTCGATGATGATAAAACTCTATGTATCAGTTTACATTCATCATAATAACATTCTTACTGTTAGCCATGACGACCTCTATCAAATTTCGGGACGAAATTTCTTTTAACGGGTAGGTACTGTGATGACCCGGAAATTTCCGATCAAATTTAAACTTTAATCTTTATATGTATCCGACACGATAAGCAAAATCTATAATATTGAGTCTCGAAAGTTTTGATATCTATATTCATGTAATCAATTACCCTTTGACCATGCCTGACGATTCACGAACAATTATGTGTAAATAGATATGTATGAACATATACATATGTGTGATTATTAAATTAAGAACTGTAGTGACCCAAACTTTTCCGAACTCTTCAATGAATATATATTTACATGAAAACTATATTTGCATGATTAAATGTTTCCAACATGTTAAGCAATCAAACTTGTTAAGACTTGGTTAATTGAAACGGAAATTTTATAAATATTTGATCACCCTATTTGACCGATGATTCACGAACGCTATAAGTGATATATGACATGATGATACATATATGAATAAATATTTATGTTTAACATGATAAAATGATAATTAATTATATCATTAAGTGTGTCAACAATGAACTACATAAGTAAAAACAAGACTACTAACTTAAGAATTCCGAAACGAGACATATACGTAACGATTATCGTTGTAACGATATTTTAATGTATATATATCATATTAAGATATATTCATATATCATGTTAACATGATATTATAATAATTTAACATCTCATTTGGTATAACAAACAATGGATTAACAAGATTAAATGAGATCGTTAACTTAAGGACTTCAAAACAAATCAAAACATGTAACGACTAACGATGACTTAACGACTCAGTTAAAATGTATATACCAATAGGAACTAGCATGAGATTCCTCTCTTGATTATGTCATGCATGACAAAATCAAATTTAACTTCTACCATGAGCTAGTCAAACAAGAACTCCTTTTAACCCCACTCACCACTCACCACCTACTCCATTTCACTTCCAATTTTCTTTCTAATTCTCTCTCAACACCCCCACACACTTATGAACGTATTTTTCCAGTAATTAATCATCATCTTCATCAAAAATTACTTCAAGAATCAAGCTTTAATCATCATAGGAAGAACACTTCAAGAACACTTCAAAAACACTTCCAAATTTACTAGTTCACTTCCAATCTTGCTAATCCATTTCATGTGATCATCCAACCTCAAGAAATCCTTGTTTCTTACAGTAGGTTATCTTTCTAATTCAAGGTAATATTCATATTCAAGCTTTGATTCGATTTCCATAACTTTAAATATCTTAATTCGAGTAGAAATCTTACTTGAACTTGTTTTCGTGTCATGATTCTACTTCAAGAACTTTCAAGCCATCCAAGGATCCTTTGAAGCTAGATCATTTCTTGTCACTTACAGTAGGTTTACCTACTATATTTGAGGTAGTAATGATGTTCATAACATCATTCAGTTTATTTATATAAAGCTACCTTATTCGAAGATTATAACTTGTAATTACTAGAACATAGTTTAGTTAATTCTAAACTTGTTCGCAAATAAATTTAACCCTTCTAACTTGACTTTTAAAATACTTCAACACATGTTTTATGACAGTATGTCAAGCTAACATAAGGATATAAAACTTGTAAACACGAAGAACACCTTAAAACTGAACATACGCCGTCATAGATCATCGGGGGCTGTTTTGGGTTTGATTTTAAAAATCTATATTGAACTTTGAATTAAAAGATTTCCTTTGGTGAAAAATCTTATTTTATATGGATATGAAATATATCCAAAATCCATGGTTAAACTCAAATTGGAAGTATGTTTTTCAAAAGAGTCATCAAGATGTCGTTCTTACGACGGATATGACTATCTTCTTGTATTTGACACCTAATCTGTATTTTCGACTATAAACATATTCTTTTTCTGTTTAGATTAATAAATAATGGTTTGATACAAAACTATGGCAAGTTGAATCACTCAAAACGAATTTGTAACGAAGAAATTATGGGTAAAACAAAATTGGATATTTTTGCTTGTTTTTAGCCACGGTTTTGATTAATAAAAATGGAAGCTAACCTTATCCTAGCTAACTTACCTTGTATCCTACATGTATTTATACATGTCTTGTTCCCAAACTTATGGATGTACAATTTATAATAGTCGTGATTAAGTTCTTCGACAATATATTATAGTCTTAATAAAGATCGTAAGGCACCATATATATATATGACTTGATCACCGTGGATCCGTATACAGCGTTTTGACATATCATTTTGACTTCTTCTATATATATTATTGGAACGAACTATAAGACACCATTGGCAGTAATTGCGAGTTAGCTGTGGGTCGAAGTGGATTCCAACATAATATATATACTTTGAGTTGTGATCGAGCCTGAGACATGTATACAATGGGTCGCGGATTGCTTCAGACAATATACATATTATGTGTCTTACTATATTAAGACAATATATTATAGTGTTAGTGAATTCTAACACAATATACGCATTTATATTTATATATATATTTATACTATTGGACTATCGGACTATTGGAACTTCTAACTTCGGACCGCTAACTGGACAACTAAAAATCATCAACACGTAATAAAGAAAATATTGTGATTATGTTTCAATCATATTTTGATATATGTATATATTGTTATAGGTTCGTGAATCAATCTGTGGCCAAGTCTATTCCCGACGAATTGTTAATCGGTGAAAGTGAGTTATAGTCCCACTTTTAAAAATCTAAATATTTTTGGGATGAGAATACATGCAGTTTTATAAATGCTTTACAAAATAGACACAAGTATGTGAAACTACTTTCTATGGTTGAATGATCGAATTTGGATATCACCCCTTTTAGCTTGGTAGCCTAAGAATTAGGGAACGTACACCCTAATTGACGCGAATCCTAAAGATAGATCTATCGGGCCCAACAAGCCCCATCCAAAGTACCGGATGTTTTAGTACTTCGATTTTAATCAGGTCCGAGGTTGTTCCGGAATGATTGGGGATATTCTATATGCATCTTGTTAATGTCGGTTACCAGGTGTTCACCATATGAATGATTTTATCTCTAAGTACGATGCGAAATGCCTGCTTGAGATGGTTATTATGAAAAATGAAATCTTGTGGCCTATTATTATTATGATTTGATATATGTAGGAATTAAACCTATAACTCACCAACATTTTTGTTGACATTTAAAGCATGTTTATTCTCAGGTATGAAAGAAATCTTCCGCTGTGCATTAGCTCATTTTAAGGATATTACTTGGAGTCATTCATGACATATTTCAAAAGACGTTGCATTCGAGTCGTTGAAGTTCATTAGAGATTATTATTAAGTAAATGACGGATTAGGTCATTTATAGTTTGGATATTATGAAATGGTATGCATACTTGTTAACTTTTGATGTAAAGGAAAGTTTGTCTTTTAAAACGAATGCAATGTTTGTAAAATGTATCATTTAGAGGTCAAGTACCTCGCGATGTAATCATATGTTATTGAATTCGTCCCAATGGATTGGGTCGGGTCGTCTCACAATGAAGACCGCCCTAATAAGTTTTCAATCTAGCGTATGGCCCGGCTTCGACCACATGATCCAATCACCGTTCATACGGTTGACACCCGTTTTTGTACAAGTGACCTACGTAAGAACTGAATGTTCATGTAGGATTTCACATTCAAAATAATGAACGTGTTTTGAAAGTTCAAGACTTTCTCCTCTAACAGTACCTCATCGTGACATGATGGGTAATGAAATGGCACGCTTAAGAGGTATACGTACCAAGTAGGACGATCGGAAGACTTTACTTCCTTAAATGAGTGGATCTGAGTCACTCGGAAGTGCCAATCTGTTTCAATTGACACCAGTTTTTGAAAAATCCCGAAAACCTTCGGGTTCCATAGCTTTTGGCTATGGGTTGTGTTGTCTAAGCAAACACAAGCACGTAGCTATTACTCCTGAAAAGGACAGCACTGGTGAAGCTCAAGGCTCCTCTTCCCACAGTATCACATCATTAAATGATGCAATAATAAAATGATATAGTTTCGGAAGTATGTTATACCAAGTAACCAAAAGTTTTTGATCTAGCACGTGATTCGGTCACAATCACGCTATGCAATCACCGCTCTCTCACGGTTTACACCCGTTTTGGTACAGGTGACCTACTATTGAGTTCCCCGAACTCGTAGGATTTCATGTTCAATGGTAATGAACATGTGGAACAACTTTGGCTTCTTTAAACATCATGAAATATAAATACCAAGCCATACTTAAACAAGGGTTTTGGTCGAATTTTTAACTACATTTTATATATATATATTTTTTTTTGCTTTTTTCACTAACTAATTTTTTCATTTTTTTTTTTATTTTCCCCTAAATTTTTCAATTTTTTTTTTACGACCAAAACCCCGTGAAACGTCAAGTCTTTTAATACCAAAACCACAATAATGATGATTCTATTAATAACCAACCCGAGAGATTTTACATCCCCCACCCCACACTTGAGATCAAGTAATGTCCCCATTACTTGAGATCAAAAAATGGATTAAAATCAAAAGGGTAAGAAAAATAAACCTTTACAACTCGGGGTACAAACCCAACGCCCGAGCTAACTCAACTTTACTCATTCTACGGTCCGCCCCGCCAAGCCTGAATGTCAAAAAATCCGACTCACGAGGAGCAACTCGGGGCCGACAACTTACGGTTGAAAAGAACTCAACAGTCAACTGCTCATAAACATCTTCGTTAATCTCAAACAATCGCTCATACGGTCTCAACTCATTACCACTATAAGTAACCCATAAGTAACCACGCAATTGTCGATAAGCATGAATACTTTCATTTTGAAGTTGCGTCCAATCCAAGTAGTAATTTTGCTAAATCGGACGAGCAAGATTGATGTTAAACCTTTGTTCCAAATCCTCAATATCACCAACTTGGGTCAACCACAATTCGGTGGTTGCTGTGGTTGGTTACCTCTTGTTCTCTACATTCATGAAACAAGTAAGAAAACAAACACAAAACTCAAAAGTTAGTGTTAGTCATCATAATAAGCACCAAACACCTTTACAATCAATCCTTGTTTCATGTTAATTCACTTTCAAAAACAATTACCAACTAAACAAAACAACTCTTGTGAAAACTTTTCAAAAACTACACTCGCAACCAAAGCACATTATCCATTAAAACAAATAACTCATAACCTTATTCATCAATCAATATAACCAAAACATAACATGATTACTTATAACTCTTTTAGATTCCAAAAATCCAATAACTTCATCATGTTAGCAACTTTTATCAATTTCAACAACCATTAAACAAAAGCTTCATAACAACTAAAAATCATATGTTTAATCATCTCTAGCATGGCAAAGCACATAATTGGAACAATTTAGCTCAAGTCATTCAAAACAAATTGACCCGCCTATATGGACACTACACCACACTAGTTCAAAATCACATGAATAATTCAAAGAACAACGCACCCTCAAACAATTAACCCCTTTTTATTTACCAAATTCGGGCTCTTAACCCTACAAAACCTAGGTTCATGTTAAACTTCCAAAAACACCAATTTTAGCATAAAATCAAAGCATTTAAACATTATCTAACAAAAACCCATGACTAATTGAATCATATAACCCAAATTAAAGCAACCCCACACTAATTCATCATGATAATTAAGAATTAAACAAGCAATTACATATAATAAGATGAAATTAGTAAAGAAAGGAACAAATTCGGACCTTCTTGGGTGCCATTCTTGAAAGATTAAGGTTACTTGAAACAAGAAATTAAACTTTGAAGATTTAGGGTTTTGAAGATCAAAGGATTTGTAGGTGTTAAAGATATGAATGAATGAAAATAATTGAAGGAAAAAGGCATAAAAGCCAGCTGGTTCCCGATTTTAAGTTATGTGGATGGGAAAATTCGGGTGTAATTTAAATTAAAAGCCCAAAACAGCTGGCCGACACAGGTGGCGCGGCGCTCTGAAGGATCGCGCGGCGCGCAAAGATCCCGCGCGGCGCGCCGAATAACTGAAAATCGATGTCGAGCCTTTTTGAAAAACTGGTACATCAGATATACCAAAGTGGCGCGGCGCGCCACTTATTGGAGCGGCGCTCCATGTCCTGTAACTTCAATATTCCGCATTTTTAAGCATTTAAACCCAATTTTCTCACAATCAAACCACCAAACTACCCCAATAAAAATTCAAGCATGATCATATTGCACATATTATCAGACAAGCACAAAAATATACAAACTCTACAACAACGTGAACCTTATTTAACGAGTCATTCACACGACTCGTCCCCAACTTCAAGTGGCGTTGGGATCGGGTTCAACGTGAACCTCGTCATTAATCACTAACGGACCATCAAAATACTTCTTCACACGATGTCCGTTAACCTTAAAGGTAATACCATTCGCATTTATTAACTCAATCATACCGTATGGGTACACCTTAACAACCTCAAATGGTCCCGTCCACCGGGACTTGAGTTTTCCCGGTAAAAGCTTTAATCTAGAGTTAAAAAAAGCACTCGATCGCCTTCGTTAAACTCTTTTGGACCCTTTAACTTCCTATCATGCCATTGCTTGGTTTTCTCTTTATAAATCAATGAATTTTCGTACGCATCAAGGCGTAATTCACCAAGCTCATTCAATTGCCCCGCCCTTAGGCATCCGGCTTCCTTCAAATCTAAATTGCACTGTTTAAGTTCCCACATAGCCTTATGCTCAATATCCAACGGGAGATGGCACGCTTTCCCATAAACCAACCGATAAGGAGTGGTACCAAGTGGCGTTTTGAAGGCGGTTCTAAACGCCCACAAAGCTTCATCGAGCTTATTTGCCCACTCCTTCGGATTCGAACCCACAGTTTTCTCAAGAATACTTTTAAGAGCTCGATTGGTATTCTCAACTTGTCCGCTCGTTTGGGGATGGTATGAAGTAGAAACTTTATGGAGAACTCCATATCGCTTCAATACCTTCTCCATTTGGGCGTTACAAAAATGAGTACCCCTATCGCTAATTAAAGCTTTAGGAGTTCCAAATCGAGAGAATAAACGCTTAAGGAACGAAATCACAACTCGTGCATCATTTGTGGGTAAAGCTTGCGCTTCGGCCCATTTAGACACGTAGTCGATGGCAACGAGAATGTAACTATAATTCTGAGATTTCGAAAATGGCCCCATAAAGTCAATTCCCCAAACGTCAAATACTTCACAAACTTGGATGCTTTGTTGAGGCATCTCATCCCGTTTGGTGACTTTACCGACCCTTTGGCATGAATCACAAGACTTACAAACCAGGTGGGCATCTTTAAAGATTGTCGGCCAATAAAAGCCGGCATCATAGACTTTATGCCCCGTAATTTGGGGTCCAAAATGCCCTCCGGTAGGCCCACTATGGCACTCGGTCAAAATACGCATACACTCATCACCGGAAACGCACCGGCGGATAACCCCATCGGGACAACAACGAAAAAGATAGGGATCCTCCCAGAAATAGTACTTAAGGTCACTGAAGAATTTCTTCCTCTTTTGATGTGACCACCCTTTTTCTAAGAATTTCCCAACTAGATAATTAGCAATGTCCACATACCACGGCTCGTCAACCTTATCCACCTTCATGAGATATTCGTCGGGAAAATCATCACGAATGGTAATCTCATCGAGAACCTCACGGGAGGGGTTCTCGAGACGGGAAAGGTGATCGGCCACCAAGTTTTCAGCACCCTTTTTATCCTGGATCTCCACATCAAATTCTTGTAAAAGCAAGATCCATCTAAGAAGTCGTGGTTTTGCGTCCGGTTTAGCAAATAGGTACTTTAGAGCAGAATGGTCCGTAAAAACAATAGTCTTAGACAAGACTAAGTAGGACCGGAAGTTATCAAACGAGAAGACCACCGCAAGGAGCTCTTTTTCAGTGGTAGTATAATTTAATTGCGCTCCTTGCAAGGTCTTGCTTGCATAGTAGATAGGTCGGAAATGCTTCTCGACCCTTTGACCCAAAACTGAGCCAACAGCGAAATCAGATGCATCGCACATAAGCTCGAATGGAAGGGACCAATTCGGAGCAATTATGATTGGTGTATTGATAAGTTTCTCCTTCAAAAGCTCGAATGCCTTTTGGCACTCGTCGGAGAAGTTCCTCGGGGTGTCCTTTTCAAGGAGTTTATTCATCGGGTTTGCGATCTTAGAAAAATCTTTAATGAATCACCGGTAAAAACCGGCGTGCCCGAGAAAACTCCTAACACCCTTAACATCGGTGGGAGGTGGAAGGTTCTTAATAGCGGTAACCTTTGCGGGATCCACCTCTATACCGTTTTTAGAAATCTTGTGCCCGAGAACGATGCCCCCTTGAACCATGAAATGGCACTTCTCCCAGTTGAGCACAAGATTGGATTTTTCGCACCTGACCAACATCCTTTCTAAATTAAGAAGGCATGAATCGAAAGTGTCACCGAAGACCGAGAAGTCATCCATGAACACCTCCATGCAATCTTCTATCATGTCATGGAATATGGCCATCATGCACCTTTGAAAAGTGGCCGGAGCATTGCAAAGGCCAAAGGGCATGCGTCGATATGAGAACGTGCCATACGGGCACGTGAAAGTAGTCTTCTCTTGGTCCTCGGGCGAGATAGGAATTTGAAAATAGCCCAAGAAACCATCGAGAAAGCAATAGAAACTGTTTCCCGCCAACCTCTCTAGCATTTGATCCATGAAAGGTAGCGGGAAGTGGTCTTTACGTGTGGCGTCGTTCAACTTACAGTAGTCGATACAAACACGCCACCCCGTGACAGTCCGCGTGGAAATTAACTCATTTTTATCATTGGTGGTAACAGTCATACCACCTTTCTTAGGTACACAGTGTACCGGGCTAATCCACGGACTATCAGAAATCGGGTAAATCAGACCTGCATCAAGGAGCTTTATGATCCCTTTCTTCACGACATCTTGCATGTGCGGGTGCAACCTCCTTTGGCGTTGCACCACAGGTTTGGAGTTATCCTCCATTAGGACTTTGTGGGTGCAATAGGAGGGACTAATACCCTTAATGTCGTGAATCTTCCATGCAATGGCCGGTTTATGGGCCTTTAGCATGGTAATAAGCTCAGTTTTCTGACCTGGTGAAAGAGAAGAAGAAATAATTACCGGAAGCTTAGATTCCTCATGCAAGTAAGCGTATTCCAAATGATCTGGAACTGGCTTCAATTCAAGCTCTGGAGGTTCTTCAATTGAGGCATTGCTCCGGTAATTAACATCACGTTCGAGTTCTTTGAACTCCTCTTCAGTCGGCTCATAGCCGTTTTCCATCAAGGTGGTTAAAAGATCCACCTCCTCAACCTGCAACTCCTCATCAATCTCAACCAATGAGCATTCTCCTGTACCCTGTAACTCTGGGAATTCCTGCAAAAACTCAGACTGGACATTCACAGTGTTAAGAAAATAACATGTATCATCAGTGTGGCCAGGGTATTTTAGAGCATGGTCGATTGAGAATGTTGCACTCAAATCATCTATCCTAAGGGTCAACTTTTGGCCATAAACATCAATCATACACCTAGCAGTATTTAAGAATGGCCGACCCAAAATAAGTGGAATCCTTTCATCCACTTCCATATCCAAAACCACAAAATCTGCCGGAAAAACTAACGACCCGGTCTTAACTAGCATATTCTCTATGATTCCACGAGGGAATTTAATAGAGCGGTCAGCTAGCTGAACAGCCATGCGCGTGGGTTTTAACTCCCCGGGGTCTAGCTTAAGGTAAATAGAATAAGGCATTAAATTAATGCTAGCCCCCAAGTCCGTCAAAGCCCTCATACAATCCAAATTACCCAGTAAACAAGGAATGGTAAAACTTCCAGGATCCTCAAGCTTCTCGGGAAGCTTGTTTGCAACTACCGCTGAGCATGCGGCATTCAACCTAACTGAAGACACGTTCTCCAGCTTCCTCCTGTTAGTCACCAAATCTTTGAGAAACCTCGCATACTTAGGCATACCTGCAATGACATCAATAAAAGGCATATTTATGTTAACTTTTTTAATCAAGTCCATGAACTTGGACTTTTCGGCCTCTAGCTTCTCCAAACGCTGTTTCCTCGGGAATGGGAGCGGTGGTTGATACTCTTTAACTACCGGTTTAGCAGCAACAGTAACCGGTTCCTTAACAACTTTTTCAGCCACCTGTTCCGGCTCCTTTACCCCTTTCGGTTCACTTCCAACAACCGGCTCACTATCATTAACTAACGGTACCCTCAAATCATACTCGTCGGGCTTCCTCGGTGGATCATATGCTAAACCACTTCGAGTGGTGATAGCATTAACATGCCCGTTTTTCGGGTTAGTATCCGTCTTGCTCGGTAACTCCCCCGGTTTCCTCTCACTATTCTTATTAGCAAGTTGACCAATCTGCTGTTCAAGATTATGAATAGCTGCTTGTTGATTTCGAAACATTTGGTCATTCTTTTCATTGTTCTGAGTAACGGTAGTAACAAGTTGAGTCTAAGAAATCACTAACTTCTCGATCATAGCCTCAAGGTTGGACTTTTTCTCTTCGGCCTGTGGTTTCTGAAAATACCCGGGTGCTTGCTGCTGAAAACCTCCACTAGAACCCGGTTGGAACCTCGAACCCTGATTACCTTGCGGATTATAAGGATTGTTGAAATTCCTGTTAAACTGAGCACGTCCCTGAAACTGATTGTTATTCTGCTGACTAATGTAGTTAATCTCTTCTTTCTGATTCATAGTCAAACCCGCATCACAATCCTTGCGCAGATGTAAACCCCCACAGTATTCACAACCAACCTTCATACCATGAATATCCTTGTTCATCTTCTCCAAATTCCTACCAAACGAATCCAACTTAGCACTGAAAGACCCAAAATCATCATAAGCACCTGTACCTGTAGTCTCTGTTCTCTTAACTGAAGCGGAATGGAAAGACTCATGATCCTGATGCCATTCATGAGAATAAGCAGCTTGCTTTTCAATGATTGCAAGTGCCTCTTCTTCGGTCTTGTCCATTAACGTACCACCTGCTGCTTGATCAATACTTTGACGCGTAGGAATATCACAACCTTTGTAGAAAATCCGAACCTTTTGTAAATCATTCAACCCATGTTGCGGACACGAGCGTAACAAAGTAGAAAAACGGTCCCAAGCATCAAACAATGTCTCACTGCTCTTTTGTCTAAATTGAGAAATATCAGCTTGAAGTCGAGCAGCTCGAGAAACAGGGAAGAACTTCGACAAAAACTTATCTTCCAAAGTCTCCCAAGATGTAATAGTACCCTCAGGTTGCTTGTCTAACCATCTCTTGGCGTCTCCCTTAAGAGTCCAAGGGAAAAGCCTAGTCTTAATTGAAGTATCGGCAACCTCATGTAGCTTAAACAAGTTACAAACATCATTAAAATTACGAAGATGCTCATTAGCATCCTCAGTATCCTTGCCATAGAATCGGCAATCAGATTGAATCAAACTCAGGATCGGCCCTGTGATTTGAAAAGGCTGAGTAATAATAGGCTGAGTAATCGAATTGCCTTGGCCTCCTCGGGTGGCCTTCAACTTTTCTGCCATAGTCTGAGGACGAGGTGGTTCTTCGGCCATTTCTTCAATATCGGAAAAGTCAGACGGAACGTAAGAATCTTCTTCTGAGTTAACTTCTGGTGATGTCTCGGGCACCACAATATCATCGTTACTGAACAAATTGACTACTATTTCACTCGAAGACGGTGAAGAATCCACTTTAGATTGTTGCTCTTGACTTAAGGCTTTGAAAAACTCTCTTTCAGGCTCGTCAAATGGTGTTAAAATAGGAGAACTTGAAGAACGCGTGTGTGGCATGCACTACCTGTAACTGCAAGAACACAACTAACAAACCGATTAAACGCACCGACTCAATTAGAATTAAAATTTAAAATAAACAGTTAAAATTAGCTAAGAACAAACTTAATTATCAAACTTAATTTTCAACACAACTGTCCCCGGCAGCGGCGCCAAAAACTTGATGTGTAAAATCACGTATATAAATTATCTCTGGAAAATATGCCTGGTTAAAGATTACTACACACTAACAGGCAGTGTACCCGATCGTGCAATAGTATAAAAATGGTAATTCCAAGTATCGTTCCAAGGACAGTATGAACGTGAGAATTAAGTTTGCAACTAAGAAAAGTAAACTAAGTTAAACTATGAAAATTGAAAGTACGAAATAGTTTGTTTTGCGGCTATTTAACGATTAGCCAAATCAAGATAGCTTTGAAAATAAAAGACAATATTTTTGGTTTTTAAGTTTAAATAAAAGAAATGCAGACTCAAAGGAAAAATAAAGATATTTGAATTCAATGGATAAAAGTATGTTCGCCTAGATATCCTATTCGTAGTGTTGGATGATTTGTTATTAAGCACTAGTTCTATTAATCAATGCACGCAATTACAGAGTCGGTTTACCCAGAGTTCTCTTTTAGCAAACACATCAAACTAGGACTTATTGACTTAGGGTTCCCTTTCACCAAAAACCATCTTTCGTTTGTGACTTAGTAACTAGCTAATTATAAGATTAAGATTCAATTGGTTACGCGTTCGCTCCACACAATTCACCCCTATTTTGTTTAATTACCGTTACCCGGTTTACCCCCTTGGTCCAGTAAGCACCCAATCGGTTAAGACAAATCAATTGGAAATTAGATCACTAAATTGAAACAGGGTTCCCTTTGTTCAAACAAGATTCACTAATTAACCTAGTAACAATAATTAACACCCACAAGAATGGTTCTTAATCAAAACTCATAATTATCATGCATCAATTAATAAAACATTAAAGTAACATCCAAACACTTGCAAATATTCAATCTAGACAAACATTAGGAGTTTAGCCTACAATCATGGCTGAAATCAAAATAACAATCAAAAACATAGAGAAATTCATTGTTGATAACAAAAGAATAAACCTAATCAAAGATTGAAATCTGAAAGATACACGAATCGAGACTTGTTCCCGGAATGATTAGTACCTTAGAATGACCTTGAAGATCTCCAAAAATCACCTAAGTTCGTCCAAAAGTGGCTGGAATTCGTCTGGATACGATAATGCAACATTAGGGTATTTTTCGGGCTTTTATAAGTGGAGAATTCTGAACCCGGGCCCAACTCGCGCGGCGCGCCATATTCCTCGCGCGGCGCGCCGATGATCTGTAAACTGATCCTTGACTTTTTAAAGTGCTCGAATTGAATTTCCAGTTAGTTGGCGCGGTGCGCCACCATTTGGAGCGGCGCGCCATGTGACAAATGCTGAAACGAAGCTGAAAAACTCAATATTAACACCAAAACTCGAATCGAATCAAACCTTTTCACTCGTTAACATCGAAAAACATCTAAAACCATCAAATAACCTCAAATTTAACCTCCTTGGTCTTAGAACTCAAACTTTCACAACTTTAACCAAAATAACTCCAAATCGTATCCAAAAGGACCCAAATGTACCCGATATCGCTAAGGAAAATGCATATGAAATACGCGATATCAATTGTGATCGAGAATCATCTCGGTCAGTTTGGAAGCTCGCGTCCACGTAACCTTTTACAGCGAGTTCCTCCTCACCAGACCCATATATTAGAAACATATCCTTAGTCCTCCTAAGGTATTTCAATATACTTTTAACAGCAACCCAATGACTATTTCCTGGGTTATTCTGGTATCTACTTGTCAAGCTTAGAGCGCATGACACATCCGGTCTAGTACATATCATTGCATACATGATTGACCCAATAGCAGATGCGTATGGGACATTTTTCATTCTCTCATGTTCATCTTTCGTCGTAGGACATTGAGATGAACTGAGAACGGTTCCTCTTTGAATAGGTACCAAACCTTTCTTAGAGTTTTCCATCTTGAACCTTTTCAAGACCTTATCAATGTATGTACTTTGACTTAAACCTATCAATTTCTTGGATCTATTCCTATAGATCCCTATCCCCAATATATATTGTGCTTCTCCAATGTCCTTAACGGAGAAGCAACTTTTAAGCCAAGTTTTGACTCCTTGCATTGTGGTAATATCATTCCCAAATAACAATATATCATCCACGTATAGCATGAGGAACATGATGGTGCTCCCACTAGCCTTCTTGTATACACAAGCTTCATCACCATTTTTAATGAAACCAAATTTCTTTGCCTCCTCATTAAAACGATGATTCCACATTCTAGATGCTTGTTTCAATCCGTAGATTGATTTATTTAACTTGCATACCTTTTTAGGATATTTCGGATCAACAAAACCTTCGGGTTGTACCATATAGACATCTTCCTCAAGATATCCATTTAGGAAAGCGGTTTTGACATCCATTTGCCATATTTCATAATCATAATGAGCAGCAATGGCAAATAATATCCAAATAGACTTTAGCATTGCCACAGGCGAGAAAGTTTCATCATAGTCAACCCCTTGAGTTTGAGTGAAACCTTTTGCTACAAGTCTAGCTTTGTATGTATCCAAGTTTCCATGTATGTCAGTTTTCTTCTTGAAAAGCCATTTGCAATCAACTAGCCTAGAGCTAGGAGGTTTCGCAACAAGTTCCCAAACTTGGTTGTCATACATGGATTGCATCTCGGCGTTCATGGCCTCCTGCCATTTATCTTTATCAACCCGTGATAAAGCATCTTGGTAGTTGGTTGGTTCATCCAAATCAACCATGTAGCAACCATCCACGAGAAAACCATATCTCTCAGGAGGATTACTAATCCTACTAGATCTACGAACGCTCTGTATACTTTGATCATCCACTTGATCATTTTCAACATCCTCATGTTGAGTACTAGTGTCAACCATTTGTGTATCATCGACTTGATCTTGAACTTCTACAAGATCTATTTCCTTTCACCATCACCTTCCATAAGGAATTTGGTTTCAAGGAATTCCGCCTTTCGAGCAACAAATACAGTTTGCTCGGACGGATCATAGAAATAGTGATGGAATTCATCACTTAAACAAGTCACAAAACCCATTTTGTATGTATATGTATTCGTATATATATATGTATAGCAAGCGGAAGAAATTTTAAGTTTGCATGTGTAGTTTAACCCTTTAAACATGAATTCCATTTATAGAACTAGTCTTGAAATATACTAAAATGTAAATAGAGCTAGTTAGGGTTTATACCTTCTCCTAAAATGGAGGTTGAAGCAAGAAGATGAAGATGATGATATTGATGAAGAAAGCCTCTAACTTGAAGCCTCAAATCTTTGATACCCACAAGCACTTACCAACACCCAAGTGGTTAGGATTTTAGACACTTAGAACACTTGCAAGATCAACCAAAAACCCCTTGGAACCTCCTTAGAATTCGGCCAAAATGGAGAGAAAGTAAGAGATATTTTTGCAAGTTTGAATGCTAGATTGAATGTATGTTTTGGAAGAAGAAAAATGCATGCAACCAACTAATAAGTATATGTAGTTAAACAAGGCAAAAGAGCTCCTAGGAAACCCCAAAAGAGGCCGCCACTTTTGGCCCTCTTTTCCTTTTTTTTTTTTATTAATTAATTAAACATGCATGTTACTTCCATCCATTTTTATACATGTACATATAATTTTATAAGCCCATTATAAAATAATATGTCACAAGTGTTAGTTTAATAAAATAATTAAACTTATATAAATAATTATCCATATAATTATTTCTAGCATTTTACTTTAGGAAACCAATTTCAAAAGTCTATGTATTTAGTATTAGTTTTAAAGATCCTATCGTTAAAACAAATACATGAAAGTGTTGATAGCTTGTTATTGGGTATGACCCGACTTGGATCATAACATATTGGCCACATTAATCAATTATGTCTCTCGGGCATATGAAATACCTTCAATCTCCCACTTGCACGAGAAACATAAAGTATTAATGCAAGTGATGGATACCACCTAACGACCATCCATCACCCCCAATGTGTTATGACTTAGTGCCATTCAATAACATCATCCCTTTCGAGTTCCCATCTCGAATATGATTAGGTGAATCTTTCAATATATCCTTTCGTCCTAGATGTCATGTTAAATCCAAGAGACATAGAACGATCACTCTCTTATAGATTTAACTTTATCAGGCCTTAGACATCCGACTCTCAACGAATAAGAGGGACAAATTCCATCTTGACTACATACGTCCTAGACACTACACTTCGTACCATACCTGAAGCCTCCCTTATGTACTACCATATTTCAGAATAGCGAAGGAAAGAATCAAGGCACAATATTTGGTGAATATCTGAACCCAATATGTGTCTCAGGTCAGAGGATATAATGATATTCTCCTTTACTCAAGATTACATGTGATCAATCACAAAGGCTCCATATAGTAAATCTTGAGAGCGGGTCTTCCAATATTTGTGTCCCACAAATATCTATGAACCTTGATTGCAACCTTGCCCCACATTCACCATTTGAATGTTAACCAATCCAAGTTCATAATAGTCTAGACCTCACACTTGTTCCCACAAATGTGATCAACTACGGAATTTAGAATAATAGTTTATTCATGGATAAAATATGCAAAATTGGAACATGACTCATAATTAAATTAATACCATAATTATATTAATGAGTTTGAACTAATTCGTTCCGTTACAATACATAAAATAGATCATTTCCAATCACTAGAATATCGAAGCCCTAATGCACAAACATGTCCCTCATGTTTTAGCCCATGTAAAAGCTTCGTGAGTGGATCCGCAACATTTTGATCTGTGTGAACTTTGTGAATACATATCTTTCCCTTTTCAACCTCATCCCTGATGTAGTTGAATCTCCGCTAAATGTGACGAGTCTTTTGATGAGCACGAGGTTCCTTGATTTGAGCAATCGCACCCTCGTTGTTACAAAAGATCTCAAGAGGGTCCTGAATGGAAGGGACCACTCCTAAGTCGTCGATGAATTTCTTCATCCATGCAGCTTCCTGAGCTTCCAGTGAGGCGGCAATGTACTCCGACTCTGTAGTGGATAACGCAACAACTTCCTGTTTTGAGCTCTTCCAAGAGACTGCACCACCATTTAACATGAAGACATAACCGGATTGTGATCGAGAGTCATCTCGATCAGTTTGGAAACTCGCGTCCACGTAACCTTTTACAGCGAGTTCCTCCTCACCAGACCCATATATTAGAAACATATCCTTAGTTCTCCTAAGGTATTTCAATATACTTTTAACAGCAATCCAATGACTGTTTCCTGGGTTGTTCTGGTATCTACTTGTCAAGCTTAGAGCGCATGACACATCCGGTCTAGTACATATCATTGCATACATGATAGAACCAATAGCAGATGCATATGGGACTTTCTTCATTCTCTCTTGTTCATCTTTCGTGGTAGGACACTGAGATGAACTGAGAATGGTTCCTCTTTGAATAGGTACCAAACCTTTCTTAGAGTTTTCCATCTTGAACCTTTTCAAGATTTTATCAATGTATGTACTTTGACTTAAACCTATCAATCTCTTGGATCTATTCCTATAGATCCCAATCCCCAATATGTATTGTGCTTCTCCAAAATCCTTAATGGAGAAGCAACTCTTTAGCCAAGTTTTGACTTCTTGCATTGTGGTAATATCATTCCCAAACAATAATATGTCATCCACATATAGCACAAGGAACATTATAGAGCTCCCACTAGCCTTCTTGTACACACAAGCTTCATCACCATTTTTAATGAAGCCAGATTTCTTTGCCTCTTCATTAAAACGATGATTCCATATTCTAGATGCTTGTTTCAATCCGTAGATTGACTTCTTTAACTTGCATACCTTCTTAGGATTTTTCGGATCAACAAAACCTTCGGGCTGTACCATATAGACATCTTCCTCAAGATATCCATTTAGGAAAGCGGTTTTGACATCCATTTGCCATATTTCATAGTCATAGTAAGCAGCAATGGCAAATAATATCCTAATAGACTTTAGTATTGCCACTGGCGAGAAAGTTTCATCATAATCAACCCCTTGAGTTTGAATGAAACCTTTTGCTACAAGTCTAGCTTTGTATGTATCCAAATTTCCATGTATGTCGGTTTTCTTCTTGAAAAACCATTTGCATCAACTAGCTTAGAGCTAGGAGGTTGCTCAACAAGTTCCCAAACTTGGTTTTCATACATGGATTGCATCTCGGCGTTCATGGCTTCCTGCCATTTATCTTTATCAATCCGTGATAAAGCATCCTTGTAGTTGGTCGGTTCATCCAAATCAACCATATAGCAACCATCCACGAGAAACCCATATCTCTCCGGAGGATTACTAATCCTACTAGATCTTCGAACGTCTTGTGTACCTTGATCATCCACTTGATCATTTTCAACATCCTCATGTTGAGTACTAGTGCCAACCAATTGTGTATCATCGGCTTGATCTTGTACCTCTACAAGATCTATCTTCCTTTCACCATCACCTTCCATAAGGAACTTGGTTTCAAGGAATTCCGCTTTTCGAGCAACAAATACCGTTTGCTCGGATGGATCATAGAAGTAATATCCCATGTCATCTTTGGGATATCCTATGAAGATACACTTTGTGGATCGAGCATGTAGCTTATTAGCTACATAACGCTTAGGATAAGCTTCACATCCCCATACTTTTAAGTATGAAAGAGAAGGAGGTTTTCCAAACCACATCTCATGAGGAGTTCGTTCCACTTTCTTGGTTGGGGCCATATTCAAAATACGAACCGCGGAGCTTAGACAATAACCCCAAAATGATAGAGGTAACGAGCTTCTTGCCATCATAGATCGAACCATATCCATTAGGGTTCGGTTCCTCCTTTCGGAAACTCCATTAAGTTGGGGTGTTCCGGGTGGAGTAAGTTGTGAGATAATCCCACAACTCCTAAGATGATCTTGGAAGGCATCGCTTAGGTATTCACCTCCTCTATCGGTACGAAGTACCTTAATTGTCCTATTGAGTTGATTTTGTACTTCGTTTTGATATTCTTTGAATGCTTCAAACGTTTCGTCCTTGTGTCTTAATAAGAAGACATATCCAAAACGACTAAAGTCATCAATGAAAGTAACAAAGTATCTTTCACCATTCCTAGTCATGGGTTTAAAGGGTCCACATACATCCGAATGTATTAATCCCAATAAATCTTTAGCCCTCTCATAAGTCCCTTTGAAAGGTGCTTTAGTCATCTTTCCTTGTAAACAAGATTCACATACATTAAACGAATCCATTTCATTTGATTTCAAAAGTCCATTCCTTTGAAGTGTATGCATTCGGTTCTTGTTTATGTGACCAAGGCGACAATGCCATAAATAGGAATCACTCAAATCCCTTTTGAGTTTCTTGGTGCTAGTATGGTATATAGAGCTCGATGATGCGTCATCATGAACCAATTCATAAATTCCATTTGAAGGCGAAGCCTTGAAATAGAATACATTATCTTTAGAAACATGAATATCATCCTCAATAAAATTAACAACGTAACCACATTGTTTTAAGCGAGAAATAGAAATAATGTTTCTACACAAATCCGGAGCATACAAAACATTTTCTAAAATAAGTTCCAATCCGCTTGGAAGCTTCAAAATAAAATCTCCTTGAGCTTTAACATGCACCTTTGCACCATTGCCCATATAGAGACTTGATGTTCCCGCCTTATGATCACTTCTTCTGAACCCCTGCAAAGAATTGCAAATATGAGTTCCACATCCAGTGTCTAATACCCATGTATTAGAAGAAGTAATACTAAGCTCTATATATACCATATATATATTACCCGAGGTTTGCCCTGCATCCCTCTTGTCCTTCAACTCCTTAAGATAGACCGGACAGTTTCGTTTCCAATGACCCATCTCACCGCAACCGAAACATGGGTCTTCCTTGGGGTTTGCCTTCTCGGCTACCTTTTGCTTCTTAGCCTTATTGATGGTTGGGGTAACCATCTTCCCCTTCCCTTTGCCTTGATGGGCGGGTCCTTTTCTCTTAGCCACCTTTGGCTTAGAGGTGTTACCTTTGGACCCACCTTGATCGATTGCTAACACGGGTAAAGCCCTTTTACCCATGCTAGTTTCCGCCGTTCTAAGCATACCGTGAAGCTCACCTATGCTCTTATCCATCCCATTCATATTGTAATTGATTACAAATTGATCAAACCTTTTTGATAGGGAGTTAAGGATAAGATCGGTGGCTAACTCATTAGATATGTTTAAGTTAAGACGGTTAGCACGATCAATAAGGCTTTTCATCTTAAGTACATAAGATGAAACCGATTGGGTATTGTCCATACGACAAGCATGTAGCGCCCGAACCGTTTCGAAGCGCTCGACACGCGCTTGTTGGAGGAACATCTCCTTCAATTGTGTTATCATGTCGTATGCACTATGATGCTCGAAATCCTTTTGGAGTTCGGGAATCATAGTCCCAAGCATTAGGCAAGAGACTTGAAGGGAGTCGTGGCAATACTTATCGTAAGAGGCCATTGCCTCCACATCATTCTCATCCGGTTGATCGGGAATGGGGTCCTCAAGTACATACGCTTTATCCTCTTGTTTGAGGACAATCCGAAGATTGCGGAACCAATCCATAAAGTTGGTATGATTGAGTTTGTCTTTCTCTAAGAGAGACCTTAATGATAGGTTGTTAAGGTTAAGTGGTGCGTTTTGCATGTTGTTGTTGTTATTAGCGGCCATCTACAAAATTCAACAAAGTCCTTTTAAGTATCGATTTTAAATTTAATAAACAATACCCTTTTAATTTGTTTTATTAAATATTAGAATCCAACGGTAAATCAAATTCCGGTTAGGTGACCTTTATCCCGTCATTCGATTTAGCTAGGTAGTCATAGTGACAATTGCAATCCTTTTGCAACTTCTAAGTTATGGGATCATGCAATCCTTTTGCATGGCATATTAATCCCATCAACGCCTATTTGTTCCTCATGCTTCGGTGACCCTAAGTTCATGATTCCCAAATCAAGTCGTCCTACTTGTGTAAACATGTAGACTTAACATACAAGTGGTTAGGTGACCTTTATCCGACATGTATGCGAAGTGTACCTTAGTCATATTAGTTCACTCATGACGGTTAGGTGACCTTTATCCCATCAAGAGATTCCTAATATGTCTAAGTGTTTCCACAAAAGGATGGCGTTTAACTTGTTTACCTTGTTTTAGTTAAAGGGATTTTATGTTGTCTACATTCTAGTTTTAGAAAACAAAAGGCTATACACCAACATGCATTTGGTGTGTAGTGTTTTATGAAAAACCTATTTTCATGTCCTTTTAGTAAACGAATTACTAGTTATAAACCATTTCATTACCTTTTAAATAAACCATTTTATTTAGGTCTAATAACCAATTATTAGTGTCATTTTGTTATGTTTTATTATAACCATTTATAATGTATTATGCAAGTTGTAAACATGTGATAATCTTGTAGCAACCAAACATACAAACATACACAAACATGCATAACAAAATATGTTCACAATCGGGAGCCATTTTGGTGGACATTTGTTTAGCCAAAAAAACAAATGTCACCGGTAAGGGTTAACAAAAGAAAGCAAGAGATTTTAAACAAAATCTCCCACTTAATCTTGTAATCTTCAAAGCTCCATCTTGTAATCTTCTTCATGAATCTTCATTTTCTCTTTACAAAATTATATCCTAATACAATTCTTTTCTAGAAAATGAAATAACAACCTATTCTATTTTACAAACCAAATAGAATAAATTACATCAAAATTACAAGATTAATTACAACTTATTACAAACCAAAATTACAAAATTATTACAAATTAATACAAACCATATGAATGAATATTACAACCATGAATAATAACCAAATCATCCAAACATTCAACCACACGGTCTAGGCTCGATTGTGAACAATAACATAACAACAAACCTTGGCCAAACTTGAAGTCCCAAACCCACTTTTGGGACCCAAGAATTCGGCCAAACCATCAAACCCACCAAAACTCAAGATTTTTACATTCTACTTTCATGCATGTTGGTAGATTGTAAAATAAATGAGTTTACTAGCCAAAAACAAGAAGCATATTAACAAGACTTTGGCTCTAGATACCATTGATGGAATTCATCACTTAAACAAGTCACAAAACCCATTTTGTATGTATATGTATTCGTATATATATATATATGTATAGCAAGCGGAAGCAATTTTAAGTTTGCATGTGTAGTTTAACCCTTTAAACATGAATTCCATTTATAGATCTAGTCTTGAAAATATACTAAAATGTAAATAGAGCTAGTTAGAGTTTATACCTTCTCCTAAAATGGAGGTTGAAGCAAGAAGATGAAGATGATGATATTGATGAAGAAAGCCTCTAACTTGAAGCCTCAAATCTTTGATACCCACAAGCACTTACCAACACCCAAGTGGTTAGGATTTTAGACACTTAGAACACTT
The DNA here is from genome assembly GCF_046630445.1 of Rutidosis leptorrhynchoides. Taxonomy (NCBI): domain Eukaryota; kingdom Viridiplantae; phylum Streptophyta; class Magnoliopsida; order Asterales; family Asteraceae; genus Rutidosis; species Rutidosis leptorrhynchoides. Next base: position 236,510,020 of record NC_092343.1, read on the forward strand.
GCAAGATCAACCCAAAACCCCTTGGAACCTCCCTAGAATTCGGCCAAAATGGAGAGAAAGGAAGAGAGATTTTTGCAAGTTTGAATGCTAGATTGAATGTATGTGTTGGAAGAAGAAAAATGCATGCAACCAACTAATAAGTATATGGAGTTAAACAAGGCAAAAGAGCTCCTAGGAAACCCCAAAAGAGGCCGCCACTTTTGGCCCTCTTTTCCCTTTTTTTTTATTAATTAATTAAACATGCATGTTACTTCCATCCATTTTTATACATGTACATATAATTTTATAAGCCCATAATATGTCACAAGTGTTAGTTTAATAAAATAATTAAACTTATATAAATAATTATCCATATAATTATTTCTAGCATTTCACTTTAGGAAACCAATTTCAAAAGTCTAAGTATTTAGTATTAGTTTTAAAGATCCTATCGTTAAAACAAATACATGAAAGTGTTGATAGCTTGTTATTGGGTATGACCCGACTTGGATCATAACATATTGGCCACATTAATCAATTATGTCTCTCGGGCATATGAAATACCTTCAAATAGTATCCCATATCATCCTTGGGATATCCTATGAAGATACACTTTGTGGATCGAGCATGCAACTTACTAGCAACATGACGCTTAGGATAAGCTTCACATCCCCATACTTTCAAGTATGATAGAGAAGGAGGTTTTACAAACCACATCTCATGAGGAGTTCGTTCCACTTTCTTGGTTGGTGCCATATTTAAAATACGAGCCGCGGAGCTTAGACAATAACCCCAAAATGATAGAGGTAACGATCTTCTTGCCATCATAGATCGAACCATATCCATTAGGGTTCGGTTCCTCCTTTCGGAAACTCCATTAAGTTGGGGTGTTCCGGGTGGAGTAAGTTATGAGATAATCCCACAACTCCTAAGATGATCTTGGAAAGCATCGCTTAGGTATTCACATCCTCTATCGGTACGAAGTACCTTAATTGTCTTATTGAGTTGATTTTGTACTTCATTTTCATATTCTTTGAATGCTTCAAAAGTTTCGTCCTTTTGTCTTAATAAGTAGACATATCCGAAATGACTAAAGTCATCAATGAAAGTAACAAAGTATCTTTCACCATTCCTAGTCATGGGCTTAAAGGGTTCACATACATCCGAATGTATTAATCCCAATAAGTCTTTAGCCTTTCATAGGTCCCTTTGAAAGGTGCTTTAGTCATTTTGCCTTGTAAACAAGATTCACATACATCAAACGAGTCCATCTCATTTGATTTCAAAAGTCCATTCTTTTGAAGTGTATGCATTCGTTTCTTGTTTAGGTGACCAAGGCGACAATGCCATAAGTAGGAATCACTCAATTCCCTTTTGAGTTTCTTGGTGCTAGTATGGTATATTGAGCTACTAGATGATGTGTCATCATGAACCAATTCATAAATACCATTTGAAGGCGAAGCCTTGAAATAGAATACATTATCTAAATAAACGTGGATATCATCATTAACAAAATTAATACAAAAACCACATTGTTTTAAACAGGAAACGGAAATAATGTTTAGACATAAATCGGGTGCATACAAAACATCATTCAAAATAAGTTCCAAACCACTTGGAAGCTTTAACACAAAGTCTCCTTGAGCCTTCACTTGCACTTTGGCTCCATTACCCATGAAGAGACTTGATGTTCCCGTTTACTTGCTAGTTCTTTTGAACCCCTGCAAAGAATTGCAAATGTAAGTTCCACATCCAGTGTCTAATACCCATGTATTAGAAGAAGTAATACTAAGCTCTATATATACCATATATATATTACCTGAGGATTGCCCCGCATCCCTCTTTTCTTTCAACTCCTTAAGGTAGACCGGGCAGTTGCGTTTCCAGTGACCCATTTCACCGCAACCGAAACACGGGTCTTCCTTGGCGTTTGCTTGTCCGGCAACCTTTTGCTTCTTATTCTTGTTTTTGGTTGGGGTAACCATCTTCCCCTTTCCCTTGCCTTGATGAGCGGGTCCTTTCCTCTTAGCCGCCTTAGGCTTAGAGGTGTTATTACCTTTGGACCCACCATCATTGATCATTAGCATGGGTGAAGCCTTTTTACCCATGCTAGTTTCGGTCGTCCTTAACATGCCATGAAGTTCACCAATGGTCTTATCCATCCCATTCATATTGTAATTAATTACAAATTGGTCAAACCTCTTTGACAAGGAGTTTAGGATAAGATCGGTGGCTAGCTCATTAGAAATGTTGAGATTAAGACGGTTTGCGCGATCAATAAGGCTTTTCATTTTGAGGACATAAGATGAAACGGATTGGGTGTCATCTATACGACATGCATGTAGCGCTCGAACCGTTTCGAAGCGATCGACACGAGCTTGTTGAAGGAACATCTCCTTCAATTGAGTGATCATGTCATACGCACTATGATGCTCGAAATCCTTTTGGAGTTCGGGTATCATAGTCCCAAGCATTAGGCAAGCGACTTGCAGCGAATCGGCGCAATACTTATCATAATAAGCCATGCCCTCTACATATTCCTCGTCCGGTTCGTCGGGAATAGGGTCCTCCAACACATACGCTTTATCCTCAAGTTTGAGGACAATTCTAAGATTACGGAACCAATCCATAAAGTTCGTATGGTTGAGTTTGTCTTTCTCGAAGAGAGACCTTAACGATAGGTTGTTTAGGTTAAGTGGTGCATTTTGCATGTTGTTGTTATTGGCGGCCATCTACAAAATTTAACAAAGTTCCTTTAAGTATCGATTTTAAATTTAATAAACAATACCCTTTTATATATTAATTGACTTATTAAATATTAGAATCCAACGGTAAATCAAATTTCGGTTAGGTGACCTTTATCCCGTTATTTGATTTAGCTAGGTAGTCATTCATATGAAAATTGCAATCCTTTTGCAACTTCTAAATCATGGGATCATGCAATCCTTTTGCATGACATATTTATCCCATCAACGCCTATTTGTTCCTCATGCTTCGGTGACCCTAAGTTCATGATTCCCAAATCAAGTCGTCCTACTTGTGTAAACATGTAAAATTAACATACAAGTGGTTAGGTGACCTTTATCCCACAAGCATGCGAATTTTACCTTAACCATTTTAGTTAGCTCATAATGGTTAGGTGACCTTTATCCCATTATGAGTTCCCTACTATGTTCAAGTGTCCCACAAAAGGATGGCGTTTAACTTGTTTACCTTGTTTTAGTTAAAGAGATTTTAAGTATTCATAAATTCTAGTTTAAGAAAACATTTTGCCATACACCAACATGCATATGGTGTATAGTACATTATGAAAAACCAATTTTCATGTCTTAGTAGTAAAACCAATTACTTGATATATCACATTTTATATCCATTGTCATCATGTCCTTAATAACCATTTATTAGTGTCATTTTGTTGTTTTTAATATAACCAATTATAATGTCATTTTGCAAGTTGTTCACATGTGATATTCATGCACCAACCAAGCATACAAACACAATAATCGTACAAGCATGCATAACAACAATGTTCACAATCAAGCCAAAGTGGTGAACACTTGTTTAGCCGAAAACAAGTGTTACCGGTTAAGGGTAAAACACAAAGTAAGAGATTTACAAATCTCCCACTAGCTCTTGCATCCATATGCTCCATCTTGTGTTCTTCATTCATCATCTTGAATCTCCTTTTCTATTTACAAAAAAATATAAAACCTAATACATTTTTTCTAGGAAAAAGAAATTACAACCTAATCTATTTTACATACAAAAATAAAATAAATTACATTGCCAAATTACAAGATTATTACAAACCAAATGAATGAATAAATATTACAAACCATAAGAATGAATAAATCAACCAAATCATACATACATCCAACCACAAGGTCAAGGCTTGATTGTGAACAACATCTAACAACAAAACATGACCAAATTTGAAGCTCCAAACCCATTTGGAAGCCCCATAAATTCGGCCATTTTAACATCCCACCCAAAACCCAAAATTTTTACATTCTAGTTTCATGCATGTTACTAGATTGTAATCTAAATGGGTTTTCAAGCCAAATACAAGAAGCATATTTCTATGACCTCGGCTCTAGATACCATTGTTGGAATTCATCATATTAACAAGTTTTATATAAGTGCATGTCAAAACCGATTTCAACATTTAAGCGGAAGCATTTTATAAACAAATTAATATGAAGTTTAACCTTTTATACATGAATTCCAAAACCATATCAAGTCTAGAAAATATGCTTACAAAGTAAAAGAGCTAGTAAAGAGGATATACCTACTCCAAGTTAGGAGGTTAAAAGGATGATGAAGATGATGAAGAAGATGATGAATAAGCAAGCTCCTTACTTGAAGCCTCAAGCTTTGTATACCCACAAGCCTTTGCAAACCAACACCCTTGAGATGGTTAGGATTTAGACACTAAATTAACCAGCAAAATCAAGCTTGAAGAACCCTTTCTTCCATCTCAAAATTTCGGCCAAAATAAGGGAGATGGGAGAGAATTTTGCTAGTCAAATTTGCAAGTAATGTTGTGTGTGAAAAGGTGCAAGACTGAATGCATGTAGTTGGAGTGTATTTACAAGCAATAACTAGCATGGGGTGGCTTGTCTTGGGTACACCAAAACCGCCACCACCATCATCATTTTATTTTTCTTTTTTTCTCTTTTTTTTTTTGTTAAACACTTGCTAGTTCCATAATACTTGCACAAAGTATATCTTTTATAAAATAAGTCTTGCATTATTTTATATGATACATGCACATCTTAACTTTATAAACCACTTATAAAGATATATTTATTACTTGCACATTTATTTAATTTTATAAACCATTTTATAAAATTATAACACACATATGACCTTAATCATATAAATAATTAAACTTGTACTTATAATTATCCAAATAATTATTTCAAGCATTTTAATCTTTAGAAAACCAATTTCTAAAGTTCAAGTGTCGAGTATTAATTTTAAAGATCCAATCGTTAAAATAAATACTAAAAGGTGTTGTTGGCTTGTTATTGGGTATGACCCGACTTGGATCATAACATATTGGCCACATTAATTTATTATGTCTCTCGGGCATACGAAATACCTTCACATGCCATTAGACAACCGGCAGTCAACACGCATTTTGAGGTTAGGGGGCAGATTCTTAATATGATAACTCATCAGTGTCTATTCAGGGGTACACCGAAAGAGGATGCATTCGAACATCTTCAAAATTTCAAAAGCATCTGTAATTTGTTCAAGATTTCTCAGGTTGAAGATACTATTATCTATTTAAGGGTTTTCTCTTGGTCTTTGAAAGATGATGCCAAGGATAGGTTAGAATCATTGCCCGAAGGAGAGATTGACAGTTAGACTTCGATGGAAGACAGATTCTTGCAGCGTTTCTTTCCATCTTCAAAGGCCGCAAAATTACAGAGTGACATTAATCACTTTGTTCAGAAGTCCAACGAGACACTTTATGATGCTTGGACCCATTTCGGTAAAATGCTTCGAAATTGTCCTCAACACGGGTTGAACAATTTTAATAAGGTCCGGATATTTTATAAGGGTTTTAATGTGCCGACAAGGAAAGAAATCGATATTGCTTCAGGTGGTTCATTGATGAAAAAGACTCCGAACGGCCGGCTGGGTTTAATAACAGAAATCAGCAAGCACCACCAAGGAATTTCCAACAACCTATTCAACCCATTCAACAGCCAGTCGATAAGATGCCTCCATTGGAGGAGTTGTTAAGAGGATTTATCATGAAAACGGATGAGAGTATTACTGCTTTGAGATAGGATGGTGAATCTACAAAGTAGCAAGTTAGAAGTTAGCAGGCCTCGATTCAGAACTTGGAACAGGACGTGGGCGTATTGCTCAATCTTTATCAGAGAGACCATCGGGTTCTCTCCCATCTAATACGCAGTCCAATCCGAACAACAAAGGGCCGGCTAGAAATGAGCACGTGAATGCTATAACTACCCGAAGTGGTTTGGTCATTAACTGGAAGACTCCGAAGTCTCCTCATGTTGTTTCTCCTAATGTTTTGCAGGTACCCACTAATGAGGAGCTAAAGAAGGATGAGTCTAAGGTTGATAAGTTAACGGATGAAGAGAAAAGGAAAGATGATCCACCGGAGATCATAACTAAATCACCACCGTTGAAGGTGTACAAAGCACCATTACCATATCCTAAAGCCTTGAAGAAAGATAAGCTAGCAAGTCAATATCAAAAGTTCTTAGATATTGATATCGGCTAAAAAGTCACGTTTTCACGCCGGTATTAAGGCCCACAAACAAGAAAGATTCGAAATTTATCGAAAAAATACCCACTTCTTCGGTTAGAATTGAAGAGCAAGCAATTACGAAGATGGTGCAAAAAGAATCAAGAGAATCGGAGCTAAAACAAAGATTCTAGAGCGAAAACGGTGATAGACAAGAAATCAAGTTACGATCCAGCGAATCAGCAAGCCAAACAGCCTGCCAAACGGTTTGCCAAACGGCTTGCCTGGCTTGCAAACGGCCTGCCCATGCCCAAGTTAAACTGCCCCTACAAACGGGCTGACCTGGAAAACGACCCCTGCAAACGGCCTGCCAAACGGCCTGCCAGCTGTTTGCAGGCAAATTTCAAGCTTATTTAAAGCGTCTTTGTCATTCATTCCAACACACACTTCAATTCACTTCTTTCTCTCTCTTGTACAATATTAGTCATACTTTCAAGGTCTTCGACTCCGTGCGAGAAACCTGTTACCCGAAGAAGAATGCCAAAGATTGTATTAGGAGCGCTCTGGAGTTTTAAGTTGTCACTTTTGTATTCAGAACATTGTTTAATCTACTGGTACTTCTATCCTTTATCTTTATATAATGTCTTCTATCATTATGTTCTGTGATGTTGTTGCCATGATTAGCGAGTAGTTATCTTTAGTGTATGCTATGATGTAACCTGTTATAACGCTGAAATAATGTTATGGTTTGTGTATGTTGTCAAAATACTTTCCGATTATGGTTTGAACTCAATCGCTTTTCCAAATAATAGAACGTAGTTATTGGCTCTGTTATTGGGAAGTCGTGAACCCCGATTCAGAGTACACTATATGTGTCACCCCTTGGTAAGAGAAGTCTATCGGATAGAATGTAAGATCGACTGAGGCACACCGGTTGTAGTAAGTCTATCAGGCTTTGGATTTTGATTGAGGAATCTTTCGTAGTGAAACACCTGACTAGACCCTTAGTACATTGTCGGTCCCAGACTATGCTAGTGTAGTCACCAAGCATATAAACTTCGTACGTGCATGCTGAAGCACAACAGTTCTTGTAAGCTGTACCTCTTCTAAGTAAGGCCATGGAACACGGTCAGTGTTGCTTAGTACACTGTACCATAACGCGGTCTCAAGCATTGCACCCCGTTTGAGGGATTCTTAGTTAATTAAGGAACTGATTGTTTAAACACATAAAGGATTGGATCGTTAGGATAACCGAACGTGTTCATGGAAGTCAACCTGACTTGGCCATGGTGTTCTTTATGGTTGAACTCTTTTTAAGGGCCTAACTATCTTTTAAAACCAATCATTAATGAAAGCACTGAAACACATCATGTCTCTCGAATATGGTAAACCCTGTATTCTATTATGCTTAAGAAAGTTTTCACCTTTGTAGAATGTTAATACGTCACCCAACCAAGTCGCTCAATTAGATGAGCCGTCTGAACGTGTATGCCTGTAGTCAGACTGCACAGACGTCGGGGATAAGGGACGTTGCTGTCTATTCAGAATCTTCAAGTCTATCGTATTACACAGTGACATGTCTTACGACAGGGGCGTTTAGGACCAGTGTAATGAATAAAGGCCTCTGCCTATTCATGAGCCAACATTCCATATCTTGGCAGAATAACTAATGAAATCATAGTATGCACTTGTTTTAACCTTATCTGAATTATTAATTTTATTGCGTTTACTTTATCTGTCTTATAAACTAGGAAACCCAAAATTAGGTAACCACTACTCCTTCATACTATCTTAACCTTTAAATATAGGTTTGATTCTACTGATATTTTAAAAATAGGACTCTAGGTCATACTTCCCTTAATCATAATAAGGAGTAGTACGATTTAGGCCCCGCTAAATATAAATTTAAAACAGTACCCCCCTCTTGGTGGCTGATTCTGACGTGTTGCGACCTAACGACACCGCAAAAATAAAACCGTCCGTTTTGGCCATATCAAGGGGAAGTATAGTTTTTTGGCGCTGCTGCCGGGGAACTGGTATCAAAAATATACTGCTCTCTATCAAACTTATTCACAAGCATTTAGTGGTGTCTAAGAAAGACAATTATACACGGTCTTGGTTGTTGGATTTTCTGAACAGTCTCCAATTATATTCGAACCAAAAGGATCCTACCTCTCCGTAGTTGGCCTGGCCACTTGGTTTGTTGAATAGTTCGTGCAAAGCTCTGTTATCGAAATACCAGGGAATCAGTAGCAAGAACCAAAAACATATTCAACCTTAGGATAGTTAGATTATCTTAGATTAAATTAGACTACCTTAAACTAGACTACCTTAGATTAAGATTACCTTAGATTGCATTAATATTACCCTAGATTACCTTAGAAATTTAGTTCATCTCCTTAAAATTAAAAACAAAAAGGCATACCCAGTGTATGACCCAAACCCGATTTAGATCAAGGTCGTTGTTATTTGTATCTGATCCAGACGCAATAATATCTAAAGCATGCAAGGAAGCACGAATCATAAATCAAATGGCGTTACGCGTTACTTTAGCAGAATATACCAAACCTTCGATTGAAGGTCGAGGAGGACCAATCAAATTTCTATAGATTCAAGGACACTCGTTCGAGTTAAAACATCAAATCATCTAGCTTATCCAAAATAGCTGTCAGTTTCATGGATTACCTAATGACGATCCTAATTCTCACCTTGATAAATTCATATCTCTTTCGAACTCCTACAAACAGCTAGGGATAGGACAAGATATAGTCCGGCTATACTTGTTTCCCTATTCTCTCACTCATCATGCTCAAACATGGTTCGAAGGACTGGAAAAAGATTCCCACGTCATGGACAGAGATGGCTACTAAATTTCTAACCAAATATTTCCCTCATTCTAAACAAACCAAACTAAAAAATGACATCATTAACTTCAAAACCCTGCTGAAGAAGTGCCCTAATCACCAACTAGAACGGTCAACTCAAAACTGTACCTTCTACAATGGTCTTATGGTAAATCATAGGATGACGATCGATGCAGAAGCTTAAGAAAATCTGATGAACCAAACCGCAGATGAAGCATGGGAATTGCTCGAGAACATGACAATGCATCATCATGACTGGAACAGTGGTAAAACAACTTCATCATCAGCCCCACTCTCTGAACTTAACAATCAAACGGAGGCCATCAAATCCCTCACGGACAAGATGGAATCTCTCACTAAACAACTCGAAGAATTGAAGATGCAGCCGCAGCAGGTCAACCAGGCTCAGGCCTGTGTTAATTGTACCAACCCGCATCTCACTGAAGAATATCAAGTTGAGTACGAAAACCCCAACGGTTCAGTCTGTTACGTTCAATACCCAGCTCGTCAACCAAATCCCGGATTCAATCAACAACCTAGGGTTAATCAATTTTAACTAAGCGATCAGCCTTTACGCTATCGCTACCCACCTTATCTAGCCCAACAGTCTCAATTGTCCTACGATCAACCACTTCTACTCACTGGTCCACCAGTCTGCAGTGACCCGGAAAATTTCGACTAAATTTAAACCAAACTCTCGATACGATATTATATTTTTGACACGATGAGCAAAATCTGTAATGTTGAGTCTCTAAAGTTTTGAAATCTATATTCATGTAATCAATTACCCTTTGACTATGCTCAATGATTCACGAACATTTATGTGTATATAGATATGTATATATAATATATACTTATTAATTGAAAACGTTAAGGTATTAGATATATAATACTTTACATAAACGTGTTTGTTTCGATATTTGTTCAATATAGTTATTGACGGAATTAAAAGATAATATCATATGATTGAATTATCAGATACATTGAATAATAATGAGTCTCTGTTATGAGGCCCACTTTGATTTAAGAAATCATTTCATTTTAACGGTATTCGGAATATTTTGTAAAGTGATTTATAAATAAAAACAAAAGTGTCACTTATTGAGAGTTAGACAAAAGTTAGTGGAGAATTGAATTTCATAATATTCGATTGATATATTTTCAAAAGTGCGGAAACATTTTTCGATTCAATGGATTTTGATTATTAAAATGTTTTGTTTAAATAACATAGTTTGAATATATACAATATGATATTAATTATTAGAATTAAATATGTAAAATAAGATACAAAATAATTAAGTGAAATTTTAAATGAATCTATATATAAAAATATATGAGTACTATGTATAATTAATATTATATGTATATTGTAATATATATAAAATATATAAATATTCAAATATGTTATTATAAAACAAGTATTACATAATTAATGAGATGTAAGGTGAATATATTATATGTTATTACAAATTAAGAATATGGTAGTTATAATAATATTATTATTACTTTCATTATTATTATTAATACTAATATTAATATTAATGTTAAGTACTAGATGCTTTATTATAAATAATATAGATTTGAAATTAAACACAATTAATTTGTTATATCATTATTATTATGACTAATATTATTATTATCATTAGTAATATTATTAATATCATTATTTTTATTATTACTTATTATTTACACTAATGTAGTTATTAATATTTTTGTTAATGTTACCAGTATTATCATGATAATATTACCACTTTTATTATTAATATCTTTAACAATATTATCAATATTATTAATATTATTACAAATAAAATTGTACCATTAATAAAATCATTATTAGTTAGTATTATTATTATTATTATTATTATTATTATTATTATTATTATTATTATTTGTATTATAATTAATATTATTATTATTAATAATATAATTATTAGTTTATAACAATTACATTACATATGTTATTATACAAACACAGTATCAATCAATTTAACGTTTGAATCATACTTTATGAAGATTTGTCTTCTGTCTTTAAATTGGTACGAATCAGGAATCAATCACTTGAACAAATCCAAAACCCGTTAGCAATCATTTTCATTTTATTTATTTATTTATTTTTTTATTTTCTTAATTATTTTCTGTTTCCTGATTAAGAATGCTGTTACAATTATTATATAAAAACACATTGAATCAATTATAAAGAATACATTAATCATTCACTTACTCACACCATCATACTATAAGAGTTATAAACTGCAATTCGATTTTTTTTTAAATAAAAACTGAAGAACACAGGTAGACTATGTTCGTTTCATTTTTTTTAAGAGCACGAAATCGAATGAAATTTCAAAATGTAAAAATGTTGTTTTGTTAGGAATCTCTTACTCAATCTCTCTGTAAATTTTCAAGCTTCAATTCCTCTTATTGATTATTAATTTCGGAGTCAAAGATTTAATCTAAAAAGTCAAACGGTTGGATCATCAAGAAATTCGAATCGATTTAGATATTTCAAGTTAAATTGATGGTTCCTAGAGTTTCTAGGAATGATTTAGCACCAAATCCATGTTGTAGTTATAAGTTAAAACAGTCTTAATTTCGATATTTAAGTTTGAGTTTATTTTTTTTTTTCTCTAGTTACAGCTACTTCTGTTAATAATTTTTGTGTTCTTTTCTTTTTCGGTTAATTAAAACCACGATTACAAGTTGCTTCTATATATGTTTCCAAGCTAAGTCAAACATTTAAAATCGAGTTTGGGATTTGTCCTCTGGTCGAATGATAAGGTGAGGAAGAAGAAGAAAAGGGGGGAAACAGAAATTTGGGTTAAATAAAATTAGGTTGTATTTAAATCAGAAAAAACAGAAGTGGCTCGATGGTTGGGAGTGTGTTCGTGTATTCGATGGGTCTCGGGTTCGAGTCCCGTTTCGGGCATTTAATTTAACAAACTAGCTTTTAAGGTAGTTTTCAATTCTAAATTTATTATTAGTATTATTATTATTATTATTATTATTATTATTATTATTATTATTATTATTACAATTATTATTGTTATTATTAAGATTATTATTCTTCTTATTATTATTATTATTATTAGTATTATACATTAATGGTTTATCCTATCGTATACACGCATAAAAGGCATAATTATCGCATGAAATTAGCATCAGCAGGGCTAAAATGGCAGTTGTATGTAACTGTCCATCCAGCGTTCTCCGCTGTGCAAGCTGCTCCGTCATGCGTAAGCCCTGAAGGCCGCCCAGCGCATAAGCCCTGGCCGGAGAACGCCACATTCATCATGAATTTCGGATCACGAATAACAGAACGTATCATTATCTGACACGTGTCCCCGAACAATCCGGTGGATCTAACACTATAAATAGACCCCTTGGGTCGTCATTTCACACAGGTTCAGAAATTCGGAAAAACTTAAGAGCTGAGACTTTCTCTCTCTCTCTCTAACACTTTCTCTCACTAGAAGTCATGCGGCTAGAAAACTCTTCGCTCTACGGACGACAGATTGATTAAGCCACCCCACAAGTTTCTATACTTGTGAACCGGGTCTGCAGGGATTATTTCCCAAGGGTAAAAATCAATTGGCAACACTCGCCCACCTTTAGCTAGATTACTTCTAGTATTTTGTTGACATACTAACCCTTACCTCATAAGGAAATAGGTGTTAACAATGGCGCCATCCATTATAAAAACGAAGCATCTCATCGATACTGACAAAGAAGGCAAGGGTAAAGAATTGGTGCCCATCAGAGTAGGTGTAAAAACCCGTCCTTATCCGTCTGGACGAAATCTTCGACATTTGATCCCATTGCGATGATCGACTCCAAATAATGTCCTTAAAATGAGCAAATGCACAGCGGAAGACTTAATTCATACCTGAGAATAACATGCTTTAAAATGTCAACATAAAGTTGGTGAGATATATAGGTTTGATGCTAGCAGCGTTATAACTATAGACCACAAGATTTCATATATAAAAATATAATACACTCGCAAGTGTATAAAATCATTCTGCTTATGTTGAGGCCTCAGTAACCAACCTTAACAATAATATAATAAGTCATCTTCGCAAAGATAGATATGTACACTCGCAAGTGTATAATAATCCTCGAAGTACTAAACATCCGCCCACTAGTTCTTATGTCTAGTGCAGCCTACTGGATGGGGGTGTTAAACCCGATAGATCTATCTTTAGGATTCGCGCTTACATGCTATTATAACATATAACTAAATTACCTAGCACATCAATCCGCAGAATATCATTTTTAATCACTTGTGTCCATAACGTAAATCATTTATAAAAACAGCGCATGTATTCTCAGCCCAAAATATTTAAAGTTTAAAAGGGACTATATACTCACCATACTGTATTTTGTAGTAAAAATACATATAACATCATTGATCGAGTATAAGGTTGGCCTCGGATTCACGAACCTATAACATTTGTATATATATTAAAACCTATAATTGTAATCGAACCATTATATATAATTTTTATTAGTGGTGTTTATATCAATATCTTATATGTTTTATTATATTCATTTTGTATATTTTAGATAGTTAAAAGTATAAATAATTTTTAAGTTATATATATATATATATATATATATATATATATATATATATATATATATATATATATATATATATATATATATATATATATATATATATATATATATATATGTGACGACCCCGTCAAAACACTTAACGGATCCGTCAGTTGGTCCCATAGCTTGATCGGACTTAAATGAATTAAATAAACAAAGTTGCATTCTTTTATTTCAAAATGTGCCCAAAAAGGAAACAAACCACACTAAATAGTTTAAAAACCAACCAACCATAATAAAGGACCAAAAGTTGACACAAACATTGCCAACAAAACCACAAAGTTAAATTATCCAAAAATAGAATGCAAACTTAAGTTTCATAAAATTGTTTCATAAAATCTGCCCAATGCATGCAGACTCTTCTAACGATAGCGGAAGCATCAAATAACTCAAGTACCTGTGAAAACATGCAAGTAAACTGTCAACACAAAGGTTGAGTGAATTATAGGTTTAAATAAAATAAGTAAACTTAGACCACAAGATTTAAAAAGAATGTTAGAAAACATTAAACATTATTCCATTATCAATGAGCCACCTGGTAACCACTTAACCCTTTAATTACCCTTACTAAACAAAATAAAATATACACTTGGACAGTGTATCTATAACAAATTACGAAGTACTAAACATTCCGATAAACAAATTGCTAGCGCGACTAGCTCGAAATGGGGTTGTCAAACCCGATAGATCTATCAATAGGATTCGCGTTCACCGGTAGAAACCAATGATTACAGTTACCAGACTAGGGAATATTTTTGTCCAACTCACAATGAATAATTAAATTTAACTGTACTTGTGTCTAACCGTAAATAAAAATACGCATGTAATCACATCCCAAAAATATACTTTGAAAAGTATTTAAAAACGGGACTATAACTCACCTTAAATAGCAACTGAAGAAATCTCACAAATAAGCGAACAGCAAGTAAAGTAAAGTGATCAAGAAAGATCACAACGCCGACCTATAAATAAAGCAGGTCGATATAAATAACTAACTTAGGTCAAGTCTTAGTATGATAGCTATTGTAAATGTTGCAAACAGACATAGAGCATTACTCAACAAGCATCGGTTTGATTGGAACAGCATAAGGACACACACTTTCTATTTTTAGAAAGTTTCTATTTTTAGCAGGTTTCCATTTTTGGAAAGTTTTCTATTTTAGGAAAGTTTCTATTTTAGGAAAGTTTCTATTTTTGGAAAGTTTCCAAATTTAGAAATTTCTATTTTTAGAAAGTTTTGAAGTTAGGAAAGTTTCCTTATTTAGAAAGTCAACAGAAGTCAACTGAAAGTCAAAGTCAACCGAAAGTCAACTCAAAAGTCAACCTTGGTCAAACATAGTCAACATTAATTTGAAAAGTGTAAATCATAATAATAACATAGGTTATAAAGTTTATTAAAGTCAAAAGTGTATAATTATGTCTCAACATAAGTTTAATTAAATAAAATGAATTTTTAAAGTTAACATAAATTAAAATGTTATAATTAGTATAACATAAGTATTTAATTAAATAAATTAAATATTAATCATAATATAAGTATTATTAATTAATAATAATTTTAAATCATATCATAAGTATTATAAATTAATAATGAATTATTAATCATATCATAAGTCTTAAAATTATTAAATCATAAGTATTTAATAATTAATTCATAATTAAATAATAATTAAGTCTTATAATAATTAAATAATTATTTAATCTTTATTATAAGTCTTATAATAATTTCTCAAAAATAAACTTAATACTTATCATAAGTATTTTCCTTTAATAAATAAAAGTGTTATTAATCATAAGTTTAATTAAAATGTTAATTAAATCATAATTAATAATTAATTAATATAATAAATAATTATATTAAAAGTCTTAAAATAAAATAATTACTTCTTTAACATAAGTAATTCATTTAATAATGAAATCTAAAATTTTATCATAAGTTAAATTATAAATCACAAGTTTTAAGTTTAAAAGTTCATCGGGTCGTATCTTGAGCCCCGGGTGTCGGTTTCGGGCAAGCCACATATGCAACTTCACCTACTCAAACCACCCGACACATTTATGAACTCAAGAACACTCCAAGAACAGTCCCTAAGTCGTGCATATCAGCCATGACATCAATTGGGAAATCATTTTACTCAAAACAGTAATTCGGGCAAAACGGGTGAATCGTGGCTCGGATTTAGGTGACCCGAACATGAATATTCGTCCCACCATCAGTCCTAACCAAATGAGGCACCCTAAAGACACCAAGGATGGTCACAAAGTCGGACCCAACCTTGTTCATGCCAAGAACACCTTTCAATTTCAACCAAAAATCAAATTAAGCATATCTAGGGCTCCGGGAATCGAAACGACATGAATCCGGAGTCTAAAATTAATGTCTTGATGAGAGGAACTCATTTACGTACTTTATTTCAACATTCATATCAGTTACAAAGTTAGAATATACGTTTTATGCTGCTGTCCAAAATTTACAAACCGAAAACATGTACAAACGAGTAATTCTACGCATTCAAACAACAATACAATAACTTATACACATCATACTAATCATATAACATATAAAATCAGTAATATAAATGAAAAATCAAAAAGCTAGGGTTAGGGTTTATACCCTAATCGAGAAACAAAGTAGATGATCGCGTAGAGAACGAAGAGAGGAATCCGTTTATATTAACCAATTGATGATCCAAGCTTTAATTGATGCAAGATGATGATGGATGGTGGTGGTGGCGTCGGCAATGGGAGAGGGAGAAGAGGAGAGAGCACAAAAATAAAATTAGGTTTTGAGAGGATAATGATAAATTGGAAATAAAATCAAAAGTGAGAAAACAAGGGAGTTTTACTCCCCCCCCCCCTTGGTGGCTTCGGCCGAACCAAGCAATGGGGTGGGCCCCATTGGCCCATTTTTGTTAAATGATTATTTCCTTGTGGCCCGAAGTCCCGAACGAAGCCCGAAACGCGAAAACACGCTTACGCGATTAAAAATCCGGAAAGATAACAAACGCGCGACGAAAAATAAATATAAATACACCTATAAATAATATGATCTTAAAATATCATATTTAAAATAATTAGGATTTAATAATCCCGAAAACTCGACCGTTGGTTTAAAAACCGAAAAGATTCGCCGGATGGAAATCCGCGGAACGTAGAAACATACAAATTAAAATATAAATGCATATATTCGCATAACACATATTAATTAATATATAAATATTATTACAAAAATAATAATATAGGTCATAGAAATGACGTGACGCACAAATAGTTAACGGTCGTTAAATAATTAACGGAAAAAGATAACGGAAAAAGTAGGGTCGTGACAGTACCTTCCCGTTACGGAAATTTCGTCCCGAAATTTAAGCAGGCGCAGGGGTTGACTCGACATCTGAGAACAAATGCGGGTACTTCTGCTTCATTTGGTCTTCACGCTCCCAAGTGAACTCGGGACCGCGTCTAGCATCCCATCGGACCCGAACAATAGGAATTCTACTCTGTTTAAGAGTCTTTACCTCTCGGTCCATGATCTCAACGGGCTCCTCAATAAAATGCAATTGCTTGTCAACCTGAAGTTCCTCCAAAGGAATAGTCTGATCAAATTCAGCCAAACACTTCTTTAAGTTCGAAATATGGAAAACATCATGAACAGCACTGAGTTCTTGTGGCAACTTCAAACGATAAGCCACCGGTCCAACTCTTTCAATGATCTCAAACGGTCCCACGAAACGAGGACTTAACTTCCCTCTTTTACCAAAACGAATAACACCCTTCCAAGGCGAAACTTTTAACATAACACGATCACCAACTTGAAATTCAACATCTTTCCTTCCCTTGTCAGCATAACTCTTTTGCCGACTTCTAGCAATTCTTAACCTCTCTTTAATTTGAACAATCTTCTCAGTAGTCTCGTGAATAATCTCTGGACCTGTAAGTTGAGCATCCCCAACCTCATTCCAACACACGGGAGACCTACATTTCCTACCATACAAAGCTTCAAACGGTGCAGCTTTAATACTTGCATGATAACTGTTGTTATAGGAAAACTCAGCTAACGGCAAATACTTATCCCACCCATTTCCAAAATCAATCACACAAGCTCGCAACATATCTTCTAATGTTTGAATGGTCCTCTCACTTTGACCATCCGTTTGTGGATGATAAGCGGTGCTCATATCCAATCTAGTGCCCAAGGCTTCTTGTAACGATTGCCAAAATCTCGATACAAATCGACTATCACGGTCAGAATAATAGAAACAGGAACACCATGCCTCGAAACAATCTCTTTCAAATACAAACGGGTGAGTTTCTCCATTGAATCGGTTTCCCTAATCGGCAAAAAGTGAGCCGACTTAGTAAGTCGATCAACGATCACCCAAATAGCATCATAGCCACCCGAAACTCTTGGTAACTTAGTGATGAAATCCATAGCGATACCTTCCCACTTCCACTCGGAAATTTCTGGTTGTACCAACAATCCGGACGGTTTTTGATGTTCAGCTTTGACCTTAGCGCAGGTCAAACACTTAGATACATACTTAGCTATGTCACCCTTCATATTATGCCACCAATATAACTCCTTAAGATCCTGATACATCTTTCCTGAACCAGGATGAATAGAGTATCTAGACTTATGAGCCTCATCTAAAATCAACTGTCGAAGACCTCCAAACTTCGGAACCCAAAGACGTCCCGCAAAGTACCTAGTACCATCAGCTCGAACTTCAAACTTCTTAGCTACCTTAGCTACATTCTCCTTTACAAAATTCTCCTCCTTTAAGGCTTCTTGTTGTGCATCAAGAATTTGCCTAACGAGGTTTGATCTAACTGTCATATTCAAAGCTCTAACCCTTCGAGGTTCAGCTCTTTCTTTACGACTCAAAGCATCAGCCACAACATTGGCTTTACCCGGATGATACAAAAGGTCACAATCATAATCATTCAACGTCTCAATCCACCTTCGTTGTCTCATGTTCAAATGCTTTTGATCGAGGATATGTTGAAGACTTTTGTGATCGGTGTACACAGTACTCTTAACACCTAAAAGATAGTGTCTCCAAATCTTAAGTGCGAAAATAACAGCCCCCAACTCTAAATCATGAGTTGTATAATTCTGTTCGTGAACTTTCAACTGACGTGACGCATAAGCAATAACCTTCTTTCGTTGCATTAAAACACAACCATAACCTTGGCGTGATGCATCGCAATAAACAACAAAATCATCATTACCCTCCGGTAGAGACAATATCGGAGCGGTAGTCAACTTCTTCTTCAAAATCTGAAAAGCTTCCTCTTGTTCATCCTTCCACTCATACTTTTTCCCCTTATGCGTTAAAGCAGTCAGAGGTTTCGCTATACGAGAGAAATCCTGAATGAACCTTCGATAATAACCTGCCAATCCTAAGAACTGACGAATCTGAGTAGGAGTTTTAGGAGTTTCCCACTTTTCAATTGCCTCAATCTTTGCAGGATCAACTTGTATTCCTTGTTTACTAACAATGTGACCAAGGAACTGAACTTCTTTTAACCAAAATGCACACTTAGAAAACTTAGCGTACAACTCTTCTTTCTTTAACAAATCAAGCACTAGCCTCAAATGCTCTTCGTGCTCTTCATCACTCTTAGAATAGATGAGAATGTCATCGATGAAAACTATAACGAACTTGTCCAGATAGGGTCTGCACACACGATTCATGAGGTCCATGAACACAGCAGGTGCATTCGTCAATCCGAACGGCATAACAAGAAACTCAAAATGACCGTAACGGGTGCGAAAAGCAGTTTTCGAAACATCAGATTCCTTAACGCGCAACTGATGATAGCCAGAACGAAGATCAATCTTCGAATAAACAGAAGAACCTTGAAGTTGATCGAACAGATCATCAATTCTCGGAAGCGGATAACGATTTTTAACAGTAAGTTTATTCAACTCACGATAATCAATACATAAACGAAAAGAACCATCCTTCTTTTTAACGAACAAAACAGGAGCTCCCCAAGGGGACGAACTCGGACGAATGAAACCTTTGTCTAACAACTCGCGGAGTTGACTCGACAATTCTTGAAGTTCAGAAGGCGCAAGACGATAAGGAGCACGTGCTACAGGAGCAGCACCGGGAACAAGATCAATTTGAAATTCTACCGCGCGTTGCGGCGGAAGGCCAGGTAAGTCATTAGGAAACACTTCGGGAAAATCCCTAACAATGTGAACATCTTCAACGTTCATCACTTCTTTACTAGAATCAACAACATGAGCAAGAATAGCATGACAGCCCTTACGGAGATGTTTACGAACCTTCATACAGCTAATAAGGTTTAACTGTGTACATTTCTTATCTCCATAAACCATCAGTGGCTCTCCAATAACATCAGTAACACGAATAGCCTTATCATAACAGACGATCTCGGCTCGGTTCGCAGATAACCAATCCATACCAATAACAACATCAAAACTATCAAGTTCAATCGGTATCAAATCTATGTCAAAATCCCTACCACTCAAATTAATGTTACATTTACGGTATACAGTTTTAGCAGTAAGTTCTTTACCATTAGCTACTTCAACAACATAAGTATTGTCTAAGGGAGTTAACGGTGTTTTGATCTTTGGACTTAACTTTTTCGACACAAAACTTAAATCAGCTCCAGAATCAAATAGAACATAAACTGATAAATCATTGACTGAAAACGTACCGGTAACAAGCTTAGGATCCTCTTCAGCATCCTTTGCATTAATATTGAAAGCTCGGCCGCGTGCAGCTTCGGCAGTCTTCTTATTCGGACAAGCATCCCGAAAATGACCTGGCTTCCCACACTCATAGCAAACTCTTTGACTACTTCCATTATTAGACTTTCCATTACCATTCCCATTTCTATTACTAACATTATTACCACCAGCCGCGGGAGTAGCAGAACCCGGTAACAACACTGTGCAATCTTTCGCAATGTGCCCTTGCTTAGAGCACCTCTTGCAAGTAATAGTACAATAACCATCGTGAGCCTTGTAACAACGGGGACACACACGCTGATTCCTATTAGCAGCACCCGAGGTATCTTGTCTCTTTTGCTGATTTTGGTTCTGATTGCGGTTATTATCCCACTTTCGTTTCCCATTATCAGCCTTTTTAGCAACCTCTTCACTAGATTCAGCAACAGGAGTCTTACTTCTCCTCAACACTTTATCATTCAACTTATGGGCCATAGACATAGCCGCTTCAATAGTTTGGGGTCTACTTGACTCAACCCCATGTTCTATCTTTTCCGACAACCCATCAATATAAGCTTCAATTTTGCGGTCCTCGTCCGCATACACCCTAGGACATAGTAAAGTCAACTCGAAAAACTTGCGTTCATAGGCATCCAACTCGGTGCCATGCATTTTAAGATTCTTAAGCTCAACTTCTAGCTTCTTAAGTTCACCCCGAGGTCTATAACGGGTGATCAATCTCTCCTTAAAATCGTTCCACGTCAAACCATAAGCAACATCATTACCCAAACTACCAACAAGATTATTCCACCACGTCAAGGCGCTGTCCTTGAGTGTGCAACTGGCAAAGCTAACTTTATCCTCCTCTCGGACCCGACTGACCCTAAAAATTGATTCAATTTTCTCAAACCATCTAGTGAGTCCTATCGGTCCCTCTGTTCCGCTGAATTCCTGAGGTCTACCAGCCATAAAAGTCTTGTGGGAACATCCCACCTGGTTGTTGTTAACATTCACATTAACATTAGCATTCGCTGCCATAGCAGCAGCAATTCCTTCATTGATCAATCGTTGCATACGCGCTTCGGCAGACTCTCTCGGAGGCATGATCTTCAAAATAGAATAACACATTAGTTAGTACCAAGAATAATACTAGTGTCATAAAGAAATAGATCAACCACGAAAAGACTAACCATTAAGATATTAGCCAACTAACACTATGAGTAATAACATGACCGTTATGATTGTTATAGAAATAACCATCACATGCATACATATTTTATGATAACATCATACAACATACATAGCACCTAACATACATGGACATATATTACGCATAATATAACATGCCAAGAGTCACAACATCCGAAATAAAACATGATAATGATCATAGATGTCATAAAATAACCATCCATACATAATGAAAAAAATATCCCATAACAAAATCTTAATTAAATCCTCGGCAAAACGCCGTACATAACCCAAAATGTATGTATGAAAGGACATTAAGTCTGATGAAATAAATAATCAAAATGAATAATCATATCACATTCGCTTAGAGCGGGTGTGATGAGCTGGTCCAGTATGAGTCTCGGGAGGATCCTCATACTTTTGCAACTTCCCTTTCACAACTTCTAACTCCTCCTTCAACACACGCACAGTGCTCTCAAGAGCCTCGAACTTTGCAGTAGTCTCACGATCACGCTTTCGGTTACCATCCTCCACCTTGAACTTAAAGCTGATGAACTCTTCCATGTCAGCACGAATCCGGTCCATGACTTCATTATGTGGCAAGACGCGCAAGCAGTCACTAAGGGCGTTGATACGTGTCTCATGGTTAAAGGCCCAAGTCATATGAGTAATAGTAGTAAAATAGTAAGGAACGGGATCATTGATCCGAGGTTGATGAACACGACGTCTAGCAGGAGACGGCGGGGCAGGAGCAGCAACGGAGCTATCACTCGAAGTCGACATCTGCAAACAGCAAAACCGCAAACCACATACCAAAAGATATAACTAATATGAAATGAAATGCATATTAATGCTATAACAAAAGGTCAGGCTGTAGACTAGACTCTAATGCACCCTAAGAACCACGGGTTGACCACATTAAGACCGCCTAGTTCCCTACAACCAGAGCTCTGATACCACATGTGACGACCCCGTCAAAACACTTAACGGATCCGTCAGTTGGTCCCATAGCTTGATCGGACTTAAATGAATTAAATAAACAAAGTTGCATTCTTTTATTTCAAAATGTGCCCAAAAAGGAAACAAACCACACTAAATAGTTTAAAAACTAACCAACCATAATAAAGGACCAAAAGTTGACACAAACATTGCCAACAAAACCACAAAGTTAAATTATCCAAAAATAGAATGCAAACTTAAGTTTCATAAAATTGTTTCATAAAATCTGCCCAATGCATGCAGACTCTTCTAACGACAGCGGAAGCATCAAATAACTCAAGTACCTGTGAAAACATGCAAGTAAACTGTCAACACAAAGGTTGAGTGAATTATAGGTTTAAATAAAATAAGTAAACTTAGACCACAAGATTTAAAAAGAATGTTAGAAAACATTAAACATTATTTTCATTATCAATGAGCCACCTGGTAACCACTTAACCCTTTAATTACCCTTACTAAACAAAATAAAATATACACTTGGACAGTGTATCTATAACAAATTACGAAGTACTAAACATTCCGATAAACAAATTGCTAGCGCGACTAGCTCGAAATGGGGTTGTCAAACCCGATAGATCTATCAATAGGATTCGCGTTCACCGGTAGAAACCAATGATTACAGTTACCAGACTAGGGAATATTTTTGTCCAACTCACAATGAATAATTAAATTTAACTGTACTTGTGTCTAACCGTAAATAAAAATACGCATGTAATCACATCCCAAAAATATACTTTGAAAAGTATTTAAAAACGGGACTATAACTCACCTTAAATAGCAACTGAAGAAATCTCACAAATAAGCGAACAGCAAGTAAAGTAAAGTGATCAAGAAAGATCACAACGCCGACCTATAAATAAAGCAGGTCGATATAAATCACTAACTTAGGTCAAGTCTTAGTATGATAGCTATTGTACATGTTGCAAACAGACATAGAGCATTATTCAACAAGCATCGGTTTGATTGGAACAGCATAAGGACACACACTTTCTATTTTTAGAAAGTTTCTATTTTTAGCAGGTTTCCATTTTTGGAAAGTTTTCTATTTTAGGAAAGTTTCTATTTTAGGAAAGTTTCTATTTTAGGAAAGTTTCTATTTTTGGAAAGTTTCCAAATTTAGAAATTTCTATTTTTAGAAAGTTTTGAAGTTAGGAAAGTTTCCTTATTTAGAAAGTCAACAGAAGTCAACTGAAAGTCAAAGTCAACCGAAAGTCAACTCAAAAGTCAACCTTGGTCAAACATAGTCAACATTAATTTGAAAAGTGTAAATCATAATAATAACATAGGTTATAAAGTTTATTAAAGTCAAAAGTGTATAATTATGTCTCAACATAAGTTTAATTAAATAAAATGAATTTTTAAAGTTAACATAAATTAAAATGTTATAATTAGTATAACATAAGTATTTAATTAAATAAATTAATTATTAATCATAATATAAGTATTATTAATTAATAATAATTTTAAATCATATCATAAGTATTATAAATTAATAATGAATTATTAATCATATCATAAGTCTTAAAATTATTAAATCATAAGTATTTAATAATTAATTCATAATTAAATAATAATTAAGTCTTATAATAATTAAATAATTATTTAATCTTTATTATAAGTCTTATAATAATTTCTCAAAAATAAACTTAATACTTATCATAAGTATTTTCCTTTAATAAATAAAAGTGTTATTAATCATAAGTTTAATTAAAATGTTAATTAAATCATAATTAATAATTAATTAATATAATAAATAATTATATTAAAAGTCTTAAAATAAAATAATTACTTCTTTAACATAAGTAATTCATTTAATAATGAAATCTAAAATTTTATCATAAGTTAAATTATAAATCACAAGTTTTAAGTTTAAAAGTTCATCGGGTCGTATCTTGAGCCCCGGGTGTCGGTTTCGGGCAAGCCACATATGCAACTTCACCTACTCAAACCACCCGACACATTTATGAACTCAAGAACACTCCAAGAACAGTCCCTAAGTCGTGCATATCAGCCATGACATCAATTGGGAAATCATTTTACTCAAAACAGTAATTCGGGCAAAACGGGTGAATCGTGGCTCGGATTTAGGTGACCCGAACATGAATATTCGTCCCACCATCAGTCCTAACCAAATGAGGCACCCTAAAGACACCAAGGATGGTCACAAAGTCGGACCCAACCTTGTTCATGCCAAGAACACCTTTCAATTTCAACCAAAAATCAAATTAAGCATATCTAGGGCTCCGGGAATCGAAACGACATGAATCCGGAGTCTAAAATTAATGTCTTGATGAGAGGAACTCATTTATGTACTTTATTTCAACATTCATATCAGTTACAAAGTCAGAATATACGTTTTATGCTGCTGTCCAAAATTTACAAACCGAAAACATGTACAAACGAGTAATTCTACGCATTCAAACAACAATACAATAACTTATACACATCATACTAATCATATAACATATAAAATCAGTAATATAAATGAAAAATCAAAAAGCTAGGGTTAGGGTTTATACCCTAATCGAGAAACAAAGTAGATGATCGCGTAGAGAACGAAGAGAGGAATCCGTTTATATTAACCAATTGATGATCCAAGCTTTAATTGATGCAAGATGATGATGGATGGTGGTGGTGGCGTCGGCAATGGGAGAGGGAGAAGAGGAGAGAGCACAAAAATAAAATTAGGTTTTGAGAGGATAATGATAAATTGGAAATAAAATCAAAAGTGAGAAAACAAGGGAGTTTTACTCACCCCCCCCTTGGTGGCTTCGGCCGAACCAAGCAATGGGGTGGGCCCCATTGGCCCATTTTTGTTAAATGATTATTTCCTTGTGGCCCGAAGTCCCGAACGAAGCCCGAAACGCGAAAACACGCTTACGCGATTAAAAATCCGGAAAGATAACAAACGCGCGACGAAAAATAAATATAAATACACCTATAAATAATATGATCTTAAAATATCATATTTAAAATAATTAGGATTTAATAATCCCGAAAACTCGACCGTTGGTTTAAAAACCGAAAAGATTCGCCGGATGGAAATCCGCGGAACGTAGAAACATACAAATTAAAATATAAATGCATATATTCGCATAACACATATTAATTAATATATAAATATTATTACAAAAATAATAATATAGGTCATAGAAATGACGTGGCGCACAAATAGTTAACGGTCGTTAAATAATTAACGGAAAAAGATAACGGAAAAAGTAGGGTCGTGACATATATATATATATATATATATATATATATATATATATATATATATATATATATATATATATATATATATATATATATATATATATATATATATCAAATATAATTTGTGTTTACAATTTTAATAGTCATAATTATTTTAGAATAAATGTAAAAAAAAACAATTTTAATAGCAAATAATAATAATAATACTAATAATAGTAATAAACAATGATTGTTTTGACACTTATAACCATGATAATGATACTAATCCTTATAGTAACAACAAATATAACAACAATAATAATAATAATTTTATTACTAATATTAATTTAAATAAAAAAAATGATAATAAAATTATTAGTTTTAATAGAATTTGGTATATCTTATAACATTAGCTAGTATGATCATAATTAATATTAATAATAATTCTAATAATAATAATAATAATAATAACAAAAATAATAATAAAAAGTCAAGTAAACTACCTTAGAATTCGGACCAAAAAGAATTACCATGACCTTGCCATGGTTCGAACCCGCAACCTCCCAGATACACACACACCCTCTAAACCATCAGGCTAACGCCTGTTTATCTGTTTTAATAACCCCACGTTTCCTTATATCTGTTATTCTGTTTATACCTATTCTTCTTCCTCACAACAAGTTCTAATTCGATCCAGATCCAAATCAGATTCATATCGTTTTATCTATTCAGTTTAGGGATTAATCATCAAACAAAAAATACTTATAGTTTAATTCGGTTAATGAAAACTTCAAAACAAAGATTAAAAAAAAACTGTAAACCCGTTTTAGTTCTTTATGAACCCGAAATCAAAATCGAAAATTTTGAATGTTTTAATTCAAAGTTTATACACAAAGAATGTTTGAAAGCTCTTCAGTAATCTTTATCGAATCTCAATTTCATATATTTTGTAACACAAAGATTAAATTTAAATGAAGAACCCGTTTAACTTTATAAATTTAAAAGCTTGACTTCCATCAATTATGTATCGATTATGAAAACTTGAAATCTGAAACTTTACAGGTCATTCAGGTGCACGATTCCTATCCAAACTGTATTTAAGGATTTCGAAATAACATTCAAGTTCGAATTCTTGAACAATTGAAGTAATAACAGAGGTTACGAGTACCTATCTGTATTTTTCTGTTTTTTTTTTAAAACAATTAAAAGCAGATCTTAGTGAGGTGTATAAACTGATAGGATTTATTATATAAAGTGGGTGTGTGTGTAGCTGTGGATTCACGAGTAGCACAATAAAAATCAGAAACAGATAAGAATTGAAACAGATATATATGATAAAGACAGGATACGAAATCTATATATATCTATATTCTTGTTATTTATTTAAATTTATATTTATATTTATATAAAATCTGAATATATATATTTATTATATTAAACTTTGTAATATTAATTAATATTATAAATTTATTTATAGAAATCATTAATTTTGTTAATTTTTATAAGAATACAAATAATAATAGAATTTATAATAATATGATGATCTTCATAATAATAATGATCTTAATAAATTTATTATTAATTGAAAATAAAATGATAATAATAATATTCCTAATGATACAATTACTAAATTTTATTTTATTTTCTAATAATGTTAACATTTATATTTCTTAATGATAAAGATAACAATAACATCTGATAATTTTAGAGTTTATAATTAAGATATAACATGTTATATATATCAAACTTCATATTTACATTTTTATATTACTAATAATAAAATCTATAGTACAGATAATAATAGTATTTATATAACATTTATCTTAACTTGTAATTAGATATAACAATATTTTTAATTTATTAATTATGTAATATTTGCTAGTTATATAACATATAATAACATACATTTAATAATTAACATATATAAATAATATACATATAACCATTATATAGAAATCGTATTCATATACATTTATATATATATATATATATATATATATATATATATATATATATATATATATATATATATATATATATATATATATTTCATATTTAATTACACACACTTGTTCGTGAATCGTCAGGCATGGTCAACTGGTAACTAATTATCCGAATATAAATCTCACACTTTCTAGACTTAACATTAAGGTTTTTGCTTATCGTGTCGGAAACATATAGAGTTTAGGGTTTAAATTTGGTCGGAAATTTCCGGGTTGTTACAGTACCCACCCGTTAAAGAAATTTCGTCCTCGAAATTTGGTAGAGGTTGTCATAAGTAACAATAGGAATGTTTTCATGACAATTATGAAGTGATAATGAAGTTTTATCATTATTGATAAATATAGATAAATCATTTTGATCATGTGAAGCGTACGAGTGAAGCTATCATAAAAGAGAGTGGAATGAGAAATATGATATCGTTTTAACTGATGACGTGGTAATGATTGATTTCCGAAATTCACGAAATTTAAGAAAATCTTTTGTAATAAGATTTGATTCTTCGGCGATTTAAGAAATAGGATTCCCTTTGAGTTAATGCGGCAAATCTGTTGTGATTTCTTTATCGGATATTTCACTTATAAAACTACCCTCTTCGTTCCCTTATTTTCATATCTCGCATCTTTTACTCTTTTTCCTATCTGCTGCGATTTATACTCTAGTTCTATTTTTGGAGCTTCATTCTTTCATTTCCTCTTCCCGTCCTCAAGCCAAGCGAGCAATGGTTCGAAATTCGTAGGTATAAGATTTTGAATGAACATAGTCAATGTTCTCAGAAATGAATGGTAATGGTACGATTTTGATTTGTCAAATTACCAGAATATCCAGGGAAATAGAACTATCAAGATGATTTGTTCTTGATACGTTTCGGAATTGGTTAGAATGTAAGAGCCGTGTAACATGGCACATGATGATGGTACTGTGAATCATCACCTTTCATTAGAAACTTAACATGACTTACTGTAATATAATGAAGTTGATCAAGTTTCATTATATTATACTAATTCATGTATCAGTTCCCAACACTACTTCAAAACATTCCTATTTTAAACTTGGAGGTTTCAGAATTTAGAACTTAACATGAGTTACTGTAATATAATGAAGTTGATCAAGTTTCATTATATTATACTAATTCATGCATCAGTTCCCAACACTGCTTCAGAACATTCCTATTTCAAACTCGAAGGTTTCAGAATTTAGAAATTAACACAGTTTCTTTTATATTGTAACGCAGATATTACGGAATCATAAATGATTTCAGATAAGGATAGTTGTGAAAATGTCTCCAACAATATGGAGAATATGTATAACGGAAGATATGAAGATATTCTATAATATCTAAGATAAGATGATGATGATGAATATCATCTGAAAAGGTTTAGAATAAGGAGTAGGGTTCTTACTAACGGTTTCAGTAGGCACTGAGTCGTTTGGATTCTTTGAGAACAGGTTCAGTTCTTGCGATTTATCCACATCCTCTTTCATACCTTACTCAATCCATTTTCCAATTCCAACCCCTTCTATTTTTCTGAGCTTTACCAACACACTATACTTTTATTATCAAACTTTTGACTGTTAAAGTCGTTTATGGTTTTTGCTGCTTCATCAGCATTCCAAGAATTACTTCGCAGTTCAGGGTGTTTTTCAAAAACTTCAAATTCGGAGTATGAAATTCTTAGGGATAGACGTTTTCGGCACAACTGGGAGAATTTCTATGAGATTTTCAAAATACTGATTGCGGATTTCGCCAAAGAGGTGACGATCTGCTGGTGCATCTGCCGATGATGTTATGGAATTTAATAGGTTCTCCGGTAACGACGACGAAAGAATGACGTATATATATCGAGGTTATAATAAGACTAATCTTGATGAAAAATCGAGGTTAACTTGCTGGAGCTGTGGCAAAATTGGCTACTTTGGAAAGAAATCATAAGGTTGTTTTTGCTAATAAATGATAAGGAATTCGACGCGGATAGGTTTTAACTATAACTTTGGTTTCGAAAGTCTTTCAGGTGCACAACTGTATGCAAAAATCTTCCTTTTGTAGACGAGGTGCGGTTGGTTCATTTTTTTCCGATCGAGACGTTTTCAAGGTTCATGAAAAGATTTGAATATGAATTATAATCGTCAAGATACAAATGAGGTTTAAGATAGAATCAAGTGGCAAACTTGAAGAATTATTTAGTTTCATATGTTATAATCAATATTTTAATTTAATTCATTTTAATTGTCCAAAGTTAGCAGTCCAATAGTCCGATGGTTCAATGATTCATATATAATTTAATATATAATATTCGAATTAAATAATACGTATCGTGACCCGTGTACCGGTCTCGGTGTCGATCACAACTCAAAGTATATATATATTTTGGAATCAACTCCGACCCTGTATAGCCAACTCCCACCTTCACATATAGAGTGTCTACGGTTGTTCCGAAATATATATATAGATGGGTCGATATGATAAGTCGAAACCTTGCATACGTGTCCCGTTATTTAAAGTGCGTAAAAAAAAAAATAACAGAAATTAAATGACGATAAATAAAATTGCGAGAATGTAAATTTCGATAAATTAAATGTTAATCAGTTAGCTGGGAACAGTTAGCCGGAACAGTTAGCGTGAAATCCTATCACAATTCCAATTAATTAATTCGTTTGTTTCTAACACTTTTTATTTTTGTCCAATGTTTTCTTCGTTATGCCACTTGTTGGATTCTGATAGGTCAAAATCCAAGTATGAAATTTGAATAGAAATGGTTATTCTGTGGTGAACGGATACGTATATCGGTAGTTGTAAGTAGGATAGTAAATGATCGTTGAATCAGATTCGAAGAATGTACAGTGTAACTTATTAATGTGAATTCTAAATATTCCTCGGGTACTACCCACCCGTTAAAATATTTTCATCATTAATAGTTTGTACGAAAGAATTTTTAATTACCATCTTTATGAAAATATACTTGCATATATATTTTCATCGGATATAATTATAGATTTAATGATTCAAGAAGATATTATACTCATTTGATTTATTGTTGGCACTTGATTACATGATCTCTAAACATTAGAGATTACATAATTGCCATGTCGAACGAAAGTAAATGAGGTAGAACAATACGTAGAACGAAATTAATCGATGTAGAATGATATGTAGAACGAAGATCATACTCAAAATATAGGTGGTAATATTGAGGCGTGTGATGTTGATATTCGAGGTACAGATTGTGATGTTGATAGTTACGGCGCGGTTATGGTTTAAGGATGATAAGGGTATTGTCGACGTCGATGATGGTGGTACTGATTATGCTGCTGGTGCTGCTGCTGGTGTTCGTAACCTTCGCACCAGGTTCTCCAAAGTCGTCACACGAGCGTGTAGTTCATTAACTTCTTCTAGTACTACGGAATGATTGACGGTTAAAGCGAGTGAATGATTAAGATTCGAATATAGAATAATATATAACCATGACGGGATTCTCAGAAGGAGAGGAGAGAAAATGGTTTTCCCTGAGCAGGTTCGCCGATAAGCACTTCAGGTTGAAAAGGGCAATTTGGTGGATGGAAGAGATCTTCGACGTGAAATGATTTTTGGATGTCGGATGATATTCTAGCTATTTAGAATATCTACATATATATTACTAAAGATTTTGTAGACTACAGAAGAATTTGCGGCATATATCAGGCAAATCTACAGATACGCCAAGATAGAAATTATCAGATACGCTAAGATATGAATTTTGTCTATACACTATCGATGCACTAAATGCAGTAAGACGTGTCTAGACTTATGAATGATAAGCAGACATCTTCCTAAGGATGATAAGCAGATGATTTCCGACTAGTTATGATAAGCAAAACTTTTGACAGGCAGACACGGTCAAAGTCCAGACTCACTAATGTATCCTAACAACTACCAATTAGACACACTTATGCAAGACCTGGTTCGCTAAGACCAACGCTCTGATACCAAATGTAAAAACCCGTCCTTATCCGTCTGGACGAAATCTTCGATATTTGATCCCATTGCGATGATCGACTCCAAATAATGTCCTTAAAATGAGCAAATGCACAGCGGAAGACTTAATTCATACCTGAGAATAACATGCTTTAAAATGTCAACATAAAGTTGGTGAGATATATAGGTTTGATGCTAGCAGTGTTATAACTATAGACCACAAGATTTCATATATAAAAATATAATACACTCGCAAGTGTATAAAATCATTCTGCTTATGTTGAGGCCTCAGTAACCAACCTTAACAATAATATAATAAGTCATCTTCGCAAAGATGGATATGTACACTCGCAAGTGTATAAATAATCCTCGAAGTACTAAACATCCGCCCACTAGTTCTTATGTCTAGTGCAGCCTACTGGATGGGGGTGTTAAACCCGATAGATCTATCTTTAGGATTCGCGCTTACATGCTATTATAACATATAACTAAATTACCTAGCACATCAATCCGCAGAATATCATTTTTAATCACTTGTGTCCATAACGTAAATCATTTATAAAAACAGCGCATGTATTCTCAGCCCAAAATATTTAAAGTTTAAAAGGGACTATATACTCACCATACTGTATTTTGTAGTAAAAATACATATAACATCATTGATCGAGTATAAGGTTGGTCTCGGATTCACGAACCTATAACATTTGTATATATATTAAAACCTATAATTGTAATCGAACCATTATATATAATTTTTATTAGTGGTGTTTATATCAATATCTTATATGTTTTATTATATTCATTTTGTATATTTTAGATAGTTAAAAGTATAAATAATTTTTAAGTTATATATATATATATCAAATATAATTTGTGTTTACAATTTTAATAGTCATAATTATTTTAGAATAAATGTAAAAAAAAAAACAATTTTAATAGCAAATAATAATAATAATAATACTAATAATAGTAATAAAAAATGATTGTTTTGACACTTATAACCATGATAATAATACTAATCCTTATAGTAACAACAAATATAACAACAATAATAATAATATTTTTATTACTAATATTAATTTAAATAAAAAAAATGATAATAAAATTATTAGTTTTAATAGAATTTGGTATATCTTATAACATTAGCTAGTATGATCATAATTAATATTAATAATAATTCTAATAATAATAATAATAATAACAAAAATAATAATAAAAAGTCAAGTAAACTACCTTAGAATTCGGACCAAAAAGAATTACTATGACCTTGCCATGGTTCGAACCCGCAACCTCCCAGATACACACACACCCTCTAAACCATCAGGCTAACGCCTGTTTATCTGTTTAATAACCCCACGTTTCCTTATATCTGTTATTCTGTTTATACCTATTCTTCTTCCTCACAACAAGTTCTAATTCGATCTAGATCCAAATCAGATTCATATCGTTTTATCTATTCATTTTAGGGATTAATCATCAAACAAAAAATACTTATAGTTTAGTTCGGTTAATGAAAACATCAAAACAAAGATTAAAAAAAAAACTGTAAACCCGTTTTAGTTCTTTATGAACCCGAAATCAAAATCGAAAATTTTGAATTCATTCAAAGTTTATACACAAAGAATGTTTGAAAGCTCTTCAGTAATCTTTATCGAATCTCAATTTCATATATTTTGTAACACAAAGATTAAATTTAAATGAAGAACCCGTTTAACTTTATAAATTTAAAAGCTTGACTTCCATCAATTATGTATCGATTATGAAAACTTGAAATCTGAAACTTTACAGGTCATTCAGGTGCACGATTCCTATCCAAACTGTATTTAAGGATTTCGAAATAACATTCAAGTTCGAATTCTTGAACAATTGAAGTAATAACAGAGGTTACGAGTACCTATCTGTATTTTTCTGTTTTTTTTTAAAAAATGATTAAAAGCAGATCTTAGTGAGGTGTATAAACTGATAGGATTTATTATATAAAGTGGGTGTGTGTGTAGCAGTGGATTCACGAGTAGCACAATAAAAATCAGAAACAGATAAGAATTGAAACAGATATATATGATAAAGACAGGATACGAAATCTATATCTATCTATATTCTTGTTATTTATTTAAATTTGTATTTATATTTATATAAAATCTGAATATATATATTTATTATATTAAACTTTGTAATATTAATTAATATTATAAATTTATTAATATAAATCATTAATTTTGTTAATTTTTATAAGAATACAAATAATAATAGAATTTATAATAATATGATGATCTTCATAATAATAATGATCTTAATAAATTTATTATTAATTGAAAATAAAATGATAATAATAATATTCCTAATGATACAATTACTAAATTGTATTTTATTTTCTAATAATGTTAACATTTATATTTCTTAATGATAAAGATAACAATAACATCTGATAATTTTAGAGTTTATAATTAAGATATAACATGTTATATATATCAAACTTCATATTTACATTTTTATATTACAAATAATAAAATCTATAGTACAGATAATAATAGTATTTATATAACATTTATCTTAACTTGTAATTAGATATAACAATATTTTTAATTTATTAATTATGTAATATTTGCTAGTTATATAACATATAATAACATACATTTAATAATTAATATATATATAAATAATATACATATAACCATTATATAGAAATCGTATTCATATACATTTATATATATATATATATATATATATTTTATATTTAATTACACATACTTGTTCGTGAATCGTCAGGCATGGTCAACTGGTAACTAATTATCCGAATATAAATCTCACACTTTCTAGACTTAACATTAAGGTTTTTGCTTATCGTGTCGAAAACATATAGAGTTTAGGGTTTAAATTTGGTCGGAAATTTCCGGGTTGTTACAGTAGGCATGATACATCCATGGAAAGCTGGACAACGGAGGAAGGCAGAAGTGTTAGAAGATTGGAAAGAACAGCTAATTTCATTTCCTTCTATGTTTAACACAAATCCATCTGATGGTCCTGTGGTTATAGAAGCACGAGCTGCTAATTGCTTAGTACGCAACATTTATACTGATACGGGAGCAGGAGCAAATATTATGTATGAGCATTGCTTCATACAACTTCCCAAAGATGTGCAAGAAAGAATAAAGGAAACATATGTACCATTAGCAAGCTTCACAAGTGAGTCGTCTTGGTCTGAAGGAAGTATTCTGCTTGAAGTAACTCTGGGCAAACCGCCCCTACGACGCACATCTAATATTGAGTTCCTGGTGGTCAAAGCAAATTCACAATACAATATAATTTTAGGGAGAACTGCTCTAATGACGTTTGGCGCTGTAACATCAACTGTACATGGCATGATGAAGTTTCCAACGCCAGGCGGAGTAGCAACGCTGTACGCAGAACGCCAGAAGTCAATTGAGTGTTCTCAAGTAACAAGGGTAGTAATTAAGCCAATCATACATGATGATGGGTCAATTTCACCGAATGCTAAATTCCCAGACCAGAAAATCATAATTGGGCATACGTTGTCCGCAAAATGTAAAGAAAAATTATACAATATTTTGGCAACAAATTTAGACGTTTTTGCATGGCAACCGTCTGATATGACCGGTGTTCCAAGGGAAATTACAGAGCATAGATTAAATGTGAATCCCAACATGCATCCTGTTTGTCAAAAGAAGAGAGGCATGGCGCCAGAAAGAAGCAAATTCCTCCGTGATGAGGTACGAAGTTTGGTGGATGCTGGGATCTTGCGAGAGGTCAAGTATCAGACTTGGGTGGCCAATCCAGTCATGGTGAGGAAGCCAGACAACTCATGGCGGATGTGTGTGGATTTCACAGATATCAACAAAGCATGTCCAAAAGATAATTATCCTTTACCTGAAATTGATTGGAAGGTTGAATCATTGGCAGGATATTGATTTAAGTGTTTCCTAGATGCAGCTAAGGGGTATCATCAAATACCTATGGCCTTGAAAGACGAAGACAAAACGGCTTTTCACACGACGGAAGGCATATTATGTTACGTTAAAATGCCTTTTGGATTGAAAAATGCAGGAGCAACATATCAGCGACTTATTGATAAGGCGTTTAAAGATCAAATTGGGTGAAACTTGGAGGCTTATGTTGATGACATCGTCATAAAGAGTCATACTGAAGAATGGATGTTACGAGATATCCAAGAAAATTTTGCATCTCTACAAAAAAATTGACATGAAGTTAAATCCCAAAAAGTGCACGTTTGGTGTCGAAGAAGGAAAATTCTTGGGTCATATTGTTACAGAACGTGGTATCAAAGCTAACCCGAAGAAGATTCGGGCAATTGAAGACATGAAGTCTCCGGCCAACAAAAACGATGTTCAAAGATTACATGGATGTTCAAAGACATGAAGTCTCCGGGCAATTTTGTACTTAGTTGTCTCAAAAGAAGCGATAAGTTCTGTCTTAATCGCAGAACGGAACGGCGTGCAAATGCCCATCTATTTTGTTAGCAAAGTGTTGCAGCTTAGTAAAACAAATTATCCACCACTTCATCACATGGTTTATGCTCTTGTGCATACTGCACAGCGTTTACGAAGATATTTTCAAGGTCATCCTATCTTAGTGTTAACAGATCAACCGTTGAAGCAGATACTCCGCCGTCCGGAGTCATCTGGCCGTTTAGCGAAATGGGCCATCGAGCTGGGGGAGTATGAAATCAATTTTGCTCCTCGAAATGCAGTTAAAGGGCAAATATTGGCAAATTTTCTCCTCGAAACAAATGAAAAAGTGGCGTATGATAATAACGTGGCGCAACAACAGCATATTTGGGAGTTGCACACCGATGGTGCTTCTAGCGAGGGAGGAACAAGTGCAGGATTGGTTTTAACAAGCCCAGACGGATAAGAGTACACTTATGCATTGAAATTTTGTTTTTATGCATCAAACAATGAAGCAGAATATGAAGCATTACTCTCCGGCCTCTGCATAGCAGTAGAAATGGGCATAACAAATCTACGAGCATATGTTGATTCTCAAATTGTAGCTCAGCAAGTTAACGGAACGTTTGATGTAAGAGATACATCCATGCGGCAATATGTAAAGTTGGTGGAGGTAATTTCAAAGAAATTTGATAACCTTAAAGTTGTTCAAATTCCTCGAAATAAGAACAAAAAGGCTGACGTCTTGAGCAAGTTGGCTACTCTAACCTTCGATCATTTGCACAAAAGAGTGTTAGTTGAAGAGCTTAAAAAAAGTCAATACATGAAAAACCAATTATGGCGATCGTTGAGGGTGCTAAAGAAACGTGGATGACTCCATATCTGAGGTATTTGCATGACAGATGGTTACCAGTTGACAAGGCGGAAGCTAGAAAAATCAAAGTGACAGCACCAATGTATGAAATTGTTAATGGTGTTCTTTATCGAAAATCTTACAATGGCCCATTATTAAGGTGCTTAACCGAGGATGAAGCATTAACAGGTGGTCAAAGAAATGCATGAAGGAGTTTGTTCTCAACACTCCGGCTTCCGTACTGTGGCATCACGGATCATGCGACAAGAATATTTTTGGCGTTCCCTTTATAGAGATGTTGCAGAGATCATTAGAACATGTGAAAGTTGTCAGAGGCATGGTATAATTCAGGGTCTTCCAAAGTACGACTTGATACCAGTGTCATCCGCTTGGCCGTTCTGCAAGTGGGCTATCGATATTGTGGGACCATTCAATAGAAGCACTGGTAACGCTAAATTTTTGGTGGTAGCAATCCATTTTTTCACGAAATGGGTTGAAGCGAAGGCTTTAGCGTCACAGGAGAAAATGTTAAGAAATTTGTCTGGCATGATATTGTGTGCCGATATGGGGTTCCAAATGAGATAGTCTGTGATAACGGCAAGCAATTTGCAGAAATTCCATTTCGGATTTGGTGTGAAGAGCTGGGCATAAAGCAAAACTTTACATCTGTTGCTCATCCTCAAGCGAATGGACAAGTGGAGGTTACCAATAAAGAAATCGTTGCTGGCATTAAGGCATGATTGGGGCTAAGTCAAACCGGTTGGGTGGATGAACTGCCAAACGTGTTGTGGGCACACCGAACAACTCCAAAGCGGAGCACGGTGGAAACACCCTTCAGCCTAGTGTATGGTACATAGGCAGTAATACCGGCTGAAATATGTGTACCAACACAATGCATTATGGCATTTGATGTTGAGTCTAATTCTGAAGCAATAAGGGAGAATCTCAACTTGTTTGAGGAAAGATAATTGATGGCCGCCATCCGGCAAGCAGATCACAAGCATAAAATGGTAAAATATTATAACAAGAAAGTGCAGCATGTGCAATTTGAAGTGGGTGATCTGGTGCTGCGTGATAATGAGGCAAGCAGGCAAATCAAATTTGGAAAGCTAGCCCCAAAATGGGAAGGACCTTATAAGGTCACAAAAGTAAATCAGAATGGATCATACATGCTTGCTGCACCTTCCGGCGAGCAATAGGAAAGAGCTTGGAATGCAATGAACTTAAAGAAATTTTACGCGTAGTACTATATGCATGGACAGCTTGATCAACTGTCAAATGCATGAGATATAGTCATAAATGTAAAAATTTCTTTATAAGTATGAATAATAGCACTTATTCTTACGGCAATATGTTTCATAAATTTTATCCGGCCAAGGATTTTTTAGCCCAGGTGTCACATAGATGTGTGTCATCCCTACCCGCAGAAATAAAGGTAACCTTTCGGTGGTAGAAGTGCAATCATACTCAAAATGGTTGTATCGATAGTGAGACATGTAGAACTCAGTAAAGCATCGAAGCGATGAAACGTATCTACAAAAAATGTCATGACACAAAACTTTTAAATCACAAAACGGATAACGGACCATGGCGTCCTGCAAAAGTTTAAAGGAGAAAATAATTCATAACTTTTCCTCATGAGTTTCATGGCGGAAAGCGTGCGACGGAGAATAAATTCCAACATTTAAAACCATAATGGTTGCAAATCACAATGTCAATATTTTGTACATTCTGAAAATATTTGAGGCATCTTTCTAAATAATTATAAACACAAACAATACTAAATGTTATGCAAAGCATATATATATATATATATATATATATATATATATATATATATATATATATATATATATATATATATATAACATAGTGTTTCATTCATCTTGAGGAGTATAATTCAATACATCGTCTATTGTTACATCTGGCCTATTACAAAGATTTTCAAGATCAGCAAACTTCATATTTTTAATCAATGCACCAGCTTTATCAGCCTCTTCCATGGCATTTTCATTAATCTTCGATGTAATGATTACTGGCAGTGGATTTAGAAGTTCTGGAAGTTTTCTTTTCATAAAGTTGAAAAACTGTAGTCGTTCAGCAGACTTAGCAAAACGGACGAATTCACGTATCCTGTGAGACAGAGCTTGGCAATTAAAAAAATGCTCTACAAGAGCAGGAATCCTTGCTATTATGTTTCTTTCATTTTCCTCTTTAACTCTAAGCTGTTCCTTCAGAATGTTGTTCTCCTCACGTATTTTTTCATTCTCCTTCACTAGCTCATCAATTTTGCTCAAGTGTTTCTTTTCTCTGGAGGATAATTCTTTGACTTGTTCCTTATATTCCGCCCTCTGATT
Organism: Rutidosis leptorrhynchoides; assembly: GCF_046630445.1. Lineage (NCBI taxonomy): Eukaryota > Viridiplantae > Streptophyta > Magnoliopsida > Asterales > Asteraceae > Rutidosis > Rutidosis leptorrhynchoides. The sequence continues at coordinate 236,549,378 of NC_092343.1, forward strand.
GTTGCTGATATCATGAAGCCTCTTCATTGTCTCATACTCCCTCTTTAAGGATGTGGCTACTTGTTCAGTCCTAGCTACTTTCTCCTTTTCAGCAGATAACTCCTTATTTGTGGAAATTTCATTGTTTTACAACTCAGATAGACGTTAAAGGTCATTTAACCCAGATGCAATATTAAGAACGATACTTTGTGCTTTAACCTTCTTCACATCTGCATCAGATAGGTTGCTAAAAAATTGGGCTAGTGAAGGACATACCATGGCGTGCAGAAAAGTCATGAAATCATCGTAAGAATGTGGTGGTCCCTTTAAAAAGGAGGAAAGTATGTTTGTGTCAAGATTGGGGAGTGTAATTTGCTTCTGAGAAGAGCTAGGGACAGCCTCTTGTTGGGCGGATGACGAAGGATTTTGACCAGTTCTTCTCCGCTTAGCGGAAGGCGGAAGAGTCACTAATGTGGTGTCTTGGCGTGGTGCATTAGCTGTCGGAGATAAAGCGAAATTGTTACTTGTAAAAGAGCTCCAATAGGCTTCACACGATTTCAAAGGTGGCATAATATATAAGGAAGGGTTTGGATTATAAAATCCACCAGTACTGGGCCCAAAAGAAAACAAGTACAGGTTTTGCTTTGGTATTTTACATAATTTAGTGCTAACATTCTCATTACCCGTGGCACGACGCTCTCTAGAAGAAACTCGATTCATACCTATGTCTTCTTCTTCTTCATCTTCTTCCGCCATCACCTTATGAGTTTCAGGAATGGGAGTGTCGTCAATAATCGTCTTAGTGATAAAGGTAAGTTGTGAATAAGACGATGATCACATGGCGGTAAGCGGAGGAATTTCTGCAAAAAATTCAAAGTTACAGTAGTTAGTTGGATAAGCCAAAAGATGCATATTAGTAAGCATGTATCGCAAAACTAAAGCACTTACCCTTCCTTCCAGCAAGAATGCAGGCATAACCTTGTGTAATATCCCACTCTTGGCTTACGGATGTTGATATCGGCTAAAAAGTCACGTTTTTACCTCCGATATTGAGTCCCAAAAGCATAAAGTTCAACACTTTATCGGAAAAATAATCGCTTTTTCGGTTAAACTTGTAGGCAAAGTAATTACAAAGACGATTCAAAAAGAATCAAGAGAAACGGAGCTAAAACGAAGATTCTAGAGCGAAAACGGTGAAAGACAAGAAATCAAGTTACGATCCAGGGAATTCAGGGTGACCAGATGCCAAAAACGGCCTGCCGTATGGAAACGGCCTGCCATATACGTGCCACCAGACGTGATGCCAAACGGCTTACCACAAATACGGCCTGCCAAATACGGCCTGCCAAACGGCCTGCCGGCCGTATTTGGCTATTTTCCAAGTCTATTTAAAGGGTCTTTGTCATTCATTCCAACACACACCTCTCTTTACTCTCTCACTACAATACACTTTCTCCCACTAGAGCTTTCAAGGCCTTCTCACCTCCAAGCGGGAAATTAAGTACCCGGAGGCGAACACCGAAGATTGTAATAGGAGCGGGCTAGAGGTTGTCAGCACTTGTAATGGTTCAGATCTCGTCTGTAAACGGTGAACGCTTTCCTTAATTTAATAAAGTTATTATCTTGGGTTGCTTTCATCCTGCATGATTATCTATCTGTTACAATTGTTTATCATATGTTGAATATTTTATCTAAAACTTGTCATGTTGTTATGCTGAAACCTTGACGGTTTACAAGTTTAATTTACGGATCACCCTTTCCGCTTATTCACGTGGCTATAACCTAGTATTAGGACCTGATCAACCCTAGGATACTTGGTAAGTAGTTATGTGTGCTTAACGTCACAATAGGGATATAGTACCTACGTACGAATAACCATTTGTTCGTCATAGAAGAGCTGCCCATTTAGGTTGTGATTAGAGTTAGCAATAGAGAGTTCAGTGAACACTAGCTTACTCAGAAGCATGATTCGCGTCAGAAGCAATGTTATTGAGATGTTGTAAGATGATCCGGGGTTGAATAAGTGATCGCAAAGGAGAGACTTCTATCCCAATTAGCAGTACCTTAGGATACCTAAGATTGCACATCTGTTAATGTTGAGGCATAGCATAATGATTTAGTGGTAGGATATTGCTTTAGTCAGACCAACTAGGTTTAAGAAAAGCCGAGACGTTCCTTTATTGGGTAAACCACTTTGTTCATGTACCTAGGATTCCATCCATAAGGTCGTTTAAACCTTTTAGGTTAGCGTTGGGAGTAGGGATTACCTGTCTTAGCCAGAATCTTCAAAGCCTAAACTCTTAGTGACAAATCAGTTACGTTCACAGCCCAGTTGATTGAGGTTTAGTGTTTATCCTAGGAAGTTGAACTCCTGCGATAATTCCCCTTCAGAACTCTATTCTTCATTCCTATCTTTACTTTTATTGTCTAACTACTAATTCACTTAGTTAATCTTAATCTATCACCTCTTGTCACTAGGGTTAGCTATATAGGCACTTTTGTCCCACATTACTGAGCAAACATACAAAAATACGTACCTGAGTTATATTTACCACTTACTCGTTTAAAAGGAAGACAAGTAGGTGAGCTATAGCTTGGAACCCCAGCTAAATATAAATAAAAAACAACCACTACTCACCCTCGTGGTAGCTGATTCTAACGTGCCACGGCCTAACGACACCGCGAAAATAAAACCATCCGTTTCGGCCATATCACGGGGAAAGTAAGTTTTTGGCGCCGCTGTCGGGGAACTTATTTTCTGTCTGTTAAGGTAATCGTTGATTCTATCGAGATATCTGAGATTCTTGGGTGGTGTCTAAGAAAGACAATTATACACGGACTTGGTTATTGGATTTTCCAAACAGTCTCCAATTATATTGGAACCAAAAGGATCCTGCCTCTCCGGTTGTCTGCCTGGCCACTTGTTTCAAAGATAAATTGACAATAATCACACATGCTTTACAAGCAGAGAGTTTGTCGGTATAGGATTTAAAGTCGCCATTATAGTAAACCCTTTTCAATTATAAAAACAAAAATATTAATTATGGTTTTAATTTCTGTAGTTTCCAGTTCAAACTTAACCGACTACGAAGAAAGTGCGAATGGCAGTTGCTCTCCCACGACTTCGGAAACCGGCGAAGTTTTTTTTTTTTAAACCTAAAACAAATCTAAACCCTGATGAGTCTCATCAAGACTTGGTTCTTGATTCTTGTAGTCCAAGAAGCCGGGTGATTTCATCTGACTTAGAGATTTCATTGCTTTTGGATAAGTTTACTCAAATTCACCAGGATTCGACCCTCTTCACGATCCAAAAGGGAGGCTCAGTCTTAACGAACTCCTGATAATGGAAGATGAGATAAGGGAAGAATATCCAACTATTTTCAACTATCCGGACTTGTTCGAATTTAATCCTAAAGAGATACGAAACCCTGATAAAACAAAAGCTCCATTTATTGGAAATATGTTAAATCCTAGTAGAAGGTTAGACATCTATAGAGAATTCGTTAGGCACCTCTATTCCTCAGACTTCCCATTTTCAACATTTCAACTCAATTTGTTAAAAGAGCTGTGTTCTCAGACTCGTTCTCTTCACAAACTGTTAAAAGAATGTGGGGATGACCTTTTCATCAAGTATCGGGATGCAGAAATAAATTTCAAGTTCGATTTAGAGTCATTCATCGCTTTTCTCCCTCATTTCACTAATAAGGAGGTTTCTCCAATTCACATAAACCGTTACGTCTCGGCAATGATCTCTGAATTAGAATTTTGGATTGAAAGCAAATCACCTAACCCTATTTCAACCTACGGAAACCGAGATTTCTTTTACTTTGATCCATCCTCATTTCTTATCAAAGGATTAATTGAAGCTTTTCCGGATTCTACCGAGGAAAGAATACATCAGAATTTCTTCGCAAAAAGAAAGAAAGTATATTCGGAACTCGTGCAAATCCTCACTATGTCAAAATTTCTATTTACAAACCCGCAAGGGAAGATCATTCGAGAAATATCTTCAAACTTTAAATTTACTATCGGTGATCCTGACTGTGCGGAAGATCTTTTATTCCAAGACACAGTGGCAAAACTTCTTTTTGAACTAAATTATAGAGATACTGGGCCAAGGGATGGAATTTTGAATACTAAAAAAGTTAAAAGGGCCTTGGTTAAACTTATGGACGATATCGGAGATTTACAGAAACGCGAGCGTAAAATGTTAAGTGATTTCGAAATATTTTCAATACACTCCGCGGATCTGCTCTGGATGGTCAAAGAAGCTTTAAACTTGTCTTTCTTTCCGCGTCATTTCTGAAATTTAGTTGTAGAACCTGTGTAATTTGTATTTTTAATAAAATATTTTAATTTTTAGTTGTCTTCTTTTATTTTTATGAGTAACTTGTCTTAGAAAATATAAAAATACAAAAATAATATAAAAAATAACCGGATTAAAATCCGAGGTTTTATTTCATTTATCTTTTCTCAAAATCCTTTAAATTTTAAAATGATAAAAAATATTTAAAAATTGTGCAAGTTGGGTCGGGGAAATAAGCCCGCAAGCCACACGGGCCTTTTTCTTTCTCTTTTCCTTCTCCTTTCCTCTTTCTTTTCTCTTTTCTTTTGTGTTTTCTCCTCCCTCTCCTGCTCTCTCGACCGACGGCTCACACCACCACCCAAAAACCGCAATTTTCAACCGTTTTTGACGAATCGAAGCTTGAAACCTATTCTCTCGAGCCTCCTAAACATGATTCTACTGTCAATTTCGAACGAAAGGTATTCTTTCTTGATGAAAATTCGAATTTTCTCTAGGAGTCAAATTTTTGACTTTTTAGAAAAACTTGATTTTTGACTCAATTTTGGATTCCTTTATGTTTAGATAGATAATGTGAATGCTTTGTGTTAGTTTTTAGGCTTGATTGAAGTAATTTGGATAGTTTTTGGCTCTCGATTAGTTACTTGAGGTTTTAGGGTGAAATTTGGTGAAATTCTTGGAAATTTGATGTTTTGCTAGCTTTGTTAGGCTTAGTGATTCATTAGGAATGCTTAGAAACTGAATTTGGAACAAAGTAGGCTTGTTTGCTTGAATTTGGTATTTTGGTCAAACTACACGTAATTAGGACTTCGGTTTTTCCTATAGTTAAAACGTTTTTAAAACTTAGGATTGCCTTAGAACTAGTTCAAATGATGGAATCATTGATTTGCTCGTGAAAATGTAGCTTAATCCTTGATTTTCCTTATTTTGTACGTTTTGTACAAAATGGATATTTTTCGGTCAAACGGCTCTAATCTTTGACTTTAACATGTTATAGCTCAAGTTTGATGTCTATAAATATTTAAGGTAATTAAAAATGGTCTTTAGGATCATTGTATGCTTAAAATTCATCATATTTAGTTGAAAATTGCTTATTACAACTAAATGACTATAATTATTATTTATTGCATTATTTATTGTAATCACGGGTACACTTTGAATTTTGCTCAAAAGTAAGATTATAGTTCATTTGAATGTTGTTTGTGGTAATTTTGACCATATTTGACTATAACAGGATTTTGGAAAACTCCATTTTTAAAGCCCTCATTTCGAATTTTTTTCGAAAAATATAGGCATTTTTGGAATCTAAATCTTAATTTTTGGAACATAACCTATTTTACTTGATTGTTGCAGATGGCCAATCGTCAAAACCATGTCGAGTTACCCCATTACCTTCGTGGACAGGAAAACCCGGAGGAACACGAGCCTTTCATGCGAGTTTGGGTTAACCGAGAGAAATCGGGTAATAAGTACATTAATTGGACGATACTTGAACAATGTGGTTGGGATGAAGATCTTAAAAGGATGTTTACCTTCCAAGCCGAAGGAAGAACGCACAGGGCCTGGAAAGTGTTGTTCGAATTAAACGAAACAACGTATAATGAGCCATATGCGGAGTTTATGGCTACATGGAGTTTTGATTCAACAGTTGATTCAGCCGATTACAATAATCAGGAATGTATCCACTTTCGGCATCGAAACCAAATGTATCATTTAACTCTCGCACAGTTTGCGAGACACCTTGAGTTGTACAAACAAAATCAACTCAACTGGTGGATATTCAGGGATGGTTTGACCACCCCGAATCACATGGATCATCAGACCTTTTGGCAACAGCACACCACAGATCACGAGCCTTGGCATTCAAGTAAAAAGGCGTCGAAATTCACCAATCTCGAACTCCGAATACTCCACCACCTAATCACCAAAACCATTCATCCAAAAGCCAGATTTGGTGGTGCTGTCACCATCAGTGACATGCGCCTAATGCACGCCATCATGAACAACCAGAATATACAGGTGGCGCATCTCCTCGCTCAAGCCATCACCACCAAGAAGAGTTCGGCAAGCACGGTTATACCGGTTTTAGGAGGTGTTGTGACTAAGTTGCTCAGAAGAATGGGTGTTTTGGGGAATGTTGAAAGGCTTAATTATACGGTTGGGGCCATATCCGAGGAGATTGGGTATAAGTTGTTGAGTTATTGGAGGTATATTCGCGTTGAGGGTGAGCAGTTGATCATCCAAGCGAACCCGGAGATACCCGATTCCGAGGAACGGACGGTGCCAGGGGTAAGAGTTCGAAGATTTAGGCATAACACTCGGACACGGGACAGAAGTAGGAGGCGAGGTTCTCAGGAACCTATGGATGAGGATGATCCGACGGCCCATGGGCGGCCCACAGACACCCGCCGGCATTCATCAGTCAGAGAGGGTGATCGTCCACGATCACGATACCCACCGTACGGCTATCAGTACCACATGGGGGATGTACCGGGACGGGAGAGTTGGTTCTCCCATCATTCGATCCTTGAAAATTTGGATCATTTTGCGCATTATACGGGGAGACAGTTTGTAACGACCCGCACTTTTTCGATCATTTTATACTTATAAGATTAATATTTACATAAATTAAACCTTACCAACATGATAAGCAATCCAAATTGTTGAGACTTATGTTTTCGAAAAGAGTTTTACACAACGTTTGACCGTCTAGTTTGACCGATGATATCACGAACTATACAATATATGATAATTATACGTTTGTGTATATATATGTATATATACATATTTAACATGATTAATGAATGTTTTAATATCTTATTTTGTATTAATAACAATAAGTTATAAGTCTATTTTGAAACTACTAACTTAAGTTTTCAAAACGATAACCATACGTAACGTTATTTGACATTAATACTTATAACCTATAATGTTTATACATATATCGTATAAGTAATGTATTTAATCACCTTTAAGAACTTAAATACATAAAACCATATAAGTGTATTCACAAAAGATAGCTATATTTGAATCCTCATTCCATTTTTCACAAAATTTCTATACGTATATCTAGAGTATTTGTACTCGTATCATACCTAGCTTCTATACGTATTTACTATTGGTATATACACATCAAATCACCACCAACCAGCCCTTGTTCAATTCCTTATGTATAAGGTAATTACTTTTGAATGATTGTAAGACTAATTACAAAAATACAAACTAAAATTTTGTCCATGTTATCCCTAAAATCACGTTTTTAAGGACCTTATATGTATCATCATTTTCATTCATTTTAACTTCAAATATCTTAGCTAAAACACACACTCTTTCTTACCCTTTGAACTCCATAACAATTCAGTAACTTACCAAGAAGATCTAGCTTCAAAAACCTTACTTAATCACCATAAGAAAACCATACAAAAACACTTCAAGAAATCCTTCCAAGAACACAAAGTTACTTCCAATCTTTCATCCACTTCCATCACCCTTTTGGTTCTAGCTTTTTACTCCTCTTTTACAGCCATCTTGTCCAAGGAACTTGAGGTAGTAACTATGTTCATAACCTTATTCGATTCATATATATATAGCTATCTTATTTTGGGGTATAAAAAGTTAACAACAAAAACATAGTTTGAAAGTTTTCAAACTTGTTTGCAAACTAAATAGATCCTTCTAACTTAATTTTTAAAATACTTTAAGACCTGTAATATAACTTAAATATATGCTAACTTAACAAGGTAAAAATTGGTTTTGCAAAGAATACCTTAAAAACTGTTTTTACGACGTCGGAGTGCCACCGGGGACTGTTTTGGGTTGGATAATTAAAAACTATCTTAAACTTTGAATTGGAGGTTTATGTTCTGGAAAAATGATTTTTACTATGAATATGATAACACATAAAAATTTCATGATTTAATTCAAAGTATAAGTATTTTTAGAAAAATAATCATTTAAGGTTGTTTACATAAAGTTAAAATGTTTAACTTCATAAGTTTCACTAAAGTTTCACCTATGCCGTGTGATTTTGAATACAAACCAAGGTATTTTCAGTTCATAGTCTTAAAGAGGAACTCAATCCAAGGAGATGACAATTTGAATCAACGAAAACGGATTTGTAACGAAAAAACTATGACCGAAACAAAATTGGTTATCCTAGACTTGTTTAACTTCGGGATTAATTGGGAAAAACTAAATAAAATCACATCTTTCTAAGATAACATGATATTTTATATATATGTACTTATAATTTAATTTTATATGGTTCAGGATCACCCGTAAACAACACGAGAAGATTAATCATAAGATCCCATGTTTGTACGCAACACGTCATTTGACAACACCGGTACTTTATGTACGCAACACGTCATTTGACAACACCGGTACCGTGGGTCAAGATTAATCTCGACCAATACATATACGATAGGGTTTTATTTATTTCATTGGGGGTTTTATTTATTTCATTGCGGGTATATTAAACATCTAAAAATGAACCATTAAAATTGAATTACTAACAACGAACTGCTAACTACGGACTAAGGAATTATTCAAAGTATTAAAAGTATAACAAGTATATATATGTGACGTTTGTTTAAAAAGAAAAGGTATTGATATATTATATATGGATAGGTTCGTGATATCAACCGGAGACCAAGTCAAAATATATATTATCTTCAAGACGAAAGTGAGTATATAGTCCCACTTTTAAACTCTAAATATTTCGGGATGAGAATACATGTATTTTATGTTTTACGATATGGACACAAGTAACTGAAAAATATATTCTACATTGAGTTGTACCACTGGCATACTTCCCTGTAGCTTGGTAACTAATATTTACAGCGGTATTGTAAACGCGAATCCTGTTGATAGATCTATCGGGCCTGACAACCCCAACCGGACTGGACGACCAGTATTCAACGGTTGCACAGTACTTCGTTTTGTGACTACACTTGGTACGGTGTAGTAAGATTTCATATTAAAGGGAATATGCGACGTGATTAAATGTTAAGTATGGTTACCAAGTGCTCAACCACTTAGAATATTTTTATTAAACTGTTTATATACGAAATCTTGTGGTCTATATATATATATATATATATATATATATATATATATATATATATATATTGCTGCCGGCATTAAACCTATATCTCACCAACTTTATGTTGACCTTTTAAAACATGTCTATTCTCAGGTGATTTCTAAAAGCTTCCGCTGCATCATGTTGGATCTAAGCAGGATCTTGCGTACGCATATTTGTGTCAAAAATAAAACTGCATATCCGAGATGTTGTATTGTAAAATATGCTAGAAACCGTGTTGTTGTCATCATTTGTAAAGTTTGTAAGTCGAAGATTATCGCTAAACGATAATCATCTTTATATTGTCCGAAGCTTGTAACAAAAATAAGAGTTGTGGTTTGTAATGTGAAATATATGCAGTTTTCTTTTAAAAATGTCTCATATAGAGGTCAATACCTCGCAATGAAATCATACGTTATCTAACTCGTTCTTATGGTTAAGGACGGGTTATGACATGTGGTATCAGAGCGTTGGTCTTAGCGAACCAGGTTTGCATTAATGTGTCTAACCGAGAAGTCGTTAGGATACATTAGTAAGTCTGGACTTTGACCGGGTCTGATATTAAAAACCATTGCTTATCACTGTTGGTTAAAAATTATATGTAAATATTATGTAAGTACTAATGGGTTAGTTGATGTGTGATAGATGTCGGGCTCGAAACTTATTATCACATTCAGCGACTCCGAATCAGAATCTTCATATGGTGTTCCAGTTATTAACTTATCCGATGACGAAAGTAGTATCTTTGGGGAAGACTCACAAATTCCGGACGAACCAACTATAGAAAAATCGGAAAGTGAACCCGAGGAAGAAAGTGAACCCGAGGAAGAAATAATAGAAATTACGAAAGAAAAGTTCGATCAAGGAAAGAAACGAAAAGCTAATGAAATAGAAAATTCAAATTCCGAGTTTAGGGAGGATGATGTGGCACCAATTCCATTAGACACTACCACCCCTATTCCCGCTATTCCTATTAGTGCTATCCCGGAATCCAGTTCCTCATCCCCACCGCCAAAATATAGGCAGACAGCTAGGATAAGCGTTAGGCCATTCATTGGAACTAAACGTCCTAGAAAATAGACCAAACGATGCGCTGCCGTATTAAACCATGAGATCATATAATGTTTTGTATAATATTATTAGTGTGGTTTGCTTAATGTTCAATGTAAGATAAGCATATGTAAAATAGTGAAGTATGAAATGCAATAATTTTCCATGGTTAAGTATTATTTAGATTGTAGTAATTGGTTCTGTACTAAGCTATTAAGTATGAACATTAACGGGTAGGTACTACCCTAGATATAATTATAAAATGCTAATAAGAAGAAAAGGCTTTTATAATAATACCTGGTTCATATTATTAACAAGCTATAATGTACTATAAATACACACTACATCTATAATATTCCATGTGAATAATTATTTTCTTTCTTTAGGAAATGGCGCGATTGAATCGAATGACGGAACAAGAAGTCGAGGACTTCATCAATCAGCGAGTGAACGACAGAATGCTATGGGTCGAAGCTGCAAGAGCTGCTGCAGTTAATCCAAATCCTCGTGTAGGATGCACCTACAAGACGTTTCAAGCTTGCAAGCCCTCATCATTCAGTGGAACGGAAGGGCCGATCGGTTTAACCCGATGGATAGAAAAGATGGAGACTGAAAGGATCCGAAACTAATCATCCGGACGTTGTCCATATTGATTACAAACGAATTACAATAGTTGATAACATTGCGAGGTACTTGCCCTCTATATGATACATCTTACAAACGTTGCATTTATTCTTAAAAGGCAATCTATAGTTACATCCAGAATTGACATAATCGCCTGACATTTCATAATATTCAAATGACCTAAACTGCCATTTACTTAATAATAGTCTCTATGAACTTCAGTGACTCGAATGCAACGCCTTATGATATAAGTCCTTAATAGCCTCAAGTAGTATCCTTAGTACGAGCTAATGCACAGCGAAAGACTTAATTCATACCTGAGAATAACATGCTTTAAAATGTCAACATAAAGTTGGTGAGATATAGGTTTAATGCCGGCAGCGATATATATATATATATATATAGACCACAAGATTTCATATATAAACATTTTCATAAAAATATTCTAAGTGGTTGAGCACTTGGTAACCATACTTAACATTCAATCACGTCGCATATTCCCTTTAATATGAAATCTTACTACACCGTACCAAGTGTAGTCACAAAATGAAGTACTGTGCAACCGTTGAATACTGGTCGTCCAGTCCGGTTGGGGTTGTCAGGCCCGATAGATCAATCAACAGGATTCGCGTTTACAATACCGCTGTAAATATTAGTTACCAAGCTACAGGGAAGTATGCCAGTGGTACAACTCAACGTAGAATATATTTTTCAGTTACTTGTGTCCATAACGTAAATCATTTATAAAAACAACGCATGTATTCTCAGCCCAAAAATATTTAGAGTTTAAAAGGGACTATATACTCACTGTTGTCTTGAAGATATAAATATTTTGACTTGGTCTTCCGGTTGATATCACGAACCTATCCATATATAATATATCAATATATTTTCATTTTTAAACAATCGTCACATATATATACTTGTTATACTTTTAATACTTTTAATAATTCCTTAGTCCGTAGTTAGCAGTCCGATGTTAGTAATTCAATTTTAATGGTTCATTTTTAGGTGTTTAATAAACCCCCAATGAAATGAATAAAATCCCCATCGTAGATGTATTGGTCGAGATTAATCTTGACCCACGGTACCGGTGTTGTCAAATGACGTGTTGCGTACATAAAGTACCGGTGTTGTCAAATGACGTGTTGCGTACAATCATGGGATCTTATGATTAATCTTCTCGTATTGTTTACGGGTGATCCTGAACTATATAAAATTGAATTATGAGTACATATATATAAAATATCATGTTATCTTAGAAAGATGTGATTTATTTAATTTCTCCCAATTATTTTCGTGGCTAAACTAGTCTTGGATATCCGATTTTGTTTCGGTCATAGTTTCTTCGTTACAACTCCGTTTTTGTTGATTCAACTTGCCGTCTCCTTGGATCGAGTCCCTATTTAAGACTATGAACTGTAAATACCTTAGTTTGTATTCAAAATCACACGGCATAGGTGAAATTTTAGTGAAACTTATGAAGTTAAACATTTTTGTTACAAAAATATCATTTAATGACCATTTTTCTAAAAATACCTATACTTTGAATTAAATCATGAAATTTTTATGTGTTAACATATTTATAGTAAAAATCATTTTTCCAGAAAATAAACCTCCAATTCGAAGTTTAAGATGGTTTTTAATTATCCAACCCAAAACAGTCCCCGGTTGCACTCCGACATCGTAAAAACAGTTTTTAAGGTATTCTTTGAAAAACCAAGTTTTACCTTGTTAAATTAGCATATATTTAAGTTATATTATAGGTCTTGAAGTATTTTAAAAGTTAAGTTAGAAGGATCTATTTAGTTTGCAAACAAGTTTGAAAACTTTCAAACTATGTTCTTGTTGTTAAAATTTTATACCACAAAATAAGATAGCTATATATATATGAATCGAATAAGGTTATGAACATAGTTACTACCTCAAGTTCCTTGGACAAGGTTGCTGTAAAAGAGGAGTAAGAACCTAGAACCAAAAGGGTGATGGAAGTGGATGAAAGATTGGAAGTAAGTTTGTGTTCTTGGAAGGATTTCTTGAAGTGTTTTTGTATGGTTTTCTTATGGTGATTAAGTAAGGTTTTTGAAGCTAAATGATGGAGAAAATGCTTGTAGATGATCAAGTATGAAGTTAAGAGTATTTTGAGAGAGAAATGGGAGTGTAAGTATGAGAAAATGGGGTGAAGAAATGGTGTGCATGCATAAAAACGTTTTTAGTATATAAAGAAAAAAAATGATACCTAACTTTGTTTTCTTGCTAAATAATTCATGCTACTTGACAAATGGTTGGTTCCACATATTTCTTAATCATTTAAGGCTGCTAAGGAGCAGATTTTTATTGGTATATACCAATAGTAAATACATCTAGAAGCTGCGTATGATACAGGTACATATACCCTAAATATACGTGTAGAAATCTTTGAGAAAACGGAACGAGGATTCAAATATAGCTATCTTTTGTGAATATACTTATATTGTTTTATGTATTTAAGTCCTTAAAAGTGATTAAATACATTACTTATACGTTATATGTATAAACATTATAAGTCATAAGTATTTATATCAAATAACGTTATGTATGGTTATTGTTTTGAAAACTTAAGTTAGTAGTTTCAAAATATACTTATAACTTATTGTTATTAATACAAAATGAGATATTAAAACATCCATAAACCATGTTAAATATGTATATATACATATATATACACAAACGTATAATTATCATATGTTATATAGTTCGTGATATCATCGGTCAAACTAGACGGTCAAACGTTGTGTAAAACTCTTTTCGAAAACATAAGTCTCAACAATTTGGATTGCTTATCATGTTGGTAAGGTTTAATTTATGTAAATATTAATCTTATAAGTATAGAACGATCGAAAAAGTGCGGGTCAACTTTAAGGTTTTTGCTTATCGTGTCGGAACCATATAGAGATTAGAGTTTAAATTTGGTCGGAAATTTCCGGGTCGTTACAGTACCCATCCGTTAAAGAAATTTCGTCCTCGAAATTTGGTAGAGGTTGTCATAAATAACAATAGGAATGTTTTCATGACGAATATGAGGTAATAATGAAATTTTATCATTATTGAAAGATTTAGATAAAACGATTTGGTTATGTGAGACGCACGAGTGAAGCTATCACAAAAGAGTGAAATGAGTAAATATAGAATTGTTGTAACCGATGACGTGATTATGATCGATTTCCGGGATTTAAGGGTTTTAAAGAAAATCTTATGTAATAAGATTTAGTTTTGCGGCGATCAGGATCTTCTTTGATTTAACGCGGCAATCTGTTTTGATTTCTTTGTCGAATATTTCACTATAAATTTACCTCCTTCCCTTTCTTTCTTCCCACATCTTCTATTCTTTCTCTTTAGTTCCTACTTTAAGACATTCGCTAATATGCTCCAGCCCATTCTAACCCTTGTTATATTTTTAACTTTCATATCTTTCATTCTTCTTTTTCATCTATCACCAGAAGAATCTATTCTCTTTTATCCTTTCCTTGGAATTATAATGTTTTTAATTCTCCCGTGCCTTTACGTTGCAATACGTATTGATATGCACGGTTTGTAGTTTCGGGGTTGTTGTTAGGTTTTATACCTTCCCTTATATTTCGATGTTCCTACTCCCGTCCCTTAAAATCATTGTCATCCACAGTTAATGCTCTCTCTTATTTGTTGTGGTTTATGTTCCTATTTCTATTCTGAGGTTTTGTCCCTTCATTTCTTCTTCCCGTCCTCGAGCCAAGCGAACAATGGTCCGAAATTCGTAGGTAGGAAATTTGGAATGAACCTAGCTATTGGTTTTAGAATGAAATTGTAATGGCACGATCTTGATTCGTTAATTTACTCGAATATTCCGAAAAAATAGAACTATCAAGGTGATACGTTCTAATATGTTTGGAGACTTGATTGAAGGTAAGAGCCGTGTAACATGGCACATGATGACGGTACTGTGAATCATCACATTCCATTAGAAACTTAACATGACTTACTGTAATATAATGAAGTTGATCAAGTTTCATATTATTATACTAATTCATGCATCAGTTCCCAACACTACTTTAAAACATTCATATTTTAAACTTGGAGGTTTCAAAATTTAGAAATTGACACAGTTTCTTTTATGTTGTAATGCAGATATTACGGAGAGATAAATATTCTCAGATAAGAATAGTTGTGAAAATATCTCCAGAAATATGGAGAATATGTATAACGGAAGATATGAAGATATCTTATAATATCTAAGATAAGATGATGATGAAGAATATCATCGGGAGAGGTTTAGAATAAGGGGTAGGGTTTTTACTAATGGTTTCAGCAGGCACTGAATCGTTTGAATCCTTTGAAAGCAGATTCAGTTCTTGTTATTTATCCACAACCTCTTTCATACTTTGCTCAAACCGTTTTCCGGTTCCAACTCTTCTCTTTTTCTGAGTTTTATCGACACACTGTGCTTCATCATCAAACTTTTGACTGTTTAAAATCGTTTACAATTTTCGCTGCTTCATCAGCATTTAAAGAACTACTTCATAATTCAGGGTGTTTTTCAGAAACTTCACCTTCGGAGTATGAAATCCTTAGGAATAGACGTTATAGGTATGACTGAGAAGTTTTACGAGATTTTTAAAATACTAATTGCGGATTCTGCCAAAAAGATGACAAGCTGCTGGTACATGATGTCGTGGAATATGAAAGGTTCTCCGGTAACAATGGTGAAAGGACAAGGTATATATATCGAGGTTATAATAAGAGTGGTCCTACTGAGAAATCAAAGTGGAGCTGTGACAAAATTGACTTATATTGAAAAGAGAATGTAAGGTTGTTTTTGCCAATGAATGATAAGGAATTTGACGCGGATAAGTTTCAACGATAACTTCGATTTTGAAAGTTTCAGGTGTATAACTGTATGCATAAATCTTTCTTCCGTTAACGAGGTGCGGCTGGTTCAACTTCTCGATTGAAGTGTTTTCAAGAATCATGAAAAGATTTGAATGAGAATTATAATTGTCGAAGTACAAATGAGGTTTAGAATGAAATCAAGTGGCAAACTTAAAGAATTATTTAGTTTCATATGTTATAATCAATATTTTAATTTAAGTCATTTTAATTGTCCAAAGTTAGCAGTCCAATAGTCCGATGGTTCAATGATTCATATATAATTTAATATATAATATTCGAATTAAATAATACGTATCGTGACCCGTATACCGGTCTCGGTGTCGATCACAACTCAAAGTATATATATATTTTGAAATCAACTCCGACCCTGTATAGCCAACTCCCGCCTTCACATATAGAGTGTCTACGGTTGTTCCGAAATATATATATAGATGGGTCGATATGATAAGTCGAAACCTTGCATACGTGTCCCGTTATTTAAAGTGCGTAAAAGTAAATAACAGAAATTAAATGATGATAAATAAAATTGCGAGAATGTAAATTGCGATAAATTAAATGTTAATCAGTTAACTGGGAACAGTTAGCCGGAACAGTTAGCGTGAAATCCTATCACAATTTCAATTAATTAATTCGTTTGTTTCTAACACCTTTTATTTTTGTCCAATGTTTTCTTCATTATGCCACTTGTTGGATTCTGATAGATCAAAATCCAAATATGAAATTTGAATAGAAATGGTTATTCTGTGGTGAACGGATACGTATATCGGTAGTTGTAAGTAGGATAGTAAATGACCGTTGAATTAGATTTAGAGAATGTACAACGTAACTTATTAATGTGAATTCTAAATATTCCTCGGGTACTACCCACCCGTTAAAATATTTTCATCATTAACAGTTTGTACGAAAGAATTTTTAATTACAATCTTTATAAAAATATACTTGCATATATATTTTCTTCAGATGTAATCATAGATTCAATGAGTCAATGAAGTATTAAACTCATTTGATTTATCGTTAATACTAGATTACATAACTTCTAAAGCATTAGAGATTACATAATCGCTAGGTCGAACGAAGATAAATGAGGTAAAACGATACGTAAAGCGAAGATAATCGATGTAGAACGATATATAGAACGAAGATCATACTCGAAGTTCCGATGAGGTTTTTGAGGTATGTGATGTTGATATCCGAGATACAGTTTGTGATGTTAAGATTTTGGGGGTGACAAGAGTACTGTCGGCGTTGTTGATAGTGATACAGATTATGCTGCTGGTGCTGCTGCTGGTGTTTGTAACCTTCGCACCGTATTTTCTAAAGCCACTACCCGAGCGTGAAGCTCGTTGACTTCTTCTATTATACCGGGATGATTGACAGTTGGAACGAGTGAATGAACAAGATTCGAAATATGGGATAGTATGTAGTCATGACGAGATACTCTAGAAATGAGCGAGAAAATGGTGTTTCGAATAGGTTCGCCGGTAAGTGATTCAGGTTCATCGTTAAGAGGACAATTCGGTGGATGGAATGGATCACCTTCTTCTTGCCTCCAGAAATTTAGTATATTACGAACCCATCCCCAATTCATCCAGAATAGATGATGGGAAATTGGTTGATCCATTCCGGTAACGCTGTTCTCGGAGCTCGAATGGAAATCCATATCGGCGAAGCTATCGAAGTCGGAGGAATTTGAGCTGGATGAAGAATCCATCTTGTATGGTCGAAGAAATGAATTTTTGGTTTGGAATAGATTATAGGAGTTGGGTTTGGTACTCTTCAATACATAATTTACATATGTATATATAATATCAAAATCCCATGAATTACGGAGAATCTTTGAAATACGTCAGGAAATGTCTATAGTAACAGATACGCTAGGATATGAATTTTGTCTATACACTATCGATGCACTAAATGCAGTAAGACGTGTCTAGACTTAAGAATGATAAGCAGGCAGTTCCCTAAGGATGATAAGCAGATGATTTCCGACTAGGATTGATAAGCAAAACTTTTGACAGGCAGACACGGTCAAAGTCCAGACTCACTTAATGTATCCTAACAACTACTAGTTAGACACACTAATGCAAGGCCTGGTTCGCTAAGACCAACGCTCTGATACCAACTGAAAGGATCCGAAACTAATCATCCGGACGTTGTCCATATTGATTACAAACGAATTACAATAGTTGATAACATTGCGAGGTACTTGCCCTCTATATGATACATCTTACAAACGTTGCATTTATTCTTAAAAGGCAATCTATAGTTACATCCAGAATTGACATAATCGCCTGACATTTCATAATATTCAAATGACCTAAACTGCCATTTACTTAATAATAGTCTCTATGAACTTCAGTGACTCGAATGCAACGCCTTATGATATAAGTCCTTAATAGCCTCAAGTAGTATCCTTAGTACGAGCTAATGCACAGCGAAAGACTTAATTCATACCTGAGAATAACATGCTTTAAAATGTCAACATAAAGTTGGTGAGATATAGGTTTAATGCCGGCAGCGATATATATATATATATAGACCACAAGATTTCATATATAAACATTTTCATAAAAATATTCTAAGTGGTTGAGCACTTGGTAACCATACTTAACATTCAATCACGTCGCATATTCCCTTTAATATGAAATCTTACTACACCGTACCAAGTGTAGTCACAAAATGAAGTACTGTGCAACCGTTGAATACTGGTCGTCCAGTCCAGTTGGGGTTGTCAGGCCCGATAGATCAATCAACAGGATTCGCGTTTACAATACCGCTGTAAATATTAGTTACCAAGCTACAGGGAAGTATGCCAGTGGTACAACTCAACGTAGAATATATTTTTCAGTTACTTGTGTCCATAACGTAAATCATTTATAAAAACAGCGCATGTATTCTCAGCCCAAAAATATTTAGAGTTTAAAAGGGACTATATACTCACTGTTGTCTTGAAGATATAAATATTTTGACTTGGTCTTCCGGTTGATATCACGAACCTATCCATATATAATATATCAATATATTTTCATTTTTAAACAATCGTCACATATATATACTTGTTATACTTTTAATACTTTTAATAATTCCTTAGTCCGTAGTTAGCAGTCCGATGTTAGTAATTCAATTTTAATGGTTCATTTTTAGGTGTTTAATAAACCCCCAATGAAATGAATAAAATCCCCATCGTATATGTATTGGTCGAGATTAATCTTGACCCACGGTACCGGTGTTGTCAAATGACGTGTTGCGTACATAAAGTACCGGTGTTGTCAAATGACGTGTTGCGTACAATCATGGGATCTTATGATTAATCTTCTCGTATTGTTTACGGGTGATCCTGAACCATATAAAATTGAATTATGAGTACATATATATAAAATATCATGTTATCTTAGAAAGATGTGATTTATTTAATTTCTCCCAATTATTTTCGTGGCTAAACTAGTCTTGGATATCCGATTTTGTTTCGGTCATAGTTTCTTCGTTACAACTCCGTTTTTGTTGATTCAACTTGCCATCTCCTTGGATCGAGTCCCTATTTAAGACTATGAACTGTAAATACCTTAGTTTGTATTCAAAATCACACGGCATAGGTGAAATTTTAGTGAAACTTATGAAGTTAAACATTTTTGTTACAAAAATATCATTTAATGACCATTTTTCTAAAAATACATATACTTTGAATTAAATCATGAAATTTTTATGTGTTAACATATTTATAGTAAAAATCATTTTTCCAGAAAATAAACCTCCAATTCAAAGTTTAAGATGGTTTTTAATTATCCAACCCAAAACAGTCCCCGGTTGCACTCCGACATCGTAAAAACAGTTTTTAAGGTATTCTTTGAAAAACCAAGTTTTACCTTGTTAAATTAGCATATATTTAAGTTATATTACAGGTCTTGAAGTATTTTAAAAGTTAAGTTAGAAGGATCTATTTAGTTTGCAAACAAGTTTGAAAACTTTCAAACTATGTTCTTGTTGTTAAAATTTTATACCACAAAATAAGATAGCTATATATATATGAATCGAATAAGGTTATGAACATAGTTACTACCTCAAGTTCCTTGGACAAGGTTGCTGTAAAAGAGGAGTAAGAACCTAGAACCAAAAGGGTGATGGAAGTGGATGAAAGATTGGAAGTAAGTTTGTGTTCTTGGAAGGATTTCTTGAAGTGTTTTTGTATGGTTTTCTTATGGTGATTAAGTAAGGTTTTTGAAGCTAAATGATGGGGAAAATGCTTGTAGATGATCAAGTATGAAGTTAAGAGTATTTTGAGAGAGAAATGGGAGTGTAAGTACGAGAAAATGGGGTGAAGAAATGGTGTGCATGCATAAAAACGTTTTTAGTATATAAAGAAAAAAAAATGATACCTAACTTTGTTTTCTTGCTAAATAATTCATGCTACTTGACAAATGGTTGGTTCCACATGTTTCTTAATCATTTAAGGCTGCTAAGGAGCAGATTTTTATTGGTATATACCAATAGTAAATACATCTAGAAGCTGCGTATGATACGGGTACATATACCCTAAATATACGTGTAGAAATCTTTGAGAAAACGGAACGAGGATTCAAATATAGTTATCTTTTGTGAATATACTTATATTGTTTTATGTATTTAAGTCCTTAAAAGTGATTAAATACATTACTTATACGTTATATGTATAAACATTATAAGTCATAAGTATTTATATCAAATAACGTTATGTATGGTTATTGTTTTGAAAACTTAAGTTAGTAGTTTCAAAATATACTTATAACTTATTGTTATAAATACAAAATGAGATATTAAAACATCCATAAACCATGTTAAATATGTATATATACATATATATACACAAACGTATAATTATCATATGTTATATAGTTCGTGATATCATCGGTCAAACTAGACGGTCAAACGTTGTGTAAAACTCTTTTCGAAAACATAAGTCTCAACAATTTGGATTGCTTATCATGTTGGTAAGGTTTAATTTATGTAAATATTAATCTTATAAGTATAGAACGATCGAAAAAGTGCGGGTCAACTTTAAGGTTTTTGCTTATCGTGTCGGAACCATATAGAGATTAGAGTTTAAATTTGGTCGGAAATTTCCGGGTCGTTACAGAGACGGTGTTCAAAATCAGTGGTTGTGATGAAAAAGACATGACCAAGTATGCATCGTGCACTTTACAAGATAGTGCACTCACGTGGTGGAAAAATTATGTGAAGGCGGTAGGAGGAGATGTAGCTTATAATACTCCATGGGAAGAATTCAAAACGATGTTAATCAACGAGTATTGTCCAAGGAATGAGGTTAGGAAGTTAGAAGATGAGTTACGAAGTTTGAAGGTGGTTGGTACTGAAATCACCAACTACAATCAGCGATTCATGGAATTAGTTTTGCTATGTCCAGAATTGGTTCCAACCGAAGCACGAAAGATTGAAATGTACAAAGATGGTTTGCCCTCAAAGGTTAAGGCAAACGTTACAGCATCAAAACCTAGGACAATTCATGAAGCTATAACCATGGCAAACGAGCTAATGGACCAGGTCATCTTGGATAAGAAAGCATTCACTACTGATGTGAAGGTATCGAGTAACAAAAGAAAGTGGAACGGAAATTATGATCGAGGTTACCAACAACAATCTTTTAAGAAACCAGAAACCCCGAAAGGTGTGGGTAGTGGTTCAGGCTTTGGTTACAAAGGACAAAGTCCTTTATGCAACCGATGTCACAAACATCACTTTGGTTACTGTAGTGTGTTGTGCACCAAATGTAATCGACAGGGTCATCTTGCTGAAGATTGTAAGGCTCTCGTTACAAATGGTAACAAGACTCCTGCCACCAATGCAAATAGAACTGCTTTGGCTACCGTTACTTGTTTTGGGTGTGGAAAACAAGGTCACTATAAGAGCCAGTGCCCGAATCCAGAAAAGAATGGCGGACCTGCACGTGGAAGAGCGTTTGTTATTAATGCTAGAGAGGCACGTGAAGACCCGGAGCTTGTTACGGGTACGTTTACCATTAATAACTTATCAGCATCTATTTTATTTGATACTGGTGCCGATAGAAGTTACGTGTGTAGAAATTTTTACACTAAATTGAATTGTTCATCATTACCTCTAGATGCTAAGTACATGATTGAGTTAGCTAATGGTAAACTAATTAAAGCCGATAAAATTTGTCGTGATTGTGAAATAAATTTAGCCGGAGAAACGTTTAAAATCGACTTAATACCCGTAGAATTAGGAAGTTTTGATGTAATGGTCGGCATGGACTGGATGTCCAAAGTAGGAGTTGAAGTTGTGTGTGCCAAGAAGGCAATTCGCATTCCTTGTAAGGATAAAATGCCGGTGATGATTTATGGAGAGAAGGGTGATTCAAAGCTAAAACTCATTAGCTGTTTGAAAGCCAAGAAGTGTTTAGAAAAGGGATGTTATGCTATTCTAGCACATGTTAATAAAGTTGAAAAGAAAGAAAAGTGCATCAACGACGTGCCTGTGGCAAGAGATTTTCCTGAAGTGTTTCCGGAAGAATTGCCGGGATTACCTCCATTTAGATCGGTAGAATTTCAAATAGATTTAGTACCAGGAGCTGCACCAGTGGCTCGTGCGCCATATAGACTTGCACCGTCCGAATTAAAAGAACTTCAAAGTCAGTTAAAAGAGTTACTGGACCGTGGATTCATACGACCAAATACTTCACCGTGGGGAGCTCCAATTTTGTTTGTTAAGAAGAAAGATGGATCTTTTAGGATGTGTATAGATTATCGTGAATTGAATAAGTTAACTATCAAGAATCGGTACCCACTACCGAGAATTGATGACTTATTTGATCAATTACAAGGATCATGTGTGTACTCGAAAATTGATCTAAGATCGGGTTATCATCAATTACGCGTCAAAGAAGAGGACATTCCGAAAACTGCTTTTCGGACACGTTATGGTCATTACGAATTTTTGGTCATGCCGTTTGGATTGACGAATGCGCCAGCTGTATTCATGGACCTCATGAATCGAGTTTGTAGTCCGTATTTAGATAAGTTTGTTATCGTTTTCATTGATGATATTCTTATCTATTCCAAGAGTGAGCAAGAGCATGAAGAGCATTTAAGGTTGATATTAGAGTTGTTGAGAAAAGAACAACTATATGCTAAATTTTCTAAGTGTGCTTTCTGGTTAAAAGAAGTGCAATTTCTTGGCCACGTTGTTAGTAGCAAAGGAATTCAGGTTGATCCAGCAAAAACTGAAGCCATTGAAAAATGGGAGACTCCTAAGACACCAACGCAGATACGTCAATTTTTGGGTTTAGCCGGTTATTATAGAAGGTTTATTCAAGATTTTTCCCGAATAGCTAAGCCGTTGACAGCGTTAACGCAAAAAGGGAAGAAATATGAATGGACCTCTGAGCAGGAGGACGCATTTCAAATACTGAAGAAGAAGTTAACTACGGCGCCTATATTATCGTTACCTGAAGGGAACGATGATTTTGAAATATATTGTGACGCTTCTCGAGAAGGTTTTGGTTGTGTTCTTATGCAACGAAAGAAAGTGATTGCATACGCATCCCGACAATTGAAGATTCACGAGCGGAATTATACGACGCATGATCTAGAACTGGGAGCAGTCGTGTTTGCATTGAAGATGTGGAGACACTACTTGTATGGGGTTAAATTCACTGTGTTTACTGATCATAAAAGCCTTCAACATATTTTTGATCAGAAACAGTTGAACATGAGGCAACGTAGGTGGGTCGAGTTAATAAACGACTATGATTGTGAAATTCGTTATCATCCCGGAAAGGCGAACGTGGTGGCCGATGCTTTAAGCAGAAAGGAACGAGAACCAATTCGAGTTCGAGCGATGAACATAAAAATTCGTATGAATCTCAACTCACAAATCAAAGAGGTTCAACAAGAAGCACTCAATAAAGAAAACATAAAGAATGAAATAATGAAAAAGTACGAGAAGCAACTTGTTGTACGGGAAGATGGAATTCGATATTTTGCAAATCGTATTTGGGTACCGAAGTTGGGTGGATTAAGGAAGTTGATATTGAACGAGGCACATAAGACAAGATACTCGATACATCCTGGAGTTGGAAAGATGTATCAAGATCTTAAGACACGTTATTGGTGGCCTAACTTAAAGACCGACGTTGCAACATATGTTGGGGAGTGTTTAACTTGTTCCAAAGTCAAAGCAGAACACCAAAAGCCGTCAGGGTTACTTCAACAACCAGAAATCCCAGAATGGAAATGGGATGGTATTACCATGGATTTCATCACGAAGTTACCAAAGACTGCCTGGGGATACGACACCATTTGGGTGATTGTTGATCGTCTCACCAAATCTGCACATTTCTTGCCTATAAAGGAAACGGATAGAATGGAGAAACTATTACGATTGTATATAAAGGAAATTGTTTCAAGACATGGAATACCTATTTCCATTATATCCGATCGTGATAGTAGATTTACCTCAAAGTTCTGGCAATCACTACAGGAGGCACTAGGAACTCGTTTGGATATGAGTACCGCATATCATCCGCAAACGGACGGGCAGGGTGAGAGAATAATTCAGACTCTTGAAGACATGCTCAGGGCATGTGTGATCGATTTTGGAAACGGATGGGATAAATATCTACCATTAGCAGAATTCTCGTATAATAATAGTTATCATGCGAGCATTGGAGCTGCGCCATTCGAAGCATTGTATGGAAGGAAGTGTAGATCTCCTATCTGTTGGAATGAAGTAGGAGATCGACAATTAACTGGTCCCGAGATCATACACGAAACGACTGAGAAGATAGTACAAATTAAGGAGAGATTGAAAACAGCCCGTAGTCGCCAAAAGAGCTACGCCGATGTCCGAAGGAAACCATTAGAGTTTCAGATTGGGGACATGGTTATGCTAAAGGTGTCACCTTGGAAAGGTGTAATACGTTTCGGAAAAAGGGGAAAACTGAACCCAAGGTACGTAGGCCCGTTCAAGATCATCGAACGCATTGGACCGGTAGCTTATCGACTCGAGTTACCGCAACAACTCGCCGGAGTACATAATACCTTTCACGTCTCGAACCTTAAGAAGTGTCTTGCAAAGGAAGACCTCACCATTCCTCTTGAAAAATCCATGTCGACGAGAAACTACAATTCATCGAAGAACCAATCGAAATCATGGATCGTGAAGTTAAACAGCTCAAGCAGAGCAACATACCGATCGTTAAGGTTCGTTGGAATGCTAGAAGAGGTCCCGAGTTTACTTGGGAACGAGAGGATCAGATTAAACAAAAGTATCCGCACTTGTTTCTCGATGACGCAAAATAGGTACAATTTTAAAATTTCGGGACGAAATTTATTTAACGGGGAGGTAATGTAACGACCCGCACTTTTTCGATCATTTTATACTTATAAGATTAGTATTTACATAAATTAAACCTTACCAACATGATAAGCAATCCAAATTGTTGAGACTTATGTTTTCAAAAAGAGTTTTACACAACGTTTGACCGTCTAGTTTGACCGATGATATCACGAACTATACAATATATGATAATTATACGTTTGTGTATATATATGTATATATACATATTTAACATGATTAATGAATGTTTTAATATCTTATTTTGTATTAATAACAATAAGTTATAAGTATATTTTGAAACTACTAACTTAAGTTTTCAAAACGATAACCATACGTAACGTTATTTGACATTAATACTTATAACCTATAATGTTTATACATATATCGTATAAGTAATGTATTTAATCACCTTTAAGAACTTAAATACATAAAACCATATAAGTGTATTCACAAAAGATAGCTATATTTGAATCCTCATTCCGTTTTTCACAAAATTTCTATACGTATATCTAGAGTATTTGTACTCGTATCATACCTAGCTTCTATACGTATTTACTATTGGTATATACACATCAAATCACCACCAACCAGCCCTTGTTCAATGCCTTATGTATAAGGTAATTACTTTTGAATGATTGTAAGACTAATTACAAAAATACAAACTAAAATTTTGTCCATGTTATCCCTAAAATCACGTTTTTAAGGACCTTATATGTATCATCATTTTCATTCATTTTAACTTCAAATATCTTAGCTAAAACACACACTCTTTCTTACCCTTTGAACTCCATAACAATTCAGTAACTTACCAAGAAGATCTAGCTTCAAAAACCTTACTTAATCACCATAAGAAAACCATACAAAAACACTTCAAGAAATCCTTCCAAGAACACAAACTTACTTCCAATCTTTCATCCACTTCCATCACCCTTTTGGTTCTAGCTTTTTACTCCTCTTTTACAGCCATCTTGTCCAAGGAACTTGAGGTAGTAACTATGTTCATAACCTTATTCGATTCATATATATATAGCTATCTTATTTTGGGGTATAAAAATTTAACAACAAGAACATAGTTTGAAAGTTTTCAAACTTGTTTGCAAACTAAATAGATCCTTCTAACTTAATTTTTAAAATACTTTAAGACCTGTAATATAACTTAAATATATGCTAACTTAACAAGGTAAAACTTGGTTTTGCAAAGAATACCTTAAAAACTGTTTTTACGACGTCGGAGTGCCACCGGGGACTGTTTTGGGTTGAATAATTAAAAACTATCTTAAACTTTGAAATGGAGGTTTATGTTCTGGAAAAATGATTTTTACTATGAATATGATAACACATAAAAATTTCATGATTTAATTCAAAGTATAAGTATTTTTAGAAAAATAATCATTTAAGGTTGTTTACATAAAGTTAAAATGTTTAACTTCATAAGTTTCACTAAAGTTTCAATTATGCCGTGTGATTTTGAATACAAACCAAGGTATTTTCAGTTCATAGTCTTAAAGAGGAACTCGATCCAAGGATATGGCAATTTGAATCAACGAAAACGGATTTGTAACGAAAAAACTATGACCGAAACAAAATTGGTTATCCTAGACTTGTTTAACTTCGGGATTAATTGGGAAAAACTAAATAAAATCACATCTTTCTAAGATAACATGATATTTTATATATATGTACTTATAATTCAATTTTATATGGTTCAGGATCACCCGTAAACAACACGAGAAGATTAATCATAAGATCCCATGTTTGTACGCAACACGTCATTTGACAACACCGGTACTTTATGTACGCAACACGTCATTTGACAACACCGGTACCGTGGGTCAAGATTAATCTCGACCAATACATATACGATGGGGTTTTATTTATTTCGTTGGGGGTTTTATTTATTTCATTGCGGGTATATTAAACATCTAAAAATGAACCATTAAAATTGAATTACTAACAACGAACTGCTAACTACGGACTAAGGAATTATTCAAAGTATTAAAAGTATAACAAGTATATATATGTGACGTTTGTTTAAAAAGAAAAGGTATTGATATATTATATATGGATAGGTTCGTGATATCAACCGGAGACCAAGTCAAAATATATATATCTTCAAGACGAAAGTGAGTATATAGTCCCACTTTTAAACTCTAAATATTTCGGGATGAGAATACATGTATTTTATGTTTTACGATATGGACACAAGTAACTGAAAAATATATTCTACGTTGAGTTGTACCACTGGCATACTTTCCTGTAGCTTGGTAACTAATATTTACAGCGGTATTGTAAACGCGAATCCTGTTGATAGATCTATCGGGCCTGACAACCCCAACCGGACTGGACGACCAGTATTCAACGGTTGCACAGTACTTCGTTTTGTGACTACACTTGGTACGGTGTAGTAAGATTTCATATTAAAGGGAATATGCGACGTGATTAAATGTTAAGTATGGTTACCAAGTGCTCAACCACTTAGAATATTTTTATTAAACTGTTTATATACGAAATCTTGTGGTCTATATATATATATATATTGCTGCCGGCATTAAACCTATATCTCACCAACTTTATGTTGACCTTTTAAAACATGTCTATTCTCAGGTGATTTCTAAAAGCTTCCGCTGCATCATGTTGGATCTAAGCAGGATCTTGCGTACGCATATTTGTGTCAAAAATAAAACTGCATATCCGAGATGTTGTATTGTAAAATATGCTAGAAACCGTGTTGTTGTCATCATTTGTAAAGTTTGTAAGTCGAAGATTATCGCTAAACGATAATCATCTTTATATTGTCCGAAGCTTGTAACAAAAATAAGAGTTGTGGTTTGTAATGTGAAATATATGCAGTTTTCTTTTAAAAATGTCTCATATAGAGGTCAATACCTCGCAATGAAATCATACGTTATCTAACTCGTTCTTATGGTTAAGGACGGGTTATGACACAGTTCGACATCCCACCATTTCCACTTGAGTATCCGGTGATGCAAGCCTACCGTGATCCTATGGGTGCTGGCCCGAGCCATTAGTTTTTAGGACCTCCACAGCCACCAACTCACCATTATTCGCAGCGTACAATGATCACGCCCACACCTCCACCGCCACCTTCAGAGACTACAGGGGCCGAGAACTTCATTAATCAGATATTCAGCACCGACCCCATCCTCACATCTAATGTTGGTCAGGACCCAAGGTGGGAACAGGCAATAGAGCAATGTACGACTGCAGGGGTAACGCAGGGTATAGGTGGTATGGATGTGACCCAACAGTGGGGACAAAACAGTGGTTCACAAGATAGTATGAGTTGGAACTTAGGGGCGATGGTATTTACGAGCACGTCATCGTTGACCGGGTTGATCACTAGATCAGATGAGATTGAGTTTAGGATATCCTCAGGTGTTAACACAGCAGAGTTGGCAGATCAGTTTGCCACAGACGAGGAGCTGACCAGTGAGGGTCAATCTAGACTGCGGAACCCGACCAGAGCCCGTACCAGCGTTATCTACTCTCCGCCATACTCAGCCCCCCAGCCGTGATCTTGAGTATCTTTTGGAACATTCTACTTTCATTATTGCTACATTACATTATATTACATTATGTTTCTGTACGCCTGGTTTGGGCATAATTACTTTTATTTTTAGCATGTATGGTTGTCTTTAGAATAAATGTTGCATGAATAAACGTCACAAAGACGATCGAGACCATACGGGGCGGACATTGGAGCAAAGACGACTTGAACGAGGATGACGCCGGCACCAGTGAAGAACCCATATACAGCGCGCCATCCAATTGCACGTCTTGAAACCCTAGGGGAGTACTACGTCTTCAACACCTTTCAATTAGAACATACGCAAATTACTATACCACTATAAAAACTAAGTGTGGGATTGGCAACCCCACCAACATAAACTTTTAATAACACAAACGCCTCTTTTAAAAACTAAAGTGTGGGATACTCCGTATCCTTAACATTGAGGACAATGTTATTTTAAAGTGTGGGATAGCAAATGTTGCACATAACGATTCTTGTAAAATCCTCAAGTTTTTCACAAAATTCAAAACTTTTTGAATTATAAAACGCTAAGGATGATTAAAATCTATAAAAGATCAAAAAAATTTTGCTACAAAATAGACAAAAAGGGCAAAATGAGGTTAAAAACTTTTTGCGAAAAATCAAAATCAATTTTCCAATAGAGCATTGCATAACAAAAGGCGCAATCCGACCTGCTATAATTGTTGTGAGGCACCCCCAAATAAGGCTTTATAAACACTCATTTTTAGTGCTTCACTATATTTCCGTTGAGCGCGCCGATGTTAACATCTCGGAACCAGAACTTGCTCTTGATTTACATTTCGAAATCACACATTTTGATGAGAATGACTAAGTTAAAACCTCAGCTATTCATGAAGATGAAAACAACCTCCACCATTGTTTCCACTTTCACCTTCACTCCACAAAATCCATTTCACCTTTTCTTATTTACTCTGTCCGTTTCACAAACAAATAGATCCCGACTAAATCATTCTTCTTCGGGAAAACCCTCCAAAATCACAATAGAAAAATTGCAAGCATCCAAGTCAAGTATCAAAGGAGATCACCCAAAAGGAGACCTCGAAGAGAAAAGCAAAAGATGCTTTCAAAAAAAAATAATAAAAAAAAGCTAGAGCAAAGTCTCTATGAATAAAGGCTCTGAGAAAGGGAGCAAAACCAGCAAAGATTCGAGAAAAGAACTCCTGGCAGTCAAAAAGAAGGATGCTCACCAAAGAAATTCCCGACAAAAAGCTGAAAAGATCAATGAAATCAGTCTTTCAAAAAGAAAACTCCTATCTATCAAACCTTTCGTACTCTAGAAACTTCAAAACCCCCGCCTCTTCATAATTCAAGCTGAGTCAATAACCGAAAATTCTCGCAAATAAGTGATGGAGATTTGAGTCTTGATCAAGCCTATGACGAAGAATGTAAGCATGACTGGCTAAGAGTGACTTCATTTCTTAGAACTTTAGGATACCCTAAACAGTTTAGTGAAATGAGTGACCCGAGTGAGATAACCTCAGTTATGTAACCTCCTCTCATGTTTGCGGGAAAAGATTTGAGACTAGCAAAAAGAATAAAAAATCAAGTTTCCGCTCTTCCTTCTTGCGGAACAAAACAGATTGATCTCTACGAATTGAAGTCCTCACTGTTTTAAGTTCGGAAGTTTGCTTGAGGACAAGCAAAGTCTAAGTGTGGGATATTTGATATCAGCTAAAAAGTCACGTTTTACCCCCGATATTGAGTCCCAAAAGCATAAAGTCCAACACTTTGTCGACAAAATAATCACTTTTTCGGTTAAACTTGTAGGCAAAGTAATTACGAAGACGATGCAAAAAGAATCAAGAGAAACGGAGCTAAAACGAAGATTCTAGAGCGAAAACGGTGAAAGACAAGAAATCAAGTTACGATCCAGGGAATTCAGGCTGACCAGATGCCAAAAACGGCCTGCCATACGGCCTGCCGTATGGAAACGACCTGCCATATACGTGCCACCACACGTGATGCCAAACGGCTTGCCACAGATACGGCCTGCCAAATACGGCCTGCCGGCCGTATTTGGCTATTTTCCAAGTCTATTTAAAGGGTCTTTGTCATTCATTCCAACACACACCTCTCTTCACTCTCTCACTACAAAACACTTTCTCCCACTAGAGCTTTCAAGGCCTTCTCACCTCCGAGCGGGAAATTAAGTACCCGGAGGCGAACGCCGAAGATTGTAATAGGAGCGGGCTAGAGGTTGTCAGCACTTGTAATGGTTCAGATTTCGTCTGTAAACGATGAACGCTTTCCTTAATTTAATAAAGTTATTATCTTAGGTTGCTTTCATCCTGCATGATTATCTATCTGTTAAAATTGTTTGTCATATGTTGAATATTTTATCTAAAACTTGTCATGTTGTTATGCTGAAACCTTGACGGTTTAGAAGTTTAATTTACGAATCACCCTTTCCGCTTATTCACGTGGCTATAACCTAGTGTTACGGCCTGATCAACCCTAGGATACTTAGTAAGTAGTTATGTGTGCTTAACGTCACAATAGGGATATAGTACCTACGTACGAATAACCATTTGTTCGTCATAGAAGAGCTGTCCATTTAGGTTGTGATTAGAGTTAGCAGTAGAGAGTTCGGTGAACACTAGCTTACTCAGAAGCATGATTCGCGTCAGAATCAATGTTCTTGAGATGTTGTAAGATGATCCGGGGTTGAATAAGTGATCGCAAAGGAGAGACTTCTATCCCAATTAGCAGTACCTTAGGATACCTAAGATTGCACATCTGTTAATGTTGAGGCATAGCATAATGATTTAGTGGTAGGATATTGCTTTAGTCAGACCAACTAGGATTAAGAAAAGCTGAGACGTTCCTTTATTGGGTAAACCACTTTGTTCATGTACCTAGGATTCCATCCATAAGGTCGTTTAAACCTTTCAGGTTAGCGTTGGGAGTAGGGATTACCTGTCTTAGCCAGAATCTTCAAAGCCTAAACTCTTAGTGACAAATCAGTTAGGTTTACAACCCAGTTGATTGAGGTTTAGTGTTTATCCTATGAAGTTGAACTCCGGCGATAATTCCCCTTCAGAACTCTATTCTTCATTCCTATCTTTACTTTTATTGTCTAACTACTATCTCACTTAGTTAATCTTAATCTATCACCTCTTGTCACTAGGGTTAGCTATATCGGCACTTTTGTCCCACATTACTGAGCAAACATATAAAAATACGTACCTGAGTTATATTTACCACTTACTCGTTTAAAAGGAAGACAAGTAGGTGAACTATAGCTTGGAACCCCAGCTAAATATAAATAAAAAACAACCACTACTCACCCTCATGGTAGCTGATTCTGACGTGTCGCGGCCTAACGACACCGCGAAAATAAAACCGTCTGTTTCGGCCATATCAGATGTCAGCGAAAGAACTTGTTCACTATATTTGACATCGTTGATTTTCTCAGCTTGAATCTTTGTATACAACTTCTTTTCTTTCCCATTTAGTCTTTGGAAAGTAACTGATACGGTGTGCAAGAATTTACGCCAACCACGAGCAGCTGAGTATTTGTCATCAATTGCGTCTTCGTTTATAAAAATAAATGAAGCATACCACTCATTGGTGGGCTGATCAACTGCGGGTCTCAGAAATCCCTCAACCTTACTGAATGTAAACCAACCTCTCTCGTGAGGTGTTATACGTACCAAATTGCAAAAAATTCAAATAGATGGTACTATGTCGCTAGCATGACAGTACATCTCAAAAATAAGGATTTTTCGAATACTTTCAAATTGACCAACAGCAACTCCGTAAAATTTACAGACTTCTAAGAAGAATGTTGTAAACGGCAGGAGGGGTTGCATTGGCTCTATCATTAGGAGCAGGAATTAATGGATCAAAACCAGCTAGTGTAGGAAAATGACGCAACAATGTTGTCATATATTTCTCATTTACTCTGCTATGAATAGCTGCAACATCCTTTATGGTTGCCATTAATGTTCTAATGTAACAGGAAGTAAAGAAGGTATTGATGTTAAAAGATGAAGACTGTAGAAAAAAGCTGTAAAAGGTAAAAGCTTGATTAGGGTTTTTGGTTGATAAAAAGGGGAAAAAAGATGGACAGCTGTGACTAATGGTAGTTTTGGGGGTTTCATTTTCATCCATACACGTGTATGGACACGATTAAAAGATGAATACAAAAGGACGCTTTAATATAGCTGGAGGCGCGTGAGGTATCGTAACCATGGAAAAAAGCAATCATCACAAATTCAGTAAAATACGGCTATCATTAAAATGCCTATAACGTCTTTCCCGAGGCAAATGGGAAAAATGAGGACTTGTTTCAGAAGCATTATCAAAAGTTTAACAACTTAATCATTTTTCAAACGCTTAAGTCATTAAACTGGGGGGACTTAATGGTGTATCCTATCGTATACACACATAAAAGGCATAATTATCGCATGAAATTAGCATCAGGAGGGCTAAAATGGCAGTTGTGTGTAACTGTCCGTCCAGCATTCTCCGATGTGCAGGCTGCTCCGTCATGCGTAAGCCCTGAAGGCCGCCAGCGCATAAGCCCTGGCCGGAGAACGCCACATTCAGCATGAATTTCGGATCACGAATAACAGAACGTATCATTATCTGACACGTGTCCCCGAATAATCCGGTGGATCTGACACTATAAATAGACCCCTTGGGTCGTCATTTTACACAGGTTCAGAAATTCGGAAAAACTTGAGAGCTGAGACTTTCTCTCTCTCTCTCTAACACTTTCTCTCACTAGAAGTCATCCGGCTAGAAAACTCTTCGCTCTACGGATGACAGATTGATTAAGCCACCCCACAAGTTTCTATACTTGTGAACCGGGTGTGCAGGGATTATTTCCCAAGGGTAAAAATCAATCGGGAACACTCGCCCACCTTTAGCTAGATTACTTCTAGTATTGTGTTGACACACTAAGCCTTACCTCATAAGGAAATAGGTGTTAACATACATAAAATACTACGACGAGGTCATGAGCGAGTTATTTCAAAACGGGTTTTGCGAGCGGAATAGGGCTAAGGAAGTTATGGGTTATAGCTATGGAGGTGATGGGTATGGTTCATGGGTATGCTCATGAGGTCAATCTAGTGTTTATCATCTCTGTTGCATCTGCGTACCTTTCCTGCAATATTGAATCTCAATATAGATACGTGAGTACTCGTAAATTAATTTTTATATATTAATAGTGTATCCCTGACTAGTGCTCGAGTATATAGGATTATGCATGCTTGTACTTTTGATATGCCATTAGATAGGATATGTTGAATCCTGAATTAGTTACACATACGGTTGAAATAAGGTATAAGATATGCATGTCGTTGAAAAGCTAGCGAAAAATTAAGAACTTTTCATTTAGATATCGAATGGATTCGATGAACGGATTAGAAGTTATTGTCAATTAAAATTTTGTATTATTATTAAAAATGATTATTATTATCTTCGTTATTATTGTCGTTCTAATTTTTATCAAATTATTATTATTATTATTATTATTATTATTATTATTATTATTATTATTATTATTATTATTATTATTATTATTATTATTATTATTATTATTATTATTTTTATTTTTATTATTATTATTATCATTATCAATAAAAATATTATCATTAAAAATTGTTATTATTATTACTAATCGCTAAAGTTATAATTAGTATTATTGTTATTATTATCATTAAAATAGTACTAGTATTATCATTATCACAATATTTATTATTATTAGTATTATTATAATTAAAACTAATATTAGTAACACTTAATTATTATGATTACTATTATTATCATTAAAATAAACGCGATATAAAAGACGATTTAAAAGCTATTAACAAATTGATTAGGAAATAATGGGTATGAGTATCATGATGAAATTTAAATATTGTAAGATAATCATTTAGATAAAATTATCGTTCTTATTATTTTTATCATTACTATTATTATTAAAAGTATCGTTAGTATTAAAACTATCATTTTAACAAAAATTATCATCTTAATAGAAATGTCATTGTTATTATAATATATCATTATTATTATCATTTTAAATAAAATTATTATTTTAAAGTTAATATTAAAAAGTATCGTAAATATTAAAGTTATCATTATCATTTTATCATATTGTCTTTTTCGGTAAATTTAAATATTGATATTTTATTAATAGAATAATAATAATTATTATTACAAAATAATACAACTTTTACTTACTATTATTATAGATATTATTTTATCAAATAAATATGTGATACAAACATATTTACTGCGTGTAATAAAATTACATTAATAATACTTATCATATTATCTTTATGATATTAAATAAACTCTATAAATTTTATTACTTAATATATATAAAAGTATATTTTATTATATAAATTTTAATATAAAATTTTATTTATTAATAAATGAATTATATTATTTACTCTAATAAATCTTTTAAAAATATAAAACGACGATATTTAAACTATATAATAATCATGTATAAATTTTGGCAATCATTTTAGTCAAATTGACTTTTGTTGACTTTTGCATATTAGTCTCGAGCATTAGGATTGTGATACAATATGACTTGACCTAATTTGTTAGACAAATATTGACCAACACATAAATATATATAATTAATATAGGTTTGTGAATCCAAGGCCAACTGTTCAATGATGTTATATGTATTTTTACTACGAAATACAGTATGGTGAGTTTCATTTGCCTTTTTATCCTTTATATTTTTGGGCTGAGAATACGTGCGCAATTTTTATAAATGTTTTACGAAATAGACACAAGTAATCGAAACTACGTTCTATGGTTGAATGATCGAAATTGAATATGCTCCTTTTAGCTTGGTAGCCTAAGAATTAGTAAACCAGTCTACTAATTGACGCGAATCCTAAAGATAGATCTATGGGCCTAACAAACCCCATCCGAACTGCCGGATGCTTTAGTACTTCAATTTTTATCATGTCCGATGTAGAGTCCCGGAATGATGGGGATATTCCATATGCATCCTTGTTAGTTCGGTTACCAGGTGTTCACCATATGAATGATTTTTAACTCTATGTAGTTGCGAAATGCCTGATATGAGATGTATATTTATGAGAAATGAAAATGAAAATCTTGTGGTCTATTAAAATTATGGAAATGATCGATTATGATAAACTAATGAACTCACCAACCTTTTGGTTGACACTTTAAAGCATGTGTATTCTCAGTTTGAAAGAAATATTCCGCTGTGCATTTGCTCATTTTAAAGATATTACTTGGAGTCATTCATGACATATTTCAAAAGACGTTGCATTCGAGTCGTTGAAGTTCATTAGAGATTAATTTTAAGTAAATGACAGATTAGGTCATTTATAGTTTGAATATTATGAAATGGTATGGATACCTGTCAACTTTCGATGAAATGAAAGATTGTCTTTTAAAAACGAATGCAATGTTTGTAAAAATGTATCATATAGAGGTCAAGTACCTCGCGATGTAATCAACTATTGTGAATCGTTTATAATCGATATGGACTTTGTCCAGATGGATTAGGACGGGGCGTTAAACAGTCGAGGAAAATTCCCTAACCACCCAAATTACAAAAGTAACCAACCCCAGTATCGAAGGTGATGATCAGTTGACTCAGTTCATTCAAGGACAACAAAAACTAATCAGAGAACTGCATCCAGAAAAGACCAGACGGAGATACAAATGAGAAATCAATTAGCTCTTCTCAAAAGTGTAGAGACGCATCTCGGATAGTTATCACAACGCCTTGAAACCCGACCACAAGGAAGGTTACCAGTAATACTATCCAAAATCCCCACATAGAGGAAGCTAAGAAAATGGATTCTGTAATCCCAGAGGAAGAACCACGGAGAAGGTCAGCTAGACTCAAGAACAAATTGACATATACTCAATAGCCGCCCCCTGCAACTACAGTTCGTGTACCCTATCTTGGAAGGCTACAGGAGGAACCATCCAAGTTTGATTCCTTCAAACTTGATGGAATATTCATGGACACGATGTCAAAAGTTCCCAACCAGAAGAGATACATCCGAAGGCTTCTCTCTACAAAGGAGAGGATACTAGATTCTAACAAAATTCCACTGAGTGAAGAATGCTCAACATTACTCAGAAACTAGCTACCGCCAAAGCTAGGAGACACGAGCCGATTCATTTTCCCGTGTTCGATCTACCAATCTGGAACAATTCATGCGCTAGTAGATTTAGGAGCAAGTATCAACCTAATCCCATACTCTCTCTACAAGAGATTAGAGTTAGGAGACTTGTCAGCAACTAAAATGACAATCCAACTTGCCAATCACATAATTCGATATCCTAATGGCATAGTTAAAAACGTCTTGGTGAAAGTCGAAAAATTCTTGTACCCTACGGATTTCGTAGTAATGGACATTAAGAAATACCTACACACACTAGTAGTGTTAGGAAGACCTTTCATGAATACGGATAGGACTGTCATTGATGTGTACAATCAAAGCTTGATCTTGCGATCACATGGGGAGAGCGTTACCTTCAAAATTGACCGACCTACCAATCTTTTTGGACAGGCAGAGATGTTTGCTATTTCCACCAGACGGAACACTTTCGATGATGAGTCTTCACCACCAGCCAACGATATCGAAATGGGTGTCGAATCACAGTCTGCAGACGATCCAGAAATGGAAGAAGAGGATCCCAGCAAAGAAATAGAGGAAGAGGAGGAATCTGAAGAGGAAGAAGAAATGGAAGAAGTAAAAGAAACTGCGATAATGCCCTCTCTAAGCATTAAGCATCATAAATAATTAATGAGGCTTGAGACAGAAGATCACAGTTTAATCAATCGTTTCAAGAAAAAGACTGACAAGGTTGAGGTTAAAGATATAGAAATTTGATGGAATTTGACAAACTTTTAAAGAAACATGTTCTACATTTTAACAAGTTCATAAAACCCATTTTATGAAGATAAAGTGAGCGGAAGCATGCAAAGATCATGTTATATATTAACCATTTTAAAAGACAAATTCCATAAATATATCAAGTCTTGAATAATATGCTTACATACAACAAGTGGGTTTAGAGTTTTACCTCCTCAAGCTAGTTGAGGGTTACAACAAGATGATGAAGAAGATGAAGATGAATGGAGTTTCAAATGTATGAAACCTCAAGTAGTAATACCCACAAACCTTATGAATCAACACCCTAGAACTTGGTTAGGATTTAGACACTAATCAACCAACAAAATCAAGCTTGAAAGAACCCCTTCTTGCTCCCAAAAATTTCGGCCAAAAAATGGAGGATGAGAGAGTGTTTGATTTTCAAAATGCAAGTAGTAATGATGTGTGTGTGTTAGTGTGCAAGCATGCAAGGATTAGGAGTAAATAACAAGTTAAAAGCAAGCATGAGTGGGTGTCTTGGAACCTCCAAAAACCGCCACCACCCATGCCCCTTTTTTTTTTTTTTTTGCTTTTCATTTTATAAAATGTCTTGTTAAATTCCCATGCTACTTGCACTTTTGTTTATATAAATACATGTACATATTTTTATCTTTACAAACCATTTATAGATAAATATGTTACTTGCACATTTATATATATATAATTTTATAAACCACTTTATAAAATTATAACACACATATAAGTTTAATCATTAAAAATTAAACTTGCACTTATAATTATCCAGATAATTATTTCTTGCATTTTATCTTTAGAAAACCAATTTCTAAAGTCTAAGTGTCAAGTATTTATTTTAAAGATCCACTCGTTAAAACAAATACATAAATGTGTTAACGGCTTGTTATTGGGTATGACCCGACTTGGATCATAACATATAGGCCACATTAATTAATTATGTCTCTCTGGCATATGAAATACCTTCAAAATTGACCCTGCAAGTATCAAAGTAGAGAGTCAGAATACTGAAGAAACCCGTTCATTAGACAAATCCTCAGAAGAACATTATACCGATGATGACGAAGAAGAGTAACATGAAGACATTCTGGACAACTCACACTCTCCAACCGAACCAGATCTAGGGGTGCCGGACTCTTCTTCAGATCGGATTCCGGTCATATCTACACACGCAGACATGATAACCTTCATCAATGATACCGATGAATTTGAAAATATTTTCGAAGCCATTCGTAAATCAACAATTGATTACACGCTACGCTTAATAGAACGAGTTATGGCTATCCGAGAAGAATACATCCTCCATCTCCAAAGAGAAGACAATGATGTTGAAATCCTAGAAGAACGCATTCAAGACTTTATCAACACTCTTCACGATCATATATACCGCGAAGAAAGGAAACGAGAGCACAATTTAGTGGTTCACACTATTCTTAAGACAAGATTCTGTCAAGATCAGAAGATCATTTACTCTAAGGTTTACAACGTCTTAGCCGGATCGGCACTTCCGTTCTCAGCAAACCAAAGAGCACTACTGACTCTCATCCAAAAGCACATGGATGTTTCCACTGGATGCCCGACTTATCACTCTGATTTGCAAATGATCGAGGATACTCACAGCTTTTTCGCTCTCTTAGAAAGAGATAATTTCGAAAGCACACCGGACAGGCTAGTGATTTACGTAACAATTGATCACCACCCTGATCTGATTATCAAAGAGTTACGAGACGCAGTTACAGAGGAAGTAAGACGAAACAATCCGTTCTCTCATCTTGAACCAAACCGAGTCAACATTGCCACCTACGTTACAAAGCAGATAGCACGTATCTTCCACGAATCCACGGATCCAAGTTTCACATTTAAAGTCGGATGTCAGGAGATATACTCAAAAACGGTGACTTTGATGCTCGGGTCAGGATTGCCTTTCACTTCTTTTCAGCAACACCTTTTGACTTATCTATACAAAGCTACAGACTCTTACTGTGGAGATCACCATTCCGAAGATTTCGAGATACTAAAGATACAGTTTCTAACATTGTTTGAAGACCTCTGAAATGAGCATCCCATCAGAGAAATAATCACCACCAGCACTGCCTCTATGATTGACATTCATAGGTCAACCAGCAGAGCCATTGATCATATTCTCTTCGAACTTCAAGATTTATCACGAGCCGAAATTGCACACTACTTATCTTTCAGAAGATCTTCAAGAGAGTACCAGATCACCAGTAAAAGAATGTTTGCTTTCTAAGCATCACTACGGTCGAGCCAACGACCTTAAACAAAAGCGCTTCTCGGGAGGCAACCCGTACAATAAAGTAGAGTAGAAGAATAAAGGATGACAAATGAGTCGATAAATAAAGGATGCAAGGATTGAAAGCCAGTTAGTATCATCACAAGGGGTACTTCTTTCTTCCCGCTACTAGCTCAAACTTTAAATTATGCCACGTCCTAGCTTATCACTAAGTGTGGGATCCCAACCCAAATAAACACTAGACCAATACTCCCAAATCTTCAACTAAAACTCCTAAGTGTGGGATACACTAGCAACATTGAGGACAATGTTCGTCTAAGTGTGGCATGTTGGTATAATCTTTTTATGCTATATCAAAATAACCCATTATGAAGATTCCAAGTTCTTAAGCCAAATTTCAAAATTTTTAACAAGAGAAAGCCTTTCCGAAAAAGTATTTTTGAAAACCAGAAACGTTTGTAAATAAAAGTAAGGCTTAAGTAGGGTGGAAATCTTGTTAGGTTGAACCAAATTTCTAATAGAGCATTGCATGACTAAGGTATTATTGAAACAACTCGAACTAATCCATCCGGACGAAGTCCATATCGATTACAAACGAATTATAATAGTTGATAACATCGCGAGGTACTTGATCTCTATATGATACATTTTACAAACGTTGTATTTATTCTTAAAAGTCAATCTATCATTACATCAAGAATTGACATATTCGCCTAACATTTCATAATATTCAAACGACCTAAACCGCCATTTACTCAATTATAATCTCTATGAACTTCAATGACTCGAATGCAACGCCTTTTGATATATGTCCTTAATGACCTCAAGTAGTATCCTTAGTATGAGCTAATGCACAGCGGAAGACTTAATTCATACCCGAGAATAACATGCTTTAAAACGTCAACATAAAGTTGGTGAGATATAGGTTTAATGCCGGCGGCAATATAAATATAGACCACAAGATTTCATATGTAAACATTTTAATAAAAATATTCTAAGTTGTTGAGCACTTGGTAACCATACTTAACATTTAATCAACGTCGCATATTCCCTTTATTATGAAATCTCCCTACACCGTACCAAGTGTAGTAACGAAACGAAGTACTGTGCAACCGTTAAATACTGGTCGTCCAGTCCGGTTGGGGTTGTCAGGCCCGATAGATCTATCAACAGGATTCGCGTTTACAATACCCATGTAAATTGTAGTTACCAAGCTACAGGAAAATATGCCAGTGGTACAACTCAACGTAGAATATATATTTTTAGTCACTTGTGTCTATAACGTAAATCATAAAATGCATGTATTCTCATCCCGAAATATTTAAAGTTTAAAAATGGGACTATATACTCACATTTGTCTTGAAGATAATAACACGACTTGGTCTTCGATTGATATCACGAACCTAACCATATGTAATATATCAATATATTTTCTTTTTAAGAAATAAACGTTTCATATATATACTTTTAATACTTTTAATAATTTCTTAGTCCGTAGTTAGCAGTCCGATGTTAGTAGTTCACAATTAGTTGCTTAATAAAATAAATATAGACCCCATCGTATTCATGTTGATGGAAATTAATCTTGACCCACGGTATCGTGTTGTCAAATGACGTGTTGCGTACATAAAGTATCGGTGTTGTCAAATGACGTGTTGCGTACGTACATGAGGTCTTATGATTAATCTTCTCGTGTTGTTTACGAGTGGTCCTGAAATATATAAAATTAAATCATGAGTAAATATATATGAAATATCATATTAATTAGGAAAGATATGATTTATTTAATTTTTCTCCAATTATTTTCGTTGTTAAACAAGCTTTGGACACCCGATCTTATTTTAGTCGTAGTTTCTTCGTTACAACTCCGTTTTTGTTGATTCAACTTTCCATCTCCTTGGATCGAGTCAAAATTTAAGAATATGAACTGTAAATACCATGGTTTATATTCGGGATCACAGGTTATAGTCCAAACTCTAGGTGAATCTTATGAAAGTATTCATTTTTGTCACAAAAACATCATTTAATGATCATTTTTCTAAAAATACTTATACTTTGAATTAAACCATGAAATTTTTATGTGTTAACATATTTATATGAAATATCATTTTTCCAGAACATGAACTTCAAATTCAAAGTTCAAGATGGTTTTTAATTATCCAACCCAAAACAGCCCCCGGTTACACTCCGACACCGTAGATTCAGTTTTAAGTTATTCTTTGCAAAAACAAGTTGTATCTTGTTAAGTTAGCATATCATTATGATATATTACAGGTCATGAAGTATTTTAAAAGTTAAGTTAGAAGGATCTATTTAGTTTGCGAACAAGTTTGAAATCATTCAAACTATGTTCTTGTTGTTAAGATTTTATATCACAAAATAAGATAGCTATATAAATATGAATCGAAAAAGATTTTTAACAAAGTTACTACCTCAAGTTACTTGGACAAGATTGCTGTAAAAGATGAGTAAAATCCTAGAACCAAAAGAGTGGTGAAGTTGGATTAAAAGGTTGGAAGTAAACTTGTAAGTTTGGAAGGATTTTTGAAGTGTTTTTGGAAAGGTTTTCTTATGAGGTTTAAGTGTTGTTTTTGAAGCTAAATGATGGGGAAAATGCTTGGAGATGATCAAGTATGAAGTTAAGAGTATTTTGAGAGAGAAATGGGAGTGTAAGTATGGGGAAAATGCTTGGAGAAGATCAAGTATGAAGTTAAGAGTATTTTGAGAGAGAAATGGGAGTGTAAGTATGAGAAAATGGGGTGTAGAAATGGTGTTCATTTATAAAAATGTTTTTAGTTTATAAAGAAAGAAAAGATTCCTAATTTTGTTATTTTGTATAAAAATCTATGCTAGCTTCCAATTCTAATTACCTCTCCTTGAGGGCATGAACAAGAGATGATTAAAAAGGTTGATTTGATGTGTATATACCAATAGTAAATACATCTAGAAGATGGGTATGATACGGGTACCTATACCCTAGGTGTACGTATAGAAATCTTTGAGAAAACGAAACGAGGATTCAAATATAGCTATCTTTTGTAAATGTAATTATATTGTTTTATGTATGTAAGCCCTTTAAAAGTGATAAAATACATATCTATAAGATGCATGTATAAGTATTATCGGTTATAAGTATTTACGCCGAAAAACATTACGTATAGTTATCGTTTTGAAAACTTAAGTTAG
Organism: Rutidosis leptorrhynchoides; assembly: GCF_046630445.1. Classification (NCBI taxonomy): domain Eukaryota; kingdom Viridiplantae; phylum Streptophyta; class Magnoliopsida; order Asterales; family Asteraceae; genus Rutidosis; species Rutidosis leptorrhynchoides. Next base: position 236,592,554 of record NC_092343.1, read on the forward strand.
TAGTTTCAAAATATACTTATAACTTATTGTTATTAGTACACAATGAGATGTTAAACATCCTTAGATCATGTTAAATATAAATAAATACATATATATATATATATATATATATATATACAAACGTATAATTATCGTACGTTATATAGTTCATGATATCATCGGTCAAATTGGACGGTCAAACGTTATGTAAAACTCTTTTCAAAATCATAAATCTCAACAATTTAGATTGCTTATCATGTTGGTAAGGTTTAGTTTATGTAAATATTAATCTTATAAGTGTAAAACGATCGGAAAAATCCGGGTCGTTACATTACCTACCCGTTAAATAAATTTCGTCCCCGAAATTTGATAGAGGTTGTCATGGATAACAATAGAAATGTTTTTATGACAAATATGAGATAATAATGGAGTTTCATCAATATTGAGAGATATGGATAAAACAATTCGATCAAGTGAAGCACCCGAGTGAAGCTATCACAAAAGAGTGAAATGAGTAATATGGAATCGTTTTAACTGATGACGTGGTTATGATTGATTTTCGGAATTTAAAGAAAATCTTACGTAATAAGATTTGGTTCTTCGGCGATTTAGGAAATCAAAATCTTCTTTGATTAATGCCATAATCTGTTCCGATTTCTCTGTCGGATATATTGCTATAAATCCACCCCCTTCGTTTCCTTATTCTCCACACCTTCTATTCTTTCTTCCTCTACTCCTTCCTTAATATGCTCCATCCAATCCTGATTCTTATTATATTTCTAACTTTCATATCTTTCATTCTTCTCTTTCATCTGCCGCCAGAAGAATCTATTCACTTTTATGATTTCCTTGGAATTATATTGTTTCTAATTCTCCCGTGTCTTTACGTTGCAATACGTATTGATATACACGGTTTGTAGTTTCTGGGTGATTGTTGGGTTTTATATCTTTCCTTATACTTTGATGTTCCTGCTTCTGTCTTCTATAATCATTGTCATCCATATCTAATGCTTTCTCCTAATTGCTGCGATTTATTTTCCAATTTCTATTTTGGAGTTTTGTCCCTTCGTTTCTTCTTCCCGTCCTCAAGTCAAGCGAGCAATGATCCGAAATTCGTAGGTATGAAATTCAAAATGGACATAGCTAATGTTCTAAGAAAGAAATGGTAATGGAATGATTTTGATTTGTTAAATTACCAGAATACCCTGGAAGAATAGAACTATCAAAATGATATATTCCTAATATGTTTGGAGATTGGATAGAGTGTAAGAGCCGTGTAACATGGCACATGATGATGGTACTGTGAATCATCACACTCCATCCTTGTTTATCACTAAAATCTTATTAATGCTTTTGATTTTTGAATTCCGTTGTTCTTGAAGTTTCTCTTCATTCTTCAATTTGAATATGTTACAAACATTCAGATAAGATTTGAGATAGTCTGGTTTCTTATGATATTTCCATGCACCAAGAACACTCATTGAGGATGTAAGGACGAGATGAGAGTCACCATTAATTTTGTAAGCTTGTTGTTTGATGAATGGAGAATGAAGAATCAGCTTTTCTTCTTCATCACTGATCAGATAATCAGCACCACGATCAAAAATGATTTCTGATATTTGAAAAGAAACATCAGGGTTAGGAGATGTTGTAGTGTCAATTTCACCGTTTTAGAAAATCTCCATTTCAAAGTGAATCCCAAATTCCTCGGTTAGAGATGTAATGTTGACAAATTGATGTTCATTAAACTCATCCACAACACTTGTTCCTTTCAAGACATCTTCGATGTTATCAAAGTTGCATTTATCCTCTGGTGCTAACTTAACCGTATCCATTATCATTAACGTTCCTGAGTCACCTTCTCTCTGATTAACCGATTCATCTAGAAAACTTTCGTGTTGAATCTCCTCAATTTCATCACTTTCAGAATCAGAAATATCAACTACATCGTCTTTTCCCATATGTTGACTAGACGAACCAGCTTCATATGTTGATCTTTGAAAAGCACCTGACCTTGAACCATGTCTATTCTCCCCCTCATGAAGATTGTTGGGATCGAAATCATCATGTTCAGGCATATGAATTGGTCCAGGTGATTTGCATGGAGACAGAGGAAACACTACCCTTGCTTGTTCAAGATAAATCATCATCGTATCACGAACTTCATCAAGATCAGTTCTACGTGCAAATTCAGCAAGGTTGAGTTCCTCGACCTCATTATCAGAGAGATATCTAAAACCATATTTATTTGAAGTCCGAGAAGGTGACCCAGTAGATGAAACAACAGTGTAACCAGGTGGAACACCAGCAGCAACATCTGTTAAAGGTGATGTCGGTGAAAGTGTTTGATTTGCCATGAGGGCAGGTAAGGATAAATGTGCATTATTATTCTTATATGTAGGGTTGTACATACTACTAGTCAGATTCGTGATATCCCCTGTTGATGGAGGTTGGGCAACAACCGGAGTTGTCACCGGTGAAGATTCGATTGAATCACCCGCCTCCATGACTTTAGTCTCATGGGACTCTGACAGAGTAGCAGAACCACCTGTCGGTTTAGCTCTCGCGAAGATTATATCCCCGACTCCTGAAGTCATTGACACACCATGAGGTGGAACATCTCTTTCAGTTAAAGACTCATCCTCCAGACCCCGAGATTCAGAATTCGGAAGAGAAGTGGTTTGAACCAATGGATCAATTTCTTGAACCAAAGGAACAGTCTGCTGGAAGTCTGATAAATATCTCGAAGGATTGTCATGTTGACTCATTTCCATGGGACGCGACAGTTCTCCCTCATCAAGATAAGTCAGAACTCCAGCCCTGTTGTACGTTGAAGAAATACAACATCACTTAGATGATGTATATCAGGAGGATTTCCAGCTGATACGCAGGGTGTCTTTTCAAGGTTTTCCGGCTCCCCTTCGGCCATTCTGGACTTCAATGACTGAGTTTCCTCAATCGATTGAGTCAACGCATACTTTACTGCAGAGGAAGACTTTACTTCCTTTGATGCCGAAGAATCTTACTGAGTAGTATTATTTATTAAGTCCTGATTAGGTTCGATGGGCTGATTGGTCTTTTTACCATCATTGCTTTCAGCTCTCTTTCCTACCGAAGCTTGCGCTTCATTAAGTGTAGGACTTACTGTTATTGTTGGATGTGATACAGAGATGGGTGAAGGTGACCTAATTGGCTCTAAGTCTTGGTACGCATCACTTGTTGGATCATAAGATCAACATGAACACGATGAATGGAATGAATAGCCACAAAGTAATCAAGGAAGTTGAGAGAAAATGAGATTTTCTATTCCACGGCTTCCTTGATCTCATTACATAACATTGGCTATTGTTACCTTCTATGGATTTCCTAGATCCTTTATATAGCCCTCATCTAAAGGATCTCTTGGGAGTATGATTGACTCATTTTCGGGTACCTAACAATATCCCCTCATGAGGTAATCATACTTCCAAATGAACACTCCATAGGAAAAACATACAAAATTTACATGAAAGAAACATGCTATCGCTAACTAGCTCCCCTCACGAATCTTGCATGGCCGTTGAAGTAGATCTTCAATGTTGGAATTTTTCTACCTTCAATGGTCTTTGGGTTTGCACAGCGGAAATGCGCAACCATGTGACATTCATCGTAGCATCACTTCATGTTATTTGGAAAATATACTTCGAATTCTTAGAGTGTCTCCCGTCAAGGCCGATATACTCCTAATACCTCAATGAAGCACAATTTTAATCTCAATTAAAGTCTTTGATATTGGAGCCAGTGAGAAAAGATCTTCTTCGAATTCTCATAACTCCCCTCCGACACTTGCCTTGATTAGTAAGCTCGAAAAACTTGAGAAACTCCCCTCTCAAAGTATATAGGGCACGAATCAAACCGTATAGATCGTTGGCTCCTTCGAAGTTCCTAACGTCTCATTTACTCCCCCAAGGATGTGGAAATCTCTTTCGTTTTCCTTTGCTCACTCGTCAAACAAGTAACGCTTCAATTTTGTCTTCTTTGAAATCCGAGTCCAGTACCGTACATGTATTGAAGTCACACGCACATCAACCATATACATATCTCCCCCACAATGATGCTCGCATGAAATAAGAGCTTCATTGTTTAAAAAAATGGTTGATGTACTCGGAAAATCTCCAAAATATAATAAAGAACGCAGATGAGAAAAGCCGTGTGAATCAGAGCCTCAAAAATATTGGAAAAATATGTTTCGGAAGTCCAAATTCGGTAAAGGACTAGGCCTGAAAATTCTGATAAGCTCCAGGGGCCAAAACTGTCAAAATTTGAGCAAGATTTGATAAAGGACTTCCCTTGCAAAATTCTGAAGCTTGTCGGGGACCAAAACTGCCAATATCCATCAGAGTTTGAATTTTGGACTAAAAGGGCTTGGTGGGCTTGCAGATTCGGTAGGCCCAATACAAATAGCAGATTTGGTTCAGCTCTATTAAAAATGAAGTCCAATAAACAGTATAGATTCGGTATTCCATGTTAATGTGTTGGGCTTGAGAGTTTCTTTCAGCCCAAAAAGGTCACGAAGCAATACCGAATGTGAAACTCGGCTGACTGTGAGAATCTCAGTTATTGTTCATCAGATACTCATATTGTAAACACAATACCGAATGTAATCATCCCTTGCAATCGCCATACTGAATCATCATCCTTTTCTAAGAAGCATACCTAATCAATAATTTGAGCCATATATGGAACGATATACCGAAAAACTGAAATACCGAATGATATTGAATCAATAACTGCCATATTCCTAAATCTGAATCATAAAATCAATACCGAAGCTATAATCAAGTGTAACCAATTGTAATTCATCTTTTGGAACACTACCGAATATTGTAAATATCTGAAGATACCGAATGTTCTTCAAACTTCAATTGCTTCATGTTCGTTCATCATATTCAACTGAGATTAGATCAAATATCCAATTCGATAAGATTGAAACTTGAAATTAACATACATGTGATCCTTTGGTAGCGATTAACACTTGCTGAGGATGAATCTCGATCGAATACAACAACAATTTGTGAATCCAGTTGATGAACATAAGAATTTGCATCATATGAACCTGAAATCGAATATGAAGATCTAGTACACTTTAGCCTATGATTTCTTCATCAAACATGCTTCAAATCATCTCAATAACACTCGTCGTCCATCGGCAAACCTTAAAATATCTTATTATTCACGAATTTGATGAAGAACTCGTCGGTTGACTTTTCACTCTGAAGTTTGACTTCGAAATTCGAATTTGATACTTCGAATTGAGATATGAGATTCTTCATACACCTTCACGAGATGAAAATAAATAACTCTGCAATATTACTTTCCTCGATTTCATACTCGAATGATCCGAAGGCTAAAACGGTTTGTAATAATGAAGAACGATGTACACGATCCAATTCTCCATTGATTTGTTGTTTTAGTTCGATCTAACAAGTCACGAAGCTTAGTAAGTTGATATGATTCACGAATCTAGGCTCAGATTGAATTTAGGTACATGAATTGAAATTTGAATAGTAGAGTTCATAATGAATCGAGCTGTAGCAGTTGAATAAATGAATGAGTTTTGTGATTTTGCTTTTCTGTGATCTGAAATATATAAAATAATAATCGAACGCAGGAAATGTTGTTGTGCATTGTGTTTATCATTTTGTGTTTTGAATGTTCATAAAGGGCGAGAACTGTAGTAGTTGATTAGATGTATTATGTATATTGATTCGGCTACAGTAGCAGGACAGAATAAAAAATGATTTTGTTATTTTTGATGTAAGAATTTGAAGTTGTTATGAGTTGTTTAATGTTGAATAAAATTCGGTAAATGAGATTCGGTTTCGGTAAATCTCATTTGGATGTGTTGTTGTTTTGGTGAGACTCGGTAAATTGTTTGGATTGATTTGGTGTTTTCGGAAATTTTTGGTCGAAGGTATGAAGATCTTCATGATGAAGGTTCGAAAATATGAATATCTTCAAGTTGAAGATATGAAGGTATAAGGTGTCGGGTATGAACATTCATCGATATTCATGCAAATCATCTTCATTTTGTTGAAGATACCGCTCTGATACCACATGTTGGATCATAAGATCAACATGAACACGATGAATGGAACGAATAGCCACAAAGTAATCAAGGAAGTTGAGAGAAAATGAGATTTTCTATTCCACAGCTTCCTTGATCTCATTACATAACATTGACTATTGTTAACTTCTATGGAGTTCCTAGATCATTTGTATAGCCCTCATCTAAAGGATCTCTTGGGAGTATGATTGACTCATTCTCGGGTACCTAACATCACCATTGGTTGGAGTAACTGTTTGGCAGACGATATGAGTCGAAGTCCTAGATCTAGTTACTCTTTGGGTTGGCGGAGTCTGAATCATCTCATCGGATATATATCGTGTTCTCTTTGGAGAATGTTTTGGAGATGATTCAGTTGCTGATGAATCGGTGTCACTGCTATCTTCAAGTGTAGTTGATAGGGTAGGTTCAATCCTAAGAGGACTAGGTTCTCTGATCCTTACGGGTTGAGCTAGTTGTGCTACCCTAGGGCGTTTGAGGTTTATCCTAAGTGGAGGATTAGCTGGCCCAGGTGGTTGTACTATAGGTTCCTCTACGACCTCTGGGGCTGGAACCGCGGCTGGTTCAACTTATTCTTGTTGTACCGGGTTCAGAAGAGGTATACCTACCACCTCAAAATAAGAACGCATTCGAGCGTCTTGGGGTTCAACTATCCTCACTAGCCAATTTGGAATTGGCGCAGTGAATCGATTGTCAGAAATCACCGGGGTATTCATCTTTAACTCCGCAAATCTCTTCATCTGTAATCCATGTGTACCTGGTACAAAAATATTTGCATTTCTGCAAGCATTTATAGCATCATGGATAAATATACTGAAAAACCTTTCACAAGGAATGTAAGAACTCCTTGTTTTATCTACTTGAGCTTGAACTAGATCCCACAAGAGTTCTGCATAATCTGGGTTTTCCACTCATGTGAATGAGTAGAAAAGCTTAAGCATTGGCACTGTCAAGCTATCTGAGCCACCCCTTGTCATTAGAAGACATTTGTTAATGATCGAGAAGATCACATACCACCGGGAGTGTAAATATTTCTTTTGAAATTTAGTCGGGGGAACATTGGTGTCTCCAGTATATCCAAGTTGGAATACTGAATTTATCATCTGTTGAGCAGATGAAAAGCAGTAGCATTTTGCACTAGAGGAAGCTGAAAGATCCTCCTAAAGTCAGCTTTTGTAATTCTCCTCAACCCTTGTACCCCTCTTAGCTCAAATTCAAATCTAGCAGGGTCTCCCTGTGGATTGGCAGTAGTAGGTTGTGTAGCCTCTGCAAACTTGATTGTTCGGTTAAGAAGACTCAAGTCTGTTACAGGTACACTAACAGTTGAGCTTAGAGCACACCATAAAGTATGCCTCTCTAGAATAGCAGTCCAGTAATTGCACGGGATGTTGGTTTCAGAATTGATGAAGTGATTGTTTGCCATTTAACTGTATAAATAAGAAATAGAAGACCACAAAGTGTTATCATAAAGCACATATCTCTATTCTTATTTCCTTTGAAAACCTTTGTATTTTTCAGATTTTCTAATTTTTATGAATTTTCGAAGTTACAAAAATTATTTGTTCCAATTATATACACATCATTTGACAAACATTATATTCATAAGAATTTTAACACAATACAAAATGATCATGTATAATCAAATATGTAATCTAAAGAATCTGAACAACACTTAGTCAATTTTTCAACACAAACTAAGCAGATTCGGTAGTCATGAAAATTTCAGATTTGGTCACCAAATTTGCTTGAGTTTTTCATTTCAAAAATTGAGAATAAACATGTTAAGTGTTTCATATTAAAAACCAAATTATTTCAAAGTACCAAATACCAGACTCGGTATCAAGCCAAGAACAGATTCGGTAACTTCAAAAGTCACAGATAATCACTCAAACATGCATATTTAGTCTCATATTATGCAAAATCATAACCAAAACCAATTAACAACTCACTTAAATCAGGAAAACATGTTAATCATTTGAACAGACTCGGTACTGTAGCAAGAACACATTCGGTATATACAAAATCCATCAAATAATCAATCAATCATGCAATCCGACTCGGTCAATTGATAGATCAATCAACTTAACATAGATTAGACAAGATTTCATGTTAAATAACTTAATCAATTGAGTTTAATCTAAGATATCTCAGACTCATATTTGGTATACTCAACAATTTTTCAAAATTAAGTGTCATAATCTGTTGTTATTGATCTTTTTCTGGTTTATATTTAATCATTTATCTCAGATCTACAATATGTGAATCCTAAATTTGATTAAAACGAAGAAATACCAAAGATTTGAAGATAGATAAGGACGGATTCGGTAGATTAGGCAGATTCGGTAAGTTTAATCAGATTCGGTATGCAATTAACACAAAGTGACAGAAAGTTTGACTTTGACCCTCCTATTTATAGATACTGAATATGTTAAAGAACATGGGCCTTACCGAATGGGCCAATTTTTCCGAATGCAGTCCATTTTCAAAATTTAATCAATTTTACTTCAAATATTGACAAATCTTTATCAATGATTTTTCAAGTTTTTCTCACTTTCAATGAAAAACATTTCTGAGACAATTTTTGAAAACTTTGAACTTACTGAATCTGCACTGTTGGTTGTCAGATTCGGTATAATGCTAAAAATAGCAATTATTCAGTAAAAAGTTCAATTCTTTTTGGATTTTAACTTTTCCAATTTTTATGAATTTTCTCAAAACAAGATTTGTACTTTAAAGACTTTGAAATATGTACAAAGTACAAATCTTTAGTGATACCAATTGTTAAAACGGGTTGTATACTGAGATGTATACAAGCCTTAGTGAATTATTTCAGATTTAAAACAAAGAATTTATGAATTCACTTTTGATAAATCAATTTTCTTTTCATTTTCACCCTTTTTCTCCCCCTCAAAATGTGATGTACAATTAAGTAAATTAGCATTTTGATTTGTCCCAAGAAAATTTATTAACTCCCCCTTGAAATATGATATCAATCAGTTACCTCCTCCTTTCGTAATTATTGAAACAATAAACCCGGGAATTTAGCAGAAATATAAAAGGTCCCCCTTGAAAGAAAGTTTCTAAAACAAAAGGGATCATTTTCTCCCCCTAGAAAGTATATACTCCCCCTCAATACAAGATTCCAAGAATAAGTCCCAAAAGAGTTAAGGAATGTCAAGCACTATATTCGACCATGCCAATTTCTTTTATCAAGAACTTTAGCCTAAGTTCATCTAAGGGTTTAGTGAACATGTCAGTTAAATGCACTTTGGTAGGCACAAAGTATAACTCTACATCTCCTTTTTCTAGATGGTCCTTAATGAAATGATAACGAATATCTATGTGTTTAGTCTTAGAATGCTGGACCGGGTTGCTAGTAATTGCAATAGCACTTTGTGAATCACAGTAAATTGGGGCCTATAAATCTTAAATCCATAGTCCAAAAGTTGAGTTTGCATCCACAGAACTTGTGAACAACAGTGAGCTGCAACAGTGTACTCAGACTCAGATGTTGATAAGGACACACAGTTCTGCTTTTTGGATGACCAACCGCCTAGTCTATTTCCCAACATCTGAATTGATCCAGATGTGCTTTTTCTAACAACATGGCAACCGCCATGATCAGCATCCGTGTAAGAAGTGAGATTAAAATCGGATCCATGAGGATACCAGATTCCAAGGTTAGGTGTACCTTTTAGGTACTGAAAATATCTAACCGCTGCTTTGGAGTGTGACTTTTTAGGGTTTGATTGAAAGCTAGCACAGACCGTTACAGCAAGTGTAATGTCCTGTCTGCTCGCAGTTAAGTACATTAATGAACCAACCATGCTTCTATAAAGCGTAACATCAAAGGGTTCCCCATTAGTATCAGCATCCAGTAAAGTCCTCATTGGGGTTGTGATTGGTTTTAAAGCAGTCATTTTAAAACATTTTAGCATATCATTGATATACTTTATTCGACTGATAAAAATCCCGTTTGGTCATTGTTTTACTTGTAACCCCAAGAAGAAATTAAGCTGGTCAAGCATGCTCATTTCTAATTTGTTAGCCATAAGGTCACCAAATTCTTTGCATAAGGCCGGGGATGTGGAACCAAATATAATGTCATCAACGTAAATTTGAACCAATAGAATCTGACCGTGGTTTTTACGGATGAAGAGCGTTGTATCAATCGTTCCATGAGAAAAGCCATTATCCAGTAAGTATTTTGTCAAGGTCTCATACCATGCACGTGGTGCTTGCTTTAGACCATACAAAGCTTTCTCCAAGTAGTAGACGTGGTTTGGATGAATGGGATCGACAAAGCCTTCTGGTTGATCAACATAAACTTTCTCTTGAAGATGACCATTCAGAAAAGCGGTTTTGACGTCCATTTGAAACACCGTGAACTTCATATGAGAAGCAAATGCAAGAAATAGGTGAATAGCCTCAATCCTTGCAACCGGAGCAAACGTTTCATCATAATCAATACCCTCTTGTTGTCGGTATCCCTTGGCCACAAGACGTGCCTTATTTCGAACCACAATTCCATTATAATCCTTCTTGTTCTTGAAAATCCACTTAACCCATATTGGACGTTGACCCGTTGGTCTTGGAACTAATCGCCATACTTTTAACCGTTTGACTGATCTCTTCTTGCATTGCTACCACCCATTTTGGATCTAGTAAAGCTTGATCAACCGTTGTTGGTTCAATCTTACTAAGAAAGGTAGTATATAAACACATATTTCGAGTAGCCCTTCGAGTTGAAACTGGAGCAGAAGCATCACCAATGATAAGATCTATCGGATGACTTTTAGTCCATCGGTTATTATGTGGAAGTGGGTGTACATCAGTGGTATCCATTGAAACATCAACCGTTGTTGACGTTGAGCTATGATCCTCTCGTGCTGATGTATCATTATCTAACGGATTCATTTGAGTATGTGGAGAAACAACTGGAGTTGTATTAATGATGAATCTTGAATTGGTTCAAGGTTATCATTACTAATTGGTAGGGAGGATGAAGAAACAACGGGTGAATCATTTGGAGTTGAATCTTCATCAAAGAGACTTGGTTGAGTCTCCAGGGTAGTAGATTGAGGGTTTTAGAAAAGGAATTAAAATTTGAATTTTCGTTGAGGAATATACAAAGAATCAAACAGTAGATCCAGTTCTTCTGTTGTTACCGTAGATCCAGGTTAGGATCGGGTTTTGAACTGAGTTGTTCAAAAGCCATTCCCGATAATTCATCAAACTTGACATTGATACTTTCCTTGATTGTCTTTGTCCTTTTGTGATAGACACGATAAGCAACTTTGTTCGAAGAATAACCGAGAAATATGGCTTGATCGCCATGAGGATCAAATTTTCCGAGGCTGTCAAAATCGTTAAGCACATAGCATATACAACCAAAGACACGAAAATACTTGACATTCGGGCGTCTACCATATAGTAACTCATAAGGAGTTTTGTCAAAATTTTTATTAATGATACAACTATTTTGGGCATAACATGCAGTAGAAATGGCCTCCCCCCACATTTTTGGAGGTAGCTTGGAGTAGGCAAGCATCGTTCGAGTTGCCTCGCACAACGTCCGATTACGTCGTTTGACTACTACATTCTGTTGGGCGGGGGGGGGGGGGGGGTGTTCGTGCAGCAGAGAACTGATGTTCAATGCGTTGGTCTTTCAAATAACTATCAAGAAGGTCATTCTTAAATTCCATCCCATTATCAGTTCGGATGCTCTTAACATGTTTGTTAAAAGAGCGTTGAGTCTTTTTGATGAACTCAATGATAATGGCGGGCGTTTTTGACTTAGTTCGCATAAGAAAAATCCATGTAAATCGGGTATAGTCATCTACAATGACAAGCACATGTTTCCGGCCACCAAGGCTAGAAATTTTCATGGGTCCACATAAGTCCATATGCAATAATTGCAAAGATGATGAAGTACTGGGGTTTTTCTTAAGAGGATGATTAGTCCGTTTCAGCTTACCCATCGCACATGATGGACACACATGATGCTTATCATATTGAAATCTAGGAATACCATCAACTAGGTCTTTAAAGACTAGTCGATTAATACCCTTGTAATTTAGGTGTGACATCCGGTGATGCCATAACCATAAATTTTCTTTAGTTGAATGGGTGGCCAAACACATGGTTCCATATGATGGTGCATCATTGAGGTTAATAGTATATAGTGAAGCACAACGTTTACCAACAAGAAGATCATTTCCATCGGTGGATTGCACCGAGCATTGACGACGTTCAAACAGAACTTTGAGATCTCCATCACAGAATTGGCTGACACTAAATAAACTGCACCCCAAACCCTCAACATATGAGACCCGTTTAATTGTAATTCCACTTTTCACATAATCTCCGTAACCCATTATCGCTGCAATCTCATCATTTCCGAATGTAACCGTTCCTAGGAATTTTTCAATGAAATTGACAAGCAAGGATTTATCGCCCGTCATGTGTCGAGAAGAACCGGAATCGATATACCAAACACAGACGCCGAAACCCTGTAAATGTTAATTCCTAGAGTTTAGGTACCCAAAGTTTCTTGGGTCCTTTACGGTTAGTACCAACAATAAACTTTGGATCAACAATGAGATAATCACGTAAAGCATCATGCAATTTAGACATTAAAGCATCATTTAAAACCACATCACATGAAGCATCATACGCAATATCAAGTTTTACATCATTATCAGAAGTCTTAACACACAACTTATTTCATGTAGATGTTTTGTTCACAGAAGAAAATTGAAATACATATGATGACTTCCTAGGTCGACTAGTAGATTTCTTTGGTTTGTTTGCTACTTTCTTAGTCGTTGACTTACGAACCCATACAGACTTATAAGTCAAGTTTGGATTATGACCTGTGACAGTGAAAACACCTCTGTTAGTTAGACGTCCAAACTTTTCAGTTGACACATGAGATAATTGATTTTACGAAATTTCTAATTTGATTTTACGTTCCTTTGCATCATACTCACTCAAATTAGGTTTAGGAGTTGTGTGTTATTTAGACTTAACTGACTTCTTCAAAAGACTTTCCTTTGATTGATTTGACATTGAAATCATAGGAATCGTTTCAGTTGACAAAGAACTATCGTGAGAATGAACCTTTTTTACTATAAATTGCGTTGAAGGTACAACTTTTGAAACACGTTTACCAAATTGAGAACGTAGAGGATTTTTAAGAATAGAAATGGGTTTAGCATCCTTAGATGTTGTTGTCCCCGACCCCTTCTTAGTAATCCCACAAATACATTCAGACACATTGGTTTCAATAGTAGGTGGTTGCGTAAGTGTGTTAGCCTGTTTCAGTTGAATTATCTTTTATTTTAAGCTTTTAATCTCAAGACATAATTCCTCTACAGAAACTATCACTTCACCTTCCTTAAAGGCATAAGTACATTCTTTCTTAGGAAGTGGAGGCAATTTATCACACAAATCAAGCATTTGTTCTAATGATTTACACTTAAGTTGCAATTCAACATTTTCCTTTTCCAGTATATCTACTATACGACTCAAATTATGTACAGCAGATACTTTAGCATTAAAGTCGGACAAAGGTTTAATTATTGTATTAAAGTCTATCAAAGGTTCAACATTTGGTTCATTTAGAGGCTCTACCATTACATCTAAAGACTTTTGACCTAGGTATTCTGTCTCAAAGAAGACAGTTAATTCATGTGCTAGGTCTTCACATATATAGTCATCAGAAACAGAACATGCAGGTAGGGCCGGTAGTATTGGTTTCACATCAAAAGTTGGTTCATCAAATACTTCATCTATGGTAATAATGCTAGAACTAGGTTTGTTAAACACTTCATTCTCAAGCATTAAAATGTGTTGGTTGAATGTGGGTTAATACACTAAACGACAAACTTAAGTATGATTAACCAACAAATATGTTTTGATGATGACACACACACACACACATACACATAAGTGATGACCGACATCTTAACATAAAACACGCAAGGTCACTAATCCATACTCTATCTTGTAAATGACCGAGTCAAACATAGGATTAAGAATGAAATTAAAAGTTCAGACAATCACATGGTCGAACTACGGTCGACCGCATAGTCAACCGTAAAACCCCAAACTGAATTGCAATGAAGTTTTGTGAAAACAAGTTGCACGGTCACCACCACGGTCAATCGTAGTGCGACCGTAGTTTCTTCTGTCTCCATTTCAAATCAAATAAAGTTTGACTAGTTCCCGGCATCTATAATTCATGAAACCTTTCTAAACATACTTAGAATAGATGCCCTATCCATACTCAATTGAGTCTTGGTCATAAAAACACTAATTGTGATTAATTACGCCTAATGACATCTTAATGACAAGTTAACCAAGATTAGGCATAACACATAAGTGTTAATCAACAACTTGTGATCTTAATTCTTATCTAGATATTTTTAGTATGATCATCAAGCATTAACACATGTAAGCCAATGTCACTAAAACAATGATTGCTATTAAAAAGTGAATTAGTGAATAATTAAGGCTAAGTGAAGAACAATGATCTCAAGGTTAGACTAGAAATGACTTGTAATCCTAAAACATACTTAGATACATGTAGGATGGTCACCAAGTCCCAACTAGAGATTGCTCTTCCCTTGTGCATGTGTTGGACATTAATGTGTGCTTACACATTAATCATGTAATGTGATATATTGCACATTATACTTACTTAGTGTTTGAATTATAAGTTGAACAAGTATCTATATGATTGATCTGAGAATAACTATCTCTTGCTATGTGAGTATTACTTGCTACTTGCCAATATGCTTAATACTCATAAACTTGTCAACTTAATATGTTTGACATGTGCTCATTAGTTAGAATTTAAATAACTAACTTACTCCAATGGATTAAGTGTAAAATGGTTCACAATAGTTAATTGTATATTTGGTCTAGTCTAAGAAACTAAGTATGATGGCTTGATGAATAATAACTTAACCTTAATGTCTCTGCATACTTCATGATTACCTTATAGAGACATTATTCAATTAATCTCTAACTAAACTCAAATGAAACATGACTTGAGATTAATTGGAACTAGAAAGTTAATGATATAGTGACTAGCCTTTAGAATTGAACCAAGAGCATTAAAGTGACTAACTAAGTCTTGACCAATCTGCAATTTCCCTAAATGTCTATCAAGACACTTCTCCAAGAATGTTGGATTTGCCACTTTTGGAATGATTAGTCACTTTCATGCAATAAGACCAAATCTCACACACTTAATGCATATAGTACTTGTATAGGATTTTTGGTTTCTTTTGCAGGTGCTAGAAGGAGTAAAGGTGCCAAAAAGTGGTGTTCAAATCTAAGTCAAACGGTCATACAACGGATACCAATTTTGGACTGGAGCACGCACGGTCGCACCACGGTCCACCGTGATGGGAACCGTGTGACAACGGCTAATTTTTGAATCTCACTATAAAAGGCAAACATTTGAGTTCATTTGAAGCTGACCCTCTCGCACATTTAAGAGGCATATTTCCAGTGATCACAAGTGCATCAATTACTACTCAAATGTGATCAAGCAAGAGAAGATTCTATGATCTTATGGATATAGAATTGGGTTGTTGTAAACTTACTAATCAAAATCATTTATCTTGTGAGTTTACTTAATGTAATGTATGTCCTAGTATTGTGTTAGGATCATCATTGCAGAGTGTATAAGTCTTGTAACTTCGATTAGTGGAAGCATAGGCTAGCTTAGTGATCTACTTCCTTAAAGGGACTTACGAAGTTGATTAATCTTATTTGGAGATTAATACTTGTCCAAGGTGAAGACAAGTTGATCTAGGTTAGAGTTAATCTTTCAAAGGGATAGAAAGATTAGGTTTGTTGTCTACTAAAGAAGATTGAAGACTTGTAAATCGGATCTCCACCGAGTTTTGGAGAAAAGTGCTTAGTGAAGCAACAAATCCCGATTAGTGTAATCGGGGAGTGGATTAAGGTGGATTAGTTAACATTCACCCGAACCACTATAAATCCTTGTGTCTATGTTCTTTACATTACTTTATTTATCATTTTGAACATATACACTACACACATCAAGTTTGAGTTGAATTGGTTGATCAAAGTAAAATCGAATTTGGTGAATCAATCGAAAAATTGTTAAAAACGTACTAAGTAGCTATTCACCCCCCCCCCCTCTAGTTACTTACAAAATGTATTTCTCTAGCATGAGTGTAGGAATATAAACCAATCTACGTTTAGGCACATAGTTAGCACATTGCATATTCTTTTCAGTTTCAACAAGTTTCTTCAAGAAATCAGGATTTGATTTACCCATTTTAGCATTAATTTTCTCATACATTAAGCTAATTTGATGGTATTTTTTAGATTTACGATTAACAATAATATCATCAAAATCAGCATCAGATGCATGCACAAAATGTGATGGTAAACCAGCTTGGAAATAATCAGAATGATATAATCCTGGAATCTTTTTGGAAACATCATCTAAAATCTAAGGATCTTCATAACCCAACCCCCACTTTTTACCATGAATCATTTTCGGTCTATTCATGAAAATTGTTTGTTTTGAAAGTTCCATATCAATGATAGCTTCAGATTGCTCTGTTCGATAGAGTTTTTCCTCATATCGAGCAAGTTGAGCTTTCATTTGAAGAGACTAGCTCTTTTGACAATGAAGAAATTTCAGTGTTCTTCTTAATTATGGTATCTTCCAATTGAATAATTTTCTTGTTTAGCTTTGAAAGTGTGGGTTCATGTTGGTTTTTCAGATCAAAAAGATCTTTTCCTAAAAATTGAACTTTTTCCGCAAGTCGTTCTGATTTTAGACGATAATCGATCCTTTCGACTTTAATCGGATGCATTGTCTTTTTAAGATCTTTCAACTCAGTTTCCGTAGAGCTGAGTTGGACTTTCAATCTTTGCATATCCGATTGTAATTTAGATGATGATGGTCTGATGTCATTAAGTTTGATTTTATCTTTTAAAACCTTATTTTCAGATTTTGAACCTTTGACTTCTTTTGACATTGAGACCAGATTCTGCATCAAGTCATTTTGCATTTTTATAAAATCATGTGGGATTTCAGTTGATTGTACCTCATCATCATCAGATTCTGAGTCAGAATTCTCCATTGCTTCCTTTGCTTCGATGAGCTTAGTCACCTTACACACATTTACATGTTCCACCTCTGAATCTGAATCATCAGTACAGATAAACCAAGTATCATCAACCGGTTTCAGCTCTCCTCCAGTTTCCACAATCTTTGCGATCAACATTTTCTTCTTGTAGTAAGTTGCATCCTTTTTCTTAGGCATCTTGCACTCACGAGAGTAATGACCAGCTTTGCCACAATTGAAATAGATTGAATCTTCCTTCTTGGAATCATCAACACGTTGATGTGTTGATTGATCAGGTTTCTTGTAGTAGGAGGAAGACGATGAGTTCTTGTGTTGATTGCTTGATTTGCCTTTGAACTTGTGTTTGTTCGAGGCTTTGGTGAACATAGCGGCCATCTTGACTAATTCAAGGTGAGAATCATCAACATCAGAAAGATTCAACTCTTCAGAATCAGTTGATTCTTCAACAAGCACTTTCTTGGATAAGCTTTTGGAGGAAGTAAATGATTTGCTCTTTTTTTTTTTGAAAATTAGAGCAAGCGGATCACCCGGAGAAGACTCTTTCCTTCCCTCTTGAAGTTTAGACACTTCTGGTTGATAATACATAAGAAGTCCAACAAGCTCATGAATAGTTATTTTGTCAATCTCTTTGGTAGATCGAATGATGGTTCCATAAGGAAGCCAATCAACATTGAGCTTTTTGAGGAACTTCATGTTGATTTCATTATTTAATTTTGTAATCTTGCACCTTTTCAACTCATTAAGAACACCATTGAAATGGCGGTAGGTTTCCTTGAGTTGTTCTTCGGGTTCCTGCTTGAAATCTTCATAAGATCCAAGAGCCTTATTCAGTTTAGTGACATCAGACATGTCATAACCTTCTTGCTGTCGTTTGATCTCATCCCATATATTTTTTGCTGTGGTGTTGCTATCATCATTTTCAAACAATTCATACGGGATAGCTTGCATAACAATGTTCTTAGCCTCTATGTCACCCAGAGCTCTCTCACGTCTATCACCAGAAAGTTCATAGAGTGGAACCGACATACCAGTATCCGGATGATACTCTACAACTGGACCATCTCTCAGAGAAGCCCATTTGTGCTTTGCTTTCTCACCCTTGTAGTCTATGTACTGAGTGATACGGTGGAGCCACTGAGTGTACTTGCCATCAATCAACACTGGAGGTTGGGAATCTGATTCAATGATCAGTGTATCTTGAGTAGACATCTTAAAATTGAGGTAGATTCAGTAAAGATTCGGTATTAAACACAATCTAGGATAAAGGTTCACAAAAATTTAACAAAAGTGTCAAATTCGATACTGTAACAGATTCGGTAAATGATTCGGTACTGTAGCAGATTCGGTAATTGGTTCGGTACTGTAGCAGATTCGGTAAACCAGATTCTGTATCAGAAACTGATCAGTAACACAAGTATCACACCCAGATTTGGTATAGATTTGGTAACCACAATACTTAAAGCCTCGGAACACTTAAAACCAAAGGATTAAATGTAACCGAGATTCTGGTTCGGTATTTGACTCGGTAGTCAAATTCTGTAAGATTTTGAATTCAAACACAATCCAATTCCTTTGAATTAGATTCGGTAACCTTGCTGCACAAGGAAACAAGTTAGTAACACACCGAATAACAATTATACCGAATGTAAAGGATACCGAATGTCAACTGTAGAAGTTGACAAACCGAGTCTAAGTCTAGAACTTAGAAAATCAATCGAATCCTATCTCAAAACACACCAATTAGCTGTGTATGATCAAACCGAATGTGATAGAATCACTAACATGCCACAATCTGCAATACTTAAGATGAATTTTCAACTATAAAGCAGATTCAGTATGGCAGTTAAGATACCGAATGTTGATCAAATCTTCAAAACTTGAAGAATTAAAGAAATTGAAGCGTCACAAATGTGATCTAACACCTCATGATCACAACTGAATCCACAAACCTTCACTAAAATACAGAATCAAGCTAGAATTGATCAATACCGAGAGTTTTAGCCACGAACTCTAAAATCAGCCTGATTCCCCATAATTGTTGTTAAAAAGCTGTTATGATGATCGAAACTCTTTCTAATTAACCTAATAAAACTTCGCTGAACTTATCACAAGAATCTGAATGTCAAATTATCAAATTCGATGATACCGAATCTGATTCAATCTAACCGAATGTGATCAGATTCTGTAATCATCCATATCTGGATCGATATAGTGATGTAATATCACTCCCTAGGAGCTCTGATACCAAATGATAGGTCAAATCATGGTGAGATTATAAGATGTAATATCACTCCCTGGGAGCTCTGATACCAAATGATAGGTCAGATCATAGTGAGATTAGAAGATGTGATGAGTTAGAGTGAGATTCGGTAAGTGAAGAACAGATTCGGTAAAATAGAGAATCGGTAAAATTACATTCCACAGCTTCTTAAACTAGTTTAAAATGCAATGGCTATCTAATTAGGACTACTTAGGTTTCTTATATAGCCCTCTTTTAAGGAACCTTCACTTAAGCATGTTTCACATTAACACTATACAAACTTCGGGGTCCTAACAAAACTTATTCACAAGCATTTACTGGTGTCTAAGAAAGAAAATTATGCACGGACTTGGTTGTTGGATTTTCCGAACAGTCTCCAATTATATTGCAACCAAAAGAATCATGCCTCTCCATAGTCGACCTGACCACTTGGTTTGTTGAATAGTTCGTGCAAAGCTCTGTTATCGAAATACAAGGGAATCATTAGCAAAAACCAAAAACATATTCAACCTTAGGATAGTTAGATTATCTTAGATTAAATTAGACTACCTTAGACTAGGCTACCTTAGATTAAGATTACCTTAGATTACCTAAGAAAATTAGTTCATCTACTTAAAATTAAAAACCAAAAGGCATACCCAGTGTATGACCCAAACCCGTTCTAGACCAAGGTCGTTGTTATTCGTACCTGATCCAGACGCAATAATCTCTAAAGCGCGCAAGGAAGCACGAATCAGAAATCAAATGGCGTTACGCGTTACTTTAGCAGAAAATTCCAAACCCTCGATTGAAGGTCGAGGAGGACCAATCAGATTTCCAAAGATTCAAGGACACTCGTTCGAGTTAAAACATCACATCATCCAGCTCATCCAAAATAGCTGTCAGTTTCATGGATTACCGGATGACGATCCTAATTCTCACCTTGATAGATTCATATCTCTTTCGAACTCCTACAAACAGCCAGGGATAGGACAAGATATAGTCCGGCTATACTTGTTTCCCTATTCTTCTCACTCATCATGCTCAAACATGGTTTGAAGGATTAGAAAAACATTCCATCACGTCATGGACAGAGATGGCTACTAAATTCCTAAATGTCAAACCCCGTCCAAGTCCCCCTAGACGAAATCATCAATATCTGGTTCCATTGCGATGATCGACTCCAAGTAATGTCTTTAGTATGAGCTAATGCACTACGGAAGACTTAATTCGTACCTGAGAATAACATGCTTTAAAAAGTCAACATAAAGTTGGTGAGATATATAGGTTTGATGCTAGTAGCGTTATAACTATGGACCACAAGATTTCATATGTAAACATTTTAATAAAAATATTCTAAGTGGTTGAGCACTTGGTAACCATACTTAACATTTAATCACGTCGCATATTCCCTTTATTATGAAATCTTACTACACCGTACCAAGTGTAGTCACAAAACGAAGTACTGTGCAACCGTTGAATACTGGTCGTCCAGTCCGGTTGGGGTTGTCAGGCCCGATAGATCTATCAACAGGATTCACGTTTACAATACCGCTGTAAATAATAGTTACCAAGCTACAGGGAAGTATGCCAGTGGTACAACTCAACGTAGAATATATTTTTTAGTTACTTGTGTCCATATCGTAAAACATAAAATACATGTATTCTCATCCCGAAATATTTAGAGTTTAAAAGTGGGACTATATACTCACCTAATGTATTTTGTAGTAAAAATACATATAACTTCATTGAACAGGTATAGGATTGACCTCGGATTCACGAACCTATATCGTTCGTATATTTATTAACACATACTCGTAACCAAACAATTTCTTATATTATAACTATATATATATTATATATTTAATTTAAATATATACTTGAAATGATTATCATTTGTATAGTTATATATAAATATATTGTAACAATACTTAATTGGTTATATATATGAAGATTTAAAAAATTTATTATTAATATAATTAATTCATATGTAGTATTACTAATAAATATTTATTTTTTTATATATATATATATATAATAATATATAATATAAAAGTTGTATTTGATTATAATGATAAATTGTATTATGTACATAATAATGATACTACTAATAATAATAATAATAATAATAATAATAATAATAATAATAATAATAATAATAATAATAATAATAATAATAATAATAATAATAATAATAATAATAATAATGATCATAATCTATAATAATAATATTAATAATAATACCTATGTAATATTAGTAATAATATTAACAATAATATTAAGTAATGATAATAATATTTGTAATTAATAATTTTTGACAAAACTAGTTAATATTATCAATAACAATATCTATCATAAGTATTAATAATAATAAAACTAATAATAATGATAATAATAATATGTTGGTGATGAAATTACCTTTAAAAACATCAAAAATATAAAAACCTGCCCAAGCTAGGAATCGAACACACAACCTCCCGAACACAGCTAACGTTCCTAACCATTGGGCTGTTGCCCCATTTCAGAATATTTACAGAATCAATTTGTTTTATAACCAGTAATATATTTATTCCCTGTCTCCTTCTTCTTTGTTTCAAACTAATCGACATGAGATGGATTCACTTCACAACATAACATATTGAAATTGTTTCTGGCTTTTAAATCGAAACATAATCTTGATGTAATTTCTGGAATAACATAAAATGTGTAAAGGAAATAAAATCAGTCGCTGGAACAGATACACAATAGGCCGTATGAACTCTGATTCCAATTCGAAAATTTAATATGTTTTAGACTAAACTTACAACATGAAAAAGCTTGTAATTCCTTCCAGAAATCTGTTTGAAACGTTAATTGAATCTGAAACCTTAACTAGATTTCGAATTTCTCAAGATCCAGAACGTTTAACTTTTTATAAATATTCTCTGACTCGAAAATTTTAATTCGATACTAACAATTGATATTTGAAACTTGACAAGCAGTTAAAACGAGATAATCCTAACAACATGGCATTCATACTTTATGAAATTTGTTGAAAAATCGAGTTTTGAAAACTAATGGGTAATAACAGTCATACGTTCTGTGTTCTTCCTTTATTTCTGTTTTTTTTTAAACGATTATAATCTGATACCAGTGATTTGTATATGAAAGTGAATGTAGCAGAGTTGAATGATTTCTTAAACTGATAAGATCGATTATAAAGTAGGTGTGTGCGTAGCTGTAAGTTCACGGGTATACAGGAAATTGATTATGATATGAATGTTTTATATATATAAATAATTAAATGTATTATAAATAATTAAATATAATACATGTTAATTTAAACAGATTAATTTATAACAGATTTATTTATAAAATAAGCTACCGATAAATGTTATAAAAAGATATCTGTATTTAATTTATAGATTAATTTAATATAATACTCTTTATATATTTTTCATAATAATACTAATAATAATAATGATAATAATAATAATAATAATAATAATAATACTAATAATAATAATAATAATAATAATAATAATAATAACAAATAATCATAATAACTAAAAATTATAATTTTACTACTATTTCTAATGATAAATTAAATGTATCTATTTTATATATTGTATTAAATAATAGGTTAATAATATTAACATTAAAATTAATAATAAAAAAATAATATTAATATAACATGTTCTTTATCTTGTAATTAAGTGGGTATGTTACAATTTCTTAATCACATACATATATATTGAATAATTAATGTAATACATTTCAATATATATTACCATATTCATAGAACTCATATATATTCTTTCATAACAACTTCTATCTCGTATATATTTATTTTTATATTTTTAACTCTGATGATTAAATGATATTTTATTACTTTAATTTATTATATAAATTTATATTCACATATAAATATACATATTGAAACAATTACGTTCATGTAAAGTATTATACTCTTAATACTTTGTTAACGTTTTCAGTTAAAGAGTATATATTATATATTCATATCTATATACACATAAACGTTCGTGAATCGTCGAGCATGGTCAAAGGGTAATTAATCATCCAGATATAGATTTCAGACTTCCTAGACTCAACATTAGGGTTTTTGCTTATCGTGTCGGAAACATATAGAGTTTAAGGTTTAAATTTGGTCGGAAATTTCCGGGTCGTTACAGTACCCACCCGTTAAAGAAATTTCGTCCCCGAAATTTGGTAGAGGTTGTCATAATTAACAATAGGAATGTTTTTATGACGAATATGAGGTAATAATAGAGTTTTATCATTATTGGAAAATATGGATAAAACGATCTGATCATGTGAAACGTACGAGTGGAGCTATCACAAAAGAGTGAAATAAGTAAATAATTATATTCATTTCAACCGATGAGGTAGTTACTATTGACTTTTGGGATTTATGGGATTTAAAGAGAATCTTACGTAATAAGATTTGGTTCTTCGACGATTTAGGAAACAGAATCTCCTTTGATTTAATGCGGTAATCTGTTTCGATTTCTTTGTCGGATATTTCACTATAAAACTACTCCCTTCGATTCTTCTTCCCGTCCTCGAGTCAAGCGAGCAATGATCCGGAATTCGTAGGTATGAAATTTGGAATGAACATAGCTAGTGCTTTAAGAAAGAATTGGTAATGACACAATTTTTAATTTGTCAAATTACCAGAATATCCAGAAAGATAGAACTATCAAGATGATATGTTCTTGATATGTTTAAGGATTGGATAGAATGTAAGAGCCGTGTAACATGGCACATAATGACGGTACTGAGAATCATCATGCTTCATTAGAAACTTAACATGGCTTAATGTAATATAATGAAGTTGATCAAGTTTCATTATGTTATACTAATTCATGCATCAGTTCCCAACACTGCTTCAGAACATTCCTATTTTAAACTCGAAGGATTTAGAAACTAGCACAGTTTTCTTTATATTGTAACGCAGATATTACGGAGAGATAAATGATTTCAGATAAGGATAGTTGTGAAAATATCTTCAGAAATATTGAGGATATTTATAATGAAAGATAAGATAATATCTTGGAATTTCTAATGTCGAAGGATAATGATGAAGATTGACCCGTAAGGGTTTAGATTCAGAAGCAAGGTGTTTGCTACAGAATCGTCATGATTCTTTATGTACAAGTTTAGTCCTTGTAACTTGTTCAGAGTTTCCTTCACGGTTTGCTCAATCCGGTTTTCAATACCAAATTTTCTATCGAGCGTTCCTAACACTTCCTTCTTTTATCATCAACTTTTGGTCATTAAGACCATCTACAACATGCTGCTTCGTCAGCATTTTCAAAGTTATCGGATCTAGGTCATCGGTTATCCAACCAAGATGGTTTCAGGAGAATTGTATTTTTAGATGATTAAACGCTGATGGTAATATGATGGGATATAAAAGGTTCTCCGGTAACGATGGCGAAAGAACAACGTATATATATATCGAGGTTATGCTAAGAGTAATCTTACTGAGAAGTCGAAGTGGAGCTGTGACAACATTTACTACTTTGGAGAGAAACTGCAAAGTTATTTTTGATAATAACAGCGCCAAAGGAGCTAACACGGATATGGGTTACGCGTTTACTCAGTTTTCGAGAGTTTTCAGGTGCATAAATTTTATGCTACGATCTTTTCTTCCAGAGATGAGGTGCAGTTGGTTCAACTTTTGGGTTAAAGTGTTTTCAAGAATCATGAAAAGATTTGAACGCGGATTGTAATCGTCAAGATACGAATGAGGTTTAAGATGAAATTATAACGATCCATTCCTAATCCATTTGGACAACGTCCATATCGATTACAAACGAATTATAATAGTTGATAACATTGCGAGGTATTTGACCTCTATATGATACATTTTACAAACGTTGCATTTATTCTTAAAAAGGCAATCTATCATTACATCAAAATTGATATGTTCGTCTAACATTTCACAATATTCAAATGACTTAATTTTAGCCCTTAATGATCTTCAATGACTCGAATGCAACGTTCTTGTATCATGGCTTAAATGGTCCCAACTAGTATCCTTTATATGAGCTAATGCACAGCGGAAGACTTAATTCGTACCTGAGAATAAACATGCTTAAAAGTGTCAACCAAAAGGTTGGTGAGTTCATAAGTTTATCGTAACAACAGTTATCAAAAGTTTCAATAGACCACAAGATTTCATAGTTATAAATATCAGTACACTCGCAAGTGTATAAAAGCATTCTAAGTGGTTGAGCACTTGGTAACCATACTTAACATTTAATCACGTCGCATATTCCCTTTAATATGAAATCTTACTACACCGTACCAAGGTGTAGTTGCAAAACGAAGTACTGTGCAACCGTTGAATACTGGTCGTCCAGTCCGGTTGGGGTTGTCAGGCCCGATAGATTTATCAACAGGATTCGCGTTTACAATACCGCTGTAAATAGTAGTTACCAAGCTACAGGGAAGTATGCCAGTGGTACAACTCAACGTAGAATGTATTTTAAGTACTTGTGTCTATTTCGTAAACATTTATAAAAGCTTCGCATGTATTCTCAGTCCCAAAAATATATATATTGCAAAAGCAATTAAAAAGGGAGCAAATGAAACTCACCGATTGTATTTTGTAGTAAAAGTACATATAACATCATTGATAACTTATAAGGTTGGCCTTCGATTCACGAACCTAATTAATTATTTAATTATATATCGATTAATATCTAAATAACAAATAAAGTCAATTTATAGCGTACCAATTCTAATGCTCGAGACTAATATGTAAAGGTTAACAGAAATTCATTTGACTCAAAATGATTTTCCAAAAATTTATACATGAATAAATATCGTCATGTTATATTTTTAAATATCTACACAAAATTTATTAGTTAAATAATATAACTTATTTATTATTAAATAAACTTTATTTTCAAAATAATAAATTACTTCATAATCATAATTTCACTAAAATAATACTTTTAACAATTATATAAATAATTTAACAGTTTTATTGATCAAATATAATAATTTGATAATTTTAAATAAAATATTATTTATTTTTAATAAGGATAAATATAATCATAATAATAATATTAAGATTTTCATAAAACATAATTTTTATGTTACTAATAATAAAAATCACAAATTAATAACTTTTAACAATAAAAATGATTAAAATGATGATTTATTAGTTTTTGATTAAAGTATTAAATATTTTTAGATATGTATAATAATAATTACTAATAATTTAAATAATAACAATTTTTGACAACGTAAAATAAAAATATTCATTTTTTTTTAAAAAAAATTTGAACAAAAGTTTAATTGATTATAACTTCAAATCCGTCCATCGAATTCGTTCGACATCTAAATGAAAAGTTTATAGTTTTTCGCCACCTTTCCGAAAACATATTATTCATATACCTTATTTCAACCGCAAGAGTAACTAATTCAGATTCTATCATATTGTATATTTTGACAAAAATAAATGAATAAACATGCTTGATCCTAAATTCTCGAGCACTAGTCAGGGATACACTAATAATAAGTAAAAGTTAAGTTTAGAGTGCTCACGTATCAATATTGAGATTCAATATTGCAGAAAAATATGTAGACGCAACGGAGATGATAAACACTAGTTTAGCTCACGGCCAAAACCCCCGATCCATACCCATAACTTCCATAGCTATAACACATAATCTCCTTAATCTTAACCCACTCATAAAATAAGTTTTGGAACACTTGGGCAGAACCCCGTCATGGAAATTTGTATACAAACATCACTCATAATACTAATAACATATATTAAATTTTGATAAAATTTATAATAATAATAATAATAATAATAAAAATAATTATTATAATAGTTTAAAGATCATACGGAGTAATATGTCTGAGTGTGTGTGTGTTTATTTTAATTAATACAGAAAACGTATCCTTGCACAAATTTATAGGCAAAATGATCCACCTACTACGCTCACTATTTTTATGTCTGCAAAACATTACACGTGTTGTGTAGATAGGTACACGATTCGTGTAAGGTGTCTTCACAAAAGTTGTAGATTTTTGAGTTACCGTCGTTTGGACACCAAGATCACCCTTTTTCGAGTCCGAATGAATTAGTTATGATTTTTCTCGTGCAAGTGCGCAGGTTTAGTGATTTCCAATGTTTTAACTTGAAATCTTGTGATAAAATGTTGTAGTCTTTTGGTGCTCATTAAAAATCTTTATTTTATCATTATTTTTATTTTTATATCATTGGAAATCCATAAAAATATTTAATAAACACGCTTTATTAAAATCACGGACCGTTATCATTTATAATTTGTCAAAAGGTTTCTAGAAAAAAAATTACGACTTTTAAAATAACGTTAAAATCTTTATTTTATTAAAACGACTCGTTAATATTTTGACAAAGACAGATTCAGATATTTATAAAATTTATATTATCTTTTACACTTGTCGATAATATAATATTCTTATATCGAAACCTGATATTACATATCTAATACCTTGTTAACGTTAACTATAAATAAATATATAACACATAACATATAAACGTTCGTGAATCATCAGGCTTGGTCAAAGAGTAACTAATTTTTCAAATGAAGATTTCAGACTTTCCAGACTCAACATTAGGGTTTTTGCTTATCGTGTCGGAAACCCATAGAGTTTAAGGTTTAAATTTGGTCAGAAATTTCCGGGTCGTTACAGTACCCACCCGTTAAAGAAATTTCGTCCCCGAAATTTGTTAGAGGTCGTTATGGATAACAATAGGAATGCTTTCATGATGAATATGAGGTGATAACGGAGTTTTATCATTATTGATAGATATAGATAAAACATTTTGATTATGTGAAGCGTCCTAGCGAAGCTATCACAAAATAGAGTGAAATGAGTAAATATAGAATTGTTGTAACCGATGACGTGATTATGATTGATTTCCGGAATTTAAGGGTTTCGAGGAAAATCTTATGTAATAAGATTTGGCTTTGCGGCGATCGGAATTAATGCAGCAATCTGTTTTGATTTCTTTGTCGAATATTTCATTATAAATTTACTTCCTTCTCTTCCTTACTACCCACACCTTCTATTCTTTCTCTTTAGTTTCTACTTTAAGACATTCGCTAAACATGCTCCATCCCATTCTAATCCTTGTTATATTTCTAACTTTTATATCTTTCATTCTTCTTTTTCATCTATCACCAGAAGAATCTATTTTCTTTTATCCTTTCCTTGGAATTATAATGTTTTTAATTCTCCCGTGCCTTTACGTTGCCATACGTATTGATATGCACGGTTTGTAGTTTCAAGGTTGTGGTTAGGTTTTATATCTTCCCGTCCTCGAGCCAAGCGAACAATGATCCGAAATTCGTAGGTATGAGATTCAGAATGAACATAGATATTGCTTTTAGAAAGAAATGGTAATGGTATGATTTTGATTAGTAAAAATTACCAGAATATTTCGGGAAATTAGAACCATCAGGGTAATGCGTTCTAATATGTTTGGAGATTGAATAGAATGTAATAGCCGTGTAACATGGCGTATGATGATGGTACTGTGAATCATCACATTCCATTAAAAACTTATCATAACTTAATGTAATATAATGAAGTTGATCAAGTTTCATTATATTATACTAATTTATGCATCAGTTCTCAACACTGCTTTAGATCATTCTTATTTTAAACTTGAAAGTTTCAGAATTTAGAAACTAACACAGTTTCTTTTTATGTTGTAACGCAGATATTACGGAGGAATGAATGATTTTAGATAAGGATAGCTTTGAAAACATCTTCAGAAATATTGAGGATATTTATAATGAATGATATGATAATGTCTTAGAATTTCTAATGTCGAAGGATGATGATGAAGATTGACCCGTAAGGGTTTAGATTCGGAAGCAAGGTGTTTACTACAGAATCGTCATGATTCTTTATGTACAAGTTTAGTCCTTGTAATTTGTTCAGAGTCTCCTTCACGATTTGCTCAATCCGGTTTTAAGTACCAAGTTTTTCTATCGATCGTTCCTAACACTTCCTCTCTTTATCATCAAGTTTTGGTCATTATGACTGTCTTACAACATGTTGTTTCGTTAGTATTTCAAGAACTACTTCATAGTTCAAGACGTTTTTCAGAGACTTCACATTCGGGGTATGAAGTTCTTAAAGGTAATATCATAAGTATAGATGAAGAGATTCCGCAAGATTTTCAAAATACAACTTGCGGATTCCGTCCTAGGAATGTCGAGTTGCTGGTACATCTGCTGATAACGTTGTGGAATATAAAAGATTCTTCGGTGGTAACGACGAAAGAACAAGGTATAGATTTCGAGGTTATAGTAGGAGTAGTCTTACTGAGAAGCCGAAGTGGAGCTGTGTCAAAATTAGCTTCTTGAAAAGGAATTGTAGGGTTGTTTTTGCTAATGAATGACGGAGGATTCAACACAGTATGTGTTAAACTATGAATTTAGTTTCGAGAGTTTTCCGGTGTATAAATCTTTTCTTCGGTAGACGAGGCGCGGCGGTTTCGACTTCTCGATCGAAATGTTTTCAAGAATCATGAAAGGATTTGAATACAAATTGTAATCGTCAAGATACGAATGAGGTTTGAGATAAAATCAAGTGGCAAACTTGAAGAATTGTTTAGTTTCATATGTTATAATCAATATTTTAATTCATTTTACTTGTCCATAGTTAGCAGTCTGTTAGTTCGATTGTCCAATAATACAATAGTTAAATAATATATATATATATATATATATAATATTTGAATTAAATAATACATATCGTGACCCGTGTACCGGTCTCGGTATTGATCACAACTCAAACTATATATATATAGATGGGTCGATATGATAAATCGAAACCTTGTATACGTGTCCCGTTATATAATAAGTGCGTAAAATAAATAAATGTATATCATGACCCATGCACCGGTGTTGTCTCAGAATTAATCCGACGTGTTGCGTACATGTGTCCCGACAGTAGTACAGTGCGGAAATTAAAATTGCGAGAATGTAAATTGCGGAAATGTAAATTGCGATAAATTAAATGTTAATCAGTTAGCTGGGAACAGTTAGCCGGAACAGTTAGCGTGAAATCCTTAATTGATTTTCAATTAGTTAAATCGTGTGTTTCTAACAATTTTAATATATCCAATGTTTTCTTCATTATGCCACTTGTTGGATTCTGATAAGTCAAAATCCGAATATGAAATGAGAATGGTTATTCTGGAATGAGCGGATACGAATACCGGTGGTTGTGAGTAGGATAATGGATGACCGTTGAATCAGATTCAAAGAATGTACAGTGTAACTTATTAATGTGAATTCTAAATATTCCTCGGGTGCTACCCACCCGTTAAAATATTTTCATCATTAATAGTTTGTACAAAAGAAATTTTTAATTACAATCTTTATGAAAATATACTTGCATATACATTTTCATCGGATGTAATTATGGATTTAATGAGTAGAGAAAATATTATACTCATTTGATTTACTGTTGGCACTTGATTACATGATCTCTGAACATTAGAGATTACGTAATTGTCATGTTGAACGGAAGTAAGTGAGGTAGAACGTAAGGCGAAGGTAATCGGTATAGGACAATATGTCGAACGAAAATTTAGTAAATAGAACGATACGTAGAACGGTGACTATACTTATGGTATAGTTTATGACGTTGTGGTTTACGACGCGGTTGTGGCTGCTGCTGATGTTTGTAACCGTCGTACCATATTTTCCCTAGCCGTCACACGAACGCGAAGTTTGTTAACTTATACTTGTACACCGGAATGATTGTCGATTGAAGCGAGCGGATGTATAAAATTCGGAATATGAGATGGTATATAATTATGATGAGATATCCGTAAAAAGGGGAAAAGAAATGATTTCTCGAACAGGTTCGTCGGTAAGTGTTTCAGGTTTGTCGCCAAAAGAGTAATTTAGTGGATAAAAAGGTTTCTCGATGTGAAATGATTTTCGGATGTCGTATGATATTCTAACTATATAGAATATCTATATATATCTCCAAAGATTTCATAGTCTTCAAAAGAATTTACGGCATATGTCAGGCAAATCTAGGATGCGCTAAGATATGAATTTCGTCTATACACTATCGATGCACTAAATGCAGTAAGACGTGTCTAGACTTAAGAATGCTAAGCAGACAATTCCCTAAAGATGATAAGCAGATGATTTCCGACTAAAATGATAAGCAAAACTTTTGGTAGACAAACACGGTCAAAGTCCAGTCTCACTAATGCATCCTAACAACTACTAGTTAGACACACTAATGGGTGACCTGGTTCGCTAAGACCAACGCTCTGATACCACCTATAACGATCCATTCCTAATCCATTTGGACAACGTCCATATCGATTACAAACGAATTATAATAGTTGATAACATTGCGAGGTATTTGACCTCTATATGATACATTTTACAAACGTTGCATTTATTCTTAAAAAGGCAATCTATCATTACATCAAAATTGATATGTTCGTCTAACATTTCACAATATTCAAATGACTTAATTTTAGCCCTTAATGATCTTCAATGACTCGAATGCAACGTTCTTGTATCATGGCTTAAATGGTCCCAACTAGTATCCTTTATATGAGCTAATGCACAGCGGAAGACTTAATTCGTACCTGAGAATAAACATGCTTAAAAGTGTCAACCAAAAGGTTGGTGAGTTCATAAGTTTATCGTAACAACAGTTATCAAAAGTTTCAATAGACCACAAGATTTCATAGTTATAAATATCAGTACACTCGCAAGTGTATAAAAGCATTCTAAGTGGTTGAGCACTTGGTAACCATACTTAACATTTAATCACGTCGCATATTCCCTTTAATATGAAATCTTACTACACCGTACCAAGGTGTAGTTGCAAAACGAAGTACTGTGCAACCGTTGAATACTGGTCGTCCAGTCCGGTTGGGGTTGTCAGGCCCGATAGATTTATCAACAGGATTCGCGTTTACAATACCGCTGTAAATAGTAGTTACCAAGCTACAGGGAAGTATGCCAGTGGTACAACTCAACGTAGAATGTATTTTAAGTACTTGTGTCTATTTCGTAAACATTTATAAAAGCTTCGCATGTATTCTCAGTCCCAAAAATATATATATTGCAAAAGCAATTAAAAAGGGAGCAAATGAAACTCACCGATTGTATTTTGTAGTAAAAGTACATATAACATCATTGATAACTTATAAGGTTGGCCTTCGATTCACGAACCTAATTAATTATTTAATTATATATTGATTAATATCTAAATAACAAATAAAGTCAATTTATAGCGTACCAATTCTAATGCTCGAGACTAATATGTAAAGGTTAACAGAAATTCATTTGACTCAAAATGATTTTCCAAAAATTTATACATGAATAAATATCGTCATGTTATATTTTTAAATATCTACACAAAATTTATTAGTTAAATAATATAACTTATTTATTATTAAATAAACTTTATTTTCAAAATAATAAATTACTTCATAATCATAATTTCACTAAAATAATACTTTTAACAATTATATAAATAATTTAACAGTTTTATTGATCAAATATAATAATTTGATAATTTTAAATAAAATATTATTTATTTTTAATAAGGATAAATATAATCATAATAATAATATTAAGATTTTCATAAAACATAATTTTTATGTTACTAATAATAAAAATCACAAATTAATAACTTTTAACAATAAAAATGATTAAAATGATGATTTATTAGTTTTTGATTAAAGTATTAAATATTTTTAGATATGTATAATAATAATTACTAATAATTTAAATAATAACAATTTTTGACAACGTAAAATAAAAATATTCATTTTTTTTTAAAAAAAATTTGAACAAAAGTTTAATTGATTATAACTTCAAATCCGTCCATCGAATTCGTTCGACATCTAAATGAAAAGTTTATAGTTTTTCGCCACCTTTCCGAAAACATATTATTCATATACCTTATTTCAACCGCAAGAGTAACTAATTCAGATTCTATCATATTGTATATTTTGACAAAAATAAATGAATAAACATGCTTGATCCTAAATTCTCGAGCACTAGTCAGGGATACACTAATAATAAGTAAAAGTTAAGTTTAGAGTGCTCACGTATCAATATTGAGATTCAATATTGCAGAAAAATATGTAGACGCAACGGAGATGATAAACACTAGTTTAGCTCACGGCCAAAACCCCCGATCCATACCCATAACTTCCATAGCTATAACACATAATCTCCTTAATCTTAACCCACTCATAAAATAAGTTTTGGAACACTTGGGCAGAACCCCGTCATGGAAATTTGTATACAAACATCACTCATAATACTAATAACATATATTAAATTTTGATAAAATTTATAATAATAATAATAATAATAATAAAAATAATTATTATAATAGTTTAAAGATCATACGGAGTAATATGTCTGAGTGTGTGTGTGTTTATTTTAATTAATACAGAAAACGTATCCTTGCACAAATTTATAGGCAAAATGATCCACCTACTACGCTCACTATTTTTATGTCTGCAAAACATTACACGTTTCGTGTAGATAGGTACACGATTCGTGTAAGGTGTCTTCACAAAAGTTGTAGATTTTTGAGTTACGGTCGTTTGGACACCAAGATCACCCTTTTTCGAGTCCGAATGAATTAGTTATGATTTTTCTCGTGCAAGTGCGCAGGTTTAGTGATTTCCAATGTTTTAACTTGAAATCTTGTGATAAAATGTTGTAGTCTTTTGGTGCTCATTAAAAATCTTTATTTTATCATTATTTTTATTTTTATATCATTGGAAATCCATAAAAATATTTAATAAACACGCTTTATTAAAATCACGGACCGTTATCATTTATAATTTGTCAAAAGGTTTCTAGAAAAAAAATT
Source organism: Rutidosis leptorrhynchoides (assembly GCF_046630445.1). Taxonomy (NCBI): domain Eukaryota; kingdom Viridiplantae; phylum Streptophyta; class Magnoliopsida; order Asterales; family Asteraceae; genus Rutidosis; species Rutidosis leptorrhynchoides. Next base: position 236,626,920 of record NC_092343.1, read on the forward strand.
ACGACTTTTAAAATAACGTTAAAATCTTTATTTTATTAAAACGACTCGTTAATATTTTGACAAAGACAGATTCAGATATTTATAAAATTTATATTATCTTTTACACTTGTCGATAATATAATATTCTTATATCGAAACCTGATATTACATATCTAATACCTTGTTAACGTTAACTATAAATAAATATATAACACATAACATATAAACGTTCGTGAATCATCAGGCTTGGTCAAAGAGTAACTAATTTTTCAAATGAAGATTTCAGACTTTCCAGACTCAACATTAGGGTTTTTGCTTATCGTGTCGGAAACCCATAGAGTTTAAGGTTTAAATTTGGTCAGAAATTTCCGGGTCGTTACAGAAATCAAGTGGCATACTTGAAGAATAGTTTAGTTTCATATGTTATAATCAATATTTTAATTCATTTTAATTGTCCAAAGTTGGCATTCCAATTGTCCAATGGTCCAATGATTCATATACAGTTATATATATAATATTCGAATTAAATAATACGTATCGTGACCCGTGCACCGGTCTCAGTATTGATCACAACTCAAAATATACATATATTTTGGAATCCACCTCAACCCTGTATAGCCAACTATAGAGTGTCTATGGTCGTTCCGAAATATATATATATAGATGGGTCAATATGATAGGTCGAAACCTTGTATACGTGTCCCGTTATTTATAGTGCGTAAAAGTAAATAACAGAATTTAAATGACGATAAATAAAATTGCGAAAATGTAAATTGCGATAAATTAAATGTTAATCAGTTAGCTGGGAACAGTTAGCCGGAACAGTTAGCGTGGAATCCTTAACAGATTTTCAATTAGTTAATTCGTGTGTTTCTAATAATTTTTAATTTGTCCAATGTTTCTTCTTTATGCCACTTGTTGGATTCGGATAGGTAAAAATCCAAATATGAAATTTGAATGGAAATGGTTATTTTGTGATGAACGGATACGTATATCGGTGATTGTAAGTAGGATAGCAATTGACCGTTAAATCAGATTCGAAGAATGTACAGTGAAACTTATTAATGTGAATTCTAAATATTCCTCGGGTACTACCCACCCGTTAAAATATTTTCATCATTAACAATTTGTACAAAAGAATTTTTAGATTACAATCTTTATGAAAATATACATACATATATATTTTCTTCAGATGTAATCATGGATTTAATGAGTCAATAAGACATTAAACTCATTTGATTTACCGTTAGAAATAGAATACATAATCTCTAAAACTTTAGAAATTACATAATCACCATGTAGAGCGGAGATAATCGATGTAGAACGATATGTAGAACGAATATAAAGTAGATAGAACAATACGTAGAACGATTATTATACTCGAAGTACAGAATAAGATGTTGAGGTTTACGACGCGGTTGTGGTTGAGGGCGATAAGGGTACTGTCGGCGTTGATGATGGTGGTACTGATTATGCTGCTAGTGCTGCTGCTGGTGTGTGCAACCTTCGTACCATGTTCTCCAAAGCCGTCACACGAGCGTGAAATTCGTTAACTTCTGCTGGTACATAGGGATGATTGACAGTTGGGGCGAGCGGATGAATAAGATTCGAAATATGGGATAGTATATAATCGTGACGAGATAATCTAGAAATGAAAGAGAAAATGGTTTCTCGAACAGGTTCGCCGGTAAGCACTTCAGGTTCATCACTAAGAGGCAATTTGGTGGATAAAAGGGATCTTCGTCGTGAAATGATTTTCGAATATAGGATGATATTCTAACCTCATAGAATACCTATATATATAGTACTAAAGATTCCGTAGACTACGGAGGGATTTACGACATGTGTCAGGCAATTCTACAGTAACAGATACGCTAAGATATGAATTTTGTCTATACACTATCAATGCAGTGAAAGCAGTAAGACGTGTCTAGACTTATGAATGATAAGCAGGCAGTTCCCTAAGGATGATAAGTAGATGGTTTACGACTAGAAATGATAAGCAAAACTTTTGGACAGGCAGACACGGTCAAAGTCCAGACTCACTAATGTATCCTAACAACTACCAGTTAGACACACTAATGGGAGACCTGGTTCGCTAAGACCAACGCTCTGATACCATTCTGTCAAACCCCGTCCAAGTCCCCCTGGACGAAATCATCAATATCTGGTTCCATTGCGATGATCGACTCCAAGTAATGTCTTTAGTATGAGCTAATGCACTGCGGAAGACTTAATTCGTACCTGAGAATAACATGCTTTAAAAAGTCAACATAAAGTTGGTGAGATATATAGGTTTGATGCTAGTAGCGTTATAACTATGGACCACAAGATTTCATATGTAAACATTTTAATAAAAATATTCTAAGTGGTTGAGCACTTGGTAACCATACTTAACATTTAATCACGTCGCATATTCCCTTTATTATGAAATCTTACTACACCGTACCAAGTGTAGTCACAATACGAAGTACTGTGCAACCGTTGAATACTGGTCGTCCAGTCCGGTTGGGGTTGTCAGGCCCGATAGATCTATCAACAGGATTCGCGTTTACAATACCGCTGTAAATAATAGTTACCAAGCTACAGGGAAGTATGCCAGTGGTACAACTCAACGTAGAATATATTTTTTAGTTACTTGTGTCCATATCGTAAAACATAAAATACATGTATTCTCATCCCGAAATATTTAGAGTTTAAAAGTGGGACTATATACTCACCTAATGTATTTTGTAGTAAAAATACATATAACTTCATTGAACAGGTATAGGATTGGCCTCGGATTCACGAACCTATATCGTTCGTATATTTATTAACACATACTCGTAACCAAACAATTTCTTATATTATAACTATATATATTATATATTTAATTTAAATATATACTTGAAATGATTATCATTTGTATAGTTATATATAAATATATTGTAACAATACTTAATTGGTTATATATATGAAGATTTAAAAAATTTATTATTAATATAATTAATTCATATGTAGTATTACTAATAAATATTTATTTTTTATATATATATATATATAATAATATATAATATAAAAGTTGTATTTGATTATAATGATAAATTGTATTATGTACATAATAATGATACTAATAATAATAATAATAATAATAATAATAATAATAATAATAATAATAATAATGATCATAATCTATAATAATAATAATAATAATAATACCTATGTAATATTAGTAATAATATTAACAATAATATTAAGTAATGATAATAATATTTGTAATTAATAATTTTTGACAAAACTAGTTAATATTATCAGTAACAATATCTATCATAAGTATTAATAATAATAAAACTAATAATAATGATAATAATAATATGTTGGTGATGAAATTACCTTTAAAAACATCAAAAATATAAAAACCTGCCCAAGCTAGGAATCGAACACACAACCTCCCGAACACAGCTAACGTTCCTAACCATTGGGCTGTTGCCCCATTTCAGAATATTTACAGAATCAATTTGTTTTATAACCAGTAATATATTTATTCCCTATCTCCTTCTTCTTTGTTTCAAACTAATCGACATGAGATGGATTCACTTCACAACATAACATATTGAAATTGTTTCTGGCTTTTAAATCGAAACATAATCTTGATGTAATTTCTGGAATAACATAAAATGTGTAAAGGAAATAAAATCAGTCGCTGGAACAGATACACAATAGGCCGTATGAACTCTGATTCCAATTCGAAAATTTAATATGTTTTAGACTAAACTTACAACATGAAAAAGCTTGTAATTCCTTCCAGAAATCTGTTTGAAACGTTAATTGAATCTGAAACCTTAACTAGATTTCGAATTTCTCAAGATCCAGAATGTTTAACTTTTTATAAATATTCTCTGACTCGAAAATTTTAATTCGATACTAACAATTGATATTTGAAACTTGACAAGCAGTTAAAACGAGATAATCCTAACAACATGGCATTCATACTTTATGAAATTTGTTGAAAAATCGAGTTTTGAAAACTAATGGGTAATAACAGTCATACGTTCTGTGTTCTTCCTTTATTTCTGTTTTTTTTTTAAACGATTATAATCTGATACCAGTGATTTGTATATGAAAGTGAATGTAGCAGAGTTGAATGATTTCTTAAACTGATAAGATCGATTATAAAGTAGGTGTGTGCGTAGCTGTAAGTTCACGGGTATACAGGAAATTGATTATGATATGAATGTTTTATATATATAAATAATTAAATGTCTTATAAATAATTAAATATAATACATGTTAATTTAAACAGATTAATTTATAACAGATTTATTTATAAAATAAGCTACCGATAAATGTTATAAAAAGATATCTGTATTTAATTTACAGATTAATTTAATATAATACTCTTTATATATTTTTCATAATAATACTAATAATAATAATGATAATAATAATAATAATAATAATAATAATAATAATAATAATAATAATAATAATAATAATAATAATAATAATAATAACAAATAATTATAATAACTAAAAATTATAATTTTACCACTATTTCTAATGATAAATTAAATGTATCTATTTTATATATTGTATTAAATAATAGGTTAATAATATTAACATTAAAATTAATAATAAAAAAAATAATATTAATATAACATGTTCTTTATCTTGTAATTAAGTGGGTATGTTACAATTTCTTAATCACATACATATATATTGAATAATTAATGTAATACATTTCAATATATATTACCATATTCATAGAACTCATATATATTCTTTCATAACAACTTCTATCTCGTATATATTTATTTTTATATTTTTAACTCTGATGATTAAATGATATTTTATTACTTTAATTTATTATATAAATTTATATTCACATATAAATATACATATTGAAACAATTACGTTCATGTAAAGTATTATACTCTTAATACTTTGTTAACGTTTTCAGTTAAAGAGTATATATTATATATTCATATCTATATACACATAAACGTTCGTGAATCGTCGAGCATGGTCAAAGGGTAATTAATCATCCAGATATAGATTTCAGACTTTCTAGACTCAACATTAGGGTTTTTGCTTATCGTGTCGGAAACATATAGAGTTTAAGGTTTAAATTTGGTCGGAAATTTCCGGGTCGTTACACTAACCAAATATTTCCCTCCTTCTAAACAAACCAAACTAAAGAATGACATCATTAACTTCAACAAAAGTTATGATGAATCTCTTTACACTACATGGGAGCGATTCAAAACCCTGCTGAAGAAGTGCCCTAATCACCAGCTAGAACGGTGAGCTCAAATTTGTACCTTCTACAATGGTCTTACAGTAAATCATAGGACGACGATCGATGCAGCAGCTCAAGGAAATCTGATGAACCAATCCGCAGATGAAGCATGGGAATTGCTCGAGAACATGAAAATGCATCATCATGAATGGAACAGTGGTGAAACAACTTCATCATCTGCCCCACTCTCTGCACTTAACAATCAAACGGAGGCCATCAAATCCCTCACGGACAAGATGGAATCTCTCGCTAAACAAATCGGAGAATTGAAGACACAGCCGCAGCAGGTCAACCAAGCTCAGGCCTGTGTTAATTGTACCAACCCGCAACCCACTGAAGAATATTAAGTTAAGTAAAAAAAACCCTGACGGTTCAGTCTGTTACGTTCAATACCCAGCTCGTCAGCCAAATCTCAGATTCAATCAACAACCTAGGGTTAATCAATTTCAACGAAGCAATCAGCCTTTTCGCTATCGCTATCGACCTTATCCAGCCCAACAGTCTCAATTGTCCTACGATCAACCACTTCCACTCACTGGTCCACCAGTTGAGGAAGATTCCCCAACCACCCAAATTACAAAAGTAACCAACCCCACTCTCTGAGCTGATGATCAGTTAACTCAGTTCATTTAAGGATAACAACAGCTAAATCAGAGAACTGCATCCAGATAAGACCAGACGGAGATACTAATGAGAAATCAATTAGCTCTGCTCAAAAGTCTAAAGACGCAGCTCAGACAGTTATAACAATGCCTTGAAACCCGACCACAAGGAAGGTTACCCAGTAATACTATCCAAAATCCCCACGTAGAGGAGGCTAAGAAAATGGATTCTGTAATCCCAGAGGAAGAAACACCGAGAAGGTCAGCTAGACTCAAGAACAAATCGACATATACTCAAAAGCTGCCCCCTGCAACTCCAGTTCCAGTACCCTATCCTGGAAGGCTAGAGGAGGAACCATCCAAGCTTGATTCCTTCAAACTTGATGGAAGATTCCTGGACACCATGTCCAAAGTTCCCAACCAGAAGAGATACATCTGAAGGCTTCTCTCTACAAAGGAGAGAACATAAGATTCTAACAAAATTCCACTGAGTGAAGAATGCTCAGCATTACTCAGAAAGTCTCTACCGCTAAAGCTAGGAGACACGGGCCTATTCATTTTCCCGTGTTCGATCTACCAATCTGGAACAATTCATGCGCTAGCAGATTTACAAGCAAGTACCAACCTAATCCCCTACTCTCTCTACAAGAGATTAGAGTAAGAAGACTTGTCACCAAATAAAATGACAATCCAACTTGCCGATCACACAATTCGATATCCTAAGCGCATAGTTGAAAACGTCTTGGTGAAAGTCGACAAAATCTTGTACCGTACGAATTTCGTAGTAATGGACATTAAGGAAGACCTACACACACCAGTAGTGTTAGGAAGACCTTTCATGAATACGGATAGGACTGTCATTGATGTGTACAATCAAACTTTGATCTTGCAATCACATGGGAAGAGCGTTACATTCAAAATTGACCGACCTACCAATCTTTCTGGATAGGAAGAGATGTTTAGTATTTCCACCAGACGGATCACTTTCGATGATGAGTCTTCACCACCAGCCAATGATATCGAAATGGGTATCGAATCACAGTCTGCAGACGACCCAGAAATGGAAGAAGAGGATCCCAGTGATGTGCAGCGGGGTGTATACGAAATAGTATTATTTTTAGTGCGAAATACTATTAAATATGCTACAATTTTACACAAGTTATTTAATTATTTATCGAGTGGATATACTTAAACCTTGCTACAACACTTTATAGGCAGAGCACCTAATCGTATTATAGTATAGTTTTTAGTAAGTCCGGTTCGTTCCACAGGGAAAGCTCGAGAAGTTTAACGCACACTATATTTATAAAAATAGAAAAATATAAATAGTAGTAGTATTATTATTATTATAAAAGGGGGTTTTTACCGTTTAATGACCGGTTTGTCGATTTTTAAAACTTAAATAACAGTTAAAACCTAATGCAAAATATTAAAAATAAATATAACTTAATTTAAAGCGTAAAGTAAATAACAATAAATAAAGTGCGATAATTAAAATGACAGAAATTAAAGTACGATAATTAAAAGTGCAATTAAATATGAAAATAAAGGAATTATGCTTATTTAAACTTCCGTAATCATGATGTTTGGCGTGTTTATTTTAGTTTTAGTCCGATGGATTAATTGTCCTTTGTCCTGGATTATTCAAGATGTCCATACGGTTTTGTCCATAATGGTCCAACGGGCATAGTTATAAATGCGAGGTTCTTCGTCAAATTGTCCTTATGTCCGAAGTCAAATAATTCAACTAATTGGGGACTTCAACTGTAACAAGGTCTTAATACTTTGTTTAATGAATACACCAGGTTATCGACTGCGTGTATTCCAAGGTTTTAATACTTTGTTAACAATTACACCAATTACCCTTGAATGTAATCCACCCCTGTTTCAATGAGTCTAGTGACTAATAATTCATCCCCGTGTCCGGTCAAATGAACAATAATATGTACTTATAAATATCCCCCCACCGTGTCCGATTAAGCGTATATGGATATTTATAGATACATAAAATTATAACCTTTATATAAAATTAACGAGGTATCGTTAATTAAATATAAAGCCCATTAAAAGCCCATAGTCTAATTTCCACAAGTATCGTTCTTTTGTCCAAACCCCAATTATGGTCCAAAGTCCAATTATCCCATTTTTAGTATTTAGCCTAACATCACGATTACTTCGGTATTAAATAAGCATAATAACGGCTTAGCTACTAGACATTAATGAAAATAATATAAACATAACTTACAATGGGTATTAATAATAGAGTAATATGGACAGAATTTCGACTTATACAATACTCGCTATCATAATCTTATTATTATTATAATTTAGAATTAAAATTAAAATTATTGTTATATCTTATTACATTAACATTATGATAGAGAGATATAGATATACGATATAGATATTGATATTGATAATAGATATTGATCGTAGATGGATATATATGTATTAAAAACAGAAAACTCGTTGCTATTTATAGGCGTTCTGGGATTTTGGGCCTCCGCGAGTTGCGGAGGTTTTGCCTTCGATGGCCGTGAGTCGCGGAGCAGCTGGATACAGCTCACACTTGTTTGTCTTTTAATTTCTGGACATAATAAATAAATAAATATAATAAATAAATAATTTTAAGAATTATTTAAATGTTATATTATATTTATGTGCATAGTTGACTCGTAATTTTTACACCGTTGCGTCGCGCGTTGAGAGTTGACTCATGTCCCGGTTCCGGATTTTCAAACATCCTTGCGTACTATTTTATATCGTGTACTTTGCGTTGTGTAATTTGTACTCTTGTCGTTTTTAGACGTTCCTCATCAATAAATTGAACCTTTTTGATTGTATCTTGTACTTTTTAGCTTTTTGGACCTTTTTGTCTTCAATTCGTCGAATCTTCCTTTTTGATGGAATTCATCACATAGACAAGTCACAAAACCCATTTTTGTATGTATATGTATTCGTGTGTATATGTATATAGCAAGCGGAAGCAATTTAAAGTTTGCATGTGTAGTTTAACCTTTTAAACATGAATTCCATTTATAGATCTAGTCTTGAAAATATACTAAAATGTAAATAGAGCTAGTTAGGGTTTATACCTTCTCCTAAAATGGAGGTTGAAGCAAAATGAAGATGAAGATGAAGAATAGCAAGTTTCTAACTTGAAACCTCAAGAGATAATACCCACAAACCTTAGTATCAACACCCTTCTTCTTGGTTAGGATTTTGTACACTTTTATCTAGCAAAAATCAACTAATGAACCCTTGTTCAAGCCCCAAAAATTCGGCCAAGTTGAGAGGAGGAAGAAGAAGCTTTTTGCTAATTTGAAAATGCAAGTTAAAGTGTGTTTTGGAAGATGCAAGAAGTAATGACAATTAGGTGGAGATAATTACTAGTTAAAGCAAAAGGAAGGGGTGTCTTGGGACTCCCCAAAACCGTCCCCCTTGGCCCATATTTTTTTTGCTAAACATTTATAAACTTGTAATTATATCCATGATACTTGCATCTTTATAATTTTATAAACCCTTTTATAAAATCACACTTTATAAACCAATTATAAAATGTAACACACATATAAGTTTAATCAAATAATTAAACTTGCATTTTATCTTTAGAAAACCAATTTCTAAAGTCTAAGTGTCAAGTATTTATTTTAAAGATCCATTCATTTAAAATAAATACATGAAGGTGTTGACGGTTTGTTATTGGGTATGACCCGACTTGGATCATAACAAATTGGCCACATTAATTAATTATGTCTCTCGGGCATATGAAATACCTTCAATCTCCCACTTGCACGAGAAACATAAGGAATTAACGCAAGTGACGGATACCACCTAACGACCGTCCATCACCCCCAATGTGTTATGACTTAGTGCCATTCAATAACATCATCCTTTTCGAGTTCCCATCTCGAATATGATTAGGTGAATCTTTCAATATATCCTTTTGTCCTAGATGTCATGTCAAATCCAAGAGACATAGAATGATCACTCTCTTATAGATTTAACGTTATCAGGCCTTAGACATCCGACTCTCAACGAATAAGAGGGACAAATTCCATCTTGACTACATACGTCCTAGACACTACACCTTGTACCATACCTGAAGCCTCCCTTATGTACTACCATATTTCAGAATAGCGAAGGAAAGAATCAAGGTACAATATTCAGTGAATATCCGAACCCAATATGTGTCTCAGGTCAGAGGATATAATGATATTTGTAACGACCCGGAAATTTCCGACCAAATTTAAACCCTAATCTCTATATGTTTCCGACACGATAAGCAAAAACCCTAATGTTGAGTCTAGAAAGTCTGAAATCTTCATTTGGATAATTAGTTACCCTTTGACCAAGCCTGACGATTCACGAACGTTTATGTGTTTATGTGTTATATATTTATAGTTAACAATAATAAAGTACTAGATATAATAGGTTTCAATATAAGAATATTATATTTAACGGTGAGAGTAAAAGATAATAAGACTTTACTAGTATCTGAATCTGTCTTTGTCAAAATATTAACGAGTCATTTTATTAAAATAAAGGTTTTATCGTTATTCTAAAAAGTCGTAATTTTTCTTGAAACCTTTTGTTAAACAATAAATGTAACGGTCCGTGATTTTATAAAAACAAATATTTAATAAAAACGTGTTCATTAAATATATAAATATATGTATTTTACAAAACAATATTAACATTTTCAATTTAAAAAAATATTTTGACAAATAATTAAACTTTGTTGTATACGAGTAAATGACCACAATATTTAAAAGGTTAAGTTATATTTTTAGGGGGATTGTTTTTACAAATAAAAGCACATTATTTTGATAAAGGTACGAGTCTCAAAACATTAAAAGTTAATTTTCTCAGTATACGAAACTTATTTTAGAAAAACCGGAACCGGGACTTTTGTTGAGTAACGACGTAAAAGTAATTTTTGTAAAATTATATTTTTACCATTATGGTAAATTTAATTTAATAATTAATTAATTATATAATTTAAATATAATAAATATATATTAATTATGTCGGCAGAATAAGTTAAAAGGGATTGTGAGCTGGCCAGGCTTCCCATGCGACTCGCATGGGAAAGCACTGGAAGTCATGCGACTCGCATGGCTTACAATTTCCAGCCCCATCTATAAATTTCGCACGTATCTGCTTTTTGTTTCATTTTTTTTTCTCTCGGCACATACACAATGATATATTACTCCGTAAATAATAATTATTTTATTATTAAAATTTTATTATTATTATTAATAATATGAAGATTAAAGATTAGGATTAATATTATCACTAATCTTAAAATCTAGAGAGTTATTAGCATTAATTATACACAAACTGATATGACGGGGTTCTGCCCAAGTATCCCAAAACTGGTTTCATGAATGGGAAAAGATTAAGGAGATTATGGGTCAAATCTATATAAGTTATGGGTATGGATCGGGGGTTTTGCTCGTGAGCCAAATTAAGAGTTTATCATCTTCGTTGTGTTTTTAAATCTTCCTGCAATATTAAATCTCAATATTGATACGTGAGCACTCCAAACTTAACTTTTATTTACTTTTAGTGTGTCCCTGAATAGTGCTCGAGAAGTTAGGATCGTGTACATTTTTATATCTATTTTTGTTAAAATATATTTACGATAGAATCTGAATTAGTTACTCTTGTGGTTAAGATAAGGTATATGAATAATATGTTTTTGGAAAGGTGGCGAAAAACTATAAACTTTTCATTTAGATGTCAAATGGATCCGACGGACGGATTTGGTGATATAGTCAATTGAACTTTTGTACAGATTGTTAAAAATGAATATTTTTATTTTACGTTGTCGTTAAAATTATCGTTATTATTATAATTACTATCATCAAGGTTATTATAATTTTTATAACTATTAGTAACTAATATTTTTACCAACAAATGTAAAATTTTTATTTTAATTGTATTATTATTAAAATTATAAATTATTATCTTTATTAAAATTATCATTTTTGTTATTATTATTAATATTAAATTATTATTATGTAAATTATCAATTTATTAATAAAATTATCATTTTAAATAAATATATTATCCTTAAGGGAAATATTATTATTATAAAATATTAATTCATCGTTTTAATATATTTTTGTATATAAAATAATATTTAGTAACAAGTGAATTATATTGTTATTTACTACTCCCCCCGTCCCATATTTATTGTCACCAGACAAAAAACACACAGTTTAAGGAAATTCCACTAACTTCATTTCTCCACCAATGAAATATCTTCTCTCTCCAGATCCACCAATGAAATATCTTCTTTCCTTTCCATTTATGGAAGTGGACAATTAATTTGTGACATCCCAAAATAGAATAGTGGACAATAATATAGGGACGGAGGGAGTATAAATAAATTTTGTTAAAAATTTAAAAATATAAAATGACTATATTCATTCAGGTATAAGTTTTTGGAAAATCATTTTGAGTCAAATGAATTTCTGTTAACTTTTACATATTAGTCTCGAGCATTAGGATTGGTACACTATAAATTGACTTTATTTGTTATTTAGATATTAATCGATATATAAATATATAATTAATTAGGTTCGTGAATCGAAGGCCAACCTTATAAGTTATCAATGGTGTTATATGTATTTTTACTACAAAATACATTAGGTGAGTATATAGTCCCTTTTAAACTTTAAATATTTTGGGCTGAGAATACATGCGCTGTTTTTATAAATGATTTACGTTATGGACACAAGTATCTGAAAAAAATATATTCTACGTTGAGTTGTACCACTGGCATACTTCCCTGTAGCTTGGTAACTAATATTTACAGCGGTATTGTAAACGCGAATCCTGTTGATAGATCTATCGGGCCTGACAACCCCAACCGGACTGGACGACCAGTATTCAACGGTTGCACAGTACTTCGTTTCGTGACTACACTTGGTACAGTGTAGTAAGATTTCATATTAAAGGGAATATGCGATGTGATTAATTGTTAAGTATGGTTACCAAGTGCTCAACCACTTATAATATTTTTATGAAAATGTTTATATATGAAATCTTGTGGTCCATGGTTATTATATCGCTGCTAGCATCAAACCTATATATCTCACCAACTTTATGTTGACATTTTAAAGCATGTTATTCTCAGGTATGAATTAAGACTTCCGCTGTGCATTAGCTCATGTTAAGGATACTACTTGGGACCCTTTAAGCCATGATACAAGGACGTTGCATTTCGAGTCATTGAAGTTCATTAAAGACATTTATTAAGTAAACGACAGAATAGGTCATTCGGATATCGAGAAATGTTAGACGAGTTTAGTAATGTTTGATGTAAAGATAGATTGCCTTTTAAGAATAAATGCAACGTTTGTAAAATGTATCTTCTAGAGGTCAAGTACCTCGCGATGTTATCAACTGTTGTAATTCGTTTGTAATCAATATGGACATCGTCCGGATGATTAGTTTCGGATCCTTTCAGTTGGTATCAGAGCGTTGGTCTTAGCGAACCAGGTCACCCATTAGTGTGTCTAACTGGTAGATGTTAGGATACATTAGTGAGACTGGACTTTGACCGTGTCTGCCTGTTAAAAAGTTTTGCTTATCATTTCTAGTCGGAAACCATCTGCTTATCATCCTTAAGGAATTGCCTGCTTATCATTCTTTAGTCTAGACACGTCTTACTGCATTTAGTGCATCGATAGTGTATAGACGAAATTCATATCTTAGCGCATCCTAGATTTGCCTGACATATGCCGTAAATTTCTTTGAAGACTATGAAATCTTTGGTAATATATATAGATATTCTATATAGTTAGAATATCATACGACATCCGAAAATCATTTCACATCAAGGAACCTTTCCATCTACTAAATTATCCTTTTGGCGATAAAACTGAAACGCTTACCGACAAACCTGTTCAAGAAACCATTTCTTTTCCCCTTTTTACGAATATCTCATCATAATTACATACCATCTCATATTTCGAATTTTATACATCCACTCGCTTCAATCGTCAATCATTCCGGTGTACAAGCATAAGTTAACAAACTTCGCGCACGTGTGACGGCTATGGAAAAATATGGTGCGACTGTTACAAACATCAGCAGCAGCCACAACCGCATCGTAAACCTCAACGTCATAAACTATACCTTGAGTATAGTCACCGTTCTATGTATCGTTCTATCTACTAAATTTTCGTTTGACATATCATTCTAAATCAATTACCTTCGCTTTACGTTTTACCTCATATATCTTCGCTCGACATGGCAATCATGTAATCTCTAATGTTTTAGAGATCATGTAATCGGGTGCTAACGATAAATCAAATGAGTTTAATATCTTATTGACTCATTAAATCCATGATTACATCCGATGAAAATATATATGCAAGTATAATTTCATAAAGAATGTAATTAAAAATTCTCTCGTACAAACTGTTAATGATGAAAATATTTTAACGGGTGGGTAGTACCCGAGGAATATTTAGAATTCACATTAATAAGTTACACTGTACATCCTTTGAATCTGATTCAACGATTATCTATTATCCTACTTACAATCACCGATATTCGTATCCGCTCACCTCGGAATAACCATTTTCATTCAAATTTCATATTTGGATTTTTACCTATCAGAAACCAACAAGTGGCATAACGAAGAAAACATTGGATATGATAAAATTTGTTAGAAACAGACGAATTAACTAATTGAAATATTGTTAGGAATCCACGCTAACTGTTCCTAGCTAACTGTTCCCGGCTAACATTTAATTTATTGCAATTTACATTCTCGCAATTTTATTTATTGTCATTTAATTTCCGCACTGTACATACTGTCGGGACACATGTACGCAATATGTCGGATTAATTCTGAGACAACACGGTGCATGGGTCATGATATATATTTATTTATTTTACGCACTTTAAATAAACGGGACACGTATACAAGGTTTCGACTTATCATATTGACCCATCTATATATATATTTCGGAACAACCGTAGACACTCTATATGTGAAGAAGGGAGTTGGCTATACAGGGTCGGAGTTGATTCCAAAATATATATATACTTTGAGTTGTGATCGACACCGAGACCGGTACACGGGTCACGATACATATTATTTAATTCGAATATTATATATATCTAACTTATATATGAATCTGTTGAACCATTGGACATTCGAACTATTGAACTGATAACTTTGGACAATTAAAATGAAATAAAATATTGATTATAACATATGAAACTAAATAATTCTTCAAGCTTGCCACTTGATTCTATTTTAAACCTCATTTTTATCTTGACAATTGCAATTCGTATTCACAATTTTTCATGATTCTTGAAAACACCTCGATCGAGAAGTTGAACCCACCGCACTTCATCTACGGAAGAAAGATTTACGCACCTGAAAAACTCTCGAATCCGAATTCATAATTTAACACATACTGTGTTGAATCCTTTGCCATTTATTAGCAAAAACAACCCTACAATTCCTTTTCAAGAAGCTAATTTTGTCACAGTTTCACTTCGATTTCTCAGTGAAAATACTCCTACTATAACCTCGATATTTATACTTTGTCCTTTCGCCGTCGTTATCGAAAAACCTTTTATATTCCACAAAATCATCATCAGATGTTCCAGCAGTTTGTTATCTATTCGGAAGAATCCGCAATCGGTATTTTGAAAATCTCGCAAAAATTTTCCCGTTGTGCCTAAAACATCTATCCCTAAGAATTTCATATATCGAATGTGAAGTTTCTGAAAAACGTCTTGAACTATGAAGTAGTTCTTGAAATGCTAATAAAGCAGCAAAAACTGTAAACAATTATAACAGTCAAAAGTTTGATGATGAAGTACAGTGTGTTGGTAAAGCTCAGAAAAAGAAAAGGGTTGGAACTGAAAAACGGATTGAGCAAAGTATGAAGGAGGATGTAGATAAATCTTAAGAACTGAATCTGCTTTCAAAGAATCCAAATGATTCAGTACCTGCTGAAACTATTAGAAAGAACCCCACTCCTTATTCTAAACATTTCAAAATGATATTCTTCATCATCATCTTATCTTAGATATTATAAGATATCTTCAAATCTTCCGTTATACATAACCTCCATATCTCTGGAGGTATTTTCACAAATATTCCTATCTGCGATCATGTATCTCTCCATAATATCTGCGTTATAAAAAGAAACTGTGTTAGTTTCTAAATTCTGAAACCTCCGAGTTTAAAATATGAATGTTTTGAAGTAGTGTTGGGAACTGATATATGAATTAGTATAATATAATGAAACTTGATCAACTTCATTATATTACAGTAACTCATGTTAAGTTTTTAATGGGAAGTGATGATTCACAGTACCGTCATCATGTGCCATGTTACACGGCTCTTACATTCTATCAAGTCTCCAAATATATTAGAACGTATCACCTTGATAGTTCTATTTTTCCGGAATACTCGAGTAATTTAACGAATCAAGATCGTGCCATTACAATTTCATTCTAAAACCAATAGCTAGATTCATTCCAAATTTCCTACCTATGAATTTCAGACCATCGTTCGCTTGGCTCAAGGACGGGAAGAGGAAACGAAGGGACAAAACCACAGAATAGAAATAGGAACATAAACCACAGCAAATAAAAGAGAGCATTAACTGTGGATGACAAAGATTTTAAGGGACAGGAGTAGGAACATCGAAATATAAGTAAAGATATAAAACCCAATAGCAACCCTGAAACTACAAACCGTGCATATCAATACGTATTGCCACGTAAAGGCACGGGAGAATTAATAACACTATAATCCCAAGAAAATAGTAGAAGTAAATAGATTCTTCTGGTGGTAAATGAAAAAGAAGAATGACAGATGTGAAAATTAAGAGTATATCAAGGATCAGAATAGGATGGAGCATATTGGCAAATATCTTTAAGTAAGAATTTAGGGAAAAGGGTAGAAGATGTAGGATATGGAAATAAGGGAACGAAGGGGGTAGTTTTATAAGTGAAATATCCGACAAAGAAATCACAACAGATTTGCCGCATTAAATCAAAGGAGATCCTGTTTCCTAAATCGCCGAAGAACCAAATCTTACTACGAAAGATTTTCTTTAAATCTCGTGAATTCCGGAAATTAATCATAACCACGTCATCAGTTAAAACAATACCATATCACTCATTTCACTCTTTTGTGATAACTTCGCTCGTACGCTTCACATGATCGAAATGTTTTATCCATATCTATCAAAAATGATAAAACTTCATTTTCACCTCATAATCGTCATGAAAACATTTCCATTGTTATCTATGACAACCTCTATCAAATTTCGGGGACGAAATTTCTTTAACGGGTGGGTACTGTAACGACCCGGAAATTTCCGACCAAATTTAAACCCTAATCTCTATATGTTTCCGACACGATAAGCAAAAACCCTAATGTTGAGTCTAGAAAGTCTGAAATCTTCATTTGGATAATTAGTTACCCTTTGACCAAGCCTGACGATTCACGAACGTTTATGTGTTTATGTGTTATATATTTATAGTTAACAATAATAAAGTACTAGATATAATAGGTTTCAATATAAGAATATTATATTTAACGGTGAGAGTAAAAGATAATAAGACTTTACTAGTATCTGAATCTGTCTTTGTCAAAATATTAACGAGTCATTTTATTAAAATAAAGGTTTTATCGTTATTCTAAAAAGTCGTAATTTTTCTTGAAACCTTTTGTTAAACAATAAATGTAACGGTCCGTGATTTTATAAAAACAAATATTTAATAAAAATGTGTTCATTAAATATATAAATATATGTATTTTACAAAACAATATTAACATTTTCAATTTAAAAAAATATTTTGACAAATAATTAAACTTTGTTGTATACGAGTAAATGACCACAATATTTAAAAGGTTAAGTTATATTTTTAGGGGGATTGTTTTTACAAATAAAAGCACATTATTTTGATAAAGGTACGAGTCTCAAAACATTAAAAGTTAATTTTCTCAGTATACGAAACTTATTTTAGAAAAACCGGAACCGGGACATTTGTTGAGTAACGACGTAAAAGTAATTTTTGTAAAATTATATTTTTACCATTATGGTAAATTTAATTTAATAATTAATTAATTATATAATTTAAATATAATAAATATATATTAATTATGTCGGCAGAATAAGTTAAAAGGGATTGTGAGCTGGCCAGGCTTCCCATGCGACTCGCATGGGAAAGCACTGGAAGTCATGCGACTCGCATGGCTTACAATTTCCAGCCCCATCTATAAATTTCGAACGTATCTGCTTTTTGTTTCATTTTTTTTTTCTCTCGGCACATACACAATGATATATTACTCCGTAAATAATAATTATTTTATTATTAAAATTTTATTATTATTATTAATAATATGAAGATTAAAGATTAGGATTAATATTATCACTAATCTTAAAATCTAGAGAGTTATTAGCATTAATTATACACAAACTGATATGACGGGGTTCTGCCCAAGTATCCCAAAACTGGTTTCATGAATGGGAAAAGATTAAGGAGATTATGGGTCAAATCTATATAAGTTATGGGTATGGATCGGGGGTTTTGCTCGTGAGCCAAATTAAGAGTTTATCATCTCCGTTGTGTTTTTAAATCTTCCTGCAATATTGAATCTCAATATTGATACGTGAGCACTCCAAACTTAACTTTTATTTACTTTTAGTGTGTCCCTGAATAGTGCTCGAGAAGTTAGGATCGTGTACATTTTTATATCTATTTTTGTTAAAATATATTTAGGATAGAATCTGAATTAGTTACTTTTGCGGTTAAGATAAGGTATATGAATAATATGTTTTTGGAAAGGTGGCGAAAAACTATAAACTTTTCATTTAGATGTCAAATGGATCCGACGGACGGATTTGGTGATATAGTCAATTGAACTTTTGTACAGATTGTTAAAAATGAATATTTTTATTTTACGTTGTCGTTAAAATTATCGTTATTATTATAATTACTATCATCAAGGTTATTATAATTTTTATTACTATTAGTAACTAATATTTTTACCAACAAATGTAAAATTTTTATTTTAATTGTATTATTATTAAAATTATAAATTATTATCTTTATTAAAATTATCATTTTTGTTATTATTATTAATATTAAATTATTATTATGTAAATTATCAATTTATTAATAAAATTATCATTTTAAATAAATATATTATCCTTAAGGGAAATATTATTATTATAAAATATTAATTCATCGTTTTAATATATTTTTGTATATAAAATAATATTTAGTAACAAGTGAATTATATTGTTATTTACTACTCCCTCCGTCCCATATTTATTGTCACCAGACAAAAAACACACAGTTTAAGAAAATTCCACTAACTTCATTTCTCCACCAATGAAATATCTTCTCTCTCCAGATCCACCAATGAAATATCTTCTTTCCTTTCCATTTATGGAAGTGGACAATTAATTTGTGACATCCCAAAATAGAATAGTGGACAATAATATAGGGACGGAGGGAGTATAAATAAATTTTGTTAAAAATTTAAAAATATAAAATGACTATATTCATTCAGGTATAAGTTTTTGGAAAATCATTTTGAGTCAAATGAATTTCTGTTAACTTTTACATATTAGTCTCGAGCATTAGGATTGGTACACTATAAATTGACTTTATTTGTTATTTAGATATTAATCGATATATAAATATATAATTAATTAGGTTCGTGAATCGAAGGCCAACCTTATAAGTTATCAATGGTGTTATATGTATTTTTACTACAAAATACATTAGGTGAGTATATAGTCCCTTTTAAACTTTAAATATTTTGGGCTGAGAATACATGCGCTGTTTTTATAAATGATTTACGTTATGGACACAAGTATCTGAAAAAAATATATTCTACGTTGAGTTGTACCACTGGCATACTTCCCTGTAGCTTGGTAACTAATATTTACAGCGGTATTGTAAACGCGAATCCTGTTGATAGATCTATCGGGCCTGACAACCCCAACCGGACTGGACGACCAGTATTCAACGGTTGCACAGTACTTCGTTTCGTGACTACACTTGGTACAGTGTAGTAAGATTTCATATTAAAGGGAATATGCGACGTGATTAATTGTTAAGTATGGTTACCAAGTGCTCAACCACTTAGAATATTTTTATGAAAATGTTTATATATGAAATCTTGTGGTCCATGGTTATTATATCGCTGCTAGCATCAAACCTATATATCTCACCAACTTTATGTTGACATTTTAAAGCATGTTATTCTCAGGTATGAATTAAGACTTCCGCTGTGCATTAGCTCATGTTAAGGATACTACTTGGGACCCTTTAAGCCATGATACAAGGACGTTGCATTTCGAGTCATTGAAGTTCATTAAAGACATTTATTAAGTAAACGACAGAATAGGTCATTCGGATATCGAGAAATGTTAGACGAGTTTAGTAATGTTTGATGTAAAGATAGATTGCCTTTTAAGAATAAATGCAACGTTTGTAAAATGTATCTTCTAGAGGTCAAGTACCTCGCGATGTTATCAACTGTTGTAATTCGTTTGTAATCAATATGGACATCGTCCGGATGATTAGTTTCGGATCCTTTCAATATTCTCCTTTACTCAAGATTACATGTGATCAACCACAAAGGCTCCATATAGTAAATCTTGAGAGCGGGTCTTCCAATATTTGTGTCCCACAAATATCTATGAACCTTGGTTGCAACCTTGCCCCACATTCACCATTTGAATGTTAACCAATCCAAGTTCATAATAGTCTAGACCTCACACTTGTTCCCACAAATGTGATCACCTACGGAATTTAGAATAATAGTTTATTCATGGATAAAATATGCAAAATTGGAACATGACTCATAATTAAATTAATACCATAATTATATTAATGAGTTTGAACTAATTCGTTCCGTTACAATACTTAAAATAGATCAATTCCAATCACTAGAATATCGAAGCCCTAATGCACAAACATGTCCCTCATGTTTTGGCCCATGTAAAAGCTTCGTGAGTGGATCCGCAACATTTTGATCTGTGTGAACCTTGTGAATACATATCTTTCCCTTTTCAACCTCATCCCTGATGTAGTTGAATCTCCGCTCAATGTGACGAGTCTTTTGATGAGCACGAGGTTCCTTGATTTGAGCAATCGCACCCTCATTGTCACAAAAGATCTCAAGAGGGTCCTGAATGGAAGGGACCACTCCTAAGTCGTCGATGAATTTCTTCATCCATGCAGCTTCCTGAGCTGCCAATGAGGCGGCAATGTACTCCGACTCTGTAGTGGATAACGCAACAACTTCCTGTTTTGAGCTCTTACAAGAGACCGCACCACCATTTAACATGAAGACATAACCGGATTGTGATCGAGAGTCATCTCTATCAGTTTGGAAACTCGCGTCCACGTAACCTTTTACAGCGAGTTCCTCCTCACCAGACCCATATATTAGAAACATATCCTTAGTTCTCCTAAGGTATTTCAATATACTTTTAATAGCAATCCAATGACTGTTTCCTGGGTTGTTCTGGTATCTACTTGTCAAGCTTAGAGCGCATGACACATCCGGTCTAGTACATATCATTGCATACATGATAGACCCAGTATGGTACTTTCTTCATTCTCTCTTGTTCATCTTTCGTGGTAGGACACTGAGATGAACTGAGAATGGTTCCTCTTTGAATAGGTTCCAAACCTTTCTTAGAGTTTTCCATCTTGAACCTTTTCAAGATTTTATCAATGTATGTACTTTGACTTAGACCTATCAATCTCTTGGATCTATTCCTATAGATCCCAATCCCCAATATGTATTGTGCTTCTCCAAGATCCTTAATGGAGAAGCAACTCTTAGCCAAGTTTTGACTTCTTGCATTGTGGTAATATCATTTCCAAATAATAATATATCATCCACATATAGCACAAGGAACATTATAGAGCTCCCACTAGCCTTCTTGTATACACAAGCTTCATCACCATTTTTAATGAAGCCAAATTTCTTTGCCTCTTCATTAAAACGATGATTACACATTCTAGATGCTTGTTTCAATCCGTAGATTGATTTCTTTAACTTGCATACTAATGGTGTATCCTATCGTATACACGTATAAAAGGCATAACTATCGCATGAAATCAGCATCAGAAGGGCCGAAAGTGACAAATCATCAGTTTGGCGTTCTCCGCCCTGCAGGCTGCTCCGTCATGCGTAAGCCCTGAAGGCCGCCTAGTGCGTAAGCCCTGAACGGAAACCGCCCCACTTGGCGTAAATTTCGCAACATGAATAACAGAACATATCAGCACCTGACGCGTGTCCCCGAATAATCCGGGACCTCTGACACTATAAATAGACCCCTTGGGTCGTCATTTTACATATATCACATCATTTAGAGAATTTCCAGAGCAGAGCAACTTCTCTCTCTACTTTCTCTCACTAGAAGTCATCCGGCTAGCACTCTTATTGCACTGCGGACGACAGACTGATAAAGCCACCCCACAAGTAGAAATACTTGTGAACCGGGTCTGCAGGGGTTATTTCCCGAGGCAAAATCCAGTCGGCAACACTCATCCCACTCTTAGCTAGATACTTCTAGTCTCTTGTTGACATACTAAGTCTTTCATTATAAGAAAATAGGTGTCAACAATGGCGCCATCTAATAATACGACGAATCATCTCACCGATACTGATAATGACGGCAAGGGTAAAGAACTGGTACCCATTGAAGTCAGCATGATACATCAATGGGGGGCCGGACAACGGAGAAAGGCAGAAGTGTTAGAAAATTGGAAAGAGAAATCAATATCGTTTCCTTCTATTTTTAACACAAATCCATCTGATGGTCCTGTGGTTATTGAAGCACGAATTGCTAACTGTTTAGTACGTAATATCTACACCGACACGGGAGCTGGAGCAGACATTATGTATGAGCATTGCTTCATACAGCTCCCCAAGGATGTACAAGAAAGAATGAAAGAAACATATGTACCATTGGCGAGTTTCACAAGCGAGCCGTCTTGGTCTGAAGGAAGCATTAACCTTGAAGTAACTCTTGGTAAACCACCACTAAGGCGAGTAGCTAATATTGAGTTCTTAGTGGTCAAGGCAAGTTCACAATACAATGTAATCCTGGGAAGAACAGCTCTGATGACATTTGGGGCTATAACATCAACTGTGCATGGCATGATGAAATTTCCAACAACAGGCGGCATAGCTACCTTATATACAGAACGGCAGAAAACAGTTGAATGTTCTCAGGTGACGAAAGCAATAGTTAAGCCGTTAATACATGAAGATGGGTCAATTTCACCAAATCCCAAGTTTCCAGATCAGAAAGTCATGATTGGACACACATTGTCCGAAGAATGTAAACAAAAGCTATATATTATTTTGGCAACAAACTTGGATGTTTTTGCATGGCAACCATCCGATATGACTGGTGTCCCGAGAGAAATAGCGGAGCATAAGTTAAACGTCAATCCTAATGTGCATCCGGTTTGCCAAAAGAAACGAGGCATGGCGCCTGAGAGAAGTAAGTTTCTCCGTGATGAGGTACGAAGTTTAGTAGATGCTGGAATCCTAAGAGAAGTCAAATATCAGACATGGGTAGCAAATCCAGTTATGGTCCGGAAGCCGGACAACTCATGGCGGATGTGTGTTGATTTCACAGACATTAATAAAGCATGTCCAAAGGACAATTACCCTTTACCTGAAATTGATTGGAAGGTGGAATCATTGGATGGGTACAGGTTCAAGTGTTTTTTAGATGCAGCTAAAGGGTATCACCAAATACCTATGGCTGTGAAGGATGAAGATAAAACAGCTTTTCACACGACGGAAGGCATTTTTTGCTATATCAAAATGCCTTTCGGTTTGAAGAATGCAGGGGCAACGTATCAGCGACTTATTGATAAAGCATTCAAAGATCAAATTGGGCGAAATTTAGAAGCTTATGTTGACGATATCGTTGTAAAGAGTAATACTGAGGAACAAATGTTGAGAGACATACAAGAAACTTTTGCATCTTTAAGACGAATTAACATGAAATTGAATCCCAAAAAATGCACGTTTGGTGTTGAGGAAGGCAAATTCTTGGGTCATATTGTTACAGCGCGTGGCATAAAGGCTAATCCTAAGAAAATTCAAGCAATTGAAGATATGAAATCACCAGCTAATAAGAAAGATGTTCAACGGTTGCACGGCTGTTTGGCAGCCCTAACTAGATTCTTATCGAAAGCAGCAGAAAAGTCACTTCCATTCATGAAAGTGCTGAAGAATTGCTTGAACAAAAAAGACTTTGTGTGGACGGCGGAAGCTGAAAATGCATTTCAAGAGGTTAAGCAGTTACTAAAGAAACTTCCCACGTTAACAGCACCGCGAGCAGGGGAAACTTTAATCTTGTATTTGGCTATTTCAAAAGAAGCAATCAGTTCTGTTTTAATTGCTGAACGAAATGGTGTGCAGATGCCTATCTATTTTGTTAGCAAAGTATTGCAAATCAGTGAGACAAATTATCCACCACTACACCGATTGGTTTATGCCCTAGTGCACACCGCACGACGATTACGAAGGTATTTTCAAGGTCATCCCATTTTGGTATTAACAGACCAGCTGCTGAAACAAGTACTCCGTCGTCCAGAATCCTTTGGCTGTCTAGCAAAATGGGCCATTGAGTTAGGAGAGTATGAAATCAATTTTGCTCCTCGCAATGCAGTAAAGGGGCAAATATTGGCAGATTTCCTTTTGGAAACGAATGAGAATGTTGAATATGATAATAGCACAGCACGGCAAAAGCATATCTGGGAGTTGCACACTGATGGTGCTTCAAGTGAGGAAGGAACTGGAGCAGGACTAGTTTTAACAAGCCCAGATGGTGAAGAATACACTTATGCATTGAAATTCTATTTTTATGCGTCAAACAATGAAGCAGAATATGAGGCGTTGCTCTCCGGCCTCCGCATAGCAGTAGAGATGGGCATCACAAATCTACGAGCATATGTAGATTCTCAAATTGTAGCTCAACAAGTTAATGGAACGTTTGATGCAAGAGATGCGTCCATGAAGCAATACGTAAAACTGGTGGAAACAATTTCAAAGAAATTTGATAGTCTTGAGGTTGTGCAGATTCCTCGTAACAAGAACAAAAAAGCTGATGTTCTAAGCAAATTAGCAACTTTGACCTTTGATCATTTACACAAAAAAGTCCTGGTGGAAGAACTTAAAGAAAAATCAATACATGAGAAACCAATAATGGCAATTGTTGAAGGTGTTAAGGAGACCTGGATGAGTCCTTACTTGAGGTATTTGCATGACGGTTGGCTACCAGTTGACAAGGCGGACGCCAGAAGAATCAAAGTAACTGCACCAATGTACGAAATCATTAATGGTGTTCTTTATCGAAAGTCTTACAATGGGCCATTATTACGATGTTTGACTGAAGATGAAGCAGTAAAGGTTGTTAAGGAAATGCATGAAGGAGTTTGTTCTCAACACTCCGGCTTCCGCACTGTGGCATCGCGGATCATGCGACAAGGGTATTTTTGGCCATCCCTTTACAGAGATGTGGCAGAGATCATTAAAACATGTGAAAATTGTCAAAGGCATGGTACAATTCAGCGTCTTCCAAAATACGACTTAATACCAGTAACTTCAGCTTGGCCGTTCTGTAAGTGGGCCATCGATATTGTTGGACCATTCAGCAGAAGTACTGGAAACGCCAAATTTCTGGTAGTAGCAATTGATTTCTTCACCAAATGGGTGGAAGCAAAAGCCTTAGCGAAGATCACAGGGGAAAATGTGAAGAAGTTTGTTTGGCATGATATTGTGTGCCGGTATGGAGTTCCGAATGAAATTGTTAGTGACAACGGCAAGCAATTTGCTGAGAACCCATTTCGAAGTTGGTGTGAAGAACAAGGTGTAACGACCCGTACTTTTTCGATCGTTCTATACTTATAAGATTAATATTTACATAAATTGAACCTTACCAACATGATAAGCAATCCAAATTGTCGAGATTTATATATTCGAAAAGAGTTTTACACAACGTTTGACCGTCTAGTTTGACCGATGATATCACGAACTATACAATATATGATAATTATACGTTTGTGTATATATATGTATATATACATATTTAACATGATTAATGAATGTTTTAATATCTTAATTTGTATCAAAGACTATAAGTTATAAGTATATTTTGAAACTACTAACCTAAGTTTTCAAAACGATAACAATACGTAACGTTATTTGACTTAAATACTTAAGACTATAATGTTTATACATATATTGTATAAGTAATGTATTTAATCACTTTTAAGAACTTAAATACATAAAATCATATAAGTGTATTCACAAAAGATGGCTATATTTGAATCCTCATTCCATTTTTTCACAAAATTTCTATACGTATACCTAGAGTATTTGTACTCGTATCATACCAAGCTCCTATACGTATTTACTATTGGTATATACACATCAAATCACCACCTAACCAGCCCTTGTACATGCCTTATGTATAAGGTAATTACTTTTGAATCATTGCAAGACTTATTACAAAAATACAAACTAAAATTTTGTCCTAAAACACCTAAGGATCACGTTTTTCTTAGCCTTATATGTATCATCATTCTCATTCATTTTTACTTCAATTATCTTAGCAAAAACACACACTCTTTCAAGAACTCTAAACTCCATAACACTTCAGCAACTTATCAAGAAGATCTAGCTTCAAAAACACTAGTTAAACATCATAAGAAAACCATACAAAAACACTTCAAGAAAACCTTCCAAGAACACCAACTTACTTCCAATCTTTCATCCACTTCCAACACCCTTTTGATTCTAGCTTCTTACTCCTCTTTTACAGCAACTTTATCCAAGGAACTTGAGGTAGAATCTATGTTCAT
Organism: Rutidosis leptorrhynchoides; assembly: GCF_046630445.1. Lineage (NCBI taxonomy): Eukaryota > Viridiplantae > Streptophyta > Magnoliopsida > Asterales > Asteraceae > Rutidosis > Rutidosis leptorrhynchoides. Next base: position 236,653,692 of record NC_092343.1, read on the forward strand.
AACCTTATTCGATTCATATATATATAGCTATCATATTTTGTGGTACAAAAGTTTAACAACAAGAACATAGTTTGAATGTTTTCAAACTTGTTTGCAAACTAAATAGATCCTTCTAACTTAACTTTTAAAATACTTCAAGACCTGTAATATAACTTAAATATATGCTAATTTAACAAGGTAAAACTTGGTTTTTCAAAGTATAAGTATTTTTAGAAAAATGGTCATTAAATGTTATTTTTGTAACAAAAATGTTTAACTTCATATGTTTCACTAATGTTTCACCTATGCCGTATGATTTTGAATACAAACCAAGGTATTTTCAGTTCATAGTCTTAAAGAAGAACTCGATCCAAGAAGATGGCAATTTGAATCAACGAAAACGGACTTGTAACGAAGAAACTATGACCGAAACAAAATTGGTTATCCAAGACTTAATTGACTTCGGGATTCATTGGAAAAATTTACATAAAATCACATCTTTATAAGATAACATGATATTTTATATATATGTACTTACAATTAAATTTTGTATGGTTCAGGATCGCCCGTAAACAACACGAGAAGATTAATCATAAGATCCCATGTTTGTACGCAACACGTCATTTGACAACACCGGTACTTTATGTACGCAATACGTCATTTGACAACACCGGTACCGTGCGTCAAGATTAATCTCAACCAATACATATACGATGGGGTTTTATTTATTTCGTTGGGGGTTTTGTTTATTTCATTGCGGGTATATTAAACATCTAAAGATGAACCATTAAAATTGAATTACTAACAAAGAAATGCTAACTACGGACTAAGGAAATATTCAAAGTATTAAAAGTATAACAAGTATATATATATATATATATATATATATATATATATATATATATATATATATATATAACGTTTGTTTAAAAAGAATAGGTATTGATATATTATATATGGATAGGTTCGTGATATCAACCGGAGACCAAGTCAAATATTTATATCTTCAAGGCGAAAGTGAGTATATAGTCCCACTTTTAAACTCTAAATATTTCGGGATGAGAATACATGTATTTTATGTTTTTACGATATGGACACAAGTAACTGAAAAATATATTCTACGTTGAGTTGTACCACTGGCATACTTCCCTGTAGCTTGGTAACTAATATTTACAGCGGTATTGTAAACGCGAATCCTGTTGATAGATCTATCGGGCCTGACAACCCCAACCTGACTGGACGACCAGTATTCAACGGTTGCACAGTACTTCGTTTTGTGACTACACTTGGTACGGTGTAGTAAGATTTCATATTAAAGGGAATATGCGACGTGATTGAATGTTAAGTATGGTTACCAAGTGCTCAACCACTTAGAATATTTTTATTAAACTGTTTATATACGAAATCTTGTGGTCTATATATATATATTGCTGCCGGCACTAAACCTATATCTCACCAACTTTATGTTGACCTTTTAAAACATGTCTATTCTCAGGTGATTTCTAAAGCTTCCGCTGCATCATGTTGAACCTAAGCAGGATCTTGCGTACTCATATTTGTGTCAAAAATAAAACTGCATATCCGAGGAGTTGTATTGTAACTTATGGTCGAAATCGTGTTGTTATCATTATTTGTAAAGTTTGTAAGTCGAAGATTATCGCTAAACGATAATCATCTTTTATTGTCCAAAGCTTGTAACAAAAATAATGGTTATGGTTTGTAATGTATAATATATGCAGTTTTCTTTTAAAAATGTCTCATATAGAGGTCAATACCTCGCAATGAAATCATACGTTATCTAACGCGTTCTTATGGTTAAGGACGGGTTATGACATGTGGTATCAGAGCGTTGGTCTTAGCGAACCAGGTTTGCATTAGTGTGTCTAACCGAGAAGTCGTTAGGGTACATTAGTAAGTCTGGACTTTGACCGGGTCTGATTTTGAAAACCATTGCTTATCATTGTTGGTTAAAAATTCATATGTAAATATTATGTAAGTACTAATGGGTTAGTTGTTGTGTGATAGATGTCGGGCTCGAAACTTATTATCACATTCAGCGACTCTGAATCAGAACCTTCATATGGTGTTCCAGTCATTAACATATCCGATGACGAAAGTGGTATTTTTGGGGAAGACTCACAATTTCCGGATGAACCAATTATAGAAATATCGGAAAGTGAACCCGAAGAAGAAAGTGAACCCGAGGAAGAAATACTAGAAATTACGAAAGAAAAGTATGATCAAGGAAAGAAACGAAAAGCTAGTGAATTAGAAAATCCAAATCCCGAGTTTAATGAGAATGATATGGCACCAATTCCACTAGACACTACCACTCCTATCCCCGCTATTCCTATTAGTGCTATCCCGGCATCTAGTTCTTCGGCTCCTCAGCCAAAACGTAGGCAGACAGCTAGGATAAGCGTTAGGCCATTTATTGGAACTAAACGTCCTAGAAAATAGACCAAACGATGCGCTGCCGAATTAAACCATGGAATCAAATAATGTTTTGTATAATATTATTAGTGTGATTTGTTTAATGTTCGATGTAAGATAAGCGTATGTAAAATAGCGAAGCATGAAATGCAATAATTTTCCATGGTTAAGTATTATTTAGATTGTAGTAATTGGTTCTGTACTAAGCTATTAAGTATGAACATTAACGGGTAGGTACTACCCTAGCTATAATTATAAAATGCTAATAAGAAGAAAAGGCTTTTATAATAATACCTGGTTCATATTATTAACAAGCTATGATGTACTATAAATACACACTACATCTATAATAATCCATGTGAATAATTATTTTCTTTCATTAGGAAATGGCGCGATTGAATCGAATGACGGAACAAGAACTCGAGGAACTCATCAATCAACGAGTGAACGAAAGAATGTTATGGGTCGAAGCTGCAAGAGCTGCTGCAGTTAATCCAAATCCTCGTGTAGGATGCTCCTACAAGACGTTTCAAGCTTGCAAACCATCATCATTCAGTGGAACGGAAGGACCGATCGGTTTAACCCGATGGATAGAAAAGATGGAGACGGTGTTCAAAATCAGTGGTTGTGATGAAAAAGACATGACCAAGTTTGCATCGTGCACTTTACAAGATAGTGCACTCACATGGTGGAAGAATTATGTGAAGGCGGTAGGAGGAGATGTAGCTTATGATACTCCATGGGAAGAATTCAAAGCGATGTTAATCAACGAGTATTGTCCGAGGAATGAGGTTATTAAGTTAGAAGATGAGTTACGAAATTTGAAGGTGGTTGGTACTGAAATTACCAACTACAATCAGCGATTCATGGAATTGGTTTTGCTATGTCCTGAATTGGTTCCAACCGAAGCGCGGAAGATTGAAATGTACTGTAACGACCCGGAAATTTCCGACCAAATTTAAACTCTAATCTCTATATGGTTCCGACACGATAAGCAAAAACCCTAAAGTTGACCCGCACTTTTTCGATCGTTCTATACTTATAAGATTAATATTTACATAAATTAAACCTTACCAACATGATAAGCAATCCAAATTGTTGAGACTTATGTTTTCGAAAAGAGTTTTACACAATGTTTGACCGTCTAGTTTGACCGATGATATCACGAACTATACAATATATGATAATTATACGTTTGTGTATATATATGTATATATACATATTTAACATGATTAAAGAATGTTTTAATACCTCATTTTATATTAATAACAATAAGTTATAAGTATATTTTGAAACTACTAACTTAAGTTTTCAAAACGATAACTATACGTAACGTTATTTGACATAAATACTTAATACTTATAATGTTTATACATATATCGTATAAGTAATGTATTTAATCACTTTTAAGGACTTAAATACATAAAACCATATAAGTGTATTCACAAAAGATAGCTATATTTGAATCCTCATTCCATTTTTCACAAAATTTCTATACGTATACCTAGAGTATTTGTACTCGTATCATACCTAACTTCTATACGTATTTACTATTGGTATATACACATCAAATCACCACCTAACCAGCCCTTGTTCAATGCCTTATGTACAAGGTAACTACTTTTGTTATCTAGTATGACAATTTCACATGATTAAAAGATTTTTTCACAAAATTACAAACTTATACACCTTTTACACCACCATAAATACAAGCATCCATTTCCAATTTTTTATTCATTTTAACTTCCATTTTCTAGCTAAAAACACACACTCTTTCAAGAACTTTAAACTCCATAACCATTCAGCAAGTTACCAAGAAGATCTAGCTTCAAAAACCTTACTTAAACACCATAAGAAAACTCTTACAACAACACTTCAAGAAAACCTTCCAAGAACACAAACTTACTTCCAATCTTTCATCCACTTCCATCACCCTTTTGATTCTAGCTTTTTACTTCTCTTTTACAGCAACCTTGTCCAAGGAACTTGAGGTAGAATCTATGTTTATAACCTTATTCGATTCATATATATATAGCTATCTTATTTTGTGGTATAAAAGTTTAACAACAAGAACATAGTTTGAAAGTTTTCAAACTTGTTTGCAAACTAAATAGATCCTTCTAACTTAACTTTTAAAATACTTCAAGACCTGTAATATAACTTAAATATATGCTAATTTAACAAGGTTTAACTTAGTTTTTCAAAGAATACCTTAAAAACTGTTTTTACGACGTCGGAGTGCAACCGGGGACTGTTTTGGGTTGGATAATTAAAAACCATCTTAAACTTTGAATTGAAGGTTTATGTTCTGGAAAAATGATTTTTACTATGAATATGATAACACATAAAAATTTCATGATTTAATTCAAAGTATAAGTATTTTTAGAAAAATAATCATTTAAGGTTGTTTACATAAAGGAAAATGTTTAACTTCATAAGTTTCACTAAAGTTTCACCTATGCCGTGTGATTTTGAATACAAACCAAGGTATTTCTAGTTCATAGTCTTAAAGAAGAACTCGATCCAAGGAGATGGCAATTTGAATCAACGAAAACGGATTTGTAACGAAGAAACTATGACTGAAACAAAATTGGTTATCTTAGACTTGTTCAACTTCGGGATTAATTGGAAAAAAATTTGATAAATCACATATTTCTAAGATAACATGATATTTTATATATATGTACTTATAATTCAATTTTATATGGTTCAGGATCACCCGTAAACAACACGAGAAGATTAATCATAAGATCCCATGTTTGTACGCAACACGTCATTTGACAACACCGGTACTTTATGTACGCAACACGTCATTTGACAACACCGGTACCGTGGGTCAAGATTAATCTCGACCAATACATATATGATGGGGTTTTATTTATTTCGTTGGGGGTTTTATTTATTTCATTGCGGGTATATTAAACATCTAAAAATGAACCATTAAAATTGAATTACTAACAACGAACTGCTAACTACGGACTAAGGAATTATTCAAAGTATTAAAAGTATAACAAGTATATATATGAGACGTTTGTTTAAAAAGAAAAGGTATTGATATATTATATATGGATAGGTTCGTGATATCAATCGGAGACCGAGTCAAATTACATATCTTCAAGACGAAAGTGAGTATATAGTCCCTTTTAAACTCTAAATATTTTTGGGCTGAGAATACATGCGCTGTTTTTATAAATGATTTACGTTATGGACACAAGTAACTGAAAAATATATTCTACGTTGAGTTGTACCACTGGCATACTTCCCTGTAGCTTGGTAACTAATATTTACAGCGGTATTGTAAACGCGAATCCTGTTGATAGATCTATCGGGCCTGACAACCCCAACCGGACTGGACGACCAGTATTCAACGGTTGCACAGTACTTCGTTTTGTGACTACACTTGGTACGGTGTAGTAAGATTTCATATTAAAGGGAATATGCGACGTGATTAAATGTTAAGTATGGTTACCAAGTGCTCAACCACTTAGAATATTTTTATTAAACTGTTTATATACGAAATCTTGTGGTCTATATATATATATTGCTGCCGGCATTAAACCTATATCTCACCAACTTTATGTTGACATTTTAAAGCATGTTATTCTCAGGTATGAATTAAGTCTTCCGCTGTGCATTAGCTCGTACTAAGGATACTACATGAGGCCATTAAGGACTTATATCATAAGGCGTTGCATTCGAGTCATTGAAGTTCATAGAGACTATTATTAAGTAAATGGCGGTTTAGGTCATTTGAATATTATGAAATGTCAGGAGAATATGTCAATTCTGGATGTAACTATAGATTGCCTTTTAAGAATAAATGCAACGTTTGTAAGATGTATCAAATAGAGGGAAAGTACCTCGCAATGTTATCAACTATTGTAATTCGTTTGTAATCAATATGGACAACGTCCGGATGATTAGTTTCGGATCCTTTCATGTACAAAGGTGGTTTGCCCAGCAAGGTCAAGGCAAACGTTACGGCATCGAAACCTAAGACAATTCATGAAGCGATAACCATGGCGAACGAGCTAATGGATCAAGTTATCTTGGATAAGAAAGCATTCACTACTGATGTGAAGGTATCAAGCAACAAAAGAAAGTGGAACGGAAATTATGATCGAGGTTACCAACAACAATCTTTTAAGAAACCAGAAACCCCGAAAGGTGCGGGTAGTGGTTCAGGCTTTGGTTACAAAGGACAAAGCCCTTTATGCAACCGCTGTCACAAACATCACTTTGGTTACTGTAGTGTGTTGTGCACCAAATGCAATCGACAGGGTCATCTTGCTGAAGATTGTAAGGCTCTCGTTACAAATGGTAACAAGACTCCTGCCACCAACGCAAATAGAACTACTTTGGCTAACATTACTTGTTTTGGGTGTGGAAAACAAGGTCACTATAAGAGTCAGTGCCCGAATCCAGAAAAGAATGGCGGATCTGCACGTGGAAGAGCGTTTGTTATTAATGCTAGAGAGGCACGTGAAGACCCGGAGCTTGTTACGGGTACGTTTACCATTAATAACTTATCAGCATCTATTTTATTTGATACTGGCGCCGATAGAAGTTACGTGTGTAGAAATTTTTACACTAAATTGAATTTTTCATCATTACCTCTAGATGCTAAGTACATGATTGAGTTAGCTAATGGTAAACTAATTAAAGCCGATAAAATTTGTCGTGATTGTGAAATAAATTTAGCCGGAGAAACATTTAAAATCGACTTAATACCCGTAGAATTAGGAGGTTTTGATGTAATAGTCGGCATGGACTGGATGTCCAAAATAGGAGCGGAAGTTGTTTGTGCCAAGAAGGCAATTCGTATTCCTGGTAAGGATAAAATGCCGGTGATGATTTATGGAGAGAAGGGTAATTCAAAGCTAAAACTCATTAGCTGTTTGAAAGCCAAGAAGTGTTTAGAAAAGGGATGTTACGCTATTTTAGCACATGTTAATAAAGTCGAAAAGAAAGAAAAGTGTATCAACGACGTGCCTGTGGCAAGAGATTTTCCTGAAGTTTTTCCGGAAGAATTGCCGGGATTACCTCCATTTAGATCGGTGGAATTTCAAATAGATTTAGTACCAGGAGCTGCACCAGTGGCTCGTGCGCCATATAGACTTGCACCGTCCGAGTTAAAAGAACTTCAAAGTCAGTTAAAAGAATTACTGGACCGTGGATTCATACGACCAAGTACTTCACCGTGGGGAGCTCCAATTTTGTTTGTTAAGAAGAAAGATGGATCTTTCAGGATGTGTATAGATTATCGTGAATTAAATAAGTTAACTATCAAGAATCGGTATCCATTACCGAGAATTGATGACTTATTTGATCAATTGCAAGGATCATGTGTTTATTCGAAAATCGATCTAAGATCGGGTTATCATCAACTTCGCGTCAAAGAAGAGGACATTCCGAAAACTGCTTTTCGGACACGTTATGGTCATTACGAATTTTTGGTCATGCCGTTTGGGTTGACAAATGCGCCAGCTGTATTCATGGACCTCATGAATCGAGTTTGTAGTCCGTATTTAGATAAGTTTGTTATCGTTTTCATTGATGATATTCTTATCTATTCCAAGAGTGAGCAAGAGCATGAAGAGCATTTAAGGTTGATATTAGAATTGTTGAGAAAAGAACAACTATATGCTAAATTTTCAAAGTGTGCCTTCTGGTTGAAAGAAGTGCAATTTCTTGGCCACGTTGTTAATAGCGAAGGAATTCAGGTTGATCCAGCAAAAACTGAAGCTATTTAAAAATGGGAGACTCCTAAGACACCAACGCAGATACGTCAATTTTTGGGTTTAGCCGGTTATTATAGAAGGTTTATTCAAGATTTTTCTCGAATAGCTAAGCCGTTGACAGCGTTAACGCAAAAAGGGAAGAAATACGAATGGACCTCGGAGCAGGAGAACGCATTTCAAATACTAAAGAAGAAGTTAACCACGGCACCTATATTATCGTTACCAGAAGGGAACGATGATTTCGAAATATATTGTGACGCTTCGCGACAGAGTTTTGGTTGTGTTCTTATGCAACGGAAGAAAGTTATTGCATTTGCATCCCGACAATTGAAGATTCACGAGCGGAATTATACGACGCATGATCTAGAATTGGGAGCAGTCGTGTTTGCATTGAAGATGTGGAGACACTACTTGTATGGGGTTAAATTCACTGTGTTTACTGATCATAAAAGCCTTCAACATATTTTTGATCAGAAACAGCTGAACATGAGGCAACGTAGGTGGGTCGAGTTAATAAACGACTATGATTGTGAAATTCGTTATCATCCCGGGAAGGCGAACGTGGTGGCTGATGCTTTAAGCAGAAAGGAACGAGAACCGATTCGAGTTCGAGCAATGAACATAAAAATTCGCATGAACCTCAACTCACAAATCAAAGAAGTTCAACAAGAAGCACTCAATAAAGAAAACATAAAGAATGAAATAATGAAGAAGTATGAGAAGCAACTCGTTATACGGAAAGACGGAATTCGATATTTTGCAAACCGTATTTGGGTACCGAAGTTGGGTGGATTAAGGAAGTTGATATTGAACGAGGCACATAAGACGAGATACTCGATACATCCTGGAGTTGGAAAGATGTATCAAGATCTTAAGACACGATATTGGTGGCCTAACTTAAAGACCGACGTTGCAACATATGTTGGGGAATGTTTGACTTGTTCCAAAGTCAAAGCAGAACACCAAAAGCCGTCAGGGTTACTTCAACAACCAGAAATCCCAGAATGGAAGTGGGATGGTATTACCATGGATTTCATCACGAAGTTACCAAAGACTGCCAGGGGATACGACACCATTTGGGTGATTGTTGATCGTCTCACCAAGTCTGCACATTTCTTGCCTATAAAGGAAACGGATAGAATGGAGAAACTATTACGATTGTATATAAAGGAAATTGTTTCAAGGCATGGAATACCTATTTCCATTATATCCGATCGTGATAGTAGATTTACCTCAAAGTTTTGGCAATCACTACAGGAGGCACTAGGAACTCGTTTGGATATGAGTACCGCATATCATCCGCAAACAGACGGGCAGAGTGAAAGAACGATTCAGACTCTCGAAGACATGCTCAGGGCATGTGTGATCGATTTTGGAAACGGATGGGATAAATATCTACCGTTAGCAGAATTCTCGTATAATAATAGTTATCATGCGAGCATTGGAGCTGCGCCATTCGAAGCATTGTATGGAAGGAAGTGTAGATCTCCTATCTGTTGGAATGAAGTAGGAGATCGACAATTAACTGGTCCCGAGATCATACATGAAACGACCGAGAAGATAGTACAAATCAAGGAGAGATTGAAAACAGCCCGTAGTCGCCAAAAGAGCTACGCCGATGTCCGAAGGAAACCATTAGAGTTTCAGGTCGGGGACATGGTTATGCTAAAGGTGTCACCTTGGAAAGGTGTTATACGTTTCGGTAAAAGGGGTAAACTGAACCCAAGGTACGTAGGCCCGTTCAAGATCATCGAACGCATTGGACCGGTAGCTTATCGACTCGAGTTACCGCAACAACTCGCCGGAGTACATAATACCTTTCACGTCTCAAACCTTAAGAAGTGTCTTGCAAAGGAAGACCTCACCATTCCTCTTGAAGAAATCCATGTCGACGAGAAACTACAATTCGTCGAAGAACCAATCGAAATCATGGACCGTGAAGTTAAACAGCTCAAACAGAGCAATATACCGATTGTTAAGGTTCGTTGGAATGCTAGAAGAGGTCCCGAGTTTACTTGGGAACGAGAGGATCAGATGAAATGAAAGTATCCGCACTTGTTTCTCGATGACGCAAAATAGGTACAATTTTAAAATTTCGGGACGAAATTTATTTAACGGGGAGGTAATGTAACGACCCGTACTTTTTCGATCGTTCTATACTTATAAGATTAATATTTACATAAATTGAACCTTACCAACATGATAAGCAATCCAAATTGTCGAGATTTATATATTCGAAAAGAGTTTTACACAACGTTTGACCGTCTAGTTTTACCGATGATATCACGAACTATACAATATATGATAATTATACGTTTGTGTATATATATGTATATATACATATTTAACATGATTAATGAATGTTTTAATATCTTAATTTGTATCAAAGACTATAAGTTATAAGTATATTTTGAAACTACTAACCTAAGTTTTCAAAACGATAACAATACGTAACGTTATTTGACTTAAATACTTAAGACTATAATGTTTATACATATATTGTATAAGTAATGTATTTAATCACTTTTAAGAACTTAAATACATAAAATCATATAAGTGTATTCACAAAAGATGGCTATATTTGAATCCTCATTCCATTTTTCACAAAATTTCTATACGTATACCTAGAGTATTTGTACTCGTATCATACCAAGCTCCTATACGTATTTACTATTGGTATATACACATCAAATCACCACCTAACCAGCCCTTGTACATGCCTTATGTATAAGGTAATTACTTTTGAATCATTGCAAGACTTATTACAAAAATACAAACTAAAATTTTGTCCTAAAACACCTAAGGATCACGTTTTTCTTAGCCTTATATGTATCATCATTCTCATTCATTTTTACTTCAATTATCTTAGCAAAAACACACACTCTTTCAAGAACTCTAAACTCCATAACACTTCAGCAACTTATCAAGAAGATCTAGCTTCAAAAACACTAGTTAAACATCATAAGAAAACCATACAAAAACACTTCAAGAAAACCTTCCAAGAACACCAACTTACTTCCAATCTTTCATCCACTTCCAACACCCTTTTGATTCTAGCTTCTTACTCCTCTTTTACAGCAACTTTATCCAAGGAACTTGAGGTAGAATCTATGTTCATAACCTTATTCGATTCATATATATATAGCTATCATATTTTGTGGTACAAAAGTTTAACAACAAGAACATAGTTTGAATGTTTTCAAACTAGTTTGTAAACTAAATAGATCCTTCTAACTTAACTTTTAAAATACTTCAAGACCTGTAATATAACTTAAATATATGCTAATTTAACAAGGTAAAACTTGGTTTTTCAAAGTATAAGTATTTTTAGAAAAATGGTCATTAAATGTTATTTTTGTAACAAAAATGTTTAACTTCATATGTTTCACTAATGTTTCACCTATGCCGTATGATTTTGAATACAAACCAAGGTATTTTCAGTTCATAGTCTTAAAGAAGAACTTGATCCAAGAAGATGGCAATTTGAATCAACGAAAACGGACTTGTAACGAAGAAACTATGACCGAAACAAAATTGGTTATCCAAGACTTAATTGACTTCGGGATTCATTGGAAAAATTTACATAAAATCACATCTTTATAAGATAACATGATATTTTATATATATGTACTTACAATTCAATTTTGTATGGTTCAGGATCGCCCGTAAACAACACGAGAAGATTAATCATAAGATCCCATGTTTGTACGCAACACGTCATTTGACAACACCGGTACTTTATGTACGCAATACGTCATTTGACAACACCGGTACCGTGGGTCAAGATTAATCTCGACCAATACATATACGATGGGGTTTTATTTATTTCGTTGGGGGTTTTGTTTATTTCATTGCGGGTATATTAAACATCTAAAGATGAACCATTAAAATTGAATTACTAACAAAGAAATGCTAACTACGGACTAAGGAAATATTCAAAGTATTAAAAGTATAAAAAGTATATATATATATATATATATATATATATATATATATATATATATATATATATATAACGTTTGTTTAAAATGATGGAATTCAAGATGTATAAACAAGTTCTTAGTGATAATTTACTAAACCAATTTAGTTAATTCATGGCAAGCGGAAGCTAAGTGGTTAAGAAAACAAGTTTACAACATGCAACCAATTATGTTTGAATTCCATATAGTAATCAAGTCTTGGAAGAATATGCTTACAAATTTAACAAGAAAGGATAGAGTTTATACCTCCTCAAAGTCGATTTTGAGGGTTCTTTAAAATGGGCAGAAAATTAGAAGGAGAATGGTGATGAAATAGCCTTCAACTTGAACCTCCAAGTGTTGTAAACTCCAACCCTTTGATGCTCCAACACTACCCTTGAACTTGTTAAAGTTTAAGACCCTTAAACACTTTGTAATCAAGCTAGAAACCAAGTTGTTGTTGCTGGAAAAACTGAACAGCAGGTAGCTGAATTTTATGGTGAATGCAAGCCTTAAAACTATAAGACCTCAAGGGATTATACCCCAAACTATTACCCAACACCTAATGCTATGGTTAGGATTTATTTACACTTGAAAAACTAGCTTGCAAAAGGAAAATGGACCTCCTTATGACCATTAAAGGCCACGGCCAGAATACACTGCAGTAGGCAGTTTTTTTCTTTGCAATTTAACTTGATATGTTTGCATGTCCCTTTAGCATTTGGTCAAAGAACATGTTTATAGATCCTTGAAAGAATATGGGCAATTCAAGAAGGAATCTCTAGCATGTCTTGAACTCCCAATGCCACTCCACATGTCTTGTTATAATATACTTTTATATAAAAAAACTGAATTCATAAAATCAGTTTTTTTTTTCTTTTATAAAACATGATTTTATAAAACACATTTTATATACTTGTATATTATTTGTTATGTATATTTTATAAAACCAATTTTATAAAATGTAACATAACTTAATAAATTATTTAGCCTATAAATAATTAAATCCTTGTTATATGAGTTGTTCCATAACTTATACACACATCAAGTAATATTTAAGAAAACCATTTTTCTTAAAGTTCAAGTGTCGCGTATTTGATCAATGAACCAATCGTTAAAATCAAATACGAATAAGGTGTTGGTAAGTTTGTTATTGGGTATGACCCGACTTGGATCATAACATGTTAGCCACGTTAATTTAATATGTCTCTCGGGCATACGAAATACCTTCAATCTCCCACTTGCACGAGAAACATAAGAAATTAATGCAAGTGATGGATACAGCCTAACACACCGTCCATCACCCCTAATATGTTATGACTTTGTGCCATTCAATAACATCATCCCTTTCGAGTTCCCATCTCGAATATGATTAGGTGAATCTTTCATTATATCCTTTCATCCTAGATGTCATGTTAAATCCAAGAGATACAGAGTGATCACTCTCTTATAGATTTAACTTTTCAGGCCTTAGACATCTGACTCTCAACGAATAAGAGGGACAAATTCCATCTTGACTACATACGTCCTAGATATACACTTTGTAGTATACCTGAGTTCTTCCTTATGTACTACCATATTTCAGAATAGCGAAGGAAAGAATCAAGGCACAATACTTGGTGAATATCCGAACCCAATATGTATCTCAGGTCAGAGGATACAATGATATTCTCCTTTACTCAAGATTACATGTGATCAACCACAAAGGCTCTATACAGTAATTCTTGAGAGCGGGTCTTCCAATATTTGTTTCCCACAAATATCTATGAACTTTGGTTGCAACCTTGCCCCACATTCAACCTATGAATGTATACCAATCCGAGTTCATAATAGCCTAAACCTCACACTTGTTCCCACAAATGTGATCGACTACGGAAATTTAGAATAATTGCTTATTCATGGATGAAATATGCAAAATAGGAACATAACTCAAATAAATTAACACCATAGTTATATTAATGAGTTTGAATAATTTCGTTCCGGTACAATACTTAAAATAGATCAATTCCAATCACTAGAATATCGAAGCCCTAACGCACAAACATGTCCCTCATGTTTTGGCCCATGTAAAAGCTTCGTGAGTGGATCCGCAACATTTTGATCTGTGTGAACTTTGTGAATACATATCTTTCTCTTTTCAACCTCATCCCTGATGTAGTTGAATCTCCGCTCAATGTGACGAGTCTTTTGATGAGCACGAGGTTCCTTGATTTGAGCAATCGCACCCTCGTTGTCACAAAAGATCTCAAGAGGGTCCTGAATGGAAGGGACCACTCCTAAGTCGTCGATGAATTTCTTCATCCATGCAGCTTCCTGTGCTGCCAATGAGGCGGCAATGTACTCCGACTCTGTAGTGGATAACGCAACAACCTCCTGTTTCGAACTCTTCCAAGAGACCGCACCACCATTTAACATGAAGACATAACCGGATTGTGATCGAGAGTCATCTCGATCAGTTTGGAAACTCGCGTCCACGTAACCTTTTACAGCGAGTTCCTCCTCACCAGACCCATATATTAGAAACATATCCTTAGTCCTTCTAAGGTATTTTAATATGCTTTTAACAGCAATCCAATGACTATTTCCTGGGTTATTCTGGTATCTACTTGTCAAGCTAAGAGCGCATGACACATCCGGTCTAGTACATATCATTGCATACATGATAGACCCAATAGCAGATGCGTATGGGACTTTCTTCATTCTCTCTTGTTCATCTTTCGTGGCAGGACACTGAGATGAACTGAGAACGGTTCCCTTTAGAATAGGTACCAAACCTCTCTTAGAGTTTTCCATCTTGAACCTTTTCAAGATTTTATCAATGTATGTACTTTGACTTAAACCTATCAATCTCTTGGATCTATTCCTATAGATCCCTATCCCCAATATGTATTGTGCATCTCCAAGATCCTTAATGGAGAAGCAACTCTTTAGCCAAGTTTTGACTCCTTGCATTGTGGTAATATCATTCCCAAATAATAATATATCATCCACATATAGTACAAGGAATATGATAGTGCTCCCACTAGCTTTCTTATATACACAAGCTTCATCACCATTTTTAATGAAACCAAATTTCTCGGCTTCCTCATTAAAACGATGATTCCACATTCTAGATGCTTGTTTCAATCCGTAGATTGACTTCTTTAACTTGCATACCCTTTTAGGATATTTTGGATCAACAAAACCTTCAGGCTGGACCATATAGACATCTTCCATAAGATATCCATTTAGGAAAGCGGTTTTGACATCCATTTGCCATATTTCATAGTCGTAGTGAGCAGCAATGGCAAATAATATCCTAATAGACTTTAGCATTGCCACTGGCGAGAAAGTTTCATCATAATCAACCCCTTGAGTTTGAGTGAAACCTTTAGCTACAAGTCTAGCTTTATATGTATCCAAGTTTCCATGTATGTCGGTTTTCTTCTTGAAAAGCCATTTGCAATCAACTAGCTTAGAGCTAGGAGGTTGCTCAACAAGTTCCCACACTTGGTTTTCATACATGGATTGCATCTCGGCGTTCATGGCATCCTGCCATTTATCTTTATCAATCCTTGATAAAGCATCTTGGTAGTTTGTTGGTTCATCCAAATCAACCGTATAGCAACCATCTATGAGAAACCCATATCTCTCAGGAGGATTGCTAATCCTACCAGATCTACGAATGTCTTGTGTATTTTGATCATCCATTTGATCATTATCAACATTTTCATGTTGAGTGCTAGTGTCAACAAATTGTGTATCATCCTTTTGATCTTGAACCTCTTCAAGATCTACCTTCCTTTCACTATTTCCTTCCATTAGGAACTTAGTTTCAAGGAATTCCGCCTTCCGAGCAACAAATACATTTTGTTCAGATGGATCATAGAAATAGTATCCCATATCGTCCTTGGGATATCCTATGAAGATACACTTCGTGGATCGAGCATTTAACTTATTAGGGACGTAACGCTTAGGATAAGCTTCACATCCCCATACCTTTAAGTATGATAGAGATGGAGGTTTACCAAACCACATCTCGTGAGGAGTTCGTTCCACTTTCTTGGTTGGGGCCATATTTAAAATACGAGCCGCGGAGCTTAGACAATAACCCCAAAATGATAGAGGTAACGAGCTTCTTGCCATCATAGATCGAACCATATCCATTAGGGTTCGGTTCCTCCTTTCGGAAACTCCATTAAGTTGGGGTGTTCCGGGTGGAGTAAGTTGTGAGATAATCCCACAACTCCTAAGATGATCTTGGAAGGCATCGCTTAGGTATTCACCTCCTCTATCGGTACGTAGTACCTTAATTGTCTTATTGAGTTGATTTTGTACTTCGTTTTGATATTCTTTGAATGCTTCAAACGTTTCGTCCTTGTGTCTTAATAAGTAGACATATCCGAAACGACTAAAGTCATCAATGAAAGTAACAAAGTATCTTTCACCATTCCTAGTCATGGGTTTAAAGGGTCCACATACATCCGAATGTATTAATCCCAATAAATCTTTAGCCCTTTCATAAGTCCCTTTGAAAGGTGCTTTAGTCATCTTGCCTTGTAAACAAGATTCACATACATCAAACGAATCCATTTCATTTGATTTCAAAAGTCCATCCTTTTGAAGTGTATGCATTCGGTTCTTGTTTATGTGACCAAGGCGACAATGCCATAAATAGGAATTACTCAAATCCCTTTTGAGTTTCTTGGTGCTTGTATGGTACATTGAGCTACTAGATGATGTGTCATCATGAACCAATTCATAAATTCCATTTGAAGGCGAAGCCTTGAAATAGAATACATTATCTTTAGAAAAATGGATATCATCATCAATAAAATTAACATTGAAATCACATTGTCTTAAGCGAGAAATAGAAATAATGTTTCGACATAAATCCGGTGCATACAAAACATTTTCTAAAATAAGCTCCAATCCACTTGGAAGCTTCAAAACAAATTCTCCTTGAGCTTTAACATGCACCTTTGCACCATTGCCCATATAGAGACTTGATGTTCCCGCTTTATGATCACTTCTTTTGAACCCCTGCAAGGAATTGCAAATATGAGTTCCACATCCCGTGTCTAATACCCATGTATTAGAAGAAGTAATACTAAGCTCTATATATACCATGTATATATTACCTGAGGTTTGCCCTGCATCCCTCTTGTCCTTCAACTCTTTAAGATAGACCGGACAGTTTCGTTTCCAATGACCCATCTCACCGCAACCGAAACATGGGTCTTCCTTGGGGTTTGCCTTCTCGGCTACCTTTCGTTTTTTCGCCTTGTTGATGGTTGGGGTAACCATCTTCCCCTTCCCTTTGCCTTGGCGGGCGGGTCCTTTTCTCTTAGCCACCTTTGGCTTAGAGGTGTTACCTTTAGACCCACCTTGATCGATTGCTAACACGGGTAAAGTCCTTTTACCCATGCTAGTTTCCGCCGTCCTAAGCATACCATGAAGCTCACCTATGCTCTTATCCATCCCATTCATGTTGTAATTAATTACAAATTGATCAAACCTCTTTGATAGGGAGTTAAGGATAAGATCGGTGGCTAACTCATTAGATATGTTAAGGTTAAGACGGTTAGCACGATCGATAAGGCTCTTCATCTTAAGTACATAAGATGAAACCGATTGGGTATCGTCCATACGACAAGCATGAAGCGCCCGAACCGTTTCGAAACGCTCAACACGTGCTTGTTGGAGAAACATCTCCTTCAATTGTGTTATCATGTCGTATGCGCTATGATGCTCGAAATCCTTTTGGAGTTCGGGTATCATAGTCCCAAGCATTAAGCATGAGACTTGAAGGGAGTCGTGGCAATACTTATCGTAAGAGGCCATTGCCTCCACATCATTCTCATCCGGTTGATCGGGAATGGGGTCCTCAAGTACATACGCTTTATCCTCTTGTTTGAGGACAATCCGAAGATTGCGGAACCAATCCATAAAGTTAGTATGGTTGAGTTTGTCTTTCTCGAGGAGAGATCTTAATGATAGGTGGTTTAGGTTAAGTGGTGCGTTTGGAATGTTGTTGTTGTTATTGGCGGCCATCTACAAAATTCAACAAAGTTCATTTAAGTATTGATTTCAAATTTAATAAACAATACCCTTTTAATTTGTTTTATTAAATATTAGAATCCAACGGTAAATCAAATTTCGGTTAGGTGACCTTTATCCCGTCATTTGATTTAGCTAGGTAGTCATAATGACAATTGCAATCCTTTTGCAACTTCTAATTTATGGGATCATGCAATCCTTTTGCATGGCATATTAATCCCATCAACGCCTATTTGTTCCTCATGCTTCGGTGACCCTAAGTTCATGATTCCCAAATCAAGTTGTCCTACTTGTGTAGACATGTAGACTTAACATACAAGTGGTTAGGTGACCTTTATCCCACATGTATGTGAAGTGTACCTTATTCATATTAGTTCACTCATGACGGTTAGGTGACCTTTATCCCATCAAGAGATTCCTAATATGTCTAAGTGTTTCCACAAAAGGATGGCGTTAAACTTTTTTACCTTGTTTTATTAAAGGGATTTTAGGTTTTCTACATTCTAGTTTAGAAAACAAAGTGCTATACACCAACATGCATTTGGTGTGTAGTATGTTTATGAAAAACCCATTTTCATGTTCCTTTTAGTAACCAATTACTAGTTTTAACCATTTCATTACCTTTTTAAATAAACCATTTTACTTAAGTCTAATAACCAATTATTTGTGTCATTTTGTTATGTTTTATTATAACCAATTATAATTTATCATGCAAGTTCATAACATGTGATGATCTTGTAGCAACCAAACATACAAACATACACAAACATGCATAACAAAGTGTTCACAATCAAGAGTCATTTTGGTAGACATTTGTTTAGCCAATAAACAAATGTTACCTAAGGGGTTAAACCAAAGTAAGAGATTTTTACCAAAACTCCCACTTAATCTTGTAATCTTCAAATGCTTCATCTTGTAACTTTCTTCATGATCTTCATTTTCTCTTTACAAAATTATATCCTAATACAATCTTTCTAGAAAATGAAATAATAACCTATTCTATTTTACAAACCAAATAGAACAAATTACATGAATATTACAAGATTACATACAACTTATTACAAACCAAGATAACAAAATTATTACAAATCATATGAATGAATATTACAACCAATTCAACCACACATTCAAACACATGGTCTAGGCTTGATTGTGAACAATAACATAACAACAAACTTGGCCAAACTTGAAGTCCCAAAACCCACTTTTGGGTCCAATAATTCGGCCAAGACCATAAACCCCACCAAAACTCAAGATTTTTACATTCTACATTCATGCATGTTAGTAGATTGTAAAACAAATGAGTTTTCTAGCCAAAAACAAGAAGCATATTAACAAGACTTTGGCTCTAGATACCATTGATGGAATTCAAGATGTATAAACAAGTTCTTAGTGATAATTTACTAAACCAATTTAGTTAATTCATGGCAAGCGGAAGCTAAGTGGTTAAGAAAACAAGTTTACAACATGCAACCAATTATGTTTGAATTCCATATAGTAATCAAGTCTTGGAAGAATATGCTTACAAATTTAACAAGAAAGGATAGAGTTTATACCTCCTCAAAGTCGATTTTGAGGGTTCTTTAAAATGGGCAGAAAATTAGAAGGAGAATGGTGATGAAATAGCCTTCAACTTGAACCTCCAAGTGTTGTAAACTCCAACCCTTTGATGCTCCAACACTACCCTTGAACTTGTTAAAGTTTAAGACCCTTAAACACTTTGTAATCAAGCTAGAAACCAAGTTGTTGTTGCTGGAAAAACTGAACAGCAGGTAGCTGAATTTTATGGTGAATGCAAGCCTTAAAACTATAAGACCTCAAGGGATTATACCCCAAACTATTACCCAACACCTAATGCTATGGTTAGGATTTATTTACACTTGAAAAACTAGCTTGCAAAAGGAAAATGGACCTCCTTATGACCATTAAAGGCCACGGCCAGAATACACTGCAGTAGGCAGTTTTTTTCTTTGCAATTTAACTTGATATGTTTGCATGTCCCTTTAGCATTTGGTCAAAGAACATGTTTATAGATCCTTGAAAGAATATGGGCAATTCAAGAAGGAATCTCTAGCATGTCTTGAACTCCCAATGCCACTCCACATGTCTTGTTATAATATACTTTTATATAAAAAAACTGAATTCATAAAATCAGTTTTTTTTTTCTTTTATAAAACATGATTTTATAAAACACATTTTATATACTTGTATATTATTTGTTATGTATATTTTATAAAACCAATTTTATAAAATGTAACATAACTTAATAAATTATTTAGCCTATAAATAATTAAATCCTTGTTATATGAGTTGTTCCATAACTTATACACACATCAAGTAATATTTAAGAAAACCATTTTTCTTAAAGTTCAAGTGTCGCGTATTTGATCAATGAACCAATCGTTAAAATCAAATACGAATAAGGTGTTGGTAAGTTTGTTATTGGGTATGACCCGACTTGGATCATAACATGTTAGCCACGTTAATTTAATATGTCTCTCGGGCATACGAAATACCTTCATAAAAAGAATAGGTATTGATATATTATATATGGATAGGTTCGTGATATCAACCGGAGACCAAGTCAAATATTTATATCTTCAAGGCGAAAGTGAGTATATAGTCCCACTTTTAAACTCTAAATATTTCGGGATGAGAATACATGTATTTTATGTTTTTACGATATGGACACAAGTAACTGAAAAATATATTCTACGTTGAGTTGTACCACTGGCATACTTCCCTGTAGCTTGGTAACTAATATTTACAGCGGTATTGTAAACGCGAATCCTGTTGATAGATCTATCGGGCCTGACAACCCCAACCGGACTGGACGACCAGTATTCAACGGTTGCACAGTACTTCGTTTTGTGACTACACTTGGTACGGTGTAGTAAGATTTCATATTAAAGGGAATATGCGACGTGAAAATGTTAAGTATGGTTACCGAGTGCTCAATCACTTAGAATATTTTTATTAAACTGTTTATATACGAAATCTTGTGGTCTATATATATATATTGCTGCCGGCACTAAACCTATATCTCACCAACTTTATGTTGACCTTTTAAAACATGTCTATTCTCAGGTGATTTCTAAAGCTTCCGCTGCATCATGTTGAACCTAAGCAGGATCTTGCGTACTCATATTTGTGTCAAAAATAAAACTGCATATCCGAGGAGTTGTATTGTAACTTATGGTCGAAATCGTGTTGTTATCATTATTTGTAAAGTTTGTAAGTCGAAGATTATCGCTAAACGATAATCATCTTTTATTGTCCAAAGCTTGTAACAAAAATAATGGTTATGGTTTGTAATGTATAATATATGCAGTTTTCTTTTAAAAATGTCTCATATAGAGGTCAATACCTCGCAATGAAATCATACGTTATCTAACGCGTTCTTATGGTTAAGGACGGGTTATGACACAAGGTATCAAGCAAAGTTTTACATCTGTTGCTCATCCTCAGGCTAATGGGCAAGTAGAGGTTACTAATAAAGAAATCGTCGCCGGCATAAAGGCACGATTGGGATTAAGTCAAACTGGTTGGGTTGATGAATTGCCCAATGTGTTGTGGGCACACTGGACGACACCAAAGCGGAGCACGGGGGAAACACCTTTTAGCCTAGTTTATGGTACAGAGGCAGTAATACCAGCTGAGATATGTGTACCAACACAGCGTATTATGGCATTCAATGTTGATTCTAATTCAGAAGCGTTAAAAGAAAATTTAAATTTGTTGGAAGAGCGAAGGTTGATGGCCGCCATCCGGCAAGCAGATCACAAGCATAAAATGGCCAAATATTATAACAAAAAAGTACAGCATGTGCAATTTGAAGTTGGCGATCTGGTATTACGTGATAATGAGGCAAGTAGACAAATCAAGTTTGGAAAGCTAGCCCCTAAATGGGAAGGACCTTATAAGGTCACGAAAGTAAATCAGAATGGATCATACATGCTTGCTGCGCCTTCTGGCGAGCAATATGAAAGAGCTTGGAATGCAATGAACTTAAAGAAATTTTATGCGTAGCACTATATGCACGGACAGAGTGATCAACTGTCAGGTGCATGAGATATAGTCATAAATGTAAATATTTCTTTAAAGAGTATGAATAAAAGCAATTATTCTTACGGCAATATATTTCATAAATTTTTATCCGGCCAAGGATTTTTTAGCCCAGGTGTCACATAGCAGTGTGTCATCCCTACCCGCAGAAAGAAAGGTAACCTTTCGGTGGTAGAAGTGCAATCATACTCAAAATGGTTGTATCGATAGTGAGACATGTAGAACTCACTAAAACATCGAAGCGATGAAGCGTATCTACAAAATATATGTCATGACACAAAATTTACAAATTATACAACACACAACGGACCATGGCGTCCTGCAAAAATTTCATAATTATTCCTCATGGCGGAAAGCGTATGACGGAGACTACTTTTAGATACAAGCATACAGTCATTGCAACATATGTTGTCAACATCTTTAATATTCGATAGATATTCAAAGCAATCTCAAATATAATTACAAATGCATGCAGCAATTAATATATAAGCAAAATTAACATTTCATTCATAGTTGGGGTGTGTAATCCAGTACATCATTAATCGTTACATCTGCCCTATTACAAAGTTCTTCTAAATCAGTGAAATTCATATTTTCAATCAAGGCACCAGCTTGATCGGCTTCTTCCAATGCATTTTCATTTATCCTGGATGTAATAGTTTCTGGAATTACAAGTGTTGGCAACACTCTCTTTATAAAGTTAAAAAATTGTAGTCGCTCAGCAGACTTTGCAAGCTTAACGAAATTGCATATTCTATCTGATAACGCTTGGCAGTTAAAAATCCGTCCTACAAGAGCAGGAATTTTTGATATGATACGTTTTTCATTTTCATCTTTAGCTTGAAGCTGCTCTTTTAAAGCATTATTCTCTGCACGAATTCTTTCAACTTCTTTAGACCATTCATCAATTTTGCTTAAGTGAATCTTCTCTTTGTCGGAGAATCCTTTGACTTGTTCTTTCAAATTTGATCTCTCATTATTGCAAGTTGTGAAAGCTCTCTTCATTGTTTCATATTGTTTGTTTAATGATGTAGCTACTTGTTCAGTCTTGCGTACTTTCTCCTTTTCAGCGGCCAGCTCATCATTAATAATGGTTTCATTATTTTCTAATTTGGACAAACGCCGAAGGTCATTTAACCCAGAAGCTATATTTAAAACAATGCCTTGTGCTTTCACCTTTTTGGCATCTTCGTCAGATAGGTTATCAAAATATTGTGACAGAGATGGGCATACCATAGCATTCAAGAACGCCATAAAATCATCATATGAGTGTGGTGGACCCTTTAGAAAAGCAGTCAGGGCATTGGTGTCAAGATTTGGAAGAGCAATTTGAGAGGTACTAGGTCCGGCCTCTTTCTGAGTGGCAGACGACGAATTCTGTGCAGTCCTTCTCCTCTTGGCGGAAGGCGGAAGACTCATTATCGTGTTATTTGGGCGAGATGCATTAGCTGGTGGAGATACAGGAAAATTATTAATTATAAACGAATTCCAGTGTGCTTGGCAAGTTCTCAAAGGTGGCATATTAAACAATGAAGGGTTTGGATTATAAAAACCACCAGTGCTGGGTTCAGAAGAAAATAAGTACAGGTTTTGGGCTGATATTTTACAGAATTCAGAGAGTTCATTCATATTACCCGAAGCACGTCGTTCCCTAGAAGCAACGCGAGTCATACCTATGTTTTCTTCATCTTCTTCCTCTTCTTCTGTTACTACTTTCTTCTTTTTTAATTGACGTAATACTTCTTCCGTTTCATCGATAATTTTCTTTGTGCTAAAGGTCAGTTGGGAATAAGTTGATAAACGCATAGCGGTTGCCGGAGGAATTTCTGCAAAATAAGACAAAGGAACTATAGTCAATACAGATGGGACAAAATAAGCGATTCTTTATGCTAATATCAAGAATGTTTACCTTTTTATCCAGCATAAATGCAAGGAGCACCTCGGGAGTGGTCCCACAGAGTACTCATGGATGTTAGTACAAGCATATGTTCATTATACTTAATATCATTAACTCTATCCTTCTTGATCTTATTATAAAGGATCTTCTCCTTTGTCACTAAATTTGGAAAAATAATTGCTTTCGTATCCAAGAATTTACGCCATCCTCGAGTAATCGCGTATTGCTTCTCAATAGCATCTTCGTTGATAAAGAAAAATGTGGCATACCAATCCTCCGTAGGATGATCAGCTGAAGTTTTCCAAAAGCCTTCAACTTTGTTGAATGTAAACCAACCATTACCATATGGTGCTATGCGTACTAAATGGCAAAAAATGCGAGCAGTTGGTATTATGCCATTAGCGTGACAATACATCTCGAAAATGATGATTTTTCGAATACTAGCTGGCTCGAATTGGCCTACTGCAACACCAAAAAATTTGCAAACCTCCAAGTAGAATGTTGTAAACGGTAATCGAAAGCAGAAATTAAAGAAAGCCTGGCCATATATAGCTATTTTGCCAGGAGGAGGTGAACAAGCTCTATCATTAGGCTCTGGGATCATCGCATCATAGCTAGCTAAGTTTGGAAAATGCTTTAATAATGCTGCCATATAAGTCTCGTTTACCCTACTTTAGATAGCATTAACATTTTTGGTGATTGCCATTAATACTCTTGATCTACCAAGAATTAAAAGAGCTTATTAATGGTGAAAGACTGATACTGTAGAAGAAGGAAGGAAAAAGTAAAACCTCGATTAGGGTTTTTGGGTGGTTAAAAAGTGAAACGATGAACAGCTGTGGCAGATGGTAATTTTAGGGATTTTAATATGAGCTGTACACGTGTATGGACATAATTCAAGCGTGAATCTTAAAGGGCGCTTTTTACAGCTGGAAGCGCGTGGGCAATCTCGACCATATAAATAAAGCAATCATGTAGTCAGAGAATTACGGCTAACATTAAATGCCAGAAACGTCTTTCCCGATGCAAACAGGGAAAAGTGCAAAGCTTGTTTTGAAGAGATTATTCAGAGTTTAAACACTTAATCATTTTTTCAAAATGCTTAAGTCCTTAAACTGGGGGGACTTAATGGTGTATCCTATCGTATACATGTATAAAAGGCATAACTATCGCATGAAATCAGCATCAGAAGGGCCGAAAGTGACAAATCATCAGTTTGGCGTTCTCCGCCCTGCAGGCTGCTCCGTCATGCGTAAGCCCTGAAGGCCGCCTAGCGCGTAAGCCCTGAACGGAAACCGCCCCACTTGGCGTAAATTTCGCAACATGAATAACAGAACATATCAGCACCTGACGCGTGTCCCCGAATAATCCGGGACCTCTGACACTATAAATAGACCCCTTGGGTCGTCATTTTACATATATCACATCATTTAGAGAATTTCCAGAGCAGAGCAACTTCTCTCTCTACTTTATCTCACTAGAAGTCATCCGGCTAGCACTCTTATCGCACTGCGGACGACAGACTGATAAAGCCACCCCACAAGTAGAAATACTTGTGAACCGGGTCTGCAGGGGTTATTTCCCGAGGCAAAATCCAGTCGGCAACACTCATCCCACTCTTAGCTAGATACTTCTAGTCTCTTGTTGACATACTAAGTCTTTCATTATAAGAAAATAGGTGTCAACAATATAGACATCTTAGGATTTTTTGGATCAACAAAACCTTCGGGCTGTACCATATAGACATCTTCCTCAAGATATCCATTTAGGGAAGCGGTTTTGACATCCATTTGCCATATTTCATAGTCATAGTGAGCAGCAATGGCAAATAATATCCTAATAGACTTTAGCATTGCCACAGGAGAGAAAGTTTCATCATAATCAACCCCTTGAGTTTGAGTGAAACCTTTTGCTACAAGTCTAGCTTTGTATGTATCCAAGTTTCCATGTATGTCGGTTTTCTTCTTGAAAAGCCACTTGCAATTAACTAGCTTGGAGCTAGGAGGTTGCACAACAAGTTCCCAAACTTGATTTTCATACATGGATTGCATCTCGGCGTTCATGGCTTCCTGCCATTTATTTTTATCAATCCTTGATAAAGCATCTTCGTAGTTTGTCGGTTCATCCAAATCAATCGTATAGCAACCATCCACGAGAAACCCATATCTCTCGGGAGGATTACTAATCCTACTAGATCTTCGAACGTCTTGTGTACCTTGATCATCCATTTGATCATTTTCAACATCCTCATGTTGAGTACCAGTGCCAACCAATTGTGTATCATCGGCTTGATCTTGTACCTCTACAAGATCTATCTTCCTTTCACCATCACCTTCCACAAGGAACTTAGTTTCAAGGAATTCCGCTTTCCGAGCAACAAATACCGTTTGCTCGGATGGATCATAGAAGTAATATCCCATGTCATCTTTGGGATATCCTATGAAGATACACTTTGTGGATCGAGCATGTAGCTTATTTGCTACATAACGCTTAGGATAAGCTTCACATCCCCATACTTTCAAGTATGAAAGAGAAGGAGGTTTTCCAAACCACATCTCATGAGGAGTTCGTTCCACCTTTTAGGTTGGGGCCATATTTAAAATACGAGCCGCGGAGCTTAGACAATAACCCCAAAATGATAGAGGTAACGAGCTTCTTGCCATCATAGATCGAACCATATCCATTAGGGTTCGGTTCCTCCTTTTGGAAACTCCATTAAGTTGGGGTGTTCCGGGTGGAGTAAGTTGTGAGATAATCCCACAACTCCTAAGATGATCTTGGAAGGCATCGCTTAGGTATTCACCTCCTCTATCGGTACGTAGTACCTTAATTGTCTTATTGAGTTGATTTTGTACTTCGTTTTGATATTCTTTGAATGCTTCAAACGTTTCGTCCTTGTGTCTTAATAAATAGATATATCTGAAACGACTAAAGTCATCAATGAAAGTAACAAAGTATCTTTCACCATTCCTAGTCATGGGTTTAAAGGGTCCACATACATCCGAATGTATTAATCCCAATAAATCTTTAGCCCTTTCATAAGTCCCTTTGAAAGGTGCTTTAGTCATCTTGCCTTGTAAACAAGATTCACATACATCAAACGAATCCATTTCATTTGATTTCAAAAGTCCATTCCTTTGAAGTGTATGCATTCGGTTCTTGTTTATGTGACCAAGGCGACAATGCCATAAATAGGAATCACTCAAATCTCTTTTGAGTTTCTTGGTGCTAGTATGGTATATAGAGCTCGATGATGCGTCATCATGAACCAATTCATAAATTCCATTTGAAGGCGAAGCCTTCAAATAGAATACATTATCTTTAGAAACATGAATATCATCATCAATAAAATTAACAACGTAACCACATTGTTTTAAGCGAGAAATAGAAATAATGTTTCTACACAAATCCGGAGCATACAAAACATTTTCTAAAATAAGTTCCAATCCGCTTGGAAGCTTCAAAATAAAATCTCCTTGAGCTTTAACATGCACCTTTGCACCATTGCCCATATAGAGACTTGATGTTCCCGCCTTATGATCACTTCTTTTGAACCCCTGCAAAGAATTGCAAATATGAGTTCCACATCCAGTGTCTAATACCCATGTATTAGAAGAATTAATACTAAGCTCTATATATACCATATATATATTACCTGAGGTTTGCCCTGCATCCCTCTTGTCCTTCAACTCCTTAAGATAGACCGGACAGTTTCGTTTCCAATGACCCATCTCACCGCAACCGAAACATGGGTCTTCCTTGGGGTTTGCCTTCTCGACTACCTTTTGCTTCTTAGCCTTGTTGATGGTTGGGGCAACCATCTTCCCCTTCCCTTTGCCTTGATGGGCGGGTCCTTTTCTCTTAGCCACCTTTGGCTTAGAGGTGTTACCTTTGGACCCACCTTGATCGATTGCTAACACGGGTAAAGCCCTTTTACCCATGCTAGTTTCTGCCGTTCTAAGCATACCGTGAAGCTCACCTATGCTCTTATCCATCTCATTCATATTGTAATTGATTACAAATTGATCAAACCTTTTTGATAGGGAGTTAAGGATAAGATCGGTGGCTAACTCATTAGATATGTTTAGGTTAAGACGGTTAGCACGATCAATAAGGCTCTTCATCTTAAGTACATAAGATGAAACCGATTGGGTATCGTCCATACGACAAGAATGTAACGCCCGAACCGTTTCGAAGCGCTCGACACGCGCTTGTTAAAGGAACATCTCCTTCAATTGCGTTATCATGTCGTATGCACTATGATGCTCGAAATCCTTTTGGAGTTCGGGTATCATAGTCCCAAGCATTAGACATGAGACTTGAAGGGAGTCGTGGCAATACTTATCGTAAGAGGCCATTGCCTCCACATCATTCTCATCCGGTTGATCGGGAATGGGGTCCTCAAGTACATACGCTTTATCCTCTTGTTTGAGGACAATCCGAAGATTGCGGAACCAATCCATAAAGTTGGTATGATTGAGTTTGTCTTTCTCTAAGAGAGACCTTAACGATAGGTTGTTCATGTTAAGTGGTGCGTTTTGCAAGTTGTTGTTGTTATTGGCGGCCATCTACAAAATTCAAAAAAGTCCTTTTAAGTATCGATTTTAAATTTAATAAACAATACCCTTTTAATTTGTTTTATTAAATATTAGAATCCAACGGTAAATCAAATTTCGGTTAGGTGACCTTTATCCCGTCATTTGATTTAGCTAGGTAGTCTTAGTGACAATTGCAATCCTTTTGCAACTTCTAATTTTATGGGATCATGCAATCCTTTTGCATGGCATATTAATCCCATCAACGCCTATTTGTTCCTCATGCTTCGGTGACCCTAAGTTCATGATTCCCAAATCAAGTCGTCCTACTTGTGTAAACAGGTAGACTTAACATACAAGTGGTTAGGTGACCTTTATCCCATATGTATGCGAAGTGTACCTTATTCATATTAGTTCGCTCATGACGGTTAGGTGACCTTTATCCCATCAAGAGTTTCCTAATATGTCTAAGTGTTCATACAAAAGGATGGCGTTTAACTTGTTTACCTTGTTTTAGTTAAAGGGATTTTAAGTTTTCTACATTCTAGTTTTAGAAAACAAAGTGCTATACACCAACATGCATTTGGTGTGTAGTATCTTATGAAAAACCTATTTTTTATGTCTTTTTAGTAAAACCAATTACTAGTTATAAGCCAATTTGTTACCTTTTAAATAAACCATTTTATTTAGGTCTAATAACCAATTATTAGTGTCGTTATGTTATGATTTATTATAACCATTTATAATGTATTATGCAAGTGTTAACATGTGATAATCTTGTAGCAACCAATCATACAAACATACACAACATGCATAACAAAATATGTTCACAATCGGGAGCCATTTTGGTGGACATTTGTTTAGCCAAAAAACAAATGTCACCGGTAAGGGTTAACAAAGAAAGTAAGAGATTTTAAACAAAATCTCCCACTTAATCTTGTAATATTCAAATGCTCCATCTTGTAATCTTCATCTTGAATCTTCATTTTCATTTTACAAAATTATATCCTAATACAATTTTTCTAGAAAATGAAATAACAACCTACTCTATTTTTACATACCAAAATAGAATAAATTACATCAAAATTACAAGAATAATTACAACTTATTACAAACCAAAATGAATGAATTACTACCATGAATAACAACCAAATCATTCAACCAAACAAACACACGGTCTAGGCTCGATTGTGAACAATAACATAACAACAAATCTTGGCCAAACTTGAAGTCCCAAACCCACTTTTGGGGTTCATAAAATTCGGCCAAACCAATAACCCCACCAAAACTCATGATTTTTACATTCTACTTTCATGCATGTTGGTAGATTGTAAAATAAATGAGTTTACTAGCAAAAAATAAGAAGCATATTAACAAGACTTTGGCTCTAGATACCATTGATGGAATTCATCACATAGACAAGTCACAAAACCCATTTTTGTATGTATATGTATTCGTGTGTATATGTATATAGCAAGCGGAAGCAATTTAAAGTTTGCATGTGTAGTTTAACCTTTTAAACATGAATTCCATTTATAGATCTAGTCTTGAAAATATACTAAAATGTAAATAGAGCTAGTTAGGGTTTATACCTTCTCCTAAAATGGAGGTTGAAGCAAAATGAAGATGAAGATGAAGAATAGCAAGTTTCTAACTTGAAACCTCAAGAGATAATACCCACAAACCTTAGTATCAACACCCTTCTTCTTGGTTAGGATTTTGTACACTTTTATCTAGCAAAAATCAACTAATGAACCCTTGTTCAAGCCCCAAAAATTCGGCCAAGTTGAGAGGAGGAAGAAGAAGCTTTTTGCTAATTTGAAAATGCAAGTTAAAGTGTGTTTTGGAAGATGCAAGAAGTAATGACAATTAGGTGGAGATAATTACTAGTTAAAGCAAAAGGAAGGGGTGTCTTGGGACTCCCCAAAACCGTCCCCCTTGGACCATATTTTTTTTTTTTTGCTAAACATTTATAAACTTGTAATTATATCCATGATACTTGCATCTTTATAATTTTATAAACCCTTTTATAAAATCACACTTTATAAACCAATTATAAAATGTAACACACATATAAGTTTAATCAAATAATTAAACTTGCATTTTATCTTTAGAAAACCAATTTCTAAAGTCTAAGTGTCAAGTATTTATTTTAAAGATCCATTCATTTAAAATAAATACATGAAGGTGTTGACGGTTTGTTATTGGGTATGACCCGACTTGGATCATAACAAATTGGCCACATTAATTAATTATGTCTCTCGGGCATATGAAATACCTTCACTTTTGTCTTCACTTTTTATTATTTAAACGAATATCGCTTGTAAATAGGACAATTGCAACTAAAATCTTGTCTTTCTTGGGGAATAATGCTATGAAATATGTGTTCATTTTTAGCATTATCAATATTCCCACACTTAAGCGTTGCTTGTCCTCAAGCAATATAGTCTTGAAAAACACTTGAATCACTTCTTTATTCTTCACACTTTGTACATCAGTGATTCCAATACGGCGGTATAAACAATGATAGTAACGATATGGTTAAAGGTGGGTGTGTCATCCACAGTTGCCTCGGGTTTAGGTCAACGACACTTTCAATCAAATAGCCGATTTACTTTTGGTTTCCAAAGCAAAGTGCACATTTGAAAGGCGGTTTATAGTCCCACATGACTATAAAAATTTAGATCCTTAAGGAAATTGGATCTTTATGAAAACATTTGATCTTTTGAAAATTCATGCTAGATTTTACCCTAGACAAGTTTTCTGATTTGATCCATCATCGGTGTTGCAAAATGTAACGACCCGGAAATTTCCGACCAAATTTAAACCTTAACCTCTATATACTTCCGTCACGATAAACAAAATATGTATTTTTGAGTCTAGAAAGTCTGAAATCTATATCTGGATAACTAGTTACCCTTTTGACCGTGCCCGACGATTCACGAACAATTGGTTATAATTAAATGTGAATGTATGTGTATATTTAATAAGGAGATATAATATATAAGGTTGTTAATAAAATAAACCTATAGATATTTTTTTTATATATATTATTATATGGTAGTATATGTGTGTGTGTATATATATATATATATATATATATATATATATATGCAATATTCAATATCATATAAATATTAAATCTACCATTTGTATTATTACTATTACTATTAGGTCTATATTACCATTATATATAAAAATTAAAGAATATTATTAATGTATTTAAATTTATTAGCAAGGCTAATTATAATCTATTAGTGCAAAGAAGAATAATTAAAAATATAGTCTAGTTATAATTTAAATGTTATTAGTTTTATTATTACTAAAAAGATTTTTTTTTTAAAATTATTGTTTTCATTAATTTTATTAATTTTAACAGTATTTATGTTATTTTGACTAATATTATTATTCCTATTACTATTTGTATTAGTATTTTTATTAATGATAAAAGTATCCACATTTTTAATAATAATATATTTGTTAATTAATAATACTAATTCAATGTAATTAATAAATAAAATTATAAGAACTGAACTTTTGGCTACCTGTATCCATCGATTTACCAGTTGGGATTAAAAGCATATATTTTTTTATGCGTTTCCTTTTCTTTTTATTTACTATCAATCACTATCTGATTTATTTATTTTTTTTCTCTGGTATCCTGTTAGTCCGTGAGTTTTGGTCTATATCAGTTCCATAAATATCAATCAATCTTCCCATAATTTTCGGTATTTTGATCTACTCGATATTCACTTTATCATTATCAGTTATCTGATAAAACCAATTTTTTTTAACAAACCCAAATATGAACCGTATAACCTGTTCTTCATCGTTATGGCCAAAAATTCGAATTAGATATCTAAATAAAAATCCTTAAATACAGAGTTATTAGTAATATGCCTTTAAAACTATCTGGAAGGTTTCGAATGATAATTTTTCATATCGAATTCAAATTGTGAATTCAAAGTTTTGAGTTTTCAAGGTTAAAGTTGTGTTCATAAGTAAAATTCGAGTTATCGGGTTTGAATTGGGTTAAGTTAATGATCCAGAAACATTTTATAAATTAATTGAAACATGTTTGGTATTATAACCTTGGGCTAAAACACTACCAAATTCAAAATCAAAATCTCCTTTGTAGATAGTCGATGAACAACAGGTTATATATATATATTTTTTTATTTGTTCCTTTATTCTGTTAATCATACAAGTCACCTTTGGTTTTGTTGTGAAGTCTGAAACCGAAAATACAGTGTTTAAGATAGTTTGTTGGTTAATTATCGATTTTTTTGGCCATGAAGAAGAAGACGATGGATAATACGGTTTATAAATAAACAAAACGGATATAGGATCAGAAAAACAGATTGGACTGGATGGTTAGGAGGGTTGTGTGATAGCGGGAGGTCTCGGGTTCGAGCTCGGTTCAAGGCATTTCTTTTTAAACAAAGTTTAAGGGTATACATACTTCTTTATTTTATTTTTTAATTCAATTATTATGATTATTATTATTATTATTGTTATCATTATTATTGTAATATTAATTATTAATAAGTATTATAGTTATTATTATTATTAATACTACTAAAAAGTATTGTTACCTTTTATTATTATTATAATTATAAATACGACTATAATTATTATTATCATTATTAAGATTAAGGTAAGCAAATTGTTATTAATATTATTTATTATTACTAACAAAGTATAAATATTTAGAATTATTATTATTATTATCATTATAATTTTCATTATTACTATGTATCAATAATATTAATATTATTTCTATTATTATTATCAAAACAAATAAATGGTATATATATATTATATCATTATTTTGACCAATAATAATATTTTTATATGAATATATATTTTATCAGTATATTAAATAAATATAGGATTTATTAATAAAATAACTATATCATTAATAATAAAATATAATATTTGTTCGATTACGAATATGTATTAATAAGTACACAAATGATATAGGTTCGTGAATCCGAGGCCAACCTTTTACTCGATCAATGATGTTATACGTATTTTCACTACAAAATACAGTACGGTGAGTATATAGTCCCTTTTAAACTTTAAATATTTTGGGCTGAGAATACATGCGCTGTTTTTATAAATGATTTACGTTATGGACACAAGTGACTAAAATTACGTTCTACATGGGTTTGAATCAAAAATCCCCTAGCTTGGTAACTTTAACTATTGGTTTATGAACTGGTAGGCGCGAATCCTAAAGATAGATCTATCGGGTTTTACACCCCCACCCAGATGTTGTTCTAGTAAACTAGAAGAACGGGTGTTTAGTACTACGAGGTTCACGGAACGCACTTGATTCGGTGCACATATTATTATAACTCAGGGGTACACACTCTTGTTAAGGCTAGTTACCGGGTGCCCATTACTTAGAATGCTTTTCATACACTTGCGAGTGTATTATGTTTATAAATATGAAATCTTGTGGTCCATAGTTATAACGCTGCTAGCATCAAACCTATATATCTCACCAACTTTATGTTGACCTTTTAAAGCATGTTATTCTCAGGTACGAGTTAAGTCTTCCGCTGTGCATTTGCTCATTCTAAAGACATTACTTGGGTCGATCATCGCAATGTGACCAACTGTTGAAGACGTCGTCTGGAAGGATTAGTTTCGGATTCTTACAGTTGGTATCAGAGCGTTGGTCTTAGTGAACCAGGTCTTGCATTAGTGTGTCTGACTAGTAGTTGTTAGAATACATTAATGAGTCTGGACTTTGACCGTGTCTACCTGTCAAAAAGTTTTGCTTATCATTTCTAGTCGGAAACCATCTGTTTATCATCCCTCGGGAATTGCCTAATTATCATTCTTAAGTCTAGACACGTCTTACTGCATTTAGTGCATCGATAGTGTATGGACAAAATTCATATCTTAGCGCACCTGCAGACTTGCCTGACTTATGCCGTAAATTCCTCCAGAGTTTACGAAATCTTTGGTATTATATATATAGATATTCTACATAGATAGAATATCATCTGATATCCGAAGATCAATTCACGTTAAAGATTCTTCTCAAATTGCCCTCCTGGCGATGAACTTGAAAGCACTTACCGGCAAACCTGTTCGAGAAACCATTTATCCTTTCATTTCCAGAATATCCCGTCACGATTATATATTATCTTATATTTCAAATTTTACTCAACCGCTCGTCTCAACCGTCAATCATTCCGTAGTACTAGAAGAAGTTAACAAACTACGCGCTTGTGTGACGACTTTGGAGAACCTGGTGCGAAGATTACGAATACCAGCAGCAGCACCAGCAGCATAATCAATATCACCATTATCGACGTCGACAGTACCCTTATTATCCCTAAACCATAACCGCGCCGTAATTCTCAACATCACAACCTATACCTCGAATATCAACATTTCACGCCTTGATATCACCATCTGTACTTCGAGTATGAACTTTGTTCTACACATCGATCTACATCGATTATCTTCGCTTTACGTATCATTCCACCTCATTTTACCTTCGTCCGAAATGGCAATTATGTAATCTCTAATGTTTTAGAGATCATGTAATCAAGTGCCAACAATAAATCAAATGAGTATAATATTCTATAGACTCATTAAATTCATAATTACATCCGAAGAAAATATATATGCAAGTATATTTTTATAAAGATTGTAATTAAAATTCTTTCGTACAAACTGTTAATGATGAAAATATTTTAACGGGTGGGTAGTACCCAAGGAATATTTAAAATTCACATTAACAAGTTACACTGTACACTCTTTGAATCTGATTCAACGGTCATTTACTATCCTACTTATAACTATCGATATACGTATCCGTTTTCATTCAAATTTCATATTTGGATTTTGACCTATCAGAATCCAACAAGTGGCATAACGAAGAAAACATTGGACAAAATAAAAAAGTGTTAGAAACAGACGAATTAACTAATTGAAATTTGGTTAGGATTACACGCTAACTGTTCCGGCTAACTGCTCCCAGCTAACTGATTAACATTTAATTTATCGCAATTTACATTCTCGCAATTTTATTTATCGTCATTTAATTTCTGTTATTTACTTTTACGCACTTTAAACGGGACACGTATGCAAGGTTTCGACTTATCATATCGACCCATCTATATATATATTTCGGAACAACCATAGACACTCTATATGTGAAGGTGGGAGTTGGATATACAGGGTCGGAGTTGATTCCAAAATATATATATACTTTGAGTTGTGATCGACACCGAGACCGGTACACGGGTCACGATACGTATTATGTAATTCGAATATTATATATTAAATTATATATGAATCATTGAACAATCGGACTAATAGACTGCTAACTATGGACAATTAAAATGAATTAAAATATCGATTATCATATATGAAACTAAACAATCCTTCAAGTTTGCCACTTGATTTCACCTTAGACCTCATTTATCTTGATGATCCAATCCGCGTTCAAATCTATCATGATTCTTGAACACACCTCGATCGAGAAGTTGAACCAGCTGCACCTCATCTATGGAAGAGAGATTTATGCATACAGTTATGCGCCTGAAAAACTTTTGAAAACAAAGTGATAGTTAAAAACCTATCCGCGTCGAATTCCTTATCATTCACAACCCTACAATTCCTTTTCAAGAAGTTAATTTTGTCAAAGCTCCATTTCGACTTCTCAATGAGATTTCTCCTACTATAATCTGGATATTTATACCTTGTCCTTTAACAGTCAATACCATAGAACCTTTTATATTTCACAACATCATCAGCAGACGTACCAGCAACTCGTTATCTCTTTGGCAAAATCCGCAATCAATATTTTGAAAATCTCGTAGAAATTCTCCCAGTTATACCAAAAACGTCGATCCCTAAGAATTACATATTTCGAATGTGAAGTTTCTGAAAAACATCCTGGACTATGAAATAATTCTTGAAATGCTGATGAAGCAGCAAAAACCATAAACAACTTTAATAGTCAAAAGTTTACAATGAAGTACAGTATGTTGGAAAAGCCCAGAAAAGAAGAAGTGTTGAAACTGAAAAACGGATTGAGCAAAACATGAAGGAGACCATGAACAAATTATGAAAACTAAACCCGACTTCAAAGAATCCAAACGATTTTGTGCCTGCTGAAATCGTTAGTAAGAACCCTACTCCTTATTCTAAATCTTTTCAGATGTTATTCTTCATCATCATCTTATCTTAGATATTATAAGATATCTTCATACCTTCTGTTATACATATCCTCTATATTTCTGGAAATATTTTCACAATTATTCTTATCCGGGATCATGTATCTCTCTGTAATATCTGCATTACAACATAAAAGAAACTGTGTTAGTTTCTAAATTCTGAAACCTCCGAGTTTAAAATATGAATGTTTTGAGGTAGTGTTGAGAACTGATGCATGAATTAGTATAATATAATGAAACTTGATCAACTTCATTATATTACAGTAAGTCATGTTAAGTTTCTAGTGGAATGTGATGATTCACAGTACCGTCATCATGTGCCATGTTACACGGCTCTTACATTCTATCTAATCCCCAAACGTATTAGGAACATATCGTTTTGATAGTTCGATCTTTTCCAGGATATTCTGGTAATTGGACAAATCAAAATTTTGCCATTACCATATCTTTCTAAGAACATTAGCTATGTTCATACCTATGAATTTCGAATCATTACTCGCTTGACTCGAGGACGGGAAGAAGAAACGAAGGGACAAAGCCCAAAATAGAAATTGAAGTATAAATCGCAGCAAATAGGAGAAAGCATTAACTGTAGATGACAATGATTATAGAAGACAGAAGCAGGGACATCGAAGTATAAGGGAAGATATAAAATCCAACAATAACCCCGGAAAAATTACAAACCGTGTATATTAATGCAAATAGCAATATAGAGACACGGGAGAGCTAGAAACACTATAAACACAAGAGTATAGTAGAAGTAAATAGATTCTTCTGGTGGAAGATGAAAAAGAAGAATAATAGATATAAAAGTTAAAAGTATATCAAGAATCAGAACGGGATGGAGCATTTTAAAGAATACTTTCAAGTATGAACTGGGGAGAAAGAATAGGATGTGAGATATGGAAATAAGGAAACGAAGGAGGTGGATTTATAGTGAATTATCCGACAGAGAAATCAAAACAGATTGCCGCATTAAATCAAAGAAGATCCTGATCGCCGAAGAACCAAATCTTATTACGTAAGATTTTCTTTAAATTCCTTAAATTCCGGAAATCAATAATAACTACGTCATCGGTTGAAACGAATATATTTATTTACTCATTTCATTCTTTTGTGATAGCTTCACTCGTGCGCTTCACATGATCGAATCGTTTTATCCATATCTTCCGATAAAGATAAAACTCTATTATTACCTCATATTTATCATGAAAACATTCCTATTGTTAATTATGATAATCTCTACCAAATTTCGGGGACGAAATTTATTTAACGGGTGGGTACTGTAACGACCCGGAAATTTCCGACCAAATTTAAACCTTAACCTCTATATACTTCCGTCACGATAAGCAAAATATGTATTTTTGAGTCTAGAAAGTCTGAAATCTATATCTGGATAACTAGTTACCCTTTTGACCGTGCCCGACGATTCACGAACAATTGGTTATAATTAAATGTGAATGTATGTGTATATTTAATAAGGAGATATAATATATAAGGTTGTTAATAAAATAAACCTATAGATATTTTTTTTATATATATTATTATATGGTAGTATATGTGTATATATATATATATATATATATATATATATATATATATATATATATATATATATATATATATATATATATATATATATATATATATATATATGCAATATTCAATATCATATAAATATTAAATCTACCATTTGTATTATTACTATTACTATTAGGTCTATATTACCATTATATATAAAAATTAAAGAATATTATTAATGTATTTAAATTTATTAGCAAGGCTAATTATAATCTATTAGTGCAAAGAAGAATAATTAAAAATATAGTCTAGTTATAATTTAAATGTTATTAGTTTTATTATTACTAAAAAGATTTTTTTTTAAATTATTGTTTTCATTAATTTTATTAATTTTAACAATATTTATGTTATTTTGACTAATATTATTATTCCTATTACTATTAGTATTAGTATTTTTATTAATGATAAAAGTATCCACATTTTTAATAATAATATATTTGTTAATTAATAATACTAATTCAATGTAATTAATAAATAAAATTATAAGAACTGAACTTTTGGCTACCTGTATCCATCGATTTACCAGTTGGGATTAAAAGCATATATTTTTTTATGCGTTTCCTTTTCTTTTTATTTACTATCAATCACTATCTGATTTATTTATTTTTTTTCTCTGGTATCCTGTTAGTCCGTGAGTTTTGGTCTATATCAGTTCCATAAATATCAATCAATCTTCCCATAATTTTCGGTATTTTGATCTACTCGATATTCACTTTATCATTATCAGTTATCTGATAAAACCAATTTTTTTTAACAAACCCAAATATGAACCGTATAACCTGTTCTTCATCGTTATGGCCAAAAATTCGAATTAGATATCTAAATAAAAATCCTTAAATACAGAGTTATTAGTAATATTCCTTTAAAACTATCTGGAAGGTTTCGAATGATAATTTTTCATATCGAATTCAAATTGTGAATTCAAAGTTTTGAGTTTTCAAGGTTAAAGTTGTGTTCATAAGTAAAATTCGAGTTATCGGGTTTGAATTGGGTTAAGTTAATGATCCAGAAACATTTTATAAATTAATTGAAACATGTTTGGTATTATAACCTTGGGCTAAAACACTACCAAATTCAAAATCAAAATCTCCTTTGTAGATAGTCGACGAACAACAGGTTATATATATTTTTTTTTTATTTGTTCCTTTATTCTGTTAATCATACAAGTCACCTTTGGTTTTGTTGTGAAGTCTGAAACCGAAAATACAGTGTTTAAGATAGTTTGTTGGTTAATTATCGATTTTTTTGGCCATGAAGAAGAAGACGATGGATAATACGGTTTATAAATAAACAAAACGGATATAGGATCAGAAAAACAGATTGGACTGGATGGTTAGGAGGGTTGTGTGATAGCGGGAGGTCTCGGGTTCGAGCCCGGTTCAAGGCATTTCTTTTTAAACAAAGTTTAAGGGTATACATACTTCTTTATTTTTTTTTTTAATTCAATTATTATGATTATTATTATTATTATTGTTATCATTATTATTGTAATATTAATTATTAATAAGTATTATAGTTATTATTATTATTAATACTACTAAAAAGTATTGTTACCTTTTATTATTATTATAATTATAAATACGACTATAATTATTATTATCATTATTAAGATTAAGGTAAGCAAATTGTTATTAATATTATTTATTATTACTAACAAACTATAAATATTTATAATTATTATTATTATTATCATTATAATTTTCATTATTACTATGTATCAATAATATTAATATTATTTCTATTATTATTATCAAAACAAATAAATGGTATATATATATTATATCATTATTTTGACCAATAATAATATTTTTATATGAATATATATTTTATCAGTATATTAAATAAATATAGGATTTATTAATAAAATAACTATATCATTAATAATAAAATATAATATTTGTTCGATTACGAATATGTATTAATAAGTACACAAATGATATAGGTTCGTGAATCCGAGGCCAACCTTTTACTCGATCAATGATGTTATACGTATTTTCACTACAAAATACAGTACGGTGAGTATATAGTCCCTTTTAAACTTTAAATATTTTGGGCTGAGAATACATGCGCTGTTTTTATAAATGATTTACGTTATGGACACAAGTGACTAAAATTACGTTCTACATGGGTTTGAATCAAAAATCCCCTAGCTTGGTAACTTTAACTATTGGTTTATGAACTGGTAGGCGCGAATCCTAAAGATAGATCTATCGGGTTTTACACCCCCACCCAGATGTTGTTCTAGTAAACTAGAAGAACGGGTGTTTAGTACTTCGAGGTTCACGGAACGCACTTGATTCGGTGCACATATTATTATAACTCAGGGGTACACACTCTTGTTAAGGCTAGTTACCGGGTGCCCATTACTTAGAATGCTTTTCATACACTTGCGAGTGTATTATGTTTATAAATATGAAATCTTGTGGTCCATAGTTATAACGCTGCTAGCATCAAACCTATATATCTCACCAACTTTATGTTGACCTTTTAAAGCATGTTATTCTCAGGTACGAGTTAAGTCTTCCGCTGTGCATTTGCTCATTCTAAAGACATTACTTGGGTCGATCATCGCAATGTGACCAACTGTTGAAGACGTCGTCCGGAAGGTTTAGTTTCGGATTCTTACACAAAATATATTTGTGGATCAATATTTTGGCTAAAAACTTTTAGGTTCGTGTAATCCACTGCTATCCCGGTATCGGAAAGCACACATCCAGTTTACTTGTTCCGTATATTACCTTTCGGTAAACTACCGTCTGGTTGTAAAGGAAAGCGATGAATAAGAAACTGTTAAGGAAATGTCCCGTGACATGCAGATGATTAAGGTCTTATTAACGTGTCGGATGCTAGTACTATCCTTGGTAGGAGCAATAGTAAAGATCATCCTATGATTTTTAGGTCTGGCACAAGGTCCTGTCTCCGACCATGCTATGCAACCACCGTTCTTATGGTTGACACCCGATTTGGTTCAGGTGACCTAATGAATTCCAGGTGAATTCCTAGGATTTTACGTTCAATGGGAATGAACGCATTGAAAATGGTTTTTTCAGAAAACAAATCATTTTTATTTTTGATCAAAATATTTTTTCTCGTTCAAGCTCGAGTTTAGATATCATCGAATTCCATGAGTTTGAATTCTCAATCTTTAAGGTCAATCTCAAGGATTGAGTAATATCAGGCTTAAAAGCTGATTTTTAATCTTTAAGGAAATTATCTTTTCTGGGGATCTAATTCATTAGTCTTATCAAGCTAATTTGCACGGTGCCCCCCATTGTACGAGATAAATCCTTCTCATGGTTAGGATAAATCTAACCACCTGGCGACGCTGTTTGATGCTGAGGTCCGTGGATTTTCACCCGATTTTAGTGATGACTTTTCTAGATTTTTCGTCAACCTACAGCTGGTCTGGACGACAACTTCATGACCTAAATCAAGAAGCGCGTGTCTTTTTCGGAAGACTTTACTTCCTTCAAATGATGGAATTGATTCATCGTGTAGATCCATCTCTTCTTTTCTTTCGTCGGGTAAAACAGTTGATTATCGTCCAAAACAAAAGTATTTACAAAAATATGTGATATATGTTTTGAATAATTTGGTAAAAATTTCCCACACTTGGCTTTTTTTATCCTTTCTTTGCCTTTTTATTTTCTTCAATTCCATTCTTAAATGAATTCTAACATTTTGGTTGTTTCTCAATTTATGTCCTTTCCGAGGTAACGATAATTTCGGCATTAACACCTAGTTTTCATCGTTCATAAATATGTATAAACATGATTTTGAATTCATTTAGTTGAAAATTTTGAAAAATTTACTAGAAGTGGGTAGTCAGTATATAAGACTAGGGCTGTTCCTTGTTATCGGAGAGCACTAGATTCTAATACAACTACTGCGTTACTAGTATTTTTAATGGTAACCAAGTGTTTAAATCAAAAAATTTTAAAATCCTAAAGAATTTAACCCCTTCCCACACTTAAGATCTTGCAATGCCCTCATTTGCAAGAAATCAGTAACAATTTAAATTATTGAGGGTGATTAGCGTAGAAAAGTGATTAAATTTTACCAAAGTTTCC
Source organism: Rutidosis leptorrhynchoides (assembly GCF_046630445.1). Classification (NCBI taxonomy): domain Eukaryota; kingdom Viridiplantae; phylum Streptophyta; class Magnoliopsida; order Asterales; family Asteraceae; genus Rutidosis; species Rutidosis leptorrhynchoides. Next base: position 236,696,195 of record NC_092343.1, read on the forward strand.
AAACATATTGTTTGTTTGTGTTGAATGATAAATGGTGCACATCATTTGTTCATTCCATCTTGTTGTTATTTCACATATATTTTTGCATCTTGTCGTCAAAATTAGTTGCTTTTGCTGAACTTAATGCCAGTCTTGGAAAACGCGTTGTTTTACCCTGTTTTGTACATAAGATACAAGCATACATATACATATTTTTTGAAGTTTGGTATATTACCCCACATTCAAAAATTAATAAAAACTAATAGTAAAAAGTTAGAAAATTATCAAACTAATACAATATAAACATAAATGTTAAATGTAGTAACATTACAAAAATAAAATAAATAAAAACAAAATAAGCTAAAGTTGATTACTGATACCAGAAAGGGTTCCATGCATAACCGTAAGTGTTAGAGAATGCTTCGAATGGGTTATAAGTAGGGTATGGTGGTTGCATCTCTATAGACCAAGGAGGAAATACGGGTCTTTGAGTAGGAATATAGCTTATACCTTCACGTTGGCAATAACTCATGATTTCGAGTTGATGAGCCTGCCAATCTTGATATGCTCGTTGTCTCGCATTTTCATACCCTTGTGCAGCCATAAACCTTTGCAATTCTGCCATTTCATTTCCCCTCTTACATTACCTTGCTGTTGACCTCTCTTAACCTGTGGATGACTACCAACATATGGTACTGCGACGTTGTTTCGCCTTTTGATAACCTTAGCACCATGATAAACATTCAAACTAATCATTTCGCGGGGTTCTCGTTCTTCTTCTAATAATTCCCCCCGACTTATATCCACATTGAGATATTCAGCAATCAATGTAACGAATATACCACCTCCTATTATACTACCAGTCCTCAAATTCCTAACTATAGCTGAAAGATAATAACCCACACAATAAGGTATACTCACGGCACTTTGTGGGTCTCGAATACACATAAGGTGAAATAAGTCCTGCTCATTCACTTTTTCTTTGTTCCTACCTCTTTGTGTAATCGAATTTGCTAGAAATCTATGAATTACCCTTAATTCGGCTCTATCTATATCCGTATAAGAGTAATCTCCCCCTTTAAACCAGTGGCGGCTAGTCATTTGACTCCATACAGCATGCATATCAAAATTTTCATCTACTCTCCTACCACACAAAATCAACCCTTGACAATCGGCTGATGCGAGCTCCTCGGGCGTATATATACGTAATGCCCGAGCCATGTCTAGTAAAGACATGCAACGCATCGAACCTCCTAATAAAAATCTAAGAAAAGACCGATCGGTCAAACTAGCTACCCGATCATTTATTACTACACTACATAATAACTCTTCACACCAAACTTTATACACAGACCTATGCGTGTTGAATAATGTTACCCAGTCATCAAAAATGGAATTACCATACCTTTGCCTAAGTAATTCTCTGATCCGCTCGGCTAATTCCACTCTCTCTAATGATTCCCAATCTATCACCCTGGGTACTTCAATAGCCTTTAAATGAAGAGTATTTAAGGCCTCTTGGTATTTTGGATATTCAATCCAATGTCTGTCTATTCTCAAATTCGGGTGCAATCGATCCAAGTGCAAATTTGAAAATGTCATAATCGGATGAGGTAAATCCTGTTTGTAAAAATTATCAATCTCCTCTTGATTCGCATTTTCAGGAGGAGCAACGCGAGCTTGGGATGAAGATTCACCCCTTTCATTCTGCAAAACACATTAAACACAAAAATTGTGCATCCAAATATGCATTAATGTTAGCAAAATAATAACTTGAAACAATTATAATGACATGTTTAATTCATAACAAACTTTATACACATTTTCATAATAATAGCAATTCTACACTTTTACAAATAAATACATACGAAAATGTATACAATGTTTTATAACATTTAACTTCTAAAACATGTCAAAAATAATCATTATAACAATTAAACAATTTTTATATGGCATTCATATCAAACTCATGTTCATTTTCATATTTTTATCAAATCTACACTTTTTCAAATAAGTATATACGAAAATGTTCATCAAGTTTATAAACATTCAACTCAAATAACATGCCAAAATAATCACTACTAGCAATTAAATAAGTTTCAAATGGCATTTACATCAAATTAATCAAGTTCATGAAGTTTAGACTTGAAAAAGTCTACTTTAATTCTCAAAATCATGTTTAGGCTCAAAGTTTGGATCATTTAACTACCTAAACATGTTACACTACTCAATTTAGCACTAATTCATGACAAAAATCGGCCATAACCTGTTTATATCAAAAAACCCCAAATTGCTCAAGAACACAAACCCTAGATTCCTAAAAATTTGAAGTTTAAGGCTTCTAATCATGTTAAATAGCATTAATCTAGGTTATACATGCATAATACATAAGCAATTTAACTCTAATTACACTAGAATTTAACAAAAGTCGAATTATGAAAAATAGCTCAAGAACACACCCAAATTCAGATTAAATGGGTGTTAGGTGTAGGAATTTACCTGTTTCCTTGAGTAATTCTTAGAAAACACCCTTCTCAACATGATTTTAGTGAAAAACGGGATGATTAATGGTGAAAAATTGAGATTTTTTAGAGGGTTTTTCGTGGGTTTTGGGGTATGTTTTCGCAGAAAATGGGAGAGGGGAAGAAACTGGTCTGCTGCTCGTGCGTTTTATTTTTTTCTGATATTTTGACTCACCGCGAGTCGCGGCCACGCTCCCTTTAAACCACCGCGAGTCGCGCCCATTTTTTTTTATTTTTTTTTATCATATAAATCTTTAACTTTTAAAACAATTAAGTAATAAAATTTTAGAATTTTGTTTCCCTTATTATTTAGGACGAGGGTGTTTCGGAGCGATGCCCTAGTCCGTCCCTCGACAAAATTTTAAAATTTGTCATTTTTAAAGCGTGGTTTTAAAAGCAAATATTTTTGGGTTTTTTAATTTTTTTTGGTATACTTTAAATCAAGTAAGATTAAAAATAATGATAATAAAATTCTCGTCCCGCCCTCGGGTAAAGCAATTTCGACATAACGGTCTAGTCTTCAACTCACGATGAATTTTAAAAATCATATTTTTAACTTAATGAGATAAAGTAAATTTTTGTTTTTAAATTCACACAAACTTAAATTTAAAATGCACAAAATTAAAAATTCATATTAAAAATTAAAAATGCATTATATCATTGATATTTTTATATATTAATTTTATAAACTTATATTGAATATTAAGTTATAAAATATTTAAAAACTTAAAGACATTTATATAAAAAGATTTATAATATTAATATTTATATATTAGTTTTAAAGCAAGGTAAAAATAATATTAAAAATCTTTTTGGTCTTTTATCCCACTTTAATCAATCAAATATTATCAAAAATATACGCCCCTTTTTTTTGGGTAAAGTAATTTCAGTTCCCTAACCTAGTTTTACTCATGACGAATTTTTGAAATATTTTGAGTTGATTGATTAAAGATATTTATACCTTATGAATAAACGGTGAGCTTCGCTGTGATGTAATAAATTTTTGTATATGATATTAATAATTTCAGCCGCTTATGCCTAATTTTATTGAATATCAATTTAATACTTTATAACGAACGATTCAGCATTTATTTTCAAAAGGTTAAAAGCAGTAAAAAAATAAAAACTGTACATACTTACCTGTTAAATGGAATTCTCAGTGACCTGCTTTAGATGACTCATAGGAGAGTCTTTCGATTTGGTTCTCCATTGCTACATAAGCGTATCCACGAGCGTTTAATAATTTTTCTTCTAAACATACGTACGGTCCTTCTCTGCATAAAGTAACGAACTCGGTATTCGAATGTGTTTGATTGTTCGAACATTTCCCTTCATGTGACCATTTTCCGCATTTGTAACATTTTTCAAGGTGTCGTCCTCTTCTTTTTGCTGCGGATTTTGATTTTCCTTTACCAAAGTGAATCTTATTATAATTGTTCCTTAGTTCTTTTCTTTCTACGTCCATTCTTCCTCTTATTAAGGTTACCAGTTCACTCGGGAGTTCGTCATTATTACGTTTAGTGATCATAGCATGTAGTAGTAAACCATGCTTCAGATCAAAGGAATTCTTCATCTTGTAAAACCTAAAAGAAATAAAAATTCAGAATAGGGGGAGAAGACTAGTTCTTTAGGGTCTGCTAGGGAAAGACCAATCGGGTTCCATTTTCGAAAAGTACACGAAAACAGACAATCTAACGCTAACAGATATTCATATTATCCTTAAAAAGACTTGATTATCCCCACACTTAGTTAGCTGTGGTATTGAATTTGTGATTAACTTCATTATCAACTTTCATATCACTGACTTTTGTTCTAAGCCAGTTGGTAACTTCCTCTCTAACATTCACATATTCAACTAACATCGTTTATTCTTCAGGTGATGAATTGGATATTAATCGGTTACATAACTTAAAGTTCCCCTTATTTCTAGCATCTTGAATCCGTTGATAAAGTTTCTTCGTTGAACTGTTAATAACGGGTTTTCCTAATTTCGTATCATCATCGGGGTTCTTTGTTATCGGTTCCTCAATAGGTGTTTCTTCATCTTCCCCACACTTAGGCATTTCTATTGGTTCAACAGTTTTTGTTGGTGGAGGTCTAAACTTTTTGTTCACAAAGGTGACTGATTCATCACCTTCCCTAAGTGTTATTCTACCGTTTCTTACATCAATGAACGCGTCGGTTGTTGCTAAAAATGGGCGACCTAAAATTAGAGGAATATTAAGGTCTTCCTCCATATTAATAACTATGAAGTTTGTAACAAAGGTCAAACTTCCCACTTTAACAAACAAATTGTTTGCTATTCCAACCGTGTGTTTAATGGTTTGGTCGAATAATTGAACACTTATTTTGGTTGGTTTTAATTTACCCACACCTAATCTTTTGTGTAAGGAAAGCAGCATAACATTAGCACTTGCTCCTAAATCTGCGAGTCCATTATACATAGCACCATCTTTAAGTAAACAAGAAATGATAAATTCACCTGGATCTCCTACTTTTGTAGGTACAGTTGGTTTGTTAACCTTATCCGGGGGATCTTTTCTTAGTTCTTCCAGTTCTTGTTCACATTTTTCTTTATTTCTTAGAATAGGTGGCTTGTATAGAAATTCTTCTTCATCACTCCAGTTTGAAGCTTCCTCTTCTTTCAATGTTGGCTTTTCATATTTTGTTGAAAACATATTTATGATTTCATTCTGAGGATTTTCTTTGGTAATGAAATTATGACTAACTTCATTGTCAACTTCCATTGGATCATGTATGTAATGTTTAACTCTGTGACCATTAACCTTAAATTCAACTCCATTTGAATCTATTAACTCTATTATTCCGTATGGGAAAACTCTTTTTACTGTGAATGGTCAAGACCATCTTGATTTCAATTTTCCGGGAAATAGCTTGAATCGTGAATTGAAAAGAAGAACTCTGTCTCCTTCTTTAAAATCTTTTGAACTTCTGATTCTTTTATCATGCCATTTCTTCGTTCTTTCCTTATAGATCAACGAATTTTCATAAGCTTCATTCCTTAATTCTTATAATTCGTTAAGTTGACTTAATCGTAAACGTCCGGCTTCATGTAAATCAAGATTACATGTCTTCAAAGCCCAAAATGCTTTGTGCTCAATTTGTACTGGAAGGTGACATGCTTTTCCGTAAACAAGTTTAAAAGGTGTAGTTCCAATTGGAGTTTTATAGGCTGTTCTAAAAGCCCAGAGTGCATCCTCCAATTTCATGGACCATTCCTTCGGATTTGATCCTACGGTTTTTTATAGAATTCTTTTTAATGCTCGGTTGGTATTTTCAACTTGTCAACTTGTTTGTGGATGATAAGCGGTTGAGATTTTATGAGTTACTCCATAACGTTTGAGAACTTTCTCAAGTTGATTATTACATAAATGAGTACCCTGATCACTAATTAAAGCTTTCGGTGCTCCAAACCTTGCAAAAAGACGTTTTAAGAAGTTGACTACAACTCGTGCATCGTTAGTTGGGAGAGCTTGTGCTTCCGCCCATTTAGATACATAATCAATGGCGACGAGAATGTAGCGATTATTATGAGATTTTGGAAATGGACCCATAAAGTCAATACCCCAAATGTCAAATACTTCACATACTTGAATGACATTTTGTGGCATTTCATCACGTTGACTTATTTTTCCGGCCCTTTGACAAGCATCACAGGATTTACAAAGAAGGTGTGCGTCTTTGAAAATTGTAGGCCAATAAAATCCAGCATCGTAGACTTTTCTTGCTGTGAGTTGAGGCCCATAATGCCCTCATGTTGGTCCTGTGTGACAATGGTTTAAGATTTGATTGGCTTCTTCTCCGAATACGCATCGGAGTATTATTCCATCGGGACATCTTTTGAACAAATGTGGATCTTCCCAGAAATAGTGTTTTATATCACTGAAGAATTTCTTTCGCTTTTGGTACGACAACCCTTTTTCAAGGAATCCACATACTAAGTAGTTTGCAAAGTCAGCAAACCATGGAATTTCACTATAATCTATCTTCAATAGATATTCATCGGGAAAGTTATCTTGAATGGTCGATTCATTTAGAACTTCTAAATCGGGATTTTCAAGACGAGAAAGATGATCGGCTGCGAGATTTTCTGCTCCCTTTTTATCTCGGATTTCAATATCAAACTCTTGTAAGAGTAAGATCCAACGAATTAATCGTGGTTTGGCATCTTGTTTCGAAAATAGGTATCTAAGAGCAGAATGGTCGGTATAGACTATCATTTTGGATAGAACGAGATATGAACGAAATTTGTCAAAAGCAAAGACAATAGCAAGGAGTTCTTTTTCAGTAGTACGTTGTGTAATTCGTTTGTGCTCCTTGTAACGTCTTACTGGCGTAGTAAATAGGTTGAAATCTTCTTTCAATCCTTTGACCTAAAACAGCTCCCATTGCAAAATCACTTGCATCGCACATGAGTTCAAATGGTAGATTCCAATTTGGCGTTATCATGATTGGCGCATTAGTGAGTTTCTCTTTAAGAATATTGAAAGATTTGATGCATTCATCCGAAAAGATGAATGGTGCATCCGTCTCTAGGAGTTTATTCAAAGGAGTGGCAATTTTAGAAAAATCTTTTATAAAACGTCGGTAAAAACAGGCATGCCCTAGAAAACTCCTAACTCCTCTAACATTGGTGGGATGTGGAAGTTTAGCAATTACATCTACTTTAGCTCTATCCACTTCAATTCCTTTCTTTGAAATTTTATGACCAAGAACGATGCCTTCTTTAACCATGAAATGGCATTTCTCCCAATTAAGAACTAGATTTGATTGCTCACATCTAATAAGCATTCGTTCAAGATTAACTAGACATGATTCAAAAGTGTCACCGAAGACTGAAAAGTCATCCATGAAAACTTCCATGCATTCTTCTATCATGTCGTGAAAAATCGCCATCATGCACCTTTGAAAGGTTGCAGGGGCGTTGCAAAGTCCAAATGGCATGCGTTTGTAAGCAAAAGTACCATAAGGGCACGTAAAAGTGGTTTTCTCTTGATCTTCGGGTGCTATTGGTATTTGAAAGTATTCGGAAAAACCGTCTAGAAAACAATAGTAACTGTTTCCGGCTAATCTTTCCAACATTTGATCAATGAAAGGTAAGGGAAAGTGATCTTTTCTGGTGGAGTCATTTAATTTTCCATAATCAATACAAACACGCCATCCTGTTACAATCCTAGTAGGAATAAGCTCATCTTTTTCATTTGTGATAACAGTCATGCCACCCTTCTTAGTTACGCATTGAACTGGGCTTACTCATGGACTATCAGAAATTGGATAAATTAAACCTGCATCTAGCAGTTTAATAATTTCTTTCTTAACAACATCTTGCATATTAGGATTTAGTCTTCGTTGGCGTTGCACATACGTTTTATGACCTTCTTCCATAAGGATTTTATGAGTGCAATACGAAGGACTTATGCCTTTAATGTCATGAATCTTCCATGCAATAGCTGGTTTATGAGCTCTTAGCACAGAAATGAGTCGAGATTTTTCATCGTTTGTGAGAGAAGACGATATTATTACAGGTAATTCAGATTCACCATGTAAATAAGCTTATTCCAAATGGGTTGGAAGTGGCTTTAACTCTAATATCGGCGGTTCTTCTATCGATGACTTGTATCGATATCGGTCTTCCTCTTTTAGCATTTGAATTTCTTCTTTTGTTGGTTCATATCCATTATCCATAAGTGTAGCTAACATTTCAGCTTCATCAATTGGTTCAGTTCCTTCTCCTACAGAACATTCTCCCGTTTCTTGTAATTCTGGGAATTCTTCTAACAATTCTGCATATGAATCTCTAGTTTAAATATAATAACATGTATCATCTGCAGATTGTGGTTGTTGCATGGCTCTATCAACAGAAAAAGTGACACTCTCGTCCTCTATACTTAGGGTCAATTTTTTATTGAACACGTCTATTATTGCTTTAGCCGTGTTTAAGAATGATCTTCCTAATATGAGAGGAACTCGAGAATCTTCTTCCATATCCAGAATAACAAAATCTACTGGAAATACTAAAGTACCAACTTTAACTAGCATGTTCTCCATTATCCTTCTAGGATATTTTACTGATCGATCGGCTAGTTGTATGCTTATTCTTGTTGGTTTTAATTCTCCAAGGTCTAGTTTAGCGTATAGTGAATACGGCATTAAATTTATACTAGCACCTAAGTCTGCCAATGCTTCTATTGAACTAAGACTATCCAGAAAACATGGAATTGTGAAACTTCCTGGATCAGAGAGTTTTTCGGGTATCTTGTTCAATAGCACTGCTGAACAATTAGCATTCATAGTAACAACTGAGAGTTCTTCCATTTTCTTTCTATTTGTGATTAGATCTTTCAAGAATTTAGCATACCTTGGCATTCCTGAAATCACATCAATGAAAGGAAGATTGACATTTATTTGTTTGAACATATCCAAAAATTTGGATTGCTCGGCTTCAAGTCTTTCTTTTCTCATTTTACTCGGGTAAGGAAGCGGTGGTTGGTATGGTTTAACATAAGGTTTAGCCTTAACTGTGTTATCTTCATTAACCTTTTCAACTACCGGTTCTTTTTCCTTATCTTGATCAGTTTGTGGTTCTTGTGGAGTAGGAATAGAATCATCTGAAATTACAGGTATTTCAGGTGGTTTAAGTGTAATACCACTTCTTGTGGTAATGGCTTTAGCTGTTTCATTCCGGGGGTTAGCATTTGTATCACTCGGTAAACTTCCCGGTTTTCTTTCACCTATCAACCTTGCTAGGTTGCTCACTTCTTGTTCCAAATTTTGAATCGAAGCTTGTTGATTTCTAAATGCTTGAGCATTTTGTTCATTCGTTTATTTTTGAGATTTGAAAAACTGAGTTTGAGATACAACTAGCTTTGACATCATATCTTCAAAATTTGGCTTTTTATCATCAGTTTGTGGTGGTTTAATTGAAAAATAGGTCTTTGCTGATTGTAAGTATTGTTAGATACTTGTTGATTGCTAGGACCTTGTTGGTTGTTGTATGGAACATTTCGGTTATAGTTTTGATTTTGATTGTAGTTTGGTCTTGGCGGTTGATAATTATTCTGATAATTATTTCCAAGCCTTTGGTTCATGTATGAAACATTCTCTCTTTGTTCCATTGTTTGTTCAATACTAAGATAGTCTTTTGTCAAATGTGGTCCTCCACACTGCTCACAACTAATTCGTATAGCGTCAATATCTTTAGTCATCTTTTCCATTCATCTCTCGAAAGCATCTATCTTTGCGGACATGGAATCAAAGTCATGGCTAGAATCGGCTCTAGCTGCTTTAGATGATCTAACGATATCTTTTTCTTGGTGTGTAACGACCCGCACTTTTTCGATCATTCTATACTTATAAGATTAATATTTACATAAATTAAACCTTGCCAACATGATAAGCAATCCAAATTGTCGAGATTTATATTTCCGAAAAGAGTTTTACACAACGTTTGACCGTCTAGTTTGACCGATGATATCACGAACTATACAATATATGATAATTATACGTTTGTGTATATATATGTATATATACATATTTAACATGATTAATGAATGTTTTAATATCTCATTTTGTATTAATAACAACAAGTTATAAGTATATTTTGAAACTACTAACTTAAGTTTTCGAAACGATAACTATACGTAACGTTATTTGACATAAATACTTAAGACTTATAATGTTTATACATATATTGTATAAGTATTGTATTTAATCACTTTTAAAGACTTAAATACATAAAACCATATAAGTATATTCACAAAAGATAGCTATATTTGAATCCTCATTCCATTTTTCACAAAATTTCTATACGTATACCTAGAGTATTTGTACTCGTATCATACCTAGCTTCTATACGTATTTACTATTGGTATATACACATCAAATCACCACCTAACCAGCCCTTGTACATGCCTTATGTATAAGGTAATTGCTTTTGAATCATTGCAAGACTTATTACAAGATTACAAACTTAAAATTTTGTCCTTGTCCTTCCCATAAACACGTTTTTAAGAGGAGTATATGGATCATCATTTTGCTTCATTTAAACATCCATTCTCTAGCTAAAAACACACACTCTTTCTTACTCTCTAAACTCCATAACACTTCAGCAACTTATCAAGAAGATCTAGCTTCAAAAACACTAGTTAAACATCATAAGAAAACCATACAAAAACACTTCAAGAAAACCCTCCAAGAACACCAACTTACTTCCAATCTTTCATCCACTTCTATCACCCTTTTGATTCTAGCTTCTTACTCCTCTTTTACAGCAAACTTATCCAAGGAACTTGAGGTAGAATCTATGTTCATAACCTTATTCGATTCATATATATATAGCTATCTTATTTTGTGGTACAAAAGTTTAACAACAAGAACATAGTTTGAATGTTTTCAAACTTGTTTGCAAACTAAGTAGATCCTTCTAACTTAACTTTTAAAATACTTCAAGACCTGTAATATAACTTATGTATATGCTAATTTAACAAGGTATAACTTGGTTTTTCAAAGTATAAGTATTTTTAGAAAAATGGTCATTAAATGATTTTGTTGTAACAAAAATGTTTAACTTCATATGTTTCACTAATGTTTCACCTATGCCGTATGATTTTGAATACAAACCAAGGTATTTACAGTTCATAGTCTTAAAGAAGAACTCGATCCAAGAAGATGGCAATTTGAATCAACGAAAACGGATTTGTAACGAAGAAACTATGACCGAAACAAAATTGGTTATCCAAGACTTAATTGACTTCGGGATTCATTGGAAAAATTTACATAAAATCACATCTTTATAAGATAACATGATATTTTATATATATGTACTCATAATTCAATTTTATATGGTTCAGGTTCACCCGTAAGCAACACGAGAAGATTAATCATAAGATCCCATGTTTGTACGCAACACGTCATTTGACAACACCGGTACTTTATGTACGCAATACGTCATTTGACAACACCGGTACCGTGGGTCAAGATTAATCTCGACCAATTCATATACGATGGGGTTTTATTTATTTCGTTGGGGGTTTTATTTATTGCGGGTATACTAAACATCCAAAAATGAACCATTAAAATTGAATTACTAACATCGAAATGCTAACTACGGACTAAGGAATTATTCAAAGTATTAAAAAGTATAACAAGTATATATATGTGACGTTTGTTTAAAAATGAAAACATATTGATATATTATATATGGATAGGTTCGTGATATCAACCGGAAGACCGAGTCAAAATATATATCATCAAGACAAGAGTGAGTATATAGTCCCACTTTTAAACTCTAAATATTTCGGGATGAGAATACATGTATTTTATGTTTTACGATATGGACACAAGTAACTGAAAAATATATTCTACGTTGAGTTGTACCACTGGCATACATCCCTGTAGCTTGGTAACTAATATTTACAGCGGTATTGTAAACGCGAATCCTGTTGATAGATCTATCGGGCCTGACAACCCCAACCGGACTGGACGACCAGTATTCAACGGTTGCACAGTACTTCGTTTTGTGACTACACTTGGTACGGTGTAGTAAGATTTCATAGTAAAGGGAATATGCGACGTGAAAATGTTAAGTATGGTTACCGAGTGCTCAACCACTTAGAATATTTTTATTAAACTGTTTATATACGAAATTTTGTGGTCTATATATATATATATTGCTGCCGGCATTAAACCTATATCTCACCAACTTTATGTTGACCTTTTAAAACATGTCTATTCTCAGGTGATTTCTAAAGCTTCCGCTGCATCATGTTGAACCTTAGCAGGATCTTGCGTACTCATATTTGTGTCAAAAATAAAACTGCATATCCAAGGAGTTGTATTGTAACTTATGGTCGAAATCGTGTTGTTATCATTATTTGTAAAGTTTGTAAGTCGAAGATTATCGCTAAACGTTAATCTTCTTTTTATTGTCTAAAGCTTGTAACAAAAATAATGGTTATGGTTTGTAATGTATAATATATGCAGTTTTCTTTCAAAAATGTCTCATATAGAGGTCAATACCTCGCAATGAAATCATACGTTATCTAACGCGTTCTTATGGTTAAGGACGGGTTATGACATGTGGTATCAGAGCGTTGGTCTTAGCGAACCAGGTCTGCATTAGTGTGTCTAACCAAGAAGTCGTTAGAATACATTAGTAAGTCTGGACTTTGACCGGGTCTGATTTTAAAAACCATTGCTTATCACTGTTGGTTAAAAAATTATGTGTAAATATTATGTAAGTACTAATGGGTTAGTTGTTGTGTGATAGATGTCGGGCTCGAAACTTATTATCACATTCAGCGACTCCGAATCAGAACCTTCATATGGTGTTCCAGTCATTAACATATCCGATGACGAAAGTGGTATTTTTGGGGAAGACTCACAATTTCCGGATGAACCAACTATAGAAATATCGGAAAGTGAACCCGAGGAGGAAAGTGAACCCGAGGAAATTACGAAAGAAAAATATGATCAAGGAAAGAAACGAAAAGCTAGTGAATTAGAAAATCCAAATCCCGAGTTTAATGAGAATGATGTGGCACCAATTCCACTCAACACTACCACCCCTATCCCCGCTATTCCTATTAGTGCTATCCCGGCATCTAGTTCTTCGGCTCCTCAGCCAAAACGTAGACAGACAGCTAGGATAAGCGTTAGGCCATTCATTGGAACCAAACGTCCTAGAAAATAGACCAAACGATGCGCTGCCGTATTAAACCATGGAATCACATAATGTTTTGTATAATATTAGTAGTGTGGTTTGCTTAATGTTCAATGTAAGATATGCATATGTAAAATAGCGAAGTATGAAATGCAATAATTTTCCATGGTTAAGTATTATTTAGATTGTAGTAATTGGTTCTGTACTAAGCTATTAAGTATGAACATTAACGGGTAGGTACTACCCTAGATATAATTATAAAACGCTAATAAGAAGAAAAGGCTTTTATAATAATACCTGGTTCATATTATTAACAAGCTATAATATACTATAAATACACACTACATCTATAATAATCCATGTGAATAATTATTTTCTTTCATTAGGAAATGGCGCGATTGAACCGAATGACGAAACAAGAACTCGAGGAACTCATCAATCAACGAGTGAACGATAGAATGTTATGGGTCGAAGCTGCAAGAGCTGCTGCAGTTAATCCAAATCCTCGTGTAGGATGCTCCTACAAGACGTTTCAAGCTTGCAAGCCCTCATCATTCAGTGGAACGGAAGGACCGATCGGTTTAACCCGATGGAAAGAAAAGATGGAAACGGTGTTCAAAATCAGTGGTTGTGATGAAAAAGACATGACCAAGTATGCATCGTGCACTTTACAAGATAGTGCACTCACATGGTGGAAGAATTATGTGAAGGCGGTAGTGTAACGACCCGCACTTTTTCGATCATTCTATACTTATAAGATTAATATTTACATAAATTAAACCTTGCCAACATGTTAAGCAATCCAAATTGTCGAGATTTATGTTTCCGAAAAGAGTTTTACACAACGTTTGACCGTCTAGTTTGACCGATGATATCACGAACTATACAACATATGATAATTATACGTTTGTGTATATATATGTATATATACATATTTAACATGATTAATAAATGTTTTAATATCTCATTTTGTATTAATAACAACAAGTTATAAGTATATTTTGAAACTACTAACTTAAGTTTTCAAAACGATAACTATACGTAACGTTATTTGACATAAATACTTAAGACTTATAATGTTATACATATATCGTATAAGTAATGTATTTAATCACTTTTAAGAACTTAAATACATAAAACCATATAAGTGTATTCACAAAAGATAGCTATATTTGAATCCTCATTCCATTTTTCACAAAATTTCTATACGTATATCTACGGTATATGTACCGTATCATACCCAGCTCCTATACGTATTTACTAATAGTAAATACACATCAAAATCACCACCTAACCAGCCAATGTTCATGCCATTAGGGCTAGGTAATTGAATTTGGATGCAAATAAGGCTAGATACATGAAATCATAACTTGAAATTTTGTCCTTAAACACCTTTTTAAGGCCTATATATGTATCATCATTTTCTTTCATTTTAACTCCAAATTTCTTAAGATAAACACACACTCTCTCTTCACTCTTAACCTCCATAATCATCCAGCAACTTACCTTAAAGATCTAGCTTCAAAAACCATACTAAAACACCATAAGAAAACCATACAAAAACACTTCAAGAAAACCCTCCAAGAACACCAACTTACTTCCAATCTTTCATCCACTTCCATCACCCTTTTGATTCTAGCTTCTTACTTCTATTTTACAGCAACTTTATCCAAGGAACTTGAGGTAGAATCTATGTTCATAACCTTATTTGATTCATATATATATAGCTATCTTATTTTGTGGTACAAAAGTTTAACAACAAGAACATAGTTTGAATGTTTTCAAACTTGTTTGCAAACTAAATAGATCCTTCTAACTTAACTTTTAAAATACTTCAAGACCTGTAATATAACTTATGTATATGCTAATTTAACAAGGTAAAACTTGGTTTTTCAAAGTATAAGTATTTTTGGAAAAATGGTCATTAAATGATTTTGTTGTAACAAAAATGTTTAACTTCATATGTATCACTAAACTTTCATCTATGCCGTATGATTTTGAATACAAACCAAGGTATTTACAGTTCATAGTCTTATAGAAGAACTCGATCCAAGAAGATGGCAATTTGAATCAACGAAAACGGACTTGTAACGAAGAAACTATGACCGAAACAAAATTGGCTATCCTAGACATTTTCAACTTCGGGATTCATTGGAAAAATTTACATAAAATCACATACTTCTAAGATAACATGATATTTTATATATATGTACTCATAATTCAATTTCATATGGTTCAGGATCACCCGTAAGCAACACGAGAAGATTAATCATAAGATCCCATGTTTGTACGCAATACGTCATTTGACAACACAGGTACTTTATGTACGCAATACGTCATTTGACAACACCGGTACCGTGGGTCAAGATTAATCTCGACCAATACATTTATGATGGGGTTTTACGGGAGTTTTATTTATTTCGTTGGGGGTTGTATTTATTCATTGCGGGTATATTAAACATCTAAAAATGAACCATTAAAATTGAATTGCTAACCTCGGACTGCTAACTTCGGACTAAGGAAATATTCAATGTATTAAAAGTATAACAAGTATATATATATATAACGTTTGTTTTAAAATGAAAACATATTGATATATTATATATGGATAGGTTCGTGATATCAACCGGAAGACCGAGTCAAATTATTTATATCTTCGAGACAAGAGTGAGTATATAGTCCCACTTTTAAACTCTAAATATTTCGGGATGAGAATACATGTATTTTATGTTTTACATTATGGACACAAGTAACTGAAAAATATATTCTACGTTGAGTTGTACCACTGGCATACTTCCCTGTAGCTTGGTAACTAATATTTACAGCGGTATTGTAAACGCGAATCCTGTTGATAGATCTATCGGGCCTGACAACCCCAACCGGACTGGACGACCAGTATTCAACGGTTGCACAATACTTCGTTTTGTGACTACACTTGGTACGGTGTAGTAAGATTTCATATTAAAGGGAATATGCGACGTGAAAATGTTAAGTATGGTTACCAAGTGCTCAATCACTTAGAATACTTTTATTAAACTGTTTATATACGAAATCTTGTGGTCTATATATACATTGCTGCCGGCATTAAACCTATATCTCACCAACTTTATGTTGACCTTTTAAAACATGTCTATTCTCAGGTGATTTCTAAAGCTTCCGCTGCATCATGTTGGATCTAACCAGGATCTTGCGTACGCATGTTTGTGTCAAAAATAAAACTGCATATCCGAGATGTTGTACTGTAAAATATGCTAGAAACCGTGTTGTTGTCGTCATTTGTAAAGTTTGTAAGTCGAAGATTATCGCTAAACGTTAATCTTCTTTTTATTGTCTTAAGCTTGTAACAAAAATAATGGTTGTGGTTTGTAATGTATAATATATGCAGTTTTTCTTTTAAAAATGTCTCATATAGAGGTCAATACCTCGCAATGAAATCATACATTATCTAACGCGTTCTTATGGTTAAGGACGGGTTATGACATGTGGTATCAGAGCTGATTTAAGCTGTTTAACCAGCTTAGTCGTAGAGGGGGTTCTCACAGTGTTACCTGTGACGAAGCATTGGCTCTTACCCCTCGCGGTCCGATTATGGTTGGCTTTGTCGAGAGGCATGGCTGTAAAATCAGTGTCTGAGGTACGCTCAGTGGTCACCAGGCGGTTAGCTGGGAAGGCACTAAGTGGGATGCGTCCCCACTATTTACAGGTGGTATCAGAGCGTTGGTCTTAGCGAACCAGGTTTGCATTAGTGTGTCTAACCGAGAAGTCGTTAGGATACATTAGTAAAGTCTGGACTTTGACCGGGTCTGTTTTAAAAAAAAAACATTGCTTATCACTGTTGGTTAAAATTTATGTGTAAATATTATGTAGTACTAATGGATTAGTTGTTATGTGATAGATGTCGGGCTCGAAACTTATTATCACATTCAGCGACTCCGAATCAGAACCTTCAGATTGTGTTTCAGTCATTAACATATCCGATGACGAAAGTGGTATTTTTGGGGAAGACTCACAATTTCCGGATGAACCAACTATAGAAATATCGGAAAGTGAACCCGAGGAGGAAAGTGAACCCGAAGAGGAAAGTGAACCCGAGGAAATTACGAAAGAAAAATATGATCAAGGAAAGAAACGAAAAGCTAGTGAATTAGAAAATCCAAATCCCGAGTTTAATGAGAATGAAGTGGCACCAATTCCACTAAACACTACCACCCCTATCCCCGCTATTCCTATTAGTGCTATCCCGGCGTCTAGTTCTTCGGCTCCTCCGCCAAAACGTAGGGAGACAGCTAGGATTCGCGTTGGGGGATTCCCTGGACATAAATGTTTTGGGAAATAGACCAAATGATGCGCTGCCGTATTAAACCATGGAATCACATAATGTTTTGTATAATATTATTAGTGTGGTTTGTTTAAAGTTTGATGTAAGCATATGTAAAATAGCGAAGTATGAAATGCAATAATTTTCCATGGTTAAGTATTATTTAGATTGTAGTAATTGGTTCTGTACTAAGCTATTAAGTATGAACATTAACGGGTAGGTACTACCCAAGATATAATTATAAAACGCTAATAAGAAGAAAAGGCTTTTATAATAATACCTGGTTCATATTATTAACAAGCTATAAATGTACTATAAATACACACTACATCTATAATATTCCATGTGAATAATTATTTTCTTTCATTAGGAAATGGCGCGATTGAATCGAATGACGGAACAAGAACTCGAGGAACTCATCAACCAGCGAGTGAACGACAGAATGTTATGGGTTGAGGCTGCAAGAGCTGCTGCAGTTAACCCAAATCCTCGTGTAGGATGCTCCTACAAGACGTTTCAAGCTTGCAAGCCATCATCATTCAGTGGAACGGAAGGACCGATCGGTTTAACCCGATGGATAGAAAAGATGGAGACGGTGTTCAAAATCAGTGGTTGTGATGAAAAAGACATGACCAAGTTTTCATCGTGCACTTTACAAGATAGTGCACTCACATGGTGGAAGAATTATGTGAAGGCGGTAGGAGGAGATGTAGCTTATGATACTCCATGGGAAGAATTCAAAACAATGATAATCACCGAGTATTGTCCAAGGAATGAGGTTATTAAGTTAGAAGATGAGTTACGAAATTTGAAGGTGGTTGGTACTGAAATCACCAACTATAATCAGCGATTCATGGAATTGGTTTTACTATGTCCTGAATTGGTTCCAACCGAAGCACGGAAGATTGAAATGTACAAAGGTGGTTTGCCCAGCAAGGTCAAGGCAAACGTTACGGCGTCAAAACCTAAGACAATTCATGAAGCTATAACCATGGCGAACGAGTTAATGGATCAGGTCATTTTGGACAAGAAAGCATTCACTACTGAGGTGAAGGTATCGAGTAACAAAAGGAAGTGGAACGGAAATTATGATCGAGGTTACCAATAACAATCTTTTAAGAAACCAGAAACCCCGAAAGGTGCGGGCAGTGGTTCAGGCTTTGGTTACAAAGGACAAAGTCCTTTATGCAACCGATGTCACAAACATCACTTTGGTTATTGTAGTGTGTTGTGCACCAAATGCAATCGACAGGGACATCTTGCTGAAGATTGTAAGGCTCTCGTTACAAATGCAAATGGTAACAAGACTCCTGCCACCAACGCAAATAGAACTGCTTTGGCTAACATTACTTGTTTTGGGTGTGGAAAACAAGGTCATTATAAGAGCCAGTGCCCGAATCAGAATGGCGGACCTGCACGTGGAAGAGCGTTTGTTATTAATGCTAGAGAGGCACGAGAAGACCCGGAGCTTGTTACGGGTACGTTTACCATTAATAACTTATTAGCATCTATTTTATTTGATACTGGCGCTGATAGAAGTTATGTGTGTAGAAATTTTTACACTAAATTGAATTGTTCATCATTACCTCTAGATGCTAAGTACTTGATTGAGTTAGCTAATGGTAAACTAATTAAAGCCGATAAAATTTGTCGTGATTGTGAAATAAATCTAGCCGGAGAAACGTTTAAAATCGACTTAATACCCGTAGAATTAGGAGGTTTTGATATAATAGTCGGCATGGACTGGATGTCCAAAATAGGAGCGGAAGTTGTTTGTGCCAAGAAGGCAATTCGTATTCCTGGTAAGGATAAAATACCGGTGATGATTTATGGAGAGAAGGGTAATTCAAAGCTAAAACTCATTAGCTGTTTGAAAGCCAAGAAGTGTTTAGAAAAGGGATGTTACGCTATTTTAGCACATGTTAATAAAGTCGAAAAGAAAGAAAAGTGCATCAACGACGTGCCTGTGGCAAGAGATTTTCCTGAAGTTTTTCCGGAAGAATTGCCGGGATTACCTCCATTTAGATCGGTAGAATTTCAAATAGATTTAGTACCAGGAGCTGCACCAGTGGCTCGTGCTCCATATAGACTTGCACCGTCCGAGTTAAAAGAACTTCAAAGTCAGTTAAAAGAATTACTGGACCGTGGATTCATACGACCGAGTACTTCACCGTGGGGAGCTCCAATTTTGTTTGTTAAGAAGAAAGATGGATCTTTTAGGATGTGTATAGACTATCGTGAATTAAATAAGTTAACTATCAAGAATCGGTATCCACTACCGAGAATTGATGACTTATTTGATCAATTGCAAGGATCATGTGTTTATTCGAAAATCGACTTAAGATCGGGCTATCATCAACTACGCGTTAAAGAAGAGGACATTCCGAAAACTGCTTTTCGGACACGTTATGGTCATTACGAATTTTTGGTTATGCCGTTTGGATTGACAAATGCGCCAGCTGTATTCATGGACCTCATGAATCGAGTTTGTAGTCCGTATTTAGATAAGTTTGTTATCGTTTTCATTGATGATATTCTTATCTATTCCAAGAGTGAGCAAGAGCATGAAGAGCATTTAAGGTTGATATTGGAGTTGTTAAGAAAAGAACAGCTATATGCTAAATTTTCTAAGTGTGCTTTCTGGTTGAAAGAAGTGCAATTTCTTGGTCACGTTGTTAATAGCGAAGGAATTCAGGTTGATCCAGCAAAAACTGAAGCCATTGAAAAATGGGAGACTCCTAAGACACCAACGCAGATACGCCAATTTTTGGGTTTAGCCGGTTATTATAGAAGGTTTATTCAAGATTTTTCCCGAATAGCTAAGCCGTTGACAGCGTTAACGCAAAAAGGGAAGAAATATGAATGGACCTCGGAGCAGGAGAACGCATTTCAAATACTGAAGAAGAAGTTAACTACGGCGCCTATTTTATCATTACCAGAAGGGAACGATGATTTTGAAATATATTGTGACGCTTCGCGACAAGGTTTTGGTTGTGTTCTTATGCAACGGAAGAAAGTTATTGCATTCGCATCCCGACAATTGAAGATTCACGAGCGGAATTATACGACGCATGATCTAGAATTGGGAGCAGTCGTGTTTGCATTGAAGATGTGGAGACACTACTTGTATGGGGTTAAATTCACCGTGTTTACTGATCATAAAAGTCTTCAACATATTTTTGATCAGAAACAGCTGAACATGAGGCAACGTAGGTGGGTCGAGTTAATAAACGACTATGATTGTGAAATTCGTTATCATCCCGGGAAGGCGAACGTGGTGGCCGATGCTTTAAGCAGAAAGGAACGAGAACCAATTCGAGTTCGAGCAATGAATATAAAAATTCGCATGAATCTCAACTCGCAAATCAAAGAGGTTCAACAAGAAGCACTCAATAAAGAAAACATAAAGAATGAAATAATGAAAAAGTACGAGAAACAACTTGTTGTACGGGAAGATGGAATTCGATATTTTGCAAACCGTATTTGGGTACCGAAGTTGGGTGGATTAAGGAAGTTGATACTGAATGAGGCACATAAGACAAGATACTCGATACATCCTGGAGTTGGAAAAATGTATCAAGATCTTAAGACACGTTATTGGTGGCCTAACTTAAAGACCGATGTTGCAACATATGTTGGAGAATGTTTGACTTGTTCCAAAGTCAAAGCAGAACACCAGAAGCCGTCAGGGTTACTTCAACAACCCGAAATCCCAGAATGGAAATGGGATGGTATTACCATGGATTTCATCACGAAGTTACCAAAGACTGCCTGGAGATACGACACCATTTGGGTGATTGTGGATCGTCTCACCAAGTCTGCACATTTCTTGCCTATAAAGGAAACGGATAGAATGGAGAAACTATTACGATTGTATATAAAGGAAGTTGTTTCAAGGCATGGAATACCTATTTCCATTATATCCGATCGTGATAGTAGATTTACTTCAAAATTTTGGCAATCACTACAGGAGGCACTAGGAACTCGGTTGGATATGAGTACTGCATATCATCCACAAACCGATGGACAGAGTGAAAGAACGATTCAGACTCTCGAAGACATGCTCAGGGCATGTGTGATCGATTTTGGAAACGGATGGGATAAATATCTACCGTTAGCAGAATTCTCGTATAATAATAGTTATCATGCGAGCATTGGAGCTGCGCCATTCGAAGCATTGTACGGAAGGAAGTGTAGATCTCCTATCTGTTGGAATGAAGTAGGAGATCGACAATTAACTGGTCCTGAGATCATACATGAAACGACTGAGAAGATAGTGCAAATCAAGGAGAGATTGAAAACAGCCCGTAGTCGCCAAAAGAGCTACGCCGATGTCCGAAGGAAACCATTAGAGTTTCAGGTTGGGGACATGGTTATGCTAAAGGTGTCACCTTGGAAAGGTGTGATACGTTTCGGCAAAAGGGGTAAATTGAGTCCAAGATACGTAGGCCCATTCAAGATTATCGAACGCATTGGACCGGTAGCCTATCGACTCGAATTACCGCAACAACTCGCCGGAGTACATAATACCTTTCACGTCTCAAACCTTAAGAAGTGTCTTGCAAAGGAAGACCTCACCATTCCTCTTGAAGAAATCCATGTCGACGAGAAACTACAATTCGTCGAAGAACCAATCGAAATCATGGACCGTGAAGTTAAACAGCTCAAACAGAGCAATATACCGATTGTTAAGGTTCGTTGGAATGCTCGAAGAGGTCCCGAGTTTACTTGGGAACGAGAGGATCAGATGAAGCAAAAGTATCCACACTTGTTTCTCGATGACGCAAAATAGGTACAATTTTAAAATTTCGGGACGAAATTTATTTAACGGGGAGGTAATGTAACGACCCGCACTTTTTCGATCATTCTATACTTATAAGATTAATATTTACATAAATTAAACCTTGCCAACATGTTAAGCAATCCAAATTGTCGAGATTTATGTTTCCGAAAAGAGTTTTACACAACGTTTGACCGTCTAGTTTGACCGATGATATCACGAACTATACAACATATGATAATTATACGTTTGTGTATATATATGTATATATACATATTTAACATGATTAATAAATGTTTTAATATCTCATTTTGTATTAATAACAACAAGTTATAAGTATATTTTGAAACTACTAACTTAAGTTTTCAAAACGATAACTATACGTAACGTTATTTGACATAAATACTTAAGACTTATAATGTTATACATATATCGTATAAGTAATGTATTTAATCACTTTTAAGAACTTAAATACATAAAACCATATAAGTGTATTCACAAAAGATAGCTATATTTGAATCCTCATTCCATTTTTCACAAAATTTCTATACGTATATCTACGGTATATGTACCGTATCATACCCAGCTCCTATACGTATTTACTAATAGTAAATACACATCAAAATCACCACCTAACCAGCCAATGTTCATGCCATTAGGGCTAGGTAATTGAATTTGGATGCAAATAAGGCTAGATACATGAAATCATAACTTGAAATTTTGTCCTTAAACACCTTTTTAAGGCCTATATATGTATCATCATTTTCTTTCATTTTAACTCCAAATTTCTTAAGATAAACACACACTCTCTCTTCACTCTTAACCTCCATAATCATCCAGCAACTTACCTTAAAGATCTAGCTTCAAAAACCATACTAAAACACCATAAGAAAACCATACAAAAACACTTCAAGAAAACCCTCCAAGAACACCAACTTACTTCCAATCTTTCATCCACTTCCATCACCCTTTTGATTCTAGCTTCTTACTTCTCTTTTACAGCAACTTTATCCAAGGAACTTGAGGTAGAATCTATGTTCATAACCTTATTTGATTCATATATATATAGCTATCTTATTTTGTGGTACAAAAGTTTAACAACAAGAACATAGTTTGAATGTTTTCAAACTTGTTTGCAAACTAAATAGATCCTTCTAACTTAACTTTTAAAATACTTCAAGACCTGTAATATAACTTATGTATATGCTAATTTAACAAGGTAAAACTTGGTTTTTCAAAGTATAAGTATTTTTGGAAAAATGGTCATTAAATGATTTTGTTGTAACAAAAATGTTTAACTTCATATGTATCACTAAACTTTCATCTATGCCGTATGATTTTGAATACAAACCAAGGTATTTACAGTTCATAGTCTTATAGAAGAACTCGATCCAAGAAGATGGCAATTTGAATCAACGAAAACGGACTTGTAACGAAGAAACTATGACCGAAACAAAATTGGCTATCCTAGACATTTTCAACTTCGGGATTCATTGGAAAAATTTACATAAAATCACATACTTCTAAGATAACATGATATTTTATATATATGTACTCATAATTCAATTTCATATGGTTCAGGATCACCCGTAAGCAACACGAGAAGATTAATCATAAGATCCCATGTTTGTACGCAATACGTCATTTGACAACACAGGTACTTTATGTACGCAATACGTCATTTGACAACACCGGTACCGTGGGTCAAGATTAATCTCGACCAATACATTTATGATGGGGTTTTACGGGAGTTTTATTTATTTCGTTGGGGGTTGTATTTATTCATTGCGGGTATATTAAACATCTAAAAATGAACCATTAAAATTGAATTGCTAACCTCGGACTGCTAACTTCGGACTAAGGAAATATTCAATGTATTAAAAGTATAACAAGTATATATATATATAACGTTTGTTTTAAAATGAAAACATATTGATATATTATATATGGATAGGTTCGTGATATCAACCGGAAGACCGAGTCAAATTATTTATATCTTCGAGACAAGAGTGAGTATATAGTCCCACTTTTAAACTCTAAATATTTCGGGATGAGAATACATGTATTTTATGTTTTACATTATGGACACAAGTAACTGAAAAATATATTCTACGTTGAGTTGTACCACTGGCATACTTCCCTGTAGCTTGGTAACTAATATTTACAGCGGTATTGTAAACGCGAATCCTGTTGATAGATCTATCGGGCCTGACAACCCCAACCGGACTGGACGACCAGTATTCAACGGTTGCACAGTACTTCGTTTTGTGACTACACTTGGTACGGTGTAGTAAGATTTCATATTAAAGGGAATATGCGACGTGAAAATGTTAAGTATGGTTACCAAGTGCTCAATCACTTAGAATACTTTTATTAAACTGTTTATATACGAAATCTTGTGGTCTATATATACATTGCTGCCGGCATTAAACCTATATCTCACCAACTTTATGTTGACCTTTTAAAACATGTCTATTCTCAGGTGATTTCTAAAGCTTCCGCTGCATCATGTTGGATCTAACCAGGATCTTGCGTACGCATGTTTGTGTCAAAAATAAAACTGCATATCCGAGATGTTGTACTGTAAAATATGCTAGAAACCGTGTTGTTGTCGTCATTTGTAAAGTTTGTAAGTCGAAGATTATCGCTAAACGTTAATCTTCTTTTTATTGTCTTAAGCTTGTAACAAAAATAATGGTTGTGGTTTGTAATGTATAATATATGCAGTTTTTCTTTTAAAAATGTCTCATATAGAGGTCAATACCTCGCAATGAAATCATACGTTATCTAACGCGTTCTTATGGTTAAGGACGGGTTATGACAGGTAGGAGGAGATGTAGCTTATGATACTCCATGGGAAGAATTCAAAGCGATGTTAATCAACGAGTATTGTCCAAGGAATGAGGTTATTAAGTTAGAAGATGAGTTACGAAATTTGAAGGTGGTTGGTACTGAAATTACCAACTACAATCAGCGATTCATGGAATTGGTTTTGCTATGTCCTGAATTGGTTCCAACCGAAGCACGGAAGATTGAAATGTACAAAGGTGGTTTGCCCAGCAAGGTCAAGGCAAACGTTACGGCATCGAAACCTAAAACAATTCATGAAGCGATAACCATGGCGAACGAGCTAATGGATCAGGTCATTTTGGATAAGAAAGCATTCACTACTGAGGTGAAGGTATCGAGTAACAAAAGAAAGTGGAACGGAAATTATGATCGAGGTTACCAACAACAATCTTTTAAGAAACCAGAAACCCCGAAAGGTGCGGGTAGTGGTTCAGGCTTTGGTTACAAAGGACAAAGTCCTTTATGCAACCGTTGTCACAAACATCACTTTGGTTACTGTAGTGTGTTGTGCACTAAATGCAATCGACAGGGACATCTTGCTGAAGATTGTAAGGCTCTCGTTACAAATGCAAATGGTAACAAGACTCCTGCCACCAACGCAAATAGAACTGCTTTGGCTAACATTACTTGTTTTGGGTGTGGAAAACAAGGTCCTTATAAGAGCCAGTGCCCGAATCAGAATGGCGGACCTACACGTGGAAGAGCATTTGTTATTAATGCTAGAGAGGCACGTGAAGACCCGGAGCTTGTTACGGGTACGTTTACCATTAATAACTTATCAGCATCTATTTTATTTGATACTGGCGCCGATAGAAGTTACGTGTGTAGAAATTTTTACACTAAATTGAATTGTTCCTCATTACCTCTAGATGCTAAGTACATGATTGAGTTAGCTAATGGTAAACTAATTAAAGCCGATAAAATTTGTCGTGATTGTGAAATAAATTTAGCCTGAGAAACATTTAAAATCGACTTAATACCCGTAGAATTAGGAGGTTTTGATGTAATAGTCGGCATGGACTGGATGTCCAAAATAGGAGCGGAAGTTGTTTGTGCCAAGAAGGCAATTCGTATTCCTGGTAAGGATAAAATACCGGTGATGATTTATGGGGAGAAGGGTAATTCAAAGCTAAAACTCATTAGCTGTTTGAAAGCCAAGAAGTGTTTAGAAAAGGGATGTTACGCTATTTTAGCACATGTTAATAAAGTCGAAAAGAAAGAAAAGTGTATCAACGACGTGCCTGTGGCAAGAGATTTTCCTGAAGTTTTTCCGGAAGAATTGCCGGGATTACCTCCATTTAGATCGGTAGAATTTCAAATAGATTTAGTACCAGGAGCTGCACCAGTGGCTCGTGCTCCATATAGACTTGCACCGTCCGAACTAAAAGAACTTCAAAGTCAGTTAAAAGAATTACTGGACCGTGGATTTATACGACCGAGTACTTCACCGTGGGGAGCTCCAATTTTATTTGTTAAGAAGAAAGATGGATCTTTCAGGATGTGTATAGATTATCGTGAATTAAATAAGTTAACTATCAAGAATCGGTATCCACTACCGAGAATTGATGACTTATTTGATCAGTTGCAAGGATCATGTGTGTATTCGAAAATCGACTTAAGATCGGGCTATCATCAACTACGCGTCAAAGAAGAGGACATTCCGAAAACTGCTTTTCGGACACGTTATGGTCATTACGAATTTTTGGTTATGCCGTTTGGATTGACGAATGCGCCAGCTGTATTCATGGACCTCATGAATCGAGTTTGTAGTCCGTATTTAGATAAGTTTGTTATCGTTTTCATTGATGATATTCTTATTTATTCCAAGAATGAGCAAGAGCATGAAGAGCATTTAAGGTTCATATTGGAATTGTTAAGAAAAGAACAGCTATATGCTAAATTTTCTAAGTGTGCCTTTTGGTTGAAAGAAGTGCAATTTCTTGGCCACGTTGTTAATAGCGAAGGAATTCAGGTTGATCCAGCAAAAACTGAAGCCATTGAAAAATGGGAGACTCCTAAGACACCAACGCAGATACGCCAATTTTTGGGTTTAGCCGGTTATTATAGAAGGTTTATTCAAGATTTTTCCCGAATAGCTAAGCCGTTGACAGCGTTAACGCAAAAAGGGAAGAAATATGAATGGACCTCGGAGCAGGAGAACGCATTTCAAATACTGAAGAAGAAGTTAACTACGGCACCTATATTATCGTTACCAGAAGGGAACGATGATTTCGAAATATATTGTGACGCTTCGCGACAATGTTTTGGTTGTGTTCTTATGCAACGGAAGAAAGTGATTGCATTTGCATCCCGACAATTGAAGATTCACGAGCGAAATTATATGACGCA
This sequence comes from Rutidosis leptorrhynchoides, assembly GCF_046630445.1. Lineage (NCBI taxonomy): Eukaryota > Viridiplantae > Streptophyta > Magnoliopsida > Asterales > Asteraceae > Rutidosis > Rutidosis leptorrhynchoides. The sequence goes on from NC_092343.1 coordinate 236,723,674, forward strand.
TGATCTAGAACTGGGAGCAGTCGTGTTTGCATTGAAGATGTGGAGACACTACTTGTATGGGGTTAAATTCACTGTGTTTACTGATCATAAAAGCCTTCAACATATTTTTGATCAGAAACAATTGAACATGAGGCAACGTAGGTGGGTCGAGTTAATAAACGACTATGATTGTGAAATTCGTTATCATCCCGGGAAGGCGAATGTGGTGGCTGATGCTTTAAGCAGAAAGGAACGAGAACCGATTCGAGTTCGAGCAATGAACATAAAAATTCGCATGAACCTCAACTCACAAATCAAAGAAGTTCAACAAGAAGCACTCAACAAAGAAAACATAAAGAATGAAATAATGAAAAAGTACGAGAAACAACTTGTTGTACGGGAAGATGGAATTCGGTATTTTGCAAATCGTATTTGGGTACCGAAGTTGGGTGGATTAAGGAAGTTGATATTGAACGAGGCACATAAGACAAGATACTCGATACATCCTGGAGTCGGAAAGATGTATCAAGATCTTAAGACACGTTATTGGTGGCCTAACTTAAAGACCGACGTTGCAACATATGTTGGGGAATGTTTGACTTGTTCCAAAGTCAAAGCAGAACATCAAAAGCCGTCAGGGTTACTTCAACAACCAGAAATCCCAGAATGGAAATGGGATGGTATTACCATGGATTTTATCACGAAGTTACCAAAGACTGCCTGGGGATACGACACCATTTGGGTGATTGTTGATCGTCTCACCAAGTCTGCACATTTCTTGCCTATAAAGGAAACGGATAGAATGGAGAAACTATTACGATTGTATATAAAGGAAGTTGTTTCAAGGCATGGAATACCTATTTCCATTATATCCGATCGTGATAGTAGATTTACCTCAAAGTTCTGGCAATCACTACAGGAGGCACTAGGAACTCGTTTGGATATGAGCACCGCATATCATCCACAAACCGACGGGCAGAGTGAAAGAACAATTCAGACGCTTGAAGACATGCTCAGGGCATGTGTGATCGATTTTGGAAACGGATGGGATAAATATCTACCGTTAGCAGAATTCTCGTATAATAATAGTTATCATGCGAGCATTGGAGCTGCGCCATTCGAAGCATTGTATGGAAGGAAGTGTAGATCTCCTATCTGTTGGAATGAAGTAGGAGATCGACAATTAACTGGTCCCGAGATCATACATGAAACAACTGAGAAGATAGTACAAATCAAGGAGCGATTGAAAACAGCCCGTAGTCGCCAAAAGAGCTACGCCGATGTCCGAAGGAAACCATTAGAGTTTCAGGTCGGGGACATGGTTATGCTAAAGGTGTCACCTTGGAAAGGTGTAATACGTTTCGGCAAAAGGGGTAAACTGAACCCAAGGTACGTAGGCCCGTTCAAGATCATCGAACGCATTGGACTGGTAGCTTATCGACTCGAGTTACCGCAACAACTCGCCGGAGTACATAATACCTTTCACGTCTCAAACCTTAAGAAGTGTCTTGCAAAGGAAGACCTCACAATTCCTCTTGAAGAAATCCATGTCGACGAGAAACTACAATTCGTCGAAGAACCAATCGAAATCATGGACCGTGAAGTTAAACAGCTCAAGCAGAGCAACATACCGATCGTTAAGGTTCGTTGGAATGCTAGAAGAGGTCCCGAGTTTACTTGGGAACGAGAGGATCAGATGAAACAAAAGTATCCGCACTTGTTTCTCGATGACGCAAAATAGGTACAATTCTAAAATTTCGGGACGAAATTTATTTAACGGGGAGGTAATGTAACGACCCGCACTTTTTCAATCATTCTATACTTATAAGATTAATATTTACATAAATTAAACCTTGCCAACATGATAAGAAATCCAAATTGTCGAGATTTATATTTCCGAAAAGAGTTTTACACAATGTTTGACCGTCTAGTTTGACCGATGATATCACGAACTATACAATATATGATAATTATACGTTTGTGTATATATATGTATATATACATATTTAACATGATTAATGAATGTTTTAATATCTCATTTTGTATTAATAACAACAAGTTATAAGTATATTTTGAAACTACTAACTTAAGTTTTCGAAACGATAACTATACGTAACGTTATTTGACATAAATACTTAAGACTTATAATGTTTATACATATATTGTATAAGTATTGTATTTAATCACTTTTAAAGACTTAAATACATAAAACCATATAAGTATATTCACAAAAGATAGCTATATTTGAATCCTCATTCCATTTTTCACAAAATTTCTATACGTATACCTAGAGTATTTGTACTCGTATCATACCTAGCTTCTATACGTATTTACTATTGGTATATACACATCAAATCACCACCTAACCAGCCCTTGTACATGCCTTATGTATAAGGTAATTGCTTTTGAATCATTGCAAGACTTATTACAAGATTACAAACTTAAAATTTTGTCCTTGTCCTTCCCATAAACACGTTTTTTAGAGGAGTATATGGATCATCATTTTGCTTCATTTAAACATCCATTCTCTAGCTAAAAACACACACTCTTTCTTACTCTCTAAACTCCATAACACTTCAGCAACTTATCAAGAAGATCTAGCTTCAAAAACACTAGTTAAACATCATAAGAAAACCATACAAAAACACTTCAAGAAAACCCTCCAAGAACACCAACTTACTTCCAATCTTTCATCCACTTCTATCACCCTTTTGATTCTAGCTTCTTACTCCTCTTTTACAGCAAACTTATCCAAGGAACTTGAGGTAGAATCTATGTTCATAACCTTATTCGATTCATATATATATAGCTATCTTATTTTGTGGTACAAAAGTTTAACAACAAGAACATAGTTTGAATGTTTTCAAACTTGTTTGCAAACTAAGTAGATCCTTCTAACTTAACTTTTAAAATACTTCAAGACCTGTAATATAACTTATGTATATGCTAATTTAACAAGGTATAACTTGGTTTTTCAAAGTATAAGTATTTTTAGAAAAATGGTCATTAAATGATTTTGTTGTAACAAAAATGTTTAACTTCATATGTTTCACTAATGTTTCACCTATGCCGTATGATTTTGAATACAAACCAAGGTATTTACAGTTCATAGTCTTAAAGAAGAACTCGATCCAAGAAGATGGCAATTTGAATCAACGAAAACGGATTTGTAACGAAGAAACTATGACCGAAACAAAATTGGTTATCCAAGACTTAATTGACTTCGGGATTCATTGGAAAAATTTACATAAAATCACATCTTTATAAGATAACATGATATTTTATATATATGTACTCATAATTCAATTTTATATGGTTCAGGTTCACCCGTAAGCAACACGAGAAGATTAATCATAAGATCCCATGTTTGTACGCAACACGTCATTTGACAACACCGGTACTTTATGTACGCAATACGTCATTTGACAACACTGGTACCGTGGGTCAAGATTAATCTCGACCAATTCATATACGATGGGGTTTTATTTATTTCGTTGGGGGTTTTATTTATTGCGGGTATACTAAACATCCAAAAATGAACCATTAAAATTGAATTACTAACATCGAAATGCTAACTACGGACTAAGGAATTATTCAAAGTATTAAAAAGTATAACAAGTATATATATGTGACGTTTGTTTAAAAATGAAAACATATTGATATATTATATATGGATAGGTTCGTGATATCAACCGGAAGACCGAGTCAAAATATATATCATCAAGACAAGAGTGAGTATATAGTCCCACTTTTAAACTCTAAATATTTCGGGATGAGAATACATGTATTTTATGTTTTACGATATGGACACAAGTAACTGAAAAATATATTCTACGTTGAGTTGTACCACTGGCATACTTCCCTGTAGCTTGGTAACTAATATTTACAGCGGTATTGTAAACGCGAATCCTGTTGATAGATCTATCGGGCCTGACAACCCCAACCGGACTGGACGACCAGTATTCAACGGTTGCACAGTACTTCGTTTTGTGACTACACTTGGTACGGTGTAGTAAGATTTCATAGTAAAGGGAATATGCGACGTGAAAATGTTAAGTATGGTTACCGAGTGCTCAACCACTTAGAATATTTTTATTAAACTGTTTATATACGAAATTTTGTGGTCTATATATATATATTGCTGCCGGCATTAAACCTATATCTCACCAACTTTATGTTGACCTTTTAAAACATGTCTATTCTCAGGTGATTTCTAAAGCTTCCGCTGCATCATGTTGAACCTTAACAGGATCTTGCGTACTCATATTTGTGTCAAAAATAAAACTGCATATCCAAGGAGTTGTATTGTAACTTATGGTCGAAATCGTGTTGTTATCATTATTTGTAAAGTTTGTAAGTCGAAGATTATCGCTAAACGTTAATCTTCTTTTTATTGTCTAAAGCTTGTAACAAAAATAATGGTTATGGTTTGTAATGTATAATATATGCAGTTTTCTTTCAAAAATGTCTCATATAGAGGTCAATACCTCGCAATGAAATCATACGTTATCTAACGCGTTCTTATGGTTAAGGACGGGTTATGACATGGTGCCACTCATGTGAGTGGGAAGCAATGTTATCAATAATTTTATAAGCTTCAGTTGCGGTTTTTTTCATAATTGAACCACCGGCAGCTATGTCGATGTCTTTCCTTGTAGTGATGTCACAACCTTGGTAGAATATTTGCACTATTTGATAAGTGTCCAAACCATGTTGCGGACATCCTGTTAAGAACTTTCCAAATCTTGTCCACGCCTCATATAGAGTTTCATTTGACTTTTGCGTGAACGTAATAATTTCTCCTTGAATTCTTACGGCTTTGGATGTCGGAAAGAATTGTTTAAGAAATTTTTCAACTAAAACATCTCATGTATCAATCGCCCCTTCAGGTAACGATTCTAACCAATCTTTGGCTTCTCCCTTTAAAGTCCAGGGAAATAACATGAGATATATTTGTTCATCCTCCACTTCTCGGATTTTGAATAGTGTACAAGTTCTATTAAATGTACGAAGATGTTCGTTTGGGTCTTCATTCGGCGCACCACTGAATTGGCATTGGTTAGTTACCATATGTAGAATTTGTCCTTTGATTTCATAATCTGGCGCATTAACGTTTGGTTGAGTAATTGCATGACCTTGGCCAGTGCATTTAGCTCTCATTCGATCTTCCATACTTAGAGGTTCCAGATTTTCCATGATTGGATTTGTTAAATCTGAATCACTAGAGGATTCTGATTTAATGGTTTCTTCCTCAACAATTTCTGTTTGAATGATTGGTGGTACCGGAGGAATAATTAGTGGATCAGGGTCTCTAAATTGTCCCTGAGTATTCTCCGGATTCTCAATTGTGAGATTGGTTTCAAAAACTGGATTATCGGAAATTTGAGTTAGAGTACTCGGTCGACTTGATGACAATTCTAAAGAAAAATCAACGGCGGCGATATTGGCTAAATGTCTTGATCGAGTTACAGGTGGTGAACGTATGAAAGGTGGTGAACGTCTTGCTCGGTGCATTCACAGAATATCCTATTAGTTATAAAAAAAATAAGAAAAACTTATATAAGCTATCCAATTAATAGACTTTTCTGATTTTGCCCACGTTTCGAATAGCCAAAAGATGCAGCAGAGGGGCATGATTCGTTTGGTCTCAATATAATTGAGGACTGTTTGGCTCCAACAACCCGGTCCACGTACAAATCCAACTATTACTACGAACCAGAAAAATGTCAACGTCTATTAATTTAACCGCTTAAATAATTTTTCTTTCCGTTTAAGAAATTAGATAAGAAGTAGATAAAAATTCTAAGTCCTATAACTAGAGTGTCGAGAAATAAGAAGGAAATAGATTGTGCGTCGAAAAGTGTCGAAAAATGAAAAAGGCGAAGAGTGGCTTAATAGACTTTAAAACACACAACTAATCGATTCTTATTACTATCACTAACTTAAAATTAAAATTACAAATTGAGAGTACAATTTGGAATGATAATTGATACATAGGTAAAAGGCGTCGATAAATAAAAATAAGGAAATAGTACGAAAAATAGTGTCGCAAAATTCTAAAGCGCCTAAAACTTAGTCTAAGGAATAAGCACTTAAGGGATTTTACGGCAATCCTACAAATCTAAAAGTAAAAATAAATACTACGGCAAAAACTATGACTAAAAACTAGGTACGAATGATAAAAATATAAAAATTATGCTAAAGACGAAAAAAAGATACAAAATAGAAAAAAGAAATAAAAAATAATAAAATTATATATTTTTTAAAAATATTATTTTTATACTATTATTATTATTTTATAAAAGTTTTGATTTTTTAAATATAAATAAAACTGATTACAATTAATTAAAACTAAATAAATTAAAATTTAAAACTAAATATTAAACTAATAAAAACCTAAAACTTAATTAATAAAAAATAATAATAAATATTACTCCGTAATTAATGCCAAATTAGGGTAAACTGTCGGCAGGTCAAAAGTCTCTCCGCTAGTCGCGCTCAAACCAGTTCAAATAGCCGCGAGTCGCGGGGGTTCAGAAAAGGTGACAGGTCAGGTTGTTTGACAGGTTCAACGTATTAATTATATATTTTATTTATTTGTTTTATGTTTTAATTTCTGTTTTATAGTTTAAATATAAAATTTATTAAATAAATAAAACTAAAATTTAAAAACTAAATTAAAAATACAAATATTTTATAAAATTCTTAAAAATAGATTTATATGTATATATATATATATATATATATATTATTTTTTGTTTTTGGTTTTTTATCTCTTTTTGACTTTTTAATTTTTTTATATTTAAAAATATAACTTTTTATAAAAACTAAATAAAAATTTAATAAAAAAAATTTTTTAGTGGCATTTCGCTTCGGATTCCCCGGCAGCGGCGCCAAAAATATACTTGATGTGCAGTGGGGTGTATACGAAATAGTATTATTTTTAGTGCGAAATACTATTAAATATGCTACAATTTTACACAAGTTATTTAATTATTTATTCGAGTGGATATACTTAAGCCTTGTGTAACGACCCGCACTTTTTCGATCGTTCTATACTTATAAGATTAATATTTACATAAATTAAACCTTACCAACATGATAAGCAATCCAAATTGTTGAGATTTATGTTTCTGAAAAGAGTTTTACACAACGTTTGACCGTCTAGTTTGACCGATGATATCACGAACTATACAGTATATGATAATTATACGTTTGTGTATATATATGTATATATACATATTTAACATGATCTAAGGATGTTTTAATATCTCATTTTGTATTAATAACAATAAGTTATAAGTATATTTTGAAACTACTAACTTAAGTTTTCAAAACGATAACCATACGTAACATTATTTGACATCAATACTTACAACCTATAATGTTTATACATATATCGTATAATTAATGTATTTAATCACTTTTAAGAACTTAAATACATAAAACCATACAAGTGTATTCACAAAAGATAGCTATATTTGAATCCTCATTCCATTTTTCACAAAATTTCTATACGTATATCTAGAGTATTTGTACTCGTACCATACCTAGCTTCTATACGTATTTACTATTGGTATATACACATCAAATCACCACCAACCAGCCCTTGTTCAATGCCTTATGTATAAGTTAATCACTTTTGTATGATTGCAAGACTAATTAACAAGATTACAAACTAAAACTTTGTCCTTGTATACACCCTTGGTCACGTTTTTATAAGCAAGGAAGGATCATCATTTTGATTCACTTTTACTTCAAATCTTTAGCTAAAAACACACACACTCTCAAGAGCCTTAAACTCCATAACCATTCAGCAAGTTACCAAGAAGATCTAGCCATAAAAACCTTACTTAAACACCATAAGAAAACCATACAAAAACACTTCAAGAAATCCTTCCAAGAACACAAACTTACTTCCAATCTTTCATCCACTTCCATCACCCTTTTGGTTCTAGGTTCTTACTCCTCTTTTACAGCAACCTTGTCCAAGGAACTTGAGGTAGTAACTATGTTCATAACCTTATTCGATTCATATATATATAGCTATCTTATTTTGTGGTATAAAATTTTAACAACAAGAACATAGTTTGAATGTTTTCAAACTTGTTTGCAAACTAAATAGATCCTTCTAACTTAACTTTTAAAATACTTCAAGACCTGTAATATACCTTAATTATATGCTAATTTAACAAGGTTTAACTTGGTTTTTCAAAGAACACCTTAAAAACTGTTTTTACGACGTCGGAGTGCAACCGGGGACTGTTTTGGGTTGGATAATTAAAAACCATCTTAAACTTTGAATTGGAGGTTTATTTTCTGGAAAAATGATTTTTACTATGAATATGATAACACATAAAAATTTCATGATTTAATTCAAAGTATAAGTATTTTTAGAAAAATAATCATTTAAGGTTGTTTACATAAAGGAAAATGTTTAACTTCATAAGTTTCACTAAAGTTTCACCTATGCCGTGTGATTTTGAATACAAACTAAGGTATTTACAGTTCATAGTCTTAAAGAGGGACTCGATCCAAGGAGATGGCAAGTTGAATCAACGAAAACGGAGTTGTAACGAAGAAACTATGACCGAAACAAAATCGGATATCCAAGACTAGTTTAACTTCGGGATTAATTGGGAAAAATTAAATAAATCACATATTTCTAAGATAACATGATATTTTATATATATGTACTCATAATTCAATTTTATATGGTTCAGGATCACCCGTAAACAATACGAGAAGATTAATCATAAGATCCCATGTTTGTACGCAACACGTCATTTGACAACCCCGGTACTTTATGTACGCAACACGTCATTTGACAACACCGGTACCGTGGGTCAAGATTAATCTCGACCAATACATATACAATGGGGGTTTTATTTATTTCATTGCAGGTATATTAAACATCTAAAAATGAACCATTAAAATTGAATTACTAACAACGAACTGCTAACTACGGACTAAGGAATTATTCAAAGTATTAAAAGTATTATAAGTATATATATGTGACGATTGTTTAAAAATGAAAATATATTGATATATTATATATGGATAGGTTCGTGATATCAACCGGAGACCAAGTCAAATTATATATATCTTCAAGGCGAAAGTGAGTATATAGTCCCACTTTTAAACTCTAAATATTTCGGGATGAGAATACATGTATTTTATGTTTTACGATATGGACACAAGTAATTGAAAAATATATTCTACGTTGAGTTGTACCACTGGCATACTTCCCTGTAGCTTGGTAACTAATATTTACAGCGGTATTGTAAACGCCAATCCTGTTGATAGATCTATCGGGCCTGACAACCTCAACCGGACTGGACGACCAGTATTCATCGGTTGCACAGTACTTCGTTTCGTGACTACACTTGGTACAGTGTAGTAAGATTTCATATTAAAGGGAATATGCGACATGATTAATTGTTAAGTATGGTTACCAAGTGCTCAACCACTTAGAATATTTTTATTAAACTGTTTATATACGAAATCTTGTGGTATATATATATATATATATATATATATATATATATATATATATATATATATATATATATATATTGCTGCCGGCACTAAACCTATATCTCACCAACTTTATGTTGACGTTTTAAACATGTTTATTCTCAGGTAATAATTAGAAGCTTCCGCTGCATTATGTTAAATTTGAGCAGGATCTTGCGTACGCATATTTGTGTCAAAAATAAAACTGCATACCCGAAGATTTGTGTTGTAAAATATGCTCGAAATCGTGTTGTTATCATTATATGTAAAGTTTGTAAGTCGAAGATTATCGCTAAACGATAATCATCTTTATTTTTTCCAAAGCTTGTATCAAAAATAAGAATCATGGTTTGTAATGTAATATATATGCAGTTTTTCTTTTAAAAATGTCGCATATAGAGGTCAATACCTCGCAATGAAATCATACATTATCTAACACGTTCTTATGGTTAAGGACGGGTTATGACATGTGGTATCAGAGCGGTGGTCTTAGCGAACCAGGTTTGCATTAGTGTGTCTAACCGAGAAGTCGTTAGGATACATTAGTAAGTCTGGACTTTGACCGGGTCTGATTCTAAAAACCATTGCTTATCATTGTTGGTTAAAATTTATATGTAAATATTATGTAGTACTAATGGGTTAGTTGTTATGTGATAGATGTCGGGCTCGAAACTTATTATCACATTCAGCGACTCCGAATCAGAATCTTCATATGGTGTTCCAGTCATTAACTTATCCGATGACGAAAATGATATCTTTGGGGAAGACTCACAAATTCCGGATGAACCAACTATAGAAAAATCGGAAAGTGAACCCGAGGAAGAAAGTGAACCCGAGGAAGAAATACTAGAAATTACGAAAGAAAAGTTCGATCAAGGAAAGAAACGAAAAGCTAATGAATTAGAAAATTCAAATTCCGAGTTTAGTGAGGATGTTGTGGCACCAATTCCACTAGACACTACCACCCCTATACCCGCTATTCCTATTAGTGCTATCCCGGCAGCCAGTTCTTCAGCCCCACCACCAAAATATAGGCAGACAGCTAGGATAAGCGTTAGGCCATTCATTGGAACTAAACGTCCTAGAAAATAGACCAAACGATGCGCTGCCGTATTAAACCATGGGATCATATAATGTTTTGTATAATATTATTAGTGTGGTTTGCTTAATGTTCGTTGTAAGATAAGCATATGTAAAATAGTGAAGTATGAAATGCAATAATTTTCCATGGTTAAGTATTATTTAGATTGTAGTAATTGGTTCTGTACTAAGCTATTAAGTATGAACATTAAAGGGTAGGTACTACCCTAGATATAATTATAAAACGCTAATAAGAAGAAAAGGCTTTTATAATAATACCTAGTTCATATTATTAACAAGCTATAATGTACTATAAATACACACTACATCTATAATATTCCATGTGAATAATTATTTTCTTTCATTAGGGAATGGCGCGATTGAATCGAATGACGGAACAAGAAGTCGAGGACTTCATCAACCAGCGAGTCAACGACAGAATGTTATGGGTCGAAGCTGCAAGAGCTGCTGCAGTTAACCCAAATCCTCGTGTAGGATGCACCTACAAGACGTTTCAAGCTTGCAAGCCCTCATCATTCAGTGGAACGGAAGGGCCGATCGGTTTAACCCGGTGGATAGAAAAGATGGAGACGGTGTTTAAAATCAGCGGTTGTGTTGAAAAAGACATGACCAAGTATGCATCGTGCACTTTACAAGATAGTGCACTCACGTGGTGGAAGAATTATGTGAAGGCTGTAGGAGGAGATGTAGCTTATGACACTCCATGGGAAGAATTCAAAACGATGTTAATCAACGAGTATTGTCCAAGGAACGAGGTTAGGAAGTTGGAAGATGAATTACGAAGTCTGAAGGTTGTTGGTACTGAAATCACCAACTACAACCAGCGATTCATGGAATTAGTTTTGCTATGTCCTGAATTGGTTCCAACCGAGGAACGGAAGATTGAAATGTACAAATATGGTTTGCCCTCAAAGGTTAAGGCAAACGTTACAGCATCAAAACCTAGGACAATTCATGAAGCTATAACCATGGCAAACGAGCTAATGGATCAGGTCATCTTGGATAAGAAAGCATTCACTACTGATGTGAAGGTATCGAGTAACAAAAGAAAGTGGAACGGAAATTATGATCGAGGCAACCAACAACAATCTTTTAAGAAACCAGAAACCACGAAAGGTGCGGGTAGTGGTTCAGGCTTTGGTTACTAAGGACAAAGTCCTTTATTCAATCGATGTCACAAACATCACTTTGGTTACTGTAGTGTGTTATGCACCAAATGTAATCGACAGGGTCATCTTGCTGAAGATTGTAGGGCTCTCGTTATGAATACAAATGGTGCCAAGACTCCTGCCACCAATGCAAATAGAACTGCTTTGGCTACCGTTACTTGTTTTGGGTGTGGAAAACAAGGTCACTATAAGAGCCAGTGCCCAAATCCAGAGAAGAATGTCGGACCTGCACGTGGGAGAGCATTTGTTATTAATGCTAGAGAGGCACGCGAAGACCCGGAGCTTGTTACGGGTACGTTTACCATTAATAACTTATCAGCATCTATTTTATTTGATACTGGTGCCGATAGAAGTTACGTGTGTAGAAATTTTTACACTAAATTGAATTGTTCATCATTACCTCTAGATGCTAAGTACATGATTGAGTTAGCTAATGGTAAACTAATTAAAGCCGATAAAATTTGTCGTGATTGTGAAATAAATTTAGCTGGAGAAACGTTTAAAATCGACTTAATACCCGTAGAATTAGGAAGTTTTGATGTAATAGTCGGCATGGACTGGATGTCCAAAGTAGGAGTTGAAGTTGTGTGTGCCAAGAAGGCAATTCGCATTCCTTGTAAGGATAAAATGCCGGTGATGATTTATGGAGAGAAGGGTGATTCAAAGCTAAAACTCATTAGCTGTTTGAAAGCCAAGAAGTGTTTAGAAAAGGGATGTTATGCTATTCTAGCACATGTTAATAAAGTCGAAAAGAAAGAGAAGTGCATCAATGATATGCCTGTGGCAAGAGATTTTCCTGAAGTTTTTCCGGAAGAGTTGCCGGGATTACCTCCATTTAGATCTGTAGAATTTCAAATAGATTTAGTACCAGGAGCTGCACCAGTGGCTCGTGCGCCATATAGACTTGCACCGTTCGAGTTAAAAGAACTTCAAAGTCAGTTAAAAGAGTTACTGGACCGTGGATTCATACGACCAAGTACTTCACCGTGGGGAGCTCCAATTTTGTTTGTTAAGAAGAAAGATGGATCTTTTAGGATGTGTATAGATTATCGTGAATTAAATAAGTTAACTATCAAGAATCGGCATCCACTACCGACAATTGATGACTTATTTGATCAATTGCAAGGATCATGTGTTTATTCGAAAATCGACTTAAGATCGGGTTATCATCAATTACGCGTCAAAGAAGAGGACATTCCGAAAACTGCTTTTCGGACACGTTATGGTCATTACGAATTTTTGGTCATGCCGTTTGGATTGACGAATGCGCCAGCTGTATTCATGGACCTCATGAATCGAGTTTGTAGTCCGTATTTAGATAAGTTTGTTATCGTTTTCATTGATGATATTCTTATCTATTCCAAGAGTGAGCAAGAGCATGAAGAACATTTAAGGTTGATATTAGAGATGTTGAGAAAAGAACAACTATATGCTAAATTTTCTAAGTGTGCTTTCTGGTTGAAAGAAGTGCAATTTCTTGGCCATGTTGTTAGTAGCAAAGGAATTCAGGTCGATCCAGCAAAAACTGAAGCCATTGAAAAATGGGAGACTCCTAAGACACCAACGCAGATACGCCAATTTTTGGGTTTAGCCGGTTATTATAGAAGGTTTATTCAAGATTTTTCCCGAATAGCTAAGCCGTTGACAGCGTTAACGCAAAAAGGGAAGAAATACGAATGGACCTCGGAGCAGGAGAACGCATTTCAAATACTGAAAAGAAGTTAACTACGGCGCCTATTTTATCGTTACCAGAAGGGAACGATGATTTTGAAATATATTGTGACGCTTCGCGACAAGGTTTTGGTTGCGTCCTTATGCAACGGAAGAAAGTTATTGCATACGTATCCTGACAATTGAAGATTCACGAGCGGAATTATACGACGCATGATCTAGAACTGGGAGCAGTCGTGTTTGCATTAAAGATGTGGAGACATTACTTGTATGGGGTTAAATTCACTGTGTTTACTGATCATAAAAGCCTTCAACAAATTTTTGATCAGAAACAGCTGAACATGAGGCAACGTAGGTGGGTCGAGTTAATAAACGACTATGATTGTGAAATTCGTTATCATCCCGGGAAGGCGAACGTGGTGGCCGATGCTTTAAGCAGAAAGGAACGAGAACCAATTCGAGTTCGAGCGATGAACATAAAAATTCGCATGAATCTCAACTCACAAATCAAAGAGGTTCAACAAGAAGCACTTAATAAAGAAAACATAAGAACTGAAATAATGAAGAAGTATGAGAAGCAACTCGTTATACGGGAAGACGGAATTCGATATTTTGCAAACCGTATTTGGGTACCGAAGTTGGGTGGATTAAGGAAGTTGATATTGAACGAGGCACATAAGACAAGATACTCGATACATCCTGGAGTCGGAAAGATGTATCAAGATCTTAAGACACGTTATTGGTGGCCTAACTTAAAGACAGACGTTGCAACATATGTTGGGGAGTGTTTAACTTGTTCCAAGGTCAAAGCAGAACACCAAAAGCCGTCAGGCTTACTTCAACAACCAGAAATCCCAGAATGGAAATGGGATGGTATTACCATGGATTTCATCACGAAGTTACCAAAGACTGCCTGGGGATACGACACCATTTGGGTGATTGTTGATCGTCTCACCAAGTCTGCACATTTCTTGCCTATAAAGGAAACAGATAGAATGGAGAAACTATTACGATTGTATATAAAGGAAATTGTTTCAAGGCATGGAATACCTATTTCCATTATATCCGATCGTGATAGTAGCTTTACCTCAAAGTTCTGGCAATCACTACAGGAGGCCCTAGGAACTCGTTTGGATATGAGCACCGCATATCATCCGCAAACTGACGGGCAGAGTGAAAGAACAATTCAGACTCTTGAAGATATGCTCAGGGCATGTGTGATCGATTTTGGAAACGGATGGGATAAGTATCTACCATTAGCAGAATTCTCGTATAATAATAGCTATCATGCGAGCATTAAAGCTGCGCCATTCAAAGCATTGTATGGAAGGAAGTGTAGATCACCTATCTGTTGGAATGAAGTAGGAGATCGACAATTAACTGGTCCCGAGATCATACACGAAACGACTGAAAAGATAGTACAAATTAAGGAGAGATTGAAAACAGCCCGTAGTCGCCAAAAGAGCTACGCCGATGTCCGAAGGAAACCATTAGAGTTTCAGATCGGTGACATGGTTATGCTAAAGGTGTCACCTTGGAAAGGTGTGATACGTTTCGGTAAAAGAGGTAAACTGAACCCAAGGTACGTAGGCCCGTTCAAGATCATCGAACGCATTGGACCGGTAGCTTATCGACTCGAGGTACCGCAACAACTCACCGGAGTACATAATACATTTCACGTCTCGAACCTTAAGAAGTGTCTTGCAAGGGAAGACCTCACCATTCCTCTTGAAGAAATCCATGTCGACGAGAAACTACAATTCGTCGAAGAACCAATCGAAATCATGGATCGTGAAGTTAAACAGCTCAAGCAGAGCAACATACCGATTGTTAAGGTTCGTTGGAGTGCTAGAAGAGTTCCCGAGTTTACTTGGGAACGAGAGGATCAGATGAAACGAAAGTATCCACACTTATTTCTCGATGACGCAAAATAGGTACAATTTTAAAATTTCGGGACGAAATTTATTTAACGGGGAGGTAATGTAACGACCCGCACTTTTTCGATCGTTCTATACTTATAAGATTAATATTCACATAAATTAAACCTTACCAACATGATAAGCAATCCAAATTGTTGAGATTTATGTTTCCGAAAAGAGTTTTACACAACGTTTGACCGTCTAGTTTGACCGATGATATCACGAACTATACAATATATGATAATTATACGTTTGTGTATATATATGTATATATACATATTTAACATGATCTAAGGATGTTTTAATATCTCATTTTGTATTAATAACAATAAGTTATAAGTATATTTTGAAACTACTAACTTAAGTTTTCAAAACGATAACCATACGTAACGTTATTTGACATCAATACATATAACCTATAATGTTTATACATATATTGTATAAGTAATGTATTTAATCACTTTTAAGAACTTAAATACATAAAACCATACAAGTGTATTCACAAAAGATAGCTATATTTGAATCCTCATTCCATTTTTCACAAAATTTCTATACGTATATCTAGAGTATTTGTACTCGTACCATACCTAGCTTCTATACGTATTTACTATTGGTATATATACATCAAATCACCACCAACCAGCCCTTGTTCAATGCCTTATGTATAAGGTAATCACTTTTGTATGATTGCAAGACTAATTAACAAGATTACAAACTAAAACTTTGTCCTTGTATACACCCTTGGTCACGTTTTTATAAGCAAGGAAGGATCATCATTTTGATTCACTTTTACTTCAAATCTTTAGCTAAAAACACACACACTCTCAAGAGCCTTAAACTCCATAACCATTCAGCAAGTTACCAAGAAGATTTAGCCATAAAAACCTTACTTAAACACCATAAGAAAACCATACAAAAACACTTCAAGAAATCCTTCCAAGAACACAAACTTACTTCCAATCTTTCATCCACTTCCATCACCCTTTTGGTTCTAGGTTCTTACTCCTCTTTTACATAAACCTTGTCCAA
This sequence comes from Rutidosis leptorrhynchoides, assembly GCF_046630445.1. NCBI lineage: Eukaryota > Viridiplantae > Streptophyta > Magnoliopsida > Asterales > Asteraceae > Rutidosis > Rutidosis leptorrhynchoides. The sequence goes on from NC_092343.1 coordinate 236,740,058, forward strand.
GGAACTTGAGGTAGTAACTATGTTCATAACCTTATTCGATTCATATATATATAGCTATCTTATTTTGTGGTATAAAATTTTAACAACAAGAACATAGTTTGAATGTTTTCAAACTTGTTTGCAAACTAAATAGATCCTTCTAACTTAACTTTTAAAATACTTCAAGACCTGTAATATAACTTAATTATATGCTAATTTAACAAGGTTTAACTTGGTTTTTCAAAGAACACCTTAAAAACTGTTTTTACGACGTCGGAGTGCAACCGGGGACTGTTTTGGGTTGGATAATTAAAAACCCTCTTAAACTTTGAATTGGAGGTTTATTTTCTGGAAAAATGATTTTTACTATGAATATGATAACACATAAAAATTTCATGATTTAATTCAAAGTATAAGTATTTTTAGAAAAATAATCATTTAAGGTTGTTTACATAAAGGAAAATGTTTAACTTCATAAGTTTCACTAAAGTTTCACCTATGCCGTGTGATTTTGAATACAACCTAAGGTATTTACAGTTCATAGTCTTAAAGAGGGACTCGATCCAAGGAGATGGCAAGTTGAATCAACGAAAACGGAGTTGTAACGAAGAAACTATGACCGAAACAAAATCGGATATCCAAGACTAGTTTAACTTCGGGATTAATTGGGAAAAATTAAATAAATCACATATTTCTAAGATAACATGATATTTTATATATATGTACTCATAATTCAATTTTATATGGTTCAGGATCACCCGTAAACAATACGAGAAGATTAATCATAAGATCCCATGTTTGTACGCAACACGTCATTTGACAACACCGGTACTTTATGTACGCAACACGTCATTTGACAACACCGGTACCGTGGGTCAAGATTAATCTCGACCAATACATATACGATGGGGGTTTTATTTATTTCATTGCGGGTATATTAAACATCTAAAAATGAACCATTAAAATTGAATTACTAACAACGAACTGCTAACTACGGACTAAGGAATTATTCAAAGTATTAAAAGTATTATAAGTATATATATGTGACGATTGTTTAAAAATGAAAATATATTGATATATTATATATGGATAGGTTCGTGATATCAACCGGAGACCAAGTCAAATTATATATATCTTCAAGGCGAAAGTGAGTATATAGTCCCACTTTTAAACTCTAAATATTTCGGGATGAGAATACATGTATTTTATGTTTTACGATATGGACACAAGTAACTGAAAAATATATTCTACGTTGAGTTGTACCACTGGCATACTTCCCTGTAGCTTGGTAACTAATATTTACAGTGGTATTGTAAACGCGAATCCTGTTGATAGATCTATCGGGCCTGACAACCCCAACCAGACTGGACGACCAGTATTCAACGGTTGCACAGTACTTCGTTTCGTGACTACACTTGGTACAGTGTAGTAAGATTTCATATTAAAGGGAATATGCGACATGATTAATTGTTAAGTATGGTTACCAAATGCTCAACCACTTAGAATATTTTTATTAAACTGTTTATATACGAAATCTTGTGGTCTATATATATATATATATATATATTGCTGCCGGCACTAAACCTATATCTCACCAACTTTATATTGACGTTTTAAACATGTTTATTCTCAGGTAATAATTAGAAGCTTCCGCTGCATTATGTTGAATTTGAGCAGGATCTTGCGTACGCATATTTGTGTCAAAAATAAAACTGCATACCCGAAGATTTGTGTTGTAAAATATGCTCAAAATCGTGTTGTTATCATTATATGTAAAGTTTGTAAGTCGAAGATTATCGCTAAACGATAATCATCTTTATTTTGTCCAAAGCTTGTATCAAAAATAAGAATCATGGTTTGTAATGTAATATATATGCAGTTTTTCTTTTAAAAATGTCGCATATAGAGGTCAATACCTTGCAATGAAATCATACGTTATCTAACACGTTCTTATGGTTAAGGATGGGTTATGACACCTTGCTACAACACTTTATAGGCAGAGCACCTAATCGTATTATAGTGTAGTTTTTAGTAAGTCCGGTTCGTTCCACATGGAAAGCTCGAGAAGTTTAACGCACACTATATTTATAAAAATAGAAAAATATAAATAGTAGTAGTAGTATTATTATTATTATAAAAGGGGGGTTTTTACCGTTTAATGACCGGTTTGTCGATTTTTAAAACTTAAATAACAGTTAAAACCTAATGCAAAATATTAAAAATAAATACAACTTAATTTAAAGCGTAAAGTAAATAACAATAAATAAAGTGCGATAATTAAAATGACAGAAATTAAAGTACGATAATTAAAAGTGCAATTAAATATGAAAATAAAGGAATTATGCTTATTTAAACTTCCGTAATCATGATGTTTGGCGTGTTTATTTTAGTTTTAGTCCGATGGGTTAATTGTCCTTTGTCCTGGATTATTCAAGATGTCCATACGGTTTTGTCCATAATGGTCCAACGGGCATAATTATAAATGCGAGGTTCTTCGTCAAATTGTCCTTATGTTCGAAGTCAAATAATTCAACTAATTGGGGACTTAAACTGTAACAAGGTCTTAATACTTTATTTAATGAATACACCAGGTTATCGACTGCGTGTATTCCAAGGTTTTAATACTTTGTTAACAATTACACCAATTACCCTTGAATGTAATCCACCCCTGTTTCAATGAGTCTAGTGACTAATAATTCATCCCCGTGTCCGGTCAAATGAACAATAATATGTACTTATAAATATCCCGCCCACCGTGTCCGATTAAGCGTATATGGATATTTATAGATACATAAAATTATAACCTTTATATAAAATTAACGAGGTATCGTTAATTAAATATAAAGCCCATTAAAAGCCCATAGTCTAATTTCCAAAAGTGTCGTTCTTTTGTCCAAACCCCAATTATGGTCCAAAGTCCAATTATCCCATTTTTAGTATTTAGCCTAACATCACGATTACTTTGGTATTAAATAAGCATAATAACGGCTTAGCTACTAGACATTAATGAAAATAATATAAACATAACTTACAGTGGGTATTAATAATAGAGTAATATGGACAGAATTTCGACTTATACAATACTCGCTATCATAATCTTATTATTATTATAATTTAGAATTAAAATTAAAATTATTGTTATATCTTATTACATTAACATTATGATAGAGAGATATAGATATAAGATATAGATATAGATATTGATAATAGATATTGATCGTAGATGGATATATATGTATTAAAAACAGAAAACTCGTTGCTATTTATAGGCGTTCTGGGATTTTGGGCGTCCGCGAGTTGCGGAGGTTTTTGCCTTCGATGGCCGTGAGTCGCGGAGCAGCTGGATACAGCTCACACTTGTTTGTCTTTTAATTTGTAGACATAATAAATAAATAAATATAATAAATAAATAATTTTAAGAATTATTTAAATATTATATTATATTTATGTGCATAGTTGACTCGTAATTTTTACACCGTTGCGTCGCGCGTTGAGAGTTGACTCATGTCCCGGTTCCGGATTTTCGAATGTCCTTGCGTACTATTTTATATCGTGTACTTTGCGTTTTGTAATTTGTACTCTTGTCGTTTTTAGACGTTCCTTATCAATAAATTGAACCTTTTTGATTGTATCTTGTACTTTTTAGCTTTTTGGACCTTTTTGTCTTCAATTCGTTGAATCTTCCTTTTGTCTTCACTTTTTATTATTTAAACGAATATCGCTTGTAAATAGGACAATTGCAACTAAAATCTTGTCTTTCTTGGGGAATAATGCTATGAAATATGTGTTCATTTTTAGCATTATCACCCAGCAACAAAATAGAGGAAGAGGAGGAATCTGAAGAGGAAGAGGAAATGGAAGACGTAAAAGAAACTGAGATAATTCCCTCTCTAAGCATTAAGTATCATGAAGAATTAATGAGGCTTGAGACGGAAGATCACAGTTTAATCATTCGTTTCAAGAAAAATACTGACAAGGTTGAGGTTAAAGATATAGAAATTGACCCTGCAAGTATCAAAGTAGAGAGTCAGAATACTGAAGAAGCCCGTTCATCAGACGAATCCTCAGAAGAACATTATACCGATGATGACGAGGAAGAGCAACATGAAGACATTCTGGACAACTCACACTCTCCAACTGAACCAGATCTAGGGGAGTCGGACTCTTATTTAGATCGGATTCCGATCATATCTACACACGCAGACATGATAACCTTCATCAATGATACCGATGAATTTGAAAATATTCTCGAAGACATCTATAAATCAACAACTGATTACACGCTACGCTTCACGATCAACACTCTTCACGATCATATCTACCGCGAAGAAAAGCAACGAGAGCACAATTCAGTGGTTCACACTATTCTTGAGAATAGTAAACCATAACGTGACTTAAAAGTAAACCATATGCAGTCGGTTGGTGTGATGGTATTGAAGTTGCGAAACACATCAATTAAAGGTTGTTTACTGATCGCCCTGCAAAACATTTCAAATAAAATAATTTTAGCAACTGCTTATGGGTGTAATTGGGCGATGGCGATGTGGTAAGAATCGCAGACGCCCAAAATGAAGTCGCTTGGTGGAAATCTCGGATTTCCTTCAAACATAGATGTTTCATAGACCGCAATCATTCCTTCAGGAGGATTGTTAGCCCTTTCATTCTCAGCAGGAGCAATTGGTATGAACTGATCCAATATCGGATAGTTGATTTTCAATTGCTCGATCTTCTCATCTGTCATGTACGATGAGAATTTATCCGCAGTAATCGCCGGAGAAGACTGAGGAGTAGAAGGAGAAGCCATTATTAATATATGCAAAGATTGAAATTAAAAATGAGTAAGGAGATTGATATTACTCCAATTATATATATTTTATCCCGCAATATATCCCTCATTTCATTCGGTTTTGATGATCATTGGGCCCAAAAGTTGTTTTTCTGCACCAAAGTCTCGGTTTAAGGCTAGAAGCCTGATTTGGTGTAAAATTGACCAAATCCTAATCGAAAATTGCAAAGAAAATGACAAGTGTAGGAAACAGCTCCAAAAGTGCCGCTCCTTGATAAAGAGCGCCGCTCCTGATGATCCAAAGCGCCGCTCCTAAAGGGAAAGCGGCGTTCTCATGCACATTTTGGCTCCATTTTTCATCAGTCGCCAGAAGCGCCGTTCTTAATTGCCAAAAGCGCCACACCAAATATAGAAGCGTTGTTCCTATTTTAAGCCAAAAGCGCTGCTCATGAAGAAAAAGAAGCGCTCCTGTCGCTGATTCAGCCCGAATTTTAAACACTATAAAAGGAAAGAGATAGGTGATTTTTCAAGAGAGCTGCAGTTTTTACTTCGGATTTCACACACAAAACCCTAATTTCATCATCCATTAGAGTTTTAAGGTGGTTTGAAGGAAGCAAGCTCAAGTTTCATCATCATTAGCTCTTGATCTTTCTCTCTTTATCATTTTGGAATCTCCACTTTACTTTACTCATTTTGAAATAATTAGTTGTAATCTTTGTTTTTCTTCATCTAGCTTTGAACTAATTACTTGTAATCACTCAAGATTATGTTTATTGATGTTTCTATGCTTATTACTAGTGTAATCTTTTCCATGTTTAAAATCATTTGTGTTTGATTATCTATGAATCTCTAATGCATAGAATTAGCCCTTAATCTATTGAATGAAATTGTTTTGAATGAAAATACATGAGCTAGTATTATTGTGTTAGCTATGTGGTCCATTGCTATGATTTAATATTGGTTTTACTTTGATTACATAGGTTGATTAGCTCTCTTAGTGATTTGAGAAGTGAATCAATTTGTACTTCAACACCTTAGGTGATCTAGACAACTAGAATATGGATTTCAAGTGATTGTGTTTCTAATCTAAGTTGGTTTTTAATTAACCTTTGTTCAACATAGTGGTGTTTAACTATCTTAAGTGATTTTGATAGTTAAAGAAGGGTTTTAAATGATTTCAATCTGAGCATAATCTCAATAATCAACTCATACTTAACTTGATCTTAGGATACCATGCTTATGTGGATTTGCAAAAGCATAATTTGATTAAGGTTTGGTAGTAGTAGTACTAAACATTCACTAGTTCAAACAACTAAAGTGATATCAAATTGGGTAGAACAAGGGCAATCCAAGCATAGAGAGGATTATATAAGTGAACACTCTTTGTCTTATTGATTCAATCTCATTTCTTAGTTACTTGTTACTTGTTACTAGCTAAGTTTAAGTTTGTTTATTTGAAAAAGTTTAGTTGTTAGTTAAAATCTATCGCAAAACCCCCAATCAAACAAACCCCTAGGATAACTATTAGTTTCAATTATTCAACTTACACCGCTCTCTTGGGACGAACTTGATAAGAATACTTACATTAAGTGCTATAATAACCGGGTTCTAAGTGCTCGATAGTTGTGCGTGCTTATTTGTAATATTTGAATTTTGTATTAATTTTGAGGGTTAAAGATGTATTGTTCCCCACGCATCAACACTTTCTTGGCGCCGCTGCTGGATAATGGTTAGCTAAGTTAAGTTGGGTATTTGGTTTAAGCTTTTAGTTATTCGGTCCTTTTGTAAGGATTCGTCCTTACAAAAGTTACTTTTATTGTTTTTATATATTATTTGTATTGGAAAACCGTTTGTGTTTGTGTTGTCATTGAAGGTTAGGTCTTTTAGTGTATGAGAAAGAGGTCCCAAAAGGATCAAGAATTCACACATCCATTTTCTGACCCGGAAAAACACGTGCATGGGGTTTATAAGCGTAGAGAAGAACGGGATTTAAGGAAGCATATGAGGTTTTGCCATTTTGTTTGATAGAAATGGACGGAGAAGAAGAGGGTAATCCGACTTTTAGTGGTATTCCAGTGAATGATGAAATAGTAAATGATCCAAACGACACTCCAATGTGGAATGTTAGGTTGGTGGCACAAAAGGTTGTGCCTCCGGCTATTACAAAACCACCAATTGAAGTGGATTATTGGAAGATCGAGGGTAACTTTTTCACAATGATCAAGGATATGTTCTCTCATAGGTTGATAGATGAGAATCCTTTCGAACACATTCAACACTTTAACAATATTTGTGACATCTATAAAACCAAAAACGTCTCCTATGACGCTTTTAAACTAAGGGCATTCCCCTTTACACTTCAAGGAGAAGCAAAAACTTGGTTAAGGAATTTTCCATCCGATTCTATTAAGTCTTTTCAAGATTTAACCGATGCGTTTATCAATCACTTTTTTCCCACCTTCAAAGGTGGAACGTTTAAGAATTGAAATCAATGGGTTCACCCAATGAGGGGATGAGTCTTTGTATGATGCGTGGGTACGCTTCAAGAAGTTATTAAGAGCTTGCCCACCACATGGTTTGACTAAGAAGGAGTACATCAACACGTTCTACCGGGGTACTAATGCTTAGACTAAGCAATATCTTGATTCTTCTTCGCGTGAAGTGTTTATGTACAAATCACCTAATGCGGCCGAAATTTTATTATAAGACATCTAGGTTAATACATACGAATGGGCACCTTCACCAAGAGATTTGACAAAGAAGAGTGTAGCTCAAGTGGTGAGTGATGATGGGCAAATTACCTTAGCAAGCTTAAACAATCAATTTCAAATGTATGGGAAAGAGTTGAAAAAGCTACAACAATCGATAGTCGCGATGCAAGTCGATTGTCAAAGGTGCGAAGGACCACACCTCACCAAGAATTGTCCCCAAATCAATCAATGCAACCACATTGACTTGGACGACGTTCCTATGAATTCGGATGCGTGAATTATATGAGTAATCAAAACTTTCAAAGGGGAGGAACTTCAAACCAAGGCAATAATTCTTATCAATCGAACCAAAGCTATTACAACCCTAACCAAAAACAAGTGTCGTTCAACACTCAAACCAACGCACCACCCGAATTCACCAACTAAAACCGCAACCAAGGATACAACTCAAATTACAACCAAAATCGAGGAAACAACTTTCAATCCCAAAACCAACAAAATTACAGCAATCAATCTTACCATAACCAATCCAACCCAAGTTACCAAGGAAATAAAAGTTATCAAAACCAAGGTTATAGTCAACCACAAAATAACCAAGGTTACATTCAACAAAACCAACAAAATCAACCAAACAACCAACCTTTCCAACCTTAGAAGGGACTAGAAGAGATTATGCAAAACTACATTAAGAAGGTAGAAACCACCGAAGTGATTTTATTGAAGGAACATGATTTCTTGAAGCAACAATTAAAACACCAACAAGCCTAATTCCAAATCCTTGAGAGCACCGTTGGGAGACTTTCAAGCCAACTTTCTTAAAGACCTCAAGGCACCTTGCCATCCAACACTCAAGTTAACCCAAACACCTACAACAATAACCGACAACAAAACCAAAACAACAACAACACCACAAGGGTCAATCCTATTAAAAGCAACAACAACCAAAACCCTAACTACCCAAACCGAAATGAAAACATCAATGCCATAACCACTGAAGCGGTCTAACCACTCAAGGAGTTGAAGATCCCCAACCACAACCTTTTATCACCCAAGAACCAGTACCAAGCTTCATTGAAGAGGAAATCGGTGTTAGCAAGGAGAAGGGTAAGGAAAAGGTTGACTCAACCGGGGTCAATGGTAATGATGCTAAGGGTAATGATGAAAGGGGTAAGGGTAAGATTAAGGAGCCTTTGAAGGTTACAAGGCCGATTCCATATCCAAAAGCTTTAAGGAAGGATAAGTTAGTAGCTCAATACTAAAAGTTCCAAGATATGATGACAAATGTGTCGGTCAACTTGCCTATCACCGATGTGCTCAAAGGGATGCCCAATTATAGACTCTTTATCAAAGATTTAATCTCTCAAAGGGGTAAATATCATGAGGAAACATCTTTCTTTATTGAAGAGGAGTGCAATAAGATACTTGCATCAAGGCCAAGAATCCCTAAGAAGTTAGGCGATCCGGGAAAATTTGTTTTCCTATGTAATTTCGGTGAATCGGAAGTGTTCAATGCACTTGCCGACTTGGGAGCAAGAATTAACTTAATGCCCCACTCACTTTATGAAATACTTGGCCTTGGACCTCTTAAACCAACTCAAATTCATATAAGATTGGCCAACCATTCGTTTGACACCTCTATTGGAATTGTCGAGGACATCTTAGTTAGCATTGACTCCTTGGTGTTCCCGGTTGATTTTGTTATCATGGAGATGAGGGAGGACCTTCAAGTCCCCCTCATCTTAGGTAGACCATTTCTTGAAACCACCGACACCATCATCTTGATGCCACTACTACATTTTGGCTCATTTAGAGCCCGTCATTTAGACGTGTGCACTATATAACACGTCTAATTTATCACACGGAACACGTCTAATTAACATTTTAACAAAAAAACACTGAACACGTCTAATTAATATTCACAACACGTCTAAATAGATATCTTCAACACGTCTAAATAAGTTGAACACCTCTAATTGGTAACCACGTCTAATTATTTTTACCGGGAATACCTCTAATTGACAACACGTCTAAAAAATATTCCAAATAACACGTCTAATTAACAACACGTCTAATTATGTATACCAGGAACACGTCTGAATGAAACAACAACACGTCTAATTGGCAACACGTCTAATTAGATTTGCCGGGAACACGTCTAAATGCTTAACACGTCTAATAAGTTTTAAAACATACGTCTAATTAGTTTGTAACTAACGCCTTTAACTGTGACACGTCTAAATAAGTTAACGGGATATATATGTTAACGATCTCCGTTTAATCAACCTAACCCTTAAAGTTCTGTTAATGTTAGTCTACCGAAACTACCGAACACGTCTAATTAAACAAACAATGTAACGGGTTATTTAGGGTTCCATATTGAACGGGGTTAATAAACAAACACGTCTAATTAATAGGAAGTTAGTTAGTTACAGAAGAGTTAGGAAATAATTTGATAACTAGGAATGGATTTTGATAAGTATATATAATATTATAAAATTTTAGATACCTTAAATAAATAAGATTATTATTGAAGTTATAAATAATATAAAATATAAAAAATCTTTTCATAAATATAAAAACACACTTTTTTTAGTATTTTTTTTCGGCTTGCTCTTGTTTGCTTGTTTAGCTTTGTCACAGGATTCAAAGATAATGGAGACTTCAAAATCATCAGAGGTAATTCAATATTTCTTGTTTACATGAACGTTAATAATATCACATGATTCACACATGTTTGAATCAGGTTTATAAATCAGGTTTATAACACATGTTTGATTGGATCTATAGCATAAAAATTTGACTATATAACAAACCATGATTCACACGACTACCCAACACGATTGTAGACGTGTAGTGCAGAACTGGACAAAAAAATGACACACAACCATCTCACTGTTTTAGCATGCCATGATTGACACGATTACACAACACGATTCTAAACATCATACAACACTATATTAACAACATATAAACTTTATTAACATCATATAAACACACTATATATGACCTATAACATATAAACCCTTATTATGCAATGAGAGAAAGTTTTACTATATAGTAACAATAGGCAAACACAACCTGATAGTAGTAGCAGACCCAACCGAGTCAGCTTAAACAAAACCTGGATAATAACTCAACGCTATTTTTGTTGAAGTAATAACAACTCAAACCCTTGTTAACAAAACCTGGATAACCTGATTATTTACATGCTGCACACTATGGCAACCAAAAGAAAACCAAACATATAAACCTAGTCTAATATCTATATCCCTAATTCAGAAACCAACCTATGTTTAGTGAAGTAATTACAACTCAACGCTCACTCCAATTTAGGAAAAAACCCATGAGGTAGTATACATGTTAAATCAGACCCAATAACCAATATGATAAGCAATGTTGACCTTATAACCACCTTAAGTGGCAATCATAACCCAAAGTAAAATCATTACCCTAATCATAACCCTAAGTACAGTTGCATTGGCAAATTACCATAAATAAAGACAGTTATATTAGCATATCAAAACTTCATACAAAAGGAGCATCACAAATATTCATTAGCTCCAATAAAAAGTAGAATCACAAATATACATTAACAAACATAGTTATAGTAGCATCAATAGTATTCATCACAAATTACAATTTGATTGGATTGTTCTCACTCATACATGTTCCATCTTTGACGAAAACGTTTTTTGAAAGCTTCTATAATAAGATTCTTTCAGACTTCCTTCTTCTTGGTGGAGGACTGGGTTTCATTCCTAAATTTGTTAGCTCTGCATCAATATGTCTAATCAGTGGATCTTGCTCTGTATTACCTTCTTCATTAACATCTTCATCAAGGTCTTCTTTTTTGTCTTCTTCCATCAACATTTCTTCATCAACATCGTCAGAAAACTCTGTCTGCTTCATTAACCTTTTTAAACACTCCATCTTTTATTTCTCGAACCACATAATCTTCTTCTTTATCCACATTTTCTTCTTTGTCTTCGTTCATCACCATTGGGACATCATTATATGAAACAAACTCTGCATCTTCTTCAATCACTTCATCTTCTTTTTCATTGATGTTGTCATGAACATTTAAATTTTCATCAGGCTTTTCTTTTTCAACATCCTGTTCATTAACAAACATGAATAACTACATGTAGTAAGTAATTTGAAAGTCTAGAAAAAAACAAAATTTAGTTAAATCAGTTACCTTTATATGTTTCGATTGTTTCACTAAATTTTTGGTGAATTTCTGATGTTGAACATCCTTTTCATCATTAACATCCTCTTCATCATCAACATCCTTTTCATTATCACCTTCCCATTCATCAGCACTGAAATGTCCCATTCATATCAATTATAAATGTTTCATATTAATTGATTTCCTTGCGAGGTATTGACCTCTATATGAGACGTTTTTCAAAGACTGCATTCGTTTTTAAAACAAACCATAACCTTTATTTTATCGACAATGGTTTAAAAGACACAACTTAGATTATCAAATAATGATAATCTAAAATATCACGCTTACACACAACCATTACATAATGGTTTACAATATTAATATGTTACAAAAAAAATAAATTCTCGAATGCAGTTTTTTTTAAACAATATTATATAAGCATGTTGACTCCAAATCTTGTCCTTAAATTAGCATGCAACAGTGGAAGCTCTTAACAATCACCTGAGAATAAACATGCTTTAAACGTCAACAAAAATGTTGGTGCGTTATAGATTTAATCTATATATATCAAATCGTAAATAATAGACCACAAGATTTCATTTTTATAACACATCTCATATCAGGCATTTCGCAAACTGCATAGAGATAAAAATCATTCATATGGTGAACACCTGGTAACCGACCTTAACAAGATGCATATAGAATATCCCCATCATTTCGGGACTCCCTTCGGACATGATAAATTCGAAGTACTAAAGCATCCGGTACTTTGGATGGGGCTTGTTGGGCCCAATAGATCTATCTTTAGGATTCACATCAATTAGGGTGTCTGTTCCCTAATTCTTAGATTACCAGACTAAAAGGGGCATATTCGGTTTAATAATTCATCCATAGAATGTAGTTTCACTACTTGTGTCTATTTTGTAAAACATTTATAAAACTGCATATATTCTCATCCCAAAAATATTATATTTTAAAAGTGGGACTATAACTCACTTTCACCCATTATCAATTCGTCGAGAATTAGACTTGGCCAAGGGTTGATTCACGAACCTATAACAAATATATACATATATATTAAAGTATGATCGAAATATATATTCACAGCATTTTTTATTATGTGTTGATGATTTAATTTTGTTAAGTCAGCAGTCCTCGTTAGTAACCTACAACTAGTTGTCCACAGTTAGATGTACAAAAATAAATAAATATATATTATCTTGAATCAATCCACGACCCAGTGTATACATATCTCAGGCTAGATCACAACTCAAAGTATATATATTAATTTGGAATCAACCTCAACCCTGTATAGCTAACTCCCGCATTACTGCATATAGAGTGTCTATGGTTGTTTCAAATAATATATATACATGGGTCGATATGATATGTCGAAACATTGTATACGTGTCTATGGTATGCCAAGATTACATAATATGTATAATACAATATAAGTTAGCTAGTGTAAGATCCTGAATTTGGTGCGTCAGAAAATGTTCCTGAAAGTGTCAGTAAATGCACGTAGCAGAAAGCGCCACTAAAAGTGAACCTAACACTTATGCATTTTCAGATTTTACATCAGAATCAGAGAAAGACAATTTCAGTCCCTGCATTTAGAATTAGAATCTGTATCAGTGCTGAGCCACGCAGCGGGCCTAAAGGCCGTGCTGCGGGTTATAACATGACCTGATGGTGATGTTTATCAAATGTGTCGACCTGGGTTTCCAGCTTTAAGCCGCGCCACGGGCCGTGGAGCCGCCCCACGGCCTATAACTGCAGAAAATGTTGTTTCAGCATTTTAAAAGGGGTTAAATGAGGGGTAATATTGTCTTTTCACATGTGGACGGGTTTTTGGCCACAAAACTGGTTCCAAGCCTATCTTACCCTCATTTCTTATCCATTCAAACACTCCCAATCTTAGAGAGAGAGAGAGAGAGATGAGTTTCTAGAGAGGAAGCTTGAGTTAGTGATGAAGATGGTGATTTTTGCCCAAATTGGAAGCGGGTTTTGGTTCTCCTTGATGTTTCTTGTTACTAGCTTGGTTTGGAGTTGAGGTAAACCCTAGATTCAATTTTAATTACTTTGATTTTGATTTGGGGTTAGGGTTAGGGTTTGTGCTAGTTAGGGTTGTAAACCCCATTTCTTGCAAAATTTGGGGGTTTTGTTGTATGTATTGTGTAAGTAAACCTGATTATTGTGGGTTTAGGGTTTGATGATGAATTTGGAAGTATTTGTCATGGTTTGGGTGTTAAATCACTAGGTTGAGAGTTGGTTAGTGATTTTGGTGTTCTTAGGAACAAGTTTGCTAGTCAAATGGGTGTTGACTTGATTTGGTGTCAAAATGGGTTTTGAGTCAAGTTTTGGTGAACCAAGTATGTAAATACTTGATTTAGTTGTTAATTGGTGTTTTGGAAATATAATCACTAGCCGTTAGTGATTATGAGGCGTTTTATGACTTTGGTCAAAATGGGTAATTGGAATTAGGTCAACATTGATGATGGCACTAATTTGGATTAAATGGATGATAAACACTTGTGTTAAGTGTTTAATGGCGTTTTTAAATGAAAGAAATCGTAGGAAGTGTTTTTGGGTTAAAATGACATTTTAACAAAAGTCAAACGTGGTCAAAGGCAATATGGGTCAATATTGCACGTGTTGGGGTTTTGGTGTAATTGGCGTTTGAAATGATTACTACCTAAGTAGTAATTTAGTGTTAAGACCTAGGTTTGGTCTAATTGGTGTAAAGTATGATTTAGGTTAAATTGTACTTTGTTGTGTTGGTTTGAATTACCACCCGAAGTGGTAATTGGTTTGTGTCCATTAGGTGTTCAATGGGCGGGTTTTGTTGAGCAAGGTGTGATCCCTCGGCTAAGGGATGTTTGTGTCGGGTTCTCTTTTGAAGAATGTATATTTATGTGTATATTGTACCTATGTGTGATATAGGTGGTTACTTGCTCGGATTTGAGGACGGAGGTCATGTTGTACATGACTTGTGCGGGAATTCCATGGTGAGTGGAATAATTATACGTGTATGTATATGATGTATTTATTTGTGTAGTGTGAGATGTGAAGTGCCGAAGTGTTAAGACGCCACATTTCACGTGACGAGTAAAGTGTCGAAGTGTTAAGACACCACACCGGAATGTTTGAGGAATGAAGCATCGAGGTGTTAAGATGTCACTCAGGGTGAAGCATCGAGGTGTTAAGATGCCACCTAGGGGTGAAGCATCGAGGTGTTAAGATGCCACCTAGGAGTGAAGTGTCGAGGTGTTAAGGCACCACTCTGTAAAATAAAGAGTGAAGCATCGAGGTGTTAAGATGCCACTCGGGGTGAAGTATCGAGGTGTTAAGATGCCACCCGGAGATTTAGTGTTACGAGGTTGTAAGTATACTAACGGATGTTATGAACACTGATGGCCTTTTGCGAGCGCCATTCCCTTGTACGATTGGTTAACCATGGTTATTGTGTTATAGCGTAAGCATATTATATTGTTCGAGTTATTTATATGCTATTGTTGTGCTAGCTTGTGGTATTGGAGGTTAATAGCTTTGTATTTGAGATGATAAGCTAATTGTGTTGCTAGCATGTATGCGGTATGTGTGTAAGTGTTTGCAAGTAGGTATATTATATATGTATGTGTATAATTATTACATTCACTAAGCGTAAGCTTACCCTTCTCGTTGCTTACCTTTTTACAGGTATTGTGACTGTGAAGCTAGTTAATCGTTAGACTAGAGGCGTAGGAGCACTTGGGCTCGATGGGGTAGCTATTGGATATTGGACGTGGATTGGGGACTTTGTAGATCCTCGGGATTATGCTCTTGGTATCGGGTTGGCTATTGTGTCTTAACCGTGGTGTTGAGTAAATGTTTCGAGGTCGCATCGTTTGGTTGTGTCGAGTCAAACTTTGTATGTGAAATACATTCTCGTAAGGATGTATGGTGTCAATTGTTGTAGAAACCCGAACTAATCCTCCCGGACGGAGTCTTCAACAGTTGGTTCCATTGCGATGATCGACTCCAAGTAATGTCCTTAACATGAGCAAATGCACAGCGGAAGACTTAATTCGTACCTGAGAATAACATGCTTTAAAATGTCAACATAATGTTGGTGAGTTATATAGGTTTGATGCTAGCAGCGTTATAACTATGGACCACAAGATTTCATATTCAAAAACATAATACACTCGCAAGTGTATGAAAAGCATTCCAAGCAGTGGGCACCCGGTAACTAGCCTTAACAAGAGTGTGTACCCCTGAGTTATAATAATATGTGCACCGAATCAAGTGCGTTCCGTTAACCTCGAAGTACTAAACACCCGTTCTTCTAGTTTAGTAGTGACTAGAACAACATCTGGGTGGGGGTGTAAAACCCGATAGATCTATCTTTAGGATTCGCGCCTACCAGTTCATAAACCAATAGTTAAAGTTACCAAGCTAGGGGATTTTTGATTCAAACCCATGTAGAACGTAATTTTAGTCACTTGTGTCCATAACGTAAATCATTTTAAAAAAACAGCGCATGTATTCTCATCCCAAAAATATTTAAAGTTCAAAAAGGGACTATATACTCACCATACAGTATTTTGTAGTAAAAATACATATAACATCATTGAACACGTATAAGGTTGGCCTCGGATTCACGAACCTATATCAATTATAAATTTATTAATACATATAATCGTAAACAAACAAATTTATATATTTTATGTCCTAAGTTATATATTTTACATTTTAATTTGTATATATATTTAGAATAATTAATATTATAGAATTATATGTACATATGATTAATATTATATTTAAAATCAATAATGTAATATATGTAAATTTTTATATAAATAATCCTACTATATAATTATATGATAGTTGTAATAATTATATTTTGTATATGTAAAAATATATTTATTTGTTATAATATTTTTATTAATATGAAGATGATAATGATAAAATGATACATATAATAATAAGGACAATAATGATAATGATAATAATAATTTGTATCATAATTATTTCATTTAGTAACTTAATTATCTTTTATATTATATAATCATGATCATAATCTTAATAATAATAATAATGATAATAATATTAATAGTAATATTAATAGAATTTATACCTCAAATAATAGGTTTTTTAAAAAAAACAGCCTCCAACGGGGCTCGATCCCGCGACCCCTCGTTAACCAATCTAACACCCAAACCGTTCAAGCATTTCTATTTTTCCAGAATATATCAATGCCCAAATACTTTTATTCTATATTTTGTCTATATGGTTATCTTCTTCAAGATCGAATCAACCCAAACCCAGATCCAATCCATCAACGAGTTAACCAAATTTTTTTAGGACTTTACAAAGAAACCGAATCAATCTATATTGGGTGTTTGGATTAATTAAAACGGAATAAAAAAATTAAGTGAAGCAGATGCTGTTCGAGAATAAAAAAAATCGTATAAACATTAAAACCTTGATTACGAATTCAAGATCATTTCACCTTATAATTATAACATAAAACTTGTTTTAAATCGTAAATGGAAGCTTTTTGAATCCTCAATTTTAGCAGAAACAACTACAGGAACCCGAATTTTTGTGAAGAACGGTGAATTGAATTATAAATTTTAAACTTTGATTTGTAAAATTCGTACTCAATTTGCGAAATTGAAAGCTGTAACTTCGTAGGTAGTTTGAATAGAAGATTCTCATCACGACTGTATATCTAGTTTTGACAATTGATTTGAATATAAATTTTCGACTCAAGCTTAACCCGTACAGAGCACCTGTTTCTTTTTTTTTGTTTTTTTTTTTTTTTACGTTTGAATTAAACAGATAAATGTTTAAAGGAAGTTGTAGTTTATATTGGCAGAGGAGAATCGAATAGTTGGGTAAATCAATTGTCTCATGGAGCTATAAATCGAGCAAGTTGTTAATCAGACAAAATAAAAAAATATTTAAGAGATAAAGGAAGATATTAGTTGGTACATTTGATCTTGATGTATTCGATTTAAGAGACAGGAACAAAAATGTGCATAGTTGGATTGTGATGTAAAGTAGATTCCGTTTTTAAAAGAAATCGTTCTATGATCTTATCTTTTTTTTTTAATAATTTATAATTATAATTAAAATAATAATATCATCATTAACTAAAAAAAATTGATAAATATGATATTATTTATAATAATAATTTGTATTATTTATAATAGTTATGATAACTATAATAAAGATTCAAAATTATGATACTAATCTTAGTAATGGCTAAAGTTTTAATTTTTACTACTATTTATAATAAAGTTTTTATATTAATAATAATATTAATATTTTTTTTTTTTTTAGTAATATATCAACTACTTTTTAATTTGAAAGTATTTTTAATATATATAGTTATTGCATATTATCAAATATATATTATTTAATAATTATTTAATGCATATTGTATATATATATATATATATATATATATATATATATATATATATATATATATATATATATATATATATATATATACATATTTATTTACAAACAAGTGTTCGTGAATCGACATGCATGGTCAAAGGGTAACTGATTATCCAAATATAAATTTCAAACTTTCTAGACTCAACATTACAGATTTTGCTTATCGTGTCGGAAACATATAGAGTTTAAGGTTTAAATTTGGTCGGAAATTTCCGGGTCGTTACAGTACCCACCCGTTAAATAAATTTCGTCCCCGAAATTTGGTAGAGATTGTCATAAATAACAATAGGAATGTTTTCATGACAAATATGAGATAATAATAGAGTTTTATCATTATCGGAAGATATGGATAAAACGATTCGATCATGTGAAGCGCACGAGTGAAGCTATTACGAAAGAATGAAATGAGTGAATACGAAATTGTTTTAACCGATAACGTGACTAGAATTGATTTTCAGAATTTTAAGGGATTTAGGGAAAATCTTACGTAATAAGATTTGGTTCTTTGGCGATCAGGATCATTTTTGGTTTAATGCGGCAAATCTGTTTTGATTTCTTTGTCGGATATCACTTATAAAACTACCCCCTTCGTTCCCTTATTTCCATATCCCACATCTTCTACTCTTTCTCCTATTTGCTGCGATTTATACTCTAGTTTCTATTTTGGAGCTTCATTCTTTCATTTCCTCTTCCCGTCTTCAAACCAAGCGAGCAATGGTTCGGAATTCGTATATATGAGATTTGGAATGGATATAGCTAATGTTCTTAGAAAGAAATGGTAATAGCACGATTTTGATTTGTCAAATTACCAGAATATCCAGAAAATAGAACTATCAAGATGATATGTTCCTAATACGTTTCTGAATTGGATAGAATGTAAGAACCGTGTAACATGGCACATGATGACGGTACTGTGAATCATCACGTTCCATTCGAAACTTAACATGACTTACTGTAATATATTGAAGTTGATCAAGTTTCATTATATTATACTAATTCATGCATCAGTTCCTAACACTACTTCATAACATTTCTATTTTAAACTCGAAGGTTTCAGAATTTAGAAACTAATGCAGTTTCTTTTATATTGTAACGCAGATGTTACGAAGTGATGAATGATTTCAGATGGGAATAATATCTCCAGAAATTTGAAGAATATGCATAACGGGAGATATGAAATATCTTATAATTTCTAAGATAAAATGTTGATGAAGAATATCATCCGAAAATGTTTAGAATAAGGAGTAGGGTTCTTACTAATGATTTCAGCAGGCACTGAATCATTTGAATCCTTTGAAGTCGAGTTTAGTTTTCATGATTTGCTCACGGTTTCCTTCATACTTTGCTCAATCCGTTTTCCAATTTCAACCCTTCTCTTTTTCTGAGCTTTTCCAACATACTTTACTTAATCGTAAACTTTTGACTGTTAGGGTCGTTTACGGTTTTTGCTGCTTCATCAGCATTTCAAGAACTACTTCATAGTCCAGGGTGTTTTTCAGAAACTTCACATTCGAAATATGTAATTCTTTAGAGATAAACGTTTTCGGTATAACTGGGAGAATTTCTACGAGATTTTTAAAATACTGATTGCGGATTTCGCCAAAGAGATAACGAGTTGCTGGTAGATCTGCTGATGGTGTTTGTGAAATATAAAAGGTTATCCGGTAATGACGGCGAAAAGACAAAGTATAAATATCGAGGTTATAGTAGGAGTAGTCTTACTGAGAAGTCGAAATGGAGCTGTGACAAAATTAGCTTCTTGAAAAGGAATTGTAGGGTTGTTTTTTGCTAATGAATGATAAGGAATTCGACGCGGATAGGTTTTAACTATCACTTTGGATTCGAAAGTTTTTCAGGCGCATAACTGTATGCATAAATCTCTCTTCCATAGATGAGGTGCAGCTGGTTCAACTTCTCGATCGAGGTGTGTTCAAGAATCATGATAGGTTTGAACGCGGATTGTAATAATCAAGATACGAATGAGGTTTAAGATGGATTCAAGTGGCAAACTTGAAGAATTGTTTAGTTTCATATGTTATAATCAACATTTTAATTCATTTTAATTGTCCAAAGTTAGCAGTCCAATAGTCCGATGGTTCAATGATTCATATATAATTTAATATATAATATTCGAATTAAATAATACGTATCGTGACCCGTGTACCGGTCTCGGTGTCGATCACAACTCAAAGTATATATATATTTTGGAATCAACTCCGACCCTGTATAGCCAACTCCCACCTTCACATGTAGAGTGTCTACGGTTGTTCCAAAATATATATATAGATGGGTCAATATGATAAGTTGAAACCTTGCATACGTGTCCCGTTATTTATAGTGCGTAAAAGTAAATAACAGAAATTAAATGACGATAAATAAAATTGCGAGAATGTAAATTGCGATAAATTAAATATTAATCAGTTAGCTGGGAACAGTTAGCTGGAACAGTTAGCGTGAAATCTTATCAATATTTCAATTAGTTAATCCGTTTGTTTCTAACCAATTTTATTATATCCAATGTTTTCTTCATTATGCCACTTGTTGGATTCTGATAAGTCAAAATCCAAATATGAAATTTTGAATGAAAATGGTTATTCTGTGATGAATGGATACGTATATCGGTGATTGTAGGTAGGATAGTAAATAACCGTTGAATCAGATTCGAAGAATGTACAGTGTAACTTGTTAATGTGAATTTTAAATATTTCTCGGGTACTACCCACCCGTCAAAATATTCTCATCATTAACAGTTTGTACGAAAGAAGTTTTAATTACAATCTTTATGAAAATATACTTGCATATATATTTTTTTCCGGATGTAATTATGAATTTAATGAGTCAATAGAATATTATACTCATTTGATTTATTGTTGGCACTTAATTACATGATCTCTAAAACATTAGAGATTACATAATTGCCATGTCGAACGAAGGTAAATGAGGTAGAACAATACGTAGAACGAAATTAATCGATGTAGAACGATATGTAGAACGAAGATCATACTCTAAATACAGACGGTAATATTGAGGCGTGTGATGTTGATATTCGAGGTACGGATTGTGATGTTGAGAGTTACGGCGCGGTTTTGGTTTAGGGATGATAAGGGTACTGTCGACGTCGATGATGTTGGTACTGATTATGCTGCTGGTGCTGCTGCTGGTGTTCGTAACCTTCGCACCAGTTTTTCCAAAGTCGTCACACGAGCGCGTAGTTTATTAACTCCTTCTAGTACTACAGGATGATTGACGGTTGAAGCGAGCGAATAAACAAGATTTGTGATATGGGATATTATGTATTCGTGACGAGATACTCTAGGAATAGGCGAGAAAATGATGTTACGAATAGGTTCGCCGGTAGGTGCTTCAGGTTCATTGCCAAGGGGTAAATGGATGGATGGAAAGGATCTTCAATGTGAAATGATTTCCGGATATCGGATGATATTCTAACTATATAGAATATCTATATGTAATACTAAAGATTTCGTAGGCTACAAAGGATGTTACAGCATATATCAGGCAAATCTACAGATACGCCAAGATAGGAATTATTAGATACGCTAAGATATGAATTTCGTCTATACACTATCGATGCACTAAATGCAGTAGAGCGTGTCTAGACTTGAGAATGATAGGCAGGCAATTTCCTAAGGATAATAAGCAGATGATTTCCGACTAGAAATGATAAGCAAAACGTTTGACAGGCAGACACGGTCAAAGTCCAGACTCACTAATGTATCCTAACAACTACCAGTTAGACACACTAATGGGAGACCTGGTTCTCCAAGACCAACGCTCTGATACCAACTGTAGAAACCCGAACTAATCCTCCCGGACGGAGTCTTCAACAGTTGGTTCCATTGCGATGATCGACTCCAAGTAATGTCCTTAACATGAGCAAATGCACAGCGGAAGACTTAATTCGTACCTGAGAATAACATAATTTAAAATGTCAACATAATGTTGGTGAGTTATATAGGTTTGATGCTAGCAGCGTTATAACTATGGACCACAAGATTTCATATTCAAAAACATAATACACTCGCAAGTGTATGAAAAGCATTCCAAGCAGTGGGCACCCGGTAACTAGCCTTAACAAGAGTGTGTACCCCTGAGTTATAATAATATGTGCACCGAATCAAGTGCGTTCCGTTAACCTCGAAGTACTAAACACCTGTTCTTCTAGTTTAGTAGTGACTAGAACAACATCTGGGTGGGGGTGTAAAACCCGATAGATCTATCTTTAGGATTCGCGCCTACCAGTTCATAAACCAATAGTTAAAGTTACCAAGCTAGGGGATTTTTGATTCAAACCCATGTAGAACGTAATTTTAGTCACTTGTGTCCATAACGTAAATCATTTTAAAAAAACAGCGCATGTATTCTCATCCCAAAAATATTTAAATTTCAAAAAGGGACTATATACTCACCATACAGTATTTTGTAGTAAAAATACATATAACATCATTGAACACGTATAAGGTTGGCCTCGGATTCACGAACCTATATCAATTATAAATTTATTAATACATATAATCGTAAACAAACAAATTTATATATTTTATGTCTGTAACGACCCGCACTTTTTCGATCATTCTATACTTATAAGATTGATATTTACATAAATTAAACCTTACCAACATGATAAGCAATCCAAATTGTTGAGACTTATATTTCCGAAAAGAGTTTTACACAACGTTTGACCGTCTAGTTTGACCGATGATATCACGAACTATACAATATATGATAATTATACGTTTGTGTATATATATGTATATATACATATTTAACATGATTAATGAATGTTTTAATATCTCATTTTGTATTAATAACAACAAGTTATAAGTATATTTTGAAACTACTAACTTAAGTTTTCAAAACGATAACCATACGTAACGTTATTTGACATAAATACTTAAGACTTATAATGTTTATACATATATCGTATAAGTAATGTATTTAATCACTTTTAAGAACTTAAATACATAAAACCATAAAAGTGTATTCACAAAAGATAGCTATATTTGAATCCTCATTCCATTTTTCACAAAATTTCTATACGTATACCTAGAGTATTTGTACTCGTATCATACCTAGCTTCTATACGTATTTACTATTGGTATATACACATCAAATCACCACCTAACCAGCCCTTGTACATGCCTTATGTATAAGGTAATTACTTTTGAATCATTGCAAGACTTATTACAAAAATACAAACTAAAATTTTGTCATGTTATCCTTAAAGATCACATTTTTAGGAGTATATATGTATCATCATTTTAGTTCATTTTTACTTCCATTTTCTTAGCAAAAACACACACTCTTTCAAGAACTCTAAACTCCACAACAATCCAGCAACTTACCAAGAAGATCTAGCTTCAAAAACCATACTAAAACACCATAAGAAAACCATACAAAAACACTTCAAGAAAACCTTCCAAGAACACCAACTTACTTTCAATCTTTCATCCACTTCTATCACCCTTTTGATTCTAGCTTCTTACTCCTCTTTTACAGCAAACTTATCCAAGGAACTTGAGGTAGAATCTATGTTCATAACCTTATTCGATTCATATATATATAGCTATCTTATTTTGTGGTACAAAAGTTTAACAACAAGAACATAGTTTGAATGTTTTCAAACTTGTTTGCAAACTAAATAGATCCTTCTAACTTAACTTTTAAAATACTTCAAGACCTATAATATAACTTATGTATATGCTAATTTAACAAGATAAAACTTGGTTTTTCAAAGTATAAGTATTTTTAGAAAAATGGTCATTAAATGATTTTGTTGTAACAAAAATGTTTAACTTCATATGTTTCACTAAACTTTCACCTATGCCGTATGATTTTGAATACAAACCAAGGTATTTACAGTTCATAGTCTTAAAGAAGAACTCGATCCAAGAAGATGACAATTTGAATCAACGAAAACGGACTTGTAATGAAGAAACTATGACCGAAACAAAATTGGTTATCCAAGACTTAATTGACTTCGGGATTCATTGGAAAAATTTACATAAAATCACATATTTCTAAGATAACATGATATTTTATATATATGTACTCATAATTCAATTTCATATGGTTCAGGATCACCCGTAAGCAACACGAGAAGATTAATCATAAGATCCCATGTTTGTACGCAACACGTCATTTGACAACACCGGTACTTTATGTACGCAATACGTCATTTGACAACACCGGTACCGTGGGTCAAGATTAATCTCGACCAATACATATACGATGGGGTTTTTATTCATTTTGTTGGGAGTTTTATTGCGGGTATATTAAACATCTAAAAATGAACCATTAAAAATTGAATTACTAACATCGAAATGCTAAATACGGACTAAGGAATTATTCAAAGTATTAAAAGTATAACAAGTGTATATATATATATAACGTTTGTTTTAAAATGAAAACATATTGATATATTATATATGTATAGGTTCGTGATATCAACCGGAAGACCGAGTCAAATTATATATATCTTCGAGACAACAGTGAGTATATAGTCCCACTTTTAAACTCTAAATATTTCGGGATGAGAATACATGTATTTTATGTTTTACGATATGGACACAAGTAACTGAAAAATATATTCTACGTTGAGTTGTACCACTGGCATACTTCCCTGTAGCTTGGTAACTAATATTTACAGCGGTATTGTAAACGCGAATCCTGTTGATAGATCTATCGGGCCTGACAACCCCAACCGGACTGGACGACCAGTATTCAACGGTTGCACAGTACTTCGTTTTGTGACTACACTTGGTACGGTGTAGTAAGATTTCATATTAAAGGGAATATGCGACGTGAAAATGTTAAGTATGGTTACCAAGTGCTCAACCACTTAGAATACTTTTATTAAACTGTTTATATACGAAATCTTGTGGTCTATATATATATATTGCTGCCGGCACTAAACCTATATCTCACCAACTTTATGTTGACCTTTTAAAACATGTCTATTCTCAGGTGATTTCTAAAGCTTCCGCTGCATCATGTTGGATCTAACCAGGATCTTGCGTACGCATGTTTGTGTCAAAAATAAAACTGCATATCCGAGATGTTGTATTGTAAAATATGCTAGAAACCGTGTTGTTGTCATCATTTGTAAAGTTTGTAAGTCGAAGATTATCGTTAAACGTTAATCTTCTTTTTATTGTCTTAAGCTTGTAACAAAAATAATGGTTGTGGTTTGTAATGTATAAAATATGCAGTTTTTCTTTTAAAAATGTCTCATATAGAGGTCAATACCTCGCAATGAAATCATACGTTATCTAACGCGTTCTTATGGTTAAGGACGGGTTATGACATGTGGTATCAGAGCGTTGGTCTTAGCGAACCAGGTTTGCATTAGTGTGTCTAACCAAGAAGTCGTTAGGATACATTAGTAAAGTCTGGACTTTGACCGGGTTTGATTTAAAAACCATTGCTTATCACGGTTGGTTAAAATTTATGTGTAAATATTATGTAAGTACTAATGGGTTAGTTGTTGTGTGATAGATGTCGGGCTCGAAACTTATTATCACATTCAGCGACTCCGAATCAGAACCTTCATATGGTGTTCCAGTCATTAACATATCCGATGACGAAAGTGGTATTTTTGGGGAAGACTCACAATTTCCGGATGAACCAACTATAGAAATATCGGAAAGTGAACCCGAAGAGGAAAGTGAACCCGAGGAAATTACGAAAGAAAAATATGATCAAGGAAAGAAACGAAAAGCTAGTGAATTAGAAAATCCAAATCCCGAGTTTAATGAGAATGATGTGGCACCAATTCCACTCAACACTACCACCCCTATTCCCGCTATTCCTATTAGTGCTATCCCGGCATCTAGTTCTTCGGCTCCTCAGCCAAAACGTAGGGAGACAGCTAGGATTCGCGTTGGGGGATTCCCTGGACATAAATGTTTTGGGAAGTAGACCAAACGATGCGCTGCCGAATTAAACCATGGAATCAAATAATGTTTTGTATAATATTATTAGTGTGGTTTGTTTAATGTTCGATGTAAGATAAGCGTATGTAAAATAGCGAAGCATGAAATGCAATAATTTTCCATGGTTAAGTATTATTTAGATTGTAGTAATTGGTTCTGTACTAAGCTATTAAGTATGAACATTAACGGGTAGGTACTACCCTAGATATAATTATAAAACGCTAATAAGAAGAAAAGGCTTTTATAATAATACCTGGTTCATATTATTAACAAGCTATAATGTACTATAAATACACACTACATCTATAATAATCCATGTGAATGATTATTTTTTTTCATTAGGAAATGGCGCGATTGAATCGAATGACGGAACAAGAACTCGAGGAACTCATCAATCAACGAGTGAACGATAGAATGTTATGGGTCGAAGCTGCAAGAGCTGCTGCAGTTAATCCAAATCCTCGTGTAGGATGCTCCTACAAGACGTTTCAAGCTTGCAAGCCCTCATCATTCAGTGGAACGGAAGGGCCGATCGGTTTAACCCGATGGATAGAAAAGATGGAGACTGTGTTCAAAATCAGTGGTTGTGATGAAAAAGACATGACCAAGTATGCATCGTGCACTTTACAAGATAGTGCACTCACGTGGTGGAAGAATTATGTGAAGGCGGTAGGAGGAGATGTAGCTTATGATACTCCATGGGAAGAATTCAAAGCGATGTTAATCAACGAGTATTGTCCAAGGAATGAGGTTATTAAGTTAGAAGATGAGTTACGAAATTTGAAGGTGGTTGGTACTGAAATCACCAACTACAATCAGCGATTCATGGAATTGGTTTTACTATGTCCTGAATTGGTTCCAACCGAAGCACGGAAGATTGAAATGTACAAAGGTGGTTTGCCCAGCAAGGTCAAGGCAAACGTTACGGCGTCGAAACCTAAGACAATTCATGAAGCTATAACCATGGCGAATGAGTTAATGGATCAGGTCATTCTGGATAAGAAAGCATTCACTACTGAGGTGAAGGTATCGAGTAACAAAAGGAAGTGGAACGGAAATTATGATCGAGGTTACCAACAGCAATCTTTTAAGAAACCAGAAACCCCGAAAGGTGCGGGTAGTGGTTCAGGCTTTGGTTACAAAGGACAAAGTCCTTTATGCAACCGTTGTCACAAACATCACTTTGGTTACTGTAGTGTGTTGTGCACTAAATGCAATCGACAGGGACATCTTGCTGAAGATTGTAAGGCTCTCGTTACAAATGCAAATGGTAACAAGACTCCTGCCACCAACGCAAATAGAACTGCTTTGGCTAACATTACTTGTTTTGGGTGTGGAAAACAAGGTCATTATAAGAGCCAGTGCCCGAATCAGAATGGCGGACCTGCACGTGGAAGAGCGTTTGTTATTAATGCTAGAGAGGCACGTGAAGACCCGGAGCTTGTTACGGGTACGTTTACCATTAATAACTTATCAGCATCTATTTTATTTGATACTGGCGCCGATAGAAGTTACGTGTGTAGAAATTTTTACACTAAATTGAATTGTTCATCATTACCTCTAGATGCTAAGTACATGATTGAGTTAGCTAATGGTAAACTAATTAAAGCCGATAAAATTTGCCGTGATTGTAACATAAATTTAGCCGGAGAAGCATTTAAAATCGACTTAATACCCGTAGAATTAGGAGGTTTTGATGTAATAGTCGGCATGGACTGGATGTCCAAAGTAGGAGCGGAAGTTGTTTGTGCCAAGAAGGCAATTCGTATTCCTTGTAAGGATAAAATGCCGGTGATGATTTATGGAGAGAAGGGTAATTCAAAGCTAAAACTCATTAGCTGTTTGAAAGCCAAGAAGTGTTTAGAAAAGGGATGTTACGCTATTTTAGCACATGTTAATAAAGTTGAAAAGAAAGAGAAGTGTATCAATGACGTGCCTGTGGCAAGAGATTTTCCTGAAGTTTTTCCGGAAGAGTTGCCGGGATTACCTCCATTTAGATCGGTGGAATTTCAAATAGATTTAGTACCAGGAGCTGCACCAGTGGCTCGTGCGCCATATAGACTTGCACCGTCCGAGTTAAAAGAACTTCAAAGTCAGTTAAAAGAATTACTGGACCGTGGATTCATACGACCAAGTACTTCACCATGGGGAGCTCCAATTTTGTTTGTTAAGAAGAAAGATGGATCTTTCAGGATGTGTATAGATTATCGTGAATTAAATAAGTTAACTATCAAGAATCGGTATCCACTACCGAGAATTGATGACTTATTTGATCAGTTGCAAGGATCATGTGTGTATTCGAAAATCGACTTAAGATCGGGCTATCATCAACTACGCGTCAAAGAAGAGGACATTCCGAAAACTGCTTTTCGGACACGTTATGGTCATTACGAATTTTTTAGTCATGCCGTTTGGATTGACGAATGCGCCAGCTGTATTCATGGACCTCATGAATCGAGTTTGTAGTCCGTATTTAGATAAGTTTGTTATCGTTTTCATTGATGATATTCTTATCTATTCCAAGAGTGAGCAAGAGCATGAAGAGCATTTAAGGTTGATATTGGAGTTGTTAAGAAAAGAACAGCTATACGCTAAATTTTCTAAGTGTGCTTTTTGGTTGAAAGAAGTGCAATTTCTTGGTCACGTTGTTAATAGCGAAGGAATTCAGGTTGATCCAGCAAAAACTGAAGCTATTGAAAAATGGGAGACTCCTAAGACACCAACGCAGATACGCCAATTTTTGGGTTTAGCTGGTTATTATAGAAGGTTTATTCAAGATTTTTCCCGAATAGCTAAGCCGTTGACAGCGTTAACGCAAAAAGGGAAGAAATATGAATGGACCTCGGAGCAGGAGAACGCATTTCAAATACTGAAGAAGAAGTTAACTACGGCGCCTATTTTATCGTTACCAGAAGGGAACGATGATTTTGAAATATATTGTGACGCTTCGCGACAAGGTTTTGGTTGTGTTCTTATGCAACGAAAGAAAGTAATTGTATTTGCATCCCGACAATTGAAGATTCACGAGCGGAATTATACGACGCATGATCTAGAACTGGGAGCAGTCGTGTTTGCATTGAAGATGTGGAGACATTACTTGTATGGGGTTAAATTCACTGTGTTTACTGATCATAAAAGCCTTCAACATATTTTTGATCAGAAACAATTGAACATGAGGCAACGTAGGTGGGTCGAGTTAATAAACGACTATGATTGTGAAATTCGTTATCATCCCGGGAAGGCGAACGTGGTGGCTGATGCTTTAAGCAGAAAGGAACGAGAACCAATTCGAGTTCGAGAAATGAATATAAAAATTCGCATGAACCTCAACTCACAAATCAGAGAAGTTCAACGAGAAGCACTTAATGAAGAAAACATAAAGAATGAAATAATGAAGAAGTATGAGAAGCAACTCGTTGTACGGGAAGATGGAATTCGATATTTTGCAAATCGTATTTGGGTACCGAAGTTGGGTGGATTAAGGAAGTTAATATTAAACGAGGCACATAAGACAAGATACTCGATACATCCTGGAGTTGGAAAGATGTATCAAGATCTTAAGACACGTTATTGGTGGCCTAATTTAAAGACCGACGTTGCAACATATGTTGGGGAGTGTTTAACTTGTTCTAAGGTCAAAGCAGAACACCAGAAGCCGTCAGGGTTACTTCAACAACCAGAAATCCCAGAATGGAAATGGGATGGTATTACCATGGATTTCATCACGAAGTTACCAAAGACTGCCTGGGGATACGACACCATTTGGGTGATTGTTGATCGTCTCACCAAGTCTGCACATTTCTTGCCCATAAAGGAAACGGATAGAATGGAGAAACTATTACCATTGTATATAAAGGAAGTTGTTTCAAGGCATGGAATACCTATTTCCATTATATCAGATCGTGATAGTAGATTTACCTCAAAGTTTTGGCAATCACTACAGGAGGCACTAGGAACTCGTTTGGATATGAGCACCGCATATCATCCACAAACCGACGGGCAGAGTGAAAGAACAATTCAGACTCTCGAAGACATGCTCAGGGCATGTGTGATCGATTTTGGAAACGGATGGGATAAATATCTACCGTTAGCAGAATTCTCGTATAATAATAGTTATCATGCGAGCATTGGAGCTGCGCCATTCGAAGCATTGTATGGAAGGAAGTGTAGATCTCCTATCTGTTGGAATGAAGTAGGAGATCGACAATTAACTGGTCCCGAAATCATACATGAAACGACTGAGAAGATAGTGCAAATCAAGGAGAGATTAAAAACAGCCCGTAGTCGCCAAAAGAGCTACGCCGATGTCCGAAGTAAACCATTAGAGTTTCAGGTCGGGGACATGGTTATGCTAAAGGTGTCACCTTGGAAAGGTGTAATACGTTTCGGCAAAAGGGGTAAACTGAACCCAAGGTACGTAGGCCCGTTCAAGATCATCGAACGCATTGGACCGGTAGCTTATCGACTCGAGTTACCGCAACAACTCGCCGGAGTACATAATACCTTTCACGTCTCAAACCTTAAGAAGTGTCTTGCAAAGGAAGACCTCACCATTCCTCTTGAAGAAATCCATGTCGACGAGAAACTACAATTCGTCGAAGAACCAATTGAAATCATGGACCATGAAGTTAAACAGCTCAAACAGAGCAATATACCGATTGTTAAGGTTCGTTGGAATGCTAGAAGAGGTCCCGAGTTTACTTGGGAACGAGAGGATCAGATGAAGCAAAAGTATCCACACTTGTTTCTCGATGACGCAAAATAGGTACAATTTTAAAATTTCGGGACGAAATTTATTTAACGGGGAGGTAATGTAACGACCCGCACTTTTTCGATCATTCTATACTTATAAGATTGATATTTACATAAATTAAACCTTACCAACATGATAAGCAATCCAAATTGTTGAGACTTATATTTCCGAAAAGAGTTTTACACAACGTTTGACCGTCTAGTTTGACCGATGATATCACGAACTATACAATATATGATAATTATACGTTTGTGTATATATA
The DNA here is from genome assembly GCF_046630445.1 of Rutidosis leptorrhynchoides. Lineage (NCBI taxonomy): Eukaryota > Viridiplantae > Streptophyta > Magnoliopsida > Asterales > Asteraceae > Rutidosis > Rutidosis leptorrhynchoides. The sequence goes on from NC_092343.1 coordinate 236,771,125, forward strand.
TGTATATATACATATTTAACATGATTAATGAATGTTTTAATATCTCATTTTGTATTAATAACAACAAGTTATAAGTATATTTTGAAACTACTAACTTAAGTTTTCAAAACGATAACCATACGTAACGTTATTTGACATAAATACTTAAGACTTATAATGTTTATACATATATCGTATAAGTAATGTATTTAATCACTTTTAAGAACTTAAATACATAAAACCATAAAAGTGTATTCACAAAAGATAGCTATATTTGAATCCTCATTCCATTTTTCACAAAATTTCTATACGTATACCTAGAGTATTTGTACTCGTATCATACCTAGCTTCTATACGTATTTACTATTGGTATATACACATCAAATCACCACCTAACCAGCCCTTGTACATGCCTTATGTATAAGGTAATTACTTTTGAATCATTGCAAGACTTATTACAAAAATACAAACTAAAATTTTGTCATGTTATCCTTAAAGATCACATTTTTAGGAGTATATATGTATCATCATTTTAGTTCATTTTTACTTCCATTTTCTTAGCAAAAACACACACTCTTTCAAGAACTCTAAACTCCACAACAATCCAGCAACTTACCAAGAAGATCTAGCTTCAAAAACCATACTAAAACACCATAAGAAAACCATACAAAAACACTTCAAGAAAACCTTCCAAGAACACCAACTTACTTTCAATCTTTCATCCACTTCTATCACCCTTTTGATTCTAGCTTCTTACTCCTCTTTTACAGCAAACTTATCCAAGGAACTTGAGGTAGAATCTATGTTCATAACCTTATTCGATTCATATATATATAGCTATCTTATTTTGTGGTACAAAAGTTTAACAACAAGAACATAGTTTGAATGTTTTCAAACTTATTTGCAAACTAAATAGATCCTTCTAACTTAACTTTTAAAATACTTCAAGACCTGTAATATAACTTATGTATATGCTAATTTAACAAGGTAAAACTTGGTTTTTCAAAGTATAAGTATTTTTAGAAAAATGGTCATTAAATGATTTTGTTGTAACAAAAATGTTTAACTTCATATGTTTCACTAAACTTTCACCTATGCCGTATGATTTTGAATACAAACCAAGGTATTTACAGTTCATAGTCTCATTGGCAGCTAAGGAAGCCGCATGGATGAATAAATTCATCGACGACTTAGGAGTGGTCCCTTCCATTCAGGACCCTCTTAAGATCTTTTGTGATAACAATGGTGTGATTGCTCAAATCAAGGAACCTCGTGCTCACCAAAAGACCCGTCACATTGAGCAGAGTATCAACTACATAAGGGATGAAGTTGAAAAGGGAAAGATATGTATTCGCAAAGTTTACACAGATCTTAATATAGCGGATCCACTCACGAAGCTCTTACATCAAGCAAAACATGAAGGACGTGTTTGTGCATTAGGGCTTCGATATTCTAGTGATTGGATATGGTCTGTTTTAAGTATTGTAATGGAACGAAGTGGTTCAAACTCATTAATATAATTATGGGTTAATTTATTTTGAGTTATGTTCCTATTTTGCATATTTTATCCATGAATAAGCAATTATTCTAAATTCCATAGTCGATCACATTTGTGGGAGCAAGTGTGAGGTTTAGACTATTATGAACTTGGATTGGTATACATTCACGGAATGAATGTAGGGCAAGGTTGCTACCAAGGTTCATAGATATTTGTGGGATACAAATATTGGTTATCCATGAATAAGCTATTATTTTAAATTCCGTAGTCGATCACATTTATGGGAATGAGTGTGAGGTTTAGACTATTATGAACTTGGATTGGTATACATTCACGGAATGAATGTGGGGCAAGGTTGCTACCAAGGTTCATAGATATTTGTGGGATACAAATATTGGAAGACCCGCTCTCAAGATTTACTGTATGGAGCCTTTGTGGTTGATCACATGTAATCTTGAGTAAAGGCGAATATCATCGTATCCTCTGACCTGAGATACATATTGGGTCCTGATATTCACCGAGTATTATGCCTTGATTCTTTCCTTCGCTATTCTGAAATATGGTAGTACATAAGGAAGAGCTCAGGTATAATACAAAAGTGTGTATCTAGGACGTATGTAGTCAAGATGGAATTTGTCCCTCTTATTCGTTGAGAGTCGGATGTCTAAGGCCTGATAAAGTTAAATCTATAAGAGAGTGATCACTCTGTATCTCTTGGATTTGACATGACATCTAGGATGAAAGGATATAATGATAAGATTCACCTATATATCAGTTCGAGTAGGGAGCTCGAAGGGGATGATGTTATTGAATGGCACAAAGTCATAACATATTAGGGGTGATGGACGGTGTGTTAGGCTGTATCCATCACTTGCATTAATTTCTTATGTTTCTCGTGCAAGTGGGAGATTGAAGGTATTTCATATGCCCGAGAGACATATTAAATTAATGTGGCTAATGTGTTATGATCCAAGTCGGGTCATACCCAATAACAAACTTACCGACACCTTATTCGTATTTAATCTTAGCGATTGGTTCGTTGATTAAATACGCGACACTTGGATTTTAGAAAATGGGCTTTCTAAAATATAATCACTTGAGATAAATTATTTGGATAATTTATATATAATTATTTATAGTTTTAAATAATTATGTTGTGTTATATTTTATAAATTGGTTTATAAAATTGCAAGTAACTAGCAAATACATTGTATAATTTTACAAGTTGTATAAAATCAAGCCTTATTAGGATATGGGACATGGTGGACGGTTTTGTGGCCTCCAAGGACACCCCATGCTTGATTATTCTTGTTACTTTTGATAACACACTTCCTTAGGTGCATGCAAGTTTAATATACCAAGCATTTGACTCATTCTCAACACTTAGAACTTGCAAACACTCTCATATCTTCCTTATGAACCTGCTGGCCAATTTCTAACAGCAACAAAGAGAGTGTTTAAGCTTGGTATCTTGCTCATTTAAGTGTCATAAAATCCTAACCAAAAGCTTGGGTGTTGGTGCATAAGTTTGGGGTATAACAACTTGAGGTTTCATATTTTTGGAACTCCATTCATGATCATCTTACTCATCATTTTCAGCCCTATTCTAATCAAAGTTTCAGCAGCTAAAAAGGGTTCTTAAGTTGCTTTTTCAAGTTCATTTTAAGGGTCAAACAAATCCTAACCAATGGCAAGGGTGTTGGGGTTATTGCTTGGAGTATTGCACACTTGAGGCTTCAAGTTAGAGGCTCCATTCATCACCATCTTTCTGGACAGCTGCTGATCGGTTTTTACAAGGCCAAGCAAGAGTGTTTCAAGCTTGATTCCAAGGTGATTAAGGTCTAACAACTTAAGGGTGTGTTGGTACATCAAAGGGTTGGAGTTTAGCACTCTTGAAGGTTCAAATTGGAGGTCATTTTCACCACTATCCTCATCAACTTTCTGCACATTTTGAGCAGCCCTCAAACTTGGTTTTGAGGAGGTATAATCACTTCCTTTCTTGTTAATTTGTAAGCATCATTTCATAACTTGATCCTTTTGGGATTTAACTTTAATTGGTTTAAAGTATAACAAGTACAATAATAAGTAATTACATGCTTCCGCTTTTATTATGATTCTTAAATGGTTTTAAGATATAAGAACTTGTTAAATCCCAACATTATCTTCATTGAGTAATATAGATAAAACGATTTGATTACGCAAGGAGCATAAGTAAAACTTTCGCAAGAGTGTGAAATGAGTAAATGTATATTCGCTTTAACCGATGACGTAGTTATGATTGACTTCCGCAATTCAAGGGATTTAAAGAAAATCCTCGTAATAAGATTTGGTTCTTCGGCGATTAAGGAAATCAGGATCTTCTTTGATTAAGTGCGATAATCTGTTTCGATTTCTCTGTCGGATATTTCACTATAAATCCACCCTCTTCGTTTCTTTATTTTCCACAACTCACACCTTTTATTCTTTCTCCTCAGCTCATACTTTAAAACATTCGTTAATATGCTCCATCCCATACTGATCCTTAATATCCTCTTAATTTCCATATCTGTCATTCTTCTTTTTCATCTGCCACCGGAAGAAGTTACTTTCTTCTACCATTACCTTGGGGTTATAGTGTTTTTCATTCTCCTGTGTCTTTATATTGCTATACGCATTGATATACACAGTTTGTAGTTTCGGGGTTGCTATCGGGCTTTATATTCTCTATTATATTTCGGAGCTTCATGATTTCGTTTTCTCTTCCCGTCCGCGAGTCAAGCGAATAATGGTCCAGAATTCGTAGATACGAATTTTTGGATGAACATAGTTAATGATTTAAGAAGGAACTCGTAATGGCACGATCTTGATTTGGTAAATTACCAGAATATATGAAAAGATAGAACTATCAATAAGATATGTTCTTAATATGTTTAGAGATTGGGTAGAATGTAAGAGTCGTATAAATGGCACATGATGACGGTATGTTCTGTGAATCATCACGTTCCATTAGAAACTCAGCATGAATTACTGTAATATAATCACGTTGATCAAGTGTGATTATATTATACTAACTCATGCATCAATTTCCAACACTACTTCAAAATCATTCATAATTCAAACTCGAATTTTTAAAGAAATTTAGAAACTAAAGTAGTTTCCTTTATGATGTAATATAGATAGTACGAAGAGATAAATAATTTCGGACGAGAATATTTATGAAAATATCTTCAGAAGTATCGAAGATATTTATGATGATATTTTGGAATTTCTAAGTTCGAAAGTTGATAAGGAAAAATTTTTCGCAAGATTTTAACATGACTTCAGAGCAGGCTATTCTCTAAGGATTTCATCGGATCCAGAATTTCCTGAATTCTTTGAATATAGGGTTTGGTCCTTGTATTTGTCCTTGGTCTCCTTCATGGTTAGCTCAATCTGTTTTTCAATACCAAATTTTCTATCGAGCGTTCCTAACACTCCATTCTTTATCATCAAACCCTTGGCCATTTAGGCCATCTACAATTTTACTGTTTCCTCTGCATTTAATGCATCCATATTTGAATCGTCGGTTATCAATCCGAGGTGGTTTCAGGAGAATGGTGTTTTTTTTTGTAACATCCCGGGTTTTTCCGTTAAATTTATTTTAACACCGTCTTTTTTTTTTTAAATAAATCTTTCGTATTTAAATTATTAGTCCCGTTGAGTAACATTCATATACTCCCGCTATTTAATTATAACGTCACCCGTTTACTCGAGCGTTTTTAAAATATTCGTTTGGTTAATTCCCGCACCCGCTTTGAAACTTGAGGGACCGAGATTGCCAAGTGGGCAAACTAGTTGACTAGGTCAACTAGTCAACCCACCACCTCATCCATTCATTTCTCCACCACCCACCTCCTCACTTCTTTCTCTCTTCCTCTCTTCTTCCATTTTATGAACTCAAAACACCAAAACACAAAATCATCATCTAAAACCGAATCAAGAAGCAAACATCAAAACAAATTACATTTTCGTGATCCTCTCTTCATCCTCTACATTTTGATACCAATTTCATCAAGTTTGGGTAACATTTCTAAAACACTAAATTTCTCTAAATTCGTTTTAATTACTTGAAATAGTGTTAGTTAGTGTCTATGGCTCGTGTATAACATGAATATATGTTTTGTTTGCTCGATTTGTTGATTTGAGTAACTAGTTTGAGTTTTTGAAATGGGTGTGCTTAATCCTTGATTTTGGATGATTAAAAGTTGTTTAATTGTTAAAGTTCATGTATTAAATGTGTTACTAGCATCATTAGCTTCAATTTGATGTGTAGGTTGATTAAGAAAACTTCAAAAGCATGATTATTGATTTTGTGATGCTTGACTAGGGTTTGATAGTTCTTGAAATGAATTTTTGGATGCTTGAATGCCATGGAATTTTAATTGTTAGTGTTTAGTTGTAATGTATACTTCATTACCTTCAAAACGGCATATCGTATGTGGAAATTGGTTGCCCGAATCATGAAATGTATTTTTAGAACTTGAAACTTTGATTATGAACGTTTAATGCGGTTTTGGGTTGTTGTAAGTGTTGAATTGCTTGAAGAGATGTGTCTAGTTGTTTTCCTCGTCAAAATACCTTTCCAACGATATAAGATACTTGTTTTGAATGTTTACGGTTCATGAGTTATGCTTGTTTGAAGTTTGGTTCGTGCACTTGATGAAACCCAGAAAACAACATTTCCCAGGTACAGGAGCGCCGCTCCTGATATAAGAGCGCCGCTCCTGGTAGGTCTTTTTGTGGAGTTTTTCACCAGATGTCAGGAGCGCCGCTCCTGAAAACAAGAGCGCCGCTTCTGGCCCTCAAGAGCGACGCTCCTGGTTTTGGTGCGCCGCTCCTGTGCTGAAAAAGTAGACCAACTTATTTAATGTTTTCACCAATTCATCCCCGCTTACTCGCGACTCCGATTAACATGAATTTTGACCAACATGTTTATATATGACCACTAATTGAAGAAAAATTGTCGGATACCCGACCCGACCTCCTTGACGTTGACTTTTACTTTGACCAACTTTGACTTTTAGTCAAACTTAACCAAACTTTTATACAAACGTTCTAACATGCTTTTATACGTGATTCTTGCATGAAACTTGACAACGTGATTCACATGCTATACTATTCGAGTCGTAACGAGCCATAGGACTAATTGAACACATTTCACCCGACCTTGTGTCGTAACCGGTTAATTGATGCAACTTAATTGTTTAGGTCAAGGCTAAGCAACTTTCATGCACACGTTTACTTTGTGAAGTACATTTATACTCGTGCACTCGAGGTGAGATCATAGTCCCACTTTTTACTCTTTTGAACTTACTTTTGGGATGAGAAAACATAAACAATTCTTTTGAACTAAGTGAACACAAGTAACGGAAAACAAACATTCTACAGACGAGTTTAGAACAAAAATCCTCAATTCAATTATCATTAGTTACATTTGCAGGGTGTAAGTGTAAGCGAGAACTTATGTTATATGGCCATATGGGTTTGACAAACCCTCATCTCGGACGGTTCGCTACCGTCCACAGATGAAATATATTTTCGAGAAACAGTGTTGTTCTAGCACTATTAATGGGGTTCAATGGAAGGAAACGTTAAGCTTTGATAATTGGGTGCTCGTGAATATTAACTTTTAGAATGTACTACTATCATTTCAACTTTGCAAATCTTGTGGTTCGGCTTACTTTACTTTTACTCACTTACTTACTTAAACCTATGATTTCACCAACGTTTTTGCGTTGACAGATTCTTCTATGTTTTCTCAGGTTTATACATGGCTACTTGTTACATGCTTCCGCATCCTTTGATTACTTGATTGGAGTCAACCATGCATGCATACGCTAGGGACAGCACTTTTGGATTCAAACATGTTATTTACATACTTACGCTATTTATAGCAACTGTGTTTTCAAACTAATTATGTCGCGAGTTGTTCATTCATGCTTTATAACTTTTATAAACTTATACTTGTTGTCGAACGGTTGTAAACTAAACTTTGTACGTTCTGTACTTTTCAAAATGAACGCGACATAATTTTGGTCAAACGAGTCTCATATAGGGACTACGACCACGTAACGGGACCTCAGTTAGCGACGCCGTCAATGACGATTTTGGTCGGGTCGCCACAGATGGTATCAGAGCGTTGGTTGTAGGGAACTAGGATGCATTAGTGTGTCTAACAGAGTCGTTAGGACGCATTAGTGAGTCTAGACTACAACCGGATAGTAGACATTGCACTCTGACATGCATTTGCTATAGATAGCACTTATTTGACTACTTGTGCATATATACCTGAATCATTCTTAGGAAAACTTTTAATGCTACCCAACCTTCATCATACGAACTCGTATTCTGCCACTTTGGTTCGGGAACTCTAACTCCTTGGTTGTTATCTACCCCGTCTCATCTTACTATCCACCAGTATTGTAAAGTCACCGTCATTACTCTAGATGAGTATCGTCATCATTATTTATCACTACGGTTGCGTACTATTCGTTATCATGACTCGTTACTCTTTTCATACATAAATACATTGTTGCTTGACTCGAACCGATTTGACGTGGACAACCATTTACACACTTCCCTCGGGAACGCTTCTTTAGAGTTGCACATTCTTTGATTGAATACGAGTCACGTTCGACACGTCGTTACATTTTGTTTATTTTAGATTTTCACGATGACACGAACTTGAATCTATGGAGTGATGTGGGAATGGAGGTATGAGTTGGCGTAATATAACAACACTCGATCAACGTTGTTGTATTACGGCAAGACATACCAAAGTTCTAATGACACGTGATGGTGGTTAGACTCGATCAACCTACTCACCACCATGTACCATGTACATGACTTCATCTTTTCAAGTTTGGACATCTGAAAGTTCCGAAAGTACTGATAACAACCATACCCGGAACACATCGTCGATTATTGTCGAACTATATTTATACTTCCGAATGAAGTACCGACTTCCTTTCGACTTCAACTATATGTTACGCGTGTATACTAGCTCGTCCTCGCACAGTCTTATTGACTAACTACGATTTACTCGCTATGCTCACATCGGGGCGGAAACTCCTCTCGCATCACCCTCATATTTTCGGATCAAGAAATCTTTCATTTTAAACTCTCAATGGAGGGAGGGACTCTCCACGTTATACTAGTATTCACCTCGAAGGGTGAATAGTCCCGACGAACGTTTTTCAGAAATCGATGAGAACTTGCTCCGACGAACGTTTTTGGAACCCGATAAATCTTCCACGACGCGAATTTCTTGAGAAACTTGTCCTAGCTAACATTTTCAATTCCTAGCAAACTTGTTCAAATATACCTCACAGAAATGTGTTTCATTTCGGATCGAGATCCTCGTTTCACTTCTAGATTTTGGAGTACCTTACAAAACCCTCGGGACCGCGCTTAGACATGAGTACCGCGTACCATCCACAACCCGACGGACCGAACAAACATGCGATTTAAACCTTGGAAACCATAATGCAAGTTTGTATTACCAACTTCAAATTTACTTGAGAAAAGTAATTTTCCTTTAACCGAATCCTCGTACTACAATGATTTTCATTCGAGTTTTAACGTCACACCTTTTGAAACCACATGTGACCGGAAACGCCATTCCCCTTCTGTCGAACCAAGTAAATGATGATCAATTCCCCGGGCCCGAGTTTATTCATGAGCAACCGAGAAAATTTATTCATATTCAAGCAAGACCCAACGCGACTCGAAATCACCAAGAACTATGCCGATGTTAGACGTAAACCCTTCGAATTTCCATGAGGAACCACGTCACGTTAAAAGTCGCACCTTGAGGAGGTGTAATCCGTTTCGGGAAACGTAGAAATTAATCCTTTTGAAATCTTGAGCCTTTTTGGACCCGTTGCTAACCGTTTAGATTTTTCTACTCATTTTTAGTCTCCGTTTATCCTACATTCGATGTATCAACTCAAAGACGTGTTTTGCGAAACGAGAACTTGTTATCTCCTTTGATGAACTCACTATCGACGATAAACCTCACTTCCTAGGAGGACCGGTTGAAACCATAAATCGTGAAGCCAAACCTTAAAACAACATATGATCCCGACCGTCAAAAAAAAAAAATTCGTGGAAATACCCAAGGACGTACCTTCACTTATCCGTAGAATTGGCAACACAAGATCTCGAGGAAGATTCGACAACTACTACTTCCAACTAAATTTCGGGACGAAATTTCTTTTGAGGTGTGGATAATGTAACATCCCGGGTTTTTCCGTTAAATTTATTTTAACACCGTCTTTTTTTTTTTTTTAAATAAATCTTTCGTATTTAAATTATTAGTCCCGTTGAGTAACATTCATATATTCCCGCTATTTAATTATAACGTCACCCGTTTACTCGAGCGTTTTTAAAATATTCGTTTGGTTAATTCCCGCACCCGCTTTGAAACTTGAGGGACCGAGATTGCCAAGTGGGCAAACTAGTTGACTAGGTCAACTAGTCAACCCACCACCTCATCCATTCATTTCTCCACCACCCACCTCCTCACTTCTTTCTCTCTTCCTCTCTTCTTCCATTTTATGAACTCAAAACACCAAAACACAAAATCATCATCTAAAACCGAATCAAGAAGCAAACATCAAAACAAATTACATTTTCGTGATCCTCTCTTCATCCTCTACATTTTGATACCAATTTCATCAAGTTTGGGTAACATTTCTAAAACACTAAATTTCTCTAAATTCGTTTTAATTACTTGAAATAGTGTTAGTTAGTGTCTATGGCTCGTGTATAACATGAATATATGTTTTGTTTGCTCCATTTGTTGATTTGAGTAACTAGTTTGAGTTTTTGAAATGGGTGTGCTTAATCCTTGATTTTGGATGATTAAAAGTTGTTTAATTGTTAAAGTTCATGTATTAAATGTGTTACTAGCATCATTAGCTTCAATTTGATGTGTAGGTTGATTAAGAAAACTTCAAAAGCATGATTATTGATTTTGTGATGCTTGACTAGGGTTTGATAGTTCTTGAAATGAATTTTTGGATGCTTGAATGCCATGGAATTTTAATTGTTAGTGTTTAGTTGTAATGTATACTTCATTACCTTCAAAACGGCATATCGTATGTGGAAATTGGTTGCCCGAATCATGAAATGTATTTTTAGAACTTGAAACTTTGATTATGAACGTTTAATGCGGTTTTGGGTTGTTGTAAGTGTTGAATTGCTTGAAGAGATGTGTCTAGTTGTTTTCCTCGTCAAAATACCTTTCCAACGATATAAGATACTTGTTTTGAATGTTTACGGTTCATGAGTTATGCTTGTTTGAAGTTTGGTTCGTGCACTTGATGAAACCCAGAAAACAACATTTCCCAGGTACAGGAGCGCCGCTCCTGATATAAGAGCGCCGCTCCTGGTAGGTCTTTTTGTGGAGTTTTTCACCAGATGTCAGGAGCGCCGCTCCTGAAAACAAGAGCGCCGCTTCTGGCCCTCAAGAGCGACGCTCCTGGTTTTGGTGCGCCGCTCCTGTGCTGAAAAAGTAGACCAACTTATTTAATGTTTTCACCAATTCATCCCCGCTTACTCGCGACTCCGATTAACATGAATTTTGACCAACATGTTTATATATGACCACTAATTGAAGAAAAATTGTCGGATACCCGACCCGACCTCCTTGACGTTGACTTTTACTTTGACCAACTTTGACTTTTAGTCAAACTTAACCAAACTTTTATACAAACGTTCTAACATGCTTTTATACGTGATTCTTGCATGAAACTTGACAACGTGATTCACATGCTATACTATTCGAGTCGTAACGAGCCATAGGACTAATTGAACACATTTCACCCGACCTTGTGTCGTAACCGGTTAATTGATGCAACTTAATTGTTTAGGTCAAGGCTAAGCAACTTTCATGCACACGTTTACTTTGTGAAGTACATTTATACTCGTGCACTCGAGGTGAGATCATAGTCCCACTTTTTACTCTTTTGAACTTACTTTTGGGATGATAAAACATAAACAATTCTTTTGAACTAAGTGAACACAAGTAACGGAAAACAAACATTCTACAGACGATTTTAGAACAAAAATCCTCAATTCAATTATCATTAGTTACATTTGCAGGGTGTAAGTGTAAGCGAGAACTTATGTTATATGGCCATATGGGTTTGACAAACCCTCATCTCGGACGGTTCGCTACCGTCCACAGATAAAATATATTTTCGAGAAACAGTGTTGTTCTAGCACTATTAATGGGGTTCAATGGAAGGAAACGTTAAGCTTTGATAATTGGGTGCTCGTGAATATTAACTTTTAGAATGTACTACTATCATTTCAACTTTGCAAATCTTGTGGTTCGGCTTACTTTACTTTTACTCACTTACTTACTTAAACCTATGATTTCACCAACGTTTTTGCGTTGACAGATTCTTCTATGTTTTCTCAGGTTTATACATGGCTACTTGTTACATGCTTCCGCATCCTTTGATTACTTGATTGGAGTCAACCATGCATGCATACGCTAGGGACAGCACTTTTGGATTCAAACATGTTATTTACATACTTACGCTATTTATAGCAACTGTGTTTTCAAACTAATTATGTCGCGAGTTGTTCATTCATGCTTTATAACTTTTATAAACTTATACTTGTTGTCGAACGGTTGTAAACTAAACTTTGTACGTTCTGTACTTTTCAAAATGAACGCGACATAATTTTGGTCAAACGAGTCTCATATAGGGACTACGACCACGTAACGGGACCTCAGTTAGCGACGCCGTCAATGACGATTTTGGTCGGGTCGCCACATTTTTTTTTAGATGATTAAACGCTGATGGTAATATGGTGGAATATAAAAGGTTCCCCGGTAACAATAAAAGAACACGCAGTTATATCAAGATTATAATAAGGTTGTTTCGAACGAAAAGTCGAAGTTGACTTGTTGGAGCTGTGACAAAATTGGCTAATTTAGAGAGGGATTGTAAAGTTATTTTCGGTAATAACAATGTCAAAGGAACTAGCACAGATATGTGTTAAACGTTTACTCGGGTTCTGAGTGTTTTCAAGTGCATAACTATATGCATCAATCTTTTCTTCCGTAGATGAAGTGCGGTTGGTTCATCCTCCCGATTGAGGTGTTTTCAAGAATCACGAAAGGTTTGAAAGCAAATTGTAATCGTCAAGATACAAATGAGGTTTAAGATGAAAATCAAGTGGCAAACTTGAAGAATTATTTAGTTTCATATGCTATAATCAATATTTTAATTCATTTTAATTGTCCACTGTTGGTAGTCCTTAGTTGATTAGTCCACAGTTAGCTAGGAACAGTTAATATAGTTTTAAAGTTTTTACATAGTTAATTAATTGGTTACTATTCAATTTTATTTTGTTCATTATTTTTTTCATTATGCCACTTGTCAAATCTTGACTTGGATTCTGATCGGTCAAAATCCGAATATGAAATTGAACTTGGATGAAAATAGTTGTTCTTTGGTGAACGGATACGTATATGTGTGAATTTGAGCAGTGTTGTTAATGACTGCTGAATCTGTATTGAAGAATGTACAGTTTAACTTATTAATGTGAAATATAAATATTCCTCGGGTATTACCTACCCGTTAAAATATTTTCACCATTAACAGTTTGTACAAAAAGAATTTTTAATTACAATCTTTATGAATATATACCTAGATATATATTCTCTTTAGATGTAATCATGGATTTAATGAGTTAATATGATATTAAACTCATTTGATTTTCGGTTTGAGCTAGAATAAGTAATCTCTAAAACTATTAGGATCCACATATTCTTTGCAGAATATTAATGAAGTTATGGTTCAATACTTCATTGTTAATTGCTGTTGGTACTCCTTGGTATCCAAGGTGCGTATGATGTTGATGTTCGTGGAACAGATTGTGATGTGGGATGCGAATGTTGCTGTTGGTGATGGTGGTACTGTTGATGTTGCTGAAGCTGGTAAATTTTGCACCATATTCTCCACATTGATCACTTGAGCGCGAAGTTCGTTGACTTCTTATATTATTTCGGGATGATTGTCGGTCGTAACAAACGAATGAATAAGGTTTAAAATTTTTGATAGAATCTAATCGTGGCGAGGTATTCGGGTAATGAGGGTGAAAATGGTGTTTCAGATTAGTTCGCCGGTGAGTGCTTCAGGTTCATCGCCAAGAGGGAAATTTGGTTGATGAAAAGGATCGCCTTCTTCTCGTCTCCATTGATCAAGTCGACTACAAACCCATCAGATGAATTGAGGATGGCTGATTGATTGATTGAGTGATTCTGGTGACGTTGTTTTCGGAGCTGGAATGGGACTCCATATCAGAATCCGAGGGACTTGAACTAGTTGTGAGTTCCATTTCGTATGATTGAATAAAGGATTTTTCGATATGAAATGATTTTCGGATATCGGATGATATTCTAATTACATAGAATACCTATACATAGTACAGGAGATCCCATAGATTACGAAGGGAATTAAGGAAACGTGTCAGATAAAGTCTACAGTAACAGATACGCTAAGATATGAATTAGCAGATACGCTAAGATATGAATTTTATCTATACACTATTCATGCAATCAATGCAGTAAGATGTGTCTAGACTAAGAATGATAAGCTGGTGATTTCCTAAGGATGATAAGTAGATGATTTTCTGACTAGAAATGATAAGCAAAACTTTTGACATGCAGACACGGTCGAAGTCCAGACTCACTAATGCATCTTAACGACTATCTGTTAGACACACTAATGCAAGATCTGGTTCGCTAAGACCACCGCTCTGATACCAACTTTCATGACCCATCCTAATCCATCCGGACGAAGTCCATATCGATTATAAACGATTCATAATAGTTGATTACATCGCGAGGCACTTGACCTCTAAATGATACATTTTACAAACATTGCATTCCAAACTTTCCTTACATCGAAAGTTGACAGGTATGCATACCATTTCATAATATCCAAACTATAAATGACCTAATCTGTCATTTACTTAATAATAATCTCTAATGAACTTCAACGACTCGAATGCAACGTCTTTTGAAATATGTCATGAATGACTCCAAGTAATATCCTTAAAATGAGCTAATGCACAACGGAAGATTTCTTTCAACCTGGGAATAAAAATGCTTTCAAGTGTCAACCAAAAGGTTGGTGAGTTCATCAGTTTATAATAATCATTTCATTTTCATCAATTCAATAGACCACAAGATTTCATTTTTCATAACAACTATCTCAAAATCCGGCATTTCGCAAACGGCAGGGAAAAAAATCATTCATATGTGAACACCTGGTAACCGACCTTAACAAAATGCATATAGAATATTCCCATCCTTTCCGGAACTCTCATCGGTAGGATAATTCAAAGTACTAAAGCACCCCGTATCGAGTGAGGCTTGTTGGGCCAAATAGATCTATCTTTAGGATTCGCATCAATTGGTGTCAGAACACCAATTCTTAGGTTACCAAGCTAAAAAGGGGAATATTCGGTTTGATAAATTCAACATAGAATGTAGTTTCGATTACTTGTGTCTATTTCGTAAAACAGTTATAAAAGTTGCGCATGTATTCTCAGCCCAAAAATATGTAAAGGGTAAAAAGGCAAATGAAACTCACCTATTGTATTTCGTAGTAAAAATACATATAACGTCATTGAACAACTGATCAATGTAGGGTTGACCTCGGATTCACGAACCTATATCATTTATATGTATATTAACACATATAATGGAATTCGAACAAATTTTAGGTATTATTATTAATTGTTATATTTGTAACTTGTACGTTTCATTAATAACTAAATTAACTATATTTATTTTTTTTATATACAATAAATAGATAATTAATATTTATTACAAACATTTTAATATAGTTATATTTTATGTAAATAATATATTTTTACATAGAAAATCTTTATTTGATATATATTAATAATTAATAATACTAATAATAATAATGATAAGAATAATATTATTAGTGTTAAAAATATTAAAAATGATAATAATAATAATAATAATAATAATAATAATAATAATAATAATAATAATAATAATAATAATAATAATAATAATAATAATAATAATAATAAAATGAGTAATAAGTAAACTACCTCCAAGAAGTAGCCCTTAAAAATAATGCCCAAGTCCGGGTTTGAACATGCGACGTCCCGCTAACCCGATAAATCCCTTAATCGTCGCTCCATCTGTTTCTTTTTCTACTTAATCTTAAAAACTCAATTATCATCATTATCAATCTTAAAACCGTACCCATCGTCATCCTATGATCTTCATTATTCGTATCCACTAGTCATCATCACAATCCTATCGTCCTCATCATGTATCATCATGATTATCATCATAAAATCATAATCATAATCCATGATCATAATCATAATCTGTGATCTTAATCATTATCTTCTCTTACTTCATCATCATTATCGTAATACTCACCTAACATCATTAACATTTAAATTCATTGATCATTCTAATTTTATTAAAGCAATCGATCCCGGTCTCATTTTAAGCATCATCTTCATCCTTATTCTATCTTCATCATCAACCTTAAATCATCATCATATCAACATCATTAACCATCACATATTTGTTATTTTATGTACCACTTTTATCATTTTAACCTTATGAACTCATCATCATCATTTGTTTTATTATTTTCTCCACATAAAATCACGACTTAATCATCATCTTCTCGTCATCTAACTCTATAACCTGGTCCAAGTTTTAAATTGACTCAACAGTTACTCGCATAAGATATTATACCCGAGCTTTTTAAATACCAAGCCCAATAATTATAACGATTTAAGAAAAGCCCAATACAAGACCCATTTGGAGGAAATGTTGGTAATTACACAGATTCAATTAGCGTCCCTTTTTGTGGTGGGCTCTTGTAGTCAAGAATTTAGGAGACAACAAACGCATTATCATCAATCTCACTGTCATCAATCATAATCATCTTTGTTTATATATTATTATCACGATCATATTAGCATCATCATTATCATACATCATCTAACCTATCTTCATCATCACCAATTTATTAATGTCATCGTCATTAACATGTACATACCTCATCATCATTTAAGATCAAAACAGGAAATGTGTAACAGCTGCAGTTTGACATTAAGGGGACTGTAGCAGCGACAGGAATTAGATAATAGATTAGCTGTAACCCGGTTCGTTTGAGTTTCTGTCTGAACGAGAACAATAAACATAAATATCAACCATGAAATGGAAGTGGAGAGAGGGTGGTGTCGTGGTGGTGGCTGAAGAATAGAAACAGGAAATACAATATGGCAGAAGCAATGTCGAGTGTTTGGATGTGTTTTGATCTCGGTTCCATGTAATCAGCAACAAACAAATGATAGATTTAAGAGGTGTTTAATATGGTGGTTTGAGTTGGTGATGGATCGAAGGAAAAATAAAGAGGCAGAGACAAAGTTATAGGGACGGTGGTTGGCTCGAAGGAGAAGTGAGTGTAGTCTTGACATGGGTGGTCCAACGGTGGTTCAAGATGGTGATAGGGTGATGAGACGACCCGACCCAATCCATAGGGACGAATACAATAACATATGATAACATTGCGAGGTACCTGACCTCTATATGATACATTTTACAAACGTTGCATTTATTCTTAAAAGGCAATCTATCATTACATCAAAAGTTGACATGTTCGCCTAACATTTCATAATATCCAAATGACCTAATTTGTCATTTACTTAGTAATAGTCTCTAATGATCTTCAATGACTCGAACGCAACGTTCTTGAATCCTGGCTTAAATGGTCCCAAATAGTATCCTTAATATGAGCTAATGCACAGCGGAAGACTTAATTCATACCTGAGAATAAACATGCTTAAAAAGTCAACAAAAATGTTGGTGAGTTATAGGTTTAAACCTACATAGTAATTCATAATAATAATAGACCACAAGATTTTATTTTATAAATGGCATACACAAATTATGTGTATAAAAATCATTCATATGATAAACACCTGGTAACCGACCTTAACAAGATGCATATAGAATATCCCCCAGTATACAGCGCGCAGCTACTATACTATAAATACCTCGAAGAACTAAAGCAGTCAAACCCTTTGACTGAAGCGTGTTAAAGCTCATAGATCTATCTTTAGGATTCGCGTCAATTAGTGGCAATTATAATAAACACTAATTCTTAGGTTACCAGAATAAAAGGGGGTGATATCCGGTGTAATCAATCAATCATAGAATGTAGTTTCCGGTACTTGTGTCTATTTCGAAAAACATTTATAAAAATAGCATATATTCTCATCCCAAAAATAATTAGATAAAAATGGGACTATAACTCACCTGTGATGATTTCCAAATAGATGGTAATAAGACTTGGCCTTTGACAAATTCACGAACCTAATAATAATATTCTTGTGTCAAGATAGATATATATATATATATATATATATATATATATATATATATATATATATATATATATATATATATATATATATATATATATAATTAATATTCCATAGTTATGATACTTGTGATAATTTTAATTGTCCTTTGTTAGTAGTCCAATAGTCCGATAGTCCAATAGTCCGATAGTCCAAAAGTATAAATATATATATAAATATAAATGCGTATATTGTGTTAGAATTTACTAAAACTATAATATATTGTCTTAATATAGTAAGACACATAATATGTATATTGTCTGAAGCAATCCGCGACCCATTGTATACATGTCTCAGGCTCGATCACAACTCAAAGTATATATATATTTTGGAATCAACCTCAACCCTGTATAGCCAACTCCAACATTCACATATAGAGTGCCTATGGTTGTTCCGAAATATATATATACATGGGTCGATATGATATGTCAAAACGCTGTATACGGATCCACGGTGATCAAGTCATATATATATATATAGTGCCTTACAATCTTTATTAAGACTATAATATATTGTCGTAGAACTTAATCACGACTATTATAAATTGTACTTCCATAAGTTCGGGAACATGACATGTATAAATACATGTAGGATACAAGGTAAGTTAGCTAGGATAAGGTTAGCATCCATTTTTATTAATCAAAACCGTCGCTAATAAACAAGCAAAAATATCCAATTTTGTTTTACCCATAATTTCTTCATTACAAATCCGTTTTGAGTGATTCCGGTGGCCATGGTTTTGTATTGAACTTAACTTTACGAAACTAAACAGAAAAAGTATGAGTTTAGAGTCGAAAATCCAAGTTACAAGTCGTTTAGTAAAAGGTAGTCATTTCCGTCAAAAGAACGACATCTTGATGACCATTTTGAAAAACATACTTTCACTTTGAGTATAACCATGATTTTTGGATATGTTTCACATCCATATAAAATAAGATTTTTCACCAAAGGAATTCTTTTAATTCAAAGTTTAAGATAGGTTTTTAAAATTAAACCCAAAACAGCCCCCGTTGATCTATGACGGCGTATGTTCAGTTTTAAGGTGTTCTTCGTGTTTACAAGTTTTATATCCTTATATTAGCTTGAAATACTGTCATAATACATGTGTTGAAGTATTTTAAAAGTCAAGTTAGAAGGATTAAGTTTATTTGCAAACAAGTTTAGAATTAATCTAAACTATGTTCTAGTTATTATTAGTTATAAACTCAAAATAAGATAGCTATATGAATATGAATCGAATAAGATTATGAATAAGGTTACTACCTCAAATCAAATGAATAAAGTTGCTGGAGAAATAAGGAGAGTATCTTGAGTTCAAAGATACCCTTGATGGCTTGGAATTCTTGAAGTATAAACATGGAATGAACAAAAGTTCGAATAAGAATTCTATCTTGAATTAAGATAGTTATAAGTATATAAATTGAACCAAAATTTATATATGATTCTTACCTTGATTATTAGCTGAGAAGCTACTGATATGAAAGTAGGATTATGAATTCTAAAGAGTTTTGGAGTTGGATTGAAAGATTAGAAGTAAACTTGTACACTTGGAAGGTTATTTTGACATTTATGAAACTAGAACTTGTAAAATTTATGAAGAACACTTAGAACATGAAGATGAAACTTGAGAGAGATCAATTAGATGAAGAAAATTGAAGAATGAAAGTGTTTGTAGGTGTTTTTGGTCGTTCATAATGGATTAGATATAAAGGATGTGTCATTTTGTTTTCTTGTAAAAAAAAGTCATGAATGATTACTAAAGTTTTTTGTAATTTTATGTAATCATTCATGCTAGTTGCCAAATGATGGTTCCCACAAGGTTAGGTAGCTCACATGGGCTGCTAAAGAGAAGATTTTTATGTGTATATACCAATAGTAAATACATCTAGAAGCTGGGTATGATACGGGTGTGAATACCGAATGAATACATATAGAAATCTTGATGGAATTGAATGAGATTATGAGTATAGCTATCTTTGTTGAGTATAAGTATGTTAGTATATATGTACTTAAGTCCTTTAAAAGTGTATTAATTCATATTAATACAATACATATATATACATTTTAATTTAGAAGTTATTACAACGTTAATCGTTATATGTATATAGTCTTGAAGTCTTTAAGTTAGTAATCTCATTTTATGTATATAACCAAATGTTAATATATGTAATGAGATACTTAAATATCATTTTAACAAATCATAAGTATATATATATATATCCATATATACATCATTATATAATTATTTCAAATTATGACGTTCGTGAATCGTCAGGCAGACAGGGTGGCCAAACATTTGTATAAAATTCATTTCAAATTACCAAATCTTAATGAGTTTGATTGCTTAACATGTTGGTAAGGTTTAATTTATGTAAATATTAATCTTATAAGTGTAAAACGATCGGAAAAATCCGGGTCGTTACATTACCTACCCGTTAAATAAATTTCGTCCCGAAATTTGATAGAGATCGTCATGGATAACAATATGGGTGTTTTCATGACGTATATGAGGTGACAATGGAGTTTTATCATTATTGGGAGGTATAGATACAACGGTTCGATCAAGTGAAGCGCACAAGTGAAGCTATCACAAAAGAGTGAATTGAGTAAATATGGATTTGTTTGAACCGATAACGTGATTAGAATTGATTTCCGGAATTTATGGAAAATCTTACGTAATAAGATTTGGTTCTTTGGCGATCAAGATCTTCTTTGATTTAGTGTGGCGATCTGTTTCGATTTATTTGTCGAATATTTTGCTATAAATCCACTTCCTTCTCTTCCTTATTTCCACAACTCACATCTTCTATCCTTTCTCCCTCAACTCATACCTTAAAGTATTCTTTTAAATGCTCCATCCCGTTCTAATTCTTGTTATACTTCTAACTTTCATATCTTTCGTTCTTCTCTTTCATTTATCGCCAGAAGAATCTATTTACTTCTATCCTTTCCTCGGAATTATAATGTTTTTAATTCTCCCATGTCTTTACGTTGCAATACGTATTGATATACACGGTTTGTAAATCCTGGGTGATTTTCGGCCTTTGTATTCTTCATTATTTTTCAAAGCTTCATACTTTCGTTTTCTCTTCCCGACTTCGAGTCAAGCGAGTAATGGTCCGGAATTTGTAGATATGAGATTCGAATTGAGTATAGCTAATGCTCTAAGAAAGAAATGGTAATAGACAAATTTTGATTTGTCAAATTACCAGAATACCCCGGAAAAGATAGAACTGTCAGGATGACATGTTCCTATTATGTTTGAGAATTGGATAGAATGTAAGAGCCGTGTAACATGGCACATGATGATGGTACTGTGAATCATCACATTTCATTAGAAACTTAACATGACTTACTGTAATATAATGAAGTTGATCAATTTTCATTATATTATACTAATTCATGCATCAGTTCCCAACACTACTTCAGAACATTCCTATTTTAAACTCGAAGGTTTTAGAACTTAGGAACTAACACAGTTTCTTTTATGTTGTAACGTAGATGTTACGGAGTGATAAATAATTTTAGATAAGGGTAGTTATGAATTTTTTTTTTTTTTTTTCCAAAAATATGGAGAATATGTATAACGGAAGATATGAAGATATCTTATAATATCTAAGATAAGATGATGATGAAGAATATTTGTCTGTGAAAGTTTAGAATAAGAAGTGGGGTTCCTACTGATGGTTTCAGCAGGTACTGAATCATTTGGATTCTTTGAAGGCAGATTCAGTCCTTGTGATTTATCCACAGCCTCCTTCATACTTTGCTCAATCCGTTTTTCAGTTTCAAACCTTCTCTTTTTCTGAGCTTTACCAACACACTGTACTTCATCATCAAACTTTTGACTGTTAAAGTCGTTTACAGTTTTTGCTGCTTCATCAGCATTCTCAAGGTTAATGAATCTGAATCATTGATTATCAATCCGAGGTGTTTTAAAGAATTTTGAGCGTTGATCGCAGGATGTAACCGTCAATGGATCTAACGGTTGACGAAGAAATGTTGTAAATTTCAAAAGTAATGAATGATAGTTTCGGTGGTTTGATGTGATAATTCATCACAGAATACGAATGAATAAAATTCATGAGAATCGGAATTGAAAAATGTACAGTGTAACATATTAATGTGAGATATAAATATTTCTAGGGTATTACCTACCCGTTAAAATATTTTCACAATTAACAGTTTGTACAAAAGAGTTTTAATTACAGTCTTTATGAAAATATACGTACATATATATTTTCCTTCAGATGTAATCATGGATTTAATGAGTTAATATAATATTAAACTCATTTGATTTATGGTTGGAACGAGAATGAATAATCTCCAAAACTTTAGAGATTTCATAATTGTCTCGAAATATTTCGCTAATGAAGTTATGAATCAATACATTCGTCGTTACACTTGATTTATTATGAAATGGAGTTTATTGTGTTGAAGCAGTGATTAACGATTGCTAAGTCATTAACAAAGGATGTACATCATAGCATATTAGTGATATGGATTAACCAAATAGTGCATACTAGTTGAGATTCACACGTAATTGCTTAGTACGACAAGATTTATTATTGTTCCAAATCATATATATGTATATATAAAGTATACATATATAATTCTTCACGAAGAATGAGTCAATACATCTTGACTCATTATTGCTAATATTCCTTGGTATCTTTGGGGCGTATGATGTTGATATCCGAGGTATCGAGTATGATGTTGAGACGTGGGTTGTGGATGTTGTTGGTACTATTGCTGTTGGTGATGATGCTGATGGTACTGGTGATGTTGGTTATGCTGCTGGTGCTGCTGCTGGTGCGCGTAGGTTTTGCACCATATTCTCCAGAGCCACTACTCGAGCGCGAAGCTCGTTGAATTCTTCTCTTATACCGGGATGATTGACGGTTGGAACGAGCGAATGAACAAGATTCGAAATATGGGATAGTATGTAGTCATGACGAGATACTCTAGAAATGAGAGAGAAAATGGTGTTTCGAATAGTTTCGCCGGTAAGTGCTTCAGGTTCATCGTTAAGAGGACAATTTGGTGGATGGAATGGATCACCTTCTTCTTGCCTCCAGAGATTTAGTATATTACGAACCCATCCCCAATTCATCCAGAATAGATGATGGGAAATTGGTTGATCCATTCCGGTGACGCTGTTCTCGGAGCTCGAATGGAAATCCATATTGGCGTAGCTATCGAAGTCGGAGGAATTCGAACTGGATGAAGAATCCATCTTGTATAGTCGGAAAAATGAATTTTTGGTTTGGAATAGATTATAGAAATTGGGTTTGGTACTCTTCAATACATAATTTACATATGTATATATAATACCAAAATCCCGTGAATTACGGAGAATTTTTGAAATACGTCAAGCAATGTCTATAGTAACAGATACGCTAAGATATGAATTTTGTCTATACACTATCGATGCACTAAATGCAGTAAGACGTGTCTAGACTTAAGAATGATAAGCAGGCAGTTTCCTAAGGATGATAAACAGATGATTTCCGACTAAAAATGATAAGCAAAACTTTTGACATGTAGACACGGTCAAAGTCCAGACTCACTAATGCATCCTAACAACTACCAGTTAGACACACTAATGCAAGGCCTGGTTCGCTAAGACCAACGCTCTGATACCACATGAGACGACCCGACCCAATCCATAGGGACGAATACAATAACATATGATAACATTGCGAGGTACCTGACCTCTATATGATACATTTTACAAACGTTGCATTTATTCTTAAAAGGCAATCTATCATTATATCAAAAGTTGACATGTTCGCCTAACATTTCATAATATCCAAATGACCTAATTTGTCATTTACTTAGTAATAGTCTCTAATGATCTTCAATGACTCAAATGCAACGTTCTTGAATCCTGGCTTAAATGGTCCCAAATAGTATCCTTAATATGAGCTAATGCACAGCGGAAGACTTAATTCATACCTGAGAATAAACATGCTTAAAAAGTCAACAAAAATGTTGGTGAGTTATAGGTTTAAACCTACATAGTAATTCATAATAATAATAGACCACAAGATTTTATTTTATAAATGGCATACACAAATTATGTGTATAAAAATCATTCATATGATAAACACCTGGTAACCGACCTTAACAAGATGCATATAGAATATCCCCCAGTATACAGCGCGCAGCTACTATACTATAAATACCTCGAAGAACTAAAGCAGTCAAACCCTTTGACTGAAGCGTGTTAAAGCTCATAGATCTATCTTTAGGATTCGCGTCAATTAGTGGCAATTATAATAAACACTAATTCTTAGGTTACCAGAATAAAAGGGGGTGATATCCGGTGTAATCAATCAATCATAGAATGTAGTTTCCGGTACTTGTGTCTATTTCGAAAAACATTTATAAAAATAGCATATATTCTCATCCCAAAAATAATTAGATAGTAAAAATGGGACTATAACTCACCTGTGATGATTTCCAAATAGATGGTAATAAGACTTGGCCTTTGACAAATTCACGAACCTAATAATAATATTCTTGTGTCAAGATATATATATATATATATATATATATATATATATATATATATATATATATATATATATATATATATATATATATATATATATATATATATATATATATAATTAATATTCCATACTTATGATACTTGTGATAATTTTAATTGTCCTTTGTTAGTAGTCCAATAGTCCGATAGTCCAATAGTCGGATAGTCCAAAAGTATAAATATATATATAAATATAAATGCGTATATTGTGTTAGAATTCACTAAAACTATAATATATTGTCTTAATATAGTAAGACACATAATATGTATATTGTCTGAAGCAATCCGCGACCCATTGTATACATGTCTCAGGCTCGATCACAACTCAAAGTATATATATATTTTGGAATCAACCTCAACCCTGTATAGCCAACTCCAACATTCACATATAGAGTGCCTATGGTTGTTCCGAAATATATATATACATGGGTCGATATGATATGTCAAAACGCTGTATACGGATCCACGGTGATCAAGTCATATATATATATATATATAGTGCCTTACAATCTTTATTAAGACTATAATATATTGTCGTAGAACTTAATCACGACTATTATAAATTGTACTTCCATAAGTTCGGGAACAAGACATGTATAAATACATGTAGGATACAAGGTAAGTTAGCTAGGATAAGGTTAGCATCCATTTTTATTAATCAAAACCGTCGCTAATAAACAAGCAAAAATATCCAATTTTGTTTTACCCATAATTTCTTCATTACAAATCCGTTTTGAGTGATTCCGGTGGCCATGGTTTTGTATTGAACTTAAATTTACGAAACTAAACAGAAAAAGTATGAGTTTATAGTCGAAAATCCAAGTTACAAGTCGTTTAGTAAAAGGTAGTCATTTCCGTCAAAAGAACGACATCTTGATGACCATTTTGAAAAACATACTTTCACTTTGAGTATAACCATGATTTTTGGATGTGTTTCACATCCATATAAAATAAGATTTTTCACCAAAGGAATTCTTTTAATTCAAAGTTTAAGATAGGTTTTTAAAATTAAACCCAAAACAGCCCCCGTTGATCTATGACGGCGTATGTTCAGTTTTAAGGTGTTCTTCGTGTTTACAAGTTTTATATCCTTATATTAGCTTGACATACTGTCATAATACATGTGTTGAAGTATTTTAAAAGTCAAGTTAGAAGGATTAAGTTTATTTGCAAACAAGTTTAGAATTAATCTAAACTATGTTCTAGTTATTATTAGTTATAAACTCAAAATAAGATAGCTATATGAATATGAATCGAATAAGATTATGAATAAGGTTACTACCTCAAATCAAATGAATAAAGTTGCTGGAGAAATAAGGAGAGTATCTTGAGTTCAAAGATACCCTTGATGGCTTGGAATTCTTGAAGTATAAACATGGAATGAACAAAAGTTCGAATAAGAATTCTATCTTTTAAGATAGTTATAAGTATATAAATTGAACCAAAATTTATATATGATTCTTACCTTGATTATTAGCTGAGAAGCTACTGATATGAAAGTAGGATTATGAATTCTAAAGAGTTTTGGAGTTGGATTGAAAGATTAGAAGTAAACTTGTACACTTGGAAGGTTATTTTGACATTTATGAAACTAGAACTTGTAAAATTTATGAAGAACACTTAGAACATGAAGATGAAACTTGAGAGAGATCAATTAAATGAAGAAAATTGAAGAATGAAAGTGTTTGTAGGTGTTTTTGGTCGTTCATAATGGATTAGATATAAAGGATGTGTCATTTTGTTTTCTTGTAAAAAAAAGTCATGAATGATTACTAAAGTTTTTTGTAATTTTATGTAATCATTCATGCTAGTTGCTAAATGATGGTTCCCACAAGGTTAGGTAGCTCACATGGGCTGCTAAAGAGAAGATTTTTATGTGTATATACCAATAGTAAATACATCTAGAAGCTGGGTATGATACGGGTGTGAATACCGAATGAATACGTATAGAAATCTTGATGGAATTGAATGAGATTATGAGTATAGCTATCTTTGTTGAGTATAAGTATGTTAGTATATATGTACTTAAGTCCTTTAAAAGTGTATTAATTCATATTAATACAATACATATATATACATTTTAATTTAGAAGTTATTACAACGTTAATCGTTATATGTATATAGTCTTGAAGTCTTTAAGTTAGTAATCTCATTTTATGTATATAACCAAATGTTAATATATGTAATGAGATACTTAAATATCATTTTAACAAATCATAAGTATATATATATATATATATCCATATATACATCATTATATAATTATTTCAAATTATGACGTTCGTGAATCGTCAGGCAGACAGGGTGGCCAAACATTTGTATAAAATTCATTTCAAATTACCAAATCTTAATGAGTTTGATTGCTTAACATGTTGGTAAGGTTTAATTTATGTAAATATTAATCTTATAAGTGTAAAACGATCGGAAAAATCCGGGTCGTTACAGGTGAGATGGTTATGGAGGTGGTTATTGAGTGGGTTTTATTAAGGAAATGAAACAGAAAATAAAATTGGTGGATGTGGTTCTTGAGGTGGCGGTTTGTTTGTGTTCACGATAGAAAAAAATAAATAAATTGAAAACCGTAATTGGTTAGAAGGTGGCTCGATGGTTGTTGATGAAATACTTCAAGAAATATAATAACAATTGGAGCCGAATAATGATGATGATAAGTTTGTGTGGTGGTGATCTTACCCGTCAACTATAGCAACCATTAGGATGATGGGATTCGGGTGTAGAGTTGTCGAAAAAAAATCATGGGTTGGTTTGATGAAGATGCTCCATGATGGAATGATAATCAAAGAACCATGGTACTTGTCATAAAGTGAAGGTGATGATGTTATGTGGTAAGGTGATAGTTATGGTTCTTGTTAGGTAGGAGAAAGAAAAATGGATACCTGTATGAATGAAAGATGGGTTCATGTTATGACACATTAATATGAATGGAATATATATTAAAATTCTTCAAGTTGGCACCTTTGTCCTAAGGCAAAAACGTGATACATTGTTTGAGGAAAAGCATCAATCTGACTAAAAAATAATTAAAGAAACCAAATGGGATATTTAATTGTGGATGAATTATGTGATAAGGACAGGAATTTATATTCTAAATATGTTTACAGTTGTAAAGTGTGAAAGAACAAAAAACATACCGTTGCCACTTGTGATGTTAAATTGATCCGTGACTTGAGTGTGAAAGTAGCGTAATTATCAATATAATAATAATACAGGGCATACATATATGAATATTTGCTTGTGAGAGTTGACAATATATATATATATATATATATATATATATATATATATATATATATATATTGAGAGTTGACAAAATATATATATATATATATATATATATATATATATATATATATATATATATATATATATATATATAAATCACCCTTTTGACCTAACCTTTACGTGAGAGTTTCAAAATAAAAAGGCTTTGCCTTTAACGTGATTCACAAAATAAAGTTTTATAATTCTACTTGGTGTCTTCATGCATAGTAGTAAGATTTGAAGGAATCAATTAGTAATATTTGAAGGTGGTTTGTGATAATGGAAGTTGATTGATATGAATTACAGTGAAAAATAATAATAGTATAGATTAGGCTAATATGTCCCTACAAGACCTCAATAAAAGGATATCATGCAAGTTAAAACGATGAATATTATAGTAAACTTTAATTAGTAATAATTACAACTTCAAGTTGTCTTAGTGACAATTGATGGCCGTTCTTATCTTAATAGTTCAGGATATATTAATCTATATCTATATATGAACCTTCGTTTAATAATTAAATTTGAAATCATATATATATATTTATAATTAGTTGTTCGTGAATCGTCGGGCATAGTCGAAAGGGTAATTGATGACATGAATATTAATTTCAAAATTTTCGAGACTCAACATTAAAGATTTTTACATATCGTGTCGGAAACATATAAAGATTAAAGTTTAAATTTGGTCGGAAATCTCCGGGTTATCACAATAACACCAAGAGGTTACTACCAAAGGGTCCTATTAAAATTTTGAAAAATCCTAAATTTGCTAACAGACCTGTCCCTCCTGTTACCCTTAAGCCCGTTCCAAGAGAGAAATCAAATGATTCTCCTGTGTCCGTAAGTGCACAAGACCCCTCATCTTCAAACTCTAATAATGTGTATCAATTTAGAGGACATAGGGAGTTTCGACAATGTTTTAATTGTGCTGTTTTTGGACACATTGCTGCTTATTGTCCTAGAAGATTCCATTCCCCAAGACATAAAATTGAGTTATCACATGATGATTTTAGATCATCTCATGTTCATCGAACAGGTTCCCCTGTATATGATGAATTTCGTGATAAAAAAATTTAAGACAAATGTTGTCTATGGAGATTCCAAGAGAAAGAACTTCAATAGTCTGTTTCACCTGTAAAGGGAAAAATTCCAAAACAAAGTTTTGAGGCAAATGTTGCCGGGGCAAGTGAGCAAGGTAGACCTTTTGAACCAAAGTTGAGGTCTCCCTCACAAAAAGGAAGTCGCAGAAAGTATTTTTCTAGAATCAGACCACGGATGAATCATTCAGATTCAGAGAGAAATGTCAGACACCTAGAGCGTGACACCTCTCCTTCCAAATTTGCTAAGTTTACGGTCTCAAATGATGAGATTACTCCCGACTCAAATGGGAAATGGATGGAATTTCAAGCTATGGGAGTTAATGGACAACTTACTGCCATCCGGGCGTGGGTTCCCATTATCAATTAACTTTTTAATGTGATATGCAGGGAACCAGGGTACCTGCAAATAACACCTGGATAGTGGATAGCGGCGCTTCAAGACATATGACTGGTCAACTATCTCTTCTTTCAAATGTACACCCAAGTAAGGGAGGTTATGTTGCATTTGCTGGAGATAAGGGTGGTCACATTTCAGCTCAAGGTTTATTGAAGAATGAGAAAGTTAGTTTCGATAAAGTGAACTATTGTCAAGAGCATGCAAATAATTTGTTATCGGTTTCACAAATCTGTGAAAAATCCTTCAAAGTAGCATTTGATGACGAATTCAGCTACATCTTGAAACCAGAGTTTGTGATTCCTCCTGAAATGATTTTGATGAAGGCTCCTAGACAAGCTGATTTATACATGCTAGATATGAATGTTGCTACTTCAACTGCTGAACATCATCAAGCTTTTGTTTCTAAAGCGACTGAACAAGATTCTATTACATGGCACAAACGCATGGGTCATTTAAGTTTTCGGAAGATGAAACATGTGGTTCACAACAATCTTGTAGAAGGTGTTGATCTTCGATATTTTCAGATTCCAGGAACATGTGTTCCGTGTAAGAAGGGAAAGCAGAGCAAGAAAGCTCATAGACTAGTTAAGTATAATCCAATCTGTGCTCCCCTTGAATTGTTACATATGGATCTCTTCGGTCCAATTCGTTTTGAAAGCATTAATGGAAGTAAGTATTGTCTGGTGGTAACTGATGATTATACAAGATTCTCATGGGTAATGTTTTTAAAAGAGAAGTCTGATACTTTTGAGAATTTGAAAGTGCTAGTCAATCGATTAGAGACATGTTTTAATCTAAAAGTGAGAAAGATTCGTTGCGACAACGATACATAATTTAAGAATCAGTATCTTGCAGGTTTCTGTATTGAAAAGGGTATCAATATGCAGTTCAGTTCTGCATACGCTCCTTAGATGAATGGTGTTGTTGAAAGAAAGAATAGGGTATTAATCAAGACAACTAGAACAATGCTGGAAGATTCATTGTTACCTGTTCATTTTTGGGGTGAAGCTGTTGCAAATGCTTGTTACACTATGAATCGAGTTCTGACTGTTAAACGACTGGGTAAAACTTGCTATGAGTTATTGCATGGGAGAAAACCATCTCTGAAGCATCTAGAACCATTTGGTGCCCCGTGTACCATCTTGAAAAGACAGCCAGGAAGTAAGTTTGATTCTAAAGTGGTTACTGGAGTATATCTCGGGTATAGTTCTCCTAACAAGCGAGTTTTCAACAATGAGACGAGATGTGTTGAAGAATGGTCTGAAGTTGACGTCCAACGGAATCACACGAAGAGTGCTTCCAAGAGTCATCCTTGGATCTACAACTATGATGAGCTGATTGACTCATTCAATCTTGCTACAGATCAGACAGAAAATGAAGTAGAGATACAAATGCTGTTTGATTTACAGAATGAACCAGAAGTGTCTGCACCTACTCCAACTCCATTACCAACTGTCGTTGAGGTAGTACAAGATTCAGATCAAGATTTTGATCCAGTGTACGATACATGCGGATCTGATATTTTAAGTGAAAGTTCCGACAATCCTGAAGATGTTGGAGATACCACTAATCTACATCACGAGATAGCTGTTCCCGCACATCCAGTTCCCAGAACTACAGCTGCTCATCCTAGAGATAATATTATTGGTGATCCAAATGCATGTGTTAGAACAAGAAGACAAGTTTAGTTTGATGGTCAAGTTGATGCTCATATGACAGCTGCTGCTGCATATTACGAGTACTCATGTCATATTTCTAGAATTGAGCCTAAGACTACTAAAGAAGTTTTGAAGCATGTTGATTGGGTCATAGCAATGCAAGAAGAGATTCAGCAATTCAATTGTTTGGATATTTGGAATCTAGTTACTAAGCCGCATGGTGCTAAAGTAATTGACCTCATATGGGTTTGGAAGTGAAAATTCGACGAAGATGGCAATGTTACCCGTAACAAAGCAAGATTAGTTGCTAAAGTTTATCAGCAAGATCATGAATTCGATTATGACAAAGTTTTTGCTCCTGTTTCCAGATTGGAAGCTATTCGCATTTTCTTGACTTTCGCCTCATTTATGAAGTTCAAAGTGTATCAAATGGATGTTAAGAGTGCATTTCTTTATGGCAAGCTTAATAAACGAGTATATGTCAGTCAACCACCGCGTTTTGAAGATCATCTTCATCGTAACAAAGTTTACCGTTTATGGAGAGCCCTTTATGGACTACATCAAGCCCCGCGTGCTTGGTATGGACGTTTATCGAGTTATCTTATCGAAAAAGGATATCAAATGGGCACGGTAGATTGTACTCTGTTCACGAAAGTTAAAGATGACGATATTATCTTAGTCCAGATTTATGTAGACGACATTATCTTCAGTGCTACTAAGCAGGAACTCGTTGATGAGTTTGAGCAGGTGATGAAGCACGAATTCTAAATGAGCAAATTGGGTCTCTTACACTACTTTCTTGGTTTGCAAGTCGAACAGACTAATAATGGAATCTTTCTGCATCAAGCAAAGTATGTGAATGATATACTCGAAGGTTTCGGTATGACTCAAGAACGTCCTATGTCGACCCCGCTAGCTGTGAATCACGGTATTTCATTAGACCGTGAAGGGGATCCTGTTGATCCTACATATTTTCGAGCAATCATCGGATCGCTCATGTATCTCACTGCATCTAGGCCGGATATTATGTTTGCAACATGTCTGTATGCTCGTTATCAAGTTAATCCGAATACAGTTCATCTTACAGCTGCCAAAAGAATTCTGCATTACTTGTTACATTCTCCAAATCTCGGCATCTGGTATTCGAATGATGAAAAGTTTGATCTTGTAGCTTACAGTGATTCAGACTATGCAGGTTGCAAAATCAACAACAAATCTACATCAGGAGGATGTCAATTTTAGGTGAAAGGCTGGTGCCCTGGCAATGCAAGAAACAAACTGCAGTTGCTCTTTCCACGTGTGAAGCTGAATACATAGCTGCTGCTAGTTGTTGTTCGCAAGTTGTCTGGATACAACAGCAACTTCACGATTACGGGCTAAGAATCTCTTTCTCTCCTCTTTATATTGATAATACTGCTGCTATTGTAATTACTAAGAATCTTGTTCAACATTCTAAGACTAAACACATAGGTGTTAAGTATCACTTTCTTAGGGATTGCCATGAGAAAAAGATAATTGAGGTTAAGAGATTAGGTACTAAGGACCAGAGGGCTGACCTTTTCACTAAGGCTTTTGATAAACCTAGGTTCTTGCTACTGTTAGAGATGAATGGCATTGTTGATCGAGACAAAGTGATTTCGGATGTCGTTTGTGAGGATTAATCAAACTTTTAGACTGTGCATGTAGGGTGCATGACATATAGATTTTTAGTTTCTGATTATCTGTACTGCATATTTTTGCTTGCTGTCTGCATTTCTTTACATGATTTCTTTCATGTTTGTATGCTAGTCTGTAGATATTTTCTGCTTGGTTAAAATGCTAAAAGACAAAAAGATTTTATATTTTAGTATTTTAGGGGGAGTGTATGTCATCAACAGAAAATACCTAAAAAGTGCAAAATGCCACATCAGAAAATACTAACAAGTTGAAAAATCGAAAATGAGCTTGTTTTGATTAAATCTGTTGGAGATGACGAAATTACTGTACTGAGAATTGATAATTGATTAGTAAGGACTGATTTGAACGTTTATGTTTATCTATTGTATGATGTACTGATAGACGTTATGTATGAATTCTTGGCATTAGACAATCATAATAAGAATAACAATCATCTAAGAATCAGAACTCGTGGACGATCTGTAGCGTTTGAAGGTAGTCACTTAATTATCTCCGAAACTGTATCTAATGATAATTGTTAAGGAACTCAACAGTCGGTTGAGGGTATCCCCTATCATAATTGATATTCGTTAGAGAAAGTTGGTGTTGGATGTCCCCAAGCAATATTCAAACGTTGCTCTACCAATTCAGCCTCACAGCTATGATTGGGACATTTAATAGATCATTTAAGGAGTTGAGGGTTATCTATTTGGCTGGTGCATACCAAGTTGTCAAGGGCCTGAGACTTAATATTCGAAACTAAACTCCGAAAATTACCGAGAAAAATTAGTTTATGTCAAAGTAAGTGTCCCTTCTCGCTTAAAGTCGAAAAGTATGATTCTTTTTGTGGACCGTTCAAGCATTTAAGGTAGAACACCTTCGAGTGATCTGAGCACAACAAAACAAAGAAACATGAGTTCTAGCACGAATATAACAAAAACATGATGGAAGTTCCATTCGTGATGCAGTTCAAAATCAATATATCAAAAGACGATGATATGCTGTAAAAATCAAATATCAAAAGAAAATCAAAGTCAAAAATAATTGGCGTATCAAGATGGCAAAGTTGAAGTTTGAAAGTATGAAGAATGCTGATTCATGAAGTGCTCATAAAAGAACTCAGATCATTCTTAGTGTGACGCCCCCGCGCAACTTGAATTGTTTAATCACGACGTTCACACCGAACTATCAAGATTCTTGTCGTTTGCGATTTAGGGTTATACCCATTAAGGCTATAAGTTAGGAAGATACTTACCTAGGTATACTCTATAATACTAAACATATGCTGAAAGCATATAATGTGCCAAAGGCATATAAAGAGAAAGTTTAACTTTCGATTCTGTTTACTAATGTCAACTTGAACATAAAGAAGTCAAGGGCCTCGAGATTTATTTCGTGTGACGACTGGTCATCAGGCAAGTCTTCTTTAACTGTAGACCAATCCCCGCGGTAAATAATGCGCCTATTCGGATAACTCAATATACTCTGAGATCAGCCGAGCCAACTAGATTGAAGATTGTCAACACATTGGTAGAAGTCAAAGGCTGACAGGGTTATTCAAAATTCTGTGAGAACCTTCCTGTTCAATTTGAATGAAGTACATGGATAGAGATAACGGAAAGTTACATGTAAGGAATTGACAACCTAATAATAACGCACAATCATAAGTGATGAAAGAATAAAGGATTAACGAACTTAGCGTGATCTCAAAAATCATTGCTCTATAATGTTCAGGTAATTAATGCCAACATGATTGTCGAAGTGTCCTGAATGATTATGTTTATGTTTAATGAGGATTGATATCAGTAATTGCATGATAATAAACATAGACTGGACAGTTGGGAATGAACAACAGAAGTTGATTCAGTATGTCAGTTCTGATCCATTTTTAAATTAATTAATCATATTACTCACAAAAAGAATGTGGATTTGTATGTGTTGCTTATCTGTTTGTTAAATAGCTTAATTGAAAACTGTAAAACAACAAAGAGATTTTGGTTTGCATGTTATTGCATATCATGATAGAAAGTCTTTCCTTTGCATATTTTTAGTTGCATGACTTTATACATCAGAAAATTCATAAAGATTTTATACTCTGTTTGTTTTCTGATTATCCTCTTAATACACAATGACATCTAAAAGAACCTTGTTAAGATCAAGATATTTTTAGCCACCAAATCCATGAGATTGATTTTTGTAGAGCTTGTGATTGTATGAAAGAGTTTAATGACTTAAGATGTTAGTGAATTTAATGTATACTGATCAATCCTTAATTAATCATGTTACTTAATTACGGATTGAGTGCAATAAGATTATAATGGAGTATGGGATGTTGTGCAACTATTTTGGGCCCCGATGATCGTTTTTCACTTTAGCAATCAAGTGATCAACCACCCCGACCCGATCTTCGTTATCGATTAGCATGATTCACCTTAACTCAATGTGAAAAGTCCTTGGGCAAAGTCACAAGTGAAATTCACAAATAGCTTAGGCAAATGTCCGAGAATCAACAACCCATAAATGAGAGGCCACGCTCTCTATTTATAGTACTCGTGATTTCCGCGGTCTGCAAGAAGCTCCGCTCTCCGCAAAAAATCAGCGAGTCAAACCGCAGTTTGTATTTCAGCGAATACACAACTGCAGTACTTATTTTTAGCGAGCATCGCGTATATATGCTTTATAATCCGCGCAGTTCTGTTTTTGCCTTTAGCAATTAAAATATACATATACAATGCTATGTATATGATCAAGTCCCCCCAGTTTATTATGATGCATTTTGCGAAGTTAATGCATCATGATAAACTCTAAAATTCGTCTTTTTCGCAGTTTATTTTGTAGATAGTAATTTCGCACTTGCATAGTTACCGTTGCAAAAGTTACCGTTATGCAAGCTAACTCAAATGTTACCGTTTGAGTTTTTACAACGGTTAATTTATCCCTTTGCTTAGCACTATATATATTGTGATCCACAATCACCATTGTCACACCTCCTTTCGCTACTGACTTACTCTCGCATAATCTCTATTAATTCACACGTATTCTTACAATTCGTTTAGCATTCTCGATTGTTATCAAAACATCGATCATAACCATGAAGATGGATAAGATTAGCCGTAAAGTAGACCCGAAAACTCTTATCAATAAG
The DNA here is from genome assembly GCF_046630445.1 of Rutidosis leptorrhynchoides. Classification (NCBI taxonomy): domain Eukaryota; kingdom Viridiplantae; phylum Streptophyta; class Magnoliopsida; order Asterales; family Asteraceae; genus Rutidosis; species Rutidosis leptorrhynchoides. The sequence goes on from NC_092343.1 coordinate 236,806,866, forward strand.
CTACTTACTAGCCCGGAAGCAAAGGGGGCGTCATCCGGCCGACCAATTAAACAAGAGAAACCTGACGTTCCTCTTGTTGATTTGACAGCTAAATCACCTCCCTCTGAATCAAGCTTAGGAAAGCGCCCGCAGGAAACTCCTCCCTCAGTTCAAAGCAAGAGGGCAAAAGAGAGTTCCCCCCTTTTTGATAATCCGGTCGCAGCGGATTATGGAGGGGAACAGCAAACCGGTATGAATGCAAACACTTTGAATAAAACCGCTGTCTAAAATATTGTTTAGCAGAATTGTTATTCATATAAATTTATTGTTTTGCAGAAGGCACAACCTTCGATCCTCTGTTTCCCAGCCCCAACACGGCGGCCATGATTACTGACTTGCTTCGCACTCCTCCTGAAGCATATGGAGTGCGAATCGACGGGCTATCTGGATACACATATGCATCTGCGGGCGCTGCAGCAGACCAGCACGAGCAGATGAAACTAGCAATTCCCGGCAAGCTTCGCCGTGAATTCGCTAAACGTTCTGCAGTTGACGCACATAATAGTTTCGTTCAGAACTTTTATATGTGTTTCAACTCAGCGTACGACATGATTGTGCGCGAAGAGCAATTCTTCAACGTCCTTGCCGATGAAAAGCAAAAGTTCAGCTCTGAGCGAATCAGAGCTGAAAAGAGCGAAAATCAAGATGCGGTCTTAGCAGACCAACTTTCCGCGGTCAAGGCTACCGCGGTGGATTTGCAATCTCAAGTTTCAGCCGCCGCTGAAAATGAAAAGAAGTTAGAATCCACCGTTTCTTCCCTGCAAGAGGAAGTTAAAAAACTTATAGCAGAGCGCGATAATGCTCTGTCTAAAGCTGCTGCTGCTAAGCAGGAATTCTCGCAACTCCGCCGTCATTTGCCGGAGTTCGGTAAAAAGGTGCTCAACTCGGAGCCCGTAAATGCGCGTTTCAATACTTATGCTTCTGCCCTGCAACTGCGCGAAAGGGTTGAGTTTTTGCATGAGATTGCACCACTCTGCACCATTCCAGACCCTCTCCCGCCCGCGATTTATGACCGTGTTTGCGATCTTGCTGACGCACGCAACGCAGCTGCAGTTGCAGAAGCGAACTTAGCGGATATCCCTATTGACAAAGTCGTCGCAATTAGCTATGAGGAGGATGCGACTGCCCAAGACGTCATAGCATTAGACTTGTCAAAGCTAGATTAGGGATTTGTAATAGCACGCAGCTATCTCTGCGGTTTGTTAATAAAATTTCAGCGTTTTTAATCTTTTATTTGCGAGTACTCAATTTATATAGCGCTTTTAATTTTAGCAATATCCATAACACAAACTTGTCCTTTGCAATTTCCAACACTTTATTATTGTGCACATAATAAGCGCGTACTTTCGCGAAACAATTTGTATGCGTATATACTTTATACGTTATGAATCTTCTAAGTCCGCCGTAACGATCCTTAGGCATTATCAGCATTGCGAAGCATCTAAATATTGGCAAGATCAAATATTTAGGATATAAAATTCCTTTCGCAACAATTCGCATGCAAAAGTGGGCAATGTCATCACTTTGCTTTATTAACAATGCGGAATATAAAAATATGAGATTATCTGCAAAACATATCATATTTATTCGCATTACAATTTTCGCATACTCTTACAAGCGACTATTCTTAAAATTTCAACAAGCGTGATCAAGACTTGCAAAAAATTAAAAATAAGTACACTCAACAAGTATTGCAGCCATGTGCGTTTATATTTTGCGATTTTTATATATACACTTGATAGTTTCCGCAAAACTTATGCATAATATCGCTTTAAAAGTACAGCATGCCATGCATTCGGCAAAGTTCGCCCTTCTATATCCGCAAGTTTATATGAGCCTGCTGCATTGATTGCGACAATTTGGTAAGGGCCTTCCCAGTTAGGACCCAATTTGCCTTGCTTTTCTGCTCTACTTGCCTCATTATTACGCAGTACCCATTCACCTATAGCGAATGATAAGGCTCGCACTCGTTTATTATAGTACTTAGCGATTTGTTGTTTATTATTTGCTTCGCGAATAGCGGCCATTAATCTCCGCTCTTCTATAAAATTGAGATTTTCGCACAACGCAGAATCATTTGCTTCTTCATCAAAGTTAGCGATTCGATGCGTTGGTACTAAAATTTCAGCGGGGATTACTGCCTCAGAGCCATAAACCAGGCTAAAAGGAGTTTAGCCTGTGCTCTTTTTGAAAGTTGTGCGATGTGCCCATAACACATTAGGTAGTTCATCTACCCAGCCAGTTCGCTTTTCGCACAATCGCTTTTTGATACCGCTTACGATATCGCGATTTGTTACTTCGCATAAACCATTAGCTTGTGGGTGCGCAACCGACGTAAACTTTTGCACAATGTTTAGGTCAGTGCACCACGTCTTAAATGGATCTTTCGCTATTTGTGCGCCATTATCGCTTACCAATTCACGCGGAATACCGAATCTACACACAATGTATTCCCACACAAAATTACGCACTTGTACACCAGTAATAGTGCGAACCGCTTTCACTTCAACCCACTTAGTAAAATAATCAATAGCAACGATCAGGAACTTAACATTGCCAGGCCCTGCAGGGAATGGCCCCACAATGTCAATCGCCCATTTACTAAATGGCCACGGCGAATTAACTGGAATTATGTCATGCCGCGGCATTCGATTTTGCGGAGCATGTCTTTGGCAACTTTTACAACGTTTAACAATTTTTGCCACATCGCGGTATAGGGAAGGCCAAAAGTATCCCATCCGCATTATTTTCGCAGCTATAGTCTTGTAACCTGAGTGCAACGCACAAGTACCATTATGTACTTCTTCAACAAGCATTTCTGCCTCAATTGGACCAACACAGCGCATCATTGGTCCGCAATACGATTTTCGATATAAAACATCATCTTGAATGATATACATCGGCGCTCCCTCTCGCACTAACCGAGCTTCGCGACTATCCTCTGGCAAAATATCATTGCGAATATATTGCAGGATTGACTCCATCCAATTTGGCTGCACCTCTGTAACAGAGGCGACCATTAAGTCGCTATCAATTGATTTACTTGGCAATTCTTCAACCCACACTTGCTTTTGAAAGTGCGAAAAAGTTAGAGCAGCTAACTTGCTCAAGGCATCTGCCTTTTTATTTTGACTTCTGGGCACTTGTGCAAGTTCAAAATGCACAAACCGCGCAGCAGTTTCTTTTAGCAATTGTAAGTACTTCTGCATAGAAGCATCATGTGCCTCAAAAGATCCGCTAAACTGATTCGCTACTAGTTGCGAATCTGTAAATGCACGCAAGTTATCAATATTCATTTTCTGCGCAATGTTTAAGCCTGCAAGTAATGCTTCATACTCTGCTTCATTATTTGTTACGTCGAAATTAAACCGCAGTGCGTAAGTGTGTTCTTCGCCATTAGAACTTACGAGGACTAAGCCCGCACCTGCACCTTCCGCACAAGAAGCACCATCAGTATATAACTCCCAAGTTTCATTAATTTCTGGTTTTAGCACGGTTCGCTCATTGATCACTTCCAACTCGCCAGACAACTCTGCGAGATAATCTGCCATAACTTGTCCTTTTTCCGCGCTTCGCGGAAAATAGGATATTTGATATGCGCCTAACTCAACCGCCCATAGTGTGAGTCTACCAGATATCTCTGGTTTTGTTAAGACTTGCCTTATTGGCAGATTAGTTAGCACATGCACTGGATGTCCTTGAAAATATCTGCGTAATCTTCGCGTTGTTAGAATAAGCGCATATACAAATTTTTCGATAGGCGCGTAGTTTATTTCGCTCCCTGTAAGAGCTTTGCTAACAAAATACACTGGCTTCTGTATTTTATTTCTTTCCGCTATTAAAACTGAGCCAAACGCTTCGTTTGCTACTGAAATATAAAGATAAAGACTTTCGCCATGAATTGGCGCTGTTAACGTAGGCAAAGTTTTCAGCAGGTTTTTCATTTCTTGAAACGCAGAATCTGCTTCCGCAGTCCAAACAAAATTTTTCTGTTTCAAGCAACCTTTTAATGTCTTGAAAAATGGCAATTGTCGCTCAGCGGCTCTAGACAAAAAACGCGTTAAGGCGTCTAATTTACCCGTTAAGCTTTGCACTTCCTTAACCGTTTTCGGCGCGGTCATATTTTCAATTGCCGCAATCTTTTTTGGATTAGCTTGAATACCTTGCTCCGTAACAAGATATCCTAAAAATTTTCCTTCAGTCTCGCCAAAACTGCATTTTAGCGGATTGAGTTTCATGTTTATTTCGCGGAGTTTATCAAATGTTTCGCGCATATCTTCAGTTATTCGCTCTTGCGTTGTACTTTTGATGACTAAATCATCGACGTAAGCTTCAAGGTTACGCCCTATTTGCTTTTCAAACGCGGTATCAATCAAGCGTTGATATGTCGCACCCGCGTTGATTAATCCAAAAGGCATCATAATATAGCAATATATACCTTTGCCAGTATGGAACGCGGGTTTATCTGCGTCCTCCTGCGCCATAGGAATTTGGTGATAACCTCGTGCTGCGTCCAGAAAGCATTTATATGGAAACGCATGCAAAGATTCCACTTTTAAATCAATTTCTGGCAGCGGATAGTTATCTTTTGTACACGCTTTATTCAGATCTTTGTAATCAATACACATTCGCCAGGAATTATCGGGTTTTTTAACCAAAACTGGATTTGCAATCCATGATTGATATTGAACCTCGCGCAAAATTCCGGCTCGCACTAATTTTGTAACCTCTTCGCATAGCCATTTAACGCGATCTGGAGCCATACCCCTTCGCTTTTGCACCACAGGTTTTAACGCTGGGTTCATATTAAGCTTGTGTTCCGCGATATAACGCGGGACACCGGTCATATCGTTTTCGCACCAAGCAAAAACGTCCATATATTCTACAAGCAATTGCACAATTCGCTTTCGAGTATCCGCACTTACATTGCGGCCTACTTTTATTTTTTGCTCTGGATATGCAGGATTAACAACCTCCATGCTATCCGTAATATTTTCAAGTTTCTGGTCTGCGGCTTTAACATTTACAGCCGCACAAATGGGCATAATGCTCACTGAGCATATTGTGGCAATTCCCTTATATGTTGGAAATTTAATCATGCCATGAATTGTAGACGGCACGATTCCAAATCTGCTTATAGCGGGTCTTCCTAGCAACATGTTATAGCGAGAAGAAGCTCGCATAACATAGAAGTCCAACCGCGCTTGTCGCGCTAAAGTAGCATTGTTTACATCGGCTAGTTCGATATTTAGCGACAAGACGCCAACTGGTAACGAAAATTCTCCTGCAAAACCGGTTAGCGAAACCGCGGTCATTTGCAGATTTGCTTTAATATCCTCTGGCAATTGAGCAAAACATTGCTCGTAAATAATATCAACGCTACTGCCATTATCCACATGAACTTTCATGACTGTGATATTAGCGTCCGCAATATTGCACGATACTACTATCGGCATTTCAGAAAAATCATCGCTCTGCATGTTTGGAAAGCTAATTGACGCAGATTGCCAATTATTATACATTTTGGCGGATTTTCGCTTTTTCCCTCTTTTTTGAACATTAGCTCGCATAGTGGCCACGTTATCACTATTATTAGCCATTATTTATCGCCATTTTTGGAAACGCACACCTGCAAATCATCACAACAATAACACGATCTAAAATTAAACCGCTTAATTAATTGTTAAATCAGCGTTTAAACAAAAAATTTCAGCTTAATTTTTTAAAACGTGTCCCACGGATGGTGCCAATTGATCAATCCTTAATTAATCATGTTACTTAATTACGGATTGAGTGCAATAAGATTATAATGGAGTATGGGATGTTGTGCAACTATTTTGGGCCCCGATGATCGTTTTTCACTTTAGCAATCAAGTGATCAACCACCCCGACCCGGTCTTCGTTATCGATTAGCATGATTCACCTTAACTCAATGTGAAAAGTCCTTGGGCAAAGTCACAAGTGAAATTCACAAATAGCTTAGGCAAATGTCCGAGAATCAACAACCCATAAATGAGAGGCCACGCTCTCTATTTATAGTACTCGTGATTTCCGCGGTCTGCGAGAAGCTCCGCTCTCCGCAAAAAATCAGCGAGTCAAATCGCAGTTTGTATTTCAGCGAATACACAACCGCAGTACTTATTTTTAGCGAGCATCGCGTATATATGCTTTATAATCCGCGCAGTTCTGTTTTTGCCTTTAGCAATTAAAATATACATATACAATGCTATGTATATGATCATATACTGTAGGACTTACTCTTTTGAAACAGAATGTTTGGAGTAATAACCTCAATTAGGTTAAGATGTTTGAATTTCCTAAGTGTTAATGATCATTTCTTGATGGACTAGTGATTTATGACTCAAATTGAAAGTGCTAGTTAATTTTAAGATTGTCAAATGAGTCGAAATCCTAAGTTTGTGAAAATTTGAAATTGCCAAAGTGGCTCACTCGCACGACTGAAGGGTGAACCGTACGAGTTACCACACGTCTGAGGTTAACCGTACGAATGACCAAAATTGAAAGTTGTCCATTAGACTTCTAGGTCAAATGCACGAGTGATAGTGAGACGCGCGGTTGGGAAGTGAATCGTGTGGTGAACCGTACGGTTGAGCACGAGGGTATAAATAGTGGGGTGATGAACACTGACTTCACTTTTTCACTCCTCACTCAAATTTTACTCTCAAATCCGATTATTGACATTTTCAATTCCCACCATAGGTATTGTTAAGCATACTTAGCCAACCCTAGCGCCACTTTATTGGTAAGATTTCATTGAGTTTTCGTTGTTTAATTTGGGTTTGAATGTACCGAAACCCTAATGGGTTAAAAGTCGAATTTTTGTGCAATTGAAGTGTATTTTGATTGGTTTTTTCTGTTGTTTTATGTTAAACGGTATCCACTCTTGCTATCGTGATGTAAATCAGATCCTAAAACACACAAACATGTAATCCCTTTGATTTAAAAAGTGCATTTAATATTGGTTTTGTAATGACCCGGACTTTTTCGATCAATTTATACTTATAAGATTAATATTTACATAAATTAAACCTTACCAACATGATAAGCAATCCAAATTGTTGAGACTTATGTTTTTAAAAAGAGTTTTACACAACGTTTGATCGTCTAGTTGACTGATGATATCACGAACTATATAACATATGATAATTATACGTTTGTGTATATATATATATTTAACATGATCTAAGAATGTTGTAATACCTCATTTTGTATTAATAACAATAAGTTATAAGTATATTTTGAAACTACTAATTTAAGTTTTCAAAACAATAACCATACGTAACGTTATTTGACATAAATACTTATGACCTATAATGTTTATACATATATCGTATATGTAATGTATTTAATCACTTTTTAAGGACTTAAATACATAAAACAATATAAGTGTATTCACAAAAGATAGCTATATTTGAATCCTCGTTCCGTTTTCACAAGAATTCTATACGTATATCTAGAGTATATGTACCCGTATCATACCTAGCTTCTATACGTATTTACTATTGGTATATACACATCAAATCACCACCAACCAGCCCTTGTTCATGCCTTATGTATAAGGTAATTACTTTGTATGATTGTATGACTAATTACACAAGATTACAAGCTTGGAAATTTGTCCTTGTTCCCCCCCCCCCCTTGCTCACGTTTTAAATGGCCATCACCAAGCCATGTTTAGCTCACCATTTCTACTCCTAAACTACTCTCTAAATCACCTACTTACAAGTCATAAGAAACCCATAACCATTCAGCTAGTATCCATGAAGATCTAGCCATAAAAACAACACTTAATCACCATAAGAAAACCCTTACAAAAACACTTCAAGAATCCTTCCAAGAACACAAGTTTACTTTCAATCTTTCATCCTACTCCATCACTCTTTTGGTTCTAGGTTTTTACTCCTCTTTTACAGTAATCTTGTCCAAGTAACTTGAGGTAGTAACTTTGTTCATAACCTTATTCGATTCATATATATATAGCTATCTTATTTTATGGTATACAATTTTAACAACAAGAACATAGTTTGAATGATTTCAAACTTGTTTGCAAACTAAATAGATCCTTCTAACTTAACTTTTAAAATACTTCAAGACCTGTAATATATCATAAATATATGCTAACTTAACAAGGTATAACTTGGTTTTTCAAAGAACACCTTAAAAACTGAATTTACGACGTCGGAGTGCAACCGGGGGCTGTTTTCGGTTGGATAATTAAAAACTATTTTGAACCTTGAATTGGAGGTTTATTTTCTGGAAAAATGATATTTACTATGAATATAATAACACATAAAAATTTCATGATTTAACTCAAAGTATAAGTATTTTTAGAAAAATAATCATTTAATGTTGTTTGCATAAGGGAAAATGATTAACTTCATAAGTTTCACCAAAGTTTGACCTATGACCTGTGATTTCGAATACAAACTAAGGTATTTACAGTTCATATTCTTAAAGAAGGACTCGATCCAAGGAAGTGGCAAGTTGAACCAACAAAAACGGAGTTGTAACGAAGAAACTATGACCAAAACAAGATCGGATATCCAAAACTAGTTTAGCCACGAAAATAATTGGAGAAAAATTAAATAAATCACATCTTTTTAAAATAACATGATATTTTATATATATGTACTCATAATTTAATTTTATATATTTCAGGATCACCCGTAAACAACACGAGAAGATTAATCATAAGACCTCATGTACGTACGCAACACGTCATTTGACAACACTGGTACTTTATGTACGCAACACGTCATTTGACAACACCGGTACCGTGGGTCAAGATTAATCCCGACCAATACGAATACGATGGGGGTTTTATGGGGGTTTTATTTATTTATTAAACACCTAAATATGAACCATTAAAATTGAATTGCTAACTACGGACTAAGAAGACATTAAAAGTATTATAAGTATATATATGTGACAATTGTTTAAAATGAAAATATATTGATATATTATATATGGATAGGTTCGTGATATCAACCGGAGACCAAGTCAAAATATATATATCTTCAAGGCAAAGTGAGTATATAATCCCACTTTTAAACTCTAAGTATTTCGGGATGAGAATACATGTATTTTATGTTTTACGTTATGTACACAAGTAACTGAAAAATGTATTCTACGTTGAGTTGTACCACTGGCATACTTCCCTGTAGCTTGGTAACTATTATTTACAGCGGTATTGTAAACGCGAATCCTGTTGATAGATCTATCGGGCCTGACAACCCCAACCGGACTGGACGACCAGTATTCAACGGTTGCACAGTACTTCGTTTCGTGACTACACTTGGTACGGTGTAGTAAGATTTCATAATAAAGGGAATAGGCGACGTGATTAAATGTTAAGTATGGTTACCAAGTGCTCAACCACTTAGAATATTTTTATTAAAATGTTTACATATGAAATCTTGTGGTCTATATTTATATCGCTGCCGGCATTAAACCTATATCTCACCAACTTTATGTTGACGTTTTAAACATGTCTATTCTCAAGTGATAACTAAAAGCTTCCGCTGCAACATGTTGAATTTAAGCAAGATCTTGCGTACGCATATTTGTGTCAAAAACAAAACTGCATATCCGAGGAATTGTAATGTAAAATATGCTAGAAATCGTATTGTTATCATCACATTTAAAGTTTGTAAGTCTAAGATTATCGCTAAACGATAATCATCTTTTTATTGTCTAAAGCTTGTATTAAAATAAGAGTTATGGTTTGTAATGTAAAATAAATGCAGTTGTTCTTTTAAAAATGTCGCATATAGAGGTCAATACCTCGCAATGAAATCATACGTTATCTAACTCGTTCTTATGGTTAAGGACGGGTTATAACATGTGGTATCAGAGCGGTGGTCTTAGCGAACCAGGTTTGCATTAGTGTGTCTAACTGATAAGTCGTTAGGATACATTAGTAAGTCTGGACTTTGACCGGGTTTGATTTAAAAACCATTGCTTATCATTGTTGGTTAAAATTTATATGTAAATATTATGTAGTACTAATGGGTTAGTTGTTGTGTGATAGATGTCGGGCTCAAAACTTGTTATCACATTCAGCGACTCCAAACCAGAATCTTCAGATGGTGTTCCAGTCATTAACCTATCCGATGACGAAAATGATATCTTTGGGGAAGACTCACAAATTCCGGATGAACCAACTATAAGGAACCCGGAAAGTGAACCCGAGGAGGAAAGTGAACCCGAGGAGGAAAGTGAACCCGAGGAAGAAATACAGGAAATTACGAAAGACAAGTTCGAACTAGGAAAGAAACGAAAGGCTAATGAATTAGAAAATTCAAATCCCGAGTTTAGTGAGGATGATGTGGCACCAACTCCACTAGACACTACCACCCCTATTCCCGCTATTCCTATTCGTTCTATCCCGGCATCCAGTTCTTCAGCCCCACAGCCAAAATATAGGCAGACAGCTAGGATAAGCGTTAGGCCATTCCTTGAACCTAAACGTCCTAGAAAATAGACCAAACGATGCGCTGCCGTATTAAACCATGGGATCATATAATGTTTTGTATAATATTATTAGTATGGTTTTCTTAATGTTCGATGTAAGATAAGCATATGTAAAATAGTGAAGTATGAAATGCAATAATTTTCCATGGTTAAGTATTATTTAGATTGTAGTAATTGGTTCTGTACTAAGCTATTAAGTATGAACATTAACGGGTAGGTACTACCCTAGATATAATTATAAAATGCTAATAAGAAGAAAAGGCTTTTATAATAATACCTGGTTCATATTATTAACAAGCTATAATGTACTATAAATACACACTACATCTATAATATTCCATGTGAATAATTATTTTCTTTCATTAGGAAATGGCACGATTGAATCGAATGACGGAACAAGAAGTCGAGGAATTCATCAACCAGCGAGTGAACGACAGAATGTTATGGGTCGAAGCTGCAAGAGCTGCTGCAGTTAACCCAAATCTTCGTGTAGGATGCACCTACAAGACTTTTCAAGCTTGCAAGCCCTCATCATTCAGTGGAACGGAAGGACCGATCGGTTTAACCCGGTGGATAGAAAAGATGGAGACTGTGTTTAAAATCAGTGGTTGTGTTGAAAAGGACATGACCAAGTATGCATCGTGCACTTTACAAGATAGTGCACTCACGTGGTGGAAAAATTATGTGAAGGCTGTAGGAGGAGATGTAGCTTATGATACTCCATGGGAAGAATTCAAAACAATGTTAATCAACGAATATTGTCCAAGGAACGAGGTTAGGAAGTTGGAAGATGAATTACGAAGCCTGAAGGTTGTTGGTACTGAAATCACCAACTACAATCAGCGATTCATAGAATTAGTTTTACTATGTCCTGAATTGGTTCCAACCGAAGAACGGAAGATTGAAATGTACAAAGATGGTTTGCCCAAAAAGGTCAAGGCAAACGTTACAGCATCGAAACCTAAGACAATTCATGAAGCTATAACCATGGCAAACGAGCTAATGGATCAGGTCATCTTGGATAAGAAAGCATCCAATACTGATGTGAAGGTATCAGGTAACAAAAGAAAGTGGAATGAAAATTATGATCGAGGTAATCAACAACAATCCTTTAAGAAACAAGAAACCACGCAAGGTGCAGGTAGTGGTTCAAGCTTTGGTTACAAAGGACAAAATCCTTTATGCAACCGATGCCGCAAACATCACTTTGGTTATTGTAATGTGGTATGCAACAAATGTAATCGAAAGGGTCATCTTGCTGAAGATTGTAGGGCTCTCGTTACAAATACAAATGGTACCAAGACTCCTACCACCAATGCAAATAGAACTGCTATGGCTACCGTTACTTGTTTTGGGTGTGGAAAACAAGGTCATTATAAGAGCCAGTGCCCGAATCCAGAGAAGAATATCGGACCTGCACGTGGGAGAGCATTTATTATTAATGCTAGAGAGGCACGTGAAAACCCGGAGCTTGTTACGAGTACGTTTACCATTAATAACTTATCAGCATCTATTATATTTGATACTGGTGCCGATAGAAGTTACGTGTTGAAAGGATCCGAAACTAATCATCCGGACGTTGTCCATATTGATTACAAACGAATTACAATAGTTGATAACATTGCGAGGTACTTGCCCTCTATATGATACATCTTACAAACATTGCATTTATTCTTAAAAGGCAATCTATAGTTACATCCAGAATTGACATATTCGCCTGACATTTCATAATATTCAAATGACCTAAACCGCCATTTACTTAATAATAGTCTCTATGAACTTCAATGACTCGAATGCAACGCCTTATGATATAAGTCCTTAATGGCCTCAAGTAGTATCCTTAGTACGAGCTAATGCACAGCGGAAGACTTAATTCATACCTGAGAATAACATGCTTTAAAATGTCAACATAAAGTTGGTGAGATATAGGTTTAATGCCGGCAGCGATATATATATATAGACCACAAGATTTCGTATATAAACAGTTTAATAAAAATATTCTAAGTGGTTGAGCACTTGGTAACCATACTTAACAATTAATCACGTCGCATATTCCCGTTAATATGAAATCTTACTACACTGTACCAAGTGTAGTCACGAAACGAAGTACTGTGCAACCGTTGAATACTGGTCGTCCAGTCCGGTTGGGGTTGTCAGGCCCGATAGATCTATCAACAGGATTCGCGTTTACAATACCGCTGTAAATATTAGTTACCAAGCTACAGGGAAGTATGCCAGTGGTACAACTCAACGTAGAATATATTTTTCAGTTACTTGTGTCCATAACGTAAATCATTTATAAAAACAGCGCATGTATTCTCAGCCCAAAATATTTAAAGTTTAAAAGTGGGACTATATACTCACTTTCGTCTTGAAGATATATATAATTTGACTTGGTCTCCGGTTGATATCACGAACCTATCCATATATAATGTATCAATATATTTTCATTTTTAAACAATCGTCACATATATATACTTATAATATTTTTAATACTTTGAATAATTCCTTAGTCCGTAGTTAGCAGTTCGATGTTAGTAATTCAATTTTAATGGTTCATTTTTAGATGTTTAATATACCCGCAATGAAATAAATAAAACCCCCAACGAAATAAATAAAACCCCATCGTATATGTATTGGTCGAGATTAATCTTGACCCACGGTACCGGTGTTGTCAAATGACGTGTTGCGTACATAAAGTACCGGTGTTGTCAAATGACGTGTTGCGTACAATCATGGGATCTTATGATTAATCTTCTCGTGTTGTTTACGGGTGATCCTGAACCATATAAAATTGAATTATAAGTACATATATATAAAATATCATGTTATCTTAGAAATATGTGATTTATGTAAATTTTTCCCAATTAATCCCGAAGTTAAACTAGTCTTGGATAACCAATTTTGTTTCGGTCATAGTTTCTTCGTTACAACTCCGTTTTCGTTGATTCAACTTGCCATCTACTTGGATCGAGTCCCTCTTTAAGACTATGAACTGTAAATACCTTAGTTTGTATTCAAAATCACACGGCATAGGTGAAACTTTAGTGAAACTTATGAAGTTAAACATTTTTGTTACAAAAATATCATTTAATGACCATTTTTCTAAAAATACTTATACTTTGAATTAAATCATGAAATTTTTATGTGTTATCATATTCATAGTAAAAATCATTTTTCCAGAACATAAACCTCCAATTCAAAGTTTAAGATGGTTTTTAATTATCCAACCCAAAACAGTCCCCGGTGGCACTCCGACGTCGTAAAAACAGTTTTTAAGATATTCTTTGAAAAACCAAGTTATACCTTGTTAAATTAGCATATATTTAAGTTATATTACAGGTCTTGAAGTATTTTAAAAGTTAAGTTAGAAGGATCTATTTAGTTTGCAAACAAGTTTGAAAACTTTCAAACTATGTTCTTGTTGTTAAAATTGTATACCACAAAATATGATAGCTATATATATATGAATCGAATAAGGTTATAAACATAGATTCTACCTTAAGTTCCTTGGACAAGGTTGCTGTAAAAGAGGAGTAAAAACCTAGAACCAAAAGGGTGATGGAATTGGATGAAAGATTGGAAGTAAGTTTGTGTTCTTGGAAAGATTTCTTGAAGTGTTTTTGTATGGTTTTCTTATGGTGTTTAAGTAAGGTTTTTGAAGCTAATTCATGGGGAAAATGCTTGGAGATGATCAAGTATGATTTTAAGAGTATTTTAAGAGAGAAATGGAAGTGTAAGTATGAGAAAATGGGGTGAAGAAATGGTGTGCATGCATAAAAACGTTTTTAGGTTATAAAGGAAAAAAAAGATACCTAACTTTGTTTTCTTGCTAAATAATTCATGCTACTTGACAAATGGTTGGTTCCACATGTTTCTTAATCATTTAAGGCTGCTAAGGAGCAGATTTTTATTGGTATATACCAATAGTAAATAAATCTAGAAGCTGCGTATGATACGGGTACATATACCCTAGGTATACGTATAGAAATCTTTGAGAAAACGGAACGAGGATTCAAATATAGCTATATTTTGTAAATACACTTATATTGTTTTATGTATTTAAGTTCTTAAAAGTGATTAAATACATTACTTATACGATATATGTATAAACATTATAAGTCATAAGTATTTATGTCAAATAACGTTACGTATGGTTATCGTTTTGAAAACTTAAGTTAGTAGTTTCAAAATATACTTATAACTTATTGTTATTAATACAAAATGAGATATTAAAACATTCATTAATCATGTTAAATATGTATATATACATATATATACACAAACGTATAATTATCATATATTGTATAGTTCGTGATATCATCGGTCAAACTAGACGGTCAAACGTTGTGTAAAACTCTTTTCGAAAACATAAGTCTCAACAATTTGGATTGCTTATCATGTTGGTAAGGTTTAATTTATGTAAATATTAATCTTATAAGTATAGAACAATCGAAAAAGTGCGGGTCAACTTTAGGGTTTTTGCTTATCGTGTCGGAACCATATAGAGATTAGAGTTTAAATTTGGTCGGAAATTTCCGGGTCGTTACAGTACCCATCCGTTAAAGAAATTTCGTCCTCGAAATTTGGTAGAGGTTGTCATAAATAACAATAGGAATGTTTTCATGACGAATATGAGGTAATAATGAAATTTTATCATTATTGATTTAGATAAAACGATTTGGTTATGTGAGACGCACGAGTGAAGCTATCACAAAAGAGTGAAATGAGTAAATATAGAATTGTTGTAACCGATGACGTGATTATGATCTATTTCCGGGATTTAAGGGTTTTAAAGAAAATCTTATGTAATAAGATTTAGTTTTGCGGCGATCAGGATCTTCTTTGATTTAGTGCGGCGATCTGTTTCGATTTCTTTGTCGAATATTTTGCTATAAATCCACTTCCTTCTCTTCCTTATTTCCACAACTCACATCTTCTATCCTTTCTCCTTCCACTCATACCTTAAAGTATTCTTTTAAATGCTCCATCCCGTTCTAATTCTTGTTATACTTCTAACTTTCATATCTTTCATTCTTCTCTTTCATTTATCGCCAGAAGAATCTATTTACTTCTATCCTTTCATCGGAATTATAATATTTTTAATTCTCCTGTGTCTTTACGTTGCAATACGTATTGATATACACGGTTTGTAATTCCTGGGTGATTTTCGGCCTTTGTATTCTTCATTATTTTTCAAAGCTTCATACTTTCGTTTTCTCTTCCTGACTTCGAGTCAAGCGAGTAATGGTCCGGAATTTGTAGATATGAGATTCGAAATGAGTATAGCTAATGCTCTAAGAAAGAAATGGTAATAGAACAATTTTGATTTGTCAAATTACCAGAATACCCCGGAAAAGATAGAACTGTCAGGATGACATGTTCCTATTATGTTTGAGAATTGGATAGAATGTAAGAGCCGTGTAACATGGCACATGATGATGGTACTGTGAATCATCACATTTCATTAGAAACTTAACATGACTTACTGTAATATAATGAAGTTGATCAAGTTTCATTATATTATACTAATTCATGCATCAGTTCCCAACACTGCTTCAGAACATTCCTATTTTAAACTTGAAGGTTTTAGAACTTAGAAACTAACACAGTTTCTTTTATGTTGTAACGCAGATATTACGGAGAGATAAATATTCTCAGATAAGAATAGTTGTGAAAATATCTCCAGAAATATGGAGAATATGTATAACGGAAGATATGAAGATATCTTATAATATCTAAGATAAGATGATGATGAACAATATCATCGAAAAAGGTTTAGGATAAGGGGTAGGGTTCTTACTGACGGTTTCAGCAGGTACAGAATCGTTTGTATTCTTTGAGAGCAGGTTCAATCCCTGTGATTTATCCACAACCTCTTTCATACTTTGCTTCATCCGTTTTCTAGTTCCAAACTTTTTTTTTTCAGCTTTACCACCTTACTATTCTTTGTCATCAAACTTTTGACCGTTAAAGTCGTTTACAGTTTTTGCTGCTTCGTTAGCATTTCAAGAGCTATTTCATAGTCCCGGGTATTTTTCAGAAACTTCACGTTCAGATTATGAAATTCTTAGGGATAGACATTATAGATATAATGGAAGAAGTTCCGCGAGATTTTCAAAATACTGATTGTTGATTTCACCAAAAGGATAACGATCTGCTGGTGCACCTGTTGATGTTGTCGAGGGATATAAAAGGTTTTCCGGTAATGACGACGAAAGGACAAGGTATAAATATCATGATTATAATAGAAATAATCTCACTGAAAAGTCGAAGTGGAGCTGTGACAAAATTAGCTTCTTGAAAAGGAATTGTAGGGTTGTTCTTGCTAATAAATGGCAAAGGATTCAATACGTTATGTGTTAAATTATGAATTTGGGTTCGAGAGTTCTTCAGGTGTATAACTGTATGTATAAATCTTCATTCCGTAGGCGAGGTGCGGCGGGTTCAACTTCTCGGTCGAGGTGTTTTCAGGAATCATGAAAGGATTTGAATGCGAATTGTAATCATTAAGTTACGAATGAGGTTTAAGATAAAATCAAGTGGCAAGCTTGAAGAATTGTTTAGTTTCATATGTTACAATCAACATTTTAATTCATTTTAATTGTCCAATGTTTTCTTCTTTATGCCACTTGTTGGATTCCGGTAGGTCAAAATCCGAATATGAAATTTGATTGAAAATGGTTATTCTGGGGTGAGCGGATACGAATATCGGTGGTTGTAAGTAAGATAATAGATAACCGTTGAATCAGATTCAAGAATGTACAATATAACTTATTAATGTGAATTCTAAATATTCCTCGGGTACTACCCACCCGTTAAAATATTTTCATCATTAATAGTTTGTACGAAGGAATTTTTAATTACTATCTTTATGAAAATATACTTGCATATATATTTTCTTCAGAGATAATCATAGATTTAATGAGTCAATAAGATATTAAACTCATTTGATTTATCGTTAATTCTAGATTACATAATCTCTAAGACTTTAGAAATTACATAATCATCATACGATACGTAAAGCGAAGATAATCGATGTAGAACGATATATAGAACGAAGATCATACTCGAAGTACAGATATTGAGTCGTGTGATGTTGATATTCGAGATACAGATTGTGATGTTGAGATTTAAGGCGCGGTTGTGATTGGGGTGATAAAGGTACTGTCGGCGTTGACGATGGTAGTACAGATTATGCTGCTGGTGCTGCTGTTGGTGTTTGTAACCTTCGCACCATATTCTCCAAAACCACTACCCGAGCACGGAGTTCGTTGACTTCTTCTATTATACCGGGATGATTGACGGTTGGAACGAGCGAATGAACAAGATTTGAAATATGGGATAGTATGTAATCATGACGAGATACTCTAGAAATGAGCGAGAAAATGGTGTTTCGAATAGGTTCGCCGGTAAGTGCTTCAGGTTCATCGTTAAGAGGACAATTTGGTGGATGGAATGGATCACCTTCTTCTTGCCTCCAGAAATTTAGTATATTACGAACCCATCCCCAATTCATCCAGAATAGATGATGGGAAATTGGTTGATCCATTCCGGTAACGCTGTTCTCGGAGCTCGAATGGAAATCCATATCGGCGAAGCTATCGAAGTCGGAGGAATTTGAGCTGGATGAAGAATCCATCTTGTATGGTCGGAGAAATGAATTTTTTTGTTTGGAATAGATTATAGGAGTTGGTTTTGGTACTCTTCAATACATAATTTACATATGTATATATAATATCAAAATCCCATGAATTACGGAGAATCTTTGAAATACGTCAGGCAATGTCTATAGTAACAGATACGCTAGGATATGAATTTTGTCTATACACTATCGATGCACTAAATGCAGTAAGACGTGTCTAGACTTAAGAATGATAAGCAGGCAGTTCCCTAAGGATGATAAGCAGATGATTTCTGACTAGGATTGATAAGCAAAACTTTTGACAGGCAGACACGGTCAAAGTCCAGACTCACTTAATATATCCTAACAACTACTAGTTAGACACACTAATGCAAGGCCTGGTTCGCTAAGACCAATGCTCTGATACCAACTGAAAGGATCCGAAACTAATCATCCGGACATTGTCCATATTGATTACAAACGAATTACAATAGTTGATAACATTGCGAGGTACTTGCCCTCTATATGATACATCTTACAAACGTTGCATTTATTCTTAAAAGGCAATCTATAGTTACATCCAGAATTGACATATTCGCCTGACATTTCATAATATTCAAATGACCTAAACCGCCATTTACTTAATAATAGTCTCTATGAACTTCAATGACTCGAATGCAACGCCTTATGATATAAGTCCTTAATGGCCTCAAGTAGTATCCTTAGTACGAGCTAATGCACAGCGGAAGACTTAATTCATACCTGAGAATAACATGCTTTAAAATGTCAACATAAAGTTGGTGAGATATAGGTTTAATGCCGGCAGCGATATATATATATAGACCACAAGATTTCGTATATAAACAGTTTAATAAAAATATTCTAAGTGGTTGAGCACTTGGTAACCATACTTAACAATTAATCACGTCGCATATTCCCGTTAATATGAAATCTTACTACACTGTACCAAGTGTAGTCACGAAACGAAGTACTGTGCAACCGTTGAATACTGGTCGTCCAGTCCGGTTGGGGTTGTCAGGCCCGATAGATCTATCAACAGGATTCGCGTTTACAATACCGCTGTAAATATTAGTTACCAAGCTACAGGGAAGTATGCCAGTGGTACAACTCAACGTAGAATATATTTTTCAGTTACTTGTGTCCATAACGTAAATCATTTATAAAAACAGCGCATGTATTCTCAGCCCAAAATATTTAAAGTTTAAAAGTGGGACTATATACTCACTTTCGTCTTGAAGATATATATAATTTGACTTGGTCTCCGGTTGATATCACGAACCTATCCATATATAATGTATCAATATATTTTCATTTTTAAACAATCGTCACATATATATACTTATAATATTTTTAATACTTTGAATAATTCCTTAGTCCGTAGTTAGCAGTTCGATGTTAGTAATTCAATTTTAATGGTTCATTTTTAGATGTTTAATATACCCGCAATGAAATAAATAAAACCCCCAACGAAATAAATAAAACCCCATCGTATATGTATTGGTCGAGATTAATCTTGACCCACGGTACCGGTGTTGTCAAATGACGTGTTGCGTACATAAAGTACCGGTGTTGTCAAATGACGTGTTGCGTACAATCATGGGATCTTATGATTAATCTTCTCGTGTTGTTTACGGGTGATCCTGAACCATATAAAATTGAATTATAAGTACATATATATAAAATATCATGTTATCTTAGAAATATGTGATTTATGTAAATTTTTCCCAATTAATCCCGAAGTTAAACTAGTCTTGGATAACCAATTTTGTTTCGGTCATAGTTTCTTCGTTACAACTCCGTTTTCGTTGATTCAACTTGCCATCTCCTTGGATCGAGTCCCTCTTTAAGACTATGAACTGTAAATACCTTAGTTTGTATTCAAAATCACACGGCATAGGTGAAACTTTAGTGAAACTTATGAAGTTAAACATTTTTGTTACAAAAATATCATTTAATGACCATTTTTCTAAAAATACTTATACTTTGAATTAAATCATGAAATTTTTATGTGTTATCATATTCATAGTAAAAATCATTTTTCCAGAACATAAACCTCCAATTCAAAGTTTAAGATGGTTTTTAATTATCCAACCCAAAGCAGTTATAAAAACAGTTTTTAAATTAGCATATATTTAAGATATTCTTTGAAAAACCAAGTTATACCTTGTTAAATTAGCATATATTTAAGTTATATTACAGGTCTTGAAGTATTTTAAAAGTTAAGTTAGAAGGAACTATTTAGTTTGCAAACAAGTTTGAAAACTTTCAAACTATGTTCTTGTTGTTAAAATTGTATACCACAAAATATGATAGCTATATATATATGAATCGAATAAGGTTATAAACATAGATTCTACCTTAAGTTCCTTGGACAAGGTTGCTGTAAAAGAGGAGTAAAAACCTAGAACCAAAAGGGTGATGGAATTGGATGAAAGATTGGAAGTAAGTTTGTGTTCTTGGAAGGATTTCTTGAAGTGTTTTTGTATGGTTTTCTTATGGTGTTTAAGTAAGGTTTTTGAAGCTAATTCATGGGGAAAATGCTTGGAGATGATCAAGTATGATTTTAAGAGTATTTTAAGAGAGAAATGGAAGTGTAAGTATGAGAAAATGGGGTGAAGAAATGGTGTGCATGCATAAAAACGTTTTTAGGTTATAAAGGAAAAAAAAGATACCTAACTTTGTTTTCTTGCTAAATAATTCATGCTATTTGACAAATGGTTGGTTCCACTTGTTTCTTAATCATTTAAGGCTGCTAAGGAGCAGATTTTTATTGGTATATACCAATAGTAAATACATCTAGAAGCTGCGTATGATACGGCTACATATACCCTAGGTATACGTATAGAAATCTTTGAGAAAACGGAACGAGGATTCAAATATAGCTATATTTTGTAAATACACTTATATTGTTTTATGTATTTAAGTTCTTAAAAGTGATTAAATACATTACTTATACGATATATGTATAAACATTATAAGTCATAAGTATTTATGTCAAATAACGTTACGTATGGTTATCGTTTTGAAAACTTAAGTTAGTAGTTTCAAAATATACTTATAACTTATTGTTATTAATACAAAATGAGATATTAAAACATTCATTAATCATGTTAAATATGTATATATACATATATATACACAAACGTATAATTATCATATATTGTATAGTTCGTGATATCATCGGTCAAACTAGACGGTCAAACGTTGTGTAAAACTCTTTTCGAAAACATAAGTCTCAACAATTTGGATTGCTTATCATGTTGGTAAGGTTTAATTTATGTAAATATTAATCTTATAAGTATAGAACGATCGAAAAAGTGCGGGTCAACTTTAGGGTTTTTGCTTATCGTGTCGGAACCATATAGAGATTAGAGTTTAAATTTGGTCGGAAATTTCCGGGTCGTTACACGTGTGTAGAAATTTTTACACTAAATTGAATTGTTCATCATTACCTCTAGATGCTAAGTACATGATTGAGTTAGCTAATGGTAAACTAATTAAAGCCGATAAAATTTGTCGTGATTGTGAAATAAATTTAGCTGGAGAAACATTTAAAATTGACTTAATACCCGTAGAATTAGGAAGTTTTGATGTGATAGTCGGCATGGACTGGATGTCCAAAGTGTGAGCGGAAGTTGTGTGTGCCAAGAAGGCAATTCGCATTTCTGGTAAGGATAAAATGCCGGTGATGATTTATGGAGAGAAGGGTAATTCAAAGCTAAAACTCATTAGCTGTTTGAAAGCCAAGAAGTGTTTAGAAAAGGGATGTTATGCTATTCTAGCACATGTTAATAAAGTCGAAAAGAAAGAAAAAGAGAAGTGCATCAACGACGTGCCTGTGGCAAGAGATTTTCCTGAAGTTTTTCTGGAAGAGTTGTCGGGATTACCTCCATTTAGATCTGTGGAATTTCAAATAGATTTAGTACCAGGAGCTGCACCAGTGGCTCGTGCTCCATATAGACTTGCACCGTCCGAATTAAAAGAACTCCAAGATCAGTTAAAAGAATTACTGGACCGTGGATTCATACGACCAATCACTTCACCGTGGGGAGCTCCAATTTTGTTTGTTAAGAAGAAAGATGGATCTTTTAGGATGTGTATAGATTATCGTGAATTAAATAAGTTAACTATCAAGAATCGGTATCCACTACCGAGAATTGATGACTTATTTGATCAACTGCAAGGATCATGTGTTTATTCGAAAATCGACCTAAGATCGGGCTATCATCAACTACGCGTCAAAGAAGAAGATATACCGAAAACTACTTTTCGGACACGCTACGGTCATTACGAATTTTTGGTCATGCCGTTTGGATTGACGAATGCGCCAGCTGTATTCATGGACCTCATGAATCGAGTTTGTAGTCCATATTTAGATAAGTTTGTTATCGTTTTCATGGATGATATTCTTATCTATTCCAAGAGTGAGCAAGAGCATGAGCAGCATTTAAGGTTGATATTAGAGTTGTTGAGAAAAGAGCAGCTATATGCTAAATTTTCTAAATGTGCTTTCTGGTTGAAAGAAGTGCAATTTCTTGGCCACGTTGTTAGTAGCAAAGGAATTCAGGTTGATCCAGCAAAAATTGAATCCATTGAAAAATGGGAGACTCCTAAGACACCAACGCAGATACGCCAATTTCTAGGTTTAGCCGGTTATTATAGAAGGTTTATTCAAGATTTTTCCCGAATAGCTAAGCCGTTGACAGCGTTAACGCAAAAAGGGAAGAAATACGAATGGACCTCGGAGCAGGAGAACGCATTTCAATTACTGAAGAAGAAGTTAACTACGGCGCCTATTTTTTCATTACCTGAAGCGAACGATGATTTTGAAATATATTGTGACGCTTCGCGACAAGGTTTTGGTTGTGTTCTTATGCAACGAAAGAAAGTTATTGCATACGCATCCCGACAATTGAAGATTCACGAGCGGAATTATACGACGCATGATCTAGAACTGGGAGCAGTCGTGTTTGCATTGAAGATATGGAGACACTACTTGTATGGGGTTAAATGCACTGTGTTTACTGATCATAAAAGCCTTCAACATATTTTTGATCAGAAACAGCTGAACATGAGGCAACGTAGGTGGGTCGAGTTAATAAACGACTATGATTGTGAAATTCGTTATCATCCCGGGAAAGCGAATGTGGTGGCTGACGCACTAAGTAGAAAGGAACGAGAACCAATTCGAGTACGAGCGATGAACATAAAAATTCGCATGAATCTCAACTCACAAATCAAAGAAGTTCAACGAGAAGCACTTACTAAAGAAAATATAGGAAATGAAATAATGAAGAAGTATGAGAAGCAACTCGTTATACGAGAAGACGGAATTCGATATTTTGCAAACCGTATATGGGTACCGAAGTTGGGTGGATTAAGGAAGTTGATATTAAACGAGGCACATAAGACAAGATACTCGATACATCCTGGAGTTGGAAAGATGTATCAAGATCTTAAGACACATTATTGGTGGCCTAACTTAAAGACAGACGTTGCAACATATGTTGGGGAATGTTTAACTTGTTCCAAGGTCAAAGCAGAACACCAGAAGCCGTCAGGGTTACTTCAACAACCAGAAATCCCAGAATGGAAATGGGATGGTATTACCATGGATTTCATCACGAAGTTACCAAAGACTGCCTGGGGATACGACACCATTTGGGTGACTGTTGATCGTATCACCAAGTCTGCACATTTCTTGCCTATAAAGGAAACGGATAGAATGGAGAAACTATTACGATTGTATATAAAGGAAATTATTTCAAGGCATGGAATACCTATTTCCATTATATCTGATCGTGATAGTAGATTTACATCAAAGTTCTGGCAATCACTACAAGAGGCCCTAGGAACTCGTTTGGATATGAGCACCGCATATCATCCGCAAACCGACGGGCAGAGTGAAAGAACAATTCAGACTCTTGAAGACATGCTCAGGGCATGTGTGATCGATTTTGGAAACGGATGGGATAAATATCTACCATTAGCAGAATTCTCGTATAATAATAGTTATCATGCGAGCATTAAAGCTGCGCCATTCGAAGCATTGTACGGAAGGAAGTGTAGATCTCCTATTTGTTGGAATGAAGTAGGAGATCGACAATTAACTGGTCCCGAGATCATACACGAAACGACTGAGAAGATAGTACAAATCAAGGAGAGATTAAAAACAGCCCGTAGTCGCCAAAAGAGCTACGCCGATGTCCGAAGGAAACCATTAGAGTTTCAGATCGGTGACATGGTTATGTTAAAGGTGTCACCGTGGAAAGGTGTAATACGCTTCGGAAAAAGGGGTAAACTGAACCCAAGATATGTAGGCCCGTTCAAGATCATCGAACGCATTGGACCTGTAGCTTATCGACTTGAGTTACCATAACAACTCGCCGGAGTACATAATACATTTCACGTCTCGAACCTTAAAAAGTGTCTTGCAAAGGAAAACCTCACCATTCCTCTTGAAGAAATCCATGTCGACGAGAAACTACAATTCATCGAAGAACCAATCGAAATCATGGATCGTGAAATTAAACGGCTCAAGCAGAGCAATATACCGATCGTTAAGGTTCGTTGGAATGCTCGAAGGGGTCCCGAGTTTACTTGGGAACGAGAGGATCAGATGAAACAAAAGTATCCACACTTGTTTCTCGATGACACAAAATAGGTACAATTTTAAAATTTCGGGACGAAATTTATTTAACGGGTAGGTACTGTAATGACCCGGACTTTTTCGATCAATTTATACTTATAAGATTAATATTTACATAAATTAAACCTTACCAACATGATAAGCAATCCAAATTGTTGAGACTTATGTTTTTGAAAAGAGTTTTACACAATGTTTGACCGTCTAGTTGACCGATGATATCACGAACTATATAACATATGATAATTATACGTTTGTGTATATATATGTATATATATATTTAACATGATCTAAGAATGTTGTAATACCTCATTTTGTATTAATAACAATAAGTTATAAGTATATTTTGAAACTACTAATTTAAGTTTTCAAAACAATAACCATACGTAACGTTATTTGACATAAATACTTATGACCTATAATGTTTATACATATATCGTATATGTAATGTATTTAATCACTTTTTAAGGACTTAAATACATAAAACAATATAAGTGTATTCACAAAAGATAGCTATATTTGAATCCTCGTTCCGTTTTCACAAGAATTCTATACGTATATCTAGAGTATATGTACCCGTATCATACCTAGCTTCTATACGTATTTACTATTGGTATATACACATCAAATCACCACCAACCAGCCCTTGTTCATGCCTTATGTATAAGGTAATTACTTTGTATGATTGTATGACTAATTACACAAGATTACAAGCTTGGAAATTTGTCCTTGTTCCCCCCTTGCTCACGTTTTAAATGGCCATCACCAAGCCATGTTTAGCTCACCATTTCTACTCCTAAACTACTCTCTAATTCACCTACTTACAAGTCATAAGAAACCCATAACTATTCAGCTAGTATCCATGAAGATCTAGCCATAAAAACAACACTTAATCACCATAAGAAAACCCTTACAAAAACACTTCAAGAATCCTTCCAAGAACACAAGTTTACTTTCAATCTTTCATCCAACTCCATCACTTTTTTGGTTCTAGGTTTTTACTCCTCTTTTACAGCAATCTTGTCCAAGTAACTTGAGGTAGTAACTTTGTTCATAACCTTATTCGATTCATATATATATAGCTATCTTATTTTATGGTATACAATTTTAACAACAAGAACATAGTTTGAATGATTTCAAACTTGTTTGCAAACTAAATAGATCCTTCTAACTTAACTTTTAAAATACTTCAAGACCTGTAATATATCATAAATATATGCTAACTTAACAAGGTATAACTTGGTTTTTCAAAGAACACCTTAAAAACTGAATTTACGACGTCGGAGTGCAACCGGGGGCTGTTTTCGGTTGGATAATTAAAAACTATTTTGAACCTTGAATTGGAGGTTTATTTTCTGGAAAAATGATATTTACTATGAATATGATAACACATAAAAAGTTCATGATTTAACTCAAAGTATAAGTATTTTTAGAAAAATAATCATTTAATGTTGTTTGCATAAGGGAAAATGATTAACTTCATAAGTTTCACCAAAGTTTGACCTATGACCTGTGATTTCGAATACAAACTAAGGTATTTACAGTTTATATTCTTAAAGAAGGACTCGATCCAAGGAAGTGGCAAGTTGAACCAACGAAAACGGAGTTGTAACGAAGAAACTATGACCAAAACAAGATCGGATATCCAAAACTAGTTTAGCCACAAAAATAATTGGAGAAAAATTAAATAAATCTCATCTTTTTAAAATAACATGATATTTTATATATATGTACTCATAATTTAATTTTATATATTTCAGGATCACCCGTAAACAACACGAGAAGATTAATCATAAGACCTCATGTACGTACGCAACACGTCATTTGACAACACCGGTACTTTATGTACGCAACACGTCATTTGACAACACCGGTACCGTGGGTCAAGATTAATCCCGACCAATACGAATACGATGGGGGTTTTATGGGGGTTTTATTTATTTATTAAACACCTAAATATGAACCATTAAAATTGAATTGCTAACTACGGACTAAGAAGACATTAAAAGTATTATAAGTATATATATATATGTGACGATTGTTTAAAATGAAAATATATTGATATATTATATATGGATAGGTTCGTGATATCAACCGGGGACCAAGTCAAAATATATATATATCTTCAAGGCAAAGTGAGTATATAATCCCACTTTTAAACTCTAAGTATTTCGGGATGAGAATACATATATTTTATGTTTTACGTTATGGACACAAGTAACTGAAAAATATATTCTACGTTGAGTTGTACCACTGGCATACTTCCCTGTAGCTTGGTAACTATTATTTACAGCGGTATTGTAAACGCGAATCCTGTTGATAGATCTATCGGGCCTGACAACCCCAACCGGACTGGACGACCAGTATTCAACGGTTGCACAGTACTTCGTTTCGTGACTACACTTGGTACGGTGTAGTAAGATTTCATAATAAAGGGAATATGCGACGTGATTAAATGTTAAGTATGGTTACCAAGTGCTCAACCACTTAGAATATTTTTATTAAAATGTTTACAGATGAAATCTTGTGGTCTATATTTATATCGCTGCTGGCATTAAACCTATATCTCACCAACTTTATGTTGACGTTTTAAACATGTCTATTCTCAGGTGATAACTAAAAGCTTCCGCAGCAACATGTTGAATTTAAGCAAGATCTTGCGTACGCATATTTGTGTCAAAAACAAAACTGCATATCCGAGGAATTGTAATGTAAAATATGCTAGAAATCGTATTGTTATCATCACATGTAAAGTTTGTAAGTCTAAGATTATCGCTAAACGATAATCATCTTTTTATTGTCTAAAGCTTGTATTAAAATAAGTGTTATGGTTTGTAATGTAAAATAAATGCAGTTGTTCTTTTAAAAATGTCGCATATAGAGGTCAATACCTCGCAATGAAATCATACGTTATCTAACTCGTTCTTATGGTTAAGGACGGGTTATGACAGGTTTGTTCAGACATGCACGAGTGACCTCACTCGCACGCGTGGGACATGACTCGCACGAGTCAGTACATGGTTAAGGCTTAACTGTGTGAACACTTGAGCCCACTTATTTGACCTTCTTTTTTTGCTCACTCGTTTGACAGAGCTGACACGTGTGCTTAACCGCACGAGTCACCACACGGTTGACTCACTCGCTTATATATATTTCCTCAACCGTGTACCTTGTGTGAGACCATGTTCTTGCTCAAACGTATCAATAGTGATACAAGTGACCATGTTACTCGCACGACTGACATCTCAGCCGCACGTGTGACAGTGTTACTCGCACGTTTGACCTGTTAATGAGTTTATAACACTTTGCTTCAAATGATTGATGATTTATGATTTCTGTTTCTAACTTATCTGTTAATATTTCAGTTGAATAAGATACTAGTAATGGCAGAACAACAAGTTGATGTTCCTGAGGTTAATCCTTAAGTTTAGGGAGAGCAAGTTCAGAATCCTCAACCTAATCCTGTGAACCCATCTGTTCAGCCTGAGGTTATTCTAGAGATGGGAAATCAAAACAACCAGGTTGCTCTCTATGACACTACTCTAGAGAAAGGTAATCACTTTGTGGAGATTGTTGCTTTTCTTCAGCGATCAAGGATCCATACTGCTATTTCTACTCAGTGCACAACATACTTTAGCCACCAAAGGGAATTCTGGATGAATGTAGTGCTTGATGGGTCAGAGAATGAAGCTAGGTTAGTTAGTACCGTTCAAGGGATCAAGGTTGTTGTTTCTAAGACTGTGATAAGAAGGATTCTAGGCTTTAACGATGAGAACTGCTCCCACATGACGCTTAATAGAGAAAGAATCCACGGATGCTTTAAAAGATGTGGATACTCTGGTTACCTCGCTGGTAATTCTGAGCTGATGAGGACTCTTCTGCCTCCACAGTATTGATATCTTGCTCACGTGTTAATGCATTGTTTAAGTGGAAGAAAAGCTGGCTTTGATAAGCTTAATGAGAAAGTGCAAAGCATGTTTGTTGCACTTTTTTGAAAGCTCCTTATGATTTCTCTGGGTTCGTCTTTGATTACTTCAGAGCAAATCACTTTACTCAGAGATATCTGATCTATGCCCATTTTCTTTAGTTGATCATTAATGATGCTGCACCAGACTTACCTAAGCTTGAACATGAGATCATTCCGCTTCGTCCTATGAATCCTGTGACTTTTCAAAGAATGGAGCAAACTCGAAATGAGGGTCTTAAGCCTGATTTTGGTAGGAAGCTTGTTTGTCATCTTGCTAAAGAAAATTATCAATGTCCACCTGGTAATGCTTGGAGAAATGAGAACTCTGATTCTGATTATGAGGTTACTGATGAAGAAGAGGGTGAAGGTGATAATCATAAAGCTGTTGGTGAAGAAGGAGGTGATCAAGAAGGAGGTGATCAAGGTAACAATGATGATGATGATGAAGCTACTGAAGAAGATACTCATTTGATTCGAAGGAAGAGAAAAGGGGAAGAACCCATGACATCTGAGCAACCAAAGAAGAAGGAGAGGAGAACCAAACAGCATTATGACTCACCACAAAGGTCATCTCATGGACGTTCAAGGAAACAGACTCAACGCCAACCTTCTGGTTTTATCAAGGATGCTAGAGCCACCGTTTTCTCACCAAGAGCCCCTGTTACACCATCTCAAATTACTCCATCTGAGATCAAGACATAACAAAATCTTCTGATGTCGTTGATGACGAAGATTACGAATCTTGAAAACCAAGCAGTTGAGGACAAGAAAGCGAGTGCTGAGAAGATTGGGTTGTTGGTTGGTGATAATGATAAGTTGTGGAGACGTATAAATTGTCAGAAGGAGAAAATGGAGAAGCTAAACAAACAGCTTGCAGAAGTGAAAAGTGAAAGTGAAGCGAAGTTAAAGGAGATGAATGATAAGTTAAAACAACTCACTTATGGGAAAACTAAATTGATTACGGATGGAGGAGAAGCGTATTCCTCTGATTTGGGTGGTGACGATGAGATTGAAGAAGAAGATGCTGGAACTAAGTCCGGAGGACCCTCTTTTGAATATCCGTTAGTGATACCTATTCGAAGTTTCAATGAATATGGTGAGGTATTTACTGCTGAATATTCTATGAATTATTCAAATGTTTTTAATGATACAGAAAAGGGGGGCGTTCCACCAAGTGATTTCCCAAGGAAACAGCTTGCTGCTCTGGCATATGACAGTGAAAATGATACAGAGGATGCAGAGACATTTGAAGCTGAAACAAGGCTCCACAAGAAGAGCCAGTTGCTGAGGTCCCTCCCGAATCAATCCAAAATAACAATTTAAGTGACGTTGATAACTTGTTTGAAGATGAAAAGAGTCAAGATTTTGTTGGTGAAGGTAGTGTGAAAGAAAATGTGATTATTGAGTCAGAAGATGAGCTTGAGACAGAATCTGAGAAAGAAGAAGAAGAAGTGGAGATTGTTATGCCTTCGCTTGAACCATCCTCAAATGCGTCACTCAATACATTAAGTGACTTCTTCAATTTGAGTAGTGAGGTGAACCAAAAGAATTTAATTGAGTTATAAAAGGCGAGGAAGGTATACAAGAAGGAAGTTAAGGAAGTTGATGTTTTTATGGAAAGAAATAAGAGAATCTGACATGAGAAACTGCTCGTTGAGAAAGAAAGAAAAGAGTTTGAGCTAAAGAAGAAGAAACTCCGAGCTGAACAAGCCAAGGCTGAGGGATGGGATGAAATTAAGAAATGGTTTGAACATGATAGGGTTAAGTTGAATAGAAACGTTGAGGAAGACGAGAGTCGTCCAAGTTGGTGGAAACAGAACGTTGTTAACCCTGATCAGTTGAATAAGCCAGAACTTGAGCCAAAGTTTGTTAGTTTCTATGAGAAAGGGAAGAGAACCAAGAAGTACTCCAAGGGTAAGATTTTAAGTTGGGGCTATTTCAAGGAGATCGATTGTTTTGCTATCAAGAGGGAAGGTGGAGTAGATTATATGGCCCGTCCAAGTCACTTCAAAACTCTACCGTACTTCGAGATTATGCAACTTGCGAAGCTGAAGATGTTGAACGCTGAGGATAGTGATCTTTCCAGATGGTTTCAAAGAAAACTAAGAACTGAGTATAAAACAGGAAAATGGGATATCTTCAAGTCAACAGCCGCCAGGTTTTCCATGCACCCGACAAAGCTGAATTCTAAAGGTGGAGGTGTCTGTGTTGTTAAGTTCCATCCAGCTAAGTACATGAAACAATCTCCCTTGATGCCATTACCCAAGGATATCTGTAAGAACTTCAGATGGTGGTTCTATGATGAGTTGTCGGAGGAAGCAGTGATTCTGACTGCAATTGAGAAAGATGATGGAAGCATCCAGTTTGAAAAATGTGAGGAACTTGTCGAGATTTGATGTGGAGACACTTCACCGTCATCACATTACGTGCAGAAAAGATAGGAAAGAGGAAGCTATGAGAGATCAGTGTGTGATCGATGTCTATCATGCCTACCTCAATAAAGAAAGTGATGCTCAAAGCTCGAACCAAGCTCATGCCAAGTGAATCATGTCTGATGCTGTATTGCTAGGTTGTATTTTGTTTTTGATGTTTGTTTATGCAAGAGAGAGAATTTGGGACTGTAATAACGTTACTAAACTGTTTGTATTTATGAACTTGTATGATTTATGGACGTTTACTTATTGTAATAGATGTTCTAGGTCCTAGGGGGAGTTGTTGATGCATTTTATGTAAGTCCCTAAACATGTATCCCACGTCCATGGCAGTTACTCCAGTTTACAGGTTACCATGATCCCTCGTTGTTATCCTATTTGTATTTATATCTGGTTACAGGTACTACAAGATCGCGATATGGAAGTTTGACTATCTTAGACTCGGTCAGACGTACGAGTGACGCCTCACTCGTACGTCTGACAAGCTCATACGCAAGATTGTGCTGAGCTGAGTCACAAACCTAATCTAAGTACACATACACGAGTGAGAAATTAACCGTACGGCTGAGCCTTCCCACTCGTACGAGTGAGACCTGACTCGCGCGGTTGACTCAACAGCTGGAGGTATTTAAGTGTAATGTTCTTCATTTTATGGTAAGCCTCTCATTATATACACACTCTGCTCAGATCTGGTAAACCCTAGTCTGATTCTCTCTTAACCCAAATCCTTAAACAAGGTGAATAATAGTTCTAGGTGTTAATCTAATCACACACAAACCTTCATTTGTTGTGGTTTGACTTAATTAATCCCAAAAAGCACATATTCACTAGAATGGTTTGATTCACTAATTTCGCCTTTGTGTGAGTTAAACCTGTTGATTTCGAAGTTCCTAGTCATGTTTCATCACTTGTCCTCAAGCAAGAAAATCAATAGAACAATGCTTGGAGAAAATTAGCGTTCAAAGATTAAAGCCAAAGTGCAATAATTAGGCACTAAGTGATACCTCCAAGGATGAGCACTTGATTGGCTAGAATGAACTCCAAAACCTTTACAATTGCCGAGGACCAAGCATTCTTCTTCTCTCCTTCTTCTACTAGTGACACAAGCTTAAATCAACGCTTCAATATTCTTCAATCACCACCAAATCAACTACAATTCAAACCTAGGTCTACCCAAAACAATCATTCCCCAGTTAAAGTCAACTCCATCACCTAAGAGGTCATCAAACACCAATCATCAAGCATAAGATTTTTCACAATATCAAAATTTGACCTCCTTGACTTTGTCCAATTGTGTAGGATTTACGGGATAGCCATCAACTCAACCAAATCAAACATCAACACTATTCACAATATAATTAATGGTGTATCCTATCGTATACACGCATAAAGGCATAATATTCGCATGAAAATAGCATCAGGAAGACTGGGAATAACAGTTTTGTGAAACTGACCGTCAAGCGTTCTCCACTGTGCATGCTACTTCCGTCCTACGTGAGCCCTGCAGGCCGCCTAGCGCTTAAGCTCTGACCAGAGAGCGTCACATTCAGCATAAATTTCGAATCACGAATAACAGAACGTATCATCATCTGAAACGTGTCCCCGAACAATCCGGTGCATCTATCACTATAAATAGACCCCTTGGGTCGTCATTTTACACATTCAGACACTCTGACAACTTGTAAGCAAAGACTTCACCTTTCTCTTTCACAGTACTTTCTCTTACTAGAAGTCATCCGACTAACAGCTCAATGCTCAACGGACAAAAAATTGATTAAGCCACCCCACAAGTTTCTATACTTGTGAACCGGGTCTGCTAGGATTATTTCCCGAGAGTAAATATCAATCGGCAACACTCCCCCATTTTTAGCTAGATACTTCTAGTATTGTGTTGATACACTAAGCCTTACCTCATAAGGAAATAGGTATTAACAATGGCGCCATCCACTAATGTCAAGAACACGCGAAACGGAAAAGGAACAAAACAACTAAAGTCCCATCCACAGGCATCATCGAAACATTCAACAATTCGTCAACCAAAGGCGTGGCGGTTTATCCGCTAATGCCTGAAGAAAATGCACCTGTTCAACCACCGTAGAGCATAATTGAAGAAACAGTAGCTGAAACTGCAGAAAGACTTAAACGTTTGGCTACTAGTCCAGAGAAAGGGCCCGTAATTGAAGAAGCAGCAACGAAGAGTGCAGAAAGGCTTCGCAATTTCATTACCAATCCGGAGAAACGACCATTAATGTAGTCACGACAATGTGGACCATTTACATCTTTTCGATGGACGGCGGATGGTAAAAACAAGCAAATCATGAAGAAGCAATCTATGTCAAAGTACAAGTTATCCAGGATACTTGACAAGTTGGGTAGTCTTATCGATGATTCTGAAGAGGACAACGAGTTCAGCTATATTGGCAGTGATTCTGAAGAAGAGAATGGTGAGAAAGAGGAGTTCATGTCTGAGAAAAAAGCAGCATTACTTTTAAATGGAATCCTTAAGTAGACAACTCCGGCAAAATATAAGCAACGCTTAGCGCAGCCCGCTGTCCGCGTTGTGGCTGTGGATAATTTTTTCGCTCTAATTACTGGAGAGCAAGCTACAAAGCCACCAGCTATGGCAGAATCTACTCAATGTTTCATTGATCGAATTGCTAACTATCCGTTACCCAGGAATCTTGGCATACTGGCAATTGGAGTTTATGATGGCACTACAGATCCTGAAGATTTTCTTACCATGTTTGAGGGTGCAATGAGGTTACAGCATTGGGAAGACGAGGTCGCCTGTCATATGTTTCCCATGGTGTTGCAGAAAATGGCAAGGGAATGGTTTGTAAGTTTGCCTCCAAGAAGTATTACAAGTTATTTGGACCTTCGTGCAAAGTTTGTTATGCAGTATCAAAATCTTCGTAGCTGCACTTTGACACATCTTGATGCGCATGAGATAACGATGCATCATAATGAGTCCTTAAGTAATTTCATGAAGAGATACACCCTTGAAGCACAAAAAATACCTGACTTTCCAGAGTCGCAGCTAGTGTCTGGGTTTATTTTCTGTTTGGATCAGCTAATGTTTAGTGCACTAGTTCATACGTTAAGGTATGACCTGCCAAAAACTCTGCATCAGGCGTTGGAAGTTGCACAAAAGCATGTTCGAGCCAGCGAGCGAGAACTAAACAAGTTTGATGGAAATAGCAGTAACAAACCGCACAACGGAGGACGGTATTTTGATCGAAATCATAGGAGAAATGACAAATCTAATGGCGGATGGAGAGGCAACAATCATCACAATAATTTTCACCACAACAGGAGGCCCATAGAGAGACATCCGTTGATAATGGCATTAACAAAAACTCCTAGGGAGATTCTTTTCACTGAACCCATCCGGACTGCTTTCAATCCTCCAGCACCTATGGAGGAAAGAGATGGTCCAAGGAGTGAGCTATGGTGTGACTTTCATGAGGCGTGGGGTCATGATACAGATAATTGCAAGTCGTTGATGAGGGAAATCATTGCAAAAATTAAGGCAGGAGAGTTAAATCACTTACTGCCAGGGAAACAATACAGAAGGAATGATCCCAGGAAGAAATTCGCATGGCAGAAAAATGATGGTCGAAGAGGATGTCGGGATGAGAACAGAAGAAGGGAAGAGCATGGCGGACGTGAGAACAGAAACCCATACGGAGAGCGTGAACCAACTCCAGAGGTGGTAATCAAAATGGTGTGGTTTAATAATATCACTTATGAAGGCGGTGAGCAGTCAGACAACAATGTGCACAGCTGGAGATATGCTCCAATCATTTTTCAACCAATCCAAAATTGGACTTTATCCGTCCAGCCAGTGGTCATCTCAGCAGAAATTGCAAACAAGTTTATCATCCGTATCTACACACATAGAGGTAGTGAGGCCGACATCATATATTGGCATTGTTTGAGAACTTTCCCAAGGCACATCCGGGATACAGCTAGGCGGACAAGTTTGAAGGTTTCTGGGTTGACAGGATCACCGGTGCACGCTGGGCGAATTCGTTTGGAGGTTGTTATGGGAACATTCCCATTGCTGAGAACTAAAACAATTGATTTTACCATTTTGGAAGGCACTTCTCGATTTAATGTTCTTTTTGGAAGGACATCGTTGGCAAAGTTTGGAGCAATTGCATCCACTGCTCATGCAGAGATCATATTTCCAACTCCTAACGGAGTGGCTGCGATACATTCACAGTATGTAGCTCCAACAAGGGAACGATCTACGTTTGCAAATTTACCAAAGGGCAGAGCAAATCAGAGAAGATGTAATTGATTATTCAGAGAGGATGAAGTTCGAGAGTTTTTTATACCATGATCAAGTGTTCAGGCCGGACAGCCCCATGCGTTTGGCGTATGAAGAAGCAAATTTCAGCATTTTATGAAGAGCAAAGTTTATCATTTTATTCTACGTTATTGTAGTTATGCTACAATGCCTATCTTTACAACAGCATACATTAAACCTTCATTATGTACTAATTAGGCCTGATCCACCTAAATTCATCATGAACTGTTTATGTACTGCTCACTATCAGTTAATAAAATTTTATATTTTTGTTATGCAAAGTGCTGCCTGTGACAAATGTAAAACATTGCATTTATATCCTGCCCACAGAAGGAGAGTATTTTTACACCTCCGGTGGCTGAAGCTCTTGTGTCGGCCAGCAAAAGACAGAAGGGATCGGCTAGAAAACATTAAAGTTTTACTAGAATGCACCGAGGCAAAATGAAAAACTAGATACTTGTCATGACAAACATTATAAAAACTTACTTCACAGAACGAAAGAAGTTTCTACACTATATGAAGGCAAAAATATTTCACAATTCTTCCTCATACACTTTATGACGGAAAGCGTATGGCGGAAAGGTTACTAATTTATAACCACTCTTCAAAAACACTTCATAATTATTCCTCATTAATTTTATGACGGAAAGCGTTTAATGGACTTCAATGTCCTGCAAATTATTTGATGACATCATATTTGCAAAGTAAAATTTCAATATTTGATATGTTATTAATTCAGTAGAAGTTAGAAATGCAAGGCATCTTCATCAGAATTACATCAGACACTTTTCAAAATGCTTTGTTCAGTTATACAATACGCAATTATACATAAAAAGTTTATCATATGCTTAGTGCACAACAGATTTATTTTAGCAAGAAACATCAAAGTATTTGGAAAAGCATAAAGATAGACATCATCATAAAAATAGCATGTATTTGTAGCACAAAAATCAGAATAAGTTTATTACAGACATTGTTCAAAAATTGTTACAGAATTTATGTAAACTGCACACCAAGGACATCCTTGGCGGATGATTCCTCCCAACTACACACATCATCAAAAATGTCAATCTTCAGGTTAACTAGTTTATCCTTTGTCTCATTGACTTTCTCTAGGGTCCCAGGACGCATCAGATTGGCAATAGCAGGTGGAAGATATAACAACCCGGAAATTTCCGACTAAATTTAAACCTAACTTTTATATGATTCCGACGAATCACGAATAATTTTATGTAAATATATAATTCCTATTATTTAAATGATTTTAAAATAAACTTTAAAATATAATTGATTTAAAAAAAAAACTAAATATTAAATAAATATTTCAAATATACATTTCGAAATGAATATATATATATATATATATATATATATATATATATATATATATATATATATATATATATTTTACAATGTAGTAAATTAGTACAAAGAAAATAATACTTACCATGTAGTAAATGTAATAATAATAATGAGACTAAAAAGAATCCTAAACAAATACATCCTTATGTTGACTAAAAATAAATAAAAAGAAAGTATAAACTAGTACATTCTTATGTTGACTAATTATAAACTAGTATACATATAGTCAATTTTGGTACATAAAGTATGTATTTTTTATATTGAAATTTTAGGCTATAAATACTCATGAATGCAAGCATTAAACTTGCACCTTTTCTCACACTTACAAAGTGTTTCTTTCTTTCTCTCCATTATCATCTTTGTTCTTACACTTCATTATTAGTATTCTTAATCAATAATCAAACCACTAAAGGTAGTTATAAGCCTACTGAATTATAACATATTATTATTTATACATAAAATACTACGACGAAGTCATGAGCGGGTCATTTCAAAACGGGTTTTATGAGAAGGATAGAGCTAAGGAAGGTATGGGTTATAGTTATGGAGGTTATGAGTATTGTTCGTGAGGTCAACCTAGCATTTGTAATGTCCGTTACATCTGCGTACTTTTTCCTGCAATATTGAGTCACAATATTGATACGTGAGTGATGTTTCCATTTTCAATTATTATTATTATTATTATTATCGTTATTATCACCAAGGTTATGATCAAAAGATAACGTATGACTTATACGAACTCAACTCTATTTACGGTAAAGTGGATGATGTCTAGGTTGCCATAATGGGAATAAGGTTTTGGATTAAACGAAAGGTTGTAGACTTATAGTCCAACTGAAAGTTCCTGACCCCCGGTTACATCTGGTCATCCTGACTTACTTAATAGCAATGAAGTTTGGACAAAGTTGTACAACGTCTTAATGTGGAGGATTATAACCCAAACTTTCTAAAACTATAAACCTGCTTTAAATGAAAACTTTTCAAAAGTAGAAACTCTTACTATTTTTATTATTATTATTATTTCTATTATTATTATCATAAGTATTAGTATTATTCTTACTAGTATTATTATCAAAATTATTATTTTCATTATTATTATTAAACTTACCATTTTTATTAAAAACTACTATTATTATTAAAAGTAATATTTCTATTAAAATTATCATTTCATTAACGGTATTAATCACTTTTATTATAAGTATTACTATTCATATCAATATTGTTATCATTATTAATACATGTATTACTATTATTATTATTATTATCAAAATCTTTTTGTATTAACATTATTAATAAAGTTATTATTATTAAAAGAATTATTATTAGCAAAACTATCATTTTAACAATTATATTGAAAACATTATTTTAGTAAAATTATCATTTTTATTAAAGTTATCATAATATCATTTTATCAAATAAATACTTATAAACAGAATATATATAAAAGTATATATATATATATACAGAAATATATAAACAATTGAAATAAATAAACTTATTCGATTACAAGTATATGTGTTAATATATATACTTGATATAGGTTCGTGAATCCGAGGACAACTCTGTACTTGTTCAGTGCTATCATACGCATATCATACAAATATCATATCATATTGTGAGTTTCATTTGCTCCCTTTTTATCTATGTTTTTGGGCTGAGAATACATGCGCAACTTTTATAACTGTTTTACATGCTAGACACAAGTACCAACTATTAAACTCTGCTATACCTGGCTATACGCTACAAAGTCCCTGTCGTGATATTTTTAATTGCTGTTAATGCATTCTTAATTATTGGGGGTAGGCCTATCGGGAGTAACGTCCCCGATTCATACAATGTGTCGCTTAATAATGATAAACCGACAAGTATCCACTTGTCCCTGGGCAAAATTCTGTTTAGTTTAAATATCACAATTCTTGTTATACTTTTGGATCAAAGGATCTACTTATATTTGGATCAAAGGATCTACTTTCTTTTGGATCTTGCGAGATCAACTTTTTGATGCTGCGCGAGATCTACTTTACAAACTAAATCTTGTGGTCTAACACTAATACTGAAATCATTATTTATGACAAACCTATGAACTCACTCAACCTAGTGTTGACTTTTTAAGCATGTTTATTCTCAGGTACTTGAATATTGCTTCCGCTGTATATCTACTGCTTTGATGATGATTGCTTGCTATGCTTGGAGTCTTCATTACATATCATATCAATTAAAGACATATTTATCTTCCGCTGCAAAACTCAACAAAACGTCTCATGTAGAGTC
Organism: Rutidosis leptorrhynchoides; assembly: GCF_046630445.1. Classification (NCBI taxonomy): domain Eukaryota; kingdom Viridiplantae; phylum Streptophyta; class Magnoliopsida; order Asterales; family Asteraceae; genus Rutidosis; species Rutidosis leptorrhynchoides. Next base: position 236,846,034 of record NC_092343.1, read on the forward strand.
GTTCTCGTTTGTACAACTGTGATTTGATATAATTAGTGACGTTTCTTCCAGGCCCTATTTGGGGGTGTCACAGAAGAGGCTTGTTTGGGGCAAGGCGTTTGGTTACCTTGTCGGGAACATCAGAAATGGAATGGGCAACGACAGCATCAACATAATCATTGTAAGGAATCCCAACAAGATTGGATCCAAGAACGTTAGCTATCATAGCCGGTATCTCCTTCTTCAGTTCAACAAAATTACCCTCACAGGCCTCCGCCTTGTGGAGAAGTTTAGCAGACTTTTCCTTCTCAGCATTCAGCTGCTTCTGCAGATCACTGACCTTCAACTGCTCTTCCTCAACCTTCTTCCTTTCAGCTTCCACCACTCTTTCCTTCTCATCTTTCAAGGTAGCAGCAGCATCTTGAGCACTTTTCAACTTAGTATCTTTAGCCTTTAACGTTTCCTAAGTGCTGGTCAGGGCACGTTCAGCCTCAATAGCTCTCTTACGAGCATTTGCACCTTCAGCCATCTCAGTACAGGCTATTGCAAGAATAGACTCTTGATGGTTCTGCAATTGCAGAGAAGACTGTAGGTGGTTTATCAGTAACACAGTAGCTGCAGCAGTGGATTCCCTAAGTTGTTCAGAGCGGAGAGCATTAAAATGAGATTTTAGCTCAGAGATAGCACAACCCTACAGAAGAAGAGTGTTATGATCAATATTAATAAACTACAAAAATAAGTTGCGAGCACATGCATACAAGTTGTTTTCTCATTGGTACCTGAAGAAGAGTCAAGAAATCTGTGCGCTTAGTAGCAGGGTTATCAATAAACGCCTGCAAAGCGCTAACATGAGCAGGAACTGTTGGCTCTGGAACATTTGATGATGTGACAGCAGGGATGGTGATGGTGGGAGATGGAGAATGGAAAGAGGAGTCACCTTCCAGCCTCAGCTCTTGAAATTCAGCTTCATCAAGTGGAGTAAAAGTGCGATCAGGGGATTTTAGAATTTCATCCTCTTGACTTTCGAGGATCTCTACCGTCCTCTGCTCACCACCTTCAGCAGCCTTTCCTTGGCTATCACTAGACTCTGTTAAATGTACTAGCATATCAAATGAGTTAGTATTATAAATAGACATAACAGTTATGCACAAAGATACATGAAATATCAAGAAAAGACAATATAGGCATACTTCTTCGACGTTTTAGCTTAGGGCTCCCCTCAGCATCTTTTGCCCTTTTAGAGCCTATACTCTTCTTGCATGTCTTTTTGATTGTAGGAGGGCTAGGGTGTGTTTCACCAGTAATGTCAACCGAGCCAGTTTTTTCTTGCTCGTTTGTGTCCTCCGCCGTCCGTTTAGTATCGGTCTGCTCAGACTCAAACTCACTGTCTGAGCTATTACCGCTGCTTTCCCCTTCCTTTTAAGCATTAGCAGCAGCAGCAGCAGCAGCCTTAGCCTCAGCTGCAACCCTTTCAGCCTCTAGCTCGGCAGGGGTTTTTATCACGGGCAGTGATCTCCACATCATCCTCAAGGTCGAGGGATAAGATAGCAGAACGAACAAGCATCTCGGTATTTTCTGCAAAAATTAAACAAGGGCAAAAACAGCAATATAAGCAAAGATGACAAAAAATAGACAGACATATATATATTAGGATGATCATATCACATCCTACCCTGGTTTTTCTGGCGGAGTACTGCACAGAAGTACTTGGCCATTCTTGGCTTACTCTGCACAACACAAGAATTCCCTCATACTTCTCGTATGATCTGGGCGGAAGGCAGAGATTTTTAAGATGGTTCACTATTTGCTTCTCTGCGGCAGTTACCTTAATAGCCTTTTCCACACCAGCATCTATAGACTTCCATTTCCAGACAACGGAATACTTCTCCGGAATAACTCCTTCGTCAACAAAGAAAAATGGACTCTTCCAGTCCTTCAAATTTGAAACTTTATTTTTCCCAACAAAATATGTATTTCGTTTATTGTCAATGGTAAGCCAGCAATGGCTAATCGTTCGAATTCTAAAAAGAGAGATAAACACTTCAAGGTGTGGCTTTATATTGCTGGCATTGCAATACATTTCAAAAAGGATAATTTTTTGAAGACCATGGGGATGGATTTGGCTCAGGCAGGCTCCATAGTATCTAAGGATGCGGAGAAGAAATTTAGTAAGAGGAACACGGAGATTGCCGTGGGTAAGTTGTAAAGCATACAAAGAAATTTTTCCGACAGGAGGCTTGTTGGCCGTTTGCCTATTAGTAGGAAGAATAAGATTATATTGATTAAGATGATGAAAAGCAATTTTCAAGCCGTCAAAATGGCTCTTCGATAATGATGATGCTATCGTGCTAACTTCAGGAAGGTCAGTAGTATCTGAAGTCGAAAGCTCAATGTTCTCTTGGCCAGTACTCGACGCAGAAGCCATGATAATAAAATTAAAAGGAAAAATGAAAAAGAAATAACAGCGAGATGAAATGTAACTGACCTTAAAAGATGAAAAACCTTAAAAAAGTTGAAAGAAAAACTTGAAGAAAGCGATGAAGATTTGGGCAGAAATGTGCTTTTTGGATCTTGAGCAAAGGTACAAAAGTGAAGGAAAAAGGTTATGGCGGTTTATATAGGAGTTCATGAATGCATTTTTTATGAGCACGATCGTAACACATGTATGGGCACGGTTAAAAGTAGAATACAAAGAAACGCTTTTTACAGCTGGAGGCGCGTGTAGTATATCAACCATTTAAAAGTAATCATCACAAAGTCAGTAAAATTCGTCTGTAATTAATGCCTGTAACGTTTTCCCCGATGCAAATGCGAAATGTGAGGACTTGTTTGTGTTGCGTTAGCAAAAGTTTAACAACTTAACCATTCTTCAAACGCTTAAGTCATTAAATTTGAGGGAACTTAATAGTGTATCCTATCGTATACACGCATAAAGGCATAATATTCGCATGAAAATAGCATCAGGAAGACTAGGAATAACAGTTGTGAAACTGACCGTCAAGCGTTCTCCACTGTGCAGGCTACTTCCGTCATGCGTGAGCCCTGCAGGCCGCCTAGCGCTTAAGCCCTGATCGGAGAGCGTCATATTCAGCATAAATTTCGGATCACGAATAACAGAACGTATCATCATCTGACACGTGTCCCCGAACAATCCGGTGGATCTATCACTATAAATAGACCCCTTGGGTCGTCATTTTACACATTCAGACACTCTGACAACTTGTGAGTAGAGACTTCACCTTTCTCTCTCACAGTACTTTCTCTTACTAGAAGTCATCCGGCTAACATCTCAACGCTCAACGGACAAAAGATTGATTAAGCCACCCCACAAGTTTCTATACTTGTGAACCGGGTTTGCAGGGATTATTTCCCTCGAGTAAACATTAATCGGCAACACTCCCCCATTTTTAGCTAGATACTTCTAGTATTGTGTTGATACACTAAGCCTTACCTCATAAGGAAATAGGTATTAACAATAATCAAATTTACCAAAATACATACAAGGTGACTCAAAATATATGCAACAAGCTCAAACCACCATAAAGCTCATAAAATGTACCCAAATTGAGAATGGGTCATGAAAATCATCAAAATTACCGTTCGCCAAGGATTCCTTCGTGTAATAAGCGTATGCCCCGAAAAGTATGATCCTTTAGTCAACCCCGCGATGGATATCCCTCTTCCATCTCCATACCCCCAAAACACCAATGTTTCATCAATTCCAAATATAATATCGTCAATTCCATGTTTGGGTTAAGGTGGGTGCGCCAAAGCTAGGGGACTGGGTACCCCTATCTTTATTGGTCAACCCAGGCTCGGGCTAACCGGCACTCATCAAGCTTTCTATCACAACTCTATGGTTTCTCTCATAGTAGGGCGAAAGCATTGATGAAGGTTCGTCGAGATAGGGCCCCACGTGGCTAACATAAGAGATCCATCAATTCCAAATTATCGGCGAAATTTGAATTCCTTGACGAGCGGGTGTGAGCCACTAAGGAGTGATAAAGATGAGACCTTTAACACCCGACTAGGGAGACTTTACTCCCTAAATGATTCAAAGTTAACTTGGGAGACTTTACTCCCAAGCTTGGAACAAAAACTTAGACTTTAAAGACTTTACTTTCAAGTTCGGTACCCGAGAATACTTGGAAGACTTTATTTCCGTGTTTGTAGTGCAATAGTACTTGGAAGACTTTACTTCGAAGTGTTGTTGTTCTACTTCCCACATAACAAGGTTTTATGCTTATTTTAAGAAAAGGTAGGAAGTAGTTACTACCTTTCCGTTAGTTGAAATATCAACGGGGTGCCATAGCTTTTGCCTATGGGTTGTGTTGTCTAGCAACACTAGCACGAAGACATTGATCTTCATCAAGAAGATAACACACGTTTAAGCTTGGTGGCTCCTCTTCCCACGGTATGATACATCGGTTGAACCATCTTGAAATGATGAGACAACCAATGTCAATATGAAATGATGTGGATTAGGAAGTATCCCACACCAAGTAGTACGAAATTCGGGAGACTTTACTCCCTACCAAAGTGGATGGACTTGAGTCATCCGGAAGTGTTAAAGCACTAAGCTTTAAACACTTAGTTTTCGAAGCAATGTGCATGAAAGACTTTAACTTTCAAGCACAAGTTTGATTTTTCTTTGAATTTTATCATTTGAAGCACAAATCATTTTTGAAAAGTGAAAGACTTTACTTTCACTTGGAGTGATAATTACCAACATAAAGGCAAGACTTTACTTCCCAAATTTTGTGAAACACAAAGGAAAAGACTTTACTTTTCCTAAATCTTTTCAAGTTTTAACCATTTTAGTGTTTATGATATAAGTTAATGTAATGGTTAAAAACTTGTTCCAAAAATTGATCGACAATGCAAGTTTTAATCTTTATAGAGTATATGTGACAAGTTTAACCCGAAAAAGTTCAAAATGACCTGAATTTTACTCTCCCCTACATTTAGTTTGATGCAATGCCCTCATTGTATTAAACGAAAGAATAAGTAAAAATGAGGGGGACATTTTGGAAATAGAATAGAAGAGAGAAGAGGAAATAAAAACCGGAGTAGATCAATTGATCTTTGTTGTCACCATTCGGATAATACTTAGTCACCATAATCGCTTGCATGTGGTTGTACCACTTGTTGAGCCAAAAGAAGGAGTCAAAAGCATATGCCCTACAATTGAAGTATGCTCACAAGGTACATAAATGTGCGGGGCCATACTCGGGGGAGTATGCGCGCCCACAATAAAGTCATAACGCTCCAAAGATAACAACCAAGTCATACAAACATCCATCGTCATAATGAAATACTCAACCAATCTACCTACTTCAACAAGATCACATGCAAAAGGTAATCTCAATGCTTCAACAAACAGGCACAATACAACAATGATCAACATCACACATGCGTAATTCGAAGAATCAACCAACATATCAAATCGACATCAAACATATAATCAACAATGAACAAAAACATCACACTCCTACATAGTGTCAAGTTATTACATGCCAAATTTAAATTCAAATTGTTTTATTCGGGAATCACATGCCCTCCAGAAACGAATACCTAACATCATTACCAACAATCAAAGACAAATTAAAATGTTTTCATCACCCTAAACACATCACGATCATCAACCAATTGTTCAAAAACTCCCAAACCATCCGCCCATTGTTATTACATGCCAATAATTCAAATAAAAAGTTTCACAAATCAACTACCAAATGTTTTAACTAAACCACAAGCAAAGAGAGCGAGAGCACAACACTAAGAATTACCACCAACTATACTGTAACGACCCGGAAATTTCTGACCAAATTTAAACCTTAATCTTTATATGTTTCCGACACGATAAGCAAAATCTGTAATGTTGAGTCTCGAAAATTTGAAATCTATATTTATGTAATCAATTGACCTTCGACCATTCTCGACGATTCACGAACAACTATTTATAAATAGATATATATATGTGTGTGTATATAAATGTGTATATAAATATTATTTGGAAATATATAAAGTAATATTATATTTATTTGATTAAAAATATATAATATATTTATAGTTAAACCTGTTATTTAAAACTGTTTATATACAGAAAGAGATTATAGGTTTGATAAAAATATTCTTACCTTTTTAAGTTTAAATATTCGTACTCCGTACATATAAATCGGAACAGAAAATGAATAATTTTTGAACCCTTTTGATCAGGTTTCAAACGGGTAATGAGTGAAATAATTTAAATGCTTAATCTAAAAATTTGGGATTTTTAAGGACACTTTTATATGCTAGCTGTTTAACAATGGACGCGATATAGTACTTCATGGGAAAAGCGTCGGTAGAAAGAAACAAAATAAACCAATGACTTTACTATTTATAAACGTGTTTATTGTTATATTATTATTATATTATTATTATGATTACAGAGAGATAGAGTGAGTATTATATAAATATATACTTCCTTATGTTTTCTTTGTGACTTAGATAACTTGACAAACTCAGCACCTCATGTCATCATCCTCATAAAACATCATCATCTCCATCAAGCTTAATATCATCATCGAACCCCATCATCTTTAAGTATGTATCTGTTTTATGTTGTAACATGTAATGACCCAGAAATTTCCGACCAAATTTAAACCTTAATCTTTATATGTTGTAACACGATAAGTGCTCAACAACTTAGAATATTTTTATTAAAATGTTTACATATGAAATATTGTGGTCTATATTTATAATGCTGCTAGCATCAACCCTATATATATCTCACCAACTTTATGTTGACTTTTTAAAGCATGTTATTCTCAGGTACGAATTAAGTCTTCCGCTGTGCATTAGCTCATACTAAAGACATTACTTGGATTCGATCATCGCAATGGAACCAAATGTTGAAGACTTTGTCCAGGTGGATAAGGACGGGTCGTTACATGTGGTATCAGAGCTGGTTTAATGCCGTTTATGAGCGGGTTAGTCGTAGAGGAGGTTCTCATAGTGTTACCTGTGACGAAGCATTGGCTCTTACTCCTCGCGGTCCCTATTAGGGTTGGCTGGCTTGGCAGAGATGCGGGCCGTAAAATCAGTGTCTGAGGTACGCTCAGTGGTCACCAGGCGGTTAGCTGGGTATCAGCAGCTGCGGAAGGCACTGGGTGGGACGTTGTCCCCACTGTTACTTTACATGTGGTATCAGAGCGGTGGTCTTAGTGAACCAGGTCTTGCATGAGTGTGTCTAACTAGTAGTTGTTTAGATGCATTAGTAAGTCTGGACTTTGACCTAGTGTTGTTAGGTTATATTAATGAGTCTAGACATGAACCTGGTCTGCATGTTAAGAGTTTTTGCTTACCACCATTTGTCAAAAAATTTCTGCTTATCATTGTCAGTCTCGACACGTCTTATTGCAATTATTTCATAGATGATGTACAGACAGATTCACATCTCATCACATTAAGTCTTGTCTGACACGTTTCCTTAATTCTCTCCGTAATCTACGGGATCTCCTGTACTATGTATAGGTATTCTATGTACTTAGAATATCATCCGATATCTGAAAATCAATTCACATCGAAGATTCCTTCCATCCACCAAATTGCCCTCTTGGTGATGAACCTGAAGCACTTACCGGTGAACCTGTTCGAGAAACTATTTTCTCTCTCATTTCTAGAGTATCTCGTCACGATTATATAATATCTCATATTTCGGAACTTATTCATTCGCTCACTCCAACCGCCAATCATCCCGGTGTACTAGCAGAAGTTAACGAACTTCGCGCTCGCGTGACGGCTTTGTAGGACATGGTGCGAAGGTTACAAACACCAGCAGCAACACCGGCAACATAACCAGTACCGCCAGTAACGACAACATCGCAAGTTTCGGTACCAGCAGCATCACCGACATCAACGACATCATCATCATCAACACCAACCGTATCATTACCACCACCAACAATAACATTCGCACCAGAACCTCAACATCACCATCTGTATTTCGAGTATGATCTTCGTTCTACATATCGTTCTACATCGATTATCTTCTCTTTCCATATTGTTCTACCTCATTTATCTCCGTTTGACATGACGATTATGTAATTTCTAAAGTTTTAGAGATTATGTAATCTAGTATTAGCGATAAATCAAATGAGTTTAATATCTTATTGACTCATTAAATCCATAATTACATCTGAAGAAAATATATATGCAAGTATATTTTCATAAAGATTGTAATTAAAAATTCTTTCGTACAAACTGTTAATGATGAAAAATATTTTAACGGGTAGGTAATACCTGAGGAATATTTAGATTTCACATTAATAAGTTACACTGTACATTCTTCGAATATGATTCAACAGTCATTTAATATCCTACTTACAATCACCGATATACGTATCCGTTCACCACAAAATAACCATTTCCATTCAAATTTCATATTTGGATTTTGATCTATCAGAATCCAACAAGTGGCATAACGAAGAAAACATTGGACAAAATAAAATTTATTAGAAACAAACGAATTAACTAATTAAAATTTTGTTAAGAATCCACGCTAACTGTTCCTAGCTAACTGTTCCCAGCTAACATTTAATTTATCGCAATTTACATCTCGCAATTTTAATTATCGTCATTTAATTTATGTTATTTACTTTTCCGCACTTTACATACCGTCGGGACACATGTACAACAATACGTTGGATTAATTCTGAGACAACACGTTGTGCAATGGGTCATGATATATATTTAATTATTTTAAGCACTTTAAATAACGGGACACGTATACAAGGTTTCGACCTATCATATCGACCCATCTATATATATATTTCGGAACAACCATAGACACTCTATATGTGAAGGTGGGAGTTGGCTATACAGGGTTGGAGTTGATTCCAAAATATATATATACTTTGAGTTGTGATTGACACTGAGACCGGTACACGGGTCACGATACGTATTAATTAATTCGAATATTATATATTTAATTTATATATGAATTCATTGAACGATTGGACTATCGGACCATTGGACTGCTAACTTTGGACAATTAAAATGAATTAAAATATTGATTATAACATATGAAACTAAACAATTCTTCAAGTTTGCCACTTGATTTCATTCTAAACCTCATTTGTACCTCGACAATTACAATTCGCGTTCAAACCTTTCATTAATCTTGAAAACATTTCGATCGAGAGAATGAACCAACCGCACCTCATCTCTGGAAGAAAAGATTCTTGCATATAATTATGCACTCGAAAACTCTCGGAGACTGAGTCAACATTTAACACGCAGCAGTGTTAATCTCTTTAGTGTTATTATTACCCAAAATAACTTTGTAATCCCTTTCCAAAGTAGTCAATTTTGTCACAGCTCCACTTCGACTTCTCAGTAAGATTACTCTTAGTATAACCTCGATATATATATACGTTGTTCTTTCGCCATTGTTACCAGAGAACCTTTTATATCCCATCATATTACCATCAGCGTTTAATCATCTAAAAAAAATACAATTCTCCTGAAACCATCTTGGTTTGATAACCGATGACCTAGATCCGATAACTTTGAAAATGCTGACGAAGCAGCATGTTGTAGATGGTCTTAATGACCAAAAGTTGATGATAAAAGAAGGAAGTGTTAGGAACGCTCGATAGAAAATTTGGTACTGAAAACCGGATTGAGCAAACAGTGAAGGAGACTCTGAACAAATTACAAGGACTAAACTTGTACATAAAGAATCATGACGATTCTGTAGCAAACACCTTGCTTCTGAATCTAAACCCTTACGGGTCAATCTTCATCATCATCATCCTTCGACATTAGAAATTCCAAGATATTATCATATCTTTCATTATAAATACCCTCAATATTTCTGAAGATATTTTCACAACTATCCTTATCTGAAATCCTTTATCACTCCGTAACATCTGCGTTACAACATAAAAGAAACTGTGTTAGTAACTAAATTCTAAAACTTTCGAGTTTAAAATAGAAATGTTCTGAAGCAGTGTTGGGAACTGATACATGAATTAGTATAATATAATGAAACTTGATCAACTTCATTATATTACAGTAAGTTATGTTGAGTTTCTAATGGAATGTGATGATTCACAGTACCATCATCATGTGTCATGTTACACGGCTCTTACATTCTATCTAATCTCTAAACATATCAAGAAAATATTTTTCTTGATGACTTGATCTTTTCCAGTGAATTCTGGTAATTTAACAAATCAAAATCGTGCCATTACCAATTCTTTCTTAGAACATTAACTAGGTTCATTCCGAATTTCATACCTACAAATTTTGGATCATTGCTCGCTTGACTTAAGAACGGGAAGAAGAAACGAAGGGACAAAGTCCAAAATAGAAATTGGGGTACAGATCGCAGCAAATAGGAGAGAGTATTAGCTGTGGATGACAATGATTATGGAAGACAGAAGTAAGGACATCGAAGTATAAGAGAAGATATAAAACCAATAACAAACCCGAAACTACAAACCGTGCATGTCAATACGTATTGTCACGTAAAGTCACGGGAAGATTAATAACACTATAACCCCAAGATAATAGTAGAAGTAAATAGAATCCTCCGGTGGTAGATGAAAGAGGAGAATAATAGATGTGAAAATTTAGAGTATATCAAGGATTAGAATGTGATGGAACATATTGTAACGACCCACACTTTTTCGATCATTTTATACTTATTAGATTAATATTTACATAAATTAAACCTTACCAACATGATAAGCAATCCAAATTGTTGAGACTTATGTTTCCGAAAAGAGTTTTATACAACGTTTGACCGTCTAGTTTGACCGATGATATCACGAACTATACAATATATGATAATTATACGTTTGTGTATATATATGTATATATACATATTTAACATGATTAATGAATGTTTTAGTATCTCATTTTGTATTAATAACAATAAGTTATAAGTATATTTTGAAACTACTAACTTAAGTTTTCAAAACGATAACTATACGTAACGTTATTTGACATAAATACTTAAGACTTATAATGTTTATACATATATCGTATAATTAATGTATTTAATCACTTTTAAGAACTTAAATACATAAAACCATATAAGTGTATTCACAAAAGATAGCTATATTTGAATCCTCATTCCATTTTTCACAAAATTTCTATACGTATATCTAGAGTATTTGTACTCGTATCATACCTAGCTTCTATACGTATTTACTATTGGTATATACACATCAAATCACCACCTAACCAGCCCTTATTCATGCCTTATGTATAAGGTAACTACTTTTGTATGATTGTTTGACAAATACACAAGATTACAAGCTAAACATTTTGTCTCCATACACCCCCTAAATCACGTTTTTAAGGAGGGTTATGTAACCTCATTTTGATTCATTTCAACCTTCATTCTCTAGCTAAAAACACACACTCTTTCTTTACTCTCAAACTCCATAAACATCCAGCAAGAAACCTTGAAGATCTAGCTTCAAAAACCATACTAAAACACCATAAGAAAACCATACAAAAACACTTCAAGAAAACCTTCCAAGAACACCAACTTACTTTCAATCTTTCATCCACTTCTATCACCCTTTTGATTCTAGGTTCTTACTCCTCTTTTACAGCAACCTTGTCCAAGGAACTTGAGGTAGAATCTATGTTCATAACCTTATTCGATTCATATATATATAGCTATCTTATTTTGTGGTATAAAAATTTAACAAACAAGAACATAGTTTGAAAGTTTTCAAACTTGTTTGCAAACTAAATAGATCCTTCTAACTTAACTTTTAAAATACTTCAAGACCTGTAATATAACTTAATTACATGCTAATTTAACAAGGTATAACTTGGTTTTTCAAAGAATACCTTAAAAACTGTTTTTACGACGTTGGAGTGCCACCGGGGACTGTTTTGGGTTGGATAATTAAAAACTATCTTAAACTTTGAATTGGAGGTTTATGTTCTGGAAAAATGATTTTTACTATGAATATGATAACACATAAAAATTTCATGATTTAATTCAAAGTATAAGCATTTTTAGAAAAATAATCATTTAAGGTTGTTTTCATAAAGGAAAATGTTTAACTTCATATGTTTCACTAAAGTTTCATCTATGCCGTGTGATTTTGAATACAAACCAAGGTATTTACAGTTCATAGACTTAAAGGAGAACTCGATCCAAGGAGATGGCAATTTGAATCAACGAAAACGGATTTGTAACGAAGAAACTATGACCGAAACAAAATTGGTTATCCTAGACTTGTGCAACTTCGGGACTAATTGGAAAAAAATTAGATAAATCACATATTTCTAAGATAACATGATATTTTATATATATGTACTTATAATTCAATTTTATATGGTTCAGGATCACCCGTAAACAATACGAGAAGATTAATCATAAGATCCCATGTTTGTACTTAACACGTCATTTGACAACACCGGTACTTTTTGTACGCAACACGTCATTTGACAACACCGGTACCGTGGGTCAAGATTAATCTCGACCAATACATATACGATGGGGTTTTATTTATTTCGTTGGGGGTTTTATCTATTTCATTGCGGGTATACTAAACATCTAAAAATGAACCATTAAAATTGAATTACTAACAACGAAATGCTAACTACGGACTAAGGAATTATTCAAAGTATTAAAAGTATAACAAGTATATATATATGTAACGTTTGTTTAAAAAGAAAAGGTATTGATATATTATATATGGATAGGTTCGTGATATCAACCGGGAGACCAAGTCAATTATCTATATCTTCAAGACAACAGTGAGTATATAGTCCCACTTTTAAACTCTAAATATTTCGGGATGAGGAGAATACATGTATTTTATGTTTTACGATACGGACACAAGTAACTGAAAAATATATTCTACGTTGAGTTGTACCACTGGCATACTTCCCTGTAGCTTGGTAACTAATATTTACAGCGGTATTGTAAACGCGAATCCTGTTGATAGATCTATCGGGCCTGACAACCCCAACCGGACTGGACGACCAGTATTCAACGGTTGCACAGTACTTCGTTTTGTGACTACACTTGGTACGGTGTAGTAAGATTTCATATTAAAGGGAATATGCGACGTGATTAAATGTTAAGTATGGTTACCAAGTGCTCAACCACTTAGAATATTTTTATTAAACTGTTTATATACGAAATCTTGTGGTCTATATATATATATATATATATATATATATATATATATATATATATATATATGCTGCCGGCACTAAACCTATATCTCACCAACTTTATGTTGACCTTTTAAAACATGTCTATTCTCAGGTGATTTCTAAAGCTTCCGCTGCATAATGTTGAATTTGAGCAGGATCTTGCGTACGCATATTTGTGTCAAAAATAAAACTGCATACCCGAGGATCTGTGTTGTAAAATATGCTAGAAACCGTGTTGTTATCATTATTTGTAAAGTTTGTAAGTCGAAGATTATCGCTAAACGATAATCTCCTTTTTATTGTCTAAAGCTTGTAACAAAAATAATGGTTGTGGTTTGTAATGTGAAATATATGCAGTTTTCTTTCAAAAATGTCTCATATAGAGGTCAATACCTCGCAATGAAATCATACGTTATCTAACGCGTTCTTATGGTTAAGGACGGGTTATGACACATATTGGCGAATGTCTTAAAATAAGAATTAAGGAGAAAGAGTAGAAGAGGTGGGATAGAAATAAAGAAACGAAGGGGGTAGTTTTATAGTGAAATATCCGACAAAGAAATCAAAACAGATTTGCCGCATTAAATCAAAGAAGATCCTGATTTTCTAAATCGCCGAAACATCAAATCTTATTACGTAAGATTTTCTTTAAATCCCTTAAATTCCGGAAAATTCACTGTGACTACGCCAAAAGTTAAATCTCTATCTCAATCTCTTGTGACAGCTTCATTCGAACGCTTCACATAATCGAATTGTTTTACCACTATTACTAAATGGTGATAAAACTCTAGCTATCAATTCATATTAGTCATAAAAACATTTTTATTGTTAGTCATGACGATCTCGATCAAATTTCGGGGACAAAATTTCTTTAACGGGTGGGTACGGTAACGACCCGGAAATTTCCGACCAAATTTAAACCTTAATCTTTATATGTTTCCGACACGATAAGCAAAATCTGTAATGTTGAGTCTCGAAAATTTGAAATCTATATTCATGTAATCAATTGACCTTCGACCATTCCCGACGATTCACGAACAACTATTTATAAATAGATATATATGTGTGTGTATATAAATGTGTATATAAATATTATTTGGAAATATATAAAGTAATATTATATTTAGTTGATTAAAAATATATAATATATTTATAGTTAAACCTGTTATTTAAAACTGTTTATATACAGAAAGAGATTATAGGTTTGATAAAAATATTCTTACCTTTTTAAGTTTAAATATTCGTACTCCGTACATATAAATCGGAACAGAAAATGAATAATTTTTGAACCCTTTTGATCAGGTTTCAAACGGGTAATGAGTGAAATAATTTAATATGCTTAATCTAAAAATTTGGGATTTTTAAGGACACTTTTATATGCTAGCTGTTTAACAATGGACGCGATATAGTACTTCATGGGAAAAGCGTCGGTAGAAAGAAACAAAATAAACCAATGACTTTACTGTTTATAAACGTGTTTATTGTTATATTATTATTATATTATTATTATAATATTATTATGATTACAGAGAGATAGAGTGAGTATTATATAAATATATACTTCCTTATGTTTTCTTTGTGACTTAGATAACTTGACAAACTCAGCACCTCATGTCATCATCCTCATAAAACATCATCATCTCCATCAAGCTTAATATCATCATCGAACCCCATCATCTTTAAGTATGTATCTGTTTTATGTTGTAACATGTAATGACCCAGAAATTTCCGACCAAATTTAAACCTTAATCTTTATATGTTTCCGACACGATAAGCAAAATCTGTAATGTTGAGTCTTGAAAAGTTTGAAACTATATTCATGTAATCAGTTAACCATTGACCATCCATTTGTCCGACGATTCACAAACATCATAACTTGTATTAATTATATACTTATGTATATATACGGATATATATGGATTATATCTATCTTGAATATATGATAATTAAGTATCTCATTAAATATATTAACAATCGATTATATACATAAAATGAGACTACTAACTTAAGGACTTCGAAACGATATATATATATATATATATATATATATATATATATATATATATATATATATATAATCTTAACGACGTTATAACTTCTAAGTTAAAATAAATATATATGTATTGTATTAAGATGTATTTACTATTGGAATATACTAGTAGGAAAACATCATTTTCAACCTTTTATCATGGAAAATGACATCTTTGTTATTATATATGATTCATGAAACATCTTTATATATTTTATACCCGTATTATACTCGTACTATACACAACTTCTAGAAGTATTTACTATTGGTATATACCAATAGAAATCTTCAATTATTTGTGTAATATGTAATTCATGACATAATATATTTTAACTTATCTTAGATATTTTCACTAAAAACCAAATTTCTTATTTTAACTTTTAAGATTTACTTTTAATAAAAATACAAACTACTTTTTCATATTTTAACTTTTAAGATTTTACTTTTAATAAAAATACAAACTACTTTTTCATATTTTAACTTTTAAGATTTACTTTTAATAAAAATACAAACTACTTTTTCATATTTTAACTTTTTATTGTCTAAAGCTTGTAACAAAAATAATGGTTGTGGTTTGTAATGTGAAATATATGCAGTTTTCTTTCAAAAATGTCTCATATAGAGGTCAATACCTCGCAATGAAATCATACGTTATCTAACGCGTTCTTATGGTTAAGGACGGGTTATGACATGTGGTTTCGGAGCGTTGGTCTTAGCGAACCAGGATTTGCATTAGTGTGTCTAACCGAGAAGTTGTTAGGATACATTAGTAAGTCTGGACTTTGACCGGGTCTGATTTTAAAAACCATTGCTTATCACTGTTGGTTAAAATTTATATGTAAATATTATGTAAGTACTAATGGGTTAGTTGTTGTGTGATAGATGTCGGGCTCGAAACTTATTATCACATTCAGCGACTCCGAATCAGAATCTTCATATGGTGTTCCAGTCATTAACATATCCGATGACGAAAGTTGTATCTTTGGGGAAGACTCACAAATTCCGGATGAACCAACTATAGAAAAATTGGAAAGTGAACCCGAGGAAGAAAGCGAACCCGAGGAAGAAATAATAGAAATTACGAAAGAAAAGTTCGATCAAGGAAAGAAACGAAAAGCAAATGAATTAGAAAATTCAAATCCCGAGTTTAGTGAGGATGTTGTGGCACCAATTCCACTAAACACTACCACCCCTATTCCCGCTATTCCTATTAGTGCTATCCCGGCATCTAGTTCTTCGGCTCCTCAGCCAAAACGTAGGGAGACAGCTAGGATTCGCGTTGGGGGATTCCCTGGACATAAATGTTTTGGGAAATAGACCAAACGATGCGCTGCCGAATTAAACCATGGAATCATATAATGTTTTGTATAATATTATTAGTGTGGTTTGTTTAATGTTCGATGTAAGATAAGCATATGTAAAATAGCGAAGTATGAAATGCAATAATTTTCCATGGTTAAGTATTATTTAGATTGTAGTAATTGGTTCTGTACTAAGCTATTAAGTATGAACATTAACGGGTAGGTACTACCCTAGATATAATTATAAAACGCTAATAAGAAGAAAAGGCTTTTATAATAATACCTGGTTCATATTATTAACAAGCTATAATGTACTATAAATACACACTACATCTATAATAATCCATGTGAATAATTATTTTCTTTCATTAGGAAATGGCGCGATTGAATCGAATGACGGAACAAGAAGTCGAGAACTTCATCAACCAGCGAGTCAACGACAGAATGTTATGGGTCGAAGCTGCAAGAGCTGCTGCAGTTAATCTAAATCCTCGTGTAGGATGCACCTACAAGACTTTCCAAGCTTGCAAACCTTCATCATTCAGTGGAACGGAAGGACTGATCGGTTTAACCCGATGGATAGAAAAGATGGAGACTGTGTTCAAAATCAGTGGTTGTGATGAAAAAGACATGACCAAGTTTGCATCGTGCACTTTACAAGATAGTGCACTCACATGGTGGAAGAATTATGTGAAGGCGGTAGGAGGAGATGTAGCTTATGATACTCCATGGGAAGAATTCAAAGCGATGTTAATCAACGAGTATTGTCCAAGGAATGAGGTTATTAAGTTAGAAGATGAGTTACGAAATTTGAAGGTGGTTGGTACTGAAATCACCAACTACAATCAGCGATTCATGGAATTGGTTTTGCTATGTCCTGAATTGGTTCCAACCGAAGCACGGAAGATTGAAATGTACAAAGGTGGTTTGCCCAGCAAGGTCAAGGCAAACGTTACGGCATCGAAACCTAAGACAATTCATGAAGCTATAACCATGGCGAACGAACTAATGGATCAGGTCATTTTGGATAAGAAAGCATTCAATACTGAGGTGAAGGTATCAAGTAACAAAAGAAAGTGGAACGGAAATTATGATCGAGGTTACCAACAACAATCTTTTAAGAAACCAGAAACCCCGAAAGGTGCGGGTAGTGGTTCAGGCTTTGGTTACAAAGGACAAAGTCCTTTATGCAACCGATGTCACAAACATCATTTTGGTTACTGTAGTGTGTTGTGCACCAAATGCAATCGACAGGGTCATCTTGCTGAAGATTGTAAGGCTCTCGTTACAAATGGTAACAAGACTCCTGCCACCAACGCAAATAGAACTGCTTTGGCTACCGTTACTTGTTTTGGTTGTGGAAAACAAGGTCACTATAAGAGTCAGTGCCCGAATCCAGAGAAGAATGGCGGACCTGCACGTGGAAGAGCGTTTGTTATTAATGCTAGAGAGGCACGTGAAGACCCGGAGCTTGTTACGGGTACGTTTACCATTAATAACTTATCAGCATCTATTTTATTTGATACTGGCGCCGATAGAAGTTACGTGTGTAGAAATTTTTACACTAAATTGAATTGTTCATCATTACCTCTAGATGCTAAGTACATGATTGAGTTAGCTAATGGTAAACTAATTAAAGCCGATAAAATTTGTCGTGATTGTGAAATAAATTTAGCCGGAGAAACGTTTAAAATCGACTTAATACCCGTAGAATTAGGAAGTTTTGATGTAATAGTCGGCATGGACTGGATGTCCAAAGTAGGAGTTGAAGTTGTGTGTGCCAAGAAGGCAATTCGTATTCCTTGTAAGGATAAAATGCCGGTGATGATTTATGGAGAGAAGGGTGATTCAAAGCTAAAACTCATTAGCTGTTTGAAAGCCAAGAAGTGTTTAGAAAAGGGATGTTATGCTATTCTAGCACATGTTAATAAGTCGAAAAGAAAGAGAAGTGCATCAATGACGTGCCTGTGGCAAGAGATTTTCCTGAAGTTTTTCCGGAAGAGTTGCCAGGTTTACCTCCATTTAGATCGGTAGAATTTCAAATAGATTTAGTACCAGGAGCTGCACCAGTGGCTCGTGCGCCATATAGACTTGCACCGTCCGAATTAAAAGAACTTCAAAGTCAGTTGAAAGAATTACTGGACCGTGGATTCATACGACCAAGTACTTCACCGTGGGGAGCTCCAATTTTGTTTGTTAAAAAGAAAGATGGATCTTTTAGGATGTGTATAGATTATCGTGAATTAAATAAGTTAACTATCAAGAATCGGTATCCACTACCAAGAATTGATGACTTATTTGATCAATTGCAAGGATCATGTGTTTATTCGAAAATCGACCTAAGATCGGGCTATCATCAATTACGCGTCAAAGAAGAAGATATTCCGAAAACTGCTTTTCGGACACGTTATGGTCATTACGAATTTTTAGTCATGCCGTTTGGATTGACGAATGCGCCAGCTGTATTCATGGACCTCATGAATCGAGTTTGTAGTCCGTATTTAGATAAGTTTGTTATCGTTTTCATTGATGATATTCTTATCTATTCCAAGAGTGAGCAAGAGCATGAAGAGCATTTAAGGTTGATATTAGAATTGTTGAGAAAAGAACAACTATATGCTAAATTTTCTAAGTGTGCTTTCTGGTTGAAAGAAGTGCAATTTCTTGGTCACGTTGTTAATAGCAAAGGAATTCAGGTTGATCCAGCAAAAACTGAAGCCATTGAAAAATGGGAGACTCCTAAGACACCAACGCAGATACGCCAATTTTTGGGTTTAGCCGATTATTATAGAAGGTTTATTCAAGATTTTTCCCGAATAGCTAAGCCGTTGACAGCGTTAACGCAAAAAGGGAAGAAATACGAATGGACCTCGGAGCAGGAGAACGCATTTCAAATACTGAAGAAGAAGTTAACTACGGCGCCTATATTATCGTTACCAGAAGGGAATGATGATTTCGAAATATATTGTGACGCTTCGCGACAAGGTTTTGGTTGTGTTCTTATGCAACGGAAGAAAGTTATTGCATTCGCATCCCGACAATTGAAGATTCACGAGCGAAATTATACGACGCATGATCTAGAACTGGGAGCAGTCGTGTTTGCATTGAAGATGTGGAGACACTACTTGTATGGGGTTAAATTCACTGTGTTTACCGATCATAAAAGCCTTCAACATATTTTTGATCAGAAACAGCTGAACATGAGGCAACGTAGGTGGGTCGAGTTAATAAACGACTATGATTGTGAAATTCGTTATCATCCCGGGAAAGCGAACGTAGTGGCCGATGCTTTAAGCAGAAAGGAACGAGAACCAATTCGAGTACGAGCGATGAACATAAAAATTCGCATGAACCTCAACTCACAAATCAAAGAGGTTCAACAAGAAGCACTTAATAAAGAAAACATAAGAAAGGAAATAATGAAGAAGTATGAGAAGCAACTCGTTGTACGGGAAGATGGAATTCGATATTTTGCAAATCGTATTTGGGTACCGAAGTTAGGTGGATTAAGGAAGTTGATATTGAACGAGGCACATAAGACAAGATACTCGATACATCCTGGAGTTGGAAAGATGTATCAAGATCTTAAGACACGTTATTGGTGGCCTAATTTAAAGACGGACGTTGCAACATATGTTGGGGAGTGTTTAACTTGTTCCAAGGTCAAAGCAGAACACCAAAAGCCGTCAGGGTTACTTCAACAACCAGAAATCCCAGAATGGAAATGGGATGGTTTAACGACCGGTCCTATTCCTCCCGGACGGAGTCATCAACAGTTGGTTCCATTGCGTTGATCGATTTCAAGAAAGGTCCTTAGTATGAGCTAATGCACAACGGAAGACTTAATTCGTACCTGAGAATAAACATGCTTTAAAAAGTCAACATAAAGTTGGTGAGATATATAGGTTTGATGCTAGCAGCGTTATAACTATGGACCACAAGATTTCATATTTAAAAACATAATACACTCGCAAGTGTATGAAAAGCATTCTAAGTAATGGGCACCCGGTAACTAGCCTTAACAAGAGTGTGTACCCCTGAGTTACAATAATATGTGCACCGAATCAAGTGCGTTCCGTTAACCTCGAAGTACTAAACACCTGTTCTTCTAGTTTACTAGAACAACATCTGGGTGGGGGTGTAAAACCCGATAGATCTATCTTTAGGATTCGCGCCTACCAGTTCATAAACCAATAGTTAAAGTTACCAAGCTAGGGGATTTTTGATTCAAACCCATGTAGAACGTAATTTTAGTTACTTGTGTCCATAACGTAAATCATTTATAAAAACAACGCATGTATTCTCAGCCCAAAAATATTTAAAGTTTAAAAGGGACTATATACTCACCATATTGTATTTTGTAGTAAAAATACATATAACATCATTGAACAAGTGTAGGGTTGGCCTCGGATTCACGAACCTATATCATTTGTATATATTAACACATTTAATTGAAGTCGAATAATTTATGTACTATTATTAATATAACCGTTCTTTTTAGTAATTCATGTGTTTCATTATTATCTTAAATATATTTACTTTTATATACTTTAAATAAATGATTTATAAAATGTTGTTTTATTAAGTATATTTATATAACTAACTTTTATTGTAATAATAATATTAATGGTAATATTGATAATAATGGTAATATAGTTGTAATAATAATAATGGTAAAAGTAATAATGATAGTAATAAAAATATTATTAATAATGTTAATACTAATAATGATAAAAAAAATCAATTTTAATAATAAAGATAATAAATAATAAAATTTGTATTATATACCTTTGATCCTAACTCTTAATACTAATAATATTTATCAATAATAATTGATAGTAAATAAATGTAAATAATAAAAACAATAAGAATAATAATAGTAATAAATAATAAGTAAACTACCTCAAAAAGAAATCCTTAAAAATAATGCCTCGTGCTAGACTCGAACTCAAGACCTCTCGGTTATCAAACACACCATCAAACCAATGCACCAAATCCATGTTTCTGTTTATATCTCAGGCCCAAATATCTTAACCCGTATTATTTCTATCAAATCGGCCCAACAGACAAGGGCAGCCCAACAGGTCTGTTATAAATTTAAAAAAATATTGTTGTGGCAAGGGATTGAACCCACGATCTGTTGATAACCAACCCAACACCCGAACCAGTCCATCTGTTTTGCTTTTCTGATTATAATTGTAACTCGTTTATTTTTAACCGTCTATAATTCTGTTTATATTCATCTTCTACTTCAAGAGATCCATGGATCCAACAAACATGAAAACTATCTAAAATAACGAGGTTACAATTTTAATCACGACTTGTAAACACCCATAACTAACAAGAGTGTTTATAAAAAATTAAAAAAAAAAAAAAAAAAAAAATAGAGTGCAGCTACTGCTGTCGCTAGTTTGGAAAAAAAAAAATTGATTTTCGATTCTAGCTTGTTTTAGTCAGATCCTATAACATGAAATAGTTTAGAAATCGTTCATGAAAACTCTATCAATCATCAATTGAACTCCAATCGTATCACATATCTCGAATTTGGTTCAAGAACACGACCTTGACTTTTTGTGACTTAAATTTTGACTCTAAAATTCTAAATCGAAAGGAAGAGTTGGGTTGTAAAACTCTGCAGATAGATTAAGTATAAGTTTCCTAACACATCTGCATTTCCACTTTCAGTTAATTTGTTTAGAATCAAAAATACTATCAAATGGGTTTCGTAACCCCCTTTTTTTTTAACAGGATAAAGAAAGAACAGAAAAAAAATAAATATAAAGAACTGAAAGATAAATTAGCTGTGGAGGATTTGGTGGTATGGTTTGTGTGTTAAACTCCCCTTGTATTAAACGATCCAAATTGTTATAATAAGATAGGTGATTCGACAAATTATCACAAGAAGAACAGGAAAAAAAAATTGATAGTGATTGGGGAACAGATGTCACGATATATCTATAAATATCTGTTTTAAAACTGCATTTATAATTATATATATTAGTCTGTATTTTTTTTTTTTTTTTTTTTTTTTTTTTTTTTATTTATACATACATATCTATAATCATATATCATCTAATATTAATATTTATTTGTAGTATTAATAATAATATTATTAACATTTCTACTAATAAGAATACTAATAGTAAAAATACTTATAAATATAAGAGTAAATATAATATATTTATTTTATTAGTAACTTAATTATTACATATATTGCTTTAAATCTTCAATTCAAATTAAACGATTTGTTTGTATTTAATTTAAGTTAATATGTACACTTATAATTATATTTATGTATATACACATACATATTTATTTGCAAACTATGGTTCGTGAATCGTCAGACATGGTCAAAAAGGTAACTGATTATCCGTATGCAGATTTCAAAGTTTCTAGACTCAACATTAAGGTTTTTGCTTATCGTGTCGGAAACATATAGAGTTTAAGGTTTAAATTTGGTCGGAAATTTCCGGGTCGTTACAGTTCCCACCCGTTAAAGAAATTTCGTCCCCGAAATTTGGTAGAGGTTGTCATAAATAACAATAGGAATGTTTTCATGACGAATGTGAGATAATAACGGAGTTTTATCATTATTGATAGATATAGATAAAACATTTCGATCATGTGAAGCGTACGAGTGAAGCTATCACAAAAGAGTGAAATGAGTAATATGGTATCGTTTTAACTGATGACGTGGTTATGATTGATTTTCGAAATTCACAAGATTTAAAGAAAATCTTTCGTAATAAGATTTGGTTCTTTGACGATTTAGGAAATAGGATCTTCTTTGATTTAATGCACCAAATCTGTTGCGATTTTCTTTGTCGGATATTTCACTTATAAAACTACCCCCTTCGTTCCCTTATTTCCATATCCCACATCTTCTACTCTTTCTCCTATTTGCTGTGATTTATACTCTAGTTTTTATTTTGGAGCTTCATTCTTTCATTTCCTCTTCCCGTCCTCAAACCAAGCGAGCAATGGTTCGGAATTCGTAAGTATGAAGTTTGGAATGAACATAACTAATGTTCTCAGAAAGGAATGGTAATGGTACGATTTTGATTTGTCAAATTACCAGAATATCCAGGAAAATAGAACTATCAAGATGATTTGTTCTTAATACGTTTCGGAATTGTATAGAATGTGAGAGCCGTGTAACATGGCACGTGATGACGGTACTGTGAATCATCACATTCTATTAGAAACTTAACATGACTTATTGTAATATAATGAAGTTGATCAAGTTTCATTATATTATACTAATTCATACATCAGTTCCCAACACTACTTCAGAACATTCCTATTTTAAACTCAAAGGTTTCAGAATTTAGAAACTAATGCAGTTTCTTTTATATTGTAACGCAGATGTTACGAAGAGATAAATGATTTCAGATTAAGATAGTTGTGAAAATATCTCCAACAATATGGAGAATATGTATAACGGAAGATATGAAGATATCTTATAATATCTGAGATAAGATGTCGATGAAGGATATCATCTGGAAAGGTTTAGGATAAGTAGTAGGGCTCTTACTAACGATTTCAGCAGACACTAAATCATTTGAATCCTTTGGGGTCGGGTTTAGTTTTCATAATTTATCCACGATCTCCTTCATACTTTGCTCAATCCGTTTTCCAGTTTCAACCCTTTTCTTTTTCTGAGCTTTTCCAACATACTTTACTTCATCGTAAACTTTTGACTGTTAAAGTCGTTTACGGTTTTTGCTGCTTCATCAGTATTTCAAGAACTACTTCATAGTTCAGGATGTTTTCAAGAACTTCACATTCGGAGTATGAATTTCCTAGAGATAAATGTTATATATATAACTGGAGAAGTGCTATGAGATTTTCAAAATACTAATTGCGGATATCGCCAAAGGGATGCCGAGTTGCTGGTACATGATGTCGTGGAATATGAAAGATTCTCCAGTAATGACGGCGAAAGGACAACGTATTTAAATCGAGATGATAATAAGACCAGTTTTACTAAGAAGTCAAAGTGGAGCTGCGATAAAAGTGGCTAATTTGGAAGGAAATTGCAAAGTTATTTTGGGTAATGATAACACTAAAGGAATTTACACTGCTATGTGTTGACTCAGTTTCCGAGAGTTTCAGGTGCATAACTTTATGCATGAATCTTTTTCCGTAGACGAGGTGCGACTAGTTCAACTTCTCGATAGAGGCGTTTTCAAGAATCATGAAAAATTTGAACGCGAATTGTAATTGTCAAGATACGAATGGGGTTTAAGATAGAATCAAGTGGCAAACTTGAAGAATTGTTTAGTTTCATATGTTATAATCAATATTTTAATTCATTTTAATTGTCCATAGTTAGCAGTCCAATAGTCCGATAAATTCATATATAAATTAAATATATAATATTCGAATTAATTAATACATATCGTGACCCGTGTACCGGTCTCAGTGTTGCTCACAACTCAAACCATATATATATTTTGGAATCCACCTCAACCCTGTATAGCCAGCTATAGAGTGTCTATGGTCGTTCTGAAATATATATATAGATGGGTCGATATGATAAGTCGAAACCTTGCATACGTGTCCCGACGGTATGTAAAGTGCGAAAATTAAATAACAGTAAATAAAATTGCGAGAATGTAAATTGCGAGAATGTAAATTGCGAGAATGTAAATTGCGAGAATGTAAATTGCGAGAATGTAAATTGCGAGAATGTAAATTGCGAGAATGTAAATTGCGATAAATTAAATGTTAGCTGGGAACAGTTAGCCGGAACAGTTAGCGTGGAATCCTTAACAATATTTCAATTAGTTAATCCGTTTGTTTCTAACAAATTTTATTATATCCAATGTTTTCTTCATTATGCCACTTGTTGGATTATGATAGGTCAAAATCCAAACATGAAATTTGAACGGAAATAGTTATTCTGTGGTGAACGGATACGTATATCGGTGATTGTAAATAGGATAATAGATGACCGTTGAATCAGATTTGAAGAATGTACAGTGCAACTTATTAATGCGAAATCTAAATATTCGTCGGGTACTACCTACCCGTTAAAATATTTTCATCATTAACAGTTTGTACGAAAGAATTTTCTAATTACAATCTTTATGAAAATATACTGACATATATATTTTCTTCAGATGTAATTATGGATTTAATGAGTCAATAAGATATTAAACTCACTTGATTTATCGTTAATACTAGATTACATAATCTCTAAAACTTTAGAAATTACACAATCACCATGCCGAATGAAAATATATGAGGTGGAACGATACGTAGAACGAAATTAATCGATGTAGAATGATATGTAGAACGAAAATAAAGTGGATAGAGCGATACATAGAACGGTGATTATACTCGAGGTGTAATTTGTGACGTTGAGATTTACGACGTGGTTGTGGTTTGAGGGTGATAAGGATACCATTGACGTTGATGATGGTGATATGGATTATGCTGCTGGTGCTGCTGCTGGTGTTCGTAACCTTCGCACCAGTTTCTCCAAGGTCGTCACACGAGCGCGTAGTTTGTTAATTCCTTCTAGTACTACAGGATGATTGACGGTTGAAGCGAGCGAATGAATAAGATTCGAGATATGGGATAGTATGTAATCGTGATGAGATACTTGGAAAAGGGAAGAGAAATTGGTTTCTCGAACAGGTTCGCCGGTAAGTGCTTTAGGTTCATCGCCTAGAGGTAGTTTGGTGGATGGAAGGGACCTTTGATGTGAAATGATTTTTGAATATAGTATGATATTCTATCTTCATAGAATATCCATATATATAGTACTAAAGATTTTGTAGACTATAGAGGAACCTACGGCATATGTCAGGCAAGTCTACAGATGCGCTAAGATATGAATTTTGTCTATACACTATCGATGCACTAAATGCAGTAAGACGTGTTCAGACTTATGAATGATAAGCAGGCAATTCCCTAAGGATGATAAGCAGATGGTTTCCGACTAGAAATGATAAGCAAAACTTTTGACAGACAGACACGGTCAAAGTCCAGACTCACTAATGTATCCTAACAACTACCAGTTAGACATACTAATGCAAGGCCTGGTTCGCTAAGACCAACGCTCTGATACCACCTTTAACGACCGGTCCTATTCCTCCCGGACGGAGTCATCAACAGTTGGTTCCATTGCGTTGATCGATTTCAAGAAAGGTCCTTAGTATGAGCTAATGCACAACGGAAGACTTAATTCGTACCTGAGAATAAACATGCTTTAAAAAGTCAACATAAAGTTGGTGAGATATATAGGTTTGATGCTAGCAGCGTTATAACTATGGACCACAAGATTTCATATTTAAAAACATAATACACTCGCAAGTGTATGAAAAGCATTCTAAGTAATGGGCACCCGGTAACTAGCCTTAACAAGAGTGTGTACCCCTGAGTTACAATAATATGTGCACCGAATCAAGTGCGTTCCGTTAACCTCGAAGTACTAAACACCTGTTCTTCTAGTTTACTAGAACAACATCTGGGTGGGGGTGTAAAACCCGATAGATCTATCTTTAGGATTCGCGCCTACCAGTTCATAAACCAATAGTTAAAGTTACCAAGCTAGGGGATTTTTGATTCAAACCCATGTAGAACGTAATTTTAGTTACTTGTGTCCATAACGTAAATCATTTATAAAAACAACGCATGTATTCTCAGCCCAAAAATATTTAAAGTTTAAAAGGGACTATATACTCACCATACTGTATTTTGTAGTAAAAATACATATAACATCATTGAACAAGTGTAGGGTTGGCCTCGGATTCACGAACCTATATCATTTGTATATATTAACACATTTAATTGAAGTCGAATAATTTATGTACTATTATTAATATAACCGTTCTTTTTAGTAATTCATGTGTTTCATTATTATCTTAAATATATTTACTTTTATATACTTTAAATAAATGATTTATAAAATGTTGTTTTATTAAGTATATTTATATAACTAACTTTTATTGTAATAATAATATTAATGGTAATATTGATAATAATGGTAATATAGTTGTAATAATAATAATGGTAAAAGTAATAATGATAGTAATAAAAATATTATTAATAATGTTAATACTAATAATGATAAAAAAAATCAATTTTAATAATAAAGATAATAAATAATAAAATTTGTATTATATACCTTTGATCCTAACTCTTAATACTAATAATATTTATCAATAATAATTGATAGTAAATAAATGTAAATAATAAAAACAATAAGAATAATAATAGTAATAAATAATAAGTAAACTACCTCAAAAAGAAATCCTTAAAAATAATGCCTCGTGCTAGACTCGAACTCAAGACCTCTCGGTTATCAAACACACCATCAAACCAATGCACCAAATCCATGTTTCTGTTTATATCTCAGGCCCAAATATCTTAACCCGTATTATTTCTATCAAATCGGCCCAACAGACAAGGGCAGCCCAACAGGTCTGTTATAAATTTAAAAAAATATTGTTGTGGCAAGGGATTGAACCCACGATCTGTTGATAACCAACCCAACACCCGAACCAGTCCATCTGTTTTGCTTTTCTGATTATAATTGTAACTCGTTTATTTTTAACCGTCTATAATTCTGTTTATATTCATCTTCTACTTCAAGAGATCCATGGATCCAACAAACATGAAAACTATCTAAAATAACGAGGTTACAATTTTAATCACGACTTGTAAACACCCATAACTAACAAGAGTGTTTATAAAAAATTAAAAAAAAAAAAAAAAAAATAGAGTGCAGCTACTGCTGTCGCTAGTTTGGAAAAAAAAAATTGATTTTCGATTCTAGCTTGTTTTAGTCAGATCCTATAACATGAAATAGTTTAGAAATCGTTCATGAAAACTCTATCAATCATCAATTGAACTCCAATCGTATCACATATCTCGAATTTGGTTCAAGAACACGACCTTGACTTTTTGTGACTTAAATTTTGACTCTAAAATTCTAAATCGAAAGGAAGAGTTGGGTTGTAAAACTCTGCAGATAGATTAAGTATAAGTTTCCTAACACATCTGCATTTCCACTTTCAGTTAATTTGTTACTATCAAATGGGTTTCGTAACCCCCTTTTTTTTTTAACAGGATAAAGAAAGAACAGAAAAAAATAAATATAAAGAACTGAAAGATAAATTAGTTGTGGAGGATTTGGTGGTATGGTTTGTGTGTTAAACTCCCCTTGTATTAAACGATCCAAATTGTTATAATAAGATAGGTGATTCGACAAATTATCACAAGAAGAACAGGAAAAAAAAATTGATAGTGATTGGGGAACAGATGTCACGATATATCTATAAATATCTGTTTTAAAACTGCATTTATAATTATATATATTAGTCTGTATTTTATTTTTTTTTATTTTTATTTTTTTTTATTTATACATACATATCTATAATCATATATCATCTAATATTAATATTTATTTGTAGTATTAATAATAATATTATTAACATTTCTACTAATAAGAATACTAATAGTAAAAATACTTATAAATATAAGAGTAAATATAATATATTTATTTTATTAGTAACTTAATTATTACATATATTGCTTTAAATCTTCAATTCAAATTAAACGATTTGTTTGTATTTAATTTAAGTTAATATGTACACTTATAATTATATTTATGTATATACACATACATATTTATTTGCAAACTATGGTTCGTGAATCGTCAGACATGGTCAAAAAGGTAACTGATTATCCGTATGCAGATTTCAAAGTTTCTAGACTCAACATTAAGGTTTTTGCTTATCGTGTCGGAAACATATAGAGTTTAAGGTTTAAATTTGGTCGGAAATTTCCGGGTCGTTACAGATGGTATTACCATGGATTTCATCACGAAGTTACCAAAGACCGCCTGGGGATACGACACCATTTGGGTGATTGTTGATCGTCTCACCAAGTCTGCACATTTCTTGCCTATAAAGGAAACGGACAGAATGGAGAAACTATTACGATTGTATATAAAGGAAGTTGTTTCAAGGCATGGAATACCTATTTCCATTATATCCGATCGTGATAGTAGATTTACCTCAAAGTTTTGGCAATCACTACAGGAGGCACTAGGAACTCGTTTGGATATGAGTACCGCATATCATCCGCAAACCGACGGGCAGAGTGAAAGAACAATTCAGACTCTTGAAGACATGCTCAGGGCATGTGTGATCGATTTTGGAAACGGATGGGATAAATATCTACCGTTAGCAGAATTCTCGTATAATAATAGTTATCATGTGAGCATTGGAGCTGCGCCATTCGAAGCATTGTATGGAAGGAAGTGTAGATCTCCTATCTGTTGGAATGAAGTAGGAGATCGACAATTAACTGGTCCCGAAATCATACATGAGACAACTGAGAAGATAGTGCAAATCAAGGAGAGATTGAAAACAGCCCGTAGTCGCCAAAAGAGCTACGCCGATGTCCGAAGGAAACCATTAGATTTTCAGGTCGGGGACATGGTTATGCTAAAGGTGTCACCTTGGAAAGGTGTAATACGTTTCGGCAAAAGGGGTAAACTGAACCCAAGGTACGTAGGCCCGTTCAAGATCATTGAACGCATTGAACCGGTAGCTTATCGACTCGAGTTACCGCAACAACTCGCCGGAGTACATAATACCTTTCACGTCTCAAACCTTAAGAAGTGTCTTGCAAAGGAAGACCTCACCATTCCTCTTGAAGAAATCCATGTCGACGAGAAACTACAATTCGTCGAAGAACCAATCGAAATCATGGACCGTGAAGTTAAACAGCTCAAGCAGAGCAATATACCGATCGTTAAGGTTCGTTGGAATGCCAGAAGAGGTCCCGAGTTTACTTGGGAACGAGAGGATCAGATGAAACAAAAGTATCCACACTTGTTTCTCGATAACGCAAAATAGGTACAATTTTAAAATTTCGGGACGAAATTTATTTAACGGGGAGGTAATGTAACGACCCGCACTTTTTCGATCGTTTTATACTTATTAGATTAATATTTACATAAATTAAACCTTACCAACATGATAAGCAATCCAAATTGTTGAGACTTATGTTTCCGAAAAGAGTTTTATACAACGTTTGACCGTCTAGTTTGACCGATGATATCACGAACTATACAATATATGATAATTATACGTTTGTGTATATATATGTATATATACATATTTAACATGAATAATGAATGTTTTAATATCTCATTTTGTATTAATAACAATAAGTTATAAGTATATTTTGAAACTACTAACTTAAGTTTTCAAAACGATAACTATACGTAACGTTATTTGACATAAATACTTAAGACTTATAATGTTTATACATATATCGTATAAGTAATGTATTTAATCACTTTTAAGAACTTAAATACATAAAACCATATAAGTGTATTCACAAAATATAGCTATATTTGAATCCTCATTCCATTTTTCACAAAATTTCTATACGTATATCTAGAGTATTTGTACTCGTATCATACCTAGCTTCTATACGTATTTACTATTGGTATATACACATCAAATCACCACCTAACCAGCCCTTATTCATGCCTTATGTATAAGGTAACTACTTTTGTATGATTGTTTGACAAATACACAAGATTACAAGCTAAACATTTTGTCTCCATACACCCCCTAAATCACGTTTTTAAGGAGGGTTATGTAACCTCATTTTGATTCATTTCAACCTTCATTCTCTAGCTAAAAACACACACTCTTTCTTTACTCTCAAACTCCATAAACATCCAGCAAGAAACCTTGAAGATCTAGCTTCAAAAACCATACTAAAACACCATAAGAAAACCATACAAAAACACTTCAAGAAAACCTTCCAAGAACACCAACTTACTTTCAATCTTTCATCCACTTCTATCACCCTTTTGATTCTAGGTTCTTACTCCTCTTTTACAGCAACCTTGTCCAAGGAACTTGAGGTAGAATCTATGTTCATAACCTTATTTGATTCATATATATATAGCTATCTTATTTTGTGGTATAAAAATTTAACAAACAAGAACATAGTTTGAAAGTTTTCAAACTTGTTTGCAAACTAAATAGATCCTTCTAACTTAACTTTTAAAATACTTCAAGACCTGTAATATAACTTAATTACATGCTAATTTAACAAGGTATAACTTGGTTTTTCAAAGAATACATTAAAAACTGTTTTTACGACGTTGGAGTGCCACCGGGGACTGTTTTGGGTTGGATAATTAAAAACTATCTTAAACTTTGAATTGGAGGTTTATGTTCTGGAAAAATGATTTTTACTATGAATATGATAACACATAAAAATTTCATGATTTAATTCAAAGTATAAGTATTTTTAGAAAAATAATCATTTAAGGTTGTTTTCATAAAGGAAAATGTTTAACTTCATATGTTTCACTAAAGTTTCACCTATGCCGTGTGATTTTGAATACAAACCAAGGTATTTACAGTTCATAGACTTAAAGGAGAACTCGATCCAAGGAGATGGCAATTTGAATCAACGAAAACGGATTTGTAACGAAGAAACTATGACCGAAACAAAATTGGTTATCCTAGACTTGTGCAACTTCGGGACTAATTGGAAAAAAATTAGATAAATCACATATTTCTAAGATAACATGATATTTTATATATATGTACTTATAATTCAATTTTATATGGTTCAGGATCACCCGTAAACAATACGAGAAGATTAATCATAAGATCCCATGTTTGTACGCAACACGTCATTTGACAACACCGGTACTTTTTGTACGCAACACGTCATTTGACAACACCTGTACCGTGGGTCAAGATTAATCTCGACCAATACATATACGATGGGGTTTTATTTATTTCGTTGGGGGTTTTATCTATTTCATTGCGGGTATACTAAACATCTAAAAATGAACCATTAAAATTGAATTACTAACAACGAAATGCTAACTACGGACTAAGGAATTATTCAAAGTATTAAAAGTATAACAAGTATATATATATGTAACGTTTGTTTAAAAAGAAAAGGTATTGATATATTATATATGGATAGGTTCGTGATATCAACCGGGAGACCAAGTCAATTATCTATATCTTCAAGACAACAGTGAGTATATAGTCCCACTTTTAAACTCTAAATATTTCGAGATGAGAATACATGTATTTTATGTTTTACGATATGGACACAAGTAACTGAAAAATATATTCTACGTTGGTTGTACCACTGGCATACTTCCCTGTAGCTTGGTAACTAATATTTACAGCGGTATTGTAAACGCGAATCCTGTTGATAGATCTATCGGGCCTGACAACCCCAACCGGACTGGACGACCAGTATTCAACGGTTGCACAGTACTTCGTTTTGTGACTACACTTGGTACGGTGTAGTAAGATTTCATATTAAAGGGAATATGCGACGTGATTAAATGTTAAGTATGGTTACCAAGTGCTCAACCACTTAGAATATTTTTATTAAACTGTTTATATACGAAATCTTGTGGTCTATATATATATATATATATATATATATTGCTGCCGGCACTAAACCTATATCTCACCAACTTTATGTTGACCTTTTAAAACATGTCTATTCTCAGGTGATTTCTAAAGCTTCCGCTGCATAATGTTGAATTTGAGCAGGATCTTGCGTACGCATATTTGTGTCAAAAATAAAACTGCATACCCGAGGATCTGTGTTGTAAAATATGCTAGAAACCGTGTTGTTATCATTATTTGTAAAGTTTGTAAGTCGAAGATTATCGCTAAACGATAATCTCCTTTTTATTGTCTAAAGCTTGTAACAAAAATAATGGTTGTGGTTTGTAATGTGAAATATATGCAGTTTTCTTTCAAAAATGTCTCATATAGAGGTCAATACCTCGCAATGAAATCATACGTTATCTAACGCGTTCTTATGGTTAAGGACGGGTTATGACACATATTGGCGAATGTCTTAAAATAAGAATTAAGGAGAAAGAGTAGAAGAGGTGGGATAGAAATAAAGAAACGAAGGGGGTAGTTTTATAGTGAAATATCCGACAAAGAAATCAAAACAGATTTGCCGCATTAAATCAAAGAAGATCCTGATTTTCTAAATCGCGGAAACATCAAATCTTATTACGTAAGATTTTCTTTAAATCCCTTAAATTCCGGAAAATTCACTGTGACTACGCCAAAAGTTAAATCTCTATCTCAATCTCTTGTGACAGCTTCATTCGAACGCTTCACATAATCGAATTGTTTTACCACTATTACTAAATGGTGATAAAACTCTAGCTATCAATTCATATTCGTCATAAAAACATTTTTATTGTTAGTCATGACGATCTCGATCAAATTTCGGGGACGAAATTTCTTTAACGGGTGGGTACGGTAACGACCCGGAAATTTCCGACCAAATTTAAACCTTAATCTTTATATGTTTCCGACACGATAAGCAAAATCTGTAATGTTGAGTCTCGAAAATTTGAAATCTATATTCATGTAATCAATTGACCTTCGACCATTCCCGACGATTCACGAACAACTATTTATAAATAGATATATATGTGTGTGTATATAAATGTGTATATAAATATTATTTGGAAATATATAAAGTAATATTATATTTAGTTGATTAAAAATATATAATATATTTATAGTTAAACCTGTTATTTAAAACTGTTTATATACAGAAAGAGATTATAGGTTTGATAAAAATATTCTTACCTTTTTAAGTTTAAATATTCGTACTCCGTACATATAAATCGGAACAGAAAATGAATAATTTTTGAACCCTTTTGATCAGGTTTCAAACGGGTAATGAGTGAAATAATTTAATATGCTTAATCTAAAAATTTGGGATTTTTAAGGACACTTTTATATGCTAGCTGTTTAACAATGGACGCGATATAGTACTTCATGGGAAAAGCGTCGGTAGAAAGAAACAAAATAAACCAATGACTTTACTGTTTATAAACGTGTTTATTGTTATATTATTATTATATTATTATTATATTATTATTATGATTACAGAGAGATAGAGTGAGTATTATATAAATATATACTTCCTTATGTTTTCTTTGTGACTTAGATAACTTGACAAACTCAGCACCTCATGTCATCATCCTCATAAAACATCATCATCTCCATCAAGCTTAATATCATCATCGAACCCCATCATCTTTAAGTATGTATCTGTTTTATGTTGTAACATGTAATGACCCGGAAATTTCCGACCAAA
Source organism: Rutidosis leptorrhynchoides (assembly GCF_046630445.1). Taxonomy (NCBI): domain Eukaryota; kingdom Viridiplantae; phylum Streptophyta; class Magnoliopsida; order Asterales; family Asteraceae; genus Rutidosis; species Rutidosis leptorrhynchoides. The sequence continues at coordinate 236,880,678 of NC_092343.1, forward strand.
TTTAAACCTTAATCTTTATATGTTTCCGACACGATAAGCAAAATCTGTAATGTTGAGTCTTGAAAAGTTTGAAACTATATTCATGTAATCAGTTAACCATTGACCATCCATTTGTCCGACGATTCACAAACATCATAACTTGTATTAATTATATACTTATGTATATATACGGATATATATGGATTATATCTATCTTGAATATATGATAATTAAGTATCTCATTAAATATATTAACAATGGATTATATACATAAAATGAGACTACTAACTTAAGGACTTCGAAACGATATATATATATATATATATATATATATATATATATATATATATAAATCTTAACGATGTTATAACTTCTAAGTTAAAATAAATATATATGTATTGTATTAAGATGTATTTACTATTGGAATATACTAGTAGGAAAACATCATTTTCAACCTTTTATCATGGAAAATGACATCTTTGTTATTATATATGATTCATGAAACATCTTTATATATTTTATACCCGTATTATACTCGTACTATACACAACTTCTAGAAGTATTTACTATTGGTATATACCAATAGAAATCTTCAATTATTTGTGTAATATGTAATTCATGACATAATATATTTTAACTTATCTTAGATATTTTCACTAAAAACCAAATTTCTTATTTTAACTTTTAAGATTTACTTTTAATAAAAATACAAACTACTTTTTCATATTTTAACTTTTAAGATTTTACTTTTAATAAAAATACAAACTACTTTTTCATATTTTAACTTTTAAGATTTACTTTTAATAAAAATACAAACTACTTTTTCATATTTTAACTTTCAAGATTTTACTTTTAATAAAAATACAAAATACTTTTTCATATTTTAACTTTTAAGATTTTACTTTTAATAAAAATACAAACTACTTTTTCATATTAAGATTTTATTTTTGATAAAAATATAAACTACTTTTTCATATTTTAACTTTTAAGATTTACTTTTAATAAAAAATACAAACTATTTTTTCATATTTTAACTTTTAAGATTTTACTTTTAATAAAAATACAAACTACTTTTTCATATTTTAACTTTTAAGATTTTACTTTTAATAAAAATACAAACTACTTTTTCATATTTTAACTTTTAAGATTTACTTTTAATAAAAATACAAACTACTTTTCATATTTTAACTTTCAAGATTTTACTTTTAATAAAAATACAAAATACTTTTTTATATTTTAACTTTTAAGATTTTACTTTTAATAAAAATACAAACTACTTTTTCATATTAAGATTTTACTTTTAATAAAAATACAAACTACTTTTTCATATTTTAACTTTTAAGATTTACTTTTAATAAAAATACAAACTACTTTTTCATATTTTAACTTTTAAGATTTTACTTTTAATAAAAATACAAACTACTTTTTCATATTTTAACTTTTAAGATTTTACTTTTAATAAAAATACCAACTACTTTTTCATATTTTAACTTTTAAGATTTACTTTTAATAAAAATACAAACTACTTTTTCATTTTTTAACTTTTAAGATTTTACTTTTAATAAAAATACAAACTACTTTTTCATATTTTAACTTTTAAGATTTTACTTTTAATAAAAATACAAACTACTTTTTCTTATTTTAACTTTTAAGATTTTACTTTTAATAAAAATACAAACTACTTTTTCTTATTTTAACTTTTAAGATTTTACTTTTAATAAAAATACAAAATACTTTTTTTATTTTAACTTTTAAGATTTACTTATTTTATTTTATTTTATTTTTACCTAACATTTTCAACTATAAATACCACATACATTTCTCATTTCAAACTTACACCTTAATCTCTCATTTCACTCTTAAAGAATTACTTCTAGTTGATATCCCGATCACTTACTTGCTTTACTTTCCTTTCTTGCGTGGAATACTTCAACTGCTATTTAAGGTGAACTTCATAGCCCCTCTTTTTCCTGTTTTCTTAACTGTTTTATAAAATTTGGGGTGAGACACATGCTAGTTTTTTTTTAAACTGTTTTACACTTTAGACACAAGTACCAAACTGTTAAAATTATACTAAAACCGAGTTTGTTCGGCTAAAGTCCCTACTGTGATATTTTTAAGTGTTCGGCACGCTAGGTTATTGGGGTAGGCCTATCGGGAGTAACGTCCCCGATACATTTGACTTTATCATTGTATTGCTTGGTAATGAAATTAAACCGACAAGTAGAACTTTCTTGACATGGGGCATACTATCGTTTAGTTTAAATATCACGAATTGGTATAACTTTTTCTTTTCGACTATACAAATTAAATCTTGTGGTCTAAAACAACGATCAAACTATTTATTAAACCTATGAACTTCACTCAACCTTTTTGGTTGACACTTTAGCCTGTTTTGTCTCAGGTGCTGACTGATCAAGTTTTCTTACTTACTGCTTATATGATGCTACTTGGAAATAGGATCAAGAGATATTGCATTTATTACTACTGCATTTAAACATTTATTTTATTCCTTGGTAACGACAATTCATTTTCCGCTACACACTCAATAAAGTTCATTTTCTCATTTAGTATTGTTCTCACTATTATAATATGTTGGTATATTTTGATATTAAGTCACATTTCACCCAGGCCCTAACTGGGGGTGTGACAGATTGGTATCAGAGCAAACCAGGCTGTTGTAGAGAACCAGGATTGCATTTTATGTGTGCCTTATACAATTAGATACCTTAGCAATGTAGGACTACAACTTTCCTTGACCATAGTGCCTTTAATTGTTGCCTTTAATAGATAAATGATACATTATACCTTAGAAACTATACTTAAATCTTAGGATTATAACATACACGATAATGTGAAATTATTCAAACGTCAATGCTACTTAAGGCCTAGGATGATCCTTGGTACCACTATGGGACGCTTGTGGATTTCGAATGCCAAACTTAGATTTTGGTCGAGAATTCCTGGGCCAACCGGTAACAATTGATCATTCAAGTGACTCGACGGTGGCATAGATGTTTGGGTATGGTGCACAGTATCTAACCCGACTATAGTGATCACACAACACTTAGTCACTTACACACTTAATAAGTAGTGAACTTATTAAGAACAACTCACTTAGTCATCTATCCTAGTTTTGTGTATTACATATGTATTACATGAAATATTATCCATGATTTTTGAAACTCCTATATTTGTTACTACTCACACTCAAACGTATGTAACTCCCTGTTATATCACGTACTCATATCCTAGAGTATCTGTTACTATAGATATTGTCTGACGTATTTCAAAGATTCTCCGTAATTCACGGGATTTTGGTATTATATATACATATGTAAGTTATGTATTGAAGAGTACCAAACCCAATTCCTACAATCTATTCCATACCAAAAATTCATTTCCCCGACTATACAAGATGAACTCCGCGTCCAGTTCGAATTCCTCCGACTCCGACAGCTACGCCGATATGGACTTCCATTCGGGCTCCGAAGGTAGCGTCACCGGAATGGACCAACCAATCTCCCATCATCTATTTTGGATGAATTGGGGATGGGTTCGTAATATACTAAATCACTAGAGACAAGAAGAAGGTGATCCCTTTCACCCACCGAATTACCCTATTGGCGATGAACCTGAAGCACTTACCGGCGAACCTGTTCGAGAAATCATTTTCTCTCTCATTTCTCGAGTATCTCGTCACGATTATATCCTATCCCATATTTCGGATCTTGTTCATTCGCTCACTCCAACCGCCAATCATCCCGGTGTACTAGCAGAAGTTAACGAACTTCGCGCTCGCGTGACGGTTTTGGAGAACACGGTGCGAAGATTACAAACACCAGCAGCAGCACCGGTAGCATAACCAGTACCGTCAACAACATCAACATCGCAAACTTCGGTACCAGCAGCATCACCAGCATCAATGGCATCATCATCATCATCAACGCCAACAGTACCCTTATCATCCTCAACCACAACTGCATTATAAACCTCAACATCTCAATCTACATCTCGGATATCAACATCACATACCTCCAAAAACCTCATCTGAACTTCGAGTATGATTTTTGTTCTACATATCACTCTACACCGATTACCTTCTCTTTACGTATCGTCCTATATCAATTATCTTCGTTCGACATAAAGATTATCTAACCTCTAATGTTTTAGAGATCATGTAATCTAGTAATAACGATAAATCAAATGGGTTTAATATTTTATTGACTCATTAAATTCATAATTACATTCGAAGAAAATATATATATGCAAGTATATTTTCGTGAAGATTGTAATTAAAAATTCTTTCGTACAAACTATTAATGATGAAAATATTTTAACGGGTAGGTAATACCCTATAAATATTTATATCTCACATTAATATGTTACACTGTACATTTTTCAATTCCGATTCTCATGAATTGTATTCATTCGTATTCTGTGATGAATTATCACATCAAACCACCGAAACTATCATTCATTACTTTTGAAATTTACAACATTTCTTCGTCAACCGTTAGATCCATTGACGGTTACATCCTGCGATCAACGCTCAAAATTCTTGAAAACATCTCGGATTGATAATCAATGATTCAGATTCATTAACCTTGAGAATGCTGACGAAGCAGCAAAAGCTATAGATGGTCTTAATGGCCAAAAGCTTGATAATAAAGAATGGTATAAGCTCAGATTGGAACTGGAAAACGGATTGAGCAAACCATGAAGGAGACCAAGAACAAATACAAGAACTGAATCTGCTTTCAAAGAATCCAAACGATTCAGTGCCTGCTGAAACCGTTAGTAAGAACCCTACTCCTTATTCTAAACCTTTCCAGATGATATTCTTCATCATCATCTTATCTTAGATATTATAAGATATCTTCATATCTTCCGTTATACATATTCTCCATATTTCTGGAGATATTTTCACAACTATTCTTATCTGGGATCATTTATCTCTCTGTAACATCTGCGTTACAATATAAAAGAAACTGTGTTAGTTTCTAAGTTCTAAAATCCTTCAAATTTAAAATATGAATGTTCTGAAGCAGTGTTGGGAATTGATGCATGAATTAGTATAATATAATGAAACTTGATCAACTTCATTATATTACTGTAAGTCATGTTGAGTTTCTAATGGAATGTGATGATTCACAGTACCATCACCATGTGCCATGTTACACGACTCTTACATTTTATCTAATCTCTAAACTTATCAAGAAAATATTCTCTTGATGATTCGGTCTTTCCCAGGATATTCTGGTAATTTGACAAATCAAAATCGTGCCATTACCAATTCTTTCTTAGAACACTAACTATATTCATTCCGAATTTCATACCTATGAATTTCGGACCATTACAAGAGATGCATAGTTGGAAAGGAGGAAAAGAAAAAGAATGAAGCTCTGAAATAAAAATTGTAGTAAAAATCGCAGAAAATAGGAAAGAGCATTAACTATGAATGACAATGATTATAGAAAACCGAAGCAAGGACATCGAAGTATAAGGGAAGATATAAAACCCAACAACCACCCAGAAACTACAAACCGTGTATATCAATACGTATTGCAACGTAAAGACACGGGAGAATTAGAAACATTATAATTCCAAGGAAACCATAAAAGTGAATAGATTCTTCTGGCGGCAGATGAAAGAGAAGAATGAAAGATATGAAAGTTAGAAGTATAATAAGAATCAGGATTGGATGGAGCATATTAAGGAAAGAGAAGAGAAAGGAAGAATAGAAAGTGTAAAGAATAAGGAATGAAGGGATGAATTTATAGAGAAATGACCGACAGAGAAATCGAAACAGATTGCCGCATTAAATCTAAGAAGATCCTGATCGCCGAAAAAAAAAAAACAAATCTTATTACATAAGATTTTCTTTAAATCCCTTAAATCCCGAATATCAATCCTAACCACGTCATTAGTTCAAACAATTCCATATTACTCATTTCACTCTTTTGTGATAGCTTCGCTCGTATGCTTCACATGATCGAAACATTTTATCTATATCTATTAATAATGATAAAACTCCATTATCACCTCATATTCGTCATGAAAACATTCTTATTGTTATCCATGACAACCTCTATCAAATTTCAGGGACGAAATTTCTTTAACGGGTAGGTACTGTAATGACCCGGAAATTTCCGACCAAATTTAAACCTTAATCTTTATATGTTTCCGACACGATAAGCAAAATCTGTAATGTTGAGTCTTGAAAAGTTTGAAACTATATTCATGTAATCAGTTAACCATTGACCATCCATTTGTCCGACGATTCACGAACATCATAACTTGTATTAATTATATACTTATGTATATATACGGATATATATGGATTATATCTATCTTGAATATATGATAATTAAGTATCTCATTAAATATATTAACAATGGATTATATACATAAAATGAGACTACTAACTTAAGGACTTTGAAACGATATATATATATATATATATATATATATATATATATATATATATATATATATATATATATATATATATATATATATATATATATATATGTATATATATATATCTTAACGACGTTATAACTTCTAAGTTAAAATAAATATATATGTATTGTATTAAGATGTATTTACTATTGGAATATACTAGTAGGAAAACATCATTTTCAACCTTTTATCATGGAAAATGACATCTTTGTTATTATATATGATTCATGAAACATCTTTATATATTTTATACCCGTATTATATTCGTACTATACACAACTTCTAGAAGTATTTACTATTGGTATATACCAATAGAAATCTTCAATTATTTGTGTAATATGTAATTCATGACATAATATATTTTAACTTATCTTAGATATTTTCACTAAAAACCAAATTTCTTATTTTAACTTTTAAGATTTACTTTTAATAAAAATACAAACTACTTTTTCATATTTTAACTTTTAAGATTTTACTTTTAATAAAAATACAAACTACTTTTTCATATTTTAACTTTTAAGATTTACTTTTAATAAAAATACAAACTACTTTTTCATATTTTAACTTTCAAGATTTTACTTTTAATAAAAATACAAAATACTTTTTCATATTTTAACTTTTAAGATTTTACTTTTAATAAAAATACAAACTACTTTTTCATATTAAGATTTTACTTTTAATAAAAATACAAACTACTTTTTCATATTTTAACTTTTAAGATTTACTTTTAATAAAAATACAAACTACTTTTTCATATTTTAACTTTTAAGATTTAACTTTTAATAAAAATACAAACTACTTTTTCATATTTTAACTTTTAAGATTTTACTTTTAATAAAAATACAAACTACTTTTTCATATTTTAACTTTTAAGATTTACTTTTAATAAAAATACAAACTACTTTTTCATATTTTAACTTTTAAGATTTTACTTTTAATAAAAATACAAACTACTTTTTCATATTTTAACTTTTAAGATTTTACTTTTAATAAAAATATAAACTACTTTTTCTTATTTTAACTTTTAAAATTTTACTTTTAATAAAAATACAAACTACTTTTTCTTATTTTAACTTTTAAGATTTTACTTTTAATAAAAATACAAAATATTTTTTCTTATTTTAATTTTTAAGATTTACTTATTTTTTTTTATTTTATTTTTACCTAACATTTTCAACTATAAATACCACATACATTTCTCATTTCAAACTTACACCTTAATCTCTCATTTCACTCTTAAAGAATTACTTCTAGTTGATATCCCGATCACTTACTTGCTTTACTTTCCTTTCTTGCGTGGAATACTTCAACTGCTATTTAAGGTGAACTTCATAGCCCCTCTTTTTCCTGTTTTCTTAACTGTTTTATAAACTTTGGGGTGAGACACATGCTAGTTTTTTTTTAAACTGTTTTACACTTTAGACACAAGTACCAAACTGTTAAAATTATACTAAAACCGAGTTTGTTCGGCTAAAGTCCCTACTGTGATATTTTTAAGTGTTCGGCACGCTAGGTTATTGGGGGTAGGCCTATCGGGAGTAACGTCCCCGATACATTTGACGTTATCATTGTATTGCTTGGTAATGAAATTAAACCGACAAGTAGAACTTTCTTGTCATGGGGCATACAATCGTTTAGTTTAAATATCACGAATTGGTATAACTTTTTCTTTTCGACTTTACAAATTAAATCTTGTGGTCTAAAACAACGATCAAACTATTTATTAAACCTATGAACTTCACTCAACCTTTTTGGTTGACACTTTAGCATATTTTGTCTCAGGTGCTGACTGATCAAGTTTTCTTACTTACTGCTTATATAATGCTACTTGGAAATAGGATCAAGAGATATTGCATTTATTACTACTGCATTTAAACATTTACTTTATTCCTTGGTAACGACAATTCATTTTCCGCTGCACACTCAATAAAGTTCATTTTCTCATTTAGTATTGTTCTCACTATTATAATATGTTGGTATATTTTGATATTAAGTCACATTTCACCCAGGCCCTAACTGGGGGTGTGACAGATTGGTATCAGAGCAAACCAGGCTGTTGTAGAGAACCAGGATTGCATTTTATGTGTGCCTTATACAATTAGGTACCTTAGCAATGTTGCGTTTTAATAACCAAAGTTGCTGCTATGTGCCTCTGCTACAGTTGGTGTATACGGTTTCAAACCATTACCATCTTTAGAACACTCACTTCTATATCGATCCAACACCAACCAACACCTTTAACCACCACCGTCTCACCATCGTGAAGCCACAACCACCCACCTATCATCACCATATGCACCGTCTACCACCACTATGACCCATCAATCGTAACCATTTGATGTTGTGTGGTACTGTTTCTATTTCCAATCGAAAACACATGACCACCATCCATGAACCACCTCTCTCACTCCCTTTGTTAAATTCATTACAACCGCCACCCTAATCCCACCTCCAACGACCTTCATCTTCACCACAACCGTAAACCATCACACCCAATTCTCATCTTTCTCTCTCTAATTCTCTCTATCTATATATCGAATTTTTTTCTTGTTCGTGAAATCCATTACACCATCGGTACCACCGTTTTTGCTGCTGTACGTGCCTTACCACTTCTGCTACAGTAACGATAATAGAAGAAGATGACGAACAGTGAACCTGGAATTTTTTTTTTCTTTTCGTTACTACTTCGCTGATGTTTACTCCGTAGTATTTATATTTCTGTTTTGAATCGGTAATGATAACGAGGAAGCAATGGAGATTTTGATGATGATAGAAGATGAATGATCATGGTGATGGTCGAGTATAATGATATAGATAGTGACAATTGATGATGGTGCGTATGTTTCTGTTAACCGACAAACCCTACATCCACTAACATGTTGAGTAATTGAATTGAAATTATGTTGTTGGACTTTATATTAAGTGGGCTTAGGAACTAAATCCTAGTTGGGCTCGTTTAACATAATTTCTGGACTGCCATTTTCGGTTAGCCTGTTGGGCCGTGTTCCTGTTAATGAGTCGTGACCCAGGTTATGTTTGCTAAATCGATTTATAAGGTAGAAGAAGTAGGATAGGAGAAGATATAGATTAATAACATTAGAGTGGGAATTTAAAAACAGAAAGATAGATTGGAACAGACGGTTTGGAGGGTTTGGTTTAATCCGAGAGGTCGTGGGTTCGAGCCCGGAAATGGGCACTATTTTAAGCCTTTTTCGTTTGAGGTAGCATTTTTTTATCATTATTATTATTATTATTATTATTATTATTATTATTATTAATAGAAACATAAGTATTAATATAAATATTATCATTACTAATACTAATATGATTATCATTATTTGTGTTGATATTACTAAAGATTTTTAACATTTTTATCATTTTTTTACAAGAATTATTATTTTACTATTACCATTATTATAATTATCAAAATTTTCTATATTATCATTATTAAAATAATTATGATTACTAAAATTAAAAGTTTTATCAACGTTATTAAGGTTATAGGTATAAAAAAAATAAAGATTTCTATATATAAATATATTTAAATTACATAACTTAATTATATTAATATATCTACATATATATAAAGTAAAAAAATATATATATTAATAAATAATGAAATTTATAAATTAATAATATAACAAATACATCATTTATTATAAATAGAATTATTTGATTACGAGTATGTGTTTTAATAGATATACAAATGATATAGGTTCGTGAATCAGAGGCCAACCCTATACTTGTTCAATGTCGTTCTATGTATTTTTACTACAAAATACATTAGGTGAGTATATAGTCCCTTTTAAACTCTAAATATTTTTGGGCTGAGAATACATGCGCTACTTTTATAAATGATTTACGTTATGGACACAAGTGACAAAAATATATATTCTACGTTGAGTTGTACCACTGGCATATTTCCCTGTAGCTTGGTAACTACAATTTACATGGGTATTGTAAACGCGAATCCTGTTGATAGATCTATCGGGCCTGATAACCCCAACCGGACTAGACGAACAGTATTTAACGGTTGCACAGTACTTCATTTCGTTACTACACTTGGTACGGTGTAGGGAGATTTCATAATAAAGGGAATATGCGACGTTGATTAAATGTTAAGTATGGTTACCAAGTGCTCAACAACTTAGAATATTTTTATTAAAATGTTTACATATGAAATCTTGTGGTCTATATTTATAATGCTGCTAGCATCAACCCTATATATATCTCACCAACTTTATGTTGACTTTTTAAAGCATGTTATTCTCAGGTACGAATTAAGTCTTTCGCTGTGCATTAGCTCATACTAAAGACATTACATGGAGTCGATCATCGCAATGGAACCAAATGTTGAAGACTTTGTCCAGGTGGATAAGGACGGGTCGTTACATATACCCTACAGAGTATGAGCTTCCGGATTGGTCCAGATTTGGATAGTCTTCATAATTGGGTGGCCTATTCCACTGGTTTTGCTCCTGTTGTTGTTGTTGCCTTAAACGTTCAAAATGCGCAAACTCCTTGGCTCTCCTATACGCTTCGTTCGGGTCATAGTAAATGAAAGGTTGGGCTCTACGGTGCTCAAGATAATACGGATTGTATGTGGGGGTAAAAGGTTAGGGCATTCGGGTCCGTGTGGCTTAATTGGCCATAATGGACTTACCATTGTGAAATCGCACGGACGCTCGAGAAGTGGTAACGTGGCTCGTATTCTTGGTTTCCTTGGTTAATATTGATTTTATTGAATTGATTTTCAAGCCAAGATTGGTTATACCCACCCGGAATATCACTCCCCGCACCTTGTGCTCCACTACTTGCTCAAAGATTACCCGTTTTCATACCCATGCATCATCCTTTCTTCTTCTTCATCCTCATTTTCCATGATGTTGTTTAGATCAAACCACCTCCTCATGTTATTGTTCATGTCCCTTTTAAGAATCTTACCCCCCTTAAAGTCAGCATACCCAAACTTAGCCACTTCATTGGCCGTGTACCCTGAGATGTCAATTCTCAATTGCCTCGTTATCCTTGTCACAAATACACCACCTACCATGCCTTTCTTTCCTTTTGTCCCAGTTTTATCGAAAAGGTAGGCAACAATAACATGGGGGACATGGACATATTCCTTATTTGAGATTTGATCAGTGAGCCAAATGTCCAAATATTATATTTTCTCATTACTATGAAAACGGTAGTTGACCGTGTTGGCAATGAATCGGGCTATGATCCGAAGTTCATGTGTCTTAAGGGTGTTGGCAACGGTTTTACCCAGGCTAAAAACTCCATCGCTTATTTGGTGCCAAGCTGCATGATAGTTAAACTCTTGAGGGTTGGTATTGGGGATTTTGCAAGACAAGAGATAATCCCAAAGGGCATCGGTGTTGTTCCTAAATTCGGTGTAAATCCCTACAGCTCTGATAAGTTGGAGCATACTCATTTTTCTTTGTTTCTTGCCCAAGTAAAAGTTCATGTACTCTTGGTCATTAATTGCTTCCACCATAAAGTTGACAATCAAAGTGAAAGTGAACTCTAAGGTTGGGACAACATAAATAGGCTCATTGAATCTGAAAATTGGAACCCAAGGGTTGAGTTGCATGTTCCCATATGGAACCTTAAAAAGGGCCTCAACCTCATCAGTCATACCGGCTTCATCAAGAAGAGACCAGTCAATATATTTCCCATGATAGAATTGGTCCTTGAGCCTAAGCACTAGGCCCGCTCTAAAATGTGCGTTTAGCAAAGCCCGTTGTAAACACGGGTCTGTTGAAAGTCTCCGGATGTCCTCCGGGATCATTGGCACTTCATCTTCCTCAACCTCTTGTTATGCCGTAGGGCGTTTACCCTTACCCTTAAATCCAATACTCTTTTGGCATTTTGTTCCACTTCCCGAGCCACCATGTGACCTTGGAGGTTCATTAGTCTACAAAACAAGACAACACGAGAAAAACATTATGGAGAGGTGAATGTTAGCACATAAACAATTTGCCTTTAAGTTCCAATCATAATTTCCAAGTTGATTTCAATAATTCACAATTAGTTTCGTCATGCTAAACATGTGCGTATATATCATACATGAGTAAACCAATTGCATTTAGACATGGTCAAATATGAAACCAAACAAAGACAAACCACTTGGTGAAATTTTCAAATTTTACACAAAGTTGCAACATTTAGTTCATGCAATCAATTGTCAATCATATGTAGTATCATAAGCTAAACATGCAGTATACTCTATCATTAAGCTCATCTTGGTCAAACATGGTCAACATGAACCAATTGCAAATATTCAACCCTAGTCAAAGCCTAATTTGTTCAAAATTTGACTAAGACAAGAGTATTCATCAAATGATATCAATTCTTCATGTTATAACATTAATATACCTCAAACAAGTGTTGATACATTTTATGTAAGTCCCTAGACATCTAATTCACGTCCATTGCAGGTACAACAGTTTACAGGCTACCATGATCACTCGTTATTATCCTATTTGTGTTTATGTGTGGTTACAGGAACTGCAGGAAAGCGATAAGGATGTTTGACTATGTTAGACTTAGTCAGACGTGCGAGTGAAGCCTCACTCGTACGGCTGACAGGCTCATACGCACGGTTGATGCTGGGCTAAGTCACAATTATAATCTAAATGAGAAGACATGAGTGAGTGATCACCCGTACGGCTGATGAAGCCAACTCGTACGTGTGATGGATGACTCGTACGGGTAAGTCAACAGCAGGGGTATATAAGTGTTATGTTCTTCTTTTTCGGTTAAGCCTCTCATTACACACACATCACTCAGATCTGGTGAGCTCATCCGATTCTCTCTCAGTCCAAATCACCCAGGTGGTGAATAATAGCTCTAGGTGTTGATCTAGTCACACTTGATTTGTTGTGGTTTGACTAAATTAATCCCAAAAAGCTTCTCATATTCACTAGAGGGTTTGATTCACTTATTCCGCCATTGTGTGAGTTAAATCTGTTGATTTCTAAGTTCCTAGTCATGTTTCATCATTGGTATCAGAGCGTTGGTTGTGATTTCAACATCATCTTAGTGATTTTTGGTGATTAAAGAGTTATTTCTTTGGGTTTTTGAGTTTAGAGTGATTTTTATCAAAAAGGAATCATTTTTACGTGTGTAATTGTGATTTGAGAGTGTGTTTATGTTAGTTTAGTGCTAATCCAGCTTGTGAACGAAGAAATTGAGGTTTAGCATCAATTTCTAGGGTTTTTGAGTGATTTGAGTGTGAAAAGCAGCTCACACGAGTGGGTCAAGGATTTTGCTCACTCGCACGGTTGACAAGATGGTTAACATCACTCGTGAACTCACACGCACGGGTAAGCATAACCTTTTAGGTTAAGGAACTACAGTCTGATCACACGAGTGATTAAGCGGTTGACTGTGACACGTACGAGTAATCACACGAGTGATCCTGACTCGTACGTTTGATACTTTGAGTTTATTACTTTAGTTTGAATAGTGACACGTACGTTTGAGTTGTGACACGTACGAGTGAGACTGTCACACGTACGCTTGATAACCTGAACCGCACGGTTGATAACCTGAATTACACGGTTTACCTGTTTTGGTAATTTTTCAAGATGTTTAACTCGAATGATTATGCGTTAGCTGCACCGTTAGTTTAAAGTATTACGAGTATGACTCAACGATTACTTCTTGCTGAAAGCGAATCCGAAAGTGGTACGAAATGTCCAAGATTAATGACCATGGATAACTATTCCACTTGGAAGTCGAGATTTAAGATTTGGTCTGATGGTCAAGACACGAAGCTTTGGAAGTACATTGAAACCGAATTTCAATGGCCACGTTCACCAGTTATGAATGAGTTGTATACGTTACACAACATGCCTTCTGAAGAGCATGAAGAGTATAACTTAGAGAAGAAGATGTACTGTAATTTGACAAGTGCTCTTGATGGTCCGATTTTCCATCAATTTCTTTGTCATGATAATTCGTTCAAGATATGGGAAGCACTTCGTACTTTCAATGAAGGAAATACATCTTATCGAACTAGAAAAGGTTTAGAGTTGAAAGCTGAGTTTGATCGTTTTCACTGGCAAGTTGGAGAGTCTATTACGGTCTAACAACCCTGATTTTTCCGTTACTTCCGTTAACTTTCCGTTAGTTTAATTAACGGCGACTATTTGACTTTTATGTGTTTATGTGTAATAAATGCATAACATGATCTTTGGAGGGTTTTAATAATTAATATGGGTTGATATTAATTTAAATAAATATTCCGAATAATGAAATACGATAAAAACGATACGATTTTGATCATAGCTTTTTGAGCAACGAAACGCTCGGGTTTATTTTAATAATTAATTTTATTAATTATTAACTTTTAAAAATATTTAATTTATTGGGTTTAAAATAAATTAACGTTTGATTGCGTTTAACGATCGGTTTAGTGTTCCGGGCCTTCGGTACGACAAAACGACACTTAAAACGGACCACGATTACACGGGATTGCAAAATGAGAGCCCGGGAACACTCCCATGGGCCATTCGGCCGAATCCACACCCACACCCCCTTAGATTACTAATTTGGGCCACTTACTTGCTAAATCCATATATTAATTTATTTAGGGCTTAATATATATGTAAACTAGTAAACCTAATTCACTACACAATAAACCCTCACAAAAATTAACCAGTCGACTGCTCCTGGCCTCTCCCCATCGTCGACCTACACCACCAATAACCCACCATCAATTTTTGCTCTTTGATCAATCTTGTTTCACAAATGTTGCAATTCTCGATCTCCTCTACGCATTGATATAATTCTTTTGTTGATCTAAGGTATATTTGCATGAACCCTAATATTAAAAATATGATTTTTATCAAAGTTTCATAGTATTGTTGTCAATTGCTCTAGTCTATACGTGTATGTGTTGATTGTAATCGTTAATTTGATTGTTTGGTGCGTTAGGGTTTAAAAACGAATTTGTTTTTGCATGATCAGAAAAGTTGAGTTTTTCAAATGTTATTTATTTTATTATATTCAGATTTCTTGCGAAAAATTAATAAGTTTAGGCTTTGGAATCACCTAATTTCGTTTCCGTATGATTAAGTTATGTTAATTTGAATTAGCGTTGTGTTTTTGTTGATTGATCAGAAAACTGGTCTTGATAGACAACGAATTGGCATGTGAGACGTATACCACTGGAAAGATAATTTAAAAACACTCAAGTTAGACTAGGATATCATGTCGTTTGCTTATGTATAGCCCGAGTTATGCTTGAATTAATGTAAAAGTAGTTTTATACTTCACTTGCATGAAAACGACCTTGTATGATAAAATGTGTTAACTTCTGTGATTAGAGCTTTACATATTTGAAAAGTAGACAAAAATTACTTCATCTTTCATGTGGATATCATGGGCTAATTGTATCTAGATCTTCAGATAATCGCGATGTGACTAACTAAGTGAGAATCGAATCTGTAAATTGCACACGGTTTTGTACTCTGTGAATTGTGTATGTTGAATGAGCATGTATGCTTCTGGGAAATGAAACTTAACATGATATATGACTTATTGTTAGTTTATGTCAATCTCTGAAACCCTATGCATTGGGCACAATAAACCCATACTTTATGTGAAATCTGATTTGAGCTGAAAACTGAATGTTCAAATTGCATGAATAAACTGTACAAATTGGCTAAACAAAAGTTGTTAGATTTTTGATATGTGTTAGATTAACTTGTTAGTGAACTATGGCCACTGGTATTGTGTCAATTGCATGTTCCTAACTCCGGTTATAGCCAAAACCAAATCAGTGCGCGGTCAGAAACTGACTTGGTGAACCCCAAATGTACCCCTTCTGATTTCTGACTTTTATTTATCGTATGAGACCCTGACCGGACTTTTTGGAATCCATTTTAAGTCTATTTATGATCTGGAGCTTGCCATGCTTATGTGAATTTTTTGTAATGAGATAATGTGCTAAGTATGCTACGTGTTCATGAAATTGGTGCACAACGATGAACGGAAATTGTGAAAATGATCATTTATGACCTGAAACATATTGTTTGACTTAGGTTTGACATGTTGACCAATATTTGACATGAACCTACTGATGTTGACTTTAGTTGACTACTTTGACCAAGTTTGACTTTTGGTTTGACTTTGGTTGACTTTGTTTGACTTGCATGATTTAGTTGACTTTTACTTTAAATCGCGTCGAGTCGAGCAATGAGACAACTTATACTATGAAACCACACTTATATAAGATACATATATTGACCAACCTACATATGTATACTTAGGTTGCATTACTCAGTTATAAACCGTACAAGTTAATTGTTCACTTTCAATCCGAGCTTTATTCAAAGGTGAGTCTACAGTCCCGCTTTTTACATGTTTTCAGGGATGAGAATACACGCTATTATACTTACATTTTCAAATGATTTTATATTGACATGAGTGCTACTTTTATGCATATTGAGTTTGTACAAAAAGCCTCTAGCTTGAATACTTTTAATACCATCGGAGTAAGCACAATTTAGATGGACGGATCCGTTAGGTTGACAACCTCGCCCACGATAAAAGCAGTGGTGCATTTATTTTGAACATTAATACACTCGTACAGGTGTATAGCATGTTTAGGAGGTAAAGGCGAGTATAGTGGTTTCTATATTCGGGTCATTGCTAGTATTCAGGTGCTCAGTTATGCAATATTTTGCAACCTAGTGTTGTGCATGTAAAATCTCGTGATCAAGGAATATAAACTATTTTCTGATAACTATTTTTCAGATACTATACAACGTTATTTAAACTGTGATTTACAAACAAATATTTGAAACTTGACATGGTATTGTCTACAAATATTTGAAACTTGACATGATAGTGTCAATAAACTTTTGAAACAGGACAACATTTGCTTGTAAACTTTTAACTTTAAACATTGGTGGTCTTTCACTAATAAATGTTTTCTGGATATCATTTCTTAAACATATTGTATTGTTTACCTAAAACCTGTAGATTCACTCAACATTATTGTTGATCCGTTTTGCGTGTTTTATTCTCAGGTATTAAATGCTTCCGCTGTAGAATATTGTTGTTACATAGAAGTCAAGCCAAGCGCTGGGACCTGAGTTAACATTCCGTTAATGGGAATTTTAACGGGGTGTTACAGATTGGTATCAGAGCTTTGGCTATAGGGAACTAGGATACATTAGTGTGTCTAACCGTAGGGCGCATTAGTGAAGTCTAGTCTATAGCTGTGTATCTTGGATGACTTTTGTACACCATACCTGCACTATTTGCTTCACAATACGACATGTAGGGCTACACATTACACCACATACACATACGCCTTATACCGTACAACATGGACTTAGACTAAATATACTATATCATGAAACACATACGTACACACGAAGCCAGATTTAACTAAATTAGGTTGACTATGCCATCTTGAACTCATGGAGAGATGCCGAATGGAAATGTGAGATAGCGTAATGTAATGACCGGGATTACATTACGGTGACTCATATAGAAGTTCCGACATCGCAAAATAAGGAATTTGGGCCGAGTCAAGTAGGTTACTTGGATAAACACCGTTGCGAACACAAACTGTATGACCTTAAATATGAGTAGAGACTTACACTGTGCAAACTAATTGTTATTAAAACTTATAATTAACTTGTAAGCATGACACAACTCCTCACTTGAAATGTCCCGTTCTTATTGATTAAAAACGTTCCATATTAATTGATTTCGTTGCGAGGTTTTGACCTCTATATGAGACGTTTTTCAAAGACTGCATTCATTTTAAAACAAACCATAACCTTTATTTCATCAATAAAGGTTTAAAAAGCTTTAAGTAGATTATCAAATAATGATAATCTAAAATATCCTGTTTACACACGACCATTACATAATGGTTTACAATACAAATATGTTACAACAAAATAAGTTTCTTGAATGCAGTTTTTACACAATATCATACAAGCATGGACTCCAAATCTCGTCCTTATTTAAGTATGCGACAGCGGAAGCTCTTAATAATCACCTGAGAATAAACATGCTTAAAACGTCAACAAAAATGTTGGTGAGTTATAGGTTTAACCTATATATATCAAATCATAATAATAGACCACAAGATTTCATATTTCAATACACATCCCATACATAGAGATAAAAATCATTCATATGGTGAACATCTGGTAACCGACAATAACAAGATGCATATATAAGAATATCCCCATCATTCCGGGACACCCTTCGGATATGATATAAATTTCGAAGTACTAAAGCATCCGGTACTTTGGATGGGGTTTGTTAGGCCCAATAGATCTATCTTTAGGATTCGCGTCAATTAGGGTGTCTGTTCCCTAATTCTTAGATTACCAGACTTAATAAAAAGGGGCATATTCGATTTCGATAATTCAACCATAGAATGTAGTTTCACGTACTTGTGTCTATTTTGTAAATAATTTATAAAACCTGCATGTATTCTCATCCCAAAAATATTAGATTTTAAAAGTGGGACTATAACTCACTTTCACAGATTTTTACTTCGTCGGGAAGTAAGACTTGGCCACTGGTTGATTCACGAACCTATAACAATATATACATATACATATATATCAAAGTATGTTCAAAATATATTTACAACACTTTTAATATATTTTGATGTTTTAAATTTATTAAGTCAGCTGTCCTCGTTAGTAACCTACAACTAGTTGTCCACAGTTAGATGTACAGAAATAAATCGATAAATATTATCTTGAATCAATCCACGACCCAGTGTATACGTATCTCAGTATTGATCACAACTCAAACTATATATATTTTGGAATCAACCTCAACCCTGTATAGCTAACTCCAACATTCACATATAGAGTGTCTATGGTTGTTCCGAAATATATATAGATGTGTCGACATGATAGGTCGAAACATTGTATACGTGTCTATGGTATCTCAAGATTACATAATATATAATACAAGTTGATTAAGTTATGGTTGGAATAGATTTGTTACCAATTTTCACGTAGCTAAAATGAGAAAAATTATCCAATCTTGTTTTACCCATAACTTCTTCATTTTAAATCCGTTTTGAGTGAATCAAATTGCTATGGTTTCATATTGAACTCTATTTTATGAATCTAAACAAAAATAGTATAGGTTTCTAGTCGGAAAAATAAGTTACAAGTCGTTTTTGTAAAAGTAGTCATTTCAGTCGAAAGAACGACGTCTAGATGACCATTTTAGAAAACATACTTCCACTTTGAGTTTAACCATAATTTTTGGATATAGTTTCATGTTCATAATAAAAATCATAATAACAACTTTTAAATCAAAGTTTATCATAGTTTTTAATTAACTAACCCAAAACAGCCCGCGGTGTTACTACGACGGCGTAAATCCGGTTTTACGGTGTTTTTCGTGTTTCCAGGTTTTAAATCATTAAGTTAGCATATCATATAGATATAGAACATGTGTTTAGTTGATTTTAAAAGTCAAGTTAGAAGGATTAACTTTTGTTTGCGAACAAGTTTAGAATTAACTAAACTATGTTCTAGTGATTACAAGTTTAAACCTTCGAATAAGATAGCTTTATATGTATGAATCGAATGATGTTATGAACATCATTACTACCTTAAGTTCCTTGGATGAACCTACTGGAAAAGAGAAAAATGGATCTAGCTTCAATGGATCCTTGGATGGCTCAAAGTTCTTGAAGCAAAAATCATGACACGAAAACAAGGTCAAGTAAGATCATCACTTGAAATAAGATTGTTATAGTTATAGAAATTGAACCAAAGTTTGAATATGATTATTACCTTGTATTAGAATGATAACCTACTGTAAGAAACAAAGATTTCTTGAGGTTGGATGATCACCTTACAAGATTGGAAGTGAGCTAGCAAACTTGAAAGTATTCTTGATTTTATGAAACTAGAACTTTTGGAATTTATGAAGAACACTTAGAACTTGAAGATAGAACTTGAGAGAGTTCAATTAGATGAAGAAAATTGAAGAATGAAAGTGTTTGTAGGTGTTTTTGGTCGTTGGTGTATGGATTAGATATAAAGGATATGTAATTTTGTTTTCATGTAAATAAGTCATGAATGATTACTCATATTTTTGTAATCTTATGAGATATTTCATGCTAGTTGCCAAATGATGGTTCCCACATGTGTTAGGTGACTCACATGGGCTGCTAAGAGCTGATCATTGGAGTGTATATACCAATAGTACATATATCTAAAAGCTGTGTATTGTACGAGTACGAATACGGGTGCATACGAGTAGAATTGTTGATGAAACTGAACGAGGATGTAATTGTAAGCATTTTTGTTAAGTAGAAGTATTTTGATAAGTGTTTTGAAGTCTTTCAAAAGTGTATGAATACATATTAAAACACTACATGTATATACATTTTAACTGAGTCGTTAAGTCATCGTTAGTCGTTACATGTAAATGTTGTTTTGAAACCTTTAGGTTAACGATCTTGTTAAATGTTGTTAACCCAATGTTTATAATATCAAAAGAGATTTTAAATTATTATATTATCATGATATTATGATGTACGAATATCTCTTAATATGATATATATACATTAAATGTCGTTACAACGATAATCGTTACATATATGTCTCGTTTCAAAATCATTAAGTTAGTAGTCTTGTTTTTACATATGTAGTTCATTGTTAATATACTTAATGATATGTTTACATATCATAATATCATGTTAACTATATATATAACCATATATATGTCATCATATAGTTTTTACAAGTTTTAACGTTCGTGAATCACCGGTCAACTTGGGTGGTCAATTGTCTATATGAAACTTATTTCAATTAATCAAGTCTTAACAAGTTTGATTGCTTAACATGTTGGAAACATTTAATCATGTAAATATCAATCTCAATTAATATATATAAACATGGAAAAGTTCGGGTCACTACAGTACCTACCCGTTAAATAAATTTCGTCCCGAAATTTTAAGCTGTTGAAGGTGTTGACGAATCTTCTGGAAATAGATGCGGGTATTTCTTCTTCATCTGATCTTCACGCTCCCAGGTGAACTCGGGTCCTCTACGAGCATTCCACCGAACCTTAACAATTGGTATCTTGTTTTGCTTAAGTCTTTTAACCTCACGATCCATTATTTCGACGGGTTCTTCGATGAATTGAAGTTTTTCGTTGATTTGGATTTCATCTAACGGAATAGTGAGATCTTCTTTAGCAAAACATTTCTTCAAATTCGAGACGTGGAAAGTGTTATGTACAGCCGCGAGTTGTTGAGGTAACTCAAGTCGGTAAGCTACTGGTCCGACACGATCAATAATCTTGAATGGTCCAATATACCTTGGATTTAATTTCCCTCGTTTACCAAATCGAACAACGCCTTTCCAAGGTGCAACTTTAAGCATGACCATCTCTCCAATTTCAAATTCTATATCTTTTCTTTTAATGTCAGCGTAGCTCTTTTGTCGACTTTGGGCGGTTTTCAACCGTTGTTGAATTTGGATGATCTTCTCGGTAGTTTCTTGTATAATCTCCGGACCCGTAATCTGTCTATCCCCCACTTCACTCCAACAAATCGGAGACCTGCACTTTCTACCATAAAGTGCTTCAAACGGCGCCATCTCAATGCTTGAATGGTAGCTGTTGTTGTAGGAAAATTCTGCTAACGGTAGATGTCGATCCCAACTGTTTCCGAAATCAATAACACATGCTCGTAGCATGTCTTCAAGCGTTTGTATCGTCCTTTCGCTCTGCCCATCAGTTTGTGGATGATAGGCAGTACTCATGTCTAGACGAGTTCCTAATGCTTGCTGTAATGTCTGCCAGAATCTTGAAATAAATCTGCCATCCCTATCAGAGATAATAGAGATTGGTATTCCATGTCTGGAGACGACTTCCTTCAAATACAGTCGTGCTAACTTCTCCATCTTGTCATCTTCTCTTATTGGCAGGAAGTGTGCTGATTTGGTGAGACGATCAACTATTACCCAAATAGTATCAAAACCACTTGCAGTCCTTGGCAATTTAGTGATGAAATCCATGGTAATGTTTTCCCATTTCCATTCCGGGATTTCGGGTTGTTGAAGTAGACCTGATGGTTTCTGATGCTCAGCTTTGACCTTAGAACACGTCAAACATTCTCCTACGTATTTAGCAACATCGGCTTTCATACCCGGCCACCAAAAATGTTTCTTGAGATCCTTGTACATCTTCCCCGTTCCAGGATGTATTGAGTATCTGGTTTTATGAGCTTCTCTAAGTACCATTTCTCTCATATCTCCAAATTTTGGTACCCAAATCCTTTCAGCCCTATACCGGGTTCCGTCTTCCCGAATATTAAGATGCTTCTCCGATCCTTTGGGTATTTCATCCTTTAAATTTCCCTCTTTTAAAACTCCTTGTTGCGCCTCCTTTATTTGAGTAGTAATGTTATTATGAATCATTATATTCATAGATTTTACTCGAATGGGTTCTCTGTCCTTCCTGCTCAAGGCATCGGCTACCACATTTGCCTTCCCCGGGTGGTAACGAATCTCAAAGTCGTAATCATTCAATAATTCAATCCACCTACGCTGCCTCATATTCAGTTGTTTCTGATTAAATATGTGTTGAAGACTTTTGTGGTCGGTATATATAATACTTTTGACCCCATATAAGTAGTGCCTCCAAGTCTTTAATGCAAAAACAACCGCGCCTAATTCCAAATCATGCGTCGTATAATTTTGTTCGTGAATCTTCAATTGTCTAGACGCATAAGCAATCACCTTCGTTCGTTGCATTAATACACAACCGAGACCTTGCTTTGATGCATCACAATAAATCACAAAATCATCATTCCCTTCAGGCAATGACAATATAGGTGCCGTAGTTAGCTTTTTCTTCAATAACTGAAACGCTTTCTCTTGTTCATCATTCCATTCAAATTTCTTCCCTTTATGCGTTAATGCAGTCAAGGGTTTTGCTATTCTGGAAAAGTCTTGGATGAACCTTCTGTAGTAACCAGCTAGTCCTAAAAACTGGCGTATGTGTTTCGGAGTTTTCGGGGTTTCCCACTTTTCAACAGTTTCTATCTTTGCCGGATCCACCTTAATACCTTCTTTATTCACTATGTGACCGAGGAATTGAACTTCTTCCAACCAAAATGCACACTTTGAAAACTTAGCGTACAATTCTTCCTTCCTCAATACTTCTAACACCTTTCTCAAATGTTCACCGTGTTCTTGGTCATTCTTTGAGTAAATAAGTATGTCATCAATGAAAACAATGACAAACTTGTCAAGGTATGGTCCACACACTCGGTTCATAAGGTCCATGAACACAGCTGGTGCATTAGTTAAACCAAACGGCATGACCATAAACTCGTAATGACCGTAACGTGTTCTGAAAGCAGTCTTTGGAATATCATCTTCTTTCACCCGCATTTGATGATACCCGGAACGTAAGTCAATCTTTGAATAAACAGACGAGCCTTGTAGTTGATCAAATAAGTCGTCGATTCTCGGTAGTGGGTAGCGGTTCTTGATGGTAAGTTTGTTCAACTCTCGGTAGTCGATACACAACCTGAATGTACCATCTTTCTTCTTGACAAACAAAACAGGAGCTCCCCACGGTGATGTGCTTGGTCGAATGAAACCACGCTCTAAAAGTTCTTGTAATTGGCTTTGCAGTTCTTTCATCTCGCTGGGTGCGAGTCTGTAAGGAGCACGAGCTATTGGTGCAGCTCCTGGTACAAGATCTATTTGAAATTCAACGGATCGATGTGGGGGTAATCCCGGTAATTCTTTCGGAAATACATCGGGAAATTCTTTTGCAATGGGAACATCATTGATGCTCTTTTCTTCAGTTTGTACTTTCTCGACGTGTGCTAGAACATCATAGCAACCTTTTCTTATTAGTTTTTGTGCCTTCAAATTACTAATAAGATGTAGCTTCGTGTTGCCCTTTTCTCCGTACACCATTAAGGGTTTTCCTTTTTCTCGTATAATGCGAATTGCATTTTTGTAACAAACGATCTCCGCTTTCACTTCTTTCAACCAGTCCATACCGATTATCACATCAAAACTCCCTAACTCTACTGGTATCAAATCAATCTTAAATGTTTCGCTAACCAGTTTAATTTCTCGATTCCGACATATATTATCTGCTGAAATTAATTTACCATTTGCTAATTCGAGTAAAAATTTACTATCCAAAGGCGTCAATGGACAACTTAATTTAGCACAAAAATCTCTACTCATATAGCTTCTATCCGCACCCGAATCAAATAAAACGTAAGCAGATTTATTGTCAATAAGAAACGTACCCGTAACAAGCTCCGGGTCTTCCTGTGCCTCTACCGCATTAATATTGAAAACTCTTCCACGGCCTTGTCCATTCGTGTTCTCCTGGTTCGGGCAATTTCTAATAATGTGGCCTGGTTTTCCACATTTATAACAAACTACATTGGCATAACTTGCTCCGACACTACTTGCTCCGCCATTACTCGTTCCGACACCATTTGTTCCTTTCGTTCTATTAACCCCTGGTCCGTAGACCTCACACTTCGCCGCGCTATGACCATTTCTTTTACACTTGTTGCAAAATTTAGTGCAGAACCCCGAGTGATTCTTTTCACACCTTTGGCATAGTTGCTTCTGATTGTTGTTGTTGTTGCGGTTATTATTGTTGTTGGGATGATTGTTGTAGTTGCTGTTGTTGTTGTTGTTGTTGTTGTTGTTGTTGGGCCGTTTGTTGTAGTTGCGATTGATGTTGCGATTGTTGGGATAATTGTTGCGATTATTGTTGTAATTGCTGTTGTTGTTGTATTGGTGATTCTTATCACCGTTTTCCTCCCACTTTCTTTTGACTTGCTTCACATTGGCCTCTTCAGCAGTCTGTTCTTTAATTCTTTCTTCAATCTGGTTCACTAGTTTGTGAGCCATTCTACATGCCTGTTGTATGGAGGCGGGCTCGTGTGAACTTATATCTTCTTGGATTCTTTCCGGTAATCCTTTCACAAACGCGTCGATCTTCTCTTCCTCATCTTCGAATGCTCCCGGACACAATAGGCACAATTCTGTGAATCGTCTTTCGTACGTGGTAATATCAAATCCTTGGGTTCGTAACCCTCTAAGTTCTGTCTTGAGCTTATTGACCTCGGTTCTGGGATGGTACTTCTCGTTCATCAAGTGCTTGAATGCTGACCACGGTAGTGCGTACGCATCATCTTGTCCCACTTGCTCTAGATAGGTATTCCACCATGTTAACGCAGAACCTGTGAAGGTATGCGTAGCGTACTTCACTTTGTCCTCTTCAGTACACTTACTTATGGCAAACACCGATTCAACCTTCTCGGTCCACCGTTTCAATCCGATCGGTCCTTCGGTTCCATCAAATTCCAAAGGTTTGCAGGCAGTGAATTCTTTGTAGGTGCATCCTACACGATTTCCTGTACTGCTAGATCCAAGGTTATTGTTGGTATGTAGCGCAGCCTGTACTGCGGCTATGTTTGAAGCTAGAAAAGTACGGAATTCCTCTTCATTCATATTCACGGTGTGTCGAGTAGTCGGTGCCATTTCCTTCAAAATAGTTAAATGGAACAAGTTAATCATACAGAATATTAAGAGTAGTTAATAGTATTTCGTAGCATAATATGAACTCATTTATAAAAGCTTTTTCTTCATATTAGCGTTTTATAAGTTTAAATTCGGGTAGTACCTACCCGTTAAGTTCATACTTAGTAGCTAATATACAATTCAACTACTACAATTCTATATGAAAAACTGATTGTAATAATATTTCGCGTTCAAACTTTTATACAATATTTTACAAACTTACAATACCGCTTATTTTACATAAAGCATGAAATATAGCACACAATAACTTTGATACAAGATAGTTGTGAAGACAATTCTAGCTAGTACACAAGTCGTTCGGCAAAGGCAATAAAGACACGTAATTCATACGTCCAGAAACAAGTCATGCATTCTGGTTTTACTAGGACTACTTCCCATCCTTGGTCTTGTGCAACATAACCGTTATGGCCGTTGATAAGACAGCGTGTTGTAACGTCATCAAAGGGACGAGGGTTACGTAATGTCCAACAGTCCCGTAATAATCTAAAAACCTCATTTCTTACCCCAATTACCGACTCCGTCACTTGTGGAAACGTTTTGTTTAATAGTTGTAGCCCGATGTTCTTGTTCTCACTTTGGTGAGAAGCGAACATTACTAATCCGTAAGCATAACATGCTTCTTTATGTTGCATGTTAGCCGCTTTTTCTAATTCACGAAGTCCAATATTCGGATATATTGAGTCAAAATAATTTCTTAACCCGTTGCGTAAAATAGCATTTGGGTTCCCCGCAATATATGCGTCAAAGTAAACACATCGTAACTTATGGGTTTCCCAATGTGATATCCCCCATCTTTCAAACGAAAGTCTCTTATAAACCAAGACATTCTTGGAACGTTCTTCGAATGTCTTACAAACTGATCTCGCCTTAAATAGTTGTGCCGAAGAATTCTGGCCGACTCTAGACAAGATTTCATCAATCATGTCTCCGGGTAGGTCTCTTAAAATATTGGGTTGTCTATCCATTTTGTGTTTTTAAACTGTAAAATAGACAAGAGTTAGTTTCATAAAAAAATACTTATTAATACAAGCAATTTTTACATATATCATAAAGCATAAGAACACTATATTACATATATTACACCACACGAATACAACTATCTTATTCCGACTCGCTCGTTTCTTCTTCTTCGGTTTTGGTTCGTTTTGCCAAGTTTCTAGGGATATATGATGTTCCCCTAATACGAGCCGTCGTTGTCCACATTGGTTTGGAAAAACCTGGTGGTTTAGAGGTTCCCGGGTCATTGTTACAACTTAAGGACTTCGGGGGTTGACGATACATATAAAGTTCATCGGGGTTGGAATTAGATTTCTCTATTTTTATGCCCTTTCCCTTATTATTTTCTTTTGCCTTTTTAAATTCAGTTGGGGTAATTTCTATAACATCATCGGAATTCTCGTCGGAATCCGATTCATCGGAGAATTGGTAATCCTCCCAATATTTTGCTTCCTTGGCGGAAACACCATTGACCATAATTAACTTTGGTCGGTTGGTTGAGGATTTTCTTTTACTTAACCGTTTTATTATTTCCCCCACCGGTTCTATTTCTTCATCCGGTTCCGATTCTTCTTCCGGTTCCGATTCTTCTTCCGGTTCCGACTCTTCTTCCGGTTCCTCTTCGGGAACTTTTGAATCAGTCCACAAATCATTCCAATTTACATTTGACTCTTCATTATTATTAGGTGAGTCAATGGGACTTGTTCTAGAGGTAGACATCTATCACATAATATCAAACACGTTAAGAGATTAATATATCACATAATATTCATATGTTAAAAATATATAGTTTCCAACAAAAATGTTAAGCAATCATTTTTAAAGAAAACACGGTCGAAGTCCAGACTCACTAATGCATCCTAACAAACTCGATAAGACACACTAATGCAAATTTTCTGGTTCTCTAAGACCAACGCTCTGATACCAACTGAAATGTCCCGTTCTTATTGATTAAAAACGTTCCATATTAATTGATTTCGTTGCGAGGTTTTGACCTCTATATGAGACGTTTTTCAAAGACTGCATTCATTTTAAAACAAACCATAACCTTTATTTCATCAATAAAGGTTTAAAAAGCTTTAAGTAGATTATCAAATAATGATAATCTAAAATATCCTGTTTACACACGACCATTACATAATGGTTTACAATACAAATATGTTACAACAAAATAAGTTTCTTGAATGCAGTTTTTACACAATATCATACAAGCATGGACTCCAAATCTCGTCCTTATTTAAGTATGCGACAGCGGAAGCTCTTAATAATCACCTGAGAATAAACATGCTTAAAACGTCAACAAAAATGTTGGTGAGTTATAGGTTTAACCTATATATATCAAATCATAATAATAGACCACAAGATTTCATATTTCAATACACATCCCATACATAGAGATAAAAATCATTCATATGGTGAACATCTGGTAACCGACAATAACAAGATGCATATATAAGAATATCCCCATCATTCCGGGACACCCTTCGGATATGATATAAATTTCGAAGTACTAAAGCATCCGGTACTTTGGATGGGGTTTGTTAGGCCCAATAGATCTATCTTTAGGATTCGCGTCAATTAGGGTGTCTGTTCCCTAATTCTTAGATTACCAGACTTAATAAAAAGGGGCATATTCGATTTCGATAATTCAACCATAGAATGTAGTTTCACGTACTTGTGTCTATTTTGTAAATAATTTATAAAACCTGCATGTATTCTCATCCCAAAAATATTAGATTTTAAAAGTGGGACTATAACTCACTTTCACAGATTTTTACTTCGTCGGGAAGTAAGACTTGGCCACTGGTTGATTCACGAACCTATAACAATATATACATATACATATATATCAAAGTATGTTCAAAATATATTTACAACACTTTTAATATATTTTGATGTTTTAAATTTATTAAGTCAGCTGTCCTCGTTAGTAACCTACAACTAGTTGTCCACAGTTAGATGTACAGAAATAAATCGATAAATATTATCTTGAATCAATCCACGACCCAGTGTATACGTATCTCAGTATTGATCACAACTCAAACTATATATATTTTGGAATCAACCTCAACCCTGTATAGCTAACTCCAACATTCACATATAGAGTGTCTATGGTTGTTCCGAAATATATATAGATGTGTCGACATGATAGGTCGAAACATTGTATACGTGTCTATGGTATCTCAAGATTACATAATATATAATACAAGTTGATTAAGTTATGGTTGGAATAGATTTGTTACCAATTTTCACGTAGCTAAAATGAGAAAAATTATCCAATCTTGTTTTACCCATAACTTCTTCATTTTAAATCCGTTTTGAGTGAATCAAATTGCTATGGTTTCATATTGAACTCTATTTTATGAATCTAAACAAAAATAGTATAGGTTTCTAGTCGGAAAAATAAGTTACAAGTCGTTTTTGTAAAAGTAGTCATTTCAGTCGAAAGAACGACGTCTAGATGACCATTTTAGAAAACATACTTCCACTTTGAGTTTAACCATAATTTTTGGATATAGTTTCATGTTCATAATAAAAATCATAATAACAACTTTTAAATCAAAGTTTATCATAGTTTTTAATTAACTAACCCAAAACAGCCCGCGGTGTTACTACGACGGCGTAAATCCGGTTTTACGGTGTTTTTCGTGTTTCCAGGTTTTAAATCATTAAGTTAGCATATCATATAGATATAGAACATGTGTTTAGTTGATTTTAAAAGTCAAGTTAGAAGGATTAACTTTTGTTTGCGAACAAGTTTAGAATTAACTAAACTATGTTCTAGTGATTACAAGTTTAAACCTTCGAATAAGATAGCTTTATATGTATGAATCGAATGATGTTATGAACATCATTACTACCTTAAGTTCCTTGGATGAACCTACTGGAAAAGAGAAAAATGGATCTAGCTTCAATGGATCCTTGGATGGCTCAAAGTTCTTGAAGCAAAAATCATGACACGAAAACAAGGTCAAGTAAGATCATCACTTGAAATAAGATTGTTATAGTTATAGAAATTGAACCAAAGTTTGAATATGATTATTACCTTGTATTAGAATGATAACCTACTGTAAGAAACAAAGATTTCTTGAGGTTGGATGATCACCTTACAAGATTGGAAGTGAGCTAGCAAACTTGAAAGTATTCTTGATTTTATGAAACTAGAACTTTTGGAATTTATGAAGAACACTTAGAACTTGAAGATAGAACTTGAGAGAGTTCAATTAGATGAAGAAAATTGAAGAATGAAAGTGTTTGTAGGTGTTTTTGGTCGTTGGTGTATGGATTAGATATAAAGGATATGTAATTTTGTTTTCATGTAAATAAGTCATGAATGATTACTCATATTTTTGTAATCTTATGAGATATTTCATGCTAGTTGCCAAATGATGGTTCCCACATGTGTTAGGTGACTCACATGGGCTGCTAAGAGCTGATCATTGGAGTGTATATACCAATAGTACATATATCTAAAAGCTGTGTATTGTACGAGTACGAATACGGGTGCATACGAGTAGAATTGTTGATGAAACTGAACGAGGATGTAATTGTAAGCATTTTTGTTAAGTAGAAGTATTTTGATAAGTGTCTTGAAGTCTTTCAAAAGTGTATGAATACATATTAAAACACTACATGTATATACATTTTAACTGAGTCGTTAAGTCATCGTTAGTCGTTACATGTAAATGTTGTTTTGAAACCTTTAGGTTAACGATCTTGTTAAATGTTGTTAACCCAATGTTTATAATATCAAAAGAGATTTTAAATTATTATATTATCATGATATTATGATGTACGAATATCTCTTAATATGATATATATACATTAAATGTCGTTACAACGATAATCGTTACATATATGTCTCGTTTCAAAATCATTAAGTTAGTAGTCTTGTTTTTACATATGTAGTTCATTGTTAATATACTTAATGATATGTTTACATATCATAATATCATGTTAACTATATATATAACCATATATATGTCATCATATAGTTTTTACAAGTTTTAACGTTCGTGAATCACCGGTCAACTTGGGTGGTCAATTGTCTATATGAAACTTATTTCAATTAATCAAGTCTTAACAAGTTTGATTGCTTAACATGTTGGAAACATTTAATCATGTAAATATCAATCTCAATTAATATATATAAACATGGAAAAGTTCGGGTCACTACATCACTGCTCGACATTTCCTGCCACCACCGATCACTACCTGTCACCACAAAGACACTACTTAAACACACTCGACATCTCATACCACTACTCAGTACTGTTTATCACTGCTACTACTACTCAACGCCATCTCTTACCGCTAGTCACGACTGAACACCACTTCTCACTGCTTGCCATTATTAAATACTACTTACTACTACCCCTTGGTACTTGCTTGTAACGACCCGCATTTTTTTCGATCATTCTATACTTATAAGATTAATATTTACATAAATTAAACCTTGCCAACATGATAAGCAATCCAAATTGTCGAGATTTATATTTCCGAAAAGAGTTTTACACAACGTTTGACCGTCTAGTTTGACCGATGATATCACGAACTATACAATATATGATAATTGTACGTTTGTGTATATAAATGTATATATACATATTTAACATGATTAATAAATGTTTTAATATCTCATTTTGTATTAATAACAACAAGTTATATGTGTATTTTGAAACTACTAACTTAAGTTTTCAAAACGATAACTATACGTAACGTTATTTGACATAAATACTTAAGACTTATAATGTTTATACATATATCGTATAAGTAATGTATTTAATCACTTTTAAGAACTTAAATACATAAAATCATATAAGTGTATTCACAAAAGATAGCTATATTTGAATCCTCATTCCATTTTTCACAAAATTTCTATACGTATACCTAGAGTATTTGTACTCGTATCATACCAAGCTTCTATACGTATTTACTAATAGTAAATACACATCAAAATCACCACCTAACCAGCCATTATTCATGCCATGAGGGCTAGGTAATTGAACTTGGAAGCAATTAGGACTAGATACATAAAATTATCACTTGAAATTTTGTCTCCATACTCCCCCATTCACGTTTTTTAAAGGGGTAGGAGTAACCCATTTTTGATTCATTTTACTCCAAGTATCTAGCCAAAACACACACATACTTATGAACCCTAAAACACCTTAACCACCTCAGCTCATAACCTTGAAGATCTAGCTTCAAAAACCATACTAAAACACCATAAGAAAATCATACAAAAACACTTCAAGAAAACCCTCCAAGAACACCAACTTACTTCCAATCTTTCATCCACTTCTATCACCCTTTTGATTCTAGCTTCTTACTTCTCTTTTACAGCAACTTCATCCAAGGAACTTGAGGTAGAATATATGTTCATAACCTTATTCGATTCATATATATATAGCTATCATATTTTGTGGTATACAAGTTTAACAACAAGAACATAGTTTGAATGTTTTCAAACTTGTTTGCAAACTAAATAGATCCTTCTAACTTAACTTTTAAAATACTTCAAGACCTGTAATATAACTTATGTTTATGCTAATTTAACAAGGTAAAACTTGGTTTTTCAAAGTATAGGTATTTTTAGAAAAATGGTCATTAAATGATTTTGTTGTAACGAAAATGATTAACTTCATAAGTTTCACTAAAGTTTGACCTATGCCGTGTGATTTTGAATACAAACTAAGGTATTTACAGTTCATAGTCTTAAAGAGGGACTCGATCCAAGGAGATGGCAAGTTGAATCAACGAAAACGGACTTGTAACGAAGAAACTATGACCGAAACAAAATTGGTTATCCAAGGCTTAAATGACTTCGGGATTCATTGGAAAAATTTACATAAAATCACATACTTCTAAGATAACATGATATTTTATATATATGTACTCATAATTCAATTTCATATGGTTCAGGATCACCCGTAAGCAACACGAGAAGATTAATCATAAGATCCCATGATTGTACGCAACACGTCATTTGACAACACCGGTACCATGGGTCAAGATTAATCTCGACCAATACATTTATGATGGGGTTTTACGGGAGTTTTATTTATTTCGTTGGGGGTTGTATTTATTCATTTCGGGTATATTAAACATCTAAAAATGAACCATTAAAAATTGAATTGCTAACCTCGGACTGCTAACTTCGGACTAAGGAAATATTCAAAGTATTAAAAGTATAACAAGTATATATATATAACGTTTGTTTAAAATGAAAACATATTGATATATTATATATGGATAGGTTCGTGATATCAACCGGAAGACCGAGTCAAATTATTTATATCATCAAGACAAAAGTGAGTATATAGTCCCACTTTTAAACTCTAAATATTTCGGGATGAGAATACATGTACTTTATGTTTTACGCTATGGACACAAGTAACTGAAAAATATATTCTACGTTGAGTTGTACCACTGGCATACTTCCCTGTAGCTTGGTAACTAATATTTACAGCGGTATTGTAAACGCGAATCCTGTTGATAGATCTATCGGGCCTGACAACCCCAACCGGACTGGACGACCAGTATTCAACGGTTGCACAGTACTTCGTTTTGTGACTACACTTGGTACGGTGTAGTAAGATTTCATATTAAAGGGAATATGCGACGTGAAAATGTTAAGTATGGTTACCGAGTGCTCAACCACTTAGAATACTTTTATTAAACTGTTTATATACGAAATCTTGTGGTCTATATATATATATTGCTGCCGGCATTAAACCTATATCTCACCAACTTTATGTTGACCTTTTTAAAACATGTCTATTCTCAGGTGATTTCTAAAGCTTCCGCTGTATCATGTTGGATCTAACCAGGATCTTGCGTACGCATGTTTGTGTCAAAAATAAAACTGCATATCCGAGATGTTGCATTGTAAAATATGCTAGAAACCGTGTTGTTGTCATCATTTGTAAAGTTTGTAAGTCGAAGATTATCGCTAAACGTTAATCTTCTTTTTATTGTCTTAAGCTTGTAACAAAAATAATGGTTATGGTTTGTAATGTATAATATATGCAGTTTTCTTTCAAAAATGTCTCATATAGAGGTCAATACCTCGCAATGAAATCATACGTTATCTAACGCGTTCTTATGGTTAAGGACGGGTTATGACATGTGGTATCAGAGCGTTGGTCTTAGCGAACCAGGTTTGCATTAGTGTGTCTAACCGATAAGTCGTTAGGATACATTAGTAAGTCTGGACTTTGACCGGGTCTGATTTAAAAACCATTGCTTATCATTGTTGGTTAAAATTTATATGTAAATATTATGTAGTACTAATGGGTTAGTTGTTATATGATAGATGTCGGGCTCAAAACTTGTTATCACATTCAGCGATTCCGAACCAGAATCTTCAGATTGTGTTTCAGTCATTAACATATCCGATGACGAAAATGGTATTTTTGGGGAAGACTCACAATTTCCAGATGAACCAACTATAGAAATATCGGAAAGTGAACCCGAGGAGGAAAGTGAACCCGAAGAGGAAAGTGAACCCGAGGAGGAAAGTGAACCCGAAGAGGAAAGTGAACCCGAGGAAGAAATACTAGAAATTACGAAAGAAAAATTCGATCAAGGAAAGAAACGAAAAGCGAATGAATTAGAAAATTCAAATCCCGAACTTAGTAAGAATGACGTAGCACCAATTCCACTCAACACTACCACCCCTATTCCCGCTATTCCTATTAGTGCAATCCCCGCATCTAGTTCTTCGGCTCCTCAGCCAAAACGTAGGCAGACAGCTAGGATAAGCGTTAGGCCATTCATTGGAACTAAACGCCCTAGAAAATAGACCGAACGATGCACTGCCGTATTAAGCCATGGAATCATATAATGTTTTGTATAATATTATTAGTGTGGTTTGCTTAAAGTTTGATGTAAGATAAGCATATGTAAAATAGCGAAGTATGAAATGCAATAATTTTCCATGGTTAAGTATTATTTAGATTGTAGTAATTGATTCTGTACTAAGCTATTAAGTATGAACATTAACGGGTAGGTACTACCCAAGATATAATTATAAAACGCTAATAAGAAGAAAAGGCTTTTATAATAATACCTGGTTCATATTATTAACAAGCTATAAATGTACTATAAATACACACTACATCTATAATAATCCATGTGAATAATTATTTTCTTTCATTAGGAAATGGCGCGATTGAACCGAATGACGGAACAAGAAGTCGAGAACTTCATCAACCAGCGAGTCAACGATAGAATGCTATGGGTCGAAGCTGCAAGAGCTACTGCAGCTAATCCAAATCCTCGCGTAGGATGCTCCTACAAGACGTTTCAAGCTTGCAAACCTTCATCATTCAGTGGAACGGAAGGACCTATCGGTTTAACCCGATGGATAGAAAAGATGGAGACGGTGTTCAAAATCAGCGGTTGTGATGAAAAAGACATGACCAAGTATGCATCGTGCACTTTACAAGATAGTGCACTCACATGGTGGAAGAATTATGTGAAGGCGGTAGGAGGAGATGCAGCTTATGATACTCCATGGGAAGAATTCAAAGCAATGATAATCACCGAGTATTGTCCAAGGAATGAGGTTATTAAGTTAGAAGATGAGTTACGAAGTTTGAAGGTGGTTGGTACTGAAATCACCAACTACAATCAGCGATTCATGGAATTGGTTTTACTATGTCCTGAATTGGTTCCAACCGAAGCACGGAAGATTGAAATGTACAAAGGTGGTTTGCCCAAAAAGGTCAAGGCAAACGTTACAGCATCGAAACCTAAGACAATTCATGAAGCTATAACCATGGCAAACGAGCTAATGGATCAGGTCATTTTGGACAAGAAAGCATTCAATACTGAGGTGAAGGTATTGGGGAACAAGAAAAAGTGGAATGGAGGTTATGATCGAGGTAACCAACAACAACCTTATAAGAAACAAGAAACCACGAAAGGTGCGGGTAGCGGTTCAGGCTTTGGTTACAAAGGACAAAGTCCTTTATGCAACCGTTGTCACAAACATCATTTTGGTTACTGTAGTGTGTTGTGCACTAAATGCAATAGACAGGGACATCTTGCTGAAGATTGTAAGGCTCTCGTTACAAATGCAAATGGTAACAAGACTCCTGCCACCAACGCAAATAGAACTGCTTTGGCTAACATTACTTGTTTTGGGTGTGGAAAACAAGGTCACTATAAGAGCCAGTGCCCGAATCAGAATGGCGGACCTGCACGTGGAAGAGCGTTTGTTATTAATGCTAGAGAGGCACGAGAAGACCCGGAACTTGTTACGGGTACGTTTACCATTAATAACTTATCAGCATCTATTTTAATTGATACTGGCGCCGATAGAAGTTACGTGTGTATAAATTTTTACACTAAATTGAATTGTTCATCATTACCTTTAGATGCTAAGTACTTGATTGAGTTAGCTAATGGTAAGCTAATTAAAGCCGATAAAATTTGTCGTGATTGTGAAATAAATCTAGCCGGAGAAACGTTTAAAATCGACTTAATACCCGTGGAATTAGGAGGTTTTGATGTAATAGTCGGCATGGACTGGATGTCCAAAATAGGAGCGGAAATTGTTTGTGCCAAGAAGGCAATTCGTATTCCTGGTAAGGATAAAATACCGGTGATGATTTATGGAGAGAAGGGTAAGTCAAAGCTAAAACTCATTAGCTGTTTGAAAGCCAAGAAGTGTTTAGAAAAGGGATGTTACGCTATTTTAGCACATGTTAATAAAGTCGAAAAGAAAGAAAAGTGCATCAACGACGTGCCTGTGGCAAGAGATTTTCCTGAAGTTTTTCCGGAAGAGTTGCCGGGATTACCTCCATTTAGATCGGTAGAATTTCAAATAGATTTAGTACCAGGAGCTGCACCAGTGGCTCGTGCTCCATATAGACTTGCACCGTCCGAGTTAAAAGAACTTCAAAGTCAGTTAAAAGAATTACTGGACCGTGGATTCATACGACCGAGTACTTCACCGTGGGGAGCTCCAATTTTATTTGTTAAGAAGAAAGATGGATCTTTTAGGATGTGTATAGACTATCGTGAATTAAATAAGTTAACTATCAAGAATCGGTATCCACTACCGAGAATTGATGACTTATTTGATCAATTGCAAGGATCATGTGTTTATTCAAAAATCGACTTAAGATCGGGCTATCATCAACTACGCGTCAAAGAAGAGGATATTCCGAAAACTGCTTTTCGGACACGTTATGGTCATTACGAATTTTTGGTTATGCCGTTTGGATTGACGAATGCGCCAGCTGTATTCATGGACCTCATGAATCGAGTTTGTAGTCCGTATTTAGATAAGTTTGTTATCGTTTTCATTGATGATATTCTTATCTATTCCAAGAATGAGCAAGAGCATGAAGAGCATTTAAGGTTGATACTGGAGTTGTTGAGAAAAGAACAACTTTATGCTAAATTTTCTAAGTGTGCTTTCTGGTTGAAAGAAGTGCAATTTCTTGGTCACGTTGTTAATAGCGAAGGAATTCAGGTTGATCCAGCAAAAACTGAAGCTATTGAAAAATGGGAGACTCCTAAGACACCAACGCAGATACGTCAATTTTTGGGTTTAGCCGGTTATTATAGAAGGTTTATTCAAGATTTTTCCCGAATAGCTAAGCCGCTGACAACATTAACGCAAAAAGGGAAGAAATACGAATGGACCTCGGAGCAGGAGAACGCATTTCAATTACTGAAGAAGAAGTTAACTACGGCGCCTATTTTATCGTTACCTGAAGGGAACGATGATTTTGAAATATATTGTGACGCTTCGCGACAAGGTTTTGGTTGTGTTCTTATGCAACGAAAGAAAGTAATTGCATTTGCATCTCGATAATTGAAGATTCACGAGCGGAATTATACGACGCATGATCTAGAATTGGGAGCAGTCGTGTTTGCATTGAAGATGTGGAGACACTACTTGTATGGGGTTAAATTCACTGTGTTTACTGATCATAAAAGCCTTCAACATATTTTTGATCAGAAACAGCTGAACATGAGGCAACGTAGGTGGGTCGAGCTGATAAACGACTATGATTGTGAAATTCGTTATCATCCCGGGAAGGCGAACGTGGTGGCCGATGCTCTAAGCAGAAAGGAACGAGAACCAATCCGAGTACGAGCGATGAACATAAAAATTCGCATGAATCTCAACTCACAAATCAAAGAAGTTCAACGAGAAGCACTTACTAAAGAAAATATAGGAAATGAAATAATGAAGAAGTATGAGAAGCAACTCGTTATGCGGGAAGATGGAATTCGATATTTTGCAAATCGTATTTGGGTACCGAAGTTGGGTGGATTAAGGAAGTTGATATTGAACGAGGCACATAAGACAAGATATTCGATACATCCTGGAGTTGGAAAGATGTACCAAGATCTTAAGACGCATTATTGGTGGCCTAATTTGAAGATAGACGTTGCAACATATGTTGGGGAGTGTTTAACTTGTTCTAAGGTCAAAGCAGAACACCAGAAGCCGTCAGGGTTACTTCAACAACCAGAAATCCCAGAATGGAAATGGGATGGTATTACCATGGATTTCATCACAAAGTTACCAAAGACTGCCTGGGGATACGACACCATTTGGGTGATTGTTGATCGTCTCACCAAGTCTGCACATTTCTTGCCTATAAAGGAAACGGATAGAATGGAGAAACTATTACGATTGTATATAAAGGAAGTTGTTTCAAGGCATGGGATACCTATTTCCATTATATCCGATCGTGATAGTAGATTTACCTCAAAGTTTTGGCAATCACTACAGGAGGCATTAGGAACTCGTTTGGATATGAGTACCGCATATCATCCGCAGACCGACGGGCAGAGTGAAAGAACAATTCAGACTCTTGAAGACATGCTCAGGGCATGTGTGATCGATTTTGGAAACGGTTGGGATAAATATCTACCGTTAGCAGAATTCTCGTATAATAATAGTTATCATGCGAGCATTGGAGCTGCGCCATTCGAAGCATTGTATGGAAGGAAGTGTAGATCTCCTATCTGTTGGAATGAAGTAGGAGATCGACAATTAACTGGTCCCGAGATCATACATGAAACGACTGAGAAGATAGTGCAAATCAAGGAGAGATTAAAAACAGCCCGCAGTCGCCAAAAGAGCTACGCCGATGTCCGAAGGAAACCATTAAAGTTTCAGGTCGGGGACATGGTTATGCTAAAGGTGTCACCTTGGAAAGGTGTAATACGTTTCGGCAAAAGGGGTAAACTGAACCCAAGATACGTAGGCCCGTTTAAGATCATCGAACGCATTGGACCGGTAGCTTATCGACTCGAGTTACCACAACAACTCGCCGGAGTACATAATACCTTTCACGTCTCAAACCTTAAGAAGTGTCTTGCAAAGGAAGACCTCACCATTCCTCTTGAGGAAATCCATGTCGACGAGAAACTACAATTCGTCGAAGAACCAATCGAAATCATGGACCGTGAAGTTAAACAGCTCAAACAGAGCAATATACCGATTGTTAAGGTTCGTTGGAATGCTAGAAGAGGTCCCGAGTTTACTTGGGAACGAGAGGATCAGATGAAGCAAAAGTATCCACACTTGTTTCTCGATGACACAAAATAGGTACAATTTTAAAATTTCGGGACGAAATTTATTTAACGGGGAGGTAATGTAACGACCCGCATTTTTTTCGATCATTCTATACTTATAAGATTAATATTTACATAAATTAAACCTTGCCAACATGATAAGCAATCCAAATTGTCGAGATTTATATTTCCGAAAAGAGTTTTACACAACGTTTGACCGTCTAGTTTGACCGATGATATCACGAACTATACAATATATGATAATTGTACGTTTGTGTATATAAATGTATATATACATATTTAACATGATTAATAAATGTTTTAATATCTCATTTTGTATTAATAACAACAAGTTATATGTGTATTTTGAAACTACTAACTTAAGTTTTCAAAACGATAACTATACGTAACGTTATTTGACATAAATACTTAAGACTTATAATGTTTATACATATATCGTATAAGTAATGTATTTAATCACTTTTAAGAACTTAAATACATAAAATCATATAAGTGTATTCACAAAAGATAGCTATATTTGAATCCTCATTCCATTTTTCACAAAATTTCTATACGTATACCTAGAGTATTTGTACTCGTATCATACCAAGCTTCTATACGTATTTACTAATAGTAAATACACATCAAAATCACCACCTAACCAGCCATTATTCATGCCATGAGGGCTAGGTAATTGAACTTGGAAGCAATTAGGACTAGATACATAAAATTATCACTTGAAATTTTGTCTCCATACTCCCCCATTCACGTTTTTTAAAGGGTTAGGAGTAACCCATTTTTGATTCATTTTACTCCAAGTATCTAGCCAAAACACACACATACTTATGAACCCTAAAACACCTTAACCACCTCAGCTCATAACCTTGAAGATCTAGCTTCAAAAA
Organism: Rutidosis leptorrhynchoides; assembly: GCF_046630445.1. NCBI lineage: Eukaryota > Viridiplantae > Streptophyta > Magnoliopsida > Asterales > Asteraceae > Rutidosis > Rutidosis leptorrhynchoides. The sequence continues at coordinate 236,921,188 of NC_092343.1, forward strand.
CCATACTAAAACACCATAAGAAAATCATACAAAAACACTTCAAGAAAACCCTCCAAGAACACCAACTTACTTCCAATCTTTCATCCACTTCTATCACCCTTTTGATTCTAGCTTCTTACTTCTCTTTTACAGCAACTTCATCCAAGGAACTTGAGGTAGAATATATGTTCATAACCTTATTCGATTCATATATATATAGCTATCATATTTTGTGGTATACAAGTTTAACAACAAGAACATAGTTTGAATGTTTTCAAACTTGTTTGCAAACTAAATAGATCCTTCTAACTTAACTTTTAAAATACTTCAAGACCTGTAATATAACTTATGTTTATGCTAATTTAACAAGGTAAAACTTGGTTTTTCAAAGTATAGGTATTTTTAGAAAAATGGTCATTAAATGATTTTGTTGTAACGAAAATGATTAACTTCATAAGTTTCACTAAAGTTTGACCTATGCCGTGTGATTTTGAATACAAACTAAGGTATTTACAGTTCATAGTCTTAAAGAGGGACTCGATCCAAGGAGATGGCAAGTTGAATCAACGAAAACGGACTTGTAACGAAGAAACTATGACCGAAACAAAATTGGTTATCCAAGGCTTAAATGACTTCGGGATTCATTGGAAAAATTTACATAAAATCACATACTTCTAAGATAACATGATATTTTATATATATGTACTCATAATTCAATTTCATATGGTTCAGGATCACCCGTAAGCAACACGAGAAGATTAATCATAAGATCCCATGATTGTACGCAACACGTCATTTGACAACACCGGTACCATGGGTCAAGATTAATCTCGACCAATACATTTATGATGGGGTTTTACGGGAGTTTTATTTATTTCGTTGGGGGTTGTATTTATTCATTTCGGGTATATTAAACATCTAAAAATGAACCATTAAAAATTGAATTGCTAACCTCGGACTGCTAACTTCGGACTAAGGAAATATTCAAAGTATTAAAAGTATAACAAGTATATATATATAACGTTTGTTTAAAATGAAAACATATTGATATATTATATATGGATAGGTTCGTGATATCAACCGGAAGACCGAGTCAAATTATTTATATCATCAAGACAAAAGTGAGTATATAGTCCCACTTTTAAACTCTAAATATTTCGGGATGAGAATACATGTACTTTATGTTTTACGCTATGGACACAAGTAACTGAAAAATATATTCTACGTTGAGTTGTACCACTGGCATACTTCCCTGTAGCTTGGTAACTAATATTTACAGCGGTATTGTAAACGCGAATCCTGTTGATAGATCTATCGGGCCTGACAACCCCAACCGGACTGGACGACCAGTATTCAACGGTTGCACAGTACTTCGTTTTGTGACTACACTTGGTACGGTGTAGTAAGATTTCATATTAAAGGGAATATGCGACGTGAAAATGTTAAGTATGGTTACCGAGTGCTCAACCACTTAGAATACTTTTATTAAACTGTTTATATACGAAATCTTGTGGTCTATATATATATATTGCTGCCGGCATTAAACCTATATCTCACCAACTTTATGTTGACCTTTTTAAAACATGTCTATTCTCAGGTGATTTCTAAAGCTTCCGCTGTATCATGTTGGATCTAACCAGGATCTTGCGTACGCATGTTTGTGTCAAAAATAAAACTGCATATCCGAGATGTTGCATTGTAAAATATGCTAGAAACCGTGTTGTTGTCATCATTTGTAAAGTTTGTAAGTCGAAGATTATCGCTAAACGTTAATCTTCTTTTTATTGTCTTAAGCTTGTAACAAAAATAATGGTTATGGTTTGTAATGTATAATATATGCAGTTTTCTTTCAAAAATGTCTCATATAGAGGTCAATACCTCGCAATGAAATCATACGTTATCTAACGCGTTCTTATGGTTAAGGACGGGTTATGACATTGCTGTTACTCACTACTGTTCATCACAGCTTACCACTACTAAGTACTACTCGTCACTACTAACACCTCCGCGTTTTACTAATCGCTACTATGCATCACCACTCATTTCTGATACGTCTTTAGAAGAGGATTTCCTGACAACAACCCGCACAATGCGTAGTAGATATTGTCCACTCGATTACCAACTTACCTATCATTCAGCCACCCGTCGTCCATGATTTTGTTTTCCAACATGAACCTGCCGACTGTTAACTATTATGCCTTATTGGGTGCATTAGAGTACATGTGTATATACTTATGATGCGGGCGTGCATTCTAATAACTGACCCGTCACTACTCTCATCACTGCTCATCACAAACTATCGCTACTTGTCACTACCACCACCACTCATTGTTACCAGTAAGTACTACTTGTTACTGTATCCCTTCTCATTCTATTCTACTGTGCTTCCCTTAAGCGGCAATCATTTTCATTATACCCACAAACATTACCAACCAACTTTGAACACATCGTCGCGAACTACACTTCATCTATTTTCCCGTGAGGCACATACATCTGGGAGTTGTACCAACCTTTCCGATTAGATACCAGATTTTGTTTGGGTCACCATTACGCCCTATTCAATTTTGTTTCCCATGAAATTCTTCATGGAATTGTTCTCACTCATCGATCATAATGCTTATACATGATGTCAACACCAGTGCTGAGAGAAACCCTACACTAGAGAAGTTTGGTCGAAACATTTATAACCCTGTACATACCTTAGAAAACGTGTGCTCTATAGAACTATTAAAACTGGGAAGTTCTAACCCCGTGGTTGAAACAAACTGGTTATCTGACAATACAACCAAGGCAGCTACGACCGGAAGACTATTCGAATTCCTTTCACCAACGGTAAGGGTGTACGAAGAGGAGCTTAGTGCACCGTCAAGTTATATTAATTACTCGAAGGTCCATAAGTACATGAGATGAGAATGTCTCACAATTCTGGCACATGAGTAAAGATGAGCCGACATTTAAGAGACCCGAATATTTTCCAACTATTAGAGATTGCCCCGAGGTTACACGTCCACCCCACCGTGACGTCAAATTTCGGATTGATTTGGTGCCAGCAGCTGCACCCGTTACGCGTACAATATACAGACTTGCACCTATAGGACTACAAGAGCTTCTCGTGGTGAAGAACATCAGAGTTGTAATGCCCTAAGTTGTGACCGGTACTAGAAGGTGGGTCACATAGCCATGAATTTCAAAGTTGGAGCTCCAGTCTTGTTTGTTAAGAAGAAGGATGGGTCGAGGAGATTGTGTATCGACTACCGAGAATTGAATAAGTTGAAAATCAAGAATCGGTATCCGCTACCGAGGATTGATGACTTATTTGAGCAACTGCAGGTATCTAGTCGTTAATTGAAGATTGATTTAAGATCCAGGTATCATCAATTGACAGTCAAAGAAGTTGATGTCCTGAAGATAGCGTTTAGAACATGTTATGGGCATTATGAGTTTACAGTGATGTCGTTTGGTTTGACGAACGCACCAGTAGTGTTCATGGACCTCATGAACCGTGTGTGTAATCCATGCCTAGATAAATTCGTCATTTTATTTATTGAGGATATATTGGTATACCCCAAGAACAAGGAAGAACACGAACAGCATCTACGATCGATATTGACCATGCCTAGAAAAGAGCAGCTGTATGCAAAGTTCTCTAAGTGTGACTTTTGGTTACTGGAGGTACAGTTTCTTGGCCATGTTGTAGGGGCCAAGGGAATACAGGTCGATCCAGCAAAGATTGAGTCGGTTAAGAATTGGGAAACTTCGAAGACGCCAACGCAGGTTAGGCAATTTTTGGGTCTAGCGGGTTACTATAGGAGATTCATTGAAGGATTCTGTAACAACCCGTCCTTATCCTCCTGGACAAAGTCATCAACATCTGGTCCCATTGCGATGATCGACTCCAAGTACTGTCCTTAAAATGAGCAAATGCACAGCGGAAGACTTAATTCATACCTGAGAATAACATGCTTTAAAAAGTCAACATAGAGTTGGTGAGATATATAGGTTTGATGCTAGCAGCGTTATAACTATGGACCACAAGATTTCATGTTTATACATAATACACTCCTCGTGTATGAAAAGTCGTTGAGCACTTGGTAACCATACTTAACATCTATATCATAGCAGCATATTCTTAAATAAACCCTACACCGTACCAAGTGTAGTAACGGAACGAAGTACTGTGAAACCGGTTAATTAATGCATGGACGTCCAGCCCGGTTGGGGTTGTCAGGCCCGATAGATCTATCAACAGGATTCGCGTTTACGCTCCTCACGTAAATATTAGCTACCAAGTATAAAGAAATATGCCATGGTACAACTCAACGTAGAATTTATTTTTGATCACTTGTGTCCATAACGTAAATCATTTATAAAACAGCGCATGTATTCTCAGCCCAAAAATATTTAGAGTTTAAAAGGGACTATATACTCACCTAATGTATTTTGTAGTAAAAATACATATGTCAGCATTGATCAAGTATAAGTTTGGCCTTGGATTCACGAACCTATATCATTTGTATATTTATTAATACACATATTTGTAATCGAATAAGTTTATTTTAGTGATGTACTTGTTATAATTAATAATTTATAGATTTTATTAATTATTTAAAGGGTTTCATTTTAAAAATATATATAATCACTATATTTAAGTTTTGCAATTTAGTTATAATTCTATATCTATACTTTTTATTTTAATATTTATAATCTTAACAACGTCATCTAAAAACTTTTCTTTTTATAAATATCATTTTCTTAATAATAAAGATATAGATAACTCTTGATAATAATATTAATAGTTTTAATGATAACAAAATAATATTTTTTTTTTTTTGTAAAAAAGATAATAACGATAATATTTTTTTAATGATATCAATACTATTAATGATAATCATTCCAATACTAATAATGATAATATCTATAATATTACTTATGTTATTAATAAAAATTCTAATAATTATAAAGTGCTACCAATATACTAATATTAATGAAAATAATAATAAAGTTGATTCTTTTTATAATAATAATATTAATAATTCTAAAATGATACTAATACTAATATTAGTGATAATAATAATAGTTTGTATTATTTTCATAATAATAATCATAATAATAATAATACTAGTAGTTATAGATTAATACTAATCATAACACTTGTAATAACTCTAATTAATTATAATAATAACCACATTAATAATAATAATAATAATAATTATAAAAGAAATATATATATATATATAAATGAGCTGCCTTTCATAAAAAGCTGTTTGAAATAAAAAAAAATGCTCCATTTGAGAATTGAACCCGTGACCCCTAGATCACTAACAACACCACGTAACCACTCAGCCATATCTATTTCTCTGCTTTAACTGATACCCAAAACCTTTTAATCCTATATTCGGCCCGACGTAAACCCAAGATCTTGGCCCAATCACTATTACGGCCCAATCATAAAACAAACACATAGTTAAATCATTCGAAGCCCAAAAGGATACGGATTTTAGTTCTGTAACAATATTAAAGGTTTGTATTGTGAGGTGCAAGTGGGATAAAAATATCTGGAGTAATCTTTTTTTGGGGCTCGACTTTAGAAGGAAACATAAACATATCATCCATCATGATCATCATCGAGATATCATCATTCATCATATCATCGTGATTATAATGTATCATATTCATCGTTTCCCCTCGATCCTCCAACCATCACCGTTGGTAAGAAGTGGATTATGTGGCAGTTTGTCTAGTCGATAGAAACAGGTACGAACTGCAGCGAGCAATAGCAGTTCGGTTGGGTTTGATTTGATTTCATTCGAATGGCAGTAAGTGCTGCAACAAAATAATACGCGGCCGTCATCACAATCATCATCAAGTTTTTATCACCATCGTTAACCTAATGGGTTTATGATTTGAACAAGACAGAATCGAAGTAGCAGTATCGATATCATCTTAGTTCTTCGAGCAGCTGTATCATTCGGACAAAAAGAGAAAAAAAAATGTAACAGAAAGAGTGATTGAGAGAGGTTTTGATGGCGAGTGATTCCGTATTGATGGTGGTTTAACCAAAGGGTTGTTCGTTGGTGATTTACGAAGAAGAGGGGAAGGATAATGAGAGAGAGATGAAAGAGAGAAGTGATGAAGGTGGTTCTCGGTTTGTTCGAATGTATTCATCACAGCGACTGTAGCAGTAGCGGTTTAGAAGGTGGCGATAGGTTATAGTTGTAGTGATGGTGGCCGAAGTTGTAGAGTGGCGGTTTCAATTGGTGGAGCTCGAATGAAGATGACGGTGGTGTGTGGTGGTTTGTGAGTTAATAGAAGTAGAAACACAAGTGTAGTAGTTGCAACAAGATGTAGTAGAAAAATGATGGCATGGAAGATGATGGTTTTTGGAGGTGGTGATTGAATAGTTGTGGGTTTATGGTGGTGATTCACAAACGAAACGAGGAAAAGTTTATGGTGGTTGTTGATGGTTACAGTGGTGAATGATGGCGGTTTGAAGGCAATTGGTTGTCAAGAGAGAAAAGTGTGAAAATTGTTGGTTGTATGATCTTCCTTACAAGTTTGTAAACATATGTATCATATATATAACTCTTTAACTTTAACTGTAATCTGATGACAATTAATATAATAATTATAATAATCAATACTATATTAATTAATAATAATAATTTAATAATAATAAGGGACATGTGATAATTCACTTAACAGCCACCCGTGAAAATCTACCGACACTTTTAGCCCGAGGAGTCTATCGTGTCCATTGCTAAACAGTTACGGAATAAAAAGTGCTCCGAAAAAAATCCCAAATTTTTAGATTAAATGTATTTAATTATTTCACTCATTATTTGTTTGAAACCCGATCAAAAAGGTTCGATAATTGTTTATTTTCTGTTCCATTTTATATGTACGGAGTACTAATATTTAAACTTAAAATGGTAAAAAATATTTTTAATAAATTTAAAATATTCGTAATCAATTTACAGACTAACTTTTATTCTAACTTTTCATAAACTCGTATTAGATTTATATGAATACTAGCGATATGCCAACCGAGTGTTACTGACGATTACAATTAGGTCCGATATCATAAAATATATAATTAATATACTTTTTTAAATATATAGATATGTTTTAAATAATAATTATCATAGTATCATAATTACATTTAATAAAAACAATATATAATATTTCAATTATATATAAATATATATATATACACACACATATCTATCCACGATTAAAGGTTCGTGAATCGTTGGGAATAGTCGAAGTTAAAAGAATATATAAACATAGTTCAAAGTTTTTGGGACACAACCTAATAGACTTTACTTATCGTGTCAAAAATATTAATTCGTATTGAGAATATGGTTTAAAATTAGTTGAAATTTTCCGGGTCGTTACAGTACCCACCTGTTAAAGAAATTTCGTCCCCGAAATTTGAGTGAGGTCGTCATGGCTAACAATAAAATTGTTTTTATGGAGAATATGAGTTGATAAAATAGAGTTTTATCATTATTGATTAATATAGGTAAAATAATTCGATTACTTGAAGCGTATGAGTGGAGCTATCACAAAAGATCGAGATAGAGATTTAACTTTTTATGTAGTCATGGTGAATTTCTGGAATTCATGGAATCTAAAGAAAATCTTCTAATCAGAAAGAAAATGAAATAGCACGATTTATTAGCAACCTTTTGGAATTACGGAAGAACAGAAATATATATCAAGGAAATATTTCCGTGATATGCTTAGAGATTAAGTAGAATGAAAGAGTTGTGTAATATGACACATGATGACAGTAAGATTTGTGGATCATCATCACGTTTCATTAGAAACTCAGCATGACTTACTGTAATATAATCACGTTGGCCAAGTGTCATTATATTATACTAATTCATGCTTCAATTCCCTACACTTCTCCGGAAACATTCATAATTTAAACTCAAATTTTATAGAAGGATAGATACTAAAACAGTTTCTTTTATGAGGTGACATAGGTAGCACGAGAAGATAGCTAATTTCGGACGAAGATATTTATGAAAATATCCTCAGAAATATCGAAGATATTTATGATGATATTTTAGAATTTCTAAGTTCGAAGATTGATGACGAAAAATTTTCCGCAGGATTTTAACATAACTTCGAAGCAAGATTTTCTCTAAAGATTTCGGCGGGTCCAGAATTTCCTGGATTCTTTGACTATAGGGTTTGGTCCTTGCATTTGTCCATGGTCTTCTTCATGGTTAGTTCAATCCAGTTTGCAATACCAAATTTCTATCGAGCATTCATAACACTCCATCATTTTATCATCACTTTTGGCCATTAAGACCATCTACAACATGCTGCTTCGTCAGCATTTTCAAAGTTAACAGATCTGGGTAATTGGTTATTAAACCGAGGTGGTTTTAGGAGATTTGTGTTTTTAGATGATTAAATGCTAATGGTAATATGGTGAAATATGAAAGGTTCCCTAGTAACAATGACGAAAGGTAAACATATATATCAAGGTTATAACAAGGCTTATTCGGTTGAAAGTCGAAGTTGATTTGTTGAAGCTGTGACAAAAATTGGCTATTTTGGAAAGAGGTTACCAAATTATTTTGGGTAATAATAACACTAAAGGAATTAGCACAACTACGTGTTAAACGTTTACTCAGTTTTCGAGGGTTTTTTTTTTCCAGGTGCATGGTTATATGCATCAATCTTTTCTTCTATAAATGACGTGCGGCTGGTTCATCATCTCGATCGAGGTATTTTCAAGAATCATGATAGGTTTGTACGCAGATTGAAATTGTCGAAGTACAAATGAGGTTTAAAATGAAATCAAGTGGCAAACTTGAAGAATTGTTTAGTTTCATATGTTATAATCAATATTTTAATTCATTTTAATTGTCCAAAGTTAGCAGTCCAATAGTCCGATAGTCCAATAGTTCAATAGTTCAATGATTCATATATAATTTAATATATAATATTCGAATTAAATAATACGTATCGTGACCCGTGCACCGGTCTCAGTATTGATCACAACTCAAAGTATATATATATTTTGGAATCCACCTTAACCCTGTATAGCCAACTATAGAGTGTCTATGGTCGTTCCGAAATATATATATAGATGGGTCAATATGATAAGTCGAAACCTTGTATACGTGTCCCGTTATTTAAAGTGCGTAAATTAAGTAAATATATATCATGACCCATTGCACAACGTGTTGTCTCAGAATTAATCCGACGTATTGTTGTACATGTGTCCCGACGGTATGTAAAGTGCGGAAATTAAATAACAATAAATAAAATTGCGAGAAGTAAATTGCGATAAATTAAATGTTAATGAGTTAGCTGGGAATAGTTAGCTAGGAACAGTTAGCGTGGAATCTTAACAATATTTCAATTAGTTAATCCATTTGTTTCTAACAAATTTTATTATATCCAATGTTTTCTTCATTATGCCACTTGTTGGATTATGATAGGTCAAAATCCAAATATGAAATTTGAATGGAAATGGTTATTCTGTGGTGAACGGATACGTATATCGGTGGTTGTAAGTAGGATAGTAAATGACCGTTGAATCAGGTTTGAAGAATGTACAGTGTAACTTATTAATGTGAAATCTAAATATTTCTCGGGTATTACCCACCCATTAAAATATTTTCACCATTAACAGTTTGTACAAAAGAATTTTTAATTACAATCTTTATGGAAATATACTTGCATATATATTTTCTTCAGATGTAATCATGGATTTAATGAGTTGATAAGATATTAAACTCATTTGATTTATCGATAATACTAGATTACATAATCTCTAAAACTTTAGGAATTACATAATCACCATGTCGAGCGAAGATAATCGATGTAGAACGATATGTAGAACGAAGATAAAGTAGATAGAACGATACGTAGAACGATGATTATGCTCGAGGTACAGAATGAGATGTTGAGGCATGTGATGTTGAAACTTAGGTTATTGGTGGTAATGATGCCGATGCTGGTGGTACTGTTGGTGTCGGTGATTCTGCTGGTGCTTGTAAACTTTGCACCATATTCTCCAAAGGTACAACTCGAGCGCGAAGTTCGTTGACTTCTTCTATTACTCCGGGATGATTGTCAGTCGAAACGAGCGGATGAATAAGGTTTAGAACTTTAGATAGAATATATTCGTGGCGAGATATTCAAAAAATGAGGGTGAAAATGGTGTTTCGAACAAGTTCGTCGGTGAGTGCTTCAGGTTTTTCGTCAAGAGATGAATTCGGTTGACGGAAAGATTGCCTTCTTCGCGTCTCCATTAGTTAAATTGACTACGAACTCATCAGATGAATCGGGGATGATTGATTGATTGATTCATTCTGGTGACGCTGCTTCTGGGGCTGGAGTGGGACTCTATATCGAAATCCGAGGGATTTGATCTAATGGTGAGTTCCATTGCGCACGATTGAATAAAGGATTTTCGACATGAAATGAATTTTGGGTGACGGATGATATTCTATCTACATAGAACACCTAAATATAGTACAGAAGATCCCGTAGATTACGGAGGGAATTAAGGAAACGTGTCCGACAAAGTCTACAGTACACTATCTATCAAATAAGTGCAGGAAGTCGTGTCTAGACTTAGGAATGATAAGCAGGTAAATTTTCCACTAGGAATGATAAAAAATACTTATAATATGCAGCTAAGGTCGAAGTCCAGACTCGCTAATGCATCCTAACAACTACCAGTTAGACACACTAATGCAAGACCTGGTTCACTAGGACCAACGCTCTGATACCACATGTAACAACCCGTCCTTATCCTCCTGGACAAAGTCATCAACATCTGGTCCCATTGCGATGATCGACTCCAAGTACTGTCCTTAAAATGAGCAAATGCACAGCGGAAGACTTAATTCGTACCTGAGAATAACATGCTTTAAAAAGTCAACATCGAGTTGGTGAGATATATAGGTTTGATGCTAGCAGCGTTATAACTATGGACCACAAGATTTCATGTTTATACATAATACACTCCTCGTCTATGAAAAGTCGTTGAGCACTTGGTAACCATACTTAACATCTATATCATAGCAGCATATTCTTAAATAAACCCTACACCCTACCAAGTGTAGTAACGGAACGAAGTACTGTGCAACCGGTTAATTAATGCATGGTCGTCCAGCCCGGTTGGGGTTGTCAGGCCCGATAGATCTATCAACAGGATTCGCGTTTACGCTCCTCACGTAAATATTAGCTACCAAGTATAAAGAAATATGCCATGGTACAACTCAACGTAGAATTTATTTTTGATCACTTGTGTCCATAACGTAAATCATTTATAAAACAGCGCATGTATTCTCAGCCCAAAAATATTTAGAGTTTAAAAGGGACTATATACTCACCTAATGTATTTTGTAGTAAAAATACATATGTCAGCATTGATCAAGTATAAGTTTGGCCTTGGATTCACGAACCTATATCATTTGTATATTTATTAATACACATATTTGTAATCGAATAAGTTTATTTTAGTGATGTACTTGTTATAATTAATAATTTATAGATTTTATTAATTATTTAAAGGGTTTCATTTTAAAAAAATATATAATCACTATATTTAAGTTTTGCAATTTAGTTATAATTCTATATCTATACTTTTTATTTTAATATTTATAATCTTAACAACGTCATCTAAAAACTTTTCTTTTTATAAATATCATTTGCTTAATAATAAAGATATAGATAACTCTTGATAATAATATTAATAGTTTTAATGATAACAAAATAATATTTTTTTTTTGTAAAAAAGATAATAACGATAATATTTTTTTAATGATATCAATACTATTAATGATAATCATTCTAATACTAATAATGATAATATCTATAATATTACTTATGTTATTAATAAAAATTCTAATAATTATAAAGTGCTACCAATATACTAATATTAATGAAAATAATAATAAAGTTGATTATTTTTATAATAATAATATTAATAATTCTAAAATGATACTAATACTAATATTAGTGATAATAATAATAGTTTGTATTATTTTCATAATAATAATCATAATAATAATAATACTAGTAGTTATAGATTAATACTAATCATAACACTTGTAATAACTCTAATTAATTATAATAATAACCACATTAATAATAATAATAATAATTATAAAAGAAATATATATATATATATATATATATATAAATGAGCTACCTTTCATAAAAAGCTGTTTGAAATAAAAAAAATGCTCCATTTGAGAATTGAACCCGTGACCCCTAGATCACTAACAACACCACGTAACCACTCAGCCATATCTATTTCTCTGCTTTAACTGATACCCGAAACCTTTTAATCCTATATTCGGCCCGACGTAAACCCAAGATCTTAGCCCAATCACTATTACGGCCCAATCATAAAACAAACACATAGTCAAATCATTCGAAGCCCAAAAGGATACGGATTTTAGTTCTGTAACAATATTAAAGGTTTGTATTGTGAGGTGCAAGTGGGATAAAAATATCTGGAGTAATCTTTTTGTGGGGCTCGACTTTAGAAGGAAACATAAACATATCATCCATCATGATCATCATCGAGATATCATCATTCATCATATCATCGTGATTATCATGTACCATATTCATCGTTTCCCCTCGATCCTCCAACCATCACCGTTGGTAAGAAGTGGATTATGTGGCAGTTTGTCTAGTCGATAGAAACATGTACGAACTGCAGCGAGAAATAGCAGTTCGGTTGGGTTTGATTTGATTTCATTCGAATGGCAGTAAGTGCTGCAACAAAATAATACGCGGTCGTCCTCGCAATCATCATCAAGTTTTTATCACCATCGTTAACCTAATGGGTTTATGATTTGAACAAGACAGAATCGAAGTAGCAGTATCGATATCATCTTAGTTCTTCGAGCAGCTGTATCATTCGGACAAAAAAAGAAAAAAAAATGTAACAGAAAGAGTGATTGAGAGAGGTTTTGATGGCGAGTGATTCCGTAGTGATGGTGGTTTAACCAAAGGGTTGTTCGTTGGTGATTTACGAAGAAGAGGGGAAGGATAATGAGAGAGAGATGAAAGAGAGAAGTGGTGAAGCTGGTTCTCGGTTTGTTCGAATGTATTCATCACTGCGACTGTAGCAGTAGCGGTTTAGAAGGTGGCGATAGGTTATAGTTGTAGTGATGGTGGCCGAAGTTGTAGAGTGGCGGTTTCAATTGGTGGAGCTCGAATGAAGATGACGGTGGTGTGTGGTGGTTTGTGAGTTAATAGAAGTAGAAACACAAGTGTAGTAGTTGCAACAAGATGTAGTAAAAAATGATGGCATGAAAGATGATGGTTTTTGGAGGTGGTGATTGAATAGTTGTGGGTTTATGGTGGTGATTCACAAACGAAACGAGGAAAAGTTTATGGTGGTTGTTGATGGTTACAGTGGTGAATGATGGCGGTTTGAAGGCAATTGGTTGTCAAGAGAGAAAAGTGTGAAAAGTGTTGGTTGTATGATCTTCCTTACAAGTTTGTAAACATATGTATCATATATATAACTCTTTAACTTTAACTGTAATCTGATGACAATTAATATAATAATTATAATAATCAATACTATATTAATTAATAATAATAATTTAATAATAATAAGGGACATGTGATAATTCACTTAACAGCCACCCGTGAAAATCTACCGACACTTTTAGCCCGAGGAGTCTATCGTGTCCATTGCTAAACAGTTACGGAATAAAAAATGCTCCCAAAAAAAAATCCCAAAATTTTAGATTAAATGTATTTAATTATTTCACTCATTATTTGTTTGAAACCCGATCAAAAAGGTTCGATAATTGTTTATTTTCTGTTCCAATTTATATGTACGGAGTACTAATATTTAAACTTAAAATGGTAAAAAATATTTTTAATAAATTTAAAATATTCGTAATCAATTTACAGACTAACTTTTATTCTAACTTTTCATAAACTCGTATTAGATTTATATAAATACTAACGATATGCCAACCGAGTGTTACTGACGATTACAATTAGGTCCGATATCATAAAATATATAATTAATATACTTTTTTTAAATATATAGATATGTTTTAAATAATAATTATCATAGTATCATAATTACATTTAATAAAAACAATATATAATATTTCAATCATATATAAATATATATATATACACACACATATCTATCCACGATTAAAGGTTCGTGAATCGTTGGGAATAGTCGAAGTTAAAAGAATATATAAACATAGTTCAAAGTTTTTGGGACACAACCTAATAGACTTTACTTATCGTGTCAAAAATATTAATTCGTATTGAGAATATGGTTTAAAATTAGTTGAAATTTTCCGGGTCATTACAGATTCTCTAAGATCGCCCGACCATTGACTGTGTTGACTCATAAGGGCAAGGAGTATAAGTGGTCTGAACTGCAAGAAACTGCATTTCAGTAGTTGAAAGAGAAGTTGACAACTGCCCCTATATTGTCTCTACCTAAGGGAAGTAAAGATTTTGTTGTTTATTGTGATGCCTCACGACAAGGAATGGGTTGCGTGCTTATGCAGCGAAATAAGGTTATTGCTTATGGGTCACGTCAGTTAAAGATTCACGAGCAGAACTACACTACGCACGACCTTGAGTTAGGAGCTGTTGTCTTTGCACTTAAGATGTGGAGACACTACCTGCTTGGAACCAAATTTACTGCCTACAGCACATATTCGATCAAAAACATCTTAACATGAGACAACGACGTTGGATAGAACTACTTAACGATTATAACTGCGAACTTCAGTACCATCCGGGCAAGGCGAATGTTGTGGCGGATGCCTTGAGCAGAAAAGAGCGAGAAAAACCCCTCAGGGTTAAAGCGCTTAACATAGTTGTCCGTACGAATCTCACCTCACAAATCCGCGAAGCACAACGAGAGGCCGTGAAACAAGAAAATGTCGATGTTGAATTTCTCAGAGGAATGGATAAGAAATTTGATATCAAGGAGGACGGAACACGGTATTTTACTAATCGAATTTGGGTACCAAAGTTTGGTGGATTGAGAGAACTAGTGTTGGAGGAAGCACACAAGTCAAGATACTCAATTCATCCGGGATTGGATAAAATGTACAATGATTTGAAGGCATTTTATTGGTGGCCGAATTTGAAAGCCGACATTGCTACCTATGTTGGGAAGTGCTTGACTTCCGCTAAGGTCAAGGCTGAACATCAGAAGCCATCAGGATTACTGATTCAACCAAAAATTCCCCAGTGGAAGTGGAAAGGAATTACCATGGACTTCATCACGAAACTGCCGAGAACAGTGCGAGGTTACGATACTATTTGGGTTATTGTGGATCGTCTCACTAAGTCTGCACACTTCATACCAATAAGAGAAACTGATAAAATAGAGAAATTAGCTCAGATTTACATTAAGGAAGTCGCCTCTAGGCATGGAGTGCCTATATCTATTATCTCCGATCACGACAGCAGATTTACTTCCAGATTTTGGCAATCATTACAGAAAGCAATGGGGACCCGTTTAGATATGAGTACAGCATATCACCCCAGGCCGATGGCCAGAGCGAACGAACTATTCAGACTTTTGAGGACATTTTTGCGAGCATGTATCATTGATTTTGGGAACGGATGGGATAAGTATTTACCACTAGTATTCTCATACAACAACAGTTATCATGCGAGTATTAAAACTGCACCTTTCGAAGCATTGTACGGAAGGAAATGTAGATCTCCCGTATGTTGGAGCGAGTTGGGGGATAGTCAGTTGACAGGTCCTGAGATTATTCAGGAGACAACCGAGAAAGTTCTACAGATTCAGGAACGATTGAGAACGGCTCGAAGTCGTCAAAAGAGTTACGTCGATGTTAGACGGAAGGACATAGAGTTCCAAATTGGCGACAAGGTTATGCTTAAAGTATCACCCTGGGAAGGTGATGTGCGATTTGGGGAAACGAGGTAAATTGAGTCCTAGATATGTTGGGTCGTTCGAGATAACTGAAAGAGTTGGACGGGTAGCTCACAGATTGGAACTGCCACAAGCACTCAGCGGTATTCATGACGTTTTCCATGTATCCAATCTAAAGAAGTACCTAGCCAATGATAACCTGATTATTCCTTTAGAGGAGCTACGTATCGACGACAAGCTTCATTTCATTGAGGAACATGTTGAAATCTTGGGCCGAGAGGTCAAACAGTTGAAGCAGAGCAGAATTTCTATCGTTAAAGTTCGGTGGAACGCGAGAAGAGGACCAGAGTTCACGTGGGAGCATGAAGATCAGATGAGGCTGAAGTATCCGCAACTGTTTTCCGAAGAAACTACTTCAGCAGACGTTCACTAAAATTTCGGGACGAAATTTTCAATAACAGGTGGGTAATGTAACAACCCTGATTTTTCCGTTACTTCCGTTAACTTTCCGTTAGGTTAATTAACGGCGACTATTTGAATTTTATGTGTTTAGGTGTAATAAATGCATAACATGATCTTTGGAGGGTTTTAATAATTAATATGGGTTGATATTAATTCAAATAAATATTCCGGATAATGAAATACGATAAAAACGATACGATTTTGATCATAGCTTTTTGAGCAACGAAACGCTCGGGTTTATTTTAATAATTAATTTTATTAATTATTAACTTTTTAAAATATTTAATTTATTGGGTTTAAAATAAATTAACGTTTGATTGCGTTTAACGATCGGTTTAGTGTTCCGGGCCTTCGGTACGATAAAACGACACTTACAACGGACCACTATTACACAGGATTGCAAAATGAGAGCCCGGGAACACTCCCATGGGCCATTCGGCCGAATCCACACCCACACCCCCTTAGATTTCTAATTTGGGCCACTTACTTGCTAAATCCATAAATTAATTTATTTAGGGCCTAATATGTATGTAAACTAGTAAACCTAATTCACTACACAATAAACCCTCACAAAAATTAACCAGTCGACTACTCCTGGCCTCTCCCCATCGTCGACCTCCACCACCAATAATCCACCATCAATTTTTGCTCTTTGATCAATCTCGTTTCACAAACGTTGCAATTCTCGATCTCCTCTACGCATTGATATAATTCTTTTGTTGATCTAAGGTATATTTGCATGAACCCTAATATTAAAAATCTGATTTTTATCAAAGTTTCATAGAATTGTTGTCAATTTCTCAAGTCTATACGTGTATGTGTTGATTGTAATCGTTAATTTGATTGTTTGGTGCGTTAGGGTTTAAAAACGAATTTGTTTTTGCATGATCAGAAAAGTTGAGTTTTTCAAATGTTATTTATTTTATTATATTCAGATTCCTTGCGAAAAATTAATAAGTTTAGGCTTTGGAATCACCTAATTTCGTTTCCGTATGATTAAGTTATGTTAATTTGAATTATCGTTGTGTTTCTGTTGATTGATCAGAAAACTGGTATTGATAGACAACGAATTGGCATGTGAGACTTATACCACTGGAGAGATAATTTAAAAACACTCAAGTTAGACTAGGATATCATGTCGTTTGCTTATGTATAGCCCGAGTTATGCTTGAATTAATGTAAAAGTAGTTTTATATAGCACTTGCATGAAAACAACCTTGTATGATAAAATGTGTTAACTTCTGTGATTAGAGCTTTACTTATTTGAAAAGTAGACAAAAATTACTTCATATTTCATGTGGATATCATGGGCTAATTGTATCTAGATCTTCGGATAATCACGTGCGAATGTGACTAACTAAGTGAGAATCGAATCTGTAAATTGCACACGGTTTTGTGCTATGTGAATTGTGTATGTTGAATGAGCATGTATGCTTCTGGAAAACGAAACTTAACATGATATATGACTTATTGTTAGTTTATGTCAATCTCTGAAACCCTATTCATTGGGCACAATAAAGCCATACTTTATGTGAAATCTGATTTGAGCTGAAAACTGAATGTTCAACTTGCATGAATAATCTGTACGAATTGGCAAAACCAAAGTTGCTAGATTTTTGATATGTGTTAGATTAACTTCTTAGTGAACTATAGCCACTGTTCTTGTATCAATTGCATGTTCCTAACTCAGGTTATAGCCAAAACCAAATCAGTGCGCGGTCAGAAACTGACTTGGTGAACCCCAAATGTACCCCTTCTGATTTCTGACTTTTATTTATCGTATGAGACCTTGGCCAGACTTTTTGGAATCAATTTTAAGTATATTTATGATCTGGAGCTTTCTATGCTTATGTGAATTTTGTGTAATGAGATAATGTGCTAAGTATGCTACGTGTTCATGAAATTGGTGCACAACGATGAACGGAAATTGTGAAAATGATCATTTATGACCTGAAACATATTGTTTGACTTAGGTTTGACATGTTGACCAATATTTGACATGAACCTACTGATGTTGACTTTAGTTGACTACTTTGACCAAGTTTGACTTTTGGTTTGACTTTGGTTGACTTTGTTTGACTTGCATGATTTAGTTGACTTTTACTTTAAATCGCGTCGAGTCGAGCAATGAGACAACTTATACTATGAAACCACACTTATATAAGATACATATATTGACCAACCTACATACGTATACTTAGGTTGCATTACTCAGCTATAAACCGTACAAGTTAATTGTTCACTTTCAATCCGAGCTTTATTCAAAGGTGAGTCTACAGTCCCGCTTTTTATATGTTTTCAGGGATGAGAATACATGCTATTATACTTACATTTTCAAATACTTTTATATTGACATGAGTGCTATTTTTATGCATATTGAGTTTGTACAAAAAGCCTCTAGCTTGAATACTTTTAATACCATCGGAGTAAGCACAATTTAGATGGACGGATCCGTTAGGTTGAAAACCTCACCCACTATAAAAGCAGTGGTGCATTTATTTTGAACATTAATACACTCGTACAGGTGTATAGCATGTTTAGGAGGTAAAGGCGAGTATAGTGGTTTCTATATTCGGGTCATTGCTAGTATTCAGGTGCTCAGTTATGCAATATTTTGCAACCTAGTGTTGTGCATGTAAAATCTCGTGATCAAGGAATATAAACTATTTTCTGATAACTGTTTTTCAGATACTATACAACGTTATTTAAACTGTGATTTACAAACAAATATTTGAAACTTGACATGGTATTGTCTACAAATATTTTAAACTTGACATGATAGTGTCAATAAACTTTTGAAACAGGACAACATTTGCTTGTAAACTTTTAAATTTAAACATTGGTGGTCTTTCACTAATAAATGTTTTCTGAATATCATTTCTTAAACATATTGTATTGTTTACCTAAAACCTGTAGATTCACTCAACATTATTGTTGATCCGTTTTGCGTGTTTTATTCTCAGGTATTAAATGCTTCCGCTGTAGAATATTGCTGTTACATAAAAGTCAAGCCAAGCGCTGGGACCTGAGTTAACATTCCATTAATGGGAATTTTGACGGGGTGTTACATACGGGATTGGTTGAAAGATATCGTCATTTGCTAGCTGAACTACACAAGCATGATGTGACTATTCAGGAGAAAGATAAAGTTACTTGTCTGGCTGGAGCATTACCGTTGGAATGGAATGGTTTCATATTAACTATGAAAACCAGTGGAGAACTTGCTACTGCTATAGTGAACTCGTTTATTGCAAGACTTCAAGAAGAAGAGTTAGAATTGTTAAACAAGGTCAAGAGGTCTAAACAAGTTCAAGACACCAAAATGTATTGTCCGAATGGCTATACACCTCCTAAATCAGCTCATGCGCCATTTCAAACTGCTTTTACTACGAACAACTTGAATATGTATGGTTTGAATGTCAGCAGTACACCTATCCAACAGCCTTCGTATCCACCACAAGTTTCACCATGTTCACTAAAAACTCAACCACGGCCTACTTCAAATACAACTAAAACATCTACACCATCTGCTACTGAAGTTTTATCTACACTCAAGATTGAGAACCTAAGAAAAGCAGGAAAGGAGAAGATTAATGAAGACATAGCATTGTTGTCTAGTCTTGTGAACTCTTATGATACTTATCTTGATGGTCGTGTGGGTAATATTCATCTAACAACGGAAGATTATCAACAACTTGATAAAGAAGAAGCAGAAAGGATGGATATAATGTGGGGTATGGCAAATTTGGTGAGAAGAGCTAAAGATTATGAAGAGAGAACTGGGAAACCGATCAGTCTGACAAAGGATACAAAATTGGGTTTTGATATGAATACTGTTACTTGTTACAATTGTGGAGAATTAGGTCATTTCTTAAGGCAATGTACTAAACAGAAGAAGCAGGGTAATCAGAATCCGTTCAGAAATCAGAACTATAATCGTGTTAGTTCCCAAAGTCAATCGACAAAGCGTGAAATCTACATTTCTGACAAAGGAAATGATGTAGAGACTGCAAAAAATCCTAACAAAGCTCTAGTTGTCATTCATGGAGACGATGATGATTGGTCCGTTAAACTGAATGTGAATGATCAACAAAAAGCCAACATGGCAAAGATCACTGAAGAAGAATCAATATGTGTTTCTGAGCAAAGCATAATTGAGAAGATGATTTCACACACTGAAAGAGCTGAAGAGATATCTCGAACCATTAGAAACGACAAAGTTTAGAAAAAGGGGAAAGATAAATTCAAGAAAGCACGTGATTCTGTTCCCCGAGCACCTGAATCAGGAAGCATTTCACCTACTTCATCAGAGGAATACTATTTCAACAGTTGGAAGAATAAGTATGATGATACCTCAATGTGTGAAGACAGTCTATGTAACGACCCGGATTTTTCCGATCGTTTTACACTTATAAGATTAATATTTACATAAATTAAACCTTACCAACATGATAAGCAATCCAAATTGTTGAGATTTATGTTTTTGAAAAGAGTTTTACACAACGTTTGACTGTCTAGTTGACCGATGATATCACGAATTATATAACATATGATAATTATACGTTTGTGTATATATATGTATATATACATATTTAACATGATCTTAGAATATTTTAATATCTCATTTTGTATTAATTACAATAAGTTATAAGTATATTTTGAAACTACTAACTTAAGTTTTCAAAACGATAACCATACGTAACGTTATTGGACATAAATACTTATAACCTATAATGTTTATGCATATATCGTATATATAATGTATTTAATCACTTTTTAAAGACTTAAATACATAAAACAATATAAGTATATTCACAAAAGATAGCTATATTTGAATTCTTATTCCATTTTTCACAAAATTTCTATACGTATATCTTGAGTACATGTACTCGTATCATACCTAGCTTCTATACGTATTTACTATTGGTATATACACATCAAATCACCACCAACCAGCCCTTGTTCATGCCTTATGTATAAGGTAACTCTCTTGTTCATGCCTTATGTATAAGGTAACTACTTTTGATGTTTAGTATGACTAATTACATAAAAATACAACATGAAATTTTGTCCATGTTTTTCCATTAATCATGTTTTTATGGTCTTAAATACATCTTCCATTTTCAAATTTTACTACCTCATTTCTTTAACCAAAAACACACTCTTAAGAAACTCCATAACCATTCAGCTAGTATCCATGAAGATCTAGCTTCAAAAACATCACTTAAACACCATAAGAAAAACCTTACAAAAACACTTCAAGAATCCTTCCAAGAACACAAACTTACTTCCAATCTTTCATCCAATTCCATCACCCTTTTGGTTCTAGGTTTTTACTCCTCTTTTACAGCAATCTTGTCCAAGTAACTTGAGGTAGTAACTTTGTTCATAACCTTATTCTATTCATATATATATAGCTATCTTATTTTGTGGTATAAAATTTTAACAACAAGAACATAGTTTGAATGTTTTCAAACTTGTTTGCAAACTAAATAGATCCTTCTAACTTAACTTTTAAAATACTTCAAGACCTGTAATATAACTTAAATATATGCTAACTTAACAAGGTATAACTTGGTTTTTTTCAAAGAACACCTTAAAAACTGATTTTACGACGTCGGAGTGTAACCGGGGGCTGTTTTGGATTGGATAATTAAAAACCATCTTAAATTTTGAATTGGAGGTTTATTTTCTGGAAAAATGATTTTTACTATGAATATGATAACACATAAAAATTTCATGATTTAATTCAAAGTATAAGTATTTTTAGAAAAATGGTCATTAAATGATATTTTTGTAACAAAAATGATTAACTTCATAAGTTTCACCAAAGTTTCACCTATGACCTGTGATTTTGAATACAAACTAAGGTATTTACAGTTCATAGTCTTAAAGAGGGACTCGATCCAAGGAAGTGGCAAGTTGAATCAACAAAAACGGAGTTGTAACGAAGAAACTACGACTAAAACAAAATTGGTTATCCAAGACTAGTTTAGCTACGTGATTAATTGGAAAAAAATTAAATAAATCACATCTTTCTAAGATAACATGATATTTTATATATATGTACTCATAATTCAATTTTATATGGTTCAGAATCACCCGTAAACAACACGAGAAGATTAATCATAAGATCCCATGATTGTACGCAACACGTCATTTGACAACACCGGTACTTTATGTACGCAACACGTCATTTGACAACACCGGTACCGTGGGTCAAGATTAATCTCGACCAATACATATACGATGTGGTTTTATTTATTTCGTTGGGGGTTTATTAAACACCTAAAAATGAACCATTAAAATTGAATTACTAACATCGAACTGCTAACTACGGACTAAGGAGTTATTAAAAGTATTAAAAGTATAACAAGTATATATATATGTGACGATTGTTTAAAACGAAAAGGTATTGATATATGATATATGGATAGGTTCGTGATATCAACCGGGAGACCTAGTCAAAATATATATATCTTCAAGACGAAAGTGAGTATATAGTCCCACTTTTAAACTTTAAATATTTCGGGATGAGAATACATGCATTTTATGTTTTACGTTATGGACACAAGTAACTGAAAAATATATTCTACGTTGAGTTGTACCACTGGCATACTTCCCTGTAGCTTGGTAACTAATATTTACAGCGGTATTGTAAACGCGAATCCTGTTGATAGATCTATCGGGCCTGACAACCCCAACCGGACTGGACGACCAGTATTCAACGGTTGCACAGTACTTCGTTTCGTGACTACACTTGGTACAGTGTAGTAAGATTTCATATTAAAGGGAATATGCGACGTGATTAAATGTTAAGTATGGTTACCAAGTGCTCAACCACTTAGAATATTTTTTTTTATTAAACTGTTTATATATGAAATCTTGTGGTCTATATATATATTGCTGCCGGCATTAAACCTATATCTCACCAACTTTATGTTGACGTTTTAAAGCATGTTATTCTCAGGTATGAATTAAGTCTTCCGCTGTGCATTAGCTCATATTAAGGATACTATTTGGGACCATTTAAGCCAGGATTCAAGAACGTTGCATTCGAGTCATTGAAGATCATTAGAGACTATTACTAAGTAAATGACAGATTAGGTCATTGGATATTATGAAGTGTTAGGCGAACATGTCAACTTTTGATGTAATGATAGATTGCCTTTTAAGAATAAATGCAACGTTTGTAAAATGTATTATATAGAGGTCAGGTACCTCGCAATGTTATCATATGTTATTGTATTCGTCCCTATGTGAAATGTCCGCGACTAATCCTCCCGGACGGAATCTTCAACAGTTGGTTCCATCGCGATGATCGACTCTAAGTAAGGTCCTTAATATGAGCTATTGGATAGCGGAAGACTTAATTCATACCTGAGAAATACATGCTTTAAAAGGTCAACATAAAGTTGGTAAGATATATAGGTTAGATGCTAGCAGCGTTATAACTATGGACCACAAGATTTAAAGTTTATAAACATAATACACTCGCAAGTGTAAGAAAAGCATTCCAAGCAGTGGGCACCCGGTAACTAGCCTTAACAAGAGTGTGTACCCCTGAGTTATAATAATATGTGCACCGAATCAAGTGCGTTCCGTTAACCTCGAAGTACTAAACACCCGTTCTTCTAGTTTACTAGAACAACATCTGGGTGGGGGTGTAAAACCCGATAGATCTATCTTTAGGATTCGCGCCTACCAGTTCATAAACCAATAGTTAAAGTTACCAAGCTAGGGGATTTTTGATTCAAACCCATGTAGAACGTAATTTTAGTCACTTGTGTCCATAACGTAAATCATTTATAAAAATAGCGCATGTATTCTCAGCCCAAAAATATTTAAAGTTTAAAAAGGGATCTATATACTCACCTAGTGTATTTTGTAGTAAAAATACATATAACATCATTGATCAAGTATAAGGTTGGCCTTCGATTCACGAACCTATATCAGGTTTTATATATATATTAAAAAAAATATGTAATAATAATTAACAAGTTTGTGTATAAATGTTACTATACTTAATAATTTGTACAATGAATCAATAAATAGTTTAATTATAATTATTTCTATATATATTAGATAATTAATTAATATTTTTATATATACATATATATATGATTATGTTATAAATATATGTTTATTTATTGTATATAGCTTAATTAATATTTTGTAAAAATAACCTTTTATTTAAATTCATCTATAATATATATGTAAAAATATATTTTATATAAATATCATTTGTTTAAAACGATAATTTTTGTAATACTAAAATAAGAGTAGAAATGATAAAATAACAATAAAAAATATTAGGTTTAATAATGATAACAAATATTGTAATAATAATAATAAAACTTATATAGAAATGAACTACCTTCAAGGAAAATCGACTTTTAAAAAAACTAGTGTCTCTTCTGGGATTCGAACCCAGGGCCATCTGTTAACCCGACCAAGTACCCAACCATTTCTCCATTCAGACTTTTCTGTTTTATCTTCCTTATCTATTTATTTCAACCCGTATTATAAAAAAAACGTTTTCTTCTTCCTCAGATATAACAGTCGACCAGAGATTGTTGCCAGATTCGGTATACACATTAAATCAGTTTTTTTTTTAAGATTTATAACAAGAGCATCCTTTGCTGATTACGTTATTTAAAAAAAAAAAAATTATATATATCTTGAAAAAATTTCGCTGTTGCTGTACGAAGAAAAAAAATAAAATAAAAATAATAGACATTGAATTAGAGGACGTTATGGCCAAATGTTATAACACGAATTTGGTTGCAAAACACTCCTAATAACTTATAAAATTATCAATTAAACCATATATGCAACAGCTATCACGAATTTGTTCCAAATACACTCGTTTGTCTTTTTGACCAAATAACTTTAACTCGAAAATTGGAACTTGATAGAAGAAATTGGGACACGAGATTTTCCAGATAGTTTTCTCAAAGGATTCTTCACCAAACTGCACTTATGGATTTTTAATTAAGATTCGAATTTGAACTTTTAGTTTAATGGTACATCGAACAGGGAAACAGAGAACAGGGAGGTGAAACTCGAATTTTCTGGTTATTGTATGATATTAACAGTTTATGGAAATTTTAATTAGTAACGAGGATGGAGAGAACGGATAAATTTCTCAAAAAAACACAGGAGGTCGATTGTTGTATATATGAGGAGATGTCGACGGGAATTTTAGCCAAAAGAAAAAGGCAACCAGATGATATACAATAAAAGGTCACGGGTTTAACAATTGACAAGGACAAAAAAAAAAAAATAGAATAACTGATTAAAAATACATTAAACGCGTTTTATCCATCCCTATATAATTAATTATCATTAATAATAATTTTGTAAAAATACAGAAGTAATAATAATATTATATTACAGATAATTATCATAATAATATTAAGGATAATAATACTAATGATTATAAGAATGTTTATAATGATATTATTTATATTGTTATTAATCAATTGTATTTATCTTTTTTTTTTACAATAATAATAATAATAATAATAATAATAATAATAATAATAATAATAATAATAATAATAATAATAATAGTATTAATAATAATAAGGATAATAATATAAATGAATAATTATAGTAGCTTAAAATCATAATTTTTATTATTAATTATAATGATATATCAAGTTAGATATATCAATTCTATGTATTATACTAATTAATAATGCATACAAATATTAATATTAATACTGATGTTAATGAAAATAATTAACATAACAATCATATTAAATATTACTATTACAATTTAGTAATCATATGATATATAATATTTAATATTTATCTTTTACAATATAATAATAATTATTTATAGAAATCATATATATATAGATTTCATAATACTGTTATATTTATATTTATATTTATATATACTTCTTTATTATTATTTTTTTTTACCTACATTCAAATGTTCGTGAATCGTCGGAAATAGTCAAAAGGGTAACTAATCATCCAAAAATAGTTTTCAAACTTTCTAGACTCAATATTACAGGTTTTTGCTTATCGTGTCGGAAACATATAAAGTTTAAGGTTTAAATTTGGTCGGAAATTTCCGGGTCGTTACAGTACCCACCCGTTAAAAAAATTTCGTCCCCGAAATTTGGTAGAGGTTGTCATAAATAACAATAGGAATGTTTTCATGACGAATATGAGGTAATAATAGAGTTTTATCATTATTGAAAGATATGGATAAAATGATTCGATCATGTGAAGCGCACGAGTGAAGCTATCACAAAAGAATGAAATGAGTGAATATGGAATTGTTTTAACCGATGATGCGATTAGGATTGATTTTCAGAATTTAAGGGATTTAAAGAAAATCTTATGTAATAAGATTTGGTTCTTCGACGATTTAGGAAACAGGATCTCCTTTGATTTAATGTGGCAAATCTGTTGTGATTTCTTTGTCGGATATTTCACTTACAAAAATTACCCCCTTCGTTTTCCTTCTTCCCGTCCTTGAGTCAAACGAACAATGGTCCGAAATTCGTAGGTATGAAATCTGGAATGAACATAGCTAATGTTCTAAGAAAGACAGGGAAATGGCTCGATTTTGATTTGTCAAATTACCAGAATATCCAGGAAAAAGAACTATTAAGATAATTTGTTCTTAATACGTTTCGAAATTGGATAGAATGTAAGAGCCGTGTAACATGGTACATGATGACGGTACTGTGAATTATCACATTCCATTAGAAACTTAACATGACTTACTGTAATATAATGAAGTTGATCAAGTTTCATTATATTATACTAATTCATGCATCAGTTCCCAACATTACTTCAAAACATTCATATTTTAATTTCGAAGGTTTTCAGAATTTGGAAACTAACACAGTTTCTTTTATGTTGTAACGCATATATTATGGAGAGATAAATATTCTCTGATGGAATACTTATGAAAATATCTTCAGAAATATTGAGGATATTTATAATGGAAGGCACGATGATATCGTAAATCTTCTATCATTGATGGATATCGAGGAAGATTTGTCTGCGAAGGTTTAGAATGAGAAGTAAGGTGTTTGCTAATGATTTCAACAGGTACAGAATCATTTGGATCCTTTGAAGTCAGGTTTAGTTTTCACGATTTGTTCACGGCCTCCTTCATATTTTGCTCAATCCGTTTTCCAGTTCCCAAACCTTCTCTTTTTCTAAGCTTTACCAACACATAATACTTTATCGTCATCTTTTGACTGCTAAATTCATTCACAGTTTTTGCTGCTTCATCAGCATATTAAGAACTACTTCATAGTTCTGAGTGTTTTCAGAAACTTCACATTCGGAGTATGAATTTCTTAGGGGTAGGTGTTATAGGTATGACGGGAGAAGTTTTGCAAGATTTTCAGAATACTGATTGCGATTTTCGCCAAAGAGATGACAAGTTGCTGGTACAACCGCTGATGATATCGTGAAATATAAAAGGTTTTCTGGTAACGACGGTGAAAGAACATGGTATGTATCGAGGTTATAGTGAGGCTAGTCTTTCTGGGAAGTCGGAGTTATCTTGCTGAAGCTGTGACAAAATTAGATAATTTGGGAAGGAATTGCAAAGTTAGTTTGTGTATTAATAACACTAAAGAAATTAACACTGCTACGTGTTAAACGTTGACTCAGTCTCCGAGAGTTTTCGAGTGCATAACTATATGCAAGGATCTTTTCTTTCATAGATAAGATGTGGTTGGTTCAACTTCTCGATTGAGGTATTTTCAAGAATCATAAAAGGTTTGAACGCAGATTGTAATTGTCGAGGTACAAATGAGGTTTAAGGGGAAATCAAGTGGCAAACTTGAAGAATTGTTTAGTTTCATATGTTATACTCAATATTTTAATTCTTTTTAATTGTCCCAAAGTTAGCAGTCTAATAGTGCGATTGTCCAATGGTCCAATGGTTCAACAGTTCAATATATTCATATATAATTTAATACATATAATTAATACGTATCGTGACCCGTGTACCGGTCTCGGTGTCGATCACAACTCAAACAATATATATATTTCGGAATCCACCTCAACCCTGTATAGTCAACTATAGAGTGTCTAAGGTCGTTCCGAAATATATATATAGATGGGTCGATATGATAGGTCAAAACCTTGTATACGTGTCCCGTTATTTAAAGTGCGTAAAAGTAAATGACAGAAATTAAATGACGATAAATAAAATTGCGAGAATGTAAATTGCGAGAATGTAAAGTGCGAGAATATAAATTGCGATAAATTAAATGTTAATCAGTTAGCTGGGAACAGTTAGCCGGAACAGTTAGCGTGTAATCCTATCTCAATTTCAATTAATTAATTCGTTTGTTTCTAACACTTTTTATTTTTGTTCAATGTTTTCTTCGTTATGACACTTGTTGGATTCTGATAGGTCAAAATCTAAATATGAAATTGAATGGAAATGGTTATTCTGTGGTGAACGAATACGTATATCGGTGATTGTAAATAGAATAGCAATTGACCGTTGAATCAGATTCGAAAAATATACAGTGTAACTTATTAATGTGAATTCTGAATATTTCTCGGGTACTACCCACTCGTTAAAATATTTTCATCATTAACAGTTTGTACGAAAGAATTTTTAATTACAATCTTTATGAAAATATACTTGCATATATATTTTCATCGGATGCAATTATGGATTTAATGAGTCAATAAGATATTAAACTCATTTGATTTATCGTTAATACCAGATTACATAATTTCTAACTTTGGAAATTACATAATCGTCATGTCAAACGGAGATAATTGATGTGGAATGATATGTAAAGTGAGGATAACCAATGTAGAACGTTATGTAGATCGAAAACAATGTAGATAGAACAATACGTAGAATGGTGATTATGCTTGAGGTATAGTTTGTGACGTGGAGGTTTACGACGCGGTTGTGATTTGGGAATAATAAGAGTATTGTCGGCGTTGATGATGGTGGTACTGATTATGTTGCTGGTGCTGCTGCTGGTGTTCGTAACCTTGGCACCAGGTTCTCCAAAGTCTTCACACGAGCGCGTAGTTCGTTAACTTCTTCTTCTAGTACTACGAGATGATTAACGGTTGCAGCGAGCGAATGAATAAAATTCGAAATATGGGATAGTATATAATCGTGATGAGATATTCGGAAAAAGGAGAGAGAAAATGATTTCTCGAACAGGTTCGCCGGTAAGCGCTTCAGGTTGAAAAGGGCAATTTTGTGAATGGAAGAGATCTTCGATGTGAAATGATTTTTCGGCTGTTGGATGATATTCTGGCTATATAGAATATCTATGTATAATACCAAAGATTTCGTAAACTACAGAGAAATTTACGGCATATGTCAGGCAAGTCTACAGATGCGCTAGGATATGAATTTTGTCTATACACTATCGATGCACTAAATGCAGTAAGACGTGTCTAGACTAAAGAATGATAAACAGGAAATTCCCTAAGGATGATAAGCAGATGATTTCCGACTAGAAATGATAAGCAAAACTTTTGACACACAAACACGGTCGAAGTCCAGACTCACTACTGCATCCTAACTACTATCTGTTAGGCACACTAATGCAAGACCTGGTTCACTAAGACCACCGCTCTGATACCAACTGAAATGTCCGCGACTAATCCTCCCGGACGGAATCTTCAACAGTTGGTTCCATCGTGATGATCGACTCTAAGTAAGGTCCTTAATATGAGCTATTGCACAGCGGAAGACTTAATTCATACCTGAGAAATACATGCTTTAAAAGGTCAACATAAAGTTGGTGAGATATATAGGTTTGATGCTAGCAGCATTATAACTATGGAC
This sequence comes from Rutidosis leptorrhynchoides, assembly GCF_046630445.1. Taxonomy (NCBI): domain Eukaryota; kingdom Viridiplantae; phylum Streptophyta; class Magnoliopsida; order Asterales; family Asteraceae; genus Rutidosis; species Rutidosis leptorrhynchoides. The sequence goes on from NC_092343.1 coordinate 236,951,337, forward strand.
CACAAGATTTAAAGTTTATAAACATAATACACTCGCAAGTGTAAGAAAAGCATTTCAAGCAGTGGGCACCCGGTAACTAGCCTTAACAAGAGTGTGTACCCCTGAGTTATAATAATATGTGCACCGAATCAAGTGCGTTCCGTTAACCTCGAAGTACTAAACACCCGTTCTTCTAGTTTACTAGAACAACATCTGGGTGGGGGTGTAAAACCCGATAGATCTATCTTTAGGATTCGCGCCTACCAGTTCATAAACCAATAGTTAAAGTTACCAAGCTAGGGAATTTTTGATTCAAACCCATGTAGAACGTAATTTTAGTCACTTGTGTCCATAACGTAAATCATTTATAAAAATAGCGCATGTATTCTCAGCCCAAAAATATTTAAAGTTTAAAAAGGGATCTATATACTCACCTAGTGTATTTTGTAGTAAAAATACATATAACATCATTGATCAAGTATAAGGTTGGCCTTCGATTCACGAACCTATATCAGGTTTTATATATATTAAAAAAAAATATGTAATAACAATTAACAAGTTTGTGTATAAATGTTACTATACTTAATAATTTGTACAATGAATCAATAAATAGTTTAATTATAATTATTTCTATATATATTAGATAATTAATTAATATTTTTATATATACATATATATATGATTATGTTATAAATATATGTTTATTTATTGTATATAGCTTAATTAATATTTTGTAAAAATAACCTTTTATTTAAATTCATCTATAATATATATGTAAAAATATATTTTATATAAATATCATTTGTTTAAAACGATAATTTTTGTAATACTAAAATAAGAGTAGAAATGATAAAATAACAATAAAAAATATTAGGTTTAATAATGATAACAAATATTGTAATAATAATAATAAAACTTATATAGAAATGAACTACCTTCAAGGAAAATCGACTTTTAAAAAAATTAGTGTCTCTTCTGGGATTCGAACCCAGGGCCATCTGTTAACCCGACCAAGTACCCAACCATTTCTCCATTCAGACTTTTCTGTTTTATCTTCCTTATCTATTTATTTCAACCCGTATTATAAAAAAAACGTTTTCTTCTTCCTCAGATATAACAGTCGACCAGAGATTGTTGCCAGATTCGGTATACACATTAAATCAGTTTTTTTTTAAGATTTATAACAAGAGCATCCTTTGCTAATTACGTTATTTGAAAACAAAAAAAAAAATTATATATATCTTGAAAAAATTTCGCTGTTGCTGTACGAAGAAAAAAAAAATAATAGACATTGAATTAGAGGACGTTATGGCCAAATGTTATAACACGAATTTGGTTGCAAAACACTCCTAATAACTTATAAAATTATCAATTGAACCATATATGCAACAGCTATCACGAATTTGTTCCAAATACACTCGTTTGTCTTTTTGACCAAATAACTTTAACTCGAAAATTGGAACTTGTTAGAAGAAATTGGGACACGAGATTTTCCAGATAGTTTTCTCAAAGGATTCTTCACCAAACTGCACTTATGGATTTTTAATTAAGATTCGAATTTGAACTTTTAGTTTAATGGTACATCGAACAGGGAAACAGAGAACAGGGAGGTGAAACTCGAATTTTCTGGTTATTGTATGATATTAACAGTTTATGGAAATTTTAATTAGTAACGAGGATGGAGAGAACGGATAAATTTCTCAAAAAAACACAGGAGGTCGATTGTTGTATATATGAGGAGATGTCGACGGGAATTTTAGCCAAAAGAAAAAGGCAACCAGATGATATACAATAAAAGGTCACGGGTTTAACAATTGACAACGACAAATAAAAAAAAAAAATAGAATAACTGATTAAAAATACATTAAACGCGTTTTATCCATACCTATATAATTAATTATCATTAATAATAATTTTGTAAAAATACAGAAGTAATAATAATATTATATTACAGATAATTATCATAATAATATTTAGGATAATAATACTAATGATTATAAGAATGTTTATGATGATATTATTTATATTGTTATTAATAAATTGTATTTATCTTTTTTTTTTACAATAATAATAATAATAATAATAATAATAATAATAATAATAATAATAATAATAATAATAATAATAATAATAATAATAATAGTATTAATAATAATAAGGATAATAATATATGAATAATTATAGTAGCTTAAAATCATAATTTTTATTATTAATTATAATGATATATCAAGTTAGATATATCAATTCTATGTATTATACTAACTAATAATGCATACAAATATTAATATTAATACTGATGTTAATGAAAATAATTAACATAACAATCATATTAAATATTACTATTACAATTTAGTAATCATATGATATATAATATTTAATATTTATCTTTTACAATATAATAATAATTATTTATAGAAATCATATATATATAGATTTCATAATACTGTTATATTTATATTTATATTTATATATACTTCTTTATTATTATTATTTTTTTTACCTACATTCAAATGTTCGTGAATCGTCGGAAATAGTCAAAAGGGTAACTAATCATCCAAAAATAGTTTTCAAACTTTCTAGACTCAGTATTACAGGTTTTTGCTTATCGTGTCGGAAACATATAAAGTTTAAGGTTTAAATTTGGTCGGAAATTTCCGGGTCGTTACACTATGGATTGGGTCGGGTCGTCTCATGTGGTATCAGAGCGTTGGTCTTAGCGAACCAGGCCTTGCATTAGTGTGTCTAACTGGTAGTTGTTAGGATGCATTAGTGAGTCTGGACTTTGACCGTGTCTACATGTCAAAAGTTTTGCTTATCATTTCTAGTCGGAAATCATCTGTTTATCATCCTTAGGAAACTGCCTGCTTATCATTCTTAAGTCTAGACACGTCTTACTGCATTTAGTGCATCGATAGTGTATAGACAAAATTCATATCTTAGCGTATCTGTTACTATAGACATTGCTTGACGTATTTCAAAAATTCTCCGTAATTCACGGGATTTTGGTATTATATATACATATGTAAATTATGTATTGAAGAGTACCAAACCCAATTTCTATAATCTATTCCAAACCAAAAATTCATTTCTCCGACTATACAAGATGGATTCTTCATCCAGTTCGAATTCCTCCGACTTCGATAGCTACGCCGATATGGATTTCCATTCGAGCTCCGAGAACAGCGTCACCGGAATGGATCAACCAATTTCCCATCATCTATTCTGGATGAATTGGGGATGGGTTCGTAATATACTAAATCTCTGGAGGCAAGAAGAAGGTGATCCATTCCATCCACCAAATTGTCCTCTTAACGATGAACCTGAAGCACTTACCGGCGAACCTATTCGAAACACCATTTTCTCGCTCATTTCTAGAGTATCTCGTCATGACTACATACTATCCCATATTTTGAATCTTGTTCATTCGCTCGTTCCAACCGTCAATCATCCCGGTATAATAGAAGAAGTCAACGAGCTTCGCGCTCGGGTAGTGGCTTTAGAAAATACGGTGCGAAGGTTACAAACACCAGCAGCAGCACCAGCAGCATAATCTGTACCACCATCATCAACGCCGACAGTACTCTTGTCACCCCCAAAATCTCAACCTCACAAACAGTATCTCGGATAACAACATCACATACCTCAAAAACCTCATCGGAACTTCGAGTATGATCTTTGTTCTATATATTGTTCCACATTGATTATCATCGTTCTACGTATTGTTCTACATCATTTGTTTTCGTTCTACATAGCGATTATGTAATCTTTAATGTTTTAAAGATTATGTACTCCAATTCTAACCGAAAAAAAAATCAAATGAGTTTAATATCTTATTGACTCATTAAATTCATAATTACATCCGAAGAAATATATATGCAAGTATATTTTCATAAAGATTGTAATTAAAATTCTTTCGTATAAACTGTTAATGATGAAAAATATTTTAACGGGTAGGTAGTACCCGTGGAATATTTGGATTTCATATTAATAAGTTACACTGTACATTCTTCGAATCTGATTCAACGGTCATTTGTTATTCTACTTACAACCATCGATATACGTATCCGTTCGCCCCAGAATAACCATTTCCATTTAAATTTCATATTTGAATTTTTACCTATCCGAATCCAACAAGTGGCATAAAGAAGAAACATTGGACAATTAAAATGAAATAAAATGTTGATTATAACATATGAAACTAAACAATTCTTCAAGTTTGCCACTTGATTTCATCCTAAACCTCATTTGTACTTCGACAATTATAATCCTCATTCAAATCTTTTCATGATTCTTGAAAACACCTCGATCGAGAAGTTGAACCAGCCGCACCTCGTCTACGGAAGAAAGATTTATGCATACAGTTATACACCTGAAACTTTCGAAACCGAAGTTATCGTTAAAACTTATCCGCGTCAAATTCCTTATCATTCATTGGCAAAAAAAAAAAAAACCTTACATTTCTCTTTTCAATATAAGTCGATTTTGTCACAGCTCCACTTTGATTTCTCAGTAGGACTACTCTTATTATAACCTCGATATATACCTTGTCCTTTCACCGTTGTTACCGGAGAACCTTTCATATTCCACGACATCATGTACCAGCAGCTTGTCATCTTTTTGGCGGAATCCGCAATTAGTATTTTAAAAATCTCGCAAAACTTCGCAGTCATACCTATAACGTCTATTCCTAAGGATTTCATACTCCGAAGGTGAAGTTTCTGAAAAACACCCTGAATTATGAAGTAGTTCTTTAAATGCTGATGAAGCAGCGAAAATTGTAAACGATTTTTAAACAGTCAAAAGTTTGATGATGAAGCACAGTGTGTTGATAAAACTCAGAAAAAGAGAAGAGTTGGAACCGAAAAACGGTTTGAGCAAAGTATGAAAGAGGTTGTGGATAAATCACAAGAACTGAATCTGCTTTCAAAGGATTCAAACGATTCAGTGCCTGCTGAAACCATTAGTAAAAACCCTACCCCTTATCCTAAACCTTTCCCGATGATATTCTTCATCATCATCTTATCTTAGATATTATAAGATATCTTCATATCTTCCGTTATACATATTCTCCATATTTCTGGAGATATTTTCACAACTATTCTTATCTGAGAATATTTATCTCTCCGTAATATCTGCGTTACAACATAAAAGAAACTGTGTTAGTTTCTAAGCTCTAAAACCTTCAAGTTTAAAATAGGAATGTTCTGAAGCAGTGTTGGGAACTGATGCATGAATTAGTATAATATAATGAAACTTGATCAACTTCATTATATTACAGTAAGTCATGTTAAGTTTCTAATGAAATGTGATGATTCACAGTACCATCATCATGTGCCATGTTACACGGCTCTTACATTCTATCCAATTCTCAAACATAATAGGAACATGTCATCCTGACAGTTCTATCTTTTCCGGGGTATTCTGGTAATTTGACAAATCAAAATTGTTCTATTACCATTTCTTTCTTAGAGCATTAGCTATACTCATTTCGAATCTCATATCTACAAATTCCGGACCATTACTCGCTTGACTCGAAGTCAGGAAGAGAAAACGAAAGTATGAAGCTTTGAAAAATAATGAAGAATACAAAGGCCGAAAATCACCCAGGATTTACAAACCGTGTATATCAATACGTATTGCAACGTAAAGACACGGGAGAATTAAAAATATTATAATTCCGAGGAAAGGATAGAAGTAAATAGATTCTTCTGGCGATAAATGAAAGAGAAGAATGAAAGATATGAAAGTTAGAAGTATAACAAGAATTAGAACGGGATGGAGCATTTAAAAGAATACTTTAAGGTATGAGTTGAAGGAGAAAGGATAGAAGATGTGAGTTGTGGAAATAAGGAAGAGAAGGAAGTGGATTTATAGCAAAATATTCGACAAAGAAATCGAAACAGATCGCCGCACTAAATCAAAGAAGATCTTGATCGCCAAAAAAAAAAAAAAACCAAATCTTATTACGTAAGATTTTCCATAAATTCCGGAAATCAATTCTAATCACGTTATCGGTTCAAACAAATCCATATTTACTCAATTCACTCTTTTGTGATAGCTTCACTTGTGCGCTTCACTTGATCGAACCGTTGTATCTATACCTCCCAATAATGATAAAACTCCGTTATCACCTCATAGACGTCATGAAAACACCCATATTGTTATCCATGATGATCTCTATCAAATTTCGGGACGAAATTTATTTAACGGGTAGGTAATGTAACGACCCGGATTTTTCCGATCGTTTTACACTTATAAGATTAATATTTACATAAATTAAACCTTACCAACATGATAAGCAATCCAAATTGTTGAGATTTATGTTTTTGAAAAGAGTTTTACACAACGTTTGACTGTCTAGTTGACCGATGATATCACGAATTATATAACATATGATAATTATACGTTTGTGTATATATATGTATATATACATATTTAACATGATCTTAGAATATTTTAATATCTCATTTTGTATTAATTACAATAAGTTATAAGTATATTTTGAAACTACTAACTTAAGTTTTCAAAACGATAACCATACGTAACGTTATTGGACATAAATACTTATAACCTATAATGTTTATGCATATATCGTATATATAATGTATTTAATCACTTTTTAAAGACTTAAATACATAAAACAATATAAGTATATTCACAAAAGATAGCTATATTTGAATTCTTATTCCATTTTTCACAAAATTTCTATACGTATATCTTGAGTACATGTACTCGTATCATACCTAGCTTCTATACGTATTTACTATTGGTATATACACATCAAATCACCACCAACCAGCCCTTGCTCATGCCTTATGTATAAGGTAACTCTCTTGTTCATGCCTTATGTATAAGGTAACTACTTTTGATGTTTAGTATGACTAATTACATAAAAATACAACATGAAATTTTGTCCATGTTTTTCCATTAATCATGTTTTTATGGTCTTAAATACATCTTCCATTTTCAAATTTTACTACCTCATTTCTTTAACCAAAAACACACTCTTAAGAAACTCCATAACCATTCAGCTAGTATCCATGAAGATCTAGCTTCAAAAACATCACTTAAACACCATAAGAAAAACCTTACAAAAACACTTCAAGAATCCTTCCAAGAACACAAACTTACTTCCAATCTTTCATCCAATTCCATCACCCTTTTGGTTCTAGTTTTTACTCCTCTTTTACAGCAATCTTGTCCAAGTAACTTGAGGTAGTAACTTTGTTCATAACCTTATTCGATTCATATATATATAGCTATCTTATTTTGTGGTATAAAATTTTAACAACAAGAACATAGTTTGAATGTTTTCAAACTTGTTTGCAAACTAAATAGATCCTTCTAACTTAACTTTTAAAATACTTCAAGACCTGTAATATAACTTAAATATATGCTAATTTAACAAGGTATAACTTGGTTTTTTTCAAAGAACACCTTAAAAACTGATTTTACGACGTCGGAGTGTAACCGGGGGCTGTTTTGGATTGGATAATTAAAAACCATCTTAAATTTTGAATTGGAGGTTTATTTTCTGGAAAAATGATTTTTACTATGAATATGATAACACATAAAAATTTCATGATTTAATTCAAAGTATAAGTATTTTTAGAAAAATGGTCATTAAATGATATTTTTGTAACAAAAATGATTAACTTCATAAGTTTCACCAAAGTTTCACCTATGACCTGTGATTTCGAATACAAACTAAGGTATTTACAGTTCATAGTCTTAAAGAGGGACTCGATCCAAGGAAGTGGCAAGTTGAATCAACAAAAACGGAGTTGTAACGAAGAAACTACGACTAAAACAAAATTGGTTATCCAAGACTAGTTTAGCTACGTGATTAATTGGAAAAAAATTAAATAAATCACATCTTTCTAAGATAACATGATATTTTATATATATGTACTCATAATTCAATTTTATATGGTTCAGAATCACCCGTAAACAACACGAGAAGATTAATCATAAGATCCCATGATTGTACGCAACACGTCATTTGACAACACCGGTACTTTATGTACGCAACACGTCATTTGACAACACCGGTACCGTGGGTCAAGATTAATCTCGACCAATACATATACGATGTGGTTTTATTTATTTCGTTGGGGGTTTATTAAACACCTAAAAATGAACCATTAAAATTGAATTACTAACATCGAACTGCTAACTACGGACTAAGGAGTTATTAAAAGTATTAAAAGTATAACAAGTATATATATATGTGACGATTGTTTAAAACGAAAAGGTATTGATATATGATATATGGATAGGTTCGTGATATCAACCGGAAGACCAAGTCAAAATATATATATCTTCAAGACGAAAGTGAGTATATAGTCCCACTTTTAAACTTTAAATATTTCGGGATGAGAATACATGCATTTTATGTTTTACGTTATGGACACAAGTAACTGAAAAATATATTCTACGTTGAGTTGTACCACTGGCATACTTCCCTGTAGCTTGGTAACTAATATTTACAGCGGTATTGTAAACGTGAATCCTGTTGATAGATCTATCGGGCCTGACAACCCCAACCGGACTGGACGACCAGTATTCAACGGTTGCACAGTACTTCGTTTCGTGACTACACTTGGTACAGTGTAGTAAGATTTCATATTAAAGGGAATATGCGACGTGATTAAATGTTAAGTATGGTTACCAAGTGCTCAACCACTTAGAATATTTTTATTTATTAAACTGTTTATATATGAAATCTTGTGGTCTATATATATATTGCTGCCGGCATTAAACCTATATCTCACCAACTTTATGTTGACGTTTTAAAGCATGTTATTCTCAGGTATGAATTAAGTCTTCCGCTGTGCATTAGCTCATATTAAGGATACTATTTGGGACCATTTAAGCCAGGATTCAAGAACGTTGCATTCGAGTCATTGAAGATCATTAGAGACTATTACTAAGTAAATGACAGATTAGGTCATTTGGATATTATGAAGTGTTAGGCGAACATGTCAACTTTTGATGTAATGATAGATTGCCTTTTAAGAATAAATGCAACGTTTGTAAAATGTATTATATAGAGGTCAGGTACCTCGCAATGTTATCATATGTTATTGTATTCGTCCCTATGGATTGGGTCGGGTCGTCTCAGTCTAGAAGTTGATCAAAGTGAAGAAACATTGATTGATGCTGATACGGAACTAGACGAATGGGGTGAATGATTGCTGTAGAATTAGAAATGTTGGTTCTCATGGGTGAAGGTTCAGATCTAGACAGTTTAAGTTCAGAAGCTGATGAATCAGATTCAAAATCAGATTCAGATGCAGAAAGTCCTAAGGGTTCTACTAATTTTGAAATGTTGAACAAGCAAGCAGTGGATCTACTAAAGATGTGTTTGTCAGAAAGTGATCGAGAAAAAGTGTCAGCGTTGACAAAAGCTAAGGATATCTGAGATAAACTAGAAGAGATACATATGGGTAAAGGTTTAGCAAACGATGATGCGTCAGTGTTTCTTACAGAATCTTCAGAATCAGAAGATGAATTCGATGATGGGAAGAAGACGAACTATTTTGCTTTTATGGCTGATACTTCCTCATCACATAGCGCTCAAGAGGTAAGTTCTAATTTTTGCTCGAATTCAAATGCTGAATGTGCTCAATGTGCTGAATATAAGATAACCGTAGACAATCTGAACAAAACATATGATGAGATGCGTGAAAAATATCATGCCAACCTTGTGACCAAAAAGATTGAAAATGATTTAAAAGAAGAAATTAAAGTTTATAAAAAACAGATTCATGATCTTAAATGTTATAACTTTGATTTAAATCAAGCTTTAAACAAACGTGTTGACACAATAAACGAATTGAAAAAGGAAAATGAGTGCGTCAAAGCTGATTTAGAAGCTATGTCAATCAAAATGAAATGTTGGACAAGTGCATCTCAATGGAATGAACTTATCGTTGAACTTAATGATCAAAAGGGTAAAGGCATTGGATATAAGTCCGTATCTCCTCCTTTTCAAAACAAATACGTTAATGCAAATGTGATTGATGGACAACCAGAAGATTGTGTTCCACCTAGTTATGAGAACTATGCTGATAGGAACAAGAAGTCCAGCTCATCTGAGAACATGACTTCAGACGAAACTGCTGAAGGTGCTTTAGATCATGATGAAGATAAGAAAAACGGTCTAGGAGATAATACAGTTAGACGAAGGGTGATAACACCAAGAGGTCCAGTTCTAAAAGGTCCTGTTAAGATTTTGAGAAATCCTAAGTTTGCCAACAGACCTGTTCCTCCTGTTACCCCTAAGCATGTTCAAAGAGAGAAATCAAATGATTCTCCCGTGTTCGTAAGAGCACAAGACCCCTCATCTTCAAACTCTAATAATGTGTATCAATTCAGAGGACATAGGGAGTTTAGACAATGTTTTAATTGTGCTGTTTTTGGACACATTGCTGCTTATTGTCCTAGAAGATTCAGTTCCCCCAAGACATAAAGTTGACTTGTCACATGATGACTCTAGATCATCTCATGTTCATCGAACAGGTTTCCTTGTGAATGATGAACTTCGTGATAAAAGATCTAAGACAAATGTTGTCTTTGGAGACTCCATGTAACACCCCAGGTAAAACGTTCCCCGTAGCATGATATTGTCCGCTTTGCAGAGATAGGTACGTACCCTTGTCTCCCCCGTAAGTTGCTCACGGATTTTTCTTGGCGACCAAAGACGACGAACACTTTCCCAGGAGGTCACCCATCTTGGTAGTGCTCTAGCCTGAGCACGCTTAACTGCAGAGTTCTCATGGGATCTGCTGCACTCGTGGTCCCAAAACGCGTCATGCTAGGAAAGGTCTCCACACCCTTATAAGGCATGCTTCGTTCCCCTCTCCAACCGATGTGGGACGGACGTAACACGGATGTTACAATCCTCCCCCCTAATGGGACACAGCGTCTGTAACGACCCGGAAATTTTCGACCAAATTTAAACCCTAATCTCTATATGTTTCCGACACGATAAGCAAAAACCCTAATGTTGAATCTAGAAAGTCTGAAATCTATAGTTGGGTAATCAGTTACCTCTTGACCATGCCTAATGATTCACGAACAATTATTTGTAAATGAATATATTTATATATATATGTAAATATAAATGAAGATATATATATAATAATCGAAAAATATATATATATATATATATATATTATATAAAACAGAATAGGTATGTATTATTAATTAGTAATTATTCAACATATGTTATTATATGATATATATATAACTGTACTTTAACAATATATTTGCTATAATAATATTATCATTATTTTTATTTTTCCCTTATCAATAATATCCTTATTTGTAGTATAAATAATATTATATGAAATTGAAAATAAGTAACATGTTATATCTTAACTATAAATTGTATTATTATTTAGATATGGTTGTTATATTATCATTAATAATCATTATTATAGTATTATTAATATTCTTATAAAATAAGACAAAATATAATTATTAGTAATATTATTATTATTAGCATCATTATTATTAATTACTATTAAACCTATCTTTTATTAATATAAACATCTCAGTATTATTATTATTGCAACATTATAATTATTATTAGAATTATTTCGACATTATTATTAATAATTTTATTAATAATAGTATCTTTATCATTAATAACATTATTATTGGATATTATTATAATTATTTTTATTAAAAATTATTACTATCAATTTCATTAAAATTTTTATTTTTTTGTAGACTACTACTACTTATTATTATTATTATTATTATTATTATTATTATTATTATTATTATTATTATTATTATTATTAATATTATTATTATTATTAATTAATTATTAATATTAACCTAATTATATAATTTATAAAAGATTTAGGATTTGTGCGAATCCCATCTGTCATATAATCCGTTGTTTTTTTTTTATTTTTATTTATTTTTTTTTTGTTTTGTCATCTGCTTTTAATAATTAATCTTTTTGTCAAAAGTGTTCTGCTAAAAACCAACCCGTAAATTTTTTTTATTGACTTTATCTGCTTAAGACAAACCATTACAGTAATTATGGGATCCCATATAACGTACATGATCTGTTATCAATCCCAAAATATCCTCAACAACCCTAAATAATCGAAATTAAACTGAAATTTCAAAGTAAAAACCGACGGGTCTCTGTTTACATAACTTTTTGCTTGTAATTCGAATTCGAGACAATTAACCAAATGTAGAAATGCAGTTATATTAGGGATCGTTCGTTTAAACTATTTGCAAAGTTTCAAATGCCAATTTTTTATATCGAAAACGAATTTTGAGTTTAAAGTTTAAGAATCAAAAAGTTAACAAATGTTCTTCAGTAAAATTCGAGTTATCTGTTTCAGTTTGAATTGAATTGTTAATTTCTACAGTTTCTAAGGACTGTTTGCAACATCTTTTGTGTTATAACTTCTAACTAAATCGAACTGGAAATCAAAAATCGAATTTGGGTTTATCAAGGAACCGACGGGTCTGTGATAAACTTAGTTATGGTTTTGCTAATTAAAAATCGTTTTTCTATTTCCAATATACATTATATCACAAGTTTTAAAACGTTTGTTAAATTGTCGATTAAATGAATTCTGATACCTGTTCGAATTAAGATTGAGGAAGATGATGAACTTGGGATCAAATAGTTAGACGGGTTATAAGAGTTTCAAGGGGTATTAAAACAGAAAAAGCGAATTGGTCAAGTTGGTTAAGTTGTTGTATTGATGAGATAGGGGTCCTGGGTTCGAGCCAGTATCCAGACTGTTTTTTTTTTTTCAAACACTTTACAAACATTATGAGGTAGTTTTATTTTCATTTAATTTTTATTATTATGATTATTATTAATATTATTATTATTATTATTAAGATTTATTATTGTTATTATTATTTACTAATGCTTAGCATTATCATCAAACTATTTTTACCATAATTAAATTTAAGAATATACATATTATTTTTTTTATTATTTATATTTTCTTTATTATTAAAATAATACTAAATAAGTTATATAAAATATAACAAATAATATATAAATATATTTTCTTATCATATATACATGTTAATATGAATTTTATTATCAATATGTTATAATGATTGATAAATAATAGATATATAAAATACATAAAATAAATAAATTAAATTTATCTAAATAACGTTTAATATAACAAATATATAATTATTAATAAAATATATAAACTAGCTCAATTATGATTATATGTTTTAATCTATATACTTGATATAGGTTCGTGAATCCGAGGCCAACCCTATACTTGTTCAATGTCGTAATATGTATTTTTACTACAAAATACATTAGGTGAGTATATAGTCCCCTTTTAAACTTTAAATATTTTTGGGCTGAGAATACATGCGCTATTTTTATAAATGATTTACGTTATGGACACAAGTGACTAAAATTACGTTCTACATGGGTTTGAATCAAAAATCCCTTAGCTTGGTAACTTTAACTATTGGTTTATGAACTGGTAGGCGCGAATCCTAAAGATAGATCTATCGGGTTTTACACCCCCACCCAGATGTTGTTCTAGTAAACTAGAAGAACGGGTGTTTAGTACTTCGAGGTTAACGGAATGCACTTGATTCGGTGCACATATTATTATAACTCAGAGGTACACACTCTTGTTAAGGCTAGTTACCGGGTGCCCACTATTTAGAATGCTTTTCATACACTTGCGAGTGTATTATGTTTATAAACTTTAAATCTTGTGGTCCATTGTTATAACGCTGCTAGCATCAAACCTATATATCTCACCAACTTTATGTTGACATTTTAAAGCATGTTTATTCTCATGTACGAATTAAGTCTTCCGCTGTGCATTAGCTCATGTTATGGACAATATTTGAAGTCGATCATCGCAATGGAACCAGATGTTGAAGATTCCGTCCAGGGGGACTTCGACGGGGTTTGACAGAATGGTATCAGAGCGTTGGTCTTAGTGAACCAGGCCTTGCATTAGTGTGTCTGACTAGTAGTTGTTAGGATACAGTAGCGAGTCTGGACTTCGACCGTGTCTGCCTGTCAAAAAGTTTTGCTTATCATTCTAGTCGGAAATCATCTGCTTATCATCCCTAGGGAATTTTCTGCTTATCATTCATAAGTCTAGACACGTCTTACTGCATTTAGTGCATCGATAGTGTATAGACAAGATTCATATCTTAGCATATCTGTAGACTTGCCTGATATATGCCGTAAATTCCTCTGTAGTCTATGAAATACATATAGATATTCTATATAGTTATAATATCATCCGATATCCGTAAATCATTTCACGTCGAAGATCTCTTCTATCCACCAAATTGCCCTTTTCAACCTGAAGCGCTTACTGGCGAACCTGTTCGAGAAACCATTTTCTCTCCCCTTTTTCCGAGTATCCCATCACGATTACATACTATCCCATAGTTCGAATCTTATTCATTCACTCGCTTCAACCGTCAATCATTCCGTAGTACTAGAAGAAGTTAACGAACTACACGCTCGTGTGACGACTTTGGAGAACCTGGTGCGAAGGTTACGAACACCAGCAGCAGCACCAGCAGCATAATCAGTACCACTATCATCGACGTCGACAGGTCCCTTATCATCTCTAAACCATAACCGCGCCGTAACTCTCAATATCACCATCTGTACTTCGAGTATGAACTTCGTTCTACACATCGATCTACATCGGCTATCTTCGCTTTACGTATCATTCTACCTCATTTTTCCTCATTTAACATGGTGAATATGTAATTTCTAAAGTTTTAGAGATTATGTAATCTAGTATTAACGACAAATCAAATGAGTTTAATATCCTATTGACTCATTAAATCCCTAATTACATCTGACGAAAATATATATTCAAGTATATTTTCATAAAGATTGTAATTAAAAATTCTTTTGTACAAGTTGTTAATGATGAAAATATTTTAACGGGTGGGTAGTACCCGAGGAATATTTAGAATTTACATTAATAAGTTACACTGTACATTCTTCGAATCTGATTCAACAATCATTTACTATCCCACTTACAACTACCGATATACGTATCCGTTCACCCTAGAATAACCATTTCTATTCAAATTTCATAATTGGATTTTGACCTATCAGAATCCAACAAGTGGCATAACGAAGAAAACATTGGACGAAAATAAAAAGTGTTAGAAACAAACGAATTAATTAATTGGAATTGTGATAGGATTTCACGCTAACTGTTCCGGCTAACTGTACCCAGCTAACTGATTAACATTTAATTTATCGCAATTTACATTCTTGCAATTTTATTTATCGTCATTTAATTTCCGTTATTTATTTTTTTTGCACTATAAATAACGGGACACGTATGCAAGGTTTCGATTTATCATATCGACCCATCTATATATATATTTCGGAACAACCGTAGACACTCTATATGTGAAGGTGGGAGTTGGCTATACAGGGTCGGAGTTGATTCCAAAATATATATATACTTTGAGTTGTGATCGACACCGAGATCGGTACACGGGTCACGATACGTATTATTTAATTCGAATATTATATATTAAATTATATATGAATCATTGAACCATCGGACTGCTAACTTTGGACAATTAAAATGAATTAAAGTAAAATATTGATTATAACATATGAAACTAAATAATTCTTCAAGCTTGCCACTTGATTTCATCTTAAACCTCATTTGTATCTCGACAATTACAATGCGTGTTCAAATCTGTCATGATTCTTGAGAACCCCTCAATCGAGAGGATGAACCAACCGCGTTTCATCTACGGAAGAAAAGACTTATGCTCCTGTAAGACTCTCGGAGACTGAGTCAACGTTTAACAAGCAGCAGTGTTAATTTCTTTAGTGTTATTATTACCCAAAATAACTTTGCAATCCCTTTTCAAATTAGCCAATTTTGTCACAGCTCCAGCAAGTTAACCTCGACTTCTCAGAAAGGTTAGTTTCGATATATATACACGTTATTCTTTCGCTGTTGTTACCAGAGAATCTTTTATATTCCATCATCAGCGTTTAACCATCTAAAAACACAATTTTCCTGAAACCACCTCAGCTTAATAACCGATGACCCAAATCCGTTAACTTTGAGAATGTTGACGAAGCAGCATGATGTAGATGGTCTTAATAGCCAAAAGTTGATGATAAAGAATGGAGTATTGGAAACACTCAATAGAAAATTTAGTATCAAAAAGCGGATTATGCGAAACTATGAAGTAAGCCGTGGACAAATCACAAAGAATAAGTTTGACTTCAAAGAATTTAAAAGATTCAGTGCCTGCTGAAATCCTTAGTACATACCCTACTCCTTACTCTAAAACCTTTGCTGACACTATTCTTCATTATCATTCTTCATCATTAGAAGTTCCAAGATATTATCATATCTTTCATTATAAATATCCTCAATGTTTCTGAAGATATTTTTATAACTATTCTTATCGGAAATCATCTATCTTCTCGCGCTATCTGTATCACATCATAAAAGAAACTGTGTTAGTTTCTAAATTCTGAAAACCTTCGAATTTAAAATATGAATGTTTTGAAGTAGTGTTAGGAACTGATGCATGAATTAGTATAATATAATGAAACTTGATCAACTTCATTATATTACAGTAAGTTATGTTAAGTTTCTAATGGAATGTGATGATTCACAGTACCATCATCATGTGCCATGTTACACGGCTCTTACATTCTATCCAATCTCCAAACATATCAAGAACATATCATCTTGATAGTTCTATCTTTCTGGATATTCTGGTAATTTGACAAATCAAAATCGTGCCATTTCCATTTCTTTCTAAGAGCATCAGCTATGTTCATTCCGAAATTTTATACCTACAAATTCCGGACCATTGCTCGCTTGACTCGAGGACGGGAAGAAGAAACGAAAAGGACAAGACCCCGAAATAGAAATTAGGAAAAAATCGCAGCAAATAGGTGGAGATATTAACTATGAATGACAATGATTATAGAAAACAGAAGTAGGGACATTGAAATATAAGTGAAGATATAAAACCCAATAGCAATCCTGAAACTACAAACCGTGCATATCAATACGTATTGCCACGTAAAGACACGGGAGAATTAATAACCCTATAATCCCAAGGAAATAGTAGAAGTAAATAAATTCTTCTGGTGGTAGATGAAAAAGAAGGATGACAGATGTAAAAATTAAGAATATATCAAGGATCAGAATGGGATGAAGCATATTAGAAAATGTTTTAAAGCAGGAATTAAGGAGAAAGAGTAGAAGATGTAGGATATGGAATAAGGGAACAAAGAGGGTAGTTTTATAAGTAAAATATCCGACAAAGAAATCACAACAGATTTGCCACATTAAATCAAAGGAGATCCTGTTTCCTAAATCATCGAAGAACCAAATCTTATACATAAGATTTTCTTTAAATCCCTTAAATTCTGAAATCAATCCTAATCACGTCATCGGTTAAAACAATTCCATATTCACTCATTTCATTCTTTTGTGATAGCTTCACTCGTGTGCTTCACATGATCGAATCGTTTTATCTATATCTTCCAATAATGATAAAACTCTATTATTACCTCATATTCGTCATAAAAACATTCCTATTGTTATTCATGACAATCTCTATCAAATTTCGGGGACGAAATTTCTTTAACGGGTGGGTACTGTAACGACCCGGAAATTTCCGACCAAATTTAAACCCTAATCTCTATATGTTTCCGACACGATAAGCAAAAACCCTAATGTTGAATCTAGAAAGTCTGAAATCTATAGTTGGGTAATCAGTTACCTCTTGACCATGCCTAATGATTCACGAACAATTATTTGTAAATGAATATATTTATATATATATATGTAAATATAAATGAAGATATATATATAATAATCGAAAAAAAAAATTTATATATATATTATATAAAATAGAATAGGTATGTATTATTAATTAGTAATTATTCAACATATGTTATTATATGATATATATATAACTGTACTTTAACAATATATTTGCTATAATAATATTATCATTATTTTTATTTTTCCCTTATCAATAATATCCTTATTTGTAGTATAAATAATATTATATGAAATTGAAAATAAGTAACATGTTATATCTTAACTATAAATTGTATTATTATTTAGATATGGTTGTTATTTTATCATTAATAATCATTATTATAGTATTATTAATATTCTTATAAAATAAGACAAAAATATAATTATTAGTAATATTATTATTATTAGCATCATTATTATTAATTACTATTAAACCTATCTTTTATTAATATAAACATCTCAGTATTATTATTATTGCAACATTATAATTATTATTAGAATTATTTCGACATTATTATTAATAATTTTATTAATAATAGTATCTTTATCATTAATAACATTATTATTGGATATTATTATAATTATTTTTATTAAAAATTATTACTATCAATTTCATTAAAATTTTTATTTTTTTTAGACTACTACTACTTATTATTATTATTATTATTATTATTATTATTATTATTATTATTATTATTAATATTATTATTATTATTAATTAATTATTAATATTAACCTAATTATATAATTTATAAAAGATTTAGGATTTGTGCGAATCCCATCTGTCATATAATCCGTTGTTTTTTTTTATTTTTATTTATTTTTTTTTTGTTTTGTCATCTGCTTTTAATAATTAATCTTTTTGTCAAAAGTGTTCTGCTAAAAACCAACCCGTGAATTTTTTTTTATTGACTTTATCTGCTTAAGACAAACCATTACAGTAATTATGGGATCCCATATAACGTACATGATCTGTTATCAATCCCAAAATATCCTCAACAACGGGTCTCTGTTTACATAACTTTTTGCTTGTAATTCGAATTCGAGACAATTAACCAAATGTAGAAATGCAGTTATATTAGGGATCGTTCGTTTAAACTATTTGCAAAGTTTCAAATGCCAATTTTTCATATCGAAAACGAATTTTGAGTTTAAAGTTTAAGAATCAAAAAGTTAACAAATGTTCTTCAGTAAAATTCGAGTTATCTGTTTCAGTTTGAATTGAATTGTTAATTTCTACAGTTTCTAAGGACTGTTTGCAACATCTTTTGTGTTATAACTTCTAACTAAATCGAACTGGAAATCAAAAATTGAATTTGGGTTTATCAAGGAACCGACGGGTCTGTGATAAACTTAGTTATGGTTTTGCTAATTAAAAATCGTTTTTATATTTCCAATATACATTATATCACAAGTTTTAAAACGTTTGTTAAATTGTCGATTAAATGAATTCTGATACCTGTTCGAATTAAGATTGAGGAAGATGATGAACTTGGGATCAAATAGTTAGACGGGTTATAAGAGTTTCAAGGGGTATTAAAACAGAAAAAGCGAATTGGTCCAGTTGGTTAAGTTGCTGTGTTGATGAGATAGGGGTCCTGGGTTCGAGCCAGTATCCAGACTGTTTTTTTTTTTTCAAACACTTTACAAACATTATGAGGTAGTTTTATTTTCATTTAATTTTTATTATTATGATTATTATTAATATTATTATTATTATTATTAAGATTTATTATTGTTATTATTATTTACTAATGCTTAGCATTATCATCAAACTATTTTTACCATAATTAAATTTAAGAATATACATATTATTTTTTTTATTATTTATATTTTCTTTATTATTAAAATAATACTAAATAAGTTATATAAAATATAACAAATAATATATAAATATATTTTCTTATCATATATACATGTTAATATGAATTTTATTATCAATATGTTATAATGATTGATAAATAATAGATATATAAAATACATAAAATAAATAAATTAAATTTATCTAAATAACGTTTAATATAACAAATATATAATTATTAATAAAATATATAAACTAGCTCAATTATGATTATATGTTTTAATCTATATACTTGATATAGGTTCGTGAATCCGAGGCCAACCCTATACTTGTTCAATGTCGTAATATGTATTTTTACTACAAAATACATTAGGTGAGTATATAGTCCCCTTTTAAACTTTAAATATTTTTGGGCTGAGAATACATGCGCTATTTTTATAAATGATTTACGTTATGGACACAAGTGACTAAAATTACGTTCTACATGGGTTTGAATCAAAAATCCCTTAGCTTGGTAACTTTAACTATTGGTTTATGAACTGGTAGGCGTGAATCCTAAAGATAGATCTATCGGGTTTTACACCCCCACCCAGATGTTGTTCTAGTAAACTAGAAGAACGGGTGTTTAGTACTTCGAGGTTAACGGAACGCACTTGATTCGGTGCACATATTATTATAACTCAGAGGTACACACTCTTGTTAAGGCTAGTTACCGGGTGCCCACTATTTAGAATGCTTTTCATACACTTGCGAGTGTATTATGTTTATAAACTTTAAATCTTGTGGTCCATTGTTATAACGCTGCTAGCATCAAACCTATATATCTCACCAACTTTATGTTGACATTTTAAAGCATGTTTATTCTCAGGTACGAATTAAGTCTTCCGCTGTGCATTAGCTCATGTTATGGACAATATTTGAAGTCGATCATCGCAATGGAACCAGATGTTGAAGATTCCGTCCAGGGGGACTTGGACGGGGTTTGACAGCGTCCCAGCTGTGCACGTTTAGTCCGGGGCCTGGCTCTGATACCATCTGTAACACCCCAGGTAAAACGTTCCCCGTAGCATGATATTGTCCGCTTTGCAGAGATAGTGACGTACCCTTGTCTCCCCCGTAAGTTGCTCACAGATTTTTCTTGGCGACCAAAGACGACGAACACTTTCCCAGGAGGTCACCCATCCTGGTAGTGCTCTCGCCTGAGCACGCTTAACTGCAGAGTTCTCGTGGGATCTGCTGCGCTCGTGGTCCCAAAACGCGTCATGCTAGGAAAGGTCTCCACACCCTTATAAGGCATGCTTCGTTCCCCTCTCCAACCGATGTGGGACGGATGTAACACGGATGTTACACTCCAAAAGGAAGTACTTCAATAGATCTGTTTCTCCTGTGAAGGGAATAATCCCTAAAAGAAATTTTGAGGCAAATGTTGCCAGTTCTAGTGAGCAAGGAAGACCTTTTGAACCAAAGTTGAGGTCTCCATCTCAAAGAGCTAGTCGCAGAGAGAGTAACACCTCTCCTTCCAAATTTGCTAACTTTAAGGTTTCTAATGATGAGATTCCTCCGGACTCAAACGGAAAATAGATGGAATTTCAAGCTATGGGTGTTAATGGACAACCTACTGCCGTCCGGGCGTGGGTTCCCCTTATCAATTAACTTCTTAATGTGATATGCATGGAACGAGGGTACCTGCAAATAACACCTGGATAGTGGATAGCGGCGCTTCGAGATATTTGACTGGACAACTATCTCTTCTTTCGGATGTACACCCAATTAAGGGAGGCTATGTTGCATTTGCTGGAGATAAGGGTGGTCATATTTCAGCTCAAGGTTTATTGAAGAATGATAAAGTTAGTTTTGATAAAGTGAATTATTGTCAAGAGCTTGCAAACAATCTGTTATCAGTTTCACAAATCTGTGAAAATTCTTTCAAAGTAGCATTTGATGACGAATTCAGCTACATATTGAAACCAGAGTTTGTGATTTCCCCTGAAATGATTTTGATGAAGGCTCCTCGACAAACTGATTTATACATGCTAGATATGAATGTTGCTACTTCAACTGCTGAACATCATCAACCTTTTGTTTCTAAAGCGACTGAACAAGATTATATTACATGGCACAAACGCATGGGTCATTTAAGTTTTCGGAAGATGAACCATCTGGTTCACAACAATCTTGTAGAAGGTGTTGATCTTTGATCTTTTCAGATTCCAGGAACATGTGTTCCGTGTAAGAAGGGTAAGCAGAGCAAGAAAGCACATAAGTTGGTGAAGTATAATCCAATCTCTGCTCCACTCGAGTTGTTACACATGGATCTCTTTGGTCCAATTCGTTTTGAAAGTATTGATGGTAGTAAGTATTGTCTGGTGGTAACTGATGATTACTCAAGATTTTCATGGGTAATGTTTTTGAAAGAGAAGTCCTATACGTTTAAAAATTTGAAAGTGCTAATCAATCGATTAGAGACAGGTTTTAATTTGAAAGTAAGAAAGATTCGATGCGATAATGGTACAGAATTCAAGAATCAGTATCTTGCAGGTTTCTTTATTGAAAAGGGTATCAATATGCAGTTTAGTTCTGCATACGCTCCTCAGATGACTGGTGTTGCTGAAAGAAAGAATAGGGTTTTGATTAAGACTGCTAGAACTATGCTAGCTGATTCATCGTTACCTGTTCATTTTTGGGGTGAAGCTGTTGCAAATGCTTGTTACACTATGTGTCATACCCCATCCAAAATCTTCTTGAACGAATACAATGACATCTGGTACCATCGCGATAAACTGACTTCTATATGCCATAAATGACTCCATGTAATATCTTTAACAACGAGCTAATGCACAGCGGAAGATTTCTTTCAAACCTGAGAATAAACATGCTTTAAAGTGTCAACCAAAAGGTTGGTGAGTTCATTAGTTTATAGTAATCATTTCATTTCATCATTTTAATAGACCACAAGATTTCATATTTATAAACATAATACACTCGCAAGTATATAAAACCATTCTGCTTATGTTGAGGCCTCAGTAACCAACCTTAACAATAATATAATAAGTCATCTTCGCAAAGATGGATATGTACACTCGCAAGTGTATAAATAATCCTCGAAGTACTAAACATCCGCCCACTAGTTCTTATGTCTAGTGCAGCCTACTGGATGGGGGTGTTAAACCCGATAGATCAATCTTTAGGATTCGCGCTTACATGCTATTATAACATATAACTAAATTACCTAGCACATCAATCCGCAGAATATCATTTTTAATCACTTGTGTCCATAACGTAAATCATTTATAAAAACAGCGCATGTATTCTCAGCCCAAAATTATATATTGCAAAAGCAATTAAAAAGGGAGCAAATGAAACTCACCTATTGTATTTTGTAGTAAAAATACATATGACGACATTAAACAACTGAACAAAGCAGGGTTGGCCTCGGATTCACGAACCTATATCATTTATGTATATATTAAAACATATAATCGTAATCGAATAAGTTTATATATTATCTTAAATTATATACTATATTTATTTGGTTTGTGTATATTTTCAAAATACTTAACATTTATATAGTTATATAAAAATATATGTTTGATTGGTATTTTAATAAGAATACTTAACATGTTATATATGAATATTTATATAAATTTTGTTAATACATTTAAAACATACTTATAACCTTAATGATATTCTAAAAGCTTTTATTTTCATAAACGTAATTATCTTTAATAATAATATTATAGGTGATACTGCTAATGATAATGATAATAATTATAGTAATACACATGTTAATATAATGATACTTAGGTTAATATTAATAATAATCCTAATAACTAATAAATGATACTAATAATAATCCTAGTCATGTGAAAAATAATAATAATACATTCATTAGTAATGGTATTAATAATAATAATCATAATACATGTAATAATAATAATAATAATAATAATAATAATAATAATAATAATAATAATAATAATAATAATAATAATAATAATAATAATAACAAGGAAGTATTAATACTAAAAATAAGATAACTACCTCAAGAAGACGCCTTAAAAGGAAAACTGCCATGTACGGGACTCGAACCCAAGACCTCCCACTCCCCACCATACCCCTTTACCATTCCTCTGTCTTATGTTTTCTGGAAATATACCCAACTGAAAACTACATAACCCATACTAACTGACTTCGATTTCATCTTCCCTTTCAGGACTTAAACGACCCGACATCAAATTTAATCCGGCCCACCTTTTTCAGCCCAACAACAAAAATCTGAGATATAGCAGTCCACGGAGATACGCAGCCCAATTGTATTAGGGTACCCAGCTTCTTTTATAACACCCAAAAGGGTTTACGGTTTAAAATAAAAAAAAAGAAAACCGACTCATAGCAAGTGGGGGTTGTAGGGTTCGACAGAAAGATAAGGGAAACAGCTCGATCAACATCAACTTATCATCATCAATCTCGCATCATCAACTTAACCCAACACTATTCATCGTCTTCCCAACATCATCCTTTTCATCGTTATATATCAGAACTTAGAAACAGAAAACGCAGGTGGTGTGTTTTGGGTTTGTTCACAGCGAACAAACACAGACAGAAACAGCAGCAAGTTTGGTTTGTTTGATGGTGGGTTTCGAAGAAAATAGAAAAAAAATAAAAGTAGGAGCAGCTGTAGCGAAAACCAGGGTTATAGAAATGGTTTGAGTGGGTTTTTGGTGAAGGACGGTGGTGGTTTGTGGGTGGTGATTTGGTGATGGCTTGGAGGTGATCATTTGGTTAATCGCCGGCCCAAAACAGGAACAGAAGACAGAAAACGATCAGCTGAAGTAATGGGTTAGAAGGGTGCGTTCGAACTGAAATAGTAACAAAGAAAAAAAAACAAAAAAAAATAGCTGCAACAGCGAAACTTTTGTAACAGCAGTAGCGGCGGTTTACATGAGGGTGCTCACTTGATTTCAAACAGCAGACATCAGGGAGCATTTAATAGTAATATTACAGCAGGTTGGGTAGTTGTTGACTTCGTATAGCAGTACAATAATGAGAGCTTACGGGTTTGGCTGTATTGGACATAACATAGTAACAAGCATGGGATAACTGGTTGTGATCAATGGTTGTGAAGTTTTGTTTGGGTTGCAAAAATAGGAACACGATCATGGTGGTTCTCGGTTGATTTGAAGATGGGTGTGAGTCGTGAGTTTGTAACTCGACAAACAGAGGGAGAAACAAGGTGGTAGTCGTTGGTGTTGTAGGGTGTTTCGAGTAATAACAACTGGTTGAAGGGTGAGGGTTAACGGAAGTGGTGATAGGTTTGGGTGGTTTTCGATGGTGTTTGGTTTAATCGAACTAAAAGGAATGAATATAGAAGAGTGCAGCATTTACAACGAAAGAAAATGGGGAAAGGTGAGGATTCTTTGTTCAACTAATCTTCACAAAATGTGGTGTTCATGAAAGTATTAAAGTGGGGTTTGGTTTTTATACATCGAAAAGAAATGAAAAAAATAGATGAATGATGAGTTATGTATATGGTCACATATATGAATGTATATAGAGAGTTAGTGGGAATATTATAAAAAGCATCACATTATCATTTATTCAACATTTAAACAGTGGTTCACTTTAATAATATATTAGCAGCCCGTTTTTAACGGAATCAAATGGTACACAAGTGGGTGTCGTGGTCATAAAATAAAGAATAAGGGAAAGTGACTAGATAGATGAAAGATAACAAACACAGTAAAGTAATTGCAATTCTCGTGACTAACTAAAATAAATTTATTTATTTATTTTAGTTGTAAGTTTGATAAATATATAAACAAATACTAACATCTATATATATCATCTAAATTCAATATTATTTAGTAACAGATAAATTGAAATATTTTAATTTTTAATTCATATCTATCACCTTTAACTTTAAAAAAAAAATGAAATTTTATAAAAGGTTGGATAAAAACGTGCTTAAAAGGTTCATCTTGTTGTTGTAGCTCAATCCCAAATAAAATATATGGAGTTAAAAGAAAAACTCTATCCATGGTGTTTAGACATATATATATATATTTAGCAACTTGATATATTATTTACACATTTATTTATAACCATAATTTTCATACAAAAGATTAATAACCTTTATTATATAAATATATTTATGTATATATATATATATATATATATATATATATATATATATATATATATATATATATATATATCTACAACTAGTCGTTCGTGAATCGTCGGGAATGGTCGAAGGGTAATTGATTACATGAATATAGATTTCAAAACTTTCGAGACTCAACATTACAGATTTTGCTTATCGTTTCGAAAACATATAAAGATTAATGTTTAAATTCGATCGGAAATTTCCGGGTCATTACAGTACCTACCTGTTAAAAGAAATTTCGTCCCGAAATTTGATCGAGGTCGTCATGGCTAACTATAAAAATGTTTTCATGACAAATATGAGTTGATGAATAGAGTTTTATCATCATTGAGTAATATTGATAAAACAATTCGATTACGCGAAGAGTATAAGTGAAGCTACCGCAAGGAAGTGAATTGAGTAATTGTATATTCGTTTTAACCGATGACGTAGTTACGATTAATTTCCGGAATTTAAGGGATTTAAAAATCTTCGTAATAAGATTTGATTTTTTTTTTCGGTAATCAAGGGAATTAGGATCTGCTTTAAATGTAATCATCTGTGTTTTGATTGCTCTGTCGAATATTTCACTATAAATTCACCCTCTTTGTTCCCTTATTTCCACAACTCGATTTGACTTGTCAATTTATCAAAAGTCACAAGAAAAGATAGAACTATCAAGAAAATATGCTCTTGATATGTTTATAGATTAGATAGAATGTAAGAGTCGTGTAAATGGCACTTGATGATGGTACTGTGAATCATCACATTCCATTAGGAACTCAACATGAATTACTGTAATATAATGACGTTGATCAAGTGTCATTATATTATACTAACTCGTGCATCAGTTCCCAACACTACTTCAAAAACATTCATATTTCAAATTCGAAGGTTCGCAGAGTATAGAAACTAAAATAGTTTCCTTTTATGATATAACACAGATAGCGTGGAGAGATAATTAATATCGGACGAGAATATTTATGAAGGTATCTTCAGAAATACTGAGAATATTAATAAGGAAAGGTACGATGATATCTTAGAATTTCAGAATCAAATTGTAATGAAGAATTTCATTCACGATGATTTAGAGTGGTTAAGGAGTAAGGTATTCGCTAAAGATTTCATCAGAAACAGAATTGTCAGGATTCTTTATGTACAAGTTTAGTCCTTGTAATTTGTTCAGAGTTTCATGATGAGAGATATTTTTAGGGATAAAGGTTATATGTATATATAACTTTTGATGTAGTAACACTGCGAGATTCAAAATATTGATTGCTGATTTCCCGATACTTGGTATGGCAATTCTCGTTACAAGATGCGGATGAGTATAAGATGGGGTTTCAATGAATAAGTATAGTGACTTTTCGAAGAGACTTAAGTCAATGAGTAATGAAGTTGCTGATAAATTTACTGCTAATGCGGTGGGATATAAATGGTTCTGCGGTAACGATGACGAAGGGCAAACTTATATATCAAAGTTATAATAAGGTTAATCCGAGTGAAAGTCGAAGTTGATTTGCTGGAGCTGTGACAAAATTGGCTAATTTGAAAAGAAATTGCGTTGTTATTTTCGGAAATAACAATGCCAAAGAGGCTAGCAAAGATACATGTTAAACATTTATACAGGTTCCGAGAATTTTTCAGGTGCATAACTATATGCATTAATCTTTTCTTCCGTAGATGAAGTGCGGTTGATTCATCCTCCCGATTGAGGTGTTTTCAAAGCGTGTCCCTGCCGACTTACACGTTTTGATCCAAGAATCACGAAAGGTTTGACGCAGATTGTAATCGTCAAGATACAAACGAGGTATTAGATGAAATCAAGTGGCAAGCGTGAAGAATTATTTAGTTTCATATGTTATAATCAATATTTTAATTCATTTTAATTTGTCCAATGCTGATAGTCCACAGTTAACAGTCCAATAATTCATATATAGTTTAATATAAAATATTCGATTTAATTAATATGTATCCTGACCCGTGTACATGTCTCAGACTCGATCACAACTCAAACTATATATATATATATAGATGGGTCGATATGATATGTTAAAACATTGTATACGTATCCCGATATTTAAAATGCGTAAATAACAAAATGACGATAAATAAAGTGCGTAAAGTAAATAACAGAAATTAAATGACGATAAATAAAATTGCGAGAATGTAAATTGCGAGAATGTAAAGTGCGATAATTAAATTGCGATAAATAAAATGTAACCAGTTAGCTAGGAACAGTTAGTTAGGAACAGTTAGCGTGGATTCTTAACAAAATTCTTCTCATAGTTAAATTGTTTGTTTCTAACAAGTTTTATTTTGTTCAATGTTTTCTTCATTATGCCACTTGTTGGGTTTTGATAGGTCCAAATCCGAATATGAAATTTGAACTTGAACGAAAATAGTTGTTCTTTGGTGAACGGATACGTATATGCGTGAATTTGAGCAGTGTTGTTAATGACTGCTGAATCTGAATTGAAGAATGTACAGTGTAATTTATTAATGTGAAATCTTAAATATTTCTCGGGTATTACCTACCCGTTAAAATATTTTCATCATTAACAGTTTGTACGAAAGAATTTTTAATTACAATCTTTATGAAAATATACTTACATATATATTTTCTTCAGATGTAATCATGGATTTAATGAGTTAATATGATATTAATCCCATCTGATTTACCGTTAGAACTAGAATATATATAATCTCTAAAACATTAGAGATTACATGATCGCCATGAAGAACGAAGATAATTGATGTATAATGATACGTAGAACGATGATTATACTTGAGGTACAGAGTGAGATGTTGAAGCATGGATTGTTGATGGTACTAGTACTATTGTTGATGGTGCTGTTGATACCGGTGATGTTGCTGAAGCTGGTAAATTTTGCACCATATTCTCCAAATTGATTACTCGAGCGCGAAGTTCGTTCACTTCTTATATTATTCTGGGGTGATTGTCTGTTGGAACGAGAAAGTGAATAAGGTTTTGAATTTTAGATAGAATATAATCTTGGTAAGATATTCGGAAAATAAGAGAGAAAATAGTATTACGAACAGGTTCGCCGGTAAGTGCTTCAGGTTCATCGCCAAGAGGTGAATTAGGTTGGTGGAAAGGATCGCCTTCTTTGCGTCTCCATTGATTAAGTCGGCTACGAACTCATTGGATTAATTGGGGATGATTGATTGATTGATTCATTCTGGTGACGCTGATAGGTGAAACTCCATATCGAAATAGCTGTCGGAATCCGATGAATTCGAGCTGCTTGAGGGATTCATCTCGTACGATCAGATGAAGGAATTTCGATAAGAAAAAGATTATAGGATGTGGATTAGTACCCTGCAATACATAATTTACATATGCATATATAATACTAAAATCCCATATGTTACGGAGGAATCTACGGAAGCTGTTAGGCAAAGGTAACAATAACAGATACGCTAAGATATGAATTTATCTACACACTGTCTATGCAATAGAGGCAGTAAGACATGTCTAGACTAAGAATGATAAGTAGGTAGTTTTCTAAGGATGATAAGTAGATGATTTTCGACTAGAAATGATAAGCAAGACTTTTGACATGCAGACACGGTCGAAGTCCAGACTCACTAATGCATCTATACAACTATCAGTTAGACACACTAATGCAAGACCTGGTTCGCTAAGACCACCGCTCTGATACCATACTGTCATACCCCGTCCAAAATCTTCTTGAACGAATACAATGACATCTGGTACCATCGCGATAAACTGACTTCTATATGCCATAAATGACTCCATGTAATATCTTTAACAACGAGCTAATGCACAGCCGAAGATTTCTTTCAAACCTGAGAATAAACATGCTTTAAAGTGTCAACCAAAAGGTTGGTGAGTTCATTAGTTTATAGTAATCATTTCATTTCATCATTTTAATAGACCACAAGATTTCATATTTATAAACATAATACACTCGCAAGTATATAAAACCATTCTGCTTATGTTGAGGCCTCAGTAACCAACCTTAACAATAATATAATAAGTCATCTTCGCAAAGATGGATATGTACACTCGCAAGTGTATAAATAATCCTCGAAGTACTAAACATCCGCCCACTAGTTCTTATGTCTAGTGCAGCCTACTGGATGGGGGTGTTAAACCCGATAGATCTATCTTTAGGATTCGCGTTTACATGCTATTATAACATATAACTAAATTACCTAGCACATCAATCCGCAGAATATCATTTTTAATCACTTGTGTCCATAACGTAAATCATTTATAAAAACAGCGCATGTATTCTCAGCCTAAAATTATATATTGCAAAAGCAATTAAAAAGGGAGCAAATGAAACTCACCTATTGTATTTTGTAGTAAAAATACATATGACGACATTAAACAACTGAACAAAGCAGGGTTGGCCTCGGATTCACGAACCTATATCATTTATGTATATATTAAAACATATAATCGTAATCGAATAAGTTTATATATTATCTTAAATTATATACTATATTTATTTGGTTTGTGTATATTTTCAAAATACTTAACATTTATATAGTTATATAAAAATATATGTTTGATTGGTATTTTAATAAGAATACTTAACATGTTATATATGAATATTTATATAAATTTTGTTAATACATTTAAAACATACTTATAACCTTAATGATATTCTAAAAGCTTTTATTTTCATAAACGTAATTATCTTTAATAATAATATTATAGGTGATACTGCTAATGATAATAATTATAGTAATACACATGTTAATATAATGATACTTAGGTTAATATTAATAATAATCCTAATAACTAATAAATGATACTAATAATAATCCTAGTCATGTGAAAAATAATAATAATACATTCATTAGTAATGGTATTAATAATAATAATCATAATACTTGTAATAATAATAATAATAATAATAATAATAATAATAATAATAATAATAATAATAATAATAATAATAATAATAATAATAATAATAATAATAATAACAAGGAAGTATTAATACTAAAAATAAGATAACTACCTCAAGAAGACGCCTTAAAAGGAAAACTGCCATGTACGGGACTCGAACCCAAGACCTCCCACTCCCCACCATACCCCTTTACCATTCCTCTGTCTTATGTTTTCTGGAAATATACCCAACTGAAAACTACATAACCCATACTAACTGACTTCGATTTCATCTTCCCTTTCAGGACTTAAATGACCCGACATCAAATTTAATCCGGCCCACCTTTTTCAGCCCAACAACAAAAATCTGAGATATAGCAGTCCACGGAGATACGCAGCCCAATTGTATTAGGGTACCCAGCTTCTTTTATAACGCCCAAAAGGGTTTACGGTTTAAAATAAAAAAAAAGAAAACCGACTCATAGCAAGTGGGGGTTGTAGGGTTCGACAGAAAGATAAGGGAAACAGCTCGATCAACATCAACTAATCATCATCAATCTCGCATCATCAACTTAACCCAACACTATTCATCGTCTTCCCAACATCATCCTTATCATCGTTATATATCAGAACTTAGAAACAGAAAACGCAGGTGGTGTGTTTTGGGTTTGTTCACAGCGAACAAACACAGACAGAAACAGCAGCAAGTTTGGTTTGTTTGATGGTGGGTTTCGAAGAAAATAGAAAAAAAATAAAAGTAGGAGCAGCTGTAGCGAAAACCAGGGTTATAGAAATGGTTTGAGTGGGTTTTTGGTGATGGACGGTGGTGGTTTGTGGGTGGTGATTTGGTGATGGCTTGGAGGTGATCATTTGGTTAATCGCCGGCCCAAAACAGGAACAGAAGACATAAAACGATCAGCTGAAGTAATGGGTTAGAAGGGTGCGTTCGAACTGAAATAGTAACAAAGAAAAAAAAAACAAAAAAAAAATAGCTGCAACAGCGAAACTTTTGTAACAGCAGTAGCGGCGGTTTACATGAGGGTGCTCACTTGATTTCAAACAGCAGACATCAGGGAGCATTTAATAGTAATATTACAGCAGGTTGGGTAGTTGTTGACTTCGTATAGCAGTACAATAATGAGAGCTTACGGGTTTGGCTGTATTGGACATAACATAGTAACAAGCATGGGATAACTGGTTGTGATCAATGGTTGTGAAGTTTTGTTTGGGTTGCAAAAATAGGAACACGATCATGGTGGTTCTCGGTTGAGTTGAAGATGGGTGTGAGTCGTGAGTTTGTAACTCGACAAACAGAGGGAGAAACAAGGTGGTAGTCGTTGGTGTTATAGGGTGTTTCGAGTAATAACAACTGGTTGAAGGGTGAGGGTTAACGGAAGTGGTGATAGGTTTGGGTGGTTTTCGATGGTGTTTGGTTTAATCGAACTAAAAGGAATGAATATAGAAGAGTGCAGCATTTACAACGAAAGAAAATGGGGAAAGGTGAGGATTCTTTGTTCAACTAATCTTCACAAAATGTGGTGTTCATGAAAGTATTAAAGTGGGGTTTGGTTTGTTATACATCGAAAAGAAACGAAAAAAATAGATGAATGATGAGTTATGTATATGGTCACATATATGAATGTATATAGAGAGTTAGTGGGAATATTATAAAAAGCATCACATTATCATTTATTCAACATTTAAACAGTGGTTCACTTTAATAATATATTAGCAGCCCGTTTTTAACGGAATCAAATGGTACACAAGTGGGTGTCGTGGTCATAAAATAAAGAATAAGGGAAAGTGACTAGATAGATGAAAGATAACAAACACAGTAAAGTAATTGCAATTCTCGTGACTAACTAAAATAAATTTATTTATTTATTTTAGTTGTAAGTTTGATAAATATATAAACAAATACTAACATCTATATATATCATCTAAATTCAATATTATTTAGTAACAGATAAATTTAAATATTTTAATTTTTAATTCATATCTATCACCTTTAACTTTAAAAAAAAAATGAAATTTTATAAAAGGTTGGATAAAAACGTGCTTAAAAGGTTCATCTTGTTGTTGTAGCTCAATCCCAAATAAAATATATGGAGTTAAAAGAAAAACTCTATCCATGGTGTTTAGACATATATATATATATATTTAGCAACTTGATATATTATTTACACATTTATTTATAACCATAATTTTCATACAAAAGATTAATAACCTTTATTATATAAATATATTTATGTGTATATATATATATATATATATATCTATTTACAACTAGTCGTTCGTGAATCGTCGGGAATGGTCGAAGGGTAATTGATTACATGAATATAGATTTCAAAACTTTCGAGACTCAACATTACAGATTTTGCTTATCGTTTCGGAAACATATAAAGATTAATGTTTAAATTCGATCGGAAATTTCCGGGTCATTACACTATGAATCGAGTTTTAACTGTTAAACGACTAGGTAAAACTTGCTATGAATTATTGCATGGGAGAAAACCTTCTTTAAAGCATCTCGAACCATTTGGTGCCCCGTGTACCATATTGAAGAGAAAACCAGGAAGTAAGTTTGATTCGAAAGTGGTTACTGGAGTATTCCTCGGGTATAGTTCTCCTAACAAGCGAGTTTTCAACAATGAGACGAGATGTGTTGAAGAATGGTCTGAAGTTGATGTCCAACGGATTCACACGAAGAGTGTTTTCAAAAGTCATCCTTGGATCTACAACTATGATGAGCTGATTGATTCATTCAATCTTGCACCAGACCAGACGGAGAATGAAGTAGAGTTACAAATGCTGTTTGATTTACAGAACGAGCCAGAAGTGTCTGCACCTACTCCAACTCCATTACCTACAATCATTGAACCAGTACAAGTTTCAAATCAAGATGTTGATCCAGTGTACGATACCTGCGGATCTGATTTTTCGAGTGAAAATTCTGATAATCCTTAAGATGGAGATACCATGAATCTACACCACGAGATACCTATTCCCGCGCACCCAGTTCCCAGAACTACAGCTGCTCATCTTAGAGAGAATATTATTGGAGATCCAAATGCATGTGTTAGCACAAGAAGACAAATTCAGTTTGATGGTCAAGTTGATGTTCATATGACAGCTGCTGCTGCATACTATGAGTACTTATGTCATATCTCGAGATTTGAGCCAAAGACTACAAAAGAAGCCTTGAAGCATGTTGATTGGGTCATAGCTATGCAAGAAGAAATTAAGCAATTCAATCATCTTGATATTTGGAAGCTAGTTACTAAGCCACATGGTGCTAAAGTAATTGACCTCGAATAGGTTTGGAAATGCAAATGATGAAGATGGCAATGTTACCCGTAACAAAGCAAGATTAGTTGCTAAAGGTGATCAGCAAGATCCTGAATTTGATTACGATGAAGTTTTTGCTCCTGTTGCCAGATTAGAAGCGATTCGCATTTTCTTGACTTTCACGTCTTTCATGAAGGTCGAAGTTTATCAAATGGATGTTAAAAGTGCATTTCTTTACGACAAGATAAACGAACGAGTATATGTCAGTCAACCCCCAGGTTTTGAAGACCGTCTTCATCCTGACAAAGTTTACGGCTTTCGAAGAGCCCTTTATGGTTTACATCAAGCTCCTAGAGCTTGGTACTGACGTTTATCGAGCTATCTTATTGAAAAAGGATATCAAATGGGCACAGTAGACTGTACGCTGTTCACAAAAGTTCAAGATGATGACATTATTTTAGTCCAGATTTATGTTGACGTTATTATCTTCGATGCTACTAAGCAGGAACTCGTTGATGAGTTCGAACAGGTGGTGAAGGACGAGTTCGAAATGAGTAAATTGGGTCTACAACACTACTTTCTTGGTTTACAAGTCGAACAGACTGGTGATGGAATTTTTCTTCATCAAGCAAAGTATGTGAATGATATACTCGAACATTTCGGTATGACTAAGAACGTCCTATGTGGACTCCGTTAGCTGTGAATCATGGTATTTCGTTAGACTGCGAAGGAGAACCTGTTGATCCTGCGTATTCTCGAGCAATCATCGGATTGCTTATGTATCTCACTGCGTCTAGGTCGGATATTATGTTCGTGACATGTATGTGTGCTCGTTATCAAGTTAATCCAAATACAGTTCATCTTACAGCTGCCAAATAATTCTACGTTATCTGTTGCATTCGTCAAATCTCGGCATCTGGTATTCGAACGATGAGAAGTTTGATCTTGTAGCTTACAACGATTCAGACTATGCAGGTTGCAAAATCAACAACAAATCAACATCAGGAGGATGTCAATTTTTAGGTGAAAGGCTGGTGACCTGGCAATGCAAAAAACAAACTGCAGTTGCTCTTTTCACGTGTGAAGCTGAATATATAGCTGCTGCTAGTTGTTGTTCGCAAGTTGTTTGGATCCAACAACAACTTCGCGATTACGGGCTAAGAATCTCTTTCTCTCCTCTTTATATTGATAATACTACTGCTATAGCGATCACTAAGAATCATGTTCAACATTCTAAGACTAAACACATAGGTGTTAAGTATCATTTTCTTAGGGATTGCCATGAGAAAAAGATTATTGAGGTTAAGAGAATAGGTACTAAGGACCGGGGGCTGACTTATTAACTAAGGCTTTTGATAGACCTAGGTTCTTACTCCTACTAGAGATGAATGGAATTGTTGATCGAGACAAAGTAATTTCGGATGTTGTGTGTGAGGATTAGTCAAGCTTTTAGACTTTGCATGTAGGATGCATGACATATAGATTTTTAGTTGTTAATTATCTGTATTGCATACTTTTGCTTACTGTCTGCATTTCTTTACATGATTTCTTTCATGATTGCATGCTAGTCTGTAGATATTTTTTGTTTGGTTAAGATGCTAAAACAAAAAAAGATTTTATATTTTAGTATTTTAGGTGAGTATATGTTATCAGCAGAAAATACCTAGAAAGTGAAAAAAAACCTCAGCAGAAAATCATAAAAAGTTGAAAAATCCAAAAATGAGCTTGTTTTGATTAATCTGTTGGAGATGACGAAATTACTGTACAAAGAATTGATAATTGATTAGTAAGGACTGATTTGAACGTTTATGTTTATATGTTGTGTGATGTACTGATAGATGTGACTTATGAATTCTTGGCATTAGACAATCATAATAAGAATAATGATCATCTAATAATCCGTAGTCATGGATGATCTGTAGCATTTGAAGGTAGTCACCTAATTATCTCCAAAACTATATCTAATGATAATTGTTGAGTAACTCAAAAGTCGGTTGAGGGTATCCTCTATCATAATTGATAATCATTAGAAAAGGTTGGTGTTGGATGTCCCTAAGCAACATTCAAACGTTGCTCCATCAATTCAGCCTCACAGCTATGATTGGGATATTCAATAGATCATTTAAGGGGTTAGGGTTATCTGTTTGGCTGGTGCATACCACGTTGTCACGGGCCTGAGACTTAATAATCAAAACTAAACTCCAAAAATTATAGAGAAAAATTAGTTTATGTCGAAGTAAGTGTCCCTTCTCGCTTAAAGTCGAAAAGTATGATTCTTTATTGCGGACCGTTCAAGCATTTAAGGGAGAACACCTTTTAGTGATCTGAGCACAACAAAATAAAGAAACATGAGTTCAAACACGAATACAACAGAAACATGATGGAAGTTCCATTCGTGATGCAGTTCAAAATCAATATATCAAAAGACGATGATATGCAGTTAAGTTCAAATATCAAAAGAAAATCAAAGTCAAAAATAATTGGCGTATCAAGATGGCAAAGTCCTGAAGTTTGAAAGTATGAAGAATGCTGATTCATGAAGTGCTCATAAAAGAACTCAGATCATTCTTAGTGTGACGCCCCCGCGCAGCTTGAATTATTTAATCACAACGTTCACACCGAACTATCAAGATTCTTGTCGTCTGCAATTTAGAGTTATACCCATTGAGGCTATAAGTTAGGAAGATACTTACCTAGGTATACTCTATGAATGCTAACATATGCTAAAAGCATATAATGTGTGCAAGAATATACTGTACCAAAGGCATATAAAAGAAAGTTTAACTTTCGATTCTGTTTACTAATGTTAACTTGAACAATAAAAAAGTCAAAGACCTCGAGATTTATTTCGTGTGATGACTGGTCATTAGGCAAGTCTGCTTTAACTGTAGACCAATCCCCGCGGTAAATAATGCGCCTATTCGGATAACTCAATATATTCTGAGATTAGTCGAGCCAACTAGATTGAAGATTGTCAACACATTGGTAGAAGCCAAAGGCTGATAGGGTTATTCAAAATGCCGTGAGAATTTTCCTGTTCAATTTGAATGAAAGTACCTGGACAGAGATAAAGGAAAGTTACGCGTAATGAATTGACAACCCAATAACAACGCACAATCATAAGTGATGAAAGAATCAAGGATTAATGAACTTAGCATGATCTCAAAAATCACTGCTCTATAATGTTCAAAGTACTTAATGCCAACATGATTGTCGAAGTGTCCGGAATGAATATGTTCATGTTTAATGAGGATTGATATCAGTAATTGCATGATAATAGACATAGACTGGATAATTGGGAATGAACAACAGAAGTTGATTCAATATGTCAGTTCTGATCCATTTTTATATTAATTAATCATATTGCTCACAAAAAGAATGTGGATTTGTATGTTTCATTTATATACTTGTTAAATAGCTTGTGTTGAATACTGAAAAACAACAAAAAGATTTTGGTTTGCATGTTATTGCATTTCATGATAGAATGTCTTTCATTTGCATAATTTTAGTTGCATGACATTTTACATCAGAAAATCCATAAAGATTTTATCATTTCATTGTTTTCTGATTATCCTCTGAGTGCACAATGACATCTGAAAGAACTTTATTGAGATCAAGATATTTCTGGTCACCAAATCCATAAGTTTGAAGTTTGTAGAGCTTGTGATTGTTTGAAAAGAGTTTGTATGGAAGTGAAGTTAAGATGACATTACACTGTAGGACTTACTCAGGTTAAACAGAATGTTTGGAGTAATAACCTCAATTAGGTTAAGTTGTTTGGATTACCTAAATGTTAATGATCATGTCTTGAAGGTGTTAGTGATTTATGACTCAAGTTAAAATTGTTAATTAGCTTTAAGATTGCCAAACGAGTCGAAATCCTAAGTTTGTGAAAATTTTGAAATTGCCTAAGTGGCTCACACACACGCTTGATGTGTGAACCGTACGAGTAACCACACGTGTAAGGTTAACCTTACGGATGACCCTGATCAAAATTGTTCTAAGACTATTGGGTCACACGCACGAGTGATATAGGTGAGACGCGCGGTTGATGGTGGATCCTGTGATAAACCGTACGGTTGATCACGAGAGTATAAATAGGGAGTGCTGAGCACAGACGCTCACACTTGTGCACCCAACCCATTTTGCTCTCAAAATTCGATCATCACCATATCAATTTTCCACCGTAGCGTTTGTTTAGCTAGTTTAGACGACCTCAGCGCCACCTAATAGGTAAGATTTCATCGAGTTTTAGTCTGTTAATTTGTTGTTTGAATGATTCGAAACCCTAAGGGTTTATAACTCGAATTTTGTGTAATTATTGTTTGTTTTGATCTGTGTTTGTTAGTTGTTTTGAGTTAAACGTATCCTATACATGCTATTGTGATGTAAATCGGTCCCTAAAATGATCGAACATGTAATTTGTGGAATTTAAAAAGGCATTTAATGCGGGTTTCATTAGACATGCACGAGTGACGTCACTCGCACGCGTGAGACATGACTCGCACGAGTTAGTATACGGTTGATGATCAACCGTGTGAACCTTTGAGCTCACTCGTTTGTCTTGATTTTATTAATCACTCGTCTGCAAGAGCTGACACGTGTGATTAACCGCACGAGTCACCACACGGTTGACGCACTAGCTTAAGAATTTTGCCTCAACCGTGTACATTGTCTGAAACCATATTACTGCTCAAACGTGTCAACGGTGACACGAGTGACTATATCACTCGCACGGTTGATCTCTCAGCCGCACGTGTAACAGTGTCACTCGCACGTTTCATCCTGTTAAACAAGTTTATGACACTTTGATGCAAATGCTGTGATGTTTTATGGTGATTGATTTATATATCTAACATTTCTGTAAATGTTTCAACTTGTTAAGATATCATCAAATGGCTGAACAACAAGTCAATATTCCAGTTGTTAACGTAGAAGGACAGGGGGAGCAACAAGCTAATGCTCAAGTGAATTTGGTTAACCCACCTGCTCAGCAAGAGATTCCTTTGGAGAAGGGAGAACTGAACAATCAAGTTGCTCTTCATGACACTAATCTTGAGAGAGGTTCTCATTTTAAGGAGATTGTTAAATTTCTTAAGAGATCAAGGATACACACGGCTATTTCTACTGAATGCACGACATACTACAGCCATCGGAGGGAATTTTGGAGAAATGCCGTACTGGATGTATCAGAAGATGATAATGATAAGCTTGTTAGTAAGGTTTAAGGGCATGACATTACTGTTTCTAAGACTGTGATAAGAAGGATTTTGTGTAATACCCTAGCTATTTCTGTTAAGCTTTGTTAACTGTATGTTAAAGTATTTAATGGTGGTTACTTTTGATTCGTGTATTTAATTGAATTAAATGCATACTTGAGTTCATGATGAACTAACATATTTAATATATAATTACATTAGTCGAAAAACTTATTTCATAATTTGAAATACTGAGAAAACGACACGGTTTTGAAAACTGCAACAGAGGTCTCACGAGACTGTCGAGTAATTGAAATTACCTAAACTTTTAATCTTTGACATCATCATTAAACAAATTAAATAAACTTACAATTATCAAGGACTAAATCGTATATTATAAGAAAATCAATATAGATAATGACATATATATTAAAGCTTATCTAGTACATATCATTTAGACACAAATTTCCACACATGGAACCTACTAGTTTTAACCTTATGGAAAAGACACATTTAAAGTAGCCAAGATTTTCAACATTCATGGGCTACTATTATTTTAATTACACATGAGTTTTATTACACACCGCTTATTCTAGAAGGACTCTAGAAAGTGGTGTATTTGCATAAATAAAGTTGTAAGACATATTGAAATATAAGGACTAAAAATGTAAATGTGGAATCCATTTCATTCATTTAATTCACATTCATACGTAAGTAAATGAACCTATCACTTTCAACTTTTGTTAATTGGCTAAATATATAAGATATGATTTGATATCATATCCCTTGATTATAGGGATCATGTTCCTTAAAGTCTATCAATCAAATCTATGTCTACATTTAATATTAGTTATGTTTACATTTAATATGAGATATGCTAGATATTTAATATGATATCATCTACAATAAATATAAATGAATATTTATTAATTCATAATCCATGAGTCTATATATACACCTTGAAAACCTCCCAATTTTATCACCTTCAATTTTTTGTTTGTTTGCTTTTGCACTCTACATGAACGTTGTTGCTTTTATCGTCCTCTACGCATTGATATAGACAATTTGATCTCTAGAGGTATAAAACTATAAACCCTAATCTTATTAGATCTGATTTTGTTCAATTACATAGTGTAATCAAGTCTAGTGCTCAATTAATGGTGTCTCTTGTTATCGTTTATCGTTTAATTGCTCGATTAGCGTTGTTTGTATGAAAAACGAATTTATATTTTAATGATCTGATAAAATTGACTTATGAACTGATATTGGATGATTATGTAGATAGATATTGAAAAACTATTGAGTTTAGACTTTGATTTTGTATGATTTCGTTATCGTATGCTCAAGATATGATTAATCGAAGTTTTAGTTAGTGTTTGCATGATATACGAATTTTCTGAGTTACATGCTTTGTGTTTTAGCTTGTATGAAGTGTACTACTGTATTCCTTGAGAAAAGTTATGCAATTTAGACTTAAGATTTGCGTCAAAAGGTTATGTAATGCTCCCGTTATGTCAAAACAAAGATTTGGTTTTTAAAGTGAGCTGAATCGTTTTACAAAGTTACATAAAAATTGCTAGAGTGAACTAGGAATTTATTTAGACTTTGATCTTCTGGAATATGTTAGTTAAAATGCTCCTTGACATGTTTCATTTGTATGCGAACTTGAGAAAACGTGATTTTCCATGAGATATATGCTCGTCTTTGTGATGTGTCTGGTTGATGATCAAAAACTGATGAGTCTGTAAAGATTTGGAAAACTGTGCTAATTGGATAAAGCAATGTTTCTGATTATTTTATCACTAAAACTTTGAGATGTTTTGAGATGACTCCAATTGGCCGTTTTTCAAAATCTATTTTCTATATTTTATGAAAAATGTTTAAAAACTGACGCGCGGGCAGAAATTGTTGTAATGAACTATGAATTGACCCTTTCTGATATTGGACTTTTATTTATCGTATGAGGCTTTGTCCAGACTTTTTGGAATCGATTTTAAGTGTAGTTATGATCTGGAGTTGTTCATGATTTAATGATTTATGTGCTATGAGCTATAGTTGGATCTTTCTACGACGTACAAATTTCTAAGGCATGCTTTAAGGTGCAAAAGTGCAATGTGCTTAATTATGACTTGTAAATGATACTTGACCTAGGTTTGACTTATTGATCATGTTTGTATGACCTACTGAGATGTTTGACTTTAGTTGACCACTTTGACCGAGTTGACTTTAGGGTTGACTTTCGTTGACTTGCTTGGATTAGTTGACTTTTACTTGTTCGTTGAGTCAGTCTGAGCACTAGGACTTTGCGTACACTATGGGTTGACATGGTTTGACCTATAAGTGTATAATTAAGATGATTTACTTATCTAGGTTACGTTGTTCAGTCGAGATTGTTCGACAACCGTACGTTTTGCTAAGATAATTACAAGTGCTTTTGCTAAGGTGAGTCTACAGTCCCATACACTTTTACTTTTTGGGATGAGATAACATGCTGTTTTAAACTGTTTTACGCATTAGACACGAGTACAAAAACTGAATATGCACAATGAGTTTGATCCAAAAGCCTCTAGCTTGAATATATTAATTACTTTGTAAGGCTCGAACTATAAGGACGGTACCGTAGGTTTGACAAACCTCACTCAACGAACTGGGTGCTTATAAATTTGTAACCGAATGCTTGATCAGCATTTGCAATATGGGGTAAAGGAAG
Source organism: Rutidosis leptorrhynchoides (assembly GCF_046630445.1). Taxonomy (NCBI): domain Eukaryota; kingdom Viridiplantae; phylum Streptophyta; class Magnoliopsida; order Asterales; family Asteraceae; genus Rutidosis; species Rutidosis leptorrhynchoides. Next base: position 236,993,177 of record NC_092343.1, read on the forward strand.
ACGTGTAGCGCATTTAAGCTATCCGTGGGTTAAAGCTTTATATTCAAGTGCTCATAACTGTTGTATAACTTTTACTGCTTTGAACTAAATCTCGTGGTCTAACAAAGATAAACTGATTTACTTAAACCTGTAGATTTACTCAACATTTTTGTTGATCGTTTTCATGTTTTATCTCAGGTTCTTAAAGGTACTTAGCTTCCGCATTGCTTTGATGACTATGTGCTTACGTGGTGCATTCACTGGATTGGAGTCCAGCATGGGTCTTTATGTCAAGAACATTTTATCGCATTTAAACCTGTTTCCTATTAAATAATGTTATGGATTATTTACTTATGTCATTAATGTCAACGTTTGGTTTTATTTTAGATTAATGAAAATGCTTTTGAAATAAATGCGATTACTTTTCGGAAAACGTCTCATATAGAGGGCGTGACCGTTAACTGTGGGACCTAAAGTTAATATTCCGTTAGTGTGTTCTGACGGGGTGTTACATTTGGTATCAGAGCTAATGGTTGTAGGGAACTAGGATTTGCATTAGAGTGTCCGTATGAGTCTTTAAGACACCTAAGCGAGTCTAGACTACGACCCGTAGCTAGAACTGTTGTGAGTTACTACACTGCTACGTATGCCTCGTTTATGTTATGTGTTGTGTGGTAATATAATTATACGTAGTTATGTTGCATGATAATCTACTGCTTAAACTGTTATCATATATATACTTATACTAGTGTTTACTACTACTAGTACTAGCTAACACTACTCACTACTATCCACCGCTATCACTACTAAATCTCTACGATTTACTACTACTTACTATGCATCACTACTCGATGCTAGTATATTTGTTTATAGCCTTGTTTGTTATTTGAACTAGCATGTGATGCTATTCTGCGTCGAAGTGCTCCCTATAGTGAAGAACATCAGGTTCGCAATGCTCTGATTTGTGACTGGTGCAAGAAGGCGGGCTACATGGCCAAGGACTTTAGAGATAGAGCTCCAGTTCTTTTTGTTAAGAAGAAGGATGGATCTATGAGACTTTGTATAGATTACAGAGAACTAAATAAGCTGAGTATTAAGAATAGATATCCGTTACCGAGGATCGATGATCTGTTTGATCAGTTGCAAGGATCAGGATGTTACTCTAAGATTGATCTGAGGTCAGGTTACCATCAGATGAGAGTAAAGGAGACAGATATACCAAAGACAGCGTTCAGAACACGCTACGGACATCATGAATTTACAGTAATGCCGTTTGGGTTAACGAACGCACTGGCAGTGTTCATGGATCTCATGAACCGTGTGTGTAAGCCATACCTAGACAAATTTGTTATTGTGTTCATTGATGATATTCTGGTATATTCAAAGAACGAGAAAGAACATGAACAACATCTCCGTTTGATACTTGAGATGCTCAGGAAAGAGGAGTTGTATGCTAAGCTGTCGAAGTGTGACTTTTGGCTGCAAGAAGTTCAATTTTTGGGTCATATCGTGGGTATTAATGGTATTTAAGTTGATCCTGCGAAGATAGAAACGGTAAAGAAATGGGAGACTCCTAAGTCGCCAACGCAGATTCGGCAATTCTTAGGTCTCGCCGGTTATTATAGAAGATTCATTGAGGGATTTTCTACTATTGCCCGACCGTTGACAGCGTTGACTCACAAGGGTAAAAAGTATGAATGGACTGAGCAACAAGAGTCTGCATTTTAGTTGTTAAAACAGAAATTGACTACTGCTCCGATTTTGTCTTTACCCGAAGGGAATGAAGATTTCGTGATTTACTGTGATGCTTCACGACAAGGTTTTGGTTGCGTGTTGATGCAACGGAAGAAAGTGATTGCCTATGGGTCACGACAGTTGAAGATTCATGAGCAGAACTATACGACACATGATTTGGAACTTGGTGCTGTGGTGTTTGCCCTGAAGATGTGGAGACACTACTTGTATGGTACTAAGTTTACGATTTTCACCGATCACAAGAGCTTGAAACATATCTTCGATCAAAAACAGCTCAACATGAGACATAGACGTTGGGTAGAACTGCTGAACGACTACGACTGTGAGATCCGCTATCATCCTGGTAAGGCTAATGTTGTTGCAGATGCCTTGAGTAGGAAAGAGAAGGCTAAACCTCTCCGAGTTAGAGCACTGCATATGACTGTCCGAATGAACCTTACTTCTCAGATACGTGATGCACAACTTGAGGCGTTAACGCAAGAGAATATTGCTACTGAATCACTCAAGGGTCTAGATAAGCAGTTTGCCATTAGAGATGATGGAACTCATTACTTTGCTAATAGAATCTGGGTACCGAAATTTGGCGGACTAAGGGAACTAGTGTTAGATGAGGCACACAAGTCAAGATACTCTATTCACCCTGGATCCGACAAAATGTATCAAGATCTTAAGGCACTATATTGGTGTCCCAATCTGAAAGCCGATATTGCTACCTACGTTGGTAAATGCTTGACATGTGCTAAGGTCAAGGCAGAACATCAGAGACCGTCAGGACTGCTGACACAGCCAGAGATTTCCTAGTGGAAGTGGGAATGTATTGCAATGGACTTCATTACTAAGTTACCAAGACTGTGGGAGGTTACGACACCATTTGGGTTATTATTGATCGTCTTACAAAGTCAGCTCATTTTCTACCGATTAAGGAGACGGATAAGATGGAAAAGTTGGCACAGGTTTACCTAAAAGAAGTGGTTTCCAGACATGGTGTGCCGATATCTATTATCTCCGACAGAGACAGCAGATTTACATATAGATTTTGGCAAACATTGCAAAAGGCAATGGGAACTCGACTTGATATGAGTACAGCATATCATCCACAGACAGATGGCCAAAGCGAAAGAACCATCCAAACTTTAGAGGACATGTTGAGAGCATGTGTTATTGATTTTAGGAACGGATGGGATAGGCACTTACCTTTGGCAGAATTCTCGTACAACAATAGTTATCACGCGAGTATCAAGGCCGCACCTTTCGAGATGTTATACGTGAGAAAGTGTAGATCACCAATATGCTGGAGTGAATTAGGGGATAGTCAATTGACAGGACCCGAGATTATTCACGAGACTACTGAAAAGATTGTACAAATTCAATAGAGGTTGAAAACTGCTCGAAGCCGACAAAAGAGCTATGCTGATAATCGAAGACGACCTCTAGAATTTCAAGTTGGTGACAAAGTCATGCTGAAAGTATCACCTTGGAAAGGTGTAGTACATTTTGGGAAACGAGGCAAGTTAAGTCCAAGGTATGTTGGACCTTTTGATATTACTGAACGAATTGGACCCGTAGCCTATAGATTGAGTTTACTTCAAGAACTTAGCAAGATTCACGATACGTTTCACGTGTCAAACTTGAAGAAGTGTTTGGCACACGAGAATTTGATAATTCCTTTGGACGAGATACAAGTATATCCTAAACTTCATTTCGTAGAAGAACCTATTGAGATCATGGACCGTGAGGTCAAACGCCTAAAGCAGAGCAACATACCGATTGTGAAAGTTCGATGGAATGCACGCAGAGGACCGGAATTCACATGGGAACGTGAAGACCAGATGAAGCAAAAGTATCCGCAACTGTTTCCTAATGAGATAACTTCCGCGGACGTGCACTAAATTTCGGGACGAAATTTCATTAACGGGGAGGTACTGTAATACCCTAGCTATTTCTGTTAAGCTTTGTTAACTGTATTTAATTGAATTAAATGCATACTTGAGTTCATGATGAACTAACATATTTAATATATAATTACATTAGTCGAAAAACTTATTTCATAATTTGAAATACTGAGAAAACGACACGGTTTTGAAAACTGCAACAGAGGTCTCACGAGACTGTCGAGTAATTGAAATTACCTAAACTTTTAATCTTTGACATCATCATTAAACAAATTAAATAAACTTACAATGATTAAGGACTAAATCGTATATTATAAGAAAATCAATATAGATAATGACATATATATTAAAGCTTATCTAGTACATATCATTTAGACACAAATTTCCACACATGAAACCTACTAGTTTTAACCTTATGGAAAAGACACATTTAAAGTAGCCAAGATTTTCAACATTCATGGGCTACTATTATTTTAATTACACATGAGTTTTATTACACACCGCTTATTCTAGAAGGACTCTAGAAAGTGGTGTATTTGCATAAATAAAGTTGTAAGACATATTGAAATATAAGGACTAAAAATGTAAATGTGGAATCCATTTCATTCATTTAATTCACATTCATATGTAAGTAAATGAACCTATCACTTTCAACTTTTGTTAATTGGCTAAATATATAAGATATGATTTGATATCATATCCCTTGATTATAGGGATCATGTTCCTTAAAGTCTATCAATCAAATCTATGTCTACATTTAATATTAGATATGTTTACATTTAATATGAGATATGCTAGATATTTAATATGATATCATCTACAATAAATATAAATGAATATTTATTAATTCATAATCCATGAGTCTATATATACACCCTCAAAACCTCACAATTTAATCACCATCTATTTTTGAAAACCTCCCAATTTTATCACCTTCAATTTTTTGTTTGTTTGCTTTTGCACTCTACATGAACGTTGTTGCTTTTATCGTCCTCTACGCATTGATATAGACAATTTGATCTCTAGAAGTATAAAACTATAAACCCTAATCTTATTAGATCTGATTTTGTTCAATTACATAGTGTAATCAAGTCTAGTGCTCAATTAATGGTGTCTCTTGTTATCGTTTATCGTTTAATTGCTCGATTAGCGTTGTTTGTATGAAAAACGAATTTATATTTTAATGATCTGATAAAATTGACTTATGAACTGATCTTGGATGATTATGTAGATAGATATTGAAAAACTATTGAGTTTAGACTTTGATTTTGTATGATTTCGTTATCGTATGCTCAAGATATGATTAATCAAAGTTTTAGTTAGTGTTTGCATGATATACGAATTTTCTGAGTTACATGCTTTGTGTTTTAGCTTGTATGAAGTGTACTACTGTATTCCTTGAGAAAAGTTATGCAATTTAGACTTAAGATTTGCATCAAAAGGTTATGTAATGCTCCCGTTATGTCAAAACAAAGATTTGGTTTTTAAAGTGAGCTGAATCGTTTTACAAAGTTACATAAAAATTGCTAGAGTGAACTAGGAATTTATTTAGACTTTGATCTTCTGGAATATGTTAGTTAAAATGTTCCTTGACATGTTTCATTTGTATGTGAACTTGAGAAAACGTGATTTTCCATGAGATATATGCTCGTCTTTGTGATGTGTCCGGTTGATGATCAAAAACTGATGAGTCTGTAAAGATTTGGAAAACTGTGCTAATTGGCTAAAGAAATGTTTCTGATTATTTTATCACTAAAACTTTGAGAGGTTTTGAGATGACTCCAATTGGCCGTTTGTCAAAATCTATTTTCTATATTTTATGAAAAATGTTTAAAAACTGACGCGCGGGCAGAAATTGTTGTAATGAACTATGAATTGACCCTTTCTGATATTGGACTTTTATTTATCGTATGAGGCTTTGTCCAGACTTTTTGGAATCGATTTTAAGTGTAGTTATGATCTGAAGTTTTTCATGATTTAATGATTTATGTGCTATGAGCTATAGTTGGATCTTTCTACGACGTACAAATTTCTAAGGCATGCTTTAAGGTGCAAAAGTGCAATATGCTTAATTATGACTTGTAAATGATACTTGACCTAGGTTTGACTTATTGATCATGTTTGTATGACCTACTGAGATGTTTGAGTTTAGTTGACCACTTTGACCGAGTTGACTTTAGGGTTGACTTTCGTTGACTTGCTTGGATTAGTTGACTTTTACTTGTTCGTTGAGTCAGTCTGAGCACTAGGACTTTGCGTACACTATGGGTTGACATGGTTTGACCTATAAGTGTATACTTAAGATGATTTACATATCTAGGTTACGTTGTTCAGTCGAGATTGTTCGACAACCGTACGTTTTGCTAAGATAATTACAAGTGCTTTTGCTAAGGTGAGTCTACAGTCCCATACAGTTTTACTTTTTGGGATGAGATAACATGCTGTTTTAAACTGTTTTATGCATTAGACACGAGTACAAAAACTGAATATGCACAATGAGTTTGATCCAAAAGCCTCTAGCTTGAATATATTAATTACTTTGTAAGGCTCGAACTATAAGGACGGTACCGTAGGTTTGACAAACCTCACTCAACGAACTGGGTGCTTATAAATTTGTAACCGAATGCTTGATCAGCGTTTGCAATATGGGGTAAAGGAAGACGTGTAGCGCACTTAAGCTATCCGCGGGTTAAAGCTTTATATTCAAGTGCTCATAACTGTTGTATAACTTTTACTGCTTTGAACTAAATCTCGTGGTCTAACAAAGATAAACTGATTTACTTAAACCTGTAGATTCACTCAACATTTTTGTTGATCGTTTTCATGTTTTATCTCAGGTTCTTAAAGGTACTTAGCTTCCGCATTACTTTGATGACTATGTGCTTACGTGGTGCATTCACTGGATTGGAGTCCAGCATGGGTCTTTATGTCAAGAACATTTTATCGCATTTAAAACTGTTTCCTATTAAATAATGTTATGGATTATTTACTTATGTCATTAATGTCAACGTTTGGTTTTATTTTAGATTAATGAAAATGCTTTTGAAATAAATGCGATTACTTTTCGGAAAACGTCTCATATAGAGGGCGTGACCGTTAACTGTGGGACCTAAAGTTAATATTCCGTTAGTGTGTTCTGACGGGGTGTTACATTTTGGGTTTTAATGATGAGAACTGCTCCCACATGACTCTCAGTAGAGAAAGAATTCATGGTTGCTTCAACAGATGTGCTTATTCTGGTTACCTAATTGGCAAATCCGAACTGATGAAGACACTACTTGTAACGACCCGGAAATTTCCGACCAAATTTAAACCATGTACTTTATATGTTTCCGACACGATAAGCAAAATCTGTAATTTTGAGGCTAGAAAGTTTGAAATCTATTTTTGGTTAATTAAATTACCCTTTTACCCTGTCTGACGATTCACGAACATTTTTGTGCATATTGACATGTATATGTATATATATGTTAATTTGATTGTATAAAATATCATTTAAACATTTAAAAGTTATTATATTATATAAATAGTACAAAATTTATAATATATAATACAAGTTAAAATATAGTTATGATATTAAAATTATTACTTTTATAAATTTTAACACTAATATTGTTATTATCATTGCTAATATCATTATTTTTATAACAAGTAATAAAATCATAATTTTAGTTACATTATTATCAGGTATTATCAATTAGAATCATTATTAATATTATTATAGTGTATTAAAATTATAAAAGCAATTTGATCTATTAATATCACCATTAATAACATCATTCTTAATATTAATAAAGACACCACATAAAAATAAGATTTGATATAAGTTGATATATTATTACATATAATTATTATCTTTATTAGATAGTATTATTATTATTAATGTTATTATTATCTTTATTATTATTATCATATTTACTTATTATTACTATATCTTGTTTTAATAATATTGGTAGATTTTATTAATGCATATATATTAATAATGAATTAATATTACAGAAATTATTATATAAATTAGAAATTTTTAATACAAATTGATACTACTGATATTTTTATAAAACAGATAATACGTGTAAAATTTTATATCATTATCATAACTTCCTTTTTCCTGTTTCTCTATTTACCCGTGAATTGTTGCCCAACGATTTAGGTTGTTTTTATATGGAGTGATATCGTTCATTGTTGAAGTATCTAAAACGTTTTTTTTCATGATTATCATATATTAGAACAGCAACTGATATTGGTTTATATTTATTAGATTAAACAGAAATCAGCGAAGAACATCTAATACCTCTGTTTTAGGACGTTTCATCAAAACAATGATCTTGTGATTAATTTAAAAATCTATAAATGTCATGATGTTAGAATTGAGTCATTCGATCTGTCTGCAAAGTTATATGATTTAATTTTCCAAATCAAATACGAATTTTGAAGTTAAAGTTTTTGATTTTAAAAGTTAAAATTGTGCTCATAAACCAAATTCGGGTCTGCTGTGGCTAGTTAAGTTAAATTGATGTTTCCAGTAGTTTTTATGAACAATTTGAAAGCTATTTCATGTTTAAATCATAGCCTAAAACGTTTTAGATTTTATAATCAAATTTTTTTCTAAAAAAAAAAAACCTGCGTACAGCAGGTTACCTGCATCTCGAGTTTTTTTTTTTTTTTTTATTTTATCTGTTTTAAAGAATCACAATCACCACAAGTTTAATCATGTTGTCTGAGGATCCTAAAACAACAGAATTGGTGTTGATAGATTGATTCTGGTATAGGTCGACGAGCTGTATGAAGATGATGAACATAATTATAATATTACGGTTTAGATATAAATTAAAGGGATATTAATCAGATAAATCGAAATGGTTCAGTGGCGATGAGTGTTAGTGTGTAACCGAGGGGTCTCGGGTTCGAGCCCGGCTTTGGGCATATCTTTTTACACAAGGCCTATTTAAAGATATCATTATTATAATTCTTATAATTATAATTATTATAATTATTATTATTATTATTATTATTATTATTATTATTATTATTATTAAATGTATTAGTGGAATCATTATTATTGTAAAATCATTAAAAGTATCATTTTTTTTTAGGAAAATCATTATTTTTAATTATTGTTATTATTATATATTATTATTAAAATTAACATTTTTATCTATTTAAAAATTATCATTTAATCATTAAAATTAAAAATATCATTTAATTCTATTATTATTATCATTTTATTTAAAATATCATTACTACTAAGGTTTAGCATTTTTATTAAAATTATCAGTATTACTAAATTATCATTATTATCATTATTATTATTTTAACAATATTATTAATACAAATTAAATATATAAGTTATATAATTTAAAATACAATATGTATATATATATATATATATATATATATATATATATATATATATATATATATATATATATATATATATATATATATATATATATATTTGTTCAATCACAATTATGTGTGTTAACATATATATAAATGAAATAGGTTCGTGAATCCGATGCCAACCCTACGTTTGTTCAATGATGTTATATGTATTTTACTACAAAATACAATATGGTGAGTATATAGTCCCTTTTAAACTTTAAATATTTTTGGGCTGAGAATACATGCACTGTTTTTATAAATGATTTACGTTATGGACACAAGTGACTAAAATTACGTTCTACATGGGTTTGAATCAAAAATCCCCTAGCTTGGTAACTTTAACTATTGGTTTATGAACTGGTAGGCGCGAATCCTAAAGATAGATCTATCGGGTTTTACACCCCCACCCAGATGTTGTTCTAGTAAACTAGAAGAACGGGTGTTTAGTACTTCGAGGTTAACGGAACGCACTTGATTCGGTGCACATATTATTATAACTCAGGGGTACACACTCTTGTTAAGGCTAGTTACCGGGTGCCCACTGCTTAGAATGCTTTTCATACACTTGCGAGTGTATTATGTTTTTAAATATGAAATCTTGTGGTTCATAGTTATAAAGCTGCTAGCATCAAACCTATATATCTCACCAACATTATGTTGACTTTTTAAAGCATGTTATTCTCAGGTATAAATTAAGTCTTCCGCTGTGCATTTGCTCATGTTAATGACATTACTTGGAGTCGATCATCGCGATGGAACCAACTGTTGAAGATTTCGTCCGGAAGGATTAGTCGCGGATGTTACAGTTGGTATCAGAGCGTTGGTCTTAGTGAACCAGGTCTTGCATTAGTGTGTCTGACTAGTAGTTGTTAGAATACATTAATGAGTCTGGACTTTGACCGTGTCTATATGTCAAAAGTTTTGCTTATCATTTTTAGTCGGAAATCATCTGCTTATCATCCTTAAGAATTGCCTGCTTAGTATTTTTAAGTCTAGACACGTCTTACTGCATTTAGTGCATCGATAGTGTATAGACAAAATTCATGTCCTAGCGCATCTGTAGATTTGCCTGACATATGCTGTAAATTTCTCTGTAGTTCACGAAATCTTTGGTATTATACATAGATATTCTATATAGCTAGAATATCATCCGACATCCGAAAAATCATTTCACATCGAAGATCCTTCTCATTCACCAAATTGCCCTCTTGACGATGAACTTGAAAGCACTTACCGGCGAACCTGTTCGAGAAACCATTTACCCTCTCGTTTCTTGAATATCCCGTCACGATTGCATACTATCCCATATTTCGAATTCTGTTCATTCGCTCGCTTCAACCGCCAATCATCTCGGTGCATTAGCAGAAGTTAACGAACTACACGCTCGCGTGACGGCTATGGAGAACATGGTGCGAAGGTTACAAATACCAGCAGCAGCACCAGCAGCATAGTCCGTACCACCATCATCAACGTCGACAGTACGTCATAAACCTCAACATCACAATTTGTACCTCAGAAATCAACATCATATACCTCAAAAACTTCATCGAAACTTCGAGTATGATTTTTGTTCTACATATCGTTCTACATCGATTGATTTCGTTCTACGTATTGTTCTACCTCATATACCTTCGTTCGACATGGTAATTATGAAATCTTTAATGTTTTAGAGATCATGTAATCCAGTATTAACGATAAAACAAATGAGTTTAAAATCTTATTGGCTCATTAAATCCATAATTACATCTGAAGAAAATATATATGCAAGTATATTTTCATAAAGATTGTAATTAAAAATTCTTTCGTATAAACTTTTAATGATGAAAATATTTTAACGGGTAGGTAGTACCCAAGGAATATTTAAGATTCACATTAACAAGTTACACTGTACATTCTTCGAATCTGATTCAACGGTCATTTACTATCCTACTTACAATCACCAATATACGTATCCGTTCATCACAGAATAACCATTTCCATTCAAATATTATATTCGGATTTTTACCTATCATAATTCAACAAGTGGCATAATGAAGAAAACATTTGATATAATAAAATTGGTTAGAAACAAACGGATTAACTAATTGAAATATTGTTAAGATTCCACGCTAACTGTTCCGGCTTACTATTCCCAGCTAACTGATTAACATTTAATTTATCGCAATTTACATTCTCGCAATTTACATTCTCGCAATTTACATTCTCGCAATTTACATTCTCGCAATTTACATTCTCGCAATTTTATTTATCGTCATTTAATTTCTGTTATTTATTTTACGCACTTTATTTATCGTCATTCTGTTATTTACGCATTCTAAATATCGGGACACGTATACAATGTTTTGACATATCATATCGACCCATCTATATATATAGTTTGAGTTGTGATCGAGTCTGAGACATGTACACGGGTCACGATACGTATTAATTAATTCGAATATTATATATATAACTGTATATGAATCATTGGATTATTGGACCATTGAATAATTGGACTGCTAACTTTGTACAATTGAAATGAATTAAAATATTGATTATAACATATGAAACTAAACGATTCTTCAAGCTTGCCACTTGATTTCATCTTAAAATCTCATTTGTATTTTGACGATCCCTATCAGCGTTCAAATCCTTTCATGATTCTTGAAAACATCTCAATCGAGAAGTTGAACCAGCCGCATCTCGCCTATGAAAGAAAGATTCATGCATACATATGCACCTGAAGAACTCTCGAACCCGAATTCATAGTTTAACACATACCGTGTTGAATCCTTTGCCATTTATTAGCAAAAACAACCCTACAATTCCTTTTCAAGAAGCTAAATTTGTCACAGCTCCATTTCGACTTCTCAGTAAGACTACTCCTACTATAACCTAGATATTTATACTTTGTCTTTTCGCCGTCGTTACCGGATAACCTTTTATATTTCACAAACATCATCAGCAGAGGTATCAGCAACTCGTTATCCCTTTGACGAAATCTGTAATCAGTATTTTGAAAATTTCGTAGAAATTCTCCCAGTTATCTCAAAAACATCTATCCCTAAGATTTACATAATTCGAATGAGAAGTTTCTGAAAAACACCCTGAACTGCGAAGTAGTTCTTAGAATGTTGATGAAACAGCAAAAACTGTAAACGACGTTAACGGACAAAAGTTTGATGATATGGTACAGTATGTTGGAAAAGCTCAGAAAAGAGAAGGGTTGAAATTAGAAAATGGATTGAGCAAACTATGAAGGAGACCGTGGACAAAACGTGAAAACCAAATCTGACTTCAAAGGATCCAAATGATTCTGTACCTGTTGAAATCATTAGCAAACACCTTACTCCTCATTCTAAACCTTCGCAGACAAACCTTCCTTGTTATTCATCAATAATAAGAGATTTACGAAATCATCGTGCCTTTCATTATAAATATCCTCAACATTTCTGAAGATATCTTCATAAGTATTCTTATCTGAGAATATTTATCCTTCCGTAATATCTGCGTTACAACATAAAAGAAACTGCGTTAGTTTCTAAATTCTGAAACCTTCAAATATGAATGTACTGAAGCAGTGTTGGGAGCTGATGCATGAATTAGTATAATATAATGAAACTTGATCAACTTCATTATATTACAGTAAGTCATGTTAAGTTTCTAATGGAATGTGATGATTCACAGTACCGTCATTATGTGCCATGTTACACGGCTCTTACATTCTGTCCAATTCCCAAACGTATTAGGAACATATTGTCTTGGCAGTTCTATCTTTTTCAGGGTATTTTGGTAATTTAACAAATCAAAATCGATTTGCTGCATTAACTCAAAGATCTTGATCGCCGAAGAACCAAATCTTATTACGTAAGATTTTCTTTAGATCCCTTAAATTCCGGAAATTAATCCTAACCACGTCATCGGTTAAAACAATTCCATATTCACTCATTTCATTCCTTTGTGATAGCTTCACTCGTGTGCTTCACATGATCGAATCGTTTTATCCGTATCTTCTAATAATGATAAAACTCTATTATTACCTCATATTCGTCATGAAAACATTCCTATTGTTATTTATGACAACCTCTACCAAATTTCGGGGACGAAATTTCTTTAACGGGTGGGTACTGTAACGACCCGGAAATTTCCGACCAAATTTAAACCATGTACTTTATATGTTTCCGACACGATAAGCAAAATCTGTAATTTTGAGGCTAGAAAGTTTGAAATCTATTTTTGGTTAATTAAATTACCCTTTTACCCTGTCTGACGATTCACGAACATTTTTGTGCATATTGACATGTATATGTATATATATGTTAATTTGATTGTATAAAATATCATTTAAACATTTAAAAGTTATTATATTATATAAATAGTACAAAATTTATAATATATAATACAAGTTAAAATATAGTTATGATATTAAAATTATTACTTTTATAAATTTTAACACTAATATTGTTATTATCATTGCTAATATCATTATTTTTATAACAAGTAATAAAATCATAATTTTAGTTACATTATTATCAGGTATTATCAATTAGAATCATTATTAATATTATTATAGTGTATTAAAATTATAAAAGCAATTTGATCTATTAATATCACCATTAATAACATCATTCTTAATATTAATAAAGACACCACATAAAAATAAGATTTGATATAAGTTGATATATTATTACATATAATTATTATCTTTATTAGATAGTATTATTATTATTAATGTTATTATTATCTTTATTATTATTGTCATATTTACTTATTATTACTATATCTTGTTTTAATAATATTGGTAGATTTTATTAATGCATATATATTAATAATGAATTAATATTACAGAAATTATTATATAAATTAGAAATTTTTAATACAAATTGATACTACTGATATTTTTATAAAACAGATAATACGTGTAAAATTTTATATCATTATCATAACTTCCTTTTTCCTGTTTCTCTATTTACCCGTGAATTGTTGCCCAACGATTTAGGTTGTTTTTATATGGAGTGATATCGTTCATTGTTGAAGTATCTAAAACGTTTTTTTTCATGATTATCATATATTAGAACAGCAACTGATATTGGTTTATATTTATTAGATTAAACAGAAATCAGCGAAGAACATCTAATACCTCTGTTTTAGGACGTTTCATCAAAACAATGATCTTGTGATTAATTTAAAAATCTATAAATGTCATGATGTTAGAATTGAGTCATTCGATCTGTCTGCAAAGTTATATGATTTAATTTTCCAAATCAAATACGAATTTTGAAGTTAAAGTTTTTGATTTTAAAAGTTAAAATTGTGCTCATAAACCAAATTCGGGTCTGCTGTGGCTAGTTAAGTTAAATTGATGTTTCCAGTAGTTTTTATGAACAATTTGAAAGCTATTTCATGTTTAAATCATAGCCTAAAACGTTTTAGATTTTATAATCAAATTTTTTTTTAAAAAAAAAAAACCTGCGTACAGCAGGTTACCTGCATCTCGAGTTTTTTTTTTTTTTTTTTATTTTATCTGTTTTAAAGAATCACAATCACCACAAGTTTAATCATGTTGTCTGAGGATCCTAAAACAACAGAATTGGTGTTGATAGATTGATTCTGGTATAGGTCGACGAGCTGTATGAAGATGATGAACATAATTATAATATTACGGTTTAGATATAAATTAAAGGGATATTAATCAGATAAATCGAAATGGTTCAGTGGCGATGAGTGTTAGTGTGTAACCGAGGGGTCTCGGGTTCGAGCCCGGCTTTGGGCATATCTTTTTACACAAGGCCTATTTAAAGGTATCATTATTATAATTCTTATAATTATAATTATTATAATTATTATTATTATTATTATTATTATTATTATTATTATTAAATGTATTAGTGGAATCATTATTATTGTAAAATCATTAAAAGTATCATTTTTTTTTAGGAAAATCATTATTTTTAATTATTGTTATTATTATATATTATTATTAAAATTAACATTTTTATCTATTTAAAAATTATCATTTTATCATTAAAATTAAAAATATCATTTAATTCTATTATTATTATCATTTTATTTAAAATATCATTACTACTAAGGTTTAGCATTTTTATTAAAATTATCAGTATTACTAAATTATCATTATTATCATTATTATTATTTTAACAATATTATTAATACAAATTAAATATATAAGTTATATAATTTAAAATACAATATGTATATATATATATATATATATATATATATATATATATATATATATATATATATATATATATATATATATATATATATATATATATATTTGTTCAATCACAATTATGTGTGTTAACATATATATAAATGAAATAGGTTCGTGAATCCGATGCCAACCCTACGTTTGTTCAATGATGTTATATGTATTTTACTACAAAATACAATATGGTGAGTATATAGTCCCTTTTAAACTTTAAATATTTTTGGGCTGAGAATACATGCACTGTTTTTATAAATGATTTACGTTATGGACACAAGTGACTAAAATTACGTTCTACATGGGTTTGAATCAAAAATCCCCTAGCTTGGTAACTTTAACTATTGGTTTATGAACTGGTAGGCGCGAATCCTAAAGATAGATCTATCGGGTTTTACACCCCCACCCAGATGTTGTTCTAGTAAACTAGAAGAACGGGTGTTTAGTACTTCGAGGTTAACGGAACGCACTTGATTCGGTGCACATATTATTATAACTCAGGGGTACACACTCTTGTTAAGGCTAGTTACCGGGTGCCCACTGCTTAGAATGCTTTTCATACACTTGCGAGTGTATTATGTTTTTAAATATGAAATCTTGTGGTTCATAGTTATAAAGCTGCTAGCATCAAACCTATATATCTCACCAACATTATGTTGACTTTTTAAAGCATGTTATTCTCAGGTATAAATTAAGTCTTCCGCTGTGCATTTGCTCATGTTAATGACATTACTTGGAGTCGATCATCGCGATGGAACCAACTGTTGAAGATTCCGTCCGGAAGGATTAGTCGCGGATGTTACACTACTGCCACCACAGTTTAGATATCTTGCTCATGTGATCATGCATTGCTTGAGTGAACGCAAATATGGATTTGATAAGTTGAACGAAAAAGTGCAAAGTATGTTTGTGGCACTTGTCTTAAAGGCACCATACGTTTTTCAGGATTTGTTTTCTACTACTTCAAAGCAAATCACTTCAGTTCTACTCAGAGATATCTGATATACGCCCGTTTTCTTCAATTGATCATTAATGACGCTGTACCTGATCTACCCAAGCTTGAAGAAGATATTATTCACCTTAAGCCGATGAATCCGATTACTTTTCGAAGAATGGAAGAGACAAGGAATGAGGATTTAAAGCCTGACTTTAATAGAAAGCTCATTTGTCATCTGATCAAGGAGAACTATCGAGGCCCAGCATGTAATGCTTGGAGGAATGAGGATTCAGACTCTAACTACGAAGTTACTGATGAGGAAGGTGAAGGTGATAATCAGAAAGCTACTGGTAATGTTCAAGGAGGAGGTAAGGTTGATAATGAAGTTATTGAGGGTGATGATGAAGCGACAGAGGAGGATGTCAGCTTGATACAGAGGAAGAGGAAAGGAAATGATCCTATGTCCTCAGAACAACTCAAGAAGAAGGAGAAAAGAACGAAGTATAATTTTGATTCACCTCAGAAATCATTACAGGGAGGTTCGAAACAACAAGCTCAGAGAAAGCCATCCGGTTTCATGAAGGATGCAAGAGCTGCTGTTACCTCACCAAAACCTGCCACCACAACACCTCAGGTTACGTCAGACGAATATAAGACACTACAAAATCTACTGATGTCTTTGATCACGAAAATAACCAATCTTGAGAACCAAGCCACTGAGGAGAAGAAGGTCAGTGAAGAGAAAATTGAGTCATTAGTTGATGAGAACATGAAGTTAAGTAAAAGGTTGGACCGTCAGAAAGCAAGGACGGATAAGTTGATAAAGAAAGTGTTGGCGATTAAGAGTGAGAACAAGGAGAAGTTAAAATTTTTGAATGATAAGACCGAACAGCTTCCTCGGGTAAAACAAAGTTGATTAAGGAGAGAGGAGAAGAGTATTCTTCTGATTTGAGTGGAGGTGATGAAAAAGATGAAGAAGAAGATGCTGGAACTGGAGGACCCTCTTTTGAAATACCGTTAGTGATACCTATTCGAAGTTTTAATGAATATGGTGAGGTCTTTACTGCTGAATATTATATGAATTATTCAAATGTTTTTAATGATGCAGAAAAGGGGGACGTTCCACCAAGTGAGTTTCCATTGGAACAGCTTGCTGCTCTGGCATATGACAGTGAAAACGATACGAAGAATGCAGAGTCAGTTGAAGCTGAAGACAAGGCTCCACAAGAAGAGCCAGCTGATGAAATCCCTCCCGAATCAATCCAAAATATCAACTTAAGAAATTTTGATAATCTGTTCGAAGACGAGAAGAGTGAAAGTTCTATTGGTAAGGAAAGTGTTAAAGAGAATGTGATTGTCGAATCCGAAGATGAGTTTGAGACAGAATCTGAGGATGTCGAGGAAGAAGAAGTGGAAATCGTTGTGCCTTCGCTTGCACCATACTCAAATCCGTCACTCAATACATTAAGTGACTTCTTCAATTTGAGTAGTGATGTGAAACAAAAGTACTTAACTGAGTTAGAAGAAGTGAGGAAGACATACAAGAAGGATGTTAGAGAAGTTGATGTGTTGATAGAAAGAAACAAAAGAACCCGACATGAGAAACTGCTCGCTGAAAAAGAAAGAAATGAAACTGAGTTGAAGAAAAAGAGACTCCGAGCCGAACAAGCCAAGGTCGAGGGATGGAATAAGATTCAGAAATGGTTTGTGCATGATAGGGTTAAGGTGAATAGAAACGTTAAGGAAGACGAGGATCGTCAGAGTTGGTGGAGACAGAACGTTGTTAACCCTGATCAGTTAGATAAGCCAGAACTCGAGCCGAAGTTTGTTAGTTTCTATGAGAAAGGTAAAAGAACCAAGAAGTACTCCAAGGGTAAAATTTTAAATTGGGGCTATTTCAAGGAGATCGATTGTTTTGCGATCAAGAGGGAAGGTGGAGGAGATTATATGGCCTGTCCAAGTCACTTCAAAACTCTACCGTACTTCGAGATCATGCAACTTGCTAAGCTGAAGATGTTGAATGCTGAGGATAGTGATCTTTCCCGATGGTTTTCAAAGAAAGCTGAGGACTGAGTATAGAACAGGAAAGTGGGATATCTTCAAGTCAACAGTCGCCATGTTTTCCATGCACCCGACAAAGAAAAAGTCTAAAGGTGGACCTGTATGTGTTGTTAAGTTCCGTCCAGCTAAGTACATGAAACAATCTCCATTGATGCCATTACCCAAGGATATCTGTAAGAACTTCAGAGGGTGGTTCTATGACGAGTTGTCGGAGGAAGCAGTGATTCTGACTGCAATTGAAAACGAAGATGGAAGCATAAAGTTTGACAATGTGAGGATCTTGGATCCTATGTGGCTTAGGAACTTATCGAGATTTGATGTGGAGACTCTTCACCGCCATCACATTACGTTCAGAGATGATAGAAAGGAGGAAGCTATGAGATATCAACGTGTTATTGATGTTTATTATGCCTACCTCAACAAGGAAAGTGATGCTCAAAGCTCAAACCAAGTTCAAGCCAGCTGATCCATGTCTGATACTGTTTTGCTAGTTTGTTTGTGTTTTTGCTGTTTGTTTATGCGAGAGAGAGAATCTGGATCTGTAATAACTTCACTAAACAGTTTGTATGTATGAACTTGCACGGTTTATGGACGTTTACTTATTGTAATAGATGTTCTAACCCACATCCATTGCAGGTACAACAGTTTATAGGCTACCATGATCGCTCGTTGTTATCCTATTTGTGTTTATATGTGGTTACAGGAACTGTAGGAACGCGATAAGGATGTTTGACTATGTTAGACTTAGTCAGACGTGCGAGTGAAGCCTCACTCATACGGCTGACAGGCTCATACGCACGGTTGATGCTGGGCTAAGTCACAATTATAACCTAAATGAGAAGACATGAGTGAGTGATCACCCGTACGGCTGATGAAGCCAACTCGTACATGTGATGGATGACTCGTACGGGTGAGTCAATAGCAGGGGTATATAAGTGTTATGTTCTTCATTTTAGGTTAAGCCTCTCATTACACACACATCACTCAGATCTGGTGAGCTCATCCGATTCTCTCTCAGCCCAAATCACCCAGGTGGTGAATAATAGCTCTAGGTGTTGATCTAATCACACTTGATTTGTTGTGGTTTGACTAAATTAATCTCAAAAGCTTCTCATATTCACTAGAGGGTTTGATTCACTTATTCCTCCGTTGTGTGAGTTAAATCTGTTGATTTCTAAGTTCCTAGTCATGTTTCATCAACAAGTACATTATCACTAATCACATGCTCAAATTGGTAAAACCAAGTCAAACCCTAGCTTATGAACCCTAATTTTCAATTTCAAATAATACAAGCATGAAAGATGGATTGAAAGCAAGATAATCATGGCAACCTATCAATTAAGCATTGACAACAACATTTAACACTCCAATTTGGCTCAAAATCAAAAACCCCCAAATTGGATGAACCATAGAATTTCAAAATTGAAATCGATGTAACTAAGCATGCAAATCATGTTAATAAAAATCAATGTAGTCTAGATTCATCAACAATTTGACCATTAACATCATAAATCAAGCATAATCTACGAAGTAAGCATAAAGAGAAAAATGGTAAAAATCAACCAAATCATGTTAAAGAACTAATTAAAATGATAGATTCTTACTTTTAACTTGTTAGATGATGAAGATTTGCAAGAAAATTGATGAATTTTGAAGTTTTGGGCCGATTTGGGTCGATTAGGGTTAGGATAGCGCCGCTGTTAGAGAGAAAATTGAAGTTGGGTGTGAAAAATGAGGTTTGGTTCGTGCAGAATTCTTACGTGGCAGATGCAAAAGTGCCGCTTTTCAAACAGGAGCGCCGCTCCTGGCAAAATAGAAGCGTAGCTTTTGAAAGAAAAGTGTCACTCTAGGCGAACTAAAAGCGCCGCTTTTGAACACAAAAGCGCCGTTCTTGGCTACTGTCCATTTTTTGTACCAAAACACAGGTTAAAGCGTCGCTCTTGAAACAGAAGCATCTCTCTTGTGAATGAAAAGCGCCGCTCCTAGGACAAAAGAGCCGCTTGTGTACCTGATTGCAGTTTTTCTCATTTTAAAGTCTATTTTGACCAAGTAACAAACTATTTTTGGATTTTTCAGTTTAACAAAGTGCGAAAAAGTTAACTAAATGCAAATGCAACTGATCAAAGAAAATATCATATAATTCTACATGCAATGCAATTAAATGAAAGTATATACAAGATTGTGGAAATCGTTTAACGAGTCTATCACCCGACTTAACTTCCACCTAGGTCTTAACTAGCACCAGGCTGGTAAACGTCCCCTCCCCTTGAACTAAGGGAACCATCACTTTGACCACCTTCATTCATTATTGACATTAACCAATCATTAATGGCTTTGGTCTCCTTGACTAACTCCTCAAGCTTGCATTTTTCATGTTTTGACAAGTCTGACATTAACCGTTTTCTCAATTTCTCATCCCAAAAGGATGAGGTATGATGAATTTGACCATATAATTTTCTCATTGACTTATTAATAACATTATTTTTATGATTAAGCTTACTTGGGACTTTTCGGGTCAAACCACCACCAAATCTAGTTGGTGAACCAAATCGTTTTGGGTTTGTAGTGCATTGCACACTAGCAACAATTTGTGGTGTGGTTAAAGGATTTGGTGGTAATTGAACACTTTTCTTTTTAATGCTTACGCATTTTCCTTTGTCTCTAAGGGTCAATTTCCCAGTTGTAAAGTCAAAGAAAGAACCCGCGGTTGCTAAAAATGGCCTTCCCAACACAAGGGGTACAACCAAGTCTTCCTTTATTTCAACAATCACAAAATCGGTTGGAAATTCCATGTACCCTACCTTAACAATTAGGTCCTCGGCGATCCCCACACTAGGATTAATGGATTGGTCAATTAATTTCACCCCCATTTTGGTGGGTGAAAGGTCCCCTAGGCCGAGCCTTTTATAAATGGACAAGGGCATGAAATTTATGCTAGCTCTCGAGTCGGCTAATGATGTAAATGTTTCCGACCCGTTCACATTGCATGGTATTAGGAAAGGTCCTGATCGCCCATTTTAGATGGTAAGTTGCGTTTTCTCAAAATTCCATCACACTCCTTAAGTAAGAAAGTGGTGGATGCTTATTCAACCTCTCCCTTCTTGGCCATAAGAGCTTTCAATAATTTCCCATAATTGGGCACGTTTTCAAGCACTTCCGCCAAGGGGAGTTTAACATACACATTGTTGTTTTTGACTTGGGTCAACTTACAATGCACATCCTTCGAATGTGTAGGAGGCAATGGTTGAGGTTGTGAGACCAGTGTCTCCTTGTTGTCCTCGATTGATGTAGTAAATACCTCAACCTCCTTGCTTTGTTCTTTTGTATCCAAGATGTTTTCTACCCTTGCTTCTTTCTCCAAGTCATCCAATTAAATTTTCTTTAAGTCAACCTCTAGATCCTTGCATATCAACTCGGTAGCTTCCATCGTCATAACACTTTTCACTTGATATGCAATAAATTCTGCCACTTTCGAATCATCCGAGAACTTGAACACCCCATGATCCATTGTACCCATACCCAAAGCTTCATCCAAATTAAGCTCTCCCTGGTCAACATCGAATGCAAAAACTTGAGGAGATTCGGTTTGATCATCCTCTTCCATTGAAGCAATTGAATTTACTTGAGCGTAGTTGTTGTTAGGATTTGATGAACTTACTTGGTTGGTGTTTTGATTGGTAGTGTTTCTCTCGATTGGAATAACTCTAGTGTTATTGTGATTTTGATTTTGTTGGTTGCTCCGGTTATTATTATAGTTGGTGTTTAGGTTAACTTGAGTGTTGGATGGCAAGGTGCCTTGAGGTCTTTCGGCAACTTGACTTGAAAGTCTCCCAACGGTGCTCTCAAGGTTTTGGAATGAGGCTTGGTTATGTTGTATTTGTTCCATCAAGAACTCGTTTTTCTTTATCAATAATGCTTCAGTTGATTCTACCTTTTTTATATAAGTTTGCATCATATCCTCTAGGCTTTTAGAAGGTTGGGAAGGTTGGTTGTTTTGTTGATTTTGTTTAACGTAACCTTGGTTATTTTGTGGTTGACTATAACCTTAGTTTTGGTAACTTTGATTTCCTTGGTAACTTGGGTTGGAATGGTTATTGTAAGATTGATTATTGTAATTTGTTGGTTGTGGGATTGGAAGTTGTTTCCTCGGTTTTGGTTATAACTGGAGTTGTAAACTTGGTTTCGGTTTTGGTTTGTAAATACTTGTGGTGCATTGGTTTGAGTGTTGAACGACACTTGTTTTTTATTAGGGTTGGTGCATTGCCTTAGTTTGAAGTTCCTCCCCTTTGAAAGTTTTGATTACTCACATAGTTCACGTGAGCATCCGAATTCATAGGAATGTCATCCAAGTTAATGTGGTTGCATTGATTTGTTTGGGGACAATTTTTGGTCAGGTGTCGTCCTTCACACCTTTGACAACCGACTTGCCTCGCAACTATCGATTGTTGTAGCTTCTTCAACTCTTTTCTTTACATTTGAAATTGATTGTTCAAGCTTGCTAAGGGAATTTGCCCATCTTCACTCTCCACTTGAGCTATACTCTTCTTTGTCAATTCTCTTGGTGAAGGTGCCCATTCATATGTATTAACCTAGATGTCTTCTAGTAAAATTTCGACCGCATTGGGTGATATGTACATAAACACTCCACCCGAAGACGAATCAAGATATTGCTTAGTCAAAGCATTAGTACCCGGTAGAACGTGTTGATATACTCCTTCTTAGTTAAACCATACAGTGGGCAAGCTCTTAATAACTTTTTGAAACGCACCCATGCATCATACAAAGACTCATCTCCCCGTTGTGTGAAACCATTGATTTCCATTCTTAATCGTTCCACCTTTGAAGGTGGGAAAAGTGATCGATAAATGCATCGTTTAAATCTTGAAAAGATCTAATAGAATCGGATGGAAAATTCCTTAACCAAGCTTTTGCTTCTCCTTCAAGCGTGAAGGGGAATGCCCTTAACTTAAAAGCGTCATCGGAGACGTTTTTGGTTTTATAGATGTCACAAATATCGTTAAAGTGTTGAATGTGTTCTAAAGGATTCTCATCTATTAACCTGTGAAAGAACCTATCCTTGATCATCGTGAAAAAGTTACCCTCGATCTTCCAATTATCCGCTTCAATTGGTGGCTTTGTAATAGCCGGAGGCACATCCGTTTGCGCCACCAACCTAACATTCCACATTGGAGTGTCGTTTGGATCGTTTGCAATTTCATCATTCACCGGATCAACATTAACATGTGGATTACCCTCTTGTACTCCGTCCATCTCTATCAAATAAAATGGCAAAACCTCAAAATGCTTCCTTAAATCCCGTTCTTCTCTACGCTTATAAACCCATGTACGTGTTTTTCAAGGTCGGAAAATGGTTGTGTGAATTCTTGATCCTTTTGGGACCTTCTTCTCATACACCAAAAGACCTAACCTTCAATGACAACACAAACACAAACGGTTATCCAATACAAAATATTATATAAAAAGACAATAAAAGTAACTTTTATAAGGACGAATCCTTACAAAAAGATCGAATAACTAAAAGCTTAAACCAAATACCCAACTTAACTTAGCTAACCACTTCGCGACAGCGGTGCCAAGAAAGTGTGATGTGACGTGGGGATACCATACATAACTCTAATAATTTATACAAGATGAAAAAATTACAGATAAGCACGCACAACTATCGAGCACTTAAAACCCGGTTATTATAGCACTTAATGTAAGTATTCTTATCAAGTTCGTCCCGAGAGAGCGGTGTAAGTTGAATACTTGAAACTAATAATTATCCTAGGGGTTTGTTTGATTGGGGGGTTTTGCGAGAGATCTTGACTAATCAACTAAACTTTGCAATTAAGCAAACTTAAACTTAACTAGCAACAAGTAACAAGTAATTAAGAAATGAGATTTAATCAATAAGACAAAGAGTGTTCACTTATTCAATCCTCTCTATGCTTGGATGGCCCTTATTTTACCCAATTTGATATCACCTAAGTTGTTTGAACTAGTAAATGTTTTTAATCAAATTATACTTTAGCAAATTCACATAAGCTTGGTATCCTAAGATCAAGTAATGTATGAGTTGATTATTGAGATTATGCTCGGGTTGAAATCACATAAAACCCTTTATCCATCAAAGTCACCTAAGATAGTCAAACACCACTATGATGAACAAAGTTCAATTGAAAACCAACTTAGACTAGAAACACAATCACTTGAAATCCCTATTCTAGTTGTCTAGATCACCTAAGGTGTTGAAGCACAATTTGATTCACTTCTCAAATCACTAAGAGAGCTTCTCAACCTATGTAATCAAAGTAAAACCAACAACAAACATAGCAATGGACCTCATAGCTAACTCAATAACACTAGCTCATGTATTTTCATTCAAAACAACTTCATTCAATAGATTAAGGGCACATCGTATGCATTAGAGATTCATAGATAAGCAAATACAAGTGATTTAGCCAAACATAGCAAAGATTACACTAGCAATAAGCATAAAAACATAAGTAATCGTCATCGTGAGTGATTACAAACAATAGATTCAAAGCTAGATGAAGATAAACAAACATTACAACTAATTATTGCAAGATAAGTAAAAGTAATGTGGAGATTACAACCCAAAATGAATAAAAGAGAAAGATCTAGAGCTAATGATGACGAAACTTGAGCTTGCTTCCTTCAATTCACCTTAAAACTCTAATGGATGATGAAATTACGGTTTTGTGTGTAAAATTCGAAGTAAAAACTGCAGCTCTCTAGAAAATGACCTTTCTCTTTCCTTTTATAGTGGTGAAAATTCGGGCTGAAACAGCGTCAGGAGTGCCGCTTTTCCTTCAGGAGCGGCACTTTTGGATGCAATTAGGAGCAGCACTTTTGACTTTGGTGCACCGCTTTTGGCTTGTCAGGAGCGACGCTTTTGGTTTGTAGAACGGCACTTCTGCTCAATGATGAAAAATGGAGACAAATCCTGCATAAGAGCGCCGCTTTTCCTTCTGGAGCGGCGATTTTGGACCTTCTGGAGCGGCGCTCCTTTACAGAAGCGGCGCTTTTTGAGCTGTTTCCCGCACTTGCCATTTTCTTTGCAACTTTTGAGCATTTCTTGGTCAATTTTACACCAAGTTAGGCATTTTGCCTTGAGTCGACACTTTGGCGCAGGAAAACAACTTTTAGGCCCAACGATCATCAAAACCGAATGAAATGAGGGAGATATTGCGTAATAAAACATACATAAATGGAGCAATATCAGCCATTGATATCGGCTAAAAAGTCACGTTTTCACCCCAGTATTAAGGCCCAAAAACAAGAAAGATTCAAACTTTGTTGGCAAAATACCCACTTCGTCAGTTAAAATTGAAGAACAAGTAATTACGAAGGCGGTGCAAAAAGAATCAAGAGAATCGGAGCTAAAACGAAGATTCTAGAGCGAAAACGGCGAAAGACAAGAAATCAAGTTACGATCCAAGGAATTCAGGCTGACCAGCAAGCCATACGGCCTGCCATACGTCCTACGATACGGCCTGCCATACGGCCTGCCAGTATGGAAACGGCTTGCCAGAAACGTGCCACCACACGAGCCACCAAATGGCTTGCCAGCCATACGGCCTGCCAAAAACGGCTTGCCATACGGCCTGCCATACGCCCTGCCAGGCGTATGCTGGCAGATTTCTAGCCTATTTAATGGGTCTTTGTCATTCATTCCAACACACACTTCAATTCATTTCTTTCTCTCTTGTACAGTATTAGTCATATCTCAAGGCCTTCGACTCCATGCGGGAAACCTTGTACCCGGAGAAGAACGCTGAAGATTGTATTAGGAGCGGTCTGGAGTCTTGCAGTTGTCACTTTTGTATTCAGAACTCGTTTAATCTACTGGTACTTCTATCCTTTATCTTCTATAATGTTTTATGATATTGTTGCCATGATTAGAGAGTATTTATCTTTAGTGTATGCTATGACATAAGCAGTTATAATGCCGAAATAATATTATGGCTTGTGTATGCTGTCGAAATTCTTTCTGATTATGCTTTAAACTCAATCACTTTTCCAACTAATAGAACGTAGTTATAGGCTCTGTTATTGGGAAGTCGCGAACCCCGATTCAGAGTACACTATATGTGTAATGACCCGCACTTTTTCGATCAATCTATACTTATAAGATTAATATTTACATAAATTAAACCTTACTAACATGATAAGCAATCCAAATTGTTGAGATTTATGTTTTTGAAAAGAGTTTTAAACCACGTTTGACCGTCTAGTTTGACCGATGATATCACGAACTATACAATATATGATAATTATACGTTTGTGTATATATATGTATATATACATATTTAACATGATTTATGGATGTTTTAATATCTTATTTTGTATACAATAAGTTATAAGTATATTTTGAAACTACTAACTTAAGTTTTCAAAACGATAACCATACGTAACGTTATTTGACATAAATACTTATGACCTATAATGTTTATACATATATCGTATAAGTAATGTATTTAATCTTTTTTTTAAAGACTTAAATACATAAAACAATATAAGTATATTCACAAAAGATAGCTATATTTGAATTCTCATTCCATTTTCACAAGATTTCAATACGTATATCTAGAGTATATATACCAGTATCATACCTAGCTTCTATACGTATTTACTATTGGTATATACACATCAAATCACCACCAACCAGCCCTTGTTCATGCCTTATGTATAAGGTAACTACTTTTGTTATCTAGTATGACAATTTCACATGATTAAAAGATTTTTTTCACAAAATTACAAACTTATACACCTTTTACACCACCATTTATACTCCATTCCATTTTCATTTCACTACACATTTCCTCTAGCTAAAACACACTCTTTTAAGAAAGAAAAAAATCTCTTAAACACTCCAGCAAATTTTCATCATGAACTAGCTTCAAAAACAACATTTAAACATCATAAGAAAATCCTTTCAAGAACACTTCAAAAATTCTTCCAACTATACAAGTTTACTTCCAATCTTTCATCCAATTCCATCACTCTTTTGGTTCTAGGTTTTTATTCTTCTTTTACAGCAATCTTGTCCAAGTAACTTGAGGTAGTAACTTTGTTCATAACCTTATTCGATTCATATATATATAGCTATCTTATTTTATGGTATAAAATTTTAACAACAAGAACATAGTTTGAATGTTTTCAAACTTGTTTGCAAACTAAATAGATCCTTCTAACTTAATTTTTAAAATACTTCAAGACCTGTAATATATCATAAATATATGCTAATTTAACAAGGTATAACTTGGTTTTTCAAAGAACACCTTAAAAACTGTTTTTACGACGTCAGAGTGCAACCGGGGGCTGTTTTGGGTTGGATAATTAAAAACTATTTTGAACCTTGAATTGGAGGTTTATTTTCTGGAAAAATGATATTTACTATGAATATGATAACACATAAAAATTTCATGATTTAACTCAAAGTATAAGTATTTTTAGAAAAATAATCATTTAAGGTTGTTTACATGATGGAAAATGATTAACTTCATAAGTTTCACTAAAGTTTGACCTATGACCTGTGATTTCGAATACAAACTAAGGTATTTACAGTTCATAGTCTTAAAGAGGGACTCGATCCAAGGAAGTGGCAAGTTGAACCAACGAAAACGGAGTTGTAACGAAGAAACTATGACCAAAACGAGATCGGATATCTAAGACTAGTTTAGCCACGAAAATAATTGGAGAAAAATTAAATAAATCACATCTTTTTAAAATAACATGATATTTTATATATATGTACTCATAATTTAATTTTATATAGTTCAGGATCACCCGTAAACAATACGAGAAGATTAATCATAAGATCCCATGATTGTACGCAACACGTCATTTGACAACACCGGTACTTTATGTACGCAACACGTCATTTGACAACACCGGTACCGTGGGTCAAGATTAATCTTGATCAATACATATACGATGGGGGTTTTATTTATTTCATTGGGGGTTATTAAACACCTAAAAATGAACCATTAAAATTGAATTACTAACATCGGACTGCTAACTACGGACTAAGGAATTATTAAAAGAATTAAAAGTATTATAAGTATATATATGTAGCATTTGTTTAAAAAGAAAAGGTATTGATATATTATATATGGATAGGTTCGTGATATCAATCGGAGACCAAGTCGAAATTATATATCTTCAAGGCAAAAGTGAGTATATAGTCCCACTTTTAAACTCTAAGTATTTCGGGATGAGAATACATGTATTTTATGTTTTACGTTATGGACACAAGTAACTGAAAAATATATTCTACGTTGAGTTGTACCACTGGCATACTTCCCTGTAGCTTGGTAACTGTTATTTACAGCGGTATTGTAAACGCGAATCCTGTTGATAGATCTATCGGGCCTGACAACCCCAACCGAACTGGACGACCAGTATTCAACGGTTGCACAGTACTTCGTTTCGTAACTACACCTTGGTACGGTGTAGTAAGATTTCATAATAAAGGGAATATGCGACGTGATTAAATGTTAAGTATGGTTACCAAGTGCTCAACCACTTAGAATATTTTTATTGAAATGTTTACATATGAAATCTTGTGGTCTATATTTATATTGCTGCCGGCATTAAACCTATATCTCACCAACTTTATGTTGACGTTTTAAACATGTCTATTCTCAGGTGATAACTAAAAGCTTCCGCTGCAACATGTTGAATTTAAGCAGGATCTTGCGTACTCATATTTGTGTCAAAAATAAAACTACATATCCAAGGATTTGTATTGTAAAATATGCTAGAAATCGTGTTGTTATCATCATATGTAAAATTTGTAAGTCTAAGATTATCGCTAAACGATAATCATCGTTATTTTGTTCAAAGCTTGTATTAAAATAAGAATTATGGTTTGTAATGTAAAATATATGCAGTTGTTCTTTTAAAAATGTCGCATATAGAGGTCAATACCTCGCAATGAAATCATACGTTATCTAACACGTTCTTATGGTTAAGGACGGGTTATGACATATGGTATCAGAGCGGTGGTCTTAGCGAACCAGGTTTGCATTAGTGTGTCTAACTCATAAGTCGTTAGGATACATTAGTAAGTCTGGACTTTGACCGGGTCTGATTTCGAAAACCATTGCTTATCATTGTTGGTTAAAATTTATATGTAAATATTATGTAGTACTAATGGGTTAGTTGTTGTGTGATAGATGTCGGGCTCGAAACTTGTTATCACATTCAGCGACTCCGAACCAGAATCTTCAGATGGTGTTCCAGTCATTAACCTATCCGATGACGAAAATGATATCTTTGGGGAAGACTCACAAATTCCGGATGAACCAACTATAGGGAACCCGGAAAGTGAACCCGAGGAGGAAAGTGAACCCGAGGGGAAAGTGAACCCGAGGAAGAAAGTGAACCCGAGGAAGGAATACAAGAAATTACGAAAGACAAGTTCGAACAAGGAAAGAAACGAAAAGCTAATGAATTAGAAAATTCAAATCCCGAGTTTAGGGAGGATGATGT
The DNA here is from genome assembly GCF_046630445.1 of Rutidosis leptorrhynchoides. Taxonomy (NCBI): domain Eukaryota; kingdom Viridiplantae; phylum Streptophyta; class Magnoliopsida; order Asterales; family Asteraceae; genus Rutidosis; species Rutidosis leptorrhynchoides. The sequence goes on from NC_092343.1 coordinate 237,022,914, forward strand.
GGCACCAACTCCACTAGACACTACCACCCCTATTCCCGCTATTCCTATTCGTTCTATCCCGGCATCCAGTTCTTCAGCCCCACCGCCAAAATATAGGCAGACAGCTAGGATAAGCGTTAGGCCATTCCTTGAACCTAAACGTCCTAGAAAATAGACCAAACGATGCGCTGCCGTATTAAACCATGGGATCATATAATGTTTTGTATAATATTATTAGTGTGGTTTGCTTAATGTTCGATGTAAGATAAGCATATGTAAAATAGTGAAGTATGAAATGCAATAATTTTCCATGGTTAAGTATTATTTAGATTGTAGTAATTGGTTCTGTACTAAGCTATTAAGTATGAACATTAACGGGTAGGTACTACCCTAGATATAATTATAAAACGCTAATAAGAAGAAAAGGCTTTTATAATAATACCTGGTTCATATTATTAACAAGCTATAATGTACTATAAATACACACTACATCTATAATATTCCATGTGAATAATTATTTTCTTTCATTAGGAAATGGCGCGATTGAATCGAATGACGGAACAAGAAGTCGAGGAATTCATCAACCAGCGAGTGAACGACAGAATGTTATGGGTCGAGGCTGCAAGAGCTGCTGCAGTTAACCCAAATCCTCGTGTAGGATGCACCTACAAGACTTTTCAAGCTTGCAAGCCCTCATCATTCAGTGGAACGGAAGGACCGATCGGTTTAACCCGGTGGATAGAAAAGATGGAGACTGTGTTTAAAATTAGTGGTTGTGTTGAAAAGGACATGACCAAGTATGCATCGTGCACTTTACAAGATAGTGCACGCACGTGGTGGAAAAATTATGTGAAGGCTGTAGGAGGAGATGTAGCTTATGATACTCCGTGGGAAGAATTCAAAACAATGTTAATCAACGAATATTGTCCAAGGAACGAGGTTAGGAAGTTAGAAGATGAATTACGAAGCTTGAAGGTTGTTGGTACTGAAATCACCAACTACAATCAGCGATTCATGGAATTAGTTTTGCTATGTCCTGAATTGGTTCCAACCGAAGAACGGAAGATTGAAATGTACAAAGATGGTTTGCCCACAAAGGTCAAGGCAAACATTACAGCATCGAAACCTAAGACAATTCATGAAGCTATAACCATGGCAAACGAGCTAATGGATCTGGTCATCTTGGATAAGAAAGCATCCAATACTGATGTGAAGGTATCAGGTAATAAAAGAAAGTGGAATGGAAGTTATGATCGAAGTAATCAACAACAATCTTTTAAGAAACAAGAAACCACGAAAGGTGCGGGTAGTGGTTCAGGTTTTGGTTACAAAGGACAAAGTCCTTTATGCAACCGATGCCACAAACATCATTTTGGTTACTGTAGTGTGGTGTGCAACAAATGTAATCGAAAGGGTCATCTTGCTGAAGATTGTAGGGCTCTCGTTACAAATACAAATGGTACCAAGACTCCTGCCACCAATGCAAATAGAACTGCTTTGGCTACCGTTACTTGTTTTGGGTGTAGAAAACAAGGTCACTATAAGAGCCAGTGCCCGAATCCAGAGAAGAATGTCGGACCTGCACGTGGGAGAGCATTTATTATTAATGCTAGAGAGGCACGTGAAGACCCGGAGCTTGTTACGGGTACGTTTACCATTAATAACTTATCAGCATCTATTATATTTGATACTGGTGCCGATAGAAGTTACGTGTGTAGAAATTTTTACACTAAATTGAATTGTTCATCATTACCTCTAGATGCTAAGTACATGATTGAGTTAGCTAATGGTAAACTAATTAAAGCCGATAAAATTTGTCGTGATTGTGAAATAAATTTAGCTGGAGAAACGTTTAAAATTGACTTAATACCCGTAGAATTAGGAAGTTTTGATGTAATAGTCGGCATGGACTGGATGTCCAAAGTAGGAGTTGAAGTTGTGTGTGCCAAGAAGGCAATTCGCATTCCTTGTAAGGATAAAATGCCGGTGATGATTTATGGAGAGAAGGGTAATTCAAAGCTAAAACTCATTAGCTGTTTGAAAGCCAAGAAATGTTTAGAAAAGGGATGTTATGCTATTCTAGCACATGTTAATAAAGTCGAAAAGAAAGAAAAAGAGAAGTGCATCAACGACGTGCCTGTGGCAAGAGATTTTCCTGAAGTTTTTCCGGAAGAGTTGCCGGGATTACCTCTATTTAGATCTGTAGAATTTCAAATAGATTTAGTACCAGGAGCTGCACCAGTGGCTCATGCGCCATATAGACTTGCACCGTCCGAATTAAAAGAACTTCAAAGTCAGTTAAAAGAATTACTGGACCGTGGATTCATACGACCAAGCACTTCACCGTGGGGAGCTCCAATTTTGTTTGTTAAGAAGAAAGATGGATCTTTTAGGATGTGTATAGATTATCGTGAATTAAATAAGTTAACTATCAAGAATCGGTATCCACTACTGAGAATTGATGACTTATTTGATCAATTGCAAGGATCATGTGTTTATTCAAAAATCGACCTAAGATCGGGCTATCATCAACTACGCGTCAAAGAAGAAGATATACCGAAAACTGCTTTTCGGACACGCTACGGCCATTACGAATTTTTGGTCATGCCGTTTGGATTGACGAATGCGCCAGCTGTATTCATGGATCTCATGAATCGAGTTTGTAGTCCATATTTAGATAAGTTTGTTATCATTTTCATTGATGATATTCTTATCTATTCCAAGAGTGAGCAAGAGCATGAGCAGCATTTAAGGTTGATATTAGAGTTGTTAAGAAAAGAACAGCTATATGCTAAATTTTCTAAATGTGCTTTCTGGTTGAAAGACGTGCAATTTCTTGGTCACGTTGTTAGTAGAAAAGGAATTCAGGTTGATCCAGCAAAAACTGAAGCCATTGAAAAATGGGAGACTCCTAAGACACCAACGCAGATACGCCGATTTTTGGGTTTAGCCGGTTATTATAGAAGGTTTATTCAAGATTTTTCCCGAATAGCTAAGCCGTTGACAGCGTTAACGCAAAAAGGGAAGAAATATGAATGGACCTCTGAGCAGGAGAGTGCATTTAAAATACTAAAGAAGAAGTTAACTACGGCGCCTATTTTATCGTTACCAGAAGGGAACGATGATTTTGAAATATATTGCGACGCTTCACGACAAGGTTTTGGTTGTGTTCTTATGCAACGGAAGAAAGTTATTGCATACGCATCCTGACAATTGAAGATTCGCGAGCGGAATTATACGACGCATGATCTAGAATTGGGAGCAGTCGTGTTTGCATTGAAGATGTGGAGACACTACTTGTATGGGGTTAAATGCACTGTGTTTACTGATCATAAAAGCCTTCAACATATTTTTGATCAGAAACAGCTGAACATGAGGCAACGTCGGTGGGTCGAGCTGATAAACGACTATGATTGTGAAATTCGCTATCATCCTGGGAAAGCGAATGTGGGGGCTGACGCACTAAGCAGAAAGGAACGAGAACCAATTCGAGTACGAGCGATGAACATAAAAATTCGCATGAATCTCAACTCACAAATCAAAGAAGTTCAACGAGAAGCACTTACTAAAGAAAACATAAGAAATGAAATAATGAAGAAGTATGAGAAGCAACTCGTTATACGGGAAGACGGAATTCGATATTTTGCAAATCGTATCTGGGTACCGAAGTTGGGTGGATTAAGGAAGTTGATATTGAATGAGGCACATAAGACAAGATACTCGATACATCCTGGAGTTGGAAAGATGTATCAAGATCTTAAGACACATTATTGGTGGCCTAATTTAAAGACAGACGTTGCAACATATGTTGGGGAGTGTTTAACTTGTTCCAAAGTCAAAGCAGAACACCAGAAGCCGTCAGGATTACTTCAACAACCAGAAATCCCAGAATGGAAATGGGATGGTATTACCATGGATTTCATCACGAAGTTACCAAAGACTGCCTGGGGATACGACACCATTTGGGTGATTGTTGATCGTCTCACCAAGTCTGCACATTTCTTGCCTATAAAGGAAACGGATAGAATAGAGAAACTATTACGATTGTATATAAAGGAAATTGTTTCAAGGCATGGAATACCTATTTCCATTATATCCGATCGTGATAGTAGATTTACATCAAAGTTCTGGCAATCACTACAAGAGGCCCTAGGAACTCGTTTGGATATGAGTACCGCATATCATCCGCAAACCGATGGACAGAGTGAAAGAACAATTCAGACTCTTGAAGACATGCTCAGGACATGTGTGATCGATTTTGGAAACGGATGGGATAAATATCTACCATTAGCAGAATTCTCGTATAATAATAGTTATCATGCGAGCATTAAAGCTGCACCATTCGAAGCACTGTATGGAAGGAAGTGTAGATCTCCTATCTGTTGGAATGAAGTAGGAGATCGACAATTAACTGGTCCCGAGATCATACATGAAACGACTGAGAAGATAGTACAAATTAAGGAGAGATTGAAAACAGCCCGTAGTCGCCAAAAGAGCTACGCCGATGTTCGAAGGAAACCATTAGAGTTTCAGATCGGTGACATGGTTATGTTAAAGGTGTCACCGTGGAAAGGTGTAATACGCTTCGGAAAAAGGGGTAAACTGAACCCAAGATATGTAGGCCCGTTCAAGATCATCGAACGCATTGGACCGGTAGCTTATCGACTCGAGTTACCGCAACAACTCGCCGGAGTACATAATACCTTTCACGTCTCGAACCTTAAGAAGTGTCTTGCAAAGGAAGACCTCACCATTCATCTTGAAGAAATCCATGTCGACGAGGAACTACAATTCATCGAAGAACCAATCGAAATCATAGATCGTGAAGTTAAACAGCTCAAGCAGAGCAACATACCGATCGTTAAGGTTCGTTGGAATGCTCAAAGAGGTCCTGAGTTTACGTGGGAACGGGAGGATCAGATGAAAAAAAAATATCCACATTTGTTTTCCGATGACGCAAAATAGGTACAATTTTAAAATTTCGGGACGAAATTTATTTAACGGGTAGGTACTGTAATGACCCGCACTTTTTCGATCAATATATACTTATAAGATTAATATTTACATAAATTAAACCTTACTAACATGATAAGCAATCCAAATTGTGGAGATTTATGTTTTTGAAAAGAGTTTTACACAACGTTTGACCGTCTAGTTTGACCGATGATATCACGAACTATACAATATATGATAATTATACGTTTGTGTATATATATGTATATATACATATTTAACATGATTTATGGATGTTTTAATATCTTATTTTGTATTAATAACAATAAGTTATAAGTATATTTTGAAACTACTAACTTAAGTTTTCAAAACGATAACCATACGTAACGTTATTTGACATAAATACTTATGACCTATAATGTTTATACATATATCGTATAAGTAATGTATTTAATCTTTTTTTTTAAGACTTAAATACATAAAACAATATAAGTATATTCACAAAAGATAGCTATATTTGAATTCTCATTCCATTTTCACAAGATTTCTATACGTATATCTAGAGTATATATACCCGTATCATACCTAGCTTCTATACGTATTTACTATTGGTATATACACATAAAATCACCACCAACCAGCCCTTGTTCATGCCTTATGTATAAGGTAACTACTTTTGTTATCTAGTATGACAATTTCATATGATTAAAAGATTTTTTTCACAAAATTACAAACTTATACACCTTTTATACCACCATTTATACTCCATTCCATTTTCATTTTACTACACATTTCCTCTAGCTAAAACACACTCTTTTAAGAAAGAAAAAAATCCCTTAAACACTCCAGCAAATTTTCATCATGAACTAGCTTCAAAAAAAACATTTAAACATCATAAGAAAATCCTTTCAAGAACACTTCAAAAATTCTTCCAACTATACAAGTTTACTTCCAATCTTTCATCCAATTCCATCACTCTTTTGGTTCTAGGTTTTTATTCCTCTTTTACAGCAATCTTGTCCAAGTAACTTGAGGTAGTAACTTTGTTCATAACCTTATTCGATTCATATATATATAGCTATCTTATTTTATGGTATAAAATTTTAACAACAAGAACATAGTTTGAATGTTTTCAAACTTGTTTGCAAACTAAATAGATCCTTCTAACTTAATTTTTAAAATACTTCAAGACCTGTAATATATCATAAATATATGCTAATTTGACAAGGTATAACTTGGTTTTTCAAAGAACACCTTAAAAACTGTTTTTACGACGTCGGAGTGCAACCGGGGGCTGTTTTGGGTTGGATAATTAAAAACTATTTTAAACCTTGAATTGGAGGTTTATTTTCTGGAAAAATGATATTTACAATGAATATGATAACACATAAAAATTTCATGATTTAACTCGAAGTATAAGTATTTTTAGAAAAATAATCATTTAAGGTTGTTTACATGATGGAAAATGATTAATTTCATAAGTTTCACTAAATTTTGACCTATGACTTGTGTTTTCGAATACAAACTAAGGTATTTACAGTTCATAGTCTTAAAGAGGGACTCGATCCAAGGAAGTGGCAAGTTGAACCAACGAAAACGGGGTTGTAACGAAGAAACTATGACCAAAACGAGATCGGATATCTAAGACTAGTTTAGCCACGAAAATAATTGGAGAAAAATTAAATAAATCACATCTTTTTAAAATAACATGATATTTTATATATATGTACTCATAATTTAATTTTATATGGTTCAGGATCACCCGTAAACAATACGAGAAGATTAATCATAAGATCCCATGATTGTACGCAACACGTCATTTGACAACACCGGTACTTTATGTACGCAACACGTCATTTGACAACACCGGTACCGTGGGTCAAGATTAATCTCGACCAATACATATACGATGGGGGTTTTATTTATTTCATTGGGGGTTATTAAACACCTAAAAATGAACCATTAAAATTGAATTACTAACATCGGACTGCTAACTACGGATTAAGGAATTATTAAAAGAATTAAAAGTATTATAAGTATATATATGTGACGTTTGTTTAAAAAGAAAAGGTATTGATATATTATATATTGTAACGACCCGGAAATTTCCGACCAAATTTAAACCTTAAACTCTATATGTTTCCGACACGATAAGCAAAAACCTTAATGTTGAGTCTAGAAAGTTTGAAATCTATATTCGGATAATTAGTTACCCTTTTACCAAGCCTGACGATTCACGAACGTCATAACTTGTATTAATTATATACCTATGTATATATACGGATATATATGGATTTTATCTATCTTGAATATATGATAATTAAGTATCTCATTAAATATATTAACAATGGATTATATACATTAAATGAGACTACTAACTTAAGGACTTCGAAACGATATATATATATATATATAAAGCTTAACGACGTTATAACTTCTAAGTTAAAATAAATATATATGTATTGTATTAAGATATATTTACTATTGGAATATACTAGTAGGAAAACATCATTTTCAACCTTTTATCATGGAAAATGACATCTTTGTTATTATATATGATTCATGAAACATCTTTATATATTTTATACCCGTATTATACTCGTACTATACACAGCTTCTAGAAGTATTTACTATTGGTATATACCAATAGAAATCTTCAATTATTTGTGTAATATGTCATTAATGACATAATATATTTTAACTTATCTTAGATATTTTCACTAAAAACCAAATTTCTTATTTTAACTTTTAAGATTTTACTTTTAACTTTTAAGATTTACTTTTAATAAAAATACAAAATACTTTTTCTTATTTTAACTTTAAAGATTTTACTTTTAATAAAAATATAAACTACTTTTTCTAATTTTAACTTTTAAGATTCTACTTTTAATAAAAATACAAACTACTTTTTTCTTATTTTAACTTTTAAGATTTTACTTTTAACTTTTAAGATTTACTTTTAATAAAAATATAAACTACTTTTTCTAATTTTAACTTTTAAGATTTACTTTTAATAAAAATACAAACTACTTTTTCATATTTTAACTTTTAAGATTTTACTTTTAATAAAAATACAAACTACTTTTTCATATCTTAACTTTTAAGATTTTACTTTTAATAAAAATACAAACTACTTTTTCATATCTTAACTTTTAAGATTTTACTTTTAATAAAAATACAAACTACTTTTTCATATCTTAACTTTTAAGATTTTACTTTTAATAAAAATACAAACTACTTTTTCATATTTTAACTTTTAAGATTTTACTTTTAATAAAAATACAAACTACTTTTTCATATTTTAACTTTTAAGATTTTACTTTTAATAAAAATACAAACTACTTTTTCTTATTTTAACTTTTAAGATTTTACTTTTAATAAAAATACAAACTACTTTTTTTCTTATTTTAACTTTTAAGATTTACTTATTTTATTTTTTTTACCTAACATTTTCAACTATAAATACCACATACATTTCTCATTTCAAACTTACACCTTAATCTCTCATTTCTCTTTCAAAATACTCCTAACTTCATACTTGATCATCTCCAAGCATTTTATCCATCATTTAGCTTCAAAAACAACCCTTAATCATCATAAGAAAAACCACACAAGAAAACTTCAATAATTCTTTCAAAAAAAATACAAGTTTACTTCCAATCTTCAAACCAACTCCACCACTCTTTTGGTTCTAGGATTTTTCTCATCTCTTACAGTAACTTTGTCCAAGTAACTTGAGGTAATAACCTTATTCATAACCTTATTCAATTCATATTTATATAGCTATCTTATTTTGTGTTGTAAAATTTTAACAACAAGAACATAGTTTGAATGATTTCAAGCTTGTTCGCAAACAAACTTAATCCTTCTAACTTGACTTTTAAAATACTTCAACACATGTATTATGACAGTATGTCAAGCTAACATAAGGATATAAAACTTGTAAACACAAAGAACACCTTAAAACTGAACATACGCCGTCATAGATTATCGGGGGCTGTTTTGGGTTTGATTTTAAAAACCTATCCTAAACTTTGAATTAAAAGATTTCCTTTGGTGAAAAATGTTATTTTATATGGATATGAAATATATCCAAAACCCATGGTTAAACTCTAATTGGAAGTATGTTTTTCAAAAGAGTCATCAAGATGTCGTTCTTACGACGGATATGACTATCTTCTTGTATTTGACACATAAGCTGTATTTTCGACTATAAACATATTTTTTTCTGTTTAGATTAATAAATAACGGTTCGATACAAAACTATGGCAAGTTGAATCACTCAAAACGGATTTGTAACGAAGAAATTATGGGTAAAACAAAATTGGATATTTTTGTTTATTTTTAGCTACGATTTTGATTAATAAAAATGGACGCTAACCTTATCCTAGCTAACTTACCTTGTATCCTACATGTATTTATACATGTCTTGATCCCGAACTTATGGAAATACAATTTATAATGGTCGTGATTAAGTTCTACGACAATATATTATAGTCTTAATAAAGATCGTAAGGCACCATATATATATATGACTTGATCTTAATTGTTAAATAGATATTGACAAATATATAAATATATAATTAATTAGGTTCGTGAATCCGAGGCCAACCTTATGCATGTTCAGTGATGTTATATGTATTTTTACTACAAAATACAGTATGGTGAGTTATAGTCCCATTTTTTACTATCTAAATTATTTTGGGATGAGAATACATGCAAATTTATAAATGTTTTACAAAATAAGCACAAGTTCATGAAACTACATTCTACGATTGATTTGTTATACTGGATATCTGTACTTATTATTATTATGCTTGGTAATCTAAGAATTAGTGAAAAACACTAATTGACGCGAATCCTAAAGGTAGATCTACGGGCACCAACCACCCCCATTTTCGAATAGTGGAAATGCTTTAGTACTTCGAAGGGTCCTTGTCATACATTTGAATAGTGGAATGTATGATGCCAGATATCTTAAGCGCTCTATGTTAAGGTCGGTTACCAGGCGACTCATCGTATGAATGATTTTTGCAGTTGTAATGATCCTGCACATTTAATTAAATGAAATCTTGTGGCTTATTAAAATGATTGAAATGATATTTATGATAAACCTATGAACTCACCAACTTTATGTTGACATTTTAAAGCATGTTATTCTCAGGTACGAATTAAGTCTTCCGCTATGCATTAGCTCATATTAAGGATATTACTTGGGGCCATTTATGACATAATTCAGAAAGGCGTTGCATTCGAGTCATTGAAGTTCATTAGCGATTATTATTAAGTAAATGACAGATTAGATCATTTGGATATTATGAAATGTTAGGCGAACTTGTCAACTCTTGATGTAATGATAGATTGCCTTTTAAGTATAAATGCAACGTTTGTAAAATGTATCATATAGAGGTCAAGTACCTCGCGATGTTATCAACTATTGTAATTCGTTTGTAATCGATATGGACTTCGTCCGGATGGATTAGTTCGGGTTATCACAGTTGGCATCAGAGCTGGTCTGGTCGCGCCATGCTAGAGGCCGATCAATCTTAGAGGGGGTTCTCACAGTGTTACCTGTGACGAAGCATTGGCTCTTGCTCCTCGCGGTCCCTGTTAGGGTTGGCTGTACTGCCGAGAGGCGGGCTGTAAAATCAGTGTCTGAGATACGCTCAGTGGTCACTAAGGCGGTTAGCCGAGACGGCACTGGGTGGGATGCGTCCCCACTGTTCTTACATGTGGTATCAGAGCTGGTTTAATGCCGTTTATGAGCGGGTTAATCGTAGAGGGGGTTCTCACAGTGTTACCTGTGACGAAGCATTGGCTCTTGCCCCTCGCGGTCCCTATTAGGGTTGGCTGTACTGCCGAGAGGCGGGCTGTAAAATCAGTGTCTGAGATACGCTCAGTGGTCACTAAAGCGGTTAGCTGAGAAGGCACTGGGTGGGATGCGTCCCCACTGTTATCACAGTTGGTATCAGAGCGTTGGTCTTAGCGAACCAGGTCTGCATTAGTGTGTCTAACTGGTAAGTTGTTAGGATACATTAGTGAGTCTGGACTTCGACCGTGTCTGCATGTCAAAAAGTTTTGCTTATCATTGCTAGTCGGAAATCATCTGCTTATTATCCTTAGGAAATTGCCTGCTTATCATTTTTAAGTCTAGACACGTCTTACTGCATCTAGTGCATCGATAGTGTATAGACAAAATTCATATTCTAGCGTATCTGATAATTCATATTTTAGCACATCTGTAGACTTGCCTAACATATGCCGTAGCTTCCTCTGTAGTCTACGAAATCTTTAGTACAATATATATAGATATTCTGTGAAGATAGAATATCATCCTATATTCGAAAATCATTTCACATCAAAGATCCATTCCATTCATCGATTTTCCCCTTTAGCGAAGTACCTGAATCACTTACCGGCGAACCTGTTCGAAACACCATTTCCTCTCTCATCTCCAGAGTATCTCGACACGACTATATCACAAATTCAGATTCTAAACCTTATTCATTCGCCTGTTTTTATCAACAATCATCCCGGATAATAAGTCAGCGAGCTTTACACCCGAATTGTAGCTTTGAAAAAAAAAATGGTGCGAAACGTACTAGCTTCAACAACATCACCAGAACCAATAACATCACCATCATCAACGCCGACAGTACCCTTATCACCCCAAACCACAACCGCGTCGTAAACCTCAACATCACAATCTGTAATCTCGGGTATCAACATCACACGCCTCAATATCACCATCTATACTTCGAGTACGATTTTCGTTCTATATATCGATTATCTTCGCTTTACGTATCATTCTATCTTATTTATCTTCGTTCAACATGGCGATTAAGTAATCTCTAATACTTTAGAGATTATGTAATATAGTATTAATGATAAACCAAATGAGTTTAATATCTTATTGACTCATTAATTCTATGATTACATCTGAAGAAAACATATATGCAAGTATATTTTCATAAAGATTGTAATTAAAAATCCTTTCGTACAAACTGTTGATGATGAAAAATATTTTAACGGGTAGGTAGTTCCCGAGGAATATTTAGATTTCACATTAACAAGTTAAATTGTACATTCTTCGAATCTGATTCAACGGTCATCTATTATCCTATTTAAAATCACCGATATACGTATCCGTTCACCACAGAATAACCATTTCCGTTCAAATTTCATAATTGGATTTTGACCTATCATAATCCAACAAGTGGCATAATGAAGAAAACATTGGATATAATAAAAATTATTAGAAACAAACGAACTAATTAATTGAAATATTGTTAAGATTCCACGCTAACTGTTCCTAGCTAACTGTTCCCAGCTAACTGTTTAACATTTAATTTATCGCAATTTATATTCTCGCAATTTTATTTATTGTTATTAATTTCCGCACTTTACATACCGTCGGGACACATGTACAACAATACGTCGGATTAATTCTGAGACAACACGTTGTGCAATGGGTCATGATATATATTTATTTATTTTACGCACTATAAATAACGGGACATGTATGCAAGGTTTCGACTTATCATATCGACCCATCTATATATATATTTCGGAACAACCATAGACACTCTATATGTGAATGTGGGAGTTGGCTATACAGGGTTGGAGTTGATTCCAAAATATATATATGGTTTGAGTTGTGATCGACACTGAGACCGGTACACGGGTCACGATATGTATTATTTAATTCGAATATTATATATTAAATTTATATATGAAATTATTGGACCATTGGACAATCGGACTATTGGATTGCTAACTTTGGACAATTAAAATGAATTAAAATATTGATTATAACATATGAAACTAAACAATTCTTCAAGTTTGCCACTTGATTTCGTCTCATTTATACCTCGACAATTACAATCCGCATTCAAATCTTTCATGATTTTGAAAACACCTCGATCGGAAAGATGAACCAGCCGCACTTCATCTACGGAAGAAAAGATCATGCACCTGAAAAACTCTTGAACCCAAAGTCATAGTTTAACACGTACCGCGACAAATTCTTTAACATTTATTAGCAAAAACAACCTTACGATTCCTTTTCAAGGTGGCTGATTTTATCACAGCTCCAACAAGTTAACCTCAATTTCTCAGCAAGATTAGTCTTATCATAACCTCGATATATATACGTCGTCCTTTTCGCCGTCGTTACCGAGAACCTTTTATCATATTACCATCAGCGTTTAATCATCTAAAAAAAATACAATTCTCCTGAAACCATCTTGGTTTGATAACCAATGACCCAGATCCGATAACTTTGAAAATGCTGACGAAGCAGCATGTTGTAGATGGTCTTAATGACTAAAAGTTGATGATAAAAGAAGGAAGTGTTGGGAACGCTCGATAGAAAATTTGGTACTGAAAACCGGATTGAGCAAATCGTGAAGGAGACTCTGAAGAAGTTACAAGGACTAAACTTGTACATAAAAAAAAAAAATTATGACGATTCTGTAGCAAACACCTTGCTTCTGAATCTAAACCCTTACGGGTCAATCTTCATCATCATCCTTCGACATTAGAAATTCCAAGATATTATCATATCTTTCATTTATCCTCGATATTTCTGAAGATATTTTCACCACTATTTTTATCTGAAATCATTTATCTCTCTGTAATATCTGCGTTACAATATAAAGGAAACTGTGTTAGTTTCTAAATCCTTCGAGTTTAAAATAGGAATGTTCTGAAGCAGTGTTGGGAACTGATGCATGAATTAGTATAATATAATGAAACTTGATCAACTTCATTATATTACAGTAAGTCATGTTGAGTTTCTAAAGGAATGTGATGATTCACAGTACCATCATCATGTGCCATGTTACACGACTCTTACATTCTATCCAATCTATTAAGAACATATCATCTTGATAGTTCTATATTTCCAGGACATTCTTGTAATCTGATAAATCGAAAATCGTGCCGTTACCATTTCTTTCTTAAAGCATTAGCTATGTTCATTTCGAATTTTATACCTATAAATTTCGGATCATTGCTCGCTTGACTCGAGGACGGGAAGAGGAAAACGAAGGAGTGAATTTATAGTGAAATATCCAACAAAGAAATCGAAACAGATTGCCGCATTAAATCAAAGAAGATTTTGATCGCCGAAGAATCAAATTTTATTACGTAAGATTTTATTTAAATTTCGCGAACTCCGAAAATAACCACGTCATCAGTTAACACAATTCCATATTTACTTATTTCACTCTTTTGTGATAGCTTCACTCGTACGCTTCACAAGATCGAATCGTTTTATCTATATCTCTCAATAATGATAAAACTCCATTTTTACCTCATACTCGTCATGAAAACATTCCTATTGTTATCCACGACGACCTCTAACAAATTTCGGGGACGAAATTTTTTTAACGGGTGGGTACTGTAACGACCCGGAAATTTCCGACCAAATTTAAACCTTAAACTCTATATGTTTCCGACACGATAAGCAAAAACCTTAATGTTGAGTCTAGAAAGTTTGAAATCTATATTCGGATAATTAGTTACCCTTTTACCAAGCCTGACGATTCACGAACGTCATAACTTGTATTAATTATATACCTATGTATATATACGGATATATATGGATTTTATCTATCTTGAATATATGATAATTAAGTATCTCATTAAATATATTAACAATGGATTATATACATTAAATGAGACTACTAACTTAAGGACTTCGAAACGATATATATATATATATATAAAGCTTAACGACGTTATAACTTCTAAGTTAAAATAAATATATATGTATTGTATTAAGATATATTTACTATTGGAATATACTAGTAGGAAAACATCATTTTCAACCTTTTATCATGGAAAATGACATCTTTGTTATTATATATGATTCATGAAACATCTTTATATATTTTATACCCGTATTATACTCGTACTATACACAGCTTCTAGAAGTATTTACTATTGGTATATACCAATAGAAATCTTCAATTATTTGTGTAATATGTCATTAATGACATAATATATTTTAACTTATCTTAGATATTTTCACTAAAAACCAAATTTCTTATTTTAACTTTTAAGATTTTACTTTTAACTTTTAAGATTTACTTTTAATAAAAATACAAAATACTTTTTCTTATTTTAACTTTAAAGATTTTACTTTTAATAAAAATATAAACTACTTTTTCTAATTTTAACTTTTAAGATTCTACTTTTAATAAAAATACAAACTACTTTTTTCTTATTTTAACTTTTAAGATTTTACTTTTAACTTTTAAGATTTACTTTTAATAAAAATATAAACTACTTTTTCTAATTTTAACTTTTAAGATTTACTTTTAATAAAAATACAAACTACTTTTTCATATTTTAACTTTTAAGATTTTACTTTTAATAAAAATACAAACTACTTTTTCATATCTTAACTTTTAAGATTTTACTTTTAATAAAAATACAAACTACTTTTTCATATCTTAACTTTTAAGATTTTACTTTTAATAAAAATACAAACTACTTTTTCATATCTTAACTTTTAAGATTTTACTTTTAATAAAAATACAAACTACTTTTTCATATTTTAACTTTTAAGATTTTACTTTTAATAAAAATACAAACTACTTTTTCATATTTTAACTTTTAAGATTTTACTTTTAATAAAAATACAAACTACTTTTTCTTATTTTAACTTTTAAGATTTTACTTTTAATAAAAATACAAACTACTTTTTTTCTTATTTTAACTTTTAAGATTTACTTATTTTATTTTTTTTACCTAACATTTTCAACTATAAATACCACATACATTTCTCATTTCAAACTTACACCTTAATCTCTCATTTCTCTTTCAAAATACTCCTAACTTCATACTTGATCATCTCCAAGCATTTTATCCATCATTTAGCTTCAAAAACAACCCTTAATCATCATAAGAAAAACCACACAAGAAAACTTCAATAATTCTTTCAAAAAAAATACAAGTTTACTTCCAATCTTCAAACCAACTCCACCACTCTTTTGGTTCTAGGATTTTTCTCATCTCTTACAGTAACTTTGTCCAAGTAACTTGAGGTAATAACCTTATTCATAACCTTATTCAATTCATATTTATATAGCTATCTTATTTTGTGTTGTAAAATTTTAACAACAAGAACATAGTTTGAATGATTTCAAGCTTGTTCGCAAACAAACTTAATCCTTCTAACTTGACTTTTAAAATACTTCAACACATGTATTATGACAGTATGTCAAGCTAACATAAGGATATAAAACTTGTAAACACAAAGAACACCTTAAAACTGAACATACGCCGTCATAGATTATCGGGGGCTGTTTTGGGTTTGATTTTAAAAACCTATCCTAAACTTTGAATTAAAAGATTTCCTTTGGTGAAAAATGTTATTTTATATGGATATGAAATATATCCAAAACCCATGGTTAAACTCTAATTGGAAGTATGTTTTTCAAAAGAGTCATCAAGATGTCGTTCTTACGACGGATATGACTATCTTCTTGTATTTGACACATAAGCTGTATTTTCGACTATAAACATATTTTTTTCTGTTTAGATTAATAAATAACGGTTCGATACAAAACTATGGCAAGTTGAATCACTCAAAACGGATTTGTAACGAAGAAATTATGGGTAAAACAAAATTGGATATTTTTGTTTATTTTTAGCTACGATTTTGATTAATAAAAATGGACGCTAACCTTATCCTAGCTAACTTACCTTGTATCCTACATGTATTTATACATGTCTTGATCCCGAACTTATGGAAATACAATTTATAATGGTCGTGATTAAGTTCTACGACAATATATTATAGTCTTAATAAAGATCGTAAGGCACCATATATATATATGACTTGATCTTAATTGTTAAATAGATATTGACAAATATATAAATATATAATTAATTAGGTTCGTGAATCCGAGGCCAACCTTATGCATGTTCAGTGATGTTATATGTATTTTTACTACAAAATACAGTATGGTGAGTTATAGTCCCATTTTTTACTATCTAAATTATTTTGGGATGAGAATACATGCAAATTTATAAATGTTTTACAAAATAAGCACAAGTTCATGAAACTACATTCTACGATTGATTTGTTATACTGGATATCTGTACTTATTATTATTATGCTTGGTAATCTAAGAATTAGTGAAAAACACTAATTGACGCGAATCCTAAAGGTAGATCTACGGGCACCAACCACCCCCATTTTCGAATAGTGGAAATGCTTTAGTACTTCGAAGGGTCCTTGTCATACATTTGAATAGTGGAATGTATGATGCCAGATATCTTAAGCGCTCTATGTTAAGGTCGGTTACCAGGCGACTCATCGTATGAATGATTTTTGCAGTTGTAATGATCCTGCACATTTAATTAAATGAAATCTTGTGGCTTATTAAAATGATTGAAATGATATTTATGATAAACCTATGAACTCACCAACTTTATGTTGACATTTTAAAGCATGTTATTCTCAGGTACGAATTAAGTCTTCCGCTATGCATTAGCTCATATTAAGGATATTACTTGGGGCCATTTATGACATAATTCAGAAAGACATTGCATTCGAGTCATTGAAGTTCATTAGCGATTATTATTAAGTAAATGACAGATTAGATCATTTGGATATTATGAAATGTTAGGCGAACTTGTCAACTCTTGATGTAATGATAGATTGCCTTTTAAGTATAAATGCAACGTTTGTAAAATGTATCATATAGAGGTCAAGTACCTCGCGATGTTATCAACTATTGTAATTCGTTTGTAATCGATATGGACTTCGTCCGGATGGATTAGTTCGGGTTATCACATATATGGATAGGTTCGTGATATCAATCGGAGACCAAGTCGAAATTATATATCTTCAAGGCAAAAGTGAGTATATAGTCCCACTTTTAAACTCTAAGTATTTCGGGATGAGAATACATGTATTTTATGTTTTACGTTATGGACACAAGTAACTGAAAAATATATTCTACGTTGAGTTGTACCACTGGAATACTTCCCTGTAGTTTGGTAACTGTTATTTACAGCGGTATTGTAAACGCGAATCCTGTTGATAGATCTATCGGGCCGGACAACCCTAACCGGACTGGACGACCAGTATTCAACGGTTGCACAGTACTTCGTTTCGTAACTACACCTTGGTACGGTGTAGTAAGATTTCATAATAAAGGGAATATGCGACGTGATTAAATGTTAAGTATGGTTACCAAGTGCTCAACCACTTAGAATATTTTTATTGAAATGTTTACATTTGAAATCTTGTGGTCTATATTTATATTGCTGCCGGCATTAAACCTATATCTCACCAACTTTATGTTGACGTTTTAAACATGTCTATTCTCAGGTGATAACTAAAAGCTTCCGCTGCAACATGTTGAATTTAAGTAGGATCTTGCGTACTCATATTTGTGTCAAAAATAAAACTGCATATCCAAGGATTTGTATTGTAAAATATGCTAGAAATCGTGTTGTTATCATCATATGTAAAATTTGTAAGTCTAAGATTATCGCTAAACGATAATCATCGTTATTTTGTCCAAAGCTTGTATTAAAATAAGAATTATGGCTTGTAATGTAAAATATATGCAGTTGTTCTTTTAAAAATGTCGCATATAGAGGTCAATACCTCGCAATGAAATCATACGTTATCTAACACGTTCTTATGGTTAAGGACGGGTTATGACAATATGTGTCACCCCTTGGTAAGAGAAGTCTCTCGGATACAACGTAAGATCGACTGAGGCACACCGGTTGTAGTAAGTCTATCAAGCTTTGGATTCCGACTGAGGACTCTTTCGTAGTGAAACATCTGACTAGACCCCTAGTACATTGTCGGTCCCAGACCATGCTAGTGTAGTCACCAAGCATATAGACTTCGTACGTGCACGCTGAAGCACAGCGGTTGTTGTAAGCTGCACCTTTGCTAAGTAAGGCCATGAAACACGGTCAGTGTTGACTAGTACACTGCACCATAACGCGGTCTCAAGCATTGCACCCCGCTTGAGGGATTATTAGTTAATTAAGGAACTGTTTGTTTAGACGCATAAAGGATTGGACTGTTAGGATAACCGAACGTGTTCATGGAAGTCATCTTGACTTGGCCATGGTGTTCTTTATGGTTGAACTCTTTTTAAGGGCCTAACTATCTTTACCAATCAGTAACGAAAGCATTGAAACAGATCACGTCTCTAGGATATGGTAAACTAAGTATTCTATTACGCTTAAGAAAGTTTAGACCATTTTGAAATGTTAATACGTCACCCAACCGAGTCGCTCAATTGGATGAGCCGTCTGAACGTGTATGCCTGTAGTCAGACTGCATGGGCGTCGGGGGTAAGGGACGTTGCTGTCTATTTAGAATCTTCAAGCCTAACGCAGTACCCAGTGACATGTCTTATGACAGGGGCGTTTAGGACCAGTGTAATGAATACAAGGCCTCTGCCTATTCATGAGCCAGCATTCCATAATCTCGGCAGAATAACTCATGAAGTCATAGTATGCATTTACATTAACCTTATCTGAATTACAAATTTTATCGCATTTATTTTATTTGTCTTATAAATTAGAAAATCCCAAAATAAATATTCACTAATCCCTAACTATCTTAGGCTACAATATAGGCTCGATGTTACTGATATCTCAAAAATACGACCCTAGGTCATACTTCCTTTACTTATAAGGAGTAGTAAGATTTAGGCCCCGCTAAATATAAATTTAAAACAAGTACCCTCTCCCACGAGTGGCTGATCCTGGCGAGCCGCGGCCTGACGACACAGCGCAAATAAAATCGTCCGTTTCGGCCATATCACGAGAGCTAACTAGTTTTTGGCGCCGCTGCCGGGGAACTGGTATCATGCAATACTGCTTTCAAATCAAACTTATTCACAAGCATTTAGTGGTGTCTAAGAAAGACAATTATACGCGGACTTGGTTATTGAATTTTTCGAACAGTCGCCAATTATATTGGGACCAAAAGGATCCTGCCACTCCGTAGTCGGCCTGGCCACTTGGTTTGTTGAATAGTTTATGCGGAGCTTTGTTATCGAAATACCAGGAAATCAGTAGCCAGAACCAAAAACATATTCCACCGTAGGATAGTTAGTTAATTAGATTAGATTACTTTAGATTACCTTAGGTTAGATTACCTTAAATTAACTTAGGTTACGATTAGAGTAATTTAGATTACCTTAGAATTAAATTAGATTAGTTTAGCTTATTATAATGTAGCTTTTTTGAGAAAAATTAAAAACAAAAAGGCATACCCAGTGTATGACCCAAACCCGATCTAGACCAGGGTCGTTGTTATTCGTACCTGATCCAGACGCAATAATCTCTAAAGCACGAAAGGAAGCACGAATCAGAAACCAAATGGCGTTACGCGTTACTTTAGCAGAAAATACCAAACCCTCGATTGAAGGTCGTGGAGGACCGATCAGATTTCCAGAGATTCAAGGACACTCGTTCGAGTTAAAACATCAAATCATTCAGCTCATTCAAAATAGCTGTCAGTTTCATGGATTACCGAATGACGATCAAAATTCTCACCTTGATAAATTCATATCTCTTTCGAACTCCTACAAACAGCCAGGGATAGGAAAAGATATAGTCCGGCTATACTTGTTCCCCTATTCTCTCACTCATCATGCTCAAACTTGGTTTGAAGGACTGGAAAAAGATTCCATCACGTCATGGACGGAGATGGCTACTAAATTCCTAACCAAATATTTCCCTCCTTCTAAACAAACCAAGCTAAAGAATGACATCATTAACTTCAAACAGAGTTATGATGAATCTTTTTACACTGCATGGGAGCGTTTTAAAACCCTGCTGAAGAAGTGCCCTAATCACCAGTTAGAACGGTCAGCCCAAATCTGTACCTTCTACAATGGTCTTACGGTAAATCATAAGACGACGATCGATGCAGCAGCTCAAGGGAATCTGATGAACCAAACCGCAGATGAAGCATGGGAATTGCTCGAGAATATGACGATGCATCATCATGACTGGAACTGGAACATTGGTGAAACAACTTCATCATCTGCCCCGCTCTCCGCACTTAACAATCAAATGGAGGCCATCAAATACCTCACGGATAAGATGGAATCTCTTGCCAAACAACTCAGAGAATTGAAGACGCAGCCGCAGCAGGTTAACTAAGCTCAAGCTTGTGTAGATTGTACCAACCCGCAACCCACTGAAGAATATCAAGTTGAGTACGAGAATCCTGACGGTTCAGTCTGTTACGTTCAATACCCAGCTCGTCCACCAAATCCCGGATTCAATCAACCACCAAGGGTTAATCAATTTCAGCGAAGCAATCAACCTTTCCTCTATCGATATCCACCTTATCCAGCCCAACAATCTCAATTGACCTACGATCAACAACTTCCACTCACTGGTCCCACAGTTGAGGAAAATTCCCCTACCACCCAAATTACAAAAGCAGCTAACCCTACTCTCGGAGCTGATCATCAGTTAACTCAGTTCATTTAAGGACAACAACAGCTAAATCAGAGAACTGCAGCCAGACAAGATCAGACGGAGATACTAATGAGAAATCAATTGGCACTGCTCAAAAGTTTGGAAACGCAACTCGGACAGTTATCACAACGCCTTGAAACCCGGGAAGATTGCCAAGTAATACTATCCAAAACCCCCACGTAGAAGAAGCAAAGCAAATGGATTCTGTAATCCCAGAGGAAGAATCAAGGAGAAGATCAGCTAAGCTCAAGAACAAATCAACATATACTCAGAAGCTGACTCCTGAAACTCCAGTTCGCGTACCTTATCCTGGAAGGCTACAAGGAGAACCATCTAAGCTTGATTCTTTCAAACTTGACGGGAGATTCCTGGACACCATGTCCAAAGTTCCTAAACAAAAGAGATACATCCGAAGGCTTCTCTCTACAAAGGAGAGGATACCAGACTGTAACAAAATTTGACTGAGTGAAGAATTCTCTGCATTACTCAGAAACTCTCTACCACCTAAGCTAGGAGATACAGGTCGATTCGTATTCCCGTGTTCAATCTACCAATCTGGAACCATTCATGCGCTAGCAGATTTAGGAGCAAGTATCAACCTAATCCCCTACTCTCTCTACAAGAGATTAGAGTTAGGAGACTTGTCACCAGCCAAAATGACAATCCAACTTGCCGATCATACAATTCGATATCTTAAGGGCATAGTGGAGAACGTCTTGGTGAAAGTCGACAAATTCTTGTATCCTACGGATTTCGTAGTAATGGATATTAAGGAAGACCTACACACCCCAGTAGTGTTAGGAAGACCTTTCATGAATACGGTTTGGACTGTCATTGATGTGTACAATCAAACCATGATCTTACGATCACACGGGGAGAGCGTTACCTTCAAAATTGACCGACCAACCGATCTTTCTGGACAGGCAGAGATGTTTGCTATTTCCACAAGACGGATCACTTCCAACGATGAGTTATTACCACCAGCCGATGATATCGAGATGGGTGTCAAATCACAGCCTGTAGACGACCCAGCAATGGAAGAAGAGGATCCCAGCGAAGAAATAGAGGAAGATGAGGAATCTAAAGAGGAAGAGGAAATGGAAGACGTAAAAGAAACTGCGACAACACCCGTTCCAAGCACTGAGCGTCATGAAGAAATAATGAGGCTTGAGATGGCAGATCACAGTTTAATCATTCGCTTCAAGAAGAAGACCAACAAGGCTGAGGTTAAGGATATAGAAATTGATCATGTAAGTATCAAAGTGGAGAATCAGAATACTGAAGAAACCCGTCCATCAGACGCATCCTCAGAGGAGCAAGATACTGATGATTACGAGGAAGAGCATCATGAAGACATTCTGACTAACTCACACTCTCCAACCGAACCAGATCAAGGGGAGCCGGACTCTTCTTCAGATCGAATTCCGGTTATATCCACACATGCAGACATGATCAACTTCATCAATGATACCGATGATTTTGAAGACATTCTCGAAGCCATCCGAAAGTCAACCATTGATTTTTCGCTACGCTTAACAGAATGAATCATGGCTATCAGAGAAGAGCACCACCTCTATCTCCGAAGAGGGGACAATGATGTTGAAATTCTAGAAGAACACATTCAAGACTTTTGTTGAGTCCCCAAAATAATTAAGGATTTAATTATGACAAAACAGTATTTATTTGCACTAAAATATTATGTGCAGCCAGCACAAGTTTGTTTATGTATAGTCAGCTAATATAGCTGTGTCGAGTGTTTTGTATGCTGCCTAGTCTACCAGCACAAGGTATATTGTATTCTTCGAATCAGCACAGGATGTGCACTCAGCAAATCAAGAATATCAAGTGACTCAGCATATGAAGAACCAGTAAGTCTGGATAACAGCATACAACACAAGACAGCCATGCTCCATTACAAGCATGGTAGTTTCCTTGAGTGGTCTACATCAGATGTACTATTCAACAGAAGTCGAAGACAAAGTTGAACAGAAAAGGACACGCGTCGGCGGCTGACAAGTGACCTTACAAGACCACATGGGAATGCAGAAGTTTAACCTATGTGCAGACATGGGTTATTCGTTGTCAATGCCTAGGGAACACAACATTCTATTTGTTTAAACAAATAGTGGTGCCAAACCGAATTGGGGTGTTCCTGCAAATAGCTACTAAAGAGGAAAGAAAGGGAGCACGCCTCCTTACACAATTGTCCCCTCAAGTACAGACATCCTATATACCAGTGGACAATAAATCAATTACACGGATAATATGACTACTATATATTGTTGTATCCACTATTGTAACAACTAGTGGTGTGAGTTTATTTATTTAGAGTCCAAACCGTGTAATAGCTTTTAGTATATCTCTTAGCTATTTTCTAGGTAATCTGTATCAACCAACTATCATTCTGCCAAGGATAGTTGTGATTCTTTCTGATTTAATCAATAAAGAATAACCGTTGAAAATTACCTATGACTCTATCTAATTTACATACAGAATACGAATCGTGTTTAACTGCCAAGTTAATTAAGAAAAGAATTGTATTCACCCCCCTCTACAATACTCCTGTTGTTAT
Organism: Rutidosis leptorrhynchoides; assembly: GCF_046630445.1. Lineage (NCBI taxonomy): Eukaryota > Viridiplantae > Streptophyta > Magnoliopsida > Asterales > Asteraceae > Rutidosis > Rutidosis leptorrhynchoides. The sequence continues at coordinate 237,046,906 of NC_092343.1, forward strand.
TAAGGGACCAACAACTGGTATCAGAGCTTCAGTCTTGATAATTAATATCTTGGATCTGAATTCTCTTATGGCTTCATATTCAAACTGCTCTTACCATGAGAATGGCTCGTCCAATAGACCACCCATTTTCGATGAAGATGAGTATGAAACTTGGAAAGCAAGGTTCATGCTTCACCTTGAGTCTATTGACCCACTCATGCCTGGAATTGCCACAAATGGCCCTTTTGTCCCCACTGAGACGGTTGGTAGTGCTCCAGCTACAGCTGATACTCCTGCCATCCCTGGCAGAGAGGTTATAATCATTCCCTCTAGATCGAATGATGAGGATAAACGTCGAGTTAGACTTGACCCTAAAATCAGAACCCTGTTAGCCATAACTTTGCCTAACCCACTGTTTAAACTGATTAGGGGAAAAGAAAATGCTAAGCTTATGCTTGACTACCTAGATGTCACCTATGAGGGCATGGGAGAAGTTAGGCAGAACAGAATGATTGCTCTTAAAAGAGAATATGAAATGTTCTTTGCCTATAAGAATGAAACCCTTAAGCAAACCTTCATTAGGTTTAACTCTTTGATAGCAGACCTGATCACTTTGAATGTGACCTACACTGAATTTGAACAAGTGAACAAATTCATTGATTCACTGCCTTGTAAATGGAAACCTGTTACTGACCCTTTAAGAACCAATCAGACCTTAAAGAACTTTAGCATGTCTTCTCTCTACGGTTCCCTTTGGAACATGAGAAGGCATAAGCCAAATTTGAAATTAACATGAAAGAAAACTTTAGGTCTTCCCCCACCACTTCAAAATCATCTAAAGCAGATGATACTGCTCTTATTGCTGCTGCTAAGTGGAAGAAAGCTCAAAAAGCTTTACTGGTTCAAAAGTTGTTGGCAGAACAAGAGACAGCTAATAGTGATGAGTAAAGTGGTACTGGGTCTGAAGAAAGCAGTGATGATGAAAGTGATGTAGAAGGGTTTGCTGAAGGTATGGCTTTGCTGGCTAGGCAGTTCAAAAGGTTTAATCGTAGTAGAACCAGTAAGTCATACAAAGGTAGTAAAAAGCCAAGTGTCAGGTATAGCAGCAAGTCAGTCAAAGGTCCTAAATCTGAGTGTTACAATTGTGGGAAGGTTGGACATTTTGCTGCTGAATGCATATCCAAGAAACCTTCCACGTCACATGCTAACTCTTTCTTAAAAGCTGAAAAGTCCAAGAACACGTACAAAGCTATGAAAGCTCAGATGAAGGAAAGTGTTAAGACTGACAAGAAGGGTAAAAAGCCAGAAAAGGTTCTAGTTGCTGAGCATCATGACTGGGATGAAACCAGCTCGTCTTCATCTTCTGATAGTGATACTGATGATGATGGTGCTGGTTATGCTACTGGTAAAAAGTTGTGTTTAATGGCCAAAGAGGTCGAGGAGTCTGATGAGAATGATGTTGGTAGTAAGTTTTTGGCTAATATGAGGGAAGCTGATCAAAAAAGAGATTCTCCTCAATGGAAAGCTGAATTGATGTATAAGGTTGAGAATTTTCGAACTTATACTGATGATGAAAAGGCTAAAATGTTTGACTACCTAAGAATTGACTTATGTAGAGGCAGCAAACGTGAAGAAATTTTGAAAACTGATAACAAATCTTTAAATGAGAAACTCAAAAGCAAAAATGATGAAATTAAAATCTTGAAAGATACAATTTCCAAACTTGAAAAACAAAACTTTACTTTAGAGTCTCTTCACATTGAGGCAGCAGAAGTCAAGAACCAGCTGGACAATCTTAAAAAGGTTGTCGCTTCATGGTGTACATCTGCTCAACGCACAGCTAAATGTGTTAACGAGCAGGTGCCTGCCCAAGTTGAAGCTTTCTTTGCTGGTAACTATGCTGCTGCTGCTGCTATCACAGAAGTTACTTTCATGGACCCAATTCTTGAAACTGATCCTGAAGCTGTCTTGCCAAATACTTTTGCCAAGATAGTTGAGGGTAAAAAGGTCTTGACAAATAAGTTTGTTAGACCTACTGTGTCCCCACCACCTGCCATGAAAGAGATTTTGGAGGATGAAGTTAGAGCAAGAGAAGCCAGTAACTCAATTGATGAGACTACTGACCCTCAAGCATATACTACATGACTCCAAAAGAAAGAAGAATTAAAAGGGAAATCACTGAGAACAATCTAAGAAAAGTTAAACCAACTGATTCCCCTTCGTGTTCGAGTTCCACCAGTGCTAAGCCAGCTGATGACCAATCTACTGGTCACCCAGTAGCTGCAGACAAGCCAGTGAAACGAAATACTGGCAAGTCTAAGGCAGCAGTTAAGATACTTACTGGTCCATCAGCATCAGAAGACAAGCCATCAACTTCCCACGCTAGCTTGTCAAATGATAAAGGCAAGGCAATTCACCATAATTATGGTACTGGTTCCAAAAAGAAGGCTGCCCGTAAGGGAAAAGCAAAAATTGACTCGGATGATGAGCAGTCTATCACTGAGATAATGACATTCAAGCTTGACCAGCTAATTGAGGCAGTAACCAAAAGTCGACCCGATCTGACTGCCCCTATTAGATCTGTGTATGATCAGCCACCAAGGCCAAAAGTGAGAAAGTGCTACAAATGTGGCAGCAAAACTCACCTGGCCAACCAGTGTACTCAAACCCAGACCCCATCTGCTGCTGCTTCTTCTAGCAAGCCAGCAGAAAAAAAGAAGTCATCGAAGGTGACTTCTCGAGAACCCATCCTTGGATGGGTTCCCAAAAAGAACTAATCTCTAAGCTACTGTGCAGGGCATTCAAAACAAGCAAATCTGGTATCTCAATAGTGGTTGTTCGAGACATATGACCGGAAGTAAGTCCCTGCTAATGGACTATCAGGAAAAGGATGGTCAAGTTGTTTTGTATGGAGATAATTAGTTGGGGTACACAAAGGGTTTTGGTACTTTGACAAATGGGAATGTCACGTTCTCGAATGTTGCATATGTAGTTGGGCTTAAACATAACTTACTCAGCATAAGCCAACTGACAAGCAAGAATAAGATAGTCCAATTCAGAAAGAAAATTGGTACTATTTTTGATAAGACAGGTAAGCCACTGCTGACTGCAAAACGTCATGAAAACATGTATCAAATTGACATGAACACAGCAGTCACAACAACTGATACTTGTTTCTATTCGAAGGCAGCAGACAACCTGAAGTGGTTATGGCACAAGAGACTCTCACATCTCAATTTCAAAGATATTTACAAATTAGCTAGTAGAAGTTTGGTGTCTGGGCTACCCACAATGTCTTATGTGAAGGACAGATTGTGTCTTGGTTGTGAAAAGGGAAAACATCACCATGCCTCGTTCAAATCAAAGCAAATCTCATCTGTTGAGAAACCATTTCATTTACTTCATATGGATCTGTTTGGTCCTATTAATGTGGCCAGCTGTAGTGGGAAGAAGTATACACTGGTTATTGTTGATGAATATTCCAGATACATTTGGGTGTTCTTTTTGAAGCAAAAGAGTGAAGCTGCTGACGAAATTATCAATTTTATCAAAAGAATGGAGCTTTTGAATGGGCAGCTGGTGAAACTACTAAGGAGTGATCATGGTACAAAATTCAGAAATGCTACATTAGAAGAATTTTGTGCTGATAAAGGTATTTCCCAAAATTTCTCTTCTGTGAGAACACCTCAGCAAAATGGTGTTGCAGAAAGAAGAAACGGAACTCTAATTGAAGCAGCAAGATCTATGTTGGCTGAGTCTGGGTTGAAGAACTCTTATTGGTCAGAAGCTGTGAATACTGCCTGTTTTACCCAGAATAGATCTCTTATAGTGAAAAGACATCAGAAAACTGCTTATGAAGTTCTTAAAGGAAGAAGACCCTCAATTTCATTCCTCCATGTATTTGGCACTCCCTGTTACATTCTAAACAATAGGGATCAGCTGGGCAAATTTGATGCTAAGGCTGATGAAGGTATATTTCTTGGATATTCCAACATGTCAAAGGCATATAGGGTCTACAACAAGAGAAGGGGTTGTTTTAAAGAATCCATTAATGTTACATTTGATGAAACTGCCCCTACTTCATCTATTGATTGTGAAGATGAAGAGTTACTGTTTGAAGAGTGATATGGCCGAAACGGATGGTTTTATTTTTGCGGTGTCGTTAGGCCGCGGTGCGTCAGAATCAGCTACCACGAGGGTGAGTAGTGGTTGTTTTTTATTTATATTTAGCTGGGGTTCCAAGCTATAGTTCACCTAATTGTAATGACCCGGAAATTTCCGACCAAATTTAAACCTTAATCTTTATACGTCTCCGACATGATAAGCAAAATCTGTAATATTGATTCTAGAAAGTTTGAAATCTATACCATGCCTGATGATTCACAAACTACTATTTGTAAATAGTTACATATATATTTAAATATATGAATATATAATAATAATTTGATATATAACTTAAAATATTATATGATTTGATTATTAGAATCTATTATGTAAAATAAAATATTATATATTATAATTGTTAGATTTAGTTATGTCAAATAAGATACAAAATAATTAAATTATTATTAAAATGAATATATATACATGATGTTTTTTTTATAATTATTACTATATTGTAATATTCGATATATGTTATTATATAAGTATGGAATATTAATTAATAATATGTAATATTAATATATTAAAGTTAATTACAAGTAAACTATAAATGTTATACACACTTATTGTTATTATTACTTTCATTATTATTAAATTTATAAGAGTATTATTATTATAAAGATAATTATTATTATGTGTACAGTAAAACATATAAAATTTATGAAGGTTCAATAAAAGTTATTATATAATTATTAGATATTACATAATTAATATATGATACAAGTTAAAACATAATTGTAGTATTAATATTATTACCCTCATAAATAATATTAATATCAGTATTATTAAGATAATTTGATACAATTGATTTGTTATATTATTATTAAAAATCATTAGAACTAAAAATAAAATTTTAATTCTTAATACTAGCATTACAAAATATTGTTATCATGGAGATTATTAACAAAATTAACATATTATTATTATTTCTATTATTATTATCGGATTATTTTTATTATTTTTTTTATATTTAATAGATAAATAAAACAATAAATCGCACCAAGATTTGTTAAACACGTCTATTAATACTGTAATTGTTTTTATGCCAAATTCTGATAAGGGTCGATCTCAAACAACAGTTTTTTTTAACTCTTTCTCTTATTTCCTGTTAACCCGTGATTACTATATTACTTTTCTGTTTATAAAACGAATGATAGTTTGTTAAGATACAAATTATTCTACTCCTATTATCCCTCACTCAAGTATACGTTTCAAATTATTTACTGCAAACTCAAAGAATTCATACAGGAAATAAAATAAATGCTGACACCTCTGTTTTCTATTCCATTTGATGAAAAGCTTGATTTCATAAGAAATTTCAAAAACTAAAAATTCAAAAGTAATCAAAAATATGTCGTGAATCTTTATGTAAAGTTCCAAATCCTAATTTTTTTTTATCGGATAAGAATTTATAAATCAAACGGTTGAGATTAAAAAGTCAAACAAGTGATTCTTTTTACAATTCGAATTCAGTTGAATGATTTTGGATCAATAAAGGTTAAAGAAAGTTTCTGGGAACGTTTTGGTATCTATTTTGTGTTATAAGTTTAATCTAAAACGTGTTGAAATTCGAGATTTAATCCTAAGTTCATATACGAGTTTTACAGCGAATTTTTTTCTTGATATGATTAATCAAAACAACGACTACAGGTTAATTTCATTTCATATATAAGTCATAATAAAAACCTTTAATTCAGTGGAAATATGTGTTTTCGAGTTTGGCCGATTAAATTTGAAACGAAGAAGAAGATGTAAATGAAATTTCGATAGGAACAGTTTAAATATAGTTAAATGATAATATAAATCAGATAAGGAGTCACAGAGGAATGGTTGGGTGTTGGTTCGGGTTTAAGAGAGGTCACGGGTTCGAGTCCCGGTTTGGGACAGTTCATTCTTTTTAATGACTTTAAAGGTAATTCTTTTAATTATTATTATTATTATTAATAACATATCAAATATTATTATTACAAACATTAATAATTTGATTACTACTATCATTAATCTAATTAATAATATTATCGTTATTATTATTACTAGTTTTATCATTAAGTACTATAATTAATATTATTATTACCAAAATAAGTATTAGCTATTATTTATTACAATTATGATTATTATGATTATTATTATTATTATCATCATTATTTTTAACTAATATTTTTAACATTTATTATCTAAATATAGGTAATTAATTTATTAATGAAACATATAATTTACTAAAATGATAATTTATAATAATATATATATAAATTAGTTCGATTTCAGATTATATGTGTTAATTTATATAAATAATATAGGTTCGTGAATCCGAGGCCAACTCTATACTTGATCAAAGATGTTATATGTATTTTTACTACAAAATACAGTATGGTGAGTATATAGTCCCTTTTAAACTCTAAATATTTTTTGGGCTGAGAATACATGCGATATTTTTATAAATGATTTACGTTATGGACACAAGTGATCAAAAATAAATTCCACGTTGAGTTGTACCATGGCATATTTCTTTATACTTGGTAGCTATAATTTACGTGAGGAGCGTAAACGCGAATCCTGTTGATAGATCTATCGGGCCTGACAACCCCAACCGGGCTGGACGACCATGCATTAATTAACCGGTTGCACAGTACTTCGTTCCGTTACTACACTTGGTACGGTGTAGGGTTTATTTAAGAATATGCTGCTATGATATAGATGTTAAGTATGGTTATCAAGTGCTCAACGACTTTTCATACACGAGGAGTGTATTATGTTTATCTATATGAAATCTTGTGGTCCATAGTTATAACGCTGCTAGCATCAAACCTATATATCTCACCAACTTTATGTTGACTTTTTAAAGCATGTTATTCTCAGGTACGAATTAAGTCTTCCGCTATGCATTAGCTCATTTTAAGGATATCACTTAGAGTCGATCATCGTAATGGGACCAGATGTTGATGATTTCGTCCAGGAGGATAAGGACGGGTTATTACATGTGGTATCAGAGCGGTGGTCTTAGCGAACCAGGTCTTGCATGAGTGTGTCTAACTGGTAGTTGTTTAGATGCATTAGTAAGTCTGGACTTGGACCTAGTGTTGTTAGGTTATATTAGTAAGTCTGGATTAGAACCTGGTCTACGTGTCAAAAGTTTTGCTTATCAGTCTAGTCGAAAATCATCTGCTTATCATATTTAGGAAAATTACATGCTTATCATTCATAAGTCTAGACACGTCTTACTGCATCTACTACATTGATAGTGTATAGACAAAATTCATATATTAGCGCATCCGTAGACTTGCCTGACATATGCCGTAAATTCCTCTGTAGTCTACGAAATCTTTAGGATTATATACATAGATATTCTATATAGTTAGAATATCATCTGATATCTGAAAATCATTTCACATCGAAGATCCCTTCCATCCACCAAATTGCCCTCTTGACAATGAACCTGAAGCACTTACCGGCGAACCTGTACGAGAAACCATTTTCTTCCTCATTTCCCGAGTGTCTCATCACAATTATATCCTATCCCATATTTCGAATCTTATTCATCCGCTCGCCCCAACTGGCAATCATCCTGGTGTACCAGTGTAACAGCCCAAACCACATCCGACCAAAACCCCGTTAAATATCGACAAAAAAAAAAAATTGCTGGCTGGGGGTCTGCGCGCCGCGCACTAGGATCTGCGCGCCGCGCAAATCACTGCTGTTACCGGGAAGCTTAAATGCGAAAAATATGAATAGGTTCCCGGCACTTTTAGCTCAAACGCTTTTAACCACGAGCTTAAATATGTTTAACTAGCATAAAGCTAAGGTTTGAACGAGTTTTACAAAGTGGGACCCACACGTGCCCGAAATGTCACTAAGTGTAAAATTACAAGTTTAATACAATTCATAAGTTTCGACCACAAAAAGTTTAAGTACCAAACCACACTAGAGCATGGTGTTTGGGTTTAAACTACCCAATCTTGGTCGAACTTCAAAAGCTACCAAGTCCAAAAGCGTCCCTACAACAATCGGGATCCCTAGTCCAAAACGATGCCCTTACCCTTGTCCAAAACCGAACCTATAAAATGGTAAACAACGAGAGGGTAAGCAAAGCTTAGTGAATGCAATAATTATACAAATACATATATAATTATACCTACTTGCATAAACCTACACAAACCGCAAACAATGCTAGTAACCACAATTAGCTTAACGTCACATTATCAAGCCATAAGTCCCCAATATCACAAGCTAGCATATCAATCGCATATGAATATAACTCGAATAATATAGTATGCATACAACACAATTTACCATGGTTAACCAATAGTACAAGGGAACGGCGCTCGCGAAAACGCCATCGGTGTTCACAACATCCGTTAGGGCACTTAACACCTCGCTCCACTAACCCCTAGGGTGGCACCTTAACACCTCGGCACATCACCCCGAGTGGCATCTTAACACCTCGATGCAACACTCATCAACTTACGGAGTGGTGTCTTAACACCTCGACACTACACTCCTAGGTGGCACCTTAACACCTCGATGCTACACCCGAGTGACATCTTAACACCTCGATGTTACACTCTTCACGTGAAACGTGGTGTCTTAACACCTCGACACTACACCTTTCACTCTACAACAAATAGATACATTATATACATACGCATATAATTATTCCACTCACCTCGAAAGTCTTGTGAAAGGATTACACGATCTTGTAAAGACCTCAAAGCAACGCACCTATCACATTATACATATAGTCAACACAATTTCAAGTTGGTCAACCAACCTTTCACTAACTTAAGCCATTTCGACCCAAGGTGCCATTTCAACCCATTTGCACCCTTAACCCTAATTTGGGTCAACACACACCAAAAACCCTAGTCTTTCATTAAGATGGACTTAAAACACGCATAAGTCACAAGGTTAAATCGTTTACCTACATGCAAAGTCACTTTGGTCAATCAAAGACCCATTTGACCCATTTCTAGGTCAACACACCCACTTGGTCATCCAAACCCAAATAACACCCATTCACATATCATTAAGGTGTTCTAGTACCTAAACTAACCAATTTAGACTCACAACATAAATTAACACTTTGAAAACCCTAATTGGTCATCTTTGAGTCTTCATGACCCAAATTCCTCCAAAACCCCCAAATTTACCAACAAATGGGTTTAATGAGTAATACTAACTCAAACTCTAACCCTAAATGCAATTAAAGTAATAAATTGGGTTTTAAGACATACCAAAACAATCACCGCGTAGCTATCGACTAGATGAACGACTTTAGAACTTGCTCCAAGACCCAAATCAAACCCTTTCAAGCTTTAATGGAGTTTTCTCTCACATACAAGCACTCTCTCTCTAGAATTGAAGAAGATAGGGTTTGGTGGTTGAGAATGGAGTAAATGATACTCCTAAAACTGATCTTGAGCCTTTAAGTCGTCCATAAGGTGAATTTACCAATTTGCCCTCGTTTTAAAATTAAATAAAAGGAAGTAGCTGACTGTACGCTTTTGCGCGGCGCACGCTTGACATGCGCGGCGCGCAGTCACCTGGGCAGAACTGTCTCCTCTTTCTAAAATCATAAAACATGAATTCCAAGAATTTCCAACACCCAAGCCACATGTTTACATTTATGCACATTATATACAATAATTACACGGGTCTTACAACTCTCCCCCACTTATTCGGATTGCGACCTCGCAATCCATGCCGCATGACAAGCGGGAAGATAAACCAACACAAACTCCTCGGGTTCCCAAGTGAACTCGGAACCTTTACTACGACGCCATTGGACTTTAAAAGTCCTAACCTCTTTATGTCTCAACCTTTTAACTTTCTCATCGAGTATAGCAACCGGTTCTTCGACATATTCCAACTTGTTGTTTAGTTCAATCTCGTCTAAAGGCATCCATGAGGAATCGTCCGCAAGACACTTACGGAGGTGAGAAACATGAAACGTATTATGGATCCCCGCAAGCTCTTCGGGCAATTCCAATCGATAAGCAACTTCACCAACACGAGCCAAAACTTTAAACGGCCCAATAAACCGAGGAGCTAACTTTCCCCGTTTCCGAAATCGAATAATACCCTTCCACGGTGACACCTTAAGCATTACCATGTCGCCCTCTTGAAATTCGATCGTTCGTCTACGTTTATCGGCATATGACTTTTGTCTATCTTGAGCCTTCTTCAAATGATCTCGAATAATGTCAATCTTGTTATTCGTCTCTAAAACCAAATCGGTACTCCCGATTTCCCTTTGACCCACTTCTCCCCAACAAATGGGAGTTCGACACCTTCGACCATAAAGCATCTCGTAAGGTGGCATCCCGATACTAGTATGAAAACTATTATTGTACGAGAATTCCACCAAGGGTAAATGCTCGTCCCAACTACCACCAAAATCAATAATGCACGCCCGTAGCATATCTTCCAAAGTTTGATTCGTACGTTCGGTTTGACCGTCCGTTTGAGGATGATACGCCGTGCTCAACTTTAATTGAGTACCCATATCTTCATGAAATTTTTTCCAAAACCGAGATGTGAAACGAGTATCTCGATCCGAAATAATAGATATAGGAACTCCATGACGAGCGACCACTTCCTTGATAAACAACTTAGCTAAGGTCTCCGACGATATTGCTTCTTTAATGGGAAGAAACAAAGCGCTTTTCGTCAACCGATCAACTATTACCCAAATCGAATCATATTGAGTTCTCGCCGTCCTAGGTAATTTTGTTATGAAATCCATGGTAATATGCTCCCATTTCCATTTCGGGATCTCTAACGGTTGCAACTTACCATACGGCTTTTGATGCTCGGCTTTAACTTGCAAACAAGTAACACATCGTTCAACATATTTCACAACATCGCGTTTCATGCCCGGCCACCAATAATCTTTCTTCAAGTCATGATACATTTTCGTCGCGCCCGGATGAATGGAATATTTCGACTTATGTGCTTCATCGAGTAGCACCCGTCGGTAATCACCCGTCTTAGGCACCCACACCCTTCCTTGAAACGACAATAGACCCCGCGGGCCCATTGTAATGAACTCCGATTGGCCCACAATTCGTTCCGCGTGTTTATCGTGAACATAAGCCTCTATTTGGTCTTCACCCATCTTTTCAAGAAAGTCATTAGTGATAATCAAAAGTAACGATGCTACACGTATCGCCGGATGTTGAGTCTTTCGACTTAACGCATCCGCGACCACATTAGCCTTACCCGGATGGTAAAGTATCTCACAATCATAATCTTTCACCACATCCATCCATCTACGTTGACGATAATTCAAATCTCTTTGAGTGAAAAGATGTTTCAAATTCTTATGATCCGAATATATCGTACACTTGACACCATACAAGTAATGGCGCCAAATTTTCAACGCATGCACAACCGCCGCCATTTCGAGGTCATGAGTCGGGTATCTCGTCTCGTGTTCCTTTAATTGTCGAGAGGCGTAAGCAATGACCTTACCCATTTGCATAAGAACACACCCGAGCCCATTTAAGGAAGCATCACAATAAACCACCATGTCTTCAACACCTTCCGGTAACACTAACACCGGAGCTTGACACAATTTCTCTTTTAGCAATTGAAAAGCAATTTCTTGCTCGTTCTCCCAATTAAACTTAGCACTCTTCCTCGTCAACTTCGTTAATGGAGAAGCAATCTTAGAAAAATCTTGGATAAACCGACGATAATAACCGGCCAATCCGAGAAAACTCCGAATTTCCGTAGGCGTAGTTGGTCGTCCCCAACTCTTCACCGTCTCAATCTTCCCCGGATCTACTTGAATACCGCTTTCGTTCACAATATGACCAAGAAATTGAACCTCTCTTAGCCAAAATTCACATTTAGAGAACTTTGCATACAACTTCTCTTTTCTTAGCGTCTTCAAAACTTCACGCAAGTGACGTTCATGTTCGTGCATACTTTTCGAGTAGACTAGTATGTCGTCAATGAACACAATAACCGACTTGTCCAACATAGGTTGGCACACCCGGTTCATAAGATCCATGAATGCCGCCGGTGCATTCGTAAGACCGAAAGGCATCACTACAAACTCAAAATGCCCATAACGCGTTCGAAAAGCCGTTTTCTCAATATCTTCCTCACGGACCCGCATTTGGTGATAGCCGGACCGTAGGTCGATCTTAGAGAAATACGTTGCGCCTTGAAGTTGATCAAACAAATCGTCGATCCTAGGTAACGGATAACGATTCTTGATCGTCACTTTATTTAACTCTCGGTAATCGATGCACATACGCATACTACCATCTTTCTCCTTCACGAATAAGACCGGAGCGCCCCACGGCGAAGCACTCGGTCGGATAAAACCCTTCTCAAGCAACTCTTGAATTTGATTCATCAATTCTTGCATTTCCGTTAGTGCTAAACGATAAGGAGTTTTAGCAATGGGGGTAGCCCCCGGAACCAACTCAATGCGAAACTCGACTTGTCTTTCCGCCGGAACACCCGGTAACTCGTCCGGAAAAACGTCTTCAAACTCATTAACTACCGGAATTTCTCGAATAGGTGGTGGCTCATTACGAGTATCAACAACATGAGCAAGGAAAGCCATGCCACCGGTAACAACGGAACGACGTGCCCGTGCAAAAGTGCATATCGGCACCGGTCTTCTTCTCTTATCACCATGAATAATCATTTCTCCCCCACTTGGGGCCTTAACACGAATAAACTTGTCATGACACGCAATATCGGCTCTATAATGATCGAGCCAATCCATACCAATGACAATATCAAAATCGCCCAAGGTCATCGGAATGAGATTAATTTTAAAAGTTTCGGCACCAAAAACAACATCACAATTCTTACACACATCGACCACTAGCACCGTCTTGCCGTCCGCTATTTCGACTTCTACCGGACGACTTAACTTAGCTAACGGTCTATCAAGTTTAGGCACAAATTTAGGAGACACAAACGACAAATTTGCACCGCTATCAAAAAGAATCCTCGCCGGATTAGAATTAACCATAAATGTACCTGAGACAACTTCGTTCGATTGTTTGGCTTCATCATTAGTCATCAAATAGTTGCGACCCCTAGCCGTACCCGCCGCCCTTTCTAACCTGTTCACATTATCATTTCGCAAATCGGGACACTCCGGCTTCTTATGCCCCTCTTTGCCGCAATTAAAACAAGTGATTTTGCTCCCGGATGATGGTTTCGGACACTCACGAGCCATATGACCCGGTTGTCCACAATTGTAACACGTGTAAGAAAACCCACCGGTAGAACCCTTCTTCGCACTATTAACACTTTCGGCCCCTCGCTTGCTCTTACTCTTCTTGCTAGAGGCGTGGGAGTAACTAGAACCTTCAAACTTTCGCTTAGTAAAAGTAAAATCGCTTGCTCTTGGCACCACCGGTTCAAAACCCCTAGCCAACTCGTATAAATCATCAAAAGACTTAGCCATCCCACGGCTAATCTTACTCTTCAATTCATCACTTAAGGTACGGTAGAAATCTAGCATCAATTTGTGATCATCACCCACATACTCCGGGCAAAAACGAGTCTTTGCCAAGAAGGTAGACTTGAGAGTAACCAAGTCCATCGATCCTTGTCGTAGATTGTGCAACTCATCACGGATTTTATCAAGATCGGAAGAAGTTCGGTATTCTTGGAAAAACTCCTTCTTGAACTCCTCCCATGTCAAACTCATGCATTGCTCTTCACCATATCGTTTGATCTTATCATCCCACCACAACTTGCCCTCTTCACGCAACATACTCGACCCATACCTAGTCTTCTTCTCGGGAGGACACTCCGCGGTACGGAAAGCCCCCTCGATATCCGAAATCCAACAAGTACTCTTCAACGGATCCCTCACCCCGTTAAACATCGGAGGTTGAGTATCCTTGAAATTTTTGTAGTGGAAGTCCCGCCTTCCACCCCCACCGTTACCTTCACCCCCTTCCCCATTAGGATAGATATTCCTAGCATCAAGGGCCTCTTCAATAGTGGCCTTTAATCGTTCATTTATCATCTCGGTCACTTGCCCATCGACCGACTCTTGGAAGACTCTTCGAACATCCGCAAGAAAATCCGTTTTTAACTTTTTGAAGACGGCCTCAACCTTGGTCGCGAACTCGGCGTCTTCGCTCGTACTCCCATTATCATGTTCGGGACCGTTTCTCGTCTTAATTCTATAAAACGAATTAGGTTAAATCACGGATCGAAGGACAATACACACAATTTCATTCATAAACGCTACACTACTCCATCTAGCTCAACAATCGTGGTACATCGCTCGTTTGACCCGATTTGCACTCGTAGTAATGGTAGCTAGTCATTACTACGCGAGCACATCGCGCTAACTCGCTAGTACAACGTCCATCTTGCTCGATGATTACTACACATAACACAAACAATTAGCACCAGGTTAGGTCACAAAAACCTACGTACGAACAATCCCGGTCCGACCCAAAGTCCTACAAGTCCCGCACAACACGCACACAAAAGTCTAAGTCTAGGCGCCTATCTCAAGTCACCTAAATCCCTTAGACCATGCGCTGATACCACTTGTAACAACCCAAACCACATCCGACCAAAACCTCGTTAAATATCGACAAAAAAAAAAAAAATTTGCTGGCTGGAAATCTGCGCGCCGCGCACTAGGATCTGCGCGCCGCGCAAATCACTGCTGTTACCGGGAAGCTTAAATGCGAAAAATATGAATAGGTTCCCGGCACTTTTAGCTCAAACGCTTTTAACCACGAGCTTAAATATGTTTAACTAGCATAAAGCTAAGGTTTGAACGAGTTTTACAAAGTGGGACCCACACGTGCCCGAAATGTCACTAAGTGTAAAATTACAAGTTTAATTCAATTCATAAGTTTCGACCACAAAAAGTTTAAGTACCAAACGACACTAGAGCATGGTGTTTGGGTTTAAACTACCCAATCTTGGTCGAACTTCAAAAGCTACCAAGTCCAAAAGCGTCCCTACAACAATCGGGATCCCTAGTCCAAAACGATGCCCTTACCCTTGTCCAAAACCGAACCTATAAAATGGTAAACAACGAGAGGGTAAGCAAAGCTTAGTGAATGCAATAATTATACAAATACATATATAATTATACCTACTTGCATAAACCTACACAAACCGCAAACAATGCTAGTAACCACAATTAGCTTAACGTCACATTATCAAGCCATAAGTCCCCAATATCACAAGCTAGCATATCAATCGCATATGAATATAACTCGAATAATATAGTATGCATACAACACAATTTACCATGGTTAACCAATAGTACAAGGGAACGGCGTTCGCGAAAACGCCATCGGTGTTCACAACATCCGTTAGGGCACTTAACACCTCGCACCACTAACCCCTAGGGTGGCACCTTAACACCTCGGCACATCACCCCGAGTGGCATCTTAACACCTCGATGCAACACTCATCAACTTACGGAGTGGTGTCTTAACACCTCGACACTACACTCCTAGGTGGCACCTTAACACCTCGATGCTACACCCGAGTGACATCTTAACACCTCGATGTTACACTCTTCACGTGAAACGTGGTGTCTTAACACCTCGACACTACACCTTTCACGCTACAACAAATAGATACATTATATACATACGCATATAATTATTCCACTCACCTCGAAAGTCTTGTGAAAGGATTACACGAGCTTGTAAAGACCTCAAAGCAACGCACCTATCACATTATACACATAGTCAACACAATTTCAAGTTGGTCAACCAACCTTTCACTAACTTAAGCCATTTCGACCCAAGGTGCCATTTCAACCCATTTGCACCCTTAACCCTAATTTGGGTCAACACACACCAAAAACCCTAGTCTTTCATTAAGATGGACTTAAAACACGCATAAGTCACAAGGTTAAATCGTTTACCTACATGCAAAGTCACTTTGGTCAATCAAAGACCCATTTGACCCATTTCTAGGTCAACACACCCACTTGGTCATCCAAACCCAAATAACACCCATTCACATATCATTAAGGTGTTCTAGTACCTAAACTAACCAATTTAGACTCACAACATAAATTAACACTTTGAAAACCCTAATTGGTCATCTTTGAGTCTTCTTGACCCAAATTCCTCCAAAACCCCCAAATTTACCAACAAATGGGTTTAATGAGTAATACTAACTCAAACTCTAACCCTAAATGCAATTAAAGTAATAAATTGGGTTTTAAGACATACCAAAACAATCACCGCGTAGCTATCGACTAGATGAACGACTTTAGAACTTGCTCCAAGACCCAAATCAAACCCTTTCAAGCTTTAATGGAGTTTTCTCTCACATACAAGCACTCTCTCTCTAGAATTGAAGAAGATAGGGTTTGGTGGTTGAGAATGGAGTAAATGATACTCCTAAAACTGATCTTGAGCCTTTAAGTCGTCCATAAGGTGAATTTACCAATTTGCCCTCGTTTTAAAATTAAATAAAAGGAAGTAGCTGACTGTACGCTTTTGCGCGGCACGCGCTTGACATGCGCGGCGCGCAGTCACCTGGGAAGAACTGTCTCCTCTTTCTAAAATCATAAAACATGAATTCCAAGAATTTCCAACACCGAAGCCACATGTTTACATTTATGCACATTATATACAATAATTACACGGGTCTTACAACCAGCAGAAGTTAACGAATTTCACGCTCGCGTGACGGCTTTGGAGAATATGGTGCGAAGGTTACAAACACCAGCAGCAAAACCGGCAGCATAATCAGCACCACCATCATCAAAGCCAATAGTACCCTTATCACCCCTAAACCACAACCGCATCGTAAATCTCAACATCACAATCTGTACCTCGGATATCAACCTCACACGCCTCAATATCACCATCTGTACTTCGAGTATGATCTTCGTTCTACATATCGTTCAACATCGATTATCTCCGCTTTACGCATCGTTCTACCTCATTCATCTTTACTCGTCATGGCGATTATGTAATTTCTAAAGTTTTAGAGATTATGTAATCTCGTAGTAGCGATAAATCAAATGAGTTTAATATCTTATTGACTCATTAAATCCATGATTACATCTGAAGAAAATATATATGCAAGTATATTTTCATAAAGATTGTAATTAAAAATCCTTTCGTACAAACTATTGATGATGAAAAATATTTTAACGGGTAGGTAGTACCCGAGGAATATTTAGATTTCACATTAACAAGTTACATTGTACATTCTTCGAATCTGATTCAACGATCATCTATTATCCTATTTACAATCACCGATATACGTATTCATTCACCACAGCATAACCATTTCCGTTCAAATTTCATATTTGGATTTTGACCTATCATAATCCAACAAGTGGCATAATGAAGAAAACATTGGATATAATAAAATTTGTTAGAAACAAACGGATTAACTAATTGAAATATTGTTAAGATTCCACGCTAACTGTTCCTAGCTAACTATTCCCAGCTTACTGATTAACATTTAATTTATCGCAATTTACATTCTCGCAATTTTATTTATTGTTATTTAATTTCCGCACTTTACATACCGTCGGGACACTTGTACAACAATACGTCGGATTAATTCTGAGACAACATGTTGTGCAATGGGTCATGATATACATTTATTTATTTTACGCATTTTAAATAAAGGGACACGTATGCAAGGTTTCGACTTATCATATCGACCCATCTATATATATATTTTGGAACGACCATAGACACTCTATAGTTGGCTATACAGGGTTGAGGTGGATTCCAAAATATATATATATGGTTTGAGTTGTGATCAATACTGAGACCGGTACACGGGTCACGATACGTATTAATTAATTCGAATGTTATATATTTAATTTATATATGAATTTATTGGACCATTGGACAATCGGACTATTGGACTGTTAACTTTGGACAATTAAAATTGAATTAAAATATTGATTATAACATATGAAACTAAATAATTCTTCAAGCTTGCCACTTGATTTCATCTTGAACCTCATTTGTACCAAGACAATTATAATCCGCATTCAAATCTTTTCATGACTCTTGAAAACACCTCAATCGAGAAGTTGAACCAACCGCACCTCATCTATGGAAGAAAAGATTCTTGCATATAGTTATGCACCTGAAAAACTCTCGAAAACTGAGTAAACGTTTAACCCATATCCGTGTTAGCTCCTTTGGCGATGTTATAACCTTGCAGTTTCTCTTTAAAGTAGTCAATTTTGTCACAGCTTCACTTCGACTCCTCAGTAAGATTACTCTTAGTATAACCTCGATATATATACGTTATCCTTTCCTCATCATCACCTGAGAACCTTTTATATTTCACCATATTACCAACAGCATATAATCATCTAAAAACACAATTCTCCCGAATCCACCTTGGTTTGATAACCGATGATCCAAATCCGTTAACTTTGAAAATGCTGACGAAGCAGCATGTTGTAGATGGTCTTAATGATCAAAAGTTGATGATAAAGAATAGAGTGTTGGGAACGCTCGATAGAAAATTTGGTACTGAAAAACGGATTGAGCTAACCGTGAAGGAAACAAAGAACAAATACAAGGACCAAACTCTATATTCAAAGAATTCAAATGTTTCCGTGCCTGCTGAAATCGTTAGCAACCACCTTATTTCTCATTCCAAACCTTCGCAGACAAATCTTCTTCATTATCCATTGATGTTAGAAATCCTAAAATATCATCGTGCCTTTCATTATAAATATCCTCGATATCTCTGAAGATATTTTAACTGAGATCATGTATCTCTCCATAATATCTGCGTTACAACATAAAAGAAACTGTGTTAGTTTCTAAATTCTGAAACCTTCGAGTTTAAAATAGGAATGTTTTGAAGTAGTGTTGGGAACTGAAGCATGAATTAGTATAATATAATGACACTTGATCAACATCATTATATTACAGTAAGTCATGTTGAGTTTCTAATGGAATGTGATGATTCACAGTACCATCATCATGTGCCATGTTACACGGCTCTTACATTCTATATAAATTCTAAAAATATCAAGAAAATATTTCTTGATGATTCGGTCTTTTCCAGGATATTCTGGTAATTTGACAAATCAAAAATCGTGCCATTACCATTCCTT
The DNA here is from genome assembly GCF_046630445.1 of Rutidosis leptorrhynchoides. NCBI lineage: Eukaryota > Viridiplantae > Streptophyta > Magnoliopsida > Asterales > Asteraceae > Rutidosis > Rutidosis leptorrhynchoides. Next base: position 237,066,122 of record NC_092343.1, read on the forward strand.
TCTAAGAGCATTAGCTACGTTCATATGTGTGAATTCCGGACCATTACAAGAGATGCTTAGTTGAAGAGGAGGAAAAGAAAAAGAATGAAGCTCCGAAATAGATATTGGAGTATAAATCGCAGCAAATAGGAGAGAGTATTAACTGTGGATGATAACGATTATAGAAGACAGAAGCAGGGACATTGAAGTATAAGGGAGATATAAAACCCAACAACAACCCCGAACTTACAAACCGTGTATATCAATGCATATAGCAATATAAAGACATGGGAGAACTAGAAACACTATAAACACAAGATTATAGTAGAAGTAAATAGATTCTTCTGGCGGTAGATGAAAAAGAAGGATGAAAGATGTGAAGATTAAGAGTATATTAAAAATCAGGATGGGATGGAGCATATTAAGGAATGAGTAAAGGGAGAAAGAATAGAAGGTGTGGAGAATAAGAAAAATGAAGGGGGTGGATTTATAGTAAAATATCCGACAAAGAAATCGAAGCAGATTGCCGCATAAAATCAAAGAAGATCCTGATTGCCGAAGAACCAAATCTTATTACGTAAGATTTTCTTTAAATCCCGGAAATTAATCATAACTACGTCATCGGTTGAAACGAATCTATTTATTTACTCATTTCACTCTTTTGTGATAGCTTCACTCGTGCGTTTCACATGACCGAATCGTTTTATCTATATCTCTCAATGATGATTAATGGTGTATCCTATCGTATACACGTATAAAAGGCATAACTATCGCATGAAATCAGTATCAGAAGTGCCAAAAGTGACAAATCATCAGTTTGGCGTTCTCCGCTCTGCAGGCAGCTCCGTCATGCGTAAGCCCTGAAGGCCGCCTAGCGCATAAGCCCTGGCAGGAAACCGCCCCACTTGGCGTAAATTTCGGAACATGAATAACAGAACATATCAGCAGTTGACACGTGTCTCCGAATAATCCAGGACCTCTGACACTATAAATAGACCCCCTTGGGTCGTGTGACGCCCCGTACTAAATCATATGTACGGACCATCAACAACAGGATCATTACAAGGTTAAGTACTATATGCGTTTTCAAAACAGAGTTGCGTTCATTAATAAAAATGACGTTACAACAAACGTCAAGTGTTTTACAAATCCAAAGCATGCTTCACTAAATAGAAGCATCAAATAAGTGTACGTGACCATAAAGGTCGTTACATAACATAAGTTCAAAAGTAATTAAGTTTGAATGCAAGGTAAAGTAGTCATGCGAATACAACTCTAAGCACGGGTTCTACAGCACGACTGGTAGCTAGCGGAAGCGACTTCAAACACCTGAGAAATACATGCTTAAAAAGGTCAACACAACGGTTGGTGAGTTATAGTTTAAGTATAACAGTAATGTAAGTAGGCCACGAGATTTCAGTGCTACAACGAGCGTTCAAAAGTATGTAAAAGTATATGCTTAACCATGGGCACCCGGTAACTAACTTAACGTTTAAAGTACCCCCTGAAAGTACACTTGGCAAGTGCGTATAACCTCGAAGTATTAAACACTCGTTAAATGCTAGCGCGACTAGCCCGAGTGGGGATGTCAAACCCTATGGATCCATATCTAAGATTCGCGTTCACGGTTCAAAAACCAATGATTAAACGTTACCGAGCTAAAGGGAATGTTTCTGCCGTTATATAACCCACACATATATAAAGTTTAAGTACTCGTGCCTAACATGTAAAACGTATAAAAAGCGCATGTATTCTCAGTCCCAAAAATAGTAAAAGTAGTAAAAAGGGATGCTATAACTCACAATGATTAGTAGTAACGTAAGGTAGTAGTCGGGAAAGTGGTGTGCAAGTAACGGTCCAAACGTCCTCAACCTAAGTCAAATAGCACTAAGTCAATAAGCCGTCTCAAAAGGTTTACAAGTATGCAATTAAGGTCATAAGGGTCATCATCAATCATCATTAATCAAAAGGTAACAAGTAAGACTCGTTTATGAAAGTCGTTTAAAACAAGGGCTGACTTCAGTCAGTCACCACGGCCTCTACACAAACCGAACAGAGGTGAGGCCAGTGGCTATGGCTCCGTATATGAGTCGTTTAAGTGTGGCTAAATTTACAGAAGATAACTCGTCTTCGTTTGACCGTGGCAACGGTTTAAGTGCGAGTAGGTCTGAAATTTCTGCACAACGTTAAACGGACATAGTGACGATCGGAGGGCCATAAATCCTAAACGGTAACTCGTATGAAGACGAGTCCTAAATGAAAAATTATCTACTCGAAAAGTCCCATCCAAAAATCAAGGTTTGGTCAGCCCAAACCCACTGACCTGTTCCAGAACTGGCCGGACAGCAACTTTTGGACAGAAACAGTAACTTTTGGAGAGTTCCGGTTGTCTCGGTGCTTGATGTTCATCACGGTTCTCATCCTTGATGCGTATAGCTTCAAGTGTACAACTCGTTGATGTGTTAACATCATATTGACCAAGGTTTGTCCATCATAACTCAAGTGCAAGTGTTGTAAGTGTGTTGATGAACCAAGGTTACATCAAGGCTTAGTTTTAACACTTACATGAACTTTAGAAGTAACAACAAGTTATAAACTTAAACTAACAACTAGTAAAGTGTATGTAAGCTTCATAGCTCTTGTTTATGATAAATAATGAAGACCATAAGCTAGATAACTTAGATCTTTCAAAGGTGTTTGAAGTTGTAACTAGTAAGTTACACTTTCATGTTCTTGAACTCATAAGTTAACTTTAAAGTTCAAGAAGATTATGAGATCAAACCTAACTTGTAGATCTTGACCAACAAACTAACAAACATGTAATTTAAGTGCTTAAAGTAAAGAAGCAAGTTAAGTAAACAAGTAGCTAGTTCAGGTGTTGTTCATACTTTAAAGATTCAAGCCTAAGTCTTGATCTTTAAGGAAAGTAAACTTGAAGTTTACAATCATGATTCACAAGTATGATTTATCAACAATGAACTTGTAATCTTTGAAATAAATAAAGTAGAAAGCTAAGTAAACAAGTAAATGGTTCATAGTTGCTCATACTTTTAAAGATTCAACACAAATTGATCTTTAAGTGAAGTAACCTTAAAGTTACTTCAAGAACTTCAAGTAATGAGTTTCTACAACTAAGAACTTTAAATCTTTGAAACAAAATATGTAGAACCTAACTAGAGAGTTTAGTCCTTGATTGTTCTTGTTAAATACAAGATGTAAAAGAAGAAATCAAACTAGTGAGTTTGTTCTTGAAAGCATGAAAGTAAGTAAGTAAATAACATCTAGTAACTTACAAGTAATTAATCTTTAAACAAGACAAGTAACAAAAGCTTTTAATCAACAAAGATTTATGATGAATATGGGCACTTAGGCCACGGTTTATATAAAAAAAAAGAGAAAGAAAGACTTGTTCTTGAAGGTTTGAAAGTAAGTAATATGTAACTAGTAAATAACAAGTAATCTACAAGTAATTAAACTACAACAAGATTAAGTGACAAACAACAAAAGATGATGATAACCTTGATGATGAGGGCCACGGCTTTAGAAAGAAAAAAAAAGAGGAAGAAAAGTCTCCAAGCAACTTACAAATTAGAGAGAAAAAGAGAGAAACTTGAGAGGAAATTGGAATGCAAGTGTTGTGTGTTTGAATGAGAGATACAAGTGTGAGTAGTAAGGTAAAATGAAAAGAAAAACTCCCATCTCCCCTAGATAGGCCGACGGTCAGCAGCATTCAAAAGGGGGAGGGAAAGATTTGGTGGTCATTAGCATGTAAAGAAGCTTAAAGTTGGTTAATAGTTGGTATTTCATGGGAAGTATAAGGCAACTAGATTCCAAAGCATTAAACCAACTAGTTACACATTAAAACTAATACTTACTTGTGCAAGAGTGGGCTTAATGTCCAATAAAAGAGGTAGGGTGGGCTTGTGGGTCTTAAGCATGAGTCCATTAAGCTAAAAAGGCCCAAGTGTGCAAGTAAGTAACTAGTAATCCAATTAAAGTCCAACTAAGCCCAAGTAATTAACTAACCATCTTAGTTAATCAAAATGATTAAGAAAATTAACCATGAATGTAAATAATATCTTAAAATATTATTCGTGCAAGTTCCGGGTGTCACAAAGACGTTTCGGGCATTTAAAGTTCATGTACGGGCAATTAAAGCAACATGTAAATGTAGTAGCATACATTCGTTTAATCAAGCGTATTAATAATAATAATTATTAATAATTAACGTTGGAAAAACCAGGGTCGTTACATTACCCACCTGTTAAAGAAAATTTCGTCCCGAAATTTTAGGCTGAATCTGAAGGTGACGGAGGAGGTGGAAAAAGGTGAGGATACTTCTGTCTCATGCGGTCCTCTCGTTCCCAAGTAAACTCAGGTCCTCGTTTGGAATTCCATCGAACTCGGACGATCGGAATCCTTTTATGTTTCAACCTCTTGACTTCTTGTTCCATGATTTCAACAGGCTCCTCCACAAAGTGAAGTTTGTCATCGATAGCAAGTTCCTCCAATGGTATGATAAGTTCAGGTGGAGCAAGACATTTCTTCAAGTTTGACACGTGGAAGGTAGGATGAACTGAGCTCAATTGTGCTGGAAGATCAAGACGATAAGCAACGGGTCCAACACGTTCCAAAATTTCAAACGGACCAATGTACCGCGGGTTCAACTTTCCGCGTTTCCCAAAACGAATCACACCCTTCCAAGGTGCAACCTTCAACATAACACGATCACCAACGTTGAATTCAAAGTCTTTACGTTTAAGATCAGCATAACTCTTTTGACGATCACGAGCTACCTTGAGTCTGTTCTGAATCTGAGCAATCTTTTCTGATGTTTCATGGACTATCTCGGGCCCGGTGAGTTGCACTTCACCTAGCTCGGCCCAACAAAGAGGAGAACGGCACTTGCGGCCATACAACGCTTCAAAAGGTGCAGCTTTAATGCTTGAGTGATAACTGTTGTTGTATGAGAATTCGGCGAGTGGCAAATGCCTTTCCCAGGCCTTTCCAAAATCAATAACACATGCACGTAGCATGTCCTCCAAGGTTTGAATTGTTCGTTCACTTTGCCCGTCAGTCTGAGGGTGATATGCAGTGCTCATGTCGAGACGAGTTCCCATGGCTTCTTGCAAAGAACGCCAAAATCTAGAAGCAAAACGAGGGTCGCGATCGGAGATGATTGATATAGGTATACCGTGTCGTGATACGACCTCCTTGATGTAAAGTTGAGCAAGTCTCTCCATTGTGTCGGTTTCCTTCATTGCTAAGAAATGTGCTGATTTAGTAAGGCGGTCAACAATAACCCAAATGGTATCGTATCCGCCCACCGTCTTTGGTAGCTTGGTGATAAAGTCCATAGTTATCATCTCCCACTTCCATTGTGGGATTTCCGGTTGTTGAAGTAATCCAGAAGGTTTTTGATGCTCGGCTTTGACCTTTGAGCAAGTCAGACACTTACTAACGTAAGCTGCAACGTCTTTCTTGAGATTGGGCCACCAATACTGTTCTTTAATGTCATGATACATCTTGCCCGCTCCAGGATGAATCGAATATCGAGACTTGTGGGCTTCATCAAGTATGAGACCTCGTAGATCTCCATAACGTGGTACCCAAATTCTTCCGGCATAACATCGGAGTCCGGATTCCCTAACCTCGAATCTAGAGACGAGGATGTTCAAATACTCATACCGTAAGTGCTTCTCTATGAGAGCCTGTTCTTGGGCTGCTCGGATTTGATTCTGAAGATTGGAATGAATCGTGATGTTCAATGCTCGAACACGAAGAGGTGCCGATCTCTCTTTTCGGCTTAATGCGTCAGCAACAACGTTGGCTTTACCCGGATGGTAACGAAGTTCACACTTATAATCGTTGAGCGTCTCAATCCACCTTCGTTGTCTCATATTCAAATGTTTCTGATCGAATATGTGTTGAAGACTCTTGTGATCGGTGAAGATGGTGCATTTAGTTTCATACAGATAGTGCCTCCATAATTTGAGTGCGAAGACAACGGCTCCAAGTTCAAGATCGTGTGTAGTGTAGTTTCGTTCGTGGATCTTAAGTTGACGAGAAGCATAGGCGATGACCTTCATGCGTTGCATTAGTACACAACCATAACCAGTTTTCGAGGCGTCGCAGTAAACAACAAAATCGTCATTACCCTCAGGAAGTGATAGGATAGGCGCGGTGGTTAACTTCTGTTTCAAAAATTGAAATGCTTTCTCTTGTTCGTCTCCCCAAACAAATTTCTTTCCCTTGTGAGTGAGTGCGGTTAACGGACGTGAAATTAGAGAGAAACCTTCGATAAACCTTCGGTAATAACCGGCAAGACCCAAAAATTGGCGGATGTGAGTCGGAGTAGTGGGAGTCTCCCACTTGCTGATCGCTTCTATCTTGGCGGGATCAACTTTGATGCCCTGGTCACTCACTACATGACCCAAAAACTGAACTTCCTTCAACCAGAATTCACACTTGGAAAACTTCGCGTAGAGTTGCTCTCGTCTCAAGAGCTCAAGTACTAATCGGAGATGATGCTCGTGTTCTTCTTCGCTCTTAGAGTAGATGAGGATATCATCAATGAAGACTATAACAAACTTGTCCAAGTACGGCTTGCAAACACGGTTCATAAGGTCCATAAACACAGCAGGTGCATTGGTTAAACCGAATGGCATTACAAGAAACTCATAATGACCATAGCGGGTTCTAAATGCAGTTTTCATCACGTCGCTTTCTTTCACCCTCAACTGGTGATAGCCCGATCGCAAATCGATCTTTGAGTAAACACATGATCCTTGCAGTTGGTCGAAGAGATCATCAATTCGTGGAAGAGGATACCGATTCTTGATTGTTAATTTGTTAAGCTCACGGTAGTCGATACACATTCGGAAGGATCCATCCTTCTTCTTCACAAACAATACAGGTGCGCCCCACGGCGAAGAACTTGGTTGAATAAACCCTCGATCAAGTAACTCTTGCAGTTGGCTTTGCAATTCTTGCATCTCGGAAGGTGCAAGTCTATAGGGTGCGCGAGCTACAGGTGCAGCTCCTGGCACTAAGTCAATCTGAAACTCTACTGCCCTCGGTGGCGGTAATCCAGGCAATTCTTCGGGAAAGACATCGGAGAACTCGTTCACAATACGCACATCTTCTACTTTCTTCTCCTCGGTTCCCACGGTTTTCACATGTGCTAGGACAGCAAGGCGTCCCTTCTTCATTATCTTTTGCGCTTTCACGCAACTAATGAGGTTCAGTTGCGAGGTACATCTCTCGCCATAGATGGTTAGTGGCTCACCGTCTCCTTGCGGTATACGAAGAGCTTTGTCTCCACAAATGATCTCGGCTCTAATCTTAGTCAACCAATCCATACCAACAATAATATCAAAGCTTCCCAACTTAATTGGAATCAAGTCTATCTCAAAGTCTACACCGGCTATGTTGATAATAGCCCCTCGGCCAATTTGGTCCACTTTTTCAAGTTTTCCGTTGGCTACCTCGACAAGCATACTTTCCTTTAAAGGAACTAACGACCAATCTAACTTATCACAAAAGTGTCTACACACATAACTTCTATCGGCACCAGTATCAAATAGGACAGAAGCTAAAAGATTGTTGATTTTGAATATACCTGTCACCAAGTCGGGGTTGTCGCGTGCATCTCTTGCATTAACATTGAAGGCTCTAGCACGTGGTGGTCCGCCATCCTTACGCTTGTTAGGACAATCGTTCCTGAAATGGCCCGTCTTTCCACACTCATAACACTTCTTAGGCCCATTGTTGTTGTAGATTGGCTTCACATTCAAAGTGGTAACCTTGCAATCCTTGCCAACATGTCCCGTTCGTTGGCACTTTTCGCAAACAACATTGCAATACCCAGTGTGGTGCTTGTAACACCTATTGCATTGTGGTAGAGTTCCCTTGTAGTTCGGATTGGTGCGGTTGTTGTTGTTGAGGTTGGTGTTGTTGTTGTTGTTGTTGTTGTTGTTTTGCCTGAACCCTTCGTGTCGCTTCGCCGGGTTTTGATCATAGTTCCTACCCCTGTTGTTGTTGTTGTGGTTGTCCCATTTCCTCTTCTCACTAGGGCCAGCTTCAAACTTAACCTTCTCTGGTTCGTCAAGGAGAATTTGGTTCAAGAGGGTATGCGCCATGCGCATAGCTTCGGGGACATTTGGTGGTTTGGAGGAGGTGACATTGCCTTTGATGGACTTAGGAAGTCCTGAGAAGTATTTCTCCAAGCGCAGAAATTCAGGAGTGACCATGGTTGGACACATAAGAGCCAATTCCAAAAACCTACGGTTGTAGCTGTTGAGGTCGTTCCCTATGGTTTTCAATTGCATGAATTCGATTTCCATCCTTTGGATCTCAGTCCTCGAACAGTATTCCTCGATCATAGTACGTTTGAACTCTTCCCAAGGCGTAGCATACGCCTCATCAATCCCTTTAGCTTGTGCTAATGTGTTCCACCATGTGAGCGCGCCGTCAGACAGCGTGCAAGAAGCAAATTTAGTTTTATCGAGCTCGGAACAGTTGCAGACTCTGAACACCGATTCAAGTTTTTCAAACCATCTTGTGAGACCGACTGGTCCCTCAGTGCCATTGAAGTAGTGTGGCTTGCAGCTTTGAAATTCTTTATACGTACACCCAATTCGGACGGGTGGAACAACCGGTGGCGGTGGTGGTGGAGCTTGTGGTTGTCTTGCAGCTAATGCGGCAGCGACTCGCTCGTTAATCATTTCCTCGATTTGTGCTGCAGTAGGGGTAGACCTTCCGTTGGCCATGATGTTCTACAAACATTTTGACTCAAGTCAAAATCCATTATGCAATTAATAATAATATTGTATATAACAACCAACATGAAAACCGCACAACACATGTTGATTAAGTAATGCAAGCATATATAAGTACCACAAAACCATGATATGATAACGTAAATAGAACACTTGCGCAAAAAGTAAGCAACACAAATTCCATTCATTAATGATAATAAGTTCATACATTACAATAAGTTCGTACATTACATAAGTGAAATAGGAAAGTACAAAAGAGATTACAATCCAGAATCTAATACATAGTCCTACGGTGATGGTGGGTACAAGATGTCCAAAACATGAGCTAACTGCTCCTCGAGCTCAGTAACTCGAGTCTGGAGAATCTCAATCTCCCGCCTCATTTCCTCATTAGAGGAAGATGGTGGGGCAGGTGGTGCTGGCGGTGCAGGTGGAGCCGGTGGTGCTGAAGTGGATGGTCCGGCTCTGGGCGGAGATGGTAATATCAGTGGGTCGGCATCGGCAGGATGCACCACAAGCCGCTTACGGGCAGTGATCCTACGACGCCTACCAAAAGCGTCTGTGACTGTACGAGCAGGTATAATGCCAGCGAAGCGATACCGCTTCCTTGGCGGGGTAGATGGTGCCTGAATCGGTCGGTCCTCCTCATCACTGGAGTCGTCGGATGAGGTGTCATCTGATGAAGTGTCAGTGGAAGAACCGCTGTCTGAATCGGGTGGTGGTGGTGGGGGTGGAACATATCCGCAAGCGGCCAACATCTGTCGGTGTCGACCTGGCGTAATAGTAGCTAAGTACCCGTCGGGAGTGCGTCGACAGGGTGTGCGCATGTGGTTGCGGAAAGGACCTTCCCCAAACTCCGCGGGGATATCTATGCCACCAATACGAGCTCGTTGCCTCGGGGGTCTGGAAGAAGATGCTCGGGCAGGCACACTGGAGCTGGCTCCAGAAGTAGAGGCGCCGGGGTCTCCAGCGGGTGTCGGGACCGGGACAGCAGTAGCAGCAACAGGTGCAGCAGTAGGTGTAGCAGTAGGTGCAGCAACGGGGTCTGAACCGCCTGGAATGTCAACAGGTGGTACGTCCGACATCTGAACAAGGAAAAGTAAATTTTCCAGGTCAGTAAGCACGCAAATATTTAGGCCAACAGTGTAAATCATGTATAACAGTAAGTAGCATGGCAATAACGGCGAATCGTATGAAAGTAGCATGCAATCGGAAGCAAGTAGCATCATGCAGTAGTGATATCATATAGTAGTATACGGCATATAGCAGAGAAAGTAAGCAGCAGCATGTAGTAAGCACAGCGGAAACAAGTAAACTAGCAAGTTGTAGATTAGTCCTATTAGTGAATCCTACTCGGGTCGGTCTTAGACTCACTAATGCATCCTAATTCCCTACAACCAATGCTCTGATACCAAATGTGACGCCCCGTACTAAATCATATGTACGGACCATCAACAACAGGATCATTACAAGGTTAAGTACTATATGCGTTTTCAAAACAGAGTTGCGTTCATTAATAAAAATGACGTTACAACAAACGTCAAGTGTTTTACAAATCCAAAGCATGCTTCACTAAATAGAAGCATCAAATAAGTGTACGTGACCATAAAGGTCGTTACATAACATAAGTTCAAAAGTAATTAAGTTTGAATGCAAGGTAAAGTAGTCATGCGAATACAACTCTAAGCACGGGTTCTACAGCACGACTGGTAGCTAGCGGAAGCGACTTCAAACACCTGAGAAATACATGCTTAAAAAGGTCAACACAACGGTTGGTGAGTTATAGTTTAAGTATAACAGTAATGTAAGTAGGCCACGAGATTTCAGTGCTACAACGAGCGTTCAAAAGTATGTAAAAGTATATGCTTAACCATGGGCACCCGGTAACTAACTTAACGTTTAAAGTACCCCCTGAAAGTACACTTGGCAAGTGCGTATAACCTCGAAGTATTAAACACTCATTAAATGCTAGCGCGACTAGCCCGAGTGGGGATGTCAAACCCTATGGATCCATATCTAAGATTCGCGTTCACGGTTCAAAAACCAATGATTAAACGTTACCGAGCTAAAGGGAATGTTTCTGCCGTTATATAACCCACACATATATAAAGTTTAAGTACTCGTGCCTAACATGTAAAACGTATAAAAAGCGCATGTATTCTCAGTCCCAAAAATAGTAAAAGTAGTAAAAAGGGATGCTATAACTCACAATGATTAGTAGTAACGTAAGGTAGTAGTCGGGAAAGTGGTGTGCAAGTAACGGTCCAAACGTCCTCAACCTAAGTCAAATAGCACTAAGTCAATAAGCCGTCTCAAAAGGTTTACAAGTATGCAATTAAGGTCATAAGGGTCATCATCAATCATCATTAATCAAAAGGTAACAAGTAAGACTCGTTTATGAAAGTCGTTTAAAACAAGGGCTGACTTCAGTCAGTCACCACGGCCTCTACACAAACCGAACAGAGGTGAGGCCAGTGGCTATGGCTCCGTATATGAGTCGTTTAAGTGTGGCTAAATTTACAGAAGATAACTCGTCTTCGTTTGACCGTGGCAACGGTTTAAGTGCGAGTAGGTCTGAAATTTCTGCACAACGTTAAACGGACATAGTGACGATCGGAGGGCCATAAATCCTAAACGGTAACTCGTATGAAGACGAGTCCTAAATGAAAAATTATCTACTCGAAAAGTCCCATCCAAAAATCAAGGTTTGGTCAGCCCAAACCCACTGACCTGTTCCAGAACTGGCCGGACAGAAACTTTTGGACAGAAACAGTAACTTTTGGAGAGTTCCGGTTGTCTCGGTGCTTGATGTTCATCACGGTTCTCATCCTTGATGCGTATAGCTTCAAGTGTACAACTCGTTGATGTGTTAACATCATATTGACCAAGGTTTGTCCATCATAACTCAAGTGCAAGTGTTGTAAGTGTGTTGATGAACCAAGGTTACATCAAGGCTTAGTTTTAACACTTACATGAACTTTAGAAGTAACAACAAGTTATAAACTTAAACTAACAACTAGTAAAGTGTATGTAAGCTTCATAGCTCTTGTTTATGATAAATAATGAAGACCATAAGCTAGATAACTTAGATCTTTCAAAGGTGTTTGAAGTTGTAACTAGTAAGTTACACTTTCATGTTCTTGAACTCATAAGTTAACTTTAAAGTTCAAGAAGATTATGAGATCAAACCTAACTTGTAGATCTTGACCAACAAACTAACAAACATGTAATTTAAGTGCTTAAAGTAAAGAAGCAAGTTAAGTAAACAAGTAGCTAGTTCAGGTGTTGTTCATACTTTAAAGATTCAAGCCTAAGTCTTGATCTTTAAGGAAAGTAAACTTGAAGTTTACAATCATGATTCACAAGTATGATTTATCAACAATGAACTTGTAATCTTTGAAATAAATAAAGTAGAAAGCTAAGTAAACAAGTAAATGGTTCATAGTTGCTCATACTTTTAAAGATTCAACACAAATTGATCTTTAAGTGAAGTAACCTTAAAGTTACTTCAAGAACTTCAAGTAATGAGTTTCTACAACTAAGAACTTTAAATCTTTGAAACAAAATATGTAGAACCTAACTAGAGAGTTTAGTCCTTGATTGTTCTTGTTAAATACAAGATGTAAAAGAAGAAATCAAACTAGTGAGTTTGTTCTTGAAAGCATGAAAGTAAGTAAGTAAATAACATCTAGTAACTTACAAGTAATTAATCTTTAAACAAGACAAGTAACAAAAGCTTTTAATCAACAAAGATTTATGATGAATATGGGCACTTAGGCCACGGTTTATATAAAAAAAAAGAGAAAGAAAGACTTGTTCTTGAAGGTTTGAAAGTAAGTAATATGTAACTAGTAAATAACAAGTAATCTACAAGTAATTAAACTACAACAAGATTAAGTGACAAACAACAAAAGATGATGATGACCTTGATGATGAGGGCCACGGCTTTAGAAAGAAAAAAAAAGAGGAAGAAAAGTCTCCAAGCAACTTACAAATTAGAGAGAAAAAGAGAGAAACTTGAGAGGAAATTGGAATGCAAGTGTTGTGTGTTTGAATGAGAGATACAAGTGTGAGTAGTAAGGTAAAATGAAAAGAAAAACTCCCATCTCCCCTAGATAGGCCGACGGTCAGCAGCATTCAAAAGGGGGAGGGAAAGATTTGGTGGTCATTAGCATGTAAAGAAGCTTAAAGTTGGTTAATAGTGGGTATTTCATGGGAAGTATAAGGCAACTAGATTCCAAAGCATTAAACCAACTAGTTACACCTTAAAACTAATACTTACTTGTGCAAGAGTGGGCTTAATGTCCAATAAAAGAGGTAGGGTGGGCTTGTGGGTCTTAAGCATGAGTCCATTAAGCTAAAAAGGCCCAAGTGTGCAAGTAAGTAACTAGTAATCCAATTAAAGTCCAACTAAGCCCAAGTAATTAACTAACCATCTTAGTTAATCAAAATGATTAAGAAAATTAACCATGAATGTAAATAATATCTTAAAATATTATTCGTGCAAGTTCCGGGTGTCACAAAGACGTTTCGGGCATTTAAAGTTCATGTACGGGCAATTAAAGTAACATGTAAATGTAGTAGCATACATTCGTTTAATCAAGCGTATTAATAATAATAATTATTAATAATTAACGTTTGAAAAACCAGGGTCGTTACAGGTCGTCATTTTACACACATCGCATCAGTCAGAGAATTTCCAGAGCAGAGCTACTTCTCTCTCTACTTTCTCTCACTAGAAGTCATCCGGCTAGCACTCAATTCGCACTACGGACAACAGACTGATAACGCCACCCCACAAGTAGAAATACTTGTGAACTGGGTCTGCAGGGATTACTTCCTGAGGGCAAAATCCAGTCGGCAATACTCACCCCATACTCAGCTAGATACTTCTATCTTTTGTTGACATACTAAGTCCTACCTCATAGGAAAATAGGTGTTAACAATGATAAACTCTATTACTACCTCATATTCATCATGAAAACATTCCTATTGTTATCCATGACGACCTCTATCAAATTTCGGGGACGAAATTTCTTTAACGGGTAGGTACTTTAATGACCCGAAAATTTCTGACCAAATTTAAACCTTAATCTTTATACGTCTCCGACATGATAAGCAAAATCTGTACTATTGATTTTAGAAAGTTTGAAATCTATACCATGCCTGATGATTCACGAACTACTATTTGTAAATAGTTACATATATATTTAAATATATGAATATATAATAATAATTTGATATATAACTTAAAATATTATATGATTTGATTATTAGAATCTATTATGTAAAATAAAATATTATATATTATAATTGTTAGATTTAGTTATGTCAAATAAGATACAAAATAATTAAATTATTATTAAAATGAATATATATACATGATGTTTTTTTATAATTATTACTATATTGTAATATTCGATATATGTTATTATATAAGTAGGGAATATTAATTAATAATATGTAATATTAATATATTAAAGTTAATTACAAGTAAACTATAAATGTTATACACACATATTGTTATTATTACTTTCATTACTATTAAATTTATAAGAGTATTATTATTATAAAGATAATTATTATTATGTGTACAGTAAAACATATAAAATTTATGAAGGTTCAATAAAAGTTATTATATAATTATTAGATATTACATAATTAATATATGATACAAGTTAAAACATAATTGTAGTATTAATATTATTACCCTCATAAATAATATTAATATCAGTATTATTAAGATAATTTGATACAATTGATTTGTTATATTATTATTAAAAATCATTAGAACTAAAATTAAAATTTTAATTCTTAATACTAGCATTACAAAATATTGTTATCATGGAGATTATTAACAAAATTAACATATTATTATTATTTCTATTATTATTATCGGATTATTTTTATTATTTTTTTTTATATTTAATAGATAAATAAAACAATAAATCGCACCAAGATTTGTTAAACACGTCTATTAATACTGTAATTGTTTTTATGCCAAATTCTGATAAGGGTCGATCTCAAACAACAGTTTTTTTAACTCTTTCTCTTATTTCCTGTTAACCCGTGATTACTATATTACTTTTCTGTTTATAAAACGAATGATAGTTTGTTAAGATACAAATTATTTGACTCCTATTATCCCTCACTCAAGTATACGTTTCAAATTATTTACTGCAAACTCAAAGAATTCATACAGAAAATAAAATAAATGCCGGCACCTCTGTTTTTTATTCCATTTGATGAAAAGCTTGATTTCATAAGAAATTTCAAAAACTGAAAATTCAAAAGTAATCAAAAATATGTCGTGAATCTTTATGTAAAGTTCCAAATCCTAATTTTTTTATCGGATAAGAATTTATGAATCAAACGGTTGAGATTAAAAAGTCAAACAAGTGATTCTTTTTACAATTCGAATTCAGTTGAATGATTTTGGATCAATAAAGGTTAAAGAAAGTTTCTGGGAACGTTTTGGTATTTATTTTGTGTTATAAGTTTAATCTAAAACGTGTTGAAATTCGAGATTTAATCCTAAGTTCATATTCGAGTTTTACAGCGAATATTTTTTTTGATATGATTAATCAAAACAACGACTACAGGTTAATTTCGTTTCATATATAAGTCATAATTAAAACCTTTAATTCAGTGGAAATATGTGTTTTCGAGTTTGGCCGATTAAATTTGAAACGAAGAGGAAGATGTAAATGGAATTTCGATAGGAACAGTTTAAATATAGTTAAATGATAATATAAATCAGATAAGGAGTCACAGAGGAATGGTTGGGTGTTGGTTCGGGTTTAAGAGAGGTCACGGGTTCGAGTCCCGGTTTGGGACAGTTCATTCTTTTTAATGACTTTAAAGGTAATTCTTTTAATTATTATTATTATTATTATTAATAACACATCAAATATTATTATTACAAACATTAATAATTTGATTACTACTATCATTAATCTAATTAATAATATTATCGTTATTATTATTACTAGTTTTATCATTAAGTACTATAATTAATATTATTATTACCAAAATAAGTATTAGCTATTATTTATTACAATTATGATTATTATTATTATTATCATCATCATTATTTTTAACTAATATTTTTAACATTTATTATCTAAATATAGGTAATTAATTTATTAATGAAACATATAATTTACTAAAATGATAATTTATAATAATATATATATAAATTAGTTCGATTTCAGATTATATGTGTTAATTTATATAAATAATATAGGTTCGTGAATCCGAGGCCAACTCTATACTTGATTAAAGATGTTATATGTATTTTTACTACAAAATACAGTATGGTGAGTATATAGTCCCTTTTAAACTCTAAATATTTTTGGGCTGAGAATACATGCGCTGTTTTTATAAATGATTTACGTTATGGACACAAGTGATCAAAAATAAATTCCACGTTGAGTTGTACCATGGCATATTTCTTTATCAACCGGGCTGGACGACCATGCATTAAATAACCGGTTGCACAGTACTTCGTTCCGTTACTACACTTGGTACGGTGTAGGATTTATTTAAGAATATGCTGCTATGATATAGATGTTAAGTATGGTTACCAAGTGCTCAACGACTTTTCATACACGAGGAGTGTATTATGTTTATCTATATGAAATCTTGTGGTCCATAGTTATAACGCTGCTAGCATCAAACCTATATATCTCACCAACTTTATGTTGACTTTTTAAAGCATGTTATTCTCAGGTACAAATTAAGTCTTTCGCTGTGCATTAGCTCATTTTAAGGATATCACTTGGAGTCGATCATCGTAATGGGACCAGATGTTGATGATTTCATCCAGGAGGATAAGGACGGGTTATTACACTAATTGTCTTCCTTTTAAATGAGTAAGTGGTAAATATAACTCAAGTACGTATTTTTGTATGTTTGTTCAGTAACGTGGGACAAAAGTGCCTATATAGTTAACCCTAGTGACAAGAGGTGATTAACTAAGTAAGATAAAATAGTGATAAGACAATAAAAGTAAAGATAGGTATGATGAATAGAATTCTGAAGGGGATTTATCGCAAGAGTTCAACTTCCTAGGATAAACACTAAACCTCAATCAACTAGGCTATGAACCTAACTGATTTGTCACTAAGAGTCTAGGCTTTGAAGATTCTAGCTAAGACAGGTAATCCCTACTCCCAACACTAACCTAAAAGGTTTAACGACCTTATGGATAGAATCCTAGGTACATGAACAAAGTGGTTTACCCAATAAAGGAACGTCTCAACTTTTCTTAATCTTAGTTGGTCTAACTAAGCAATATCCTACCACTAAATTACTATGCTATGCCTCAACATTAACAGACAGTTATCCTAAGGTACTGCTAATTGGGATAGAAATCTCTCCTTTGCGATCACTTATTCAACCCCGGATCATCTTACAACATCTCAAGAACATTACTTCTGATTCACTGAACTCTCTATCGCTAACTCTAATCACAACCTAAATGGGCAGCTCTTCTATGACGAACAAATACTTATTCGTACGTGGGTACTATATCCCTATTGTGACGTTAAGCACACATAACTACTTACCAAGTATCCTAGGGTTGATCAGGTCCTAATACTAGGTTATAGCCGCGTGAATAAGCGGAAAGGGTGATCCGTAAATTAAACTTCTAAACCGTCAAGGTTTCAGCATAACAACATAACAAGTTTCAGATAAAATATTCAACATATGATAAACAATTGTAACAGATAGATAATCATGCGAGATGAAAGCAACTCAAGATAATAGCTTTATTAAATTAAGGAAAGCGTTCACCGTTTACAGACGAGATCTGAACCATTACAAGTGCTGACAACCTCTAGCCCGCTCCTATAACAATCTTCGGCGTTCGCCTCCGGGTACTTAATTTCCCGCTCGGAGGTGAGAAGGCCTTGAAAGCTCTAGTGGGAGAAAGTGTATTGTAGTGAGAGAGTGAAAAGAGGTGTGTGTTGGAATGAATGACAAAGAACCTTTAAATAGACATGGAAAATTGCCAAATACGGCTGGCAAGCCGTACAGCAAGCCGTTTGGCAGGCCGTATTTGGCAAGCCGTATCTGTGGCAGGCCGTATGGTGGCTCGCTTGGCAGCACGTATATGGCAGGCCGTACCCATACAGCAAGCTGTATGGCAAGCGGTATGGCAGGCCGTTTTTGTGGTCTGGTCATCCTGAATTCCCTGGATCGTAACTTGATTTCTCGTCTTTCACCGTTTTTGCTCTAGAATCTTCATTTTAGCTCCATTTCTCTTGATTCTTTTTGCATCGTCTTTGTAATTACTTTTCCTACAAGTTTAACTGAAAAAACGATTATTTTTCCGTAAAGCGTTAAACTTTATGCTTTTGGGACTCAATATCGGGGGTAAAAACGTGACTTTTTAGCCGATATCAAATATCCCACACTTAGACTTTGCTTGTCCTCAAGCAAACTTCTGAACTTTAAAACATTGAGGACTTTAATCCGTAGAGATCAAGCTGTTTTGTTCCGCAAGATGGAAGAGCGGAAACTCGGTTTTTATTCTCTTTGCTAGTCTCAAATCTTTTCCCGCAAGCATGAGAGGAGGTTACATAACTGAGGCTATCTCACTCGGGTCACTCATTTCACTCAAGTGTTTAGGGTGTCCTAAAGTTCTAAGAAATGAAGTCACTCTTAGCCAGTCATGCTCACATTCTTCGTCATAGGCTTGATCAAGACTCAAATCTCCATCACTTATTTGCGAGAATTTTCGGTTATTGACTCAGCTTGAACTATGAAGAAATGGGGAATTTTGAAATTTCTAGAGTACGAAGGGTTTTTGATAGGTAGGAGTTTTCTTTTTGAAAGACTAATTTCATCGATCCTTTTAGCTTTTGTTGGGAATTTCTTTGATGAGCATCCTTCTTTTGACCGCCAGGAGTTCTGTTCTCGAATCTTTGCTGGTTCTGCTCCCTTTCTCAGAGCCTTGTTCATAGAGACTTTGCTCTAGTTTTTTTTTTTTTTTTTTTTTGAAAGCATCTTTTGCTTTTCTCTTCGAGGTCTCCTTTTTGGCGATCTTCTTTGATATTTGACTTGGATGCTCGCATTTTTTCTATTGCGATTTTGGAGGTTTTCCCGAAAAAGAATGATTTGTCGGGATTTATTTATTTATGAAGCGGATAGAGTAAATAAGAAAAAGGTGAAATGGATTTTTGTGGAGCGAAAGTGAAAGTGGAAATGAAGGTGGAGGTTGTTTTCGTCTTCATGGGTAGCTGAGGTTTTAACTTAGTCATTCTCGTCAAAATGTGTGATTCCGAAATGTAGATCAAGAGCAAGTTATGATTCCGAGACGTTAACATCAGCGCGCTCAACGGAAATATAGTGATGCACTAAAAATGAGTGCTTATAAAGCCTTATTTGGGGGTGCCTCACAACAATTATAGCAGGTCGAATTGCGCCTTTCGTTATGCAATGCTCTATTGGGAAGTTGATTTTGTTTTTTCGCAAAAAGTTTTCAACCTTATTTTACTCTTTTTGTCTATTTTGTAATAAAAACTTTTTGATCTTTTATAGAATTTAATCATCCTTAGCGTTTTATAATTCATAAAGTTTTAAATTTTGAAAAAAAACTTGAGGATTTTACAAGAATCGTTATGTGCAACATTTGCTATCCCACACTTTAAAATAACATTGTCCTCAATGTTAAGGATACGGAGTATCCCACACTTTAGTTTTTAAAAGAGGCGTTTGTGTTATTAAAAGTTTATGTTGGTGGGGTTGCCAATCCGACACTTAGTTTTTATAGTGGTATAGTGATTGCGTATATTCTAATTGAAAAGGTGTTTGAAGACGTAGTACTCCCCTCGGGTTTTAGGACGTGCATTTGGATGGCGCGCTCTATGGATTCTTCAATTCCTTTACTGGCGTCATCTTTGTTCACGTCGTCTTTGCTCCAAAATCCGTCTCCTATGGTCTCGATCGTCATTTGCTTTGTGACGTTTATTCATGCAACATTTATTCTAAAGACAAGCATACTAAAAATAAAAGTAATAATGCCCAAAATTGGGCGTACATAACATAATGTAATGAAATAAAATGTAATGTAGTAATAATGAAGATAGATTGTTCCAAAATGTACTCAAGATCATGGCTGAGGTGCTGAGTATGGCGGGGAATAGATGACTCTGGTACGACCTCCGGTCGGGTTCCGTAGTCTAGACTGACCCTCACTGGTCATCTCCTCGTCAGTAGCAAGCTGAGCTGCCAACTCCGCAGTGTTAACATCTGAGGATATACTAAACTCAATCTCACCTGATCTAGCTATCAACCGGTCAATGATGAGGTGCTCGTATGTACCATCGGACCTAAGTTCCAACTCAAACTATCCTGTGAACCTCTGTTTTGTCCCCATTGTCGGTTCACATCCATACCCTGTATACCCTGCGTAACCCCTGCAGTCGTACGCTACTCTAACGCCTGATCCCACACCAGGTCGTGTCCAACAGTAGACGTGAGAATGGGGTCGGTGCTAAATATCTAATTAATGAAGTTCTCGGCCCCTGTAGTCTCTTGAGGAGGTGGTGGAGGTGTAGGCGTGATCACTGTACGCTGCGAATAATGATGAGTAGGTGTAACGACCCGGATTTTTCTGATCGTTTTACACTTATAAGATTAATATTTACATAAATTAAACCTTACCAACATGATAAGCAATCTAAATTGTTGAGATTTATGTTTTTGAAAAGAGTTTTACACAACGTTTGACCGTCCAATTTGACCGATGATATCACGAACTATATAACATACGATAATCATACGTTTGTGTATATATATGTATTTATATATATTTAACATGATCTAAGGATGTTTAACATCTCATTGGGTACTAATAACAATGAGTTATAATTATATTTTGAAACTACTAACTTAAGTTTTCAAAACGATAACTATACGTAACGTTCTTCGACATAAATACTTATAACCTATAATGCTTATACATGCATCGTATAGATATGTATTTTATCACTTTTAAAGGGCTTACCTACATAAAACAATATAAGTATATTTACAAAAGATAGCTATATTTGAATCCTCGTTCCGATTTCTCAAAGATTTCTACACGTATATCTAGGGTATATGTACCCGTATCATACGCAGCTTCTAGATGTATTTACTATTGGTATATACCAATAAAAATCTGCTCCTTAGCAGCCTTAAATGATTAAGAAATATGTGGAACCAACCATTTGTCAAGTAGCATGAATTATTTAGCAAGAAAACAAAGTTAGGTATCTTTTTTTCCTTTATAACCTAAAAACGTTTTTATGCATGCACACCATTTCTTCATCCCATTTTCTCATACTTACACTCCCATTTCTCTCTCAAAATACTCTTAACTTCATACTTGATCATCTCCAAGCATTTTCCCCATCATTTAGCTTCAAAAACAACCCTTAATCATCATAAGAAAAACCATACAAGAACACTTCAATAATCCTTCCAAGAATACAAGTTTACTTCCAACCTTTCAATCCCACTCTACCACTCTTTGATCCCAAGATTATTTCTTATCTTTTCCAGTAGCCTTGTCCAAGTAACTTGAGTTAGTAACCTTGTTCATAATTTTATTCGATTCATATTTATATAGCTATCTTATTTTGTGATATAAAATTTTAATAACAAGAACATAGTTTGAATGATTTCAAACTTGTTCGCAAACTAAATAGATCCTTCTAAATTAACTTTTAAAACACTTCAAGACCTGTAATATATCATAATGATATGCTAACTTAACAAGATACAACTTGTTTTTACAAAGAACACCTTAAAACTGAATCTACGGTGTCGGAGTGTAACCGGGGGCTGTTTTGGGTTGGATAATTAAAAAACCATCTTGAACTTTGAATTAGAAGTTCATGTTCTGGAAAAATGATATTTATTATAAATATGTTAACACATAAAAATTTCATGGTTTAATTCAAAGTATAAGTATATCATTAAATGATGTTTTTGTGACAAAAATGATTACTTTCATAAGATTCACCTAGAGTTTGAACTATAACCTGTGATCCCAAATATAAACCATGGTATTTACAGTTCATATTCTTAAATTTTGACTCGATCGAGGGAGATGGCAAGTTGAATCAACAAAAACGGAGTTGTAACGAAGAAACTACGACTAAAATAAGATCGGGTGTCCAAAGCTTGTTTAACAACGAAAATAATTGGAGAAAAATTAAATAAATCATATCTTCCCTAATTAATATGATAGTTCATATATATTTACTCATGATTTAATTTTATATATTTCAGGACCACCCGTAAACAACACGAGAAGATTAATCATAAGACCTCATGTACGTACGCAACACGTCATTTGACAACACGGTACTTTATGTACGCAACACGTCATTTGACAACACGGTACCGTGGGTCAAGATTAATTCCGATCAACATGAATACGATGGGGTCTTTATTTATTTTATTAAGCAACTAATTGTGGACTACTAACATCGGACTCTAACTACGGACTAAGAAATTATTAAAAGTATTAAAAGTATATATATGAAACGTTTATTTCTTAAAAAGAAAATATATTGATATATTACATATGGTTAGGTTCGTGATATCAATCGGAGACCAAGTCGTGTTTATTATCTTCAAGGAAAAAGTGAGTATATAGTCCCACTTTTAAACTCTAAATATTTCGGGATGAGAATACATGCATTTTATGATTTACGTTATAGACACAAATGATCAAAAATATGAATTCTATGTGGGTTGTGTTATTGTCATACTTCCCTGTAACTTGGTAACTATAATTACATGGGCCAGTGTAAACGCGAATCCTGTTGATAGATCTATCGGGCCTGACAACCCCAACCGGGCTGGACGACCAGTTTTTAACGGTTGCACAGTACTTCGTGGCGGATGGCTACAGCTTGTTTAATTACTGTGTATTTGATGTTATATGAAAGGGAATATGCGACGATGATTTGTAGTTAAGTATGGTTACCAAGGGCTCAACTGAGACGACCCGACCCAATCCATAGGGACGAATACAATAACATATGATTACATCGCGAGGTACTTGACCTCTATATGCTACATTTTACAAACGTTGCATTTATTCCTTAAAAGACAATCTAATATTACATCAGAAATTGACATGTTCGCCTAACATTTCATAACATCCAAATAACCTAATCTGTCATTTACTTAATAATAATATCTAATGAACTTCAATGACTCGAATGCAACGTCTTTTGAAATATGGCATGAATGACCCCAAATAGTATCCTTAGTATTAGCTAATGCACAGCGGAAGATTTCTTTAATTCCTGAGAATAAACATGCTTTAAAGTGTCAACCAAAAGGTTGGTGAGTTCATAGGTTTAATTTCGATATAATAATCATAATGTTTAATAAGCCACAAGATTTCATTTAATTAAATGCGCAGGATCATTACAACTGCAAAAATAAAAATCATTCATACGCTGGAGCGACTGGAATTCAATAATAATGATATACAGGCCACATAATTAAGATCTCTACGGATATCCGGTAAACACAATAATACATCAGTCCTATACATCAGTCGTAGAATGTAATTTCATGAACTTGTGCTAATTTTGTAAAACATTTATAAAAGTTGCGCATGTATTCTCAGTCCCAAAAATATAGAGAAAAAGGGAGCAAATGAAACTCACCATACTGTATTTTGTAGTAAAAAATACATATAACACCATTGATCAATTATAAGGTTGGCCTCGGATTCACGAACCTAATTAATTATATATAATTATATATTGATTAACATCTGTTTAACAATTAAAGTTAATTTATAGTGTACCACAATCCTAATGCTCGAGATAGTCATACATACATTAACAAAAATTAATTTGACCAAAATAGATTCCATAGATCTTTACATAATTATAGTCATTTTTATATATTTAAATATAACAAATTTTATATTTTAAATATTGTTATAAAATTTATTATAGTAAATGATATTATAATTTATTTATTAATAAATAAAACTTTATTTATAAAATATACTAAATGATAGTAAATAATATTTTTATAATAACAATAATAATTTCATTTAAAATATTACTTTTATTAAATATATTAATTTTAATGTTAATAATGATAAAAGTAATAAATTAATGGTTTTATTAATAATAACAATTAAAATAATAATTTGATAATTTTGATAAAAAATATTATTTGTTTTTAATAATTAATGATAATAATGATCATAGTAATTATAATCGTAATAACATTTTTAAAAATAATACTTTTAGTAAAAATGATAATTTTAGTGTTAATGATAATAAATTAATAGTTTTAATAACAATAACGATCAAAATAATAATTTGATAGTTTTTGATAAGAATACTAATTATTTTTAATAATAAAAATAATAATAATAATAATATTCATAATAATAATACTCAAATAAAGATAATTTTAACGACGACGTAATAATAAAAATAATCATTTTTAATAATTGATACAAAAATTCAATTGACTATAACTTCTAATCCGTCCGCCAAAATCATTTGATTTCTAAATGAAAAGTTTATAGTTTTTCGCCACCTTTCCAAAAACATATATATCATATACCTTATCTTAACCGCAGAGGTAATTAATTCAGATTCTATCCTAAAATATATTTTGACAAAAATAAATATAAAAGCATGCATGATCCTAATTTCTCGAGCACTAGTCAGGGACACACTAATAATAAATAAAAGTCAAGTTTTGAGTGCTCACGTATCAATATTGAGATTCAATATTGCAGGAAAGTATGTAGACACAACGGAGATGATAAATGCAAGGTTGGCCTTTGATTCACGAACAATACCCCCGAACAATACCCATAATTTCCTTATTTAATACCCATGAATTCCTTAGCATTAAACCATATGAAAAACCCATTTTGAAAATCCGTTTGAGATCACTCGAACAGCACTCCGTCGTAGTATTTTATGTATAATACTAATAATAATAATACTTAATAATAATAATAAGATTGATAATAAGTGTAATAATAATAATAATAATAATAATATAAATACTAATGATAATATGCGTAGTAAAATTTTTATGAGCCAGAATGAGAAATCGATCATTCATATATATAGATTAATAAAATAATAATATAATAATTTTGAAAAGAAATATAATAATATAATAATATTGAAATAGAATATAATAATATAATACTATAATAAAGTAATAATATAATAATAAAATAATAATATAATAATAAAAGGAATCAAACGTGTTTAATTATAATAATATAATAATATAATAAAGTAATAATATAATAATATTGAAATAAAATATAATAATATAATAATAAATTTAGAATCAAATTTGAATCGTAAATTTTTAAAAAGTCGTATTTATTAAATACTTCAGGGGTATATTATGTAACTTACAATTAATAATTTCTATCATGTCGCTTTCATGTGAATAGTAAATTAATTAATTTCATTTCATTTACTATTCATATGAATAGTAAACGAATTAATTTCGATTCAACTATTTAAGCTATACATTGTTGTATGTTGTGCTTTACAAATTGTACATTTTTAATTTAACTTCGTTTCTTAAAAAAAAAATTACAAAAATTATATCATAAAAATAAAACGACTTAATACTTAAAATTTTAATTTGAAATAGCATCGTTTAAGAACGTAAATCGTATATATAAATCATGACGGGTTCGAGTTTTAAATTATAGGTTGTTCGTGAATCGTCAAGCAGGGTAAAAGGGTAATTGGTTACCTGAATATAGATTTCAAACTTTCTAAACTCAATATTAGGGTTTTTGCTTATCGTGTCGGAAACATATAGAGATTAGAGTTTAAATTTGGTCGGAAATTTCCGGGTCATTACAGTACCTACCCGTTAAAGAAATTTCATCCTCGAAATTTGATAGAGATCATTATAGATAGTAATAAGGATGTTTTCATGATAAATATGAGGTCATAATGGAGTTTTATCATCATTGAGTAATGTAGATAAAACGATTTGATTATATGAACCGTACGAGTGAAGTTATCACAAATGAGTGAAATGAGTAATAGGGAATCGTTTTAACCGATGATGTGGTTAGGATTAATTTTAGGAATTTAAGGGATCTAAAGAAAATCTTACGTAATAAGATTTGGTTCTTTGGCGATCAAGATCTTCTTTGAGTTAATGCGGCAAATCGGCTTTGATTTCTTTGTCGGATATTTTACTATAAAACTACCCCCTTCGTTTCCTTATTTCCATATCCCATATCTTCTACTCTTTCTCCTTAATTCCTACTTTAAGACATTTGCCAGTATGTTTCATCCCATTCTAATCCTTGATATACTCTTAATTTTTACATTTGTCATCCTTCTTTTTCATCTGCCACCAGAAGAGTCTATTTACTTCTACTATACTCTTGCGTTGATAGTGTTTCTAGTTCTCCCGTGTCTCTATATTGCTATCGGCATTGATATACACGGTTTGTAAATCCTGGGTGGTTGTTAAGTTTGATATCTCCCCTTATACTTCAATGCTCTTGTCTCTGTTTTCTATAATCATTGTCATCCATAGTTAATACTCTCTCCTTTTTGCTGCGATCTATAGCCTAATTTCTATTTTGGGGCTTTGTCCCTTCGTTTCTTCTTCCCGTCCTTGAGTCAAACGAGCAATGGTCCGGAATTCGTAGGTATGAGATTTGGAATGAGCATAGCTAATGTTCTAAGAAGGAAAGGGTATTGGTACGATTTTGACTTGTCAATTTACCAGAATATTCTGAAAAAGATCGAATTATCAAGAAATATTTTCTTGATATTTTTAGAATTTATATAGAATGTAAGAGCCGTGTAACATGTCACATGATGATGGTACTGTGAATCATCACATTTCATTAGAAACTTAACATGACTTACTGTAATATAATGAAGTTGATCAAGTTTCATTATATTATACTAATTCATGCATCAGTTCCCAACACTACTTCAAAACATTCATATTTTAAACTCGAAGGTTTTAGAACTTAGAAACTAACACAGTTTTTTTTATGTTGTAACGCAGATGTTACGGAGAGATAGATGATTTTAGATAAGAATAGTTGTGAAAATATCTCTAGAAATATTGAGGATATTTATAATGGAAGATACGATAATATCTTAGAATTTCTAATATCAAGGATGATGATGAAGATTTACCCGTAAGGGTTTAGATTCAGAAGCAAGGTATTCATTAAAGATTTCATCAGAACAGAATCATCAGGATTCTTTAAATACAGAGTTTGGTACTTGTATTTGTCCTTGGTCTCCGTTATGGTTAGCTCCATTCGATTTTCAATACCAAATTTTCTATCGAGCGTTCCTAACACCTCCTTCTTTATCATCAACTTTTGGCCATTAAGACCAGCTACACCATGCTGCTTCGTCAGCATTTTCAAAGTTAACGAATCTGGGTCATTGGTTTTCAAACCGAGGTGGTTTCAAGAGAATTGTGTTTTTATATGATTAAACACTGATGGTAGAATATAAAAAGCTCTCCGATAACGATGAGGAAAGCTAATTGTATGTATCAAAGTTATAATAAGGTTGATTCGAACGAAAAGTCGAAGTTGGCTTGCTGGAGCTGTGACAAAATTTGGCTACTTTGAAAATGAATCGTAAGGTTGTTTTTGCTAGTAACTGGTAAAGAATTCAACACGGTTACGTGTTAAGCTATGAATTTGGGTTCAAGAGTTTTTCAGGGGCATAAATCTTTCCTTCCGTAGATGAAGTGTGGTTGGTTCAATCTCTCGATCGAGGTGTTTTCAAGAATCATGAAAGATTTGAACATAGATTGGAATCGTCAAGATTCAAATGAGGTTTAGGATGAAATCAAGTGGCAAACTTGAAGAATTGTTTAGTTTCATATGTTATAATCAACATTTTAATTCATTTTAATTGTCCAAAGTTAGCAGTCCAATTGTCTGATTGTTCAATGGTCCAATAAATTCATATATAAATTAAATATATAATATTCGAATTAATTAATACGTATCGTTACCCGTGTACCGGTCTCAGTGTCGATCACAACTCAAAGTATATATATATTTTGGAATCAACTCCGACCCTGTATAGCCAACTCCCACCTTCACATATAGAGTGTCTATGGTTGTTCCGAAATATATATATAGATGGGTCAATATGATAAGTCGAAACCTTGTATACGTGCCCCGTTATTTAAAGTGCGTAAAATAATTAAATATATATCATGACCCATTATACAACGTGTTGTCTCAGAATTAATCCGACGTATTGTTGTACATGTGTCCCGACGGTATGTAAAGTGCAGAAACTAAATAACAATAAATAAAATTGCGAGAATGTAAATTGCGATAAATTAAATGTTAGCCGGGAACAGTTAGCTAGGAACAGTTAGCGTGGATTCCTAACAGAATTTCTCATAATTAATTTGTTTGTTTCTAACACTTTTTTTTTTGTCCAATGTTTTTCTTCGTTATGCCACTTGTTGGATTCTGATAAATCAAAATCCAAATATGAAATTTGAACAGAAATGGTTATTTTATGGTGAACGGATACGTATTTAGATGGTCGTAAATAGAATAACAAATGATCGTTGAATCAGATTCGGAGAATGTTCAGTGTAACTTATTAATGTGAAATCCAAATATTCCTCGGGTACTACCTAACCGTTAAAATATTTTCATCATTAATAGTTTGTACGAAAGAATTTTTAATTACAATCTTTATGAAAATATACTTGCATATATATTTTCTTCAGATGTAATCATGGATCTAATGAGTCAATAAGATATTAAACTCATTTGATTTATCGTTATTACTAGATTACATGATCTCTAAAACATTAGAGATTATATAATTGCCATGTCGAACGAAGATAAATGAGGTAGAACGTTACGTAAAACGAAGATAATCGACGTGGAACAATATGTAGAGCGAATATCATACTCGAAGTACAGATGGTGATACTGAGACGTGTGATGTTGATATCTGAGGTACAAATTGTGATGTTGAGGTTTACGACGCGGTTGTGGTTGAGGGTGATATGGGTACTGTCAGCGTTGATGATGGTGGTACGGATTATGCTGTTGGTGCTGCTGCTGGTGTTGCAACCTTCGCACCATGTTCTCCAAAGTCGTCACGCGAGCGCGAAGTTCGTTAATTTCTGCTAGTACACCGGGATGGTTGGCGGTTGGAGCGAGCGAATGAACAAGATTCGAAATATGGGATAGTATATAATCGTGACGAGATACTCTAGAGATGAGAGAGAAAATGGTTTCTCGAACAGGTTCGCCTGTAAGTGCTTCAGGTTCATCGCCAAGTGAGCAATTTGGTGGATGGAAGAGATCTTTGATGTGAAATGATTTTCAGATATCGAATGATATTCTAACTATACAGAATATCCATATATATATGGTCCTAAAGATTTCATAGACTACAGAGGAATTTACGGCATATGTCAGGCAAATCTACAGATTCGCTAATATATAAATTTTGTCTATACACTATCAATGCAGTAAATGTAGTAAGACGTGTCTAGACTTAAGAATGATAAGCATGCAATTTCCTAAGGATGATAAGCAGATGGTTTCCGACTAAAAATGATAAGCAAAACTTTTGACATGTAGACACGGTCAAAGTCCAGACTCACTAATGTATCCTAACAACTACCAGTTAGACACACTAATTGGAGACCTGGTTCGCTAAGACCACCGCTCTGATACCACATGAGACGACCCGACCCAATCCATAGGGACGAATACAATAACATATGATTACATCGCGAGGTACTTGACCTCTATATGCTACATTTTACAAACATTGCATTTATTCCTTAAAAGACAATCTAATATTACATCAGAAATTGACATGTTCGCCTAACATTTCATAACATCCAAATAACCTAATCTGTCATTTACTTAATAATAATATCTAATGAACTTCAATGACTCGAATGCAACATCTTTTGAAATATGGCATGAATGACCCCAAATAGTATCCTTAGTATTAGCTAATGCACAGCGGAAGATTTCTTTAATTCCTGAGAATAAACATGCTTTAAAGTGTCAACCAAAAGGTTGGTGAGTTCATAGGTTTAATTTCGATATAATAATCATAATGTTTAATAAGCCACAAGATTTCATTTAATTAAATGCGCAGGATCATTACAACTGCAAAAATAAAAATCATTCATACGCTGGAGCGACTGGAATTCAATAATAATGATATACAGGCCACATAATTAAGATCTCTTCGGATATCCGGTAAACACAATAACACATCAGTCCTATACATCAGTCGTAGAATGTAATTTCATGAACTTGTGCTAATTTTGTAAAACATTTATAAAAGTTGCGCATGTATTCTCAGTCCCAAAAATATAGAGAAAAAGGGAGCAAATGAAACTCAACATACTGTATTTTGTAGTAAAAAATACATATAACACCATTGATCAATTATAAGGTTGGCCTCGGATTCACGAACCTAATTAATTATATATAATTATATATTGATTAACATCTGTTTAACAATTAAAGTTAATTTATAGTGTACCACAATCCTAATGCTCGAGATAGTCATACATACATTAACAAAAATTAATTTGACCAAAATAGATTCCATAGATCTTTACATAATTATAGTCATTTTTATATATTTAAATATAACAAATTTTATATTTTAAATATTGTTATAAAATTTATTATAGTAAATGATATTATAATTTATTTATTAATAAATAAAACTTTATTTATAAAATATACTAAATGATAGTAAATAATATTTTTATAATAACAATAATAATTTCATTTAAAATATTACTTTTATTAAATATATTAATTTTAATGTTAATAATGATAAAAGTAATAAATTAATGGTTTTATTAATAATAACAATTAAAATAATAATTTGATAATTTTGATAAAAAAAATATTATTTGTTTTTAATAATTAATAATAATAATGATCATAGTAATTAAAATTTGTAATAACATTTTTAAAAATAATACTTTTAGTAAAAATGATAATTTTAGTGTTAATGATAATAAATTAATAGTTTTAATAATAATAACGATCAAAATAATAATTTGATAGTTTTTGATAAGAATACTAATTATTATTAATAATAAAAATAATAATAATAATAATATTCATAATAATAATACTCAAATAAAGATAATTTTAACGATGACGTAATAATAAAAATAATCATTTTTAATAATTGATACAAAAATTCAATTGACTATAACTTCTAATCCGTCCGTCAAAATCATTTGATTTCTAAATGAAAAGTTTATAGTTTTTCGCCACCTTTCCAAAAACATATATATCATATACCTTATCTTAACCGCAGAGGTAATTAATTCAGATTCTATCCTAAAATATATTTTGACAAAAATAAATATAAAAGCATGCATGATCCTAATTTCTCGAGCACTAGTCAGGGACACACTAATAATAAATAAAAGTCAAGTTTTGAGTGCTCACGTATCAATATTGAGATTCAATATTGCAGGAAAGTATGTAGACACAACGGAGATGATAAATGCAAGGTTGGCCTTTGATTCACGAACAATACCCCCGAACAATACCCATAATTTCCTTATTTAATACCCATGAATTCCTTAGCATTAAACCATATGAAAAACCCATTTTGAAAATCCGTTTGAGATCACTCGAACAGCACTCCGTCGTAGTATTTTATGTATAATACTAATAATAATAATACTTAATAATAATAATAAGATTGATAATAAGTGTAATAATAATAATAATAATAATAATATAAATACTAATGATAATATGCGTAGTAAAATTTTTATGAGCCAGAATGAGAAATCGATCATTCATATATATAGATTAATAAAATAATAATATAATAATTTTGAAAAGAAATATAATAATATAATAATATTGAAATAGAATATAATAATATAATACTATAATAAAGTAATAATATAATAATAAAATAATAATATAATAATAAAAGGAATCAAACGTGTTTAATTATAATAATATAATAATATAATAAAGTAATAATATAATAATATTGAAATAAAATATAATAATATAATAATAAATTTAGAATCAAATTTGAATCATAAATTTTTAAAAAGTCATATTTATTAAATACTTCAGGCGTATATTATGTAACTTACAATTAATAATTTCTATCATGTCGCTTTCATGTGAATAGTAAATTAATTAATTTCATTTCATTTACTATTCATATGAATAGTAAACGAATTAATTTCGATTCAACTATTTAAGCTATACATTGTTGTATGTTGTGCTTTACAAATTGTACATTTTTAATTTAACTTCGTTTCTTAAAAAAAATTAAAAAATTATATCATAAAAATAAAACGACTTAATACGTAAAATTTTAATTTGAAATAGCATCGTTTAAGAAGGTAAATCGTATATATAAATCATGACGGGTTCGAGTTTTAAATTATAGGTTGTTCGTGAATCGTCAGGCAGGGTAAAAGGGTAATTGGTTACCTAAATATAGATTTCAAACTTTCTAAACTCAATATTAGGGTTTTTGCTTATCGTGTCGAAAACATATAGAGATTAGAGTTTAAATTTGGTCGGAAATTTCTGGGTCATTACATCAACCACTTAGAATATTTTTATGTTTACAAATATGAAATCTTGTGGTCTATATATATATTGCTTCCGACATTAAACCTATATCTCACCAACTTTATGTTGACCTATTAAGTATGTCTATTCTCAGGTGATAACTAGAAGCTTCCACTGCATCATGTTGAACTTAAGCAAGATTTGGAGTTCGCATATTTGTGTCAAAAATAAAACTGCATATCGGAAGATTTGTAATGTAAAATATGTTGGAAATCGTGTTGTCGTTATTACATGTAAAGTTTGTAAGGCTAAGATTATCGCTAGGCGGTAATCAGTATTATGTTGTTTAAACCTTGGTTTTTAAATAAAAGTTATGGTTTGTATTGTAAAAACGAATGCAGTTTTTGAAAAACGTCGCATATAGAGGTCAATACCTCGCAATGAAATCATATGTTATTGTATTCGTCCTTATGGTTAAGGTCGGGTCCTCAAATGTGGTATCAGAGCGGTGGTCTTAGCGAACCAGGTTTACATTAGTGTGTTTAATTGATAAGTCGTTAGGATGCATTAGTAAGTATGGACTTTGACCGTGTCAGATTTTGAAAACTATTGCTTATCATTGTTGGTTAAAAATTGATATGTAAATATTATGAGGTACTAACTTGCTAGTTGTTGTGTGATAGATGTCCGGCTCAGAACTTATTATCATATTCAGCGACTCCGAACCCGATTCCCCATATGGTATTACAGTCATTAATCTATCCGATGACGAAAACGACACCTTTGGGGAAGACTCACAATATCCGGATGAACCAACTATAGAGGAACCGGAAAGTGAACCGGAGGAGGAAGAAAAACATGAAATTACGAAAGATGAGATCAAACTAGGAAAGAAACGAAAGGCTAATGAATTAGAAAATCCAAATCCCTAGATTAGTGAGGATGTTGTGGCACCAACTTCACTGAACACTACCACCCCTATCCCCGCTATTCCTATTAGTGCTATCCCGGCATCTAGTTCTTCGACCCCTCAGCCAAAATGTAGGGAGACAGCTAGGATTCGCGTTGGGGGATTCCCTGAACATAAACGTTTTGGGATATAGGCTGAATGATGCACTGTTGTTTAAAAACCATGGGATCAAATAACGTTTTGTATAATATTACTAGTGTGGTTTGCTTAATGTTTGATGTAAGATAAGCATATGTAAAATAGTGAAGTGTGAAATGCAATAATTTTCCATGGTTAAGTATTATTTGGATGATAGTAATTGATTTCTGTACTAAGCTATTAAGTATGAACTTTAACGGGTAGGTACTACCCCAAATATAATTATAAAACGCTAATAAGAAGAAAAGGCTTTTATAATAATAACTGGTTCATATTATTAATAAGCTGCGATGTACTGTAAATACACACTACATCTATAATATTTCATGTGAATAATTATTTCTTTTTCTCATTCTTATAGAAGAAAATGGCGCGAGTGAACCGAATGACAGAACAAGAAGTCGAGGAACTCATAAATCAACGAGTTAACGATAGAATGTTATGGGTCGAGGCTGCAAGAGCTACTGCAGTTAACCCAAATCCTCGTGTAGGATGCACTTACAAGACTTTTCAAGGATGCAAGCCTTCATCATTTAGTGGAACAGAAGGACCAATCGGTTAATTCGGTGGATCGAAAAGATGGAGTCTGTGTTTAAAATCAGTGGTTGTGTTGAGAAGGACATGACCAAGTATGCATCGTGCACTTTACAAGATAGTGCACTCACGTGGTGAAAAAACTATGTGAAGGCTGTGGGAGGAGATGTAGCTTATGATACTCCATGGGAAGAATTCAAAACAATGCTAATCAACGAGTATTGTCCAAGAAATGAAGTTAGGAAATTGGAAGCTGAATTACGAAGTCTGAAAGTTGTTGGTACTAAACTCACCAATTACAATCAGCGATTCATGGAATTAGCTTTACTATGTCCTGAATTGGTACATACCGAAGAACGGAAGATTGAATTGTACAAAGATGGTTTGCCCAGAAACATCAAGGCAAATGTTACAGCATCAAAACCTAAGACTATTCATGAAGCCATTACTATGGCAAATGAATTAATGGATCAGATTATTCTGGATAAGAATACTGATGTTAAGACATCAGAAAACAAAAGAAAGTGGGAAGGTAATCTTGATCGGGGTTACCATCAACAATCCAACAAGAAACCAGAAATGGTACAAGGTGCGGGTAGTGGGACCGATGCAAGATACGTAAGACAACCACCTTATTGTAATAGGTGTTACAAACGTCACACAGGCTTTTAGAGTATTGTGTGTGACAACTGCCACCGAAAAGGTCATCACGCTAAGGATTGTAGGATTTCTGTCGTAAGAGATACTAAAACTCCTGCCACCAACGCAAATAGAACTGAGTTAGCCAACGTTATTTGTTATGGATGTGGAAAACCAGGACATATCAAGACTTATTACCCGAATGCGGAAAAGAAGGATGAACCTGCTCGTGGAAGGATGTTTAATATCAATACTAGAGCAGCACGAGGAGACCCGAAGTTGGTTACGGGTACGTTTTCTGTTAATAATATATCAGCATCTATTATATTCGATACAGGTGCCGATAAAAGTTACATGAATAAAGACTTTTACACTAAGTTAAATTGCTCATCATTACCATTGGATTCTATGTACTTAATTGAATTAGCTAATGGTAAGTTATTAAGAGCCGATAAAGTCTGTCGTGAATGTAAAATAGAGATAGCCGGAGAAACATTTAAAATCGATTTGATACCTGTTGAATTGGGTTTTGATATAATTGTCGGCATGGATTGGATGGCCAAAGTAGGAGTCGAAGTAGTGTGTGCTGAAAAGGCAATTCGCATTCCTCGAAAAGATAAATCAATGATAATGATTTACGGAGATAAAGGTAACTCAAACCTAAATCTCATTAGCTGTTTGAAAGCTCGAAAGTACTTAGAAAAGGGATGTTATGCCATCCTTGCACATGTAAAGAAAGTTGAAGAAAAGGAGAAGAATATTAGCGATGTAAAGGTAGTAAGAGACTTTCCCGATGTATTTCCGGAGGAATTACCGGGACTACCTCCTTTTAGATCTGTAGAATTTCAAATAGATCTTGTACCAGGTGCTACACCGGTGGCTCATGCTCCATATAGACTTGCACCGTCCGAGTTAAAAGAACTTCAGAGTCAGTTAAAAGAATTTTTGGACCGTGGATTCATACGACCAAGTACTTCGCCGTGGGGAGCTCCAATCTTATTTGTTAAAAAGAAAGATGGATCTTTTAGGATGTGTATAGATTATCGTGAATTAAATAAGTTAACTATCAAGAATCGGTATCCATTACCGAGAATTGATGACTTATTTGATCAATTGCAAGGATCATGTGTTTACTCGAAACTTGACTTAAGATCGGGCTATCATCAATTACGTGTCAAAGAAAAAAGACATCCGCAAACGGCTTTTCGGACACGTTATGGTCATTACGAATTTTTAGTCATGCCGTTTGGATTGACAAATGCGCCAGCTGTATTCATGGACCTCAAGAATCGAGTTTGTAGTCCGTATTTAGATAAGTTTGTTATCGTTTTCATTGACGATATTCTTATCTATTTCAAAAGTGAACAAGAGCATGAACAACACTTAAGGTTAATATTAGAGCTGTTAAGAAAAGAACAGCTATACGCCAAATTTTCTAAGTGTGCTTTTTGGTTGAAAAAAGTGCAATTTCTTGGCCACGTTGTTAGTAGCAAAGGAATTCAGGTTGATCCAGCTAAAATTGAGGCCATCGAAAAATGGGAGACTCCTAAGACACCAACGCAGATACGCCAATTTTTGGGTTTAGCTGGTTATTATAGAAGGTTTATTCAAGATTT
The DNA here is from genome assembly GCF_046630445.1 of Rutidosis leptorrhynchoides. NCBI lineage: Eukaryota > Viridiplantae > Streptophyta > Magnoliopsida > Asterales > Asteraceae > Rutidosis > Rutidosis leptorrhynchoides. The sequence goes on from NC_092343.1 coordinate 237,102,380, forward strand.
CTCCCGAATAGCTAAGCCATTGACAGCGTTAACGCAAAAAGGGAAGAAGTATGAATGGACTTCTGAACAGGAGAATGCATTTCAATTACTGAAGAAGAAGTTGACTACAGCGCCTATTTTATCGTTACCAGAAGGGAACGATGATTTTGAGATATATTGTGACGCTTCGCGACAAGGTTTTGGTTGCGTCCTTATGCAACGGAAGAAGGTTATAGCATACGCATCTCGACAATTGAAGATTCACGAGCGGAATTATACGACGCATGATTTAGAATTGGGAGCAGTAGTGTTTGCATTAAAGATATGGAGACACTACTTATATGGAGTTAAATGCACTGTGTTTACGGATCATAAAAGCCTTCAACATATTTTTGATCAGAAACAGCAGAACATGAGGCAACGTAGGTGGGTTGAACTGATAAACGACTATGATTGTGAAAATTGCTATCATCCCGGGAAGGCGAACGTGGTGGTTGACGCTTTAAGCAGAAAGGAACGGGAACCAATTCGAGTACGAGCAATGAACATAAAAATTCGCATGAATCTCAACTCACAAATCAAAGAGGCTCAACGAGAAGCTCTCACTAAGGAAAACATAGGAAATGAAGTAATGAAGAAGTATGAGAAGCAACTCGTTATACGGGAAGACAAAATTTGATATTTCGCAAACCGTATTTGGGTACCGAAGTTGGGTGGATTAAGGAAGTTAATATTGAATGAGGCACATAAGACAAGATATTCGATACATCCTGGAGTTGAAAAAATGTATCAAGATCTTAAGACGCATTATTGGTGGCATAATCTGAAGACAGACGTTGCAACATATGTTGGGGAATGTTTAACTTGTTCCAAAGTCAAAGCAGAACACTAGAAGCCGTCAAGGTTACTTCAACAACTAGAAATCCCAGAATGGAAATGGGATGGTATTACCATGGATTTCATCACAAAGTTACCTAAGACTGCTTGGGGTTATGACACTATCTGGGTGATAGTTGATCGTCTCACCAAATCTGCACATTTCTTGCCTATAAAAGAAACTGATAGAATGGAGAAACTATTACACTTGTATATAAAGGAAATTGTTTCAAGGCATGGAATACCTATTTCTATTATATTCGATCGTGATAGTAGATTTACATCGAAGTTCTGGCAATCACTACAGGAGGCACTGGGGACACGTTTGGATATGAGCACCGTGAAAGAACAATTCAGACTCTTGAAGACATGCTCAGGGCATGTGTGATCGATTTTGGAAATGGATGGGATAAGTATCTACCATTAGCAGAATTCTCGTATAATAACAGTTATCATGCGAGCATTAAAGCTGCACCCTTTGAAGCACTGTATGGAAGGAAGTGTAGATCCCCTATCTGTTGGAATGAAGTAGGAGATCGACAATTAACTGGTCCCGAGATCATACATGAAACTACTGAGAAGATAGTACAAATTAAGGAGAGATTGAAAATAGCCCGTAGTCGCCAAAAGAGCTACGCCGATGTACGAAGGAAACCATTAGAGTTTCAGATCGGTGACATGGTTATGCTAAAGGTGTCACCTTGGAAAGGTGTAATACGTTTCGGTAAAAGGGGTAAACTGAACCCAAGGTATGTAGGCCCGTTCAAGATCATTGAACGTACTGGACCGGTAGCTTATCGACTCGAGTTACCGCAACAACTCGCCAGAGTACATAATACGTTCCATGTCTCAAACCTTAAGAAATGTCTTGCAAAGGAAGATCTCACCATTCCTCTTGAAGAAATCCAAGTCAACGAGAAACTGCAATTTATAGAAGAACCAGTCGAAATTATGGACCGTGAGGTTAAACGGCATAAGCAGAGCAACATACCAATCGTAAAGGTTCATTGGAATGCTCGAAGGGGTCCCGATTTTACTTGGGAACGAGAGGATTAAATGAAACAAAAGTACCCACATCTGTTTTCCGATGACGCATAATAGGTACAATTTTAAAATTTCGGGACGAAATTTATTTAACGGGTAGGTAATGTAACGACCCGGATTTTTCCGATCGTTTTACACTTATAAGATTAATATTTACATAAATTAAACCTTACCAACATGATAAGCAATCTAAATTGTTGAGTTTATGTTTTTGAAAAGAGTTTTACACAACGTTTGACCGTCCAATTTGACCGATGATATCACAAACTATATAACATACGATAATTATACGTTTGTGTATATATATGTATTTATATATATTTAACATAATCTAAGGATGTTTAACATCTCATTGGGTACTAATAACAATGAGTTATAAGTATATTTTGAAACTACTAACTTAAGTTTTCAAAACGATAACTATACGTAACGTTCTTCGACATAAATACTTATAACCTATAATGCTTATACATGCATCGTATAGATATGTATTTTATCACTTTTAAAGGGCTTACATACATAAAACAATATAAGTATATTTACAAAAGATAGCTATATTTGAATCCTCGTTCCGTTTTCTCAAAGATTTCTACACGTATATCTAGGGTATATGTACCCGTATCATACGCAGCTTCTAGATGTATTTACTATTGGTATATACCAATAAAAATCTGCTCCTTAGCAGCCTTAAATGATTAAGAAACATGTGGAACCAACCATTTGTCAAGTAGCATGAATTATTTAGCAAGAAAACAAAGTTAGGTGTCTTTTTTTTCCTTTATAACCTAAAAACGTTTTTATGCATGCCACTATTTCTTCATCCCATTTTCTCATACTTACACTCCCATTTCTCTCTCAAAATACTCTTAACTTCATACTTGATCATCTCCAAGCATTTTTCCCATCATTTAGCTTCAAAAACAACCCTTAATCATCATAAGAAAAATCATACAAGAACACTTCAATAATCCTTCCAAGAATACAAGTTTACTTCCAACCTTTCAATCCCACTCCACCACTCTTTGATCCCAAGATTATTTCTTATCTTTTCCAGTAGCCTTGTCCAAGTAACTTGAGGTAGTAACCTTGTTCATAATTTTATTCGATTCACATTTATATAGCTATCTTATTTTGTGATATAAAATTTTAATAACAAGAACATAGTTTGAATGATTTCAAACTTGTTCGCAAACTAAATAGATCCTTCTAACTTAACTTTTAAAACACTTCAAGACCTGTAATATATCATAATGATATGCTAACTTAATAAGATACAACTTGTTTTTACAAAGAACACCTTAAAACTGAATCTACGGTGTCGGAGTGTAACCGGGGGCTGTTTTGGGTTGGATAATTAAAAACCATCTTGAACTTTGAATTAGAAGTTCATGTTCTAGAAAAATGATATTACTTATAAATATGTTAACACATAAAAATTTTATGGTTTAATTCAAAGTATAAGTATTTTTAGAAAAATGATCATTAAATGATGTTTTTGTGACAAAAATGATTACTTTCATAAGATTCACCTAGAGTTTGGACTATAACCTGTGATCCCGAATATAAACTATGGTATTTACAGTTCATATTCTTAAATTTTGACTCGATCCAAGGAGATAGCAAGTTGAATCAACAAAAACGGAGTTGTAACGAAGAAACTACGACTAAAATAAGATCGGGTGTCCAAAGCTTGTTTAACAACGAAAATAATTGGAGAAAAATTAAATAAATCATATCTTCCGTAATTAATATGATAGTTCATATATATTTACTCATGATTTAATTTTATATATTTCAGGACCACCCGTAAACAACACGAGAAGATTAATCATAAGACCTCATGTACGTACGCAACACGTCATTTGACAACACGGTACTTTATGTACGCAACACGTCATTTGACAACACGGTACCGTGGGTCAAGATTAATTCCGATCAACATGAATACGATGAGGTCTTTATTTATTTTATTAAGCAACTAATTGTGGACTACTAACATCGGACTCTAACTACGGACTAAGAAATTATTAAAAGTATTAAAAGTATATATATGAATCGTTTATTTCTTAAAAAGAAAATATATTGATATATTACATATGGTTAGGTTCGTGATATCAATCGAGACCAAGTCGTGTTTATTATCTTCAAGGCAAAAGTGAGTATATAGTCCCACTTTTAAACTCTAAATATTTCGGGATGAGAATACATGCATTTTATGATTTACGTTATAAACACAAGTGATCAAATATATGAATTCTATGTGGGTTGTGTTATTGGCATACTTCCCTGTAACTTGGTAACTATAATTACATGGGCCAGTGTAAACGCGAATCCTGTTGATAGATCTATCGGGCCTGACAACCCCAACCGGGCTGGACGACCAGTTTTTAACGGTTGCACAGTACTTCGTGGCGGATGACTACAGCTTGTTTAATTACTGTGTAGTTGATGTTATATGAAAGGGAATATGCGACGATGATTTGTAGTTAAGTATGGTTACCAAGGGCTCAACCATTTAGAATATTTTTATGTTTACAAATATGAAATCTTGTGGTCTATATATATATTGCTGCCGGCATTAAACCTATATCTCACCAACTTTATGTTGACCTTTTAAGCATGTCTATTCTCAGGTGATAACTAGAAGCTTCCGCTGCATCATGTTGAACTTAAGCAAGATTTGGAGTTCGCATATTTGTGTCAAAAATAAAACTGCATATCGAAAGATTTGTAATGTAAAATATGTTGGAAATCGTGTTGTCGTTATTACATGTAAAGTTTGTAAGGCTAAGATTATCGCTAGGCGGTAATCAGTATTATATTTGTAACGACCCGGAAATTTCCGATCAAATTTAAACTCTAATCTCTATATGGTTCCGACACGATAAGCAAAAACCCTAAAGTTGACCCGCACTTTTTCGATCGTTCTATACTTATAAGATTAATATTTACATAAATTAAACCTTACCAACATGATAAGAAATCCAAATTGTCGAGACTTATGTTTTCGAAAAGAGTTTTACACAACGTTTGACCGTCTAGTTTGACCGATGATATCACGAACTATACAATATATGATAATTATACGTTTGTGTATATATATGTATATATACATATTTAACATGGTTAATGAATGTTTTAATATCTCATTTTGTATTAATAACAATAAGTTATAAGTATATTTTGAAACTACTAACTTAAGTTTTCAAAACGATAACAATACGTAACGTTATTTGACATAAATACTTATAACATATAATGCTTATACATATATTGTATAAGTAATGTATTTAATCACTTTTAAGAACTTAAATACATAAAACCATATAAGTGTATTCACAAAAGATAGCTATATTTGAATCCTCATTCCATTTTTCACAAAATTTCTATACGTATATCTAGAGTATTTGTACTCGTATCATACCCAGCTTCTATACGTATTTACTATTGGTATATACACATCAAATCACCACCTAACCAGCCTTGTTCAATGCCTTATGTATAAAGTAATTACTTTTGAATGATTGTAAGACTAATTACAAAAATACAAACTAAAATTTTGTCATGTTATCCTTAAAAATCACATTTTTAGGAGTATATATGTATCATCATTTTTGATTCATTTTACTTCCATTCTCTAGCTAAAAACACACACACTTTCAAGAGCTTTGAACTCCATAACAATCCAGCAAATTACCAAGAAGATCTAGCCATAAAAAACCTTACTTAAACACCATAAAGAAAACCATACAAAAACACTTCAAGAAATCCTTCCAAGAACACCAACTTACTTCCAATCTTTCATCCACTTCCATCACCCTTTTGATTCTAGGTTCTTACTCCTCTTTTACAGCAACCTTGTCCAAGGAACTTGAGGTAGAATCTATGTTCATAACCTTATTCGATTCATATATATATAGCTATCTTATTTTGTGGTATAAAATTTTAACAACAAGAACATAGTTTGAATGTTTTCAAACTTGTTTGCAAACTAAATAGATCATTCTAACTTAACTTTAAAAATACTTCAAGACCTGTAATATAACTTATATATATGCTAATTTAACAAGGTATAACTTGGTTTTTCAAAGAATACCTTAAAAACTGTTTTTACGACGTCGGAGTGCAACCGGGGACTGTTTTGGGTTGGATAATTAAAAACCATCTTAAACTTTGAATTGAAGGTTTATGTTCTGGAAAAATGATTTTTAATATGAATATGATAACACATAAAAATTTCATGATTTAATTCAAAGTATAGGTATTTTTTTAGAAAAATAATCATTTAAGGTTGTTTACATAAAGGAAAATGTTTAACTTCATAAGTTTCACTAAAATTTCACCTATGCCGTGTGATTTTGAATACAAACCAAGGTATTTTCAGTTCATAGTCTTAAAGAAGGACTCGATCCAAGGAGATGGCAATTTGAATCAACGAAAACGGAGTTGTAACGAAGAAACTATGACCGAAACAAAATTGGTTATCCAAGACTTGTTTAACTTCGGGATTAATTGGAAAAAAATTATATAAATCACATATTTCTAAGATAACATGATATTTTATATATATGTACTAATAATTCAATTTTATATGGTTCAGGATCACCCGTAAACAATACGAGAAGATTAATCATAAGATCCCATGTTTGTACGCAACACGTCATTTGACAACACCGGTACTTTATGTACGCAACACGTCATTTGACAACACCGGTACCGTGGGTCAAGATTAATCTCGACCAATACATATACGATGGGGTTTTATTTATTTCGTTGGGGGTTTTATTTATTTCATTGCGGGTATAATAAACATCTACAAATGAACCATTAAAAATTGAATTACTAACAACGAAATGCTAACTACGGACTAAGGAATTATAAAAAGTATTAAAAGTATAACAAGTATATATATGTGACGTTTGTTTAAAAAGAAAAGGTATTGATATATTATATATGGATAGGTTCGTGATATCAATCGGAGACCGAGTCAAATTACATATCTTCAAGACAACAGTGAGTATATAGTCCCCTTTTTAAACTTTAAATATTTTAGGGATGAGAATACATGCGCTGTTTTTATAAATGATTTACGTTATGGACACAAGTAACTGAAAAATATATTCTACGTTGAGTTGTACCACTGGCATACTTCCCTGTAGCTTGGTAACTAATATTTACAGCGGTATTGTAAACGCGAATCCTGTTGATAGATCTATCGGGCCTGACAACCCCAACCGGACTGGACGACCAGTATTCAACGGTTGCACAGTACTTCGTTTTGTGACTACACTTGGTACGGTGTAGTAAGATTTCATATTAAAGGGAATATGCGACGTGATTGAATGTTAAGTATGGTTACCAAGTGCTCAACCACTTAGAATATTTTTATTAAACTGTTTATATACGAAATCTTGTGGTCTATATATATATATATTGCTGCCGGCATTAAACCTATATCTCACCAACTTTATGTTGACATTTTAAAGCATGTTATTCTCAGGTATGAATTAAGTCTTCCGCTGTGCATTAGCTCGTACTAAGGATACTACTTGAGGCCATTAAGGACTTATATCATAAGGCGTTGCATTCGAGTCATTGAAGTTCATAAAGACTATTATTAAGTAAATGGCGGTTTAGGTCATTTGAATATTATGAAATGTCAGGCGAATATGTCAATTCTGGATGTAACTATAGATTGCCTTTTTAAGAATAAATGCAACGTTTGTAAGATGTATCATATAGAGGGCAAGTACCTCGCAATGTTATCAACTATTGTAATTCGTTTGTAATCAATATGGACAACGTCCGGATGATTAGTTTCGGATCCTTTCAGTTGGTATCAGAGCGTTGGTCTTAGCGAACCAGGCCTTGCATTAGTGTGTCTAACTAGTAGTTGTTAGGATACATTAAGTGAGTCTGGACTTTGACCGTTTCTGCCTGTCAAAAGTTTTGCTTATCAATCCTAGTCGGAAATCATCTGCTTATCATTCTTAGGGAACTGTCTGCTTATCATTCTTAAGTCTAGACACGTCTTACTGCATTTAGTGCATCAATAGTGTATAGACAAAATTCATATCTTAGCGTATCTGTTACTATAGACATTGCCTGACGTATTTCAAAGATTCTCCGTAATTCATGGGATTTTGATGTTATATATACATATGTAAATTATGTATTGAAGAGTACCAAACCCAACTCCTGTAATCTATTCCAAACCAAAAAAAAAAAATTCATTTCTCCGACTATACAAGATGGATTCTTCATCCAGTTCGAATTCCTCCGACTTCGATAGCTACGCCGATATGGATTTTCATTCGAGCTCCGAGAACAGCATCACCGGAATGGATCAACCAATTTCCCATCATCTATTTTGGATGAATTGGGGATGGGTTCGTAATATACTAAATCTCTGGAGGCAAGAAGAAGGTGATCCATTCCATCCACCAAATTGTCCTCTTAACGATGAACCTGAAGCACTTACCGGCGAACCTATTCGAAACACCATTTTCTCGCTCATTTCTAGAGTATCTCGTCATGATTACATACTATCCCATATTTCGAATCTTGTTCATTCGCTCGTTCCAACCGTCAATCATCCCGGTATAATAGAAGAAGTCAACGAGCTTCGCGCTCGGGTAGTGGCTTTAGAAAATACGGTGCGAAGGTTACAAACACCAGCAGCAGCACTAGCTGCATAATCTATACCACCATCATCAACGCCGACAGTACTCTTGTCACCCCCAAAAATCTCAACATCACAATCTGTATCTCGAATATCAACATCACACGACTCAATATCTGTACTTCGAGTATGATCTTCGTTCTATATATCGTTCTACATCGATTATCTTCGCTTTACGTATCGTATGACGATTATGTAATTTTTAAAGTCTTAGAGATTATGTAATCTAGAATTAACGATAAATCAAATGAGTTTAATATCTTATTGACTCATTAAATCTATGATTATCTCTGAAGAAAATATATATGCAAGTATATTTTCATAAAGATAGTAATTAAAAATTCCTTCGTACAAACTATTAATGATGAAAATATTTTAACGGGTGGGTAGTACCCGAGGAATATTTAGAATTCACATTAATAAGTTATATTGTATATTCTTGAATCTGATTCAACGGTCATTTGTTATTCTACTTACAACCATCGATATACGTATCCGTTCACCCCAGAATAACCATTTCCATTTAAATTTCATATTTGAATTTTTACCTATCCAAATCCAACAAGTGGCATAAAGAAGAAACATTGGACAATTAAAATGGAATAAAATGTTGATTATAACATATGAAACTAAACAATTCTTCAAGTTTGCCACTTGATTTCATCCTAAACCTCATTTGTACTTCGACAATTATAATCCTCATTCAAATCTTTTCATGATTTTTGAAAACACCTCGATCGAGAAGTTGAACCAGCCGCATCTCGTTTACGGAAGAAAGATTTATGCATACAGTGATGCACCTGGAAAATTTTCGAAACCGAAGTTATAGTTAAAACGTATCCGCGTCGAATTCCTTATCATTCATTATCAAAAACAATCATACGATTCCTTTTCAAGAAGCTAATTTTGTCACAGCTCCACTTCGACTTCTCAGTGAGACTACTCCTATTATAATCTCGATATTTATACTTTGTCCTTTCGCCGTTGTTACCGGAGAACCTTTTTCACAACATCATCAGCAGACGTACCAGCAACTCGTTATCTCTTTGGCAAAATCCGCAATCAGTATTTTGAAAATCTCGTAGAAATTCTCCCAGTTATACCAAGAACGACTATCCCTAAGAATTACATATTTCGAATGTTAAGTTCTGAAAAACATCCTGGACTATGAAGTAGTTCTTGAAATGCTGAAGAAGCAGCAAAAACTGTAAACGACTTTAACAGTCAAAAGTTTAATGATGAAGTACATTGTGTTGGTAAAGCTTAGAAAAAGGGGAGAGTTGGAACTGGAAAACGGATTGAGCAAAGTATGAAGGAGGATGTAGATAAATCACAAGAACTGAATCTTCTTTCAAAGGATTCAAACGATTCAGTGCCTGCTGAAACCATTAGTAAAAACCCTACCCCTTATCCTAAACCTTTCCCAATGATATTCTTCATCATCATCTTATCTTAGATATTATAAGATATCTTCATATCTTCCGTTATACATATTCTCCATATTTCTGGAGATATTTTCACAACTATTCTTATCTGAGAATATTTATCTCTCCGTAATATCTGCGTTACAACATAAAAGAAACTGTGTTAGTTCTAAGTTCTAAAACCTTCAAGTTTAAAATAGGAATGTTCTGAAGCAGTGTTGGGAACTGATGCATGAATTAGTATAATATAATGAAACTTGATCAACTTCATTATATTACAGTAAGTCATGTTAAGTTTCTAATGAAATGTGATGATTCACAGTACCATCATCATGTGCCATGTTACACGGCTCTTACATTCTATCCAATTCTCAAACATAATAGGAACATGTCATCCTGACAGTTCTATCTTTTCCTGGGTATTCTGGTAATTTGACAAATCAAAATTTGTCCTATTACCATTTCTTTCTTAGAGCATTAACTATACTCATTTCGAATCTCATATCTACAAATTCCGGACGATTACTCGCTTGACTCGAAGTCAGGAAGAGAAAACGAAAGTATGAAGCTTTGAAAAATAATGAAGAATACAAAGGCCGAAAATCACCCAGGATTTACAAACCGTGTATATCAATACGTATTGCAACGTAAAGACACGGGAGAATTAAAAATATTATAATTCCGAGGAAAGGATAGAAGTAAATAGATTCTTCTGGCGATAAATGAAAGAGAAGAATGAAAGATATGAAAGTTAGAAGTATAACAAGAATTAGAACGGGATGGAGCATTTAAAAGAATACTTTAAGGTATGAGTTGAAGGAGAAAGGATAGAAGATGTGAGTTGTGGAAATAAGGAAGAGAAGGAAATTGATTTATAGCAAAATATTCGACAAAGAAATCGAAACAGATCGCCGCACTAAATCAAAGAAGATCTTGATCGCCAAAGAACCAAATCTTATTACGTAAGATTTTCCATAAATTCCGGAAATCAATCCTAATCACGTCATCGGTTACAACAATTCTACATTTACTCATTTCACTCTTTTGTGATAGCTTCGCTCGTGCGTCTCACATAACCAAATCGTTTTATCTAAATCTTTCAATAATGATAAAATTTCATTATTACCTCATATTCGTCATGAAAACATTCCTATTGTTATTTATGACAACCTCTACCAAATTTCGAGGACGAAATTTCTTTAACGGATGGGTACTGTAACGACCCGGAAATTTCCGATCAAATTTAAACTCTAATCTCTATATGGTTCCGACACGATAAGCAAAAACCCTAAAGTTGACCCGCACTTTTTCGATCGTTCTATACTTATAAGATTAATATTTACATAAATTAAACCTTACCAACATGATAAGCAATCCAAATTGTTGAGACTTATGTTTTCGAAAAGAGTTTTACACAACGTTTGACCGTCTAGTTTGACCGATGATATCACGAACTATACAATATATGATAATTATACGTTTGTGTATATATATGTATATATACATATTTAACATGGTTAATGAATGTTTTAATATCTCATTTTGTATTAATAACAATAAGTTATAAGTATATTTTGAAACTACTAACTTAAGTTTTCAAAACGATAACAATACGTAACGTTATTTGACATAAATACTTATAACATATAATGCTTATACATATATTGTATAAGTAATGTATTTAATCACTTTTAAGAACTTAAATACATAAAACCATATAAGTGTATTCACAAAAGATAGCTATATTTGAATCCTCATTCCATTTTTCACAAAATTTCTATACGTATATCTAGAGTATTTGTACTCGTATCATACCCAGCTTCTATACGTATTTACTATTGGTATATACACATCAAATCACCACCTAACCAGCCTTGTTCAATGCCTTATGTATAAGGTAATTACTTTTGAATGATTGTAAGACTAATTACAAAAATACAAACTAAAATTTTGTCATGTTATCCTTAAAAATCACATTTTTAGGAGTATATATGTATCATCATTTTTGATTCATTTTACTTCCATTCTCTAGCTAAAAACACACACACTTTCAAGAGCTTTGAACTCCATAACAATCCAGCAAATTACCAAGAAGATCTAGCCATAAAAAACCTTACTTAAACACCATAAAGAAAACCATACAAAAACACTTCAAGAAATCCTTCCAAGAACACCAACTTACTTCCAATCTTTCATCCACTTCCATCACCCTTTTGATTCTAGGTTCTTACTCCTCTTTTACAGCAACCTTGTCCAAGGAACTTGAGGTAGAATCTATGTTCATAACCTTATTCGATTCATATATATATAGCTATCTTATTTTGTGGTATAAAATTTTAACAACAAGAACATAGTTTGAATGTTTTCAAACTTGTTTGCAAACTAAATAGATCCTTCTAACTTAACTTTAAAAATACTTCAAGACCTATAATATAACTTATATATATGCTAATTTAACAAGGTATAACTTGGTTTTTCAAAGAATACCTTAAAAACTGTTTTTACGACGTCGGAGTGCAACCGGGGACTGTTTTGGGTTGGATAATTAAAAACCATCTTAAACTTTGAATTGAAGGTTTATGTTCTGGAAAAATGATTTTTAATATGAATATGATAACACATAAAAATTTCATGATTTAATTCAAAGTATAGGTATTTTTTTAGAAAAATAATCATTTAAGGTTGTTTACATAAAGGAAAATGTTTAACTTCATAAGTTTCACTAAAATTTCACCTATGCCGTGTGATTTTGAATACAAACCAAGGTATTTTCAGTTCATAGTCTTAAAGAAGGACTCGATCCAAGGAGATGGCAATTTGAATCAACGAAAACGGAGTTGTAACGAAGAAACTATGACCGTAACAAAATTGGTTATCCAAGACTTGTTTAACTTCGGGATTAATTGGAAAAAAATTATATAAATCACATATTTCTAAGATAACATGATATTTTATATATATGTACTTATAATTCAATTTTATATGGTTCAGGATCACCCGTAAACAATACGAGAAGATTAATCATAAGATCCCATGTTTGTACGCAACAAGTCATTTGACAACACCGGTACTTTATGTACGCAACACGTCATTTGACAACACCGGTACCGTGGGTCAAGATTAATCTCGACCAATACATATACGATGGGGTTTTATTTATTTCGTTGGGGGTTTTATTTATTTCATTGCGGGTATAATAAACATCTACAAATGAACCATTAAAAATTGAATTACTAACAACGAAATGCTAACTACGGACTAAGGAATTATAAAAAGTATTAAAAGTATAACAAGTATATATATGTGACGTTTGTTTAAAAAGAAAAGGTATTGATATATTATATATGGATAGGTTCGTGATATCAATCGGAGACCGAGTCAAATTACATATCTTCAAGACAACAGTGAGTATATAGTCCCCTTTTTAAACTTTAAATATTTTAGGGATGAGAATACATGCGCTGTTTTTATAAATGATTTACGTTATGGACACAAGTAACTGAAAAATATATTCTACGTTGAGTTGTACCACTGGCATACTTCCCTGTAGCTTGGTAACTAATATTTACAGCGGTATTGTAAACGCGAATCCTGTTGATAGATCTATCGGGCCTGACAACCCCAACCGGACTGGACGACCAGTATTCAACGGTTGCACAGTACTTCGTTTTGTGACTACACTTGGTACGGTGTAGTAAGATTTCATATTAAAGGGAATATGCGACGTGATTGAATGTTAAGTATGGTTACCAAGTGCTTAACCACTTAGAATATTTTTATTAAACTGTTTATATACGAATCTTGTGGTCTATATATATATATATATTGCTGCCGGCATTAAACCTATATCTCACCAACTTTATGTTGACATTTTAAAGCATGTTATTCTCAGGTATGAATTAAGTCTTCCGCTGTGCATTAGCTCGTACTAAGGATACTACTTGAGGCCATTAAGGACTTATATCATAAGGCGTTGCATTCGAGTCATTGAAGTTCATAAAGACTATTATTAAGTAAATGGCGGTTTAGGTCATTTGAATATTATGAAATGTCAGGCGAATATGTCAATTCTGGATGTAACTATAGATTGCCTTTTTAAGAATAAATGCAACGTTTGTAAGATGTATCATATAGAGGGCAAGTACCTCGCAATGTTATCAACTATTGTAATTCGTTTGTAATCAATATGGACAACGTCCGGATGATTAGTTTCGGATCCTTTCAATATTGTTTAAACCTTGGTTTTTAAATAAAAGTTATGGTTTGTATTGTAAAAACGAATGCAGTTTTTGAAAAACGTCACATATAGAGGTCAATACCTCGCAATGAAATCATATGTTATTGTATTCGTCCTTATGGTTAAGGTCGGGTCCTCTCAATAGGTGGCTCTGGAGGTCCTGAATACTGATGGCTTGGGCCAGCACCCATAGGATCATGGAAATCCTGCATCACCGGGTACTCATGTGGAAACGGCGGGATGTCGAACTGTCTCCCTGCGTGATGTGCAAAATGATCCAAATTTTCAAGGATCGCATGATGGGAGAACCAACTCGCCTGTCCCGGTACATCCCCCATGTGGTACTGATAACCGAACGGCGGATAACGTGATCGTGGACGATCACCCTATCCGACTGATGAACGGGCCGCCCATGGGCCATCAGATCATCCTCATCCATAGGCTCCTGAGAACGTCGCCTCCGACTACCATCCCTCGTCCAACTGTCATGTCTGAAACCATGAACTCTCACACCCGGCACCATCCGTTCCTCAGAATCGGGTATCTCCGGGTTCGCTTGGATTATCAACCGCTCATCCTCCACACGAATATACTTCCAATTACTCAACAATTTGTACCCAATCTCTTCAGATACGGCCCCAATCCTATAATTAAGCCGTTCAACATCCCTACAACACCCATTCTTCTGAGCAACTTGGTAACAACACCTCCTAAAACTGGCACAACCGTGCTCGCCGAACTCTTCTCGCTAGTAATGGCCTGAGCGAGGAGATGTGCCACCTGTATGTTCTGGTTGTTGATGATGGCATTCATTAGGCGCATGTCTCTGATGGTGACAGCACCGTCAAATCTGGCTTTCGGATATAGGGTTCTGGTGATCAGGTGGTGGAGTATTCGGAATTCGGGATTTGTGAATTTCGATGCCTTTTTACTTGAGTGCCAATCCTCGTGGTCCGTGGTGTGTTGGCGCCACAAAATCTGATGTTGTATCTGATTCGGGGAGGTCAAACCATTCCTGAATATCCGCTGGTTGAGTTGATTTTCTTTGTATAACTCAAGGTATCTCGCAAACCGCGCGAGAGTTAAATGATACATTCGGTTCCGATGCCGAAAGTGAATACATTCCTGAGTAAGATAATCGGCTGAATCCACCGTAGAATCAAAACTCCATGTAGCCATAAACTCCGCGTATGGCTCATCATACGTTGTTTCGTTTAAGTCGAACAACTCTTTCCAAGCCCTGTGCATTCTTCCTTCGGCTTGGAAGGTAAACATCCGTTTAAGATCTTCATCCCAAACATTCGTTTAATTCAACGTGGTTTCGACGACGAGCCATCTTTCGTTCGAAATTGATGATAGAATCGTGTTTAGGAGGCCCGAGAGAGTAGGTTTCAAGCTTTGATTCGTCAAAAACGGTTGAATTTTGAAGGATTGGGAGTGTTGGTGGTGGCGACGGTCGTGATACAGAGGGAAGGAGAAGAAAAACACAAAAAAGAAAGAAAAGAAAGAGGAAAGGGGAAGAAAAAGGGGCCGTGTGGCTAGCGGACTTATTTCCCCGACCCGACTCGCACAATTTTTAAGTTTTTATCATTTTAAAATTTAAAGGGTTTTAAGAGAAGATAAATATAATAAAACCTCGGATTTTAATCCGGTTATTTTTATATTATTTCTGTATTTTTATATTTTCTAAGACAAATTAAAAGTAAAATAAAAAGAAAACAAATAAAATGAAAATCAAAATATTTTATTAAAATTTCAAATTACACAGGTTCTACAACTAAATTTCAGAAATGACGCGGAAAGAAAGACAAGTTTAAAGCTTCTTTGACCATCCAGAGCAGATCCGCGGAGTGTATTGAAAATATTTCGAAATCACTTAACTTTTTACGCTCCCGTTTC
This sequence comes from Rutidosis leptorrhynchoides, assembly GCF_046630445.1. Classification (NCBI taxonomy): domain Eukaryota; kingdom Viridiplantae; phylum Streptophyta; class Magnoliopsida; order Asterales; family Asteraceae; genus Rutidosis; species Rutidosis leptorrhynchoides. The sequence continues at coordinate 237,118,521 of NC_092343.1, forward strand.
TGTAAATCTCCGATATCGTCCATAAGTTTTACCAAAGCCCTTTTAACTTTTTTAGTATTCGAAATTCCGTCCCTTAGCCCAGTATGTCTATAATTTAGTTCAAAAAGAAGTTTTGCCACTGTGTCTTGGAATAAAAGATCTTCCGCGCAGTCAGGATCACCGATAGTAAATTTAAATTTTGAAGATATTTCTCGAATGATCTTCCTTTGCAGGTTTGTAAATGAAAATTTTGACATAGTGAGGATTTGCACGAGTTCCGAATATACTTCCTTTCTTTTTGCGAAGAAATTCTGATGTATCCTTTCCTCGGTAGAATCCGAAAAAGCTTCAATCAATCTTTTGATAAGAAATGAGGCTGGATCAAAGTAAAAGAAATCTCGGTCTCCGTAGGTTGAAATAGGGTTAGGTGTCTTGCTTTCAATCCAAAATTCTAATTCAAAAATCATTGCAGAGACGTAACGATTTATGTGAATTGGAGAAATCTCCTTATTGGTGAAGTGGGGGAGAAAAGCGACAAATGACTCTAATCGAACTTGAAATTTATTTCTGCATCCCGATACTTGACGAAAAGGTCATCCCCACATTCTTTTAACAGTTTGTGAAGAGAACGAGTCTGAGAACTCAGCTCTTTTAACAGATTGAGTTGAAATGTTGAAAATGGGAAGTCTGAGGAATAGAGGTGCCTAACGAATTCTCTATAGACGTCTAACCTTCTACTAGGATTTAACAGATTTCCAATAAACGGAGCTTTTGTTTTATCAGGGTTTCGTATCTCTTTAGGATTAAAATCGAACAAGTCTGGATAGTTGAAAATAGTTGGATATTCTTCCCTTATCTCATCTTCCATTATCAGGAGTTCGTTAAGACTGAGCCTCCCTTTTGGATCGTGAAGAGGGTCCAATCCTCGTGAATTTGAGTAAAACTTATCCAAAAGTAATTAAATCTCTAAGTCAGATGAAATCATCCGGCTTTTGGACTACAAGAATCAAGATTCAAGTCTTGATGAGACTCATCAGGGTTTGGATTTGTTTTAGGTTTAAAAAGATAAACTTCGCCGGTTTCTGAAGTCGTGGGAGAGCAACTGCCATTCACACTTTCTTCGTAGTCGGTTAAGTTTGAACTGGAAACTACAGAAATAAAAACCAAGAAAATATTCATTATGGTTTTTTATAATTGAAAAGGGTTTACTATAATGGCGACCTTAAATCCTATACCGACAACCTCTCTGCTTGTTAAGCATGTGTGATTCTTGTCAATCTATCTTTGAAACAAGTGGCCAGGCAGACAACCGGAGAGGCATGATCCTTTTGGTTCTAATATAATTGGAGACTGTTCGGAAAATCCAATAACCAAGTCCGTGTATAATTGTCTTTCTTAGACACCACCCAAGAATCTCAGATATCTTGATAGAATCAACGATTACCTTAACAGACAGAAAATAAGTCCCCGGAAATGGCGCCAAAAACTTACTTCTCCTCGTGATATGGCCGAAACGGACGGTTTTATTTTCGCGGTGTCGTTAGGCCGCGGCGCGTCAGAATCAGCTACCACGAGGGTGAGTAGTGGTTGTTTTTATTTATATTTAGCTGGGGTTCCAAGCTATAGTTCACCTACTTGTCTTCTTTTTAAACGAGTAAGTGGTAAATATAACTCAGGTACGTATTTTTGTATGTTTGTTCAGTAACGTGGGACAAAAGTGCCTATATAGTTAACCCTAGTGACAAGAGGTGATTAACTAAGTAAGATAAAATAGTGATAAGACAATAAAAGTAAAGATAGGTATGATGAATAGAATTCTGAAGGGGATTTATCGCAAGAGTTCAACTTCCTAGGATAAACACTAAACCTCAATCAACTGGGCTATGAACCTAACTGATCTGTCACTAAGAGTCTATGAAATGTCCCGTTCTTATTGATTAAAAACGTTCCATATTAGTTGATTTCGTTGCGAGGTTTTGACCTCTATATGAGACGTTTTTCAAAGACTGCATTCATTTTTAAAACAAACCATAACCTTTACTTCATCAATAAAGGCTTAAAAGCTTTACGTAGATTATCAAATAATGATAATCTAGAATATCCCGTTTACACACTACCATTTCATAATGGTTTACAATACAAATATATTACATCGAAATACGTTTCTTGAATGCAGTTTTTACACAATATCATACAACATGGACTCCAAAACTTGTCCTTATTTTAGCATGCGACAGCGGAAGCTCTTAATAATCACCTGAGAATAAACATGCTTTAAATGTCAACAAAAATGTTGGTGAGTTATAGGTTTAATTCCTACATATATCAAATCATAATAATAATAGACCACAAGATTTCATTTTTCATAATAACCATCTCAAGCAGGCATTTCGCATCGTACTTAGAGATAAAAATCATTCATATGGTGAACACCTGGTAACCGACATTAACAAGATGCATATAGAATATCCCCAATCATTCCGGAACTACCTCGGACCTGATTAAAATCGAAGTACTAAAACATCCGGTACTTTGGATGGGGCTCGTTGTGCCCGATAGATCTATCTTTAGGATTCGCGTCAATTAGGGTGTACGTTCCCTAATTCTTAGGCTACCAAGCTAAAAGGGGTGATATCCAAATTCGATCATTCAACCATAGAAAGTAGTTTCACATACTTGTGTCTATTTTGTAAAGCATTTATAAAACTGCATGTATTCTCATCCCAAAAATATTTAGATTTTTAAAAGTGGGACTATAACTCACTTTCACCAAATATTACTTCGTCGAGAAATTGACTTGGCCACGGGTTGATTCACGAACCTATAACAATATATACATATATCAAAATATGATTGAAACATATTCACAATATTTTCTTTATTACGTGTTGATGATTTTTAGTTGTCCAGTTAGCGGTCCAAAGTTAGAAGTTCCATAATTTGTCGTACATGAATAACTTAATATATATCTTGAATCAATCCACGACCCAGTGTATACATATCTCAGTATTGATCACAACTCAAACTATATATATTTTGGAATCAACCTCAACCCTGTATAGCCAACTCCCACATTCACATATAGAGTGTCTATGGTTGTTCCGAAATATATATAGATGTGTCGACATGATAGGTCGAAACATTGTATACGTGTCTATGGTATCTCAAGATTACATAATATATAATACAAGTTGATTAAGTTATGGTTGGAATAGATTTGTTACAAAGTTTCACGTAGCTAAATTGTGTAGTTTTTACCAATCTTGTATTACTCGCCATTTCTTCGTTTCAAATCCGTTTTGAGTGATTCAAGCGGCCACGGTTTCGTATTGAACTTATATTTTTGAAAAAAAATAGAAAAAGTATGAGTTTATAGTCGGAAATACAATTTCCAAGTCATTTAGTAAAAGGTAGTCATTTCCGTCGAAAGAACGACATCTTGATGACTGTTTTGAAAAACATTCTTTCACTTTGAATTTAACCATGATTTTTGGATATGGTTTCATGTTCATAAGAAAAATCATTTTTCCAGAAATCTAGCTTTTAAATCAAAGTTCTTCATAGCTTTTAATTATCCCAACCAAAACAGCCCCCGGTTTTACTACGACGGCGTATATCCGGTTTTATGGTGTTTATCGTGTTTCCGGGTTTTAAATAATTAAGTTAGCATATCATATAGATATAGAACATGTGTTTAGTTGATTTTTAAAAGTCTAGTTAGAAGGATTAACTTTATTTGCGAACAAGTTTAGAATTAACTAAACTATGTTCTAGTGATTACCAGTTTGTATCGTAAAATAAGACAGCTTTTTATGCAAGAATCGAATGATGTTACGAACATCATTACTACCTCAAGATCCTTGGATAAACCTACTGAAAATGAAAAAAATGGATCTAGCTTCAAAGGATCCTTGGATGGCTTGACAATTCTTGAAGCAGAATCATGACACGAAAACAAGTTCAAGTAAGATTTTCACTCGAAATAAGATTGTTATAGTTATAGAAATTGAACCAAAGTTTTAATATGATTATTACCTTGAATTAGAAAGATAACCTACTGTAAGAAACAAAGATTTCTTGAGGTTGGATGATCACTTGGAATGGATTTAGAAAACTTGGAAGTAAACTTACAATCTTGGAAGTATTCTTGATTTTATGAAACTAGAACTTTTGAAATTTATGAAGAACACTTAGAACTTGAAGATAGAACTTGAGAGAGATTCATTAGATGAAGAAAACTGAAGAATGAAAGTGTTTTTAGGTGTTTTTGGTCGTTGGTATATGGATTAGATATAAAGGATATGTAATTTTGTTTACTTGTAAAAAGTCATGAATGATTTACCAAATTTTTGTAGTCTTATGAGATATTTCATGCTATTTGCCAAATAATGGTTCCTACATGTTTAATTACTCACATGGGCTGCTAAGGAGTTGATGATTGAAGTGTATATACCAATAGTACATACATCTAGAAGCTGCGTATTCTACGAGTATATGTACGGGTACGTACGTGTAGAATTGTTGATGAAAATGAACGAGGATGTAATTGTAAGTATTTTTGTTAATTAGAAGTACTTTGATATATGTCTTGAAGTCTTTCAAAAATGTTCAAATACATTTAAAAACATCATATGTATATACATTTTAACTGAGTCGTTAAGTCATCGTTAGTCGTTACATGTTTTGATTTGTTTTGTAGTCCTTAAGTTAACGATCTCAATTAATCTTGTTAAACCATTGTTTATTATATCAAATGAGATGTTAAATTATTATACTATCATGTTAAAATGATATATGAATATATCTTAATATAATATATATACATTAAAATATCGTTACAACGATAATCGTTACGTATATGTCTCGTTTCAGAATTCTTAAGTTAGTAGTCTTGTTTTTACTTACGTAGTTCATTGATAACACACTTAATGATATAATTACTTATCATTTTATCATGTTAAACATATATATATATTCATTTATGTAACATCATGTCATATACAACTTATAGCGTTCGTGAATCATTGGTCAAACTGGGTGATCAGACATTTACATAAATTCTGTTTCAATTAACCAAGTCTTAACAAGTTTGATTGCTTAACATGTTGGAAACATTTAATCATGCAAATATAGTTTTCATGTATATATATAATCATAGAAGAGTTCGGAAAAGTTTGGGTCACTACAGTACCTACCCGTTAAATAAATTTCGTCCCGAAATTTTAAGCGATTGAAGGTGTTGGCTCATCTTCTGGAAATAAGTGCGGGTATTTCTTATTCATCTGACTTTCACGTTCCCAGGTGAACTCGGGTCCTCTACGAGCATTCCATCGAACCTTAACGATTTTAAATGTATTTTGCTTGAGTCTTTTAACCTCACTATCCATTATTTCGACGGGTTCTTCAATGAATTGAAGTTTTTCGTTGATTTTGATTTCGTCTAACGGAATAGTGAGATCTTCTTTAGCAAAACATTTCTTCAAATTCGAGACGTGGAAAGTGTTATGTACAGCAGCTAGTTGTTGAGGTAACTCGAGTCGATAAGCTACTGGTCCGACACGATCAATAATTTTGAATGGTCCAATGTACCTTGGATTTAATTTCCCCCGTTTACCAAATCGAAAAACGCCTTTCCAAGGTGCAACTTTAAGCATGACCATCTCTCCAATTTCAAATTCTATATCTTTTCTTTTAAGGTCCGCGTAACTCTTTTGTCGACTTTGGGCGGTTTTCAATCGTTGCTGAATTTGAATGATTTTCTCGGTAGTTTCTTGAATAATCTCTGGACCCGTAATTTGTCTATCCCCCACTTCATTCCAACAAATCGGAGACCTGCACTTTCTACCATAAAGTGCCTCAAATGGCGCCATCTCTATACTCGAATGGTAACTGTTGTTGTAGGAAAATTCTGCTAACGGTAGATGTCGATCCCAACCGTTTCCAAAATCAATAACACATGCTCGTAGCATGTCTTCCAAGGTTTGTATCGTCCTTTCGCTTTGCCCATCAGTTTGTGGATGATAGGCAGTACTCATGTCTAGACGAGTCCCTAACGCTTGTTGTAATATTTGCCAGAACCTTGAAACAAATCTGCCATCTCTATCAGAGATAATAGAGACAGGTATTCCATGTCTGGAAACAACTTCTTTTAAGTATAATCGCGCCAGCTTCTCCATTTTATCATCTTCTCTCATTGGCAGAAAATGTGCTGATTTGGTGAGACGATCGACTATTACCCAAATAGTATCATAACCACTTGCAGTCCTTGGCAATTTAGTAATGAAATCCATGGTAATGTTTTCCCATTTCCATTCCAGGATTTCAGGTTGTTGAAGTAGACCTGATGGTTTCTGATGTTCAGCTTTGACTTTAGAACATGTCAAACATTCTCCTACATATCTTGCAATATCGGCTTTCATACCCGGCCACCAGAAATGTTTCTTAAGATCCTTGTACATCTTTCCCGTTCCGGGATGTATTGAATATCTGGTTTTATGTGCCTCCTTAAGTACCATTTCTCTCACATCTCCAAACTTTGGTACCCAAATTCTTTCAGCCCTATATCGGGTTCCATCTTCCCGAATATTAAGATGTTTCTCTGATGCTTTGGGTATTTCACTTTTCAAATTCCCTTCTTTTATAACTCCCTGTTGCGCTTCTTTTATTTGAGTAGTAAGGTTAGCACGAATATTATATTCATAGCTTTTACCCGTATAGGTTCTCTGTCCTTTCTACTCAAAGCGTCGGCTACCACATTCGCCTTCCCCGGGTGATATCGAAGCTCAAAATCGTAATCATTCAACAATTCAATCCACCTGCATTGTCTCATATTCAGTTGCTTCTGATTAAATATGTGTTGGAGACTTTTGTGGTCGGTATATATAATACTTTGGACCCCATATAAGTAATGCCTCCAAGTCTTTAATGCAAAAACAACTGCGCCTAATTCCAAATCGTGAGTCGTATAATTTTGCTCGTGAATCTTCAATTGTCTAGACGCGTAAGCAATTACCTTCGTTCGTTGCATCAATACACAACCAAGACCTTGCTTCGAAGCGTCACAATAAACTACAAAATCACCATTCCCTTCTGGCAATGATAATATAGGTGCCGTAGTTAGCTTTTTCTTTAACAATTGAAACGATTTCTCTTGTTCATCCTTCCATTCAAATTTCTTCCCTTTATGCGTTAATACAGTCAAGGGTTTTGCTATTTTGGAAAAATCTTGGATGAATCTTCTGTAGTAACCAGCCAATCCTAAAAATTGGCGTATATGCTTCGGAGTTTTCGGGGTTTCCCACTTTTCAACAGTTTCAATCTTGGCTGGATCCACCTTAATACCTTCTTTGTTCACTATGTGACCGAGGAATTGAACTTCTTCCAACCAAAATGCACACTTTGAAAACTTAGCGTACAATTCTTCCTTTCTCAATACTTCTAACACTTTTCTCAAATGTTCTTCGTGCTCTTGATCATTCTTTGAGTAAATAAGTATGTCATCGATGAAAATAATGACAAACTTGTCAAGGTATGGTCCACACACTCGGTTCATGTGATCCATGAACACAGCTGGTGCATTAGTTAAACCAAACAGCATGACCATAAACTCGTAATGAACGTAACGTGTTCTGAAAGCAGTCTTCGAAATATCGTCTTCCTTCACCCGCATTTGATGATACCCGGAACGTAAATCAATCTTCGAATAAACCGACGAGCCTTGTAGTTGATCAAATAAGTCGTCGATTCTCGGTAATGGATAACGGTTCTTGATGGTGAGTTTGTTCAACTCTCTGTAGTCAATACACAATCTGAATGAACCATCCTTCTTCTTGACAAATAACACCGGTGCTCCCCATGGTGATGTGCTTGGTCGAATGAAACCACGCTCCAAAAGTTCTTGTAATTGACTTTGGAGTTCCTTCATTTCGCTGGGTGCGAGTCTGTATGGAGCACGAGCTATTGGTGCAGCTCCTGGTACAAGATCTATTTGAAATTCAACGGATCGATGTGGAGGTAGTCCTGGTAATTCTTTCGGAAATACGTCAGGAAATTCTTTTGCGATGGGAACATCATTGATGTTCTTTTCTTCGGTTTGCACCTTCTCGACATGTGCTAAAATGGCATAGCAACCTTTTCTTATTAGTTTTTGCGCCTTCAGGTTACTAATAAGGTTTAACTTCGCGTTGCTCTTTTCTCCGTACACCATTAAAGGTTTTCCTTTTTCTCGTACAATGCGAATCGCATTTTCGTAACACACGACCTCTGCTCTCTCCTTTTTCATCCAATCTATGCCGATTATAACATCAAAACTCCCTAACACTACTGGTATCAAATTTATCTTAAATACTTCTCCAACCAGTTTAATTTCACGATCCCGACATATCTTATCTGCTGACATTAAGTTACCATTTGCTAGTTCGAGTAAAAATTTATTATTCATAGACGTCAATGGACCGTTTAATTTAGCACAAAAATCTCTACTCATATAGCTCTTATCCGCACCCGAATCAAATAAAACATAAGCAGGTTTATCGTCAATAAGAAACGTACCCGTAACAAGCTCCGGGTCTTCCTGTGCTTCTGCTCCGTTGATGTTGAAGACTCTTCCACGGTTTTGCCCATTAGTATTCCCTTGGTTTGGGCAACTTCTGATCACGTGGCCCGGTTTTCCACATTTAAAACAAACAACGTTGGCATTATTTGATCCAACACTATTTGTCCCATTAGTCTTGTTAAAGTTCGGTCCGTAGACCTCACACTTTACTGCGCCATGACCAGTTCTTTTACACTTGGTGCAAAATTTCTGGCAGAACCCTGAGTGATTCTCTTCACATCTTGGACATTTATTGTTCTGATTGTTGTTGCCATTGTTGTTATTGAGGTTGTTGTTAGGATTTTTATTGTTGTTGAAACGGTTGTTGTTGGAACGATTGTTGTAGTTGTTGTTGTTGGGATGATTTTTGTTGCGGTTGTTGCGAAAAATGGTGCGTTTATTGTTGTAATTTTGGGGTTGGTTGTTGACACGATAGTTATTGTTGTTGTTATATTCGTAACCCCTGTCACTGGTTTCTTCCCACTTTCTCTTGATTGGTTTCGTGTTGACCTCTTCGGTCGCTTGATTATTCATTCTCCCTTGGATCTGGTTTATGAGCTTGTGAGCCATTCGACTTGCCTTTTGTATGGAGGCAGGGTCGTTTGAACTCACATCTTCCTGGATCCTTTCCGGTAACCCTTTCACAAACTCGTCGATCTTCTCTTCTTCATCTTCGAACGCTCTTGGACACAATAGGCACAATTCTGTGAATCTCCGTTCATACGTGGTAATGTCGAAACCTTGCGTTTGTAACCCTCTAAGTTCCGCCTTAAGTTTATTGACCTCGTTCCTGGGACGGTATTTCTCATTTACTAAGTGCTTGAATGCAGACCACGGTAGTGAATAAGCAGCATCTTGTCCCACCTGCTCGAGGTAGGTGTTCCACCATGTTAACGCTGCACCTGTGAAGGTATGCGTAGCGTATTTCACTTTGTCATCTTCAGCACACTTGCTGATAGCAAATACCGATTCGACCTTTTCAGTCCATTGTTTTAATCCGATTGGACCCTTGGTTCCATTGAATTCCAGCGGTTTGCAGGCAGTGAACTCTTTGTAGGAACATCCGACACGAGTTCGTGTGGCATTTGTTCCCTTGCTAGTTTCAGAGTTATTGTTGTTATTATGCATCGCGGCTTGCACTGCGGCTATGTTCGCAGCAAGAAAGGTACGGAAATCTTCTTCGGTCATATTCAAGTTCTGGCGAGTCGTTGGTGCCATTTCCTTCAAAAATAGCCAAAATAATTTAGTTAATCATATAGAATATTAGAAGTAGTCAATAATATTTCGTAGCTTAATATGAACTTATTTATAAAAGCCTTTTCTTCATATTAGCGTTTTATAATTTTTAATTCGGGTAGTACCTACCCGTTAAGTTCATACTTAGTAGCTAACGCAAAAATTAAATACTACTTGTCAAAATAATATTCTATCATGAAAAACTTAATTCATTAATATTTCACATTTAAACTTTTGATACAATATTATACAATCATACCATAGTGCTATTTTACATATGACATAAAATATAGCACACACTAGCTTTTATACAAGGTAGTTGCGAAGATAACTCTAGCTAATGCGCAAGGCGTTCCGCAAAAGCAATAAAGATACGTAATTCATACGTCCAGAAACAAGTCATGCATTCTGGTTTAACTAAGACTATTTCCCATCCTAAGTCTTGTGGAACGTAACCGTTGTGACCTTTATCAAGACAACATGTTGTAGTGTCGTCAAAAGGATGAGGGTTACGTAAAGTCCAACAGTTTTGTAACAACATAAAAACCTTGTTTCTCACCCTAACTATCGAATCCGTCACTTCTGGAAATGTTTTATTCAACAATTGTAATCCGATGTTCTTTTTCTCACTTTGGTGAGAAGCGAACATCACTAACCCGTACGTATAACATGCTTCTTTATGTTGCATGTTAGAAGCTCTTTCTAAGGCTTGAAGTCCTATATTCGGATACGTTGAGTCAAAATAGGTTCTTAACCCGTAGCGTAAAATAACATTTGGGTTCCCCGCATTATATGCGTTAAAGTAAACACGGCGTAACTTATGGACTCCCCAATGTGATATCCCCCATCTTTCAAACGAAAGCCTTTTATAAACTAAGGCATTCTTGGAACGTTCATCGAATGTCTTACAAACTGATTTTGCCAAAAATAGTTGTGCCGAGGAATCCTGACCAACTCTAGATAGGATTTCATCAATCATGTCTCCGGGTAAGTCTTCTAAAATATTGGGTTGTCTAACCATTTTGTGTTTTTATACTGTAAGATAGACAAGAATTAGATTCATAAAAGATACATATATATATCACATAATATTCACATGTTAAATATATAGTTTCCAACAAAATGTGTTAAGCAATCATTTTTCAAGTAAACACGGTCGAAGTCCAGACTCACTAATGCATCCTAACAAACTCGGTTAGACACACACTAATGCAAATTTCTGGTTCTCTAAGACCAACGCTCGGATACCAACTGAAATGTCCCGTTCTTATTGATTAAAAACGTTCCATATTAATTGATTTCGTTGCGAGGTTTTGACCTCTATATGAGACGTTTTTCAAAGACTGCATTCATTTTTAAAACAAACCATAACCTTTACTTCATCAATAAAGGCTTAAAAGCTTTACGTAGATTATCAAATAATGATAATCTAGAATATCCCGTTTACACACTACCATTTCATAATGGTTTACAATACAAATATATTACATCGAAATACGTTTCTTGAATGCAGTTTTTACACAATATCATACAACATGGACTCCAAAACTTGTCCTTATTTTAGCATGCGACAGCGGAAGCTCTTAATAATCACCTGAGAATAAACATGCTTTAAATGTCAACAAAAATGTTGGTGAGTTATAGGTTTAATGTAACGACCCGCACTTTTTCGATCGTTCTATACTTATAAGATTAATATTTACATAAATTAAACCTTACCAACATGATAAGCAATCCAAATTGTTGAGACTTTTGTTTTCAAAAAGAGTTTTACACAACGTTTGACCGTCTAGTTTGACCGATGATATCACGAACTATACAATATATGATAATTATACGTTTGTGTATATATATGTATATATACATATTTAACATGATTAATGAATATTTTAATATCCCATTTTGTATTAATAACAACAAGTTATAAGTATATTTTGAAACTACTAACTTAAGTTTTCAAAACGATAACTATACGTAACGTTATTTGACATAAATACTTAAGACTTATAATGTTTATACATATATCGTATAAGTAATGTATTTAATCACTTTTAAGGACTTAAATACATAAAATCATATAAGTGTATTCACAAAAGATAGCTATATTTGAATCCTCATTCCATTTTTTCACAAAATTTCTATACGTATACCTAGAGTACATGTACCCGTATCATACCCATCTTCTAGATGTATTTACTATTGGTATATACTCATAAAAATACATCAATAATTAGATTCAATCAGTTAAGGATCATGTGAGGATTTAACTTTTGACAATTATCAAAAATATCTAGCAAAATAACAAAAGAAAATCTTGTCTTTGTCTCCCTTAAAAAAACGCCATTCATGGCCATTATATACCTTCATTTTGATTCAATTTTCATCATCATCTCTTAGCTAAATACACACACTTTCATAACCCTTAAACACCTTCAACAATTCAGTAAGTTACCAAGAAGATCTAGCTTCAAAAACCTTACTAAATCACCATAAGAAAACCATACAAAAACACTTCAAGAAATCCTTCCAAGAACACAAACTTACTTCCAATCTTTCATCCAATTCCATCACCCTTTTGATTCTAGGTTCTTACTCCTCTTTTACAGCAACCTTGTCCAAGGAACTTGAGGTAGAATCTATGTTCATAACCTTATTCGATTCATATATATATAGCTATCTTATTTTGTGGTACAAAAGTTTAACAACAAGAACATAGTTTGAATGTTTTCAAACTTGTTTGCAAACTAAGTAGATCCTTCTAACTTAACTTTTAAAATACTTCAAGACCTGTAATATAACTTAAATATATGCTAATTTAACAAGGTATAACTTGGTTTTTCAAAGAATACCTTAAAAACTGTTTTTACGACGTCGGAGTGCAACCGGGGACTGTTTTGGGTTGGATAATTAAAAACCATCTTAAACTTTGAATTGAAGGTTTATGTTCTGGAAAAATGATTTTTAATATGAATATGATGACACATAAAAATTTCATGATTTAATTCAAAGTATAAGTATTTTTAGAAAAATAATCATTTAAGGTTGTTTTCATAAAGGAAAATGTTTAACTTCATATGTTTCACTAACGTTTCACCTATGCCGTATGATTTTGAATACAAACCAAGGTATTTACAGTTCATAGACTTAAAGGGGAACTCGATCCAAGGAGATGGCAAGTTGAATCAACGAAAACGGAGTTGTAACGAAGAAACTATGACCGAAACAAAATTGGTTATCCAAGACTAGTTTAACTTCGGGATTAATTGGGAAAAATTTATATAAATCACATATTTCTAAGATAACATGATATTTTATATTTATGTACTCATAATTCAATTTTATATGGTTCAGGATCACCCGTAAACAACACGAGAAGATTAATCATAAGATCCCATGTTTGTACGCAACACGTCATTTGACAACACCGGTACTTTATGTACGCAACACGTCATTTGACAACACCGGTACCGTGGGTCAAGATTAATCTCGACCAATACATATACGATGGGGTTTTATTTATTTCGTTGGGGGTTTTGTTTATTTCATTGCGGGTATATTAAACATCTAAATATGAACCATTAAAATTGAATTACTAACAACGAACTGCTAACTACGGACTAAGGAAATTATTAAAAGTAGTAAAAGTATAACAAATATATATGTGACGATTGTTTAAAAATGAAAATATATTGATATATTATATATGGATAGGTTCGTGATATCAACCGGAAGACCAAGTCAAAATATATATATCTTCAAGACGAAAGTGAGTATATAGTCCCACTTTTAAACTCTAAATATTTCGGGATGAGAATACATGTATTTTATGTTTTACGATATGGACACAAGTAACTGAAAAATATATTCTACGTTGAGTTGTACCACTGGCATACTTCCCTGTAGCTTGGTAACTAATATTTACAGCGGTATTGTAAACGCGAATCCTGTTGATAGATCTATCGGGCCTGACAACCCCAACCGGACTGGACGACCAGTATTCAACGGTTGCACAGTACTTCGTTTTGTGACTACACTTGGTACGGTGTAGTAAGATTTCATATTAAAGGGAATATGCGACGTGATTAAATGTTAAGTATGGTTACCAAGTGCTCAACCACTTAGAATATTTTTATTAAACTGTTTATATACGAAATCTTGTGGTCTATATATATATATTGCTGCCGGCATTAAACCTATATCTCACCAACTTTATGTTGACCTTTTAAAACATGTCTATTCTCAGGTGATTTCTAAAAGCTTCCGCTGCATCATGTTGGATCTAAGCAGGATCTTGCGTACGCATATTTGTGTCAAAAATAAAACTGCATATCCGAGATGTTGTATTGTAAAATATGCTAGAAACCGTGTTGTTGTCATCATTTGTAAAGTTTGTAAGTCGAAGATTATCGCTAAACGATAATCATCTTTATATTGTCCGAAGCTTGTAACAAAAATAAGAGTTGTGGTTTGTAATGTGAAATATATGCAGTTTTCTTTTAAAAATGTCTCATATAGAGGTCAATACCTCGCAATGAAATCATACGTTATCTAACTCGTTCTTATGGTTAAGGACGGGTTATGACATGTGGTATCAGAGCGGTGGTCTTAGCGAACCAGGTTTGCATTAGTGTGTCTAACCGAGAAGTCGTTAGGATACATTAGTAAGTCTGGACTTTGACCGGGTCTGATTTAAAAACCATTGCTTATCATTGTTGGTTAAAAATTATATGTAAATATTATGCAAGTACTAATGGGTTAGTTGATGTGTGATAGATGTCGGGCTCGAAACTTATTATCACATTCAGCGACTCCGAATCAGAACCTTCATATGGTGTTCCAGTCATTAACTTATCCGATGACGAAAGTAGTATCTTTGGGGAAGACTCACAAATTCCGGATGAACCAACTATAGAGAAATCGGAAAGTGAACCCAAGGAAGAAAGTGAACCCGAGGAAGAAATACTAGAAATTACGAAAGAAAAGTTCGATCAAGGAAAGAAACGAAAAGCTAATGAATTAGAAAGTTCAAACCCCGAGTTTAGTGAGGATGTTGTGGCACCAATTCCACTAGACACTACCACCCCTATTCCCGCTATTCCTATTCGTGCTGTCCCGGCATCCAGTTCCTCAGCTCCACCGCCAAAATATAGGCAGACAGCTAGGATAAGCGTTAGGCCATTCATTGGAACTAAACGTCCTAGAAAATAGACCAAACGATGCGCTGCCGTATTAAACCATGGGATCATATAATGTTTTGTATAATATTATTAGTGTGGTTTGCTTAAAGTTTGATGTAAGATAAGCATATGTAAAATAGTGAAGTGTGAAATGCAATAATTTTCCATGGTTAAGTATTATTTAGATTGTAGTAATTGGTTCTGTACTAAGCTATTAAGTATGAACATTAACGGGTAGGTACTACCCTAGATATAATTATAAAACGCTAATAAGAAGAAAAGGCTTTTATAATAATACCTGGTTCATATTATTAACAAGCTATAATGTACTATAAATACACACTACATCTATAATAATCCATGTGAATAATTATTTTCTTTCATTAGGAAATGGCGCTATTGAATCGAATGACGGAACAAGAAGTCGAGGACTTCATCAATCAGCGAGTGAACGACAGAATGCTATGGGTCGAAGCTGCAAGAGCTGCTGCAGTTAATCCAAATCCTCGTGTAGGATGCACTTACAAGACTTTTCAAGCTTGCAAGCCTTCATCATTCAGTGGAACGGAAGGGCCGATCGGTTTAACCCGATGGATAGAAAAGATGGAGACTGTGTTCAAAATCAGTGGTTGTGATGAAAAAGACATGACCAAGTATGCATCATGCACTTTACAAGATAGTGCACTCACGTGGTGGAAGAATTATGTGAAGGCTGTGGGAGGAGATGTAGCTTATGGTACTCCATGGGAAGAATTCAAAGCAATGTTAATTAACGAATATTGTCCTAGGAACGAGGTTAGAAAGTTGGAAGACGAATTACGAAGTTTGAAGGTTGTTGGTACTGAAATTACCAACTACAATCAGCGATTCATGGAATTAGTTTTGCTATGTCCTGAATTGGTTCCAACCGAAGCACGGAAGATTGAAATGTACAAAGATGGTTTGCCCTCAAAGGTTAAGGCAAACGTTACAGCATCAAAACCTAGGACAATTCATGAAGCTATGACCATGGCGAATGAGCTAATGGATCAGGTCATCTTGGATAAGAAAGCATTCACTACTGATGTGAAGGTATCGAGTAATAAAAGAAAGTGGAACGGAAATTATGATCGAGGTTACCAACAACAATCTTTTAAGAAACCAGAAACCCCGAAAGGTGCGGGTAGTGGTTCAGGTTTTGGTTCTAAAGGACAAAGTCCTTTATGCAACCGTTGTCACAAACATCACTTTGGTTACTGTAGTGTGGTATGCACCAAATGCAATCGACAGGGTCATCTTGCTGAAGATTGTAGGGCTCTTGTTATGAATACAAATGGTGCCAAGACTCCTGCCACCAACGCAAATAGAACTGCTTTGGCTACCGTTACTTGTTTTGGGTGTGGAAAACAAGGTCACTATAAGAGCCAGTGCCCGAATCCAGAGAAGAATGGCGGACCTGCAAGTGGAAGAGCGTTTGTTATTAATGCTAGAGAGGCACGTGAAGACCCGGAGCTTGTTACGGGTACGTTTACCATTAATAACTTATCAGCATCTATTTTATTTGATACTGGTGCCGATAGAAGTTACGTGTGTAGAAATTTTTACACTAAATTGAATTGTTCATCATTACCTCTAGATGCTAAGTACATGATTGAGTTAGCTAATGGTAAACTAATTAAAGCCGATAAAATTTGTCGTGATTGTGAAATAAATTTAGCCGGAGAAATGTTTAAAATCGACTTAATACCCGTAGAATTAGGAGGTTTTGATGTAATAGTCGGCATGGACTGGATGTCCAAAGTAGGAGCGGAAGTTGTTTGTGCCAAGAAGGCAATTCGTATTCTTGGTAAGGATAAAATGCCGGTGATGATTTATGGAGAGAAGGGTAATTCAAAGCTAAAACTTATTAGCTGTTTGAAAGCCAAGAAGTGTTTAGAAAAGGGATGTTATGCTATTCTAGCACATGTTAATAAAGTCGAAAAGAAAGAAAAGTGCATCAACGACGTTCCGGTGGCAAGAGACTTTCCTGAAGTTTTTCCGGAAGAATTGCCGGGATTACCTCCATTTAGATCGGTAGAATTTCAAATAGATTTAGTACCAGGAGCTGCACCAGTGGCTCGTGCTCCATATAGACTTGCACCGTCCGAACTAAA
Source organism: Rutidosis leptorrhynchoides (assembly GCF_046630445.1). NCBI lineage: Eukaryota > Viridiplantae > Streptophyta > Magnoliopsida > Asterales > Asteraceae > Rutidosis > Rutidosis leptorrhynchoides. Next base: position 237,135,638 of record NC_092343.1, read on the forward strand.
AGAACTTCAAAGTCAGTTAAAAGAATTACTGGACCGTGGATTCATACGACCAAGTACTTCACCGTGGGGAGCTCCAATTTTGTTTGTTAAGAAGAAAGATGGATCTTTCAGGATGTGTATAGATTATCGTGAATTAAATAAGTTAACTATCAAGAATCGGTATCCGCTACCGAGAATTGATGACTTATTTGATCAACTGCAAGGATCATGTGTTTATTCGAAAATCGATCTAAGATCGGGCTATCATCAATTACGCGTCAAAGAAGAAGATATACCGAAAACTGCTTTTCGGACACGCTACGGTCATTACGAGTTTTTGGTCATGCCATTTGGATTGACGAATGCGCCAGCTGTATTCATGGACCTCATGAATCGAGTCTGTTGTCCGTATTTAGATAAGTTTGTTATCGTTTTCATTGATGACATTCTTATCTATTCCAAAAGTGAGCAAGAGCATGAAGAGCATTTAAGGTTGATATTAGAGTTGTTAAGAAAAGAACAACTATATGCTAAATTTTCTAAGTGTGATTTCTGGTTGAAAGAAGTGCAATTCCTTGGCCACGTTGTTAGTAGCAAAGGAATTCAGGTTGATCCAGCAAAAACTGAAGCCATTGAAAAATGGGAGACTCCTAAAACACCAACGCAGATACGCCAATTTTTGGGTTTAGCCGGTTATTATAGAAGGTTTATTCAAGATTTTTCCCGAATAGCTAAGCCGTTGACAGCGTTAACGCAAAAAGGGAAGAAATATGAATGGACCTCTGAGCAGGAGAACGCATTTCAAATACTAAAGAAAAAGTTAACTACGGCGCCTATTTTATCGTTACCAGAAGGGAACGATGATTTTGAAATATATTGTGACGCTTCGCGACAAGGTTTTGGTTGCGTTCTTATGCAACGGAAGAAAGTTATTGCATTCGCATCCCGACAATTGAAGATTCACGAGCGAAATTATACGACGCATGATCTAGAATTGGGAGCAGTCGTGTTTGCATTGAAGATGTGGAGACACTACTTGTATGGGGTTAAATTCACTGTGTTTACTGATCATAAAAGCCTTCAACATATTTTTGATCAGAAACAGTTGAACATGAGGCAACGTAGGTGGGTCGAGTTAATAAAAGACTATGATTGTGAAATTCGTTATCATCCCGGAAAGGCGAACGTGGTGGCCGATGCTTTAAGCAGAAAGGAACGAGAACCAATTCGAGTTCGAGCGATGAACATAAAAATTCGTATGAATCTCAACTCACAAATCAAAGAGGTTCAACAAGAAGCACTCAATAAAGAAAACATAAAGAATGAAATAATGAAAAAGTACGAGAAGCAACTTGTTGTACGGGAAGATGGAATTCGATATTTTGCAAATCGTATTTGGGTACCGAAGTTGGGTGGATTAAGGAAGTTGATATTGAACGAGGCACATAAGACAAGATACTCGATACATCCTGGAGTTGGAAAGATGTATCAAGATCTTAAGACACGTTATTGGTGGCCTAACTTAAAGACTGACGTTGCAACATATGTTAGGGAATGTTTGACTTGTTCCAAGGTCAAAGCAGAACACCAGAAGCCGTCAGGGTTACTTCAACAACCAGAAATCCCAGAATGGAAATGGGATGGTATTACCATGGATTTCATCACGAAGTTACCAAAGACTGCCTGGGGATACGACACCATATGGGTGATTGTTGATCGTCTCACCAAGTCTGCACATTTCTTGCCTATGAAGGAAACGGATAGAATGGAGAAACTATTACGATTATATATAAAGGAAATTGTTTCAAGGCATGGAATACCTATTTCCATTATATCTGATCGTGATAGTAGATTTACCTCAAAGTTTTGGCAATCACTACAGGAGGCACTAGGAACTCGTTTGGATATGAGTACCGCATATCATCCGCAAACAGACGGGCAGAGTGAAAGGACAATTCAGACTCTCGAGGACATGCTCAGGGCATGTGTGATCGATTTTGGAAACGGATGGGATAAGTATTTACCGTTAGCAGAATTCTCGTATAATAATAGTTATCATGCGAGCATTAAAGCTGCACCATTCGAAGCATTGTATGGAAGGAAGTGTAGATCTCCTATCTGTTGGAATGAAGTAGGAGATCGGCATTTAACTGGTCCTGAGATCATACACGAAACGACTGAGAAGATAGTACAAATTAAGGAGAGATTGAAAACAGCCCGTAGTCGCCAAAAGAGCTACGCCGATGTCCGAAGGAAACCATTAGAGTTTCAGATCGGTGACATGGTTATGCTAAAGGTGTCACCTTGGAAAGGTGTAATACGTTTCGGCAAAAGGGGTAAATTGAACCCAAGGTACGTAGGCCCGTTCAAGATCATCGAACGCATTGGACCGGTAGCTTATCGACTCGAGTTACCGCAGCAACTCGCCGGAGTACATAATACCTTTCACGTCTCAAACCTTAAGAAGTGTCTTGCGAAGGAAGACCTCACCATTCCACTTGAAGAAATCCATGTCGACGAGAAACTACAATTCATCGAAGAACCAATCGAAATCATGGATCGTGAAGTTAAACAGCTCAAGCAGAGCAACATACCGATTGTTAAGGTTCGTTGGAATGCTCGAAGAGGTCCCGAGTTTACGTGGGAACGAGAGGATCAAATGAAACAAAAGTATCCACACTTGTTTCTCGATGACGCAAAATAGGTACAATTTTAAAATTTCGGGACGAAATTTATTTAACGGGGAGGTAATGTAACGACCCGCACTCTTTCGATCGTTCTATACTTATAAGATTAATATTTACATAAATTAAACCTTACCAACATGATAAGCAATCCAAATTGTTAAGACTTATGTTTTCAAAAAGAGTTTTACACAACGTTTGACCGTCTAGTTTGACCGATGATATCACGAACTATACAATATATGATAATTATACGTTTGTGTATATATATGTATATATACATATTTAACATGATTAATGAATGTTTTAATATCCCATTTTGTATTAATAACAACAAGTTATAAGTATATTTTGAAACTACTAACTTAAGTTTTCAAAACGATAACTATACGTAACATTATTTGACATAAATACTTAAGACTTATAATGTTTAGACATATATCGTATAAGTAATGTATTTAATCACTTTTAAGCACTTAAATACATAAAATCATATAAGTGTATTCACAAAAGATAGCTATATTTGAATCCTCATTCCATTTTTTCACAAAATTTCTATACGTATACCTAGAGTACATGTACCCGTATCATACCCATCTTCTAGATGTATTTACTATTGGTATATACTCATAAAAATACATCAATAATTAGATTCAATCAGTTAAGGATCATGTGAGGATTTAACTTTTGACAATTATCAAAAATATCTAGCAAAATAACAAAAGAAAATCTTGTCTTTGTCTCCCTTAAAAAAACGCCATTCATGGCCATTATATACCTTCATTTTGATTCAATTTTCATCATCATCTCTTAGCTAAATACACACACTTTCATAACCCTTAAACACCTTCAACAATTCAGTAAGTTACCAAGAAGATCTAGCTTCAAAAACCTTACTAAATCACCATAAGAAAACCATACAAAAACACTTCAAGAAATCCTTCCAAGAACACAAACTTACTTCCAATCTTTCATCCAATTCCATCACCCTTTTGATTCTAGGTTCTTACTCCTCTTTTACAGCAACCTTGTCCAAGGAACTTGAGGTAGAATCTATGTTCATAACCTTATTCGATTCATATATATATAGCTATCTTATTTTGTGGTACAAAAGTTTAACAACAAGAACATAGTTTGAATGTTTTCAAACTTGTTTGCAAACTAAGTAGATACTTCTAACTTAACTTTTAAAATACTTCAAGACCTGTAATATAACTTAAATATATGCTAATTTAACAAGGTATAACTTGGTTTTTCAAAGAATACCTTAAAAACTGTTTTTACGACGTCGGAGTGCAACCGGGGACTGTTTTGGGTTGGATAATTAAAAACCATCTTAAACTTTGAATTGAAGGTTTATGTTCTGGAAAAATGATTTTTAATATGAATATGATGACACATAAAAATTTCATGATTTAATTCAAAGTATAAGTATTTTTAGAAAAATAATCATTTAAGGTTGTTTTCATAAAGGAAAATGTTTAACTTCATATGTTTCACTAACGTTTCACCTATGCCGTATGATTTTGAATACAAACCAAGGTATTTACAGTTCATAGACTTAAATGGGAACTCGATCCAAGGAGATGGCAAGTTGAATCAATGAAAACGGAGTTGTAACGAAGAAACTATGACCGAAACAAAATTGGTTATCCAAGACTAGTTTAACTTCGGGATTAATTGGGAAAAATTTATATAAATCACATATTTCTAAGATAACATGATATTTTATATTTATGTACTCATAATTCAATTTTATATGGTTCAGGATCACCCGTAAACAACACGAGAAGATTAATCATAAGATCCCATGTTTGTACGCAACACGTCATTTGACAACACCGGTACTTTATGTACGCAACACGTCATTTGACAACACCGGTACCGTGGGTCAAGATTAATCTCGACCAATACATATACGATGGGGTTTTATTTATTTCGTTGGGGGTTTTGTTTATTTCATTGCGGGTATATTAAACATCTAAATATGAACCATTAAAATTGAATTACTAACAACGAACTGCTAACTACGGACTAAGGAAATTATTAAAAGTAGTAAAAGTATAACAAATATATATGTGACGATTGTTTAAAAATGAAAATATATTGATATATTATATATGGATAGGTTCGTGATATCAACCGGAAGACCAAGTCAAAATATATATATCTTCAAGACGAAAGTGAGTATATAGTCCCACTTTTAAACTCTAAATATTTCGGGATGAGAATACATGTATTTTATGTTTTACGATATGGACACAAGTAACTGAAAAATATATTCTACGTTGAGTTGTACCACTGGCATACTTCCCTGTAGCTTGGTAACTAATATTTACAGCGGTATTGTAAACGCGAATCCTGTTGATAGATCTATCGGGCCTGACAACCCCAACCGGACTGGACGACCAGTATTCAACGGTTGCACAGTACTTCGTTTTGTGACTACACTTGGTACGGTGTAGTAAGATTTCATATTAAAGGGAATATGCGACGTGATTAAATGTTAAGTATGGTTACCAAGTGCTCAACCACTTAGAATATTTTTATTAAACTGTTTATATACGAAATCTTGTGGTCTATATATATATATTGCTGCCGGCATTAAACCTATATCTCACCAACTTTATGTTGACCTTTTAAAACATGTCTATTCTCAGGTGATTTCTAAAAGCTTCCGCTGCATCATGTTGGATCTAACCAGGATCTTGCGTACGCATATTTGTGTCAAAAATAAAACTGCATATCCGAGATGTTGTATTGTAAAATATGCTAGAAACCGTGTTGTTGTCATCATTTGTAAAGTTTGTAAGTCGAAGATTATCGCTAAACGATAATCATCTTTATATTGTCCGAAGCTTGTAACAAAAATAAGAGTTGTGGTTTGTAATGTGAAATATATGCAGTTTTCTTTTAAAAATGTCTCATATAGAGGTCAATACCTCGCAATGAAATCATACGTTATCTAACTCGTTCTTATGGTTAAGGACGGGTTATGACATTTAATTCCTACATATATCAAATCATAATAATAATAGACCACAAGATTTCATTTTTCATAATAACCATCTCAAGCAGGCATTTCGCATCATACTTAGAGATAAAAATCATTCATATAGTGAACACCTGGTAACCGACATTAACAAGATGCATATAGAATATCCCCAATCATTCCGGAACTACCTCGGACCTGATTAAAATCGAAGTACTAAAACATCCGGTACTTTGGATGGGGCTCGTTGGGCCCGATAGATCTATCTTTAGGATTCGCGTCAATTAGGGTGTACGTTCCCTAATTCTTAGGCTACCAAGCTAAAAGGGGTGATATCCAAATTCGATCATTCAACCATAGAAAGTAGTTTCACATACTTGTGTCTATTTTGTAAAGCATTTATAGAACTGCATGTATTCTCATCCCAAAAATATTTAGATTTTTAAAAGTGGGACTATAACTCACTTTCACCAAATATTACTTCGTCGAGAAATTGACTTGGCCACGGGTTGATTCACGAACCTATAACAATATATACATATATCAAAATATGATTGAAACATATTCACAATATTTTCTTTATTACGTGTTGATGATTTTTAGTTGTCCAGTTAGCGGTCCAAAGTTAGAAGTTCCATAATTTGTCGTACATGAATAACTTAATATATATCTTGAATCAATCTACGACCCAGTGTATACATATCTCAGTATTGATCACAACTCAAACTATATATATTTTGGAATCAACCTCAACCCTGTATAGCCAACTCCCACATTCACATATAGAGTGTCTATGGTTGTTCCGAAATATATATAGATGTGTCGACATGATAGGTCGAAACATTGTATACGTGTCTATGGTATCTCAAGATTACATAATATATAATACAAGTTGATTAAGTTATGGTTGGAATAGATTTGTTACAAAGTTTCACGTAGCTAAATTGTGTAGTTTTTACCAATCTTGTATTACTCGCCATTTCTTCGTTTCAAATCCGTTTTGAGTGATTAAAGCGGCCGCGGTTTCGTATTGAACTTATCTTTTTGAAACAAAACAGAAAAAGTATGAGTTTATAGTCGGAAATACAATTTCCAAGTCATTTAGTAAAAGGTAGTCATTTCCGTCGAAAGAACGACATCTTGATGACTGTTTTGAAAAACATTCTTTCACTTTGAATTTAACCATGATTTTTGGATATGGTTTCATGTTCATAAGAAAAATCATTTTTCCAGAAATCTAGCTTTTAAATCAAAGTTCTTCATAGCTTTTAATTATCCCAACCAAAACAGCCCCCGGTTTTACTACGACGGCGTATATCCGGTTTTATGGTGTTTATCGTGTTTCCGGGTTTTAAATAATTAAATTAGCATATCATATAGATATAGAACATGTGTTTAGTTGATTTTTAAAAGTCTAGTTAGAAGGATTAACTTTATTTGCGAACAAGTTTATAATTAACTAAACTATGTTCTAGTGATTACAAGTTTGTATCGTAAAATAAGACAGCTTTTTATGCAAGAATCGAATGATGTTACGAACATCATTACTACCTCAAGATCCTTGGATAAACCTACTGGAAATGAGAAAAATGGATCTAGCTTCAAAGGATCCTTGGATGGCTTGACAATTCTTGAAGCAGAATCATGACACGAAAACAAGTTCAAGTAAGATTTTCACTCGAAATAAGATTGTTATAGTTATAGAAATTGAACCAAAGTTTTAATATGATTATTACCTGGAATTAGAAAGATAACCTACTGTAAGAAACAAAGATTTATTGAGGTTGGATGATCACTTGGAATGGATTTAGAAAACTTGGAAGTAAACTTGCAATCTTGGAAGTATTCTTGATTTTATGAAACTAGAACTTTTGAAATTTATGAAGAACACTTAGAACTTGAAGATAGAACTTGAGAGAGATTCATTAGATGAAGAAAACTGAAGAATGAAAGTGTTTGTAGGTATTTTTGGTCGTTGGTATATGGATTAGATATAAAGGATATGTAATTTTGTTTACTTGTAAAAAGTCATGAATGATTTACCAAATTTTTGTAGTCTTATGAGATATTTCATGCTAGTTGCCAAATAATGGTTCCCACATGTTTAATTACTCACATGGGCTGCTAAGGAGTTGATGATTGAAGTGTATATACCAATAGTACATACATCTAGAAGCTGCGTATTCTACGAGTATATGTACGGGTACGTACGTGTAGAATTGTTGATGAAAATGAACGAGGATGTAATTGTAAGTATTTTTGTTAATTAGAAGTACTTTGATATATGTCTTGAAGTCTTTCAAAAATGTTCAAATACATTTAAAAACATCATATGTATATACATTTTAACTGAGTCGTTAAGTCATCGTTAGTCGTTACATGTTTTGATTTGTTTTGTAGTCCTTAAGTTAACGATCTCAATTAATCTTGTTAAACCATTGTTTATTATATCAAATGAGATGTTAAATTATTATACTATCATGTTAACATGATATATGAATATATCTTAATATAATATATATACATTAAAATATCGTTACAACGATAATCGTTACGTATATGTCTCGTTTCGGAATTCTTAAGTTAGTAGTCTTGTTTTTACTTACGTAGTTCATTGATAACACACTTAATGATATAATTACTTATCATTTTATCATGTTAAACATATATATTTATTCATTTATGTAACATCATGTCATATACAACTTATAGCGTTCGTGAATCATCGGTCAAACTGGGTGATCAGACATTTACATAAATTCTGTTTCAATTAACCAAGTCTTAACAAGTTTGATTGCTTAACATGTTGGAAACATTTAATCATGCAAATATAGTTTTCATGTATATATATAATCATAGAAGAGTTCGGAAAAGTTTGGGTCACTACAGTCTAGGCTTTGAAGATTCTGGCTAAGACAGGTAATCCCTACTCCCAACGCTAACCTAAAAGGTTTAACGACCTTATGGATAGAATCCTAGGTACATGAACAAAGTGGTTTACCCAATAAAGGAACGTCTCAGCTTTTCTTAATCCTAGTTGCTCTACCTAAGCAATATCCTACCACTAAATTACTATGCTATGCCTCAACATTAACAGATGTGCAATCTTAGGTATCCTAAGGTACTGCTAATTGGGATAGAAATCTCTCCTTTGCGATCACTTATTCAACCCCGGATCATCTTACAACATCTCAAGAACATTGCTTCTGACGCGAATCATGCTTCCGAGTAAGCTAGTGTTCACTGAACTCTCTATCGCTAACTCTAATCACAACCTAAATGGGCAGCTCTTCTATGACGAACAAATACTTATTCGTACGTAGGTACTATATCCCTATTGTGACGTTAAGCACACATAACTACTTACCAAGTATCCTAGGGTTGATCAGGTCCTAATACTAGGTTATAGGCACGTGAATAAGCGGAAAGGGTGATCCGTAAATTAAACTTCTAAACCGTCAAGGTTTCAGCATAACAACATAACAAGTTTCAGATAAAATATTCAACATATGATAAACAATTGTAACAGATAGATAATCATGCAAGATGAAAGCAACTCAAGATAATAGCTTTATTAAATTAAGGAAAGCGTTCACCGTTTATGTAACGACCCGGAAATTTCCGACCAAATTTAAACCTTAAACTCTATATGTTTCCGATACGATAAGCAAAATATTTAATGTTGAGTCTAGAAAGGTTGAAATCTATATTCGGATAATTAGTTACCCTTTTGACCAAGCCTGACGATTCACGAACATCTATGTGTATATACGATATGTACTTATTAACTGATAACGTTAATAAGGTATTAGATATATAATATTTAGGTTTCGATATAAGGTTATTATATTTATCGGCGAGTGTAAAAGATAATATAATTATATAAATATCTGAAACAGTTTTTGTCAAATTATTAACGTGTCATTTTAATAAAATAAAGGTTTTAACGATATCTTAAAAGTCAGAAACTTTCTGGAAACCTTTTGACAAATTCCAATTGATAACGGTCTGTGATTTTAATAAAAACAAACATTTAATTAAAACGTGTTCATAAAATATATATTTATGTATTTTATAAAATGAATAAATATAATATTTACCTAAATATAAAACGCTTTGGATTTAAATATACTTTGAAAAACAACGGGACTTTGAATTATAAAAGTAAATGACCACAATGCTCAAAAGGTTAAGTTACAATTTTAGTGGGATTGTTTTTATAATTTAAAATCCTTTATTTTGTCAAAGGTACGTGACACGAAACATAAAGTGTTAGTTTTCTCGGCGTACGAAACTTTATTTGGAAAACCGGAACCGGGACATTAGTTAAGTGGCAATGTAAAAGTAAATTTTGTAAAAATTATATTTTTACCATTAATGTAAATAAAATATAATATTTAATTAATTATATAAATTAAATAATTAAAAATAATAAATATAATATATATATACAAATATGGAATCCCATGGTACTTAAATATCACTATCTGTGTATATTTTTTTTCTATTTGCTTGTGAACCTTTGTCTATCACTTTTAGCTACGGAACAAATTTTTGTGAAGTATTATTGCTTTATAAATTGATCACCATCTCAATGCATATTAGGACATTATTTAAAAAAAAAACACCAAAACATATCGATAGCCTCTGTATGAACTTAAAACACCATAAATCGAATTCGTTTTAATTTTCAAAAACTAGAAATGCAGAAGTGTTAGGAATATTTTACTCAATCTTTCTCCAAAATCTCAGGTTTCAATTCGTTGAATCGAGCACGAATTTGTGGGTCAAAGCTTAAGTTTTCAAAAGTCAAACAATTTGTTCTTGTAAAAATTTGAGTTTTATGTTATGTTTTAAACCCAATTAACGATTCACAAAGCTTCTGTAGAGGATTAAAAACCTTTTTCATGTTGTAACATTTATTCAAAACATTTTAAATTTTGAAATCAATTTTTTTTTTCAAAACCGTCGCTGCTATTTATCTATATGTATATTTTTTTTTCCTCGATCATACTCTGTAACATATATTGATTTTTGGTCATTTACAAGTGATAAGATTGAACCTAATTAGTTGCAAAGATTTACCCCATATTTGATAAAGTATAGGAAGAAGAGGAAGAAAATTGTAACAAAACAGAATAAAGGTTATATAAATTTCGAGGGGTAAGAAAGCAGATAAGTGGGCGACAGCCCAATGGTTATGCGTGATAGTGGGTTTTCAGGAGGTTGGCGGGTTGATCCTCGTGTGAGGCATATTTTTTTTAAAAGCCTTTTTCAAGGTAGTTATTATTATATTATTATTATTATTATTATTATTATTATTATTATTATTATTATTATTATTATTATTATTATTATTGCTAGTTTAAGAACACATATTATTAATACAAGTTATTATTATTTTCACAAAATATTAGTATTAATATCATTGTTGTAATTACTAGTATTATTATTATCATTAACATAAGTACTATTTTTTTAACAAAATCATTATTATTAGTATTATCATTATCAAGGAAGTTAATATTATTAGTAAATCATTGTTATCCAAATTAACATTTTCTTTAGAGATAAATATTTTGTACCTAAAACATACTTATTATATATATACACTATAATCATAGTAATAGTTTATATACCTATATACTAAACATATTAACCTTTTTGATAAAGATACTTATATGTATCAAACTTTGATTTTTTTTTAATATATTAAACGTTATAATTTCATATTCAACACAAATATATATATATATAAAATATAATTTACGATATAATATAAGTAATTAATGGAATTGGTATAAACTACATATAATTAAAAAGATATAAATATATATTAATCAAGTAAAATTATGTAATTCCATTATATGTTTTAACAAAATATATAATTAATATAGGTTCGTGAATCCGAGGTCAACCTTAAACTTGATCAATGATGTTATATGTATTTTTACTACAAAATACATTAGGTGAGTATATAGTCCCTTTTAAACTCTAAATATTTTTGGGCTGATAATAAATGCGCTACTTTTATAAATGATTTACGTTATGGACACAAGTGACAGAAATATATATTCTACGTTGAGTTGTACCACTGGCATATTTCCCTGTAGCTTGGTAACTACAATTTACATGGGTATTGTAAACGCGAATCCTGTTGATAGATCTATCGGGCCTGACAACCCCAACCGGACTGGATGACCAGTATTTAACGGTTGCACAGTAGTTCGTTTCGTTACTACACTTGGTACGGTGTAGGGAGATTCCATAATAAAGGGAATATGCGACGTTGATTAAATGTTAAGTATGGTTACCAAGTGCTCAACAACTTAGAATATTTTTATTAAAATGTTTACATATGAAATCTTGTGGTCTATATTTATAACGCTGCTAGCATCAAACCTATATATCTCACCAACTTTATGTTGACGTTTTAAAGCATGTTATTCTCAGGTATGAATTAAGTCTTCCGCTGTGCATTAGCTCATGTTAAGGATACTACCTGGGACCATTTAAGCCATGAGTCAAAGACATTGCATTCGAGTCATTAATATTATTAAGTAAAAGGCAGTTTAGGTCATCTGAATATTATGAAATGTTAGGCGAATACGTCAATTTCAGATGTAACATTAGATTGTCTCTTAAGTAATAAATGCAACGTTTGTATAATGTTTCATATAGAGGTCAAGTACCTCGTGATGTAATCACATGTTATTGTATTCGTCCCTATGGATTGGGTCGGGTCGTCTCATATGGTATCAGAGCGTTGGTCTTAGCGAACCAGGTCTGCATTAGTGTGTCTAACTGGTAAGTTGTTAGGATACATTAGTGAGTCTGGACTTCGACCGTGCCTGCATGTCAAAAAGTTTTGCTTATCATTCTAGTCGGAAATTATCTGCTTATCATCCTTAGGAATTACCTGCTCATCATTCTTAAGTGTAGACACGTCTTACTGCATTTAGTGCATCGATAGTGTATAGACAAAATTCATATCTTAGCGTATCTGATAATTCCTATCTTAGCACATCTGTAGATTTGCCTGACACATGCCGTAGGTTCCTCTGTAGTCTACGAAATCTTTGGTATTATATATAGATATTCTATATAGCTAGAATATCATCCGATATCTGAAAAATCATTTCACATCGAAAATCCATTCCACCCACCAAATTGCTCTCTTGGCAATGAACCTGAAACGCTTACCGGCGAACGTGTTCGAGAAACCATTTTCTCTCCCCTTTTCCGAGTACCTCGTTAGGATTACATACTATCCCATATTGCATCCGCTCGCTTCAACCGCCGATCATCCCGATGTGCTAGCAAAATCTAACGAACTTCGCGCTCGCGTGACGGCTTTGGAAAACATGGTGCGAAGGTTGCAAACACCAACAGCAGCACCAGCAGCATAATCAGTACTGATCAATCCTTAATTAATCATGTTACTTAATTACGGATTGAGTGCAATAAAATTATAATGGTGTATGGGATGTTGTGCAACTATTTTGGGCCCCGATGATCGTTTTTCACTTTAACAATCAAGTGATCAACCACCCCGACCCGGTCTTCGTTATCGATTAGCATGATTCACCTTAACTCAATGTGAAAAGTCCTTGGGCAAAGTCACAAGTGAAATTCACAATAGTCTTAGGCAAATGTCCGAGAATCAACAACCTATAAATGAGAGGCCACGCTCTCTATTTATAGTACTCATGATTTCCGCGGTCTGCGAGATGCTCCGCTCTCCGCAGAAAATCAGCGAGTCGAACCGCGGTTTTGTATTTCAGCGAATACCTAACCGCAGTGATTGTTTTTAGCGAGCACCGCATAACTGTGCCTTATAATCCGCGTAGTTCTGTTTTTGCCTTTAGCAATAAAAATACACATATACAATGCTATGTATATGATCAAGTCCCCCCAGTTTATTATGATGCATTTTCGCGAAGTAAATACATCATGATAAACTCTAAAAATTTAAGAAGTGTATCTTAAAATATTTCGCTGTCCGCAATGCGTGTTTTTTACTGGCCATTTATTACCGTTGTCTTAATTAGGCGATACGCGTAATTACAACGGTAACTTTCCGCCATTCTGTCAAATCAGCTTATTTTAACGGCTCGATTTTTACCGTTTACGAGTCACAGTAATTACAGCCGTCAAAAATAATGATTACCCTTTCCACTTGCTCGCTCAATCCCTGATTATAAATAGCATAGATCTCCGCACAAAAACTTTACACTTTCCCAATTCGCAATCAATTTTATTCTCGCAATCACAAGCATACTTAACAATCAATCAATTTAGCCTACCAGCTTCTCAATTCATACTTTGATCTCACAACTTGCATACTTAATTTCATCATTTCAAATCTACAATGGCTGCTTCTGGTTCGTTTCACACGCCCGGCGGCTTTGTGTCGCATATGACGGAAGCTAAGATTCAAACTCTTAGGGAGTGGTACACGCCACTTGGGCAGTTTGTACCATCCGCCCCTTTGTCAGAGGATCGAGCTAACACTCCCCCCAAGGGGAAAATTACAATTTATGAATCTGCAATTTCGCAGGGTAACCTGCGTTTACCCTTAACCCAGTTCTTTCGCAGCGTGTGCGAATACTATAAAGTCGCACTAGCACAGCTTCACCCTAACGCGGTGAATAAAATTGTGCTTTTCGAGATGTACTGCAACGCGAATAATAAACAGCCTTTATTAAATGTGTTCCGCATGCTTAATAGCTTGATTTTGTACGATGTGGGGTGGTTTTCATTCCGCAGTAGGTTAGGCAACATGTTATCGCCAAAAGATTCCATCGGGAATTGGCGTAATTCATTTTTTTATATTAACGATACTGCATATGTCGATAGTCGCATCCCAAGGGAGTGGTGCGATAAGATGGACCCTGACATCAATGAGACACCCGTGCTCGATGATCTAGAGCGCGAAGTTCTCGCAATTTTTAAGAAGGCTGGCATTATTATAAGACCGTACTCCAATGTACCGCTGTACATTGGAGGCGTTTCGATTCAATGGCCGTGGAGCGACCACGACGCTCTTCTGATTGATTCAGCGAAAAATGGTATTTTCGCTTATATTTTTCGCATAATTTTTTAACATATTTCGCAGTCTATATGTTATGTTATATAACGTTTCGCATTACTTTGCAGAGATTCCGCTGGATCTCATGATGAGGACCGCTGACGTTAGCGGTATCAGCCCTGCCCGATGCCCAAAGGTCGGCGAGGGCGATATTATCTTGATTGATGAGCCAATCATCAATGATCGTTCTATCCCCGGAAGCGAGGACCGCGGGAAAAGAAAGGTAGCGGAAGGTTCTCCAACTCCGCGTAAAAAACGTGTTCGCACTCTTGCCGAACAAGAAACTAGTACGTTATTATTATTTTTCGACTGCTAATTATATGTGCGCATATTATGCAAAATTTTCGCGATATTTATCAACTTTTCTGCAATTGTCATTTCAGGATCTCCTGGTGAATTTGCCCCGCGCTACAACATTAGGGTCCGCGCTCCCTCAAGTGCTGTAGGCGAGTCTGACCAGGGCCCCTCTCATCCTTCTGACGCAGAGGCGTCTAATGAAGAAGAAGGAGATGACGTAGATCCAGAGGAAGCTATTGCCGATGCAGAAGCCAACAAGCTTT
Organism: Rutidosis leptorrhynchoides; assembly: GCF_046630445.1. NCBI lineage: Eukaryota > Viridiplantae > Streptophyta > Magnoliopsida > Asterales > Asteraceae > Rutidosis > Rutidosis leptorrhynchoides. The sequence continues at coordinate 237,150,944 of NC_092343.1, forward strand.
ACCGTGATTTGCAAAATTTTGTGCCAAATGAAACCAAAGAGAGGCTTAGCAGGTTGTCATTGGCTGAATCTGCGAGACGGCGGTTATACAACATGTATGACTCGCTTTGTCTTACTATGGATAGCTTTAGTCGATTCAGCGACTTAGCCGATGAACGCGAAAAAGCAGTTAACGTTGCGAACTCTCAATATCTTAGAGCGGAGCGATTAAGAAAGGAGTTAGCAAAAGCGAAGGAAGCTGTGGTTAAACATAACGAGAGAGCGAACATTGCAGAGAATAATTTCGCTCAACTTGTTAAGTACCTTCCTCAATTCGCAGAGAAGGTGATGGATTCACAACCTGTCACCGAAAAGTTTGAAGCTTATTCGCAAGCCGCTATACTTGCCGCTCGCTGCGAATGGCATGACATGCTTTGCAAACTCGGCGATCTCACCAAGCCCCTACCATCTGACTTAGCCGCCGAGATATGCCCAACCGATGATGCTCGGGAAGCATTAGAGGTAGCCAAGAAAGAAGTGGAGAAAGTGAGTATCCCGGCGCTAAATGAGTTGTGCGAGCGCGAGGATGTAACACTCGCTGAAATTAAAGCGCTTGAGCTTTAAATTTTGTTTCACTTATGTAATTGTATGCTTGCAATCTTAGAATTGCTTTTTGTACTACCTTTGCGACTTGTTCGCTTTTTTAATGTAATATTTTCCGCATTTCATCTTTCGCAGTTGCAACATTTTATTTATATAGCGCTTTGCAATTAATATTCATAATTCAGACTTGTCCTTTGCAATTTCGGCGCTTATTATTGTGCACATAATAAGGCGTACTTTGTGCGAAACAATCTTTTATCATCATGAATCTTCTAAGTCCGACAAAACGATCCTTAGGTAAAATTAGCATTGCGAAGCATCTAAGTGCTGGCAAAATCAAACACTTAGGAAAATTCTACCCTTTCGCAATTTTAATATTCTACTCAAGTGGGCAATTTCATCACTTGGTTTATCCGCGAAGCGTTTCGCTATACTTTTATACATTTATATATCATTTTAAGTGGGCTTTGTTTTTCAGCGAAAACAATGTCGCCACACTTAAAGTATCCGCAGAGCAAACGTTAACTTAGTGTTATAAAAAGCTAAGTAATTGTATTCTGCAAAGAAGCACTGCGCGTGGCCACACGCAGTGTTTTCGCTGTTTAAAGAAACAAGTACTAACACTGAAATTAACTTTGCATTACTCATTCGCGTTACAACATTGTGCATTACAATATTCAAACATAAAATTGCGCATATTAGCGAGATTTCAATACAACATGTCATTATTCGTTTTCGCGTTAAACTGGGGTAACTGAATGCCCTTCAACATACATGTCTGCACTCGACATAATCATAGCACAAGAAGGCTCCATTTCCGCAGATATCAGCGTACCAATGCCCTTGTTGGCTGAAAACTTTAGCATACCATGTATAGTCGACGGTATAGCGCCAAACATGCGCAAAGCTGTGCGGCCAAGTATCATATTGAACCGCGATTTATTTCGCATAACATACAAATTCAACAAAGCCTGACGTGTTAGCGACTCATCGCTGTCGTCAACCAACTCCATTGTCAATTCAATTTGGCCAACAGGCCATGATGACTCTCCTGAGAATCCGGCCAACGAAACCGCAGTAGGTTTCATCAAAGCGCGGATTTCTGCGGGTAGCTGTAGAAAACACTGTTCGTACATGATATCGACACTGCTGCCAGTATCGACATGTACCTTCATGATTATGATGCCGGTATTAGCGACGCGACATGCAATAACCACGGGCTTATCATTATTCGCATTCGAACTTGCAGGTGGAAATGTGATAGATGGACATTTCCAGCTAACAATTTGCGCAGAAATTTGCATTACTGACAATGCACCTTGCACTTCCACAACATTGATCACTTTTACACCGCATTGATTTTCCTTCTTGTTTACCATTCGCACTCCCAAATTTTTCACCGCAGGAGCTTTCCGCTCAACCGCGTTTGGGAGATTAGAGCCATTAGCCTCTGCGGGCATAATGATTGCATTCGCAGTGCTGGATGCATTTTGCGCAATCAAATGATCCAATTTCCCCTGCTCGTATGCTTCCGCAATGAATTCTGCTAAGTCTCTGCAACGATTGGTATCATGACCATAATCGTCATGAAAGATACAAAATTTCGACCTGTCGCGCCTGCTGTTTTCCCCCAAAGGCTGCGGATCAGGGAAAGATTTAGCTACTCGCTCTTGCATTAAGATTTCTTTGGGCGTTTTTGTTAGCAGTTGGATTATATTGAATGACTCGTTATTCCACTTACGTGTGGAATAGCGGTTATTGCGACCATACGAATGATTGTCATTCTGGCCTTGAAACCGGTCATTTCGCTGAAATCCGCCACCACCATTTCTACGCGGAAAGCCTGAACTACGGTAGTTATCACTGTTACCATCTCTGAAACTATCATTGTCGTCACGCCAATTTTTATCTCTACCCCAGCCGCATGCGGGGGTAACACTGCTATCTTCTCCTCCGCGGATATAATCATAAGTTTCTTGTTGTACTTTCGCGAATGTCTGCGGGACATCGCGTCTTAACCGCCGCACAAGCGTTGGATGCCGCTGTGGGTTGATAGCATGCAAAAAACCAGAAATTTTTTGATCTTCATTTAAGCGCGGAATTTTTTGGCATTCGTAAATATACCGCGTAAGCAGCGCGCTTAGGGTCTCTTTATTGCCTTGTTTAATATCGTGACACTCTATGTGTGTCTTCTTCTGCGGTAACAAATTTTGGAACTGTAGCAAAAACTTTTCTCGCAGATCCACAAAGCCAATGATACTGCGAGATGGCAAACTGTGAAACCATTCCCTTGCGGACCCCTGCAGGGCCATAGGAAAAACTCTGCACGCGATTGGTTCATCCCAGCTGTAAGTGCTTACAACGCCTTCAAAGCGTTGCAGAAAATCCAGAGGATCAGTTAGTCCTGAATAGACTCCTAGCGTTGCCGGCACAATCGGCGGAGAAACGATTGGATAGTCAGAAATATGCTGGACAAACTTGTCCGCCGCAGTAATAATTTCTGTTGCCTTTTTTGCGCGCATGTCTGTGCTATCCGCACAAAATTTTGTAAGCATGTCTTGCAGAAAGTTTGGCTGATCAAACTTGTGGTGCATTGATTTTGGCGCGATACTTCTGAAAGCATCTGCTAAAAAATTTTGAGCGTTTTCTCTGCGAGCAGCGTCCGACGACTCACCTTGTTCCCCACAGCGAGGGAAAGGTGTTGGCGGTCGCTTTCGCTTAGCATATGGATTTTTCACAAATTCATCTGCACTGTCTGAATCATCAGAAAATTCATTGTCTTGCCTTGACACTTTCGCTAATCTAGACTTATGCGCAGAATGCACGCGAATGTGGTTATTTGCGTCATCACTATCGCTTTCATTGTGCTCAAGAACTAGGCGATCACTTTGTGATCCTGAACCGCTTAACGGCCACAAGTAAGAGCGAGGTATGCGAGATTCGCAGTTTTGTTTAGCATCTCTTTTAGCCTGCTCAATAGCAGCATTAACAACTTTTTCAGTGCGCAAACTTGATTTGCCAGATACAACTTTTGCTCGCTTTCCTTCAGCGATTGTTTCTTCGTGATTTTGTAATATGGTTCTGCGTGCAACCATTTTTTCAGCGGCAGCTTCGGGCTGCGAATCGTTAGCATTATTTGCGTTAAGTTTTTTAGCTATCGGTTCCTGAACCGATTTTCCCGCAGTAATACTTGAATCTGTTTGCATTGGAAATACAATAACATTCTGCGAATCGCCGGGCAATGCATCAGCGTTCGCAGAAACACCAGCTTGTTTTGCATTCGTTGCCATAGTCGTTAAGCAGATTAACAACTTACGAATTGAGAAAATACCTGCAAATCACCACAACAATAACACGATCTAAAATTAAACCGCTTAATTAATTGTTAAATCAGCGTTTAAACAAAAAATTTCAGCTTAATTTTATAAAACGTGTCCCACGGATGGCGCCAATTGATCAATCCTTAATTAATCATGTTACTTAATTACGGATTGAGTGCAATAAAATTATAATGGTGTATGGGATGTTGTGCAACTATTTTGGGCCCCGATGATCGTTTTTCACTTTAACAATCAAGTGATCAACCACCCCGACCCGGTCTTCGTTATCGATTAGCATGATTCACCTTAACTCAATGTGAAAAGTCCTTGGGCAAAGTCACAAGTGAAATTCACAATAGTCTTAGGCAAATGTCCGAGAATCAACAACCTATAAATGAGAGGCCACGCTCTCTATTTATAGTACTCATGATTTCCGCGGTCTGCGAGATGCTCCGCTCTCCGCAGAAAATCAGCGAGTCGAACCGCGGTTTTGTATTTCAGCGAATACCTAACCGCAGTGATTGTTTTTAGCGAGCACCGCATAACTGTGCCTTATAATCCGCGTAGTTCTGTTTTTGCCTTTAGCAATAAAAATACACATATACAATGCTATGTATATGATCAAGTACCACCATCGTCAACGCCGACAGTGCCCTTATCACCCCCAAACCACAACCGCGCCATAAATCTCAACATCACAATCTGTACCTCGAATATCAACATCACACGCCTCAATATCACCATCTGTACTTCGAGTATGATCTTCACTCTATATATCGTTCTACATCAATTATCTTCGCTTTACGTATCGTTCTACCTCAATTATCTTCGTTTGACATGACGATTATGTAATTTCTAAAGTTTTAGAGATTATGTAATAATGATAAATCAAATGAGTTTAATATCTTATTGACTCATTAAATTCATAATTACATCCGAAGAAAATATATATGCAAGTATATTTTCATAAAGATTGTAAATAAAAAAAAAATTCTTTCGTACAGACTATTAATGATGAAAATATTTTAACGGGTAGGTAGTACCCGAGGAATATTTAGATTTCACATTAATAAGTTACACTGTACATTCTTCGAATCTGATTCAACGGTCATTTGCTATCCTACTTACAATCACCGATATACGTATCTGTTCACCCCAGATTTACCATTTCCATTTCAATTTCAAATTTGGATTTTTACCTATCCGAATCCAACAAGTGGCATAAAGAAGAAACATTGGACAAATTAAAAATTGTTAGAAACACACGAATTAACTAATTGAAAATCTGTTAAGGATTCCACGCTAACTGATCCGGCTAACTGTTCCCAGCTAACTGATTAACATTTAATTTATCGCAATTTACATTCTCGCAATTTTAATTTCTGCACTGTACATACTGTCGGGACACATGTACAACAATACGTCGGATTTATTCTGAGACAACACGTTGTATAATGGGTCATGATATATATTTATTTATTTTATGCATTTTAAATAACGGGACACGTATGCAAGGTTTCGACTTATCATATCGACCCATCTATATATATATTTCGGAACAACCATAGACACTCTATATGTGAAGGTGGGAGTTGGCTATACAGGGTCGGAGTTGATTCCAAAATATATATATACTTTGAGTTGTGATCGACACTGAGACCGGTACACGGGTAACGATACGTATTAATTAATTCGAATATTATATATTTAATTTATATATGAAATTATTGGACCATTGGACAATCGGACTATTGGACTGCTAACTTGGGACAATTAAAATGAATTAAAATGTTGATTATAACATACGAAACTAAACAATTCTTCAAGTTTGCCACTTGATTTTATCCTAAACCTCATTTGTACCTCTACAATTACAAATCGCGTTTAAATCTTTCATGATTCTTGAAAACACCTCGATCGAGAAGTTGAACCAGCCGCACCTCGTCTATGGAAGAAAGATTCATGCATACAGTTATGCACATGAAAAACTTTCGAACCCGAAGTTATAGTTAAAACTTATCCTCGTCGAATTCCTTATCATTCATTAGCAAAAATAACTATACGATTCCTTTTCAAGAAGCTAATTTTGTCACAGCTCCACTGTAACTTCTCAGTAAAACTAGTCTTATTATCACCTCGATATAAATACGTTGTCCTTTTGCCGTCGTTACCAAAAAACCTCTTATATTCCACAACATCATGTACCAGCGGCTCGTTATCTCTTTGGCGGAATCCGCAATCAGTATTTTGAAAACCTCGCAGAACTTCTCCAGTTATATCTGTAACGTCTACCCATAAGAATTACACGCTTCGAATGTGAAGTTTCTGAAAAACACCCTGAACTACGGATTAGTTCTTGAAATGCTAATGAAGCAGCAAAAAGTGTAAACGACTTTAAAGTCAAAAGTTTGACGATAAAGTACCGTGTGTTGGAAAAACTCAGAAAAATAGAAGGGATTGGAATTAGAAAACGGATTGAGCAAAGTATGAAAGAGACTGTAGATAAATCTCAAGAACTGAATCTGCTTTCAAAGGATCCAAATGATTCAGTACCTGCTGAAACCATCAGTAGGAACCCCACTCCTTATTCTAAACCTACACAGACAGATATTCTCCATCATCATCTAATCTTGGATATTATAAGATATTTTCATATCTTCCGTTATACATAATCTCCATATTTCTGGAGATATTTTCACAACTATTCTTATCTGAGATCATTTATCTCTTCGTAATATCTGCGTTACAATATAAAAGAAACTGTATTAGTTTCTAAACTCCGAAACCTTTGAAGTTAAAATATGAATGTTTTGAAGTAGTGTTGGGAACTGATGAATGAATTAGTATAATATAATGAAACTTGATCAACTTCATTATATTACAGTAAGTCATGTTGAGTTTCTAATGGAATGTGATGATTCACAGTACCATCATCATGTGACATGTTACATGGCTCTTACATTCTATATAAATTCTAAAAATATCAAGAAAATATATCTTGATAATTCGATCTTTTCCAGAATATTCTGGTAATTTGACAAGTCAAAATCGTACCAATACCCTTTCCTTCTTAGAGCATTAGTTATGCTCATTCCAAATCTCATACCTACGAATTCCGAACCATTGCTCGCTTGACTGGAGGACGGGAAGAAGAAACGAAGGGACAAAGCCCCGCAATAGAAATTGGGGTAAAAATCACAGCAAGTAGGAGGAGATATTAACTGTGGATGACAATGATTATAGAAGACAAAAGCAGGAGCATCGAAGTATAAAGGAAGATATAAAACTCAATAACCACTCAGAAATTACAAAACGTGTATATCAATACGAATTGCAACGTAAAGACACGGGAGAATTAGAAACATTATAATTCCAAGGAAATCATAAAAGTGAATAGATTCTTCTGGCGGCAGATGAAAAAGAAGAATAAAAGATATGAAAGTTAGAAGTATAACAAGAATTAGAATGGGATGGAGCATATTGGCAAATGTCTTAAAGTAGGAATTAAGGTAAAAAAAAGTAAAAGATGTGAGTTATGGAAAATAAGGAAAACGAAGGAGTAGATTTATAGTGAAATATCCGACAAAGAAATCGAAACAGACCACATTAAATTAAAGGAGATCCTATTTTCTAAATCGTCGAAGAACCAAATCTTATTATGTAAGATTTTCTTTAATTTCATAAATCCGGAAATCAATTCTAATCACGTCATCGGTTAAAACAATTCCATATTTACTCATTTCACTCTTTTGTGATAGCTTCACTCGTGCGCTTCACATGACTGAATCGTTTTATCTAAAATCTCTCGATAATAATAAAACTTCATTATAACCTCATAATCATCATGAAAACATTCCTATTGTTATTTATGACAACCTCTACCAAATTTCGGGGACGAAATTTCTTTAACGGGAGGGTACTGTAACGACCCGGAAATTTCCGACCAAATTTAAACCTTAAACTCTATATGTTTCCGACACGATAAGTAAAATATTTAATGTTGAGTCTAGAAAGGTTGAAATCTATATTCGGATAATTAGTTACCCTTTTGACCAAGTCTGACGATTCACGAACATCTATGTGTATATACGATATGTACTTATTAACTGATAACGTTAATAAGGTATTAGATATATAATATTTAGGTTTCGATATAAGGTTATTATATTTATCGGCGAGTGTAAAAGATAATATAATTATATAAATATCTGAAACTGTTTTTGTCAAATTCTTAACGTGTCATTTTAATAAAATAAAGGTTTTAACGATATCTTAAAAGTCAGAAACTTTATGGAAACCTTTTGACAAATTCCAATTGATAACGGTCTGTGATTTTAATAAAAACAAACATTTAATTAAAACGTGTTCATAAAATATATATTTATGTATTTTATAAAATGAATAAATATAATATTTACCTAAATATAAAACGCTTTGGATTTAAATATACTTTGAAAAACAACGGGACTTTGAATTATAAAAGTAAATGACCACAATGCTCAAAAGGTTAAGTTACAATTTTAGTGGGATTGTTTTTATAATTTAAAATCCTTTATTTTGTCAAAGGTACGTGACACGAAACATAAAGTGTTAGTTTTCTCGGCGTACGAAACTTTATTTGGAAAACCGGAACCGGGACATTAGTTAAGTGGCAATGTAAAAGTAAATTTTGTAGAAATTATATTTTTACCATTAATGTAAATAAAATAAAATATTTAATTAATTATATAAATTAAATAATTAAAAATAATAAATATAATATATATAAATACAAATATGGAATCCCATGGTACTTAAATATCACTATCTGTGTATATTTTTTTTCTATTTGCTTGTGAACCTTTGTCTATCACTTTTGATGAAACATGACTAGGAACTTCGAAATCAACAGGTTTGATCCACACAAAGGCAGAATAAGTGAATCAAGCCAATCAAAGTGAATGGGTTAAGCTTTTTGGGATTAAATTAGTCAAACCACAACAAGGATTGTGATTAGATTCATGCCTAGAGCTATTATTCACTACTTGTAGTGATTTGGGTTGAGAGAGAATCGGACCAGGAACCAGATCTGAGTGTGTGTAATCAAAATGAGAGGCTTAACCTAAAATGAAGAACATAAACCCTTAAATACCCCTGCTGTCTGCTCAACCGTACGTGTGATCCATCACTCGTACGAGTTGGCCTTGTCAACCGTGTGGTTGATCACTCACTCGTGTCTTCTTAATTAGGTTATAAACATGACTTAGCTCAGCATCAACCGTGCGTATGAGCCTGTCACCCGTACGAGTGATACCTCACTCGCACGTCTGACTAAGTCTAACATAGTCAAACATCCGTATCGCGTTCCTGCAGTTCCTGTAACCACATATAAACACATATAGGACAATAACGAGCGATCATGGTCTCCTGTAAACTGTTATACTTGCAATGGACGTGGGTAGATGTCTAGGGACTTGCATAAAATGCATCAACAACTCCCCCTAGGACCTAGAACATCTATTACAATTAAGTAAACGTCTATAAAACATGCAAGTTTATAAACACAAACAGTTTAAACAGTTTAGTAACATTATTACATGTCCAAATTCTCTCTTTCGCATAAACAAACATCAAAACTTATCATCCAAAACTAGCAACACAGCATCTGACATGGATATAACAACCCGGAAATTTCCGACTAAATTTAAACCTAACTTTTATATGATTCCGACGATTCACGAACAATTTTATGTAAATATATAATTTCTATTATTTAAACGATTTTAAAATAAACTTTAAAATATAATTGATTTAAAAAAAAAACTAAATATTAAATAAATATTTCAAATATATATATATATATATATATATATATATATATATATATATATATATATATATATATATATATATATATATATATATATATATATATATATTTCAATGTAGTAAATTAGTAAAAAGTAAATAATACTTATCATGTAGTAAATGTAATAATAATAATGAGACTAAAAAGAATCCTAAACAAATACATCCTTATGTTGACTAAAAATAAATAAAAAGAAAGTATAAACTTGTACATCCTTATGTTGACTAATTATAAACTAGTATACATATAGTCAATTTTGGTACATAAAATATGTATTTTTATATTGAAATTTTAGGCTATAAATACTCATGAATGCAAGCATTAAACTTGCACCATTTCTCACACTTACAAAGTGTTTCTTTCTTTCTCTCCATTATCATCTTTGTTCTTACACTTCATTATTAGTATTCTTAATCAAGAATCAAACCACTAAAGGTAGTTATAAGCCTACTGAATTATAACATATTATTATTTATACATAAAATACTACGACGAAGTCATGAGCGGGTTATTTCAAAACGAGTTTTATGAGAAGGATAGAGCTAAGGAAAATATGGGTTATAGCTATGGAGGTTATGGGTATTGTTCGTGAGGTCAACCTAGCATTTGTAATGTCCGTTACATCTGTGTACTTTTTCCTGCAATATTGAGTCACAATATTGATACGTGAGTGATGTTTCCATTTTCAATTATTATTATTATTACTATCGTTATTATCACCAAGGTTATGATCAAAAGATAACGTATGACTTATACGAACTCACTGCTATTTACGGTAAAGTGGATGATGTCTAGGTTGCCATAATGGGAATAAGGTTTTGGATTAAACGAAAGGTTGTAGACTTATAGTCCAACTGAAAGTTCCTGACCCCCGGTTACATCTGGTCATCCTGACTTACTTAATAGCAATGAAGTTTGGACAAAGTTGTACAACGTCTTAATGTGGAGGATTATAACCCAAACTTTCTAAAACTATAAACCTGCTTTAAATGAAAACTTTTCAAAAGTAGAAACTCTTACTATTTTTATTATTATTATTATTTCTATTATTATTATCATAAGTATTAGTATTATTCTTACTAGTATTATTATCAAAATTATTATTTTCATTATTATTATTATTATTAAACTTACCATTTTTATTAAAAACTACTATTATTATTAAAAGTAATATTTCTATTAAAATTATCATTTCATTAACGGTATTAATCACTTTTATTATAAGTATTACTATTCATATCAATATTGTTATCATTATTAATACATGTATTACTATTATTATTATTATTATCAAAATCTTTTTGTATTAACATTTTTAATAAAGTTATTATTATTAAAAGAATTATTATTAGCAAAACTATCATTTTAACAATTATATTGAAAACATTATTTTAGTAAAATTATCATTTTTATTAAAGTTATCATAATATCATTTTATCAAATAAATACTTATAAACAGAATATATAAAAGTATATATATATATATACAGAAATATATAAACAATTGAAATAAATAAACTTATTCGATTACAAGTATATGTGTTAATATATATACTTGATATAGGTTCGTGAATCCGAGGACAACTCTGCACTTGTTCAGTGCCATCATACGCATAATTACTACAAACTATCGTATCGTATAGTGAGTTTCATTTGCTCCCTTTTTATCTATGTTTTTGGGCTGAGAATACATGTGCAACTTTTATAACTGTTTTACATGCTAGACACAAGTACCAACTATTAAACTCTGCTATACCTGGCTATACGCTACAAAGTCCCTGTCGTGATATTTTTAATTGCTGTTAATGCATTCTTAATTATTGGGGGTAGGCCTATCGGGAGTAACGTCCCCGATTCATACAATGTGTCGCTTAATAATGATAAACCGACAAGTATCCACTTGTCACTGGGCAAAATTCTGTTTAGTTTAAATATCACAATTCTTGGTATACTTTTGGATCAAATGATCTACTTATATTTGGATCAAAGGATCTACTTATTATCAAAATTCTTGGTATACTTTTGGATCAAAGGATCTACTTATATTTGGATCAAAAGATCTACTTATTATCACAATTCTTGGTATACTTTTGGATCAAAGGATCTACTTATATTTGGATCAAAGGATCTACCTATTATCACAATTCTTGGTATACTTTTGGATCAAAGGATCTACTTATATTTGGATCAAAGGATCTACTTTCTTTTGGATCTTGCGAGATCAAATTTTTGATGCTGCGCGAGATCTACTTTACAAACTAAATCTTGTGGTCTAACACTAATACTGAAATCATTATTTATGATAAACCTATGAACTCACTCAACCTAGTGTTGACTTTTTAAGCATGTTTATTCTCAGGTACTTGAATATTGCTTCCGCTGTATATCTACTGCTTTGATGATGATTGCTTGCTATGCTTGGAGTCTTCATTACATATCATATCAATTAAAGACATTATGTAAACTGTTTATCTTCCGCTGCAAAACTCAACAAAATGTCTCATGTAGAGTCGTTCTCGTTTGTACAACTGTAATTTGATATAATTAGTGACGTTTCTCCCAGGCCCTATTTGGGGGTGTCACAGATTGGTATCAGAGCTAGTTGTTGTAGAGAACCAGGATTGCATTTTATGTGTGCCTTATACAATTAGGTACCTTAGCAATGTAGGACTACAACTTTCCTTGACCATAGTGCCTTTAATTGTTGCCTTTAATTGATAAATGCTACACTATACTTTAGAAACTTTACTTATCTTAGAATGCCAAGCCAATCTAAGAACTCTGTTCATTTTTCTAAGTACTATCCAATTACGCCACCGCGTTTAAATGCGACACTACAATTTCTGAAATTCTTGACATTCCTAAGTCATCTATTATGGTTTGTGTATTACATATGTATTACATGAAATATTATCCATGAATTTTGAAACTCCTATATTTGTTACTATTCATACTCAAACGTATATAACTTCCTGTTATACTACGTACCTATATGCCTTATGCCTTTATGCATCGGTTTGCGAAAAAAAAAAAAATGTCATTGGGTTATCACAGTATACAAATTGAAAGTATTTAATCAAAGGATTATCTTATTACATACTTATCATTTTATGATCTCGACACGTCATGCTTCCATTATTGGAGTATAGACAAATCATATCTTATCCTATCTTATCATATCTATCCCAATAGATTTTGTCTAACATTTTTTCTAAATTTCCTCCGTAAATTACGGAAATCTTTTTGCTACATATACATATTCAAGGAGATGAATATATCATCCAGTATCCAACACTAATCTCATATCAAACCCTATTCCAAACACATAATATGGATTTCTCATCTGATTCCTCGAGCTCCAATGGCAGCGTAACCGGAATGAACCAACCTATTAGCCATCATCTATTCTGAATGAAATGGGGATGGGTTCGTAGTCTACTTAATCAATGGAGAAGTGAAGAAGGTGATCCTTTTCACCCACCAAATTGCCCTATCGGCGAAGAACCTGAAGCACTTACCGGCGAACCTGTTCGGAACACTATTTTCACCCTCATTTCCAGAACATCCCGTCACGAGTATATAATATCTAGAATTTCAGATCTTATTTATCCACTCGTCCGAACCGCCAATCACCCCGGAATAATAGAAGAAGTCAACGAGCTTCGCGCTCGAGTAGTGGCTCTGGAGAATATGGTGCGGAATCTAAGAGCATCAGCAGCACCAGCAGCATAATCAGCACCGATAGCACCACCAGTATCAGCAACGGCAACACCACAACCACCGAAGATTATTATTAATATTGAGTTAAGATGTATTGACTCATTCTTCCTAAAGAATTATATATGTATACTTTATATATATATGGTTTAATAATAAATCTTTTCGTACTAAGCTATTACGTGTGAATCTTAACTAGTATGTACTACTTGGTTAATTCATATCACTAATATGCTATGATGTACATCCTTCGTTAATAACTTAGCAATCATTAATCACCGCTTCAGCACAATAAACTCCATTTCATAATAAACTAAGTGTATTATTCAAATACATGTTTGATTTTTCACCTCTATTTTCTATGTACTCGAAACTTTCTAGAAACATTATTCGTGCCTTGTAAATTTCACAAGAAATTCACAAGCATCAACATCATATACCGAGGTATATCAATAACAATGAACAATGAAGTATTGATTCATAACTTCATTAAAGAATATTCCGCGACGATTATGTAATCTCTAAAATTTTGGAGATTATTTATTCTTGTTTCAACCACAAAACAAATGAGTTTAATATTATATTAACTCATTAAACCCATGATTACATCTGAAGGAAAATATATATGCACGCATATTTTCATAAAGATTGTAAATTAACTATTCTGTTGTACAAACTGTTGATGATGAAAATATTTTAACGGGTAGGTAAAACTCGAGAAATATGTTACATTGTACAATTCTGATTCTCATGAATTATATTCATTCATATCCTATGATGAATTATCACATCAAACCACTGAAATTATCATTCATTACTTTTGAAATCAACAACCCTATTCGTCAACCATTAGATTCGTTGACAATTACAATCAGCGTTTAATAATCTAAAAATAAAATTTCTTGAAACCATCTCGGATTGATAATCGAAGATTCAAATATGACTGCATTGAATGCAGAGGAAACAGCAAAATTTTAGATAGTCTTAATGACCAAAAGCTTAACCATAAAGAATGGTACGTTGGAAAAGCTCAAAAGAAAATTTGGTACTGAAAAACGGATTGAGCTAACCATGAAGAAGACCAAGGACAAATACAAGGACCAAACCCTATATTCAAAGAATCCAAGTAATTCTGGATCCGAGGAAATCTTTAGAGAATATCTTGCTCCAAAGTCATGTTAAAAGCTTGCGAAAAATCTTTCTTCACCAACTTTCGAACTTAGAAATTCCAAAATATCGTCATAAATATCCTCGATATTTCTGAAGATATCTTCATAACTATTCTTGTCCGCAATTAATTATCTCTTTGTGATATCTTTATCACATCGTAAAGGAAACTGTTTTAGTTTCTATATTTCTGTAACATTCAAGTTTAAATTATGAATGTTTTTGAAGAACTGTTGGGAATTGAAGCATGGATTAGTATAATATAATGACGTCAGGCCAACGTGATTATATTACAGTAAGTCATGCTAAATTCTTAATGGAAGATGATGATTCATAGACTTTATAATCATCATTTACCATGTTACACGACTCTTACATTCTACTTAATCTTTGAACATATCAAGAACATGTATTCTTGATAGTTCTATCCTCAGTAATTCTGGTAATTTACCAAATCAAATCGTGATACTACGCTTAGAACAGTAGGTCCATTCGAAACTTTATACCTACAAATTCTGGACCATTACTTGCTTTACTTAGAGTCGAGAAGAGAATAAAAAGGCAAAGAGCTCCGACATGTAAGGGAAAATACAAAGCCCGATAACGACACCGAAATTACAAACCGTGTATATCAATGCATATAGCAACGTAAAGAAACGGGAGAATTAAAAACATTATAACCCCAAGGTAATCATAGAAGTAAACAGATTCCTCCGGTGGTAGATTAAAAAGAAGAATGATGGAAACGATAGTCAGAAAAATAGACAGGATAAGAACTGGATGGAGCATTTTTTTACAATCTTTGGAAGTATGAATTGAAGAAGAAAATATAGAAGTGGTGAAGATAATAAAACGGAAGAAGCTAATTTATAGCGAAATTTCAGACACAGCAATCGAGACAATTTGTCGCATTTAATCAAAGAAAACCCTAATTTCCTTAATTACCGGAGAATCAAATCTTATAAAGATTTCTAAGATTTCCTTTAATCCCTTGAATTCCTGAAATCAAACGTGACTACGTCAAAAGTTAAGCCAAACATTTGATTTTCTCATTCACTCTTTTACGATAGTTTCGTTTATACGCTTCCAATAATCAAATCGCTTTATCCATTGATAAAACTCTATTTTTCAACTCATATTCATCATTACAATATTCTTGTTGTAAACAATAACGATCTCTATCAAATTTCATGAACGTGATTTTCACAAACTACTCTATGACTTGTCCGCCCTAATATTGTGGCATAAACGCTCAAGATTTTAAATAAGCTCAATACTATTCATAACACATTTCATATATCTAATTTACTGAAATGACTTGTATAACATTATCATTTTGAATTATCTCTGCATTAATAGAAAAATGCACTTTATAGAAGAACCTATAGAAATCTTGGATCATATGATTTAAACTCTTGAAACAAAACAATATTCTATATTTTGGAATTCACGCAAGGCCCCGAGCATACCTGGGAACGTGAAAACCAAATGAAACGAAAATATCCTCACCTGTTTACAAACAACGCCGACTTATGGCAACAACTAAATTTCGGGACGAAATTTCTTTTAACGGGTAGGTACTATAACAACCCGGAAATTTCCGACTAAATTTAAACCTAACTTTTATATGATTCCGACGATTCACGAACAATTTTATGTAAATATATAATTTCTATTATTTAAACGATTTTAAAATAAACTTTAAAATATAATTGATTTAAAAAAAAAACTAAATATTAAATAAATATTTCAAATATATATATATATATATATATATATATATATATATATATATATATATATATATATATATATATTTCAATGTAGTAAATTAGTAAAAAGTAAATAATACTTATCATGTAGTAAATGTAATAATAATAATGAGACTAAAAAGAATCCTAAACAAATACATCCTTATGTTGACTAAAAATAAATAAAAAGAAAGTATAAACTTGTACATCCTTATGTTGACTAATTATAAACTAGTATACATATAGTCAATTTTGGTACATAAAATATGTATTTTTATATTGAAATTTTAGGCTATAAATACTCATGAATGCAAGCATTAAACTTGCACCATTTCTCACACTTACAAAGTGTTTCTTTCTTTCTCTCCATTATCATCTTTGTTCTTACACTTCATTATTAGTATTCTTAATCAAGAATCAAACCACTAAAGGTAGTTATAAGCCTACTGAATTATAACATATTATTATTTATACATAAAATACTACGACGAAGTCATGAGCGGGTTATTTCAAAACGAGTTTTATGAGAAGGATAGAGCTAAGGAAAATATGGGTTATAGCTATGGAGGTTATGGGTATTGTTCGTGAGGTCAACCTAGCATTTGTAATGTCCGTTACATCTGTGTACTTTTTCCTGCAATATTGAGTCACAATATTGATACGTGAGTGATGTTTCCATTTTCAATTATTATTATTATTACTATCGTTATTATCACCAAGGTTATGATCAAAAGATAACGTATGACTTATACGAACTCACTGCTATTTACGGTAAAGTGGATGATGTCTAGGTTGCCATAATGGGAATAAGGTTTTGGATTAAACGAAAGGTTGTAGACTTATAGTCCAACTGAAAGTTCCTGACCCCCGGTTACATCTGGTCATCCTGACTTACTTAATAGCAATGAAGTTTGGACAAAGTTGTACAACGTCTTAATGTGGAGGATTATAACCCAAACTTTCTAAAACTATAAACCTGCTTTAAATGAAAACTTTTCAAAAGTAGAAACTCTTACTATTTTTATTATTATTATTATTTCTATTATTATTATCATAAGTATTAGTATTATTCTTACTAGTATTATTATCAAAATTATTATTTTCATTATTATTATTATTATTAAACTTACCATTTTTATTAAAAACTACTATTATTATTAAAAGTAATATTTCTATTAAAATTATCATTTCATTAACGGTATTAATCACTTTTATTATAAGTATTACTATTCATATCAATATTGTTATCATTATTAATACATGTATTACTATTATTATTATTATTATCAAAATCTTTTTGTATTAACATTTTTAATAAAGTTATTATTATTAAAAGAATTATTATTAGCAAAACTATCATTTTAACAATTATATTGAAAACATTATTTTAGTAAAATTATCATTTTTATTAAAGTTATCATAATATCATTTTATCAAATAAATACTTATAAACAGAATATATAAAAGTATATATATATACAGAAATATATAAACAATTGAAATAAATAAACTTATTCGATTACAAGTATATGTGTTAATATATATACTTGATATAGGTTCGTGAATCCGAGGACAACTCTGCACTTGTTCAGTGCCATCATACGCATAATTACTACAAACTATCGTATCGTATAGTGAGTTTCATTTGCTCCCTTTTTATCTATGTTTTTGGGCTGAGAATACATGTGCAACTTTTATAACTGTTTTACATGCTAGACACAAGTACCAACTATTAAACTCTGCTATACCTGGCTATACGCTACAAAGTCCCTGTCGTGATATTTTTAATTGCTGTTAATGCATTCTTAATTATTGGGGGTAGGCCTATCGGGAGTAACGTCCCCGATTCATACAATGTGTCGCTTAATAATGATAAACCGACAAGTATCCACTTGTCACTGGGCAAAATTCTGTTTAGTTTAAATATCACAATTCTTGGTATACTTTTGGATCAAATGATCTACTTATATTTGGATCAAAGGATCTACTTATTATCAAAATTCTTGGTATACTTTTGGATCAAAGGATCTACTTATATTTGGATCAAAAGATCTACTTATTATCACAATTCTTGGTATACTTTTGGATCAAAGGATCTACTTATATTTGGATCAAAGGATCTACCTATTATCACAATTCTTGGTATACTTTTGGATCAAAGGATCTACTTATATTTGGATCAAAGGATCTACTTTCTTTTGGATCTTGCGAGATCAACTTTTTGATGCTGCGCGAGATCTACTTTACAAACTAAATCTTGTGGTCTAACACTAATACTGAAATCATTATTTATGATAAACCTATGAACTCACTCAACCTAGTGTTGACTTTTTAAGCATGTTTATTCTCAGGTACTTGAATATTGCTTCCGCTGTATATCTACTGCTTTGATGATGATTGCTTGCTATGCTTGGAGTCTTCATTACATATCATATCAATTAAAGACATTATGTAAACTGTTTATCTTCCGCTGCAAAACTCAACAAAATGTCTCATGTAGAGTCGTTCTCGTTTGTACAACTGTAATTTGATATAATTAGTGACGTTTCTCCCAGGCCCTATTTGGGGGTGTCACAATGGATCAACTGGCTTGAACTTGATTAGAGCTTTGAGCATCACGTTCTTTGTTGAGGTAGGCATAGTAAACATCAATAACACGCTGATATCTCATAGCTTCCTCTCTTCGATCATCTCTGAACGTAATATGATGGCGGTGAAGTGTCTCCACATCAAATCTCGACTAGTTCCTTAACCACATTGCATCCAGGATCCTCACATTGTCAAACCTTATGCTACCATCTTCTTTCTCAAACGCAGTCAGAATCACTGCTTCTTCCGACAACTCATCATAGAACCACCATCTGAAGTTCTTACATATATCCTTGGGTAATGGCATCAAAGGAGATTGTTCCATGTACTTAGCTGGACGGAACTTGACAACACGAATAGGTCCTCCCTTTGAATTCTTCTTTGTTGGGTGAATGGAGAACTTAGCGGCTGTCGACCTGAAGGTATCCCATTTCCCTGTTCTATATTCAGCTCTCAACTTTCTTTGAAACCACTGGGAAAGGTCACTGTCCTCGGAGTTCAACATCTTCAGCTTAGCAAGCTGCATGATCTCGAAGTACAGTAGAGTCTTAAAGTGACTAGGTCGTGCCATTTAATCAACTCCTCCTTCCCTCTTGATCGCGAAACAATTGATCTCCTTGAAATAGCCCCAACTCAAAATCTTACCCTTGGAGTACTTCTTGGTTCTCTTACCCTTTTCATAGAAACTAACAAACTTTGGCTCGAGTTCAGGCTTATCTACATGACACGGGTTAACAACGTTCTGTCTCCACCAGCTTTGACGATCTTTGTCTTCCTTAACGTTCCTTTTAACCTTAACCCTATCACGTACAAACCAGCTTTGAATCTCATTCCATCCCTCGGCCTTGGCTTGTTCGGCTCGGAGTCTCTTCTTCTTCAACTTGGATTCATTCTTTTCTTTTTCAGCGAGCAGTTTCTCATGTCGGACTCTTTTGTTTTTCTCAATCATAACATCCACATCTTTCATCTGTTCTTTGTATACCTTCCTCGCTTTTTCTAAACCAATTAAGTTCTTTCTTTTCACATCACTACTCAAATTGAAGAAGTCACTTAAAGTATTGAGTGACGGATTTGAGTATCGTGCAAGCGAAGGCATAACCAGTTCAACTTCTTCTTCTTCGGCATCCTCAAAATCTGTCTCAAACTCGTCTTCGGACTCGATAATCACATTCTCGTACATACTCTCCTGACCAACAGAACTTTCACTCTTCTCATCAGCAAATAAATTTTAAAAATCGCTTAAGTTGATATTTTGGATTGATTCGGGAGGGATCTCAACAGATGGCTCTTCTTGTGGAGCCTTTTCTTCAGCTTCAACTGACTCTGCATTTTCCGTATCGTTTTCGCTATCGTATGCCAGAGCAGCAAGCTGTTCCATCGGAAACTCACTTGTCGGAACGTCCCCCTTTTCTGCATCATTAAAAACATTTGAATAATTCATATAATATTCTGCAGTAAAGACCTCACCATATTCATTAAAGCTTCGAATAGGTATCACTAACGGTATCTCAAAAGAGGGTTCGCCAGCTCCAGCTTCTTCTTCATCCTTCTCATCATCATCTCCACCCAAATTAGAGGAATAATCTTCACCTCTATCCTTAATCAACTTCACATTACCAGAGGTAAGCTGTTCAATCTTCTCATTCATCAGCTTCAACTTCTCCCTGTTTTGCTTCTTGACAGCCAAAAATTTCTTCTTCAACTTATCCGTCCTTTCCTTCTGATGGTTCAACCTATCACTTAACTTCCGGTTCTCCTCAACTAACGACCCAATCTTTATCTCATTCAACTTCTTGTCCTCGGTAGCTTGGTTTTCAAGATTGGTGAGTTTAGTGATCAAAGACATCAACAAGCTCTGTTGAGTCTTGTATTCTTCTGACGTGACCTGAGGGGTTGTGGTGGCAGGTTTCGGTGTGACAGGTTTTGGTGAGACAACAGCAGCTCTCGCATCCTTCATGAACCCGGATGGCTTCTTCTGAGACTGTTGCTTTGATGAATCATAGGCATACTTAGTTCGCTTCTCGCTCTTCTTGAGTTGTTCAGTAGTCATGGGATCCTTACCTTTCCTCCTTCTCTGCTTCAAACCAATATCCTCCTCAGTAGCTTCATCATCACCTTCAATAACCTCTTCATCTACCTTACCTTCACCCTGTACGTTACCAGCAGCTTTTTGATTTTCACCTTCACCTTCCTTATCACTCACTTCATAATCGGAGTCAGAGTTATCATTCCTCCACGCATTTCCAGCTGGGCATTGATATTTCTCCTTGATAAGATGACAGATGAGCTTTCGACTGAAGTTCGGTTTCAAATCCTCATTCCTAGTTTCCTCCATTAGGCGAAAAGTGATCGGATTCATCGGCTTCAAATGCATAATATCTTCCTCAAGCTTAGGTAAATTAGGTGCAGCGTCATTGATGATCAATTGAAGAAATCGAGCATAGATCAAATACTTCTGATTTAAGCTGAAGTGGTTTGCCTTGAAATAGTAAAAGACAA
Source organism: Rutidosis leptorrhynchoides (assembly GCF_046630445.1). Taxonomy (NCBI): domain Eukaryota; kingdom Viridiplantae; phylum Streptophyta; class Magnoliopsida; order Asterales; family Asteraceae; genus Rutidosis; species Rutidosis leptorrhynchoides. The sequence goes on from NC_092343.1 coordinate 237,172,416, forward strand.
AACCAGAGAAATCGTAGGGAGCTCTGAGAACAAGTGCCACAAACATACTTTGCACTTTCTTGTTGAGCTTATCGAAACCAGCTTTTCTTCCACTTAATCAGTGCATGATGACATGAGCAAGATATCTAAACTGTGGAGGCAGCAGCGTCTTCATCAGTTCGGATTTGCCAGCTATGTACCCTGAATAAGCACATCTACGAAAACAACCGTGGATTCTATCTCAGTTTAGCGTCATGTGGGAGCAGTTCGCGTCATTAAAACCCAAAATCCTTCTAATAACATCCTTAGAAACAACAATCTTATGACCTTGAACAGTACTAACAAGCGCATCAATATCAACGTCTAATGCAGCGTTCCTCCAGAACTCTCTCTGATGACTGAAATACGCAGTACACTCTGTTGAAATAGCAACGTGAATCCTTGATCTCTTTAGGAATGCAACAATCTCCTTAAAATGAGAACCTCTTTCTAGATCAGTGTTGTAAAGAGCAACTTGATTGTTCGATGCTCCCATCTCGAGTGGAATCTCTTGCCTAGTAGGTGGATTGACAGGATTGACCTGTGGATTAGCTTGTTGATTTGCTTGTTGCTCCCCCTGAGCTTCAACATTAACAACGGGAATATTGATCTGTTGATCAGCCATTTGATGATATCTGAATAAAGACTGAAACATTTAATAGAGCTGTCAGATATATAAATCAAACACCGTAAAACATTATAGCATTAACATCATTGTGTCATTTTAAACAAGATGAAACGTGCGAGTGATAAAGTCACACGTGCGGCTGAGAGATCAACCGTGCGAGTGATTATGTCACTCGTGTCACTGTTGACACTTCTGAGCAGTAATATGGTTTCAGACTGTGTACATGGCTGATGTAAGCGAGTGAGTCAACCGTGTGGTGACTCGTGCGGTTAATCACGTGTGTCAGCTCTTGCAGACGAGTGATGAATAAAATCAAAGTAGACGAGTGAGCTCAAATGGTCCACACGGTTGATCATCAACCGTGTACTGACTCGTGCGAGTCAAGTCTCACGCGTGCGAGTGATATCACTCGTGCATGTCTGATGAAACCCGATATTTAATGCCTTTTTAAATTCACAAGATCACATAATCGATAGTTTTAGGGGCCGATTTACATCACAATAGCAAAGATAAGAACTGTTTAACATAAACCAATAACAAACTCAGTTCAAAACGAGTTCTAATTACCCAAAATTCGGGTTTTACCCATTAGGGTTTCGAATCATCAAAACAACAGATTAAAATGCTTAAACTCGATGAAATGATACCTAGTTGGTGGTGCTAGAATCGTCTAAGAGTGCTTAACGTTCGCTCAAAAGGAATCCTTGAACGGTGTTGATCGAATTTAGAGAGAAAAAGTGGGTAGAGTGCACAAGTGTGAGCGACTGTGCTCATCCTCCCTATTTATACTCTCGTGATCAACCGTGCGGTTGATCACACGATCCACCTTCAATCGCGCGTGCCAAATTTATCACACGTGCGTGTGACCTAATAGACTTAGAACAATTTGGTCAGGGTCATCCGTACGGTTTAACCTCAAACGTGTGGTCAGGCGTACGGTTCACACAACGTGCGTGTGAGCCACTTAGGCAATTTCACAAATTTTCACAAACTTAGGATTTCGACTCGTTTGGCAATCTTAAATCTAACTAACACCTTCATTTAAGTCATAAATCACTAAAACCATCAAAGAATGAGCATTAATACTTAGGTAATCCAAACAACTTAACCTTAATTGAGGTTATTACTCCCAAACATTCTGTTTATCCTGAGTAAAGCCTACAGTGTAACGTCATCTTAAATTCACTTCCATACAAAACCTTTTCCATCATTCACAAACTCTACAAACTTTAAACTTATGGATTTGGTGGCTAGAAATATCTTGATCTCAACAAAGTTCTTCCAGTTGTTGTTGTGCATTCTGAGGATAGTCAGAAAACAAAGAATTGATAAAATCTTTATGGATTTTCTGATATAAAATGTCATGCAACTAAAATTATGCAAAATAAAAGACATTCTATCATGAAATGCAAAAGCATGCAAACCAAATTTTTTTGATGTTTTTCAATTTTAAGAACAAGCTATTTAGCAATTAAATAAATGTAATACACAAATCCACATTCTTTTTGTAAGCAATATGATTAACAAATATAAAAATGGATCAAAACTGACATAACGAATCAAATACTGTTGTTCATTCCCAATTATCCAGTCTATGTCTATTGTCATGCAATTACTGATATCAATCCTCATTAAACATGAACAAATTCATTCCGGACACTTCGACAATCATGTTGGCATTAAGTACTTTGAACATTATAGAGCAGTGATTTTTGAGATCACGTTAAGTTCATTAATCCTTGATTCTTTCATCACTTATGATTGTGCGTTGTTATTGGGTTGTCAATTCATTACACGTAACTTTCCGTTATCTCTTTCCATGTACTTTCATTCAAATTGAACAGGAAGGTTCTCATGGCATTTTGAATAACCCTGTCAGCCTTTGGCTTCTACCAATGTGTTGACAATCTTCAATCTAGTTGGCTCGGCTGATCTCGGAGCATATTGAGTTATCCGAATAGGTGCATTATTTACCGCGGGGATTGGTCTACAGTTAAAGCAGACTTGCCTGATGACCAGTCGTCACACGAAATAAATCTCGAGGCCTTTGACTTCCTTATTATTCAAGTTGACATTAGTAAACGGAATCGAAAGTTAAACTTTCTCTTATATGCCTTTGGAACAGTATATGCTTGCGCACATTGTATGCTTTTAGCATATGTTAGCATTCATAGAGTATACCTAGGTAAGTATCTTCCTAACTTATAGTTTTATTGGGTATAACCCTAAATTGCAGAAGACAAGAATCTTGATAGTTCGGTGTGAACGTCGTGATTAAACAATTCAAGCTGCGCGGGGGCGTCACACTAAGAATGATCTGAGTTCCTTTATGAGCACATCATGAATCAGCATTCTTCATACTTTCTGTAACGACCCGCACTTTTTCGATCGTTCTATACTTATAAGATTAATATTTACATAAATTAAACCTTACCAACATGATAAGCAATCCAAATTGTTGAGATTTATGTTTTCGAAAAGAGTTTTACACAACGTTTGACCGTCTAGTTTGACCGATGATATCACGAACTATACAATATATGATAATTATACGTTTGTGTATATATATGTATATATACATATTTAACATGATCTAAGAATGTTTTAATATCTCATTTTGTATTAATAACAATAAGTTATAAGTATATTTTGAAACTACTAACTTAAGTTTTCAAAATGATAACCATACGTAACGTTATTTGACATAAATACTTATGACTTATAATGTTTATACATATATCGTATAAGTAATGTATTTAATCACTTTTAAAGACTTAAATACATAAAACCATATAAGTGTATTCACAAAAAATAGCTATATTTGAATCCTCATTCCATTTTTCACAAAATTTCTATACGTATATCTAGAGTACATGTACTCGTATCATACCTAGCTTCTATACGTATTTACTATTGGTATATACACATCAAATCACCACCTAACCAGCCCTTATTACTGCCCTTGATGAGAGGTAATTGAAATTTGGATGCATGCATGAATTATTACACAAAAATACAACAAAGATCTTGTCTTTGTTCACCATATAACACGCCACCACCACCACCTTAAATACACCATTCATCTTCAACTTTGCTACATCATTTTGCTAGTTAAGAACACCCTTTCATAACCCTTAAACACCTTAATCATCTCAGCTCATATCTATGAAGATCTAGCTACAAAAACATCACTTAAACACCATAAGCAAACCATACAAAAACACTTCAAGAAATCCTTCCAAGAACACAAACTTACTTCCAATCTTTCATCCAATTCCATCACCCTTTTGGTTCTAGATTTTTACTCCTCTTTTACAGCAACCTTGTCCAAGGAACTTGAGGTAGTAACTATGTTCATAACCTTATTCGATTCATATATATATAGCTATCATATTTTGTGGTATACAATTTTAACAACAAGAACATAGTTTGAATGTTTTCAAACTTGTTTGCAAACTAAATAGATCCTTCTAACTTAACTTTTAAAATACTTCAAGACCTGTAATATAACTTAATTATATGTTAATTTAACAAGGTATAACTTGGTTTTTTAAAGAATACCTTAAAAACTGTTTTTACGACGTCGGAGTGCAACCGGGGACTGTTTTGGGTTGGATAATTAAAAACCATCTTAAACTTTGAATTGGAGGTTTATTTTCTGGAAAAATGATTTTTACTATGAATATGATAACACATAAAAATTTCATGATTTAATTCAAAGTATAAGTATTTTTAGAAAAATAATCATTTAAGGTTGTTTACATAAAGGAAAATGTTTAACTTCATAAGTTTCACTAAAGTTTCACCTATGCCGTGTGATTTTGAATACAAACTAAGGTATTTACAGTTCATAGTCTTAAAGAGGGACTCGATCCAAGGAGATGGCAAGTTGAATCAACGAAAACGGAGTTGTAACGAAGAAACTATGACCGAAACAAAATCGGATATCCAAGACTAGTTTAGCCACGAAAATAATTGGGAAAATTAAATAAATCACATCTTTATTAAATAACATGATATTTTATATATATGTACTCATAATTTAATTTTATATGGTTCAGGATCACCCGTAAACAATACGAGAAGATTAATCATAAGATCCCATGTTTGTACGCAACACGTCATTTGACAACACCGGTACTTTATGTACGCAACACGTCATTTGACAACACCGGTACCGTGGGTCAAGATTAATCTCGACCAATACATATATGATGAGGGTTTTATTTATTTCGTTGGGGGTTTATTAAACACCTAAAAATGAACCATTAAAATTGAATTACTAACAACGAACTGCTAACTACGGACTAAGGAATTATTAAAAGTATTAAAAGTATAACAAGTATATATATGTGACGTTTGTTTAAAAAGAAAAGGTATTGATATATTATATATGGATAGGTTCGTGATATCAACCGGAAGACCAAGTCAAAATATTTATATCTTCAAGACGAAAGTGAGTATATAGTCCCACTTTTAAACTCTAAATATTTCGGGATGAGAATACATGTATTTTATGTTTTACGATATGGACACAAGTAACTGAAAAATATATTCTACGTTGAGTTGTACCACTGGCATACTTCCCTGTAGCTTGGTAACTGTTATTTACAGCGGTATTGTAAACGTGAATCCTGTTGATAGATCTATCGGGCCTGACAACCCCAACCGGACTGGACGACCAGTATTCAACGGTTGCACAGTACTTCGTTTTGTGACTACACTTGGTACGGTGTAGTAAGATTTCATATTAAAGGGAATATGCGACGTGATTGAATGTTAAGTATGGTTACCAAGTGCTCAACCACTTAGAATATTTTTATGAAAATGTTTATATATGAAATCTTGTGGTCTATATATATATATATATTGCTGCCGGCATTAAACCTATATCTCACCAACTTTATGTTGACGTTTTAAACATGTTTATTCTCAGGTGATAATTAGAAGTTTCCGCTGCATTATGTTGAATTTGAGCAGGATCTTGCGTACGCATACATGTGTCAAAAATAAAACTGCATACCCAAGGATTTGTGTTGTAAAATATGCTAGAAATCGTGTTGTTATCATCATTTGTAAAGTTTGTAAGTCGAAGATTATCGCAAAACGATAATCATCTTTTTATTGTCCAAAGCTTGTATAAAAAATAAGAGATTGGTTTGTAATGTATAATATATGCAGTTTTTCTTTTAAAAATGTCGCATATAGAGGTCGATACCTCGCAATGAAATCATACGTTATCTAACACGTTCTTATGGTTAAGGACGGGTTATGACATGTGGTATCAGAGCGGTGGTCTTAGCGAACCAGGTTTGCATTAGTGTGTCTAACTGAGAAGTCGTTAGGATACATTAGTAAGTCTGGACTTTGACCGGGTCTGATTTTAAAAAACCATTGCTTATCATTGTTGGTTAAAATTTATATGTAAATATTATGTAGTACTAATGGGTTAGTTGTTATGTGATAGATGTCGGGCTCGAAACTTATTATCACATTCAGCGACTCCGAATCAGAACCTTCATATGGTGTTCCAGTCATTAACTTATCCGATGACGAAAGTTGTATCTTTGGGGAAGACTCACAAATTCCGGATGAACCAACTATAGAAAAATCGGAAAGTGAACCCGAGGAAGAAAGTGAACCCGAGGAAGAAATACTAGAAATTACGAAAGAAAAGTTTGATCAAGGAAAGAAACGAAAAGCTAATGAATTAGAAAATCCAAATCCCGAGTTTAATGAGAATGATGTGGCACCAATTCCACTAAACACTACCACCCCTATACCCGCTATTCCTATTAGTGCTATTCCGGCATCCAGTTCTTCAGCCCCACCGCCAAAATATAGGCAGACAGCTAGGATAAGCGTTAGGCCATTCATTGGAACTAAACGTCCTAGAAAATAGAACAAACGATGCGCTGCCGTATTAAACCATGGGATCATATAATGTTTTGTATAATATTATTAGTGTGGTTTGCTTAATGTTCGATGTAAGATAAGCATATGTAAAATAGTGAAGTATGAAATGCAATAATTTTCCATGGTTAAGTATTATTTAGATTGTAGTAATTGGTTCTGTACTAAGCTATTAAGTATGAACATTAACGGGTAGGTACTACCCTAGATATAATTATAAAACGCTAATAAGAAGAAAAGGCTTTTATAATAATACCTGGTTCATATTATTAACAAGCTATAATGTACTATAAATACACACTACATCTATAATAATCCATGTGAATAATTATTTTCTTTCATTAGGAAATGGCGCGATTGAATCGAATGACGGAACAAGAAGTCGAGGAATTCATCAACCAGCGAGTCAACGACAGAATGTTATGGGTCGAAGCTGCAAGAGCTGCTGCAGTTAACCCAAATCCTCGTGTAGGATGTACCTACAAGACTTTTCAAGCTTGTAAGCCCTCATCATTCAGTGGAACGGAAGGACCGATCGGTTTAACCCGGTGGATAGAAAAGATGGAAACTGTGTTCAAAATCAGTGGTTGTGTTGAAAAGGACATGACCAAATACGCATCGTGCACTTTACAAGATAGTGCACTCACGTGGTGGAAAAATTATGTGAATGCGGTAGGAGGAGATGTAGCTTATGATACTCCATGGGAAGAATTCAAAACAATGTTAATCCACGAATATTGTCCAAGGAACGAGGTTAGGAAGTTGGAAGATGAATTACGAAGTCTGAAGGTTGTTGGTACTGAAATCACCAACTACAACCAGCGATTCATGGAATTAGTTTTGCTATGTCCTGAATTGGTTCCAACCGAAGAACGAAAGATTGAAATGTACAAAGATGGTTTGCCCTCAAAGGTTAAGGAAAACGTTACAGCATCATAACCTAGGACAATTCATGAAGCTATAACCATGGCAAACGAGCTAATGGATCAGGTCATCTTGGATAAGAAAGCATTCACTACTGATGTGAAGGTATCGAGTAACAAAAGAAAGTGGAACGGAAATTATGATCGAGGTAACCAACAACAATCTTTTAAGAAACCAGAAACCACGAAAGGTGCGGGTAGTGGTTCAGGCTTTGGTTACAAAGGACAAAGTCCTTTATGCAACCGATGTCACAAACATCACTTTGGTTACTGTAGTGTGGTATGCACTAAATGTAATCGACAGGGTCATCTTGCTGAAGATTGTAGGGCTCTCGTTACAAATACAAATGGTACCAAGACTCCTGCCACCAATGCAAATAGAACTGCTTTGGCTACCATTACTTGTTTTGGGTGTGGAAAACAAGGTCATTATAAGAGCCAGTGCCCGAATCCAGAGAAAAATAATGGACCTGCACGTGGGAGAGCATTTGTTATTAATGCTAGAGAGGCATATGAGGATCCGGAGCTTGTTACGGGTACGTTTACCATTAATAACTTATCAGCATCTATTATATTTGATACTGGAGCCGATAGAAGTTATGTGTGTAGAAATTTTTACACTAAATTGAATTTTTCCTCATTACCTCTAGATGCTAAGTACATGATTGAGTTAGCTAATGGTAAACTAATTAAGGCCGATAAAATTTGTCGTGATTGTGAAATAAATTTAGCTGGTGAAACGTTTAAAATCGACTTAATACCCGTAGAATTTGGAAGTTTTGATGTAGTAGTCGGCATGGACTGGATGTCCAAAGTAGGAGTTGAAGTTGTGTGTGCCAAGAAGGCAATTCGCATTCCTTGTAAGGATAAAATGTCGGTGATGATTTATGGAGAGAAGGGTGATTCAAAGCTAAAACTCATTAGCTGTTTGAAAGCCAAGAAGTGTTTAGAAAAGGGATGTTATGCTATTTTAGCACATGTTAATAAAGTCGAAAAGAAAGAAAAGTGCATCAACGACGTGCCTGTGGCAAGAGATTTTCCTGAAGTGTTTCCGGAAGAGTTGCCGAGATTACCTCCATTTAGATCTGTAGAATTTCAAATAGATTTAGTACCAGGAGCTGCACCAGTTGCTCGCGCTCCATATAGACTTGCACCGTCCGAGTTAAAAGAACTTCAAAGTCAGTTGAAAGAATTACTGGACCGTGGATTCATACGACCAAGTACTTCACCGTGGGGAGCTCCAATTTTGTTTGTTAAAAAGAAAGATGGATCTTTTAGGATGTGTATAGATTATCGTGAATTAAATAAGTTAACTATCAAGAATCGGTATCCACTACCGAGAATTGATGACTTATTTGATCAACTGCAAGGATCATGTGTTTATTCGAAAATCGACCTAAGATCGGGCTATCATCAACTACGCGTCAAAGAAGAAGATATGCCGAAAACTGCTTTTCGGACACGTTATGGTCATTACGAATTTTTGGTCATGCCGTTTGGATTGACGAATGCGCCAGCTGTATTCATGGACCTCATGAATCGAGTTTGTAGTCCGTATTTAGATAAGTTTGTTATCGTTTTCATTGATGATATTCTTATCTATTCCAAGAGTGAGCAAGAGCATGAGCAGCATTTAAGGTTAATATTAGAGTTGTTAAGAAAAGAACAGCTATATGCTAAATTTTCTAAGAGTGCTTTCTGGTTGAAAGAAGTGCAATTTCTTGGCCACGTTGTTAATAACAAAGGAATTCAGGTTGATCCAGCAAAAACTGAAGCTATTGAAAAATGGGAGACTCCTAAGACACCAACACAGATACGCCAATTTTTGGGTTTAGCCGGTTATTATAGAAGCTTTATTCAAGATTTTTCCCGAATAGCTAAGCCGTTGACAGCGTTAACGCAAAAAGGGAAGAAATATGAATGGACCTCGGAGAAAGAGAACGCATTTCAAATACTGAAGAAGAAGTTAACTACCGCGCCTATATTATCGTTACCAGAAGGGAACGATGATTTTGAAATATATTGTGACGCTTCGCGACAAGGTTTTGGTTGTGTTCTTATGCAACGGAAGAAAGTGATTGCATACGCATCCCGACAATTGAAGATTCACGAGCGGAATTATACGACGCATGATCTAGAATTGGGAGCAGTCGTGTTTAGATTGAAGATGTGGAGACACTACTTGTATGGGGTTAAATTCACTGTGTTTACTGATCATAAAAGCCTTCAACATATTTTTGATCAGAAACAGCTGAACATGAGGCAACGTAGGTGGGTAGAGTTAATAAACGACTATGATTGTGAAATTCGTTATCATCCTGGGAAAGCGAACGTGGTGGCCGATGCTTTAAGCAGAAAGGAACGAGAACCAATTCGAGTTCGAGCGATGAACATAAAAATTCGCATGAATCTCAACTCACAAATCAAAGAGGTTCAACAAGAAGCACTTAATAAAGAAAATATAAGAAATGAAATAATGAAGAAGTATGAGAAGCAACTCGTTATACGGGAAGATGGAATTCGATATTTTGCAAATCGTATTTGGGTACCGAAGTTGGGTGGATTAAGAAAGTTGATATTGAATGAGGCACATAAGACAAGATACTCGATACATCCTGGAGTTGGAAAAATGTATCAAGATCTTAAGACACATTATTGGTGGCCTAATTTAAAGACAGACGTTGCAACATATGTTGGGGAATGTTTAACTTGTTCCAAGGTCAAAGCGGAACACCAAAAGCCGTCAGGGTTACTTCAACAACCAGAAATCCCAGAATGGAAATGGGATGGTATTACCATGGATTTCATCACGAAGTTACCAAAGACTGCCTGGGGATACGACACCATTTGGGTGATTGTTGATCGTCTCACCAAGTCTGCACATTTCTTGCCTATAAAGGAAACGGATAGAATGGAGAAACTATTACGATTGTATATAAAGGAAGTTGTTTCAAGGCATGGAATACCTATTTCCATTATATCCGATCGTGATAGTAGATTTACCTCAAAGTTCTGGCAATCACTACAGGAGGCCCTAGGAACTCGTTTGGATATGAGCACCGCATATCATCCGCAAACGGACGGGCAGAGTGAAAGAACGATTCGGACTCTTGAAGACATGCTCAGGGCATGTGTGATCGATTTTGGAAACGGATGGGATAAGTATTTACCGTTGGCAGAATTCTCGTATAATAATAGTTATCATGCGAGCATTAAAGCTGCACCATTCGAAGCATTGTACGGAAGGAAGTGTAGATCTCCTATCTGTTGGAATGAAGTAGGAGATCGACAATTAACTGGTCCCGAGATCATACACGAAACGACTGAGAAGATAGTACAAATAAAGGAGAGATTGAAAACAGCCCGTAGTCGCCAAAAGAGCTACGTCGATGTCCGAAGGAAACCATTAGAGTTTCAGATCGGTGACATGGTTATGCTAAAGGTGTCACCTTGGAAAGGTGTAATACGTTTCGGCAAAAGGGGTAAACTGAACCCAAGATACGTAGGACCGTTCAAGATTATCGAACGCATTGGACCGGTAGCTTATCGACTTGAGTTACCGCAACAACTCGCCGGAGTACACAATACTTTTCACGTCTCAAACCTTAAGAAGTGTCTTGCAAAGGAAGACCTCACCATTCCTCTTGAAGAAATCCATATCGACGAGAAACTACAATTCGTCGAAGAACCAATCGAAATCATGGACCATGAAATTAAACAGCTCAAGCAGAGCAACATACCGATCGTTAAGGTTCGTTGGAGTGCTAGAAGAGGTCCCGAGTTTACTTGGGAATGAGAGGATCAGATGAAACAAAAGTATCCACACTTGTTTCTCGATGACGCAAAATATGTACAATTTTAAAATTTCGGGACGAAATTTATTTAACGGGGAGGTAATGTAACGACCCGCACTTTTTCGATCGTTCTATACTTATAAGATTAATATTTACATAAATTAAACCTTACCAACATGATAAGCAATCCAAATTGTTGAGATTTATGTTTTCGAAAAGAGTTTTACACAACGTTTGACCGTCTAGTTTGACCGATGATATCACGAACTATACAATATATGATAATTATACGTTTGTGTATATATATGTATATATACATATTTAACATGATCTAAGAATGTTTTAATATCTCATTTTGTATTAATAACTTAAGTTTTCAAAATGATAACCATACGTAACGTTATTTGACATAAATACTTATGACTTATAATGTTTGTACATATATCGTATAAGTAATGTATTTAATCACTTTTAAAGACTTAAATACATAAAACCATATAAGTGTATTCACAAAATATAGCTATATTTGAATCCTCATTCCATTTTTCACAAAATTTCTATACGTATATCTAGAGTACATGTACTCGTATCATACCTAGCTTCTATACGTATTTACTATTGGTATATACACATCAAATCACCACCTAACCAGCCCTTATTACTGCCCTTGATGATAGGTAATTGAAATTTGGATGCATGCATGAATTATTACACAAAAATACAACAAAGATCTTGTCTTTGTTCACCATATAACACGCCACCACCACCACCTTAAATACACCATTCATCTTCAACTTTGCTACATCATTTTGCTAGTTAAGAACACCCTTTCATAACCCTTAAACACCTTAATCATCTCAGCTCATATCTATGAAGATCTAGCTACAAAAACATCACTTAAACACCATAAGCAAACCATACAAAAACACTTCAAGAAATCCTTCCAAGAACACAAACTTACTTCCAATCTTTCATCCGATTCCATCACCCTTTTGGTTCTAGCTTTTTACTCCTCTTTTACAGCAACCTTGTCCAAGGAACTTGAGGTAGTAACTATGTTCATAACCTTATTCGATTCATATATATATAGCTATCATATTTTGTGGTATACAATTTTAACAACAAGAACATAGTTTGAATGTTTTCAAACTTGTTTGCAAACTAAATAGATCCTTCTAACTTAACTTTTAAAATACTTCAAGACCTGTAATATAACTTAATTATATGTTAATTTAACAAGGTATAACTTGGTTTTTCAAAGAATACCTTAAAAACTGTTTTTACGACGTCGGAGTGCAACCGGGGACTGTTTTGGGTTGGATAATTAAAAACCATCTTAAACTTTGAATTGGAGGTTTATTTTCTGGAAAAATGATTTTTACTATGAATATGATAACACATAAAAATTTCATGATTTAATTCAAAGTATAAGTATTTTTAGAAAAATAATCATTTAAGGTTGTTTACATAAAGGAAAATGTTTAACTTCATAAGTTTCACTAAAGTTTCACCTATTCCGTGTGATTTTGAATATAAACTAAGGTATTTACAGTTCATAGTCTTAAAGAGGGACTCGATCCAAGGAGATGGCAAGTTGAATCAACGAAAACGGAGTTGTAACGAAGAAACTATGACCGAAACAAAATCGGATATCCAAGACTAGTTTAGCCACGAAAATAATTGGGAAAAATTAAATAAATCACATCTTTCTTAAATAACATGATATTTTATATATATGTACTCATAATTTAATTTTATATGGTTCAGGATCACCCGTAAACAATACGAGAAGATTAATCATAAGATCCCATGTTTGTACGCAACACGTCATTTGACAACACCGGTACTTTATGTACGCAACACGTCATTTGACAACACCGGTACCGTGGGTCAAGATTAATCTCGACCAATACATATACGATGAGGGTTTTATTTATTTCGTTGGGGGTTTATTAAACACCTAAAAATGAACCATTAAAATTGAATTACTAACAACGAACTGCTAACTACGGACTAAGGAATTATTAAAAGTATTAAAAGTATATATATGTGACGTTTGTTTAAAAAGAAAAGGTATTGATATATTATATATGGATAGGTTCGTGATATCAACCGGAAGACCAAGTCAAAATATTTATATCTTCAAGACGAAAGTGAGTATATAGTCCCACTTTTAAACTCTAAATATTTCAGGATGAGAATACATGTATTTTATGTTTTACGATATGGACACAAGTAACTGAAAAATATATTCTACGTTGAGTTGTACCACTGGCATACTTCCCTGTAGCTTGGTAACTGTTATTTACAGCGGTATTGTAAACGCGAATCATGTTGATAGATCTATCGGGCCTGACAACCCCAACCGGACTGGACGACCAGTATTCAACGGTTGCACAGTACTTCGTTTTGTGACTACACTTGGTACGGTGTAGTAACATTTCATATTAAAGGGAATATGCGACGTGATTGAATGTTAAGTATGGTTACCAAGTGCTCAACCACTTAGAATATTTTTATGAAAATGTTTATATATGAAATCTTGTGGTCTATATATATATATATATTGCTGCCGGCATTAAACCTATATCTCACCAACTTTATGTTGACGTTTTAAACATGTTTATTCTCAGGTGATAATTAGAAGTTTCCGCTGCATTATGTTGAATTTGAGCAGGATCTTGCGTACGCATACATGTGTCAAAAATAAAACTGCATACCCAAGGATTTGTGTTGTAAAATATGCTAGAAATCGTGTTGTTATCATCATTTGTAAAGTTTGTAAGTCGAAGATTATCGCTAAACGATAATCATCTTTTTATTTTCCAAAGCTTGTATCAAAAATAAGAGATTGGTTTGTAATGTATAATATATGCAGTTTTTCTTTTAAAAATGTCGCATATAGAGGTCGATACCTCGCAATGAAATCATACGTTATCTAACACGTTCTTATGGTTAAGGACGGGTTATGACACTTTCAAACTTCAGGACTTTGCCATCTTGATATGCCAATTATTTTTGACTTTGATTTTCTTATGATTTTTGAATTTTACTGCGCATCATCGTCTTTTGATATATTGATTTTGAACTGCATCACGAATTGAAGTTCCATCATGTTTTGTTGTATTCGTGCTTGAACTCATGTTTCTTTTTGTTTTGTTGTGCTCAGATCACTCGAAGGTGTTCTCCCTTAAATGCTTGAACGGTCCGCAATAAAGAATCATACTTTTCGACTTTAAGCGAGAAGGGACACTTACTTCGACATAAACTAATTTTTCACTGATATTTTTGGAGTTTAGTTTCGATTATAAAGTCGCAGGCCCGTGACAACGTGGTATGCACCAGCCAGACAGATAACCCTCAACTCCTTAAATGATCTATTGAATGTCCCATTCATAGCTGTGAGGCTGAATTGGTAGAGCAACGTTTGAATGTTGCTTGGGGACATCCAACACCAACCTTCTCTAACGATTATCAATTATGATAGGGGATACCCTCAACCGACTGTTGAGTTCCTCAACAATTATCATTAGATACAGTTTCGGAGATAATTAGGTGACTACCTTCAAACGCTACAGATCGTCCATGACTACGGATTCTTAGATGATCATTATTCTTATTATGATTGTCTAATGCCAAGAATTCATAAGTCACATCTATCAGTACATCACACAACATACAAACATAAATGTTCAAATCAGTCCTTACTAATCAATAATCAACTATACGTACAGTAATTTCGTCATCTCCATGAATGACAACTAGAGCTTTGTTAGGATTCTCTGCAGTTTCTACATCATTTCCTTTATCTGAAATGTAGATTTCTCGCTTTGTCGATTGACTTTGAGAATTAACACGATTGTAATTCTGATTTCTGAACGGATTCTGATTACCTTGCTTCTTTTGCTTAGTACACTGCCTTGAGAAATGACCTAATTCTCCACAATTGTAACATGTAACTGTGTTCATATCAAAACCCAATTTTGTATCCTTGGTCAGACTGATCGATTTCCCAGTTCTTTCCTCATAATCTTTCGCTCGTCTAACCAAATTTGCCATACCCCACATGATATCCATCCTTTCTGCTTCTTCTTTATCAAGTTGTTGATAATCTTCCGTTGTTAAGTGAATATTACCCACACGACCATCAAGATAAGTATCATAAGAGTTCACAAGACTAGATAACAATGCTATATCTTCACTGATTTTCTCCTTTCCTGCTTTTCTTATGTTCTCGATCTTGAGTGCAGATAAAACTTCTGTAGCAGATGGTGTAGATGATTCGGTTGTATTTGAAGTAGGCTGTAGTTGAGTGTTAAGAGAACATGGTGAAACTTGAGGTGGATACGAAGACTGTTGGATAGGTGTATTGTTTACATTCAAACCATACATACTCTGACTGTTTGTAGCAAAAGCAGTTTGAAACGGTGCATGAGCTGATTTAGGAGGTGTATAGCCATTTGGACAATACATTTTTGTGTCTTGAACTTGTTTAGACCTCTTGACTTTGTTTAGTAGCTCTAACTCTTCTTCTTGAAGTCTTGCAATAAATGAGTTCACTGTAGCAGTAGCAAGTTCTCCACTGGTCTTCATAGTTAATACGAAACCATTCCATTCCAAAGGTAATGCTCCAGCTAGACAAGTAACTTTATCTTTCTCCTCAATCGCTACTTCATGCTTATGTAGTTCAGCTAGCAAATGACAATATCTTTCAACCAATTCTGTAATAGATTCTCCAACTTGCCAGTGAAAACGATCAAACTCAGCTTTCAACTCTAAACCCTTTCTAGTTCGGTAAGATGTATTTCCTTCATTAAAAGTGCGAAGTGCTTCCCATATCTTGAAAGAGTTATCATGACATAGAAATTGATGGAAAATTGGACCATCAAGAGCACTAGTCAAATTACAGTACATCTTCTTCTCTAAGTTATACTCTTCACGTTCTTCAGAAGGCATGTTGTACAATGTATACAACTCATTCGTAACTGGTGAACGTGGCCATTGAAATTCGGTTTCAATATACTTCCAAAGCTTCGTGTCTTGACCATCAGATCAAATCAAATCTTAAACCTCGACTTCCAAGTGGAATAGTTATCCATGGTCATCAATCTCGGACATTTCGTACCAATTTCGGATTCACTTTCAGCAAGAAGTAATCGTTGTGTCATACTTGTAATGCTTTGAACTAACGGTGCAGCTAACGCATAATCATTAGCGTTATACATCTTGAACAATTACCAAAACAGGTAAATCGTGCGGTTCAGGTTATCAACCGTGCGGTTCAGGTTATCAACCGTGCGGTTCAGGATACCAACCGTACGTTTGAAAGAGTCAACCGTACGTGTCACAGACTCAAGCGTACGTGTTACTACTTAACCAATAAAACCAACATAAGGTATCAATCGTGCGAGTAACAGTCAACCGTGTTATTACCCGTACGTGTCACGTCAACCGTATGATCACCCGTGTGATCAGACGTGTAGTTACTTAACCAACAAGGTTATGCTAATTCGTGCGTGTTATGTTCACGAGTGAGATCACTCGCGTGGTCACTCGCGCGTGTGATCAAAAACTTTGACCCACTCGTGTGACTGCTGTTCAGTCCAAAATTACTCAAAAACCCTAAAATTTGATGTTTAACCTCAAATCTTTCGTCCAAAAGTTGAATTAGCAGTAAACTAACATAAACACACTCTCTAATTACCAAAACACACGTAAAAATGACTTCTTTTTAATGAAAATCACTTTTAACTCAAAAACCCAAATAATAAACTCTATTAATCACCAAAAATCACTTGATGATGTTGAAATCACAACCAAAGCTTTGATACCAATGATGAAACATGACTAGGAACTTCGAAATCAACAGGTTTGATCCACACAAAGGCGGAATAAGTGAATCAAGCCAATCAAAGTGAATGGGTTAAGCTTTTTGGGATTAAATTAGTCAAACCACAACAAGGATTGTGATTAGATTAATGCCTAGAGCTATTATTCACTACTTGTAGTGATTTGGGTTGAGAGAGAATCGGACCAGGAACCAGATCTGAGTGTGTGTAATCAAAATGAGAGGCTTAACCTAAAATGAAGAACATAAACCCTTAAATACCCCTGCTGTCTGCTCAACCGTACGTGTGATCCATCACTCGTACGAGTTGGCCTTGTCAACCGTGCGGTTGATCACTCACTCGTGTCTTCTTAATTAGGTTATAAACATGACTTAGCTCAGCATCAACCGTGCGTATGAGCCTGTCAGCCGTACGAGTGATACCTCACTCGCACGTCTGACTAAGTCTAACATAGTCAAACATCCGTATCGTGTTCCTGCAGTTCCTGTAACCACATATAAACACAGATAGGACAATAACGAGCGATCATGGTCTCCTGTAAACTGTTATACTTGCAATGGACGTGGGTAGATGTCTAGGGACTTGCATAAAATGCATCAATAATTGTTGGATCCCTTGCACCAGTTGCTAGGATCTTTAGATCAAGGAACAAGCATCGATTAGCAATTTGAGCATAAAAGTGATAAATGAGATGAACATGAGATGAACAATGAACAAAGGAATACTTATCAGCTGATAATAATCAAAATTACATGTATGAATCAATAAACGAATTACAATAACCAATTACATGAATTAAGATTAATCACTTTGTCATTTCCATGGTGGTTGGAGCATCAATCCACCATGGATCCTTGATGTGCAAAAGTGTGTAGTGCTTAATTTGCCTTTCAAACTTTTAAATTTATATAACCTTTATTTAATACACTTTTAACACCCTAACGAGCAAGAAAACCCGGTCAAGTGTAGTATTTTAGTTTATCGTCCCAAGAGAGCGTGGAAGCAGATAATAGTTGTTTATTATAAGATAGTTTAGTTCTTATTAAAGAACCAAAGATATATTTTTATGTGTTTTTAAGGATAGATTCTTATCTCTTAGGAAAGAGATGATTTAAAGATAAATAAAATAACAAAATAATAAAGAAAGAAAGTAAAGATTTAAGATAAACAATTATAAAAGAAAAGTGATTACAAGGACGTGTGAATCATAAGGGAATTATATTAATTATTTCATAACTTATATTAACAAATAGCAAGATAACAATCATAGAACAATCATTATCCCTAAAAGGTTAAGCTAAATGTCACATATCATTCATAAGGTAGGACCTAAAGCATACATTAACTAAGTGATGTTCATAGCTAATGTCTTCATTCATGGCATTCAAATAATCACATGATAAATATTACCTAAACCTGATGTGGATCCAAGGCAATATTTAATTAGACTGACAAATTATATAAGCTAATAAACTTAATCAGATCAACTCAAGTTACTAGCTGAAAGCTAATCTTAATCAAGTTCTCATGCAATTGACAATTAAACACACATAAACAAAGGTTCTTCGATTAAGCCTAACAATATCAAACTCTATTATATAAGCATAAATCCAATTAAACAAGTTTATCACTATTATGCTGTTTAACCTAGTTGCATGCAATTCAATTTAACAAGTTTGATGGACTAGATCTAAACAAGTAGCATGAATCGAATAATAGATCATCGGATCAAGTACTAATCAATCCTAAAATCATGTTATTTAATCATTAAGCATGGCAAACAAGTATATTAAAGCATGACAGATTCAAAACAGTTCAAATATCATTACAGAAACATAATCATACAGATCTGGAAACGAACCAGAAACTGCACGAATTGAAGCACGAAGCCGGCGGCTTTGTCCAGCCAAGCTGGCGGCTTGGACTGGTGAAGCCGGTGGCTTCATCTGTTTTCCCAGATGTTCACAGTTTTCGTCCAAGTAACCACTATGAACGTTTAGTTCATAGTTGGAGACGAACAGAAGCAGATAACAGTAAATAAAGACATAATTAAAAAGATACGAGAATTATAAAGAAAAGATACCTTGATTAAATGAAAGAAACTTGAATTCCAATGCAAGATTACAACGTTACATTGAAAGTAAAACCTAAACTAACCCTAATCTACAGAATTTCGTAACTAGAGAGAGAGATAATGAAAAGATACATTGAAAACTGTAGAATTCGGCCAGTATATATAGTATTTTTATGACGGTGGCCAAGCCGGCGGCTTCGTGCCAAGCCGGCGGCTTCGCATGGCGGTGACTTCCCAAGGCGGTGACTTGTTCCCCAATCAAAACTTGATCATTACGCTCAAGAAAACGCGTTTTAGGTCCAAGCCGGCGGCTTCGTGCCAAGCCGGCGGCTTCGTGTCAAACCGGCGGCTTTACTTCAGATTTGAGCTTGGAGGCCAAGAAAAACGTGTACGGGCAAAATCTTGACTTTTTGACTGAAGCCGGCGGCTTCATTGCCCCAAGCCGGCGGCTTCCCTTTGATGAAGCCGGCGGCTTCCTCCATCATCTTGTAGATTTTTCTCTTGCGGTCGTTTTGACAGGTGGCTCGTCAGAAACGGAGTCCGGATGCTCAAGATATGGCAAAAATGGTGACAGCACTCCGATTTTCAGCATTTCACTTACTTCCTTTTACCTGTTTTTAGTCCTGTTTTAACACATTTCTCAACAAAACATTAAAAATACCTTTTTCCCAATTTTACCCATTTTTGTGTGTTTTAGTATTAAAATGCCTTTAAAATATCTAAATAACTCCTCAAAATGTATCTAAAAACATGTATAATTTAGGAGTTATCAAATCCCCCACACTTAATGTAACGACCCGGAAATTTCCGACCAAATTTAAACCTTATTCTTTTTATGTTTCCGACATGATAAGCAGAATCCCTAATATTGAGTCTAGAAAGTTCAAAATCTATATTTGGTTAATCAGTTACCCTTTAACCATGTCTGACGATTCACGAACAATTATCTGTAAATAGATACATATATATTTAAATATATAAATATATATATATATTTGAACTATAATTTGAGATAATATATAATTAAGTATATTTAATCTAAAATTTGCGATTTTTAGGGACACTTTTATACGTTAACTGTTTAGCAATGGACACACTCCGTGAAAACTGTGGAAGATATTAAATAGGTGACAACTGGTACTTGTTTTTCACACGTTCTTATATGATTATTATATATTATTATTATTATTATTATTATTAATAATTAATAAATTAAAATTATAGTTACAGATATATATTTGTATATATATAATACATGGTTAAAGATTTCAATCAACTCTAGTATCTCTTGAACCACTCTTTCTTCAACAGTGAGCACCAACACCACTTTAGCCACCTTTACATCACCAAGAGACCCGTCATTTATGTTTTCTATTCACCATCGACTTTATCCATAACCACACTCCATTCACCATCATAAACCGTCACCATCCTCCACGAATCACCAAACCACCTCACCACCTCCCTTTATATTTTCTGTTTTACGATTTGAAATCACAAACCATCCGGCAAACTAACATCTTTGAGTATCATCATCAAACAAATCGGTGTTCCTTGTTGCTTCCATACAACACACGACAACACCTCAAGAACCACTTAAAAACCATTTTAAAACCGCCAACTGTTACACGTTTTCGCTTCTAATCTTTTTAATCGAAGTCATTAACCCACAACACTACCACCTTCCATCATGAAACCACCTATGTTTCCTATTTCTATGCATTGAACCACCACCCCAAATTGTAAACCCACAACTATTTCTGCGGTAACTGTTTCTGTTTCTATATAACGGAGGCGAGATGATTAGTGTATGAAGATGATAAGGATTACTGAAAGGATCCGAAACTAATCATCCGGACGTTGTCCATATTGATTACAAACGAATTACAATAGTTGATAACATTGCGAGGTACTTGACCTCTATATGAAACATTTTACAAACGTTGCATTTATTCAAAAAAAAAAACAATCTAATATTACATCGATTGTTGACATGATCGCCTAATATTTCATAATATCCAAATGTCCTAAACCACCATTTACTTATTAATAGTCTCTAGTGAACTTCAATGACTTGAATGCAACGTTTTTGAATCATGGCTTAAATGGTCCCGAGTAGTATCCTTAGTATGAGCTAATGCACAGCGGAAGACTTAATTCATACCTGAGAATAACATGCTTTAAAGCGTCAACATAAAGTTGGTGAGATATAGGTTTAATGTCGGCAGCAATATATATATAGACCACAAGATTTCATATATAAACATTTTAATAAAAATATTCTAAGTGGTTGAGCACTTGGTAACCATACTTAACAATTAATCACGTCGCATATTCCCTTTAATATGAAATCTTACTACACTGTACCAAGTGTAGTCACGAAACGAAGTACTGTGCAACCGTTGAATACTGGTCGTCCAGTCCGGTTGGGGTTGTCAGGCCCGATAGATCTATCAACAGGATTCGCGTTTACAATACCGCTGTAAATATTAGTTACCAAGCTACAGGAAAGTATGCCAGTGGTACAACTCAACGTAGAATATAATTTTTCAGTTACTTGTGTCCATAACGTAAATCATTTATAAAAACAGCGCATGTATTCTCATCCCAAAATATTTAGAGTTTAAAAATGGGACTATATACTCACTGTTGTCTTGAAGATATGAAATTTTGACTTGGTCTCCGATTGATATCACGAACCTATCCATATATAATATATCAATATATTTTCTTTTTAAGAAATAAACGTTTCATATATATACTTTTAATACTTTTATAATTCCTTAGTCCGTAGTTAGCATTTTGATGTTAGTAGTCCACAATTAGTTGCTTAATAAAGTAAATAAATAAATAAAGACCACTGAAAGGATCCGAAACTAATCATCCGGACGATGTCCATATTGATTACAAACGAATTACAACAGTTGATAACATCGCGAGGTACTTGACCTCTAGAAGATACATTTTACAAACGTTGCATTTATTCTTAAAAGGCAATCTATCTTTACATCAAACATTACTAAACTCGTCTAACATTTCTCGATATCCGAATGACCTATTCTGTCATTTACTTAATAAATGTCTTTAATGATCTTCAATGACTCGAATGCAACGTTCTTGTATCATGGCTTAAATGGTCCCAACTAGTATCCTTAATATGAGCTAATGCACAGCGGAAGTCTTTATTCATACCTGAGAATAACATGCTTTAAAAGGTCAACATAAAGTTGGTGAGATATATAGGTTTGAAGCTAGCAGCGATATAAATATAGACCACAAGATTTCATATATAAACAGTTTAATAAAAAATATTCTAAGTGGTTGAGCACTTGGTAACCATACTTAACATTTTCACGTCGCATATTCCCTTTATTATGAAATCTTACTACACCGTACCAAGTGTAGTCACAAAACGAAGTACTGTGCAACCGTTGAATACTGGTCGTCCAGTCCGGTTGGGGTTGTCAGGCCCGATAGATCTATCAACAGGATTCGCGTTTACAATACCGCTGTAAATATTAGTTACCAAGCCATAGGGAAGTATGCCAGTGGTACAACTCAACGTAGAATATATTTTTCAGTTACTTGTGTCCATAATGTAAAACATAAAATACATGTATTCTCATCCCGAAATATTTAGAGTTTAAAAATGGGACTATATACTCACTGTTGTCTTGAAGATATGAAATTTGACTCGGTCTCCGATTGATATCACGAACCTATCCATATATAATATATCAATACCTTTTCATTTTAAACAATCGTCACATATATATACTTGTTTATACTTTTAATACTTTGAATAATTCCTTAGTCCGTAGTTAACATTTCGATGTTAGTAATTCAATTTTAATGGTTCATTTTTAGATGTTTAATATACCCGCAATGAAATAAATACAACCCCCAACGAAATAAATAAAACCCCATCGTATATGAATTGGTCGAGATTAATCTTGACCCACGGTACCGGTGTTGTCAAATGACGTATTGCGTACATAAAGTACCGGTGTTGTCAAATGACGTGTTGCGTACAAACATGGGATCTTATGATTAATCTTCTCGTGTTGCTTACGGGTGATCCTGAACCATATGAAATTGAATTATGAGTACATATATATAAAATATCATGTTATCTTAGAAATATGTGATTTATATAAATTTTTTCCAATTGATCCCGAAGTTGAAAAAGTCTAGGATAACCAATTTTGTTTCGGTCATAGTTTCTTCGTTACAAATCCGTTTTCGTTGATTCAAATTGCCATCTTCTTGGATCGAGTTCTTCTTTAAGACTATGAATTGAAAATACCTTGGTTTGTATTCAAAATCATACTGCATAGGTGATACTTTAGTGAAACATATGAAGTTAAACATTTTTGTTACAACAAAATCATTTAATGACCATTTTTCTAAAAATACCTATTCTTTGAAAAACCAAGTTTTACCTTGTTAAATTAGCATATACATAAGTTATATTACAGGTCTTGAAGTATTTTAAAAGTTAATTTAGAAGGATCTATTTAGTTTGCAAACAAGTTTGAAAACATTCAAACTATGTTCTTGTTGTTTAACTTTTATACCACAAAATAAGATAGCTATATATATATGAATCGAATAAGGTTATGAACCTAGATTCTACCTCAAGTTCCTTGGACTAGGTTGCTGTAAAAGAGAAGTAAAAAGCTAGAATCAAAAGGGTGATAGAAGTGGATGAAAGATTGGAAGTAAGTTTGTGTTCTTGGAAGGTTTTCTTGAAGTGTTGTTGTAAGAGTTTTCTTATGGTGTTTAAGTAAGGTTTTTATGGCTAGATCTTCTTGGTAATTTGCTGGATTGTTATGGAGTTCAAAGCTCTTGAAAGTGTGTGTGTTTTTAGCTAGAGAATGGAAGTAAAATGAATCAAAAATGATGATACATATATACTCCTAAAAATGTGATCTTTAAGGATAACATGACAAAATTTTAGTTTGTATTTTTGTAATTAGTCTTACAATCATTCAAAAGTAATTACCTTATACATAAGACATTGAACAAGGCTGGTTAGGTGGTGATTTGATGTGTATATACCAATAGTAAATACGTATAGAAGCTAGGTATGATACGAGTACAAATACTCTAGATATACGTATAGAAATTTTGTGAAAAATGGAATGAGGATTCAAATATAGCTATCTTTTGTGAATACACTTATATGGTTTTATGTATTTAAGTCCTTAAAAGTGATTAAATACATTACATATACGATATATGTATAAACATTATAAGTCTTAAGTATTTATGTCAAATAACGTTACGTATGGTTATCGTTTTGAAAACTTAAGTTAGTAGTTTCAAAATATACATATAACTTGTTGTTATTAATACAAAATGAGATATTAAAACATTCATTAATCATGTTAAATATGTATATATACATATATATACACAAACGTATAATTATCATATATTGTATAGTTCGTGATATCATCGGTCAAACTAGACGGTCAAACGTTGTGTAAAACTCTTTTCGAAAACATAAGTCTCAACAATTTGGATTGCTTATAATGTTGGTAAGGTTTAATTTATGTAAATATTAATCTTATAAGTATAGAACGATCGAAAAAGTGCGGGTCAACTTTAGGGTTTTTGCTTATCGTGTCGGAACCATATAGAGATTAGAGTTTAAATTTGGTCAGAAATTTCCGGGTCGTTACAGTACCCATCCGTTAAAAAAAAATTCGTCCTCGAAATTTGGTAGAGGTTGTCATAAATAACAATAGGAATGTTTTCATGACGAATATGAGGTAATAATGAAATTTTATCATTATTGAAAGATTTAGATAAAACGATTTGGTTATGTGAGACGCACGAGCGAAGCTATCACAAAAGAGTGAAATGAGTAAATATAGAATTGTTGTAACCGATGACGTGATTAGGATTGATTTCCGGAATTTATGGAAAATCTTACGTAATAAGATTTGGTTCTTTGGCGATCAAGATCTTCTTTGATTTAGTGCGGCGATCTGTTTCGATTTCTTTGTCGAATATTTTGCTATAAATCCATTTCCTTCTCTTCCTTATTTCCACAACTCACATCTTCTATCCTTTCTCCTTCAACTCATACCTTAAAGTATTCTTTTAAATGCTCCATCCCGTTCTAATTCTTGTTATACTTCTAACTTTCATATCTTTCATTCTTCTCTTTCATTTATCGCCAGAAGAATCTATTTACTTCTATCCTTTCCTCGGAATTATAATATTTTTAATTCTCCCGTGTCTTTACGTTGCAATACGTATTGATATACACGGTTTGTAAATCCTAGGTGATTTTTGGCCTTTGTATTCTTCATTATTTTTCAAAGCTTCATACTTTCGTTTTCTTCTTCCTGACTTCGAGTCAAGCGAGTAATGGTCCGGAATTTGTAGATATGAGATTCGAAATGGGTATAGCTAATGCTCTAAGAAAGAAATGGTAATAGGACAAATTTTGATTTGTCAAATTACCAGAATACCCCGGAAAAGATAGAACTGTCAGGATGACATGTTCCTATTATGTTTGAGAATTGGATAGAATGTAAGAGCCGTGTAACATGGCACATGATGATGGTACTGTGAATCATCACATTTCATTAGAAACTTAACATGACTTACTGTAATATAATGAAGTTGATCAAGTTTCATTATATTATACTAATTCATGCATCAGTTCCCAACACTGCTTCAGAACATTCCTATTTTAAACTTGAAGGTTTTAGAACTTAGAAACTAACACAGTTTCTTTTATGTTGTAACGTAGATATTACGGAGAGATAAATATTCTCAGATAAGAATAGTTGTGAAAATATCTCCAGAAATATGGAGAATATGTATAACGGAAGATATGAAGATATCTTATAATATCTAAGATAAGATGATGATGAAGAATATCATCGGGAAAGGTTTAGAATAAGGGGTAGGGTTTTTACTAATGGTTTCAGCAGGCACTGAATCCTTTGAATCCTTTGAAAGCAGATTCAGTTCTTGTGATTTATCTACATCCTCCTTCATACTTTGCTCAATCCGTTTTCCAGTTCCAACTCTCCTCTTTTTCTAAGCTTTACCAACACAATGTACTTCATCATTAAACTTTTGACTGTTAAAGTCGTTTACAGTTTTTGCTGCTTCTTCAGCATTTCAAGAACTACTTCATAGTCCAGGATGTTTTTCAGAACTTCACATTCAAAATATGTAATTCTTAGGGATAGTCGTTCTTGGTATAACTGGGAGAATTTCTACGAGATTTTCAAAATACTAATTGCGGATTTCGCCAAAGAGATAACGAGTTGCTGGTACGTCTGCTGATGATGTTGTGAAAAAGGTTCTCCGGTAACAACGGCGAAAGGACAAAGTATAAATATCGAGATTATAATAGGAGTAGTCTCACTGAGAAGTCGAAGTGGAGCTGTGACAAAATTAGCTTCTTGAAAAGGAATCGTATGATTGTTTTTGTTAATGAATGATAAGGAATTCGACGCGGATACGTTTTAACTATAACTTCGGTTTCGAAAATTTTTCAGGTGCATTACTGTATGCATAAATCTTTCTTCCGTAAACGAGGTGCGGCTGGTTCAACTTCTCGATCGAGGTGTTTTCAAGAATCATGAAAAGATTTGAATGAGGATTATAATTGTCGAAGTACAAATGAGGTTTAGGATGAAATCAAGTGGCAAACTTGAAGAATTGTTTAGTTTCATATGTTATAATCAACATTTTATTTCATTTTAATTGTCCAATGTTTCTTCTTTATGCCACTTGTTGGATTTGGATAGGTAAAAGTTCAAATATGAAATTTAAATGGAAATGGTTATTCTGGGGTGAACGGATACGTGTATCGATGGTTGTAAGTAGAATAACAAATGACCGTTGAATCAGATTCAAGAATGTACACTATAACTTATTAATGTGAATTCTAAATATTCCTCGGGTACTACCCACCCGTTAAAATATTTTCATCATTAATAGTTTGTACGAAGGAATTTTTTTTTTTTAATTACTATCTTTATGAAAATATACTTTCATATATATTTTCTTCAGAGATAATCATAGATTTAATGAGTCAATAAGATATTAAACTCATTTGATTTATCGTTAATTCTACATTACATAATCTCTAAGACTTTAAAAATTACATAATCGTCATACGATACGTAAAGCGAAGATAATCGATGTAGAACGATATATAGAACGAAGATCATACTCGAAGTACAGATATTGAGTCGTGTGATGTTGATATTCGAGATACAGATTGTGATGTTGAGATTTTGGGGGTGACAAGAGTACTGTCGGCGTTGATGATGGTGGTATAGATTATGCTGCTGGTGCTGCTGCTGGTGTTTGTAACCTTCGCACCGTATTTTCTAAAGCCACTACCCGAGCGCGAAGCTCGTTGACTTCTTCTATTATACCGGGATGATTGACGGTTGGAACGAGCGAATGAACAAGATTCGAAATATGGGATAGTATGTAATCATGACGAGATACTCTAGAAATGAGCGAGAAAATGGTGTTTCGAATAGGTTCGCCGGTAAGTGCTTCAGGTTCATCGTTAAGAGGATAATTTGGTGGATGGAATGGATCACCTTCTTCTTGCCTCCAGAGATTTAGTATATTACGAACCCATCCCCAATTCATCCAAAATAGATGATGGGAAATTGGTTGATCCATTCCGGTGATGCTGTTCTCGGAGCTCGAATGGAAATCCATATTGGCGTAGCTATCGAAGTCGGAGGAATTCGAACTGGATGAAGAATCCATCTTGTATAGTCGGAGAAATGAATTTTTGGTTTGGAATAGATTATAGGAGTTGGGTTTGGTACTCTTCAATACATAATTTACATATGTATATATAATATCAAAATCCCATGAATTACGGAGAATCTTTGAAATACGTCAGGCAATGTCTATAGTAACAGATACGCTAAGATATGAATTTTGTCTATACACTATCGATGCACTAAATGCAGTAAGACGTGTCTAGACTTAAGAATGATAAGCAGGCAGTTCCCTAAGGATGATAAACAGATGATTTCCGATTAGGATTGATAAGCAAAACTTTTGACAGGCAGACACGGTCAAAGTCCAGACTCACTTAATGTATCCTAACAACTACTAGTTAGACACACTAATGCAAGGCCTGGTTCGCTAAGACCAACGCTCTGATACCAACTGAAAGGATCCGAAACTAATCATCCGGACGATGTCCATATTGATTACAAACGAATTACAACAGTTGATAACATCGCGAGGTACTTGACCTCTAGAAGATACATTTTACAAACGTTGCATTTATTCTTAAAAGGCAATCTATCTTTACATCAAACATTACTAAACTCGTCTAACATTTCTCGATATCCGAATGACCTATTCTGTCATTTACTTAATAAATGTCTTTAATGATCTTCAATGACTCGAATGCAACGTTCTTGTATCATGGCTTAAATGGTCCCAACTAGTATCCTTAATATGAGCTAATGCACAGCGGAAATCTTTATTCATACCTGAGAATAACATGCTTTAAAAGGTCAACATAAAGTTGGTGAGATATATAGGTTTGAAACTAGCAGCGATATAAATATAGACCACAAGATTTCATATATAAACAGTTTAATAAAAAATATTCTAAGTGGTTGAGCACTTGGTAACCATACTTAACATTTTCACGTCGCATATTCCCTTTATTATGAAATCTTACTACACCGTACCAAGTGTAGTCACAAAACGAAGTACTGTGCAACCGTTGAATACTGGTCGTCCAGTCCGGTTGGGGTTGTCAGGCCCGATAGATCTATCAATAGGATTCGCGTTTACAATACCGCTGTAAATATTAGTTACCAAGCTACAGGGAAGTATGCCAGTGGTACAACTCAACGTAGAATATATTTTTCAGTTACTTGTGTCCATAATGTAAAACATAAAATACATGTATTCTCATCCCGAAATATTTAGAGTTTAAAAATGGGACTATATACTCACTGTTGTCTTGAAGATATGAAATTTGACTCGGTCTCCGATTGATATCACGAACCTATCCATATATAATATATCAATACCTTTTCATTTTAAACAATCGTCACATATATATACTTGTTTATACTTTTAATACTTTGAATAATTCCTTAGTCCGTAGTTAACATTTCGATGTTAGTAATTCAATTTTAATGGTTCATTTTTAGATGTTTAATATACCCGCAATGAAATAAATACAACCCCCAACGAAATAAATAAAACCCCATCGTATATGAATTGGTCGAGATTAATCTTGACCCACGGTACCGGTGTTGTCAAATGACGTATTGCGTACATAAAGTACCGGTGTTGTCAAATGACGTGTTGCGTACAAACATGGGATCTTATGATTAATCTTCTCGTGTTGCTTACGGGTGATCCTGAACCATATGAAATTGAATTATGAGTACATATATATAAAATATCATGTTATCTTAGAAATATGTGATTTATATAATTTTTTTCCAATTGATCCCGAAGTTGAAAAAGTCTAGGATAACCAATTTTGTTTCGGTCATAGTTTCTTCGTTACAAATCCGTTTTCGTTGATTCAAATTGCCATCTTCTTGGATCGAGTTCTTATTTAAGACTATGAACTGAAAATACCTTGGTTTGTATTCAAAATCATACGGCATAGGTGATACTTTAGTGAAACATATGAAGTTAAACATTTTTGTTACAACAAAATCATTTAATGACCATTTTTCTAAAAATACCTATTCTTTGAAAAACCAAGTTTTACCTTGTTAAATTAGCATATACATAAGTTATATTACAGGTCTTGAAGTATTTTAAAAGTTAAGTTAGAAGGATCTATTTAGTTTGCAAACAAGTTTGAAAACATTCAAACTATGTTCTTGTTGTTTAACTTTTATACCACAAAATAAGATAGCTATATATATATGAATCGAATAAGGTTATGAACCTAGATTCTACCTCAAGTTCCTTGGACTAGGTTGCTGTAAAAGAGAAGTAAAAAGCTAGAATCAAAAGGGTGATAGAAGTGGATGAAAGATTGGAAGTAAGTTTGTGTTCTTGGAAGGTTTTCTTGAAGTGTTGTTGTAAGAGTTTTCTTATGGTGTTTAAGTAAGGTTTTTATGGCTAGATCTTCTTGGTAATTTGCTGGATTGTTATGGAGTTCAAAGCTCTTGAAAGTGTGTGTGTTTTTAGCTAGAGAATGGAAGTAAAATGAATCAAAAATGATGATACATATATACTCCTAAAAATGTGATCTTTAAGGATAACATGACAAAATTTTAGTTTGTATTTTTGTAATTAGTCTTACAATCATTCAAAAGTAATTACCTTATACATAAGACATTGAACAAGGCTGGTTAGGTGGTGATTTGATGTGTATATACCAATAGTAAATACGTATAGAAGCTAGGTATGATACGAGTACAAATACTCTAGATATACGTATAGAAATTTTGTGAAAAATGGAATGAGGATTCAAATATAGCTATCTTTTGTGAATACACTTATATGGTTTTATGTATTTAAGTCCTTAAAAGTGATTAAATACATTACATATACGATATATGTATAAACATTATAAGTCTTAAGTATTTATGTCAAATAACGTTACGTATGGTTATCGTTTTGAAAACTTAAGTTAGTAGTTTCAAAATATACATATAACTTGTTGTTATTAATACAAAATGAGATATTAAAACATTCATTAATCATGTTAAATATGTATATATACATATATATACACAAACGTATAATTATCATATATTGTATAGTTCGTGATATCATCGGTCAAACTAGACGGTCAAACGTTGTGTAAAACTCTTTTCGAAAACATAAGTCTCAACAATTTGGATTGCTTATAATGTTGGTAAGGTTTAATTTATGTAAATATTAATCTTATAAGTATAGAACGATCGAAAAAGTGCGGGTCAACTTTAGGGTTTTTGCTTATCGTGTCGGAACCATATAGAGATTAGAGTTTAAATTTGGTCGGAAATTTCCGGGTCGTTACAACCACATCGTATTCATGTTGATCGGAATTAATCTTGACCCACGGTACCGGTGTTGTCAAATGACGTATTGCGTACATAAAGTACCGGTGTTGTCAAATGACGTGTTGCGTACATACGTGAGGTCTTATGATTAATCTTCTCGTGTTGTTTACGGGTGGTCCTGAAATATATAAAATTAAATTACGAGTACATATATATAAAATATCATGTTATTTTAGAAAGATGTGATTTATTTAATTTTTCTCCAATTATTTTCGTGGCTAAACAAGCTTTGGACACCCGATCTTATTTTGGTCATAATTTCTTCGCTACAACTCCGTTTTCGTTGGTTCAAATTGCCACTTCCTTGGATCGAGTCCTTCTTTAAGACTATGAACTGAAAATATCTTGGTTTGTATTCAAAATCACACGGCATAGGTGAAACTTTAGTGAAACTTATGAAGTTAAACATTTTCCTTTATGTAAACAACCTTAAATGGTTATTTTTCTAAAAATACTTATACTTTGAATTAAATCATGAAATTTTTATGTGTTATCATATTCATAGTAAAAATCATTTTTCCAGAACATAAACCTCCAATTCAAAGTTTAAGATGGTTTTTAATTATCCAACCCAAAACAGTCCCCGGTGACACTCCGACGTCGTAAAAACAGTTTTTAAGATATTCTTTGAAAAACCAAGTTATACCTTGTTAAATTAGCATATAATTAAGATATGTTACAGGTCTTGAAGTATTTTAAAAGTTAAGTTAGAAGGATCTATTTAGTTTGCGAACAAGTTTGAAATCATTCAAACTATGTTCTAGTTTATAAACTCTTATATATATAGCTATAAATATATGAATTGAAAAAGAGTTGAGTAGAGTTTTTACCTCAAGTTTAAAATGTAAAGTTGCTGGAAAGAAGTAGTAAAATAAAAGTTGAGAGAGTTCTTGCAAGTGTGTGTGAAAATTGGAAGTAAAATTTGGAAAATGAATGTGTAAAAATGGGTTAGAAATGGTGCTTATTTATAGGCTTGAAAATTTGGTTTTTAGTGAAAATATCTAAGATAAGTTAAAATTTATTATGTCATGAATGACATATTATTCCAATAATTGAAGATTTCTATTGGTATATACCAATAGTAAATACTTCTAGAAGCTGTGTATAGTACCCTAGATATATGTATAGAAATCTTTGATAAAACGGAACGAGGATTCAAATATAGCTATCTTTTGTAAATATACTTATATTGTTTTATGTATGTAAGCCCTTTAAAAGTGATAAAATACATATCTATATAATGCATGTATAAGTATTATAGGTTATAAGTATTTACGTCGAAAAACATTACGTATAGTTATCGTTTTGAAAACTTAAGTTAGTAGTTTCAAAATATACTTATAACTTATTGTTATTAATACAAAATGAGATATTAAAACATCCTTAGATCATGTTAAATATGTATATATACATATATATATACACAAACGTATAATTATCATATATTGTATAGTTCGTGATATCATCGGTCAAACTAGACGGTCAAACGTTGTGTAAAACTCTTTTCGGAAACATAAATCTCAACAATTTGGATTGCTTATCATGTTGGTTAGGTTTAATTTATGTAAATATTAATCTTATAAGTATAGAACGATCGAAAAAGTGCGGGTCAACTTTAGGGTTTTTGCTTATCGTGTCGGAACCATATAGAGATTAGAGTTTAAATTTGGTCAGAAATTTCCGGGTCGTTACAGTACCCATCCGTTAAAGAAATTTCGTCCTCGAAATTTGGTAGAGGTTGTCATAAATAACAATAGGAATGTTTTCGTGACGAATATGAGGTAATAATGAAATTTTATCATTATTGAAAGATTTAGATAAAACGATTTGGTTATGTGAGACGCACGAGCGAAGCTATCACAAAAGAGTGAAATGAGTAAATATAGAATTGTTGTAACCGATGACGTGATTATGATCGATTTCCGGGATTTAAGGGTTTTAAAGAAAATCTTATGTAATTAGATTTAGTTTTGCGGCGATCAGGATCTTCTTTGATTTAACGCGGCAATCTGTTTTGATTTCTTTGTCGAATATTTCACTATAAATTTACCTCCTTCCCTTTCTTTCTTCCCACATCTTCTATTCTTTCTCTTTAGTTCCTACTTTAAGACATTCGCTAATATGCTCCATCCCATTCTAATCCTTGTTATATTTCTAACTTTCATATCTTTCATTCTTCTTTTTCATCTATCACCAGAAGAATCTATTTTCTTTTATCCTTTCCTTGGAATTATAATGTTTTTAATTCTCCCGTGCCTTTACGTTGCAATACGTATTGATATGCACGGTTTGTAGTTTCAGGGTTGTTGTTAGGTTTTATACCTTCCCTTATATTTCGATGTTCCTACTCCCGTCCCTTAAAATCATTGTCATCCACAGTTAATGCTCTCTCTTATTTGCTGTGGTTTATGTTCCTATTTCTATTCTGAGGTTTTGTCCCTTCGTTTCTTCTTCCCGTCCACGAGCCAAGCGAACAATGGTCCGAAATTCATAGGTAGGAAATTTGGAATGAACCTAGCTATTGGTTTTAGAATGAAATTGTAATGGCACGATCTTGATTCGTTAAATTACTCGAATAATCCGAAAAAAATAGAACTATCAAGGTGATACGTTCTAATATGTTTGGAGACTTGATAGAATGTAAGAGTCGTGTAACATGGCACATGATGACGGTACTGTGAATCATCACATTCCATTAGAAACTTAACATGACTTACTGTAATATAATGAAGTTGATCAAGTTTCATTATATTATAATAATTCATGTATCAGTTCCCAACACTACTTCAAAACATTCATATTTTTAAACTTAGAGATTTCAGAATTTAGAAACTAACACAGTTTCTTTTATATTGTAGCGCAGATGTTACGGAGAGTTAAATGATCGCAGATAGGAATAGTTGTAAAAATATCTCCAGAAATATGAAAAATATGTATAACGAATGAAGATATCTTATAATATCTAAGATAAAATGATGGTGAAGAATATCATCTTAAAAAGTTTAGAATAAGGAGCAGTGTTCTTACTAACGGTTTCAGCAGGCACTGGATCATTTGGATCCTTTGAAGGCAGGTTCTGTTTTCATGATTTGTTCACGGCCTCCTTCATACTTTGCTCAATCCGTTTTCCAGTTCCAAACCTTCTCTTTTTCTCAGCTTTACCACCATACCATTCTTTATCATCAATCTTTTGATTGTTAAAGTCGTTTACAGTTTGTGCTGCTTCATCAACATTTCAAAAGCTACTTCATAGTTCAGGGTGTTTTCAGAAACTTCACATTCGAAGTATGAAATTTCTTAGGAATAAATGTTATAGGTATAACTGGGGAAGTTCTGCAAAATTTTCAAAATGCTAATTGCGGATTTCGCCAAAGGGTGGACGATCTGCTGGTACATTTGCTGATGATGTCGTGAAATATAAAGGATTTTCTGGTAACGACGTCAAAAGGACAAGGTATAAATATCGAGGTTATAATAGGAGTAGTCTCATTGAGAAGTCAAAGTGGAGCTGTGACAAAATTAGCTAATTGAAAAGGAATCGTATGATTGTTTTTACCAAGGAATGATAAGGAATTCAACGCGGATAAGTTTATAACTTTGGTTTCGAAGGTTTCTCAAGTGCATAATTGTATGCAGGAATCTTTCTTCCATAGACGAGGTGCGGCTGGTTCAATTTCTCGATCGAGGTGTTTTCAGGAATCATGAAAGGATTTGAGTGCGAATTGTAATCGTCAAGTTACGAATGAGGTTTAAGATAAAATCAAGTGGCAAGCTTGAAGAATTGTTTAGTTTCATATGTTACAATCAACATTTTAATTCATTTTAATTGTCCAATGTTTTCTTCTTTATGCCACTTGTTGGATTTTGGTAGGTCAAAATCCGAATATGAAATTTGATTGAAAATGGTTATTCTGGGGTGAGCGGATACGAATATCGGTGGTTGTAAGTAAGATAATAGATAACCGTTGAATCAGATTCAAGAATGTACAATATAACTTATTAATGTGAATTCTAAATATTCCTCGGGTACTACCCACCCGTTAAAATATTTTCATCATTAATAGTTTGTACAAAGGAATTTTAATTACTATCTTTATGAAAATATACTTGCATATATATTTTCTTCAGAGATAATCATAGATTTAATGAGTCAATAAGATATTAAACTCATTTGATTTATCGTTAATTCTAGATTACATAATCTCTAAGACTTTAGAAATTACATAATCGTCATACGATACGTAAAGCGAAGATAATTGATGTAGAACGATATATAGAACGAAGATCATACTCGAAGTACAGATATTGAGTCGTGTGATGTTGATATTCGAGATACAGATTGTGATGTTGAGATTTAAGGCGCGGTTGTGATTGGGGTGATAAAGGTACTGTCGGCGTTGACGATGGTAGTACGGATTATGCTGCTGGTGCTGCTGTTGGTGTTTGTAACCTTCGCACCATATTCTCCAAAACCACTACCCGAGCACGGAGTTCGTTGACTTCTTCTATTATACCGGGAGGATTTACGGTTGGAACGAGCGAATGAACAAGATTTGAAATATGGGATAGTATGTAATCATGACGAGATACTCTAGAAATGAGCGAGAAAATGGTGTTTCGAATAGGTTCGCCGGTAAGTGCTTCAGGTTCATCATTAAGAGGACAATTTGGTGGATGGAATGGATCACCTTCTTCTTGCCTCCAGAAATTTAGTATATTACGAACCCATCCCTAATTCATCCAGAATAGATGATGGGAAATTGGTTGATCCATTCCGGTAACGCTGTTCTCGGAGCTCGAATGGAAATCCATATCGGCGAAGCTATCGAAGTCGGAGGAATTTGAGCTGGATGAAGAATCCATCTTGTATTGTCGGAGAAATGAATTTTTGGTTTGGAATAGATTATAGGAGTTGGGTTTGGTACTCTTCAATACATAATTTACATATGTATATATAATATCAAAATCCCATGAATTACGGAGAATCTTTGAAATACGTCAGGCAATGTCTATAGTAACAGATACGCTAGGATATGAATTTTGTATATACACTATCGATGCACTAAATGCAGTAAGACGTGTCTAGACTTAAGAATGATAAGCAGGCAGTTCCCTAAGGATGATAAGCAGATGATTTCCGACTAGGATTGATAAGCAAAACTTTTGACAGGCAGACACGGTCAAAGTCCAGACTCACTTAATGTATCCTAACAACTACTAGTTAGACACACTAATGCAAGGCCTGGTTCGCTAAGACCAACGCTCTGATACCAACTGAAAGGATCCGAAACTAATCATCCGGACGTTGTCCATATTGATTACAAACGAATTACAATAGTTGATAACATTGCGAGGTACTTGACCTCTATATGAAACATTTTACAAACGTTGCATTTATTTCAAAAAAAAACAATCGAATATTACATCGATTGTTGACATGATCGCCTAATATTTCATAATATCCAAATGTCCTAAACCACCATTTACTTATTAATAGTCTCTAGTGAACTTCAATGACTTGAATGCAACGTTTTTGAATCATGGCTTAAATGGTCCCGAGTAGTATCCTTAGTATGAGCTAATGCACAGCGGAAGACTTAATTCATACCTGAGAATAACATGCTTTAAAACGTCAACATAAAGTTGGTGAGATATAGGTTTAATGCCGGCAGCAATATATATATAGACCACAAGATTTCATATATAAACATTTTAATAAAAATATTCTAAGTGGTTGAGCACTTGGTAACCATACTTAACAATTAATCACGTCGCATATTCCCTTTAATATGAAATCTTACTACACTGTACCAAGTGTAGTCACGAAACGAAGTACTGTGCAACCGTTGAATACTGGTCGTCCAGTCCGGTTGGGGTTGTCAGGCCCGATAGATCTATCAACAGGATTCGCGTTTACAATACCGCTGTAAATATTAGTTACCAAGCTACAGGGAAGTATGCCAGTGGTACAACTCAACGTAGAATATAATTTTTCAGTTACTTGTGTCCATAACGTAAATCATTTATAAAAACAGCGCATGTATTCTCATCCCAAAATATTTAGAGTTTAAAAATGGGACTATATACTCACTGTTGTCTTGAAGATATGAAATTTTGACTTGGTCTCCGATTGATATCACGAACCTATCCATATATAATATATCAATATATTTTCTTTTTAAGAAATAAACGTTTCATATATATATTTTTAATACTTTTATAATTCCTTAGTCCGTAGTTAGCATTTTGATGTTAGTAGTCCACAATTAGTTGCTTAATAAAGTAAATAAATAAATAAAGACCACATCGTATTCATGTTGATCGGAATTAATCTTGACCCACGGTACCGGTGTTGTCAAATGACGTATTGCGTACATAAAGTACCGGTGTTGTCAAATGACGTGTTGCGTACATACGTGAGGTCTTATGATTAATCTTCTCGTGTTGTTTACGGGTGGTCCTGAAATATATAAAATTAAATTACGAGTACATATATATAAAATATCATGTTATTTTAGAAAGATGTGATTTATTTAATTTTTCTCCAATTATTTTCGTGGCTAAACAAGCTTTGGACACCCGATCTTATTTTGGTCATAATTTCTTCGCTACAACTCCGTTTTCGTTGGTTCAAATTGCCACTTCCTTGGATCGAGTCCTTCTTTAAGACTATGAACTGAAAATATCTTAGTTTGTATTCAAAATCACACGGCATAGGTGAAACTTTAGTGAAACTTATGAAGTTAAACATTTTCCTTTATGTAAACAACCTTAAATGGTTATTTTTCTAAAAATACTTATACTTTGAATTAAATCATGAAATTTTTATGTGTTATCATATTCATAGTAAAAATCATTTTTCCAGAACATAAACCTCCAATTCAAAGTTTAAGATGGTTTTTAATTATCCAACCCAAAACAGTCCCCGGTGACACTCCGACGTCGTAAAAACAGTTTTTAAGATATTCTTTGAAAAACCAAGTTATACCTTGTTAAATTAGCATATTATTAAGATATGTTACAGGTCTTGAAGTATTTTAAAAGTTAAGTTAGAAGGATCTATTTAGTTTGCGAACAAGTTTGAAATCATTCAAACTATGTTCTAGTTTATAAACTCTTATATATATAGCTATAAATATATGAATTGAAAAAGAGTTGAAGTAGAGTTTTTACCTCAAGTTTAAAATGTAAAGTTGCTGGAAAGAAGTAGTAAAATAAAAGTTGAGAGAGTTCTTGCAAGTGTGTGTGAAAATTGGAAGTAAAATTTGGAAAATGAATGTGTAAAAATGGGTTAGAAATGGTGCTTATTTATAGGCTTGAAAATTTGGTTTTTAGTGAAAATATCTAAGATAAGTTAAAATTTATTATGTCATGAATGACATATTATTCCAATAATTGAAGATTTCTATTGGTATATACCAATAGTAAATACTTCTAGAAGCTGTGTATAGTACCCTAGATATATGTATAGAAATCTTTGATAAAACGGAACGAGGATTCAAATATAGCTATCTTTTGTAAATATACTTATATTGTTTTATGTATGTAAGCCCTTTAAAAGTGATAAAATACATATCTATATAATGCATGTATAAGTATTATAGGTTATAAGTATTTACGTCGAAAAACATTACGTATAGTTATCGTTTTGAAAACTTAAGTTAGTAGTTTCAAAATATACTTATAACTTATTGTTATTAATACAAAATGAGATATTAAAACATCCTTAGATCATGTTAAATATGTATATATACATATATATATACACAAACGTATAATTATCATATATTGTATAGTTCGTGATATCATCGGTCAAACTAGACGGTCAAACGTTGTGTAAAACTCTTTTCGGAAACATAAATCTCAACAATTTGGATTGCTTATCATGTTGGTTAGGTTTAATTTATGTAAATATTAATCTTATAAGTATAGAACGATCGAAAAAGTGCGGGTCAACTTTAAGGTTTTTGCTTATCGTGTCGGAACCATATAGAGATTAGAGTTTAAATTTGGTCAGAAATTTCCGGGTCGTTACAATTACGGATATGATAATTATGATAGATGGGTTGAATGATGTAACCGTTAGTGTTGCGGTTCGAAGGGTTTAAAACCCAAGTTTTTGTTCTACTCTTTTCACTGTCCTATTTTCTATTTATAGTCAACACCACAACCATTTTTCCTTCTCATCAATGGGTTGCTGCTACAGCAGCCTTCTTGTTTCTTGTATACCGAAAAAAAAAAAAAAATTTAATGATGGTCATGATGGGATACGAATAAAGATAGCAATAATAGAAGTCTATAGCAAACAAAATGGCCAACTAATTTCACGTGAGGAATATACAAAATGTTAAGTGGGTCCTGATGTTTAGCTGGAAATTATTTTCGGTTGTGCTAACAAACACCAACAGCCACAAAACTATTGGACCATGTGTGATTCATTTGTTAAATGGGATTTCGGTTGGACTGCATAACCATTTTGGGCCGTGTAATTTGTCTTGGGCTTATTAAACGGGTTGATTGTTATGTTGCTATTTTGTTTGTTGGGCCATGATCCTGAAAGAAAAAGAAAAAAAAACCGTCTATGATTTAAGGGGTGAACGAGAATGAGAAGGATTCTGTTAAAAAAAAATAATAATAAAATTTTGGATAGTGTTACGGTCACATACGGTTTAAATAAATTTTGAGTAGTGAAATAAATCAGAAATATAGCTTAGCATGGATGGTTAGGAGTCTGTGGGTGTTAAAGCGAGAGGTTGTGGGTTCGAGCTTGGACTCTGACATTCTTTTTAGGAAGCTTATTAAAGGGTATAACCATTTTCTTATTTATCTATTATTATTATAATTATTATTATTATTGTTATTATTATTATTACTATTACTATTATTATTATCATTAGTAAGTATTATTATTGAAATTATTATTTTCATTATCATTATTAATAAGTATAGCATTTTATTTAAAGTATCATTTTCATTTATTTAAAAAAAAATATTATTTTATCATTATCATTAAAGATATCATTTTTATCATTTATACCACTAATAATATTATTATTAGGATAAAAGTTAGTTATATAAAAATATACAATAAAAAAAAACTATATTATAATAATTATCTATTTAATATATAAAAATAAATATAGTTTATTTATTTATTAATAAAACATACAAGTTAATAAAATAACAATTAATAATAATATCTAATTTTGTTCGATTACAATTATGTGTGTTAATATATATACAAATAATATAGGTTCGTGAATCCGAGGCCAACCTTATAATGGATCAATGGTGTTCTATGTATTTTTACTACAAAATACAGTATGGTGAGTATATAGTCCCTTTTTAAACTCTAAATATTTTGGGATGAGAATACATGTATTTTATGTTTTACGTTATGGACACAAGTAACTGAAAAATATATTCTACGTTGAGTTGTACCACTGGCATACTTCCCTGTAGCTTGGTAACTATTATTTACAGCGGTATTGTAAACGCGAATCCTGTTGATAGATCTATCGGGCCTGACAACCCCAACCGGACTGGACGACCAGTATTCAACGGTTGCACAGTACTTCGTTTCGTGACTACACTTGGTACTGTGTAGTAAGATTTCATAATAAAGGGAATATGCGGCGTGATTAAATGTTAAGTATGGTTACCAAGTGCTCAACCACTTAGAATATTTTTATTAAAATGTTTACATATGAAATCTTGTGGTCCATAGTTATAACGCTGCTAGCATCAAACCTATATATCTCACCAACTTTATGTTGACTTTTTAAAGCATGTTATTCTCAGGTACGAATTAAGTCTTCCGCTGTGCATTCGCTCATTATAAGGACTGTATTTGGAGTCGATCAACGCAATGGAACCAAATGTTGAAGACTTCGTCTGGGAGGATAAGGTCGAGGTCTTTACAGGTGGTATCAGAGCGTTGGTCTTAGCGAACTAGGTCTCCCATTAGTATGTCTAACTGGTAGTTGTTAGGATACATTAATGAGTCTGGACTTTGACCGTGTCTACATGTCAAAAGTTTTGCTTATCAATTCTAGTCGGAAATCATCTGCTTACCATCCTTAGGAAATTGCCTGCTTATCGTTCATAAGTCTGGACACGTCTTACTGCATTTAGTGCATCGATAGTGTGTAGACAAAAATTAATATCTTAGCGCATCTGTAGACTTGCTTGTCATATGCCGTAGGTTCCTCTGTAGACTACAAAATCTTTAGTATTATAGCTATTCTATGAAGTTAGAATATCATCATATATCCGAAAATCATTACACATCAAAGATCCTTCTCAAATTGCCTCTTGGCGATGAACCTGAAAGCACTACCGGCAAACCTGTTCAAGAAATCATTTACTCTCTCATTTCTAGAATATCCCGTCACAATTATATAATATTCTATATTTCGAATCTTACCCACCCGCTCGTTTCAATCGTTAATCATCCCGACATAATATAAGAAGTTAATGAACTACATGCTCGAGTAATGACTTTGGAGAATCTGGTGCGGAGGTTACAAATACCAGCAGCAACACCAGCAGCATAATCCGTGCCACCATCATCAACGCCGATAATACTCTTATCACCTCAACCACAATCACATCGTAACTCTCAACCTCACAACAATATCATCATTTGTACTTCAAGTATAATCCTCGTTCTACACATCGTTTTACATCGATTACCTTCGCTCTACGTAACGTTCCACCTCAGATATCTTCGTTCGACATGGTGATTATGAAATCTCTAATGTTTTAGAGATCATGTAATTCAGTATTAACGATAAATCAGATAAGTTTAATATCTTATTGACTCATTAAATCCATGATTACATCCGATGAAAATATATATACAAGTATATTTTCATAAATATTGTAATTAAAAATTCTTTTGTACAAACTGTTAATGATGAAAATATTTTAACGGGTGGGTAGTACCCGAGGAATATTTAGAATTCACATTAATAAGTTACACTGTACATTCTTCGAATTTGATTCAACGATCATTTATTATCCTACTTACAACCACCGATATTCATATCCGTTCACCCCGAAATAACCATTTTTATTCAAATTTCATATTTGGATTTTGACCTATCGGAATCCAACAAGTGGCATAAAGAAGAAAACATTGGGCAAAATAAAAGTTGTTAGAAACAGACGAATTAACTAAATTGAAATATTGTTAGGAATCCACGCTAACTGTTCCTAGCTAACTGTTCCCGGCTAACATTTAATTTATCGCAATTTACATTCTCGCAACTTTACTTATTGTTATTTAATTTCCGCACTTTAATTAACGGGACACGTATACAAGGTTTCGACTTATCATATTGACCCATCTATATATATATTTCGGAACACCCATAGACACTCTATATGTGAAGGTGGGAGTTGGCTATACAGGGTCGGAGTTGATTCCAAAATATATATATACTTTGAGTTGTGATCGACACCGAGACCGGTACACGGGTCACGATACGTATTATTTAATTCGAATATTATATATTACCTTATATATGAATGTATTGGACTATTGAACTGCTAACTTTGGACAATTAAAATGAATTAAAATATTGATTATAACATATGAAACTAAATTAATCTTCAAGTTTGCCACTTGATTTTATCCTAAAACCTCATTCGTATTTTGACGATTACAATTCGCATTCAAATCTTTTCATGATTCTTGAAACCACCTCGATTGAGAAGTTGAATCAGCCGCACCTCGTTTACGGAAGAAAGATTCATGCATATAGTTATGCATCTGAAGAACTCTCAAACCCAAAATCATAGTTTAACACATATTCGTGTTGAACCCTTTACCATTTATTAGCAAAAACAACCTTATGACTCCTTTTCAAAGTAGCTAATTTTGTTACAGCTCCACTTCGACTTCTCAGAAAGACTAGCCTTATTATAATTTCGATATATATACATCATCCTTTCGCCGTCGTTATCAGAGAATCTTTTATATTTCACGACATCATCAGCAGACGTACCAGCAGCTCGTCATCCCTTGGGCGGAATCAACAATCGGTATTTTGAAAAGCTCGCAGAACTTCTCTAGTTATACCTATAACATCTATCTCTAAGAATTTCATACTCCGAATGTGAAGTTTCTGAAAAACACCCTGAACTGCGAACTAGTTCTCGAAATGCTGATGAAGCAGCAAAAACTGTAAACGACTTTAACAGTCAAAAGTTTGACTTCAAAGGAACCAAATGATTCAGTGTCTGCTGAAACCGTTAGAAAGAACCCTACTCCTTATTCTAAACCTTTCCAGATGATATTCTTCATCATCATTTTATCTTAGATATTATAAGATATCTTCATATCTTCCGTTATACATATTCTCCATATTTCTGGAAATATTTTCACAACTATTCTTATCTGGGATCATTTATCTCTCCGTAACATCTGCGTTACAACATAAAAGAAAATGTGTTAGTTTCTAAGTTCTAAAACCTTCGAGTTTAAAATAGGAATGTTCTGAAGCAGTGTTGGGAACTGATGCATGAATTAGTATAATATAATGAAATTTGATCAACTTCATTATATTACAGTGAGTCATGTTGAGGTTCTAATGGAATGTGATGATTCACAGTACCATCAACATATGCCATGTTACATGGCTCTTACATTCTATTCAATCTCCAAATATATCAAGAACATACCATCTTGATCGTTCTATCTTTCTGGATATTCTGGTAATTTGACAAATCAAAATCGTTCCATTACCATTTCTTTCTTAGAGCATTAGTTACGTTAATTCCGAATTTCATACCTACGAATTCTGGACCATTACTCGCTTGACTCGAAGTCGGGAAGAGAAAACGAAAGTATGAAGCTTTGAAAAATAATGAAGAACACAAAAGCCGAAAACCACCCAGGATTTACAAACTGTGCATATCAATACGTATTGCCACGAAAAGGCACGGGAAGATTAAAAACACTATAACCCCAAGATAATAGTAGAATTAAATAAAATCCTCTGGTGGCAGATGAAAGAGAAGAATGACGGATGCGAAAATTAAGAGTAAATCAAGAATCGAAATTGAATGAAGCATATTTTAAAGTATGAGTTACGGAGAAAGAGTAGAAGATGTCGAATATGGAAATAAGGAAACGAAGAGGGTAGTTTCATAGAGAAATAACCGACAGAGAAATCAAAACAGATTTGCCGCATTTAATCAAAGGAGATTCTGTTTCCTAAATCGCCGAAGAACCAAATCTTATTACGTAAGATTTTCTTTAAATTCCTTAAATCTCGGAAATCAATCATAACCACGTCATCGGATAGAACAAATCCATACTTACTCATTTCACTCTTTTATGATAAGCATCACCTGTACGCTTCACATGATTA
Source organism: Rutidosis leptorrhynchoides (assembly GCF_046630445.1). Classification (NCBI taxonomy): domain Eukaryota; kingdom Viridiplantae; phylum Streptophyta; class Magnoliopsida; order Asterales; family Asteraceae; genus Rutidosis; species Rutidosis leptorrhynchoides. Next base: position 237,217,041 of record NC_092343.1, read on the forward strand.
AAACGTTTTATCTATATCTCTCACTAATGATAAAAACTCCATTATCACCTCATATTCGTCATGAAAACATTCCTATTGTTATTTATGACCACCTCTACCAAATTTCGGGGACAAAATTTCTTTAACGGGTGGGTACTGTAACGACCCGGAAATTTCCGACCAAATTTAAACCTTATTCTTTTTATGTTTCCGACATGATAAGCAGAATCCCTAATATTGAGTCTAGAAAGTTCAAAATCTATATTTGGTTAATCAGTTACCCTTTAACCATGCCTGACGATTCACGAACAATTATCTGTAAATAGATACATATATATTTAAATATATAAATATATATATTTGAACTATAATTTGAGATAATATATAATTAAGTATATTTAATCTAAAATTTGGGATTTTTAGGGACACTTTTATACGTTAACTGTTTAGCAATGGACACACTCCGTGAAAACTGTGGAAGATATTAAATAGGTGACAACTGGTACTTGTTTTTCACACGTTCTTATATGATTATTATATATTATTATTATTATTATTATTATTATTAATTAATAAATTAAAATTATAGTTACAGATATATATTTGTATATATATAATACATGGTTAAAGATTTCAATCAACTCTAGTATCTCTTGAACCACTCTTTCTTCAACAGTGAGCACCAACACCACTTTAGCCACCTTTACATCACCAAGAGACCCGTCATTTATGTTTTCTATTCACCATCGACTTTATCCATAACCACACTCCATTCACCATCATAAACCGTCACCATCCTCCACGAATCACCAAACCACCTCACCACCTCCCTTTATATTTTCTGTTTTACGATTTGAAATCACAAACCATCCGGCAAACTAACATCTTTGAGTATCATCATCAAACAAATCGGTGTTCCTTGTTGCTTCCATACAACACACGACAACACCTCAAGAACCACTTAAAAACCATTTTAAAACCGCCAACTGTTACACGTTTTTGCTTCTAATCTTTTTAATGGAAGTCATTAACCCACAACACTACCACCTTCCATCATGAAACCACCTATGTTTCCTATTTCTATGCATTGAACCACCACCCCAAATTGTAAACCCACAACTATTTCTGCGGTAACTGTTTCTGTTTCTATATAACGGAGGCGAGATGATTAGTGTATGAAGATGATAAGGATTACGGATATGATAATTATGATAGATGGGTTGAATGATGTAACCGTTAGTGTTGCGGTTCGAAGGGTTTAAAACCCAAGTTTTTGTTCTACTCTTTTCACTGTCCTATTTTCTATTTATAGTCAACACCACAACCATTTTTCCTTCTCATCAATGGGTTGCTGCTACAGCAGCCTTCTTGTTTCTTGTATACCGAAAAAAAAAAAGAAATTTAATGATGGTCATGATGGGATACGAATAAAGATAGCAATAATAGAAGTCTATAGCAAACAAAATGGCCAACTAATTTCACGTGAGGAATATACAAAATGTTAAGTGGGTCCTGATGTTTAGCTGGAAATTATTTTCGGTTGTGCTAACAAACACCAACAGCCACGAAACTATTGGACCATGTGTGATTCATTTGTTAAATGGGATTTCGGTTGGACTGCATAACCATTTTGGGCCGTGTAATTTGTCTTGGGCTTATTAAACGGGTTGATTGTTATGTTGCTATTTTGTTTGTTGGGCCATGATCCTGAAAGAAAAAGAAAAAAAAACCGTCTATGATTTAAGGGGTGAACGAGAATGAGAAGGATTCTGTTAAAAAAAATAATAATAATAAAATTTTTGGATAGTGTTACGGTCACATACGGTTTAAATAAATTTTGAGTAGTGAAATAAATCAGAAATATAGCTTAGCATGGATGGTTAGGAGTCTGTGGGTGTTAAAGCGAGAGGTTGTGGGTTCGAGCTTGGACTCTAACATTCTTTTTAGGAAGCTTATTAAAGGGTATAACCATTTTCTTATTTATCTATTATTATTATAATTATTATTATTATTGTTATTATTATTATTACTATTACTATTATTATTATCATTAGTAAGTATTATTATTGAAATTATTATTTTCATTATCATTATTAATAAGTATAGCATTTTATTTAAAGTATCATTTTCATTTATTTAAAAAAAAATATTATTTTATCATTATCATTAAAGATATCATTTTTATCATTTATACCACTAATAATATTATTATTAGGATAAAAGTTAGTTATATAAAAATATACAATAAAAAAAAACTATATTATAATAATTATCTATTTAATATATAAAAATAAATATAGTTTATTTATTTATTAATAAAGCATACAAGTTAATAAAATAACAATTAATAATAATATCTAATTTTGTTCGATTACAATTATGTGTGTTAATATATATACAAATAATATAGGTTCGTGAATCCGAGGCCAACCTTATAATGGATCAATGGTGTTCTATGTATTTTTACTACAAAATACAGTATGGTGAGTATATAGTCCCTTTTTAAACTCTAAATATTTTGGGATGAGAATACATGTATTTTATGTTTTACGTTATGGACACAAGTAACTGAAAAATATATTCTACGTTGAGTTGTACCACTGGCATACTTCCCTGTAGCTTGGTAACTATTATTTACAGCGGTATTGTAAACGCGAATCCTGTTGATAGATCTATCGGGCCTGACAACCCCAACCGGACTGGACGACTAGTATTCAACGGTTGCACAGTACTTCGTTTCGTGACTACACTTGGTACGGTGTAGTAAGATTTCATAATAAAGGGAATATGCGACGTGATTAAATGTTAAGTATGGTTACCAAGTGCTCAACCACTTAGAATATTTTTATTAAAATGTTTACATATGAAATCTTGTGGTCCATAGTTATAACGCTGCTAGCATCAAACCTATATATCTCACCAACTTTATGTTGACTTTTTAAAGCAAGTTATTCTCAGGTACGAATTAAGTCTTCCGCTGTGCATTCGCTCATTATAAGGACTGTATTTGGAGTCGATCAACGCAATGGAACCAAATGTTGAAGACTTCGTCCGGGAGGATAAGGTCGAGGTCTTTACACTTAAGCTTTTGCTTGTCCTCAAGCAAATAAATATTTAAACATTTAAAAGTATACTCCCTTAGGCATTTTTATCAAACATAGTATTTAATGAGATGTTTTGACAACACTTTGGTTAATCTTGTGTTTTCAACTAGAAAATTATCTTCAAAATCTTTTGAAAGATTAACACTTATTCATGAATTTCACCTAGGTAATGTATCAAAAGAAATATTAAATGGGTAGTTTATATCGGAATTTGGTTTATCGGGTTAGTCATGACACAGATAAAATTGGTTCAAAAGCGGAAGCAAAATGCAAAGTCAAAAAGTTGTCTAATCATTAAAGTTTAGTTATTATTATAAGAACTAGTCTGAACCAGACCAAGGAGTACAAGTGGTCCTAATGTTCATTAATCCATATTTATACAACAGTTGGTCATCATTGGACTCTTTTATTTTCTAACTAAAGCTTTTATAAGTGTGTGGTTCTCATTGGAACTCTTTTCTCTCGCTCTCATCACTCTTATTGGCCTTCATTGGGCTCTTTTACTTTTCATTTCTTTTTCTTTCATGCTTAGCTTTTAGCTTTACATTTGGCAATTTTTCTAAGTTGGCCCTTATTGGGACTCTTTTGCTGCCTCAGTGGTCCATGCTTCTTATGCCATATGGTAGTGGCTATAAGTTTGCAATCGTTTCACAATTTTTGGCGTTTACTTCCTATCTTAAACAAGTACTCCGATCTCGAAATTGAGAGTAGTTCTATTAGCTTTAAGATTAGATTAATGAAAAGACATAAGTTTGACTAAGAATTTATACTTCCAAAAATATAGGGTTAGGAATGAGAATTTGGTTTAAATTGGTTTTTTATCTAAAGAGGTTAAGGTTTCTAATGGTAACTAATTGGAATTTTGTTAGCACTCTATATATTTGGATATGTATACAAGTGCTAACGACCTGGGTACTGGCTTAAATTGGTTTTAAAACAAAAGGCTAAGAAAAATAAAATCCTAGATATTTCTTTATCATTTACATTACCTTGATTTTAGGTGATTTACAATTTATTTCATCTCAAAATTTAAAAATTACACCATATAGGGAGTCAAAAATTAGCTACTTTTAAGAGTGTGAATTATTAATCAAAAAGCAACAATTTTTTATATGTAGGACAAACAAAATTAAGTGTGAATTTTAAATCATAAAAACCTCATTTTATTGATATTTCCTTAGCAATTTTAAAATTATCTTGGGTTTTTAATTAAGTGAAGAATTCACTTTCCTCCCCCACACTTATTTCATGCAATGTCCTCACTTGCATGTATTTATACTACAACGATATAATAAAGGAAGACAAAAAATGTAAATAGGGAGAAGAATGATGTTACTTGGAAGTAGTTACACGATAGTTGCAGCAGTTGAATTTGAAGAACACGCGCCCAATCACCCCATTTATTCAAACAATCACTAACAAAAAGGAAATAAATACGTTCTTCTTTATTAACGAGTCATAAGCTGGACTCGACCCCATTTAAATTTTTCCTTAATGGGGTTTAACTTCCTTCACACTTATCGGGCGACATATAAAATCGGTGGAAAACGTTCCACGAATTAGTAACGTTAACCAATCATTAACACCTCGGGTTGTAAAGATATATTTAATTTTTGGTTTGTTTAAAATTTTGAATTTAAACTGAGTGTTAATTAATAGTTTCCCATTGTGTAGGTCTTCCGGCAATAATTTTGTGTTTGTTGCAGATTCTTGCAAAAACGGGTCTTTAAATACCATTTCACATCCTATAATTTTTTTAGGATACACGAAGTCTATCGGAGTTATATATATTTCAAGTGGTGTTTCCGGTGTAAGTTCTTTCTTAGTAAATAGTTCATCCTCGGATTCATCATTGATTTCGACCTTCATAAACTCGTCAAACTCGGCATCTAAATCTTCATCATTAATACTTATAGGTGTGAAATCCCCAGTGTCTACGTTCATTAATTCTAGAAAATCTTCCTCAAGAGAAGAATCATCTAACCTTACAATTGGAACTGTCTCCACTAACCTAGTGTTTTCTTGCGTCCGTACACCTCAAAATTATCTACAATTTCATCCTTAAATGGTGAGGCTACTAGCATAGGTGGTGGAGTGGTAGGTTGTGGAGTCGAAGCATCTTGTTCAAACAATTCTACATCTATCACCGTCCATCGTTTAAGTTCAGGAAGATATCCGAATTTTAGATGATATGGAAATTCCTCAAATGGTTCTACATTCATAGGCTTTATGGATTTATCTTTTTCTTCCACTTCTTCTTCTTTACAAGGTTTTTTCTGACTTAATTGTTCTAGGTATGAATCGGTAGGTAATTGTGTATTAGATGGGGTACATGAATGTTTTACGTTTGGATTTGTGCAACATTGAAAAGGTCCATAAAAACACGGGCAAAATCCCTCGGCTATCATTATCTCTTCTACCGACATGTTTCTAACACTAACCCCAATCTCCTCTACCTCTTCTTTGACTGGTTCAAACTCCTCATTAACCAACTCTTCCTCATCATCAGTCCAATAATACTCATTAGAAATATATTGTTCGATAGTTATTGTATGTTGAGATTGAGCATTTTTCTCCTTTTCCTTTCTTTGTCTCATGTATTCATTCCATTCTAACATCGATTGTATTTGTTCTGGTGTAAATGAATCAGCTTTATATTCATCCTTATTTTCTTTAAACAATTCCATAAAATTTATATCTTCTTCTCTCTTTGTTGGTTCTTCCATATTTTAAGTTTTGAGATTTAAATTTTAAAATGGAGATTTTAATTATAAGAGGAATTAAGATTTAAATGAGAAAATAATTTAAGTAATTAAATAATAACTAAATATTTTAAACTTTAAGAAATAAAATATAAATAACTTATAAATAAATTAAATAACAACTTTTATCGCTTAACAACGAATAATCAAACATACACGGCCTATTGAATCTTTCAATACTTAAGTGACCCGTCAGCGTCTAGGTTCGGGCAGGAGCCTTTAAATCGGAACCCCAGCAACCCTCCCCTAAAGGAAGACAGTCATCACCCGTTTTCAAGAAATATCAATAACCAAAGTATATCTAACCTCCGTATTTACCGCGCTCCCCGGCAGCGGCGCCAAAAAGTTGATGTGCAAAAGTGTGTAGTGCTTAATTTGCCTTTCAAACTTTTAAATTTATATAACCTTTATTTAATACACTTTTAACACCCTAACGAGCAAGAAAACCCGGTCAAGTGTAGTATTTTAGGTTATCGTCCCAAGAGAGCGTGGAAGCAGATAATAGTTGTTTATTATAAGATAGTTTAGTTCTTATTAAAGAACCAAAGATATATTTTTATATGTTTTTAAGGATAGATTCTTATCTCTTAGGAAAGAGATGATTTAAAGATAAATAAAATAACAAAATAATAAAGCAAGAAAGTAAAGATTTAAGATAAACAATTATAAAATAAAAGTGATTACAAGGACGTGTGAATCATAAGGGAATTATATTAATTATTTCATAACTTATATTAACAAATAGCAAGATAACAATCATAGACCAATCATTATCCCTAAAAGGTTAAGCTAAATGTCACATATCATTCATAAGGTAGGACCTAAAGCATACATTAACTAAGTGATGTTCATAGCTAATGTCTTCATTCATGGCATTCAAATAATCACATGATAAATATTACCTAAACCTGATGTGGATCCAAGGCAATATTTAATTAGACTGACAAATTATATAAGCTAATAAACTTAATCAGATCAACTCAAGTTACTAGCTGAAAGCTAATCTTAATCAAGTTCTCATGCAATTGACAATTAAACACACATAAACAAAGGTTCTTCGATTAAGCCTAACAATATCAAACTCTATTATATAAGCATAAATCCAATTAAACAAGTTTATCACTATTATGCTGTTTAACCTAGTTGCATGCAATTCAATTTAACAAGTTTGATGGACTAGATCTAAACAAGTAGCATGAATCGAATAATAGATCATCGGATCAAGTACTAATCAATCCTAAAATCATGTTATTTAATCATTAAGCATGGCAAACAAGTATATTAAAGCATGACAGATTCAAAACAGTTCAAATATCATTACAGAAACATAATCATACAGATCTGGAAACGAACCAGAAACTGCACGAATTGAAGCACGAAGCCAGCGGCTTTGTCCAGCCAAGCTGGCGGCTTGGACTGGTGAAGCCGGTGGCTTCATCTGTTTTCCCAGATGTTCACAGTTTTCGTCCAAGTAACCACTATGAACGTTTAGTTCATAGTTGGAGACGAACAGAAGCAGATAACAGTAAATAAAGACATAATTAAAAAGATACGAGAATTATAAAGGAAAGATACCTTGATTAAATGAAAGAAACTTGAATTCCAATGCAAGATTACAACGTTACATTGAAAGTAAAACCTAAACTAACCCTAATCTACAGAATTTCGTAACTAGAGAGAGAGATAATGAAAAGATACATTGTAAACTGTAGAATTCGGCCAGTATATATAGTATTTTTATGACGGTGGCCAAGCAGGCGGCTTCGTGCCAAGCCGGCGGCTTCGCATGGCAGTGACTTCCCAAGGCGGTGACTTGTTTCCTAATCAAAACTTGATCATTACGCTCAAGAAAACGCGTTTTAGGTCCAAGCCGGCGGCTTCATGCCAAGCCGGCGGCTTCGTGTCAAACCGGCGGCTTTACTTCAGATTTGAGCTTGGAGGCCAAGAAAAACGTGTACGGGCAAAATCTTGACTTTTTGACTGAAGCCGGCGGCTTCATTGCCCCAAGCCGGCGGCTTCCCTTTGATGAAGCCGGCGGCTTCCTCCATCATCTTGTAGATTTTTCTCTTGCGGTCGTTTTGACAGGTGGCTCGTCAGAAACGGAGTCCGGATGCTCAAGATATGGCAAAAATGGTGACAGCACTCCGATTTTCAGCATTTCACTTACTTCCTTTTACCTGTTTATAGTCCTGTTTTAACACATTTCTCAACAAAACATTAAAAATACCTTTTTCCCGTTTTTACCCATTTTTGTGTGTTTTAGTATTAAAATGCCTTTAAAATATCTAAATAACTCCTCAAAATGTATCTAAAAACATGTATAATTTAGGAGTTATCAATCCTCCTCACCATGAAGGTGAAGAGGAGGAGCACTCACCTCACACACACTCAAGTGTTTGGTGGAAAAGCCTCAAATGACCAAGAACAAGGAAAACTCTATTTATAGTGTCTGTCATCTGTCAGCTCACACGCACGGTTGAGGTCTTAACTGTACGGCTGACAGTTGTCACCCGTACGAGTGACTTCAGTCACTCGTGTGACAGACCTATATTACACGTTTGGTCACATATGCTCCTGCGACATGAGTTTTCTAGTTCAAACCTATCCTAGGTGTACAACGTAGACCTAAACCATTCTCAGGTTGTTCGACAGCGATGGACAACTCCATTTCGTGCACTAACAACTTCCCCTTGGACATTGCTGGCGAATCTTGCTGTCGATAAGTCGTTGAAAACACCTCTTGCAATCTTCAGTCAGTCTCTGCAGTGGTACCGGGTCTTCTAAATCTTCAGGCTTCATTAAAGATCTTCTTGAATGCCTATAATACTAAACTTCGCACCTCAATGATTTTTGGTCATTGAGATTCCGCCTTACGAATTGCCGTTTGATATTCTCGAAGAAACTTCAAATCCACTTGTCCATACCCACATAACCAATCGCAGAAGTACTCCCCCTGAGACTGAAATGAGATCAATCTTTGTCTGACTTGAGTTGAAGTGTCGAAACTCTGAAGCTTCCCCTTAAAAGTACATGGGCTCATCTTGAAAGCTCGATCATTGGCTCCCGCAGGTAGTCCCAACGATTTCGTAGTCGATCAGTGGCTATTGGTTTGGTAGCTTGATCGTCAAACTCCCCATATGATGTAGAAACTTCCTCGAATCTCTAACTTAACCAGTCATTCAGATTACCATGATATCTTTGACGAACTCTTCAGATAAAAGACACTCTCAAATTATCTTGACTGTAGAATCTTCTTTCTCAGCGTTCAATGTATCCCATTCTCTCAACACTTTAATCAAGCATAAACGTCTTCATCATGACTTGCCTACTGTAATGGGCAAAATATCAGAGAAATCTGATCCACAGTTTATCTGATTCATCACGCGTCGTCAATCTGGTATCTCATGATTGCTCATCACTCTCATCAATTCCCTTGACAGAGTGGAATCTTCTCAAATGCTCTATATCCAGCGGAATTTCCACAACCAGGTTCCTTCACATAATGGAACTCTCAAAATTGGGAATTTTAAACGTTTTGGCCCATAAATAATCAAATCGTTCTGATTACCCCACAAAAACTCTTCATAACACTCGTGTCTCGTGTACTCATCTTACACGGACGATGCGGAAACAATCACGTCGTTGGCCCATAAACAGTCAGATGCTCCTGGCTGCCCCACTAATCTTCGCATAACACAAGTGCTTTTACATATTCACTTACTAAATAAGTTCAATGGACAAAGGAGGTTGTCCACTAAACTTTGTATATTAATGCTTCAGTGAATAGTAAACATCTTCCCACATCTCAATATCAATAACGCTTGAGTAGGTCGATTGTCGATTGCACGTCTTATAATTACTCCCACGATTAAAAATCCAAAGTACGTACGCACGAATCAAAATAAGATACGTGTGACACCACAACTGCACATGATGTCGCGTTGGTACTTCTGGCGTGCAAACCAAGTCAGGTATGAATAATCATGATGCAAGACCTAGTGAGTCACTAAATTCTCAAACATGTAAGCATAATTCGTATTTCCGGCACAAATCACCTCTCTTACGCTTCTCGATACAATCACATCTCAAATACATTAATCGGTATTAATGACTTTGTTTTGATGACTAATCCTCCAACACATAAATTAACTGCTGAAAAGTAACATTCCAGGACCATTGATAAACAATCACACAAGTTAAGGACCCATCTTTGAAAATTCTAGAAAGTTCAGTGACCGCAGTGTAAACTTCAAAAGTTGAGGGACCAAAACTGTAAATCTTTGAAACTTAAGGGGCTGAAAATGAAACTTTATTAAACTTGAGGGGCTAAGAATGAAAATTTTGAAAATATTCTCAAAATTTTGCATTGGAAGTCCCTGGGGTTTAACAGCCGTTAAAATATTTAACTGTAGGGACTAACAGCGTTAAATATTAAGTGGATATGCTGTTGGGTTGAATTCGGGTCGGATCCTAATCTGGTTCGGGTTTGGATCCGATGGGCTGATGGATAAATGGTTGATTCATGGGTAAGGTGTTGGTGATGTATATGGTTAAATAAGTTGACTAGGTTCTTTGTGTAGGATAAGGGAATATGGGGGACAAAGACAAGGACGCGTGGGACCCAATTAATTTTTCTCTTTCAATTTGCAGCCGACAAAATAACATTGTCAGGTGGGGTCCACGCGTTAAACTTCTCCTAAATTACCATATGTGCCATCGACACTTTTGAGCTGCATCCTTTTTTAAAAAAAAAAAAAATTTCAGCCGGAAATGGGAGACAAGTATTGCATCAGGTGGGACCTACTATCCAAAGTTCTAAATAATTACTGTCAAGCCACTCGACCCTAGTACCAGTTCTTCTTCCTTCTTCCAAACATCAAACCCAATTATCAAACGTACGTTCCACCCTTTGAACTCGAAAATTTTGAAGATCAACCGTATACACTCGTGTATACAAGAACTCAAACGTACGGTTTAGACCTTCATCGTGTTCTTCAACCTTATGCAGATTCCGGTGACCGGAGGTGGTGGCTCACGGCGGTTCAAGGTGGTGTTCATGGCAAATAGCTCAAAACTCAACGAAAATGCACCAAATTTTGAGGAAATGATCCTTGGAACCCGTCAAACACAAACCCATTAAAAGATTTCAACAACAATCTCTTAAGATCACAGAATCGATCAAAATCAGTCCACTTTTTCTAAAACTGAAAAATCTCCATATCTAGCTCATAACAACGAATTAATACATGAAACTTTGAGGAATTAATCACTACATGATTTCCAACAATTCCTATTTCTTAGATTTCCTCAATTCGTTCTAAATCATCAAAACTCAAAAAAATCAACAAAAGTCAAAACGAGATTCAAATTCGATTTTCTTCAAATTGCAACTGTTTAATCTAATCTTGTTTGATCTTAGGCTCTGATACCATTTGTTGGATCCCTTGCACCAGTTGCTAGGATCTTTAGATCAAGGAACAAGCATCGATTAGCAATTTGAGCATAAAAGTGATAAATGAGATGAACATGAGATGAACAATGAACAAAGGAATACTTATCAGCTGATAATAATCAAAATTACATGTATGAATCAATAAACGAATTACAATAACCAATTACATGAATTAAGATTAATCACTTTGTCATTTCCATGGTGGTTGGAGCATCAATCCACCATGGATCCTCCTCACCATGAAGGTGAAGAGGAGGAGCACTCACCTCACACACATTCAAGTGTTTGGTGGAAAAGCCTCAAATGACCAAGAACAAGGAAAACTCTATTTATAGTGTCTATCATCTGTCAGCTCACACGTACGGTTGAGGTCTCAACCGTACGGCTGACAGTTGTCACCCGTACGAGTGACTTCAGTCACTCGTGTGACAGACCTATATTACACGTTTGGTCACATATGCTCCTGCGACATGAGTTTTCTAGTTCAAACCTATCCTAGGTGTACAACGTAGACCTAAACCATTCTCAGGTTGTTCGACAGCGATGGATAACTCCATTTCGTGCACTAACAACTTTTAGCTACGGAACAAATTTTTGTGAAGTATTATTGCTTTATAAATTGATCACCAGCTCAATGCATATTAGGACATTATTTAAAAAAAAAAACACCAAAACATATCGATAGCCTCTGTATGAACTTAAAACACCATAAATCGAATTCGTTTTAATTTTCAAAAACTAGAAATGCAGAAGTGTTAGGAATATTTTACTCAATCTTTCTCCAAAATCTCAGGTTTCAATTCGTTGAATCGAGCACGAATTTGTGGGTCAAAGCTTAAGTTTTCAAAAGTCAAACAATTTGTTCTTGTAAAAATTTGAGTTTTATGTTATGTTTTAAACCCAATTAACGATTCACAAAGCTTCTGTAGAGGATTAAAAACCTTTTTCATGTTGTAACATTTATTCAAAACATTATAAATTTTGAAATCAATTTTTTTTTTTTCAAAACCGTCGCTGCTATTTATCTATATGTATATTTTTTTTTCCTCGATCATACTCTGTAACATATATTGATTTTTGGTCATTTACAAGTGATAAGATTGAACCTAATTAGTTGCAAAGATTTACCCCATATTTGATAAAGTATAGGAAGAAGAGGAAGAAAATTGTAACAAAACAGAATAAAGGTTATATAAATTTCGAGGGGTAAGAAAGCAGATAAGTGGGCGACAGTCCAATGGTTAGGCGTGATAGTGGGTTTTCAGGAGGTTGGCGGTTTGATCCTCGTGTGAGGCATATTTTTTTTAAAAGCCTTTTTCAAGGTAGTTATTATTATATTATTATTATTATGATTATTATTATTATTATTATTGCTAGTTTAAGAACACATATTATTAATACAAGTTATTATTATTTTCACAAAATATTAGTATTAATATCATTGTTGTAATTACTAGTATTATTATTATCATTAACATAAGTACTATTTTTTTAACAAAATCATTATTATTAGTATTATCATTATCAAGGAAGTTAATATTATTAGTAAATCATTGTTATCCAAATTAACATTTTCTTTAGAGATACATATTTTGTACCTAAAACATACTTATTATATATATACACTATAATCATAGTAATAGTTTTTATACCTATATACTAAACATATTAACCTTTTTGATAAAGATACTTATATGTATCAAACTTTGATATTTTTTTTTAATATATTAAACGTTATAATTTCATATTCAACACAAATATATATATATAAAATATAATTTACGATATAATATAAGTAATTAATGGAATTGGTATAAACTACATATAATTAAAAAGATATAAATATATATTAATCAAGTAAAATTATGTAATTCCATTATATGTTTTAACAAAATATACAATTAATATAGGTTCGTGAATCCGAGGTCAACCTTAAACTTGATCAATGATGTTATATGTATTTTTACTACAAAATACATTAGGTGAGTATATAGTCCCTTTTAAACTCTAAATATTTTTGGGCTGAGAATACATGCGCTACTTTTATAAATGATTTACGTTATGGACACAAGTGACAGAAATATATATTCTACGTTGAGTTGTGCCACTGGCATATTTCCCTGTAGCTTGGTAACTACAATTTACATGGGTATTGTAAACGCGAATCATGTTGATAGATCTATCGGGTCTGACAACCCCAACCGGACTGGACGACCAGTATCTAACGGTTGCACAGTACTTCTTTTCGTTACTACACTTGGTACGGTGTAGGGAGATTCCATAATAAAGGGAATATGCGACGTTGATTAAATGTTAAGTATGGTTACCAAGTGCTCAACAGCTTAGAATATTTTTATTAAAATGTTTACATATGAAATCTTGTGGTCTATATTTATAACGCTGCTAGCATCAAACCTATATATCTCACCAACTTTATGTTGACGTTTTAAAGCATGTTATTCTCAGGTATGAATTAAGTCTTCCGCTGTGCATTAGCTCATGTTAAGGATACAACCTGGGACCATTTAAGCCATGAGTCAAAGACATTGCATTCGAGTCATTAATATTATTAAGTAAATGGCAGTTTAGGTCATCTGAATATTATGAAATGTTAGGCGAATACGTCAATTTTAGATGTAACATTAGATTGTCTCTTAAGTAATAAATGCAACGTTTGTAAAATGTTTCATATAGAGGTCAAGTACCTCGCGATGTAATCACATGTTATTGTATTCGTCCCTATGGATTGGGTCGGGTCGTCTCAGTTTACAGACGAGATCTGAACCATTACAAGTGCTGAAAACCTCTAGCCCGCTCCTATTACAATCTTCGGCGTTTGCCTCCGGGTACTTAATTTCTCGCTCGGAGGTGAGAAGGCCTTGAAAGCTCTAGTGGGAGAATGTGTATTGATCATATACATACTTATGTATATGTATATTTTTTAAGTGCGAAAGGTCATGGAAAGGCAAACGCACAAAAGAACTAAGCCGCAGTGTTAAGTGCGGTAGGGATTATGTGGGATATTAAAGAATGCGGAGGCTTCTCGCAGTACTTGTGCGGATTGCCTAAGTGCCCGCGGTGTTCTTACTTCCGCATAACTCTCGAGCCTATAAATAGGGAGCTTGGCCTCTCATTTTAGTTTGTTGATTCTGGAAGGGTTGCCCTAGCCATGATGTTTTCTCTCGTGAATTTGCCCGAGCTAGAATCATTATTTGGTTAAGGTAATTTGGAAGACCGGGACGTGGTTGTTGATCGTTTTTGCACTTAACGAAATATGACAATAAGGTCCCTAAACCATAATCGACATCCATTATTCCCCCTCATTGCACTCAATGCTTGATTAGCCTTAATTGGATAATCTAGGATTGATCAATTGGCGCCATCCGTGGGACTCGAGAAGAATTAAAATGAGAAATCTGCGTTCGTTTTAATCGAGCTATTAAACTCATTTTTTAATTCTAATCGTGTTTGTTTTTTGTTTTATATGGCAGGAATATGTGATTTCTGTTATCGCAGTCGTGAGCAAAGTGAAATGACGAAGCAAAAAAGGCCTTTGCTCACCAAAAGAGTTGCGAATGTGAATTTGAATGTGCACACAGCGCGCAACATTTGTGTAGATAAGTATTTGTTCGCAAAGTTGAACAAAGAACAAGATACGAAAGTAATAAGCACAATACACAAGAAAAAAGGATTTAAAAAACGAAAAGCAGTGGAAGTATTCGAAAAGTGGCAGTTCGCGCCCATTACATTTCCATTTGAGCAAAACCGCGAAATGAATGATATGCCGTTGGTCATATCGTGTAAAGTCGCGAATACGGGGATCACAATTATGAAAATACATGTTGATACTGGTAGCAGTATTGATTTGATATATGAACAATGTTTTAGACAATTACCAGAATGTATCAAGGCGGAATTGAGGCCAACCGCGATTTCCTTATCTGGTTTCGCGGGTGAGTCTGCTTGGCCTATGGGGCAATTGTCTTTGGATATTGAATTATGTGATGAAGTAGAGGTAAAATTGACAAGACACGCACGGTTGGATTTCTATGTAATACGCGCTGCTTCGCATTATAACATGTTATTGGGAAGGTCCGCATTGCGAAAGCTCGGAATAGTGCCATCTACAATACATGGAATGGTCAAATTCACCACATGTAAGGGTGTAGCAACCATAAATTCTATGATCTTGCCATCAATCTGTGCGGCTATAAGTACGAAAGATACCACTGTTCCGCATAAAAATGAGGATGATAATATGGTCATTATCAACCCTAAATATGCAGATCAAAAAATCAAAATTGGTGCTGAATTAAATGCGGACATAAGGAAGAAGGTTGTACAATTGTTGGTTGCATATATGGATGTATTTGCTTGGTGTGAGCAAGATATGACAGGAGTTCCGCGTAGTGTTGCAGAACATCGATTAAATTCTAACCCTGCGTTGAAGCCTATTGTGCAAAAGCGCAGAGGAATGGCTTTGGATCGCATGAAATGGTTGTCTGCGGAAGTTGCTAAATTAGTCAGTGCGGGAATATTGCGTGAAGTAAAGTATCAAACATGGGTTGCAAACCCTGTTTTAGTGAAAAAGCCAGATGGTTCGTGGCGAATGTGTATAGACTTTAAAGACATAAATAAGGCTTGTCCAAAGGATAATTATCCTTTACCTGAAATTGATCTTAAAGTTGAATCTTTGCACGATTATCCTTACAAGTGCTTTTTAGATGCCGCAAAAGGATATCATCAAATACCAATGGCGTTGGAAGATGAAGATAAGACCGCATTTCATACTGGAAAAGGCATTTATTGTTACATTAAAATGCCTTTTGGTTTAAAGAATGCGGGGGCAACTTATCAACGTTTAATTGACAAAACATTTGCGGGACAGATTGGTCGCAATTTGGAAGCTTATGTTGACGATCTTGTTATTAAGAGCAAAACACAAGAAAGTATTTTGACGGATATGCAAGAAACGTTTGAAAGTTTGCGGAAAATTAATATGAAGTTAAACCCGTCTAAGTGTAGCTTTGGAGAAAGAGAAGGCAAGTTTTTGGGTTATTATGTTACTGAACAGGGTATACAAGCAAACCCTAAGAAGATTGCGGCAATTGAAAATATGACCGCGCCTAAAACTGTGAAGGAAGTACAAAGCCTAACTGGAAAGATTGCGGCTTTAACAAGATTCCTTTCGAAAGCCGCAGAACGCCAGTTGCCCTTTTTCCGCACTCTTAAAGGTTGTTTAAAACAGAAAAATTTTGTATGGACCGAAGAGGCTGATAAGGCATTTCAGGAAATGAAGCAATTGTTGGCCGCATTGCCCACGTTGACTGCGCCAGTTAATGGTGAAATTTTGTATCTCTACATTTCGGTTGCGAATGAGGTGTTTGGTTCAGTTCTTGTTGCAGAAAGAAATAAAGTTCAAGAGCCAGTATATTTTGTTAGTAAAGCACTAGCAGGAAGTGAAGTAAACTATGCGCCAATAGAAAAATTTATTTACGCGTTAGTATTAACTTCGCGACGATTGTGCAGATACTTTCAGGGTCATCCGATACATGTTTTAACTGATTTGCCTGTTAAGCATGTGTTAAATACACCTGCGGTATCTGGACGACTTGCCAAGTGGGCGATAGAGCTTGGAGCATTTGAAATATCGTATATACCACGCACATCTGTGAAGGGGCAAGTTTTGGCGGATTATCTCGCAGAGATGACAGGTGACTTAGAGGTTATTCATGAACGAACGCAATTGCAACCGCCCCAAAATGAAATTTGGGATCTATATACAGATGGAGCCTCCTGTATCGAGGGGGCAGGTGCAGGGCTGGTGTTAACAAGTCCAGCTGGGGAAGAGCATACGTATGCATTACGTTTTAATTTTGACGTCACAAATAATGAAGCCGAGTATGAAGCATTGATTGCGGGATTGAACTTGGCGCTAAAGATGAATATAGTGCGGTTGCGGGCATATGTTGATTCACAATTGGTGGCAAATCAATTTAGTGGGTCTTTTGAAGCTCATGAGTTGTCTATGCAGAAGTACTTGAAGCTTTTGCGAGAGTCTGCGGAAAAATTTGAATTCTTCGAATTAATGCAAGTTTCGCGAAGTCAAAATAAAAAAGCAGATGCATTGAGCAAACTTGCTGCTTTGGCATTTTCGCATTTTCAAAAGCAGGTTTGGGCAGAAGAACTACCCAATAAATCCATTGATGGTAACTTGTTTGTTGCGGCAATAGAAGAAGTTGGACCGAATTGGATGAATCCTATTGTGGATTATCTGAAAAATGGTGCATTACCAGAAGATAAGAAAGAGGCACGTTTGGTCCGAGAAAGAGCACCCATGTATGTGATTGAAAATAATGTGTTGTATCGAAAATCGTATTTGGGGCCATTAATGCGGTGTGTTGGGCCTGCATAAGCTGCAACAATTGTAGAAGAAGTGCACAGTGGATCTTGTGCTCTTCATTCGGGGTATAAAACTATTGCGGGCAAGATAATGCGTATGGGATACTTTTGGCCTACTTTATATCGTGATGTCGCGCAAATTGTTAAACGATGTAAAAGTTGTCAGCGACATGCACCGCAGAATCGCAAACCGCGGCATGATATGATTCCCATTGATTCGCCATGGCCATTCTATAAATGGGCCATTGACATTGTAGGACCTTTTCCGCCAGGTGCAGGAAATGTAAAGTTTTTGATTGTTGCTATTGATTATTTTACTAAATAGGTGGAAGCTAAGGCTCTACGAACAATCACTGGGGTGCAAGTGCGGAATTTCGTGTGGGAATACATTGTATGTAGATTTGGTGTCCCGCGGGAGCTTGTAAGTGATAATGGTGCGCAAATAGCAAAAGATCCATTTTTAACTTGGTGTGTGGAATTGAATATAATTCAAAAATTCACATCTGTGGCACACCTGCAAGCAAATGGGTTGTGCGAAGTAACTAACCGTGATATTGTTAGTGGCATTAAGAAACTCCTAAATGAAAAGCGGAATGGATGGGTGGACGAACTTTCAAATGTACTATGGGCTCATCGCACTACTTTCAAGAAAAGTACTGGTGAAACACCCTTTAGCCTAGTATATGGTTCAGAAGCAATGATCCCCGCGGAAATTTTTGTTGAAACGCATAGGGTTGCTAACTTTGATGAAAGTGCGAATGCGGATGGAATCTGCGAAAATTTAAATCTCGTTGAAGAGAGGAGACTTATGGCCGCAATAAGAGAGGCAAATAATAAACAGCAGATTGCTAAATACTATAATAAGAAAGTGCGTGCGTTAACTTTTGATATTGGAGAATGGGTTTTGCGCAATAATGAGGCGAGTCGTGCTGAAAAACAAGGAAAGTTGGGACCCAATTGGGAGGGACCATATCAGATAGTGGGAATTAATGCAGTTGGCTCTTATAAGCTTCAAGATATTGAAGGGCGCAATATACCCAATGCGTGGCATGCAACTTTGTTAAAGCGATATTACATGTAGATCGCAGAAAAGTATGAAATTCTTTATGTCCTGGTGATTCATAATAATGATTGTAACAAATCAAGCTTGCCATATTATGTTTGATGAAATAAGCATCAAAGGTTTTTACTCACCGTGTTTGTTATTTCTATTGCGATATGCGATAAATATAACTATGAGTAATGCCATCAGCTACCTAAAAGGCAAAAGCATTATGCGAAAAATAATGTTAGTTATTATTTGTAAGGCTATGTGCCGATGTGATAAAAAAAGATTATGAAAACTTAGTGCGAATTTAGTATAAATTTCAAATAAGTGATGGAAAAGCCCACTTATTATTTAATAATCAATAATAACTGTGTATGCGAAAAGGTCAATGTTGGAAATTTTTGCCCAAGGTATTAGACTAAGCCATACTTGGATGCTTCGCATAAAACAAAAAATTGTATGCCTAAGGATCGCTTCTGCGGACTTGGAAGATTCATAATGTGCAGATTGGCACGTGCATACAGGTTGTTTCGCAGAAAGTAGTTGTTTATTATGTGCACAATAATATGCAGTGAAACTGCAAAGGACAATACTGGTAATTATGAATAATGTAAGAAAAAGCGCTATATAAATGCAATTGCAATTGATAAGTGAAATTTTATTATAATCGCGGAAAAGTACAATAATTAAACATATTTAAATGCGCTTAACAATGCGCATACAATCTATGTAACTCTATTCCTCCTTGGATAAGTCTAAGCCAATGATGTCTTCGACGGGAGCATCTTTGTTTTGACTTATTGCTTCCAATTTGGGAATAGGAATTACTTTGATACCCTCCTTAGCCAATGCGAGCATGTCCTCTGCCTCCTCAATTGGGCAGATTAGTCTCCCAATGTAATCTGGCATGGGCTCCGGTAATACGGTTACTTTGCCTATTTCATGAAGAAATTTCACTCGCTCCATTTGTTGAAGTGCCATTACATACGTGTCAAACCGCTGCGAAACATCCGTAGAATCCATGATTTTTTGCCCAAGCTCGGGCAAATGTTCGCGGAGTTTCGCGAAGTTAGACTCTGCGGTCGCTTTGGCAGAGAGGGCAGAATTCAGTTCAGTTTGGGTTTCCAAAAGTTTGCCTTTCATGGAATCATGGGCAACTTGAAGATTGTTCATCTCAATTTCTTTCACAGACAATTGCCTCTTTAAATCATCCACGGAATTTTTTGTTGTTTGTAATTTCGTGGTGATAGAGGAGAGTTGGGACTGCGTTGTAGCATGTTTGGCTTGTTCCCTCTTCAAAACTTCAGAGAATTTTTCCTGTCGTGACATTGCGTCATATGCGGATGCAAGTGACATGTAGACATTTTGTGCGAAACAGTTGAATGAATCGATGTAAGAGAGTTTGCTGAACTCGGAGCGTAAGTCATGGGGCAGGGCAAGTTTCATATGTTGCCTCTGGTCCAATGCAGCTTCTGGGGAGGCGCATAGATACCCTTGCAGGCCATCTATTTGAACTAATTTAACCGCACTAGGCGGTGTGCGCCAAATGTCTTCATATTTGGATAAATCGAACGTTGGGGGAGAGCTAGTTTCTGTGGTTGGTGGTGGAGTAACAGATGTCTCCGCTGCAAAATAGAATACAGCAATATCAATAATCGCAAGAAATGTATATATAAATCATAAAAGTTGAAGGCATTATGTACAATGCAAACAATCGAAAATTGCATTCGCATTACTAGTTTCAGTGGTTGGTGGAACGACTGATTTAGACCGCGTTATTCTCTTCGCAGATCCAAGAGGAGACGTAGCAGGTCGTTTGCTGGGTGTCAATGTTGTTTTGGGAGTACTGGTAGTTGGGGATTTTTGTGGAGCCTTTGATGATGATGATTTTGCTTCAGGGCTTTTAAGCCTCTCTGCAAGGAAAGCTTTTGTGTCATCTTTCTTCTCGATCTCGGATACCCTCATGTTGAAGATATTAAATGAGTAGGAAGATGGATTGTTTAAGAGGAGCAGAAAACGTTTGTATGAATAAGAATGTGTTATGGAGTGAGAAGATATGGTGGAAGAAGAATTTGATTGATCACTATATATATGGTGAGAAAAATACTTTTCAAACGGCATTATAATATAATGGCTATGTACGCAGAGGCAAATTACAAGGTGTACAAAACTAGCCGTTGATAAAATGCACTGATAGTCTTATGTGTATGCGTTATGCGTAAGTCGTATGCACGTGCGGTTAACTTTTAATTTTTATTTTTTCTTCTAGAGTTTATTGTCTTATATTTTTTACAAAAATATAACACAATAAACTGGGGGGACTTGATCATATACATACTTATGTATATGTATATTTTTTAAGTGCGAAAGGTCATGGAAAGGCAAACGCACAAAAGAACTAAGCCGCAGTGTTAAGTGCGGTAGGGATTATGCGGGATATTAAAGAATGCGGAGGCTTCTCGCAGTACTTGTGCGGATTGCCTAAGTGCCCGCGGTGTTCTTACTTCCGCATAACTCTCGAGCCTATAAATAGGGAGCTTGGCCTCTCATTTTAGTTTGTTGATTCTGGAAGGGTTGCCCTAGCCATGATGTTTTCTCTCGTGAATTTGCCCGAGCTAGAATCATTATTTGGTTAAGGTAATTTGGAAGACCGGGACGTGGTTGTTGATCGTTTTTGCACTTAACGAAATATGACAATAAGGTCCCTAAACCATAATCGACATCCATTATTCCCCCTCATTGCACTCAATCCTTGATTAGCCTTAATTGGATAATCTAGGATTGATCATAGTGAGAGAGTGAAAAGAGGTGTGTGTTGGAATGAATGACAAAGACCCTTTAAATAGACATGGAAAATTGCCAAATACGGCTGGCAAGCCGTACGGCAAGCCGTTTGGCAGGCCGTATTTGGCAAGCCGTATCTGTGGCAGGCCGTATGGTGGCTCGGTTGGCAGCACGTATATGGCAGTACGTACCCATACGGCAAGCCATATGGTAAGCCGTATGGCAGGCCGTTTTTGTAGTCTGGTCAGCCTGAATTCCCTGGATCGTAACTTGATTTCTCGTCTTTCACCGTTTTTGTTCTAGAATCTTCGTTTTAGCTCCATTTCTCTTGATTCTTTTTGCATCATCTTCGTAATTACTTTGCCTACAAGTTTAACCGAAAAAATGATTATTTTTCTGTAAAGCGTTAAACTTTATGCTTTTGGGACTCAATATCGGGGGTAAAAACGTGACTTTTTAGCCGATATCAAAGAGCCTACTCAGCAAGCTCTTGATGATGAAGAGCCAGCAGCACAACCCTCAAAAATCCATGCTGTTGAGTTCTCTGATGATGAAATTGAACACTCTGTTCCATCTGTGTCCAAACCATGTGGACCTACTGGCTCTACTGAAGTGCTACAACTTGAGCCTAGGTCTGCTGGTTCTGAAAGATCACAAGCTGGTACTGCTTCTACTGATATTGAACAGCTGCCTTCTGTTGCTGCTCAATCTTCTGAACCAGCTTATGATCAAGATGCTGTGTGTTCTACAACCATCTCACATGTTCATAACACTAAATGGACAAAGGAGCATTCGATTGAGCAAATTATTGGTAATCTGGCTAGTGGTGTTAAAACAAGGAGGCATGCAACCAGCAATTTTTGTATGCATGTCAATTTTGTGTCTAACATTGAGCCCACGTGTCCTGAGGAAGCACTTTTAGATCCTAGCTGGGTAGGAGCAATGCAAGAAGAAATTACTCAGTTTGATAGGAACACAGTGTGGAGATTGGTACCTGAACCAGAAGATAAGACAAAGAAGATCATCGGTACCAAGTGGGTGTTTAAAAACAAGATGGATGAAGATGGGGTTGTAATCAGAAACAAAACAAGATTGGTTGCTCAAGGGTTTAGACAGGAAGAAGGATTGGATTATGGGGAAACATATGCACCAGTGGCTAGGATGGAAGCTCTCAGATTATTCTTGGCATATGCTGCTAAGATGAACTTTAGGGTATTCCAAATGGATGTTAAATCTGCTTTTCTGAATGGGAAGCTGCAAGAAGAAGTCTATGTCACACAGCCTCTTGGTTTTGTAAGCAGTAAATATCCAAACCATGTCTACAAGTTAGATAAAGCTCTTTATGGCCTTAAACAGACTCTAAGAGCATGGTATGAGACACTTCATGTGTATCTCACTGGTATAGGCTTTAAAGTTGGAACAATTGATACCACTCTATTCTCAAAAGAGATAGATGGTGATCTCTTGTTGGTACAGATATATGTGGATGATATTATTTATGGTTTTAAAAATGAAACACATTGTCAAGAATTTTCAAAACGTATGTCAAAGGCATATGAAATGAGTTTACAAAGAGATCTGCAATACTTTCTAGGATTGCAGATCAAACAACTTGATGATGGAATTTTTATAAGTCAAGATAAATATATCAAAGATATGTTAAAGAAATTTGGTCTGACCTGTTTAAAAGATATAGGGACTCCAATGGCAGCATCCATTAAAATAGATGCTGATCCCAATGGTGAACCAGTCAATATCACTGAATATAGAGGTATGATTGGATCCCTACTTTATCTCACAGCCAGTAGACTAGATATTATGTTTGCCACATGTCTCTGTGCCAGATATCAAGCTGATCCTAAAGAGTCACACTTGCTAGTAGTAAAAAGAATATTCAGATACCTAAAAGGTACTGCTAAATGTGGTCTTTATTATCCTAAAGACCAGGATTTTGAACTAATTGGATATTCAGATGTTGACTTTGCAGGGTGTAAAATAGACAGGAAAAGTACTACTGGTGGTTGCCAGTAACTGGGTGGTAGGCTAGTCAGCTGGACAAGCAAAAAAAAAAATACTGTGTCCACATCTACTACTGAGACAGAATATGTTTCTACTGGTAGTTGTACTGCTCAAGTACTATGGATGCAAAGCCAACGGAAGGACTATGGTGTTCATGTTATAAAAACTCCAATCTACTGTGACAACACCAGTGCAATTGCTATCACCAACAATCCTGTGATGCACTCAAGGACCAAACACATTGATGTTCGGTATCATTTCATAAGGGATCATGTTCAAAAGGGTGATGTTGAGTTACATTTTATTTCTACAGACCAGCAGTTAGCAGACTTATTCACAAAGCCATTAGATGAGAAACGTTTTAACTATCTCATCTCTGAGCTGGGTATGCTTGAACTCTAAATAAAAGACAATTTTTGTTGGTGTGCTGGCTCTACAACATGTAGGGCAAACCAGTAGGTCACATTTATTTACTTGCTGCCTACATGTCAAACAACCAGCACAGCAAGGTCTTTTATACTTTGGTTTCTGAAATGTTTTAATTGAAATAATAAATAGCTCACAAAATTAAATGATTCCTTAAAAACTGAAAACTCATTTACTTCCAATGATTTAAATTAAATTCATGACATATTAAATGTAACAAAAGTATTTTGTATTTAATACAAAAATTATTTTGAGGTTTGAATCATTTTTTTGAAATGAAACCTGTTGCATTTAATGCTGAATGGGAGGTATGAGTGTTCAAGCCGTATAAACTTCATGTCAACAGTCTGTGTCCCCTCGAAAACGTGCCAGTCTGTCACATCTGCCCACGCGCCTGCAGATGAGAGTTGCCATTTTCTCTCTTCTGCACTTTTTCACCCAATCAGAACGGATAAAAGTGTGCTTCATCTTCCATAATAACCTTTGGTTATTCAATATTCAAAATCACACAAACTTTTGCTCTCAACAATCTTCCAATCTTCAATCTTCATATCTTCATCCTACAATGGCAGAACAACAACAATCACCACGTGCTGAAAACCAGCAAGAGGAACAACAACAACAACAACCACAACCGGTAGAACAACAACAACCTCCACAACATGCTGCAACCGGCACCGGAGGAATAGGTGGTTCAGGAACAAGTTGTTCAGGGACCACTGTTCAATATCCATCCCAACTTGGTTAGGGCTCCTAATGCACCTGACCACACGCTGATTCGCCTGTCTAGAGGCAATGATGCACATGCCCTCTCTATCCCTAAATCAAAAACAAACATAGGGTATGAAGCTTTAATCGACTACATCAGGCAATCCCCTCTGGCAAGAGCCATTACTGGTGTACCCTCACGCCTTTATGCTGCCTGTCTGGGAAGATTTTGGTACACTGTCACCATTGCCACCACTCCCCAGAACGCTCCATGTATTCGTGGCATGGTTACAGAAACCCTAGCCTGCTCCGTCACCGTTGAGGCTATCAGACGTGCTCTTCAGTTGCCCAGTGGACCATTTGTTGATTCACCTATTAGTGATGAGTTTCGAAGGGAGGTGCTAGAAATTATTGGGTTTGCTGGTCCAGTAGCTCATACGCCATTATGGAAGCATATGCCACCTCTATGGTATTACTTTTTCGGTTTGCTGACTCAATGCATCAGCCAAAAATCAGGAAGTTTTGACCAATGCTCAGATTTTGAGCTCAAGATTGGTCACAGTTTGTTGTTCAATAGAAACATAGACTATGCCGGTGAAATTTATTTAAGGCTAAGGGAAATGGTGACTGCAACCAAAAGAACTCATATGATTCCATTTCCACGTTTCTTAAGCCTGGTGTTTGAAGATGAATTGGGGGAAGCATATCAGCAAATTGCCGATGAATCATTTGACCTTCCACTAAAACAAGGGGGTATGCCAAAAGAAGTACCTGCTGCTCCATATGCTGTGTTGACACCAGCAATGAACGAGTATCTTGCTGCTCGATGTTGAGCTACCCAATCGACTGCCTCTGGTTCTGCACCAGCTGAGGGGGAGGGTCCTCAGCGTAAGCCAGCAACATGAAGGAAGCAGCCAGCTACCTCAACTAGAACAGCCACCGTCTCACATACTGGTAAAGCAGTAGTTGTATTAGAATCTATTGCTCTCTAATCATAAAGAACAGCCCTAGTCTTATATACTGACTACCCACCTCTAAGTATTGGAATCCGTTGCTCATCTATTTCTTGGTAACAGGAAAATCCAAGCGTGCTAAAGCTGGCTCCAAGCGAACCACAGGGGAGATTGCACCAGTCTCAGCTGCTGCTCCTGCAAAGGATGTGGCTATGGAACCTGGTGCGGTTCTAGACCAAACAGCAGAAAAATCTAACTTAATTACAAATCTTTTAACTGCTGACTTGAAAAATGTAGAGGGAGTTAAAGGTATAACCTTGGCTCCCAAGCTGACTGGTTTTAAAACAAGTGTTAAGAAGAGTAGCAACCCATACTCTTCTAACCAGGCACTATCACATTTTTCTGAAATACACTTAATGCAATACTCTCTGCTGACAGTACAACCAGTAGAGAACATAACTGACACCCAAAGCAGGCTTGAGCTGGGTCTTCATCGTGTTGAACCAGCTCAGGTGACTGCACAGCCAGTATGTTACTTGGATCCTGATAAGAGTCTCACTCCTATATCATTACCAGCCATACCTCTTACACTATCTGGGTTAACATGTGTTGCCAATGAGTCGGCAGAGTCACAGCTGTACTTACAGACACCTTATTCTGTCTCATTCGAAGGGCTGACCAAATCACCAGTCTGTCCCCAGAGACCACAAACAGATGCAATTGTTGAGTCAAATTTATTTGGTTCTACAGTTGTTAACATAAAATGTTCTTTTGTTTCAGTTCTTAGCAGGGTAGATGAACAGGCAGCGGGGGAGCAAAATAAAGATGTTGTTATTCCTACTGATGAGATTGCTGCCTCTGCTACTGGTGTTGGTGCCACTGATTCTGTTACTGGTGGTGCTGATGCTGGTACTGTTGATACTGCTGCTGCTGGTGATACTGAGAAGTTGGCTACTACTGGTCCAACTATTGTTTCTGAGGAGCTGGCCTCTGATCTCTTTACCACTATTCCTCCTCAAGCTCTAAGTATTACTGCTTCCACTACTGAGCCTGAAGTGGAAGATGACATCATTGTGGAACCTCATGTTCTTGAAAGGGTTATTGATAATATTGTCAAGGATGTTCTACTTGATGAACCTGTCACCAAGCCAAAGGAGGACTCTGTGCTGATTTCTGATGAGGCTGCTGATAATACTGATTCTTCTGATCTGGAACATCAAGTTCTTACAGAATCTGCAGTTTACCACTGACTTTGGTTGCTACTGAACAGCCTACTAATATGGAAGTTAGTACAAGTTCTACGTTTCCATCTGATTCTGTTATGAATGCTAGTACTAGTGCTACTTTTCCATCAGATTCTGGTGCACAGGTTGCTAATGTTACGGATGCTGGTACCTCTGCTGGTACAACTACTGATTCGACTAAGGATGCTGTCACTGAGGAGAAACAGCCTTATGTTGTCCAGGTACCAGATCCAGAAGAAGTTGTTCCCAACTTCATTTTTAAGGGAGCTTCTATCTCTCCCAAGATTGCCCTGCTGGTGGATCAGCTAACTATTGATCTATAAACTGCCATAGTTTCAGCCAGTAGATTGCCAATGGAGGAACTGGTTGAACTATTATCTCAGCTTGACCAACCAGCAAGGGAAGAAGTTTATGAGAGGCTGGCCACGTTGGAGCAAATTAATGAACAACCATATTATCACGTTTTTGGCATGGCTCCAGCTGTCTCACCATGGCCTGGTACTTGGAGGCCTCTCAAGTTTGTCATCGATCCTGCTACTGGTAAGTGTGTGATTCAAAATGTGTCAAAACCCGTCCTTAACCATAAGAACGAGTTAGATAACGTATGATTTCATTGCGAGGTATTGACCTCTATATGCGACATTTTTAAAAGAACAACTGCATTTATTTTACATTACAAACTATAACTCTTATTTTTAATACAAGCTTTAGACAATATAAAGATGATTATCGTTTAGCGATAATCTTAGACTTACAAACTTTACATATAATGATAACAACACGATTTCTAGCATATTTTACAATACAACTCCTCGGATATGCAGTTTTGTTTTTGATACAAATATGAGTACGCAAGATCTTGCTTAAATTCAACATGTTGCAGCGGAAGCTTTTAGTTATCACCTGAGAATAGACATGTTTAAAACGTCAACATAAAGTTGGTGAGATATAGGTTTAATGCCGGCATCGATATAAATATAGACCACAAGATTTCATATGTAAACATTTTAATAAAAATATTCTAAGTGGTTGAGCACTTGGTAACCATACTTAACATTTAATCACGTCGCATATTCCCTTTATTATGAAATCTTACTACACCGTACCAAGTGTAGTCACGAAACGAAGTACTGTGCAATCGTTGAATACTGGTCGTCCAGTCCGGTTGGGGTTGTCGGGCCGATAGATCTATCAACAGGATTCGCGTTTACAATACCGCTGTAAATAACAGTTACCAAGCTACAGGGAAGTATGCCAGTGGTACAACTCAACGTAGAATATATTTTTCAGTTACTTGTGTCCATAACGTAAAACATAAAATACATGTATTCTCATCC
Organism: Rutidosis leptorrhynchoides; assembly: GCF_046630445.1. Taxonomy (NCBI): domain Eukaryota; kingdom Viridiplantae; phylum Streptophyta; class Magnoliopsida; order Asterales; family Asteraceae; genus Rutidosis; species Rutidosis leptorrhynchoides. The sequence goes on from NC_092343.1 coordinate 237,245,259, forward strand.
CGAAATACTTAGAGTTTAAAAGTGGGACTATATACTCACTTTTGCCTTGAAGATATATATATTTTGATTTGGTCTCCGGTTGATATCACGAACCTATCCATATATAATATATCAATATATTTTCATTTTAAACAATCGTCACATATATATACTTTTAATACTTTTAATGTCTTCTTAGTCCGTAGTTAGCAATCCGATGTTAGTAATTCAATTTTAATGGTTCATATTTAGGTGTTTAATAAATAAATAAAACCCCCATCGAAATAAATAAAACCCCATCATATTTGTATTGGTCGGGATTAATCTTGACCCACGGTACCGGTGTTGTCAAATGACGTGTTGCGTACATAAAGTACCGGTGTTGTCAAATGACGTGTTGCGTACAATCATGGGATCTTATGATTAATCTTCTCGTATTGTTTACGGGTGATCCTGAACCATATAAAATTAAATTATGAGTACATATATATAAAATATCATGTTATTTTAGAAAGATGTGATTTATTTAATTTTTCTCCAATTATTTTCGTGGCTAAACTAGTCTTGGATATCCGATTTTGTTTTGGTCATAGTTTCTTCGTTACAACTCCGTTTTCGTTGGTTCAACTTGCCACTTCCTTGGATCGAGTCCCTCTTTAAGAATATGAACTGTAAATACCTTAGTTTGTATTCGAAATCACAGGTCATAGATCAAACTTTAGTGAAACTTATGAAGTTGATCATTTTCCACCATGTAAACAACCTTAAATGATTATTTTTCTAAAAATACTTATACTTTGAGTTAAATCATGAAATTTTTATGTGTTAACATATTCATAGTAAATATCATTTTTCCAGAAAATAAACCTCCAATTTAAGGTTCAAAATGGTTTTAATTATCCAACCCAAAACAGCCCCCGGTTGCACTCCGACGTCGTAAATTCAGTTTTTAAGGTGTTCTTTGAAAAACCAAGTTATACCTTGTTAAATTAGCATATATTTATGATATATTACAGGTCTTGAAGTATTTTAAAAGTTAAGTTAGAAGGATCTATTTAGTTTGCAAACAAGTTTGAAATCATTCAAACTATGTTCTTGTTGTTATAATTTGTATATTCTTAGTAATATAGTTATATATATATATATATATATATATATATATATATATATTGAACAAGATGATAAACCATGGTTATACCTCAAGTATGATGAAGAAAGTTACTGAATAAACAAGATATGAACTTGTTCTTGATGAGTTGGAAGATTAAAAAGTGATTCATGAAAAGAAACAAAGGTTGTAAGTAAGTTTATATCTTAATTAACTTACATGAATTGAATCAAAGCTTAAACATAGTTTTACCTTGATTATGGAGCTAGAAACTTATGAAGATCTTAAGGAATACTTGAAGATTGAAGATGAAAGAGTTTAAGAGTTAATCTAGCTTGAAAGAAAGTTGATATGAAAGTATATGTATGTGTATGTAAACGTGTGTATATGTATGTATATATAGACTTTTTGTTTGATTTTTAGCTCATAAGTCTTGATTAATGACAAAGGATTGACTCCCACAAGTTGCTATCATGTCCCTTAATCATTCATGGCTGATCATTGGTATTTCCTATTGGTATATACCAATAGTAAATACATCTAGAAGCTGCGTACCATACGGTTATCTATACCCTAAGTATACGTGTAGAAATCTTGAGAAAACGGAATGAGGATTCAAATATAACTATGTTTTGTAAATATACTTATATTGTTTTATGTATGTAGCCTCTTAAAAGTGATAAAATACATATCTATACGAGGCATGTATAAGTATTATAGGTTATATGTATTTATGTCGAAGAACGTTACGTATAATTATCGTTTTAAAAACTTAAATTAGTAGTTTCAAAATATACTTATAACTTATTGTTATTAATACAAAATGAGATATTAAAACATCCTTAGATCATGTAAAATATGTATATATACATATATATACATAAACGTATAATTATCATATATTATATAGTTCGTGATATCATCGGTCAAACTAGACGGTCAAACGTTGTGTAAAATTCTTTTTGAAAACATAAATCTCAACAATTTGGATTGCTTATCATGTTGGTAAGGTTTAATTTATGTAAATATTAATCTTATAAGTATAGAACGATCGAAAAAGTGCGGGTCATTACAAAATGTCCCTGATTCGCCAGTACCTTCTTCTTGCTCAGCTTCTTCCTCATCATCTTCTTCTGATGGTGATGCTGATGAAGGTACTGGTAAGGGCGAGCCAGTCACTCATGATAATGTGACTGGTTCTATTGACAAACCAGTGGATCTGACAGACGATACTGATATTGATGCTAACAAGGATATCAGTGGTTCTAAGCCTTCGGGTGAAGGTAAAAATGATGGTGATCATGGTGATGAGTCAGATTCTGACCTTCCACCTCCACCACCACCCCACAGTGGTACTCCTCTGTTAGCTGGTGCTGACCAACCTTCCACCTCTGCAACATTAAAGTTTGATGCAGATGAGGTTGCTGACATCTCCACCTTTACTGTCTACAAGACATTGCAGGAGATTACACCAAATTTGCAGAACACCATTCGAACAGCTATTGTTGATAGTGTTTCTGCTGCCATACGCTCTGCTGGGGAAGCTATAACAACTCATATTGATAATAGACTCCGGAAAGTGTGTGCTTTTGCTGATCTGGCAGTCGATGCCATTGTTAGACAGCATGAAGAAGAGGAGAATCTGCAAAATCGAATCATCTCTCACAATGAATATTGTGAACATATCACCCATCTCCAAGCTGATCTAGATGCTGCTAATCGCAGGATTACATTTTTTAATGAGGAGAATATGGTGTTGCATGAGAGATTGGAGTCGTAAGAACAGCAGATGGATAACATGATTCCTGCTTCTGCCTATGTTCAAATGGTAGAAAATATGCAATGAATGACTGCCTTGCAAGGTGATGTTAGAGCCATTGTTGAACAAATGGCTATGGGTGTAGCAAGGAATGAAGTTAGAACCTCTAATCTTCTTTTGAGGCAATTTGGTGTGGATTCTGGTGCCCACCTTTCTCCTGAGGTTGCTGAATGGAATAATTTTGCCTTCTCTGCTCCTGATTCAGATAGTGATCTTGATGCTACTGTTCATCCTTCTGCCCCTGCTGATGACAAAAAGGGGGAAAAGAAATCTAAAAAGAAATTAAAGAAGAGAAAACAGTCTGAGGGGGGGCATGAGCATGAAAGGGCCCCTAAACAACCTAGGAGGGATGGTGATGGTGATGGTGATGGTCAAGACTTTGGCCCTAAGCCCAGCAACGCTCATACTGAAGCTGGTGTACAGGCAGCTGGTGAATCTCAACCCAGTGTGTCTGCTGCATCAGTGGATGATATTGGTTCTGGCAGTAAGCCCAGTGATGTTTCTGAAATGGCTGTGGCTGAAGCTTTTGTTATGTCTCAATCTATTGAAAAAAGAATGAAGAGGAAACTGGAGAGACACCAAAAGCGACAGCAAGAATTAAATGATGCCTTCAATGCCAAATTTGAGGCTTTTGCTGATCTTAAACGCCACAAAATTATGCACAGAAGATGGCTGAGCCCAAAAAAGAAGGTCGTTGATGATGACATGACTGGCATTGACAAGTTCAAAAGAGATGCACGTAAAAGAAATGCCAAGTTCATGGTCAAATACGACAAACAGAGGGCAAAGTTGTATGCTCAGCGAGCAGATAGAATCAAGAAGATGACTCCTGCAGAAATGAAAGATTATCTTGCTTCCGATGAGTCAAGTGGAGGAGTTAGAGCTGATATATTCATGAAATGGGTTGATGCTATGCTAGAAACCAGCTCTTCTCCTCGCCCAGCATCTGCTGCTCAGCCAGCTACACAATCACAGCCAGCAGAAATAATCAATCTTGATGATGATGATGTCCAGGGGGAGCAGCTTGCTATTGTTCCCTACCTGCCTTTAATCGAGCCAGTATCAACACAAGAACCATCAGCTGAACCCAGGCCCATTGATAAACAAAGGGTAAAATATGCTCCTAGGGATAATCAGCCCCTGAAGAAAGGACCCTTATTTGAGGCAGCTGATGAAGATACTGAGGTGGTTGTGCCAGCTGATACTAATCAGTCAGCTGGTACTGAAGACTCAACAAGGAGTGTTGTGACAGAAGATCCAGCCAGTAGTGTGCTGCTGGGTAGTACAAGTGTTGAAGACCCAGCACAGGTGGTTGAGCTGGGTGCTAAGAAAGTGGATGATGGAACGGTTGATCCTGCTGACTTTACAGTCTGGGGAAGAGAAAATAACACATTTATTCAATCACCTATCCCTTCCCAGATTCTATCTTATTTCGACAGAACACAGGATAACCGTGTCAATCCGTATCCAGTAAGTTCATCTGGCATCTTTGAATCATCCATGTATCCTCCATCTTTCCCAAAGCTTCATGATAAACATACTACTTGGGAAGATGACTCAATAGCCCGTGGTGAGCCAAACATCAGAAAGATGAATCCTGATGAAAGAGAAGCCTATAAACTGCAAATCACTGTTCCAGAATTGCTTGAGCAAAGACAAGCAGAGCTTAATAAAAGAATTTGCCAAGTTAGGTTGCTGCATCATCCTCTTGATCAGCCACTCTACATTACTGCCTTAACTTATGGCATTGATATTGGTGTATACTTGAGTAACAGTGGTCTTAGGCTCTCTACTGCTACAGAACGAATTCATTTTGAAGATGCTCACCAGCTGGGTATGGATCTAAGGGAGTACCGTGTTGCCCTTAGAACTGAAGAGGGTAGGAAGATGATTGAATCAGTAAGATCCCTGAATATCTCTGCCAAAGATTATATGTTGGGCTTAGTTGCTGAAAGGCATAATAGGGAGGCTGCTGATGCTAAACTTATTGAAAGGTTAAGGCTTCAGGAAGTTGAAGACAAGTTGGCTGCTAATAGAAAGGAAGAGGCTGAGTCCCTCAAGTTAATTCAGGCCATTGTCAAAGAACAGGATAAAGCATTTGATGAGATGGAAGTTGCTGAGAAAGCACATGCTATTGCTCCTATAGTACCTGATCGTACTATTGAATTTCCTGATAATTACTATAGGAGTAGGTATGGTGATGTTATGAATAGAAGATCAAATACCAGCAGGATCATTAAAGTGAACAGAGGGTCAAAGAGAGCATTCAATGTTGTCAGGGAGAACAATATTCAAGAGAGGATAAGTTTTGATGATTTGAGAACTCTTGGATTTAGTGAATGGATGGAAATATTGGAGTATTTCATTGGCAAAGGTGAAAGTGCCATTAAAAGTGCTCTTAAAGCTGAACTCCAACAACTGTTCAACAAAGCAACAAAGTTTGGGAATGCACCAGTAGTAAATGTAGAAGAAATTCTCTCTCAAAAGCTTAAAAGAAAGCAATCTACTGGTGAAGGCCCACACAGAATAGGTCCCATCATTCTACCTCACAGTATTCCTGTATATGACCCTGCTGAACTACCTTACCTGTTCCCTGAAGCCTGGAAAATCAAACAAGAGGAGCTATCTGAAGAAGAACGAGAAAAAGATAAAGATAGATAGTTTCCTATGTGCTTAATATGTATCTTTTGTTATTTACTTTTCATTATGCCACTTTTGTAATTATTGTATATATTCTGATGTAATGAAAGTAAAGTGAGTTTATCTTCAAAATCATATCGAATTATAAGATATAGATAACTCAGTAAAAGATCCCAAAAACAAACTTAAAAAAGGGACAAATTTACTGCCTATTTTCACTAGGTTCCTTAGCGCTGGCTTTAGTGTTTTCTCTACATGTCATAGGTTTTGTCATCATCAAATAGGGGGAGATTGTTGAGTCCCCAAAATAATTAAGGATTTAATTATGAAAAAATAGTATTTATTTGCACTAAAATGTTATGTGCAGCCAGCACAAGTTTGTTTATGTATAGTCAGCTAATAGCTGTGTCGAGTGTTTTGTATGTTTCCTAGTCTACCAGCACAAGGTAGATTGTATTCTTCGAATCAGCACAGGATGTGCACTCAGCAAATCAAGAATATCAAGTGACTCAGCATATGAAGAACCAGTAAGTCTGGATAACAGCATACAACACAAGACAGCCATGCTCCATTACAAGCATGGTAGTTTCCCTGAGTGGTCTACATCAGATGTACTATTCAACAGAAGTCGAAGACAAAGTTGAACAGAAAAGGATACGCGTCGGAAGCTGACAAGTGACCTTACAAGACCACGTGGGAATGCAGAAGTTTAACCTATGTGCAGACATGGGTTATTCGTTGTCAACGCCTAGGGAACACAACATTCTATTTGTTTAAACAAATAGTGGTGCGAAACCGAATTGGGGTGTTCCTGCAAATAGCTACTAACGAGGAAAGAAAGGGAGCACGCCTCCTTACACAACTGTCCCCTCAAGTACAGACATCCTATGTACCAGTGGACAATAGATCAATTACACAGATAATAGGACTACTATATATTGTTGTATCCACTATTGTAACAACTAGTGGTGTGGGTTTATTTATTTAGAGTCCAAACCGTGTAATAGCTTTTAGTATATCTCTTAGATATTTTCTAGGTAATCTGTATCAACCAACTATCATTCTGCCAAGGATAGTTGTGATTATTTATGATTTAATCAATAAAGAATAACCGTTGAAAATTACCTGTGACTCTATCTAATTTACATACAGAATACCAATCGTGTTTAACTGTCAAGTTAATTAAGAAAAGAATTGTATTCACCCCCCTCTACAATACTCCTGTTGTTATTAAGGGACCAACAACTTTATCAATTCTCTTCACGATCATATCTATCACGAAGAAAGGCAACGGGAGCATAATTCAGTGGTTCGCACTATTCTCGAAACAAGATTCTGTCGAGATCAGAAGATCATTTACTCTAAGGTTTATAACGCCTTAGCCGCATCTGCACTTCCTTTCTCATGAAACGAACGAGCACTAGTAACTCTCATCCGGAAGCATATGGATCTTTCCACCGGACGCCCGACTTATCACTCTGATTTGCAAATGATCGAGGATATTCACAGCTTTTTCGCTCTTTTGGATATAGATAACTTTGAAAGCACACCAGACAGACTAGTGATTTACGTAACAATTGATCACCACGCTGATCTGATTATCAAAGAGTTACAAGACGCTGTTATGAAGGAAGCAAGATGAAATAACCCGTTCTCTCATCTTGAACCAGATCGAGTCAACATTGCCACCTATGTTACGAAGCAGTTATCACGTATCTTCCACAAATCCACAGATCCTAGTTTCACATTCAAAGCTAGATGTTGGGAGATATACTCAAAGACGGTGAAATTGATACTCGGATCAGGATTGCTGTTCACTTCTTTCCAGCTTCGTCTTTTAACTAATCTGTGCAAAGCTGCAGACTCTTACTGTGGAGATCACCGTTCCGAAGACTTCGAAATTTTAAAGATACAGTTTCTTACATTATTTGAAGACCTCCGAAATGAGCATCCCGTCAGAGAAATCATCAACACCAGCACTGCTACCATGATTGACATTCATGGGTCAACCATCAGAGCTGTGGATCATATTCTCATCGGACTTCAAGACTTATCAAGAGCAGAAACTGCGCACTACTTATCTTTCAGAAGATCTTCAAGAGAAATACGAGATCTGTTACCACTTTTGGTCGGACACTTTCTCAGGATTTATCCACCAAGACTCACATTCCCTCGAGAAGACCAAGATCACTACCACCAGCGAGGAATGTTTGCTTTTTGAAGCATCACTACGGTCGAGCCAATGACCTTAAACAAAAGCGCTTCTCGGAAGACAACCCGTGCAATAAAGTAGAGTAGAAGAATAAAGGATGACAAATGATCCGATAAAGAAGCAAGGAAACCAGCCGCATCTACTAGGGGTATTTCTTTCTTTTCGCTACTAGCTCAAGATTCAAACTATACTGTAACGACCCGCACTTTTTCGATCATTCTATACTTATAAGATTAATATTTACATAAATTAAACCTTGCCAACATGATAAGCAATCCAAATTGTCGAGATTTATATTTCCGAAAAGAGTTTTACACAACGTTTGACCGTCTAGTTTGACCGGTGATATCACGAACTATACAATATATGATAATTATACGGTTGTGTATATATATGTATATATACATATTTAACATGATTAATAAATGTTTTAATATCTCATTTTGTATTAATAACAACAAGTTATAAGTATATTTTGAAACTACTAACTTAAGTTTTCAAAATGATAACTATACGTAACGTTAAATGACATAAATACTTAAGACTTATAATGTTTATGCATATATTGTATAAGTAATGTATTTAATCACTTTTAAAGACTTAAATACATAAAAACATATAAGTGTATTCACAAAAGATAGCTATATTTGAATCCTCATTCCATTTTTCACAAGATTTCTATACGTATATCTACGGTATATGTACCGTATCATACCCAGCTCCTATACGTATTTACTAATAGTAAATACACATCAAAATCACCACCTAACCAGCCATTATTCATGCCATTAGGGTTAGGTAATTGAATTTGGAAGCAATTAGGACTAGATACATAAAATGATAGCTTGGAATTTTGTCCATATACACCATCATACACGTTTTTTTTGGTGTATATATACATGCTCATTTTGATCCATTTTTACTACCATTTTCTTATCAAAAACACACACTCTTTCTTACTCTCTAAACTCCATAACAACCCAGCAAAATTCCATAAAGATCTAGCTTCAAAAACCATACTAAAACACCATAAGAAAATCATACAAAAACACTTCAAGAAAACCCTCCAAGAACACCAACTTACTTCCAATCTTTCATCCACCTCTAGCACCCTTTTGATTCTAGCTTCTTACTTCTCTTTTACAGCAACTTCATCCAAGGAACTTGAGGTAGAATCTATGTTCATAACCTTATTCGATTCATATATATATAGCTATCATATTTTGTGGTATACAAGTTTAACAACAAGAACATAGTTTGAATGTTTTCAAACTTGTTTGCAAACTAAATTAGATCCTTCTAACTTAACTTTTAAAATACTTCAAGACCTGTAATATAACTTATGTATATGTTAATTTAACAAGGTAAAACTTAGTTTTTCAAAGTATAAGTATTTTTAGAAAAATGGTCATTAAATGATTTTGTTGTAACAAAAATGTTTAACTTCATATGTTTCACTAAACTTTCATCTATGCCGTATGATTTTGAATACAAACCAAGGTATTTACAGTTCATAGTCTTATAGAAGAACTCGATCCAAGAAGATGGCAATTTGAATCAACGAAAACGGACTTGTAACGAAGAAACTATGACCGAAACAAAATTGGCTATCCTAGACATTTTCAACTTCGGGATTCATTGGAAAAATTTACATAAAATCATATACTTCTAAGATAACATGATATTTTATATATATGTACTCATAATTCAATTTCATATGGTTCAGGATCACCCGTAAGCAACACGAGAAGATTAATCATAAGATCCCATGTTTGTACGCAATACGTCATTTGACAACACCGGTACTTTATGTACGCAATACGTCATTTGACAACACCGGTACCGTGGGTCAAGATTAATCTCGACCAATACATTTATGATGGGGTTTTACGGGAGTTTTATTTATTTCGTTGGGGGTTGTATTTATTCATTGCGGGTATATTAAACATCTAAAAATGAACCATTAAAATTGAATTGCTAACCTCGGACTGCTAACTTCGGACTAAGGAAATATTCAAAGTATTAAAAGTATAACAAGTATATATATATATAACGTTTGTTTTAAAATGAAAACATATTGATATATTATATATGGATAGGTTCGTGATATCAACCGGAAGACCGAGTCAAAATATATATATCATCAAGACAAGAGTGAGTATATAGTCCCACTTTTAAACTCTAAATATTTCGGGATGAGAATACATGTATTTTATGTTTTACGATATGGACACAAGTAACTGAAAAATATATTCTACGTTGAGTTGTACCACTGGCATACTTCCCTGTAGCTTGGTAACTAATATTTACAGCGGTATTGTAAACGCGAATCCTGTTGATAGATCTATCGGGCCTGACAACCCCAACCGGACTGGACGACCAGTATTCAACGGTTGTACAGTACTTCGTTTTGTGACTATACTTGGTACGGTGTAGTAAGATTTCATATTAAAGGGAATATGCGACGTGAAAATGTTAAGTATGGTTACCAAGTGCTCAACCACTTAGAATACTTTTATTAAACTGTTTATTTACGAAATCTTGTGGTCTATATATATATTGCTGCCGGCATTAAACCTATATCTCACCAACTTTATGTTGACCTCTTAAAACATGTCTATTCTCAGGTGATTTCTAAAGCTTCCGCTGCATCATGTTGGATCTAACCAGGATCTTGCGTACGCATGTTTGTGTCAAAAATAAAACTGCATATCCGAGATGTTGTACTGTAAAATATGCTAGAAACCGTGTTGTTTTCGTCATTTGTAATGTTTGTAAGTCGAAGATTATCGCTAAACGTTAATCTTCTTTTTATTGTCTTAAGCTTGTAACAAAAATAATGGTGGTGGTTTGTAATGTATAATATATGCAGTTTTTCTTTTAAAAATGTCTCATATAGAGGTCAATACCTCGCAATGAAATCATACGTTATCTAACGCGTTCTTATGGTTAAGGACGGGTTATGACATGTGGTATCAGAGCGTTGGTCTTAGCGAACCAGGTTTGCATTAGTGTGTCTAACCGAGAAGTCGATAGGATACATTAGTAAGTCTGGACTTTGACCGGGTCTGATTTTAAAAACCATTGCTTATCACTGTTGGTTAAAAATTCATATGTAAATATTATGTAAGTACTAATGGGTTAGTTGTTATGTGATAGATGTCGGGCTCGAAACTTATTATCACATTCAGCGACTCCGAATCAGAACCTTCAGATTGTGTTTCAGTCATTAACATATCCGATGACGAAAGTGGTATTTTTGGGGAAGATTCACAATTTCCGGATGAACCAACTATAGAAATATCGGAAAGTGAACCCGAGGAGGAAAGTGAACCCGAAGAGGAAAGTGAACCCGAGGAAATTACGAAAGAAAAATATGATCAAGGAAAGAAACGAAAAGCTAGTGAATTAGAAAATCCAAATCCCGAGTTTAATGAGAATGAAGTGGCACCAATTCCACTAAACACTACCACCCCTATCCCCGCTATTCCTATTAGTGCTATCCCGGCGTCTAGTTCTTCGGCTCCTCCGCCAAAACGTAGGGAGACAGCTAGGATTCGCGTTGGGGGATTCCCTGGACATAAATGTTTTGGGAAATAGACCAAATGATGCGCTGCCGTATTAAACCATGGAATCACATAATGTTTTGTATAATATTATTAGTGTGGTTTGTTTAAAGTTTGATGTAAGCATATGTAAAATAGCGAAGTATGAAATGCAATAATTTTCCATGGTTAAGTATTATTTAGATTGTAGTAATTGATTCTGTACTAAGCTATTAAGTATGAACATTAACGGGTAGGTACTACCCAAGATATAATTATAAAACGCTAATAAGAAGAAAAGGCTTTTATAATAATACCTGGTTCATATTATTAACAAGCTATAAATGTACTATAAATACACACTACATCTATAATATTCCATGTGAATAATTATTTTCTTTCATTAGGAAATGGCGCGATTGAATCGAATGACGGAACAAGAACTCGAGGAACTCATCAACCAGCGAGTGAACGATAGAATGCTATGGGTCGAAGCTGCAAGAGCTGCTGCAGTTAATCCAAATCCTCGTGTAGGATGCTCCTACAAGACGTTTCAAGCTTGCAAGCCCTCATCATTCAGTGGAACGGAAGGACCTATCGGTTTAACCCGATGGATAGAAAAGATGGAGACGGTGTTTAAAATCAGTGGTTGTGATGAAAAAGACATGACCAAGTTTGCATCGTGCACTTTACAAGATAGTGCACTCACATGGTGGAAGAATTATGTGAAGGCGGTAGGAGGAGATGTAGCTTATGATACTCCATGGGAAGAATTCAAAGCAATGATAATCACCGAGTATTGTCCAAGGAATGAGGTTATTAAGTTAGAAGATGAGTTACGAAGTTTGAAGGTGGTTGGTACTGAAATCACCAACTACAATCAGCGATTCATGGAATTGGTTTTACTATGTCCTGAATTGGTTCCAACCGAAGCACGGAAGATTGAAATGTACAAAGGTGGTTTGCCCAGCAAGGTCAAGGCAAACGTTACGGCATCGAAACCTAAAACAATTCATGAAGCTATAACCATGGCGAACGAGCTAATGGATCAGGTCATTTTGGACAAGAAAGCATTCAATACTGAGGTGAAGGTATTGGGGAACAAGAAAAAGTGGAATGGAGGTTATGATCGAGGTAACCAACAACAACCTTATAAGAAACAAGAAACCACGAAAGGTGCGGGTAGTGGTTCAGGCTTTGCTTACAAAGGACAAAGTCCTTTATGCAACCGTTGTCACAAACATCACTTTGGTTACTGTAGTGTGTTGTGCACTAAATGCAATCGACAGGGACATCTTGCTGAAGATTGTAAGGCTCTCGTTACAAATGCAAACGGTAACAAGACTCCTGCCACCAACGCAAATAGAACTGCTTTGGCTAACATTACTTGTTTTGGGTGTGGAAAACAAGGTCACTATAAGAGCCAGTGTCCGAATCAGAATGGCGGACCTGCACGTGGAAGAGCGTTTGTCATTAATGCTAGAGAGGCACGAGAAGACCCGGAGCTTGTTACGGGTACGTTTACCATTAATAACTTATCAGCATCTATTTTATTTGATACTGGCGCCGATAGAAGTTACGTGTGTATAAATTTTTACACTAAATTGAATTGTTCATCATTACCTCTAGATGCTAAGTACTTGATTGAGTTAGCTAATGGTAAACTAATTAAAGCCGATAAAATTTGTCGTGATTGTGAAATAAATCTAGCCGGAGAAACGTTTAAAATCGACTTAATACCCGTAGAATTAGGAGGTTTTGATGTAATAGTCGGCATGGACTGGATGTCCAAAATAGGAGCGGAAGTTGTTTGTGCCAAGAAGGCAATTCGTATTCCTGGTAAGGATAAAATACCGGTGATGATTTATGGAGAGAAGGGTAATTCAAAGCTAAAACTCATTAGCTGTTTGAAAGCCAAGAAGTGTTTAGAAAAGGGATGTTATGCTATTTTAGCACATGTTAACAAAGTCGAAAAGAGAGAAAAGTGTATCAATGACGTGCCTGTGGCAAGAGATTTTCCTGAAGTTTTTCCGGAAGAATTGCCGGGATTACCTCCATTTAGATCGGTAGAATTTCAAATAGACTTAGTACCAGGAGCTGCACCAGTGGCTCGTGCACCATATAGACTTGCACCGTCCGAGTTAAAAGAACTTCAAAGTCAGTTAAAAGAATTACTGGACCGTGGATTCATACGACCAAGTACTTCACCGTGGGGAGCTCCAATTTTGTTTGTTAAGAAGAAAGATGGATCTTTTAGGATGTGTATAGACTATTGTGAATTAAATAAGTTAACTATCAAGAATCGGTATCCACTACCGAGAATTGATGACTTATTTGATCAATTGCAAGGATCATGTGTGTATTCGAAAATCGACTTAAGATCGGGCTATCATCAACTACGCGTCAAAGAAGAGGACATTCCGAAAACTGCTTTTCGGACACGTTATGGTCATTACGAATTTTTGGTCATGCCGTTTGGATTGACAAATGCGCCAGCTGTATTCATGGACCTCATGAATCGAGTTTGTAGTCCGTATTTAGATAAGTTTGTTATCGTTTTCATTGATGATATTCTTATCTACTCCAAGAGTGAGCAAGAGCATGAAGAGCATTTAAGGTTGATATTGGAGTTGTTAAGAAAAGAACAGCTATATGCTAAATTTTCTAAGTGTGCTTTTTGGTTGAAAGAAGTGCAATTTCTTGGTCACGTTGTTAATAGCGAAGGAATTCAGGTTGATCCAGCAAAAACTGAAGCTATTGAAAAATGGGAGACTCCTAAGACACCAACGCAGATACGTCAATTTTTGGGTTTAGCCGGGTATTATAGAAGGTTTATCCAAGATTTTTCCCGAATAGCTAAGCCGTTGACAATGTTAACGCAAAAAGGGAAGAAATACGAATGGACCTCGGAGCAGGAGAACGCATTTCAAATATTGAAGAAGAAGTTAACTACGGCACCTATATTATCGTTACCAGAAGGGAACGATGATTTCGAAATATATTGTGACGCTTCGCGACAAGGTTTTGGTTGTGTTCTTATGCAACGGAAGAAAGTTATTGCATTCGCATCCCGACAATTGAAGATTCACGAGCGGAATTATACGACGCATGATCTAGAATTGGGAGCAGTCGTGTTTGCATTGAAGATGTGGAGACACTACTTGTATGGGGTTAAATTCACTGTGTTTACTGATCATAAAAGCCTTCAACATATTTTTGATCAGAAGCAATTGAACATGAGGCAACGTAGGTGGGTCGAGTTAATAAACGACTATGATTGTGAAATTCGTTATCATCCCGGGAAGGCGAACGTGGTGGCTGATGCTTTAAGCAGAAAAGAACGAGAACCAATTCGAGTTCGAGCAATGAATATAAAAATTCGCATGAACCTCAACTCACAAATCAAAGAAGTTCAACGAGAAGCACTTAATGAAGAAAACATAAAGAATGAAATAATGAAGAAATATGAGAAGCAACTCGTTGTACGGGAAGATGGAATTCGATATTTTGCAAATCGTATTTGGGTACCGAAGTTGGGTGGATTAAGGAAGTTAATATTGAACGAGGCACATAAGACAAGATACTCGATACATCCTGGAGTTGGAAAGATGTATCAAGATCTTAAGACACGTTATTGGTGGCCTAACTTAAAGACCGACGTTGCAACATATGTTGGAGAGTGTTTGACTTGTTCCAAAGTCAAAGCAGAACACCAAAAGCCGTCAGGGTTACTTCAACAACCAGAAATCCCAGAATGGAAGTGGGATGGTATTACCATGGATTTCATCACGAAGTTACCAAAGACTGCCTGGGGATACGACACCATTTGGGTGATTGTTGATCGTCTCACCAAGTCTGCACATTTCTTGCCTATCAAGGAAACGGATAGAATGGAGAAACTATTACGATTGTATATAAAGGAAGTTGTTTCAAGGCATGGAATACCTATTTCCATTATATCCGATCGTGATAGTAGATTTACCTCAAAGTTTTGGCAATCACTACAGGAGGCACTAGGAACTCGTTTGGATATGAGTACCGCATATCATCCGCAAACGGACGGGCAGAGTGAAAGAACGATTCAGACTCTCGAAGACATGCTCAGGGCATGTGTGATCGATTTTGGAAACGGATGGGATAAATATCTACCGTTAGCAGAATTCTCGTATAATAATAGTTTTCATGCGAGCATTGGAGCTGCGCCATTCGAAGCATTGTATGGAAGGAAGTGTAGATCTCCTATCTGTTGGAATGAAGTAGGAGATCGACATTTAACTGGTCCCGAGATCATACATGAAACGACTGAGAAGATTGTGCAAATCAAGGAGAGATTGAAAACAGCCCGTAGTCGCCAAAAGAGCTACGCCGATGTCCGAAGGAAACCATTAGAGTTTCAGGTCGGGGACATGGTTATGCTAAAGGTGTCACCTTGGAAAGGTGTAATACGTTTCGGCAAAAGGGGTAAACTGAACCCAAGATATGTAGGCCCGTTCAAGATCATCGAACGCATTGGACCGGTAGCTTATCGACTCGAGTTACCGCAACAACTCGCCGGAGTACATAATACCTTTCACGTCTCGAACCTTAAGAAGTGTCTTGCAAAGGAAGACCTCACTATTCCTCTTGAAGAAATCCATGTCGACGAGCAACTACAATTCGTCGAAGAACCAATCGAAATCATGGACCGTGAAGTTAAACAGCTCAAACAGAGTAATATACCGATTGTTAAGGTTCGTTGGAATGCTAGAAGAGGTCCCGAGTTTACTTGGGAACGAGAGGATCAGATGAAGCAAAAGTATCCACACTTGTTTCTCGATGACGCAAAATAGGTACAATTTTAAAATTTCGGGACGAAATTTATTTAACGGGGAGGTAATGTAACGACCCGCACTTTTTCGATCATTCTATACTTATAAGATTAATATTTACATAAATTAAACCTTGCCAACATGATAAGCAATCCAAATTGTCGAGATTTATATTTCCAAAAAGAGTTTTACACAACGTTTGACCGTCTAGTTTGACCGATGATATCACGAACTATACAATATATGATAATTATACGGTTGTGTATATATATGTATATATACATATTTAACATGATTAATAAATGTTTTAATATCTCATTTTGTATTAATAACAACAAGTTATAAGTATATTTTGAAACTACTAACTTAAGTTTTCAAAACGATAACTATACGTAACGTTAAATGACATAAATACTTAAGACTTATAATGTTTATGCATATATTGTATAAGTAATGTATTTAATCACTTTTAAAGACTTAAATACATAAAAACATATAAGTGTATTCACAAAAGATAGCTATATTTGAATCCTCATTCCATTTTTCACAAGATTTCTATACGTATATCTACGGTATATGTACCGTATCATACCCAGCTCCTATACGTATTTACTAATAGTAAATACACATCAAAATCACCACCTAACCAGCCATTATTCATGCCATTAGGGTTAGGTAATTGAATTTGGAAGCAATTAGGACTAGATACATAAAATGATAGCTTGGAATTTTGTCCATATACACCATCATACACGTTTTTTTTGGTGTATATATACATGCTCATTTTGATCCATTTTTACTACCATTTTCTTATCAAAAACACACACTCTTTCTTACTCTCTAAACTCCATAACAACCCAGCAAAATTCCATAAAGATCTAGCTTCAAAAACCATACTAAAACACCATAAGAAAATCATACAAAAACACTTCAAGAAAACCCTCCAAGAACACCAACTTACTTCCAATCTTTCATCCACCTCTAGCACCCTTTTGATTCTAGCTTCTTACTTCTCTTTTACAGCAACTTCATCCAAGGAACTTGAGGTAGAATCTATGTTCATAACCTTATTCGATTCATATATATATAGCTATCATATTTTGTGGTATACAAGTTTAACAACAAGAACATAGTTTGAATGTTTTCAAACTTGTTTGCAAACTAAATTAGATCCTTCTAACTTAACTTTTAAAATACTTCAAGACCTGTAATATAACTTATGTATATGTTAATTTAACAAGGTAAAACTTAGTTTTTCAAAGTATAAGTATTTTTAGAAAAATGGTCATTAAATGATTTTGTTGTAACAAAAATGTTTAACTTCATATGTTTCACTAAACTTTCATCTATGCCGTATGATTTTGAATACAAACCAAGGTATTTACAGTTCATAGTCTTATAGAAGAACTCGATCCAAGAAGATGGCAATTTGAATCAACGAAAACGGACTTGTAACGAAGAAACTATGACCGAAACAAAATTGGCTATCCTAGACATTTTCAACTTCGGGATTCATTGGAAAAATTTACATAAAATCATATACTTCTAAGATAACATGATATTTTATATATATGTACTCATAATTCAATTTCATATGGTTCAGGATCACCCGTAAGCAACACGAGAAGATTAATCATAAGATCCCATGTTTGTACGCAATACGTCATTTGACAACACCGGTACTTTATGTACGCAATACGTCATTTGACAACACCGGTACCGTGGGTCAAGATTAATCTCGACCAATACATTTATGATGGGGTTTTACGGGAGTTTTATTTATTTCGTTGGGGGTTGTATTTATTCATTGCGGGTATATTAAACATCTAAAAATGAACCATTAAAATTGAATTGCTAACCTCGGACTGCTAACTTCGGACTAAGGAAATATTCAAAGTATTAAAAGTATAACAAGTATATATATATATAACGTTTGTTTTAAAATGAAAACATATTGATATATTATATATGGATAGGTTCGTGATATCAACCGGAAGACCGAGTCAAAATATATATATCATCAAGACAAGAGTGAGTATATAGTCCCATTTTTAAACTCTAAATATTTCGGGATGAGAATACATGTATTTTATGTTTTACGATATGGACACAAGTAACTGAAAAATATATTCTACGTTGAGTTGTACCACTGGCATACTTCCCTGTAGCTTGGTAACTAATATTTACAGCGGTATTGTAAACGCGAATCCTGTTGATAGATCTATCGGGCCTGACAACCCCAACCGGACTGGACGACCAGTATTCAACGGTTGCACAGTACTTCGTTTTGTGACTATACTTGGTACGGTGTAGTAAGATTTCATATTAAAGGGAATATGCGACGTGAAAATGTTAAGTATGGTTACCAAGTGCTCAACCACTTAGAATACTTTTATTAAACTGTTTATTTACGAAATCTTGTGGTCTATATATATATTGCTGCCGGCATTAAACCTATATCTCACCAACTTTATGTTGACCTCTTAAAACATGTCTATTCTCAGGTGATTTCTAAAGCTTCTGCTGCATCATGTTGGATCTAACCAGGATCTTGCGTACGCATGTTTGTGTCAAAAATAAAACTGCATATCCGAGATGTTGTACTGTAAAATATGCTAGAAACCGTGTTGTTGTCGTCATTTGTAAAGTTTGTAAGTCGAAGATTATCGCTAAACGTTAATCTTCTTTTTATTGTCTTAAGCTTGTAACAAAAATAATGGTGGTGGTTTGTAATGTATAATATATGCAGTTTTTCTTTTAAAAATGTCTCATATAGAGGTCAATACCTCGCAATGAAATCATACGTTATCTAACGCGTTCTTATGGTTAAGGACGGGTTATGACATATACCACATCCTAGCTTATCACTAAGTGTGGGATAACACCCAATAAAAACACTAGACAAATACTCCCAAATCTTCAACTAAAACTCCTAAGTGTGGGATACACTAGGAACATTGAGGACAATGTTCATCTAAGTGTGGGATGTTGGTATCTTTTTATGCTATATCATGATAAACCATTACGAAGATTCCAAGTCCTTAAGCCAAATTTCAAAATTTTTGAAAAAGAAACCCTTTTCGAAAAAGTATTTTTGAAAACCTAAAACGTTTGTCAATAAAAATAAGGATTAAGTAAGGTGGAAATCATGTTAGATTGAAATCTCTAATAGAGCATTGCATGACTAAGGCATTATCGACCTAAATTGATTATGGTGAGGCACCCCAAATAAGACCAGCATTCATCTTTAATGCTTCACTATTTTCCGTTGAGAGTGCCGATGTCTGTGCTCAGAATCAGAACTTGCTTTAGATCTACATCTCCAAGCAGCAAAGCGAGATTCGGTTGTAATCAAAATAGCTACCCATTTGTCAAACATAAACCTTCCGCACATCCACTACTTCTACTCAACCACCACATCCACATCACCTTTATCACTTATTCGAAAAACCCAGAAAATGAGATTCTTTCCGGAAACCCGATGTTATAAACCTCTCAAGTATCATGACAAAGGTCTTGAAAAAGTTTACCGGCAAAAAGTTTCTCGAGATGAAGTCTCCAAATATACATATATATATATATATATATATATATATATATATATATGATTTACAAAGTTCTGAGAAAAGGAGCAGAACTAAAGAGAAATGCCGAAGAGAACTCGACCGAAAATGATTATCAAATGAAGAAAAGTTCGAAAGTGCTTCTCAAATATTTCAGCACTCCTGTCTATCCGAATAAAAGTCTGTATAAAGACTATATTACCCTTTTATCTCACCCCGCAAAAACAACTTCACTACCACTCCAAAATTCCTTCTCCATCGTTGACAAATAACCCGTAAAGCTGAGATTACTACCGTTCTCGCATTAGCAGCAAGGATTTGAGTATTTATCAAGCCTATGACGATGGATGCAGCATGACTGGCTATGAGTGTATTCATTTCTTAGATCTATAGGGAACCCTAAACACTTGAGTGATTTGAGTGACCCGTGGAAGCTAGCCTATGTCATGTAACCTCCTCGCATGCTTGCAGAGATAGTTTCAATCCTAACATAAATGACTCACCTTATCTTTTTGCTCTTATAATAAAAGAAAATCGCTTAGGCTATTAGAAAAGAAACGCCGAAAAGATTCTTTAAAATGAAGTTTGCTTGAGGACAAGCAAAGTCTAAGTGTGGGATATTTGATATCGGCTAAAAAGTCACGTTTTCACCCCGGTATTAAGGCCCAAAAACAAGAAAGATTTAAACTTTTTCGGCAAAATACCCACTTCATCGGTTAAAATTGAAGAACAAGTAATTACGAAGGCGGTGCAAAAAGAATCAAGAGAATGGGAGCTAAAACGAAGATTCTAGAGCGAAAACGGTGAAAGACAAGAAATCAAGTTACGATCCAGGGAATTCAGGCTGACCAGCAAGCCATACGGCCTGCCATACGGCCTGCCATACGGCCTGCCAGTATGGAAACGGCCTGCTAGAAATGTGCCACCACACGAGCCACCAAACGGCTTGCCAGCCATACGGCCTGCCAAAAACGGCCTGCCATACGCCCTGTCAGGCGTATGCTGGCAGATTTCTAGCCTATTTAATGGGTCTTTGTCATTCATTCCAACACACACTTCAATTCACTTCTTTCTCTCTCTTGTACAATATTAGTCATACTCTCAAGGCCTTCGAATCCGTGCGGGAAACCTAGTACCCGGAGAAGAACGCTGAAGATTGTATTAGGAGCGGTCTGGAGTCTTGAAGTTGTAACTTTTGTATTCAAAACTCGTTTAATCTACTAGTACTTCTATCATTTATCTTATATAATGTTTTATGATATTGTTGCCATGATTAGCGAATATTTATCTTTAGTGTATGCTATGACATAAGCAGTTATAATGCCGAAATAATATTATGGCTTGTGTATGCTGTCGAAATGCTTTCCGATTATGCTTTAAACTCAATCGCTTTTCCAACTAATAGAACGTAGTTATAGGCTCTGTTATTGGGAAGTCGCGAACCCTGATTCAGAGTACACTATCTGTGTCACCCCTTGGTAAGAGAAGTTTCTCGGATACAACGTAAGATCGACTGAGGCACACCGGTTGTAGTAAGTCTATCAAGCTTTGGATTCCGACTGAGGACTCTTTCATAGTGAAACATCTGACTAGACCCCTAGTACATTGTCAGTCCCAGACCATGCTAGTGTAGCCACCAAGCATATAAACTTTGTAGGTGCACGTTGAAGCACAGCAGTTGTTGTAAGCTGCACCTCTGCTAAGTAAGGCCATGAAACACTGTCAGTGTTGACTAGTACACTGCACCATAACGCGGTCTCAAGCATTGCACCCCGCTTGAGGGATTCTTAGTTAATTAAGGAACTGTTTGTTTAGACGCATAAAGGATTGGACCGTTAGGATAACCGAACGTGTTCATGGAAGTCATCTTGACTTGGCCATGGTGTTCTTTATGGTTGAACTCTTTTTAAGGGCCTAACTATCTTTACCAATCATTAACGAAAGCATTGAAACACATCACGTCTCTCGGATATGGTAAACCAAGTATTCTATTATGCTTAAGAAAGTTTAGACCATTTTGGAATGTTAATACGTCACCCAACCGAGTCGCTCAATTGGATGAGCTGTCTGAACGTGTATGCCTGTAGTCAGACTGCACGGGCGTCGGGGGTAAGGGACGTTGCTGTCTATTCAGAATCTTCAAGCCTAACGCATTACCCAGTGACATGTCTTATGACAGGGGCGTTTAGGATCAGTGTAATGAATACAAGGCCTCTGCCTATTCATGAGCCAGTATTCCATAATCTCGACAGAATAACTGATGAAGTCATAGTATGCATTTACTTTTACCTTTTCTGAATTACAAATTTTATCGCATTTATTTTATCTGTCTTATAAATTAGAAAATCCCAAAATAAATATTCACTACTCCCTAACTATCTTAGGCTACAATATAGGTTCGATGTTACTGATATCTCAAAAATACGACCCTAGGTCCTACTTCCCTTACTTATAAGAAGTAGTAAGATTTAGGCCCCGCTAAATATAAATTTAAAACAAGTACCCTCTCCCACGAGTGGCTGATCCTGGCGAGCCACGGACTGACGACACCGCGCAAATAAAACCGTCCGTTTCGGCCATATCAGGCATGTTCGGCGATTTTGAAAAAGCAAAAGATGCCTCCTAAACTGGAAGACCTGGGTAGCTTTATCATCCCTTATTTGTTGGAAGATTCGGTAGTGTACGATGCACTAGCCGATTTGGGGGCAAGTGTTAATTTGATGCCCTATTCATTGTATTTGAAACTTGGCCTAGGCAACTTGAAACCAACTAGGATGGGGATCTGATTGGATAACCATTCTTTTCCGAATAGGGAACCATTAGTCTTTCCGGTCGACTTTGTGATCCTTGAAATGAAAGAGGACACTAAAGTACCAATCATTCTAGGTTGACATTTCCTTAACACAGCGGATGATATTATCTATGTCCAACAAAATACTTTAAGCATAGGTGTAGGTGACGAAAGAGTGATTTTCCATGTAGACAAAGCCAAAAAATAACCCAAGTCCACTGATGATACTTGTTTTCAACTTGATATTATAGACTTGTGTGTTGAGAATGATTTGCAGGAATTGTTAGAGGTTGACACTACGAGTTCTGTTCACATGGATGGTAGTGATGATTTAGATTTAGATGCTGAGTTTGCAAATTTGATGGAAGTGAATACGAATGATGAATTGAGTGATGAAGAAGATCTCAGAGAAGAGGAACTAGTTGAAGAGATCAAGGAGGAGGATAAGTTCTAAATTAAAACTTCCTTGGAAGAACCTCCCGTGCTTGAACTTAAGAAACTCCCGGAGCATTTGGAGTATGCCTACCTTCAAGGTACGTCACAATTGCAGGTAATTATTTCCTCTACTCTTTCCAGTGATCAAAAGGGTCTGTTAATTAATCTGTTAAAGGCTCATAAAAAGGCGATCACTTGGAACACGATTGACATACCAAGCATCAATCCCTCCCTTTGCACTCATAAAATCCTCTTAGAGGATGAGTACAAACCCGTTGTCCAAAGGCAAAGGAGGCTAAACCCGAATATGAAGGACGTTGTGAAAAAGGAGGTAGTCAAGTTACTTGACGCTTGGTTAAATTACCTAATCTCCGACATCCCATGGGTGAGTCTCGTCCAAGTTGTACCGAAAAAGGGGGTACAACCGTTGTGCTTAACGAAAAGAACGAACTTGTTCCTACGCACACGGTTATGGGATGGAGAGTTTGTATAGACTATCATCGTTTAAATGACGCTACTAGGAAGGATCACTTCCCGCTACCTTTTATCGATCAAATGCTTGAACGATTGGCGAGTAATGAGTTTTACTGCTTCCTAGATGGATTCTCCGGGTATTTCGAAATCCCCATAGACCCCCGAGATCAGGACAAGACAATATTCACTTGTGCATTTGGTACTTTTACTTATCGTCGCATGCCTTTTGGGTTATGCAATGCACCTGGAACTTTTCAAAGATGCATCATGGCGATTTTCCACGGCATGATCGAGGAGTGCATGGAAGCCTTTATGGACTACTTCTCCGTCTTTGGAGACTCCTTTGATTCATGTCTGTCCAATCTTGAACGTATGCTGATTCGATGCGAGAAAGCCAATTTAGTCTTGAATTGGGAGAAATGCCATTTCATGGTAAAGGAAGGCATAGTTTTGGGCCATAAAATATCTCGTGCGGGGATTGAGGTAGACCAAGCCAAAATCGATGTCATCTCTAAACTACTTGAACCGACGAGTGTTAAGGCCATCAACAGTTTTCTCTGTCATACGGGATTTTATCGACGATTCATAAAAGACTTTTCTAAAATCGCTCGCCCCATGACCTGACTTCTTGAGAAGGACATTCCTTTTGATTTCAATGATGATTGTAAGAATGCCTTTCTATTCTGAAAACCAATCTCATACAAGCTCCTATAATTGTATCGCCAGATTTCAGTTAACCTTTTGAGCTAATGTGTGATGCTAGTGATTATGCATTGGGAGCCGTCTTAGGGCAACACCATGATAATCATTTACGTCCAATTTATTAAGCGAGTAGGACACTAATGGGAGCTCAGGTTAATTATACCACAATTGAGAAAGAGCTCTTCGCGGTTGTCTTTGCGTTCGTTAAATTCCAACCTTATTTGGTGTTCTCTAAGACCATTGTCTATACCGACCACTCGACCCATAAGTACCTATTTGCTAAGCAAGACGCTAAGCAACATCTCATTCATTGGGTTCTTCTCCTACAAGAATTCAACATTGAGATTCACGATAAAAAGGGGGCCGAGAATCTCGCTGCTGACCATCTCTCTCGACTTGAGAATCCTAATTTGGAAAAGGTCAATGATTCGGATGTTAAAGACCCGTTCCCTGACGAGTTTTTAATGCGGGTCGAATAGGACCCGAAAGTCCCTTGGTTTGTGGACTTCACAAATTATCTAGCCTCGGGTGTTCTTCAGAAGGGGGTTTTCTTATCAACAAAAGAAGAAATTCTTTGCGGATTTAGAATATTACTTTTGGGATCACCTCATCTTTTTCGAGTTTGTGCGGATCAAGTGATTCGCCGATGTGTGTATGTGAAAGAAGCTCAACAAATTCTTGAGCATTGTAATCAAGCTCCCACCGGTGGTCACTATGGACCAAGCCATACAGCCAAGAAAGTTTTTGACTCGGGCTTTTATTAGCCCTCGATCTTTAAGGACGCTCATGCATTTTTCCGCACTTGTGATGCATGCCAAAGAACGAGCACCATTACCAAACGGGATGAGATGCCACAAACTGGCATCCAAGTATGTGAGGTTTTCTACGTGTGGGGAATTGATTTCATGGGTCCATTCCCAAGTTCCTACACATGCAAATTTATCTTAGTAGCCGTCAATTATGTATCTAAGTGGGCGGAGGCTAATGCTCTACCCACGAATGATGCACGGGTAGTTGTGAACTTCTTGAAGAACCTTTTCTCACGCTTTGGAATTCCAAAGGCGCTTATTTCTGATCATGGCACCCACTTTCCAAACCACCTTCTCGAAAAGGTGTTGAAGAAGTATGCTATTACTTATAGGTTCTCCATCACTTATCACCTACAAACGAGTGGCAAGTGGAGAATACTAATCGTGCTTTGAAGCGTATCCTTGAAAAACGGTTAATGATAATCCGAAGATGTGGCAACACAAATTAGATGACGTGTTGTGGGCCTTCCGAACCGCGTTCAAAACGCCTCTTGGGACCACACTGTTTTGACTCATTTATGGAAAAGCATGCCATCTTCTGGTAGAGGTGGAACACAAAGCTTATTGGGTGTTGAAAAATGTTAACATGGATCTTGAAAAGGCGGGTGAGAATAGGCTTGTATAATTGAATGAACTTGATGAGTTGAGGTTAGATGCATACGAGAACTCTTTTTTTTTATAAGGAGAAAACCAAACGTTGTCACGATGCCCGTTTGAGAGAGAGGAAGGAGTTTGAACCCGGTCAAAAAGTCTTACTTTATAACTCACGGTTCAATTTTTTGCCAGGAAAACTTCGATCACGATGGTCCGGTCCATTTGTGGTCAAACAAGCTTTTCCGGCCGGTCGTGTTGAGTTAATTGGAAGGGATGGTGAATTTTTTAAGGTTAATGGTCATCGATTGAAGTTATACTATGAAGGATTCAATGAAACCGAGAAGGAAGACCTCACCTTTTACTCGGAGGAAACTTGATCGCGGGATGGAGTCGAGTAAACGACTCGTTAAACAGTCAACCTTGTAAACGTTTGTAAGTTTTTCTTTCATTTATTTATTATTCATGCATTTTAAAAAAACATAAAATAAAAAAAAAACAATATAAAACCTATAAAAATAAGGAATAAAAATTTGGGTTTCTTTTTCTTTTTCCCTTCACTATTGTCCTCTCAAATTTATCTTAATTATAAGATTTCATGTAAATGAGTGCTGATCATATATACAGGCATATATATGTATATTTCAAGTACAAAAGACAACTTAAATGCAAGTGCAAATGAAACCGCGGATATAAGTTAGCAGTTGTGCGATGCGCCTGAACATTGCGCAAGTCCGCATAAAGAAAGTTTGCGAAGATGTCCCGCATAAACATTGCGGATATATCGGTGCTGTGTGAACATTAGTTCCGTGAATATCCGAAGCCTATAAATAAGGAGCGTGACCTCTCATTTTAGGTTGTTGATTCTGTGCAATTGCTAAGGTTTTTATGGTTCGCTTGTGAATACGCCCAAGCCTTAATCATAATCAATCCAAGGTAATGCAATTAAGACTGAGACGTAATGATTGATCACTTGAATCTAAGTGAAAGACGATCATAAGGTCCCAAAAACATTATCAACACCATCATCCACCCCTCATTGCACTCAATTCCTAAATTAGATCTAAACATCTAATTTAGGATTGATTAATTGGTGCCATCCGTGGGACATGAATTAAAAATTGAATTTGATAAATCTATTCTGTGTAGTTGAATGATTTAATTGCGAAATCAATTGTAGTCATGTTCTTGTTTAATTATTTGCAGGTTTCTACATTTAATTGAAGGCGTTAAGCTAAAATGACAACGCATAGCAAAAAGAAGAATAGTAACACATCTAATATCTGTGATTTTGGAAGTTCAATGTCGTTCGATATTTAGACAAGTCTTGAGATTATCAAGCAAACTAATGATTTTCTCGCCAAGTCATCAGGAAGCATCGTTTCTAATGAAGGAATGCAACAGAATGTTGTAATTGAAAAGGCAACCGCATCTAAACGCAATACTCAGCAAACTGCAACCAATCGTGAAGAGAATACTGCGAAGGCTAATTCTGTCAATTCCCAAGGGAATGTAGACAAAAGTTCAGCAGTTAAAAACACTGCGAATGCTGTAAGTAATAACGCAGAAAAGGACGCAACAGTTAAAACTACAAAGCGTGTCATAATGCCTTTAGAGTCACGGCAATTGTTTTAAGAGAAGGGCCTTGACCTTCATATTCCTTTAAACTACGAGTGGCCGCTTAATGACACTTTGTCGCGAAACCAACAATTGGTCATAAATAGGGATGATTTAATTGAAGACACACATGACCGCTAATGGTGTATCCTATCGTATATACGCATAAAAGGCATAATTATCACATGAAGTTAGCATCAGAAAGGCTAAAAATGGCAGTTGTGTGTAATTGTCCGTCTAGCGTTCTCTGTCATACAGGATGCTTCGTCACGCGTAAGCCCTGAAGGCCGCCTAGCGCATAAGCCCTGGCCAGAGAACGCCACCTTCAGCATGAATTTTGGATCACAAATAACAGAACGTATCATTATCTGACACGAGTCTCCGAACAATCAGGTGGATCTGACACTATAAATAGACCCTTTGGGTCGTCATTTTACAGAAGTTCAGATATTATGAAAAACTTGAGAGCTGAGAATTCATTTCTCTTTCTCTCTCTACTTTCTCTCACTAGAAGTCATCCGGCTAGCAAACTCTTTGCTCTACGGACTACAAATTGATTAAGCCACCCCACAAGTTTCTATACTTGTGAACCGGGTCTGCAAGGATTATTTCCCAAGAGCAAAAATCAATCGGCAATACTCGCCCACCTTTAGCTAGATTATTTCTAGTATTGTGTTGACATACTAAGCCTTACCTCATAAGGAAATATGTGTTAACAATGGCGCCATCCGTTATAAAAATGAATCATCTCACCGATACTGACAAAGAATGCAAGGGTAAAGAATTGGTGCCCATCGGAGTAGGCATGATACATCCATGGAAACTGGACAACGGAGGAAGGCAGAAGTGTTAGAAGATTGGAAAGAACATCTAATATCATTTCCTTCTATGTTTAACAATAAACCATCTGAGGGTTCGGTGGTTATAGAAGCACGAGTTGCTAATTGCTTAGTACACAACATTTATACTGATACGGGAGCAGGAGCAAATATTATGTATGAGCATTGCTTCATACAACTTCCCAAAGATGTGCAAGAAAGAACAAAGGAAACATATGTACCATTAGCAAGCTTCACAAGTGAGCCGTCTTGGTCTAAAGGAAGTATTCTGCTTGAAGTAACTCTGGGCAAATTGCCCCTACGACGCACAACTAATATTGAGTTCCTGGTGGTCAAAGAAAATTCACAATACAATATAATTTTGGGGAGAACTGCTCTAAAGACGTTTGGCGCTGTAACATCAACTGTACATGGCATGATGAAGTTTACAATGCCAGATGGAGTAGCAACGCTGTACGCAGAATGGCAGAAGTCAATTGAGTGTTCTCAAGTAACATGGGCAGTAATTAAGCCAATCATACATGATGATGGGTCAATTTCACCGAATCCTAAATTCCCAGACCAGAAAATCATAATTGGGCATACGTTGTCCGCAGAATGTAAAGAAAAATTATACAACATTTTGGCAACAAATTTAGACATTTTTGCATGGCAACCGTCTGATATGACCGGTGTTCCAAGGGAAATTGCAGAGCATAGATTAAATGTGAATCCCAACATGCATCGTGTTTGTCAAAAGAAGAGAGGCATGGCGCTAGAAAGAAGCAAATTCCTCTGTGATGAGGTACGAAGTTTGGTGGATGCTGGGATCTTGCGAGAGGTCAAGTATCAGACATGGGTGGCGAATCCAGTCATGGTGAGGAAGCCGGACAACTCATGGCGGATGTGTGTGGATTTCACGGATATCAACAAAGCATGTCCAAAAGATAATTATCCTTTACCTGAAATTGATTGGAAGGTTGAATCATTGGCAGGATATCGATTTAAGTGTTTCCTAGATGCAGCTAAGGGGTATCATCAAATACCTATGGCCTTGAAAGATGAAGACAAAACGGCTTTTCACACGACGGAAGGCATATTCTGTTACGTTAAAATGCCTTTTGGATTGAAAAATGCAGGAGAAACATATCAGTGACTTATTGATAAGGCGTTTAAAGATCAAATTGGGCGAAACTTGGAGGCTTATGTTGATGACATCGTCATAACGAGTCCTACTGAAGAACGGATGTTACGAGATATCCAAGAAACTTTTGCATCTCTACGAAAAATTAACATGAAGTTAAATCTCCAAAAGTGCACGTTTGGTGTCGAAGAAGGAAAATTCTTGGGTCATATTGTTACAGAACGTGGTATCAAAGCTTACCCGAAGAAGATTCAGGCAATTGAAGACATGAAGTCGCCGGCCAACAAAAAAGACGTTCAAAGATTACATGGATGTTTAGCAGCGTTAACAAGATTCTTGTCAAAAGCAGCTGAGAAGTCACTCCCATTCATGAAGGTATTAAAAGGTTGTCTAAATAAAAAGGATTTTGTGTGGACGGCGGAAGCTGAAAGTTCATTCCAAGAGGTTAAGCAGTTGTTAAAAATGTTACCTACTTTAACAGCACCAAAAGAAGGGGAGACTCTAATTTTGTACTTAGCTGTCTCAAAAGAAGCGATAAGTTCTGTCTTAATCGCAGAACGGAACAGCGTGCAAATGCCCATCTATTTTGTTAGCAAAGTGTTGCAGCTTAGTGAAACAAATTATCTACCACTTCATCGCATGGTTTATACTCTTGTGCATACTGCACGGCGTTTACGAAGATATTTTCAAGGTCATCCTATCTTAGTGTTAACAGATCAACCGTTGAAGCAGATACTCCTTCGTCCGGAGTCATCTGGCCGTTTAGCGAAATGGGCCATCGAGCTGGGGGAATATGAAATAAATGTTGCTCCTCGGAATGCAGTTAAAGGGCAAATATTGGCAGATTTTCTCCTCGAAACAAATGAAAAAGTGGAGTATGATAATAACGTGGCGCAACAACAGCATATTTGGGAGTTGCACACCGATGGTGCTTCTAGCGAGGAAGGAACATGTGCAGGATTGGTTTTAACAAGCCCAGACGCAGAAGAGTACACTTATGCATTGAAATTTTGTTTTTATGCATCAAACAATGAAGCAGAATATGAAGCATTACTCTTCGGCCTCTGCATAGCAGTAGAAATGGGCATAACAAATCTACGAGCATATGTTGATAACCTTTAAGTTGTACAAATTCCTCGAAATAAGAACAAAAAGGCTGACGTCTTGAGCAAGTTGGCTACTCTAACCTTCGATCATTTGCACAAAATAGTGTTAGTTGAAGAGCTTAAAGAAAAGTCAATACATGAAAAACCAATTATGGCGATCGTTGAGGGTGCTAAAGAAACATGGATGACTCCATATCTGAGGTATTTGCATGACGGATGGTTACCAGTTGACAAGGCGGAAGCTAGAAAAATCAAAGTGACAGCACCAATGTATAAAATTGTTAATGGTGTTCTTTATCTAAAATCTTACAATGGCCCATTATTAAGGTGCTTAACCGAGGATGAAGCATTAAAGGTGGTCAAAGAAATGCATGAAGGAGTTTGTTCTCAACACTCTGGGTTCCGTACTGTGGCATCACGGATCATGCGACAAGGATATTTTTTGCCTTCCCTTTATAGAGATGTTGCAGAGATCATCAGAACATGTGAAAGTTGTCAGAGGCATGGTACAATTTAGCGTCTTCCGAAATACGACTTGATACAAGTGTCATCCGCTTGGCCGTTCTGCAAGTGGGCTATCGATATTGTGGGACCATTCAATAGAAGCACTGGTAACGCTAAATTTTTGGTGGTAGCTGTAGTGACCCGAACTTTTCCGAACTCTTCTATGAATATATATTTGCATGAAAACTATATTTACATGATTAAATGTTTCCAACATGTTAAGCAATCAAACTTGTTAAGACTTGGTTAATTGAAACGGAAATTTTATAAATATTTGATCACCCTGTTTGACCGATGATTCACGAACACTATAAGTGGTATATGACATAATGTTACATATATGAATAAATATATATGTTTAACATGATAAAATGATAATTAAATATATCATTAAGTGTGTCAACAATGAACTACATAAGTAAAAATAAGACTACTAACTTAAGAATTCCGAAACGAGACATATACGTAACAATTATCGTTGTAACGATATTTTAATGTATATATATCATATTAAGATATATTCATATATCATGTTAACATGATAATATAATAATTTAACATCTCATTTGATATAACAAACAATGGATTAACAAGATTAAATGAGATCGTTAATTTAAGGACTTCAAAACAAATCAAAACATGTAACGACTAACGATGACTTAACGACTCAGTTAAAATGTATATACCAATAGGAACTAGCATGGGATTCCTCTCTTGATTATGTCATGCATGACAAAATCAAATTTAACTTCTACCATGAGCTAGTCAAACAAGAACTCCTTTTAACCCCACTCACCACTCACCACCTACTCCATTTCACTTCCAATTTTCTTTCTAATTCTCTCTCAACACCCCCACACACTTATGAACGTATTTTTCCAGTAATTAATCATCATCTTCATCAAAAATTACTTCAAGAATCAAGCTTTAATCATCATAGGAAGAACACTTCAAGAACACTTCAAAAACACTTCCAAATTTACTAGTTCACTTCCAATCTTGCTAATCCATTTCATGTGATCATCCAACCTCAAGAAATCCTTGTTTCTTACAGTAGGTTATCTTTCTAATTCAAGGTAATATTCATATTCAAGCTTTGATTCGATTTCCATAACTTTAAATATCTTAATTCGAGTAGAAATCTTACTTGAACTTGTTTTCGTGTCATGATTCTACTTCAAGAACTTTCAAGCCATCCAAGGATCCTTTGAAGCTAGATCATTTCTTGTCACTTACAGTAGGTTTACCTACTATATTTGAGGTAGTAATGATGTTCATAACATCATTCAGTTTATTTATATAAAGCTACCTTATTCGAAGATTATAACTTGTAATTACTAGAACATAGTTTAGTTAATTCTAAACTTGTTCGCAAATAAATTTAACCCTTCTAACTTGACTTTTAAAATACTTCAACACATGTATTATGACAGTATGTCAAGCTAACATAAGGATATAAAACTTGTAAACACGAAGAACACCTTAAAACTGAACATACGCCGTCATAGATCATCGGGGGCTGTTTTGGGTTTGATTTTAAAAATCTATATTGAACTTTGAATTAAAAGATTTCCTTTGGTGAAAAATCTTATTTTATATGGATATGAAATATATCAAAAATCCATGGTTAAACTCAAATTGGAAGTATGTTTTTCAAAAGAGTCATCAAGATGTCGTTCTTACGACGGATATGACTATCTTCTTGTATTTGACACCTAAGCTGTATTTTCGACTATAAACATATTCTTTTTCTGTTTAGATTAATAAATAATGGTTTGATACAAAACTATGGCAAGTTGAATCACTCAAAACGGTTTTGTAACGAAGAAATTATGGGTAAAACAAAATTGGATATTTTTGCTTGTTTTTAGCCACGGTTTTGATTAATAAAAATGGAAGCTAACCTTATCCTAGCTAACTTACCTTGTATCCTACATGTATTTATACATGTCTTGTTCCCAAACTTATGGATGTACAATTTATAATAGTCGTGATTAAGTTCTTCGACAATATATTATAGTCTTAATAAAGATCGTAAGGCACCATATATATATATGACTTGATCACCGTGGATCCGTATACAGCGTTTTGACATATCATTTTGACTTCTTCTATATATATTATTGGAACGAACTATAAGACACCATTGGCAGTAATTGCGAGTTAGCTGTGGGTCGAAGTGGATTCCAACATAATATATATACTTTGAGTTGTGATCGAGCCTGAGACATGTATACAATGGGTCGCGGATTGCTTCAGACAATATACATATTATGTGTCTTACTATATTAAGACAATATATTATAGTGTTAGTGAATTCTAACACAATATACGCATTTATATTTATATATATATTTATACTGTTGGACTATCGGACTATTGGACTATCGGACTATTGGACTTCTAACATCGGACCGCTAACTGGACAACTAAAAATCATCAACACGTAATAAAGAAAATATTGTGAATATGTTCCGATCATATTTTGATATATGTATATATATTGTTATAGGTTCGTGAATCAACCAGTGGCCAAGTCTATTCCCGACGAATTGTTAATCGGTGAAATTGAGTTATAGTCCCACTTTTAAAAATCTAAATATTTTTGGGATGAGAATACATGCAGTTTTATAAATGCTTTACAAAATAGACACAAGTATGTGAAACTACTTTCTATGGTTGAATTATCGAATTTGGATATCACCCCTTTTTGCTTGGTAGCCTAAGAATTAGGGAACGTACACCCTAATTCACGCGAATCCTAAAGATAGATCTATCGGGCCCAACGAGCCCCATCCAAAGTACCGGATGTTTTAGTACTTCGATTTTAATCAGGTCCGAGGTTGTTCCGGAATGATTGGGGATATTCTATATGCATCTTGTTAATGTCGGTTACCAGGTGTTCACCATATGAATGATTTTATCTCTAAGTACGATGCGAAATGCCTGCTTGAGATGGTTGTTATGAAAAAATAAAATCTTATGGTCTATTATTATTATGATTTGATATATGTAGAATTAAACCTATAACTCACCAACATTTTTGTTGACATTTAAAGCATGTTTATTCTCAGGTGATTATTAAGAGCTTCCGCAGTCGCATGGTAAAATAAGGACAAGTTTTGGAGTCCATGTTGTATGATATTGTGTAAAAACTGCATTCAAGAAACTTATTTCGATGTAATATATTTGTATTGTAAACCATTATGAAATGGTCGTGTGTAAACGGGATATTTTAGATTATCATTATTTGATAATCTACGTAAAGCTTTTAAGCCTTTATTGATGAAGTAAAGGATATGGTTTGTTTTAAAAATGAATGCAGTCTTTGAAAAACGTCTCATATAGAGGTCAAAACCTCGCAACGAAATCAATTAATATGGAACGTTTTTAATCAATAAGAACGGGACATTTCAGTTGGTATCCGAGCGTTGGTCTTAGAGAACCAGAAATTTGCATTAGTGTGTGTCTAACCGAGTTTGTTAGGATGCATTAGTGAGTCTGGACTTCGACCGTGTTTACTTGGAAAAAAAAAATGATTGCTTAACACATTTTGTTGGAAACTATATATTTAACATGTAAATATTATGTGATATATGTATTTTTTTTTCTCTACGATTAGTTTTCATATAGAATTGTAGTAGTTGAAATGGTATGTTAGCTACCAAGTATGAACTTAACGGGTAGGTACTACCCGAATTAAATATTATAAAACGCTAATATGAAGAAAGAGCTTTTATAAATAAGTTCATATTATGCTACAAGATACTATTGGCTACTCTTGATATTCTATCTGATTAAATCGTTTCTTTTGGCTATTTTTAAAAGAAATGGCACCAACCACTCGACATACCATGAATATGACCGAAGAAGATTTTCGTACCTTTCTTGCTGCGAACATAGCCGCAGTGCAAGCCGCGATGCATAATAACAACAATAACTCTGAAACTAGCAACGGAACAAATGCCACACGAACTCGTGTCGGATGTTCCTACAAAGAGTTCACTGCCTGCAAACCGCTGGAATTCGATGGAACCGAGGGTCCAATCGGATTAAAACGATGGACTGAAAAGGTCGAATCGGTATTTGCTATCAGCAAGTGTGCTGAAGATGACAAAGTGAAATACGCTACGCATACCTTCACAGGTGCAGCGTTGACATGGTGGAACACCTACCTCGAGCAGGTGGGACAAGATGCTGCTTACTCACTACCGTGGTCTGCATTCAAGCACTTAGTAAACGAGAAATACCGTCCCAGGAACGAGGTCAATAAACTTAAGGCGGAGCTTAGAGGGTTACAAACGCAAGGTTTCGACATTACCACATATGAACGAAGATTCACAGAATTGTGCCTATTGTGTCCAAGAGCGTTCGAAGATGAAGAAGAGAAGATCGACGCGTTTGTGAAAGGGTTACCGAAAAGGATCCAGGAAGATGTGAGTTCAAACGACCCTGCCTCCATACAAAAGGCAAGTCGAATGGCTCACAAGCTCATAAACCAGATCCAAGGGAGAATGAATAATCAAGCGACCGAAGAGGTCAACACGAAAACACTCAAGAGAAAGTGGGAAGAAACCAGTGACAGGGGTTACGAATATAACAACAACAATAACTATCGTGTCAACAACCAACCCCAAAATTACAGCAATAAACGCACCATTTTTCGCAACAACCGCAACAAAAATCATTCCAACAACAACCGTTTCAACAACAATAAAAATCCTAACAACAACCTCAATAACCACAATGGCAACAACAATCAGAAAAATAAATGTCCAAGATGTGAAGAGAATCACTCAGGGTTCTGCCAGAAATTTTGCACCAAGTGTAAAAGGACTGGGCATGGCGCAGTAAAGTGTGAGGTCTACGGACCGAAGTTTAACAAGACTAATGGGACAAATAGTGTTGGATCAAATAATGCCAACGTTGTTTGTTTTAAATGTGGAAAACCGGGCCACATGATCAGAGGTTGCCCAAACCAAGGGAATACTAATGGGCAAAATCGTGGAAGAGTCTTCAACATCAACGGAGCAGAAGCACAGGAAGACCCGGAGCTTGTTACGGGTACGTTTCTTATTGACGATAAACCTGCTTATGTTTTATTTGATTCGGGTGCGGATAAGAGCTATATGAGTAGAGATTTTTGTGCTAAATTAAACGGTCCATTGACGTCTATGAATAATAAATTTTTACTCGAACTAGCAAACGGTAACCTAATGTCAGCATATAAAATATGTCGGGATCGTGAAATTAAACTGGTTGGAGAAGTATTTAAGATAAATTTGATACCAGTAGTGTTAGGGAGTTTTGATGTGATAATCGGCATGGATTGGATGAAAAAGGAGAGAGCAGAGGTCGTGTGTTACGAAAATGCGATTCGCATTGTACGAGAAAAAGGAAAACCTTTAATGGTGTACGGAGAAAAGAGCAACGCGAAGTTAAATCTTATTAGTAACCTGAAGGCGCAAAAACTAATAAGAAAAGGTTGCTATACCATTCTAGCACATGTAGAGAAGGTGCAAACCGAAGAAAAGAACATCAATGATGTTCCCGTCGCAAAAGAATTTCCCGACGTATTTTCGAAAGAATTACCAGGACTACCTCCACATCGATCCGTTGAATTTCAAATAGATCTTGTACCAGGAGCTGCACCAATAGCTCGTGCTCCATACAGACTCGCACCCAGCGAAATGAAGGAACTCCAAAGCCAACTACAAGAACTTTTGGAGCGTGGTTTCATTCGACCAAGCACATCACCATGGGGAGCACCGGTGTTATTTGTCAAGAAGAAGGATGGTTCGTTCAGATTGTGTATTGACTACAGAGATTTGAACAAACTTACCATTAAGAACCGTTATCCACTACCGAGAATCGACGACTTATTTGATCAACTACAAGGCTCGTCGGTTTATTCGAAGATTGATTTACGTTCCGGGTATCATCAAATGCGGGTGAAGGAAGACGACATTCCGAAGACTGCTTTCAGAACACGTTACGGTCATTACGAGTTTATGGTCATGCCGTTTGGTTTAACTAACGCACCAGCTGTGTTCATGGATATCATGAACCGAGTGTGTGGACCATACCTTGACAAGTTTGTCATTGTTTTCATCGATGACATACTTATTTACTCAAAGAATGATCAAGAGCACAAAGAACATTTGAGAAAAGTGTTAGAAGTATTGAGGAAGGAAGAATTGTACGCTAAGTTTTCAAAGTGCGCATTTTGGTTGGAAGAAGTTCAATTCCTCGGTCACATAGTGAACAAAGAAGGTATTAAGGTAGATCCAGCAAAGATTGAAACTGTTGAAAAGTGGGAAACCCCGAAAACCCCGAAGCATATACGCCAATTTTTAGGATTGGCTGGTTACTACAGAAGATTCATCCAAGATTTTTCCAAAATAGCAAAACCCTTGACTGCATTAACGCATAAAGGGAAGAAATTTTAATGGAAGGATGAACAAGAGAAAGCGTTTCAATTGTTGAAGAAAAAGCTAACTACGGCACCTATATTGTCATTGCCAGAAGGGAATGATGATTTTGTAGTTTATTGTGACGCTTCGAAGCAAGGTCTTGGTTGTGTATTGATGCAACGAACGAAGGTAATTGCTTACGCGTCTAGACAATTGAAGATTCACGAGCAAAACTATACGACTCATGATTTGGAATTAGGCGCAGTTGTTTTTGCATTAAAGACTTGGAGGCATTACTTATATGGGGTCCAAAGTATTATATATACCGACCACAAAAGTCTCCAACACATATTTAATCAGAAGCAACTGAATATGAGACAGCGCAGGTGGATTGAATTGTTGAATGATTACGATTTTGAGCTTCGATATCACCCAGGAAAGGCGAATGTGGTAGCCGACGCTCTGAGTAGAAAGGATAGAGAACCCATACGGGTAAAAGCTATGAATATAATTATTCGTACTAACCTTACTACTCAAATAAAAGAGGCACAACAGGGAGTAGTAAAAGAAGGGAATTTGAAAAGTGAAATACCCAAAGCATCGGAGAAACATCTTAATATTCGGGAAGATGGACCCGATATAGGGCTGAAAGAATTTGGGTACCAAAGTTTGGAGATGTGAGAGAAATGGTACTTAAGGAGGCACATAAAACCAGATATTCTATACATCCCGAAACGGGAAAGATGTACAAGGATCTTAAGAAACATTTCTGGTGGCCGGGTATGAAAGCCGATATTGCAAGATATGTAGGAGAATGTTTGACATGTTCTAAAGTCAAAGCTGAACATCAGAAACCATCGGGTCTACTTCAACAACCTGAAATCCCGGAATGGAAATGGGAAAACATTACCATGGATTTCATTACTAAATTGCCAAGGACTGCAAGTGGTTATGATACTATTTGGGTAATAGTCGATCGTCTCACCAAATCAGCACATTTTCTGCCAATGAGAGAAGATGATAAAATGGAGAAGCTGGCACGATTATACTTAAAGGAAGTCGTTTCCAGACATGGAATACCTATCTCTATTATCTCTGATATAGATGGCAGATTTGTTTCAAGGTTCTGGCAAACATTGCAACAAGCGTTAGGGACTCGTCTAGACATGAGCACCGCCTATCATCCACAAACTGATGGGCAAAGCGAAAGGACGATACAGACCTTAGAAGACATGCTACGAGCATGTGTTATTGATTTTGGAAACGGTTGGGATCGACATCTACCGTTAGCAGAATTTTCCTACAACAACAGTTACCATTCGAGTATAGAGATGGCACCATTTGAGGCACTTTACGGTAGAAAGTGCAGGTCTCCGATTTGTTGGAATGAAGTGGGGGATAGACAAATTACGGGTCCGGAGATTATTCAAGAAACTACCGAGAAAATCATTCAAATTCAGCAACGATTGAAAACCGCCCAAAGTCGACAAAAGAGTTACGCGGACCCTAAAAGAAAAGATATAGAATTTGAAATTTGAGAGATGGTCATGCTTAAAGTTGCACCTTGGAAAGGCGTTGTTCGATTTGGTAAACGGGGGAAATTAAATCCAAGGTACATTGGACCATTCAAAATTATTGATCGTGTCGGACCAGTAGCTTATCGACTCGAGTTACCTCAACAACTAGCTGCTGTACATAACACTTTCCACGTCTCGAATTTGAAGAGATGTTTTGCTAAAGAAGATCTCACTATTCCGTTAGACGAAATCAAAATCAACGAAAAACTTCAATTCATTGAAGAACCCGTCGAAATAATGGATAGTGAGGTTAAAAGACTCAAGCAAAATACATTTAAAATCGTTAAGGTTCGATGGAATGCTCGTAGAGGACCCGAGTTCACCTGGGAACGTGAAAGTCAGATGAAGAAGAAATACCCGCACTTATTTCCAGAAGTTGAGCCAACACCTTAAATCGCTTAAAATTTCGGGACGAAATTTATTTAACGGGTAGGTAATGTAGTGACCCGAACTTTTCCGAACTCTTCTATGAATATATATTTGCATGAAAACTATATTTACATGATTAAATGTTTCCAACATGTTAAGCAATCAAACTTGTTAAGACTTGGTTAATTGAAACGGAAATTTTATAAATATTTGATCACCCTGTTTGACCGATGATTCACGAACGCTATAAGTGGTATATGACATAATGTTACATATATGAATAAATATATATGTTTAACATGATAAAATGATAATTAAATATATCATTAAGTGTGTCAACAATGAACTACATAAGTAAAAACAAGACTACTAACTTAAGAATTCCGAAACGAGACATATACGTAACAATTATCGTTGTAACGATATTTTAATGTATATATATCATATTAAGATATATTCATATTGTGATAACCCGAACTAATCCATCCGGACGAAGTCCATATCGATTACAAACGAATTACAATAGTTGATAACATCGCGAGGTA
This sequence comes from Rutidosis leptorrhynchoides, assembly GCF_046630445.1. NCBI lineage: Eukaryota > Viridiplantae > Streptophyta > Magnoliopsida > Asterales > Asteraceae > Rutidosis > Rutidosis leptorrhynchoides. Next base: position 237,284,828 of record NC_092343.1, read on the forward strand.
CTTGACCTCTATATGATACATTTTACAAACGTTGCATTTATACTTAAAAGGCAATCTATCATTACATCAAGAGTTGACAAGTTCGCCTAACATTTCATAATATCCAAATGATCTAATCTGCCATTTACTTAATAATAATCGCTAATGAACTTCAATGACTCGAATGCAACGTCTTTCTGAATTATGTCATAAATGGCCCCAAGTAATATCCTTAATATGAGCTAATGCACAGCGGAAGACTTAATTCGTACCTGAGAATAACATGCTTTAAAACGTCAACATAAAGTTGGTGAGATATATAGGTTTATCATCGATATAATAGTAGACCACAAGATTTCATAGTTATAAACGTTTTAGCAAAGATATTCTATACGTTGTTGAGCGCCCAGTAACTACACTTAACAGATGTTTTCCGTGCATATTCCCTTTTCAAAGTTATCGCTACACCGTACCAAATGTAGTAAACGAAGTACTAAACACCCGTTCTTCTAGTTTAGTAGTGACTAGAACAACGTCTGGGTGGGGGTGTCAAACCCGATAGATCTATCAATAGGATTCGCGCTTACATGTTAACCACATGTAACTAATAGTTACCAGACTATGAGGGATATATACAAAGGTACAACTCAACATAGAATATATATTTAAGTACTTGTGTCTATTTCGAAAAACAAAAGATGCATGTATTCTCATCCCAAAATATTTAAAGTTTAAAAGGGGACTATATACTCACGGTTGTAAAAGTATATTTATAATAAGTTTTCAACTTATTAAAAATATGGTCGCCGTCCTTGGATTCACGAACCTATAACAATAATAATGTTTCAGAAAATAATACCACATATGATTAAAATAACAATTCAAGTTTATAGAATACTTATATAACAATTTTTATCATTTTTATGTTAGTAGTCTTAATATTGTCCAAAAGTCCGATGTTAGTGGTCCACAATTAGTTACTTAATAAAATAAATAAAGACCCCATCGTATTCGTATTGATCAGAATTAATCTTGACCCATGGTACCGTGTTGTCAAATGACGTATTGCGTACATAAAGTACCGGTGTTGTCAAATGACGTGTTGCGTACGTTCATGAGGTCTTATGATTAATCTTCTCGTGTTGTTTACGGGTGGTCCTGAAATATATAAAATTAAATCATGAGTAAATATATATGAAATATCATATTAATTAGGAAAGATATGATTTATTTAATTTTTCTCCAATTATTTTCGTTGTTAAGCAAGCTTTGGACACCCGATCTTATTTTAGTCGTAGTTTCTTCGTTACAACTCCGTTTTTGTTGATTCAACTTGCCATCTCCTTGGATCGAGTCAAAATTTAAGAATATGAACTGTAAATACCATGGTTTATATTCGTGATCACAGGTTATAGTCCATACTCTAGGTGAATCTTATGAAAGTAATCATTTTTGTCATAAAAACAACATTTAATGGTCATTTTTCTAAAAATACTTATACTTTGAATTAAACCATGAAATTTTTATGTGTTAACATATTCATAAGAAATATCATTTTTCCAGAACATGAACTTCTAAATCAAAGTTCAAGATGGTTTTTAATTATCCAACCCAAAACAGCCCCCGGTTACACTCTGACGCCGTAGATTCAGTTTTAAGGTGTTCTTTGTAAAAACAAGTTGTATCTTGTTAAGTTAGCATATCATTATGATATATTACAGGTCTTGAAGTGTTTTAAAAGTTAAGTTAGAAGGATCTATTTAGTTTGCGAATAAGTTTGAAATCATTCAAACTATGTTCTAGTTTATAAATTCTTATATAGATAACTATAAACATATGAATTGAACAAGAGTTGAAGTAGAGTTTTTACCTTAAGTTTAAAATGTAAAGTAGCTGGAAAGAAGTAGTAAAATAAATTTGAGAGAGTTTTTGCAAGTGTGTGTGAAAATTGAAAGTAAAATTTGGAAAATGAATGTGTAAAAATGAGTTAAAAATGGTGCTTATTTATAGGCTTGAAAATTTGGTTTTTAGTGAAAATATCTAAGATAAGTTAAAATATATTATGTCATGAATGACATATTACACCAATAATTGAAGATTTCTATTGGTATATACCAATAGTAAATACTTCTAGAAGCTGTGTATAGTACGAGTATAATACGGGTATAAAATATATAAAGATGTTTCATGAATCATATATAATGACAAAGATGTCATTTTCCATGATAAAAGGTTGAAAATGATGTTTTCCTACTAGTATATTCCAATAGTAAATACATCTTAATACAATACATATATATTTATTTTAACTTAGAAGTTATAACGTCGTTAAGCTTTATATATATATCGTTTCGAAGTCCTTAAGTTAGTAGTCTCATTTTATGTATATAATCCATTGTTAATATATTTAATGAGATACTTAATTATCATATATTCAAGATAGATATAATCCATATATATCCGTATATATACATAAGTATATAATTAATACAAGTTATGATGTTCGTGAATCGTCGGACAAATAGATGGTCAAAGGGTAACTAATCATCCGAATAACAATTTCAAACTTTCTAGACTCAACTTTAGGGTTTTTGCTTATCGTGTCGGAACCATATAGAGTTTAGGGTTTAAATTTGGTCGGAAATTTCCGGGTCGTTACAGTACCCACCCGTTAAAGAAATTTCGTCCTCGAAATTTGGTAGAGGTTGTCATAAATAACAATAGGAATGTTTTCATGACAATTATGAGGTGATAATGAAGTTTTATCTTTATTGATAGATATAGATAAAATATTTCGATCATGTGAAGCGTACGAGCGAAGCTATCATAAAAGAGAGTGGAATGAGTAATATGATATCGTTTTAACTGATGACGTGGTTTAGAATTGATTTCCGGGATTTAAGGGATTTAGGGAAAATCTTACGTAATAAGATTTGGTTCTTCGGCGATCAGAATCTTCTTTGATTTAATGCGGTAATCTGTTTCGATTTCTCTGTCGGATATTTCACTATAAATCCACCCCTCCGTTTCCTTATTTTTCACAACCCGCATCTTCTACTCTTTCTCCTTAATTCCTACTTTAAGGTATCCTTTAAAATGCTTCATCCCGTTCTAATTTTTGTTATACTTCTAACTTTCATATCTTTCATTCTTCTCTTCCATCTACCGCCAGAAGAATCTATTCACTTTTATGATTTTCTTGGAATTATAATATTTCTAATTCTCCCGTGTCTTTACGTCGCCATACGTATTGATATACACGGTTTGTAGTTTCTGGGTGGTTGTTGGGTTTGATATCTTTCCTTATACTTCGATGCTCCTGCTTCTGTTTTCCATAATCATTGTCATCCATAGTTAATATTCTCTCCTATTTGCTGTGATCTATACCCCAATTTCTATTTTGGGACTTTGTCCCTTCGTTTCTTCTTCCCGTCCTTGAGTCAAGCGATCAATAGTTCGGAATTCGTAGGTATAAAATTTGGAATGAACATAATTAATGTTCTTAGAAAGAAATGGTAATGTCACGATTTTGATTTGTCAAATTACCAGAATATCTTGGAAAGATAGAACTATCAAGACGATATGTTCTTAATACGTTTGGGGATTGGATAGAATGTAAGAGCCGTGTAACATGGCACATGATGATGGTACTGTGAATCATCACCTTTCATTAGAAACTTAACATGACTTACTGTAATATAATGAAGTTGATCAAGTTTCATTATATTATACTAATTCATGTATCAGTTCCCAACACTACTTCAAAACATTCCTATTTTAAACTTGGAGGTTTCAGAATTTAGAAACTAACACAGTTTCTTTTATGTTGTAACGCAGATGTTACGGAGAGATATATGATCGCAGATAGGAATAGTTGTGAAAATATCTCCAGAAATATGGAGAATATGTATAACGGAAGATATGAAGATATCTTATAATATCTAAGATAAGATGATGATGAAGAATATCATCCGAAAAGGTTTAGAATATCGAGTAGGGTTCTTACTAACGGTTTCATCAGGTACTGAATCGTTGGGATTCTTTGAAAGCAGATTCTGTTCTTGTGATTTATCCACACCTTCCTTCATACTTTGCTCAATCAGTTTTCCAGTTTCAACCCTTCTCTTTTTCTGGGCTTTTCCAACATACTGTACTTCATCGTCAAACTTTTGACTGTTAAAGTCGTTTACAGTTTTTGCTGCTTCATCAGCATCTCAAGAACTACTTCATAGTTCAGTGTGTTTTTTTTTCAGAAACTTCACATCCGAAATATGTAATTCTTAGGGGTAAGCGTTATGGTATGACTAGAGAAGTTTTACGAGATTTCTCGAAATACTGATTGTTAATCTCGCCCAAAGGAATGACGAGCTGCTGGTACGTCTGTTGATGACGTCACGGAATATAAAAGGTTCTTCGGTAATGACGGCAAAAGGATTACGTATACATCGAGATTATAATAAGAGCAGTCTTACTGAGAAGTCGAAGTAGAGCTGTGACAAAATTTGGCTACTTTGAAAGGAATCGTATGGTTGTTTTTGCTAATGAATGATAAGGACTTCAACGCGGATAGGGTTTTATCTGTAACTTTGGTTTCGAAAGTTTTTCAGGTGCATAACTGTATGCATGAATCTTTCTTCCATATACGAGGTGTGGCTGGTTCAACTTCTCGATCGAGGTATTTTCAAGAATCATGAAAAGTTGTGAATGCGAATTGTAATCGTCAAGATACGAATGAGGTTTAAAATAGAATCAAGTGGCAAACTTGAAGATTAGTTTAGTTTCATATGTTATAATCAATAATTTAATTTATTTTACTTGTCCAAAGTTAGCATTCCAATAGTCCGATTGTCCAATGGTCCAATATATTCATATATAAAATAAATATATAATATTCGAATTAATTAATACGTATCGTGACCCGTGTACCGGTCTCAGTGTCGATCACAACTCAAACCATATATATATTTTGGAATCAACTCCAACCCTGTATAGCCAACTCCTACCTTCACATATAGAGTGTCTACGGTTGTTCCGAAATATATATATAGATGGGTCGATATGATAGGTCGAAACCTTGTATACGTGTCCCGTTATTTAAAGTGCGTAAAATAAATAAATATATATCATGACCCATTATACAACGTGTTGTCTCAGAATTAATCCGACGTATTGTTGTACATGTGTCCCGACAGTAGTACAGTGCAGAAATTAAAATTGCGATAAATTAAATGTTAATTAGTTAGCTGGGAACAGTTAGCCGGAACAGTTAGCGTGGAATCCTTAATAGATTTTTAATTAGTTAAATCGTGTGTTTCTAACAATTTTTATTTTGTCCAATGTTTTCTTCTTTATGCCACTTGTTGGATTCTGGTAGGTCAAAATCCGAATATGAAATTTGAATGAAAATGGTTATTCTGGGGTGAGTGGATACGAATATCGGTGGTTGTAAGTAAGATAATAGATAACCGTTGAATCAGATTCGAGAATGTACAGTGTAACTTATTAATGTGAATCCTAAATATTCCTCGGGTACTACCCACCCGTTAAAATATTTTCATCATTAATAGTTTGTACGAAGGAATTTTTTTTTTAATTACTATCCTTATGAAAATATACTTGCATATATATTTTCTTCAGAGGTAATCATAGATTTAATGAGTCAATAAGATATTAAACTCATTTGATTTATCGTTAATTCTAGATTACATAATCTCTAAGACTTTAGAAATTACATAATCGTCATACGATACGTAAAGCGAAGATAATCAATGTAGAACGATATATAGAACGAAGATCATACTTGAAGTACAGATATTGATTCATGTGATGTTGATATTCGAGATACAGATTGTGATGTTGAGATTTAAGGCGCGGTTGTGATTGGGGTGATAAGGTACTGTCGGCGTTGATGATGGTGGAACGGATTATGCTGCTGGTGCTGCTGCTGGTGTTTGTAACCTTCGCACCATGTTCTCCAAAGCCACTACCCGAGCACGGAGTTCGTTGACTTCTTCTATTATACCGGGATGATTGACGGTTGGAACGAGCGAATGAACAAGATTTGAAATATGGGATAGTATGTAATCATGACGGGATACTCTAGAAATGAGCGAGAAAATGGTGTTTCGAATAGGTTCGCCGGTAAGTGCTTCAGGTTCATCGTTAAGAGGACAATTTGGTGGATGGAATGGATCACCTTCTTCTTGTCTCCAGAAATTTAGTATATTACGAACCCATCCCCAATTCATCCAGAATAGATGATGGGAAATTGGTTGATCCATTCCGGTGACGCTGTTCTCGGAGCTCGAATGGAAATCCATATCGGCGAAGCTATCGGAGTCGGAGGAATTTGAGCTGAATGAAGAATCCATCTTGTATGGTCGGAGAAATGAATTTTTGGTTTGGAATAGGTTATAGGAGTTGGGTTTGGTACTCTTCAATACATAATTTACATATGTATATATAACACCAAAATCCCGTGAATTACGGAGAATCTTTGAAATACGTCAGGCAATATCTATAGTAACAGATACGCTAGGATATGAATTTTGTCTATACACTATCGATGCACTAAATGCAGTGAGACGTGTCTAGACTTAAGAATGATAAGCAGGCAACTCCCTAAGGATGATAAGCAGATGGTTTCCAACTAGAAATAATAAGCAAAACTTTTTAACAGGCAGACACGGTCAAAGTCCAGTCTCACTAATGTATCCTAACAACTACCAGTTAGACACATTAATGGGTGACCTGGTTCGCTAAGACCAACGCTCTGATACCAACTGTGATAACCCGAACTAATCCATCCGGACGAAGTCCATATCGATTACAAACGAATTACAATAGTTGATAACATCGCGAGGTACTTGACCTCTATATGATACATTTTACAAACGTTGCATTTATACTTAAAAGGCAATCTATCATTACATCAAGAGTTGACAAGTTCGCCTAACATTTCATAATATCCAAATGATCTAATCTGCCATTTACTTAATAATAATCGCTAATGAACTTCAATGACTCGAATGCAACGTCTTTCTGAATTATGTCATAAATGGCCCCAAGTAATATCCTTAATATGAGCTAATGCACAGCGGAAGACTTAATTCGTACCTGAGAATAACATGCTTTAAAACGTCAACATAAAGTTGGTGAGATATATAGGTTTATCATCGATATAATAGTAGACCACAAGATTTCATAGTTATAAACGTTTTAGCAAAGATATTCTATACGTTGTTGAGCGCCCAGTAACTACACTTAACAGATGTTTTCCGTGCATATTCCCTTTTCAAAGTTATCGCTACACCGTACCAAATGTAGTAAACGAAGTACTAAACACCCGTTCTTCTAGTTTAGTAGTGACTAGAACAACATCTGGGTGGGGGTGTCAAACCCGATAGATCTATCAATAGGATTCGCGCTTACATGTTAACCACATGTAACTAATAGTTACCAGACTATGAGGGATATATACAAAGGTACAACTCAACATAGAATATATATTTAAGTACTTGTGTCTATTTCGAAAAACAAAAGATGCATGTATTCTCATCCCAAAATATTTAAAGTTTAAAAGGGGACTATATACTCACGGTTGTAAAAGTATATTTATAATAAGTTTTCAACTTATTAAAAATATGGTCGCCGTCCTTGGATTCACGAACCTATAACAATAATAATGTTTCAGAAAATAATACCACATATGATTAAAATAACAATTCAAGTTTATAGAATACTTATATAACAATTTTTATCATTTTTATGTTAGTAGTCTTAATATTGTCCAAAAGTCCGATGTTAGTGGTCCACAATTAGTTACTTAATAAAATAAATAAAGACCCCATCGTATTCGTATTGATCAGAATTAATCTTGACCCATGGTACCGTGTTGTCAAATGACGTATTGCGTACATAAAGTACCGGTGTTGTCAAATGACGTGTTGCGTACGTTCATGAGGTCTTATGATTAATCTTCTCGTGTTGTTTACGGGTGGTCCTGAAATATATAAAATTAAATCATGAGTAAATATATATGAAATATCATATTAATTAGGAAAGATATGATTTATTTAATTTTTCTCCAATTATTTTCGTTGTTAAGCAAGCTTTGGACACCCGATCTTATTTTAGTCGTAGTTTCTTCGTTACAACTCCGTTTTTGTTGATTCAACTTGCCATCTCCTTGGATCGAGTCAAAATTTAAGAATATGAACTGTAAATACCATGGTTTATATTCGTGATCACAGGTTATAGTCCATACTCTAGGTGAATCTTATGAAAGTAATCATTTTTGTCATAAAAACAACATTTAATGGTCATTTTTCTAAAAATACTTATACTTTGAATTAAACCATGAAATTTTTATGTGTTAACATATTCATAAGAAATATCATTTTTCCAGAACATGAACTTCTAAATCAAAGTTCAAGATGGTTTTTAATTATCCAACCCAAAACAGCCCCCGGTTACACTCTGACGCCGTAGATTCAGTTTTAAGGTGTTCTTTGTAAAAACAAGTTGTATCTTGTTAAGTTAGCATATCATTATGATATATTACAGGTCTTGAAGTGTTTTAAAAGTTAAGTTAGAAGGATCTATTTAGTTTGCGAATAAGTTTGAAATCATTCAAACTATGTTCTAGTTTATAAATTCTTATATAGATAACTATAAACATATGAATTGAACAAGAGTTGAAGTAGAGTTTTTACCTTAAGTTTAAAATGTAAAGTTGCTGGAAAGAAGTAGTAAAATAAATTTGAGAGAGTTTTTGCAAGTGTGTGTGAAAATTGAAAGTAAAATTTGGAAAATGAATGTGTAAAAATGAGTTAAAAATGGTGCTTATTTATAGGCTTGAAAATTTGGTTTTTAGTGAAAATATCTAAGATAAGTTAAAATATATTATGTCATGAATGACATATTACACCAATAATTGAAGATTTCTATTGGTATATACCAATAGTAAATACTTCTAGAAGCTGTGTATAGTACGAGTATAATACGGGTATAAAATATATAAAGATGTTTCATGAATCATATATAATGACAAAGATGTCATTTTCCATGATAAAAGGTTGAAAATGATGTTTTCCTACTAGTATATTCCAATAGTAAATACATCTTAATACAATACATATATATTTATTTTAACTTAGAAGTTATAACGTCGTTAAGCTTTATATATATATCGTTTCGAAATCCTTAAGTTAGTAGTCTCATTTTATGTATATAATCCATTGTTAATATATTTAATGAGATACTTAATTATCATATATTCAAGATAGATATAATCCATATATATCCGTATATATACATAAGTATATAATTAATACAAGTTATGATGTTCGTGAATCGTCGGACAAATAGATGGTCAAAGGGTAACTAATCATCTGAATAACAATTTCAAACTTTCTAGACTCAACTTTAGGGTTTTTGCTTATCGTGTCGGAACCATATAGAGTTTAGGGTTTAAATTTGGTCGGAAATTTCCGGGTCGTTACACATATATCATGTTAACATGATAATATAATAATTTAACATCTCATTTGATATAACAAACAATGGATTAACAAGATTAAATGAGATCGTTAATTTAAGGACTTCAAAACAAATCAAAACATGTAACGACTAACGATGACTTAACGACTCAGTTAAAATGTATATACCAATAGGAACTAGCATGGGATTCCTCTCTTGATTATGTCATGCATGACAAAATCAAATTTAACTTCTACCATGAGCTAGTCAAACAAGAACTCCTTTTAACCCCACTCACCACTCACCACCTACTCCATTTCACTTCCAATTTTCTTTCTAATTCTCTCTCAACACCCCCACACACTTATGAACGTATTTTTCCAGTAATTAATCATCATCTTCATCAAAAATTACTTCAAGAATCAAGCTTTAATCATCATAGGAAGAACACTTCAAGAACACTTCAAAAACACTTCCAAATTTACTAGTTCACTTCCAATCTTGCTAATCCATTTCATGTGATCATCCAACCTCAAGAAATTCTTGTTTCTTACAGTAGGTTATCTTTCTAATTCAAGGTAATATTCATATTCAAGCTTTGATTCGATTTCCATAACTTTAAATATCTTAATTCGAGTAGAAATCTTACTTGAACTTGTTTTCGTGTCATGATTCTACTTCAAGAACTTTCAAGCCATCCAAGGATCCTTTGAAGCTAGATCATTTCTTGTCACTTACAGTAGGTTTACCTACTATATTTGAGGTAGTAATGATGTTCATAACATCATTCAGTTTATTTATATAAAGCTACCTTATTCGAAGATTATAACTTGTAATTACTAGAACATAGTTTAGTTAATTCTAAACTTGTTCGCAAATAAATTTAACCCTTCTAACTTGACTTTTAAAATACTTCAACACATGTATTATGACAGTATGTCAAGCTAACATAAGGATATAAAACTTGTAAACACGAAGAACACCTTAAAACTGAACATACGCCGTCATAGATCATCGGGGGCTGTTTTGGGTTTGATTTTAAAAATCTATATTGAACTTTGAATTAAAAGATTTCCTTTGGTGAAAAATCTTATTTTATATGGATATGAAATATATCCAAAATCCATGGTTAAACTCAAATTGGAAGTATGTTTTTCAAAAGAGTCATCAAGATGTCGTTCTTACGACGGATATGACTATCTTCTTGTATTTGACACCTAAGCTGTATTTTCGACTATAAACATATTCTTTTTCTGTTTAGATTAATAAATAATGGTTTGATACAAAACTATGGCAAGTTGAATCACTCAAAACGGTTTTGTAACGAAGAAATTATGGGTAAAACAAAATTGGATATTTTTGCTTGTTTTTAGCCACGGTTTTGATTAATAAAAATGGAAGCTAACCTTATCCTAGCTAACTTACCTTGTATCCTACATGTATTTATACATGTCTTGTTCCCAAACTTATGGATGTACAATTTATAATAGTCGTGATTAAGTTCTTCGACAATATATTATAGTCTTAATAAAGATCGTAAGGCACCATATATATATATGACTTGATCACCGTGGATCCGTATACAGCGTTTTGACATATCATTTTGACTTCTTCTATATATATTATTGGAACGAACTATAAGACACCATTGGCAGTAATTGCGAGTTAGCTGTGGGTCGAAGTGGATTCCAACATAATATATATACTTTGAGTTGTGATCGAGCCTGAGACATGTATACAATGGGTCGCGGATTGCTTCAGACAATATACATATTATGTGTCTTACTATATTAAGACAATGTATTATAGTGTTAGTGAATTCTAACACAATATACGCATTTATATTTATATATATATTTATACTGTTGGACTATCGGACTATTGGACTATCGGACTATTGGACTTCTAACATCGGACCGCTAACTGGACAACTAAAAATCATCAACACGTAATAAAGAAAATATTGTGAATATGTTCCGATCATATTTTGATATATGTATATATATTGTTATAGGTTCGTGAATCAACCAGTGGCCAAGTCTATTCCCGACGAATTGTTAATCGGTGAAAGTGAGTTATAGTCCCACTTTTAAAAATCTAAATATTTTTGGGATGAGAATACATGCAGTTTTATAAATGCTTTACAAAATAGACACAAGTATGTGAAACTACTTTCTATGGTTGAATTATCGAATTTGGATATCACCCCTTTTTGCTTGGTAGCCTAAGAATTAGGGAACGTACACCCTAATTCACGCGAATCCTAAAGATAGATCTATCGGGCCCAACGAGCCCCATCCAAAGTACCGGATGTTTTAGTACTTCGATTTTAATCAGGTCCGAGGTTGTTCCGGAATGATTGGGGATATTCTATATGCATCTTGTTAATGTCGGTTACCAGGTGTTCACCATATGAATGATTTTATCTCTAAGTACGATGCGAAATGCCTGCTTGAGATGGTTGTTATGAAAAAATAAAATCTTGTGGTCTATTATTATTATGATTTGATATATGTAGAATTAAACCTATAACTCACCAACATTTTTGTTGACATTTAAAGCATGTTTATTCTCAGGTGATTATTAAGAGCTTCCGCAGTCGCATGCTAAAATAAGGACAAGTTTTGGAGTCCATGTTGTATGATATTGTGTAAAAACTGCATTCAAGAAACTTATTTCGATGTAATATATTTGTATTGTAAACCATTATGAAATGGTCGTGTGTAAACGGGATATATTAGATTATCATTATTTGATAATCTACGTAAAGCTTTTAAGCCTTTATTGATGAAGTAAAGGATATGGTTTGTTTTAAAAATGAATGCAGTCTTTGAAAAACGTCTCATATAGAGGTCAAAACCTCGCAACGAAATCAATTAATATGGAACGTTTTTAATCAATAAGAACGGGACATTTCAGTAGCAATCGATTTTTTCACGAAATGGGTTGAAGCGAAGGCTTTAGCGAAAATCACGGGAGAAAATGTTAAGAAATTTTTCTGGCATGATATTGTGTGCCGATATGGGGTTCCAAATGAGATAGTCAGTGATAACGGCAAGCAATTTGCAGAAAATCCATTTCGGAGTTGGTGTGAAGAGCTGGGCATAAAGCAAAACTTTACATCTGTTGCTCATCCTCAAGCGAATGGACAAGTGGAGGTTACCAATAAAGAAATCGTTGCTGGCATTAAGGCACGATTGGGGCTAAGTCAAATTGGTTGGGAGGATGAACTGCCAAACGTGTTGTGGGCACATCGGAAAACTCCAAAGCGGAGCACGGGGGAAACACCCTTCAGCCTAGTGTATGGTACAGAGGCAGTAATACCGGATGAAATATGCGTACCAACACAACGCATTATGGCATTTGATGTTGAGTCTAATTCTGAAGCAATAAGGGAGAATCTCAACTTGTTGGAGGAAAGAAGATTGATGGCCGCCATCCGGCAAGCAGATCACAAGCATAAAATGGCAAAATATTATAACAAGAAAGTGCAGCATGTGCAATTTGAAGTGGGTGATCTGGTGCTACGTGATAATGAGGCAAGCATGCAAATCAAATTTGGAAAGCTAGCCCCAAAATTGGAAGGACCTTATAAGGTCACAAAAGTAAATCAGAATGGATCATACATGCTTGCTGCGCCTTCCGGCGAGCAATATGAAAGAGCTTGGAATGCAATGAACTTAAAGAAATTTTACGCGTAGTACTATATGCATGGACAGCTTGATCAACTGTCAAATGCATGAGATATAGTCATAAATGTAAAAATTTCTTTATAAGTATGAATAATAGCACTTATTGTTACAGCAATATGTTTCATAAATTTTATCCGGCCAAGGATTTTTCAGCCCAGGTGTCACATAGCTGTGTGTCATCCCTACCCTCGGAAAGAAAGGTAACCTTTCGGTGGTAGAAGTGCAATCATACTTAAAATGGTTGTATCGATAGTGAGACATGTAGAACTCACTAAAGCATCGAAGCGATGAAACGTATCTACAAAAAATGTCATGACACAATACTTTTAAATCACAAAACGGATAACGGACCATGGCGTCCTGCAAAAGTTATAAGGCGAAAATAATTCATAACTTTTCCTCATGAGTTTCATGGCGTAAAGCGTATGACGGAGAATAAATTCCAGCATTATAACGCATAATGGTTGCAAATACAATGTCAATATTTTGTACATTCTGAAAATATTTGAGGCATCTTTGTAAATAATTATAAACCCGTACAATATTAAACGTTATGCAATATATATATATATATATATATATATATATATATATATATATATATATATATATATATATATATATATATATATATATATATATATATATATATAAACATAATATGTCATTCATCTTGAGGAGTATAATTCAATACATCATCTATTGTTACATCTGACCTATTACAAAGATTTTCAAGATCAGCAAATTTCATATTTTCAATCAATGCACTAGCTTTATCAGCCTCTTCCATGGCATTTTCGTTAATCTTCGATGTAATAATTACTGGTAGTGGATTTGGAAGTTCTGGAAGTTTTCTTTTCATGAAGTTGAAAAACTGTAGTCGTTCAGCAGACTTAGCAAAACGGATGAATTCACGTATCCTGTGAGACAGAGCTTGGCAATTAAAAACATGCTCTACAAGAGCAGGAATCCTAGTTATTATGCGTCTTTCATTTTCCTTTTTAACTCTAAGTTGTTCCTTCAGAATGTTGTTCTGCTCACGTATTTTTTCATTCTCCTTTACTAGCTCATCAATTTTTATTAAGTGTTGCTTTTCTCTGGAGGATAATTCTTTGACTTGTTCCTTATATTCCGCCCTCTGATTGTTGCTGATGTCATGAAGCCTCTTCATTGTCTCGTACTCCCTCTTTAAGGATGTGGCTACTTGTTCAGTCCTAGCTACTTTCTCCTTTTCAGCAGATAACTCCTTATTTGTGGAGATTTCATTGTTTTGCAACTCGGATAGACGTTGAAGGTCATTTAACCCAGACGCAATGTTAAGAACGATACTTTGTGCTTTAACCTTCTTAGCATCTGCATCACATAGGTTGCTGAAAAATTGGGCTAGCGAAGGACATACCATGGCGTTCAGAAAAGTCATGAAATTATCCTAAGAGTGTGGTGGTCCCTTTAAAAAGGAGGAAAGTATGTTTGTGTCAAGATTGGGGAGTGTAATTTGCTTCTGAGAAGAGCTAGGGCCAGCTCCTTGTTGGGCAGATGACGAAGGATTTTGACCAGTTCTTCTCCTCTTGGCGGAAGGCGGAAGAGTCACTAATGTGGTGTCTTGGCGTGGTGCATTAGCTGTTGGAGATAAAGGGAAATTGTTACTTATAAAAGAGTTCCAATAGGCTTCACACGATTTCAAAGGTGGCATAATATATAAGGAAGGGTTTGGATTATAAAATCCACCAGTACTGGGCCCAAAAGAAAACAAGTACAGGTTTTGGTCTGGTATTTTACATAATTTAGTGCTAACATTCTCATTACCCGCGGCACGACGCTCTCTAGAAGCAACTCGATTCATACCTATTTCTTCTTCTTCATCATCTTCTTCCTCCATCACCTTATGAGTTTCAGGAATGGGAGTGTCATCAACAATTGTCTTAGTGGTAAAGGTAAGTTGCGAATAAGACGATGATCGCATGGCGGTAAGCGGAGGAATTTCTGCAAAAAATTCAAAGTTACAGTAGTTAGTCGGATAAGCCAAAAGAAGCATATTAGTAAGCATGTATCGCAAAAACTAAAGCACTTACCCTTCCTCCCAGCAAGAATGCAGGCATAACCTTGTGTAATATCCCACTCTTGGCTTACAGATGTCAGCGAAAGCACATGTTCACTATATTTGACATCGTTGATTTTCTCAGCTTGAATCTTTGTAAACAATTTCTTTTCTTTCCCATTTAGTCTTGGGAAAGTAACTGATACGGTGTGCAAGAATTTACGCCAACCACGAGCAGCTGAGTATTCGTCATCAATCGCGTCTTCATTTATAAAAATAAATGAAGCATACCACTCATTGGTAGGATGATCAAGTGCGGGTCTCAGAAATCCCTCAACCTTACTGAATGTAAACCAACCTCTCTCGTGAGGTGCTATACGTACCAAATTGCAAAAAATTCGAATAGATGACACTATGTCGCTAGCATGACAATACAACTCAAAAATAAGGATTTTTCGAATACTTGCTGGTTCAAATTGACCAACAGCAACTCCGTAAAATTTACAGACTTTTAAGAAGAATGGTGTAAACGACAATCGCAGACAAAAATTAAATAATGCTTGGCCATAGATAGCAACTTTTCCAGGAGGGGGTGCATTAGCTCTATCATTAGGTGCAGGAACTAATGGATCAAAACTAGCTAATCTAGGAAAATGACGCAACAATGCTGCCATATATTTCTCATTTACTCTGCTAAGAATAGCTGCAACATCCTTTATGGCTGCCATTAATGTTCTAATGTAACAGGAAGTAAAGAAGATATTGATGGTAAAATATGAAGACTGTAGAAAAAAGCTTTAAAAAGTGAAAGCTCGATTAGGGTTTTTGGTGGATAAAAGGGGGAAAAAAGATGGACAGCTGTGACTAATGGTAATTTTGGAGGGTTTCATTTTCATCCATACACGTGTATGGACACGATTAAAAGAAAAATACAAAGGGACGCTTTATTACAGCTGGAGGCGCGTGAGGTATCGTAACCATGGAAAAAGCAATCATCACAAATTCAGTAAAATACGGCTATCATTAAATGCCTATAATATCTTTCCCGATGCAAATGGGAAAAGTGAAGACTTGTTTCGGAAACGTTATCAAAAGTTTAACAACTTAATCATTTTTCAAATGCTTAAGTCCTTAAACTGGGTGGACTTAATGGTGTATCCTATCGTATACACGCATAAAAGGCATAATTATCACATGAAGTTAGCATCAGAAAGGCTAAAAATGGTAGTTGTGTGTAATTGTCCGTCTAGCGTTCTCCGCCATACAGGCTGCTCCGTCACGCGTAAGCCCTGAAGGCCGCCTAGCGCATAAGCCCTGGCCGGAGAACGCCACCTTCAGCATGAATTTCGGATCACGAATAACAGAACGTATCATTATCTGACACGTGTCTCCGAACAATCCGGTGGATCTGACACTATAAATAGACCCCTTGGGTCGTCATTTTACAGAAGTTCAGATATTATGAAAAACTTGAGAGCTGAGAATTCATTTCTCTTTCTCTCTCTACTTTCTCTCACTATAAGTCATCCAGCTAGCAAACTCTTCGCTCTACGGACTACAGATTGATTAAGCCACCCAACAAGTTTCAATACTTGTGAACCGGGTCTGCAGGGATTATTTCCCAAGAGCAAAAATCAATCGGCAATACTCGCCCACCTTTAGCTAGATTACTTCTAGTATTGTGTTGACATACTAAGCCTTACCTCATAAGGAAATAGGTGTTAACAACCGCAGTGCGTTTGGATCGCCTGTAATGCTTTTAAAGGAAGCGAAACATTCAAAGGTTCAGCGCCATTTTTTGTAACACCCCGTTTTTTCCCGTGTATGATTTATAGGTGAATTGGGTACGTACGATAGGCGTATGGAAGGTTCGGGGCATTTTCATGTATTAAAGTCTTGTGTGCGAGAAGTGGAGTCTGACCACGTGGAACATCGCGGCGCGACAAAGGAGTCCGCGGCGCGACATCTAACAGGAAATCAGATCAGAAGTCTGATTAAAAATGATCCCAGTTCAAGGCAATCGTCGCGGCGCGACGAGTTAGGCCGCGGCGCGGCATACAGTGCATACTGGTACCGAATTCTTGTAATTTTAAAAGAAGCTCAAGGGCAATTTGGTCATTTCACGATTGAGCCAGATGGAGATCTTAAATCTGGTCCACCCATTTCATTTCTCATTTCAATTTCCCTTTTCTTTTCATTTTTCCTCTTAAACTCAAACACCCATTTGATTTCAAAAGGATTTTTGGAAAGGAAGGATCGGGAGTTGATCTTTGGCGTTGTTGACAAGTTTGTTCTCCTAGTTCTTAGCTACACGGTGGTACTAGTAGTAAGCTCTAACTCTGAATTTCGTTTTTGTGTTCTTCATTCAAATTTGGGGCTTTTGATTGTATGATTCATAGATGGAACCCATTTAGTTGTTAATTGGAGATTAACACCAATATTCGGGTTTATCGTTGTTATTGGCGGGTTTTGGGTTTGGTGTGCAAGTTTATGCTTGTAGGACTTGTAAATGGAGTATAATCACTAGTATTAGTGATATTTGAGGTTTTGGAGACATTTAGGGTTCTTGTGGTTGACTAATTTTGACTAGAGTCAAAATTAGGGTTTGTTGATGATTATGACCCGAATGTCGATTCGATGAGGTTTATAAACTTAAAATGGATTAAGTTGGTGTATAAAACCGAGTTAAATATGTTTTGGTGTTAAAACTTGTAAATGGTGAGATTTTGACTTAATGGGTCAAAATTAGGGTTTTGGTGTCAAAATGGGTGAGACACGTGTTTAACACTTGTGTTCGGGTTTAATTGGCATATCAGGACCATTATAACTTGTGTTAGTGATTATTGCTTAGTTTGGGCGCGGTTTGTACTTGGAAGTGCATTTGGGTCGAATTTGCACTAAGTGTCGAATTGGGTTGGTTTGTATATCCAATCTAATTGTGTTGTGGTGTTTATGATAATGGAACAGGTACTTTCCATTGACGTGTTGCGGATTACTTGGAAGCATTCTTCAAGACTTCAAAGCGAGTGTTAATATCCTATGTGCATATGTATGTGTAGGATGGGTGCGGGTCGGGGTGAAATGTCTCTCGGTTATAGAGTTCACTTCACATATAGGGGGATTTGATGGACTTGTGTATAGGTCCAATTGGCACGGTTGTGCGTTGTGGTTGGCCACCTTTGGCGAGGTACATATTTTGTGTGCACATTATCCCACGCGGTGTGATGTGAATTATATAACCCCAATGGCGAAGGGTTAATGTTGTGATGTGGATTATATAACCCTAATGGCAAAGGGTTAATGTGGTGATGTGGACTTATATATATAACCCCAATGACGAAGGGTAATATTGTGAATGTTAGGGTTTGAACCATCGAGCCGGTAGTGCCATAACATGTATGTGACCAGTGTCGAGTGTGAACCACGAGCCTGTAGCACTATAAAATAATTGATGTGAACCACGAGCCGGTAGCATCGAGTGTGAACCACGAGCCGGTAGCACTATAAAATAATTGATGTGAACCACGAGCCGGTAGCATCGAGTGTGAACCACGCGCCGGTAGCACTATAAACGAGTGAGACTCAAATGCGTATGGTGTGAACCACGAGTCGGTAGCACCATAGCGTTATGGTTAACCTTGGATGTTTTTACGCGTTGTTATATATGTATATTGTATACGTATAATGTTGTATTGTCGCAATGTATCTAACTCTATGGGTGTAGCTTTGGCATTGTTCACATCGTTGCTTGTGAACTTACTAAATTGTTGGTGTTGTTAGCTTGTGCTTAGTAAACGTACGGTATGTTAGGTTTAGCTTGCCTTCTGTTTGGAAGCTCCGGTATGCGTTAATTGATTATTTTTGTGGCGTGTCCATTTTATACATATATATGTATGTAGTATATTATCATTCACTAAGCGTTAGCTTACCCTCTCGTTGTTGACATTTTTATAGGTTGCACGCTTGGCGGCTCGGGTGAGCTTGGGGATTAGAGATCTTGGCTAAGTTGCTTAGAAGATCTTGCGTTTGTACTTGATTAAGATTTGGGTAGCGTAGTCCCAAATCAACATGCTCGGTTTATGACTTCATTAACGGATTGATGTATTAAAGAGTTTAAAATATTAATGTTTGTTTTAAAGTTCATTGAACTTACTATTGTATTAAAGATGTTTTTGGAAACACAATTGGGACCTAAAGTGCTATTTAACGCGTATTAAAAGGAAACATTTTTATGGGTCGGATTTCAATACGGTTTGGGTTGTTACAAGTGGTATCAGAGCATGGTCTAAGGGATTTAGGTGACTTGAGATAGGTGCCTAGACTTAGACTTTTGTGTGTGCTTAATTTGTTGCGAGACTTGTAGGATTACGGGTCTGAATGGGTTTAGTTAGTGCCTTGTTTATAGGCTGACTAACGTTTATATTAGTCATGCAGATATTATTAATATATTATTTGTGTTGTGGTAATAATTCTCGCGTGTGTTTGTATCGCGTAGAATTTTGGTTGTGTTTGTTTATATCATCGAGCGAGGCGGTCGTTGTACTAACGAGTCGATGCGGCATGTGTGCGTAATAAGGACTTGCAAACCTTATTACGGGTGCAAATCGTGTCTAACAAGTGATGTACGACGAGTGTTTAGCAAGATGAGATGGTGTTGTGCGTGCGGTTTTATATGTTCGTGGACTAATCGTTTTGCATTCTTTAGAATGACGACGCGAAACGAGATCGAGGCGAATAACGCGGAGTTTAACGCTAGAGTTGCGGCCGCCGTTGCGGAGCTAGTGGGTGCATTACGAGAAGAAATGGATAGGAAGTATTCCGAACTTCAAAGTAGTGGTGAAATGGAGCGTTATCTTAAGAGCTTTATGAGGACTAAACCCCCGATGTATGATGGGAAACCGGATCCTTTGGTGAGCACAACTTGGATTTCGGATGTCGAGGGGTGTTTTCGTACTATTAATTGCCCTCCCGAGAAAAAGACGAGACTCGCTACTAGTTTGTTGCGGGGTAGGGCAAGGGATTGGTTGGATGGTAAGATTGATCTTGTCAGTGGCGAAACGTTTATGGCCTTATCGTGGGACGAGTTTAAGGAGGAATTCTTCGAGGAGTTCCGGACTTCGGCCGATTTGTGGGAATTGCGTAATGAGTTGCGAAATTTGCGACAAGGGTCTATGGATTTGAATACTCTCAAGACGACCTTTATGGCAAAGGCTCATTTTTGCTCGGAGTATTTGGGGAATGATCGTTTGTTGATGGGGGATTTCTATCAGACCTTGATTGATGACTTGAAGAGTGAAATTAGTCGGGGTCAAGCGAAATCGTTTTCGGAATTATTCGACTTGGCTAGGGGTTTCGAGTCGCATTCATGATCCAAAAAGGGTGAACCTTCAAGTAGGAGAAGGATTGTTTCGTATAGTGCTCCGAGTAAGAGGACTAAGGGTCCGAGTGCAAGCGCGGGTGGTACACGGACGGGTGTAACGGATTCTAGTGCGTCTAGATGTTACAATTGTGGCGTGAGGGGTCACAAGTCTTGGGAATGTTCGGTACCAAAGGGTGATAGCATGGTGTGCTTCCATTGCCAAGAGGAAGGACATCGTAAGTCAGAATGTCCCAAGCTAGCGGGGATGGGTGCGGCAAGGAGACGTTAAGGTACGTTTCGTTTTAATAAATACGTCCTTTGATTATTTATTAAATGCCTTGTGTTGTGCATATTATTGTTATGGGTGACGTTCCTAATGGAAGTACCCTATGGTGACGTTTGATTAATGGGCGAAGGGCGTAAGACTTGGTGCAACCAAGCATTCCTTAGTACTTAGAAAATGTTTCTACCAAGCCGTGTATATGGGCTTTTGTGTTCGGTTGTTAAGAACATGTTCGCTTTTATGTTGAAGTTGATGAACCATGAGGTTCGCCGAGTGAGACGAAACCCGAGAGATCGAGTGTTTAAAATCTCGATGTATGTTGGTAATAGAGCTTACATGACGCGACATTAGGTGCCTCTTTTATACCTACTAGCGTGGTGTTCGACTCCGATTGTGTTGCGGTTACATTGAACTTAGGGTACCGAAGTGAAACCCTTAGGTACATGAGCGATCGGGTGAAATTTGACAAACTAAAGCAATTGGATGATTGCGAGAGTATGGTTCGTGTAATCGTGGTACACTTTTCGTTCGAAGTGTAAGAATTGATTGAAATCCTGTGCTCAGGATTGGAGCAAGATGTGGTGATGGGTTGTGTGAGCCCAATTGTTGGTAAAGTCTACCTTTGGTAGCATTGTACGGTTGTACGAGTTGTGATATTGGAGCGTAGTTCCAAGTGGGGGAGTTACACTCCCGCCCGAGGAAGTTGTAGTGTGAGATTTCGGATGATGCTTTTGGTAAGATCCGAAAATTTTGTCGAGACCTAGTTTTGGTCGATTTGTGGTAGAGTACAATTTCGGTTAAACTGTACTTATGGTTTGGATTTAAATTATCACCGAGATGATAATGTGGTAAATCTCGTCGAGAGATAATGGACGTGTTTGACGAGCAAGGTGAAATCCCTCGGTTAAGGGATGTGCGTATCGGATTCTTTTCTAGAGAATTATTGTTTTGTGCCTATGTTTGATATAGGTGGTTCTTGCTCGATTGTGTTAATGGTTAGTGGTATCCGTTAGGGTTCACTATGGCGTAGCAGAGCGCGATGTTACGCTACTTGTTGTTCGAGGCCAAAAGGGCGTTGATTGGTGAAGCATGACCTTCGGGGTTCGCTAACTATATCATGGGAGTAGTGACATATCGGTGAAGCATGACCGTTGACGGGGTCCGCTGACTTCATCCGGTGTTGAGTGATCTATCGGTTGTTTTATACACCGATGGTGGGGTCGTAAGGACCATGTCGTGTGATCTATTGGTTGTTTGATACACCAATGGTGGGGTCGTAAGGACCGTGTCGTGGGAACTATCGGGTGTTTTTATACGCCGATGGTGGGGTCGTGAGGATCATGTGGTAGGATTAGTGATGCGATAGCCGTGTTTCGCTCACGTGTGTTACGGGTGTGACGATAGTCGATTTTGTACACCTTGGGATCTAGCGTTGCCATGATCGTTTTGGGCGCTATCGGGTGTAGCCGTCTGATTATGATGTTACGGTAGTTGCGTATGGGTAGTATTGCGCACTACGAGGGATGTTAAGTGGTGAGTGTTATCCGTAAGGATTCGCTTTATTTCGGTCTCTTCTTCGGGTTGACGGTTGACCTTATACTGGTTTGTGGTTGTTACTAGCAATGTACTTGGTATGGTACGCTAGGAGTTGATATCTCGGTACGAGATTTGTTGAGTTTTCCCGATGTAAAGGATTGAGTTCCTGCTAGTGCTCGGAATTGTGGAGTTTGCTAAATCGCGGGTGACGATTTGTTTGTTAAGGGTAACTCTTTGAGAGGAATTACCTAGGGATCGATGTAGACTTCGGTTGGTGCGTGCATTGTACGTCTCGGAATACGAGCAAGTGTGTAATTTGTCATTGGATTAACCTCCGGGTTAGTGAAATCGTGGTAGAAGTCGGTTTGAAACGCATGTTCGAGGACCATTGAGAGTGGGTCCATTTGGGTTCGTGACTAGGATCACGAGGACGTGATCGAATTTAAGTGGGGGAGAGTTGTAACACCCCGTTTTTCCCCGTGTATGATTTATAGGTGAATTGGGTACGTACGATAGGCGTATGGAAGGTTCGGGGCATTTTCTTGTATTAAAGTCTTGTGTGCGAGAAATGGAGTCTGACCATGTGGAACGTCGCGGCGGGACAAAGGAGTCCGCGGCGCGACATCTAACAGGAAATCAGATCAGAAGTCTAATTAAAAATGATCCCAGTTCAAGGCAATTGTCGCGGCGCGACGAGTTAGGCCGCGGCGCGACATACGGTGCAGACTGGTACCGAATTCTTGTAATTTTAAAAGAAGCTCAAGGGCAATTTGGTCATTTCATGATTGAGCCAGATGGAGATCTTAAATCTGGTCCACCCATTTCATTTCTCATTTCAATTTCCCTTTTCTTTTCATTTTTCCTCTCAAACTCAAACACCCATTTGATTTCAAAAGGATTTTTGGAAAGGAAGGATCGGGAGTTGATCTTTGGCGTTGTTGACAAGTTTGTTCTCCTAGTTCTTAGCTACACGGTGGTACTAGTGGTAAGCTCTAACTCCAAATTTGGGGCTTTTGATTGTATGATTCGTTTTTGTGTTCTTCATTCAAATTTGGGGCTTTTGATTGTATGATTCATAGATGGAACCCATTTAGTTGTTAATTGGAGATTAACACCAACATTCGGGTTTATTGTTGTTATTGGCGGGTTTTGGGTTTGGTGTGCAAGTTTATGCTTGTAGGACTTGTAAATGGAGTATAATCACTAGTATTAGTGATTTTTGAGGTTTTGGAGACATTTAGGGTTTTTGTGGTTGACTAATTTTGAGTAGAGTTAAAATTAGAGTTTGTTGATGATTATGACCCGAATGTCGATTCGATGAGGTTTATAAACTTAAAATGGATTAAGTTGGTGTATAAAACCGAGTTAAATATGTTTTGGTGTCAAAACTTGTAAATGGTGAGATTTTGACTTAATGGGTCAAAATTAGGGTTTTGGTGTCAAAATGGGTGAGACACGTGTTTAACACTTGTGTTCGGGTTTAATTGGCATATTAGGACCATTATCACTTGTGTTAGTGATTATTGGTTAGTTTGGGCGCGGTTTGTACTTGGAAGTGCATTTGGGTCGAATTTGCACTAAGTGTCGAATTGGGTTGGTTTGTATATCCAATCTAATTGTGTTGTGGTGTTTATGATAATGGAATAGGTACTTTCCATTGACGTGTTGCGGATTACTTGGAAGCATTCTTCAAGACTTCAAGGTGAGTGTTAATATCCTATGTGCATATGTATGTGTAGGATGGGTGCGGGTCGGGGTGAAGTGTCTCTCTGTTATAGAGCTCACGTCACATATAGGGGGATTTGATGGACTTGTGTATAGGTCCAATTGGAACGGTTGTGCGTTGTGGTTGGACACCTTTGGCGAGGTACACATTTTGTGTGCACATTATCCCACGCGGTGTGATGTGAATTATATAACCCCAATGGCGAAGGGTTAATGTTGTGATGTGGATTATATAACCCTAATGGCGAAGGGTTAATGTGGTGATGTGGACTTATATATATAACCCCAATGGCGAAGGGTAATATTGTGAATGTTAGGGTATGAACCATCGAGCCGGTAGTGCCATAACATGTATGTGACGAGTGTCGAGTGTGAACCATGAGCCGGTAGCACTATAAAATAATTGATGGAACCACGAGCCGGTAGCATCGAGTGTGAACCACGAGCCGGTAGCACTATAAAATAATTGATGTGAACCACGAGCCGGTAGCATCGAGTGTGAACCACGAGCCGGTAGCACTATAAAATAATTGATGTGAACCACGAGCCGGTAGCATCGAGTGTGAACCACGAGCCGGTAGCACTATAAACGAGTGAGACTCAAATGCGTATGGTGTGAACCACGAGCCGGTAGCACCATAGCGTTATGGTTAACCTTGGATGTTTTTACGCGTTGTTATATATGTATATTGTATACGTATAATGTTGTATTGTCGCAATGTATCTAACTCTGTGGGTGTAGCTTTGGAATTGTTCACATCGTTGCTTGTGAACTTACTAAATTGTTGGTGTTGTTAGCTTGTGCTTAGTAAATGTACGGTATGTTAGGTTTAGCTTGCCTTCTGTTTGGAAGCTCCGGTATGCGTTAATTGATTATTTTTGTGGCGTGTCCATTTTATACATATATATGTATGTAGTATATTATCATTCACTAAGCGTTAGCTTACCCTCTCGTTGTTGACATTTTTATAGGTTGCACGCTTGGCGGCTCGGGTGAGCTTGGGGTTTAGAGATCTTGGCTAGGTTGCTTAGAAGATCTTTCTTTTGTACTTGATTAGGATTTGGGTAGCGTAGTCCCAAATCACCATGCTCGGTTTATGACTTCATTAACGGATTGATGTATTAAAGAGTTTAAAATATTAATGTTTGTTTTAAAGTTCATTGAACTTACTATTGTATTAAAGATGTTTTTGGAAACACAATTGGGACCTAAAGTGCTATTTAACGCGTATTAAAAGGAAAACATTTTATGGGTCGGATTTTAATACGGGTTGGGTTGTTACAACTTGAGAGCTGAGAATTCATTTCTCTTTCTCTCTCTACTTTCTCTCACTAGAAGTCATCCGGCTAGCAAACTCTTCGCTATACGGACTAAAGATTGATTAAGCCACCCCACAAGTTTCTATACTTGTGAACCAGGTCTGCAGAGATTATTTCCCAAGAGCAAAAATCAATCGGCAATACTCGCCCACCTTTAGCTAGATTACTTTTAGTATTGTGTTGACATACTAAGCCTTACCTCATAAGGAAATAGGTGTTAACAACCGCAGTGCGTTTGGATCGCCTGTAATGGTTTTGAAGGAAGCGAAACATTCAAAGGTTCAGCGCCAACTTTGTGATAATTCAAAAAGTGATCCTGAAATTATGGAAGTTACACGAGTAAAAGGCAAAAGGCCTGGAACGCCAATTCCACAATATTTTGAAGAAGGTGAAACTTCGCACGCTATGGAAAAGGAGAATATGCAGTTGTTTTTAACTGACATGTTTAGAAAGATTGCGCCGAAAGACATGCAACGTAAATTTGATCAACCTGATGTTATTCAAAAAATGATAGAAAGGTACTGCGTAGAGGCAAAAGAAACGCGAACGAAAATAGCGACAAAATAACTTCAGTGACTGACAAGTTCGTCCCGCATATTTCTGATTATCCAATAACGATACCACCAATTGTGCCTGCAGCTTTGGGCGTGTATTCAGGCTTAACCGATCAGCTAGACTTTTTATAGCGGTTCGAGGGATTCGTGAGTACATACAATTGGGACGATCCTATCGCATGTAGAGTACATACAAGGGAATTGCAACTGTCACATCTGCAGAGTTTTAGCCAATTTGTGCGCTAATCACTGCGCAGGAAAACGTAGGAATTGAAGGTCATCAAGTTGTGACTAACCGCGTTATTCCAAGGAAAGGTAATGGCGTGATATGCTACTAACGGACGGTTTTTATTTGTGCGGTGTCCTTAGGTCGTAGGACGTTCGGTTCGGTAGCACACAATGACTTTGTTTATTTATATTGTCCGGGGCCTAAATTTACTTTTACTTTCTAAGGTGTTGAAGGTGTAAGTTAACCTAGTGTCGTGTTTTTTATGGATTAACGAATTGAAAATCAAGTGGATAATTGTCTTCTAGTTAAATTACCTAGATAAAAGATAGTAGTTGGTATTAGCTAAAAGTCCTAAGTGTAGAAAAGTAAATAAGTGGAAGGATATCCGGAGTATGCAGATTAGGGAAATGTTGACCAAGATATAAGTGTTGGGTTAGGGAAAGGTAATTATGCTTATGTTAAGACTATGCTTAGAATGATGTAGATCTAGTTGGATGGGCCAATTGCACAGACCTACTTGTCTCTGAACTCTCGGAGTTCTCTTTAAGCAGTGAGAAGTATGTCACTTGGTCCTCAGTAAAGTACTAGGTTTATTAGTGAGTTAAGCTCTAATCCTAACCCTCATTATCAGTTTAGTTAACTGAATAACAACGTGCCGTGTTGATTAAACACTGGTCACAAACGGAAAGAATCTGTCGGTTTAAGTTGGCAAAACCTTAAATGAAAACTAACAACCATTCCATCATACTAATGAGATCATATCAATTCAAACATTATACAGCATTACAGTTGATATACTGATAGTAAAGCAGATGGAAACCTAATGAATACCTAAACAGTTGATATGACTAAGTCATAAGGCAACAATCAAAAAAGAACATGCAATAGGCTTGGGTCACACAGTGAAGGCACTAATAGATCTTAACAGCTCCTAAGAAGTCTCTTCGTAACAGTCAATAGGCATACTAGGTCATTCATGTCTCAATTCCTAAGTTTCGTGTCCTAAAAGCGCATTAAATGCCTCTCGGGAACTCTGGCCATACCGAGTTCATAGAATCTTCAGATACAATATAACCAGGGGTATTAATCCTATGAAGTAGCTAATTTCATATAGGTGGACAAGTCCTGATCACAACCTAGGTTGGTAAAACCTTAAGATCCTAGCATACAAATATATCAAACTTCCTAGTTCAGTATTATAACAGTAATCGTACTAAATTAACATAATTACGCTAACCCAAACTTCTATCATGGAAATATACAGATTAATTAAGCTATCATGGTAATATCGGAATGCATTATTAAACATAAAAAGTAAGAACACATTTTTAATACAAAACACAAGCGTTTCGGATAAAAACCTGAAAAGGTCGAAGAAATCTGTCCGAGATCGCAGGGACTCGCCGGGATATCCTCCGAAAAATAAAATCTACGCTAACGACTACTAAAAACTAACTAAAAGCTTAAAAATATGAAATGAATTACAATTTGAGTGTGTGTTGAAATGGATGGAGAAAGCCCTTTAAATAGACTTGATTTTTGCCTGCAAACGGCTGGCAGGCCGTTTGCAGGGGCCGTATGTAAGGTTTGCCCGTTTAAGGTGCCCGTTTGCTCTGACCGTTTGGCAGGCCGTTTACTATACTGGCAAGCCGTTTGGCAGCCCGTTTGGCAAGCCATTTGGCTTGCTGGTTTGCTGGATCGTAACTTGATTTCTTGTCTTTCACCGTTTTCGCTCTAGAATCTTCGTTTTAGCTCCGTTTTACTTGATTCTTTTTGCATCGGCTTCGTAATTACTATATCTACAAAATCAACTGAAAAAGCGATAATTTTACCGACAAAGTTTAAATCTTTATTGTTTTAGGGCTTAATCTTGGGGATAAAAATGTGACTTTTTGCCCGATATCAAATACCCCACAGTTGGCTTTGCTTGTCCTCAAGCAAAAAGCGGGAATATAAGGATCTTCCTAATAGATTCTCCCTTGCCCCACCCGTAGATCTTTTTATTATACCATCATCAGAAGTCGGCACATCTTTCGAAAATATTAGAAAAAGTTTCGAGCTTCGATGAATTGGTCGCTAGATTTCGATTGCGTCCATAGTGAAAAAGGCGTACTTTCCAACCCTCAGATGTATAGTATACATGATTAGGCTCCTCACTAGTGGGTCACTCATATCACTCAAGTGTTTAGGGTGTCCTATTCTAATTCTATTGTCGCTCAGAAGCCAGTCGTGTAACAGTTCTCATCATAGGCTTGGTAAAGCATCGATATCTCCACCAGTTAAGTAAGGACGGCACTGATCTTCTTCCTAGGCATTCTTTTAAGAGGAAGACGGTTTGTATGGTTTGGTCGGGAAATTTATGGATTGGTGAAAGGTATCTAGATCTTTTGATTTTGAGAGAATTGATAGACTTTAATTCTTCAGAGTATCCATTTTTGGATAGAGAATGGCTTGGAATCCGTAAAAGTTTTCTGCGGAAGAAGGGGATTTTGCTAAGACTTTGTCTAGAGTTTTCTTTGGCTCTTCTGGTATCCTTCTTTAGGGCAACTTCTCGGGTTTTTCTTTGCCTTATTCTTAGAGAATTTGCTCTTTCATCATTCATTTCATGTTTTTTTCTG
The DNA here is from genome assembly GCF_046630445.1 of Rutidosis leptorrhynchoides. NCBI lineage: Eukaryota > Viridiplantae > Streptophyta > Magnoliopsida > Asterales > Asteraceae > Rutidosis > Rutidosis leptorrhynchoides. The sequence continues at coordinate 237,313,641 of NC_092343.1, forward strand.
GCATACCCTTTCTTCATAACTTTTGTCTTTCGTTCCTGGTGCCAAGAGAGGAAGTGATAATACACTGAAAATAGGTGTTTCACCTATCAGAAACAATCAGGGGTTCGGAATCTTTCAATAAGTGCTTTTGAAGCGAATTTGATCGATCTATCTCTTTACTAATCTCTGGATCTTTGGATGAATGGAAAGGGAAGTGAAGGTGAATGGTGTATTTTGGGAGTGAATTTGGGGTGAATATTTCTGATTCATCAACTCTTTATGTGAGTTGGTCGGTTTAAATTGCGTGGAGTGGAAACGAAAATGGATGGCTTTTTGTCTTCTCTATACAGAATGATTTCGGAAGGAGTATCGCACTTGCACAACGCATGGCGCTTACTAACCATTGGTCTTGAAACGTATGTCAGAACTAAGTTCTAACTTGAACCGTACACCGGCACGCTTATCAATCGAAATGACAAAGTACTGTAGACTTGATGGGTCATACAGATACTTTGGGTCCAAGATTCCTCACCTTTTGGGGGTAGGGGTCGTGCTTGATCATGCATAGCCTTTTACATATTTTCTTAAAAGAAATCTTTTGACACAAAACATAAGTTTCAGCTTAATCGTTCCGTTCAAATAAATGTTCCAAACACCGATTTCTAGCAATTTTATTGGATATTTTGGGCAAAAACAAGGTAAGAATTTTTCGAAATCACCCAATATCCATTGCTTAATTACTTTTTGATAAAAGAATTTTTCAAAACTTGGCGTTTTACGGTTACTCGACCTTTAAAACCTTTACCCATTACCCCACACTTAGAAGAACATTGTCCCTAATGTTCTCTAAAAAGAATATTTTAATACTTTATAAATTAAGGACATTGACTTCTAAAATTTCCAAGTTAGTTGCGGGGTTACCCCACACTTAGAGATTTTAGTGCGTAATAATTGAAATAGGTTTAAGGAAGGATTACTTCCCTATGGTCGTGTTACCTTCCTAGTACTGGGCCTTCCTACGGTCAGTCTCCTAATTGCTGGAAAGGACCAGTCTCTTTTGATAATATTTCTGCATGAAGAACAAAAAGAGAGAGGCAGCATTTCCACTATATATGTAATACCCCGTCCCACATAGATTTGTGTAAGATTGTTTGAGTCCCTTATAAGGTAACTTCCATCCTTACCAGACACAACGCGTTTTGGGGCTACAAGCACAGAAGATCCCATCAGAACTCTGCAGTTAAGCATGCTCGAGCGGGAGTAGTACTAGGATGGGTGACCTCCTAGGAAATCCTCGTGTGGTCACCAATAAAAAGCCGTGCGCCTACGGGCAGAGCGGACAATATTGTGGTCGCGGTAAGGCGGGATGTTACAGATGGTATCAGAGCACTAGCCTCTCGGGGTGTGACAGGCACTCGGCTCGTACATCTCCTGAGGTATAGATTCTGGCTATCAATTTGTTTCGGCTTGACGAGGACGTCAGGATTCTAAGTGGGAGAATTCGTAATACCCCGTTCCACATAGATTTGTGTAAGATTGTTTGAGTCCCTTATAAGGTAACTTCCATCCTTACCAGACACAACGCGTTTTGGGGCTACAAGCACAGCAGATCCCATCAGAACTCTGCAGTTAAGTATTCTCGAGCGGGAGTAGTACTAGGATATGTGACCTCCTGGGAAATCCTCGTGTGGTCACCAAGAAAAAGCCGTGCGCCTACGGGCAGAGCGGACAATATTGTGGTCGCGGTAAGGCGGGATGTTACAAAACATGTGTAGATTAGTCCTTGTCTAGACTCATTTTGAAAACAAAATTTTGAAAGTAAATTGTGCCATTTCTTTTTGAAAATTTAGACAAGTTTCATCATTTTTCTTTATGTTTGTCAAGTATAGATACTAGTCATGAGATTTACAAGTATCATAATGATTTGTTCAAACATAAGTGTGTGCCTGAGTGGGTTTAAAAGCTTAAAACATATATGAGATTTTAAGCAAGAAACCATTATTATGGCACATTTGATAAGTAATGCTTTTCCTAACAATTTTTACTCATATAATTAAGGAAATCATGCAAGAAAACAAGTGTTCCTATTAGTTTGTAAGGACTCTTACATAATTAAACAAGTATAGGGAAAACTAAAATAAGTTTTAGGATGTTTACGTTGAAGAAAATTGAAAGAGTTTGGACCACTTTGGGAGAGTACTTGAAAATAGGATAAAATAAAATTTAGAGATCCAGTGGTTGGGGTTTAAATAAGAGATGTGGTTAGTGAAAAAGTTGTTTGGATATTAAAGAGAGTATATAAAAGACAAAGGAAAACGTCAGACGCTAGGCGGTTGCTTACACGGTCGACCGTAGTTCGACCGTTCGTGATCTGTAGGAAATTTTACAAAGTATGTTCCATCATTCCCAACCCATTCCTAAGCAATTTAAAGGTTTAAAGGTCTCCTTTTTAAGGGGCTTAGTGAATATGTCAGCTACGTTTTCAGCAGATTCTACCTTGTCTATCACAATATTACCATTTTGGACGTGGTCACGAAGGAAGTGGTGCCTAATGTCTATGTGTTTAGTCCTAGAGTGTAATATTTGATTTTTAGATAAGTCTATAGCACTTTTGTTATCACAGCATATGGGTATTTCGGATGAGATGATACTGTAATCAAGGAAGGTTTGCTTCATCCGTAACACTTGTGCTCATGCTCTTCCCATAGCTACATATTCGGCTTCGGTGGTCGACAATGCAACGGACGTTTGCTTCTTCGAGAACCATGATGTTAAGCAAAGACCCACGAACGCGCATACTCCACTTGTGCACTTTCTATCAATCATTGACCCTCCATGATTAGAATCCACAAAGCACATAATATCAATCCCGGTGAACTTTCTATACCATAACCCAAGATGCATTGTCCCCTTTAAGTATCTAAAGATCCTTTTGATGGCCTCAACGTGTGATGTCTTTGAATTTCCTTGAAATCTTGCACACAAACATACACTAAACATGATATCGGGCCGACTTTCCAAGGGATACAATCATTCCCCTATATCTAGTTCTATCAAACGGTTCTCCTTCTCCTTCTAAGGTAAGTTTCACATTTGTTGCCATAGGAGTCACCATTGGTTTTGAGTTCTCCATTCCACACTTTTTGATCATTTCATGAATGTATTTTTGTTGATTGATGAACGTTCCATCTTCTAGTTGTTTGATTTGAAGTCTGAGAAAGAACTTGAGTTCACCCATCATGCTCATTTCAAACTCATCATGCATTAACTTAGAAAACTCATTGCTAAGAGATTCGTTAGTAGAACCAAATACAATATCATCAACATCTATTTGAACTATAACTAAATCCTTTTCAAGCCTTTTAATAAAGAGTGTATTATCAATTATTCCCATTTCATAACCGTGATTTATTAAAAAGGTTATAAGTCTTTCATGCCATGCTCTAGGGGCTTGTTTAAGTCCATAAAGAGCCTTTTTAAGTTTAAAAACATGATATGGTTTTTCGAAATCTTCAAACCCCGGAGGTTGTGACACATATACTTCTTCATTTATGACACCATTTAGGAAAGAACTTTTAACATCCATTTGATAAAGTTTGAAGTTATTTACACATGCATATGCAAGAAGTATTCTTATAGATTCTAGCCTAGCGACGAGGGGCAAATGTTTCATCATAATCAATTCCCTCTTGTTGGCTATATCCTTGTATAGGTTTGAGACTTATGCGGAAGTAAGATGTGCGGGCGCATAGGCATTCCGCACAAGTACTGCGAGAACTCTACGCACTCTTTAATATTCCGCGCAGTCTCTCCGCATTCATTAAGATTTACCGTGGTTTAATTGTCTTGTATCTTTGCCTTTAGGTAGCTTTTCGCACCAAAAACGTACATATACATGTGTATGATATACATACACATGTCATACACATGTATATGTACGTTTTTGGTGCGAAAAGCTACCTAAAGTCAAAGATACAAGACAATTAAACCACGGTAAATCTTAATGAATGCGGAGAGTCTGCGCGGAATATTAAAGAGTGCGTAGGGTTCTCGCAGTATTTGTGCGGAATGCCTAAGTGCCCGCACATCTTACTTCCGCGTAAGTCTCAAACCTATAAATAGGGAGCTTGGCTTCTCATTTGAGGTTGTTGATTTTGGAAGAATTGGATCTCTCTTGTGAGTTTGCTCGAGACTTGATCTTTGTTGGTTAAGGTAATTTACGAAGACCGGGACATGGTTGTTGATCGTTTAGCATTTAACGAAATATGACAATAAGGTCCCAAAACCATAATCGAGATCCATTATACCCCTCACTGCACTCAATCCTTGATTAGCCTTTATAGGATAATTGAGGATTGATCAATTGGCGCCATCCGTGGGACACGAATAGAATTGAAATGAGAAATTCACGTTCGTTTTAATCGAGCTATTAAACTCATTATCCAATCCTAATCGTGTTATTTTCTTTGTTATATTACAGGAAAGTTTTTCTTAATCCAAAAGAAGCAAAAACTCCAAGTTATTCTTGAATAAACGTGACTACGTGCAACAAAAAGAAGAATACAAGGACTATAGGTGCATCGGATCCAAAAAATACTTCGAATTTTGACTTTCAGTCAAGTCCTGAAGTTAGCCAGCGAACTAAAGAATATCTTGTAAAAGCATCTGCAAATGCTAAAGCAAGCGAAGAAGCACAATCAAATGTATTGGCTGAAAAAGTGAACGCGGCAAGGCGAAATGTTCCGCAAACGCGTGAAGAGCAAAAAATAGAAGAAATGAGGTTGAAATTAGCCTCTGCAAGTGCGCAGACAAAAATGGATAAAGTCTTGGCTAATGAAGGTAATGCGCATAATGGTGCTGAAACCGCGGAAAAGGGAATGTCAAAAAAGACTGCGGAAAAAGTGCTCACGCCTTTAGAGGCAAAGAAATTGTTGAAGGAAACAGGTTTTGACCTCTGCATTCCAAATAATTATGAATGGCCACTCAATGAAACATCCCCAAATGCGCAAAGGTTAATAATACAAAATGACGAAGACGTGCGGGATGAAATTCAAGACCAAAGTGCTTTTGGTTCACCGGTGTTAATTTTAAAGAAAGCAAGAAGCGCTAAAGCTTTATTGACAAAGTCTGATAATTCTGAAAATTCTGAAAGTGATCCCGAAGTGGTTGAAATTACAAAGTAAAAACGTAAAAGGCCTTCCACGCCAGTTCCGCGATATTATGAAAAGGGAGAAATATCTCAGGCTTCAAAAATGGAGAATGCGCAAATGTTCTTGGCGGATATGCTCAAAAAGTTGGCACCAAAAAGATATGCAGCATACATTTGAACGCCCCGATGTTATTCAGCAAATGATTGAAAAGTATTGCGCAGAAAATAAAGAAGTGCGGCCTAAAAAGGCAACTGAAATCACGTTTGCGATAGACAAGTTTGTGGAACACATATCCGATTACCCAATAACTACACCACCCATTATGCTTGCAACTTTGGGTGTATATATTCGGGTTAACAGATCCACTTGATTGTTTGCAAAGATTTGAAGGAGTTGTAAGCACGTATAACTGGGATGAGCCGGTTGCGTGCCGTGTTTTTCCAATGGTACTGCAAGGCTTAGCGCGTGGATGGTTTCATAATCTAAGCTCGGGAAGCATTGTGGGGTTTGTTGACTTAAGAGAGAAATTTCTTTTGCAGTTTCAAAATTTGTTACCGCAGAAAAAGACCCACATCGAGTGCCATGATATTAAACAGGGCTTCAAAGAAACGCTGGGAAGTTTATTGACAAGGTACATTTATGAATGTCAGAAAATCCCAAATCTCAATGAAGATCAGAAAATTTTTGGCTTTGTGAATGCGATAAATCCGCAGAGGCACCCAACAGTTGTGCGACGCCTTCGCAGAGATGTGCCGCGTAATTTTGCCAAAGTCATGCAAGAAACATATGACTATATTAGCTGTTGTTAGGACAGTAATATAGTGCAAAATTGCGGGTGGGGCAAAGACAGAAATTGGCGCAATGATCGGCAGCGCAACAATGGTGACGGTGGTAATCAAGGCTATAATAACTGCGACAGGAATTATACGCGAAAGTGGAATAATGATTCCTTTGCTGTAATCCAAACATTGTCAAAAACGCCAAAAGAAATACTTTCGCAAAAGCTTGTTGCTAAGGTATTTCCAGACCCACCGCAGTCGAGTGATAACAATAGGCGTGACAAGTCTAAATTTTGTATCTTTCATGATGATTATGGGCATGATACAAATAGATGTCGCGAACTTGTTGAGTTAATCGCAGACGCGGTTGGGCAGGAAAAGTTAAATCGTCTTTTGATTAAAAAGGAAACAAGAACCACAGATGCAATGGTGGTACCCGCATTGGCAGCTACTCCAAAAACACCAAATGTTAATATAGTGGTACAACAAGAACGCAAAGCACCCCCGGTTAAAAACTTGGGTGCAAAGGTAGTTGGCAAGAAGGATACTTTGCAACAAATTCAAGTCATAAAAATGGTGAATGTTAATGGTGATGTACAAAAGCAGAAACCTGTAGAAACTTATGCAAAATGGCAGCTTGCGCCAATAACTTTCACATCAGGAAAAGATTGCGAATTTTTGGAAGAGCCAATTGTGATATCATGCAGGAATGCGGAAGTTGGTATTCAAGTGATGAAAGTACATGTGGACACTGGTAGTAGTGTTGATGTCATGTACAATCAATGTTTTCGCAAACTGCCAAAGGATATTCAATCTAAGTAATGGTGTATCCTATCGTATACACGCATAAAGGCATAATATTCGCATGAAATTAGCATCAGAAACACTCGGAACAACAATTTTGTGAAACTGTACGTCCAGTGTTCTCCGCTGTGCAGGGCTTCCGTCATGCGCAAGCCCTGAAGGCCGCCTAGCGCTTAAGTCCTGACCGGAGAGTGTCACATTCAGCATAAATTTTGGATCACGAATAACAGAACGTATCATCATCTGACACGTGTCCCCGAACCATCCGGTGGATCTATCACTATAAATAGACCCCTTGGGTCGTCATTTTATTCATTCAGACACTCTGATAACTTGTGAGCAGAGATTTCACCTTTCTCTCTCACATAGTATTTTCTCTCACTAGAATTCATCCGGCTAGTAGCTCAACGCTCAGCAGACAAAAGATTGATTAAGCCACCCCACAGGTTTCTATACCTGTGAACCGGGTCTGCAGGGATCATTTCCCGAGAGTAAACATCAATCGGCAACACCCTCCCACTTTTAGCAAGATACTTCTAGTATTGTGTTGATACACTAATCCTTACCTCATAAGGAAATAGGTATTAACAATGGCACCATCCACTAATGTCAAGAACTCGCAGAACGAAAAAGGAACAAAAACAACTAAAGTCCCATCCACAAGCGTCCTCAAAACATTCAACAATTCGTCAACCGAAGGCGTGACAATTTATCCACTAATGCCTGAAGAAAATGCACCTGTTCAACCACCGAAGAGCACCATTGAAGAAATAGTAGCTGAAACTGCAGAGAGGCTTAAACATTTAGCCACTAGTCCAGGGAAAAGGCCAGTAATCGAAGAAACAATAACCAATAGTGCAGAAAGGCTTCACAATTTCATTACCAATCCAGAGAAGCGACCATTGATGCAGCCACGACGATGTGGACCGTTTACATCTTTTCGACGGATGGTAAAAACAAGAAAATCATGAAGAAGCAATCTATGTCAAAGTACAAGTTATCCAGAATACTTGACAAGTTGGGCAGTCTTATTGATGATTCTGAAGATGATAATGAATTCAGCTATATTGGCATTGATTCTAAAGAAGAGAATGATGACAAAGAGGAGTTCATTTCTGAAAAGAAAGCAGCATTACTTTTAAATGGAATCCTTAAGCAGACAGCTCCGGCAAAGTATAAGCAACGCTTAGCGCAGCCCGCTGTCCGCGCTATGGCTGTAGATAATTTTTTTGCTCTAATTACTGGAGAGCAAGCTACAAAGCCACCAGCTATGGCAGAATCTACTCAATGTTTCATTGATCGAATTGCTAACTATCAGTTACCCTGGAATCTTGGCATACCGGCAATTGGAGTTTATGATGGTACTACAGATCCTGAAGATTTTCTTACAATGTTTGAGGGTGAATTGAGGTTGCAGCATTGGGATGATGAGGTAGCTTGTCATATGTTTCCCATGGTGTTGCATAAAATGGCTAGGGAATGGTTTGCTAGTTTGCCGCCAAGAAGTATAACAAGTTATTTGGACCTTCGTGCAAAGTTTGTTATGCAGTATCAAAATCTTCGTAGCTGCACTTTGACACATCTTGATGCACATGAAATAACGATGCATCATAATGAATCCTTGAGTAATTTCATGAAGAGATACACGCTTGAAGCATAAAAAATACCTGATTGTCCAGAGTCACAACTAGTATCTGGTTTTATTTTCTGTTTGGATCAGCGAAGGTTTAGTGCACTCGTTCATACGTTAAGTTATGACTTGCCAAAAACTCTGCATCAAGCATTGGAGGTTGCACAAAAGCATGTTCGAGTCGGCGAGCGAGGACCAAGCAAGTTTGATGGTAACAGCAGTACCAAACCGCACAACGGAGGATGGTACTTTGATCAAAATGAAAGGAGAAATGACAATTTTAATGGTGGATGGAGAGGCAACAATCATCCCAATGATTTTCACCACAACAGGAGGCCCTTAGAGAGACATCCGTTGATAATGGCACTAACCAAAACTCCCAAGGAGATTCTTTTCACTAAACCCATCCGGACTGCTTTCAATCCTCCAGCACCTATTGTAAAGACCCGAACTTTTTCGATCGTTCTATACTTATAATATTAATATTTACATAAATTAAACCTTACCAACATGATAAGCAATCCAAATTGTTGAGACTTATGTCTTCGAAAATAGTTTTACACAACGTTTGACCGTCTAGTTTGACCGATGAGATCACAAACTATACAATATATGATAATTATACGTTTGTGTATATATATGTATATATACATATTTAACATGATCTAAGGATGTTTTAATATCTCATTTTGTATTAATAACAATAAGTTATAAGTCTATTTTGAAACTACTAACTTAAGTTTTCAAAACGATAACCATACGTAACGTTATTTGACATAAATACTTATAACATATAATGTTTATACATATATCGTATATGTAATGTATTTAATCACTTTTTAAGGACTTAAATACATAAAACAATATAAGTATATTCACAAAAGATAGCTATATTTGAATTCTCATTCCATTTTTCACAAGATTTCTATACGTATATCTAGAGTACATGTACTCGTATCATACCTAGCTTCTATACGTATTTACTATTGGTATATACACATCAAATCACCACCAACCAGCCCTTGTTCAATGCCTTATGTATAAGGTAATTACTTTTGGAAGTTTGTTGACTAATTACATAAAATAACAAACTTGAAAATCTTGTTTTTATCCTCCCCATTCACGTTTTTAAAGGAGTATGGAGTACTTCATTTTTGATTCAATTTTTATCATCATTTCTTAGTTAAAAACACACACTTCCTTAACCCTTAAACACCTTAATCATCTCAGCCCATAGCCATGAAGATCTAGCTTCAAAAACATCACTTAAACACCATAAGAAAACCTTTCCAAAAACACTTCAAGAATCCTTCCAAGAACACAAACTTACTTCCAATCTTTCATCCAATTCCATCACCCTTTTGGTTCTAGGTTCTTACTCCTCTTTTACAGCAACCTTGTCCAAGGAACTTGAGGTAGTAACTATGTTCATAACCTTATTCGATTCATATATATATATAGCTATCTTATTTTGTGGTATAAAATTTTAACAACAAGAACATAGTTTGAATGTTTTCACACTTGTTTGCAAACTAAATAGATCCTTCTAACTTAACTTTTAAAATACTTCAAGACCTGTAATATAACTTAAATATATGCTAATTTAACAAGGTATAACTTGGTTTTTCAAAGAACACCTTAAAAACTGTTTTTACGACGTCGGAGTGCAACCGGGGGCTGTTTTGGGTTGGATAATTAAAAACTATTTTGAACCTTGAATTGGAGGTTTATTTTCTGGAAAAATGATTTTTACTATAAATATGATAACACATAAAAATTTCATGATTTAATTCAAAGTATAAGTATTTTTAGAAAAATGGTCATTAAATGATGTTTTTGTAACAAAAATGATTAACTTCATAAGTTTCACTAAAGTTTGACCTATGACCTATGATTTCGAATACATACTAAGGTATTTACAGTTCATAGTCTTAAAGAGGGACTCGATCCAAGGAAGTGGCAAGTTGAACCAACGAAAACGGAGTTGTAACGAAGAAACTATGACCAAAACGAGATCGGATATCTAAGACTAGTTTAGCCACGAAAATAATTGGAGAAAATTAAATAAATCACATCTTTTTTAAAATAACATGATATTTTATATATATGTACTCATAATTTAATTTTATATGGTTCAGGATCACCCGTAAACAATACGAGAAGATTAATCATAAGATCCCATGATTGTACACAACACGTCATTTGACAACACCGGTACTTTATGTACGCAACACGTCATTTGACAACACCGGTACCGTGGGTCAAGATTAATCTCGACCAATACATATAGGATGGGGGTTTTATTTATTTCATTGGGGGTTTATTAAACACCTAAAAATGAACCATTTAAAATTGAATTACTAACATCGAACTGCTAACTACGGACTAAGGAATTATTAAAAGTATTAAAAGTATTATAAGTATATATATGTGACGATTGTTTAAAAAGAAAAGGTATTGATATATTATATATGGTTAGGTTTGTGATATCAATCGGAGACCAAGTCGAAATTACATATCTTCAAGGCAAAGTGAGTATATAGTCCCACTTTTAAACTTTAAATATTTCGGGATGAGAATACATGTATTTTATGTTTTACGATATGGACACAAGTAACTGAAAAATATATTCTACGTTGAGTTGTACCACTGGCATACTTCCCTGTAGCTTGGTAACTATTATTTACAGCGGTATTGTAAACGCGAATCCTGTTGATAGATCTATCGGGCCTGACAACCCCAACCGGACTGGACGACCAGTATTCAACGGTTGCACAGTACTTCATTTCGTAACTACACCTTGGTACGGTGTAGTAAGATTTCATAATAAAGGGAATATGCGACGTGATTAAATGTTAAGTATGGTTACCAAGTGCTCAACCACTTAGAATATTTTTATTAAAATGTTTATATATGAAATCTTGTGGTCTATATATATATATATTGCTGCCGGCATTAAACCTATATCTCACCAACTTTATGTTGACTTTTTAAACATGTTTATTCTCAGGTAATAATTAGAAGCTTCCGCTGCAACATGTTGAATTTAAGCAGGATCTTGCGTACTCATATTTGTGTCAAAAATAAAACTGCATATCCGAGGATTTGTATTGTAAAATATGCTAGAAATCGTGTTGTTATCATCATTTGTAAAGTTTGTAAGTCTAAGATTATCGCTAAACGATAATCATCTTTATGTTGTCTAAAGCTTGTACTAAAATAAGAATCATGGTTTGTAATGTATAATATATGCAGTTGTTCTTTTAAAAAAATGTCGCATATAGAGGTCAATACCTCGCAATGAAATCATACGTTATCTAACACGTTCTTATGGTTAAGGACGGGTTATGACATGTGGTATCAGAGCGGTGGTCTTAGCGAACCAGGTTTGCATTAGTGTGTCTAACCGAGAAGTCGTTAGGATACATTAGTAAGTCTGGACTTTGACCGGGTCTGATTTTTAAAAACCATTGCTTATCATTGTTGGTTAAAATTTATATGTAAATATTATGTAGTACTAATGGGTTAGTTGTTATGTGATAGATGTCGGGCTCGAAACTTGTTATCACATTCAGCGACTCCGAACCAGAATCTTCAGATGGTGTTCCAGTCATTAACCTATCCGATGATGAAAATGATATCTTTGGGGAAGACTCACAAATTCCGGATGAACCAACTATAGGGAACCCGGAAAGTGAACCCGAGGAGGAAAGTGAACCCGAGGAAGAAAGTGAACCCGAGGAAGAAATACAGGAAATTACGAAAGACAAGTTCGAACAAGGAAAGAAACGAAAAGCTAATGAATTAGAAAATTCAAATCCCGAGTTTAGTGAGGATGATGTGGCACCAACTCCACTAAACACTACCACCCCTATACCCGCTATTCCTATTAGTGCTATCATGGCATCCAGTTCTTCAGCCCCACCGCCAAAATATAGGCAGACAGCTAGGATAAGCGTTAGGCCATTCCTTGAACCTAAACGTCCTAGAAAATAGACCAAACGATGCGCTGCCGTATTAAACCATGGGATCATATAATGTTTTGTATAATATTATTAGTGTGGTTTGCTTAATGTTCGATGTAAGATAAGCATATGTAAAATAGTGAAGTATGAAATGCAATAATTTTCCATGGTTAAGTATTATTTAGATTGTAGTAATTGGTTTTGTACTAAGCTATTAAGTATGAACATTAACGGGTAGGTACTACCCTAGATATAATTATAAAACGCTAATAAGAAGAAAAGGCTTTTATAATAATACCTGGTTCATATTATTAACAAGCTATAATGTACTATAAATACACACTACATCTATAATATTCCATGTGAATAATTATTTTCTTTCATTAGGAAATGTCGCGATTGAATCGAATGACGGAACAAGAAGTCGAGGAATTCATCAACCAGCGAGTCAACGACAGAATGTTATGGGTCGAAGCTGCAAGAGCTGCTGCAGTTAACCCAAATCCTCGTGTAGGATGCACCTACAAGACTTTTCAAGCTTGCAAGCCCTCATCATTAAGTGGAACGGAAGGACCGATCGGTTTAACCCGGTGGATAGAAAAGATGGAGACTGTGTTTAAAATCAGTGGTTGTGTTGAAAAGGACATGACCAAGTATGCATCGTGCACTTTACAAGATAGTGCACTCACGTGGTGGAAAAATTATGTGAAGGCTGTAGGAGGAGATGTAGCTTATGATACTCCGTGGGAAGAATTCAAAACAATGTTAATCAACGAATATTGTCCAAGGAACGAGGTTAGGAAGTTGGAAGATGAGTTACGAAGTCTGAAGGTTGTTGGTACTGAAATCACCAACTACAATCAGCGATTCATGGAATTAGTTTTGCTATGTCCTGAATTGGTTCCAACCGAAGAACGGAAGATTGAAATGTACAAAGATGGTTTGCCCACAAAGGTCAAGGCAAACGTTACAGCATCGAGACCTAAGACAATTCATGAAGCTATAACCATGGCAAATGAGCTAATGGATCAGGTCATCTTGGATAAGAAAGCATTCAATACTGATGTGAAGGTATTGGGTAACAAAAGAAAGTGGAATGGAAATTATGATCGAGGTAACCAACAACAATCTTTTAAGAAACAAGAAACCACGAAAGGTGCGGGTAGTGGTTCAGGTTTTGGTTACAAAGGACAAAGTCCTTTATGCAACCGATGCCACAAACATCATTTTGGTTACTGTAGTGTGGTATGCAATAAGTGTAATCGACAGGGTCATCTTGCTGAAGATTGTAGGGCTCTCGTTACAAATACAAATGGTACCAAGACTCCTGCCACCAATGCAAATAGAACTGCTTTGGCTACCGTTACTTGTTTTGGGTGTGGAAAACAAGGTCACTATAAGAGCCAGTGCCCGAATCCAGAGAAGAATGTCGGACCTGCACGTGGGAGAGCATTTATTATTAATGCTAGAGAGGCACGTGAAGACCCGGAGCTTGTTACGGGTACGTTTACCATTAATAACTTATCAGCGTCTATTATATTTGATACTGGTGCCGATAGAAGTTACGTGTGTAGAAATTTTTACACTAAATTGAATTGTTCATCATTACCTCTAGATGCTAAGTACATGATTGAGTTAGCTAATGGTAAACTAATTAAAGCCGATAAAATTTGTTGTGATTGTGAAATAAATTTAGCTGGTGAAACGTTTAAAATTGACTTAATACCCGTAGAATTAGGAAGTTTTGATGTAATAGTCGGCATGGACTGGATGTCCAAAGTAGGAGTTGAAGTTGTGTGTGCCAAGAAGACAATTCGCATTCCTTGTAAGGATAAAATGCCGGTGATGATTTATGGAGAGAAGGGTAATTCAAAGCTAAAACTCATTAGCTGTTTGAAAGCCAAGAAGTGTTTAGAAAAGGGATGTTATGCTATTCTAGCACATGTTAATAAATTCGAAAAGAAAGAAAAAGAGAAGTGCATCAACGATGTGCCCGTGGCAAGTGATTTTCCTGAAGTTTTTCCGGAAGAGTTGCCGGGATTACCTCCATTTAGATCTGTAGAATTTCAAATAGATTTAGTACCAGGAGCTGCACCAGTGGCTCGTGCACCATATAGACTTGCACCGTCCGAATTAAAAGAACTTCAAGATCAGTTAAAAGAATTACTGGATCGTGGATTCATACGACCAAGTACTTCACCGTGGGGAGCTCCAATTTTGTTTGTTAAGAAGAAAGATGGATCTTTTAGGATGTGTATAGATTATCGTGAATTAAATAAGTTAACTATAAAGAATCGGTATCCACTACCGAGAATTGATGACTTATTTGATCAATTGCAAGGATCATGTGTGTACTCGAAAATTGATCTAAGATCGGGTTATCATCAACTACGCGTCAAGGAAGAGGATATTCCGAAAACTGCTTTTCGGACACGCTACGGTCATTACGAATTTTTGGTCATGCCGTTTGGATTGACGAATGCGCCAGCTGTATTCATGGACCTCATGAATCGAGTTTGTAGTCCATATTTAGATAAGTTTGTTATCGTTTTCATTGATGATATTCTTATCTATTCCAAGAGTGAGCAAGAGCATGAGCAGCATTTAAGGTTGATATTAGAGTTGTTGAGAAAAGAACAGCTATATGGTAAATTTTCTAAATGTGCTTTCTGGTTGAAAGAAGTGCAATTTCTTGGCCACGTTGTTAGTAGCAAAGGAATTCAGGTTGATCCAGCAAAAACTGAAGCCATTGAAAAATGGGAGACTCCTAAGACACCAACGCAGATACGCCGATTTTTGGGTTTAGCCGGTTATTATAGAAGGTTTATTCAAGATTTTTCCCGAATAGCTAAGCCGTTGACAGCGTTAACGCAAAAAGGGAAGAAATATGAATGGACCTCTGAGCAGGAGAGTGCATTTAAAATACTGAAGCAGAAGTTAACTATGGCGCCTATTTTATCGTTACCAGAAGGGAACGATGATTTTGAAATATATTGTGACGCTTCGCGACAAGGTTTTGGTTGCGTTCTTATGCAACGGAAGAAAGTTATTGCATACGCATCTCGACAATTGAAGATTCACGAGCGGAATTATACGACGCATGATCTAGAACTGGGAGCAGTCGTGTTTGCATTGAAGATGTGGAGACACTACTTGTATGGGGTTAAATTCACTGTGTTTACTGATCATAAAAGTCTTCAACATATTTTTGATCAGAAACAGCTGAACATGAGGCAACGTAGGTGGCTCGAGTTAATAAATGACTATGATTTTGAAATTCGTTATCATCCCGGGAAAGCGAACGTGGTGGCCGATGCTTTAAGCAGAAAGGAACGAGAACCAATGCGAGTTCGAGCGATGAACATAAAAATTCGCATGAACCTCAACTCACAAATCAAAGAAGTTCAACGAGAAGCACTTACTAAAGAAAACGAGAAGCACTTAACAAAAATGCTTACAATTACATCCTCGTTCATTTTCATCATCAATTCTACACGTACGTACCAGTATACGTACTCGTAGAATATACAGCTTCTAGATGTATGTACTATTGGTATATACACTTCAATCATCAACTCCTTAGCAGCCCATGTGAGTAATTAAACATGTGGGAACCATTATTTTGGCAACTAGCATGAAATATCTCATAAAACTACAAAAATTTGGTAAATCATTCATGACTTTTTACAAGTAAACAAAATTACATATCCTTTATATCTAATCCATATACCAACGACCAAAAACACCTACAAACACTTTCATTCTTCAGTTTTCTTCATCTAATGAATCTCTCTCAAGTTCTATCTTCAAGTTCTAAGTGTTCTTCATAAATTTCAAAAGTTCTAGTTTCATAAAATCAAGAATATTTCCAAGATTGCAAGTTTACTTCCAAGTTTTCTAAATCCATTCCAAGTGATCATCCAACCTCAAGAAATCATTGTTTCTTACAGTAGGTTATCTTTCTAATTCAAGGTAATAATCATATTAAAACTTTGGTTCAATTTCTATAACTATAACAATCTTATTTCGAGTGAAAATTTTACTTGAACTTGTTTTCGTGTCATGATTCTGCCTCAAGAATTTTCAAGCCATCCAAGGATCCTTTGAAGCTAGATCTATTTTTCTCATTTCCAGTAGGTTTATCCAAGGATCTTAAGGTAATAATGATGTTCGTAACATCATTCGATTCATACATAAAAAGCTGTCTTATTTTACGATACAAACTTGTAAATCACTAGAACATAGTTTAGTTAATTCTAAACTTGTTCGCAAATAAAGTTAATCCTTCTAACTAGACTTTTAAAATCAACTAAACACATGTTCTATATATATATGATATACTAACTTAATGATTTGAAACTTGGAAACACGATAAACACCATAAAATCAGATATGCGCCGTCGTAGCTACAACCGGGGGCTGTTTTGGTTGGGATAATTAAAAGCTATGAAGAACTTTGATTTAAAAGCTAGATTTCTGGAAAAATGATTTTTCTTATGAACATGAAACCATATCCAAAAATCATGGTTAAATTCAAAGTGAAAGTATGTTTTTCAAAACAATCATCAAGATGTCGTTCTTTCGACGGAAATGACTACCTCTTTCAAAAACGACTTGTAATTTGTATTTCCGACTATAAACTCATACTTTTTCTGTTTAGTTTCAAAAATATAAGTTCAATACGAAACCGTGGTCGCTTTAATCACTCAAAATGGATTAGAAACGAAGAAATGGCGAGTAAAATAAGATTGGTAAAAACTACATAGTTTAGCTACGTGAAAATTGGTAACAAATCTATTCCAACCATAACTTAATCAACCTTTATTGTATATTATGTAATCTTGAGATACCATAGACACGTATACGATGTTTCGACCTATCATATCGACCCATCTATATATATATTTCGGAACAACCATAGACACTCTATATGTGAAGGTGGGAGTTGGCTATACAGGGTTGAGGTTGATTCCAAAATATATATATACTTTGAGTTGTGATCAATACTGAGATACGTATATACTGGGTCGTGGATTGATTCAAGATATATATATATTAAGTTATTCATGTACAACAAACTATGGACGATGGACCGCTAACTGGACAACTAAAAATCATCAACACGTAATAAAGAAAATATTGTGAATATATTTCGATCATATTTTGATATATGCATATATTTTTATAGGTTCGTGAATCAACCAGTGGCCAAGTCTATTCCCGACGAATTGTTAATCGGTGAAAGTGAGTTATAGTCCCACTTTTAAAAAAATCTAATATTTTGGGATGAGAATACATGCAGTTTTATAAATGCTTTACGAAATAGACACAAGTAATCGAAACTACATTCTATGTTGAATTTATCGAACCGAATATTCCCCTTTTTAATTTGGTAACCTAAGAATTGGTGTTCTGACACCAATTGACGCGAATCCTAAAGATAGATCTATTTGGCCCAACAAGCCTCACTCGTAAGGGGGTGCTTTAGTACTTCGAATTATCCTACCGATGAGAGTTCCGAAAAGGATGAGGATATTCTATATGCATCTTGTTAAGGTCGGTTACTAAGTGTTCGACATATGAATAATTTTTATCTCTGCCGTTTGCGAAATGCCGGATTTTGAGAGTTATTATGAAAAATGAAATATTGTGGTCTATTATTATTATGATTTGATATAGGTATAAATTAAACCTATAACTCACCAACATTTTTGTTGACATTTAAAGCATGTTTATTCTCAGGTGATTATTAAGAGCTTCCGCTATCGCATACTAAAATAAGGACAAGATTTGGAGTCCATGTTGTATGATATTGTGTAAAAACTGCATTCAAGAAACGTATTTCGATGTAATATATTTGTATTGTAAACCATTATGAATTGGTCGTGTGAAACGGGATATTCTAGATTATCATTATTTGATAATCTACGTAAAGCTTTTTAAGCCTTTATTGATGAAGTAAAGGATATGGTTTGTTTTAAAAATGAATGCAGTCTTTGAAAAACGTCTCATATTGAGATCAAAACCTCGCAACGAAATCAATTAATATGGAACGTTTTTAATCAATAAGAACGGGACATTTCAGTATGGTTCAGGTGCCCCAAACGCGGTTGAGCGGAAAGCTCCTGCGGTGAAAAATTTGGGAGTAAGGATGGTAAATAAGAAAGAAAATCAACGTGGGGTACAAGTGATCAATGTGGTGGAAGTGCAAGGTCAAATGTCAGTGCTGCAAATTTCAGCGCAAATTGTTAGCTGGAAATGTCCATCTATCACATTTCCATCTGCGCGTTTGAATGCGGATGTTGATAAGCCTGTGGTTATTTCATGTCGCATTGCTAATACCGGCATTATAATCATGAAGGTACATGTTGACACTGGTAGCAGTGTAGATATCATGTACGAACAATGCTTTCTTAAGCTACCCGCACAAATCCAGGCTTTGATGAAACCTACCGTGGTTTCATTGGCTGGTTTCTCAGGAGAGTCGTCCTGGCTTATTAGCCAATTGGAATTACAAATGGAATTGTTTGATGATAGCGATGAGTCGCTAAGGCGTCAGGCCTTATTGAATTTGTACGTTATGTGGAACCACTCGCGGTTCAATATGATACTTGGCCGCACAGCTTTGCGCATGTTTGGCGCTATACCATCTACTATACATGGCATGATAAAATTTTCTGCTAATAAGGGTATTGGCACGCTAATTTCTGTGGAAATGGAGCCTTCATGTTCTATGGTTATGACAAGTGCGGATATGTGTGTTGAAGGGCATTCAGTTAACCCTGTTTAGTGCGAAAATGAGTAACAAGACTTTGTATTGAAATTTAGTTAATGTGTAACATGTTATGTTCACAATTTGAATATTGTAATGCGAATGAATAAAGCGAAGTTAATTATAGTGTTAGTACTTGTTTCTTTAAACACCGAAAACACTGCGTTTGGCCACGCGTAGTGCTAATTTCGCAGAATACAACTACTTATCTTTTTATAACACTAAGTTAATGTTTGCTCTGCGGATACTTTAAGCGAGGTGGCATTGTTTTCGTTAAACATGACCTGCTTAAAATAATATATCAAAACATAACTGTATTGTGAAATACTTTGCAGAAAATCCAAGTGATGAAATTGCCCACTTGTGTTAATAAAAATTGGGAAAGGATAAATTTTCCTAAGTGTTTGATCTTGCCAACACTTAGATGCTTCGCAATGCTAGATTTTACCTAAGGATCGTTTTGTCGGACTTAGAAGATTCATAATGTTAAAAGATTGTTTCGCACAAAGTACGCTTTGTTATGTGCACAATAACGAATGCGGAAATTGCAATGGACAAGTCTGAATTATGAATAATTAAAGTAAAGCGCTATATAAATAAAAAGAAGTTGCAACTGCGTATGATAAACAAAGTGCGAATACAATTATATTAACAGCGAACAAGTCGCACATAGTTACAAAAAGCAATTTTTGAATTGTAAGCATACATCAAAATACATCAACTAAAAACTAAAGCTTCAGCGCTTTAATGTCAGCGAATGTCACGCCTTCACGCTGACATAACTCTTCCAAAGCCGGAACACTCACCTTCTCCACCTCTTTCTTAGCCACTTCTAATGCTTCGCGGGCATCATCCGTTGAACATATTTCGTCGGCTAAGTCTGATGGAAGGGGTTTGGAGAGATCGTCGAGCTTGCATAATAAGTCGTACCACTTGCAGCGAGTGGCAAGTTTGGCAGCCTGAGAATAAGCTTGAAATTTTTCAGTTATGGGTTTTGAGTCCATCACTTTATCCGCGAACTCGGGAAGATACTTAACAAGTTGAGTGAAATCATGTTCCGCAGTGTTCGCTCTCCTGTTAAGCCTGGCGATTTCTTCTTTCGCCTTCCCCAGCCGCGTTTTCAAATTCTCCGCTCTTTTGTATTGAGCGTTAGCAACCTTGACTGCATGCTCACACTCATCTGATATATCAGTGAATCGTTCTATGCTATACATAGTAAGACAGAGCGAGTTATAGCAATTATATAACCGCTGTCTTGCAGATTCAGCTAATGTTAGACTGCGGTATTTCGCCTTTGTTTGTTCAGGAAGAAATTTAAGCAGTCTCTGATACAGTCTGTTGGCTTCTTCTTCAGCTACAGCCTCTTCTTCATCAGCACCCTCTCCTTCTTCCTGATTGGACGCCTCTGCGTCAGATGGAAGGGATGGGTCTTGCTCAGGCTCTCCTACCACATCTGCGGGAATGCGGCCCCTGATGTTGTAGCACGGAGTGGTTTCAGTGGGAGACTCTGAAATCACAACTGAAACAAGATTAATAAATATCGCTAATTTATGAATAATATGCGCATATATGATTAGAAGTCGTAAAATTAAAATTACGCACTTGTCTCTTGTTCAGCAAGAGTACGCAGTCGTTTCTTGCGTGGAGTCGGTGAACTCTCCACCATTTTCCTTTTGCCCCAGTCCTCGCCGCCGGTGATGAAAAGCTCGTTGATGATTGGCTCATCAATCAGAATAATATCGCCCTCGCCCTCCTTCGGGCGGCGAGCAGGGCTGATTCTGCTAACATCAGCGGACCTCATAACAAGGTCAAGAGGAATCTCTGCGAAAACAAAAACAATGCGAAATGTTATACAAGGGAAAATGTATACTGCGAAATATGTTAAATGTTATGCGAAAAAAGATAGATGCAATACCATTCTTAGTTTGATCAACTAACAGAGCGTCATGATCGCTCCATGGCCATTGAATCGATACCCGACCAATGTACAGCGGTACATTGGAATAGGGCCTCACAATGATGCCCGGCTTCCTAAAAATATTGAGAACATCGTTCTCAAGATCATCTAACACTAGCTTTTCATTAACTTCTGCATTGAGCTCTGTGCACCATTTCCTCGGAATGTTGCTATTTACATAAGCGGTATCGTTAATGTAGAAAAATGAACCGCGCCAATTGCCTATGGAATCCTTAGGCGAAACCATATTGCCTAACTTGCTGCGGAATGAGAAGCATCCCACATCATACAAAATTAAGCTGTTAAGGGTGCGAAAGACAGTTAACAGCGACTGTTTGTTGTTCGCATTACAAAACATTTCGAACATCACAATTTGGTTCACCGCATTTGGGTGAAGTTGTGCTAGAGCAATCCTGTAGTGTTCGCACACACTGCGAACAAATTCGGTTAAAGGAAACCGGAGGTTGCCTTGCGAAATGGCAGCCTCATATACCGAAATCATCCCCTTGGGGGGAGTATCGGCTCAGTCCTCATGAAGAGGTGCGGTTGGTACAAATTGCCCAAGTGGCGGATACCACTCCTTTAAGGTTTGAAGTTTGGCCTCTGTCATGTATGACACAAAACTTCCGGGAGTATGCATCGATCCAGAAGCAGCCATTAATGATATGCAAGGTTAAATTGAGTATGGAAGTAATGAAGTTGAAAATCGAATTGAGAAAATCAACGGTTGAATTGGTTAATTGTTGATTATGATTGCGATTGTAAGATTGCAAATTCTATGCGAAATTGGAAGAGGAAAGCGTAAAGTTTTTGTGCGGCGTTGTCTGCTATTTATAATTGGGATTAGGGCGAACAAGTTGCAAAAGTAATCATTGCATTTTAACGGCTGTAATTACCGCAACGTGTAAACCGTAAATTTTTAGCCGTTACAGCGTGCTGATTTGACAGATTGGCGAAAAGTTACCGTTGCAATTACGCGTTTCGCCTAATGAAAACAACGGTAATAAATGGATAGTAAAAAATATACAATATAGTCAGCGAGATATTTTAAGATACATTTCTTTATTTTTAGAGTTTATCATGATGCATTTGCTTCGCGAAAATGCATCATAATAAACTGGGGGGACTTGATCATATACATAGCATTGTATATGTATATTTTATTTGCCAAAAGCCAAGGACAGAACTACGAGGATTAAAAAGGAAAAGTTGTACGATATTCGCTGAAAATAAGTACTGCGGTTAAGTTTTCGCTGGAAGGCAAAACCACGGTTTGATCCGCTGACTTTCCGCGGAGAGCCAAGCATCTCGCAGACCGCGGATATCACGGATACTATAAATAGGGAGCTTAGCCTCTCATTTATAGGTTGTTGATTTCCTGACATTTGCCTAAGACTTTGTGGATTTCACTTGTGACTTTGCCCAAGGATTTCTTACATTGAGTTAAGGTGAATCATGCTAATCGATAACGAAGACCGGGTCGGGGTGGTTGATCACTTGATAGTTAAAGTGAAAAACGATCATCGGGGCCCAAAATAATCATCAAACATCCCATCCTCCATTATAATCTTATTGCACTCAATCCATAATTAAGTAACATCATTAATTAAGGATTGATCAGGATAAAGGTCACCTAACCGTTATGAGCTAACTAATATGGTTAAGGTAAAATTCGCATGCTTGTGGGATAGAGGTCACCTAACCACTTGTATGTTAATTTTACATGTTTACACAAGTAGGACGACTTGATTTGGGAATCATGAACTTAGGGTCACCAAAGCATGAGGAACAAATAGGCGTTGATGGGATAAATATGCCATGCAAAAGGATTACATGATCCCATAATTTAGAAGTTGCAAAAGGATTGCAATTGTCATATAAATGACTACCTAGCTAAATCAAATAACGGGATAAAGGTCACCTAACCGAAATTTGATTTATCGTTGGATTCTAATATTTAATATGTCAATTAAACTTAAAAGGGTATTGTTTATTAAATTTAAAATCGATACTTAAATGAACTTTGTTAAATTTTGTAGATGGCCGCCAATAACAACAACATGCAAAACGCACCTATTAACTTGAACAACCTATCGTTAAGGTCTCTCCTCGAGAAAGACAAACTCAACCATACGAACTTTATGGATTGGTTCTGCAATCTTAGGATTGTCCTCAAACTTGAGGATAAGGCGTATGTGTTGGAAGACCCCATTCCCAATCAACCCAACAAGGATGATGCGGAAGGCATGGCTTATTGGGATAAGTATTGCGCCGATTCGGTGCAAGTCGCTTGCCTAATGCTTGGGACTATGATACCCGAACTCCAAAAGGATTTCGAGCATCATAGTGCATATGACATGATCACGCAATTGAAGGAGATGTTCCTTCAACAAGCATGTGTCGAGCGCTTCGAGACCGTTCGAGCGCTTCATGCATGTCGTATGGATGACTCCCAATCCGTTTCATCTTATGTCCTTAAGATGAAAAGCCTCATTGATCGTGCAAACCATCTTAATCTCAACATATCTAATGAGCTAGCCACGGATCTTATCCTAAACTCCTTGTCAAAGAGGTTTGACCAATTTATAATTAATTACAATATGAATGGGATGGATAAGACCATTGGAGAACTACATGGCATGCTTAGGACGGCGGAAACTAGCATGGGTAAAAGGGCTACACCCGTGCTAATGATCAATGATGGTGGGTCCAAAGGTAATAACACCTCTAACCCTAAGGTGGCTAAGAGGAAAGGACCCGCCCATCAAGGCAAGGGAAAGGGGAAGTTGGTTACCCCAACCAAAACCTAGAACAAGAAGCAAAAGGTTGCCGGACAAGCAAACCCCAAGGAAGACCCGTGCTTTGGTTGCGGTGAAATGGGTCACTAGAAACGCAACTACCTGGTCTACCTTAGGGAGTTGAAGGAAAAGAGGGATGTGGGGCAATCCTCAGGTAATATATATATGGTATATGATCATATACATAGCATTGTATATGTGTATTTTTATTGCTAAAGGCAAAAACAGAACTACGCGGATTATAAGGCACAGTTATGCGGTGCTCGCTAAAAACAATCACTGCGGTTAGGTATTCGCTGAAATACAAAACCGCAGTTCGACTCGCTGATTTTCTGCGGAGAGCGGAGCATCTCGCAGACCGCGGAAATCATGAGTACTATAAATAGAGAGCGTGGCCTCTCATTTATAGGTTGTTGATTCTCGGACATTTGCCTAAGACTATTGTGAATTTCACTTGTGACTTTGCCCAAGGACTTTTCACATTGAGTTAAGGTGAATCATGCTAATCGATAACGAAGACCGGGTCGGGGTGGTTGATCACTTGATTGTTAAAGTGAAAAACGATCATCGGGGCCCAAAATAGTTGCACAACATCCCATACACCATTATAATTTTATTGCACTCAATCCGTAATTAAGTAACATGATTAATTAAGGATTGATCAATTGGCGCCATCCGTGGGACACGTTTTATAAAATTAAGCTGAAATTTTTTGTTTAAACGCTGATTTAACAATTAATTAAGCGGTTAAATTTTAGATCGTGTTATTGTTGTGGTGATTTGCAGGTATTTTCTCAATTCGTAAGTTGTTAATCTGCTTAACGACTATGGCAACGAATGCAAAACAAGCTGGTGTTTCTGCGAACGCTGATGCATTGCCCGGCGATTCGCAGAATGTTATTGTATTTCCAATGCAAACAGATTCAAGTATTACTGCGGGAAAATCGGTTCAGGAACCGATAGCTAAAAAACTTAACGCAAATAATGCTAACGATTCGCAGCCCGAAGCTGCCGCTGAAAAAATGGTTGCACGCAGAACCATATTACAAAATCACGAAGAAACAATCGCTGAAGGAAAGCGAGCAAAAGTTGTATCTGGCAAATCAAGTTTGCGCACTGAAAAAGTTGTTAATGCTGCTATTGAGCAGGCTAAAAGAGATGCTAAACAAAACTGCGAATCTCGCATACCTCGCTCTTACTTGTGGCCGTTAAGCGGTTCAGGATCACAAAGTGATCGCCTAGTTCTTGAGCACAATGAAAGCGATAGTGATGACGCAAATAACCACATTCGCGTGCATTCTGCGCATAAGTCTAGATTAGCGAAAGTGTCAAGGCAAGACAATGAATTTTCTGATGATTCAGACAGTGCAGATGAATTTGTGAAAAATCCATATGCTAAGCGAAAGCGACCGCCAACACCTTTCCCTCGCTGTGGGGAACAAGGTGAGTCGTCGGACGCTGCTCGCAGAGAAAACGCTCAAAATTTTTTAGCAGATGCTTTCAGAAGTATCGCGCCAAAATCAATGCACCACAAGTTTGATCAGCCAAACTTTCTGCAAGACATGCTTACAAAATTTTGTGCGGATAGCACAGACATGCGCGCAAAAAAGGCAACAGAAATTATTACTGCGGCGGACAAGTTTGTCCAGCATATTTCTGACTATCCAATCGTTTCTCCGCCGATTGTGCCGGCAACGCTAGGAGTCTATTCAGGACTAACTGATCCTCTGGATTTTCTGCAACGCTTTGAAGGCGTTGTAAGCACTTACAGCTGGGATGAACCAATCGCGTGCAGAGTTTTTCCTATGGCCCTGCAGGGGTCCGCAAGGGAATGGTTTCACAGTTTGCCATCTCGCAGTATCATTGGCTTTGTGGATCTGCGAGAAAAGTTTTTGCTACAGTTCCAAAATTTGTTACCGCAGAAGAAGACACACATAGAGTGTCACGATATTAAACAAGGCAATAAAGAGACCCTAAGCGCGCTGCTTACGCGGTATATTTACGAATGCCAAAAAATTCCGCGCTTAAATGAAGATCAAAAAATTTCTGGTTTTTTGCATGCTATCAACCCACAGCGGCATCCAACGCTTGTGCGGCGGTTAAGACGCGATGTCCCGCAGACATTCGCGAAAGTACAACAAGAAACTTATGATTATATCCGCGGAGGAGAAGATAGCAGTGTTACCCCCGCATGCGGCTGGGGTAGAGATAAAAATTGGCGTGACGACAATGATAGTTTCAGAGATGGTAACAGTGATAACTACCGCAGTTCAGGCTTTCCGCGTAGAAATGGTGGTGGCGGATTTCAGCGAAATGACCGGTTTCAAGGCCAGAATGACAATCATTCGTATGGTCGCAATAACCGCTATTCCACACGTAAGTGGAATAACGAGTCATTCAATATAATCCAACTGCTAACAAAAACGCCCAAAGAAATCTTAATGCAAGAGCGAGTAGCTAAATCTTTCCCTGATCCGCAGCCTTTGGGGGAAAACAGCAGGCGCGACAGGTCGAAATTTTGTATCTTTCATGACGATTATGGTCATGATACCAATCGTTGCAGAGACTTAGCAGAATTCATTGCGGAAGCATACGAGCAGGGGAAATTGGATCATTTGATAGCGCAAAATTCATCCAGCACTGTGAATGCAATCATTATGCCCGCAGAGGCTAATGGCTCTAATCTCCCAAACGCGGTTGAGCGGAAAGCTCCTGCGGTGAAAAATTTGGGAGTGCGAATGGTAAACAAGAAGGAAAATCAATGCGGTGTAAAAGTGATCAATGTTGTGGAAGTGCAAGGTGCATTGTCAGTAATGCAAATTTCTGCGCAAATTGTTAGCTGGAAATGTCCATCTATCACATTTCCACCTGCAAGTTCGAATGCGAATAATGATAAGCCCGTGGTTATTGCATGTCGCGTCGCTAATACCGGCATCATAATCATGAAGGTACATGTCGATACTGGCAGCAGTGTCGATATCATGTACGAACAGTGTTTTCTACAGCTACCCGCAGAAATCCGCGCTTTGATGAAACCTACTGCGGTTTCGTTGGCCGGATTCTCAGGAGAGTCATCATGGCCTGTTGGCCAAATTGAATTGACAATGGAGTTGGTTGACGACAGCGATGAGTCGCTAACACGTCAGGCTTTGTTGAATTTGTATGTTATGCGAAATAAATCGCGGTTCAATATGATACTTGGCCGCACAGCTTTGCGCATGTTTGGCGCTATACCGTCGACTATACATGGTATGCTAAAGTTTTCAGCCAACAAGGGCATTGGTACGCTGATATCTGCGGAAATGGAGCCTTCTTGTGCTATGATTATGTCGAGTGCAGACATGTATGTTGAAGGGCATTCAGTTACCCCAGTTTAACGCGAAAACGAATAATGACATGTTGTATTGAAATCTCGCTAATATGCGCAATTTTATGTTTGAATATTGTAATGCACAATGTTGTAACGCGAATGAGTAATGCAAAGTTAATTTCAGTGTTAGTACTTGTTTCTTTAAACAGCGAAAACACTGCGTGTGGCCACGCGCAGTGCTTCTTTGCAGAATACAATTACTTAGCTTTTTATAACACTAAGTTAACGTTTGCTCTGCGGATACTTTAAGTGTGGCGACATTGTTTTCGCTGAAAAACAAAGCCCACTTAAAATGATATATAAATGTATAAAAGTATAGCGAAACGCTTCGCGGATAAACCAAGTGATGAAATTGCCCACTTGAGTAGAATATTAAAATTGCGAAAGGGTAGAATTTTCCTAAGTGTTTGATTTTGCCAGCACTTAGATGCTTCGCAATGCTAATTTTACCTAAGGATCGTTTTGTCGGACTTAGAAGATTCATGATGATAAAAGATTGTTTCGCACAAAGTACGCCTTATTATTTGCACAATAATAAGCGCCGAAATTGCAAAGGACAAGTCTGAATTATGAATATTAATTGCAAAGCGCTATATAAATAAAATGTTGCAACTGCGAAAGATGAAATGCGGAAAATATTACATTAAAAAAGCGAACAAGTCGCAAAGGTAGTACAAAAAGCAATTCTAAGATTGCAAGCATACAATTACATAAGTGAAACAAAATTTAAAGCTCAAGCGCTTTAATTTCAGCGAGTGTTACATCCTCGCGCTCGCACAACTCATTTAGCGCCGGGATACTCACTTTCTCCACTTCTTTCTTGGCTACCTCTAATGCTTCCCGAGCATCATCGGTTGGGCATATCTCGGCGGCTAAGTCAGATGGTAGGGGCTTGGTGAGATCGCCGAGTTTGCAAAGCATGTCATGCCATTCGCAGCGAGCGGCAAGTATAGCGGCTTGCGAATAAGCTTCAAACTTTTCGGTGACAGGTTGTGAATCCATCACCTTCTCTGCGAATTGAGGAAGGTACTTAACAAGTTGAGCGAAATTATTCTCTGCAATGTTCGCTCTCTCGTTATGTTTAACCACAGCTTCCTTCGCTTTTGCTAACTCCTTTCTTAATCGCTCCGCTCTAAGATATTGAGAGTTCGCAACGTTAACTGCTTTTTCGCGTTCATCGGCTAAGTCGCTGAATCGACTAAAGCTATCCATAGTAAGACAAAGCGAGTCATACATGTTGTATAACCGCCGTCTCGCAGATTCAGCCAATGACAACCTGCTAAGCCTCTCTTTGGTTTCATTTGGCACAAAATTTTGCAAATCACGGTAAAGCTTGTTGGCTTCTGCATCGGCAATAGCTTCCTCTGGATCTATGTCATCTCCTTCTTCTTCATTAGACGCCTCTGCGTCAGAAGGATGAGAGGGGCCCTGGTCAGACTCGCCTACAGCACTTGAGGGAGCGCGGACCCTAATGTTGTAGCGCGGGGCAAATTCACCAGGAGATCCTGAAATGACAATTGCAGAAAAGTTGATAAATATCGCGAAAATTTTGCATAATATGCGCACATATAATTAGCAGTCGAAAAATAATAATAACGTACTAGTTTCTTGTTCGGCAAGAGTGCGAACACGTTTTTTACGCGGAGTTGGAGAACCTTCCGCTACCTTTCTTTTCCCGCGGTCCTCGCTTCCGGGGATAGAACGATCATTGATGATTGGCTCATCAATCAAGATAATATCGCCCTCGCCGACCTTTGGGCGTCGGGCAGGGCTGATACCGCTAACGTCAGCGGTCCTCATCATGAGATCCAGCGGAATCTCTGCAAAGTAATGCGAAACGTTATATAACATAACATATAGACTGCGAAATATGTTAAAAAATTATGCGAAAAATATAAGCGAAAATACCATTTTTCGCTGAATCAATCAGAAGAGCGTCGTGGTCGCTCCACGGCCATTGAATCGAAACGCCTCCAATGTACAGCGGTACATTGGAGTACGGTCTTATAATAATGCCAGCCTTCTTAAAAATTGCGAGAACTTCGCGCTCTAGATCATCGAGCACGGGTGTCTCATTGATGTCAGGGTCCATCTTATCGCACCACTCCCTTGGGATGCGACTATCGACATATGCAGTATCGTTAATATAAAAAAATGAATTACGCCAATTCCCGATGGAATCTTTTGGCGATAACATGTTGCCTAACCTACTGCGGAATGAAAACCACCCCACATCGTACAAAATCAAGCTATTAAGCATGCGGAACACATTTAATAAAGGCTGTTTATTATTCGCGTTGCAGTACATCTCGAAAAGCACAATTTTATTCACCGCGTTAGGGTGAAGCTGTGCTAGTGCGACTTTATAGTATTCGCACACGCTGCGAAAGAACTGGGTTAAGGGTAAACGCAGGTTACCCTGCGAAATTGCAGATTCATAAATTGTAATTTTCCCCTTGGGGGGAGTGTTAGCTCGATCCTCTGACAAAGGGGCGGATGGTACAAACTGCCCAAGTGGCGTGTACCACTCCCTAAGAGTTTGAATCTTAGCTTCCGTCATATGCGACACAAAGCCGCCGGGCGTGTGAAACGAACCAGAAGCAGCCATTGTAGATTTGAAATGATGAAATTAAATATGCAAGTTGTGAGATCAAAGTATGAATTGAGAAGCTGGTAGGCTAAATTGATTGATTGTTAAGTATGCTTGTGATTGCGAGAATAAAATTGATTGCGAATTGGGAAAGTGTAAAGTTTTTGTGCGGAGATCTATGCTATTTATAATCAGGGATTGAGCGAGCAAGTGGAAAGGGTAATCATTATTTTTGACGGCTGTAATTACTGTGACTCGTAAACGGTAAAAATCGAGCCGTTAAAATAAGCTGATTTGACAGAATGGCGGAAAGTTACCGTTGTAATTACGCGTATCGCCTAATTAAGACAACGGTAATAAATGGCCAGTAAAAAACACGCATTGCGGACAGCGAAATATTTTAAGATACACTTCTTAAATTTTTAGAGTTTATCATGATGTATTTACTTCGCGAAAATGCATCATAATAAACTGGGGGGACTTGATCATATACATAGAATTGTATATGTGTATTTTTATTGCTAAAGGCAAAAACAGAACTACGCGGATTATAAGGCACAGTTATGCGGTGCTCGCTAAAAACAATCACTGCGGTTAGGTATTCGCTGAAATACAAAACCGCGGTTCGACTCGCTGATTTTCTGCGGAGAGCGGAGCATCTCGCAGACCGCGGAAATCATGAGTACTATAAATAGAGAGCGTGGCCTCTCATTTATAGGTTGTTGATTCTCGGACATTTGCCTAAGACTATTGTGAATTTCACTTGTGACTTTGCCCAAGGACTTTTCACATTGAGTTAAGGTGAATCATGCTAATCGATAACGAAGACCGGGTCGGGGTGGTTGATCACTTGATTGTTAAAGTGAAAAACGATCATCGGGGCCCAAAATAGTTGCACAACATCCCATACACCATTATAATTTTATTGCACTCAATCCGTAATTAAGTAACATGATTAATTAAGGATTGATCAGTATATATAGAGCTTAGTATTACATCTTCTAATACATGGGTATTAGACACTGGATGTGGAACTCACATTTGCAATTCATTGCAGGGGTTCAAAAGAAGTAGCAAGCAAGCGGGAACATCAAGTCTCTTTATGGGTAATGGAGCCAAAGTGCAAGTGAAGGCTCAAGGAGACTTTGTGTTAAAGCTTCCAAGTGGTTTGGAACTTATTTTGAACAATGTTTTGTATGCACCGGATTTATGTCGAAATATTATTTCAGTTTCCCGTTTAAAACAATGTGGTTTTTATCTTAATTTTGTTAATGATGATATCCACGTTTATTTAGATAATGTATTCTATTTTAAGGCTTCGCCTTCAAATGGAATTTATGAATTGGTTCATGATGACACATCATCTAGTAGCTCAATGTACCATACAAGCACCAAGAAACTCAAAAGGGATTTGAGTGATTCCTACTTATGGCATTTTCGCCTTGGTCACATAAACAAGAACCGAATGCATACACTTCAAAAGAATGGACTTTTGAAATCAAATGAGATGGACTCATTTGATGTATGTGAATCTTCTTTGCAAGACAAAATGACTAAAGCACCTTTCAAAGGGACCTATGAAAGGGCTAAAGACTTATTGGGATTAATACATTCGGATGTATGTGGACCCTTTAAGCCCATGACTAGGAATGGTGAAAGATACTTTGTTACTTTCATTGATGACTTTAGTCATTTCGGATATGTCTACTTATTATGACACAAGGACAAAACTTTTGAAGCATTCAAAGAATATCAAAACGAAGTACAAAATCAACTCAATAAGACAATTAAGGTACTTCGTACCGATAGAGGAGGTGAATACCTAAGCGATGCTTTCCAAGATCATCTTAGGAGTTGTGGAATTTTCTCACAACTTACTCCACCAGGAACACCCCAACTTAATGGAGTTTCCGAAAGGAGGAACTGAACCCTAATGGATATGGTTCGATCTATGATGGCAAGAAGCTCGTTACCTCTATCATTTTGGGGTTATTATCTATGCTCTGCGGCTCGTATTTTGAATATGTCCCCAACCAAGAAAGTGGAACGAACTCCTCACGAGATGTGGTTTGGAAAACCTCCTTCTCTATCATACTTGAAAGTATGGGGATGTGAAGCTTATCCTAAGTGCTATGATGCTAATAAGTTGCATGCTCGATCCACGAAGTGTATCTTCATAGGATATCCCAAGGATGACATGGGATACTATTTCTATGATCCAACCGAGCAAAATGTATTTGTTGCTCGAAAGGCGGAATTCCTTGAAACTAAGTTCCTAATGGAAGGTAATAGTGAAAGGAAGATAGATTTTGAAGAGGATCAAGATCAATTAAATGATACACAATTGGTTAACACTAGCACTCAACATGAAAATGTTGAGAATGCTCAAGTGGTTGATCAAAGTATACAAGACGTTTGAAGATCTAGTAGGATTAGCAATCCTCCCGAGAGATATGGGTTTCTCATGGATGGTTGATATGTGGTTGATTTGGATGAACCCACAAACTACAAAGATGCTTTATCAAGGATTGATAAAGACAAATGGCAGGAAGCCATCAACGCCGAGATGCAATCCATGTATGACAACCAAGTTTGGGAACTTGTTTCGCAACCTCCTAGCTCTAGGCTAGTTGATTGCAAATGGCTTTTCAAGAAGAAAACCGACATACATGGAAACTTGGATACATACAAAGCTAGAATTGTAGCAAAAGGTTTCACTCAAACTCAAGGGGTTGACTATGATGAAACTTTCTCGCCTGTGGCAATGCTAAAGTCTATTAGGATATTATTTGCCATTGCTGCTCATTATGACTATGAAATATGGCAAATGGATGTCAAAACCGCTTTCCTAAATGGATATCTTGATAAAGATGTCTATATGGTACAGTCCGAAGGTTTTGTTGATCCGAAATATCCTAAAAAGGTATGCAAGTTAAAGAAATCAATCTACGGATTGAAACAAGCATCTAGAATGTGGAATCATCGTTTTAATGAGGAGGCAAAAAAATTTGGCTTCATTAAAAATGGTGATGAAGCTTGTGTATACAAGAAGGCTAGTGGGAGCACCATCATGTTCCTAGTACTATACGTGGATGATATATTGTTGTTTGGCTTCATTAATTGCTTCTCCATTAAGGATCTTGGAGAAGCACAATATGCTTTGGGGATTGGGATCTATAGAAATAGATCCAAGAAATTGATAGGATTAAATCAAAGTGCATACATTGAAAAGGTCTTGATTTAATCCTATTCAAAGAGGGACGATTCTCAGTTCATCTCAGTGTCCTACCACGAAAGATGAACAAGAGAGAATGAAGAATGTCCCATACGCATCTGCTATTGGGTCAATCATGTATGCAATGATATGCACTAGACCGGATGTGTCATGCGCTCTAAGCTTGACAAGTAGATACCAGAATAACCCAGGAAACAGTCATTGGATTGCTGTTAAAAGTATATTGAAATACCTTAGGAGGACTAAGGATATGTTTCTAATATATGGGTCTGGTGAGGAGAAACTCGCGGTAAAAGGTACATGGACGCGAGTTTCCAAACTGATCGAGATGATTCTCGATCACAATCCGGTTATGTCTTCATGCTAAATGGAGGTGCGGTCTCTTGGAAGAGTTCAAAGCAAGATGTTGTTGCTTTATCCACTACAGAGTCAGAGTATATCGCCGCCTCATTGGTAGCTCAGGAGGCTGCATGGATGAAGAAATTCATCGACGACTTAGGAGTGGTCCCTACCATTCAAGACCCTCTTGAGATCTTTTGTGACAACGAAGGAGCAATAGCTCAAATAAAAGAACCTCGTGCTCATCAAAAGACGCATCACATTGAGCGGAGATTCAACTACATAAGGGATGAAGTTGAAAAAGGAAAGATATGTATTCACAAAGTTCACACAAATCATAATATTGCGGATCCACTCACAAAGCTTTTACATGGGCCAAAACATGAGGGACATGTTTGTGCATTAGGGCTTCGATATTATAGTGATTGGATATGATCTGTTTTATGTATTGTTATGGAACGAATTAGTTCAAACTCATTAATAAAATTATGGTATTAATTTATTAATTTTGAGTCATGTTCCTATTTTGCATATTTTATCCATGAATAAATAATTATTCTAAATTCCGTAGTTGATCACATTTGTGGGAACAAGTGTGAGGTCTAGACTATTATGAGCTTGGATTGGTTAACATTCAAATGGTGAATGTGGGGCAAGGTTGCAACCAAGGTTCATAGATATTTGTGGGACACAAATATTGGAAGACCCGCTCTCAAGATTTACTAGATGGAGCCTTTGTGGTTGATCACATGTAATCTTGAGTAAAGAAGAATATCATTGTATCCTCTGACATGAGATACATATTGGGTTTAGATATTCACCATATATCGTGCCTTGATTCTTTCCTTCGCTATTCTGAAAATGGTAGCTGTCACAACCCGGAAAATTTCGACTAATTTTAAACCAAATTCTCCAATGGTCTTCCTGTTTCCTTCATCAACATGTGATTATAATTTTGATTATTATTTTACTATTATTATTATACTTTATTATATTATATTATATGGTTAGTTGAGTGATAGATATTTTGAGATCACTATCCGTTGATTTAATGTTTTCTTGAATCTTCTCTTACCCACTCAATATATATATATATATATATATATATATATATATATATATATATATATATATATATATATATATATATATATATGATTACAAGCATAATTATCACCTAATCTTACATATTTACATATACTCACAAAGTGTCGGTAGAATAGTTAGTGGTGGATTTTTAATTTATGAACGTGGGGTTTACTATGTTGTTTAAGTCTTTACCAAATTATCATACATCCATTTGATATATATATAGATATACATAGAAAGGGGATCATCCACCATCTTCAAACCCACAACCCAACACCCGTGACCGTTTTCTCCTACAACCGTCACCACCTTCATCTCTCTCTACAATCTCTCTTTGTGAACCCATCAAGAACTCCACCACCACTTCAATCAATCAACTACAACAATATCAATGATCAACGATGATGATTCGGTCTATCTTCTATGACGATCACCACCTTCCTTTATCTCTCTCCATCCCATCATCTCTCTCTCCTAAAGCCATCGAGAACCACCTTCATCATATTAAACGGCTACCATATATTTTGTGTTAAGATTCGAACTTCAACACCACCACCTAACCGTCACCTTATCACTCACCACCTTCAATATTATTCTTTTGTTGTTGTTTTGGTTCGGTTCCTATTTTAGTAAAACCGCATAACCCACGAGCCACTCACAACCATTTTCATCAAACAACACCTCCCCCATCTTCAACCTCAACCCTTCAACATCACCTTTTATCATAAACACCACCGTCACTCTTCGGCCTCCTCCCTTCTCACGATCACCATCGACAAACAACCAGAGCACCACCACCTGGTTAAACCATCGATTGACATTTTTTTCTTCTTTTCAAGCAACCACCTTCACTTTGTATTGTTTCATCTACACCGCTGTTTCTGTCCTTCCTGTTCGAACCAAACGAGTCCCAAACACTCTTATATATCACGATTTCCATCATTGTCCCTTTATTTATTTATTTATTTATTTTTGTCCAGTACTTAAGGAAAGTGGGACAAAATGGCACAAATGGCAGACCGAGAAGAGTAACAAATTTGGACGATCACTTTTTTTTTCCTTTTACTTTTGATGGTGGACCGATGATGATATTAAAATACATGTAAGATATGATGAGGAGGTGTAGTGTAAAACAAAGATGAACCCCACTTGGCCACTTGATGAATGTAATGATAAAATGAGGTAAATAATTACGGTTCCTGCTTCCTGTTTCGAATCCTATAAACCCCTTGTTACATGTGGACTAAATGATATACTGCTGGATCGATTTCTTTTGGGCCGTGAACTTGCTTCACAGATTTGGCCGTGACAAGTGATTAATTTTTGGGGCCGTGTTCTTTGTTTATAATTGATATAGCCGAGATAGTTTATGCTTGCTGTTAAAAACAATTGAGTGATGGTAAAAACGATATAATAAGATGATGATGATGATGATGATTATGATCATAATAAAAGAGTTGAAGGTTATGATGATGATGTTATAATAAGATTATGATGATGATGATAAAAGCTGATATATATATATATATATATATATATATATATATATATATATATATATATATATAAGAAAGTAAAATGGTTATTATAACAGAAAGGTGTAGTAGATCAGATGGTTGGAAGGTTTGTGTTTTAGCGTGAGGTTGTAAGTTCGAATCCAGGCCACCGTAGAAGAATTTTTTTTATTAAGAGAGCTGTCTTGGGCTGAAATTACTGTTGGGCTAGATTAAGTAAAGATGATGATACGGGTTATATGTAATTAAGTGGGTCTTGAATCAGGAAAAAAAAACGAAAACAGAAGGATGGTTAGGAGTATTGTCGGGGAACGGGAGGTCGTGGGTTCGAGTCCCGTCTACAACATTTCTTTTTACACCAAGATTATAAAGGGTATACTTTGCTATTTTTACTTCTATTATTATTATTATAGTTATGATTATAAATATTCATTATTGTTAAAAATTAACATTTTTACTAAAAGTATTATTTATTAAAGTTATTATTTTTATCAATATTATTAAAAGCATCTTTATTTTAAATTTATCATTTTTATTACTATTATTATTATTATTAATTAGTATTACTACTATTATAATAGATAAACATTTTTACATATATTATAGATATCAATATAATTATGTATGAAAGTATTTATACATAATAGATAAAGATAAAATACTAATAAATATATATATAACACTATTAAATCATAATAAATAATAATTAATAAGAATATATAAATTTTGTTTGAGTGCGATTATGTGTATTAATATATATACAAATGATTTAGGTTCGTGAATCCGAGGCCAACCTTATACGTGTTCAATGATGTTATATGTATTTTTACTACAAAATACAGTATGGTGAGTATATAGTCTCTTTTAAACTCTAAATATTTTGGGCTGAGAATACATGCACTGTTTTTATTAATGTTTTACGTTATGGACGCAAGTGATCAAAAATATATATATTCGAGGATGGATTTTGTTATTGGCATACTTCCCTGTAACTTTGTAACTACTATTTACATGTGGTATTGTAAACGCGAATCTTGTTGATAGATCTATCGGGCCTGACAACCCCAACCGGGCTGGACGACCAGTTCTATGAAATGTCCCGTTCTTATTGATTAAAAACGTTCCATATTAATTGATTTCGTTGCGAGGTTTTGACCTCTATATGAGACGTTTTTCAAAGACTGCATTCATTTTTAAATCAAACCATAACCTTTACTTCATCAATAAAGGCTTAAAAGATTTACGTAGATTATCAAATAATGATAATCTAGAATATCCCGTTTACACACGACCATTTCATAATGGTTTACAATACAAATATATTACATCGAAATACGTTTCTTGAATGCAGTTTTTACACAATATCATACAACATGGACTCCAAAACTTGTCCTTATTTTAGCATGCGACAGCGGAAGCTCTTAATAATCACCTGAGAATAAACATGCTTTAAATGTCAACAAAAATGTTGGTGAGTTATAGGTTTAATTTCTACATATATCAAATCATAATAATAATAGACCACAAGATTTCATTTTTCATAATAACCATCTCAAGCAGGCATTTCGCATCGTACTTAGAGATAAAAATCATTCATATGGTGAACACCTGGTAACCGACATTAACAAGATGCATATAGAATATCCCCAATCATTCCGGAACTACCTCGGACCTGATTAATATCGAAGTACTAAAACATCCGGTACTTTGGATGGGGCTTGTTGGGCCCGATAGATCTATCTTTAGGATTCGCGTCAATTAGGGTGTACGTTCCCTAATTCTTAGGCTACCAAGCTAAACGGGGTATATCCAAAATTCGATCATTCAACCATAGAAAGTAGTTTCACATACTTGTGTCTATTTTGTAAAGCATTTATAAAACTGCATGTATTCTCATCCCAAAAATATTTAGATTTTTAAAAGTGGGACTATAACTCACATTCACCAAATATTACTTCGTCGAGAAATTGACTTGGCCACGGGTTGATTCACGAACCTATAACAATATATACATATATCAAAATATGATTGAAACATAATCACAATATTTTCTTTATTACGTGTTGATGATTTTTAGTTGTCCAGTTAGCGGTCCGAAGTTAGAAGTTCCATAATTTGTCGTACATGAATAACATAATATATATCTTGAATCAATCCACGACCCAGTGTATACATATCTCAGTATTGATCACAACTCAAACTATATATATTTTGGAATCAACCTCAACCCTGTATAGCCAACTCCCACATTCACATATAGAGTGTCTATGGTTGTTCCGAAATATATATAGATGTGTCGACATGATAGGTCGAAACATTGTATACGTGTCTATGGTATCTCAAGATTACATAATATATAAAAAAAGTTGATTAAGTTATGGTTGGAATAGATTTGTTACAAAGTTTCACGTAGCTAAAATGTGTAGTTTTTACCAATCTTGTATTACTCGCCATTTCTTCGTTTCTAATCCGTTTTGAGTGATTCAAGCGGCCACGGTTTCGTATTGAACTTATCTTTTTGAAACTAAACAGAAAACGTATGAGTTTATAGTCGGAAATACAATTTTCAAGTCGTGTAGTAAAAGGTAGTCATTTCCGTCGAAAGAACGACATCTTGATGACTGTTTTGAAAAACATACTTTCACTTTGAATTTAACCATGATTTTTGGATATGGTTTCATGTTCATAAGAAAAATCATTTTTCCAGAAATCTAGCTTTTAAATCAAAGTTCTTCATAGCTTTTAATTATCCCAACCAAAACAGCCCCCGGTTTTACTACGACGGCGTATATCCGGTTTTATGGTGTTTATCGTGTTTCCGGGTTTTAAATCATTAAGTTAGCATATCATATAGATATAGAACATGTGTTTAGTTGATTTTAAAAGTCTAGTTAGAAGGATTAAATTTATTTGCGAACAAGTTTAGAATTAACTAAACTATGTTCTAGTAATTACAAGTTATAATCTTCGAATAAGGTAGCTTTAGGTATATGAATCGAATGATGTTATGAACATCATTACTACCTCAAATATAGTAGGTAAACCTACTGTAAGTGACAAGAAATGATCTAGCTTCAAATGATCCTTGGATGGCTTGAAAGTTCTTGAAGTAGAATCATGACACGAAAACAAGTTCAAGTAAGATTTCTACTCGTATTAAGATATTCAAAGTTATGGAAATCGAATCAAAGCTTGAATATGAATATTACCTTGAATTAGAATGATAACCTACTGTAAATAACAAAGATTTCTTGAGGTTGGATGATCACTTGAAATGGATTAGCAAGATTGGAAGTAAACTAGTAAACTTGGAAGGATTTTCGAAGTGTTTTTGAAGTGTTCTTCCTATGATAATTATAGCTTGGTTCTTGAAGTAATTTTTGATGAAGATGGTGATTAGATACTGGAGAAATTCGTTCGTAAGAGTGTGTGTGTGTTGAGAGAGAATTAGAAAGAGAATTTGGAAATGAAATGAAGTGAATGGTGAGTGGTGAGTGGTGAGTGGGGTTAAAAGGAGTTCTTGTTTGTTGACTAGCTCATGGTAGAAGTTAAATTTGATTTTGTCATGCATGACATAATCAAGAGGGGAATCCCATGCTAGTTCCTATTGGTATATACTTATAGTAAGTACGTCTAGAAGCCGTACGGTACGGATACTGAAAGACTACGAGTGGAATTGTTGATGAAAATGAATGAGGATGAATTTGTATGCGCTATTGCTAAGTAGAAGTATTTTGATATGTATCTTAAAGTCTTTCAAGAGTGTTTAAATACATTTAAAAACATCATATGTGTATAAATTTTAACTGAGTCGTTAAGTCATCGTTAGTCGTTACATGTTTTGATTTGTTTTGAAGTCCTTAAGTTAACGATCTCATTTAATCTTGTTAAACCATTGTTTATTATATCAAATGAGATGTTAAATTATTATATTATCATGTTAACATGATATATGAATATATCTAAATATGATATATATACATTAAAATATCGTTACAACGATAATCGTTACGTATATGTCTCGTTTCGAAATTCTTAAGTTAGTAGTCTTGTTTTTACTTATGTAGTTCATTGTTGACACACTTAATGATATATTTACTTATCATTTTATCATGTTAAACATATATATTTAATCATATATGTATCATCATGTCATATACCACATATAGCGTTCGTGAATCATCGGTCAAACTGGGTGATCAGACATTTACATAATTTCCATTTCAATTAACCAAGTCTTAAAAAGTTTGATTGCTTAACATGTTGGAAACATTTAATCATGCAAATATAGTTTTCATGTATATATATAATCATAGAAGAGTTCGGAAAAGTTCGGGTCACTACATTACCTACCCGTTAAATAAATTTCGTCCCGAAATTTTAAGCGATTGAAGGTGTTGGCTCATCTTCTGGAAATAAGTGCGGGTATTTCTTTTTCATCTGACTTTCACGTTCCCAGGTGAACTCGGGTCCTCTACGAGCATTCCATCGAACCTTAACGATTTTAAATGTATTTTGCTTGAGTCTTTTAACCTCACTATCCATTATTTCGACGGGTTCTTCAATGAATTGAAGTTTTTCGTTGATTTTGATTTCGTCTAACGGAATAGTGAGATCTTCTTTAGCAAAACATTTTTTCAAATTCGAGACGTGGAAAGTGTTATGTACAGCAGCTAGTTGTTGAGGTAACTCGAGTCGATAAGCTACTGGTCCGACACGATCAATAATTTTGAATGGTCCAATGTACCTTGGATTTAGTTTCCCCCGTTTACCAAATCGAACAACGCCTTTCCAAGGTGCAACTTTAAGCATGACCATCTCTCCAATTTCAAATTCTATATCTTTTCTTTTAAGGTCCGCGTAACTCTTTTGTCGACTTTGGGCGGTTTTCAATCGTTGCTGAATTTGAATGATTTTCTTGGTAGTTTCTTGAATAATCTCTGGACCCGTAATTTGTCTATCCCCCACTTCATTCCAAAAAATCGGAGACCTGCACTTTCTACCATAAAGTGCCTCAAATGGCGCCATCTCTATACTCGAATGGTAACTGTTGTTGTAGGAAAATTCTGCTAACGGTAGATGTCGATCCCAACC
The DNA here is from genome assembly GCF_046630445.1 of Rutidosis leptorrhynchoides. NCBI lineage: Eukaryota > Viridiplantae > Streptophyta > Magnoliopsida > Asterales > Asteraceae > Rutidosis > Rutidosis leptorrhynchoides. The sequence goes on from NC_092343.1 coordinate 237,354,706, forward strand.
GTTTCCAAAATCAATAACACATGCTCGTAGCATGTCTTCCAAGGTCTGTATCGTCCTTTCGCTTTTCCCATCGGTTTGTGGATGATAGGCGGTGCTCATGTCTAGACGAGTCCCTAACGCTTGTTGCAATGTTTACCAGAACCTTGAAACAAATATGCCGTCTCTATCAGAGATAATAGAGACGGATATTCCATGTCTGGAAACGACTTCCTTTAAGTAAAATCGTGCCAGCTTCTCCATTTTATCATCTTCTCTCATTGGCAGAAAATGTGCTGATTTGGTGAGACGATCGACTATTACCCAAATAGTATCATAACCACTTGCAGTCCTTGGCAATTTAGTAATGAAATCCATGGTAATGTTTTCCCATTTCCATTCCGGGATTTCAGGTTGTTGAAGTAGACCTGATGGTTTCTGATGTTCAGCTTTGACTTTAGAACATGTCAAACATTCTCCTACGTATCTTGCAATATCGGCTTTCATACCCGGCCACTAGAAATGTTTCTTAAGATCCTTGTACATCTTTCCCGTTCCGGGATGTATTGAATATCTGGTTTTATGTGCCTCTTTAAGTACCATTTCTCTCACATCTCCAAACTTTGGTACCCAAATTCTTTCAGCCCTATATCGGGTTCCATCTTCCCGAATATTAAGATGTTTCTCCGATGCTTTGGGTATTTCACTTTTCAAATTCCCTTCCTTTACAACTCCCTGTTGCGCTTCTTTTATTTGAGTAGTAAGGTTAGTACGGATAATTATATTCATAGCTTTTACCCGTATAGGTTCTCTGTCCTTTCTACTCAAAGCGTCGGCTACCACATTCGCCTTCCCCGGGTGATATCGAAGCTCAAAATCGTAATCATTCAACAATTCGATCCACATGCGTTGTCTCATATTCAGTTGCTTCTGATTAAATATGTGTTGGAGACTTTTGTGGTCGGTATATATAATACTTTGGACCCCATATAAGTAATGCCTCCAAGTCTTTAATGTAAAAACAACTGCACCTAATTCCAAATCGTGAGTCGTATAATTTTGCTCGTGAATCTTCAATTGTCTAGACGCATAAGCAATTACCTTCGTTCGTTGCATCAATACACAACCAAGACCTTGCTTCGAAGCGTCACAATAAACTACAAAATCATCATTCCCTTCTGGTAATGACAATATAGGTGCCGTAGTTAGCTTTTTCTTCAACAATTGAAACGCTTTCTCTTGTTCATCCTTCCATTCAAATTTCTTCCCTTTATGCGTTAATGCAGTCAAGGGTTTTGCTATTTTGGAAAAGTCTTGGATGAATCTTCTGTAGTAACCAGCCAATCCTAAAAATTGGCATATATGCTTTGGGGTTTTCGGGGTTTCCCACTTTTCAACAGTTTCAATCTTTGCCGGATCCACCTTAATACCTTCCTTGTTCACTATGTGACCGAGGAATTGAACTTCTTCCAACCAAAATGCGCACTTTGAAAACTTAGCGTACAATTCTTCCTTCCTCAATACTTCTAACACTTTTCTCAAATGTTCTTTGTGCTCTTGATCATTCTTTGAGTAAATAAGTATGTCATCGATGAAAACAATGACAAACTTGTCAAGGTATGGTCCACACACTCGGTTCATGAGATCCATGAACACAGCTGGTGCATTAGTTAAGCCAAACGGCATGACCATAAACTCGTAATGACCGTAACGTGTTCTGAAAGCAGTCTTCGGAATATCGTCTTCCTTCACCCGCATTTGATGATACCCGGAACGTAAATCAATCTTCGAATAAACCGACGAGCCTTGTAGTTGATCAAATAAGTCGTCGATTCTCGGTAGTGGATAACGGTTCTTGATGGTGAGTTTGTTCAACTCTCTGTAGTCAATACACAATCTGAACGAACCATCCTTCTTCTTGACAAATAACACCGGTGCTCCCCATGGTGATGTGCTTGGTCGAATGAAACCACGCCCCAAAAGTTCTTGTAGTTGGCTTTGGAGTTCCTTCATTTCGCTGGGTGCGAGTCTGTATGGAGCACGAGCTATTGGTGCAGCTCCTGGTACAAGATCTATTTGAAATTCAACGGATCGATGTGGAGGTAGTCCTGGTAATTCTTTCGGAAATACGTCAGGAAATTCTTTTGCGATGGGAACATCATTGATGTTCTTTTCTTCGGTTTGCACCTTCTCGACATGTGCTAAAATGGCATAGCAACCTTTTCTTATTAGTTTTTGCGCCTTCAGGTTACTAATAAGATTTAACTTCGCGTTGCTCTTTTCTCCGTACACCATTAAAGGTTTTCCTTTTTCTCGTACAATGCGAATCGCATTTTCGTAACACACGACCTCTGCTCTCTCCTTTTTCATCCAATCCATGCCAATTATCACATCAAAACTCCCTAACACTACTGGTATCAAATTTATCTTAAATACTTCTCCAACCAGTTTAATTTCACGATCTCGACATATCTTATCTGCTGACATTAAGTTACCGTTTGCTAGTTCGAGTAAAAATTTATTATTCATAGACGTCAATGGACCGTTTAATTTAGCACAAAAATCTCTACTCATATAGCTCTTATCCGCACCCGAATCAAATAAAACATAAGCAGGTTTATCGTCAATAAGAAACGTACCCGTAACAAGCTCCGGGTCTTCATGTGCTTATGCTCCATTGATGTTGAAGACTCTTCCACGGTTTTGCCCATTAGTATTCCCTTGGTTTGGGCAACTTCTGATCATGTGGCCCGGTTTTCCACATTTAAAACAAACAACGTTGGCATTATTTGATCCAACACTATTTGTCCCATTAGTCTTGTTAAACTTCGGTCCGTAGACCTCACACTTTACTGCGCCATGACCAGTTCTTTTACACTTGGTGCAAAATGTTGAGCAATACCCCGGGTGATTTTCTCCACACCTTTGGCATGTCTGATTCTGATTCTTGTTGTTATAGGAATTGTTGTTGTTGCGATTGATATTGTTGTTGGGACGATTGTTGTAGTTGTTGTTGTTGAGATGGTTTTTGTTGTGGTTATTACCGCGAAAAAAATTGCGTTTTTTTTGTGAGTTTGGGGTTGGTTGTTGACACGATAGTTATTGTTGTTGTTATATTCGTAACCCCTGTCACTGGTTTCTTCCCACTTTCTCTTGAGTGGTTTCGTGTTGACCTCTTCGGTCGCTTGATTATTCATTCTCCCTTGGATCTGGTTCTTGAGCTTGTGAGCCATTCGACTTGCCTTTTGTATGGAGGCAGGGTCGTTTGAACCCACATCTTCCTAGATCCTTTCCGGTAACCCTTTCACAAACGCGTCGATCTTCTCTTCTTCATCTTCAAACGCTCTTGGACACAATAGGCACAATTCTGTGAATCTCCGTTCATACGTGGTAATGTCGAAACCTTGCGTTTGTAACCCTCTAAGCTCCGCCTTGAGCTTATTGACCTCGTTTCTGGGACGGTACTTTTCATTTACCAAGTGCTTGAATGCTGACCACAGTAGTGCGTAAGCAACATCTTGTCCTACTTGCTCGAGATAGGTATTCCACCATGTTAACGCAGCACCTATGAAGGTATGCGTAGCGTATTTCACTTTGTCATCTTCAGCACACTTGCTGATAGCAAATACCGATTCGGCCTTTTCAGTCCATCGTTTTAATCCGATTGGACCCTCGGTTCCATCGAATTCCAGCGGTTTGCAGGCAGTGAACTCTTTGTAGGAACATCCGACACGAGTTCTCGCGGCGTTTGTTCCGTTGCTAGTTTCAGAGTTATTGTTGTTATGCATCGCGGCCTGTACTGCGGCTTTCGCAGCAAGAAAGGTACGGAAATCTTCTTCGGTCATATTCATGGTATGTCGAGTGGTTGGTGCCATTTCCTTCAAAAATAGCCAAAAGAAACGAGTTAATCATATAGAATATCAAGAGTAGCCAATAGTATTTCGTAGCATAATATGAACTTATTTATAAAAGCTCTTTCTTCATATTAGCGTTTTAAAATATTTAATTCGGGTAGTACCTACCCGTTAAGTTCATACTTGGTAGCTAACATACCATTTCAACTACTACAATTCTATATGAAAAACTAATCGCAGAAAAAAAATACATATATCATATTCAAACTTTTATACAATAACTTGCAAACTTACAATACCACTATTTTACATATAGCATAAAATATAGCACATAAAAACTTGATACAAAGTAGTTGCGAAGATAATTCTAGTTACGCGCAAGACGTTCCGCAAGGGCACTAAGGACACGTAATTCATACGTCCAGAAACACGTCATGCATTCTGGTTTTACCAATACCACTTCCCATCCTTGGTTTTGTGGAACATATCCGTTGTGACCGATAGTAAGACAACGTGTTGTAACGTCGTCAAAAGGACGAAGGTTACGTAATGACCAACAGTCTCGTAATAACCTAAAAACTTCATTTCTTACCCCAATTACCGACTCCGTTACTTGTGAGAATGTTTTGTTTAACAACTGTAGCCCGATGTCCTTGTTCTCACTTTGGTGAGAAGCGAACATTACTAACCCATAGGCATAACATGCTTCTTTATGTTGCATGTTAGCCGCTTTTTCTAAATCACGAAGTCCTATATTCGGATACATTGAGTCAAAATAATTTCTTAACCCTTTGCGTAAAATAACATTTGGGTTTCCCGCATTATATGCGTCAAGGTAAACATGGTTTAACTTAGGGACTCCCCAATCTGAGGTCCCCCACCTTCCGAACGAAAGCCTTTTATAAACCAAGGCATTCTTGGAACGTTCTTCGAATGTTTTACAAACTGATTTCACCGAAAATAGTTGTGCCGAGGAATCCTGACCGACTCTAGACAGGATTTCATCAATCATATCTCCGGGTAAGTCTTCTAAAATATTGGGTTGTCTAACCATTTTGTGTTTTTATACTGTAAAATAGACAAGAGTTAGATTCATAAAAGATACATATTAATACAAGCAATTTTTACATATGTTGTAAAACATAAGCACACTATATTACATATATTACACCGCACGAATACAACTATCTTATTCCCACTCGCTCGTTTCTTCTTCTTCTTCTTCGGTTTTGGTACGTTTTGCTAAGTCTCTAGGGATATACCACGTCGGTCTAGAAAAACCTGGTGGTTTAGAGGTTCCCGGGTTATTGTCACAACTTAAGAAACACGGGTGTTGACGATACATATAAAGTTCATCGGGTTTGGAAACAGGTTTCTCTATTTTTATACCCTTTCTTTTATTATTCTCTATTGCCTCTTTAAATTGTGTTGGGGTAATTTCTATAACCTTATCGGAATCCTCGTCGGGATCCGATTCATCGGAGAATTTATAATCCTCCCAATACTTTGCTTCCTTGGCGGAAACACCATTGACCATAATTAACTTTGGTCGGTTGGTTGAGGATTTTCTATTACTTATCCGTTTTATTATTTCTCCCACCGGTTCTACTTCTTCCTCCGGTTCCTCCTCCTCCGGTTCCGATTCTTCTTCCGGTTCCTCTTCGGAATCTTGTGAATCAGTCCATGAATCATGCCAATTTACATTTGACTCTTCATTATTAACAGGCGAGTCAATGGGACTTGCATTATAGGTAGATGAAAGGATCCGAAACTAATCATCCGGACGTTGTCCATATTGATTACAAACGAATTACAATAGTTGATAACATTGCGAGGTACTTGCCCTCTATATGATACATCTTACAAACGTTGCATTTATTCTTAAAAGGCAATCTATAGTTACATCCAGAATTGACATATTCGCCTGACATTTCATAATATTCAAATGACCTAAACCGCCATTTACTTAATAATAGTCTCTATGAACTTCAATGACTCGAATGCAACGCCTTATGATATAAGTCCTTAATGGCCTCAAGTAGTATCCTTAGTATGAGCTAATGCACAGCGGAAGACTTAATTCATACCTGAGAATAACATGCTTTAAAATGTCAACATAAAGTTGGTGAGATATAGGTTTAATGTCGGCAGCGATATAAATATAGACCACAAGATTTCGTATATAAACAGTTTAATAAAAATATTCTTAGTGGTTGAGCACTTGGTAACCATACTTAACAATTAATCACGTCGCATATTCCCTTTAATATGAAATCTTACTACACCGTACCAAGTGTAGTCACAAAACGAAGTACTGTGCAACCGTTGAATACTGGTCGTCCAGTCCGGTTGGGGTTGTCAGGCCCGATAGATCTATCAACAGGATTCGCGTTTACAATACCGCTGTAAATATTAGTTACCAAGCTACAGGGAAGTATGCCAGTGGTACAACTCAACGTAGAATATATTTTTCAGTTACTTGTGTTCATAACGTAAAACATAAAATACATGTATTCTCATCCCGAAATATTTAGAGTTTAAAAGTGGGACTATATACTCACTGTTGTCTTGAAGATATGAAATTTTGACTTGGTCTCCGATTGATATCACGAACCTATCCATATATAATATATCAATATATTTTCTTTTTAAGAAATAAACGTTTCATATATATACTTTTAATACTTTTATAATTCCTTAGTCCGTAGTTAGCATTCTGATGTTAGTAGTCCACAATTAGTTGCTTAATAAAGTAAATAAATAAATAAAGACCACATCGTATTCATGTTGATTGGAATTAATCTTGACCCACGGTACCGGTGTTGTCAAATGACGTATTGCGTACATAAAGTACCGGTGTTGTCAAATGACGTGTTGCGTACATACGTGAGGTCTTATGATTAATCTTCTCGTGTTGTTTACGGGTGGTCCTGAAATATATAAAATTAAATTACGAGTACATATATATAAAATATCATGTTATTTTAGAAAGATGTGATTTATTTAATTTTTCTCCAATTATTTTCGTGGCTAAACAAGCTTTGGACACCCGATCTTATTTTGGTCATAATTTCTTCGTTACAACTCCGTTTTCGTTGGTTCAAATTGCCACTTCCTTGGATCGAGTCCTTCTTTAAGACTATGAACTGAAAATACCTTGGTTTGTATTCAAAATCACATGGCATAGGTGAAACTTTAGTGAAACTTATGAAGTTAAACATTTTCCTTTATGTAAACAACCTTAAATGGTTATTTTTCTAAAAAATACTTATACTTTGAATTAAATCATGAAATTTTTATGTGTTATCATATTCATAGTAAAAAATCATTTTTCCAGAACATAAACCTCCAATTCAAAGTTTAAGATGGTTTTTAATTATCCAACCCAAAACAGTCTCCGGTGACACTCCGACGTCGTAAAAACAGTTTTTAAGATATTCTTTGAAAAACCAAGTTATACCTTGTTAAATTAGCATATAATTAAGATATGTTACAGGTCTTGAAGTATTTTAAAAGTTAAGTTAGAAGGATCTATTTAGTTTGCGAACAAGTTTGAAATCATTCAAACTATGTTCTAGTTTATAAACTCTTATATATATAGCTATAAATATATGAATTGAAAAAGAGTTGAAGTAGAGTTTTTACCTCAAGTTTAAAATGTAAAGTTGCTGGAAAGAAGTAGTAAAATAAAAGTTGAGAGAGTTCTTGCAAGTGTGTGTGAAAATTGGAAGTAAAATTTGGAAAATGAATGTGTAAAAATGAGTTAGAAATGGTGCTTATTTATAGGCTTGAAAATTTGGTTTTTAGTGAAAATATCTAAGATAAGTTAAAATTTATTATGTCATGAATGACATATTATTCCAATAATTGAAGATTTCTATTGGTATATACCAATAGTAAATACTTCTAGAAGCTGTGTATAGTACCCTAGATATACGTATAGAAATCTTTGAGAAAACGGAACGAGGATTCAAATATAGCTATCTTTTGTAAATATACTTATATTGTTTTATGTATGTAAGCCCTTTAAAAGTGATAAAATACATATCTATATGATGCATGTATAAGTATTATAGGTTATAAGTATTTACGTCGAAAAACATTACGTATAGTTATCGTTTTGAAAACTTAAGTTAGTAGTTTCAAAATATACTTATAACTTATTGTTATTAATACAAAATGAGATATTAAAACATCCTTAGATCATGTTAAATATGTATATATACATATATATATATATACACAAACGTATAATTATCATATATTGTATAGTTCGTGATATCATCGGTCAAACTAGACGGTCAAACGTTGTGTAAAACTCTTTTCGGAAACATAAATCTCAACAATTTGGATTGCTTATCATGTTGGTTAGGTTTAATTTATGTAAATATTATTCTTATAAGTATAGAACGATCGAAAAAGTGCGGGTCAACTTTAGGGTTTTTGCTTATCGTGTCAGAACCATATAGAGATTAGAGTTTAAATTTGGTCGGAAATTTCCGGGTCGTTACAGTACCCACCCGTTAAAGAAATTTCGTCCTCGAAATTTGGAAGAGGTTGTCATAAATAACAATAGGAATGTTTTCATGACGAATATGAGGTAATAATGAAATTTTATCATTATTGAAAGATTTAGATAAAACGATTCGGTTATGTGAGACGCACGAGCGAAGCTATCACAAAAGAGTGAAATGAGTAAATATAGAATTGTTGTAACCGATGACGTGATTATGATCGATTTCCGGGATTTAAGGGTTTTAAAGAAAATCTTATGTAATAAGATTTAGTTTTGCGGCGATCAGGATCTTCTTTGATTTAACGCGGCAATCTGTTTTGATTTCTTTGTCGAATATTTCACAATAAATTTACCTCATCCCCTTTCTTTCTTCCCACATCTTCTATTCTTTCTCTTTAGTTCCTACTTTAAGACATTCGCTAATATGCTCCATCCCATTCCAACCCTTGTTATATTTCTAACTTTCATATCTTTCATTCTTCTTTTTCATCTATCACCAGAAGAATCTATTCTCTTTTATCCTTTCCTTGGAATTATAATGTTTTTAATTCTCCCGTGCCTTTACGTTGCAATACGTATTGATATGCACGGTTTGTAGTTTCGGGGTTGTTGTTAGGTTTTATACCTTCCCTTATATTTCGATGTTCCTACTCCCGTCCCTTAAAATCATTGTCATCCACAGTTAATGCTCTCTCTTATTTGCTGTGGTTTATGTTCCTATTTCTATTATGAGGTTTTGTCCCTTCATTTCTTCTTCCCGTCCTCGAGCCAAGCGAACAATGGTCCAAAATTCGTAGGTAGGAAATTTGGAATGAACCTAGCTATTGGTTTTAGAATGAAATTGTAATGGCACGATCTTGATTCGTTAAATTACTCGAATATTCCGAAAAAATAGAACTATCAAGGTGATACGTTCTAATATGTTTGGAGACTTGATAGAAGGTAAGAGCCGTGTAACATGGCACATGATGACGGTACTGTGAATCATCACATTCCATTAGAAACTTAACATGACTTACTGTAATATAATGAAGTTGATCAAGTTTCATTATATTATACTAATTCATGCATCAGTTCCCAACACTACTTTAAAACATTCATATTTTAAACTTGGAGGTTTCAAAATTTAGAAATTGACACAGTTTCTTTTATGTTGTAATGCAGATATTACGGAGAGATAAATATTCTCAGATAAGAATAGTTGTGAAAATATCTCCAGAAATATGGAGAATATGTATAACGGAAGATATGAAGATATCTTATAATATCTAAGATAAGATGATGGTGAAGAATATCATCGGGAGAGGTTTAGAATAAGGGGTAGGGTTTTTACTAATGGTTTCAGCAGGCACTGAATCGTTTGAATCCTTTGAAAGCAGATTCAGTTCTTGTTATTTATCCACAACCTCTTTCATACTTTGCTCAAACCGTTTTCCGGTTCCAACTCTTCTCTTTTTCTGAGTTTTATCGACACACTGTGCTTCATCATCAAACTTTTGACTGTTTAAAATCGTTTACAATTTTCGCTGCTTCATCAGCATTTAAAGAACTACTTCATAATTCAGGGTGTTTTTCAGAAACTTCACCTTCGGAGTATGAAATCCTTAGGAATAGACGTTATAGGTATGACTGAGAAGTTTTGCGAGATTTTTAAAATACTAATTGCGGATTCTGCCAAAAAGATGACAAGCTGCTGGTACATGATGTCGTGGAATATGAAAGGTTCTCCGGTAACAATGGTGAAAGGACAAGGTATATATATCGAGGTTATAATAAGAGTGGTCCTACTGAGAAATCAAAGTGGAGCTGTGACAAAATTGACTTATATTGAAAAGAGAAATGTAAGGTTGTTTTTGCCAATGAATGATAAGGAATTTGACGCGGATAAGTTTCAACGATAACTTCGGTTTTGAAAATTTCAGGTGTATAACTGTATGCATAAATCTTTCTTCCGTAAACGAGGTGCGGCTGGTTCAACTTCTCGATTGAAGTGTTTTCAAGAATCATGAAAAGATTTGAACGAGGATTATAATTGTCGAAGTACAAATGAGGTTTAGGATGAAATCAAGTGGCAAACTTGAAGAATTATTTAGTTTCATATGTTATAATCAATATTTTAATTTAATTCATTTTAATTGTCCAAAGTTAGCAGTCCAATAGTCCGATGGTTCAATGATTCATATATAATTTAATATATAATATTCGAATTAAATAATATGTATCGTGACCCGTATACCGGTCTCGGTGTCGATCACAACTCAAAGTATATATATATTTTCAAATCAACTCCGACCCTGTATAGCCAACTCCCGCCTTCACATATAGAGTGTCTACGGTTGTTCCGAAATATATATATAGATGGGTCGATATGATAAGTCGAAACCTTGCATACGTGTCCCGTTATTTAAAGTGCGTAAAAGTAAATAACAGAAATTAAATGATGATAAATAAAATTGCGAGAATGTAAATTGCGATAAATTAAATGTTAATCAGTTAACTGGGAACAGTTAGCCGGAACAGTTAGCGTGAAATCCTATCACAATTTCAATTAATTAATTCGTTTGTTTCTAACACTTTTTATTGTTGTCCAATGTTTTCTTCATTATGCCACTTGTTGGATTCTGATAGATCAAAATCCAAATATGAAATTTGAATAGAAATGGTTATTCTGTGGTGAACGGATACGTATATCGGTAGTTGTAAGTAGGATAGTAAATGACCGTTGAATCAGATTTAGAGAATGTACAACGTAACTTATTAATGTGAATTCTAAATATTCCTCGGGTACTACCCACCCGTTAAAATATTTTCATCATTACCAGTTTGTACGAAAGAATTTTTAATTACAATCTTTATAAAAATATACTTGCATATATATTTTCTTCAGATGTAATCATAGATTCAATGAGTCAATGAAGTATTAAACTCATTTGATTTATCGTTAATACTAGATTACATAACTTCTAAAGCATTAGAGATTACATAATCGCCAGGTCGAACGAAGATAAATGAGGTAAAACGATACGTAAAGCGAAGATAATCGATGTAGAACGATATATAGAACTAAGATCATACTCGAAGTTCCGATGAGGTTTTTGAGGTATGTGATGTTGATATCCGAGATACAGTTTGTGATGTTGAGATTTTGGGGGTGACAAGAGTACTGTCGGCGTTGTCGATGGTAGTACGGATTATGCTGCTGGTGCTGCTGTTGGTGTTTGTAACCTTCGCACCATATTCTCCAAAACCACTACCCGAGCACGGAGTTCGTTGACTTCTTCTATTATACCGGGATGATTGACGGTTGGAACGAGCGAATGAACAAGATTTGAAATATGGGATAGTATGTAATCATGACGAGATACTCTAGAAATGAGCGAGAAAATGGTGTTTCGAGTAGGTTCGCCGGTAAGTGCTTCAGGTTCATCGTTAAGAGGACAATTTGGTGGATGGAATGGATCACCTTATTCTTGCCTCCAGAAATTTAGTATATTACGAAGCCATCCCCAATTCATCCAGAATAGATGATGGGAAATTGGTTGATCCATTCCGGTAACGCTGTTCTCGGAGCTCGAATGGAAATCCATATCGGCGAAGCTATCGAAGTCGGAGGAATTTGAGCTGGATGAAGAATCCATCTTGTATGGTCGGAGAAATGAATTTTTGGTTTGGAATAGATTATAGGAGTTGGGTTTGGTACTCTTCAATACATAATTTACATATGTATATATAATATCAAAATCCCATGAATTACGGAGAATCTTTGAAATACGTCAGGCAATGTCTATAGTAACAGATACGCTAGGATATGAATTTTTTCTATACACTATCGATGCTGTCACACCCCCAGTTAGGGCCTGGGTGGAATGTGACTTAATATCAAATCAACCAACATATTATAATATACGAGAACAATACTAAATGATAAAACAAACTTTATTGAGCACGCAGCGGAAAATGAAACGTAGTTACAATGATAGGAATAAGAATAATGGAAATGTTCACATGCAGAAGTAATAAATGCGATATTTCTTGATCCTATGTCCAAGTAGCATCACATAAGCAGTAAGTATAAGAGCTTGAATCAAACAGCACCTGAGACAATACATGCTAAAGTGTCAACCAAAAAGGTTGAGTGAAATTCATAGGTTTAGTAAATATTTAACCTGTTTTATTTTTAGAACACAAGATTTTGTATTTATAAAAGTAGATCCTTTGATCCCAAAAGTAAGTAGATCCTTTGATCCAAAAGTATACCAAGAACTGTGATATTTAAACTAAACAGAATTTTGCCCAGTGACAAGTGGATACTTGTCGGTTTATCATTATTAAGCGACACATTGTATAAATCGGGGACGTTACTCCCGATAGGCCTACCCCCAATAATTAAGAATGCATTAACAGCAATTAAAAATATCACGACAGGGACTTTGTAGCATATAGCCAGGTATAGCAGAATTTAATAGTTGGTACTTGTGTCTAAATTGTTTAAAGTATAAAAGCAGCATGTGTCTCACCCCAATAAGTATAAAAAGTAAATTGAGCTCAAGTAAAGTGGGGCTATGAAAATCACGAAAAATCAGTTTTAGTATTTGTATTCATTTAGTAAAATAGTTATAAAAGTTGTGCATGTATTCTCACCCCATAGTTTCAAAACAGTAATGAAATAGTAAAAAGTGGGGCTATGAAATCACCTTAGTAAGTAGGAAAGAGTTGTTATTCCTTGGAATAGAAGAGTTGGATGAATGTGAGCAGAAAGTCAACCTAATGACATTTAAGAGTAGTTAAATATTTTGCCCAAATTTAAGTTTAAGTATGCAAGTGTTTAAGTGTAGTTCGTTTTACTAAGTTTCCATTCTTAGTAAGTTTCCACTTTTAGTAAGTTTCCATTTTTAGTAAGTTAGTGTTGAACACTAGTGAGTTGTCCTTAATAAGTCCACCACTTATTAAGTGTGCAAGTAAGTGTATGATTACTATAGTCGGGTTGATATTGTGGATCGTACCCAAACATCTATGCCACCGCCGAGTCACTAGAATGACCAATTGTTACCGGTTGGCCCAGGAATTCTCGACCAAAATCTAAGTTTGGCATTCGAAATCCACAAGCGTCCCATAGTGGTACCAAGGATCACCCTAGGCCTTAAGCAGCATCGACGTTCAAGTAATTTCACGCTATCGTGAATGACTATTATAATCTTATAATATAAGTAGTAGTATATTTTATGTGTTAGTAATAATATAGGTGTGTAAGTGTTAGTAGTATATAGTAGCATTATTTAATTAGGTCTAATTGATTAAAGTAGTATTTAATGATTAAGTTTTAGTAATTAATAAATGTTTAGGGTTTTAATTAATGTAGTAAGTAGTAATATATAAACATGATTATGATTATGAACGAATATAAACATGCACAATATGAATGTTAAGATCATGCACGAATATGATTATGAATATGAATTGAAAGAAAGATTTAAAAGTTTTAAGATTTTGGATCATACCTTGTTAATGATGATTAAGATTAACAAGAAACAAGAAGAAAACTTGGTGATGAAGATCAAATAACCCAAAAAAATGAAGAACACACTTGAAAATCTTGATGAACACGAAGAACAAGCTTGAAGATCCGAATACCACAAGAGAGGGAGAGGGAGAGATTATTTTTGAGAGAGGATTTTGGTGTGATTTGTGAATGAGAAACTAGGAGTTTAAGGGTGTTTATATAGTGCAAGTATTAGAGTGTTAGTCAACATAAGGATGTTCTAATTAATGATTTTATTTTGTTTTATAATTTTTAGTCAACAATAGGTGATACTAGTTTATAATTAGTCAACATAAGGATGTACTAGTTTATACCTTATTTTTAGTCAACATAAGGATGTAATTGTAAAAGATTCTTTAGTCTCATTATTATTACTATTATTACTATTATTATTTTTACATTTACTACATGATAAGTATTATTTTCTTTTTACTAATTCATGACTTGTATATTTTTAGTTCCCAATTTTTATTATTTATATAAATGTCACTTTTTATTTATTACTTACAGGTTATTAGTTATAATATTACATAAATGCATAAATTTTAATTAGTAGTGAGTGTCGACTAACAGTTTATTATTTTCATCTTTTATTAACTTGTCAATTATTGCACAAAGTTAATTAATATGTTTTCTAACTCTTAACACTTAACAATTGTTGATTAAAGTTTGATCATTAAGTTTTAATTATATTGTTTGGGCATTTAATATTTAAAGAATATAGAATGAAAAAATGAGGGTCGTTATAGTACCTCCCCGTTATTGAAAACTTCGTCCCGAAGTTTTGGATAGAGTTCTCGTTTGCATCAGCAGTTGAGAAGAGATGGAAGTATTTCCGTATCATTTGGTCTTCGCGTTCCCATGTATGTTAGGGGCTGCTACACGAATCCCAACGGATTTTAACAATAAAGTTTTATTTTCACGTTCCCTGGTACAATCGGGGCCCTTTCGTGAATTCCAATGAGTGTTGACAATAAGTATATTGTTTTGTTTATACGTTTGATCCCATGATCCTTAACCATATTAGGTCGTTTACAGAGTGCATTAAATGCGGAGATTTTCCAAGGAATAACAAGAGTATCGTTGACTAGTTTCCCTTTAAAAGGAAAGATGACGCTATACCAGCATTAAATGTGTCGTTGAGTTCATTAGAGTCTTGAGTGTTTATGCCGCTCTAGTAGGGCAGATAAAATAAAGTAGAGTACGTAAAACTTCAGTTACGTAGTTTGATGTATGACTGGTGTTTGTTAGAGATAGCACCAGCTTCAAGTTTCGAAAGGTAACCATAATACCTTTAGTTTTCAATAGATATCTAATGGACAACTGAGATGTTTGGTTGAGGATCCATTGACCTCAGGATACTATAGTTTCAGAATGTAGCGTCAAGATTGATGATTTCAGTTTCATGTCGATCCATAGGTTAAAAGTTGACTCGAATAACATCTAGTTACAATCCATGAAGGAAGAAATGTCTAGAGTGTCTTCATAAATGTTTAGGGTAACTCCTTCAGAGTAAGAAAAGTATTTTCGCACAAATGGCGAGTCGGTCTATTATTTACTTACGAGTTTAAACGCGGATTCGAATAAATGTGAATCGTTGTTTATAGGACGAAGGAACCTCTGCCTCTTTGTTCGAAAGATCGTAAAATTGATGTTTACGAGAGCGTTGTAGTTTTATCCGTGAAATTCTGGAAGTAGAAAACTTCTTAATGATTAGCATAACAGGGAAGAGATGACGTACGTAGAGAGGTAAGTCTCGTTCTTGCACGGTAAATGAGAATAAAGGTAATCCCAACACATTGGAGAGCAAAAAGAAAGTTTTAATAAGAAGCCAAAGTAATTTTGAAAAAAAAAAAAAATTGCGACGTTTGATATAACAATGTAAATGAAGCGGAGCTATTAGTAAAACTTGAGTTGTATACAACATGTACTATTTTATGTGAAATAATTTGAACATTACGAAAAAAAAAAGTTGATTAAAAGAATGTTTAAGTTAATGAAACAAAGGTAAATTGATAAAAATGCGAAAGTGTTCATACTATTAGTGAAAGTAATTTTAGAGAAGTTGACGAAATGATGTTCATAGTAGAACTACGGTTACATAAGATTGTAAAGAAATTTTGATTTAATCAAAGTGGAAATTTATAGAAGCGTAAGTATAATTTGATATATATACTAGTCGAAATATGTATAGGTAAATTTATGTATAATATTCTATAGATCGCATAAATGAAAAATCATTTTCTTTATAAATTCCTGGATAATTTGAAAATAAAGACACGTGTAAGAAATATTTGGAAAACAGGATATTTGTATTTAAGAGTTTTTTTTTTTTTTTTTTTTTTTTTTTTTTTTTTTTTTTTTTTTTTTGAAAAATTGATTGAAGATTTAATAATTTCGGAGAATAATTGTATAATAATCGTTTCGAAGTAGTGAAAACAAATGAATTGACTTTTATCAAGGCACGAGTCCTTGGACTCAAAATTGTTAACGTTAGATTAAGAAGGATGATAATGTGATTATCATCAAATGAGTGAGTCCCTCGGATTTAGAATTATGTATGAAAGAACTTCAATTAAGATTTGTAACTTTGAATCGTTTGAGTGACAATGAGAGTTCGAGAACTCGGCATGAATAATCTGGCAGTTGCATGGACAAGTATAAATGCTAAAGCAGTGACTTTCAACTATGAAATAATCGTTTGAATTCAGCCTTAATTGGCACGAGAGGAGGATACGTTAAAGTATGATGGAATCGTTTCAGTTGCTACAGCAGTTCTTCAGAGGTAGTGGGTATAGATCAGGTCACAACTTGAGATGGTGTATTTCACCCTTGATTTTCGAGTTGACAATAATCGGTTTTTATTTATGTATGTCACCATTACTTGCATGGTGCCAAGTAGTCTATTATAAGTGCACGAGTGCAGAAGTTTCTTGACTATGATAGCCAAACGTTACACGTATGGAGGTTCTATTCTTCAAATAGAAATTGTGATATCGACGTTTGAGGGTTCAAAAGTCGTACCAAAAGTGTAATAATAGAGAGGAGTTGGATATATATTAAGTGATGATTAAGTATCCATGATCAAGAGATATTCATTTTAGGACAAATGAACGTAAAATTTCAAAATTCGATTGTTTGCAATTGAGTATGAGATAGATATATAGTTTAGAATGTGTTCTTCGTATCTACCAATATCAAGATGATCATTTTTCTCCTTTCATGCTTTTGCACTTAGGTTTTTGAACAGATAGCTTGAGAGTTTTTCTTTGATTCACTTTATATTCCATACGTCATGATATTGGGATATCTCTATGAATTACCGAAATATAATCACGTTGGCCACCGTCATTATATTTCACTAATTCATATTTCCATTCCAAAGTCACTTCTTAAGGTCAGAATATGTGATCAATGATGATTCTAATATAGTGTGTTACTGATAGCAGTAATCTTTAGCTGGATCGACAACATGTCGGTTTTAAGCCAAAACTTGCACTTGGAAAAGTTTGCGTAGAGTTGTACTTTTTCTTAAGAGTTTAAGAACGAATTTGCAAATGTTTCTCATGTTCTTTCTCACTGTTGAAGCAGATCGAATTGTCATCCATGAAAGCAAGTTACGAACTTGTCGGGTTATGGTTGACTAGTTTTAAGTTGCAGTCTTTATAGACTTGGTCAACTTTCATACCTTTGAAAGTTATAGAGGTTGTGAAAGTTAGGATACGGACGTAGTCAGACAAGAAAGTTATGAAATATCGTGGTATTAGTTGGTGCAGTTGGACGAACCGTGATTCTTCACTAAGTTATAGAAGTCTGATATGGTTGATAGGTCATAAGATTATACGACAATCCTAAGTGCTTTAAGTCTAAGGCAGGAAAGGTTATAGTTTCCTAGATTGCTAAGGCACCCTAGCTAACAAGTAAGGCACACATAAAAATGCAATCCTGGTTCTCTATAACAGCCTGGTTTGCTCTGATACCAATCTGTCACACCCCCAGTTAGGGCCTGGGTGGAATGTGACTTAATATCAAATCAACCAACATATTATAATATACGAGAACAATACTAAATGATAAAACAAACTTTATTGAGCACGCAGCGGAAAATGAAACGTAGTTACAATGATAGGAATAAGAATAATGGAAATGTTCACATGCAGAAGTAATAAATGCGATATTTCTTGATCCTATGTCCAAGTAGCATCACATAAGCAGTAAGTATAAGAGCTTGAATCAAACAGCACCTGAGACAATACATGCTAAAGTGTCAACCAAAAAGGTTGAGTGAAATTCATAGGTTTAGTAAATATTTAACCTGTTTTATTTTTAGAACACAAGATTTTGTATTTATAAAAGTAGATCCTTTGATCCCAAAAGTAAGTAGATCCTTTGATCCAAAAGTATACCAAGAACTGTGATATTTAAACTAAACAGAATTTTGCCCAGTGACAAGTGGATACTTGTCGGTTTATCATTATTAAGCGACACATTGTATAAATCGGGGACGTTACTCCCGATAGGCCTACCCCCAATAATTAAGAATGCATTAACAGCAATTAAAAATATCACGACAGGGACTTTGTAGCATATAGCCAGGTATAGCAGAATTTAATAGTTGGTACTTGTGTCTAAATTGTTTAAAGTATAAAAGCAGCATGTGTCTCACCCCAATAAGTATAAAAAGTAAATTGAGCTCAAGTAAAGTGGGGCTATGAAAATCACGAAAAATCAGTTTTAGTATTTGTATTCATTTAGTAAAATAGTTATAAAAGTTGTGCATGTATTCTCACCCCATAGTTTCAAAACAGTAATGAAATAGTAAAAAGTGGGGCTATGAAATCACCTTAGTAAGTAGGAAAGAGTTGTTATTCCTTGGAATAGAAGAGTTGGATGAATGTGAGCAGAAAGTCAACCTAATGACATTTAAGAGTAGTTAAATATTTTGCCCAAATTTAAGTTTAAGTATGCAAGTGTTTAAGTGTAGTTCGTTTTACTAAGTTTCCATTCTTAGTAAGTTTCCACTTTTAGTAAGTTTCCATTTTTAGTAAGTTAGTGTTGAACACTAGTGAGTTGTCCTTAATAAGTCCACCACTTATTAAGTGTGCAAGTAAGTGTATGATTACTATAGTCGGGTTGATATTGTGGATCGTACCCAAACATCTATGCCACCGCCGAGTCACTAGAATGACCAATTGTTACCGGTTGGCCCAGGAATTCTCGACCAAAATCTAAGTTTGGCATTCGAAATCCACAAGCGTCCCATAGTGGTACCAAGGATCACCCTAGGCCTTAAGCAGCATCGACGTTCAAGTAATTTCACGCTATCGTGAATGACTATTATAATCTTATAATATAAGTAGTAGTATATTTTATGTGTTAGTAATAATATAGGTGTGTAAGTGTTAGTAGTATATAGTAGCATTATTTAATTAGGTCTAATTGATTAAAGTAGTATTTAATGATTAAGTTTTAGTAATTAATAAATGTTTAGGGTTTTAATTAATGTAGTAAGTAGTAATATATAAACATGATTATGATTATGAACGAATATAAACATGCACAATATGAATGTTAAGATCATGCACGAATATGATTATGAATATGAATTGAAAGAAAGATTTAAAAGTTTTAAGATTTTGGATCATACCTTGTTAATGATGATTAAGATTAACAAGAAACAAGAAGAAAACTTGGTGATGAAGATCAAATAACCCAAAAAAATGAAGAACACACTTGAAAATCTTGATGAACACGAAGAACAAGCTTGAAGATCCGAATACCACAAGAGAGGGAGAGGGAGAGATTATTTTTGAGAGAGGATTTTGGTGTGATTTGTGAATGAGAAACTAGGAGTTTAAGGGTGTTTATATAGTGCAAGTATTAGAGTGTTAGTCAACATAAGGATGTTCTAATTAATGATTTTATTTTGTTTTATAATTTTTAGTCAACAATAGGTGATACTAGTTTATAATTAGTCAACATAAGGATGTACTAGTTTATACCTTATTTTTAATCAACATAAGGATGTAATTGTAAAAGATTCTTTAGTCTCATTATTATTACTATTATTACTATTATTATTTTTACATTTACTACATGATAAGTATTATTTTCTTTTTACTAATTCATGACTTGTATATTTTTAGTTCCCAATTTTTATTATTTATATAAATGTCACTTTTTATTTATTACTTACAGGTTATTAGTTATAATATTACATAAATGCATAAATTTTAATTAGTAGTGAGTGTCGACTAACAGTTTATTATTTTCATCTTTTATTAACTTGTCAATTATTGCACAAAGTTAATTAATATGTTTTCTAACTCTTAACACTTAACAATTGTTGATTAAAGTTTGATCATTAAGTTTTAATTATATTGTTTGGGCATTTAATATTTAAAGAATATAGAATGAAAAAATGAGGGTCGTTATAGATGCACTAAATGCAGTAAGACGTGTCTAGACTTAAGAATGATAAGCAGGCAGTTCCCTAAGGATGATAAGCAGATGATTTCCGACTAGGATTGATAAGCAAAACTTTTGACAGGCAGACACGGTCAAAGTCCAGACTCACTTAATGTATCCTAACAACTACTAGTTAGACACACTAATGCGAGGCCTGGTTCGCTAGGACCAACGCTCTGATACCAACTGAAAGGATCCGAAACTAATCATCCGGACGTTGTCCATATTGATTACAAACGAATTACAATAGTTGATAACATTGCGAGGTACTTGCCCTCTATATGATACATCTTACAAACGTTGCATTTATTCTTAAAAGGCAATCTATAGTTACATCCAGAATTGACATATTCGCCTGACATTTCATAATATTCAAATGACCTAAACCGCCATTTACTTAATAATAGTCTCTATGAACTTCAATGACTCGAATGCAACGCCTTATGATATAAGTCCTTAATGGCCTCAAGTAGTATCCTTAGTACGAGCTAATGCACAGCGGAAGACTTAATTCATACCTGAGAATAACATGCTTTAAAATGTCAACATAAAGTTGGTGAGATATAGGTTTAATGCCGGCAGCGATATAAATATAGACCACAAGATTTCGTATATAAACAGTTTAATAAAAATATTCTAAGTGGTTGAGCACTTGGTAACCATACTTAATAATTAATCACGTCGCATATTCCCTTTAATATGAAATCTTACTACACCGTACCAAGTGTAGTCACAAAACGAAGTACTGTGCAACCGTTGAATACTGGTCGTCCAGTCCGGTTGGGGTTGTCAGGCCCGATAGATCTATCAACAGGATTCGCGTTTACAATACCGCTGTAAATATTAGTTACCAAGCTACAGGGAAGTATGCCAGTGGTACAACTCAACGTAGAATATATTTTTCAGTTACTTGTGTTCATAACGTAAAACATAAAATACATGTATTCTCATCCCGAAATATTTAGAGTTTAAAAGTGGGACTATATACTCACTGTTGTCTTGAAGATATGAAATTTTGACTTGGTCTCCGATTGATATCACGAACCTATCCATATATAATATATCAATATATTTTCTTTTTAAGAAATAAACGTTTCATATATATACTTTTAATACTTTTATAATTCCTTAGTCCGTAGTTAGCATTCTGATGTTAGTAGTCCACAATTAGTTGCTTAATAAAGTAAATAAATAAATAAAGACCACATCGTATTCATGTTGATCGGAATTAATCTTGACCCACGGTACCGGTGTTGTCAAATGACGTATTGCGTACATAAAGTACCGGTGTTGTCAAATGACGTGTTGCGTACATACGTGAGGTCTTATGATTAATCTTCTCGTGTTGTTTACGGGTGGTCCTGAAATATATAAAATTAAATTACGAGTACATATATATAAAATATCATGTTATTTTAGAAAGATGTGATTTATTTAATTTTTCTCCAATTATTTTCGTGGCTAAACAAGCTTTGTACACCCGATCTTATTTTGGTCATAATTTCTTCGTTACAACTCCGTTTTCGTTGGTTCAAATTGCCACTTCCTTGGATCGAGTCCTTCTTTAAGACTATGAACTGAAAATACCTTGGTTTGTATTCAAAATCACACGGCATAGGTGAAACTTTAGTGAAACTTATGAAGTTAAACATTTTCCTTTATGTAAACAACCTTAAATGGTTATTTTTCTAAAAAATACTTATACTTTGAATTAAATCATGAAATTTTTATGTGTTATCATATTCATAGTAAAAAATCATTTTTCCAGAACATAAACCTCCAATTCAAAGTTTAAGATGGTTTTTAATTATCCAACCCAAAACAGTCCCCGGTGACACTCCGACGTCGTAAAAACAGTTTTTAAGATATTCTTTGAAAAACCAAGTTATACCTTGTTAAATTAGCATATAATTAAGATATGTTACAGGTCTTGAAGTATTTTAAAAGTTAAGTTAGAAGGATCTATTTAGTTTGCGAACAAGTTTGAAATCATTCAAACTATGTTCTAGTTTATAAACTCTTATATATATAGCTATAAATATATGAATTGAAAAAGAGTTGAAGTAGAGTTTTTACCTCAAGTATAAAATGTAAAGTTGCTGGAAAGAAGTAGTAAAATAAAAGTTGAAAGAGTTCTTGCAAGTGTGTGTGAAAATTGGAAGTAAAATTTGGAAAATGAATGTGTAAAAATGAGTTAGAAATGGTGCTTATTTATAGGCTTGAAAATTTGGTTTTTAGTGAAAATATCTAAGATAAGTTAAAATTTATTATGTCATGAATGACATATTATTCCAATAATTAAAGATTTCTATTGGTATATACCAATAGTAAATACTTCTAGAAGCTGTGTATAGTACCCTAGATATACGTATAGAAATCTTTGAGAAAACGGAACGAGGATTCAAATATAGCTATCTTTTGTAAATATACTTATATTGTTTTATGTATGTAAGCCCTTTAAAAGTGATAAAATACATATCTATATGATGCATGTATAAGTATTATAGGTTATAAGTATTTACGTCGAAAAACATTACGTATAGTTATCGTTTTGAAAACTTAAGTTAGTAGTTTCAAAATATACTTATAACTTATTGTTATTAATACAAAATGAGATATTAAAACATCCTTAGATCATGTTAAATATGTATATATACATATATATATACACAAACGTATAATTATCATATATTGTATAGTTCGTGATATCATCGGTCAAACTAGACGGTCAAACGTTGTGTAAAACTCTTTTCGGAAACATAAATCTCAACAATTTGGATTGCTTATCATGTTGGTTAGGTTTAATTTATGTAAATATTATTCTTATAAGTATAGAACGATCGAAAAAGTGCGGGTCAACTTTAGGGTTTTTGCTTATCGTGCCGGAACCATATAGAGATTAGAGTTTAAATTTGGTCGGAAATTTCCGGGTCGTTACAGTAGACATCTATCACATAATATCAAACACGTTAAGAGATTAATATATCACATAATATTCACATGTTAAATATATAGCTTCCAACAAAATGTGTTAAGCAATCATTTTTCAAGTAAACACGGTCGAAGTCCAGACTCACTAATGCATCCTAACAAACTCGGTTAGACACACACTAATGCAAATTTCTGGTTCTCTAAGACCAACGCTCGGATACCAACTGAAATGTCCCGTTCTTATTGATTAAAAACGTTCCATATTAATTGATTTCGTTGCGAGGTTTTGACCTCTATATGAGACGTTTTTCAAAGACTGCATTCATTTTTAAATCAAACCATAACCTTTACTTCATCAATAAAGGCTTAAAAGCTTTACGTAGATTATCAAATAATGATAATCTAGAATATCCCGTTTACACACGACCATTTCATAATGGTTTACAATACAAATATATTACATCGAAATACGTTTCTTGAATGCAGTTTTTACACAATATCATACAACATGGACTCCAAAACTTGTCCTTATTTTAGCATGCGACAGCGGAAGCTCTTAATAATCACCTGAGAATAAACATGCTTTAAATGTCAACAAAAATGTTGGTGAGTTATAGGTTTAATTCCTACATATATCAAATCATAATAATAATAGACCACAAGATTTCATTTTTCATAATAACCATCTCAAGCAGGCATTTCGCATCGTACTTAGAGATAAAAATCATTCATATGGTGAACACCTGGTAACCGACATTAACAAGATGCATATAGAATATCCCCAATCATTCCGGAACTACCTCGGACCTGATTAATATCGAAGTACTAAAACATCCGGTACTTTGGATGGGGCTTGTTGGGCCCGATAGATCTATCTTTAGGATTCGCGTCAATTAGGGTGTACGTTCCCTAATTCTTAGGCTACCAAGCTAAACGGGGTATATCCAAAATTCGATCATTCAACCATAGAAAGTAGTTTCACATACTTGTGTCTATTTTGTAAAGCATTTATAAAACTGCATGTATTCTCATCCCAAAAATATTTAGATTTTTAAAAGTGGGACTATAACTCACTTTCACCAAATATTACTTCGTCGAGAAATTGACTTGGCCACGGGTTGATTCACGAACCTATAACAATATATACATATATCAAAATATGATTGAAACATAATCACAATAGTTTCTTTATTACGTGTTGATGATTTTTAGTTGTCCAGTTAGCGGTCCGAAGTTAGAAGTTCCATAATTTGTCGTACA
Source organism: Rutidosis leptorrhynchoides (assembly GCF_046630445.1). Lineage (NCBI taxonomy): Eukaryota > Viridiplantae > Streptophyta > Magnoliopsida > Asterales > Asteraceae > Rutidosis > Rutidosis leptorrhynchoides. The sequence goes on from NC_092343.1 coordinate 237,379,250, forward strand.
TGAATAACATAATATATATCTTGAATCAATCCACAACCCAGTGTATACATATCTCAGTATTGATCACAACTCAAACTATATATATTTTGGAATCAACCTCAACCCTGTATAGCCAACTCCCACATTCACATATAGAGTGTCTATGGTTGTTCCGAAATATATATAGATGTGTCGACATGATAGGTCGAAACATTGTATATGTGTCTATGGTATCTCAAGATTACATAATATATAAAACAAGTTGATTAAGTTATGGTTGGAATAGATTCGTTACAAAGTTTCACGTAGCTAAAATGTGTAGTTTTTACCAATCTTGTATTACTCGCCATTTCTTCGTTTCTAATCCGTTTTGAGTGATTCAAGCGGCCACGGTTTCGTATTGAACTTATATTTTTGAAACTAAACAGAAAAAGTATGAGTTTATAGTCGGAAATACAATTTTCAAGTCGTGTAGTAAAAGGTAGTCATTTCCGTCGAAAGAACGACATCTTGATGACTGTTTTGAAAAACATACTTTCACTTTGAATTTAACCATGATTTTTGGATATGGTTTCATGTTCATAAGAAAAATCATTTTTCCAGAAATCTAGCTTTTAAATCAAAGTTCTTCATAGCTTTTAATTATCCCAACCAAAACAGCCCCCGGTTTTACTACGACGGCGTATATCCGGTTTTATGGTGTTTATCGTGTTTCCGGGTTTTAAATCATTAAGTTAGCATATCATATAGATATAGAACATGTGTTTAGTTGATTTTAAAAGTCTAGTTAGAAGGATTAAATTTATTTGCGAACAAGTTTAGAATTAACTAAACTATGTTCTAGTAATTACAAGTTATAATCTTCGAATAAGGTAGCTTTATGTATATGAATCGAATGATGTTATGAACATCATTACTACCTCAAATATAGTAGGTAAACCTACTGTAAGTGACAAGAAATGATCTAGCTTCAAATGATCCTTGGATGGCTTGAAAGTTCTTGAAGTAGAATCATGACACGAAAACAAGTTCAAGTAAGATTTCTACTCGAATTAAGATATTCAAAGTTATGGAAATCGAATCAAAGCTTGAATATGAATATTACCTTGAATTAGAATGATAACCTACTGTAAATAACAAAGATTTCTTGAGGTTGGATGATCACTTGAAATGGATTAGCAAGATTGGAAGTAAACTAGTAAACTTGGAAGTATTTTCGAAGTGTTTTTGAAGTGTTCTTCCTATGATAATTATAGCTTGGTTCTTGAAGTAATTTTTGATGAAGATGGTGATTAGATACTGGAGAAATTCGTTCATAAGAGTGTGTGTGTGTTGAGAGAGAATTAGAAAGAGAATTTGAAAATGAAATGAAGTGAATGGTGAGTGGTGAGTGGTGAGTGGGGTTAAAAGGAGTTCTTGTTTGTTGACTAGCTCATGGTAGAAGTTAAATTTGATTTTGTCATGCATGACATAATCAAGAGGGGAATCCCATGCTAGTTCCTATTGGTATATACTTATAGTAAGTACGTCTAGAAGCCGTACGGTACGGATACTGAAAGACTACGAGTGGAATTGTTGATGAAAATGAACGAGGATGAATTTGTATGCGCTATTGCTAAGTAGAAGTATTTTGATATGTATCTTAAAGTCTTTCAAGAGTGTTTAAATACATTTAAAAACATCATATGTGTATACATTTTAACTGAGTCGTTAAGTCATCGTTAGTCGTTACATGTTTTGATTTGTTTTGAAGTCCTTAAGTTAACGATCTCATTTAATCTTGTTAAACCATTGTTTATTATATCAAATGAGATGTTAAATTATTATATTATCATGTTAACATGATATATGAATATATCTTAATATGATATATATACATTAAAATATCGTTACAACGATAATCGTTACGTATATGTCTCGTTTCGAAATTCTTAAGTTAGTAGTCTTGTTTTTACTTATGTAGTTGATTGTTGACACACTTAATGATATATTTACTTATCATTTTATCATGTTAAACATATATATTTAATCATATATGTATCATCATGTCATATACCACATATAGCGTTCGTGAATCATCGGTCAAACTGGGTGATCAGACATTTACATAATTTCCATTTCAATTAACCAAGTCTTAAAAAGTTTGATTGCTTAACATGTTGGAAACATTTAATCATGCAAATATAGTTTTCATGTATATATATAATCATAGAAGAGTTCGGAAAAGTTCGGGTCACTACATTCTAAACGGTTGCACAGTACTTCGTTTTGTATACTACACCTGGTATGGTGTAGCGATGTTATATGAAAGGGAATATGGGACGATGATTAAATGTTAAGTATGGTTACCAAGTGCACAATCACTTAGAATATTTTTATTAAAACCCTTATGAATATGAAATCTTGTGGTCCATGGTTATTATGCTGCTAGAATCAAACCTATATATCTTAGCAACTTTATGTTGACGTTTTAAAGCATGTTATTCTCAGGATTTGAAAGAAATCTTCCGCTGTGCATTAGCTCATACTAAGGCTATCATTTGGGGCCATTCATGACATATATCAAAAGACGTTGCATTCGAGTCATTGAAGTTCATAGAGATTATTATTAAGTAAATGGCAGATTAGTCATTTGGATATTAAGAAATGTTAGGCAAACATGTCAACTCTTGATGTAATGATAGATTGTTTTCTAAGAATAAATACAACGTTTGTAAAATGTATCATATAGAGGTCAAGTACCTCGCGATGTTATCAACTATTGTAATTCGTTTGTAATCAATATGGACTTCGTCCGGATGGATTAGGGACGGATCGTTATAGGTGGTATCAGAGCGGTGGTCTTAGCGAACCAGGTCTCCCACTAGTGTGTCTAACTAGTAGTTGTTAGGATACATTAGTGAGTCTGGACTTCGACCGTGTCTACATGTCAAAAGTTTTGCTTATCATATCTAGTCGAAAACCATCTGCTTATCATCCTTAGGGAATTGCCTGCTTATCATTCTTAAGTCTAGACACGTCTTATTGCATTTAGTGCATCGATAGTGTATAGACAAAATTCATATCTTAGCGTATCTGATAATTCATATCTTAGCGCATCTATAGACTTGGCTAACATGTGCCATAGGTTCCTCTGTAGTCTACGAAATCTTTAGTATTATATAGATATTCTATATAGTTAGAATATTATCCTTTATTCGAAAATCATTTCACATCAAAGATCCTTTCCATCCACCCAATTGCCCCTTGGCGATGAACCTGAATCACTTACCGACGAGCCTGTTCGAGAAACCATTTTCTCTCTCCTTCCCGAGTATCTCGTCACGATTATATACTTTCACATGTTTCGAATCTCGTTCATTCGCTCGCTTCAACCGTCAATAATCCTAGTGTACTAACAGAAGTTAATGAATTTCGCGCTCGTGTGACAGCCTTGGAGAACATGGTGCGAAGGTTACAAACACCAGTAGCAGCACCAGCAGTATAGTCAGCATCACTTTCATCAACGCCAACAATACCCTTATCACCCTCAACCACAACTGCGTCGTAAACCTCAACATCGTAATCTGTGCCTCGAATATCAACATCACACGCCTCAATACCACCATCTGCACTTCGAGTATGATCTTCATTCTACATATCGTTCTATATCGATTATCTTCGCTGATAACTCCTAAATTATACAGTTTTTTAATAACATTTTGAGGAGTTATCTTAGTGTTTTTAAGTCATTTTTATTCCAAAAGACACTAAAATGGGTAAAAAGGGAAAAATGTTATTTCTAATGATTATGTTCAAGTTATGTATCAAACAGGATCAAAAATACAGGAAAAAGCAAGTTGGCTGCATGAAGCCGCCGGCCTGGTTCTTGGGAAGCCGCCGGCTTGGTGTTGAATATTCCAGAAAGTCTAAAATTCGATAAAATATTAAAAGAACTTGTTGATCAAGCAAAATGGCGAGGAAGCCGCCGGCCTTCTCCTGAAGCCGCCGGCTTGGAGTACACGGTTTTCTACTTATTGATCAAGTCAAGTAAAAATGGAAACAAAATCAAGATAAAATCAGAAAGATCCGGCAAAATGTTGAAGCCGCCGGCCTGGCTCTGAAGCCGCCGGCTTTGTTAAGACGGCTAAGAAGATTACTTGTTGATTACGTATGACTTGCACAAGGAGTCACCGACTCAAGGGCAAGCCACCGGCTTCCCTATGAAGCCGCCGGCTTGGGCTGACCGACTCAAAACATTATAAATATCAGATTTTTATTCAGTTTTTCATATGTTCAAAAGTTTAAAGCTTTTGTAGGGTAGTTAGTTCGTTTAGGGTTTCTCTCTAAACCCTATTAGAGTAGATTTGTTATTTTGTAATCAAGATTCAAGTTTTAATCAAGTTATTTTACATCTACCTTCATTTATAAGGTATGATTCTATCCTTATTTTATTATTTTGTCTCTTTTATTTTCTGTTTCTGTTTCTGTTCGTCTTTTATTATGAATTAAACGTTTACATGGATTAAAAGTCACTTCATTTGGAATTCAGATGAAGCCGCCGACTTCACTCCCAAGCCGCCGGCTTGGAGTGAGCAAAGCCGCCGGCTTTGGACTTGATTCTGTGCAGTTTCTGGTTCTTTTCCAGATCTGTATGGTTGAGTTTCTGTGATGATATTTGAACTATTTTAAATCTGTTTTGTTTGATTATGCTTGTTTGCCATGCTTAATGTTTAAATAACATGATTTTAAGATTGATTAGTCCTTAATCTTATAAATCTATTTATTTGATTCATGCTACTTGTTTAGATCTAGTCCATCAAACTTGTTAAATTGAATTACATGCAACTAAGTTAAAGAACTTAATAGAGATAAATGTGTTTAATTGGAATTACGCTTATATAATAAAGATTGATTTTGTTAGGTTTAATCGAAGATCCTTCGTTTGGATTTGTTTAATTAATGATTGCATGAGAACTTAGTAGTAATTGACTTTCAGCTAGTAACTTGAGTTGATCTACTTGGTTTTTAATAGCTTATATAATTTGTCAGTCTATTTGCATATTGGTCCTCATCACAAGATTGATATGTATCATGTAATTAAATTAAACATGAAGAATTGAGATGTTAGTTATGCACATCACATATCTAGCATATGCTTTAAATCCTACTTATTAATTGATATGCGACACTTAGTTTAACCTGTCAAGGGATAATGATTGGTCTATGATTATTATTCTACTTTGTGTTAATATAAGTTATGATCTCTTCTAATATGAATTCCGTATGATTTGATTATCCATGTAATTGCTTGTATAATAGTTTGTATTGTTTTTGAATCTTTAATTCCTTGTTTTATTTTATTTATATCTTGAAAAAACCAAAACTCTTTCCTAAGAGAAATCTATCCTTCAAATCACAAAAATATATCTTTAATTCTTTAATAAGAATTAAATAATAAATAACAAATTTATTCGTTTTCAAGCTTCTCTCTTGGGACGATAACCTATAATACTACATCATAAACCGGGTTTTGTTGCTCGTTAGGGTGTTAAAGTGTATTAATAAAAGGTTTTATAAATTTAAAAGTTGAAGATTAGGATAAGCACTATTGCACACACTTTCAACACATCAACTTTTTGGCGCCGCTGCCGGGGAGAAGCAAGCTGTCTTTCTTTGGTTTAACTGCCAAGGATCAGCGCGGTAAATACGTAATTTGAATATACTTTGGTTATTGATATTTCTTGAAAATGGGTGATGACTACCTTCCTCTAGGAAGAGAGTTGCTGGGGTTCCGATTTAAAGGCTCCTGCCCAAACCTAGACGCGGACGGGTCACTTAAGTATTGAAAGACTCAATAGGCCGAGTATGTTTGATTATTCGTTGTTATGCGATAAAAGTTGTTAGATAAATTTATTATTATTAATTATTATATATTTAATTTTTAATTTAAAATACTTCTTAAATAGAAAATTAAAAAGAGAAACATAAATCCTTTAAGACTTAAATTTTTCTTCTAAAACATTTCTTTTTATGATTCTAGATTAAATGAATACTCGATCCAAGAAACCGGTCTTACAAAGAACTTTGTCAAATCCTGATATATTACTTAAACGTCCTAAGGAATCGAAAATAGTTAAGAAATTAGATTTTCAAGAAGGAACTACTTCTGATGATGATTCGTTATCTAGTCCCCCATCTAATCCTAGTTCTAATGTGGGATGTCTTTTTGGTTCAGAAATTAGAATGACTGATTCAATGGAAGCGTTAATGGAAGCGTTAATGAAAGCTGGTCGAGAAGGGTTAGGTCATGCTATTACTCAGCCCGTAATTAAAGAGAATTTTGATATTAAGGGGCCTATTTTTCATTTGTTAAAAGATAATCAATTTAGGGGTACGGAGAAGGAAGATGCTAATGCTCACATTCGAAATTTCAAAGATATCTGTAATCTGTTTAATATTAATAATGTGGAGAGTAATGTTATTTATCTTCGTCTCTTCCCATGGTCACTAAAGGATGAAGCTAGGGAATAGTTGAATTCGTTACCTGCGGGAGATATTACTAGTTGGGATACGATGGTTGAAAAATTTCTTACTAGATTCTTTCCTGCATCTAAAACTGTCACGCTGCAAACTGAAATTGCTAATTTTCGTCAGAAAACTAATGAATCTCTTTATTCTGCGTCGGTTCGATTTGGTCAAATGCTTAGAGGTTGTCCGCAACATGGTTTGGATAAGTTTAAAATAGTAACTACTTTTTATAAGGGTTGTGATATTGCTACTAGAAGGGAAATTGATACATCTGCTGGAGGAAACATTATGAGCAAAACTGCTGAAGAAGCCGAAACTCTTATTAACAAGTTGGCTGCTCATTCCCATGAATGGCACCAAGACTTAGATATTTCTCGTTTGGTGAAATCTGTTAGTTATGATTCTGAAGATATGGTTAAAGCTATGAATGTGCAGCTGGGTAATTTAGGCAGGCAGATTGAGAAGCTTACTAAGGAAATGCATATGATTAAAGTAGGTTGTGAAAAATGTCAAGGTCCTCATGCTACTAAGGATTGTGTTGCTAGTCTTACCATGGAGCAATTCGAGAATGTTTCGTATGTTAATCAATTTCAAGGAAACCCGAATTACAGAAATAATTATAATGCACCTTATCCTAATAATAATAACAATAATAAAAACCCGCCTGGTTTCTTTCCTGTTAGAGCACCTTTCATTCCGAATTCTAATGCTCAAAAGTCTAATCTTGAAGAAAGCATCCTCACATTTATTAAAAATCAAAATGAAGCTAATGATAACATGAAAGCTCAACTTTCCCAAGTGAAAAATAATCATCAAGCGTCAATTCAAAACTTAGAGCGCAATGTTACTAAGTTATTCAAACTTGTCGAGGGAAAAGTTCCGGTTGAATCTGAAGTTTCTAAGGATGTTCGTTGTGAAAAGGTGAATGTTATTAGAGAAGTGAATAGGGTTGATGTTTATGAGCCTGGTGTGAAGTACTTATGGGAGTTTGATATGGTTGAGGAAGAGTATGAACAAGAAATAAAGAAGTTAACTGCTGTTGAGGAAGATAAGTCAAAAGATGCTAGGGTTCGAGGTCTTGATCGTGATGAGGTAATTTTTATGCATGAGTTATTTGATGAAGAGGAGGTTAGTAAAAAGGATGATGAAAAAGATGTAGTTGAGAATGAGAAAATTGAAAAATCGGAAGGTGAAAATAAGGAAGATTGGTTAGCTGATACTATGAGAGAGTTAGAAAGAAGGAAAAAGGAAGGTTTCCGTCCTCTTTATTCATTCACCATTAATCCGGTAGATCCGTATTCATCACCTGAAGTTCCTGTTGCTATGTGCACTGATCCTGGGGAATTTCAAATTCCTTGTTTGATTCGTGGTCCAATACCAGTTATGGGGTTGGCGGACACTGGTTCTAGTATTAATGTTATGCCATTTTCTGTCTATAATCGGTTGGGGTTACCGTCATTAGAACCAATTAGAGGGAATGTTTGTTTTGTTGATAGTCATCCACATGAGCCGTTGGGGATTGTTAAAAATATTGGAGTTATTATTGGTTTTGCTTTTTATAAGATTGATTTTATTATGATGGACATGAAAGAAGATCCAATAACTCTGTTAATTTTAGGATCTCCGTTTTTAGCCACTGCTCGTGCTACCATTAACTATGCTGATAATTCATTAACTATCCGTTATGGTGCAATATTCGAGACTATTCTGTTAGTTCCGAGATCTAAGGTTCCCCGCTCTAATGTTAAGATGGTTAAAGTTGATAAGGAGGATGATGATAACTTCACGGTGGATAAAATTGTTACTGAATTTATAAAAGAACAATATAAGCTTAGTACTGAAGTAAGAAAGCATATTCATGAGTTAAGTGTTTCGTTCGAAATGTCATTTCGTAGGGGTCTTGACACTACATTGAACTTCTTACAACAAATTAAAGCTTTGAATGAGTATGAAAAGAGTAAGAGTGAAGAAAATAAGTCTAAGGAATAATTCGTTGAGAAGAAAGAGACGCGAAAACGACTCTATAATCTAAACTACCTATCCCTATGTGTTTTGTTTATTAGGACTATATTATTGTCCAAGTATTCTAAGTGTTTTAATTATTTTATTATGATTGTAAGAGCAATATAGCTCATAAGTGTTTAAGTGTTTTAATGATTAAGTAATGATTGAATAATGAATAAAATATTATGATTGTGTTATTTTTGTTATTTAATATTTTTGTTAAGTTATTTATTCAATTTAAAAGAAGTCTGCAAAAGTTAACATCAAATTCTATGATGATCCTGCAAATCAAGTAACATCACTCTTTCCCTTATTTTTAATTATGTCCTTTAATTATTTATTTATTCTTTTCATAAATGCAATGAGGACATTGCATAATCTAAGTGTGGGGAGGGAAGTGATTAATCACTTAAGTATAATGAACATAAAATATTGTTAAATTTTTCCCGAAAAGGTTTAAAAAATGGGTATAATTTTAAATTTTTTGATTTTTCAAAAGTATAAATTCTTAGTCAAACGTATGTCTTTCTAACTAACTTAATTTTAAAGTTAATAAAAGAACTATTCTTAATTTCAAGATCGGATTATTTGTTTAAGATAAGTAAGTTGAAAGCCAAAAATTGTGAAACGAATGCGAACTTATAGCCACTACCATATGGCATAATAAGCATGTACCACTGAGGCAAAAGCAAAAGAGTCCCAATGAAGGGCCAAATTAGAAAATTGCCAAGTGTAAAGCTAAAAGCTAAGCATGAAAGCAAAAGAAATGAAAAGGAAAAAGAGCCCAATGAAGGCCAATAAAAGAAAAGAGTTCCAATGAGAACCATACACTTATAAAAGTTAGAAAACAAAAGAGTCCAATGATGACCAAACTGTATAAATTTGACTTAATAACCATTAGGATTATTTATAATCCTTGGTCTGGTTCGGACTAGTTCTTATGAATAATAAATACTAACTTTTTAGTAAGACATATTTTTGCCTTTGCAATTTTACTTTGAAATACCCATGATAAAAGTTCTAAGGTTTACTTGAGGACAAGTAAAGTTTAAGTGTGGGGAATTTGATAACTCCTAAATTATACAGTTTTTTAATAACATTTTGAGGAGTTATCTTAGTGTTTTTAAGTCATTTTTATTCCAAAACACACTAAAATGGGTAAAAAGGGAAAAATGTTATTTCTAATGATTATGTTCAAGTTATGTATCAAACAGGATCAAAAATACAGGAAAAAGCAAGTTGGCTGCATGAAGCCGCCGACCTGGTTCTTGGGAAGCCGCCGGCTTGGTGTTGAATATTCCAAAAAGTCTAAAATTCGATAAAATATTGAAAGAACTTGTTGATCAAGCAAAATGGCGAGGAAGCCGCCGGCCTTCTCCTGAAGCCGCCGGCTTGGAGTACACGGTTTTCTACTTATTGATCAAGTCAAGTAAAAATAGAAACAAAATCAAGATAAAATCAGAAAGATCCGGCAAAACGTTGAAGCCGCCGGCCTAGCTCTGAAGCCGCCGGCTTTGTTAAGATGGCTAAGAAGATTACTTGTTGATTACGTATGACTTGCACAAGGAGTCACCGACTCAAGGGCAAGCCGCCGGCTTCCCTATGAAGCCGCCGGCTTGGGCTGACCGACTCAAAACATTATAAATATCAGATTTTTATTCAGTTTTTCATATGTTCAAAAGTTTAAAGCTTTTGTAGGGTAGTTAGTTCGTTTAGGGTTTCTCTCTAAACCCTATTAGAGTAGATTTGTTATTTTGTAATCAAGATTCAAGTTTTAATCAAGTTATTTTACATCTACCTTCATTTATAAGGTATGATTCTATCCTTATTTTATTATTTTGTCTCTTTTATTTTCTGTTTCTGTTTCTGTTCGTCTTTTATTATGAATTAAACGTTTACGTGGATTAAAAGTCACTTCATCTGGAATTCAGATGAAGCCGCCGGCTTCACTCCCAAGCCGCAGGCTTGGAGTGAGCAAAGCCGCCGGCTTTGGACTTGATTCTGTGCAGTTTCTGGTTCTTTTCCAGATCTGTATGGTTGAGTTTCTGTGATGATATTTGAACTATTTTAAATCTGTTTTGTTTGATTATGCTTGTTTGCCATGCTTAATGTTTAAATAACATGATTTTAAGATTGATTAGTCCTTAATCTTATAAATCTATTTATTTGATTCATGCTACTTGTTTAGATCTAGTCCATCAAACTTGTTAAATTGAATTGCATGCAACTAAGTTAAAGAACTTAATAGAGATAAATGTGTTTAATTGGAATTACGCTTATATAATAAAGATTGATTTTGTTAGGTTTAATCGAAGATCCTTCGTTTGGATTTGTTTAATTAATGATTGCATGAGAACTTAGTAGTAATTGACTTTCAGCTAGTAACTTGAGTTGATCTACTTGGTGTTTAATAGCTTATATAATTTGTCAGTCTATTTGCATATTGGTCCTCATCACAAGATTGATATGTATCATGTAATTAAATTAAACATGAAGAATTGAGATGTTAGTTATGCACATCACATATCTAGCATATGCTTTAAATCCTACTTATTAATTGATATGCGACACTTAGTTTAACCTGTCAAGGGATAATGATTGGTCTATGATTATTATTCTACTTTGTGTTAATATAAGTTATGATCTCTTCTAATATGAATTCCATATGATTTGATTATCCATGTAATTGCTTGTATAATAGTTTGTATTGTTTTTGAATCTTTAATTCCTTGTTTTATTTTATTTATATCTTGAAAAAACCAAAACTCTTTCCTAAGAGAAATCTATCCTTTAAAATCACAAAAATATATCTTTAATTCTTTAATAAGAATTAAATAATAAACAACAACTTTATTTGTTTTCAAGCTTCTCTCTTGGGACGATAACCTATAATACTACATCATAAACCGGGTTTTGTTGCTCGTTAGGGTGTTAAAGTGTATTAATAAAAGGTTTTATAAATTTAAAAGTTGAAGATTAGGATAAGCACTATTGCACACACTTTCAACACATCATTCGCTATACGTATCGTTCTAACTCATTTATCTTCGTTCAACATGGTGATTATGTAATCCCTAATGTTTTAAAGATTATGTACTCTAATTCTAGCCGTAAATCAAATGAGTTTAATATCTTATTGACTCATTAAATCCATAATTACATCTGAAGAAAATATATATGCAAGTATATTTTCATAAAGATTGTGATTAAAAATTCTTTCGTACAAACTGTTAATGATGAAAAATATTTTAACGGGTAGGTAGTACCCGAGGAATATTTCTGATTTCACATTAAAAAGTTACACTGTACATACTCCGAATCTGATTCAATGGTCATTTGCTATTCTACCTACAACCACCGATATACGTATCCGTTCACCTCAGAATAATCATTTTCATTCAACCTCATATTTTGATTTTGACCTATCAAAACCCAACAAGTGGCATAACGAAGAAAACATTGGACAAAATAAAAAGTGTTAGAAACAAATAATTTAATTATGAGAAATTCTGTTAGGAATTCACGCTAACTGTTCCTAGCTAACTGTTCCTGGCTAACATTTAATTTATCGCAATTTACATTCTCGCAATTTTATTTATTGTTATTTAATTTCTGCACTTAAATACCGTCGGGACACATGTACAACAATACGCCGGATTAATTCTGAGATAACACGTTGTATAATGGGTCATGATATATATTTATTTATTTTACGCACTTTAAATAACGGGACACGTATGCAAGGTTTCGACTTATCATATTGACCCATCTATATATATTTCGGAACAACCGTAGACACTCTATATGTGAATGTGGGAGTTGGCTATACAGGGTCGGAGTTGATTCCAAAATATATATATACTTTGAGTTGTGATCAATACTGAGACCGGTACACGGGTCACGATACGTATTAATTAATTCGAATATTATATATTAAATTATATATATATTATTGAGCTATCGGACTATTGGACAATTGGACTATTGGACTGCTAACTTTGGACAATTAAAATGAATTAAAATATCGATTATAACATATGAAACTAAACAATTCTTCAAGTTTGCCACTTGATTTCATCTTAAATCTCATTTGTACCTCGACAATTACAATCCGCGTTCAAATCTTTCGTAATTCTTGAAAATATCTCAATCGAGAGGATGAACCAACCGCACTTCATCTACGGAATAAAAGATTTATGCACCTGAAAAACTTTCGAATCCAAATTCATAGTTTAACATGCACCCGTGTTGAATCCTTTACCATTTATTAGCAAAAACAACCTTACGATTCCTTTTCAAAGTAGCCAATTTTGTCACAGCTCTAGTAAGTTAACTTCGACTTCTCAGTAAAACTAGTCTTATTATAACCTCGATATATACACCTTGTCCTTTCGCCGTCGTTACCGGAGAGCCTATTATATTCCATAACATCATCGGCAGATGTACCAGCAGATCGTCATCTCTTTGGCGGAATCCGCAATCAGTATTTTGAAAATCTCGCAGAATTTCTTCAGTTATACCTATAACGTCTACCCCTAAGAATTTCATACTCCGAATGTGAAGTTTCTGAAAAATACCCTGAACTGCGAACTAGTTCTTGAAATGCTAATGAAGCAGCAAAAACTGTAAACGACTGTAAACAAGTCAAAAGTTGACGATAAAGTATAAGTGTGTTGGTAAAGCTCAGAAAAAGAGAAGGTTGGAATTGAAAAAAACGGATTGAGCAAAGTATGAAGGAGGCTGTGGACAAATCACCAGAACTAAACCTGTACTTAAAGAATCCAGATGATTCTGTTTCTGATGAAATCTCTAGCGAATACCTTACTGCTTACTTATTCTAAATCCTTGCGGAAAAGTTCTGCAACATCCTTTAATTTTAGAAATTTTAAAATTCTAATATATCATCGTATCTTTCAGTATACATATCCTCAACATTTCTGACGATATTTTCATAACTCCTCTCGTCCGAAATTATTTATCTTTCTGTGCTATCTATGCTACATCATAAAAGAAACTGTTTTAGTTTCTATCCTTCTGTAAAAGAAAATTTGAGTTTAAATTATGAATGTTTTTGGAGAAGTGTAGGGAATTGAAGCATGAGTTAGTATAATATAATGATGTCGGGCCAATGTGGTTATATTACAGTAAGTCATGCTAAATTTCTAATGATACGTGATGATGGTTCATAAATCTTACCCTCATCATGTGCCATGTTACATAACTCTTTCATTCTACTTAATTTCTAAGCATATCACGGAAATATTTCCTTGATATTTCTGTTCTTCCGTAATTCCAACATTTTTCTAATAAATCGTGCTATTTCATTTTCCTTCTGATTAGAAGATTTCCTTAATTTCCTTGAATTTTGGAAATCAACCAAGACTACGTCAAAAGTTAAATCTCTATCTCAATCTTTTGTGACCGCTTCACTCGTACGCTTTACAAAATCGAATCGTTTTAGCTATATTACTCAATAATGATAAAACTCTATTTAGCAACTCATATTCGTCATGAAAACATTTTTATTGTTAGCCACGACGGTCGCATTCAAATTTCGGGACGAAATTTATTTAACGAGTGGGTACTGTCACGACCCGGAAAATTTTGACTAATTTTAAACCAAATTCTCCAATGGTCTTCCTGTTTCCTTCATCAACATGTGATTATAATTTTGATTATTGTTTTACTATTATTATTATACTTTATTATATTATATGGTTAGTTGAGTGATATATATTTTGAGATCACTATCCGTTGATTTAATGTTTTCTTGAATCTTCTCTTACCCACTCATATATATATATATATATATATATATATATATATATATATATATATATATATATATATATATATATATATATATATATATATATATATATATATACATACATATAGGTGCATATGATTACAAGCATAATTATCACCTAATCTTACATATTTACATATACTCACATATAAGTGTCGGTAGAATAGTTAGTGGTGGATTTTTAATTTATGAACGTGGGGTTTACTATGTTGTTTAAGTCTTTACCAAATTATCATACATCCATTTGATATATATATATAGACATACATAGAAAGGGGATCATCCACCATCTTCAAACCCACAACCCAACACCCGTGACCGTCTTCTCCTACAACCGTCACCACCTTCATCTCTCTCTACAATCTCTCTTCGTGAACCCATTAGGAACTCCACCACCACTTCAATCAATCAACTACAACAATATCAATGATCAACGATGACGGTTCGGTCTATCTTCTATGACGATCACCACCTTCCTATATCTCTCTCCATCCCATCATCTCTCTCCTAAAGCCATCGAGAACCACCTTCATCATATTAAACGGCCACCATATATTTTGTGTTGAGATTCGAACTTCAACACCACCACCTAACCGTCACCTTATCACTCACCACCTTTAATATTATTCTTTTGTTGTTGTTTTGGTTCGGTTCCTATTTCAGTATAATCGCATAACCCACGAGCCACTCACAACCATTTTCATCAAACAACACCTCCCCCATCTTCAACCTCAACCCTTCAACATCACCTTTTATCATAAACACCACCATCACTCTTCGGCCTCCTCCCTTCTCACGATCACCATCGACAAACAACCAGAGCACCACCACCTGGTTAAACCATCATTTGACATTTTTTTTTCTTCTTTTCAAGCAACCACCTTCACTTTGTATTGTTTCATCTACACCGCTGTTTCTGTCCTTCCTGTTCGAACCAAACGAGTCCCAAACACTATATTATATATCACGATTTCCATCATTGTCCCTTTATTTATTTATTTATTTTTTTTTGTTGAGTACTTAAGGAAAGTGGGACAAAATGGCACAAATGGCTGACCGAGAAGAGTACCAAATTTGGATGATCACTTTTTTATTTATTTTACTTTTGATGGTGGACCGATGATGATATTAAAATACATGGAAGATATGATGATGAGGTGTAGTGTAAAACAAAGATGAACCCCACTTGGCCACTTGATGAATGTAATGATTAAATGAGGTAAATAATTACGGTTCCTGCTTCCTGTTTCGAATCCTATAAACCCCTTGTTACATGTGGACTAAATGATATACTGCTGGATCGATTTCTTTTGGGCCGTGAACTTGCTTCACAGATTGGGCCGTGACAAGTGATTAATTTTTGGGGCCGTTTTCTTTGTTTATAATTGATATAGCCGAGATAGTTTATGCTTGCTATTAAAAACAATTGAGTGGTGGTAAAAACGATATAATAAGATGATGATGATGATGATTATGATCATAATACAAGAGTTGAAGGTTATGATGATGATGTTATAATAAGATTATGATGATGATGATAAAAGCTGATATATATATATATATATATATATATATATATATATATATATATATATATATATATATATATATACGTAAAATGGTTATTATAACAGAAAAGTGTAGTAGATCAGATGGTTGGAGGGTTTGTGTTTGACCGTGAGGTTGTAAGTTCGAATCCAGGCCACCGTAGAAGAATTTTTTTTATTAAGAGAGCTGTCTTGGGCTGAAATTACTGTTGGGCTAGATTAAGTAAAGATGATGATACGGGTTATATGTAATTAAGTGGGTCTTGAATCAGGAAAAAAAAACGAAAACAGAAGGATGGTTAGGAGTATTGTCGGGGAACGGGAGGTCGTGGGTTCGAGTCCCGTCTACAACATTTCTTTTTACACAAAGATTATAAAGGGTATACTTTGCTATTTTTACTTCTATTATTATTATTATAGTTATGATTATAAATATTCATTATTGTTAAAAATTAACATTTTTACTAAAAGTATTACTTATTAAAGTTATTATTTTTATCAATATTATTAAAAGCATCTTTATTTTAAATTTATCATTTTTATTATTATTATTATTATTATTATTATTATTAATTAGTATTACTACTATTATAATAGATAAACATTTTTACATATATTATAGATATCAATATAATTATGTATGAAAGTATTTATACATAATAGATAAAGATAAAATACTAATAAATATATATATAACACTATTAAATCATAATAAATAATAATTAATAAGAATATATAAATTTTGTTTGAGTGCGATTATGTGTATTAATATATATACAAATGATTTAGGTTCATGAATCCGAGGCCAAACTTATGCGTGTTCAATGATGTTATATGTATTTTTACTACAAAATACAGTATGGTGAGTATATAGTCCATTTTAAACTCTAAATATTTTGGGCTGAGAATACATGCACTGTTTTTATAAATGTTTTACGTTATGGACGCAAGTGATCAAAAATATATATATTCGAGGATGGGTTGTGTTATTGGCATACTTCCCTGTAGCTTGGTAACTACTATTTACATGTGGTATTGTAAACGCGAATCCTGTTGATAGATCTATCGGGCCTGACAACCCCAACCGGGCTGGACGACCAGTTCTAAACAGTTGCACAGTACTTCGTTTTGTATACTACACCTGGTATAGTGTAGCGATGTTATATGAAAGGGAATATGCGACGATGATTAAATGTTAAGTATGGTTACCAAGTGCACAATCACTTAGAATATTTTTATTAAAACGCTTATGAATATGAAATCTTGTGGTCCATGGTTATTACGCTGCTAGCATCAAACCTATATATCTCACCAACTTTATATTGACGTTTTAAAGCATGTTATTCTCAGGATTTGAAAGAAATCTTCCGTTGTGCATTAGCTCATACTAAGGATATCATTTGGGGCCATTCATGACATATATCAAAAGACGTTGCATTCGAGTCATTGAAGTTCATAGAGATTATTATTAAGTAAATGGCAGATTAGGTCATTTGGATATTAAGAAATGTTAGGCAAACATGTCAACTCTTGATGTAATGATAGATTGTTTTCTAAGAATAAATGCAACGTTTGTAAAATGTATCATATAGAGGTCAAGTACCTCGCGATGTTATCAACTATTGTAATTCGTTTGTAATCAATATGGACTTCGTCCGGATGGATTAGGGACGGATCGTTATAGTAGCCCATAAGGAAGAGCTCAGGTATAATAGAAAGTGTGTATCTAGGACGTATGTAATCAAGATGGAATTTGTCCCTCTTATTCGTTGAGAGTCAGATGTCTAAGGCCTGATAAAGTTAAATCTAAAAGAGAGTGATCACTTCGTGTCTCTTGGATTTAACATGACATCTAGGACAAAAGGATATATTGATAGATTCACCTAATCATATTCGAGATGGGAACTCGAAAAGGGATGATGTTATTGAATGGCACTAAGTCATAACATATTGGGGTTGATGGACGGTCGTTAGGTGGTATCCGTCACTTGCATTAATTCCTTATGTTTCTCGTGCAAGTGGGAGATTGAAGGTATTTCATATGCCCGAGAGACATAATAAATTAATGTGGCCAATATGTTATGATCCAAGTCGAGTCATACCCAATAACAAGCCATCAACACCTTTTATGTATTTATTTTAACGATTGGATCTTTAAAATTAATACTCGACACTTGAACTTTAGAAATTAGTTTTCTAAAGATAAAAAATGCTTGAAATAATTATTTGGATAATTATAACTACAAGTTTAATTCTTTATATGATTAAACTTTATGTGTGTGATACATTTTATAAAAGGGTTTATAAAATAAAGTGGAAGTAACAAAGTAACTAGCAAGTTTAAAAAAAAAAAAAAAGGGAAAAGGGGGTGGCGGTTTTGGGGTCCTAAGAAACCCACCCATGCTTGCTTAATTACTTGTATTTACACTCTAAGTGGTTGCATGCTTACACACTTACACATACATACATAATTACTAGCATTTTGAAAAATCAAAAACTCTCTGCATCCATCCATCTTGGACGATTTTGGGGAGGAAGAAAAGGGGTTCTTCATTTGATTTTTACTTACATTTTGGTGTCTAAATTCTAACCATATCAAGTGGTGTTGATTAACAAAAGGCTTGTGGGTATTTCAAGCTTGAGACTTCAAGTTAGAAGTTGCTAGTTCATCATCTTCTTCATCATCATCTTGTAACCTCCTAACTTGGAGTAGGTACTTTTCTTTACTAGCACTCTTATATTTGTAAGTATATTTCTAGACTTGATCTATTTTGGAATTCATGTTTAAAAGGTTAAACTCATATTGATTTGTTTATGCAAAATTGCTTCCGCTTCACTTTTATAAATCGGGTTTTGACATGCATGTTAATATAACTTGTTAATATGATGAATTCCAACAATATTTGCAAAGTAAAATTTCAATATTTGATATGTCATTAATTCAGAAAAAGTTAACAATGCAAGGCATCTTCATAAGAATTACATCAAACACTTTTCAATATGTCTTATTCAATTATGCAATATGCAATTATACATGGAAAATTTATCATATGCTTAGTGCATATCAAATTTATTTTAGCAAGAAACATCAAAGTATTTGGAATAAGCATAAAGACAAACACAATCAGAAAAGTAGCATGTATTTGTAGCATAAAAAGCATATTAGTTTATTACAGCCATTGTTCAAAAATTGTTACAGAATTTATGTAAACTCCACACCAAGGACATCCTTGGTGGATGATTCCACCCTATTACACACATCATCAAAAATTGTCAATCTTGAGGTTTATCAGTTTGTCCTTTGTCTCATTGACTCTCTCCAGGGTTCCAGGACGCATCAGATTAGCAATTGTAGGTGGAAGAGGCTGGTTTGGTGCAAGGCGTTTGGTTGCCTTGTCGGTAACATCAGAAATGGAGTGGGTGATTATGGCATCAACATAATCATTGTGGGGAGTCCCAACAAGTTGGGATCCAAGAACCTTAGCTATTATACTCGGTATCCCATTCTTTAGCTCAGCAAAGTTACCTTCACCGGCCTCCGCCCTGTGGAGAAGTTCAGCAGACTTTTCTTTTTCAGCATTCAAGTCTAATTATAAAACATTCAGCTGATTCTCCAGTTCACTAATCTTCAACTTCTCCTCCTCAACTTTCTTCCTCTCAGCTTCCACCGCTCTATCCTTCTCCTCTTGCAGGATAACAGCAGCATCTTGAGCACTTTTCAACTCAACTTCTTTAGCCTTTAACGCTTCTTAAGTGCTGGTCAAAGCACGTTCATCATCAGTAGCTCTTTTGCAAGCATTTGCACTTTCATCCCTTTCAGTACGGGCTATCGCAAGAATAGACTCTTGATACTGCTGCAATTGAAGAGCATTTCTTAGATGGTTCATAAACAACATAGCAGATGAAGCAGTTGATTGCTTAAGTTGTTCAGAACGGAGAGCGATGAAGTGGGGATTTAGCTCAGGGATAGCACAACCCTACAAAAGAAGAATGATATGATCAATACTAACAATTTCACATAAATAAATTGCAAGCACATACATACAAGTTTTTTATCATTGGTACCTGAAGAAGAGTCAAGAAATCATTACACTTAGTGGTAGGGTTATCAATAAACGCCTGCAAAGCGCTCACATGAGCAGGAATTGGTGGATCTGGAACATTTGAAGATGTGATAGCAGGGATGATGATAATGGGGGGTGGAGAATGGTAGGAGGAGTCGCCTTCTGGCCTCAGCTCCTGAAATTCAGTCTCATCAAAAGGAGTAAAGTTCTGGTCAGGAGTTTTCAGAATTTCCTCCTCTTGACTTTCAAGGATCTCCACCGTCCTCTACTCACCACCTTCAGCAGCCTTTCCTTAGCTATCATCAGACTCTGTTAAACGTACTAACATAGAAAATAAGTTAGCATTATTAACAGACATAACAGTTATGAACAAAGATATATATAATATTAAGAAAAGGAAATGTTGGCGTACTTCTTCTGCGTTTTGGCTTAGGGCTCCCCTCAGCATCTTTTGCTCTCTTAGAGCTTCTACCCTTCTTGGGTATCTTTGTGACTGCAGGAGGGCTGGGGAGCATTCACCAGTAATATCAACCGAACCTGTTGTTTCCTGCTCGGTGGTGGTGTCCTCCACTGTCCGTTCAGTGTCAGTCCGCTCAGACTCGCTGCTTTCTCCTTCCTTTTCAGCATTGGCAACATCAGTAGTAGCATCTTTAGCCTCAGCTTCAATCCTTTCTGCCTCTAGCTCGGCAGGAGTTTTGTCACGAGCGATGACTTCAACATCATCCTCAAGATCTAAGGACATGATAGCAGAGCGAACAAGCATCTCAGATTGTTCTGCAAAAGTTAAACTAAGGCAAATACATCAATATAAGCAATAATGACATAAAATAAACAGACATGTATATGTATTAGGATGATCATAACACATCCTACCCTGGTTCTTCTGGCGGAGTACTGGCACAAAGTACTTGGCCATTCTTGGCTTACTCGGCACAATACAAGAATCCCCTCATACTTCTCGTATGATCTGAGCGGAAGGCGAAGCTCTTTAAGATGATTCACTATTCGCTTCTCTGCGGCGGTTACTGAAACAGCCTTTCCTACGCCAGCATCTATAGACTTCCATTTCCGGACAACGCTTCCGGAATAACCCCCTCGTCAACAAAGAAAAATGGACTCTTCCAGCCTTTCAAGTTTGGGGTTTATTTTTCCCAACAAAATATGTATTTCGTTTATTGTCAATGGTAAGCCAGCACTGGCTAATTGTTCAAATTCTAAAAAGAGAGATAAAAACTTTAAGGCGTGGCTTTATATTGGAGGCATTGCAGTACATTTCAAAAAGAATAATTTTCTGAAGTCCATGGGGATGGATTTGGCTCAGACAGGCTCTAAAATATCTAAGGATGCGTAGAAGAAATCGTGTAAGAGGAACACGGAGATTACCGTGAGTCAGTTGTAAAGCGTATAAACCAATTTTACCAGCAGGGAGTTTGTTGGCCCTTTGACTGCTAGTAGGAAGAATATGATTGTATTAATTTAAATGATGAAAAGCAATCTTCAAACCGTCAAAATGGCTCTCCGATAATGATGATGCTATCGTGCTGTTGACACCTATTTTCTTATAATAAAAGACTTAGTATGTCAACAAAAGACTAGAAGTATCTAGCTAAGAGTGGGATGAGTGTTGCCGACTATATTTTGCCTCGGGAAATAATCCCTGCAGACCCGGTTCACAAGTATTTCTACTTGTGGGGTGGCTTTATTAGTCTGTCGTCCGTAGTGCGGTGAAAATGCTAGCCGGATGACTTCTAGTGAGAGAAAGTAGAGAGAGAAGTTGCTCTGCTCTGGAAATTCTCTGAATAATATGATCTATCTAAAATGACGACCCAAGGGGTCTATTTATAGTGTCAGAGGTCCCGGATTATTCGGGGACACGTGTCAGCTGCTGAGATGTTCTGTTATTCAGGTTGCGAAATTTACGCCAAGTGGGGCGGTTTCCGTTCAGGGCTTACGCGCTAGGCGGCCTTCAGGGCTTACGCATGACGGAGCAGCCTGCAGAGCGGAGGACGCCAAACTGATGATTTGCTATTTTTAGCCCTTCTGATGCTGATTTCATGCGATTACTATGCCTTTTATGCGTGTATACGATAGGATACACCATTAAGTCCCCCCAGTTTAAGGACTTAAGCATTTGAAAAATGATTAAGTGTTTAAACTTGAATAACTCGTTCGCAATAAGCTCTTCATTTCCCTTTTTGCTTTGGGAAAATCATACCCAACATTAAATGCAGACGAATTTTACTGAAATTGCAATCATTATTTTTTAACGGCTGAGATGCTTCACGCGCCTGGCTTCTGCAAAAGTGCAACCATTGGACCCCACGATTGAAATGACCTGTACACGTGGCTTGATCGTGTCCATGAAATTTTCATTGAGGTTCTGCTATAAAAACCGCCATAACCCTTTTAGCTTCATTCTTTTTCACCTTAATCCAAAATTTACTTTCTGTCAAAAATCTTCATCACTTACTTCAACTTTTTTAAGGTTTTTTCGTCATCCAAGGTCAGTAACTGCTCTCCTTTCTGCAATTTTTGTTTGTTTATACTTTACTGTTATATCATGTCTGCCTCTTCTCCTGAGACCACTGGCCGAGAGCACAGCGAAGAGCATGTAGAGGAGCACGCCGAACCGTCAACATCAACTCCTGCTACCCTTACAGAAGTAACCACAACACCTTCATCTCTTACACAGACATACCTTGATTGGCTAGTTGCCAATTATCAGCACCTTCATCAGTACCATCCTACTTTGCCCATCACGGGCCAATCCGCTGACCGTCCTCCGAAAGGAAAGATTTCATTATACACCTTGCAAATTACCCATGGTAACTTCCGTGTTCCGCCAACAAAATTTCTTCTCGATGTTCTTAGCCATTACCCAGCATGCCTTAGCCAAATACACCCTCACGGGTTACAGAAAATTGTTCTATTTGAAATGTTCTGTAACGCTAATGGGATTGAACCCCAAGTTAAGGTATTTAATGCCCTGTTTCGAATTCGTAGTATTAGCAAATGCTGGCTTACCGTTGACAACAAGAAGGGTATGTCATTTGTTGGCCTTAATCCAGTGTCAAATCTGAAGGATTGGAAGAATCCTTTCTTTTTTGTGGATGAAACTGTGATTCCAAAGGATTATGCCGTAATCCGAAAATGGGGTAAGGTTGAACCCGGTGCCGGAAAAGCAATGAAACTTTCTGATAACGAAAAGCGTCTTGTTAATAATTTGAAAGAGCTGAAACTGCCTCTTAGATCATATGAGCATTATGAAGGAGTATTGGTGCTGTGCCGAGTTAGCCAAGAATGGCCAAGTGACAGTGTGCCAGTTCTCAAGAATAAGAAGGAAGAGGGTAGGACATGATATAACCCTCTTAACATATGCTTATTCAATGCTCTTTTCTGTTTGCTCATATTACTATTGTTTACTTGGTATTTGTAGGTAAACCAGAGATGTTGGTGCGTAATGTTGTTCGTTCTCTTGATCTTGCTGCTTTGGAGATTACTCCTCGCAAGAAAACACCAGAAGAGTTGGAAGCTGAAAAAGTTGCTGCTCAAGCCAAGGCAGAAGCTGATGCTGCAGCTACTAAAGCTGCTACTGATGGTGCTGGTACCAGTGATGCTGCTGCTACAGAGCCTATTGAGACCGACAAGCAAAAAGAAATCATTGTCAGCAGCAGCACGGATAGCGAAACGGAAACCAACACCACCACCACTGAGGCAGACGACACCACCACCAATCAGGAGACATCCGAGTCTATTGATATTATTGGTGACTTGAAGCCCCTTGATCCTATTCTCAAAAGATCAAGAAAGAAGCAGATAGGCAAAAAGAAAAGCAAGAGTGTTGAAGAAAATCCACAAAACAAACGTCGAAAAAGTATGTCGTCTTTTCTGCTTCACAATACCTCCAATATAGCGTGATATATTTGCTTTCATGACACTAACCTTTTAATGTTAGTAATTTTACCAGAATCTGAGGATGAGGGGGAGAAGGTTATCGGTGGCGGTGAACGGACGCCGGATAAGAGTTTAGAGAGTGAAGGTGATAAGTCTGTTCCTGAGTATACCTTTACGTCATTCAAGGCGGATGACCTCATGGCGGATGACGACAACGTTACCCGTACTCCCCCTACTCAAACCAATATTCCTCCTGTTTCTTCTTCCTCTGCCCATGTGCCCACCGTGCCTGCTCCTGTTAGTGCTCTGCAATCACTTGTGGATTATTCTGCCTCTAAGGGCAAGGGCTTTGTGTCTACCTTGCAGGTACCTTACTTTAAAGTTATGCATCACATTACTTTCGTATACTTGTATATATTCTTGCAATATTCCAATCACGATTATTTGTTTATGCAGGACTCATCCCTCAAGGAGTTACAACCAAACTTTAATGCTCTCCTTGCTGAGCAATTAAGGGAGTCCACTGCTGCTGCTACTTTGCTGTTGTCCAACCATGTGAATGCCTTCGTGCAGCTGCAAAAACATCAAGAAACTATTCTGGCGAACAACCGTAAGGAAATTCTTGCTGCTGCCAATGATCGCAAAAGGGCTGCTGAAGCTATGCGTGTACTGAATGATTTCAAGACAACAGCAAATGCTAGGCAGACTGAGCTTGAAAAAGCTCTTGATAATGCTAGAGTCCTGCAAGAGGAAAAGGACAGTTTGACTAAGGCTCTTGAGGCCGAGAAGGAGAAAGTGGCCACCGTTGAAAAGGAGAAAGAGTTGTTGCTGAACGTTGAGAAGGATAAAATTGCTGAGCTGGAGAAGCAACTCAATGCTGAACGCCGGAGGGCGGAGGAAGGTCAGAATAACTTTGCCATACTGAAGAAGGGCATTCCTGGTATAATTGCAAAGGTGTTGGGATCCAAGCTTGTTGGGGATCCCTATAATGATTATGTAGATGCTGCCCGGATTCATGATGTTGCTGACATTACTGGCAAGTTATTCAGCCACTTTGCTCCCGATCAAACTCCTCCGCCCAGCATTCAACAACTCATGCCTGCTGATGCAAAAGAAAATATGGAAGAGGCTCAAACCAAACTATCCACCCTGAGAGTTAGTGTCTACGACGAGGTCTGTAGTAGAGAAGATTCTACTGCCCAAGATGTGTTGGGTATTGAATTTGAATGATTTGTTGTAAAAACACTTGAGTAACTTCGTTGTAATAATTTGACTGCTGTTTTGGTATATAATCTCTGTTATAACCACCATGTGTATATGATTATCCTTTATATGTCATGCTTAAAATAAATCTGCCTTGTGCTTTATTCTGCAACTGAACAGAGTATAACTGAAAGTAACCCAAACTGTTTGCCATGCCATATGAGCTACTTAATAAACTATAAAATATGTAATTGAGAATTGTTGATAAGTATTATGCCCTCAAATAATGAGGAAAAATATTTGAAGCTGTATATACGCTTTCCATCAATTAATGAGGAACTACGATGACGTGTTTGTGTAGAATGATTAAGTATAAACCCATAAACTCTCCGTCATACGCTTTCCGTCATGAAGATCATGAGGAAAAAATTAAAGTGTTGTTCAAAATACTAAGTACAAGTTAAATAACTTGTCCGTTATACGCTTTCTGCCATAAAACATATGAGGAATGATTGTAATAATTTGTGAGATTGTTATTTGGACATCGGATACAAGTGAATAACTTGTCCGGCATGCGCCTTCCGTCATAAAGTATATGAGGAAGAATTGCTATTTATTTTGCCTTTATATATATATAAAAAATAGAACTTCGTTCTGCGAAGTTAATTTATTATGTTTTGTCATGACAAGTATCTGAGTTTCGTGCATGCCTCGGTGTTCTCTAGTAAAACTTAAACGTTTTCTAGCCGATCCCTTGTGCCTTTACTGGCCGGCACAAAAGCTTCCGCCATCGGAGGTATTCTATAAAATACACTCCTTCTGTGGGCAGGCTAAATGTAATGCTTTACATTTGTCACAGGCAGCGCTTTGTTTAAGCAAATATATATAAAATTCATTGTTCAGTACTGTGCAATGCATTAACAATTGATGTCGGCCGTTAGGTGGATCAAGCCTATTAGCACGCCATGAACGTTTAATGCATGCAATTGTCAATATATGCTCTGTAAAGTAACCAAATAATGGTTCACAGAAATTTGATAAACGCTTTGCTTCATTCATTGATAAAATATGTTCTTGCAAATGCTGAATAAGCATCAGTACAACGATTGTATAAACTGTTCTTGCTAGAATTCTTGTTGTTAATAAACACTGATAAAAGTCAAACTGTTCTTTGATTAAAAGAGATAAACACTGCTCTTGATGTTCTGCTGCTAGCTTCTGCTTCCTACGCCTAGCGCCCAGCGCTGTCCGGCCAACTCATTGAATCAAGGAATAAAAAATTCCTGCACCTCCTCCTCAGTAAACAACCTTCCACATCTCCTTTGATTCATGTGTCTTTCTGGACCATTCTCAAACGCTGAACGTTCCCTTGTTTGCTGCACAAATTGTGAATGTAATGCCGCAACTCCATTTGGAGTGGGAAATCTTAGTTCTGCGTGAGCTGTTGACGTTATTGCTCCAAAACTTGCCAATGCCTCTCGCCCAAAAATCACGTTAAATCTGGAAGTACCATTCAAAATGGTAAAATCAACTGTTTCTGTCCTTATCAAAGGAAATATGCCCAAAACAACCTCCAATCTAACTCTGCCCATCGCTCTTATTGGTTCACCAGTCAACCCCGTAACTTTCAAACTTGTGCTCCTTGACCTATCCTTCACATGCCTCGGGAAATTCTTAAAACAATGCCAGTAAATAATATCTGCTTCACTACCTGTATCTGTGTAGATACGGTCAACAAATCTGTTAGCAATGTGTGCCGAAATAACCACCGGCTGAATGGAAAGAGCCCAGTTTTGAATTGGCTGAAAGATGATTGGAGCATATCTCCATGTATCCTCATTGTTACCAGACGATTCTCCTTCTTCAAAGCTGCTGTTGTGAAACGAAACCATCCTGATCACGACTTCCGGGGTCGGTTCGCGCTCCGCCATCCGCCCCCCGTACTGAGGCTGGTTTCTGTTGTTTCCTCCTTCATGCTGTTCCCTTCGATTATCACCACGATGATTTCTGTTGCTATCCTTCCTTTGCCATTCAAACTTTCTACGAGGATCGTTTCTTCGGTATTGCTTGCCGGGCAACAAATGATTGAGTTCACCCGCTTTAATTTTCGCTATGATCTCTCGCATTAAGGATTTACAGTTATCAGTGTCATGACCCCAAGCTTCATGAAAATGGCACCACAACTCGCTCTTTGGACCCTCTCTCTCCTCCATCGGAGCTGGAGCGTTAAAAGTGGTGCGTACTGGTTCTGTGAAGAGGATCTCCTTTGGAGTTTTGGTGAGTGCCATGATCAATGGGTGCCTTTCGATGGGTCTTCGCTGATGATTAAAATCGCTGGGATGATTGTTTCCCTTCCAGCCACCATTGTTGTTCCTTTGCTGATTTCGTTCATAGTACCGGCCTCCGTTGTGCGGCCTGCTCTGATTACCAGTTTCAAACCTAGCCACCTCTCGTTCTCCAGCTCGCACATGTCGCTGTGCTACCTCCAAAGCCTGATGCAACGTTTTTGGCAAATCATATCTCAAGGCATGAATGAGTGCACTGAACCGTCGCTGGTCCAGGCAAAAAATGAAGCCTGAAACAAGTTGTGACTCAGGGCAATCTGGAATTTTCTGTGCCTCCAATGTGTAACGTTTCATGAAGTTGCTCAGCGATTCATTGTGATGCATCGTAATTTCATGTGCATCAAGGTGTGTTAAAGTGCAACTCCGTAGATTCTGATATTGCATCACGAACTTTGCTCGCAAGTCGAGAAAACTGGTAATGCTTCGTGGAGGGAGGCTGGCGAACCACTCACGTGCCATTTTCTGCAGTACCATTGGAAACATATGGCACGCAGTTTCATCTTCCCAGTGTTGTAGTCGCATGACGCCTTCAAACATTGTTAGGAAGTCTTCTGGATCAGTGGTGCCGTCATATACTCCAATTGTTGGGATTGCTAAGTTTCTTGGCAGTGGATAATTGGCAATACGGTCCACAAAACACTGCGTTGCCTCCGCCATGGCTGGTGGCTTTGTGGCCTGGTCACCAGTGATAAGGGCAAAGAAGTTATCCACCGCCACAGCACGGACGGCGGGTTGCGCCAAGCGTTTTTTATACTTTGCCGGAGCAGTCTGCTTGAGGATGCTATTGAGAAACATTTGTGCCTTCTTCTCAGACATGAATTCTTCTCTGCCGTCTTGCTCACCATCAGATTCAACACCAAAACACTCCAGTTCATCATCGTCTTCAGAATCATCAATTAAGCTGCTTAGTTGATCCAGCACCTTCGTCAACTTATATTTTGAAAGAGATTGTTTCTTCATGATCTGCTTATTCTTTCCATCCGTTGTCCGCCGAATGGAAGTGGACGGAATACAGCGTCGTGCTTGAATTAACGGACGTTTGTCAGATCCCATGACAAAGCGTGGAAACTTCTCTGCACTTCTTGGCTCTGTATCATCGACTACAGGCTATTTCCCTGAACTAGTAGCCAAAAGCTTAAGTCGTTCAGCTGTTTCAGCAATTGTCTCTTCGATTGTACCTTCTTGCGGTGGAACAAGTATATCATCTTCCGCAATCACTTCTTCCACTACCGGGTTATTAACTTCTTCAAGCGTGTTCATGAATGGAGCTTCAACTGTTTTGGTTCCCTTTGCGTTCCGTGTGTTCTTTGTAGTAGATGGCGCCATTGTTGACACCTATTTTCTTATAATAAAAGACTTAGTATGTCAACAAAAGACTAGAAGTATCTAGCTAAGAGTGGGATGAGTGTTGCCGACTATATTTTGCCTCGGGAAATAATCCCTGCAGACCCGGTTCACAAGTATTTCTACTTGTGGGGTGGCTTTATTAGTCTGTCGTCCGTAGTGCGGTGAAAATGCTAGCCGGATGACTTCTAGTGAGAGAAAGTAGAGAGAGAAGTTGCTCTGCTCTGGAAATTCTCTGAATAATATGATCTATCTAAAATGACGACCCAAGGGGTCTATTTATAGTGTCAGAGGTCCCGGATTATTCGGGGACACGTGTCAGCTGCTGAGATGTTCTGTTATTCAGGTTGCGAAATTTACGCCAAGTGGGGCGGTTTCCGTTCAGGGCTTACGCGCTAGGCGGCCTTCAGGGCTTACGCATGACGGAGCAGCCTGCAGAGCGGAGGACGCCAAACTGATGATTTGCTATTTTTAGCCCTTCTGATGCTGATTTCATGCGATTACTATGCCTTTTATGCGTGTATACGATAGGATACACCATTACGTGCTAACCTCAGGAAGGTCAGTTGTTTCTGAAGTAGAAAGCTCAACATTCTCTTGGCCAGTACTCGACATAGAAGCAATGGTAATAATATGAACATAAAAAGTAAATAAGAAATAGCAGTGAGATAAAGTGTAACTAACCTTGAAAGATGAAAAAACCTTTAAACGTTGAAAACAAACCTTGAAGAAAGCGACGAAGATTTGTGTAGAAATGTATATGCTTTTTGGATCTTGAACAAAGGTAAAAAAGTGAAGGTAAAAGGTTATGGCGGTTTATATAGGAATTCATCAATGAATTTTTTATGGACATGATCGTGACACGTGTATGGACAAGTTTAAAAGTTGGGTACGATGAAACGCTTTTTACATCTGGAGGCGCGTGGAGTGTTCAACCATGTAAAAACAATCATCACAAAGTCAGTAAAATTCATCTGTCATTAATGCCTATAATGTTTTCCCCGATGTAAATGGAAAATGTGAAGACTTGTTTGGGATGCGTTAGCAAAAGTTTAACAACTTAACACTTTTTGAAACGCTTAAGTCATTAAACTGGGGGGAGTTAATGGTGTATCCTATCGTATACACGCATAAAGGCATAATATTCGCATGAAATTAGCATCAGAAACACTGGGAACAACAGTTTTGTGAAACTGTACGTTCAGCATTCTCCGCTGTGTAGGGCTTCCGTCAAGCGCAAGCCCTGAAGGCCTCCTAGTGCTTAAGTCCTGACCGGAGAGCGTCACATTCAGCATAAATTTCGGATCACGAATAACAGAACGTATCATCATCTGACACGTGTCCACAAACCATCCGGTGGATCTATCACTATAAATAGACCCCTTGGGTCATCATTTTATTCATTCAGACACTCTGATAACTTGTGAGCAGAGATTTCACCTTTCTCTCTCACATAGTATTTTCTCTCACTAAAAGTCATCCGGCTAGTAGCTCAACGCTCAGCGGACAAAAGATTGATTAAGCCACCCCACAGGTTTCTATACCTGTGAACCGGGTCTGCAGGGATCATTTTTCGAGAGTAAACATCAATCGGCAACTGTAACGACCCGGCTTTTTCGATTTACTTTTTGTGCTTTGTGCTTTCACGAACGGCGTATTTGTGCGTACTGAGCTAGCTTATTCTATGAGATCTTTAATCATGATTAATTACTTTCGTTAATATCTTACTACGTGCTATTAAGTGTGTAATCACTTAACTTGATCCCCGAATGCTTTTACGACTGTTGGTGTCACTTATCGTTTTAATCGAAATACGTACTTGGTACACGTTAAATTTTTATCGTAATTAGAATATTATGACTGCGTAAACTTGATTGTTATTTATTATAACAATTACTTGGCTTAAGAGCTTATTTATTTAAGCTTAGTGTTTATTAATGCTTATTAGTTAACTTAATGGACTTAACAACGTAATTGACTTTCCATGGCCCGACTTGTCTTTGTGACACACGTACTTTTCACGAATAATATTTTCGAATATTATTTGCTATCATGATTATTTATTATTAATCATTTTTAATTAACTAAGGTTAGTAGTTAATTAATTGGGCTTTATTTATTTAATTGCATACTTACTTGGACTTGGGCTTTTATCATTGGAAATGGACTTGGAAGCCCACCTTACTCTCTTAATGGACTTGTTAGCCCATCTTTTATCCAAGTATTACATTAAATTGAAACTAGGTTAGTTAAGTTATACCTAAAGACTAGTTTCATGTATACTTACACCATTCTCCAACACCATTGTACTTTAATACCACTTCTAGCTCACACCATTCTCCCACATATGAAAGTGCAATTGATTCCTTCCTTTTTTTGTTGAAAACCGTCGGCAAAAGTGGTAAGAGGGAGGAGTTCAAGTTTATTTTTTTGATTACTTATTCACTTGTTTCATTTCACTTTTACACACACTTCAAACTTACTTCTCTTTTCTCTTTTTTTCTCTCAAATATTGTAAGTAACAAGCTTCACTTTCTTTCTTTTTCTTCCATTAAAACCACCATCCATCATCATCATTTACTAGTTGTAGTTTGTTGTTACTTGTTGTTGTTTCTTGTTTATGATTAAAGATCTAGTTTTCTAACTTGTATCTTCATGAAATCTTGTTACTTCCATCTTTATTTGATGAAGTCAAGAACAAGGAATCTAAACTTTCTAGTTTATGGTTCTACACTTAAAAGTTTTCAAGAATTAAAGTTCATAAGTTTCATATTCATACTTGTGTTCATGTTTGTAGACTTAAATCCTAAGATTCAAAATTTGATTTGATTCTTCCTAAGTATGAAACAAAATACGAACATAATACTTGTACTTTAGATTATTTCCTTCTTTTGTAAGTACTTTAAAGTTTGTGATGTTGTTATTTTGGTCAATTGTTACTAGTTAATCTTGATCTCATTTTTCTTGAACCAAAGTTAATTTTGTAAGTTCAAGAACATGGAAGTATTACTTTCTAGTTATAACTTCATATACTTGTGTTGGATCTAAGTTTCTATAGCTTATGGTCTTCTAATTTTGTTGTAAACAAGAGCTTATGAGCTTACATACACTTTACAAGATGAAAATCTAAGTTTCATAACTTATGGTTTCATTAAAGTAAAGATTCAAGTGTTATAACTTAGGATCTAACTTAAGAACTTTAGATCTAGACTTTTGGGTCTAGGATCTTCAAGATCTAACTAAGAACTATGTTCTACAACTTAACATCTTGTTTATTTAGTTTACTTTCAAGTTTATAGCTTTATAATACTATTAGAACTCATGTATGTGTCGGATCTAAGATCGTGATGTAACTTTGGTTCATCAAACTACTTACAACACTTAAGTGAGTTGTGCTACATATCTTAGAGTTACACTAGTGTTATGATGGTCAAAACTTGGTAAAGATAATGCAAACCCATCAACGAGTTGTACACTTGAGGCTACAAGCATCAAGGATGAGAACCGTGATGAGCATCAAGCACCAAGAACCCACCAGAACACATTGTTTACTATTTTCTGGAACTGATCACACCACCTGGGCTACTGTAAAGTTGATTTTCAGTTTTCTCAGTTTGTGTAGATGACTTTTCATTTAAGACTCGTCTTAATCCGAGTTACGGTTTAGGATTTATGGCCCTCCGAATGTCATTATGTCCTTTTAACGTTGTGCGGAAAATTCTGACCTACTCGCACTTAAACCGTCGCCACGGTCAAACAAAGACGATTTCGGTTCTGAAATTTTTACAGCAACTAAAGACTCATATATGGAGCCATGGCCACTGGTCTCACCTCATTTCAGTTTGTATAGAGGCCGTGGTGGATGATCGAAGTCAACCTTTGTTTTAAACTCTTTTCTTGAATGAAACTTACTTTATACTTTTTGTTTGATGATGAATGATGATGATACTTAAGACCTAATTTACATACGTTTAAACCCTTGAGAACGATTTACTGACTTAGTAACTTTTGACTTAGGTTGAGGACCTTTCGGACTAACTACTTGCAAACTTATCTCGAATCAACTTAACTACTTTACACTGTGAGTTATAGCATCCCTTTTTACTTTAACTATTTTGGGACTGAGATTACATGCGCGTTTTACGTTTTACATACTAGGCACGAGTACTTAAACTTTATATATGTGTGGGTTATACAACGGCATAAACTTTCCCCTTAGCTCTGTAATGTTTAGTCATTGGTTTTTGAACCGGTGAACGCGAATCTTAGATATGGATCCATAGGGTTTGACATCCCCACTTGGGCTAGTCACGCTAGCATTTAACGGGTGTTTAATACTTTGAGGACATACGCACTTGCCAAGTGCACTTTTAGGGGGTGATATACATACGTTAAGTTTAGTTACCGGGTGCCCACGGATAAACATATACTTTATCATACTGATTTGAATTACTGATTTAAACTGCTGGTTGAAGTACTGAAATCTCGTGGCCTACATTACATTACTGATTACGAACAAACTATAGCTCACCAACATTCGTGTTGACGTTTTTAAGCATGTTTTTCTCAGGTGCTTAAGGTTTGCTTGCTTCCGCTGTACTAGTCATGCTTTGTAGACACCCGTTGCGCTTATTAGAGATGTCACCGCATGAAACGTTTATTTTGCATACGAACAATATTACTTTTGAAACGATGTAATTGTATCGACCTATGGGTCACATACTATTATCTACGCTTGCTATACGTAGAAGCATACTTTTGGTTATTAAACATTTGACATTGGTTAAGACGTCATCCTTTTTATGAATGCAAACTTATTTTGAAATAGCATATAGTGTTTGACCTTGTAACGATCCTGTTGTTGATGGTCCGTATAAGTTGATTTAGTACGGGGTGTCATAGCAACACTCCCCCACTTTTAGCCAGATACTTCTAGTATTGTGTTGATACACTAATCCTTACCTCATAAGAAAATAGGTATTAACACTAAGCTCAGGTCAACCGCAATGTCTTTATCAGGATTTTCAGGAGAGTTCGCATGGCCTTTAGGGCAATTGGAGTTAGAAATTGAAATCGTGGATGAACAAAACACAATACTTATGTGCAAAGCTTTGTTGAACTTGTATGTCATGAATACTGTGTCGCATTATAATATTCTTCTAGGACGCACAGCTGTTTGTAAGCTGTGTATTGTTTCATCACCAATTCATGGCATGGTAAAGTTTGCAACTTCTAATGGTATTGCGACAGTTACATCCGCGGTTCAATAGCCATTATGTGCATCTATAATGGTGAATGATAATATTGGAATAGAGGGCCATGTGGTGGTTACAAATGCAGAAATTTTGGTGATAGATTGATATTACACGTACAAATTTGAAAGTTCGATGAGATGTTGTAATGCGAATGTTGGTAGTGCGGATGTTGACGCAGATATTATTGTTTAGAATGAATGTGGCAAAAGCGTTTAGCCAAGTATATGATGTTTTTTAAAAAATCAATGTTAATAAATAAAGAACGTGTTTTGTTTTCTGTTACGATATCATTATACGCGAAAATAATTATGCTGCGTAAACTATGATAGTAACGCATATATAATGTGATAAGTTTTGAGTACAAGTTTCATGAAACAAGGAAAATTTTTAACAAAGTATAACATAAAGTGATGGAAAAGCCCACTTAATGCAGAATTATATTAACATTCGGAATGAAAATGATCTTATGAAAATAATGCTGTCTATGCTGATAGCCATTGCAAAACCGCATTTGTTGTATTGTGCGAAACAAAATGATGAAAACAAATATAAATTTGTGCGAAAACTGTTAACTAGAAACATTATATAAGTACCAAACTCGCAAACGTATAAGTGATGGTAAAGCCCACTTGTTGTTTAACATAAAAAATATATGAAAAGTGTATGCGAAAAGATGGATACTTGTGATTTTCCCAAAGTATTTGATATAGCAATACTTGGATGCTTCGCATAACACACATATTTGCCTAAGGATCATTTCGGCGGACTTGGAAGATTCATAATGTGTATAAACACGTGCATAAAGGTTGTTTCGCATTGAGTATTTGTTTGTTATGTGCACAATAATGAACAATGAAATTGCAAAGGACAATGTTAGTGATTATGAATATTGAAAAAGTACTTAAGCGCTATAAAAGTAAACAGTTGCAACTGATATAAACATTTCACTATTAATAAAACCGCGTAAGAAGGCGGTCATGTGTTACAAAATAGAACGCAATCTTAATTGTGAATTAAATGAAAATTTACAATTCAAGGTCTACAACGTCTTTAAAAGTGACATTTTCTTATTGACTGGGTGCGATAAGGTCTGGAATGTCAATATGTTCTATGCCTTTGCTGGTTTCTGTATAAACGTCATTAGCAATCTCCATGTCGCATACCTCCTTCTCAATGACCTCCGGATATGGCGCGGCAATACCATAAGCGGTTGAGATCAATGATAAAAATTCACAGCGTTCGCGGAGTTTAACCGCAATAAGATATAAGCTTGGAATTTTTGGGAAACTGGCTTGGAGTCCATAATCTTATGGCCAAGGTCAGGTAGGTATGCGTTGAGTTGTTTGAATTGATCGTCTGTGGTTGTGAATTGTTGTTGAGACTCCAGAGCCATAGTAAGCGTAGTAACTTGAGCTTCGGCTGATTGGAGTGCAGTTTGCGCAGTCTAAAGCTCTTTTTTCAGCTTTGCATTCTCCTTTTCCAGACGAGTGATTTTCTTGTCAGCTTGCTTTACCGCCTTAGTTTGACTTATAACCTCTGTGACTAGTCTGTCTCTGCGGGGAATATCATCAACTAGAAAGCATACTGCAGAGTATAAATTCTGCACTCTGGCGCTCTCCATTATTTCATCATCGATTTTCTCAAACTCCGCACGAACATCTTCAGGGAACGCGTATCCAAGCTGTTTAAGTTGGTCTGCGGTTGTCTCTCGTTCAATGTTCACATGTTCGCGGAGGTGATCAAATCTGATAGACATGATTAGGCTTGCTGGGCTAAAGTCTTTGTTAAAAACATTATGCGGAATTTCTTGAGAAATGTTGAATTGCGGACCCTCTTGGGAGCTTTTAGTAAGATCGATGGGTTCTGCGAAAAAAATGTTTAAAAGGCATATTATTAAGAAAACGTAGTATGAATGCACAATAAATTGTAGTATGAATGCAGTATATTTAATAGAGTACTCTCAATAAGTACTTCGCATACCTTCCTCAGATTCTTCTTGAACAACACGTTTAGCGCGTTTCTTCCCTGTAGCGGCTGGGTTGGTTGCGGTGCTCTTGCGTTTAGCTTTTTCGTGAATATCGGCAATGATATTTTCATTAATCAAAGGCTCTTCAATGTCAGTAACTTCATCACCCTCCAATGAACGAGGATATGAAGTGAACCCTTTTATATCCTTCTCGCGCATAAGGTGTGCGAGAGAAATCTCTTCGAAAATAAGGAAAGTGTTAACAATAATGAATATGAGAAAGTACGCGTTAATAATATGAAAATTGTAAAAAGATGAGTGCATACCATTATCATATGCATCCCTAAAGATGCCAATTTGATTCGACCATAACCAGTGTGTAGAAATTCTGCCTACATGCAGAGGCACAATCCCATAGGGACGAATCTGAAGACGCGCGTTGGTGATTTGTTGAAATGTTTCTGTTTGGTATTCGTCAAGATTAACGCGCTCTTTGCTGTTATCAGAATATGTAGTTGCCCAGGTATCGACGTTATGATACTCGCGAAGGGCTGTGGTCTTAACAAAGAAAAATGATTGTTGCCAATTGCCGACATTTTCTTTTGGAGTATCCATTACCCCATTGCGGCATTTCAGCGTGAACCAGCTGGCATCATGTGTCAGAATGGTAGAAAATTTGCAGAAAACGTCTAGCAAAGCTGGCCTGTTGATTGCGTTGCAGTACATCTCAGGTAAAACGAGTTTCACAACCGCGTTAGGGTGGAATTGGCCAGGACTTACTACGTAAAATTGGCACGGACTCAGAAAAAAGTTAGTGAATGGGAATCTGAGGTTGCCTAAATATAGAGAGGTTTCATATATAGCAAAGTAATCATGTGGTGGATTATTAGCCGTAACACCTGATGCAGGTGCAATGGGCTCGAATAATTCAAGCATCGGATAGTTGAGCTTGATTTGTGCAAGTGTCTCATCCGTAATAAGTGAATCGAAGTCATTAACAGATGGACTAGAAGTGGCTGGAGAACGTGATGTTGACATAATGACTATCAAAGTAAAAGTTTGGTAAAGTGATTAAGTGTGTGTAAAGAAAACGCAGAAAGTTTGATGAATGCGATGAAATTTATGAATGCACTTTTTTAGAGAGAGAAACTAGTAAGAGAAAGTGAACTTGGAAATATGGGGCTATGTCCTGTATTTATACCCTCAAGATTGCAAAATGGCCGTTTACAAGTAATCATGAAAAATCAAAGGCTATTAACATGCGAAAGGATTACAACGGTCAAAAATATAGCCGTTAGAATAAAAAAGCAACGCGGATGGTTCATTTAGATGATATGCGAATTTGCGTACATATGCGAATGGTTTTTAAACCTTATGTAAATTACAATTTTTATTTTTTAGAGTTTATTGTATTACATTTTCTACAAAAATGTAACACAATAAAGTGGGGGACTTGATGATATACATACACATGTATATGTACGTTTTTGGTGCGAAAAGCTACCTAAAGGCAAAGATACAAGACAATTAAACCGTGGTAAATCTTAATGAATGCGGAGAGACTGCGCGGAATATTAAAGAGTGCGTAGGGTTCTCGCAGTACTTGTGCGGAATGCCTAAGTGCCCGCACATCTTACTTCCGCGTAAGTCTCAAACCTATAAATAGGGAGCTTGGCCTCTCATTTGAGGTTGTTGATTCTAGAAGAATTGCTCTAGCCATATTGATCTCTCTTGTGAGTTTGCCCGAGACTTGATCTTTGTTGGTTAAGGTAATTTACGAAGACTGGGACATGGTTGTTGATCGTTTAGCACTTAACAAAATATGACAATAAGGTCCCAAAACCATAATCGACATCCATTATACCCCTCATTGCACTCAATCCTTGATTAGCCTTTATAGGATAATTGAGGATTGATCATTGGCTATATCCTTGTGAAACTAGTCTAGCTTTGTTTCTAACTACATTGCCATCTTCATCTAGTTTGTTTCTATAAACCCATTTCGTACCTATGATATTGCTGTCACTAGGTATAGGAACCAAATCCCATACATCCCTACTTTGGAATTGATTTAATTCCTCTTGCATTGCTTCTACCCATCTTTCATCTAATAGGGCTTCCTTAATATTTTTGGGTTCTATTTGTGAGATGGAAGCATAGTTGGCAATTAGGTTGAATGCTTGAGACCTAGTGGTTCTAGTATTGATATCTCATATGACTTGTTCTATAGGATGATCCCTGTGATGACCCGGAAATTTCCGATCAAATTTAAACTTTAATCTTTATATGTATCCGACACGATAAGCAAAATATATAATATTGAGTCTCAAAAGTTTTGAAATCTATATTCATGTAATCAATTACCCTTTGACCATGCCTGACGATTCACGAACAATTATGTGTAAATAGATATGTATGAACATATACATATGTGTGATTATTAAATTAAGAAACCCTTACTTTTAATAGTATTCGGAATAATTGGTAATGTGATTTATAAGTAAGAACAAAAGTGTCATTAACGAGAATTAGACAAAAGTTGTGGAGATTCCCGTTTAACTTTCAATACATGCTTTACGATGATTGTCTCGTGTCTTTTGGTAAGATAATGATTAGTTTTCATAATATCGAAAGCATTTTACGATAAAACCTTTTTAAAGGATGATTTGGAATATAACTATTTTTGGAAAACCAAATTTATAAGTACTCGATTTAGTTTCAAGCGTACAAAACGTTTTCAGTTTAAAAAGAACTTTATTATAAAAACGTATATAACTTTTATAAATATCTAGAACCACTTTTGACAACTCATTACTTAACCAGTATGATAAAGATAACAATATTTATATTTTATTTTATTAAATATGTATAACGATATAAATTAATATTATATATATTTATACGCGTATTATACGTACATAGTTTTATACTTTTACTATACTTAAACTTTTACTTTACTTTTACTTTAATAATTCACTTTAATAATTCATACTTTAATAATTCACTTTAATAATTCATACTTTAATAATTCACTTTAATAATTCATACTTTAATAATTCACTTTAATAATTCATACTTTAATAATTCACTTTAATAATTCATACTTTAATAATTCACTTTAATAATTCAAAAATCTATTATAAATAGAATTCAATAGGTTTCATTATTTCATAGAAACTTGAAAATATTTTTCTCTAAACTCTCTCAATCGATTTACATATATATATATATATATATATATATATATATATATATATATATATATATATATATATATATATATATATATATATATATATATATATATATATATATATATATATATATATTTACTCTTTATTATTTCAAGATATTATTATTATACATAAAATATTACGACGGAGTGTTGTCCAAGTAATTTCAAAATAGTTTTTCAAACGGGATGAAGCTAGGGAAATTATGGGTTATAGCTATGGAGGTGATGGGTATTGTTCGGGGTTTTGTTCATAAGGTCAAACTAGTGTTTATCATCTCCGTCGCGTCTACGTACTTTCCTGCAATATTGAATCTCAATATTGATACGTGAGTACTCATAATTTAATTTTTATATACCAACAGTGTATCCCTGACTAGTGCTCGAGAAAATAGGATTATGCATATATGTATATTTGATATTGCCCTTAGATAAGTTATGTTGAATCTTAAAGGTTGTTATACTAGGGATAAAATAAAGTATAAAATATGCATGTCTTTGGAAAGCTAGCGAAAAATTAAGAACTTTTCATTTAGATATCAAATGAATTCGTTGAACGGTTGTCAAGTTATGGATAAAAGAAGTTTTGTAAATTTTGATGAAACGTCGATACGGAAACTAAAATTCTCGCTGACCTGCGTTGTTTCAGATTAAAACAAAAATACCAATGAATTCTTTACTGTAAGGTCTAACAAACGACTCTGGCCGTTTATCAATTCGAGTCTCGACGATTTTTCTAAAAATCGTCAAAGTTGACTGTTTGGTCACATTTTAAAATTCTTAAAAGAGCTGAAACTTTTTTATTAAAAATGTCAGTTTTGTATCAGTTGTCATGGTCGGCCTGATGTGTGTTTACTTTTGCCAAAAATCATGTTATATCTTTGTGGTAACGAGAATTTGAAGGCTTTGACCGTTTGTCAATCCGAGTTTCGAGGAATTTTCTAAAAATCTCCAAAGTAGGCTACTCGGTCACTTTTGTAAATTTATTAAAGCTGAAAAATTAACTTTGAAACGCCGAAACCGCGTTGGAAACTACGAGTTGTCTAGGTTTAGTTTACTTCTGTAAAATTTATGCTTAATCTTTTTAGTAATGTGTAACTTTTATCTTTGGCCGTTTAACAATCGGAGTTCCGATAATTTTTCTAAAAATCACTGAAGTGGCCGTTTAGTCATGTTTGACCGAAAAATCATTTTTTTGTATAAGTTATTGTATTTTTGCATGCGACCTCGTTTTTACTTTAACCTTTGACTTTTTACTTTAACCTTTGACTTTTGACCTTGAACTTTGACTTTTCCCGTTAACTTTTCAGTTAATTTTTTTGTGTTGACTTTCTCTAAATACTAAAATACTATTTTATGATTATGAAACCATTTGTGTTACGTTGTTTCACACGTCACCTTTTACTAGAATTTTAACTGAGCATGGGTAATATAACATGTTACTATACTGTTGAGTCAGACTCGAGCATTAGGATTGTGGTACACTATGACTTGGCCTAAATTGTTAGACAAATTTTGACCGACATATAAATATATATAATTAATATAGGTTCGTGAATCCGAGACCAACCTTACACTTGTTCAATGATGTTATATGTATTTTTACTACAAAATACAGTATGGTGAGTTTCATTTGCCTTTTTACCCTTTACATTTTTGGGCTGAGAATACATGCGCAACTTTTATAACTGTTTTACGAAATAGACACAAGTAATCGAAACTACGTTCTATGGTTGAATGATCGAATTTGGATATACCCCTTTTAGCTTGGTAGCCTAAGAATTAGGGAACGTACACCCTAATTGACGCGAATCCTAAAGATAGATCTATCGGGCCCAACAAGCCCCATCCAAAGTACCGGATGTTTTAGTACTTCAATTTTAATCAGGTCCGAGGTAGTTCCGGAATGATTGGGGATATTCTATATGCATCTTGTTAAGGTCGGTTACCAGGTGTTCACCATATGAATGATTTTTATCTCTAGTACGATGCGAAATGCCTGCTATGAGAATGATATTTATGGAAATGAAAAATGAAATCTTGTGGTCTATTAAAATGATGAAAATGAAATGATTACTATAAACTGATGAACTCACCAACCTTTTGGTTGACACTTGAAAGCATGTTTATTCTCAGGTTTGAAAGAAATCTTCTGCTGTGCATTAGCTCATTTTAAGGACATTACTTGGAGTCATTCATGACATATTTTCAAAGACGTTGCATTCGAGTCGTTGAAGTTCATTAGAGATTATTATTAAATAAATGACAGATTAGGTCATTTATAGTTTGGATATTATGAAATGGTATGCATGCCTGTTAATTTTCGATGTAAATGAAAGT
The DNA here is from genome assembly GCF_046630445.1 of Rutidosis leptorrhynchoides. Lineage (NCBI taxonomy): Eukaryota > Viridiplantae > Streptophyta > Magnoliopsida > Asterales > Asteraceae > Rutidosis > Rutidosis leptorrhynchoides. Next base: position 237,420,742 of record NC_092343.1, read on the forward strand.
TTGTCTTTTGAAAAGAATGCAATGTTTGTAAAATGTATCATTTAGAGGTCAAGTACCTCGCGATGTAATCATATGTTATTGTATTCGTCCCTATGGATTGGGTCGGGTCATCTCATGTGGTATCAGAGCGGTGGTCTTAGCGAACCAAGTCTGCATTAGTGTGTCTAACTGATAAGAGGTTAGGATGCATTAGTGAGTCTGGACTTCGACCGTGTCTGCATGTCAAAAGTTTTGCTTATCATTTTGTGTCGGAAATCATCTACTTATCATCCTTAGGAAATTATCTGCTTATCATCTTAAGTCTAGACTCGTTTTCCTGCATTTATTTCATAACATCGTATAGACGAAATTCACATCTTAGCATATCTGCTAATTAATATCTTAGCGTATTTATTACTGTGAACTTTGACTAACATCTTTCAAAGATTCTCCGAAATCTATGGGATTTTGGTATTATATATACATATGTAAATTATGTATTGAGGAATACCAAATCTAAATTCTACAATCTATTTTATACCAAAATTCTTTCTCTGATCATACGAGATGGATTCCGCATCTAGTTCGAACTCCTCAGATTTCGACAGCTATGTCGATATGGATTTCCATTCGAGCTCCGAAAATAGTGTGACCGGAATGGATCAACCAATCAGTCATCATCTATTCTGGATGAAATGGGGATGGGTTCGTAGCCTCCTCAATTATTGGAGACAAGAAGAAGGTGATCCTTTCCATCCACCAAATTTCCCTATTGGCGATGAACCTGAAGCACTTACCGGTGAACCTGTTCGTGAAACCATTTTCTCTCTCATTTCCAGAGTATCTCGTCACGATTATATCCTACATCAAATCCTAGATTTTATTTATCCGCTCGTCCTAACAGACAATCATCCCGGTGTACTAGCAGAAGTTAACGAACTTCGCGCACGCGTGACGGCTTTGGAGCTTATGGTGCAAGGATTACAAACACCATCAGCAGCACCAGCAGCATAATCAGTACCGCCAGTAACATCAACATCGCAAACCTCAATACTCTAGACATCAGCAGCATCACCGGCATCAATGATATCATCATCATTAACACCAACAGTACCATTACCATCATCAACAATCACATTCGCATCACACGCCTCAACATCATAATCTATACCTCGGATATCAACATCACACGCACCAAAGATACCAAGGAGTACCAACAACAACAAACGATGAAGTATTGATTCATAACTTCATCGGAGGAATATTCTACGGCGATTATGTAATCTCTAAAGTCTTAGAGATTATCTATTTCCACCCTAACCCTAAATCAGATGAGTGAACCAAAATGAGTCAAGGAAGAATCGAAACCTTAACAAGGATGGTGCGCGATTTACTTGTTATACAAGCATCACTAGCAATTACCGGAAGTATCATCAGCAGCAACAGTACCGTTAGCATCACCAGTATAGTCAGTAACGTCAGCATCGTCAGAATCAGCAACACCTATGACATCACAAATCCCATCAGTTCAAGAATCACTGTGGAAATCGTTACCAATCAACAACGAATATGCTGTATCAACGAGTTATATAGTATTAACTCATTCCTTCTGAAGAATTGTTATATATTTTATATATATGAATTCTGGAATTATAATAAATCTTTTTGTACTAAGCTATTAAGTATGAATTGAAAAAGAGTAGATACTACTCGTTTAAATTCATATTACTAATATCTTATGATGTACATCCTTCATTAACAACTTAATCATCGTTAACCACAATCTCTGTTTCAATCTAATGAACTCCGGTTCATAATAAATCAAGTGTATCATTCAATAACATGTTTGATTATACACTTTCATCTACGATATACCCGAAATTTACAGGAAAACAATATTCGTATCTTGCGAAGTTAGCAAGAGTTCTATGAGCATCAGCATGGTTCACTAAGAAAATACATATAAACATTGAAGCATTGATTACATTAGTGAAATACTTCGCAAAGATTATGTAATCTCTAATGTTTTAGAGAAAATTCATTTCTAATTCAATCCGAAAATCAAATGAGCTTAGTATTATATTAACTCATTGAATCTGTACTACATCTGAAGAAAATATACCCACATATATTTTCATAAAGATTGTAATGAGAATTCTTGTTCAAAATATTATTTGTGAAATTTTTTAACGGGTAGGTAATACCCGAGAGATATATAAAATCACAATTAATATGTTACATTCTTCAATTCTGATTCAATAATCATCAACTACACCAATTTACGTTCTTCTATAGAAATCAAAACAACCATACTCATTCGAATCTAATTACATATTCTGATTTTGGGAATTTCAGAATTCAACTCGAGATACAACCAAAATCATCACTCTTAGATCTTTACATTTTTTCAAAGCTATACTTTGACTTCAAAACTGTGATAGAACATCACTTTTAATCGTAACACACAAGATGGATATGAAAAATCATTCGGGATTTAGGACGATTTCATCATTTGGATATTGACTATGACAATCTGCAATTAAATCCCTTCGAAATTCTAGAAGACACATCAAATAATAAACAATTGAGATGATGATCCAACCACACGTTACCCGAAGTTTTGTACCTGAAAAACTCTCGAAACCAAAGTCATAATTTAACACGTAACCGCGTCAAATTCTTTAGCATTTATTAGCAAAAACAACATTTCGATTCCTTTTCAAAGTAGTCAATTTTGTCACAGTTCCAGCAAGTCAACTTCGACTTTTCAGACGGACTAGTCTTATTGTAACCCCAATAGATACGTTGTTATTCGTCATTGTTACTGGGGAACCTTTCATATTCCACCATATTACCACAAGGGTTTAATCATCTAAAACAAGATTCTTCTAAACCCACCTCGAATTGATAACCAGTGATTCAGATATTATAGCATTAAATGCAGAGGAAATATAAAAATGGTAGAAGATCTAAACGGCCAAAAGTTTGATGATAAAAGATAGTGAGTTGGTAAAGCTCAGAAAAAGAAAGGATTTGGTACTGAAAAATGGATTGAGCAAAGTATGAAGGAAGCCGTGGACAAATCACAGAGACTGAATCTGCCTTCAAAGAATTCAAATGATTCAGTGTCTGCTAAAAGCGTTAGCAAACACGTTACCTCTTATTCTAAACCTTCACAGACAGATATTCTTCATCATCATCATATCTTAAATATTATAAGATATCTTCGTATCTTCCATTATACATATTCTCCATATCTTTGGAGATATTTCACAACTATTCTTATCAAGTATCATTTATCTCTCCGTAATATCTGCAACATAAAAAAAACTGTGTTAGTTTCTAAATTCTGAAAAATTTGAATATGAATGTTTTTGAAGTAGTGTTGGGAACTGATGCATGGGTTAGTATAATATAATGACACTTGATCAACGTCATTATATTACAGTAATTTATGCTGAGTTTCTAATGGACGTGATGATTCACAGAACATACCGTCATCATGTACCATTTACACGACTCTTACATTTGATCTAATCTCTAAACATATCAAGAAAATATTTCTTGATGATTCGGTCTTTCCAGGGTATTCTGGTAATTTAACAAATCAATATTTTACCATTATCATTTTCTTCTTAGAACAATTACTATATTCCTTCTGAAATCCATACATACGAATTCCGGACCATTACAAGAGCTATTCAATCACAAGAAGAAGAAACGAAAGGACAAAGCTCTGAAATAGAAATTTGGGGTATAAATCGCAGCAAATAGAAGAGAGCATTAACTGTGGATAACAATGATTATAGAAGACAGAAGCAGAGACATCGAAGCATAAGGGAAGATGTAAAACCCAACAACCACCCGTAAATTATAAACCGTATATATCGATGCATATAGCAACATAAAGACACGGGAGAACTAAAAACACTATAAACCCTAGGGTATAGTAGAAGTAAATAGATTCTTCCGGTGGCAGATTAAAAAGAAGAACGACAGATATGAAAGTTAAGAGGATATCAAGGATCAGGATGGGATGGAGCATATTAACGAATACTTTAAAGTAGGAATTGAGGAAGGAAGACTAGAAGGTGTGAGTAGTAAGGAAATGGAGAGGGTAGGTTTATAGGAAAAATATCCGACAGAGCAATCGAAGCAGATTATCGCGTTTAGTCAAAGAAGATCTGAATCTCCTTAATTACCGAAGAATCAAATCTTATTATGAAGATTTCTTCTAAATTCCTTAAATTCCGGAAATCAATCTTGAATACGCCGCCGGTGAAGTCAAACCTACATTTATTCATTTTCACTCTTTTGCGATAGCTTCACTTATACTCTTCGCATAATCAAATTGGGTTATCTATATTACTCGATGATGATAAAACTCTATGTATCAGTTTACATTCGTCATAATAACATTCTTACTGTTAGCCATGACGACCTCTATCAAATTTTGGGACGAAATTTCTTTTAACGGGTAGGTACTGTGATGACCCGAAAATTTCCGATCAAATTTAAACTTTAATCTTTATATGTATCCGACACGATAAGCAAAATATATAATATTGAGTCTCAAAAGTTTTGAAATCTATATTCATGTAATCAATTACCCTTTGACCATGCCTGACGATTCACGAACAATTATGTGTAAATAGATATGTATGAACATATACATATGTGTGATTATTAAATTAAGAAACCCTTACTTTTAATAGTATTCGGAATAATTGGTAATGTGATTTACAAGTAAGAACAAAAGTGTCATTAACGAGAATTAGACAAAAGTTGTGGAGATTCCCGTTTAACTTTCAATACATGCTTTACGATGATTGTCTCGTGTCTTTTGGTAAGATAATGATTAGTTTTCATAATATCGAAAGCATTTTACGATAAAACCTTTTTAAAGGATGATTTGGAATATAACTATTTTTGGAAAACCAAATTTAAAAAGAACTTTATTATAAAAACGTATATAACTTTTATAAATATCTAGAACCACTTTTGACAACTCATTACTTAACCAGTATGATAAAGATAACAATATTTATATTTTATTTTATTAAATATGTATAACGATATAAATTAATATTATATATATTTATACGCGTATTATACGTACATAGTTTTATACTTTTACTATACTTAAACTTTTACTTTACTTTTACTTTAATAATTCACTTTAATAATTCATACTTTAATAATTCACTTTAATAATTCATACTTTAATAATTCACTTTAATAATTCATACTTTAATAATTCACTTTAATAATTCATACTTTAATAATTCACTTTAATAATTCATACTTTAATAATTCACTTTAATAATTCATACTTTAATAATTCAAAAAACTATTATAAATAGAATTCAATAGGTTTCATTATTTCATAGAAACTTGAAAATATTTTTCTCTAAACTCTCTCAATCGATTATATATATATATATATATATATATATATATATATATATATATATATATATATATATATATATATATATATATATATATATATATATATATATATATTTATATATATTTATTTACTCTTTATTATTTCAAGATATTATTATTATACATAAAATATTACGACGGAGTGTTGTCCAAGTAATTTCAAAATAGTTTTTCAAACGGGATGAAGCTAGGGAAATTATGGGTTATAGCTATGGAGGTGATGGGTATTGTTCGGGGTTTTGTTCATAAGGTCAAACTAGTGTTTATCATCTCCGTCGCGTCTACGTACTTTCCTGCAATATTGAATCTCAATATTGATACGTGAGTACTCATAATTTAATTTTTATATACCAATAGTGTATCCCTGACTAGTGCTCGAGAAAATAGGATTATGCATATATGTATATTTGATATTGCCCTTAGATAAGTTATGTTGAATCTTAAAGGTTGTTATACTAGGGATAAAATAAAGTATAAAATATGCATGTCTTTGGAAAGCTAGCGAAAAATTAAGAACTTTTCATTTAGATATCAAATGAATTCGTTGAACGGTTGTCAAGTTATGGATAAAAGAAGTTTTGTAAATTTTGATGAAACGTCGATACGGAAACTAAAATTCACGCTGACCTGCGTTGTTTCAGATTAAAACAAAAATACCACTGAATTCTTTACTGTAAGGTCTAACAAACGACTCTGGCCGTTTGTCAATTCGAGTCTCGACGATTTTTCTAAAAATCGTCAAAGTTGACTGTTTGGTCACATTTTAAAATTCTTAAAAGAGCTGAAACTTTTTTATTAAAAATGTCAGTTTTGTATCAGTTGTCATGGTCGGCCTGATGTGTGTTTACTTTTGCCAAAAATCATGTTATATCTTTGTGGTAACGAGAATTTGAAGGCTTTGACCGTTTGTCAATCCGAGTTTCGAGGAATTTTCTAAAAATCTCCAAAGTAGGCTACTCGGTCACTTTTGTAAATTTATTAAAGCTGAAAAATTAACTTTGAAACGCCGAAACCGCGTTGGCAACTACGAGTTGTCTAGGTTTAGTTTACTTCTGTAAAATTTATGCTTAATCTTTTTAGTAATGTGTAACTTTTATCTTTGGCCGTTTAACAATCGGAGTTCCGATAATTTTTCTAAAAATCACTGAAGTGGCCGTTTAGTCATGTTTGACCGAAAAATCATTTTTTTGTATAAGTTATTGTATTTTTACATGCGACCTCGTTTTTACTTTAACCTTTGACTTTTTACTTTAACCTTTGACTTTTGACCTTGAACTTTGACTTTTCCCGTTAACTTTTCAGTTAATTTTTTTGTGTTGACTTTCTCTAAATACTAAAATACTATTTTATGATTATGAAACCATTTGTGTTACGTTGTTTCACACGTCACCTTTTACTAGAATTTTAACTGAGCATGGGTAATATAACATGTTACTATACTGTTGAGTCAGACTCGAGAATTAGGATTGTGGTACACTATGACTTGGCCTAAATTGTTAGACAAATTTTGACCGACATATAAATATATATAATTAATATAGGTTCGTGAATCCGAGACCAACCTTACACTTGTTCAATGATGTTATATGTATTTTTACTACAAAATACAATATGGTGAGTTTCATTTGCCTTTTTACCCTTTACATTTTTGGGCTGAGAATACATGCGCAACTTTTATAACTGTTTTACGAAATAGACACAAGTAATCAAAACTACGTTCTATGGTTGAATGATCGAATTTGGATATACCCCTTTTAGCTTGGTAGCCTAAGAATTATGGAACGTACACCCTAATTGACGCGAATCCTAAAGATAGATCTATCGGGCCCAACAAGCCCCATCCAAAGTACCGGATGTTTTAGTACTTCGATTTTAATCAGGTTCGAGGTAGTTTCGGAATGATTGGGGATATTCTATATGCATCTTGTTAAGGTCGGTTACCAGGTGTTCACCATATGAATGATTTTTATCTCTAGTACGATGCGAAATGCCTGCTATGAGAATGATATTTATGGAAATGAAAAATGAAATCTTGTGGTCTATTAAAATGATGAAAATGAAATGATTACTATAAACTGATGAACTCACCAACCTTTTGGTTGACACTTGAAAGCATGTTTATTCTCAGGTTTGAAAGAAATCTTCCGCTGTGCATTAGCTCATTTTAAGGACATTACTTGGAGTCATTCATGACATATTTTCAAAGACGTTGCATTCGAGTCGTTGAAGTTCATTAGAGATTATTATTAAATAAATGACAGATTAGGTCATTTATAGTTTGGATATTATGAAATGGTATGCATGCCTGTTAATTTTCGATGTAAATGAAAGTTTGTCTTTTGAAAAGAATGCAATGTTTGTAAAATGTATCATTTAGAGGTCAAGTACCTCGCGATGTAATCATGTGTTATTGTATTCGTCCCTATGGATTGGGTCGGGTCATCTCAATCCCTAACATGTTTAAGATCGATCGAGGATGCTAAGTTATCCTTACTTGGTTTTAAATGAGGTCCATCCTCATTTATTTCTTGGACTCAACTTGAGTTGGCATTATTTCTATAGTATCTTGTTCTATCACATCATCATCTTCTAAGGGTTTAGTCTTAGGTGGGGGAGGAGTTTCATTGAATGTGACTGAAATGACTCGTCCATATTACTATAAGCGCAGTATGTAATTCATTGGTCTCATAGTGAGGTATATGACCTCTATATGATACGTTTTAGAAAATATTGCATTCGTTTCATAAAAAGCACACCTTTATTATACATAATGCATGTTTTAAACAAGTGGGCGATTATTTAAGAAAGAATCCCCATAATACATTAGTTTCCAAATACTACACACGTGACATAATAGTCAAATATAATACATGACAAAGGTTTTATTGAATACAACACTTCATTTAAACAAAAGCATGAGACTCCATGCACAGCTTGCTCAGATAATGCAACAGCGGAAGACTTTCTTAAGGACCTGAGAATAAAACATGCTCAAACAGTCAACACAAAGGTTGGTGAGATATATAGGTTTAAAGCTAGCATCGATATAAATATAGACCACAAGATTTCATAGTTACAAACATTTCAATAAAGATATTCTATAAGTTGTTGAGCGCTTCGGTAACCATACTTAACCATTAATGTAGCATATTCCCTTTATTATGAAATCTCCCTACACTGTACCAACTGTAGTAAAACGAAGTACTATGCAACCGTTTACGATACTAGAGCGACTAGCCCGGTTGGGGTTGTCAAACCTGATAGATCTATCAATAGGATTCGCGTTTACATGTTCTTACAACATGTAAATATTAGTTACCAAGCTATTAGGGAAGATATGCAAGGTGGTACAACTCAACTTAGAATATATTTTAAGTACTTGTGTCCATTGCGTAAAACATAAAATGCATGCATTCTCATCCCAAAATATTTTAGACTTTAAAAATGGGACTATATACTCACGGTTGTAAGAGTATATTAATAATAAGTTTTCAACTTATTAAAAATATGAACATCGTCCTTGAATTCACGAACCTATAACAATAATAACGATTCAGATTATAACACGACATAGAATAAAATAAAGAAAGTTCATAGAATACTTATATAATAATTTTTAACATTTATGTTAGTAGTCCCAAATAGTCCGAAAAGTTCAACAGTCCAATAATCGGTATATATATATATATATATATATAATCTTAGAATTACCCCACGACGTATTGTATACGTATTGTCTTTGCATCAACCCAGACGTATTTTATACGTATTGTCTTAGAATTAACTAAGACGCATTGTGTACGTATTGTCTTAGGATTTATCAAAACGTATTGTATACTTATTGTGTTAGGACGTACCAAGAATATTATTATACATATATACAATCATAGAAATAACCAAGATTATAATATTTTGTTATACTACTAACAACATGTCCAAATATATATAAGATATAGGAGAAGTTAGCAAAGATATGGTTAATATAGTTTTTATAATATAAATTTTGTCCATACAACGTTAATTTTAGCAGATTTTGTTTTGCTCGCCAAATATTCATTACAACTCCGTTTAAAGTGAATCAAATTGCTATGGATTCCTTAATAAGTAAATTTAACAAAACCAATTCGAAAAGTTCATCCCAAGTAGTAATTATTAGAGCTTTACCCTCTTTTTGTGTCGGTGGACAGATTTGGAAAAATCCCGGCATCCACCCAATATATGATTTTTGATAAAATACTTCCAGTTTGTCTAAAATCATGAAAAAAAATACTGGAAGTCTTAATTACATATATTAACATATTTCCAAAGTCTTAGCCTCGAACTCAAAGTCTAAAATAAGTTTTTAATTCCCAACCCAAAACAACCAGCTTTTTACCGAATGGAGATTAAACGATATATATTAAGTTTCAAGGTGTTCTTCATATGTACAAGTTATAAGTTCTTATATTAACTTAATATAACATCATAATAAATATAAATAAGTGTTATTAGAGTTAAGTTAGAAGGATTAACTTAGTTTTCAAACAAGCTTGGTGTGCACCAAAACAAGTTCTAGTTTTTACAAGTCTTATAAGCATGATAAGATAGCAACTATACAAGGATTTGAGAAGTATTTTACCTTGATTATGAAGAGGAAAGTTGCTGAGATTGAAGTATGATATGAGAGCATTTAAGTGTGTGTTTTTGGTTTAAGAAAATGTGGAGTAAAAATGAGTTAAAATGGTCCTTATTTATAAGCTTATAAATTTGGTTTTTAGTGAAAATATCTAGTATAAGTTAAAATGTATTAAGCCATGGATGACATATTAAATTAATTAGGTCATGGATGACATATTACACAAATAATTACAGATTTCTATTGGTATATACCAATAGTAAATTGTAACGACCCGAAAATTTCCGATCAAATTTAAACCTTAAACTCTACATGTTTCCGATACGATAAGCACTGTAATGACCCGCACTTTTTCGATCGTTCTATACTTATAAGATTAATATTTACATAAATTAAACCTTACCAACATGATAAGCAATCCAAATTGTTGAGACTTATGTTTTTGAAAAAAAGTTTTACACAACGTTTGACCGTCTAGTTTGACCGGTGATATCACGAACTATATAACATATGATAATTATACGTTTGTGTATATATATGTATATATACATATTTAACATGATCTAAGGATGTTTTAATATCTCATTTTGTATTAATAACAATAAGTTATAAGTATATTTTGAAACTACTAACTTAAGTTTTCAAAACGATAACTATACGTAACGTTATTTGACATAAATACTTATGACCTATAATGTTTATACATATATCATATAAGTAATGTATTTAATCACTTTTAAAGGACTTTTATACATAAAACAATATAAGTATATTTACAAAAGATAGTTATATTTTAATTGTAGCTCCGATTTCTCAAGATTTTTACAAGTATATTTAGGGTATATGTACCCGTATCATATCCATCTTCTATACGTATTTACTATTAGTATATACACATCAAATCAACATCTAAATCAGCCATGTTACTGCCCTAGGTATAAGGTAATTAGAAATTGGAAGTATGTATGACTAATTATACAAAATAACAAACTAGAATTTTGTCCATGTCCCCCATAATCACTTTTTCATGTCTTTATATACCTCTTCCATTTTCAATTTTTACTACACATTTTCTCTAACCAAAAATACACTCTTAGGAACCTTAAGTGTTCTTCAAAATCTCAGCAAATAACCATGAAGTTTTAGCTTCAAAAACAACACTTAAACACCATAAGAAAATCCTTCCAAAAACACTTCAAAAATTCTTCCAAATTTACAAGTTTACTTCCAACCTTTTAATCCAACTCCACCACTCTTTTGGTTCTAGGATTTTACTCATCTTTTACAGCAACCTTGTCCAAGTAACTTGAGGTACTAACCTTGTTCATAATTTTATTCGATTCATATTTATATAGCTATCTTATTTTGTGTTATAAAATTTTAACAACAAGAATATAGTTTGAATGATTTCAAACTTGTTTGCAAACTAAATAGATCCTTCTAACTTAACTTTTAAAACACTTCAAGACCTGTAATATATCATAATGATATGCTAACTTAACAAAATACAACATGTTTTTACAAAGAACACCTTAAAACTGAATCTACGGCGTCAGAGTGTAACCGGGGGCTGTTTTGGGTTGGATAATTAAAAACCATCTTGAACTTTGAATTAGAAGTTCATGTTCTGGAAAAATGATATTTCTTATGAATATGTTAACACATAAAAATTTCATGGTTTAATTCAAAGAATAAGTATTTTTGTAAAAATGATCATTAGATGTTGTTTTTATGATGGAAAATGATCACTTTAATAAGTTTCACCTAAGTATGACCTATAACCAGTGATTTCGAATATAAACCATGGTATTTACAGTTCATATTCTTAAATTTTGACTCGATCCAAGGAGATTGCAAGTTGAATCAACAAAAACGGAGTTGTAACGAAGAAACTACGACTAAAATAAGATCGGGTGTCCAAAGCTTGTTTAACAACGAAAATAATTGGAGAAAAATTAAATAAATCATATCTTTCCTAATTAATATGATATTTCATATATATTTACTCATGATTTAGTTTTATATATTTCAGGACCACCCGTAAACAACACGAGAAGATTAATCATAAGACCTCATGAACGTACGCAACACGTCATTTGACAACACCGGTACTTTATGTACGCAATACGTCATTTGACAACACGGTACCATGGGTCAAGATTAATTCCGATCAATATGAATACGATGTGGTCTTTATTTATTTTATTAAGTAACTAATTATGGACCACTAACATCGGACTTTTGGACAATATTAAGACTACTAACATAAAAATGATAAAAATTATTATATAAGTATTCTATAAACTTGATTTGTTATTTTAATCATATGTGGTATTATTTTCTGAAACATTATTATTGTTATAGGTTCGTGAATCCAAGGACGACGACCATATTTTTAATAAGTTGAAAACTTATTATAAATATACTTTTACAACCGTGAGTATATAGTCCCTTTTTAAACTCTAAATATTTTGGGATGAGAATACATGCATCTTTTGTTTTTCGAAATAGACACAAGTACTTAAATATATATTCTATGTTGAGTTGTACCTTTGTATATATCCCTAATAGTCTGGTAACTATTAGTTACATGTGGTTAACATGTAAGCGCGAATCCTATTGATAGATCTATCGGGTTTGACACCCCCACCCAGATGTTGTTCTAGTCACTACTAAACTAGAAGAACGGGTGTATAGTACTTCGTTTTACTACATTTGGTACGGTGTAGCGATAACTTTGAAAAGGGAATATGCACGGAAAACATCTGTTAAGTATAGTTACTGGGCGCTCAACAACGTATAGAATATCTTTGCTAAAACGTTTATAACTATGAAATCTTGTGGTCTATTATTATATCGATGATAAACCTATATATCTCACCAACTTTATGTTGACCTTTTAAAGCATGTTATTCTCAGGTACGAATTAAGTCTTCCGCTGTGCATTAGCTCATACTAAGGACATTACTTGGAGTCGATCATCGCAATGGGACCAAATGTTAACGACTTCGTCCAGGAGGATTAGGACGGGTTGTTAAAGTTGGTATCAGAGCGGTGGTCTTAGCGAACCAGGCCTTGCATTAGTGTGTCTAACTAGTAGTTGTTAGGATGCATTAGTGAGTCTGGACTTTGACCGTGTCTACATGTCAAAAAAAAAAAAAGTTTTGCTTATCACATCTAGTCGGAAATCATCTGCTTATCATCCTTAGGAAATTGTCTGCTTATCATTCATAAGTCTAGACACGTCTTACTGCATTTAGTGCATCGATAGTGTATAGACAAAATTCATATCCTAGCGTATCTGTTACTATAGATATTGTCTGACGTATTTCAAAGATTCTCCATAATTTATGGGATTTTGGTATTATATATACATATGTAAATTATGTATTGAAGAGTACCAAATCAAACTTCTATAATCTATTCCAAACCAAAAATTCATTTCCCCGACTATACAAGATGGATTCTTCATCCAGTTCGAATTCCTCCGACTCCGACAGCTACGCCGATATGGATTTCCATTCGGGCTCCGAAGGTAGCGTCACTGGAATGGACCAACCAATATCCCATCACCTATTCTGGATGGATTGGGGATGGGTACGTAATATACTAAATTACTGGAGACAAGAAGAAGGTGATCCCTTTCATCCACCAAATTGCCCTCTTGGTGATGAACCTGAAGCACTTACCGGCGAACCCATTCGAAACACCATTTTCTCTCTCATTTCTAGAGTATCTCGTCACAATTACATAATATCCCATATTTCAGATCTTGTTCATTCGCTCACCCCAACCGCCAATCATCCCGGTGTACTAGCAGAAGTTAACGAACTTCGCACTCGTGTGACGGCCTTAGAGAACACGGTGCGAAGGTTACAAACACCAGCAGCAGCACCGGCAGCATAACCAGTACCATCAACAACATCAACATCGCAAGCTTCGGTACCAGCAGCATCACCAACATCAACGGCATCATCATCACGACACCAACCGCATCATTACCACCACCAACAATCACATCCGCACCACGTACCTCAATATCACCATCTGAACTTCGAGTATGATCTTTGTTCTACATATCGTTCCATATCGATTATCTTCTCATTACGTATCATTCTACCTCATTTGTCTTCGTTCAACATGACGATTATGTAAATTCTAAAGTTTTAGAGATTATGTAATCTAGTAACGATAAAACAAATGAGTTTAATATCCTATTGACTCATTAAATCCATGATTACTTTCAAAGAAAATATACACGCAAGTATATTTTCATTAAGATTGTAATAAAAAAAAATTTTCTTTCGTACAAACTATTAATGATGAAAATATTTTAACGGGTAGGTAATACCCGAGGAATATTTAGATTTCATATTAATAAGTTACAATGTACATCCTTCGAATCTGATTCAACGGTCATTTACTATTCTACCTACAAATTCGTTCACCGAAAAATAACAATTCTCATTCAATTTCATATTTGGATTTTGATCTATCAAAATTCAACAAGTGGCATGATGAAGAAAACATTGGAAAAATAAAATTTGTTAGAAACAAACGGATTAACTAATTGAAAAATTGTTAAGATTTCACGCTAACTGTTCCTAGCTAACTGTTTCCAGCTAACTGATTACATTTTATTTATCGCAATTTATATTATCGCAATTTACATTCTCGCAATTTTATTGTTATTTAAATTCTGCACTTTACATACCATCGGGACACATGTACAACAATACGTCGGATTAATTCTGAGATAACACGTTGTATAATGGGTCATGATATATATTTATTTATTTTACGCACTATAAATGACGGGACACGTATACAAGGTTTCGACTTATCATATCGACCCATCTATATATATATTTCGGAACGACCATAGACACTCTATAGTTGGCTATACAGGGTGGAGGTGGATTCCGAAATATATATATGGTTTGAGTTGTGATCAATACTGAGACCGGTACACGAGTCACGATACGTATTAATTAATTCGAATATTATATATATAACTGTATATAAATAATTGGACTATTGGACCATTGGACGATTAAAATGATTTAAAATATTGATTATAACATATGAAACTAAATAATTCTTCAAGTTTGCCACTTGATTTCATCTTAAACCTCGACAATTTCAATCCGCGTTCAAACCTTTCATAATTCTTGGGAATATCTCAATCGAGAAGTTGAATCAACCGCATCTCATCTATGGAAGAAAAGATTCTTGCATATAGTTATGCTCTCAAAAACTCTTGGAGACTGAGTCAACGTTTAACACGCAGCAGTGTTAATTTCTTTAGTGTTATTATTTCCCAAAATAACTTTGCAATCCCTTTCCAAATTAGTCAATTTTGTCACAGTTCCATCAAGTTAACCTCGACTCCTCAGAAAGTTTGATAACCGAAGACCCAGATCCGTTAACTTTGAGAATGCTGACGAAGCAGCATGCTGTAGATGGTCTTAATGGCCAAAAGTGGATGATAAATAATGGAGTATTAGAAACACTCAATAGAAAATTTAGTACCGGAAAGCGGATTATGCGAAACTATGAAGTAAGCTGTGGACAAATCACAAAGAATAAGTTTGACTTCAAAGAATTTAAATGATTCAGTGCCTGCTGAAATCCTTAGTACGTACCTTGCTCCTTACTCTAAAACCTTTGCGGACAATATTCTTCATCATCATAATTATCTTAAATATTCTGAGATATCATCATATCTTTCATTATAAATATCCTCAATATTTCTAAAGATATTTTTATAACTATTCATATCCGAAATCATTCATTTTTTTTTTTTTTTTTTTTGCGTTATCTGTATCACATCATAAAAGAAACTATTTTAGTTTCTAAATTCCGAAACCTTTGAGTTTAAAATATGAATGTTTTGAAGTAGTGTTGGAAACTGAGGCATGAGTTAGTATAATATAATGACACTTGATCAACGTCATTATACTACAGTAAGTCATGATAAGTTTCTAATGGAATGTAATGATTCACAGTACCATCATTATATGCCATGTTACACGGCTCTTACATTTTATCTAAATTCTAAAAATATCAAGAAAATATTTCTTGATGATCCGGTCTTTTCCAAGATAATCTGGTAATTTAACAAATCAAGATCGTGCCATTACGATTTCTTTCTTAAAACATCAACAATGATCATTCCAAAATCCATAAGTGTGAATTCTGGACCATTACAAGAGATGCTTAATCGCAAGAAGAGGAAACGAAAGAATAAAGCTCCAAAATAGAAATTGGAGTATAAATTGCAGCAAATAGAAGAGTGTATTAACTCTGGATGACAATGATTACAGAAGACGGAAGTAGGAACATCAAAGTATAAGGGAAGATAAAAAAACCCAACAACCACCCAGAAATTATAAACCGTATATATCGATGCAGATAGCGATATAAAGACATGGGAGGACTAGAAACACTATAAACCTAAGAGTATAGTAGAAGTAAATAGATTCTTCTGGTGGAAGATGAAAAAGAAGAATAGCGGATGTGAAAATTAAGAGTATATCAAGAATCAGAATGGGATGGAGCATATTGATGAATGTCTAAAAGTAAGAATTAAGGAGAAAGAGTAGAAGATGTGGGATATGGAAAATAAGGAAACGAAGGGGTAGATTTATAGTAAAATATCCGACAGAAAAATCGAAACAGATTGCCGCATTAAATCAAAGAAGATCATAATCGCCGAAGAACCAAATCTTATTACGTAAGATTTTCTTTAAATCCCTCAAAATCCGGAAATCAATTATAACCACGTCATCGGTTAAAACAATTCCAAATTATTCATTTCACTCTTTTGTAATAGCTTCACTCGTACGCTTCACATGATTGAATCGTTTTATCAATATTACTCAATGATGATAAAACTCCATTATCACTTCATTTTCGTTATGAAAACATTACTGTTGTTATCCATAACGACCTCTACCAAATTTCGGGGACGAAATTTCTTTAACGGGTAGGTACTGTAACGACCCGAAAATTTCCGATCAAATTTAAACCTTAAACTCTACATGTTTCCGATACGATAAGCACTGTAATGACCCGCACTTTTTCGATCGTTCTATACTTATAAGATTAATATTTACATAAATTAAACCTTACCAACATGATAAGCAATCCAAATTGTTGAGACTTATGTTTTTGAAAAAAAGTTTTACACAACGTTTGACCGTCTAGTTTGACCGGTGATATCACGAACTATATAACATATGATAATTATACGTTTGTGTATATATATGTATATATACATATTTAACATGATCTAAGGATGTTTTAATATCTCATTTTGTATTAATAACAATAAGTTATAAGTATATTTTGAAACTACTAACTTAAGTTTTCAAAACGATAACTATACGTAACGTTATTTGACATAAATACTTATGACCTATAATGTTTATACATATATCATATAAGTAATGTATTTAATCACTTTTAAAGGACTTTTATACATAAAACAATATAAGTATATTTACAAAAGATAGTTATATTTTAATTGTAGCTCCGATTTCTCAAGATTTTTACAAGTATATTTAGGGTATATGTACCCGTATCATATCCATCTTCTATACGTATTTACTATTAGTATATACACATCAAATCAACATCTAAATCAGCCATGTTACTGCCCTAGGTATAAGGTAATTAGAAATTGGAAGTATGTATGACTAATTATACAAAATAACAAACTAGAATTTTGTCCATGTCCCCCATAATCACTTTTTCATGTCTTTATATACCTCTTCCATTTTCAATTTTTACTACACATTTTCTCTAACCAAAAATACACTCTTAGGAACCTTAAGTGTTCTTCAAAATCTCAGCAAATAACCATGAAGTTTTAGCTTCAAAAACAACACTTAAACACCATAAGAAAATCCTTCCAAAAACACTTCAAAAATCCTTCCAAATTTACAAGTTTACTTCCAACCTTTTAATCCAACTCCACCACTCTTTTGGTTCTAGGATTTTACTCATCTTTTACAGCAACCTTGTCCAAGTAACTTGAGGTACTAACCTTGTTCATAATTTTATTCGATTCATATTTATATAGCTATCTTATTTTGTGTTATAAAATTTTAACAACAAGAATATAGTTTGAATGATTTCAAACTTGTTTGCAAACTAAATAGATCCTTCTAACTTAACTTTTAAAACACTTCAAGACCTGTAATATATCATAATGATATGCTAACTTAACAAGATACAACATGTTTTTACAAAGAACACCTTAAAACTGAATCTACGGCGTCAGAGTGTAACCGGGGGCTGTTTTGGGTTGGATAATTAAAAACCATCTTGAACTTTGAATTAGAAGTTCATGTTCTGGAAAAATGATATTTCTTATGAATATGTTAACACATAAAAATTTCATGGTTTAATTCAAAGAATAAGTATTTTTGTAAAAATGATCATTAGATGTTGTTTTTATGATGGAAAATGATCACTTTAATAAGTTTCACCTAAGTATGACCTATAACCAGTGATTTCGAATATAAACCATGGTATTTACAGTTCATATTCTTAAATTTTGACTCGATCCAAGGAGATGGCAAGTTGAATCAACAAAAACGGAGTTGTAACGAAGAAACTACGACTAAAATAAGATCGGGTGTCCAAAGCTTGTTTAACAACGAAAATAATTGGAGAAAAATTAAATAAATCATATCTTTCCTAATTAATATGATATTTCATATATATTTACTCATGATTTAGTTTTATATATTTCAGGACCACCCGTAAACAACACGAGAAGATTAATCATAAGACCTCATGAACGTACGCAACACGTCATTTGACAACACCGGTACTTTATGTACGCAATACGTCATTTGACAACACGGTACCATGGGTCAAGATTAATTCCGATCAATATGAATACGATGTGGTCTTTATTTATTTTATTAAGTAACTAATTATGGACCACTAACATCGGACTTTTGGACAATATTAAGACTACTAACATAAAAATGATAAAAATTATTATATAAGTATTCTATAAACTTGATTTGTTATTTTAATCATATGTGGTATTATTTTCTGAAACATTATTATTGTTATAGGTTCGTGAATCCAAGGACGACGACCATATTTTTAATAAGTTGAAAACTTATTATAAATATACTTTTACAACCGTGAGTATATAGTCCCTTTTTAAACTCTAAATATTTTGGGATGAGAATACATGCATCTTTTGTTTTTCGAAATAGACACAAGTACTTAAATATATATTCTATGTTGAGTTGTACCTTTGTATATATCCCTAATAGTCTGGTAACTATTAGTTACATGTGGTTAACATGTAAGCGCGAATCCTATTGATAGATCTATCGGGTTTGACACCCCCACCCAGATGTTGTTCTAGTCACTACTAAACTAGAAGAACGGGTGTATAGTACTTCGTTTTACTACATTTGGTACGGTGTAGCGATAACTTTGAAAAGGGAATATGCACGGAAAACATCTGTTAAGTATAGTTAGTGGGCGCTCAACAACGTATAGAATATCTTTGCTAAAACGTTTATAACTATGAAATCTTGTGGTCTATTATTATATCGATGATAAACCTATATATCTCACCAACTTTATGTTGACCTTTTAAAGCATGTTATTCTCAGGTACGAATTAAGTCTTCCGCTGTGCATTAGCTCATACTAAGGACATTACTTGGAGTCGATCATCGCAATGGGACCAAATGTTAACGACTTCGTCCAGGAGGATTAGGACGGGTTGTTAAATAAATACTTCTAGAAGCTGTGTATCATACGGGTAAAAATAACGTATGAATATGAGTAGAATTCTTGAACGAAAATACGAGTATAGCTATCCTTTATATGTATTTATAAATTATAAAGTGTATTCAATACTTGTAAGAATGTATTTACACTCGTAATACATTGTATGTAAATACATTTTAACATAAGTTATTTACGTCGTTTAAATAGTAACATATATATTGTTCGAAAACTCTTTAAATTAGTAGTATGAAAATATATATATAATACTTTGTTAATATACTTAATGATATATTTAATTATCATATTTTGAAGTTAATATATATATATATATATATATATATATATATATATATATATATATATATATATATATATATATATATATATTCACACACATATATAATTAATACAAGTTATAACGTTCGTGAATCGTAGGAATAAAACGGTGGTCAACTGCTTATATAAAATTCTTTCTAGAGGTTCAAGACTTATTAAAATTCATTGCTTATCAAGTCGAAATTATTAAATCATGTAAATAGTATAATCAAGTAGTCGGAAAAATCCGGGTCATCACAGTACCTACCCGTTAAAGAAATTTCGTCTCGAAATTTGAAGTAGTACCTATTCAATGGGCGGTGTTTGTAAACAGATGTGGATACTTCTGTTTCATCTGATCCTCTCTTTCCCAAGTGAACTCGGGACCTCTTCTAGCATTCCAACGAACCCTAACTATAGGTATGTTGCTTTGCTTAAGCCGTTTGACTTCACGGTCCATGATTTCGACAGGCTCTTCTATAAAATGCAGTTTCTCGTCAATTTGGATTTCTTCAAGGGGAACGGTGAGGTCTTCTTTTGCAAGGAATTTCCTAAGGTTGGAGACGTGAAAGGTATTGTGTATTCCAGCAAGTTGTTTTGGTAGCTGAAGTCGATAAGCCACCGGTCCAATACGTTTTATGATCTTGAATGGTCCTACGTATCTTGGGTTCAGTTTACCCCTCTTACCAAAGCGTATCACACCTTTCCAAGGTGACACCTTTAACATAACCATGTCATCAACCTGAAAGTCTAACGGCTTCCTTCGAACATCATCATAGCTCTTTTGACGACTTTGGGCGGTCTCCAATCTCTCCTTGATTTGTACAATCTTTTTAGTAGTCTCCTGTATGATTTCAGGACCAGTTAGTTGTCGGTCTCCTACTTCATTCCAACAGATAGGGGATCTACACTTCCTTCCATAAAGTTATTTAAACGGTGCAGCGTTAATACTCGTACGGTAACTATTGTTATACAAGAATTCTGCTAATGGTAGATATTTATCCCATCCATTTCCGAAATCGATCACACATGCTCTAAGCATGTCTTCAAGAGTCTAAATGGTCCTTTCACTTTGCCCATCGGTCTGAGGATGATATGCAGTGCTCATATCCAGACGAGTCCCTAGATCTTCATGTAGTGATTGCCAAAACCTTGACGTAAACCTACTGCCGCGATCAGATATAATGGAGATTGTTACTCCATGTCTTGAAACAACTTCCTTCATGTATAATCGTACCAACTTCTCCATCTTATCCATTTCCTTCATAGGTAGGAAATGTGCAGATTTGGTGAGACGATCGACAATAACCCAAATGGTTTCATAACCCCATGCAGTCTTTGTGAGCTTCGTGATGAAATCCATAGTAATACATTCCCATTTACATTCTGGAATTTCTAGTTGTTGAAGCAAACCTGATGGTTTCTGATGTTCTGCCTTAACTTTGGAGCAAGTCAAACATTCTCCAATGTATGTTGCAATGTCAGCCTTCAAATTTGGCCACCAAAAGTGTGCTTTTAGATCTTGATACATCTTTCCAGCTCCTGTATGTATCGAGTATCCCGTCTTATGTGCCTCATCCAAAACCAATTTTCTTAAGCCTTTAAACTTTGGTACCCAAATGCGTCTAGCGAAGTATCGGGTTCCGTCTTCCCGTGTAACAAGCTGCTTATCTAACCCTCTAAGCATCTCATTTCCAAAGTTTTCTTCAGAAAGAGCTCCTTGTTGAGCCTCCTTAATTTGGGTAGTGAGGTTCGTACGAATCTTCATATTCATTGCTCGTACTTGAATTAGCTCTCTTTCCTTCCTGCTTAAAGCATCTGCTACTACATTTGCCTTCCCGGGATGATAGCGAATTTCACAATCATAGTCTTTTATTAGCTCGACCCACCATAGTTGCCTCATGTTCAGTTGTTTTTGGTTGAAGATATGTTGAAGGCTTTTATGATCGGTATACACAGTACATTTAACCCTGTACAAGTAGTGTCTCCAAATCTTTAAAGCAAACACCACTGCTCCCAATTCTAGATCATGAGTCATATAATTTTGTTCATGAATTTTCAGTTGTCGGGATGCATATGCAATAACCTTCTTTCGTTGCATGAGGACACAACCAAAACCTTGTCGCGAAGCGTCACAATAAATCACAAAATCATCATTCCCTTCAGCCAATGACAATATAGTTGTCGTAGTTAACTTTTTCTTCAACAATTGAAACGCTTTCTCTTGCTCATCCTTCCATTCAAATTTCTTCCCTTTATGCGTTAATGCAGTTAAGGGTTTTGCTACTTTGGAAAAATCTTGGATGAATCTTCTGTAGTAACCAGCCAATCCTAAAAATTGTCGTATGTGTGTTGGATTCTTTGGGGTCTCCCACTTTTCAATGGCTTCAATCTTGGCTGGATCAACCTGAATTCCTTCACTGCTGACTATGTGACCAAGGAACTGTACTTCCTTCAACCAAAAGGCGCACTTGGAAAACTTTGCGTATAACTGTTCTTTCTTTAACAGTTCCAGTACCAACCTTAAATGTTGTTCATTTTCTGTTTCATTCTTAGAATAAATAAGAATGTCTTCAATGAAGACGATAACAAACTTATCTAAGTACGGACTGCATACCCTATTTTATGAGGTCCATGAATACCGCTGGTGCGTTGGTAAACTCGAACGGCATGACCAAAAATTCATAATGACCGTAACGTGTCCGAAATGCGGTTTTCGGAATATCTTCGTCTTTAACTCGCAACTGTTGATAACCCGATCATAGATCGATTTTGGAGTAAACATGTGATCCTTGCAGCTGATCAAACAAGTCGTCAAATCTCAGTAATGGGTACCGATTCTTAATAGTTAACTTGTTTAACTCGCGGTAGTCTATACACATGCGGAGGATCCATCTTTCTTCTTAACGAATAAAATCGGAGCTCCCCACGGTGAAGTACTCGGTCGAATAAATCCACGATCTAGCAATTATTGCAACTGGATTTGTAGTTCTTTCAATTCCGACGGTGCGAGTCTATACGGAGCACGAGCCATCGGTGCAGCTCCCGGTACTAGATCTATTTGAAATTCTACAGATCTATGCGGAGGTAATTCCGGTAATTCTTCTGGAAACACTTTAGGGAATTCTCTTACCACAGGCACATCGGTGATGCTCTTCTCTTTCTCCCTCGTTTCAACTTTATTAACATGTGCTAAGATAGCATAAAACCCTTTCTTCAAGCACTTTTGGGCTTTCAAGCAGCTAATGAGTTTTAGCTTTGAGTTACTCTTCTCTCCATAAATCATTACTGACATTTTATCCTTACGAGGAATGCGAATTGCCTTCTTGGCACACACAACTTCAGCTCCTATTTTGGACATCCAGTCCATGCCGACTATTACATCAAAACTTCCTAATTCTATGGGTATCAAATCAATTTTAAACGTTTCTCCGGCTAAATTTATTTTACAATCACGGAAAATTTTATCGGCTTTATTTAGTTTACCATTTGCTAACTCAATCATGTACTTAGCATCTAGAGGTAATGATGAACAATTCAATTTAGCGTAAAAGTCTCTACACATGTAGCTTCTATCGGCACCAGTATCAAATATAATAGATGCTGATAAGTTATTAATGGTAAACGTACCCGTAACAAGCTCCGGGTCTTCACACGCTTCTCTAGCATTAATAATAAATGCTCTTCCACGTGCAGGTCTGTTATTCTTCTATGGATTCGGGCACTGGCTCTTAATATGTTTCCCACACCCGTAACAAGTAACAGTAGCCAAGGCAGTTCTATTTGCATTGGTGGTAGGAGTCTTAGTGCCATTTGTATTTGTAACGGGAACCCTACAATCTTCAGCAAGATGACCCCTTTGATCACATTTGCTGCACACCACATTACAAAAACCAGGTGATGTTTGTGGCATCTGTTACATAAAGGATTTCGTCCTTTGTAACCTGAGCTTGAACCACTACCCACACCTTGCGTGGTTTCTTGTTTCTTAAGAGATTGTTGTTGGTGACCACGATCACGGTTTCCATCCCACTTTCTTTTGTTATCCGATACCTTAGCATCGGTATTTGATGCGTTCTTATCCAGGATGATCTGATCCATTAGCTCGTTTTCCATGGTGATAGCTTCATGAATTGTCTTGGGTTTGGATGCTGTAACATTGGCCTTGATGTGTTTTGGCAGGCCATCTTTGTACAATTCAATCTTTCGCTCTTCAGTTAGTACCAATTCAGGACATAACAAGGCTAATTCCATGAATCACCTGTTATAGTTGGTAAGTTCCGTGCCGACAACGTTCAGATTTCGTAACTCGGCTTCCATCTTCCTAACCTCGTTCCTTGGGGAGTATTCGTTGATTAGCATATGTTTCAACTCCTCCCAAGGAGTATCATATGCTTCATCGCCCCCTACAACTTTTACATAGTTTTTCCACCATGTAAGTGCACCATCTTGTAATGTGCATGAAGCATACTTCGTCCTATCCCCTTCCGCACAACCACTAATTTTTTATACGGACTCCAGCTTTTTGAACCATCGGGTTAAACCGACTGGTCCTTCTGTTCCGCTGAATGATGAAGGTTTGCAACCTTAAAAAGCTTTATATGAGCATCCAACACGAGGGTTTGTGTTGTTTGCTGCTGCCCTTGCTGCTTCGACCCAAAGCATTCGATCGTTTATGCGTTGGTTGATAAGCTCCTCAATTTCTTGTTCAGTCATTCGGTTCAATCGAGCCATGTTTCTTCAATAAACATATAAGATAATTAATCACATAGAATATTATAGATGTAGTGAGTAATTAATGGTACATCATGGCATATTAATAATATGAACCAATTATTATAAAAGCATTTTTTTCTTATTAGCGTTTTATAATTATTTATAGGGTATTACCTACCCGTTAAAGTTCATACTTAATAGCTTAGTACAAAAATTAACTACTACAATCTAGATAATATACTATTATGAAGAATTTAAAGTAAAATCATATAATCATTTCACGCTTATTCATGATATAGCAATACAATACCAGTATTTCACATAGGTTTATTTTACATAATACATATGTAGGATAAAATAAAGCACACTACATAATATTATACATGGAGTGAAATGTTATCATAGCGGGAGGTGATTCAAAAACGACGAGGCCTTTTAGTTGTTGGTGAATCAATTTGTTTGGGTGGAATGAGGGATAGACGCACAGTATATTTTGTTGTTGGTCAGGGGTTGGAGGTACTTGGTATCTCGGTGGGATTATCATGGAGATTTATACGGTAAGGGTGGTTTGGTGGTAAAAGGTGTCGGTTTTCAAGCCCTACTACAATAGGAAGTTTAACACCCCTGTTACGTTAATCCAATCTTGTTTAGAAATTTCTTTGACTTCCTCCTCCGCCTCAGGATCGTTTTCAGGTTCTTTCACTTCTGGTTCTTCTGGAAATTGTGAATCTTCCCAAAATGCATCCGACTCCAGGTAATCATCATCATCAGTTATATAGATGATTGAAACACCTTCCCTCGTGCCTTCATCGTTATCAGATAAGTCGATGATTGGTGCTTTTGCTGGAGATTCAACTTCGGAGTCGCTGAATGTGATAATGAGATTGGTGCTAGAAGTAGACATCTATCACACATTAACTACCACATTAGTAATATATACCACATAATATTTACATGTTAAAATATTCAATTTTCGACCAAAAATGATAAGCAATGGTTTTCAAAAACAGGTTCGGTCAAAGTACAGACTCATTAATGCATCCTAAAAAATACACGTCAGACACACTAATGCAATTTCTGTTTCGCTAAGACCTCTGCTCTGATGCCAACTGAAACGACTCGTCCATATTACTATAAACGCAGTACGTTATTCATAGGTCCCATAGCGAGGTATTTGACCTCTATATGATATGTTTTAGAAAATATTGCATTCGTTTCATAAAAAGCACACCTTTATTATACATAATACATGTTTTAAACAAGTGGGCGATTATTTAAGAAATAATCCCCATAATACATTGGTTTCCAAATACTACACATGTAACATAACAGTCGAATATAATACATGACAAAGGTTTTATTGAATGCAACACTTCATTTAAACAAAAGCATGAGACTTCATGCACATCTTGCTCAGATAATGCAACAGCGGAAGACTTTCTTAAGCACCTGAGAATAAACATGCTCAAACAGTCAACACAAAGGTTGGTGAGATATATAGGTTTAAAACTAACATCGATATAAATATAGACCACAAGATTTCATAGTTACAAACATTTCAATAAAGATATTCTATAAGTTGTTGAGCGCTTCGGTAACCATACTTAACCATTAATGTAGCATATTCCCTTTATTATGAAATCTCCCTACACTGTACCAAGTGTAGTAAAACGAAGTACTATGCAACCATTTACGATACTAGAGCGACTAGCCCGGTTGGGGTTGTCAAACCCGATAGATCTATCAATAGGATTCGCGTTTACATGTTCTTACAACATGTAAATATTAGTTACCAAGCTATTAGGAAAGATATACAAGGTGGTACAACTCAATGTAGAATATATTTTAAGTACTTGTGTCCGTAGCGTAAAACATCAAATGCATGTATTCTCATCTTAAAATATTTTTAGAGTTTAAAAATGGGACTATATACTCACGGTTGTAAAAGTATATTAATAATAAGTTTTCAACTTATTAAAAATATGAACGTCGTCCTTGGATTCACGAACCTATAACAATAATAACGATTCAGATTATATATGACATATGAATAAGATAAAGCAAGTTCATAGAATACTTATATAATAATTTTTAACATTTTATGTTAGTAGTCCAAAATAGTCTGAAAAGTTCAACAGTCCAATAATCGGTATATATATATATATATATAATATTAGAATTACCCCACGACGTATTGTATACGTATTGTCTTTGCATCAACCTAGAGACGTATTGTATACGTATTTTCGTAGAATTAACTAAGATGTATTGTGTATGTATTGTCTTAGTATTTATCAAAACGTATTGTATACTTATTGTGTTAGGACGTACCAAGAATATTATTATACATATATACAATCATAGAAATAACCAAGATTATAATATTTTGTTATACTACTAACAACATGTCCAAATATATATAAGATATAGGAAAAGTTAGCAAAGATATGGTTAATATAGTTTTTATTATATAAATTTTGTACATACAACGTTAATTTTAGCAGATTTTGTTTTGCTCGCCAAATATTCATTACAACTCCGTTTAAAGTGAATCAAATTGCTATGGATT
Source organism: Rutidosis leptorrhynchoides (assembly GCF_046630445.1). Classification (NCBI taxonomy): domain Eukaryota; kingdom Viridiplantae; phylum Streptophyta; class Magnoliopsida; order Asterales; family Asteraceae; genus Rutidosis; species Rutidosis leptorrhynchoides. The sequence continues at coordinate 237,448,157 of NC_092343.1, forward strand.
CCTTAATAAGTAAATTTTACAAAACCAATTCGAAAAGTTCATCCCAAGTAGTAATTTTTAGAGCTTTACCTTCTTTTTGTGTCGGTGGACAGATTTGGAAAAATTCCGGCATCCACCCAATATATGATTTTTGATAAAAATATTTCCACTTTGTCTAAAATCATGCAAAAAATACTGGAAGTCTTATTTACATATATTAACATATTTCCAAAGTCTTAGCCTCGAACTCAAAGTCTAAGATAGGTTTTTAATTCCCAACCCAATACAGCCCGCTTTTACCGAATGGAGATTAAACGATATATACTAAGTTTCAAGGTGTTCTTCATATGTACAAGTTATAAGTTCATATTTTAACTTAATATAACATCATAATACATATAAATAAGTGTTATTAGAGTTAAGTTAGAAGGATTAACTTAGTTTTCAAACAAGCTTGGTGTTCACAAAACAAGTTCTAGTTTTTACAAGTTTTATAAGCATAATAAGATAGCAACCATACAAGAATTTGAGAAGTATTATACCTTGATTATGAAGAGGAAATTTGCTGAGATTGAAGTATGATATGAGAGCATTTAAGTGTGTGTTTTTAGTTTAAGAAAATGTGGAGTAAAAATAAGTTAAAATGGTCCTTATTTATAAGCTTATAAATTTGGTTTTTAGTGAAAATATCTAGTATAAGTTAAAATGTATTAAGTCATGGATGACATATTAAATTAATTAGGTCATGGATGACATATTACACAAATAATTACAGATTTCTATTGGTATATACCAATAGCTGTGTATCATACGGGTAAAAATAACGTATGAATATGAGTAGAATTCTTTAACAGAAATACGAGTATAGCTATCCTTTATATGTATTTGTAAATTATAAAGTGTATTCAATACTTGTAAGAATGTATTTACACTCGTAATACATTGTATGTAAATACATTTTAACATAAGTTAATTACGTCGTTTAAATAGTAACATATATATTGTTCGAAAACTCTTTAAATTAGTAGTATGAAAATATATATATAATACTTTGTTAATATACTTAATGATATATTTAATTATCATCTTTTGAAGACATATATATATATATATATATATATATATATATATATATATATATATATATATATATATATATATATATATATATAATTAATACAAGTTATGACGTTCGTGAATCGTAGGAATAAAAGGGTGGTCAACTGCTTATATAAAATTCTTTCTGGAGGTTCAAGACTTATTAAAATTCATTGCTTATCAAGTCGAAATTAATAAATCATGTAAATAGTATAATCAAGTAGTCGGAAAAATCCGGGTCATCACATTGACATCTAGGGATTCTTCAATGTCGATTCTTCTATGACATTGGTGTATTTATTTAGAACCCTATACGCCTTACTTTCTAACGAATAACCTAGGAACACTCCCTCGTAAGCTTTGGGTTCAAACTTAGTATGATATTCCTTTTTGTTCAAGATGAAGCATTTGCACCCGAACACTCTAAGATGACTTACGGTTGGCTTTCTACCATTTAAGACTTCATAGGTTGTTTTATCCATTGATGGCCTAATTAAGACTCTATTTTGAATGTAGGCGGAGCTGGCAATGGCTTCACTCCAAAACTTTTGAGGTATAGATTGTTCATTTAACATTGTTCGACTCATTTCTTGAAGAGTTCGGGTATTCCTTTCAATAACCCCATTAGATTGAGGTGTGCGAGGAGCCGAGAAATTATGAGAAATACCATTTAAATCATAAAAGACTCCAAATTGAGCATCATTATCAAATTCTCTACCATGATCCGTTCTTATTATTACTATAGTACAACCAAGTAAATTTTGTATTTTAGTAGTAAAAATTATAAATCTTTCACACGCTTCATTTTTATGCTTTAGAAATAGTGTCCATGTATAGCTTGAGAAGTCATCTAATATTGCTAAGTATAAAAATTTCTTCCATAACTTTGAACGGCCGATGGCCCAAATAAATTCATGTGTAAAAGTTCTAGACATCTTTTAGTAGAGATAAAATTCTTAGGCTTATGACTTGTATGAACTTGCTTTCCTACTTTGCATGCATCACAAAAATGACTTTCATATTTCAATTTAGGCAAGTCTCTAACTATGTCTTTTGAAGATATGTTATGAATTAATTTCATATTAGCATGCCCTAGTCTCCTATGCCACAAGGTAGTAGTATCATGTATAGAGGTTAGACAAATCTCTACATGTTTGAAATCATCTAGTTTACATGTATAAAGACCTTTCTTCCTAGTTCCATTTACGACACTCTTACCATCTTTTATTATGTGTAAGGAATTTTTGGTAAATGTCATGTTATATCCTTTATCACATATTCTTCCTACACTTATCAAGTTAAAGCTTAGGTTTTTAATGTGTAACACATTATCAAGTGTAATCTTTTGATTAGTAATGTTACCTTTACCGACGATTTTTCCTCTCACATCGCCACCAAAGATTACATCACCTCGGTTGTGCTCCGTATACTTCGTGAAGAACTCTTTGTTGCTCGTCATGTGTGTTGTACATCCACTATCAATTATCCAATCTTCATTTTGTACAACACCATTGAGACAAACCTATATTTAATCAATCAATAACTTTGGAACCCAATATTTATTGGGTCCGGGATGATTAGCATTAAAGACTCCTACTCTAACCCATCTTTTCACAATATTGACATTGTTGTTCTTTTTGAGAAGTGTCTTAGTTTCGACCTTACTTCTCCCAATGTTTTGATTAATCATTCTTCTTGAAGGATTTTTCACAAGTGACTTGATTTCTTTCATACTTGTTTTTACTTGATTAATTATGGAAGCCTTTGGTTTTAGTATTTCCAATACTTTGGGTTTTTCTTGGGGTTTAACAAACACTATTAACTTATGTTTGGATGATTCTACCTCAAGAGTATTCTCCTTGTATCCTAACCCTTGTTTGTTATTTTTTGGTTTTTGAACACTCAAAATATTTTCTAGTACTTTACTACTTCCATCATATTTTGAAAATTTAATTTTGTTTTCAAGTAGTTTGTTAGTTTTGTTCAAAACAAGGTTTTCATGTTTCATGTCGTCACATGTAAGACATTCTTGTGAGTTGGAGACCTTTCTTTAAGTCGTAAGATTTCTAATCTAAGCAAGTTATTTTCTTCCTTTAGACTTGTGTTGTTATTACTTACTTTACTACTTAAGACACATAATTTAACAAAGTTGTCAACACTAAACTCAAAAGTATTTGAAAGTACCTCATTGTCGGTTTGTCCGACTTGTGATGCTTTGTCGTCATCATTTGAAATATCAATGGCCATGAGACACGTTTCCTTACCCTCTTCTTGTGTGTCATTTTCTTCATCATCCCATGTACCTCCAAGAAAAGCCTTTTCATTCTTTCTCTTAGGACATTCACTTATCAAGTGATTTGGATCACCGCACCCAAAGCATTTTCGTACAAACTTTTTCTTGGAATCAAATGATATCTTCTTTGGTTCCATTGGAGGACGAACATGGTTTCCCAGCCTTCTATAAAATTTCTTAAATGAATGAACAATAAATGGAAGTAGTTCATCATCATTTACAATATCATCATCGTCATCATCGATGTCATATTCATCATGAATCTTAGCCTTTAGAGAGATTGACTTGTTCTTCTCTCTCTTGCCCTTTTCTAGTTCATCATCTTTGTCTAGTACGATCTCATGTACTTTGAGATTTCCAATGAGTTCATCTAGAGTTAACTTTTCGGCATTCTTTGATTTGTCAATTGCCGTCACCTTTAGTCTCCATCTTGATGGTAAAGCTATTAAGAAATATTGAACATATTGCTTATCCGTATAGATTGTACCTAGAGCTTTCAAACTTGAACAAATATTATTAAATCTAGTATAGGCACTATCTATTTTTTCATAATCTTCAATGGCAAATTGTTCATATTTAGTTATAAGCAATTCCACTTTATTTTCTATGACTTGGGGGTTTTCATGATGAGTAACCATAATACTATCCCAAATTTCTTTAGCACTACCCATCATAAAAACTTTCTCATATTCTTTCCTAGGCAAAGCATTAAAAATGGTCATTTAGCTTCATAGTTTTTGCCTACATTTACTTTTTGTTTATTAGTACATTCTTCCTCGGCTATGAATATTTTAGCTTTCTTATCATCACCAAACTTAAATGGAACATATTCACCTTTAGTAATAATGTTCCAATAGTCTATATCTTTGGAGCGGACATACGTTTCAAATCGATGCTTCCAATAACAAAATCCTTCACTTTCGAGAAGTGGGGGCCTTTGCATGGAGCATCTTTCACTATAGTTCAAGTTCTCAAATTTTTGTCCATGATCTTAAACTCTATGATTTGCAAAAATTAGTCTTAATTTCAAAATTAGTAATTTTTGAAAAAACGTTTAGAGCATCCCCTCTGATACCAATTGTAAGTAACTAGAGGGGGTGAATAGTTACTTGAATAGTGTAACTTGAAATGTTTGTTCTCAAACAATACTTTTAAGATATATGTATTTGTAAATGTAATCAAAGAGATAAAGGAAGAGAGAACAAACACAAGGATATATAGTGGTTCGGGAAGATGTTAACTAATCTTCCTTAATCCACTCCCCAATTCTACGAATTGAGATTTTTCTTCACTATGATATTCCAAACTCGGTGGAGTGTCCGAATACAACACTAGTACTTCGATAAGCCGCAACTTGTGAACCCTTACGTCCCTTTGAAGACTTCATAAACACCTATAGCTCTTACCACAAGATCCTAATGCACTATCCTAGTGAAAACACAACTACCATCTAGATCCCTTTAAGAAGATAGTTTATAAGTAAACTTACAACTTAAGCTTACAAGTACTCTTGCTAGAATCACTCTAAAATATTACAATGAAATATAAGAATGATATCAGAAAGTATAAGAAAATATGAGTGCAAGAGGTGAGTCTTCAAATGCTTCAAGGCTTGGCTTTTATGGGAAAGAGAAATCTGCCTGGAAGCTATACGGCTCACTGCACGGTCGACCGTGGTTCGACCGTGTACCCCTGACATCTGATTCTTATAGTCGTTTTTGTCCTTTGAAATTTGTCATTTTCCCTTGTTGAATAGCTCGACTAAAAGCCAATTATCTCTGAAATCATCCCCATCACCCTTTTTGTTTTGGACATAAATGTGGAAGTTGATATATCCATAAAAGAAGAAAGTCTTCAAGCTTTGTCCATTTGTCATTGATTACTTAATAGGGTAATTGCAGAAGTTTGTCTTTTGACAAACCATTATCTTCCAAAACTTCATCAACCTTTCTTAATTACTTGTCATTTTGCTAATGGAAGTATATTTCCTTTTGGAACATTGTTACATCTCAAATGAACTAGTTTGAATCTAGTTGGAACATACTTGGAGATTACAACAACTTACTAGTTCACAATAATACATAAATAAAAATGATATATAAGAATCATGGGAGAGCATCTCTTTTGTTCGGACTTTTAATGACCACCATTAGTATGTATTTGAATGACATTTTGTAACAAGTGAAAAATAAAACACTTTTGTGTTTAACCTTAATTGAGCTTAAAATGTCATTAAGATGTCATTAGGTGTGATTAGTAAAAATTAACATCTTTTGGTTCAAAACTCTTTTGAGATCAAAGAGGGCAACTATCATAAGTGTGTTTAAAAAGGTTTTGTAAATTATAGATGTCTCAAAGTGTTCTAACTTAAAGTGGATGAATTTGGTAACAGAGAAACTGCGGTCGATCTACGGTCGTCCGTGAGGTTAGCCGTAGATTGATAGTTTTATAAAAAGGTTCAATCGTTAGTACATGGTATCCACGGTTAAACTCACGGTCGACTGTGGTGCAGCCGCATAGCCATTTTACCAAGTTAATTATTAATGTATTAGTCCTTTACTGGAGATAGTGTAGGCTTATGAACTCATGTCGTCTTACATATGATTAAGCGCTTATCTCTTTTGTGTCATCATCAAAATAAAGTGATTAACTTTTGAATATTATGATTGGAATCTTAACCAACAAAATTGGATGTAAATAAAAGTAATTGTAAGATTAATACTAACCAAAATTGTTACAATAATATAAACCCAATGAAAAGTATGAAGAAAAGCATTAAAATTCGTAACCTAGCTGCTAGAGCACCAAAATTCGTCTTAGAAAACTGATTACCCAAAAAAGGGAGTAAAGATGCGTATTTATAGTTGCTAAAAATCTGAAGTCGGTTAGTAATCTCGCGGCCGCATTAAGGGAATCGCGACCGTGAGTTATGGATAAAATCGCGCCCGCATGACATGGAATCGCGACCGAGATTTTACTTGATCTCTTTTTCCGGATTTCTGTTAATGCGATCGCGCGATTTAAATCACGGGCAAAACAACAAATTGCGACCGTAGTAGGTGGTATTGGGTCCGCGAGATTCACCAATTCGAACATCATTTTTTTCTATTTCACTTTAAACTTTGATGCTTCGCTTCGACTTTCAATAATCTTTTACAAAACAACGAAACTTTCATCCGATTATCTTCCAAATTATAATAACTCTTCGAATCATCTCGTAGGAATGTAACAACTCAACTTTAGCAATTTCTTCGCCATTTTTCAACTTATATCCAAAAACTCAATAGAATCGAACCGATATTGCGAGTAAAAGTATGTATAAATGAGGCAATATCAAAATCCCTCACACTTGAACCTTGTTTGTCCTCAAGCAAGTCTATCTTCAAATATTATGTGATGACCCGGAAATTTACGATCAAATTTAAACTTTAATCTTCATATAATTCCGACACGATAAGCAAAATCTATTATATTGAGTCTCGAAAGTTTTGAAATCTATATTCATGTAATCAATTACCCTTTGACCATGCCTGACGATTCACGAACAATTATGTGTAAATAGATATGTATGAACATATACATATGTGTGATTATTAAATTAAGAAATATTAATGAAACATTAAACGTTTGATTAATATGAGAATAAGGTACGAAGTCTATTATATGGCTTGAGAACATTAACAAAGTATTAGATATATAATACTTTAGATAAACTAGTTTGTTTCGATATTTGTTTAATATAATTATGGACGGAATTAAAAGATAATATCATATGATTTAATTATCAGATACATTGAATTATGATTACGAGTCTCTGTTATGAGGTCCACTTTGAATTAGGAAACTCTTACTTTTAACGGTATTCGAAATAATTGGTAAAGTGATTTACAAGTAAGAACAAAAGTGTCATTAATGGGAATTAGACAAAAGTTAGTGGAGATTTCTGCTTAACTTTCAATACATGCTTTACAATGATTATCTCGTGTCTTTTGGTAAGATAATGATTCAATTTCATAATATCGAAAACGTTTTACGATTTAGATAAAACATTTTTAAAGGATGATTTGGAATATAACTATTTTTGGAAAACCAAATTTATTAGTACTCGATTTAGTCTCAAGCGTACAAAACGTTTTCAGTTTAAAAAGAACTTTATTATTAAAACGTATGTAACTTTTATAAATATCTAGAACCACTTTTGACAACTTATTACTTAACCAGTATGATAAAGATAACGATATTTATATTTTATTTTATTAAATATATATAACGATATAAATTAATATTATATATATTTATACGCGTATTATACGTACATAGTTTTATACTTTTACTATACTTAAACTTTTACTTTACTTTTACTTTAATAATTCATACTTTAATAATTCATACTTTAATAATTCACTTTAATAATTCAAAAATCTATTATAAATAGAATTCAAAAGGTTTCATTATTTCATAGAAACTTGAAAATATTTTTCTCTAAACTCTCTCAATCGATTTACATATATATATATATATATATTTACTCTGTATTATTTCAAGATATTATTATTTTAAATAAAATATTATGACGGAGTGTTGTCCAAGTAATTTCAAAATATTTTTCAAACGGGATGAAGCCAGGGAAATTATGGGTTATAGTTATGGAGGTGATGGGTATTGTTCGGGGTTTTGTTCATAAGGTCAAACTAGTGTTTATCATCTCTGTCGCGTCTACGTACTTTCCTGCAATATTGAATCTCAATATTGATACGTGAGCACTCAAAACTTAACTTTTTATATATTAATAGTGTATCCCTGACTAGTGCTCGAGTAGAAATGATTATGCATGCTTGTATGTTTATTATTGTTATTATATGCTTTATAATAGTTCATGAATTAAATACATATGCGATTGAGATAAGGTATATGATATGCTTGTCGTTGGAAAGCTGGCGAAAAACTATAAACTTTTCATTTAGATATCGTATGGTTTCGATGAACGGATTAAAATATATGTCAATTGAATTATCTATAATTTTAAAGTATTATTGTTAAAATGATTATCGTTATCGTTATCGTTATCATTATTATTATCGTTATAGTCATTATTATCGTTATTATTATTATTGTTATTATTATTATTATTAAAATAATTAATATTTTTATGAAAACTATCAAGTTATTATTTTTTATTGTTAAAATCATCATTAATATTAAAACTATCATTTTTATTAAAATTAGCATTTTGATAGAATATCATTGTTGTTATAAAATATCATTATTATCATTTTAGTATTATTATTATTAAAAATTATCATTTCGAATAAAATTATTAGTCTCATATAAAACATTGTTATTTATTGTTACTATCGTTAACATGAATAGAATATTTTTTTCAGAAATATTATTATTATTATAACATGTGTATTATTACAGAAGATTATTATTATTATTATCATTAGTAAATATAAATATTGTTATTATTATTACTATTTATTATTATAATTAATATTATTATAAATACAACTTTACTTACTATTATTATCAATACTATTTTATCAAATGAATATGAGATACAAAGATATTTTTATCATACGTAATATAATTACATTAATAATACATGCCACTATATCTTATGATATTAAGTGAACTTTATAAATTTTATTACTTAAGATATATAAAAGTATATTGCTATCATATTTGAATTTTAATATAAATATTAGTTATTAATAAAGGACTTGTATTATTTACTCTAATAAAATCTGATAAATATATTTAAATATATAAAACGACTATATTTAAATTATATATTAAACAAGTATGGATTCTGAAAATCATTTTTCGATTATATGACTTTTGCTAGCGTTGCATGATAATCTCGAGCATTAGGATTGTGATACACTACGACTTGACCTAAATTGTTTGATATATATTAACCAAATATATAAATATATATAATTAATATAGGTTCGTGAATCCGAGGCCAACCTTACACTTGTTTAATGATGTTATATGTATTTTTACTACAAAATACAGTATGGTGAGTTTCATTTGCTCCCTTTTACTCTTTACATTTTTGGGACTGAGAATACATGCGTTGTTTTTACAAATATTTTACATAATAAGCACAAGTTCATGAAACTACATTCTACGACTGATGTATAGGACTGATGTATTATTGTGTTTACAGGAAATCTGAAGAGATCTTAATTATTATTGTGTATACCGGATATCTGAAGAGATCTTAATTATGTGAACTGTATATCATTATTATTGAATGACAGGCGCTCCAGCGTATGAATGATTTTTTTTTTTGCAGTTGTAATGATCCTGCGCATTTAATTAAATGAAATCTTGTGGCTTATTAAACATTAGGATTATTATATAGAAATTAAACTTATGAACTCACCAACCTTTTGATTGACACTTGAAAGCATGTTTATTCTCAGGTATGAAAGAAATCTTCCGCTGTGCATTAGCTCATATTAGAGACATTACTTGGAGTCATTCATGACATATTTCAAAAGACGTTGCATTCGAGTCGTCGAGTTCATCAAGATTATTACTAAGTCAATTATAGTTGGATATATTATGAAATGGTATGCATGGCGTCAAATGAAAGTTTGTCTTTTAAAAACGAATGCAATGTTTGTAAAATGTATCATATAGAGGTCAAGTACCTCGCGATGTAATCAACTATTGTGAATCATTTATAATGTATATGAACGGGTCCTTTCAGTTGGTATCAGAGCGGTGGTCTTAGCGAACCAGGTCTGCATTAGTGTGTCTAACTGGTAAGTTGTTAGGATGCATTAGTGAGTCTGGACTTTGACCGTGTCTGCATGTCAAAAGTTTTGCTTATCATTTTGTGTCAAAAATCATCTACTTACCATCCTTAGGAAATCACCTGACTATTACTTTTTAGTCTAGACGCGTTTCCTGCATTTATTGCATAATAGTGTATAGACGAAATCTTATCTCGGCATATCTATTACTGTGAACTTTGACTGATTTTTTTTCCAAAAGATTTCTCCATAATTTATGGGATTTTGGTAATATATATACATATGTAAATTATGTATTGAAGAATACCAAATCTAACTCCTATAATCTATTTCATATCAAAAATTCATTCCCTTGATCATACGAGATGGATCCCTCAAACAGTTCAAATTCCTCAGATTACGACAGCTATTCCGATATGGAGTTTCATTCGAGCTCTGACAACAGTGTGACCGGAATGGATCAACCAATCAGCCATCATCTGTTCTGGATGAAATGGGGATGGGTTCGCAGCCTCCTCAATTATTGGCGACAAGAAGAAGGTGATCCCTTCCATCCAACAAATTGCCCTCTTGGCGATGAACCTGAAGCACTTACCGGTGAACCTGTTCGAGAAACCATTTTCTCTCTCATCTCCAGAGTATCTCGTCACGATTATATACTACACCAAATTTTAGATTATATTTATCCGCTCGTCCGAACCGACGATCACCCCGGTGTAATAGAAGAAATTAACGAGCTTCGCGCTCGGGTAGTGGCTTTGGAGAATATGGTGCAAAGGTTACAAACAACATCAGCAACACCAGCAGTGTAACCAGTGCCACCAGTAACATCCACCTCGCAAGCCTCAATACTAAAAGCACCAGCAGCATCACCGGCATCAACATCAACCACCATTACTAACATCAACAGGATCATTACCACCACCAACAATCACATCCGCATCACACACCTCAATATCCCAATCTGTATATCGGATATCAACATCACACACACCAAAGATACCAAGGAGTACCAACAATAACAAACGATGAAGTATTGATTCATAACTTCATCGGAGAAACATTCTGTGATGATTATGTAATCTCTAAAGTTTTAGAGATTATCTATCTCAGCCTTAACCAAAAACTAGATGAGTAGACATAGATGATAGGGAGAAGAATCAAAACCCTGACAAGAATGGTGCGCGGTTTACAAACTAGACTTGTTTTACCAAACAACATCAGCGGTACCCATAGCCTCGCCAACACATTCTGTGCTGTCAACATTATTAAAATCGTCAGCACCCCTAACATCACAAACTTCGCCAGTTCAAGAATCACTGTGGAAACCATTACGAATCATACAACGCGTATATTGTATCAACGAGTTGTGAATCATTAACTCAGTTTTCAGAAGAATTTATATGTATATCCTATATATATATATATAAAATTTTAAACCATAATAAATCTTTCTGTACTAAGCTATATGTATGGAACTTAACTATCTGGTTAATTCATATTACTAATATGCTATGATGTACATTCTTCGTTAGCGACTCAACCATCGTTAACTACAACCTTTATTTCAATTAAATAAATTCGGCTTCATGATAAATCAGGTGTATCATTCAATAACATGTTTGATTTTACACTTTCATCTTCGATGCACTCGAAACTTACTGGAAAACAACATTCGTATCTTGCGAAGTTAGCAAGAGTTCTATGAGCATCAGCATGATTCACTAAGGAAATACCTATAAATACTGAAGTATTGATTACATTAGTGGAATACTCCGCAAAGATTATGTAATCTCTAATGTTTTAGAGAAAACTCATTTCTAATTCAAGCCGAAAATCAAATGACCTTGGTATGATGTCCACTCATTGAATATGTATTACATCTGAAGAAAATATACCCACATATATTTTCATAAAGGTTGTAATGAAAATTCTTGTTCAAAATATTATTTGTGAAATTTTTTTTAACGGGTAGGTAATACCCGAGAGATATATAAAATTACAATTAATATGTTACGTTCTTCAATTCTGATTCGACAATCATCAACTATACCAATATACATTCTTCTATAGAAATCAAAACAATCATACTCATTCGAACCTAATTACATATTTTGATTCTGGGAATTTCAGAATTCAGCTCGAGAGACAACCGAAATCATCACTCTTAGATCCTTACATTTTTTTCAAAGCTATACTTTGACTTCAAAACTGTGATAGAACATCACTTTTAATCGTAACACTCAGATGAATATGAAAATCATTCGAGATTCAGGAAGATTTCATCATTTGGATATTGACTATGACAATCTGTATTTAAAACCCTTCGAAATTCTGGAAGACACTTCAACATTGAACAATCGAGATGATGATTCAACCGCACATTATCTGAAGTCTTGTACCTGAAAAGCTCTCGGAACCAAAGTCGTAGTTTAACACGTAACCGCGTCGAATTCTTTAGCATTTATTAGCAAAAACAACATTTCGATTCCTTTTCAAAGTAGCCAATTTTGTCACAGCTTCAGCAAGTCAACTTCGACTTTTCAGACGGACTAGTCTTATTATAACCCCAATAGATACGTTGTTATTCGTCATTGTTACTGGGGAACCTTTCATATTCCACCATATTACCACCAGTGTTTAATCATCTAAAACAAGATTCTTCTAAACCCACCTCGGATTGATAACCAGTGATTCAGATATTATAGCATTAAATGCTGTAACGACCCGGAAATTTCTGACCAAATTTAAACCTTAAACTTTATATGTTTCCGACACGATAAGCAAAATCTGTAATTTTGAGTCTAGAAAGTCTGAAATCTATATTCGGATAATCAGTTACCCTTTTGACCATGCCTGACGATTCACGAACATTTACGTGTAAATAGATATGTATGAATATATATATACATATGTGTGATTTCTAATTTGTGAAATATTAAAAAGTTAAAAGATAATTGTTATATTATTATTACTTTCTTCATGTCTATAAAATATATATATATATATATATATATATATATATATATATATATATATATATATATATATATATATATATATATATATATATATATAATATTAATAATAAATCTCTGTATTTGTTATATAAATATAGATAACACAGTTGAATTAGTCATCCTTATTACTTTCATTAATATTATTAGAATAACTATTTGATGTTAATAACGGTATTATTATTGATATGTATAATACTTAATTAAGAAATTTAATACAAACAATTTGTGGTAGTACTAGTTTCATTAGTGTTATATATTCCATAAAATTTTCATCTGTAATAATTATATTATTATTATTATTAATTAAAATGTTAAAGAGTATTATTATTTATTATTATAATTATTAATAATTAAAAATATAAAATTATAATATAATATATCAAAAATACAAATAAAACTCGCCTATAAACATCTCAATCTGCTAAATTGTTTCTTTCTGTTTATTGTTAATCCGTGAATTTATATCTGTCTATTTCATTGAATAATATTTAAATTATTAATATTTAAGAATATTGTATAATATTTATAAGGATAAGGATTTAAGATCAGATACATCTGATATAAACGCATGACAACCTGTAACCCTCCTTTTTCATCTGTTTTTATTCTCTCTTCTTTTATTTTATTTGTCTCTGCTTTTTTTCTCCTAAACCTGTCGACTTCAATTTATATTACATGCCAAACTAGTGAGAAACCCGTGTTTTTACTTCAATCTACGGTTCTTAACAGATTATACTTGTCTGCAATTCATAAACGAAGTCAGAAATTAAGAAGAACCCTCGACACCCTCTATTCGTGATATTTTAAGCCAAATTTCGAATCTTTTGTTAAATCCCAAAACCTATTAATGATGTTTTGTTAGTAATTAGTTATTTAATATATCTGCACGTTTTCAGTTCTTAATTTCCAAAATCAAATTCGAATTATTAAGTTGAAGTTTTTAATTACAAAAGCCAATCGAATTGTTCTATGGGAAATTCGAATTCGCTGTGAAGTTTTAAGTCGAATTGATGTTACAGGAAGTTTATAGGATTGATTTGGAAACTTTTTCATGTTATATGTATAATCTAAAACACCTTCGATTTCAGAATCACAAATTGAGCATAATATATTTTTATTTTTTTCGAACATCAGACATGTTCTTCATGTCTTATATTTTTTTTTTCGTTTTCGTTTGATTAAAAATCGATAAATGATTATTAAAACTGGTCTGATCAATAAATACTGTAAGTTCATGGTTTAGGAAACTAAGAGATGTCTGTTTCGATTAACATAAGGAAGGAGATGAAAGGGTAAAAACAGAATACGGGTTATATGGTTATAGATTCTGTAATAAACCAGAAAATGGGCAACAGCCCCACTGTCTAGGGTGATGACGAGTATACGAGAGGTCTTGGGTTCGATCCCTGCTAGTGGCAACCAATTTTTTTTAAGCTTATTTGAGGTAGTTTTTCTTTACTAAATATATTATTATTATTATTATTGCTTGTATATAAATTATTATTATGACTAGTATTATAGTTGTAAGATTATTATAAATTTTAGTTTTATCATTAGTATAATAACAAGTATCATAATAATAATTATTATTATTATTATTATTATTATTATTATTATTATTATTATTATTATTATTATTATTATTATTATTATTATTATTATTATTATCCTAATTAAGTATTACAATTTATAAATATAAGTATTATTTTTTTATAATAATTATTATAAAACGAAATTATCATCATTATCATTGTTAGTATTAAAGTTATTTATTATAATTTTATAACCTTAATATTATCATCATTATGATGAAAGAATTTATTAAAAGCATTGTGAAGATAAAAATAGAAGTAAAAAAAAAAAAAATGAAATAAAATATTATTATAAGTATATATATATTAACTATATTGACAAATTATTTTGAAAACACTCATGTATAACAAATTACGCATTTTTTTATATATAACACTAAACAGATATAATTTTACATAACTATAATGATATAAATTATTTTGAAAATCTATATATATATATATATACATATATATATATATATATATATATATATATATATATATATATATATATATATATATATATATATATATATATATATATATTATGATATATTAAGTAAATTTATTTTGTTACGATTATATGTTTTAATAGATATATAAATGATATAGGTTCGTGAATCTGAGGCCAACCCTACAATTATTCAATGATGTTATATGTATTTTTACTACAAAATACATTAGGTGAGTATATAGTCCCTTTTTGAACTTTAAATATTTTTGGGCTGAGAATACATGCGCTATTTTTATAAATGATTTACGTTATGGACACAAGTGACTAAAATTACGTTCTACATGGGTTTGAATCAAAAATCCCCTAGCTTGGTAACTTTAACTATTGGTTTATGAACTGGTAGGCGCGAATCCTAAAGATAGATCTATCGGGTTTTACACCCCCACCCAGATGTTGTTCTAGTAAACTAGAAGAACGGGTGTTTAGTACTTCGAGGTTAACGGAATGCACTTGATTCGGTGCACATATTATTATAACTCAGGGGTACACACTCTTGTTAAGGCTAGTTACCGGGTGCCCACTGCTTGGAATGCTTTTCATACACTTGCGAGTGTATTATGTTTTTATATATTAAATCTTGTGGTCCATAGTTATAACGCTGCTAGCAACAAACCTATATATCTCACCAACTTTATGTTGACATTTTAAAGCATGTTATTCTCAGGTACGAATTAAGTCTTCCGCTGTGCTTTAACTCATACTAAGGACATTACTTGGAGTCGATCAACGCAAAGGGACCAACTGTTGAAGACGTCGTCCGGGAGGATTAGTTTCGGAATCTTACAGTTGGTATCAGAGCTGGTTTAAGCTGTTTAACCAGCTTAGCCGTAGAGGGGGTTCTCACAGTGTTACCTGTGACGAAGCATTGGCTCTTACTCCTCGCGGTCCGATTATGGTTGGCTTTGTCGAGAGGCATGGCTGTAAAATCAGTGTCTCTGAGGTACGCTCAGTGGTCACCAGGCGGTTAGCTGGGAAGGCACTGAGTGGGATGCGTCCCCACTGTTACTACAGTTGGTATCAGAGCGTTGGTCTTAGCGAACCAGGTCTCCCATTAGTGTGTCTAACTGGTAGTTGTTAGGATACATTAGTGAGTCTGGACTTTGACCGTGTCTGCCTGTCAAAAAGTTTTGCTTATAATCTTTAGTCGGAAATCATCTGCTTATCATTCTTAGGGAATTGTCTGCTTATCAATCTTTAGTCCAGACACGTCTTACTGCATTTAGTGCATCGATAGTGTATAGACAAGATTCATATCTTAGCATATCTGTAGACTTGCCTGATATATGCCGTAAATTCCTCTGTAGTCTATGAAATACATATAGATATTCTATATAGTTATAATATCATCCGATATCCGAAAATCATTTCACGTCGAAGATCTCTTCCATCCACCAAATTGCCATTTTCAACCTAAAGCGCTTACTGGCGAACCTGTTCGAGAAACCATTTTCACTCCCCTTTTTCCGAGTATCCCATCACGATTACATACTATCTCATAGTTCGAATCTTATTCATTCACTCGCTTCAACCGTCAATCATTACGTAGTACTAGAAGAAGTTAACGAACTACGCGCTCGTGTGACGACTTTGGAGAAACTGGTGCGAAGGTTACGAACACCAGCAGCAGCACCAGCAGCATAATCAGTACCACTACCATCGACGTCGACAGTACCCTTATCATCTCTAAACCATAATCGCGCCGTAACTCTCAATATCACAATCTGTACCTCAAATATCAACATCACACGCCTCAATATTACCATCTGTATTTCGAGTATGAATTTTGTTCTACATATCGTTCTACATTGATTAATTTCGTTCTACGTATTGTTCTATCTCATTTACCTTCGTTCGACATGGCAATTATGTAATCTCTAATGCTATAGAGATTATGTAATCTAGTATTAACGATAAATCAAATGAGTTTAATATCTTACTGACTCATTAAATCCATAATTACATCTGAAGAAAATATATATGCAAGTATATTTTCATAAAGATTGTAATTAAAAGTTCTTTCGTACAAACTGTTAATGATGAAAATATTTTAACGGGTGGGTAGTACCCGAGGAATATTCAGAATTCACATTAATAAGTTACATTGTACATTCTTCGAATTTGATTCAACGGTCAATTACTATTCTATTTACAATCACCGATATACGTATTCGTTCACCACAGAATAACTATTTCCATTCAATTTCATATTTGGATTTTGACCTATCAGAATCCAACAAGTGGCAGAATGAAGAAAACATTGGACAAAATAAAATTTGTTAGAAATACACGAATTAACTAATTGAAAATCTGTTAAGGATTCCACGCTAACTGTTCCTAGCTAACTGTTCCCAGCTAACTGATTACATTTTATCGCAATTTACATTATCGCAATTTACATTCTCGCAATTTTATTTATCGTCATTTAATTTCTGTTATTTACTTTTACGCATTTTAAATAACGGGACACGTATACAAGGTTTCGACTTATCATATTGACTCATCTATATATATATTTCGGAACAACCATAGACACTCTATATGTGAAGGTGGGAGTTGGCTGTACAGGGTCGGAGTTGATTCCAAAATATATATATACTTTGAGTTGTGATCGACACCGAGACCGGTACACGGGTCACGATACGTATTATTTAATTCGAATATTATATATATTAAATTATATATGAATCTATTGAACCATTGGACAATCAGACTATTAGACTGCTAACTTTGGACAATTAAAATGAATTAAAATGTTGATTATAACATATGAAACTAAACTAATCTTCAAGTTTGCCACTTGATTCTATCCTAAACCTCATTCGTATCTTGACGATTACAATTCGCATTCACAACTTTTCCTGATTCTTGAAAACACCTCGATCGAAAGGTTGAACCCGCTGCACCTCTTTTACAGAAGAAAGATTTATGCATACAGTGATGTACCTGAAAAATTTCCGAAACCGAAGTTATAGTTAAAACTTATCCGCGTCAAATTCCTTATCATCCATTAGCAAAAACAACTCTACAATTTCTTTTCAAGAAGCTAATTTTGTCATAGCTCCACTTCGACTTCTCAGTGAGACTACTCCTATATTATAACCGCGATATTTATACCTAGTCCTTTCGTCGTCGTTACCGGAGAACCTTTTTCATTTCACAACATCATCAACAGATATATCAGCAGCTTATTATCACTTCGGCGGAATCCGCAATTAGTATTTTGAAAATCTAGTAGCATTTCTTCAGTTATACCTATAACGTTTACCCCTAAGAAATTCATACTCCGAATATGAAATTTCTGAAAAACACCCGGAACTACGAGCTAGTTCTTGAAATGCTGATGAAGCAGCAAAAACTGTAAACAACTTTAGCAGTCAAAAGTTTGACGACAAAGTACAGTGTGTTAGTAAAGCTCATAAAATGAGAATATTTGGAACTGGAAAACGGATTGAGCAAAGTATGAAGGAGACCGTGGACAAATCATGAAAACTAAACTTGACTTCAAAGGATTCAAATGATTCAGTGCCTGCTGAAATCGTTAGTAAGAACCTTACTCCTTATCCTAAACCTTTTCAGATGATATTCTTCATTAACATTTTATCTCAGATATTATAAGATATCTTCATATCTTTCGTTATACATATTCTCCATATTTCTGGAGATATTTTCACAACTATTCTTATTTGAGATCATTTATCCTTCCGTAACTTCTGCGTTACAATACAAAGGAAACTGTGTTAGTTTCTAAGTTCTAAAACCTTCGAGTTTAAAATATGAATGCTTTGAAGTAGTGTTGGGAACTGATGCATGAATTAGTATAATATAATGAAACTTGATCAACTTCATTATATTACAGTAAGTCATGATAAGTTTCTAATGGAATGTGATGATTCACAGTACCGTCATCATGTGCCATGTTACACGGCTCTTACATTCTGTCCAATTCCCAAACGTATTAGGAACATATCGTCTTGATAGTTATATCTTTTCCAGGGTATTCTGGTAATATAACAAATCAAAGCCATGCCAATATCTTTTCTTTCTTAGAGCATTAACTATGTTCATTCCAAATCTCATACCTATGAATTCCGGACTATTGCTCGCTTGACTCAAGGATGGGAAGAAGAAACGAAGGGAGTAGTTTTATAATGAAATATCCGACAAAGAAATCGAAACATATTACTGCATTAAATCAAAGGAGATCTTGTTTCCTAAATCGTCGAAAAACCAAATCTTATTACATAAGATTTGCTTTAAATCCCTTAAATTCTGGAAATCAATCCTAATCACGACATCGGTTAAAACAATTCTATATTCACTCATTTCATTCTTTTGTAATAGCTTCACTCGTGCGCTTCACATGATCGAATCATTTTATCCATATCTTCCAATAATGATAAAACTCTATTATTACCTCATATTCGTCATGAAAACATTCCTATTGTTATCCATGACAACCTCTATCAAATTTCGAGGACGAAATTTTTTTAACGGGTGGGTACTGTAACGACCCGGAAATTTCCGACCAAATTTAAACCTTAAACTTTATATGTTTCCGACACGATAAGCAAAATCTGTAATTTTGAGTCTAGAAAGTCTGAAATCTATATTCGGATAATCAGTTACCCTTTTGACCATGCCTGACGATTCACGAACATTTACGTGTAAATAGATATGTATGAATATATATATACATATGTGTGATTTCTAATTTGTGAAATATTAAAAAGTTAAAAGATAATTGTTATATTATTATTACTTTCTTCATGTCTATAAAAAAAAATATATATATATATAATATTAATAATAAATCTCTGTATTTGTTATATAAATATAGATAACACAGTTGAATTAGTCATCCTTATTACTTTCATTAATATTATTAGAATAACTATTTGATGTTAATAACGGTATTATTATTGATATGTATAATACTTAATTAAGAAATTTAATACAAACAATTTGTGGTAGTACTAGTTTCATTAGTGTTATATATTCCATAAAATTTTCATCTGTAATAATTATATTATTATTATTATTAATTAAAATGTTAAAGAGTATTATTATTATAATTATTAATAATTAAAAATATAAAATTATAATATAATATATCAAAAATACAAATAAAACTCGCCTATAAACATCTCAATCTGCTAAATTGTTTCTTTCTGTTTATTGTTAATCCGTGAATTTATATCTGTCTATTTCATTGAATAATATTTAAATTATTAATATTTAAGAATATTGTATAATATTTATAAGGATAAGGATTTAAGATCAGATACATATGATATAAACGCATGACAACCTGTAACCCTCCTTTTTCATCTGTTTTTATTCTCTCTTCTATTTGTCTCTGCTTTTTTTCTCCTAAACCTGTCGACTTCAATTTATATTACATGCCAAACTAGTGAGAAACCCGTGTTTTTACTTCAATCTACGGTTCTTAACAGATTATACTTGTCTGCAATTCATAAACGAAGTCAGAAATTAAGAAGAACCCTCGACACCCTCTATTCGTGATATTTTAAGCCAAATTTCGAATCTTTTGTTAAATCCCAAAACCTATTAATGATGTTTTGTTAGTAATTAGTTATTTAATATATCTGCACGTTTTCAGTTCTTAATTTCCAAAATCAAATTCGAATTATTGAGTTGAAGTTTTTAATTACAAAAGCCAATTGAATTGTTCTATGGGAAATTCGAATTCGCTGTGAAGTTTTAAGTCGAATTGATGTTACAGGAAGTTTATAGGATTGATTTGGAAACTTTTTCATGTTATATGTATAATCTAAAACACCTTCGATTTCAGAATCACAAATTGAGCATAATATATTTTTATTTTTTTCGAACATCAGACATGTTCTTCATGTCTTATATTTTTTTTTTCGTTTTCGTTTGATTAAAAATCGATAAATGATTATTAAAACTGGTCTGATCAATAAATACTGTAAGTTCATGGTTTAGGAAACTAAGAGATGTCTGTTTCGATTAACACAAGGAAGGAGATGAAAGGGTAAAAACAGAATACGGGTTATATGGTTATGGATTTTGTAATAAACCAGAAAATGGGCAACAGCCCCACGGTCTAGGGTGATGACGAGTATACGAGAGGTCTTGGGTTCGATCCCTGCTAGTGGCAACCAATTTTTTTAAGCTTATTTGAGGTAGTTTTTCTTTACTAAATATATTATTATTATTATTATTGCTTGAATATAAATTATTATTATGACTAGTATTATAGTTGTAAGATTATTATAAATTTTAGTTTTATCATTAGTATAATAACAAGTATCATAATTATTATTATTATTATTATTATTATTATTATTATTATTATTATTATTATTATTATTATTATTATTATTATTATTATTATTATTATTATTATTATTATTATTATTATTATTATTATTATTATTATTATTATTCTAATTAAGTATTACAATTTATAAATATAAGAATTATTTTTTTATCATAATTATTATAAAACGAAATTATCATCATTATCATTGTTAGTATTAAAGTTATTTATTATAATTTTATAACCTTAATATTATCATGATTATGATGAAAGAATTTATTAAAAGCATTGTGAAGATAAAAATAGAAGTAAAAAAAAAAAATGAAATAAAATATTATTATAAGTATATATATATTAACTATATTGACAAATTATTTTGAAAACACTCATGTATAACAAATTACGCATTTTTTTTATATATAACACTAAACAGATATAATTTTACATAACTATAATGATATAAATTATTTTGAAAATCTATATATATATATATACATATATATATATATATATATATATATATATATATATATATATATATATATATATTTATGATATATTAAGTAAATTTATTTTGTTACGATTATATGTTTTAATAGATATATAAATGATATAGGTTCGTGAATCTGAGGCCAACCCTACAATTATTCAATGATGTTATATGTATTTTTACTACAAAATACATTAGGTGAGTATATAGTCCCTTTTTGAACTTTAAATATTTTTGGGCTGAGAATACATGCGCTATTTTTATAAATGATTTACGTTATGGACACAAGTGACTAAAATTACGTTCTACATGGGTTTGAATCAAAAATCCCCTAGCTTGGTAACTTTAACTATTGGTTTATGAACTGGTAGGCGCGAATCCTAAAGATAGATCTATCGGGTTTTACACCCCCACCCAGATGTTGTTCTAGTAAACTAGAAGAACGGGTGTTTAGTACTTCGAGGTTAACGGAATGCACTTGATTCGGTGCACATATTATTATAACTCAGGGGTACACACTCTTGTTAAGGCTAGTTATCGGGTGCCCACTGCTTGGAATGCTTTTCATACACTTGCGAGTGTATTATGTTTTTATATATTAAATCTTGTGGTGCATAGTTATAACGCTGCTAGCAACAAACCTATATATCTCACCAACTTTATGTTGACATTTTAAAGCATGTTATTCTCAGGTACGAATTAAGTCTTCCGCTGTGCTTTAACTCATACTAAGGACATTACTTGGAGTCGATCAACGCAAAGGGACCAACTGTTGAAGACGTCGTCCGGGAGGATTAGTTTCGGAATCTTACAAATGCAGAGGAAACATAAAAATGGTAGAAGATCTAAACGGCCAAAAGTTTGATGATAAAAGATAGTGAGTTGGTAAAGCTCAGAAAAAGAAAGGATTTGGTACTGAAAAACGGATTGAGGAAAGTATGAAGGAAGCCGTGGACAAATCACAGAGACTGAGTCTGCCTTCAAAGGATTCAAATGATTCAGTGTCTGCTGAAATCGTTAGCAAACACGTTACTCCTTATTCTAAACCTTCACAGACAGATATTCTTCATCATCATCTTACCTTAAATAATATAAGGTATCTTCGTATCTCCCATTATACATATTCTCCATATTTCTAGAGATATTATCACAACTATTCTTATCTGAGATCATTTATCTCTCCGTAATATCTGCAACATAAAAGAAACTGTGTTAGTTTCTAAATTCTGAAAAATTCAAATATGAATGTTTTGAAGTAGTGTTGGGAACTGATGCATGAGTTAGTGTAATATAATGACACTTGATCAACGTCATTATATTACAGTAATTCATGCTGAGTTTCTAATGGATGTGATGATTCACAGAACATACCGTCATCATGTACCATTTACACGACTCTTACATTCTATCTAATCTCTAAATATATCAAGAAAATATTTCTTGATGATTCTGTCTTTTCCAGGGTATTCTGGTAATTTAACAAATCAGGATTTACCATTACCCTTTCCTTCTTAGAACAATTACTATATTCCTTATGAAGTCCATACATACGAATACCGGACTATTACAAGAGCTATTCAATCACAAGAAGAAGAAACGAAAGGACAAAGCTCCGAAATAGAAATTTGGGGTATAAATCGCAGCAAATAGACGAGAGCATTAACTGTGGATGACGATGATTGTAGAAGACAGAAGCAGGGACATCGAAGCATAAGGGAAGATGTAAAACCCAACAACCACCCGTAAATTATAAACCGTATATATCGATGCATATAGCAACATAAAGACACGGGAGAACTAAAAACACTATAAACCCTAGGGTATAGTAGAAGTAAATAGATTCTTCCGGTGGCAGATTAAAAAGAAGAACGACAGATATGAAAGTTAAGAGGATATCAAGGATCAGGATGGGATGGAGCATATTAACGAATACTTTAAAGTAGGAATTTAGGAAGGAAGACTAGAAGGTGTGAGTAGTAAGGAAATGGAGAGGGTAGATTTATAGGAAAAATATCCGACAGAACAATCGAAGCAGATTATCGCGTTTAGCCAAAGAAGATCTGAATCTCCTTAATTACCGAAGAATCAAATCTTATTATGAAGATTTCTTCTAAATTCCTTAAATTCCGGAAATCAATCTTGAATACTCCGCCGGTTAAGTCAAACCTACATTTATTCATTCTCACTCTTTTGCGATAGCTTCACTTATACTCTTCGCATAATCAATTTGGGTTATCTATATTACTCGATGATGACAAAACTTTATGTATCAGTTTACATTCGTCATAATAACATTCTTACTGTTAGCCATGACGACCTCTATCAAATTTTGGGACGAAATTTCTTTTAACGGGTAGGAACTGTGATGACCCGGAAATTTCCGATCAAATTTAAACTTTAATCTTCATATAATTCCGACATATTAAGCAAAATCTATAATATTGAGTCTCGAAAGTTTTGAAATCTATATTCATGTAATCAATTACCCTTTGACCATGCCTGACGATTCACAAACAATTATGTGTAAATAGATATGTATGAACATATACATATGTGTGATTATTAAATTAAGAAATATTAATGAAACATTAAACGTTTGATTAATATGAGAATAAGTTACGAAGTCTATTATATGGCCGTAGAACATTAACAAAGTATTAGATATATAATACTTTACATAAACTAGTTTGTTTCGATATTTGTTTAATATAATTATGGACGGAATTAAAAGATAATATCATATGATTGAATTATCAGATACATTGAATTATGATTACGAGTCTCTGTTATGAGGTCCACTTTGAATTAGGAAACCCTTACTTTTAACGGTATTCGGAATAATTGGTAAAGTGATTTACAAGTAAGAACAAAAGTGTCATTAATGGGAATTAGACAAAAGTTAGTGGAGATTTCTGCTTAACTTTCAATACATGCTTTACAATGATTATCTCGTGTCTTTTGGTAAGATAATGATTCATTTTCATAATATCGAAAACGTTTTACGATTTAGATAAAACATTTTTAAAGGATGATTTGGAATATAACTATTTTTGGAAAACCAAATTTATTAGTACTCGATTTAGTCTCAAGCGTACAAAACGTTTTCAGTTTAAAAAGAACTTTATTATTAAAACGTATATAACTTTTATAAATATCTAGAACCACTTTTGACAACTTATTACTTAACCAGTATGATAAAGATAACGATATTTATATTTTATTTTATATACATAACGATATAAATTAATATTATATATATTTATACGCGTATTATACGTACATAGTTTTATACTTTTACTATACTTAAACTTTTACTTTACTTTTACTTTAATAATTCATACTTTAATAATTCATACTTTAATAATTCACTTTAATAATTCAAAAATCTATTATAAATAGAATTCAATAGGTTTCATTATTTCATAGAAACTTGAAAATATTTTTCTCTAAACTCTCTCAATCGATTTACATATATATATATATATATATATATATATATATATATATATTTACTCTGTATTATTTCAAGATATTATTATTATAAATAAAATATTATGACGGAGTGTTGTCCAAGTAATTTCAAAATAGTTTTTCAAACGGGATGAAGCTAGGGAAATTATGGGTTATAGCTATGGAGGTGATGGGTATTGTTCGGGGTTTTGTTCATAAGGTCAAACTAGTGTTTATCATCTCTGTCGCGTCTACGTACTTTCCTGCAATATTGAATCTCAATATTGATACGTGAGCACTCAAAACTTAACTTTTTATATATTAATAGTGTATCCCTGACTAGTGCTCGAGTAGAAATGATTATGCATGCTTGTATGTTTATTATTGTTATTATATGCTTTATAATAGTTCATGAATTAAATACATATGCGATTGAGATAAGGTATATGATATGCATGTCGTTGGAAAGCTGGCGAAAAACTATAAACTTTTCATTTAGATATCGTATGGTTTCGATGAACGGATTAAAATATATGTCAATTGAATTATCTATAATTTTAAAGTATTATTGTTAAAATGATTATCGTTATCGTTATCGTTATCGTTATTATTATCGTTATAGTCATTATTATCGTTATTATTATTATTGTTATTATTATTATTATTAAAATAATTAATATTTTTATGAAAACTATCAAGTTATTATTTTTTATTGTTAAAATCATCATTAATATTAAAACTATCATTTTTATTAAAATTAGCATTTTGATAGAATATCATTGTTGTTATAAAATATCATTATTATCATTTTAGTATTATTATTAGTAAAAATTATCATTTCGAATAGAATTATTAGTCTCATATAAAACATTGTTATTTATTGTTACTATCGTTAACATGAATAGAATATTTTTATCAGAAATGTTATTATTATTATAACATGTGTATTATTACAGAAGATTATTATTATTATTATCATTAGTAAATATAAATATTGTTATTATTATTACTATTTATTATTATAATTAATATTATTATAAATACAACTTTACTTACTATTATTATCAATACTATTTTATCAAATGAATATGAGATACAAAGATATTTTTATCATACGTAATATAATTACATTAATAATACATGCCACTATATCTTATGATATTAAGTGAACTTTATAAATTTTATTACTTAAGATATATAAAAGTATATTGCTATCATATTTGAATTTTAATATAAATATTAATTATTAATAAAGGACTTGTATTATTTACTCTAATAAAATCTGATAAATATATTTAAATATATAAAACGACTATATTTAAATTATATATTAAACAAGTATGGATTCTGAAAATCATTTTTCGATTATATGACTTTTGCTAGCGTTGCATGATAATCTCGAGCATTAGGATTGTGATACACTACGACTTGACCTAAATTGTTTGATAGATATTAACCAAATATATAAATATATATAATTAATATAGGTTCGTGAATCCGAGGCCAACCTTACACTTGTTTAATGATGTTATATGTATTTTTACTAAAAAATACAGTATGGTGAGTTTCATTTGCTCCTTTTTACTCTTTACATTTTTGGGACTGAGAATACATGCGTTGTTTTTACAAATATTTTACATAATAAGCACAAGTTCATGAAACTACATTCTACGACTGATGTATAGGACTGATGTATTATTGTGTTTACCGGAAATTTGAAGAGATCTTAATTATTATTGTGTATACCGGATATCTGAAGAGATCTTAATTATGTGGACTGTATATCATTATTATTGAATGCCAGTCGCTCCAGCGTATGAATGATTTTTATTTTTGCAGTTGTAATGATCCTGCGCATTTAATTAAATGAAATCTTGTGGCTTATTAAACATTAGGATTATTATATAGAAATTAAACCTATGAACTCACCAACCTTTTGGCTGACACTTGAAAGCATGTTTATTCTCAGGTATGAAAGAAATCTTCCACTGTGCATTAGCTCATATTAGAGACATTACTTGGAGTCATTCATGACATATTTCAAAAGACGTTGCATTCGAGTCGTCGAGTTCATCAAGATTATTACTAAATCAATTATAGTTGGATATATTATGAAATGGTATGCATGCCATCAAATGAAAGTTTGTCTTTTAAAAACGAATGTAATGTTTGTAAAATGTATCATATAGAGGTCAAGTACCTCGCGATGTAATCAACTATTGTGAATCATTTATAATGTATATGAACGGGTCCTTTCATATTATCAACTCTAACAAAGATAAAAAAAATACTCGAACAAGTCTTCAATAATAATAGAATCAAAACATACCGATATCGTCTTCAAGAATCATTAAATCCATATCGTGTAGTCTTCAACAAAATAAGCGCAAGGTTCAAGCCTTCATTCAAATATATTCTTCAAAATCGAACTCATGATCACCCAAAAGTTTCATTACCCCGAACCAATAACACCACGTGCAGAACCAAGAAAATTTTGGCCTTAGGGAAAACAAGACCTTAAGAAAACCATAATTGCATTTTAAGAACAGGAAAACTAGTTAAGTTTTTACACAAAATGAGTTTTCCGGAAATTTTGGGTTTTAAGGTTATGTGCTTTCAATGCCATCTCGGTTTTGAGACAGCCGCACGGACAATTGTTACCCCGGTATATTATCTAGTATAAATGATAACTCCTAAATTATACAGTTTTTTGATAGCATTTTGAGGAGTTATCTTAGGACTTTAAAGTCATTTTAATCCTAAAACACACTAAAATGGGTAAAATGGGAAAAAAGGTATTTCGAATGATTTTATCAAAGTTATGTATCAAACAAGATCAAACACAGAGAAAATTGCAGAAAAGGCTGTGAAGTCACCGACCTTTATTCCAGGAAGCCGCCTGATCATATACATAGCATTGTATATGTATATTTTATTTGCTACAGGTTAAAAACAGAAGTTGCACAAAGTGTATTCAAAAGGATAGGCATATCCGCTGAAAATTAAGTCTGCGGATTATATCGCGTTAATAAAAGACTGTGGGTCACTTCGCTAAGTCTCCGCGGATAGTTAAACAATCCGCACACCGCGAATATTTTGAATACTATAAATATAGAGCTTAGCCTCTCATTTATAGGTTGTTGATTCTCTTCCATTTGCCCGAACCTTTGTAATTTTCTCTTGAGATCTTGTCCAAGGAACTTTTACATTGCTTTAAGGTGAATCATGCTAATTAACAATCAAGACCGGGTCGGGGTGGTTGATCACTTGATTGATAAAGTGAAAGACGATCATCAGGGCAAAAAATAATCATCAAACATCCCATCCTCCATCATCTCTGTGACACCCCGTATAAAATCAACGTGTACGGATCATCAACAACAGGATCATTACACGGTTACAAAACTATATGTTGTTTAAAAACAAGTTATGAAAAGATAATGTTTTTACCAACGCCAAATGTTTTACAAAAGCCAACGTATTTACCAAAGTCATATGTTTTACAAAAGCCAACGTCTTTACCAACGTCATATTTTTTACAAAAGCCAACGTCTTTACCAACGTCAAATGGTTTACAAAAGAGAACGTGCTTCTACGAATAGAAAACATTAACATAAGTACGTGACACAAGGATCATTACAAATCCATTGTTCAAATGTAACATAAGTTGTGAATGCAAAAATAAAAGTTCCATGATTGAGACATCTCTAAATAATGCAGCGGAAGTCTAACACAACGAGTCTGTAACAGCAAGTCTACAACACCAAGACTATAACAGCAAGTCTAACAGCGGAAGCAACAACGTTTAAGCACCTAAGAAATACATGCTTTAAAAAGTCAACACGAATGTTGGTGAGCTATAGTTTGATCGTAAACAATAATGTAATGTAGAACACGAGATTTCAGTGCTTCAACCAGCATTTCAAATCAATATTTCAAATCAGTATGATAAGTATATGCATATCCGTGGGCACTCGGTAACTAACTTAACGTAAAATAATATATCACCCCCTAAAAGTGCATTTGGCGAGTGCGTATATTCTCGAAGTATTAAACACCCGTTAAATGCTAGCGCGACTAGCCCGAGTGGGGATGTCAAACCCTATGGATCCATATCTAAGATTCGCGTCTACCGGTTCAAAAACCAATAGTTAAACGTTACCGAGCTAAGGGGAAAATTTGTGCCGTTATATCACCTACACATATATAAAGTTTAAGTACTCGTGTCTAGTATGTAAAATATAAAAAGCGCATGTGTTCTCAGTCCCAAAAATAGTAAAGTAGAAAGGGAGCTATAACTCACAGTGAATGTGCGGTAAAATCGATACGAAAATGTAAGCAAGTAGTAAGTCGGACCAAACAAGTAAGTTGGTCCATCCAAAAGGTCCTCAACCTAAATCAATTGTTACTAAGTCAGTAAATTGTCTCCAAAAGTTTAAAATTAGGTAAATTAAGTCCTAAGTATCAACATCATCATTAGTAGAAGGTAAAGCAAGTTTTCAACAAAAATAGAGATCGAAACGAATAGCTGAATTCGTACAATCGTTACGATCTCTATACAAACTGAAATGATGTGCGGTCAGTGGCCAAGGCTCCGTTTGTGAGTCCTCTTACTGTTGTCCGAAAATCAGATCCTAAATCGATGTCGTTTGACCGTGACGACGGTCAAAGCGCGAGTAGGTCAGAAATTTCAGCACGTCGTTACAAAGACGTAGTAAACTTTGGAAGGCTATAAATCCTAAACCGTATATCGGATTTTGGCGAGTCTTAAACGAAAAGTCATCTACTCGAACCGAAATATCTGAAAATCAACTTTCCAGAAGTCCCAGGAGTCTGATCAGACCCTGAAAAACAGAAAACAAGTGCTCCGGTGGGTTTCTTGGTGCTTGATGCTCATCACGGTTCTCATCCTTGATGCATGTAAGCTTCAAGTGTGCAACTCTTGATGTTTTAGCATCACTTTGAACAAGTTTCAACCATCAACACACAATGTTAAGACTAAGAAGAAATACAACTCACTTAAGAGTTTTAGATGGATGATGAACCAAGGTTACATCATGTTCTTAGTTTTAACACAAATACAAGTTCTGTTCAAGATTAAAGCTACAAACTTTGATTCAAATCAAGCAAGACCTTAAGTCACATAACTTAGATCAAACAAAGTAATGAAACCCTAAGCTAGAAATCTTGGATCCCTTAACAATAATTATGAGATTTCAAAGCTAGAAAGCTTGTTAAATGTCTTTGAAGATCTTTAAAGCAACAAGCTAGATCTTCAAGTTTCATGAAGATCATAAACACAAGTTTTGATCTTGTAGCAAAAACAAAGTGATTTTAAGCTATAAAGATTAGATCCATCAAAGTAATGAAGATCCAAAGCTAGAAAGTTTAAATCTTTTATGTTCTTGAAGATCTTTAAAGCAAAAGGTTAGATCTTCAAGTTTCATGAAGATAATAAACACAAGTTTTGATCTTTTAACAAAAATAAAGAGATCATAAGCTAGAAAACTTAGATCCAACAAAGTAATGAAGATTCAAAGCTAGAAAGCTTGAATCTTTCATGTTCTTGAAGGATTCAAATCAAAGTTTGAATCTACAAGATATAACAAGATCAAAAAGCTAAAAAGCTTGATCTTAAGATGATGATGATGTCGTGATTTTGAAGAGAAAAAGAAGAAGAAGAAGAAGAAGAAGAAGAAGAAGAAGAAGAAGAAGAAGAAGAAGAAGAAGAAGAAGAAGAAGAAGAAGAAGAAGAAGAAGAAGAAGAAAATTTTAAAAACTTACAATTTTAGTGTGAGAAAGACTAGAGAGAAAATTAGAGAGCAAATGTGTGTAAAATGAGAATGAGATCAAGTGTGAAATGGAAGAAATTGGCTTGTATTTATAGTGGTGGAGGGGTGGTTTGGTGTCTCCAAAACCGTGGGCACCATGGGGGACAAGTGGGACAACTTTTTGCTTTTTGCATGGTGGTGGTCTAAAGGTGGTGCTTGTTGTTGGGATCCCATGTAACATGTGTAATAATGGTTAACAATAATGCTGGTATGTTGGCTGATCAAGCAATTTTCACGGGGTCAAGTTGAACTTACGCTTGAGTGAATAAAGGGGTTTAAGGACTAACAATATTCGAACCTCCGACGCTTAGTCTTGGATAACCCACATCGGTATCGTTTCGATTCTGACAGGGTGGCCGATTTGAGAGTCCACCAACAACCTAGCATACGAGGTTGAGTGGCCCAAAGACATGAAGGTTTTATAGTTCAGTACATACCTGAAAGTCTTTATAGATCGTAAGAAGTTTTGTTCGTACGATAGAGATTTGTATGATGTAGTTCACGTATGAGTAAAAACGAGTGAACGTATATGTATTTAGGGTTTATGAGCTATGTATTTATAGGCTCACGAATTCGGGTTTTGGTAGGATCTCTTCCCTAATTAAATGCAATCTCTTCCTTAACTAACTTTCGTTATTTAAGGAAGAGAATCTGAATTGATTATACCGTACATTCTTCTAGAATGTACCGGACCCTTATGCAAGTATACGAAACTCGCATCAGATGGTATAGACGCATAGGGTGCGACTATACCCATAGTGTGCGATTTAATGCCTTGGATGCGCATCCGCACAACCTTGCGGATATGTGTATCATTAAGTTCCCCCAGTTCGATGTTATATAAAATGAAATATAGTGTATGACGTCGAACTAGCAAGAAAAAATGGATACACAATGAATCTTAACAGTTTCTTTAAATCAGATAAGCATGCTTAATAGTGCCAATATAATTCTTAGTCATATTTCAATTGTAACCGGACAGCTTGTGAGATTATTTAAATATATTTGCGTAACCGGATACTGTATTAGCATTAAATGCAATGTATGCGTGCAGTCACCAACATGTCTTTTCGGCTGCAATTCCTGCACCCGAGGTGACAACTGTCATTGTTTACCGAAAAGGTAATGATTGTACTTATGCAACCGCCTGTTGATGCTAACGTGCACCGGACCTCTTAACAAGGTAATTAGCCTGAGATTGATACACGTGTACGACTGTCGTTATACCCGCGTTGCCTTTTAAAACTCAAATTTTCTCTATAAATAGCCTTTTGGCTTTTTCACATCTCACAATCTTTTTCCTTTTCAAGACAATTTTCTCTGTTCTTCTTCTCTGCCAACACTTAAAAAGGTATATCTTATACTTTTACGCTTTTGCATAATGTAACCCTAGCCATAAATTTTTCTAACTCGTTGTTTGACTATTGTCGCTGCAGATGAAGTTGGAATCTTACAAGCCAAACCCGACCGTCGACTCTAGTAACCAGTCAAGTTCATCGGCCAGCCGGTCAGATTCACTACCGTCATTGTACCATACGCCTGGTTCAAGAGGGTTGTGTGTAACCAAAAAAGGTTACCCGACGAAGGTATGAATTTCATCCGACGACCTTTCAGTTTACTTGTAATGTTATGATATTTATACACCATGTTTATTGCTTTTGCAGGTCCAAGCAGTTCAGCTCATCCATCAAAGCGTGTATGCCCCAACCCGAAAGATCTTTCTCAACTAATTCCGAATATCGATGAACTCCTGAAGGTTTCTCTACCAGCATTTGCCCAACAGTTTTCTTTCCTACAATCGTGTGCCCCTAAGTCATTGATTCAGAAGCTTTCTTCACTTTCTCCCACCGAGGAACTATATATGGACACGCAGTCAACATTGTTCAACTTTGAAAAAGATCTCAATCGCTTGCAGCTTAAATCCACTGCGCTTGCACATCTGCCTCAGCCATCACCCACAGAGACTACGCTGCAACAGGAAAATGCCAAGCTCACTGCTCAACTTGCGTTTGCTGTAACCGCGCACAAGAAAGCTGAGGAGCGAATTAATGTGATGATGTTCAAGAGGCATCAAGAGGAAGATCAGCACATGGCTGAGAAGGCATTCATGGAGTCTGAGATTGCAGCCCTTTCTGCAAAGCATAAAGAGGTAGAAGGCCATGTCGTGTTTTTGAACGAAAGTTTCAGTGACTGGATTTCAGCGCAAGAGTCCTGGGGTGCCAAACACGGTGTTATAAAAGCGCAATACGAAATTCTTCGGCAGGGCATTCCGACGATTATCCAACACGCTCTCGACTGCAAAGCCGTCGAGCAGCGTTTTGGTGCAGCGATGGTCGCTGCCCGCGCCTATGAGCGAACCCTGTTTTGGAATGTCATTTGCCGGGAGATGTGCGTACCTCCAGTAATTCCCCCCAATATTGCTGAATTGCTTGTCGATAGAGCCAAAGAAAAGTGTGATGAAGCTTGTTCCCAGCTCCAACATATCCCAATCCCCCGTCTCGAAGTTCTTGTCAATGATCCCATCATCTCCTCACAGGAGATAGTTTCCGACAAACTCGACTGATTTTGTTTGAGCTACCTTGGGTGGTTACTTTCTACCATCCATGGTGGCTTGTTTTTTGCCAGCGAGGGATGGGCCTTGCAGTCTCGGAGGTTTCGCATCCCTATAATATATTTTCTTTTTATGTTTACAGCGGAGTATGCGTCTGATCGCTGCGTCCGAGGATGGCATACTCTCCTTAGTGTAGGGCAAACGTTCTCACCAATTGCCACCCCTTTTTTTATTAGCTTATAGCGAACATTGACATATATTAGGTTAAATTTTGGTGCTTGTCCCGCTTTTATGCTAAGCGGTTGATTTTAATATTCTCCAACTGTAATATGCTATCTTTTGATTCAATATAATTTTGATGACTTTTTTGGTTAAGGTACATTTATTGTGTTTTTACGAAATCAAAATGGCGGTTATAATGATTTGTTACAATATAATGCATTAAATAACTCATATGTAGAATAAATGCCATGATTTCATGACGGGAGCGACCCTTCAATCATTTCATGATCTTTTTATTCTTGCATCAACAATCCAATGTTGTACACAAAAGTAAGCAAACCAATGCTTATAAGTTTATACTCAAGACTTTTATAAAAAATTTTATAAGTATGTACGCATATACAATCCAATGTAAATTACCCGTACTATAGACAAACCAATGTCTATACTCAAGAGTCTTCCGGCCATGCCAATGTCCGGGTTATTTAAACAAGTAACCAAACTTGTATTTTATAGTCTAGACTGTGCAAATCTCCGTCTTGCGCGGTGTACAAGCGTTTGAAACAAACCAATGTTTTACTACTGTCACCATTAAAAATAGTATTAGTAACCAAACTAAACTATGCCACTTGAGACTCGGAGTGTGTCCCTGTGCAGCTTAAGGGGCATGCAATCAACAAATGTAAAAAATACACAAGTTATTGGCTTAAATTGCATAATTCAATTTATTTCAAACATATCTTTTGACCAGCACTTAGCTGTCATGTTTACAATGGAAAATAAAAATTCACATGATAAAAACTTTAAACAGTTGTTTGGGGTGATCAATCCCTCTGCAGTTTTTCATATGTAGCACCGTTTCAGTGTCTGCGCATGCCAAGTGCGCTTTATTATTCTTCCATCTAGACTTGCTAGTCGATACGCCCCTTTATCGCTTACGCCAATAACCTTATAAGGTCCTTCCCACTTAGGTCCGAGCTTACCCGTATCCTCTGCCCTATTTGCTTCGTTTTTTTGCCACACCAAATCATCCAATTGGAAAGATAATGGTTGAACGCGCTTATTATAGTAGCTTGCGATTCTTTGTTTGTTGATTGCTTCTTTTATTGCCGCCATTTCTCTGCGTTCTTCAACTAAGTTTAGATTTTCACGCAGTTATTCGCTGTTGCTACTTTCATCGAAAGAAGCTATGCGCATGGTTGGCACATTTATTTCGGCGGGTATTACAGCCTCGGACCCGTACACCAAACTAAAGGGTGTTTCATTAGTTGCGCCCTTCGGAGTTGTACGGTGCGCCCACAAAACATTAGGCTGTTCGTCTATCCAACCCCTTCGACACAATCCCAGCCTTGCTTTGATTCCTAAAACGATATCCCGATTCGTAACCTCACACTGACCATTCGCCTGAGGTTGTGCGACTGATGTAAATGTTTGCTTTATATTCAATTCCTGGAACCAGTCACTAAATGGATTTCCCTCAAACTGCGTACCATTGTCGCTTACTAATTCATTTGGTATTCCAAACCTACAGACGATGTTTTCCCATATAAAATTTCGAATTTGCTTGCCTGAAATTGTCTTTAGCGGTTTGGCCTCTACCCATTTCGTGAAATAATCAATGGTCACTACCAGAAATTTTACACCCCTTGTCCTGCGGGGAATGGCCCCACTATGTTGATTGCCCATTTGCAAAATGGCCATGGAGACGCGACCGGTATCATAGGATGTCGCGGAGCCTTGCTTACCGGTGCATGAAGTTGACACGATTGACACTTGCGTATTACCTCTGCGGAATCTCTGTATATTGACGGCCAGTAATATCTGAGCAGCATTATTTTGGATGCAACTGTTTTGTGCCCCGAATACAGAGCGCACATTCCCTCATGTACTTCCCGTATGATTGACTCCACTTGAGTTGGATTTGAGACACCGCAAATGAGGCCCCAGAAAAGACTTTCTGTATACGACTCCCTTGTCTAACAGATACATTGGTGCTTTCATCTTAATCTTTCTTTCTTCACTTGAATCTATTGGCAACGTACCTTTGGTTAGAAATTCTATTATTGGTGTCATCCAACTCCGCTCTTCTTCTTCAACCGCAGCCGAAACACTGTCTTCTTCAATAGATTTTACTTTAACTTCCTCAACCCAAATTTTTTTCTTAAAATGACTGAAAGTTAATGCGGCTAACTTGCTTAATGCATCCGCCTTTTTGTTCAGCGTCCTTGAAACCTGAGTTATCTGGAATACATCGAAGTCAACTGCTAACTCTTGCACTAGCTTCAAGTATTCTTGCATTGATTCGTCATGTGCTTCGAATATTCCGTTAAATTGGTTTGCAACCAACTGCGAATCAACATATACTGACAGTTCTTTAACCTCCAGATGTTATGCTACCTGCATCCCAGATGAACTTATTGCTGAATCGCAGGGAAGCTGAATCGCAGTGCGAAGGTATACTCTTACCCTTATGAACTTTTTAGGATTATTCCTGCCCCTGTGCCTTCTAGACCATAAGCCCCATCTGTGTCCATTTCCCACAGTTGTTCGGGCGGAGGTGGTATTTCTTTTGATTCATGCGAGACTTCGATATATCCGGCTGTTTCAGCTACATAATCTGCTAGGACTTGTCCTTTTACCGCACTTCGTGGTGAGAAACTTATTTCATGCTCTCCCAATTCAATAGCCAATTTGGCCATGCGACCAGAGTTTTCTGGTTTGTATAGCACCTGCTCAACATGTATCAGCGATTGTAAATTTGCTAGAACTTATCAAGCAATTTTGTATTTATTAACAACAAATAGTTGTTTGTCATACCTGCTTTATCGGCTGATCTGTTAGGACCCTTATTGGGTGCGCTTGGAAATATCTTTGCAAGCGTCTAGCCGTATGCACGAGTGCATAGACTAGTTTTTCGATTGCAGGATAGTTTAATTCGCTCCCTGTCAAAGCTTTGCTAACGAAATACACAGGCATTTGCACCTGTTCGCACAGCATAATTATATAATTTTAAATGCCTATTGATTGAAAATTAGTTATATTTAATTTTTATAGTGCGTACCTTTCCTCGGTCCGCTATCAACACTGAACTTATTGCTTCCTTTGATGCCGCTAAGTACAGTATTAACGTTTCTCCAGCAATCGGCGCAGTCATTGTTGGCAGCTCTTTCAGCAATTTTTTCATTTCTTGAAACGCCACTTCTGCTTCCTTCGTCCACTTGAAATCCGTTTTCTTTAAGCAATTCTTTAATGTCCCAAAAAATGGGAGTGATCGCTCTGCAGACTTTGATAAAACCTGGTTAGTGCCGCTAGTTTACCCGTTAAACTTTGAACTTCTTTTTTATTTCTTGGTGACGGCATATTCTCAATTGCCTCTATTTTCTTTGGGTTTGTGCGTATCCCAAGCTCAGTTATTATATGACCAAGAAACTTTCCTTCTTCTTCTCTGAAGCTGCACTTCGACGGGTTGAGCTTCATATTAATCTTTCTTAACGATGCGAACGTTTCTAATATATCCTCCAACATGCCTTGTTCTATTGTGCTTTTTATAACTAGGTCATCAACGTATGCGTCCAAGTTTCTCCCAATCTGACCCTCGAAAGCTTTGTCTATTACCCGTTGATATGTTGCTCCAGCATTTTTTATGCCAAATGGCATCTTTGTATAGCAGTATATGCCTTGACTTGTATGGAAGGCAGTCTTATCCTCATCGTCCACTGCCATCTGTATTTAATGGTATCCGTTGTACGTATCCAAAAAACGTTTGTATCGGAAGCCAGCTAACGATTCAACCTTCCAGTGTATTTCTGGTAGTGGATAATTATCCTTAGGGCAAGCTTTATTAATATCCGTAAAGTCAACACACATACGCCAAGACCCATCGGGCTTTTTTTTACCAACACTGGGTTTGCTACCTACGTTTGGTACCTTACTTCTCGCAAGATATTTGCTTTGACCAATTTGTCGACTTCTGCTTTCAACCATTCGCTTCTTTCAGGAGCTATACCGCGTTTCTTTTTTCGCACTGGCGTCAGACTAGGATTTGCATTAAGCTTATGCTCAGCAATCTCCCTTGTTACGCCCGTCATGTCTGCTTCTTTCCATGAAAATATTTCCGTATTAGAAGCTAATATATACGAAGCTTAAACTTCGTCTCATCAGACAATCCTCCGCCAATTTTAATTTTCTGCTCTGGATGCCGCGGGTTCGCAATGATCATGCAGCTTCTAAGTTGCTCTGCCTCACTCGGCTGCTGCTCTGCATGTTCCACGGCCGCAAAGCTTACATCTTGCTTTTCTGACCTGATCGTTGCGATTCCCAATGGTGTTGGGAAATTGATAAGGCCATGTACCGTGGATGGGATAGCTGCTAATTTTTGCAAAGTAGTGCGCCCCAAAAGCGCATTATACTTTGAGTACGACCTTACGACGGCAAATTCTACTATCGTGCTTCTCATTAATTCCTTATTATCATCGTCCACCAGCTCCAGCTCTAATTCGATGATCCTAATTGGCCACGCAGACTCGCCGGAGAATCCTGATAGCGCAGTGTTAGGAGCCACTAGTTTAGCTCGCACAGCCCCTCGTAAAAAGCGGAAACAGTGCTCGTACATTATATCAACACCGCAACCGGTGTCTACATGCAGTCGCTTGATGATATGTCCACAACTTTTGATGTGCCCTTTAATAGTGATGGGCGCATCTGAGGGTTCCTGTGCTATGGCTGAAAATGTGATGGGAGTATTTTCCCATTCTTTGGATACTTCAAACTTGCGCCTCTGATTTGTCCGCCCGCTTGTCACCATGTTTATGGTTTTATCCGTTTCTTTTCCCTCGTTCTTCTTTTGCCACGGATATTCCTTTTCTCCTTTTTGCTTATCGTCTTGCGATCTTGCACTTTTCTTCAAGTGTTGCAACCTTCCTCTTTTGAGTTCAACAACCACCGTTTCAATTAAGTGCCGACATTCATTGGTCTCGTAACCGTAACCATCTTGAAAATCACAAAAATTTGCTTTTGTCTCTGTTTCCATGCTTTGACAAAGGCACTGGGGGTCGAAGCTTTTGCACACCGCTTCTGTGGCCAAAATTTCTTTTGGTGTTTTTGTGAGGTCTTTTATTAATGCAACATTTTCATTGTGACTGCTTTTAAACCTCTGGCTTCCTCCCCCTTTACTATTGTTGAACTTGCGATACTTATCATTATGATAGGTACCACCCCTGAGTTGGTCGTTACCACCATAACGTTTACTCAACTCCGAACCTCTTTCATGAACCCGATAATAATCATCATCGATGTCCATGTTTGAAGAGGTATTTCCGTAATTCTGCTTTATATCTTCTTGTGCCCGCATGTAATCATGCGTTTCTTTTACGGCTTCCGCGAAAGTTTCTGGCACTCTTCTTCGTAACCGTTGCCATAAAGACAGGTGTATGGCAGTATCTATGCAATGAATAAATCCATATACCTTCTGGCTTTCTGGCAAATCTTGTATCTTAGCCACCTGTAACATCCCGTTCTTCCCAGATGTATGACAAGGTGCGTATTTACCCTTGTGAACATTTTATATCGTATCCGTAGTTGTTTGTGTTTGTTTAGGTGTTAAAAATTTTAGAAAAATGGCCAATCAGACCCTGAGTCGCGTTCGAGTGTGTCTTATCGCGTCCCAGGCTATCGCGAACCGCGACATTGTGCACCAAAACGCGACGGCCCCATATCCTAGCCTACTGTTCAGATATCGCGTTCGAAAAATCTTTATCGCGTATTGTGAGTTGCGGAACGCGACACATGGTCGCGTAACGCGACAAAACGTGTTGTTTGACATTTTTAACCTTTAAAAATAGAATCTTTTGAGGGCTTTGTGGTCATTTCCCATAGGGCCGGTTTTGGGGACTTTATTGCTGATCCAACCTTATCTCATTTCATTAAACACTCCCTTCATCTACCCCAAATTAAATTCTAGAGAGAGAGTGACACTTTAAGAGTGAGAAGGCTTGTTTTAGTGAAGAAGAAGGTTGAATCTTGCCCAAACCCGAGTAATAAAGTTGTTCCTTGCGTCTTTGGATACATCTTGGTGGTCTTGGTAAGTCTTAACTCTATGTCTTGAGTTTTAATTGGTTTATGGATAAGGTTTTGGCCACTAGAGACTTGTATAACCCATTTGGGGTTAAAATGGGTGAAATTGGGTTAGGTTAGTGAAAGTAAACCCAAATGGCCATAACCTAGGGTTTGGTCTTATGGATTGTGGATTTTAAATGTTAAATGGCGTTTTTGGTCACTAATACACTTGTTAAACTTGAAAGAGATGTAATTTGGGTCATGTTTGACTAAGTTTGTAAGTGTGGGTGTTTTAATGGGTCAAATGGGTAATGTTGACCTAGTTTGGGTGAAATGGGCATATATTGCCCTAAGTTGGTGTTAGTTGGGGTTAGTAGACTTATTTCACTAGCTTTAGTGACTAAAGTCGAGTCTTGACCTTAAATGGACGGTTTTGGTATAGTTGGGGCTTTTGGTGCATTTAAGTCATTAAATGCACATGTGGTAAGTAATTGTGTTAGCCCTCGAGTTGTGTGTTGATTGAGTACTTATTGTATTAGGTACTTTGCGTTGAAGTTTGCGGAAGTTCAAACCGTCACTGAATCGTTAAGGTGAGTGGAGTAATTATACGCATGTGTATATGATGTGTTTATTTGTGGGTGTTATGGTATGAACCATCGAGCCGGTAGTGCCATAACATGTGTGCGAATAGATGTGAACCACGAGCCGGTAGCATCGAGTGTGAACCATGAGCCGGTAGCACTATAAAAATAGATGTGAACCACGAGCCGGTAGCATTGAGTGTGAACCACGAGCCAGTAGCACCATGGCGTTATGGTTAACCATTTTGAGAGTTGTTGATTGTATAGCATATTATATATATATATATATATATATATATATATATATATATATATATATATATATATATATATATATATATATATATATATATATATATATATATATATAAGGTGTTGGGTATATGCTGATGCGGTTTGTGATTATGGTACGACTTGTTAGTATTACATTTATGATGACATGCTATTTGAGTTACAAGTTCGTACGAGGAATTTTGTGGATGTTATTGCAAATAGATGGGTTATATATATGTATGTATAATTATTGCACTCACTAAGCATTAGCTTACCCCTCTTGTTGTTTATCTTTTTAGATGCAGGTATGGACAGAGGCAAAGGGTTCGTTGGGCACTAGGTGTCCTTGTTGTTGATAGGTTGGAGCTTGAAGAAGTTGGCCTAGTTTTGGGTAGTTTAGTCCCAAACCATGCTCGAGATGTCCTTTGGTTTATAAACTATCATTTGTATAGGTCAAATTTGTACTAAGCTTAATTTG
Organism: Rutidosis leptorrhynchoides; assembly: GCF_046630445.1. NCBI lineage: Eukaryota > Viridiplantae > Streptophyta > Magnoliopsida > Asterales > Asteraceae > Rutidosis > Rutidosis leptorrhynchoides. The sequence goes on from NC_092343.1 coordinate 237,489,639, forward strand.
TGGCCTTTGTACCTTTTGTAAACAATTAACTATTGTATGTTTGAAATGGAACTCGTGAATGGGTTACCGATTTTATTGGCGCGAAATTGTATTGTATAAAAAAAAAATTTATCGTGTGGAATAAGGGTTGGCTTGTTATAAGTGGTATCAGAGCATGGTCTAAGGGATTTAGGCGACTTGAGATAGGTGCCTAGACTTAGACTTTGATGTGTATGCGCTTTTATGCGGGACTTGTAGGACTTCAGGTCGGATCGGGTGTTGTTAGTGCTAGGTTTATGTGATTTAACCTTGCGCTAATGGTTTTGTGTTGTAGTTGGAATTCATCAAGCGAGATGGACGTTGTACTAAAGAGTTAATGCGACGTGCTCGCGTAGCAATGACTAGCTACCATTGCTACGAGTGCAAATCGTGTCAAACAAGTGATGTACGACGATTGTTGAGCAAGATGGGGTGGTATGGAGTATATGTGTATATATATGTCGTGTCTTTCGTTTCATCATTTAATCTGTTTTGTTTTATAGAATGAAGACGAGAAATGGACCAGAACTTGATAATGGGAGTACGAGCGAGGACACCGAGTTTTCGGCTAAGGTTGAGGCCGTCTTTAAAAAGTTAAAAGCGGATTTTCTTACGGACGTCTGAAAGGTCTTCCAAGATTAGGTTGATGAGCAAATAACCGATTTAATTAATGAACGAATGAGTGCCGCGATTGAAGAGGCATTTGAAGCTCGAAACTTGCATCTCATGGTGAAGGAGGTGAAGGAAGGCGGGACTTCCATTATTAGTTTTTCAAGGATGCTCAACCCCTGATGTTTAATGGGGTGCGTGATCCTTTAAAAAGTACACGTTGGATCTCCGATATTGAGGGAGCGTTCTGTACCGCGGAATGTCCTCCCGAGAAGAAAACTAGGTATGGTTCTAGCATGTTGCGGGAAGAAGCTAAATTGTGGTGAGATGATAAGATCCAATTGTACGGTGAGGATCAATGTATGGGCTTAACGTGGGAGGAGTTTAAAAAAGAGTTTTTCAAAGAATACCGAACTTCTTCCGATCTCGATAGAATCCGGGACGAGTTGCATCATTTGCAACAAGGTTCCATGGATTTGGTTACCCTCAAGTCTACATTCTTGGCAAAGACTCGTTTTTTCCCGGAGTATGTTGGTGACGATCATAAGCTCATGAAGGATTTCTACCGTACTTTGAATGATGAGTACAAGGGAAAGATTAGTCGAGGTATGGCTAAGACTTTTGATGAGTTATTTGAGTTGGCTCGGGGTTTTGAGCCAGAGGTGCCTAGGAAGAGTGATTTTACTTTTTAAAATAGGAAGTTTAAAGGTTCGAGCCATTCGAATTTTTCAAACAAGAAGTCCAAGAAAGGCTCCGAGAGCGTTAATAGTGTGAAGAAGGGTGCTTCTGGGGGTTTTGGACCCACGTGTTATAATTGTAATCAAAAGGGGCACATGGCTCGTGATTGCACTAAGGCGTCGACCAAAATCACTTGCTTTAATTGTGGTAAAGAGGGGCACAAGAGGCCGGAATGCCCCGATTTGAATAATGATAATGTTAAGCGGTTAGAGAAAGCGGCAGGTACGGCTAGGGGTTGCAACTACTTGATGACTAATGAAGAAGCCAAACAATCCAACGAAGTCGTTTCAGGTACTTTCATAGTTAACTCTAATCCGGCACGGATACTTTTTTATAGTGGTGCTAATTTGTCTTTCATGTCTCCAAGATTTGTGCCTAAGTTAAATAAACCGCTAGTAAAGTTAAGTCGTCCGGTAGAAGTTGAAATAGCGGATGGCAAGACGGCGCTAGTGGTTGATGTGTGTAAAAATTGTGATGTTGTTTTTGGTGCCGAAAGCTTTAAAATTGATCTTATCCCGATGACTATGGGTGATTTTGATATTGTTGTTGGTATGGATTGGCTCGATCGTTATAGAGCCGATATTGCATGCCATGATAAGTTTATTCGTGTAAAGACCCCAAGTGGGAGAGAGATGATTATTCATGGTGATAAGCGAAGGAGACCGGTGCCGATATGCACTTTTGCACGGGCACGTCGTTTCGTTGTTACCGGTGGCATGGCTTTTCTTGCCCATGTCGTTGATACTCGTAATGAGCCACCACCCATTCGTGAAATTCCGGTGGTTAATGAATTCGAAGATGTTTTTCCGGATGAGTTACCGGGTGTTTCGGCGGAAAGACAAGTTGAATTTCGCATTGAGTTGGTTCCGGGGGCTACCTCCATTGCTAAAACTCCTTATCGTTTAGCACCAACAGAGATGCAAGAGTTGTTAAATCAAATCCAAGAGTTGCTCGAGAAGGGTTTTATTCGACCGAGTGCTTCGCCATGGGGCGCTCCGGTGTTATTTGTGAAGAAGAAAGATGGTAGTATGCGTATGTGCATTGATTACCGTGAGTTGAATAAAGTGACGATCAAAAATCGTTATCCGTTACCTAGGATTGACGATTTGTTTGATCAACTTCAAGGTGCAACGTATTTCTCTAAAATCGGCCTACGGTCCGGCTATCATCAAATGCGGGTCCGTGAGGAAGATATTGAGAAAACGGCTTTTCGAACGCGTTATGGGCATTTTGAGTTTGTGGTAATGCCTTTTGGTCTTACGAATGCACCAGCGGCATTCATGGATCTTATGAACCGGGTGTGCCAACCTATGTTGGACAAGTCAGTAATAGTGTTCATTGACGACATACTAGTCTACTCGAAAAGTATGAACGAACATGAACGTCATTTGCGTGAAGTTTTGAAGATGTTACGAAACGAGAAGTTGTATGCAAAGTTCTCCAAATGTGACTTTTGGCTAAGGGAAGTCCAATTCCTTGGTCATATTGTGAATAAAGATGGTATACAAGTAGATCCGGGGAAGATCGAGACGGTGAAGAGTTGGGGACGACCGACTACGCCTACGGAAATCCGGAGTTTTCTTGGATTGGCCAGTTATTATCGTCGGTTTATCCAAGACTTTTCTAAGATTGCTTCTCCATTAACGAAATTGATGAGGAAGAGTGCTAAGTTTAATTGGGAGAACGAGCAAGAAATTGCTTTCCAATTGTTAAAAGAGAAGTTATGTCAAGCTCCGGTGTTAGTGTTGCCGGAAGGTGTTGAAGACATGGTGGTTTATTGTGATGCTTCCTTAAATGGGCTCGGGTGTGTTCTTATGCAAAGGGGTAAAGTCATCGCTTATGCCTCTCGACAATTAAAGGAACACGAGACGAGGTACCCGACTCATGATCTTGAAATGGCGGCGGTGGTACATGCGTTGAAAATTTGGCGCCATTACTTGTATGGTGTCAAGTGTACGATTTATTCAGATCATAAGAATTTGAAACATATTTTCACTCAAAGAGATTTGAATTATCGTCAACGTAGATGGATGGATGTGGTGAAAAACTACGATTGTGAGATACTTTATCATCTGGGTAAGGCGAACGTTGTTGCGGACGCCTTGAGTCAAAAGAGTCAACATCCGGCGATAAAGGTGGGATCGTTACGCTTGATTATTACCAATGACTTTCTTGAGAAGTTTGGTGAGATTCAAATAGAGGCTTACGTTCACAATAAGCATACGGAACGAATCGTGGGCCAATCGGAGTTCATTACAATGGGCCTGCGGGGTTTATTGTCTTTTCAAGGAAGGGTGTGGGTGCCTAAGATGGGTGATTACCGACGGGTGCTACTTGATGAAGCACATAAGTCAAAGTATTCCATTCACTCGGGTGCGACAAAAATGTATCTTGACTTGAAGAAAGATTATTGGTGGCCGGGCATGAAGCGTGATGTTGTGAAATATGTTGAACAATGTGTTACTTGTTTGCAAGTAAAGGCCGAGCACCAAAAGCCGTATGGTAAGTTGCAACCGTTAGAAATCCCGAAATGGAAATGGGAGCACATTACCATGGATTTCATTACAAAGTTACCTAGGACGGCGAGAACCCAATATGATACGATTTGGGTGATAGTTGATCGTTTGACAAAAAGTGCTTTGTTTCTTCCCATTCGGGAAGCGATATCGTCGGAGGCCTTGGCTAAGTTGTTTATTAAGGAGGTGATTTCTCGACATGGGGTTCCTATATCTATTATCTCAGATCGAGACACCCGTTTTACATCTCGATTTTGGGAAAAGTTTCATGAAGATATGGGTACACAATTGAAGTTGAGCACAGCGTACCATCCTCAAACGGACGGTCAAACCGAACGTACGAATCAAACTTTGGAAGATATGTTACGGGCGTGCATTATTGACTTCGGTGGCAGTTGGGATGAGCATTTGCCTTTGGTGGAATTCTCGTACAATAATAGTTATCATACTGTGATAACCCGAACTAATCCATCCGGATGACGTCCATATTGATTATAAAACGAATCACAATAGTTGATAACATTGCGAGGTACTTGACCTCTAAATGATACATTTTACAAACGTTGCATTTATTCTTAAAAGACAACCTTTCTTACATCAAGAGTTTACATGTACACCTATCGTTTCATAATATCCAAATGATCTAATCTGTCATTTACTTAATATTAATCTCTACTGAACTTCAATGACTCGAATGCAACGTCTTTGAATCGTAGCTTAAATGGTCCCAAATAGTATCCTTAATATGAGCTAATGCACAGCGGAAGACTTAATTCGTACCTGAGAATAACATGCTTAAAAATGTCAACATAAAGTTGGTGAGATATATAGGTTTGATGCTAGCAGCGTAATAACCATGGAACACAAGATTTCATATTTCATAAGCATTTAATAAAAATATTCTAAGTGATTGTGCCCTTGGTAACCATACTTAACTATAAATCATCGTCACATATTCCCTCTTATATTCTATTTCACTACACCGTTATCAAACAAGTTGTAGTCATTCGCCACGAAGTACTGTGCAACCGTTAAAAACTGGTCGTCCAGCCCGGTTGGGGTTGTCAGGCCTGATAGATCTATCAACAGGATTCGCGTTTACACTAGCCCATGTAATTATAGTTACCAAGTTACAGGGAAGTATGCCAATAACACAACACATCCTCGAATATATATTTTTGATCACTTGTGTCCATAACATAAAACATTTATAAAACCAGCGCATGTATTCTCAGCCCAAAATATTTAGAGTTTAAAAAGGGACTATATACTCACCTAATGTATTTTGTAGTAAAAATACATATAACATCATTGATCAAGTATAAGGTTGGCCTTGAATTCACGAACCTAACCATATATATAATATATCAACATATTTTCTTTTCAAATAATCGTTACATATATACTTATAATACTTCTATTATCTATTAGTCCGTAGTTAGCAGTCCGATGTTAGTGGTCCACAATTAGTTTCTTAATAAAATAAATAAAGACCCCATCGTATTCGTATTGATCAGAATTAATCTTGACCCACGGTACCGTGTTGTCAAATGACGTATTGCGTACATAAAGTACCGTGTTGTCAAATGACGTATTGCGTACGTTCATGAGGTCTTATGATTAATCTTCTCGTGTTGTTTACGGGTGGTCCTGAAATATATAAAATTTAATCATAAGTAAATATATATAAAATTTCATTTTAATTAGGAAAGATATGGTTAATTTAATTTTTCCCCAAATATTTTCGTTGTTAAACTAGCTTTGGATACCCGATCTCGTTTTAGTCGTAGTTTCTTCATTACAACTCCGTTTTTGTTGATTCAACTTGCCACTTCCTTGGATCGAGTCAAATTTTAAGAATATGAACTGTAAATACCTTGGTTTGTATTCAAAATCACAGGTTATAGGTCAAACTTAGGTGAAACTTATGAAAGTGATCATTTTCCATCATAAAAACAACATTTAATGATCATTTTTCTAAAAATACTTACACTTTGAGTTAAACCATGAAATTTTTATGTGTTAACATATTCATAAGAAATATCATTTTTCCAGAACATGAACTTTCAATTCAAAGTTCAAGATGGTTTTTAATTATCCAACCCAAAACAGCCCCCGGTTACACTCCAACGACGTAGATTCAGTTTTAAGGTGTTCTTTGTAAAAACAAGTTGTATCTTGTTAAGTTAGCATATCATTATGTTATATTACAGGTCTTGAAGTGTTTTAAAAGTTAAGTTAGAAGGATCTATTTAGTTTGCGAACAAGTTTGAAATCATTCAAACTATGTTCTAGTTTATAAACTCTTATATAGACAGCTGTAAACATATGAATTAAACAAGAGTTGAAGTAGAGTTTTTACCTCAAGTTTAAAATGTAAAGTTGCTGGAAAGAAGTAGTCAAATAAAACTTGAGAGAGTTCTTGCAAGTGTGTGTGAAAATTGGAAGTAAAATTTAGAAAATGAATGTGTAAAAATGAGTTAGAAATGGTGCTTATTTATAGGCTTGAAAATTTGGTTTTTAGTGAAAATATCTAAGATAAGTTAAAATATATTATGTCATGAATGACATATTATACAAATAATTGAAGATTTCTATTGGTATATACCAATAGTAAATACTTCTAGAAGCTGTGTATAGTACGAGTATAATACGGGTATAAAATATCTAAAGATGTTTCATGAATCATATATAATAACAAAGATGTCATTTTCCATGATAAAAGGTTGAAAATGATGTTTTCCTACTAGTATATTCCAATAGTAAATACATCTTAATACAATACATATATATTTATTTTAACTTAGAAGTTATAACGTCGTTAAGCTTTATATATATATATATATATCGTTTCGAAGTCCTTAAGTTAGTAGTCTCATTTTATGTATATAATCCATTGTTAATATATTTAATGAGATACTTAATTATCATATATTCAAGTTAGATATAATCCATATATATCCATATATATACATAAGTATATAATTAATACAAGTTATGACGTTCGTGAATCGTCGGACAAATGGATGGTCAGTGGTTAACTAATTACATGAATATAGTTTCAAACTTTTCAAGACTCAACATTACAGATTTTGCTTATCGTGTCGGAAACATATAAAGATTAAGGTTTAAATTTGGTCGGAAACTTCTGGGTCATTACAGTACCTACCCGTTAAAGAAATTTCATCCTCAAAATTTGATAGAGGTTGTCATAGATAACCATAAGAATGTTTTCATGACGAATATGAGGTGATAATGGAGTTTTATCATTATTGAAAGATATAGATAAAACGATTCGATCATGTGATGCGCACGAGTGATGCTATCACAAAAGAGTGAAATGAGTCGATAAATATATTTGTTTTGACTGATGACGTAGTTACTATTGACTTCCGGGATTTAAGGGATTTAAAGAAAATCTTACGTAACAAGATTTGGCTCTTCGGCGATCAGGATCTTCTTTGATTTAATACGGCAATCTGTTTTGATTTCTCTGTCGAATATTTCACTATAAATCTACCTCCTTCCTTTCCTTATACCTCACATCTTCTATCCTTTCTCCCTCAATTCATATCTTAAAGTGTTATTTAAAATGCTCCATCCCGTTCTAATTCTTGTTATACTCCTAACTTTTATATCTTTCATTTTTCTCTTCCATCTGCCGCCAGAAGAATCTATTCACTTCTATGATTTCCTTGGAATTATAATGTTTTTAATTCTCCCGTGTCTTTACGTTGCAATACGTATTGATATACACGGTTTGTAATTTTTGGGTGGTTGTTAGGTTTTATATCTTCCCTTATACTTCGATGTCCCTACTTCTGTCTTCTATAATCATTGTCATCCATAGTTAATGCTCTCTCCTATTTACTGCGATTTTTTTTTACTCCAATTTCTATTTCGGGGCTTTGTCCCTTCATTTCTTCTTCCCGTCCTCAAGTCAAGCGAGTAATGGTCCGTAATTCGTAGATATAAAATTTGGAATGAACATAGCTAATGCTCTCAGAAAGGAATGGTAATGGCACGATTTTGGTTTGTCAAATTACCAGAATATTCTGGAAAAGATCGAATTATCAAGAAATATTTTCTTGATATTTTTAGAATTTATATAGAATGTAAGAGCCGTGTAACATGTCACATGATGATGGTACTGTGAATCATCACATTCCATTAGAAACTCAACATGACTTACTGTAATATAATGAAGTTGATCAAGTTTCATTATATTATACTAATTCATGCATCAGTTCCCAACACTGCTTCAGAACATTCCTATTTTAAACTCGAAGATTTTGGAACTTAGAAACTAACACAGTTTCCTTTATGTTGTAACGCAGATGTTACGGAGAGATAAATGATCTCAGATAAAAATAGTTGTGAAAATATCTCCAGAAATATGGAGAATGTGTATAATGGAAGATACGAAGATATCTTATAATATCCAAGATTAGATGATGATGAATATCTGTCTGTGAAGGTTTAGAATAAAGAGTAAGATTCTTACTAATAATTTCAGCAGGTACTGAGTCATTTGGATCCTTTGAAGTCAAACTTATTCTTTGTGATCTGTCCACGGCTTACTTCATAGTTTCGCATAATCCGCTTTTCGGTACTAAATTTTCTATTAAGTGTTTCCAATACTCCATTCTTTAACATCAACTTTTGGCCATTAAGACCATCTACAACATGCTGCTTCATCAGCATTCTCAAAGTTACGAATCTGGGTCATCGGTTATCAAACCAAGGTAGTTTCGAGAGAATTGTGTTTTTAGATGATTAAACGTTGATGGTAATATGATGGAATATGAAAGGATTTCTCGGTAACGATGAGGAAAGCTATTTGTATATATCAAAGTTATAATAAGGTTGGTTCGAACGAAAAGTCGAAGTTGGCTTGCTGGAGCTGTGACAAAGTTGGCTACTTTGAAAAGGAATTGCAAGGTTATTTTGGGTAATAATAACACTAAAGAAATTAACACTGCTACGTGTTAAACGTTGGCTCAGTCTCCGAGAGTTTTCGAGTGCATAACTATATGCAAGAATCTTTTCTTCCATAGATGAGATGCGGTTGGTTCAACTTCTCGATTGAGGTATTTTCAAGAATCATGAAAAGATTTGAACGCGAATTGTAACTGTCGAGGTACAAATGAGGTTTAAGATGAAATCAAGTGGTAAACTTGAAGAATTGTTTAGTTTCATATGTTATAATCAATATTTTAATTCATTTTTATTATCCAAAGTTAGCAGTCCAATAGTCTAATTGTCCAATGGTCCAGTAGTCCAATGATTCATATACAATTATATATATAATATATTAATACGTATCGTGACCCGTGTACCGGTCTCAGTATTGATCACAACTCAAACCATATATATATTTTGGAATCCACCTCAACCCTGTATAGAAAACTATAGAGTGTCTATGGTCGTTCCGAAATATATATATAGATGGGTCGATATGATAGATCGAAACCTTGCATACGTGTCCCATTATGTCATAACCCGTCCTTAACCATAAGAACGCGTTAGATAACGTATGATTTCATTGCGAGGTATTGACCTCTATATGAGACATTTTTAAAAGAAAAACTGCATATATTATACATTACAAACCACAACCATTATTTTTGTTACAAGCTTAAGACAATAAAAAGAAGATTAACGTTTAGCGATAATCTTCGACTTACAAACTTTACAAATGACGACAACAACACGGTTTCTAGCATATTTTACAGTACAACATCTCAGATATGCAGTTTTATTTTTGACACAAACATGCGTACGCAAGATCCTGGTTAGATCCAACATGATGCAGCGGAAGCTTTAGAAATCACCTGAGAATAGACATGTTTTAAAAGGTCAACATAAAGTTGGTGAGATATAGGTTTAATGCCGGCAGCAATATATATATAGACCACAAGATTTCGTATATAAACAGTTTAATAAAAGTATTCTAAGTGGTTGAGCACTTGGTAACCATACTTAACATTTTCACGTCGCATATTCCCTTTAATATGAAATCTTACTACACCGTACCAAGTGTAGTCACAAAACGAAGTACTGTGCAACCGTTGAATACTGGTCGTCCAGTCCGGTTGGGGTTGTCAGGCCCGATAGATCTATCAACAGGATTCGCGTTTACAATACCGCTGTAAATATTAGTTACCAAGCTACAGGGAAGTATGCCAGTGGTACAACTCAACGTAGAATATATTTTTCAGTTACTTGTGTCCATAATGTAAAACATAAAATACATGTATTCTCATCCCGAAATATTTAGAGTTTAAAAGTGGGACTATATACTCACTCTTGTCTTGATGATATATATATTTTGACTCGGTCTTCCGGTTGATATCACGAACCTATCCATATATAATGTATCAATATGTTTTCATTTTAAAACAAACGTTATATATATATATACTTGTTATACTTTTAATACTTTGAATATTTCCTTAGTCCGAAGTTAGCAGTCCGAGGTTAGCAATTCAATTTTAATGGTTCATTTTTAGATGTTTAATATACCCGCAATGAATAAATACAACCCCCAACGAAATAAATAAAACTCCCGTAAAACCCCATCATAAATGTATTGGTCGAGATTAATCTTGACCCACGGTACCGGTGTTGTCAAATGACGTATTGCGTACATAAAGTACCGGTGTTGTCAAATGACGTATTGCGTACAAACATGGGATCTTATGATTAATCTTCTCGTGTTGCTTACGGGTGATCCTGAACCATATGAAATTGAATTATGAGTGCATATATATAAAATATCATGTTATCTTAGAAGTATGTGATTTTATGTAAATTTTTCCAATGAATCCCGAAGTTGAAAATGTCTAGGATAGCCAATTTTGTTTCGGTCATAGTTTCTTCGTTACAAGTCCGTTTTCGTTGATTCAAATTGCCATCTTCTTGGATCGAGTTCTTCTATAAGACTATGAACTGTAAATACCTTGGTTTGTATTCAAAATCATACGGCATAGATGAAAGTTTAGTGATACATATGAAGGTAAACATTTTTGTTACAACAAAATCATTTAATGACCATTCTTCCAAAAATACTTATACTTTGAAAAACCAAGTTTTACCTTGTTAAATTAACATATAAATAAGTTATGTTATATGTCTTGAAGTATTTTAAAAGTTAAGTTAGAAGGATCTATTTAGTTTGCAAACAAGTTTGAAAACATTCAAACTATGTTCTTGTTGTTAAACTTTTGTACCACAAAATAAGATAGCTATATATATATGAATCGAATAAGGTTATGAACATAGATTCTACCTCAAGTTCCTTGGATGAAGTTGCTGTAAAGGAGAAGTAAGAAGCTAGAATCAAAAGGGTGCTAGAGGTGGATGAAAGATTGGAAGTAAGTTGGTGTTCTTGAAGGGTTTTCTTGAAGTGTTTTTGTATGGTTTTCTTATGGTGTTTTAGTATGGTTTTTGAAGCTAGATCTTCAAGGTAAGTTGCTGAATGATTATGGAGGTTAAGAGTGAAGAGAGAGTGTGTGTTTATCTTAAGAAATTTGGAGTTAAAATGAAAGAGGATGAGGATACATATATAGGAAAAAAAACGTGAATGGGGGGGGGGATGAGAACAAAATTTCAAGTAATGATTTTATGTATCTAGCCTTATTTACATCCAAATTCAATTACCTAGCTCTAAGGGCAGTAACAAGAGTAGGTTTGGTGGTGATTTGATGTGTATTTACTATTAGTAAATACGTATAAAAGCTAGGTATGATACGAGTATAAATACTCTAGGTATACGTATAGAAATTTTGTGAAAAATGGAATGAGGATTCAAATATAGCTATCTTTTGTGAATACACTTATATGGTTTTATGTATTTAAGTCTTTAAAAGTGATTAAATACATTACTTATACAATATATGTATAAACATTATAAGTCTTAAGTATTTATGTCAATTAACGTTACGTATTGTTATCATTTTGAAAACTTAAGTTAGTAGTTTCAAAATATACTTATAACTTGTTGTTATTAATACAAAATGAGATATTAAAACATTCTTTAATCATGTTAAATATGTATATATACATATATATACACAAACGTATAATTATCATATATTGTATAGTTCGTGATATCATCGGTCAAACTAGACAGTCAAACGTTGTGTAAAACTCTTTTCGGAAATATAAGTCTCGACAATTTGGATTGCTTATCATGTTGGCAAGGTTTAATTTATGTAAATATTAATCTTATAAGTATAGAATGATCGAAAAAGTGCAGGTCGTTACATTACCTCCCCGTTAAATAAATTTCGTCCCGAAATTTTAAAATTGTACCTATTTTGCGTCATCGAGAAACAAGTGTGGATACTTTTGCTTCATCTGATCCTCTCGTTCCCAAGTAAACTCGGGACCTCTTCTAGCATTCCAACGAACCTTAACAATCGGTATATTACTCTGTTTGAGCTGTTTAACTTCACGGTCCATGATTTCGATTGGTTCTTCGACGAATTGTAGTTTCTCGTCGACATGGATTTCTTCAAGAGGAATAGTGAGGTCTTCCTTTGCAAGACACTTCTTAAGGTTCGAGACGTGAAAGGTATTATGTACTCCGGTGAGTTGTTGCGGTAACTCGAGTCGATAAGCTACCGGTCCAATGCGTTCGATGATCTTGAACGGGCCTACATATCTTGGGTTCAGTTTACCCCTTTTGCCGAAACGTATTACACCTTTCCAAGGTGACACCTTTAGCATAACCATGTCCCCGACCTGAAACTCTAATGGTTTCCTTCGGACATCGGCGTAGCTCTTTTGGCGACTACGGGCTGTTTTCAATCTCTCCTTGATTTGCACTATCTTCTCAGTCGTTTCATGTATGATCTCAGGACCAGTTAATTGTCGATCTCCTACTTCATTCCAACAGATAGGAGATCTACACTTCCTTCCATACAATGCTTCGAATGGCGCAGCTCCAATGCTCGCGTGATAACTATTATTATACGAGAATTCTGCTAACGGTAGATATTTATCTCATCCGTTTCCAAAATCGATCACACATGCCCTGAGCATGTCTTCGAGAGTCTGAATCGTTCTCTCACTCTGTCCATCGGTTTGTGGATGATATGCGGTACTCATATCCAACCGAGTTCCTAGTGCTTCCTGTAGTGATTGCCAGAATTTTGAGGTAAATCTACTATCACGATCGGATATAATGGAAATAGGTATTCCATGCCTTGAAACAACTTCCTTTATATACAATCGTAATAGTTTCTCCATTCTATCCGTTTCCTTTATAGGCAAGAAATGTGCAGACTTGGTGAGACGATCAACAATCACCCAAATGGTGTCGTATCCCCAGGCAGTCTTTGGTAACTTCGTGATAAAATCCATGGTAATACCATCCCACTTCCATTCTGGGATTTCTGGTTGTTGAAGTAACCCTGACGGCTTCTGGTGTTCTGCTTTGACCTTAGAACAAGTTAAACACTCCCCAACATATGTTGCAACGTCGGTCTTTAAATTAGGCCACCAATAACGTGTCTTAAGATCTTGATACATCTTTCCAACTCCAGGATGTATCGAGTATCTTGTCTTATGTGCCTCGTTCAATATCAACTTCCTTAATCCACCCAACTTAGGTACCCAAATACGGTTTGCAAAATATCGAATTCCGTCTTCCCGTATAACAAGTTGCTTCTCATACTTCTTCATTATTTCATTCTTTATGTTTTCTTTATTGAGTGCTTCTTGTTGAACTTCTTTGATTTGTGAGTTGAGGTTCATGCGAATTTTTATGTTCATTGCTCGAACTCGAATCGGTTCTCGTTCCTTTCTGCTTAAAGCATCAGCCACCACGTTCGCCTTCCCGGGATGATAACGAATTTCACAATCATAGTCGTTTATTAACTCGACCCACCTACGTTGCCTCATGTTCAATTGTTTCTGATCAAAAATATGTTGAAGGCTTTTATGATCAGTAAACACAGTGAATTTAACCCCATACAAGTAGTGTCTCCACATCTTCAATGCAAACACGACTGCTCCCAATTCTAGATCATGCGTCGTATAATTCCGCTCGTGAATTTTCAATTGTCGGGATGCAAATGCAATCACTTTCTTCCGTTGCATAAGAACACAACCAAAACCTTGTCGCGAAGCGTCACAATATATTTCGAAATCATCGTTCCCTTCTGGTAACGATAATATAGGAGCCGTAGTTAACTTCTTCTTCAGTATTTGAAATGCGTTCTCCTGCTCAGAGGTCCATTCATATTTCTTCCCTTTTTGCGTTAACGCTGTCAACGGCTTAGCTATTCGGGAAAAATCTTGAATAAACCTTCTATAATAACCGGCTAAACCCAAAAATTGGCGTATCTGCGTTGGTGTCTTAGGAGTCTCCCATTTTTCAATAGCTTCAGTTTTTGCTGGATCAACCTGAATTCCTTCGCTATTAACAACGTGACCAAGAAATTGCACTTCTTTCAACCAAAAAGCACACTTAGAAAATTTAGCATATAGCTGTTCTTTTCTTAACAACTCCAATATTAACCTTAAATGCTCTTCATGCTCTTGCTCACTCTTGGAATAGATAAGAATATCATCAATGAAAACGATAACAAACTTATCTAAATACGGACTACAAACTCGATTCATGAGGTCCATGAATACAGCTGGCGCATTCGTCAATCCAAACGGCATAACCAAAAATTCGTAATGACCATAACGTGTCCGAAAAGCAGTTTTCGGAATGTCCTCTTCTTTAACGCGTAGTTGATGATAGCCCGATCTTAAGTCGATTTTCGAATAAACACATGATCCTTGCAATTGATCAAATAAGTCATCAATTCTCGGTAGTGGATACCGATTCTTGATAGTTAACTTATTTAATTCACGATAGTCTATACACATCCTAAAAGATCCATCTTTCTTCTTAACAAACAAAATTGGAGCTCCCCACGGTGAAGTACTCGGTCGTATGAATCCACGGTCCAGTAATTCTTTTAACTGACTTTGAAGTTCTTTTAACTCGGACGGTGCAAGTCTATATGGAGCACGAGCCACTGGTGCAGCTCCTGGTACTAAATCTATTTGAAATTCTACCGATCTAAATGGAGGTAATCCCGGCAATTCTTCCGGAAAAACTTCAGGAAAATCTCTTGCCACAGGCACGTCGTTGATACCCTTTTCTCTCTTTTCGACTTTATTAACATGTGCTAAAATAGCGTAACATCCCTTTTCTAAACACTTCTTGGCTTTCAAACAGCTAATGAGTTTTAGCTTTGAATTACCCTTCTCTCCATAAATCATCACCGGTATTTTATCCTTACCAGGAATACGAATTGCCTTCTTGGCACAAACAACTTCCGCTCCTATTTTGGACATCCAGTCCATGCCGACTATTACATCAAAACCTCCTAATTCTACGGGTATTAAGTCGATTTTAAACGTTTCTCCGGCTAGATTTATTTCACAATCACGACAAATTTTATCGGCTTTAATTAGTTTACCATTAGCTAACTCAATCAAGTACTTAGCATCTAGAGGTAATGATGAACAATTCAATTTAGTGTAAAAATTTATACACACGTAACTTCTATCGGCGCCAGTATCAAATAAAATAGATGCTGATAAGTTATTAATGGTAAACGTACCCGTAACAAGCTCCGGGTCTTCTCGTGCCTCTCTAGCATTAATGACAAACGCTCTTCCACGTGCAGGTCCGCCATTCTGATTCGGACACTGGCTCTTATAGTGACCTTGTTTTCCACACCCAAAACAAGTAATGTTAGCCAAAGCAGTTCTATTTGCGTTGGTGGCAGGAGTCTTGTTACCATTTGCATTTGTAACGAGAGCCTTACAATCTTCAGCAAGATGTCCCTGTCTATTGCATTTAGTGCACAACACACTGCAGTAACCAAAATGATGTTTGTGACAACGGTTGCATAAAGGACTTTGTCCTTTGTAAGCAAAGCCTGAACCACTACCCGCACCTTTCGTGATTTCTTGTTTCTTATAAGGTTGTTGTTGGTTACCTCGATCATAACCACCATTCCACTTTTTCTTGTTCCCCAATACCTTC
Organism: Rutidosis leptorrhynchoides; assembly: GCF_046630445.1. NCBI lineage: Eukaryota > Viridiplantae > Streptophyta > Magnoliopsida > Asterales > Asteraceae > Rutidosis > Rutidosis leptorrhynchoides. The sequence goes on from NC_092343.1 coordinate 237,505,578, forward strand.
ACCTCAGTATTGAATGCTTTCTTGTCCAAAATGACCTGATCCATTAGCTCGTTCGCCATGGTTATAGCTTCATGAATTGTTTTAGGTTTCGATGCCGTAACGTTTGCCTTGACCTTGCTGGGCAAACCACCTTTGTACATTTCAATCTTCCGTGCTTCGGTTGGAACTAATTCAGGACATAGTAAAACCAATTCCATGAATCGCTGATTGTAGTTGGTGATTTCAGTACCAACCACCTTCAAACTTCGTAACTCATCTTCTAACTTAATAACCTCATTCCTTGGACAATACTCGGTGATTATCATTGCTTTGAATTCTTCCCATGGAGTATCATAAGCTACATCTCCTCCTACCGCCTTCACATAATTCTTCCACCATGTGAGTGCACTATCTTGTAAAGTGCACGATGCAAACTTGGTCATGTCTTTTTCATCACAACCACTGATTTTAAACACCGTCTCCATCTTTTCTATCCATCGGGTTAAACCGATCGGTCCTTCCGTTCCACTGAATGATGATGGCTTGCAAGCTTGAAACGTCTTGTAGGAGCATCCTACACGAGGATTTGGATTAACTGCAGCAGCTCTTGCAGCCTCAACCCATAACATTCTGTCGTTCACTCGCTGGTTGATGAGTTCCTCGAGTTCTTGTTCCGTCATTCGATTCAATCGCGCCATTTCCTAATGAAAGAAAATAATTATTCACATGGAATATTATAGATGTAGTGTGTATTTATAGTACATTTATAGCTTGTTAATAATATGAACCAGGTATTATTATAAAAGCCTTTTCTTCTTATTAGCGTTTTATAATTATATCTTGGGTAGTACCTACCCGTTAATGTTCATACTTAATAGCTTAGTACAGAATCAATTACTACAATCTAAATAATACTTAACCATGGAAAATTATTGCATTTCATACTTCGCTATTTTACATATGCTTACATCAAACTTTAAACAAACCACACTAATAATATTATACAAAACATTATGTGATTCCATGGTTTAATACGGCAGCGCATCATTTGGTCTATTTCCCAAAACATTTATGTCCAGGGAATCCCCCAACGCGAATCCTAGCTGTCTCCCTACGTTTTGGCGGAGGAGCCGAAGAACTAGACGCCGGGATAGCACTAATAGGAATAGCGGGAATAGGTGTGGTAGTGTTTAGTGGAATTGGTGCCACTTCATTCTCATTAAACTCGGGATTTGGATTTTCTAATTCACTAGCTTTTCGTTTCTTTCCTTGATCATATTTTTCTTTCGTAATTTCCTCGGGTTCACTTTCCTCTTCGGGTTCACTTTCCTCCTCGGGTTCACTTTCCGATATTTCTATAGTTGGTTCATCCGGAAATTGTGAATCTTCCCCAAAAATACCACTTTCGTCATCGGATATGTTAATGACTGAAACACGATCTGAAGGTTCTGATTCGGAGTCGCTGAATGTGATAATAAGTTTCGAGCCCGACATCTATCACACAATAACTAACCCATTAGTACTTACATAATATTTATACATAAATTTTTAACCAACAGTGATAAGCAATGTTTTTTAAAATCAGACCCGGTCAAAGTCCAGACTTTACTAATGTATCCTAACGACTTCTCGGTTAGACACACTAATGCAAACCTGGTTCGCTAAGACCAACGCTCTGATACCACATGTCATAACCCGTCCTTAACCATAAGAACGCGTTAGATAACGTATGATTTCATTGCGAGGTATTGACCTCTATATGAGACATTTTTAAAAGAAAAACTGCATATATTATACATTACAAACCACAACCATTATTTTTGTTACAAGCTTAAGACAATAAAAAGAAGATTAACGTTTAGCGATAATCTTCGACTTACAAACTTTACAAATGACGACAACAACACGGTTTCTAGCATATTTTACAGTACAACATCTCGGATATGCAGTTTTATTTTTGACACAAACATGCGTACGCAAGATCCTGGTTAGATCCAACATGATGCAGCGGAAGCTTTAGAAATCACCTGAGAATAGACATGTTTTAAAAGGTCAACATAAAGTTGGTGAGATATAGGTTTAATGCCGGCAGCAATATATATATAGACCACAAGATTTCGTATATAAACAGTTTAATAAAAGTATTCTAAGTGGTTGAGCACTTGGTAACCATACTTAACATTTTCACGTCGCATATTCCCTTTAATATGAAATCTTACTACACCGTACCAAGTGTAGTCACAAAACGAAGTACTGTGCAACCGTTGAATACTGGTCGTCCAGTCCGGTTGGGGTTGTCAGGCCCGATAGATCTATCAACAGGATTCGCGTTTACAATACCGCTGTAAATATTAGTTACCAAGCTACAGGGAAGTATGCCAGTGGTACAACTCAACGTAGAATATATTTTTCAGTTACTTGTGTCCATAATGTAAAACATAAAATACATGTATTCTCATCCCGAAATATTTAGAGTTTAAAAGTGGGACTATATACTCACTCTTGTCTTGATGATATATATATTTTGACTCGGTCTTCCGGTTGATATCACGAACCTATCCATATATAATGTATCAATATGTTTTCATTTTAAAACAAACGTTATATATATATATACTTGTTATACTTTTAATACTTTGAATATTTCCTTAGTCCGAAGTTAGCAGTCCGAGGTTAGCAATTCAATTTTAATGGTTCATTTTTAGATGTTTAATATACCCGCAATGAATAAATACAACCCCCAACGAAATAAATAAAACTCCCGTAAAACCCCATCATAAATGTATTGGTCGAGATTAATCTTGACCCACGGTACCGGTGTTGTCAAATGACGTATTGCGTACATAAAGTACCGGTGTTGTCAAATGACGTATTGCGTACAAACATGGGATCTTATGATTAATCTTCTCGTGTTGCTTACGGGTGATCCTGAACCATATGAAATTGAATTATGAGTACATATATATAAAATATCATGTTATCTTAGAAGTATGTGATTTTATGTAAATTTTTCCAATGAATCCCGAAGTTGAAAATGTCTAGGATAGCCAATTTTGTTTCGGTCATAGTTTCTTCGTTACAAGTCCGTTTTCGTTGATTCAAATTGCCATCTTCTTGGATCGAGTTCTTCTATAAGACTATGAACTGTAAATACCTTGGTTTGTATTCAAAATCATACGGCATAGATGAAAGTTTAGTGATACATATGAAGGTAAACATTTTTGTTACAACAAAATCATTTAATGACCATTCTTCCAAAAATACTTATACTTTGAAAAACCAAGTTTTACCTTGTTAAATTAACATATAAATAAGTTATGTTACATGTCTTGAAGTATTTTAAAAGTTAAGTTAGAAGGATCTATTTAGTTTGCAAACAAGTTTGAAAACATTCAAACTATGTTCTTGTTGTTAAACTTTTGTACCACAAAATAAGATAGCTATATATATATGAATCGAATAAGGTTATGAACATAGATTCTACCTCAAGTTCCTTGGATGAAGTTGCTGTAAAGGAGAAGTAAGAAGCTAGAATCAAAAGGGTGCTAGAGGTGGATGAAAGATTGGAAGTAAGTTGGTGTTCTTGAAGGGTTTTCTTGAAGTGTTTTTGTATGGTTTTCTTATGGTGTTTTAGTATGGTTTTTGAAGCTAGATCTTCAAGGTAAGTTGCTGAATGATTATGGAGGTTAAGAGTGAAGAGAGAGTGTGTGTTTATCTTAAGAAATTTCGAGTTAAAATGAAAGAGGATGAGGATACATATATAGGAAAAAAAACGTGAATGGGGGGGGGGGGGGGATGAGAACAAAATTTCAAGTAATGATTTTATGTATCTAGCCTTATTTACATCCAAATTCAATTACCTAGCTCTAAGGGCAGTAACAAGAGTAGGTTTGGTGGTGATTTGATGTGTATTTACTATTAGTAAATACGTATAAAAGCTAGGTATGATACGAGTATAAATACTCTAGGTATACGTATAGAAATTTTGTGAAAAATGGAATGAGGATTCAAATATAGCTATCTTTTGTGAATACACTTATATGGTTTTATGTATTTAAGTCTTTAAAAGTGATTAAATACATTACTTATACAATATATGTATAAACATTATAAGTCTTAAGTATTTATGTCAATTAACGTTACGTATTGTTATCATTTTGAAAACTTAAGTTAGTAGTTTCAAAATATACTTATAACTTGTTGTTATTAATACAAAATGAGATATTAAAACATTCTTTAATCATGTTAAATATGTATATATACATATATATACACAAACGTATAATTATCATATATTGTATAGTTCGTGATATCATCGGTCAAACTAGACAGTCAAACGTTGTGTAAAACTCTTTTCGGAAATATAAGTCTCGACAATTTGGATTGCTTATCATGTTGGCAAGGTTTAATTTATGTAAATATTAATCTTATAAGTATAGAATGATCGAAAAAGTGCAGGTCGTTACACATTATTTATAGTGCGTAAAATAAATATATATCATGACCCATTATACAACGTGTTGTCTCAGAATTAATCCGACGTATTGTTGTACATGTGTCCCGACGGTATGTAAAGTACAGAAATTAAATAAAATTGCGAGAATGTAAATTGCAATAAATTAAATGTTAGCCAGGAACAGTTAGTTGGAACAGTTAGCGTGGAATCCTAACAAAATTTCAATTAATTAGTTCGTTTGTTTCTAACTCTTTTATTTTGTCCAATGTTTTCTTCGTTATGCCACTTGTTGAATTTTGATAGATCAAAATCAAAATATGAAATTTGAATGAAAATGATTATCCGATGGTGAACGGATACGTATAACAGTAGTTGTAAGTAGGATAGTAAATGATCGTTGAATCAGTTTTGAAGAATGTACAGTGCAACTTATTAACGTGAAATCATAAATATTCCTCGGGTACTACCTACCCGTTAAAATATTTTTCATCATTAATAGTTTCTACGAAAGGATTTTTAATTACAATCTTTATGAAAATATACTTGCATATATATTTTCTTCGGATGTAACTATGGATTTAAATGAGTCAATAAAGTATTAACTCTCTTGATTTATTGTTAATACTAGATTACATAATTTCTAAAACATTAGAGATTACATAATCGCCATGTCGAACGAAGATAAATGAGGTAAAACAATACGTAAAGCGAAGATAATCGATGTAGAACGATATATAGAATGAAGATCATACTCGAAGTTCAGATGAGGTTTTTTAGGTATGTGATGTTGATATCCGAGATACAATTTGTGATGTTGAGTTTTACGGTGTGGTTGTGGTTTGGGGGTGGTAAGAGTACTGTCGACGTTGATGTTGGTGGTACAGATTATGCTGCTGGTGCTGCTGCTGGTGTTTGTAACCTTCGCACCGTATTTTCTAAAGCCACTACCCGAGCGCGAAGCTCGTTGACTTCTTCTATTATACCGGGATGATTGACGGTTGGAACGAGCGAATGAACAAGATTCGAAATATGGGATAGTATGTAATCATGACGAGATACTCTAGAAATGAGCGAGAAAATGGTGTTTCGAATAGGTTCACCGGTAAGTGCTTCAGGTTCATCGTTAAGAGGACGATTTGGTGGATGGAATGGATCACCTTCTTCTTTTCTCCAGAGATTTAGTATATTACGAACCCATCCCCAATTCATCCAGAATAGATGATGGGAAATTGGTTGATCCATTCCGGTGACGCTGTTCTCGGAGCTCGAATGGAAATCCATATCGGCGTAGCTATCGAAGTCGGAGGAATTCGAACTGGATGAAGAATCCATCTTGTATAGTCGAAGAAATGAGTTTTTGATTTGGAATAGCTTATAGGAGTTGGGTTTGGTACTCTTCAATACATAATTTACTTATGTATATATAATACCAAAATCCCGGATGTCACGGAGAATCTTTGAAATACGTTAGACAATATTTATAGTAACAGATAAGCTAGGATATGAATTTTGTCTATACACTATCGATGCACTAGATGCAGTAAGACGTGTCTAGACTTAAGAATAATAAGCAGGCAATTTCCTAAGGATGATAAGCAGATGGTTTCCGACTAGAAATGATAAGCAACACTTTTTGACATGCAGACACGCTCGAAGTCCAGACTCTCTAATGTATCCTAACAACTACCAGTTAGACATACTAATGGGAGACCTGGTTCGCTAAGACCACCGCTCTGATACCAACTGTGATAACCCGAACTAATCCATCCGGACGACGTCCATATTGATTATAAAACGAATCACAATAGTTGATAACATTGCGAGGTACTTGACCTCTAAATGATACATTTTACCAACGTTGCATTTATTCTTAAAAGACAACCTTTCTTACATTAATAGTTTACATGTACACCTATCGTTTCATAATATCCAAATGATCTAATCTGTCATTTACTTAATATTAATCTCTATTGAACTTCAATGACTCGAATGCAACGTCTTTGAATCGTAGCTTAAATGGTCCCAAATAGTATCCTTAATATGAGCTAATGCACAGCGGAAGACTTAATTCGTACCTGAGAATAACATGCTTAAAAATGTCAACATAAAGTTGGTGAGATATATAGGTTTGATGCTAGCAGCGTAATGTAACGACCCGGAAATTTCCGACCAAATTTAAACCTTAAGCTTTATATGTTTCCGACACGATAAGCAAAATCTGTAATGTTGAGTCTAGAAAGTTTGAAATCTATATTTGGATAATCAGTTACCCTTTGACCAAGCCTGTCGATTCACGAACCATTGTGTGTAAATAATAATGTATATACGTATATATATATATATATATATATATATATATATATATATATATATATATATATAAATATTATTATTGTTATTATTATTATTATATTATTATTTTTAGTATTATTTTTATAAATATTATTATTATCAGAAATTATGTATTCTTTATACATTTATATTATTATTATTAGTATTATAAATTATTATCATAAAATTCGAATATTTTCATATATTATTATTAACTTATTTATTAAAATTTATATTTTATTAAAGTTATTATTATTATTCTTTTTGTGATAATAATATCATTAATTTTATTAAGTGTAATACTAATAAAGTGTACTACTTAGGTATTAAGATAAATAGAGATTGTATAATTACAGATTTATATAAAGTAATATCATTAATTTACTTATTAATATTACAAATACTGTGTTATTATTATCATTATCATTATTCTTACTAGTATTAATATGATGTTAATATTATTTTTATTTTTATTTCTGGTTTTGTTATTAGAATAAATGTTTGTATTATTAATAATATTAATTATGTTTTCTTAATATGTAATGTACATATAAAAATTAGATACACAAATATTTAGATAAACAAATACAGAAATAAAATATGGATATATACAGATTTTAAATAAACAGATAAATATAATTATATATAAACACATTATTTATGCATATAAATTTAGAAAATAAGTATTCTTTTGTAAATCATTCTCAATATCATAAGTAATTCGATTCTTATCTATAATTCTGTGTAAACCGTGACTTTTATCACACTAATATCCAAAATCAGTCAAAATCATAATTCACTTTATTTTTTTAAATTGTTCCTGCTTGTATTTATCTGTTTAGTTGTTTCTGATAAGTCGAATACCTGATTTTTATAAATCAAACGTGTTACAACTATTCTAACACACTCAATCATAAATCACAAACACCATTAAACTCTCTTGTTCGATACCTATTACTTGAGCTGTTGCTTGTTATCTGTTTTCCTCGATCAAGATCAAAAGCAAAATCCATCGTTAACTGCAGTTGAAGCTGCACCACAGCTGCATCTGTTTCATCTTTCTGTTTCTAACCTATTTCCTGCTCGAACAAGACCCAAACGAAAACTCATACTGCCCGCTGGTTCCTGTTCTCAATTATAACCAATTACTATCCTACACTACCACGACACCGTTACCAGCGATTCAAAACAACCAATGAATCACTGTTAGCACTACTACTAACCTGCTATCTCTTCCTATTTCGGTTCAAGACCCACCTTGATCACCACCTTCACCTTTTGGTTGTCAAACCAAGAATCCCACCATCTTTAATCACCAAAACCTTTTCCATTCATGTTATTGTTAACTGATCAAATAAATCGAAACCCTCTTCACTCTTGTGAAACCAAACCGCCACACAAAGCAAACTGTAAACCATCATTTAATTCATCGAAAACAGCTTCTTGCAACTGTTTTATGTCTTGGTTTCCATCACGAACCACCATGATCAATCTCTATCTCGATCACTATTATACTCCTGCTATACTGATTCGTTTTCTATGGAATTAATGGACCGATTACCAATACAGTTAAAGTGATTACTTCTGTCGGTGCGTTTATAAAAAAAAAACAAAAAGAAAAGAGAAATCGTGGATTTGCTGAGTAAAAGTGAACCCTTTTCCCATTTGTATACCGTAAACCTTTTTGATATAATTTGGGCCGTAAAGTAATGTGTTAGGAAGTGGGATCCAAGTATTCTTGTTGGGCTACAATGACCCACTTTTCTCTTTGGGCCACAACTTGGGAACCAACGTTCTATCTGTTTCTTAATTCTGTATGATGACAACAAAAATACACATATTATTAGGAAGTGACGGGTTACATAGTTTGGGATAGGCGTTATAATCAGAAATGAAGTGAACGGAGGAGTGGTTAGGGGAGTAGTCTTTGGAAGAGAGGTCGCGGGTTCGAGCCCGGCCTCTGTCAAAATGGTTATCATTTTAAGGTAGTATTATTACTAATAATATTATTATTGTTAACTATTGTTATTATTATGATAATTATTATTATTATTATTATTATCAAGTATTATGCATTATTATCAAAATTATTATTTTCATTATCATTATTATTAAACTTATCCTTTTTACTAAAAACTACTATTATTTTTATCAGACGTATCATTTTTATTAAAATTTTCGTTATTATTAATAGTGCTAATATTATCATTATTAGTATTAATTATTATTATCATTAGTAGGATCATTAATATTGAAAGGATCCGAAACTAATCATCCGGACAGTGTCCATATTGATTACAAACGAATTACAACAGTTGATAACATCGCGAGGTACTAGACCTCTATATGATACATTTTATAAACGTTGCATTTATTCTTAAAAGGCAATCTATCTTTACATCAAACATTATTAAACTCGTCTAACATTTCTCGATATCCGAATGACCTATTCTGTCATTTACTCGTATAAATCAAAGTTTAATTATTTGTCAAAGTATATTTTTTTTAAATTGAAAACGTTTAATATTGTTTCGTAAAATACATATATATATTTAATGAACACGTTTTATTAAATATTCGTTTTTATAAAAACACGGACCGTTACATTTATCGTTTAACAAAAGGTTTCTAGAAAAGTTACGACTTTTAAAATAACGTTAAAACGTTTAATCTTGTTAAAATGATTTTTAAATAATTTGACAAGATGGTTTCAGATAAACATAAAACCTATTATGTATCTAATACTTTGTTATCGTTAACTATAAATAAATATATAACACATAAACACATAAACGTTCGTGAATCGTCAGGCTTGGTCAAAGGGTAATTAATTATCCAAATGAAGATTTCAGACTTTCTAGACTCAACATTAGGGTTTTTGCTTATCGTTTCGGAAACATATAGAGATTAGGGTTTAAATTTGGTCGAAATTTCCGGGTCGTTACAGTACCCACCTGTTAAAGAAATTTCATCCCCGAAATTTGGTAGAGGTTGTTATAGATAACAATGGAAATGTTTTCATGACGATTATGAGATGAAAATGAAGTTTTATCATTTTTGATAGATATGGATAAAACATTTCGATCATGTGAAGCGTACGAGCGAAGCTATCACAAAAGAGTGAAATGAGTGATATGGTATTGTTTTAACTGATGACGTGGTTATGATTAATTTCCGGAATTCACGAGATTTAGAGAAAATCTTTCGTAATAAGATTTGGTTCTTCGGCGATTTAGGAAACAGGATCTCCTTTGATTTAATGCGGCAAATCTGTTGTGATTTCTTTGTCGGATATTTCACTTATAAAACTACCCCCTTTGTTCCCTTATTTCCATATCCTACATCTTCTACCCTTTTCCCTAAATTCTTACTTAAAGATATTTGCCAATATGCTCCATCCTATTCTGATCCTTGATATACTCTTAATTTTTACATCTGTCATTCTTCTTTTTCATTTACCACCCGAAGAATCTATTTACTTCTACTATTTTCTTGGGATTATAGTGTTATTAATTCTCCCGTGCCTTTACGTGGCAATACGTATTGATATGCACGGTTTGTAGTTTCAGGGTTGCTATAGGGTTTTATATTTTCACTTATATTTCGATATTCCTACTCCTGTCCCTTAAGATCTTTGTCATCCACAGTTAATGCTCTCTTTTATTTGCTGTGGTTTATGTTCCTATTTCTATTCTGTGGTTTTGTCCCTTCGTTTCCTCTTCCCGTCCTTGAGCCAAGCGAACAATGGTCTGAAATTCATAGATAGAAAATTTGGAATGAACCTAGCTATTAGTTTTAGAATGAAATTGTAATGGCACGATCTTGATTCGTTAAATTACTCAGATATTTCGGAAAATTAGAACTATCAGGGTGATAAGTTCTAATATGTTTGAAGATTGGATAGAGTGTAAAAGCCGTGTAACATGGCACATGATGATGGTACTGTGAATCATCACGTTCCATTAGAAACTTAACATGAGTTACTGCAATATAATGAAGTTGATCAAGTTTCATTATATTATACTAATTCATATATCAGTTCCCAACACTACTTCAAAACATTCATATTTTAAACTCGGAGGTTTCAGAATTTAGAAACTAACTCAGTTTCTTTTTATAACGCAGATATTATGAAGAGACACAGGATCGCAGATAGGAATATTTGTGAAAATACTTCCAGAGATATGGAGGTTATGTATAACGGAAGATTTGAAGATATTTTATAATATCTAAGGTTCGATGTTGATGAAGAATATCATTTGGAAAGATTTAAAATAAAGAGTAGAGTTTTCACTAACAGTTTCAGCAGGCACTGAATTATTTGAATCCCTTGAAGTCAAACTCATTCTTTGTTTATGGCTTCCTTCATAATTTCGCATAATCTGCTTTTCGGTACTAAATTTTCTATCGAATGTTCCTAACCCTCTTTTCTTTATCATCTACTTTTGGTCATTAAGACCATCTACAACATGCTGCTTCGTCAGCATTCTCAAAGTTAACGGATCTGGGTCATTGGTTTTCTAACCATGGTGGTTTCAGGAAAATTGTATTTTTAGATGATTAAACGCTGATGATAATATGATGGGACATAAAAGGTTCTCCGGTAATGATGGCGAAAGTATGACGAATATATATTGAGGTTATACTAGGAGTAATCTTATTGAGAAGTCGAAGTGGAGCTGTGACAAAATTAGCTTCTTGACACGGAATTGTAGGGTTATTTTTGCCAATGAATGATAAGGAATTCGACGCGGATATGATTTAACTATAACTTTGGTTTCAAGGGTTTTTCAGATGCATAACTGTATGAATCTCTCTTCCATAGACGAGGTGCGGCTGGTTCAACTTCTCGATCGAGATGTTTTCAAGAATTATGAAAGGTTTGAACGCGGATTGCAATTGTCAAGGTTCAAATGAGGTTGAAGTTGAAATCAAGTGGCAAACTTGAAGAATCGTTTAGTTTCATATGTTATAATCAATATTTTAATTCATTTTAATTGTCCAAAGTTAGCAGTTCAATAACCCGAATGTCCAATGGTTCAATAGACTCATATATAAGTTAGATATATATAATATTCGAATTAAATAATACGTATCGTGACCCGTGTACCGGTCTCGGTGTCGATCACAACTCAAAGTATATATATATTTTGGAATCAACTCCGACCCTGTATAGCCAACTCCCTTCTTCACATATAGAGTGTCTACGGTTGTTCCGAAATATATATATAGATGGGTCAATATGATAAGTCGAAACCTTGTATACGTGTCCCGTTTATTTAAAGTGCGTAAAATAAATAAATATATATCATGACCCATGCACCGTGTTGTCTCAGAATTAATCCGACATATTGCGTACATGTGTCCCGACAGTATGTACAGTGCGGAAATTAAATGACAATAAATAAAATTGTGAGAATGTAAATTGCAATAAATTAAATGTTAGCCGGGAACAGTTAGCTAGGAACAGTTAGCGTGGATTCCTAACAATATTTCAATTAGTTAATTCGTCTGTTTCTAACAAATTCTATCATATCCAATGTTTTCTTCGTTATGCCACTTGTTGGTTTCTGATAGGTAAAAAAAATCCAAATATGAAATTTGAATGAAAATGGTTATTCTGAGGTGAGCGGATACGAATATTGGTGATTGTAAGTAGGATAATAGATAATCGTTGAATCAGATTCAAAGAATGTACAGTGTAACTTATTAATGTGAATTCTAAATATTCTTCGGGTACTACCCACCCGTTAAAATATTTTCATCATTAATAGTCTGTACGAAGGAATTTTTAATTAAAATTTTTATAAAAATATACTTGCATATATATTTTCTTCGGATGTAATTATGAATTTAATGAGTCAATAAGATATTAAACTCATTTGATTTCTCATAAATACTAGATTACATAATCTCTAAAACATTAGAGATTACATAATTGCCATGTCGAGCGAAGATAATTGAGATAGAGCAATACGTGGAACGAAATTAATCGATATAGAATGATAGATAGAACGAAGATCATACTCGAAATACAGATGGTACTATTGAGGCGTGTGATGTTGATATCTGAGGTACAGATTGTGATGTTGAGATTTATGGCGCGGTTGTGGTTTGGGGTGATAATGGTACTGTCGGCGTTAATGATGGTGGTACAGATTATGCTGCTGGTGCTGCTGCTGGTGTTTGTAACCTTCGCACCATGTTCTCCAAAGCCACTACCCGAGCACGGAGTTCGTTGACTTCTTCTATTATACCAGGATGATTGACGGTTGGAACGAGCGAATGAACAAGATTCGAAATATGGGATAGTATATAATCGTGACGAGATACTCTAGAAATGAGAGAGAAAATGGTTTCTCGAACAGGTTCGCCGGTAAGCGCTTCAGGTTCATCACTAAGAGGACAGTTTGATGGATGGAATGGATCACCTTCTTCTTGTCTCCAGTGATTTAGCGTACTACGAACCCATCCCCAATTCATCCAGAATAGATTATGGGAAATTGGTTGATCCATTCCGGTGACACTGTCGTCGGAACCCGACTGGAAATCCATATCGACATAACTGTCGAAGTTGGAGGAATTCGAACTAGATGTGGAATCCATTTTGTATGTTAGGAGAAATGAATTTTTGGTTTGGAATGGTTTATAGGAGTTGGTTTTAGTATTCTTCAATACATAATTTACATATGTATATATAATACCAAAATCCGTGAATTACGGAGAATCTTTGAAAAGATGTCGGCCAAAAGTAACAATATCAGATACGCTAAGATATGAATTTTGTCTATATACTATCGATGCACTAAATGCAGTAAGACGTGTCTAGACTAAAGAATGATAAGCAGGCAATTCCCTAAAGATGATAAGCAGATGATTTCCAACTAGAAACGATAATCAAAACTTTTGACAGGCAGACACGGTCGAAGTCCAGACTCACTAATGCATCCTAACAACTACCAGTTAGACACACTAATGGGAGACCTGGTTCGCTAAGACCAACGCTCTGATACCAACTGAAAGGATCCGAAACTAATCATCCGGACAGTGTCCATATTGATTACAAACGAATTACAACAGTTGATAACATCGCGAGGTACTAGACCTCTATATGATACATTTTATAAACGTTGCATTTATTCTTAAAAGGCAATCTATCTTTACATCAAACATTATTAAACTCGTCTAACATTTCTCGATATCCGAATGACCTATTCTGTCATTTACTCGTATAAATCAAAGTTTAATTATTTGTCAAAGTATATTTTTTTTAAATTGAAAACGTTTAATATTGTTTCGTAAAATACATATATATATATTTAATGAACACGTTTTATTAAATATTCGTTTTTATAAAAACACGGACCGTTACATTTATCGTTTAACAAAAGGTTTCTAGAAAAGTTACGACTTTTAAAATAACGTTAAAACGTTTAATCTTGTTAAAATAATTTTTAAATAATTTGACAAGATGGTTTCAGATAAACATAAAACCTATTATGTATCTAATACTTTGTTATCGTTAACTATAAATAAATATATAACACATAAACACATAAACGTTCGTGAATCGTCAGGCTTGGTCAAAGGGTAATTAATTATCCAAATGAAGATTTCAGACTTTCTAGACTCAACATTAGGGTTTTTGCTTATCGTTTCGGAAACATATAGAGATTAGGGTTTAAATTTGGTCGAAATTTCCGGGTCGTTACAAATATTATTACCATTACTATTATTATTATCATAAAAAAAATACAATTTTTTTTAATATTAATTTACTAAATAGATACTAGTTGTGTAAACACATATAATGTAACAAATAAAGGATTTTAATAATACTAATTAAATATTTACAAATTAAATATATAAGATATATAATTTAAGATATAATACATGAATTTATTTGATCACAATTATATGTGTTAATATATATATATATATATATATATATATATATATATATAAATGATATAGGTTCGTGAATCCGAGGCCAACCTTATACGTGTCCAACGATGTTATATGTATTTTTACTATAAAATACATTAGGTGAGTATATAGCCCCTTTTAAACTTTAAATATTTTGGGCTGAGAATACATGCGCTGTTTTTATAAATGATTTACGTTATGGACACAAGTGATTAAAAAAGATATTCTGCGGATTGATGTGCTAGGTAATTTAGTTATATGTTATAATAGCATGTAAGCGCGAATCCTAAAGATAGATCTATCGGGTTTAACACCCCCATCCAGTAGGCTGCACTAGACATAAGAACTAGTGGGCGGATGTTTAGTACTTCGAGGATTATTTATACACTTGCGAGTGTACATATCCATCTTTGCGAAGATGACTTATTATATTATTGTTAAGGTTGGTTACTGAGGCCTCAACATAAGCAGAATGATTTTATACACTTACGAGTGTATTATATTTTTATATATGAAATCTTGTGGTCCATGATAGTTATAACGCTGCTAGCATCAAACCTATATATCTCACCAACTTTATGTTGACTTTTTAAAGCATGTTTATTCTTAGGTACGAATTAAGTCTTCCGCTGTGCAATTGCTCATTTTAAGCACAGTAATTGGAGTCGATCATCGCAATGGAACCAGATGTTGATGACTTCGTCCAGATGGATTGGGTCGGGTTGTCTCATGTGGTATCAGAGCGGTGGTCTTAGCGAACCAGGTCTCCCATTAGTGTGTCTAACTGGTAGTTGTTAGTATACATTAGTGAGTCTGGACTTTGACCGTGTCTACCTGTCAAAAGCTTTGCTTATCACTTCTAGTCGGAAACTATCTGCTTATCATCCTTAGGAAAATATCTGCTTATCATTCTTAAGTCTAGATACGTCTTACTGCATTTACTGCATTGATAGTGTATAGACAAAATTCATATCTTAGCGTATCTGATAATCCATATCTTAGCGCATCCGTAGACTTGCCTGGCATATGCTGTAGGTTCCTCTGTAGTCTACAAAATCTTTAGTATTATATATATAAATATTCTATATAGCTAGAATATCATCCGATATTCGAAAATCATTTCACATCGAAGATCCCTTCCATTGACCAAATTGCCCTCTTAGTAATGAATCTGAAGCGCTTACCGGCGAACCTGTTCGAGAAACCATTTCCTCTCTTATTTCCAGATTATCTCATCACGATTATATATTATCTCATATTTCGAATTTTATTCATTCGCTCGCTTCAACCGTCAATCATCCTGTAGTACTAGAAGAAGTTAACAAACTACGCGCTCGTGTGACGACTTTGGAGAAACTGGTGCGAAGGTTACTAACACCAGCAGCAGCACCAGCAGCATAACCAGTACCACCATCATCGACGTCGACAGTACCCTTATCATTCCTAAACCATAACCGTGCCGTAACTCTTAACATCACAATCTGTACCTCGAATATCAACATCACACGCCTCAATATTACCATCTGTATTTAGAGTATGATCCTCGTTCTACATATCGTTCAACATCGATTAATTTCGTTCTACGTATTGTTCTACCTCATTTACCTTCGTTCGACATGGCAATTATGTAATCTCTAATGTTTTAGAGATCATGTAATCAAGTGCCAACAATAAATCAAATGAGTATAATATCTTATTGACTCATTAAATCTATGATTACATCCGATGAAAATATATATGCAAGTATATTTTCATAAAGATTGTAATTAAATTTTTTTTTTGTACAAACTGTTAATGATGAAAATATTTTAACGGGTGGGTAGTACCCGAGGAATATTTAGAATTCACATTAATAAGTTACACTGTACATTCTTCGAATCTGATTCAACAATCATTTACTATCCTACATACAATCACCGATACACGTATCCGTTCATCACAAAATAACCATTTTCATTCAAATTTCATATTTGGATTTTGATCTATCAGAATCCAACAAGTGGCATAAAGAAGAAAACATTGGACAAAATAAAATTTGTTAGAAACAGACGAATTAACTAAATTGAAATATTGTTAGGAATCCACGCTAACTGTTCCGGCTAACTGTTCTCAGCTAATTGATTAACATTTAATTTATCGCAATTTACATTCTCGCAATTTTATTTATCGTCATTTAATTTCTGTTATTTACTTTTACGCACTTTAATTAACGGGACACGTATGCAAGGTTTTGACTTATCATATCGACCCATCTATATATATATTTTGGAACAACCGTAGACACTCTATATGTGAAGGCGGGAGTTTGAAAGGATCCGAAACTAATCATTCGGACGTTGTCCATATTGATTACAAACGAAGTACAATAGTTGATAACATTGCGAGGTACTTGCCCTCTATATGATACATCTTACAAACGTTGCATTTATTCTTAAAAGGCAATCTATAGTTACATCCAGAATTAACATATTCGCCTGACATTTCATAATATTCAAATGACCTAAACCGCCAATTACTTAATAATAGTCTCTATGAACTTCAATGACTCGAATGCAACGCCTTATGATATAAGTCCTTAAGTTAGTAGTCTCATTTTATGTATATAATCCATTGTTAATATATTTAATGAGATACTTAATTATCATATATTCAAGATAGATATAATCCATATATATCCGTATATATACATAAGTATATAATTAATACAAGTTATGATGTTCGTGAATCGTCGGACAAATAGATGGTCAAGGGTAACTAATCATCCGAATAACAATTTCAAACTTTCTAGACTCAACTTTAGGGTTTTTGCTTATCGTGTCGGAACCATATAGAGTTTAGGGTTTAAATTTGGTCGGAAATTTCCGGGTCGTTACAGAGTTGGCTATACAGGGTTGGAGTTGATTCCAAAATATATATATGGTTTGAGTTGTGATCGACACCGAGACCGGTACACGGGTCACGATATGTATTAATTAATTCGAATATTATATATATAACTGTATATGAATCATTGGACTATTGGACTGCTAACTTTGGACAATTAAAATGAATTAAAATATTGATTATAACATATGAAACTAAAACTAATCTTCAAGTTTGCCACTTGATTACATCCTAAACCTCATTCGTATCTTGACGATTACAATCCGCGTTCAAACCTATCATGATTCTTGAAAACGCCTCGATCAAGAAGTTGAACCAGTCGCACCTCGTCGACGGAAGAAAGATTTATGCACACAGTTATGCATCTGAAAAACTTTCGAAACCGAAGTTATTGTTAAAACGTATCCGCGTCGAATTCTTTATCATTCAAGAACAACCTTATAATCAAGAAGCTGATTTTGTCACAGCTCCACTTCGACTTCTCAGTGCGACTACTCTTATTATAACCTCGATATATATACCTTGTCCTTTCGCCGTCGTTACCAGAGAACCTTTTATATTCCACAACATCCTCAACCGATGTACCTGCAACTTGTCGTCTCTTTGGCGGGACCCATGATCAGTATTTTGAAAATCTCACAAAACTTCTTCAGTTATATCCACAACATCTATCCCTAAGAATTTCATATTTTGAATGTGAAGTTTCCGAAAAACACCTTGAACTGCGAACTAGTTCATGAAATGTTGACGAAGCAGCATGTTGTAGATGGTCTTAATGACCAAAAGTTGATAATAAAAGGAGGAAGTGTTAGGAACGCTCGATAGAAAATTTGGTACCAGAAACCGGATTGAGCAAACCGTGAAGGAGACTCTGAACAAATTACAAGGACTAAACTTGTACATAAAGAATCATGACGATTCTGTAGCAAACACCTTGCTTCTGAATCTAAACCCTTACGGGTCAATCTTCATCATCATCCTTCGACATTAGAAATTCCAAGATATTATCATATCTTTCATTATAAATATCATCAATATTTCTGAAGATATTTTCATAACTATTCTTATCTGAAATCATTTATTCCTCCGTAATATCTGTGTTACAATATAAAAGAAACTGTGTTAGTTTCTAAGTTCTAAAATCTTCGAGTTTAAAATAGGAATGTTTTGAAGCAGTGTTGGGAACTGATGCATGAATTACTATAATATAATGAAACTTGATCAACTTCATTATATTACAGTAAGTCATGTTAAGTTTCTAATGGAATGTGATGATTCACAGTACCATTATCATGTGCCATGTTACACGGCTCTTACATTCTATCCAATCCCCAAACATAATAGAAACATATTATCTTGATAGTTCTATCTTTTCAAGGATATTCTGGTAATTTGACAAATCAAAAATCGTGCCGTTACCATTTCTTTCTTAAAGCATTAGCTATGTTCATTTCGAATTTCATACCTACTAATTCCGAACCATTGCTCGCTTGACTCAAGGACGGAAATAAGGAAACGAAGGGGGTAGATTTATAGTAAAATATCCGACAGAGCAATCGAGACAGATAATCGCATTAAATTAAAGAGGATCCTAATTTTCCATAAACTTTGAAGAATCAAATCCTATAGATTTCCAAGATTTTCTTTAAATCCCTTAAGTCCCGGAAATCAATAGTAGCCACGTCATTGGTTAAAAAGATTTCATATTTACTCATTTCACTCTTTCGTGATAGCTTCACTCGTACGTTTCACATGATCGAATTGTTTTATCTATAACTATCCATAATGATAAAAACTGCATTATGACCTCATATTCATCATGAAAACATTCCTATTGTTATCCATGATGACTTCTATCAAATTTCGGGGACGAAATTTCTTTAACGGGTGGGTACTGTAACGACCCGGAAATTTCCGACCAAATTTAAACCTTAAGCTTTATATGTTTCCGACACGATAAGCAAAATCTGTAATGTTGAGTCTAGAAAGTTTGAAATCTATATTTCGATAATCAGTTACCCTTTCACCAAGCCTGTCGATTCACGAACCATTGTGTGTAAATAATAATGTATATACGTATATATATATATATATATATATATATATATATATATTTATAAATATTATTATTGTTATTATTATTATTATATTATTATTTTTAGTATTATTTTTATAAATATTATTATTATCAGAAATTATGTATTCTTTATACATTTATATTATTATTATTAGTATTATAAATTATTATCATAAAATTCGAATATTTTCATATATTATTATTAACTTATTTATTAAAATTTATATTTTATTAAAGTTATTATTATTATTCTTTTTGTGATAACAATATCATTAATTTTATTAAGTGTAATACTAATAAAGTGTATTACTTAGGTATTAAGATAAATAGAGATTGTATAATTACAGATTTATATAAAGTAATATCATTAATTTACTTATTAATATTACAAATACTGTGTTATTATTATCATTATCATTATTCTTACTAGTATTAATATGATGTTAATATTATTTTTATTTTTATTTCTGGTTTTGTTATTAGAATAAATGTTTGTATTATTAATAATACTAATTATGTTTTCTTAATATGTAATGTACATATAAAAATTAGATACACAAATATTTAGATAAACAAATACAGAAATAAAATATGGATATATACAGATTTTAAATAAACATATAAATATAATTATATATAAACACATTATTTATGCATATAAATTTAGAAAATAAGTATTCTTTTGTAAATCATTCTCAATATCATAAGTAATTCGATTCTTATCTATAATTCTGTGTAAACCGTGACTTTTATCACACTAATATCCAAAATCAGTCAAAATCATAATTCACTTTATTTTTTTAAATTGTTCCTGCTTGTATTTATCTGTTTAGTTGTTTCTGATAAGTCGAATACCTGATTTTTATAAATCAAACGTGTTACAACTATTCTAACACACTCAATCATAAATCACAAACACCATTAAACTCTCTTGTTCGATACCTATTACTTGAGCTGTTGCTTGTTATCTGTTTTCCTCGATCAAGATCAAGAGCAAAATCCATCGTTAACTGCAGTTGCAGCTGCACCACAGCTGCATCTGTTTCATCTTTCTGTTTCTAACCTATTTCCTGCTCGAACAAGACCCAAACGAAAACTCATACTGCCCGCTGGTTCCTGTTCTCAATTATAACCAATTACTATCCTACACTACCACGACACCGTTACCAGCGATTCAAAACAACCAATGAATCACTGTTAGCACTACTACTAACCTGCTATCTCTTTCTATTTCGGTTCAAGACCCATCTTGATCACCACCTTCACCTTTTGGTTGTCAAACCAAGAATCCCACCATCTTTAATCACCAAAACCTTTTCCATTCATGTTATTGTTAACTGATCAAATAAATCGAAACCCTCTTCACTCTTGTGAAACCAAACCGCCACACAAAGCAAACTGTAAACCATCATTTAATTCATCGAAAACAGCTTCTTGCAACTGTTTTATATCTTGGTTCCATCACGAACCACCATGATCAATCTCTATCTCGATCACTATTATACTCCTACTATACTGATTCGTTTTCTATGGAATTAATGGACCGATTACCAATACAGTTAAAGTGATTACTTCTGTCGGTGCGTTTATAAAAAACAAAAAAAGAAAAGAGAAATCGTGGATTTGCTGAGTAAAAGTGAACCCTTTTCCCATTTGTATACCGTAAACCTTTTTGATATAATTTGGGCCGTGAAGTAATGTGTTAGGAAGTGGGATCCAAGTATTCTTCTTGGGCTACAATGACCCACTTTTCTCTTTGGGCCACAACTTGGGAACCAACGTTCTATCTGTTTCTTAATTCTGTATGATGACAACAAAAACAAACATATTATTAGGAAGTGACGGGTTACATAGTTTGGGATAGGCGTTATAATCAGAAATGAAGTGAACGGAGGAGTGGTTAGGGGAGTAGTCTTTGGAAGAGTGGTCGCGGGTTCGAGCCCGGCCTCTGTCAAAATGGTTATCTTTTTAAGGTAGTATTATTACTATTAATATTATTATTGTTAACTATTGTTATTATTATGATAATTATTATTATTATTATTATTATCAAGTATTATGCATTATTATCAAAATTATTATTTTCATTATCATTATTATTAAACTTATCCTTTTTACTAAAAACTACTATTATTTTTATCAAACGTATCATTTTTATTAAAATTTTCGTTATTATTAATAGTGCTAATATTATCATTATTAGTATTAATTATTATTATCATTAGTAGGATCATTAATATTATTACCATTACTATTATTATTATCATAAAAAAATACAATTTTTTTTAATATTAATTTACTAAATAGATACTAGTTGTGTAAACACATATAATGTAACAAATAAAGGATTTTAATAATACTAATTAAATATTTACAAATTAAATATATAAGATATATAATTTAAGATATAATACATGAATTTATTTGATCACAATTATATGTGTTAATATATATATAAATGATATAGGTTCGTGAATCCGAGGCCAACCTTATATGTGTCCAACGATGTTATATGTATTTTTACTACAAAATACATTAGGTGAGTATATAGCCCCTTTTAAACTTTAAATATTTTAGGCTGAGAATACATGCGCTGTTTTTATAAATGATTTACGTTATGGACACAAGTGATTAAAAATGATATTCTGCGGATTGATGTGCTAGGTAATTTAGTTATATGTTATAATAGCATGTAAGCGCGAATCCTAAAGATAGATCTATCGGGTTTAACACCCCCATCCAGTAGGCTGCACTAGACATAAGAACTAGTGGGCGGATGTTTAGTACTTCGAGGATTATTTATACACTTGCGAGTGTACATATCCATCTTTGCGAAGATGACTTATTATATTATTGTTAAGGTTGGTTACTGAGGCCTCAACATAAGCAGAATGATTTTATACACTTGCGAGTGTATTATATTTTTATATATGAAATCTTGTGGTCCATGATAGTTATAACGCTGCTAGCATCAAACCTATATATCTCACCAACTTTATGTTGACTTTTTAAAGCATGTTTATTCTCAGGTACGAATTAAGTCTTCCACTGTGCAATTGCTCATTTTAAGGACAGTAATTGGAGTCGATCATCGCAATGGAACCAGATGTTGATGACTTCTTCCAGATGGATTGGGTCGGGTCGTCTCACGTAATAACCATGGAACACAAGATTTCATATTTCATAAGCATTTCATAAAAATATTCTAAGTGATTGTGCCCTTGGTAACCATACTTAACTATAAATCATCGTCACATATTCCCTCTTATATTCTATTTCACTACACCGTTATCAAACAAGTTGTAGTCATTCGCCACGAAGTACTGTGCAACCGTTAAAAACTGGTCGTCCAGCCCGGTTGGGGTTGTCAGGCCCGATAGATCTATCAACAGGATTCGCGTTTACACTAGCCCATGTAATTATAGTTACCAAGTTACAGGGAAGTATGCCAATAACACAACCCATCCTCGAATATATATTTTTGATCACTTGTGTCCATAACATAAAACATTTATAAAAACAGTGCATGTATTCTCAGCCCAAAATATTTAGAGTTTAAAAAGGGACTATATACTCACCTAATGTATTTTGTAGTAAAAATACATATAACATCATTTATCAAGTATAAGGTTGGCCTTGGATTCACGAACCTAACCATATATATAATATATCAACATATTTTCTTTTCAAATAATCGTTACATATATACTTATAATACTTCTATTATCTATTAGTCCGTAGTTAGCAGTCCGATGTTAGTGGTCCACAATTAGTTACTTAATAAAATAAATAAAGACCCCATCGTATTCGTATTGATCAAAATTAATCTTGACCCACGGTACCGTGTTGTCAAATGACGTATTGCGTACATAAAGTACCGTGTTGTCAAATGACGTATTGCGTACGTTCATGAGGTCTTATAATTAATCTTCTCGTGTTGTTTACGGGTGGTCCTGAAATATATAAAATTTAATCATAAGTAAATATATATAAAATTTCATTTTAATTAGGAAAGATATGGTTAATTTAATTTTTCCCCAAATATTTTCGTTGTTAAACTAGCTTTGGATACCCGATCTCGTTTTAGTCGTAGTTTCTTCATTACAACTCCGTTTTTGTTGATTGAACTTGCCACTTCCTTGGATCGAGTCAAATTTTAAGAATATGAACTGTAAAAACCTTGGTTTGTATTCGAAATCACAGGTTATAGGTCAAACTTAGGTGAAACTTATGAAAGTGATCATTTTCCATCATAAAAACAACATTTAATGATCATTTTTCTAAAAATACTTACACTTTGAGTTAAACCATGAAATTTTTATGTGTTAACATATTCATAAGAAATATCATTTTTCCAGAACATGAACTTTAAATTCAAAGTTCAAGATGGTTTTTAATTATCCAACCCAAAACAGCCCCCGGTTACACTCCAACGACGTAGATTCAGTTTTAAGGTGTTCTTTGTAAAAACAAGTTGTATCTTGTTAAGTTAGCATATCATTATGTTATATTACAGGTCTTGAAGTGTTTTAAAAGTTAAGTTAGAAGGATCTATTTAGTTTGCGAACAAGTTTGAAATCATTCAAACTATGTTCTAGTTTATAAACTCTTATATAGACAGCTGTAAACATATGAATTAAACAAGAGTTGAAGTAGAGTTTTTACCTCAAGTTTAAAATGTAAAGTTGCTGGAAAGAAGTAGTAAAATAAAACTTGAGAGAGTTCTTGCAAGTGTGTGTGAAAATTAGAAGTAAAATTTAGAAAATGAATGTGTAAAAATGAGTTAGAAATGGTGCTTATTTATAGGCTTGAAAATTTGGTTTTTAGTGAAAATATCTAAGATAAGTTAAAATATATTATGTCATGAATGACATATTATACAAATAATTGAAGATTTCTATTGGTATATACCAATAGTAAATACTTCTAGAAGCTGTGTATAGTACGAGTATAATACGGGTATAAAATATCTAAAGATGTTTCATGAATCATATATAATAACAAAGATGTCATTTTCCATGATAAAAGGTTGAAAATGATGTTTTCCTACTAGTATATTCCAATAGTAAATACATCTTAATACAATACATATATATTTATTTTAACTTAGAAGTTATAACGTCGTTAAGCTTTATATATATATATATATATATCGTTTCGAAGTCCTTAAGTTAGTAGTCTCATTTTATGTATATAATCCATTGTTAATATATTTAATGAGATACTTAATTATCATATATTCAAGTTAGATATAATCCATATATATCCATATATATACATAAGTATATAATTAATACAAGTTATGACGTTCGTGAATCGTCGGACAAATGGATGGTCAGTGGTTAACTGATTACATGAATATAGTTTCAAACTTTTCAAGACTCAACATTACAGATTTTGCTTATCGTGTCGGAAACATATAAAGATTAAGGTTTAAATTTGGTCGGAAATTTCCGGGTCATTACACATACTAGTATCGGGATGCCACCTTATGAGATGCTATATGGGCGAAGGTGTCGAACTCCCATTTGTTGGGGAGAAGTGGGTCAAAGAGAGATCGGGAGTACCGATTTGGTTTTAGAGACAAATAGCAAGATTGATATGATTCGGGAACATTTGAAAAAGGCTCAAGATAGCAAAAAGTCGTATGCCGATAAACGTAGACGATTGATCGAATTTCAAGAGGGTGATATGGTGATGCTTAAGGTTTCGCCATGGAAGGGTATTATTCGATTTCGAAAACGAGGAAAGTTAGCTCCTCGGTTTATTGGGCCATTTAAGGTGTTAGCTCTTGTTGGTGAAGTTGCGTATCGATTAGAATTACCCGAAGAACTTGCGGGGATCCATAACACATTTCATGTTTCCCACCTCCGTAAGTGTCTTGCGGATGATTCTTCTTGGATGCCATTAGTCGAAATCGAGCTAAACAACAAGTTAGAATATGTGGAAGAGCCGATTGCTATACTTGATGAGAAGGTAAAGTTGTTGCGTAACAAAGAGGTGAGGACCTTCAAGGTCCAATGGCGTCGTAGTAAAGGTTCTGAGTTTACTTGGGAGCCCGAAAAATATGTATTGGTTTATCTTCCCTTGTGTCATGCGGCTTGGATCGCGAGGACGCGCTCCGATTTAAGTGGGGGAGAGTTGTAACATCCCGTTCTTCCCAAATGTATGTCAAGGTGCGTATTTAGCCTCGTGAACGTTTTATATCGTATCCGTAGTTGTTTGTGTTTGTTTATGTGTTAAAAATTTTAGAAAAATGGCCAATCAGACCCTGAGTCGCGTTCGAGTGTGTCCTATCGCGTCCCAGGCTATTGCGAACCGCGACATTGTGCACCAAAACGCGACGGCCCCAGATCCTAGCCTACTGTTTAGATATCGCATTCGAAAAATCCTTATCGCGTATTGTGAGTCGCGGAACGCGACACATGGTCGCGTAACGCGACAAAACGTGTTGTTTGACATTTTTAACCTTTAAAAATAGAATCTTTTGAGGGATTTGTGGTCATTTCCCATAGGGCCGGTTTTGTGGACTTTATTGCTGATCCAACCTTATCTCATTTCATTAAACACTCCCTTCTTCTACCCCAAATTAAATTCTAGAGAGAGAGTGACCCTTTAAGAGTGAGAAGGCTTGTTTTAGTGAAGAAGAATGTTGAATCTTGCCCAAACCCGAGTATTAAAGTTGTTCCTTGCGTCTTTGGCTACATCTTGGTGGTCTTGGTAAGTCTTAACTCTATGTCTTGAGTTTTAATTGGTTTATGGATAAGGTTTTGGCCACTAGAGACTTGTATAACCCATTTGGGGTTAAAATGGGTGAAATTGGGTTAGGTTAGTGAAAGTAAACCCAAATGGCCATAACCTAGGGTTTGGTCTTATGGATTGTGGATTTTAAATGTTAAATGGCGTTTTTGGTCACTAATACACTTGTTAAACTTGAAAGAGATGCAATTTGGGTCATGTTTGACTAAGTTTGTAAGTGTGGGTGTTGTAATGGGTCAAATGGGTAATGTTGACCTAGTTTGGGTGAAATGGGCATGGATTGCCCTAAGTTGGTGTTAGTTGGGGTTTGTAGACTTATTTCACTAGCTTTAGTGACTAAAGTCGAGTCTTGACTGTAGCGACCCCGACAAATCGTCAAATGACGGCGTCATCTACGTATGGTCCATTACATGGTCATAAGTCTTTATAACAAAGTTTGACCGAAAATATGTCGCATTCATTTCATAAATAAGGATGTTTCAAAGTTTACAAAAGAAGTTCCCATAACAAGTACATAACAATGTCTAAAGTTTATATGAAACACATGCGACACCATTTAAAGTAGCCAAAAAGACGCTCCACGTATGCAATATACTCGACATCCAATGCAAGTATCAAAAAGTATGTGCGGAAGCATGTATCACCTAAGTTCAAGGACCTGAGAAAAACATAGAGAATCTGTCAACGAAAACGTTGGTGAAATCATAGGTTTAAATAAGCAAGTGAGTAAAAGTAAGTCGAACCACAAGATTTGTAACATCGATAATATAATAGTACATTCTAAAAGTTAATATTCACGAGCACCCAATTATCAAGGCTTAACGTTCCGTCCGTTGATACCCCATTCATAGTGCTAGAACAACACTGTTTCCCGAAAATATATTTCATCCGTAGGCGGTAGCGAACCGTCAAAGATGAGGGTTTGTCAAACCCATATGGCCATACAACATAAGTTCACGCCTACACTTACACACTGCAAATGTAACTAATGATAATTGAATTGAGGATTTATGTTCTAAACTCGTATGTAGAATGTTTGTTTTCCTCTACTTGTGTTCACTTAGTTTAAAAGAAATGTTTATGTTTTCTCATCCCAGAAGTAAGTTCAAAAGAGTAAAAGTGGGACTATGATCTCACCTTTGATTGCAAGAGTAATTAAGTACTTCGACAAGTAACGTGTGCAAAGAAAAATGCTAGTCTTGACCTAAACAAATAGGTTGTATCAATAACGATAGTCACGAAGGGTCAAAGATGTTCAATTAGTCCTATGGCTCAATACGACTCGATTATGTAGCATGTGAATCAAATTGTCAAGTTTCATGCAAGATACAAGTATAGAATCATGTTAGAAAGATTGCATAATCAATTGGTTAAGTTTGACAAAAAGTCAAACTTTGGTCGGTCAAAGTCAACGAAAAAGTCAACATGTTCGGGACGGGTCTCGGACAAATTTTCTATGCTAGTTCTTCATATATAAGCATGTTAGAACAAGTTGCATGTGAATTGGAGGTCTAGAACGTGCCAAACATTTTTCTTAAAATGGACATTGGTAACAGATTCTGGGCACGGCTTATGCCGCGCCGCGGCACCCACTTGTCGCGCCGCGACATTGCACGGGTGCTGGTGCCTGGCCAGTCCCAAATGTTCAAGTCTCAATTCAAAACCTTTATGTGCATAAAACACAAACCGCTAACACTTAGGACTCGCACCTTATATCGTTAGAAAGCTCTTTTGACGTAGAATGCAACTAAACACATTTCATTAAACAAAAACAACATTTGCAATAACAGACATTCTAGCTTAATGAACAATCAATGCACCTCATTTAATGTTCAAGTTCATCATTGCACATTTATGATTCCGGGCATTCAATGCATACATACAACACACCATTTTGTAGATAATCGAGCATACAATACAACTAACTACTTACTAACACTAAATCATGGCATTCAATGCACCAAATTTTCATGGCAAGTTCATCAAACCCTAACTCAATTCCACCAAAAATCACTAATCAAGTTTATGGAGTTTTCTCATGCAACCTACACATCAAATTAAAGCTAGCAACACTAGGAACACATTTAATACATGCATCTATAACATTTAACAACATTTAATCATCTAAAACTCAAGATTAAACACACCCATTTGACTAGTTCATGCAAGTTACTTCCAAATAACAAATCAAGCAATTCAAACACATAATCATGTTAGACTTGAGCCATAGACACTAATTAACAACTTTATAACTCAAAAACATCAAGAACACAAAATCTAGTGATTTTAGAAAGTTACCCAAATTAGATGAAATCGGTATGGAATCGAAGAGGAAGATGCAAGGATTCCAAATATGTACTTTGTTTGGATTGAAGCTTGATCGATTTCAAATAGATGATGAATTCCTTTTTGAAGAATTGAGAGAAAATGTAACGACCCAGAAATTTCCGACCAAATTTAAAACCTAATCTCTATATGTTTCCAACACGATAAGTAAAATCTGTATTCCTGAGTCTAGAAAAGTCTGAAATCTATATCTAGATAAGTAGTTACCCTTTTGACCATGCCTAATGATTCACTAACAATCGTTGTTATTAAATAGGTATATATATATATATTTAAAAATATAAAAATATGTGTATAAATATTATATTCATTATTTTTATTATTATTACTAATAGTTGCATTAATGTTTGTATAATTGTTAATACTATGTCTAATAAATATGTATATATATATATATATATATATATATATATATGATTACAATACATAATTGATAATTATATGTTAAATATTCAATTAATAATGTGTATAGATTAGTATAAGTAACTCATATTATCAAGTTGAAAATTTTGTTGTTGAAATAATACTATTATTACTACTTTTATTATTGTTAACATTTTAATATTAAAATCAGAACTATTTCAATATATATGACATATAAATGGTATTATTATTATTATTAATACTATTATTGTTATCATGTACATAATTATTATTATGATTACTTATTATTGCTATTATTATTATTTTATGTTATTATTATTAATATTGTACAATTGTTATTCTTATGTTATAAATATTATTTTCGGTATTTACAATTTATAATATTAAAAGTATTAATATTACAAATATATATTAAATATTAAGATTCATATAAAAAGACAGATATATAAAATAAAATACGAAGCTATAATGCAAATACAGAAATATATAGAAATAATTATATAGTTATATACATATATGGATATATTATTAAATATAAAAAGAATCAGATATAGATAAATATATGTAGTATATAAATTACGATTATTTTTTTTATAAGAATATTCAGATAAATAAATATATATAATTTAATATCCTGATATATACAAATATACATATAAAATACGGATAATGCAGATAACAATATATATTTTTTTTAAACGCGTGATGGATTACAGCACCTTCATATCTGTTATATTTTTTTCTTTAATTTCTGTTTACCCGTGGGATTATGTCTGCATAATCCAAAATTCAACAGCAATCCATCAATTTTGAATACAGTATCGATTTATCTGCTATATTACATGATATCTGGTATTTTCCTTTCGCAATTGAACACAGAAAACCCAAGGGAAACAGACCCGAGACCTCTGCTCTTCAACTTTTGAGACAAAACCCGATTATGAATCAAAATTGAAAATCCTTAAATGCTTTTATGTTAGAAATCTCACGTTTAAATTACCTGCAAAGTTTTAAAACCTAATTTTACATATCGAATACGAATTTTAGAAATCAAAGTTGTTCTTCAAAAGTCAACAGATTATTTTTTTATTCGAATTCGTAAATTATAGGCTGTTTCTGTATCAATTGACGGTTTAGATAGTTTTAAGAAATCATTTATAAGATATTTCATGTTATAAAGATTATGTAAAACGATCTTAAAGTTGAAAACCCATTTTTGGTTCTTCCCTCGGGTCACGAATAGCAAGCAGAAGAACTCTGTGTTTTTTTTTTTACTTTTTGTTGATTTAAGTCGAGTAGAGGATCGGTTATGGTTCACTGAAATCCTAAAATCATATAAGAAATTAGTTGTATGTTAGTTTTGATCTCTGTTGTATTTGCAAATTGATGAAGAAGAAGGTTAACATAGAACAGCTTAATTAAATAAGAACTCGTATTATAACTGAAATACAAGCCAGCCTAGCTGGTTGAACGTGTTAGCATGTGTACAAAAGGTCGTGGGTTCGAACCCGATATTGGGCAATTTTTTTAAGAAAGCTTTGAAAGGTATATTTAGTTATCAAAAATCTTTTATTATTATTATTTATCACTTATTATTATTATTATTAAGATTATAGTAATTATATTTACTATTAACATTGTTATTAATAATATTACTATCATAACTAATTATTATTATCACTTAGTATTGTTATTACTACTAATATTAATAAAAGTATTATTATAGTTATTATTATTATTATCAGTATTAATACTACTATTATCGATATTACTAAAAATATCGTTTTAATTAAAATTTACAAAATTATCATTTTATTAAAACTATCTTTTATTTAAAATTAACATTTTGATTAAATTTATTATATTTATTAGTAGGAATTATTATTATCTTTATTATTATTATCATTCTTAACATTTTCAGTATTATTACAGATAAATATATTTTTGTTACAAATCACTTTATTATTATTATTATTATTAAAAAAAATGATATTTTCTAAGCTATATAAAAAATGTACTATTTAATATATATATATATAATTAAATTAATTAATGAAATATATAATTTATTAATATAACAATTATATTATCAAATAATAATATATATATTTGTTCAATTACCATTACATGAATTAATATACATGATTGAATAATAGGTTCGTGAATCGAAGGCCAACCTTATAAGTTACCAATGGTGTTATATGTATTTTACTACAAAATACACTAGGTGAGTATATAGTCCCTTTTAAACTTTAAATATTTTGGGCTGAGAATACATGCACTGTTTTTATAAATGATTTACGTTATGGACACAAGTGATCAAAAATAAAATCTACGTTGAGTTGTACCATGGAATATTTCTTTATACTTGGTAGCTAATATTTACGTGAGGAGCGTAAACGCGAATCCTGTTGATAGATCTATCGGGCCTGACAACCCCAACCGGGCTGGACGACCAGTTTTAAACGGTTGCACAGTACTTCGTTTCGTTACTACACTTGGTACGGTGTAGGGTTTATTTAAGAATATGCTGCTGTGATTTAAATGTTAAGTATGGTTACCAAGTGCTCAACGACTTTTCATACACGAGAAGTGTATTATGTATGTATATGAAATTTTGTGGTCCATAGTTATAACGCTGCTAGCATCAAACCTATATATCTCACCAACTTTATGTTGACGTTTTAAAGTATGTTATTCTCAGGTACGAATTAAGTCTTCCGCTGTGCATTTGCTCATTTTAAGGACAGTACTTGGAGTCGATCATCGCGATGGAACCAACTGTTGAAGATTCCATCCGGGAGGATTAGTCGCGGACCTTTCAGTTGGTATCAGAGCGTTGGTCTTAGCGAACCAGGTCTCCCATTAGTGTGTCTAACTGGTAGTTGTTAGGATCAAGGTTGCAAAAGACGTAAGACGGGGTCGAGACGGTCGGGTCCTAAAAAGGTCGAGACGTTCGAGACGGGGTCGAGACGGACGTTGACCAAAGTTGACTTTTAAATATATAAGTATATAAATGCATATATGTATACATATTTCAAAGCGAAAAACTTTAATTGATTAATTTGTACCCATAATTGCTATCATTGTTAATTTAATACAAAAAAATTCAAACTAAAATACAATATATTTCACCGATTTTCTGGCTTTTCTGAATTTTGACCGACTTTGACCCGATTTTTTTGAACTTTGACCCGAATTTTGACCGTTGACTGTCATATTAGACGGTTTTCTTTGAGACGGGACGGGCTAGTCACAAAACTGTTGAGACGGGCGTCGAGACGGCTCGAGACGGGGTGTTTTGCAACAGAGGTTAGGATACATTAGTGAGTCTGGACTTTGACCGTGTCTGCCTGTCAAAAGTTTTGCTTATCATTTCTAGTCGGAAATCATCTGCTTATCATCCTTAGGAAATTGCATGCCTATCATTCTCAAGTCTACACACGTCCTACTGCATTTAGTGCATCAATAGTGTATAGACGAAATTCATATCTTAGCGTATCTGATAATTCATATCTTAGCGCATCTGTAGACTTGCTTGTCATATGCCGTAAGATTCTCTGTAGGCTACAAAATCTTTATTATTATAGATATCCTATGAAGTTAGAATATCATTCTATATTCGAAAATCATTTCACGTTAAAGATTCTTCTCAAATTGCCCTCCTGACGATGAACCTGAAAGCACTTACCGACAAACCTATTCGAGAAACCATTTTCTCTCTCATTTCTAGAGTATCTCGTCATGATTATATACTATCCCATATTTCGAATCTTATTCATTCGCTCGTCCCAACCGCCAATCATCCTAGAATAATAGAAGAAGATAACGAAATTCACGCTCGTGTAACGGCTTTGGAGAACATGGTGCGAAGGTTGCAAACACCAGCAGCAGCACCAGCAGCATAATCCGTACCACCATCATCAACGCCGACAATACTCTTAACTCCCCAACCACAATCACGTCATAAATCTCAACGTCACGGTCTGTACCTCGGATATTAACATCACACGCCTCAATATCATCATCTGTACTTCAAGTATAATCCTCGTTTTACATATCGTTCTACATCGATTAATTTCGTTCTACGTATTGTTCTACCTCATTTACCTTTGTCCGATACGGCAATTATGTAATCTATAATGTTTTAGAGATCATGTAATCAAGTGCTAACAATAAATCAAATGAGTATAATGTAGAAACCCGAACTAATCCTCCCGGACGGAATCTTCAACAGTTGGTTCCATCGCGATGATCGATTCCAAGTAAGGTCCTTAATATGAGCTATTGCACAGCGGAAGACTTAAATCATACCTGAGAATAAACATGTTTTAAAAAGTCAACATAAAGTTGGTAAGATATATAGGTTTGATGCTAGCGGCGTTATAACAATGGACCACAAGATTTCATATGTAAACATTTTAATAAAAATATTCTAAGTGGTTGAGCACTTGGTAACCATACTTAACATTTAATCACGTCGCATATTCCCTTTATTATGAAATCTTACTACACCGTACCAAGTGTAGTCATGAAACGAAGTACTGTGCAACCGTTGAATACTGGTCGTCCAGTCCGGTTGGGGTTGTCAGGCCCGATAGATCTATCAACAGGATTCGCGTTTACAATACCGCTGTAAATATTAGTTACCAAGCTACAGGGAAGTATGCCAGTGGTACAACTCAACGTAGAATATATTTTTCAGTTACTTGTGTCCATAACGTAAAACATAAAATACATGTATTCTCATCCCGAAATATTTAGAGTTTAAAAGTGGGACTATATACTCACCTAATGTATTTTGTAGTAAAAATACATATAACATCATTGATCAAGTATAGGGTTGGCCTCGGATTCACGAACCTATATCATTTGTATATCTATTAAAACGTATAATCGAAATCGAACAAATTTTCATATATTACTAATAGTTATTTGATAAAATAATATTGATAATGATAATAGTTTCTCTAATAATAATAATAGTAAAAATGGTACTTTTAATATAAATAATAGTTTAAAAATGATACTAATAATAATATTAATGGTATTATTAATATAAATTAATTTTTAATAATAATAGTAATAACAATAATAATAATGATAATAATAATAACTAGATAAATAATACCTTAAGGAAGTAGCCCTAAATATAATGCCCAAGTCCGGGTTTCAACCCGCGACGTCCCGCTAATTCGATAAAACATTTAAACCAACAAACCAACGAATTGTTTTGATATAAACCCGCATGATTTATTTAGTTCGTCTTCATCAAACACTTATCATCTCATCATCGCTATCATGATCTAATATCACCGTCATTCTTATATCATGGTCATCTTATCATTATCATGTTTATAATCACGATCATAATCTTAATGATAAGTCATAAATAATTCATGATCGAAATCATATATCATAATCTCATTCTTGTCACTAACATCATACATCCGTATTCATCACTTCATCGTCATCAACTAAATCATACTCATTATTCAACAATATCACGACATTATCTCCCTCGTTCATTCTCATCTTTCATCGTTATCGTCATGAAAATCATATCACCATAATCTTAACTCATACGCATCATTTTCTTATCGTCCCATAATCCTCACATCTTTACATCATGGGACGTCTACACTAGTTTAGCACTCGTTTACGGTTCTAGCACATATAAAACACTAGTGTACGGCCCAAGCAGAAATCCCATGTATAACATATTACGGCCCAAATTAATTGAGAATGGGAGTTGTTGTGATTGGGTCCAGGAGAGAAAAAAATATATGCAAACGTTTAGGTTTACCATCATTTTGTACCGTATCATTATCATCATCTAACATCATACATGTATCATTATCATTTCCATCATCTATCTTAATCTAATGCTAATCACGATAATCATTTCATTTAGCCAACACCATAATATATATGTATATCATCATCTATGCTATACACCATCATCCTTAATCGTAAACTATCATCATCATCATCATGCGATTTCACAGAAACCGTATAACAATTCATTTCCACTCGTCACTTTTCAAAATGGTCGCCTACTTTGTGTCTAATCCCACTTGTAATTGACCCACTAATACCTAACTATTAAAATGCATCTTTCACAAGTTGATCAACTTTTTTGTTTAGCTTCACATGCTTCACGACAATCTTGCTTTTTCATTATTTGTTTATACATCAACTTGGCATTACTTAGTTACTTTATTAAATCAAATGGGATGGGAAGTGTCTGCCATATTTAAAAAGAAAGGAGCACTCTCTAGAAATTTTAAAACTTTAACAACACCAAGTGTTGTTATTCGAATATAAATAAGAACTAGGAATTAAACAATAATACTTGCATGTTTTAACCTGGTTTGACAGTGATTCACGATGCAACCAGGAAGAACAACATAGTATTAGTTGTTGTATGCAGTAAGAGCAAACAATTGAATGGTGGTTGATAGGGTTACAAATAGAAAGAAGACAGAAGGAAACTGCAGTAGCAGTAGCGGAGGAAAAAGCAAAGAGGAGGAAAAGAAAGAGAAAGAAAAAAAATATTCGAATGGGTTTCGATTAAGAAGAAAAATGGTGCAGGTGATCGTGAGTGTTTGAAACAGAAACGGAACGAAGTGCAGCAGTAAAAGGTGATGGATGATGGTGTAAAATAGGGACCAAAGTGATGGTTTGGTGATGATCCAAGGTAGTATACAGCAGCAATAAAAGAGGAGATGCAGTAGGCGTCATTTGGACTGTTTTCCTACTGTAATTTATAGCAGTAAAGTGGTGTCTAATTATTGATTGGGTAGTGG
Source organism: Rutidosis leptorrhynchoides (assembly GCF_046630445.1). NCBI lineage: Eukaryota > Viridiplantae > Streptophyta > Magnoliopsida > Asterales > Asteraceae > Rutidosis > Rutidosis leptorrhynchoides. Next base: position 237,541,528 of record NC_092343.1, read on the forward strand.
ATTGAATCGTTCAAAGGGTGGTTCGAGGTGGCTGTAACAGAAGGTGTTGTACATGGTGGTGAAAGGTGGGAGTGATCATGAGACTTGATAAAAGATTGAAGAAACAGAAAAATTTATCATGCGGTGTTGTTTGTAATTGATAATTGGTTGTAGTGATGAAATAATTGAGTGAGTTAGTTCATATTTACAGACCAAATCGAATTATTTAAGGGTCAATTGGTCGACAACAAGTACCAATCTGGAACAGGAGAAGAAATAAAAAAATAAAAGAGATAACCAGATGTAAAAATCATTTGTTTGTATCTGAACAATAGGATTCCGTTTGTAAACTGATCAAAGGTATGAGACAAAATCAAATACAGTTTGATTATGAGATGCAACCGATTCTATCTATTTCTAATTTGGATATATATACAATGAATATTATTAATTATTATATAAATATTAATAATAATAATAATAATAATACTTATAAATAATAATAGTAATAATAATTACATTAACGATAATAATTAGTTATGTCTTAATATAGATAACAGTACTTAACATAATGATTTTAATAGATATTAATACTATTTATATCAATATTAATAATAATAATATCCATAATAGTAATAGTGAAAATAATAATGATAAAAATTATACTTTTATATTAAAAAAAAATATATATATTAATTTTTAATAGTAAGCATTTAGAATGGTAATTTTAATAACTCTTATATTACCAAATCATAATGATAATAATATTAATACTAATAATAATGTTATTGTTAATATTAATAATGATAAAAATGATAAAAATATTGATATAACAAATCACACATATCTATTTACATTTAATGGTTCGTGAATCGTCGAGAGCAGTCGAAGGTCAATTGAGTATATGAACATCGTTTCAAAATTTTCTAGACTCAACATTACGGATTTTTGCTTATCGTGTCAGAAACATGTAAAGTTTAAGGTTTAAATTTGGTCGGAAATTTCCGGGTCGTTACATATAATATCTTATTGACTCATTAAATCCATGATTACATCCGATGAAAATATATATGCAAGTATATTTTCATAAATATTGTAATTAAAAATTATTTCGTACAAACTGTTAATGATGAAAATATTTTAACAGGTGGGTAGTACCCGAGGAATATTTAGAATGCACATTAATAAGTTACACTGTACATTCTTCAAATCTGATTCAACGATCATTTACTATCCTACTTACAACTACCGATATATGTATCCGTTCACCACAGAATAACCATTTCTATTCAAGTTTCATATTTGGATTTTGATCTATCAGAATCAACAAGTGGCATAACGAAGAAAACATTGGACAAAAATAAAAAGTGTTAGAAACAAACGATTTAATTAATAGAAATTGTGATAGGATTTCACGCTAACTGTTCCGGCTAACTGTTCCCAGCTAACTGATTAACATTTAATTTATTGCAATTTACATTCTCGCAATTTTAATTTCTGCACTGTCGGGACACATGTACAACAATACGTCGAATTAATTCTGAGACAACACGTTGTATAATGGGTCATGATATATATTTATTTATTTTACGCACTATAAATAACGGGACTCGTATACAAAGTTTCGACTTATCATATCGACCCATCTATATATATATTTCGGAACGACCATAGACACTCTATAGTTGGCTATACAGGGTTGAGGTGGATTCCAAAATATATATATGGTTTGAGTTGTGATCGACACTGAGACCGGTACACGGGCCACGATACGTATTATTTAATTCGTATTATATATTAAATTATATATGAATCATTGAACTATCGAACTATTGGACTATCGGACTATTGGACTGCTAACTTTGGACAATTAAAATAAATTAAAATATTGATTATAACATATGAAACTAAACAATTCTTCAAGTTTGCCACTTGATTTCATTCTAAACCTCATTTGTACCTTGACAATTACAATTCGCGTTCAAACCTTTCATAATCCTTGAAAACATTTCGATCGAGAGAATGAACTAACCACACCTCATCTCTGGTAGAAAATATTCTTGCGTATAGTTATGTGATCAATCCTTAATTAATCATGTTACTTAATTACGGATTGAGTGCAATAAGATTATAATGGAGTATGGGATGTTGTGCAACTATTTTGGGCCCCGATGATCGTTTTTCACTTTAGCAATCAAGTGATCAACCACCCCGACCCGGTCTTCGTTATCGATTAGCATGATTCACCTTAACTCAATGTGAAAAGTCCTTGGGCAAAGTCACAAGTGAAATTCACAATAGTCTTAGGCAAATGTCCGAGAATCAACAACCTATAAATGAGAGGCCACGCTCTCTATTTATAGTACCCGTGTTTTCTGCGGTCTGCGAGATGCTCCGCTCTCCGCAGAAAATCAGCGAGTCGAACCGCAGTTTTGTATTTCAGCGAATACCAAACCGCAGTGTTTATTTTTAGCGAGCACCGCATAACTTTGCTTTATAATCCGCGCAGTTCTGTTTTTGCCTTTAGCAATAAAAATATACATATACAATGCTATGTATATGATCAAGTCCCCCCAGTTTATTATGATGCATTTTCGCGAAGTAAATGCATCATGATAAACTCTAAAAATTTAAGAAGTGTATCTTAAAATATTTCGCTGTCCGCATTGCGTGTTTTTAACTGGCCAATTATTACCGTTGTTTTAATTAGGCGATACGCGTAATTACAACGGTAACTTTCCGCCATTCTGTCAAATCAGCTTATTTTAACGGCTCAATTTTTACCGTTTTACGAGTCACAGTAATTACAGCCGTTAAAAATAATGATTACCCTTTCCACTTGCTCGCTCAATCCCTGATTATAAATAGCGTAGATCTCCGCACAAAAACTTTTCACTTTCCCAATTCGCAATCAATTTCATTCTCGCAATCACAAGCATACTTAGCAATCAATCAATTTAGCCTACCAGCTTCTCAATTCATACTTTGATCTCACAACTTGCATATTTAATTTCATCATTTCAAATCTACAATGGCTGCTTCTGGTTCGTTACACACGCCCGGCGGCTTTGTGTCGCATATGACGGAAGCTAAGATTCAAACTCTTAGGGAGTGGTACACGCCACTTGGGCAGTTTGTACCATCCGCCCCTTTGTCAGAGGATCGAGCTAACACTCCCCCCAAGGGGAAAATTACAATTTATGAATCTGCAATTTCGCAGGGTAACCTGCGTTTACCCTTAACCCGGTTTTTTCACAGCGTGTGCGAATACTATAAAGTCGCACTAGCACAGCTTCACCCTAACGCGGTGAATAAAATTGTGCTTTTCGAGATGTTCTGCAACGCGAACAATAAACAGCCTTTATTAAATGTTTTCCGCATGCTTAATAGCTTGATTTTATACGACGTGGGATGGTTCTCATTCCGCAGTAAGCAAGGTAACATGTTATCGCCAAAAGATTCCATCGGGAATTGGCGCAATTCATTTTTTTATATCAACGACACTGCATATGTCGATAGCCGCATCCCAAGAGAGTGGTGCGATAAGATGGACCCTGAAATAAATGAAACACCTGTTCTCGACGATCTTGAGAATGATGTTCTAGCAATTTTCAAAAAAGCGGGCATTATTATTAGGCCGTACTCCAATGTACCGCTGTACATTGGAGGCGTTTCCATCCAATGGCCCTGGAGCGACCATGACGCTCTTCTGGTTGATTCAGCGAAAAATGGTATTTTCGCTTATATCTTTCGCATAATTTTTAACATATTTCGCAGTCTATATGTTATTTTATATAACGTTTCGCATTATTTTACAGAGATTCCTCTTGATCTCATGATGAGGACCGCTGACGTTAGCGGTATCTGCCCTGCCCGACGCCCAAAGGTCGGCGAGGGCGATATTATCTTGATTGATGAGCCAATCATCAATGATCGTTCTATCCCCGGTAGCGAGGACCGCGGGAAAAGAAAGGTAGCGGAAGGTTCTCCAACTCCGCGCAAAAAACGTATTCGCACTCTTGCCGAACAAGAAGCTAGTACGTTATTATTATTTTTCAACTGCTAATTATATGTGCGCATATTATGCAAAATTTTCGCGATATTTATTAACTTTTCTGCAATTGTCATTCCAGGATCTCCTGGTGAATCTGCCCCGCGCTACAACATTAGGGGCCGCGCTCCCTCAAGTGCTGTAGGCGAGTCTGACCAAGGCCCCTCTCATCCTTCTGACGCAGAGGCGTCTAATGAAGGAGAAGGAGATGACGTAGATCCAGAGGAAGCTATTGCCGATGCAGAAGCCAACAAGCTTTACCGTGATTTTCAAAATTTTGTGCCAGATGAAACCAAAGGGAGGCTTAGCAGGTTGTCATTGGCTGAAACTGCGAGACGGCGGTTATACAACATGTATGACTCGCTTTGTCTCACTATGGATAGCTTTAGTCGATTCAGCGACTTAGCCGATGAACGCGAAAAAGCAGTTAACGTTGCGAACTCTCAATATCTTAGAGCGGAACGATTAAAAAAGGAGTTAGCAAAAGCGAAGGAAGCTGTGGTTAAACATAACAAGAGAGCGAACATTGCAGAAAATAATTTCGCTCAACTTGTTAAGTACCTTCCTCAATTCGCAAAGAAGGTGATGGATTCGCAACCTGTCACCGAAAAGTTTGAAGCTTATTCGCAAGCCGCTATACTTGCCGCTCGCTGTGAATGGCATGACATGCTTTGCAAGCTCGAAGATCTCACCAAGCCCCTACCATCTGACTTAGCCGCCGAGATATGCTCAACCGATGATGCTCGCGAAGCATTAGAGGTGGCCAAGAAAGAAGTAGAGAAAGTGAGTATCCCGGCACTTAATGAGTTATGCGAACGCGAGGATGTAACACTCGCTGATATTAAAGCGCTTGAGCTTTAATTTTTACTTCGCTGATGTAATTGTATGCTTGCAATCTTAGAATTGCTTTTTGTAATACCTTAGCGACTTGTTCGCTTTTTTAATGTAATATATTCCGCATTTCATCTTTCGCAGTTGCAACATTTTATTTATATAGCGCTTTGCAATTAATATTCATAATTCAGACTTGTCCTTTGCAATTTCGGCGTTTATTATTGTGCACATAATAAAGCGTACTTTGTGCGAAACAATCTTTTATCATTATGAATCTTCTAAGTCCGACAAAACGATCCTTAGGTAAATTTAGCATTGCGAAGCATCTAGGTGTTGGCAAGATCAAACACTTAGGAAAATTTTATCCTTTCGCAATTTTAATATTTTACTCAAGTGGGCAATTTCATCACTTGGTTTATCCGCGAAGCGTTTCGCTATACTTTTATGCATTTATATATCATTTTAAGTGGGCTTTGTTTTTCAGCGAAAACAATGTCGCCACACTTAAAGTATCCGCAGAGCAAATGTTAACTTAGTGTTATAAAAAGCTAAGTAATTGTATTCTGCGAAGAAGCACTGCGCGTGGCCACACGCAGTGTTTTCGCTGTTTAAAGAAACAAGTACTAACACTGAAATTAACTTTGCATTACTCATTCGCGTTACAACATTGTGCATTACAATATTCAAACATAACATTGCGCATATTAGCGAGATTTCAATACAACATGTCATTATTCATTTTCGCGTTAAACTGGGGTAACTGAATGCCCTTCAACACACATGTCTGCACTCGACATAATCATAGCACAAGAAGGCTCCATTTCCGCAGATATCAGCGTACCAATGCCCTTTTTGGCTGAAAACTTTAGCATACCGTGTATAGTCGACGGTATAGCGCCAAACATGCGCAAAGCTGTGCGGCCAAATATCATATTGAACCGCGATTGATTTCGCATAACATACAAATTCAACAAAGCCTGACGTGTTAGCGACTCATCGCTGTCGTCAACCAACTCCATTTTCAATTCAATTTGGCCAACAGGCCATGATGATTCTCCTGAGAATCCGGCCAACGAAACCGCAGTAGGTTTCATCAAAGCGCGGATTTCTGCGGGTAGCTGTAGAAAACACTGTTCGTACATGATATCGACACTGCTGCCAGTGTCGACATGTACCTTCATGATTATGATGCCGGTATTAGCGACGCGACATGCAATAACCACGGGCTTATCATTATTCGCATTCGAACTCGCAGGTGGAAATGTGATAGATGGACATTTCCAGCTAACAATTTGCGCAGAAATTTGCATTACTGACAATGCACCTTGCACTTCCACAACATTGATCACTTTTACACCGCATTGATTTTCCTTCTTGTTTACCATTCGCACTCCCAAATTTTTCACCGCAGGAGCTTTCCGCTCAACCGCGTTTGGGAGATTAGAGCCATTAGCCTCTGCGGGCATAATGATTGCATTCGCAGTGCTGGATACATTTTGCGCTATCAAATGATCCAATTTCCCCTGCACATATGCTTCCGCAATAAATTCCGCTAAGTCTCTGCAACGATTGGTATCATGACCATAATCGTCATGAAAGATACAAAATTTCGACCTGTCGCGCCTGCTGTTTTCCCCCAAAGGCTGCGGATCAGGGAAAGATTTAGCTACTCGCTCTTGCATTAAGATTTCTTTGGGCGTTTTTGTTAGCATTTGGATTATATTGAATGACTCGTTATTCCACTTGCGTGTGGAATAGCGGTTATTGCGACCATACGAATGATTATCATTCTGGCCTTGAAACCGGTCATTTCGCTGAAATCCGCCACCACCATTTCTACGCGGAAAGCCTGAACCGCGGTAGTTATCACTGTTACCATCTCTGAAACTATCATTGTCGTCACGCCAATTTTTATCTCTACCCCAGCCGCATGCGGGGGTAACACTGCTATCTTCTCCTCCGCGGATATAATCATAAGTTTCTTGTTGTACTTTCGCGAATGTCTGCGGGACATCGCGTCTTAACCGCCGCACAAGCGTTGGATGCCGCTGTGGGTTGATAGCATGCAAAAAACCAGAAATTTTTTGATCTTCATTTAAGCGCGGAATTTTTTGGCATTCGTAAATATACCGCGTAAGCAGCGCGCTTAGGGTCTCTTTATTGCCTTGTTTAATATCGTGACACTCTATGTGTGTCTTCTTCTGCGGTAGCAAATTTTGGAACTGTAGCAAAAACTTTTCTCGCAGATCCACAAAGCCAATGATACTGCGAGATGGCAAACTGTGAAACCATTCCCTTGCGGACCCCTGCAGGGCCATAGGAAAAACTCTGCACGCGATTGGTTCATCCCAGCTGTAAGTGCTTACAACGCCTTCAAAGCGTTGCAGAAAATCCAGAGGATCAGTTAGTCCTGAATAGACTCCTAGCGTTGCCGGCACAATCGGCGGAGAAACGATTGGATAGTCAGAAATATGCTGGACAAACTTGTCCGCCGCAGTAATAATTTATGTTGCCTTTTTAACTCGAAAACTCTCGGAGACTGAGTCAACGTTTAACACGCATCAGTATTAATTTCTTTAGTGTTATTATTACCCAAAATAACTTTGTAATCCCTTTCCAATTTAGCCAATTTTATCATAGCTCCAACAAGTTAACCTCGACTTCTCAGAAAGGTTAGTCTCGATATATACGTTATTCTTGCGTCGTCGCTATCGGAAAACCTTTTATATTCCACCATACTACCATAAGCGTTTAATCATCTAAAAACACAATTCGCTCGAAAACACCTCAGATTGATAACCGACAATTCAGTTATGGCTGCATTAAATGCAGAGGAAACAGTAAATTCATAGATGGCCTAAATAGCCAAAAGTTTGATGATAAAGAATGGAGTGTTAGGAACGCTCGATAGGAAATTTGGTACTGAAAAACGGTTTGAGCTAACCGTAAAGGAAACAAAGAACAAATACAAGGACTGAACCTGTCTTCAAAGAATCCAAACGAATCAGTGCCTGCTGAAACCATTAGTAAGAACCCTACTCGTTATTCTAAACCTTTCCAGATGATATTCTTCATCATCATCAAATCTTAGATACTATAAGATATCTTCATATCTTCCGTTAACATATCCTTCATATTTCTGGAGATATTTTCATAACTATCCTTATCTGAGATCATTTATCTCTCCATAACATCTGCGTTACAACATAAAAGAAACTGTGTTAGTTTCTAAGTTCTAAAACCTTCGAGTTAAAACTAGGAATGATCTGAAGCAGTGTTGGGAACTGATGCATGAATTAGTATAATATAATGAAACATGATCAACTTCATTATATTACAGTAAGTCATGTTGAGTTTCTAATGGAATGTGATGATTTACAGTACCATCATCATGTGCCATGTTACACGGCTCATACATTCTATTTAACCTCTAAATATATCAAGAAAATATTCTCTTGATAAATCGGTCTTTTCCAGGATATTCTGGTAATTTGACAAATCAAAATCGTGCCATTACCATTTCTTTCTAAGAGCATTAGCTATGTTCGTTTCAAATATCATACCTATGAATTCCGGATCATTTCTCGCTTGACTCGAGGACGAGAAGAAGGAACGAAGGGACAAAGCCCTGAAATAGAAATTGGGGTATAAATCGCAGCAAATAGGAGAGATTATTAACTGTGGATGACAATGATTATAGAAGACAGCGGCAGGAACATTGAAGTATAAGGAAGGATATAAAACCCAACAACCACCCAGAAATTTCAAACCGTGTACATCTATGCATATAGCAATATAAAGACACGGGAGAACTAGAAACGCTATAAACACAAGAGTATGGTAGAAGTAAATAGAGTCTTCTGGTGGTAGACGAAAAAGAAGAATGACAGATGTAAAAATTAAAAGTATATCAAGGATTAGAATGGGATGAAGCATACTGACAAATGTCTTAAAATAGGAATTAAGGAGAAAGAGTAGAAGATATGGATATGGAAAATAAGGAAATGAAGGGTGTATATTTATATGCGAAATATCCGACAGAGAAATTGAAACAGATTGCCGCATTAAATCAAAGATCTTAATCGCCGAAACACCAAATCTTATTACGTAAGATTTTCTTTAAAATCCCTTAAAATCCGGAAATCAATCATAACCACGTCATCGGTTAAAACGATTCCATATTACTCATTTCACTCTTTTGTGGTAACTTCACTTGTGCACTTCATATGATCGAATCGTTTTATCTACATTACTCAATAATGATAAAACTCCATTATTACTTCATATTTGTCATGGAAACATTCATGTTGTTATCTACGACAACCTCTACCAAATTTCGAGGACGAAATTTTTTTTAACGGGTGGGTACTGTAACGACCCGGAAATTTTCGACCAAATTTAAACCCTAATCTCTATATGTTTCCAACACGATAAGTAAAATCTGTATTCCTGAGTCTAGAAAAGTCTGAAATCTATATCTGGATAAGTAGTTACCCTTTTGACCATGCCTAATGATTCACGAACAATCGTTGTTATTAAATAGGTATATATATATATATTTAAAAATATAAAAATATGTGTATAAATATTATATTCATTATTTTTATTATTATTACTAATAGTTGCATTAATGTTTGTATAATTGTTAATACTATGTCTAATAAATATGTATATATATATATATGATTACAATACATAATTGATAATTATATGTTAAATATTCAATTAATAATGTGTATAGATTAGTATAAGTAACTCATATTATCAAGTTGAAAAATTTGTTGTTGAAATAATACTGTTATTACTACTTTTATTATTGTTAACATTTTAATATTAAAATCAGAACTATTTCAATATATATGGCATATAAATGGTATTATTATTATTATTAATACTATTATTGTTATCATGTACATAATTATTATTATGATTACTTATTATTGCTATTATTATTATTTTCTGTTATTATTATTAATATTGTACAATTGTTATTCTTATGTTATAAATATTATTTTCGGTATTTACAATTTATAATATTAAAAGTATTAATATTACAAATATATATTAAATATTAAGATTCATATAAAAAGACAGATATATAAAATAAAATACGAAGCTATAATGTAAATACAGAAATATATAGAAATAATTATATAGTTATATACATATATGGATATATTATTAAATATAAAAAGAATCAGATATAGATAAATATATGTAGTATATAAATTACGATTATTTTTTTTATAAGAATATTCAGATAAATAAATATATATAATTTAATATCCTGATATATACAAATATACATATAAAATACGGATAATGCAGATAACAATATATATATTTTTTTAAACGCGTGATGGATTACAGCACCTTCATATCTGTTATATTTTTTTCTTTAATTTCTGTTTACCCGTGGGATTATGTCTGCGTAATCCAAAATTCAACAGCAATCCATCACTTTTGAATACAGTATCGATCTATCTGCTATATTACATGATATCTGGTATTTTCCTTTCGCAATTGAACACAGAAAACCCAAGGGAAACAGACCCGAGACCTCTGCTCTTCAACTTTTGAGACAAAACCCGATTATGAATCAAAATTGAAAATCCTTAAATGCTTTTATGTTAGAAATCTCACGTTTAAATTACCTGCAAAGTTTTAAAACCTTATTTTTCATATCGAATACGAATTTTAGAAATCAAAGTTGTTCTTCAAAAGTCAACAGATTATTTTTTTATTCGAATTCGTAAATTATAGGCTGTTTCTGTATCAATTGACGGTTTAGATAGTTTTAAGAAATCATTTATAAGATATTTCATGTTATAAAGATTATGTAAAATGATCTTAAAGTTGAAAACCCATTTTTGGTTCTTCCCTCGGGTCACGAACAGCAAGCAGAAGAACTCTGTGTTTTTTTTTAATTTTTGTTGATTTAAGTCGAGTAGAGGATCGGTTATGGTTCACTGAAATCCTAAAATCATATAAGAAATTAGTTGTATGTCAGTTTTGATCTCTGTTGTATTTGCAAATTGATGAAGAAGAAGGTTAACAGAGAACAGCTTAATTAAATAAGAACTCGTATTATAACTGAAATACAAGCCAGCCTAGCTGGTTGAACGTGTTAGCATGTGTACAAAAGGTCGTGGGTTCGAACCCGATATTGGGCAATTTTTTTAAGAAAGCTTTGAAAGGTATATTTAATTATCAAAAATCTTTTATTATTATTATTTATCACTTATTATTATTATTAAGATTATAGTAATTATATTTACTATTAACATTGTTATTAATAATATTACTATCATAACTAATTATTATTATCACTTAGTATTGTTATTACTACTAATATTAATAAAAGTATAATTATAGTTATTATTATTATTATCAGTATTAATACTACTATTATCGTTATTACTAAAAATATCGTTTTAATTAAAATTGACAAAATTATCATTTTATTAAAACTATCTTTTATTTAAAATTAACATTTTGATTAAATTTATTATATTTATTAGTAGGAATTATTATTATCTTTATTATTATTATCATTCTTAACATTTTCAGTATTATTACAGATAAATATATTTTTGTTACAAATCACTTTATTATTATTATTATTATTAAAAAAAATGATATTTACTAAGCTATATAAAAAATGTACTGTTTAATATATATATAATTAAATTAATTAATGAAATATATAATTTATTAATATAACAATTATATTATCAAATAATAATATATATATTTGTTCAATTACCATTATATGAATTAATATACATGATTGAATAATAGGTTCGTGAATCGAAGGCCAACCTTATAAGTTACCAATGGTGTTATATGTATTTTACTACAAAATACATTAGGTGAGTATATAGTCCTTTTTAAACTTTAAATATTTTGGGCTGAGAATACATGCACTATTTTTATAAATGATTTACGTTATGGACACAAGTGATCAAAAATAAAATCTACGTTGAGTTGTACCATGGCATATTTCTTTATACTTGGTAGCTAATATTTACGTGAGGAGCGTAAACGCGAATCCTGTTGATAGATCTATCGGGCCTGACAACCCCAACCGGGCTGGACGACCAGTTTTAAACTGTTGCACAGTACTTCGTTTCGTTACTACACTTGGTACGGTGTAGGGTTTATTTAAGAATATGCTGCTGTGATTTAAATGTTAAGTATGGTTACCAAGTGCTCAACGACTTTTCATACACGAGAAGTGTATTATGTATGTATATGAAATCTTGTGGTCCATAGTTATAACGCTGCTAGCATCAAACCTATATATCTCACCAACTTTATGTTGACGTTTTAAAGTATGTTATTCTCAGGTACGAATTAAGTCTTCCGCTGTGCATTTGCTCATTTTAAGGACAGTACTTGGAGTCGATCATCGCGATGGAACCAACTGTTGAAGATTCCGTCCGGGAGGATTAGTCGCGGACCTTTCAGAAAATATGAAAGTAAGAAAAGAAAAGAAGAAAGAAAAATGAAAATGGAGAGGATAAGGGGTTGACTAGTCAAAAGCTAGTCACCTCTTTGGCATGTTGGCGAAACTAGTCCCTCAAGTTATAATCGGGTGCGTTAAATTACCTAAACAAGATAATTTGAAACGCGTATTAACGGGAGATGTTATAAACATATAACGGAGTTTAAAATAGTATAACGGAAAAGTAAACGGAAAAAGGCGGGATGTTACATTGACCTTAAATGGACGGTTTTGGTATAGTTGGGGCTTTTGGTGCATTTAAGTCATTAAATGCACATGTGTTAAGTAATTGTGTTAGCCCTCGAGTTGTGTGTTGATTGAGTACTTATTATATTAGGTACTTTGCGTTGAAGTTTGCGGAAGTTCAAACCGTCACCGAATCGTTAAGGTGAGTGGAGTAATTATACGTATGTGTATATGATGTGTTTATTTATGGGTGTTATGTTATGAACCATCGAGCCGGTATTGCCATAACATGTGTGCGAATAGATGTGAACCACGAGCTGGTAGCATCGAGTGTGAACCATGAGCCGGTAGCACTATAAAAATAGATGTGAACCACGAGCCGGTAGCATCGAGTGTGAACCACGAGCCGGTAGCACTATAAACAAAGTGTGAATCATGAGCCGGTAGCACTATAAAAGAGTATGACTCAATTGCGTATGGTGTGAACCACGAGCCGGTAGCACCATGGCGTTATGGTTAACCATTTTGAGATTTGTTGATTGTATAGCATATTATATATATATGGTGTTGGGTATATGCTAATGCGGTTTGTGATTATGGTACGACTTGTTAGTATTACATTTATGATGACATGCTATTTGAGTTACAAGTTCGTACGAGGTATTTTGTGGATGTGATTGCAAATAGATGGGTTATATATATGTATGTATAATTATTGCACTCACTAAGCATTAGCTTACCCCTCTCGTTGTTTATCTTTTTAGACGCAGGTATGGACAAAGGCAAAGGGGTCGTTGGGCACTAGGTGTGATAACCGCTCCTAATCCATCCGGACGAAGTCCATATTGATTACAAACGAATTACAATAGTTGATAACATCGCGAGGTACTTGACCTCTATATGATACATTTTACAAACGTTGCATTAATTCTTAAAAGGCATTCTATCTTTACATCAAGCTTTGACATATTCGCCTAACATTTCATTAAACCCAAATGACCTAATCTGTCATTTACTTATTAATAGTCTCTAATGAACTTCAATAACTTGAATGCAACGTTCTTGAATCATGGCTTAAATGGTCCCAAGTAGTATCCTTAACATGATCTAATGCACAGCGGAAGACTTAATTCATACCTGAGAATAAACATGCTTAAAAGTGTCAACCAAAAGGTTGGTGAGTTCATAGGTTTAAGTTCTATATAATAGTCATGATGTTTAATAAGCCACAAGATTTCATTTAATCAAAGGTGCAGGATCATTACAACTGCAAAACAGAAATCATTCATACGCTGGAGCGACTGGATCCCAATAATAATATTAAACAGGCCACATAATATTCAGGCCACACAATTTAGATCTCTTCGGATATCCGGTAAACACAATAATACATCTCAGTCCTAAATACATCAGTCGTAGAATGTAGTTTCATGAACTTGTGCTTATTTTGTAAAACATTTATAAAAACAGCGCATGTATTCTCAGTCCCAAAAATGTATAGAGTAAAAGGGAGCAAATGAAACTCACCAAATGTATTTTGTAGTAAAAATACATATAACATTACTGAACACGCATAAGGTTGGCCTCGGATTCACGAACCTAATTAATTATATATTTATATATTGGTCAATATCTATTCAACAATTAAGATCAAGTCATATATATATATGGTGCCTTACGATCTTTATTAAGACTATAATATATTGTCGTATTATAAATTGTATCTCCATAAGTTCGGAATCAAGACATGTATAAATACATGTAGGATACAAGGTAAGTTAGCTAGGATAAGGTTAGCATCCATTTTTATTAATCAAAACCGTGGCTAAAAACAAGCAAAAATATCCAATTTTATTTTACCCATAATTTCTTCGTTACAAATCCGTTTTGAGTGATTCGACTTGCCATAGTTTTGTATCGAAAAGTTATTTACTAATCTAAATAGAAAAACAATATGTTTATAGTCGAAAATACAGTTTAGGTGTCAAATACAAGAAGATAGTCATATCCGTCGTAAGAACGACATCTTGATGACTCTTTTGAAAAACATACTTCCAATTAGAGTTTAACCATGGATTTTGGATATATTTCATATCCATATAAAATAAGATTTTTCACTAAAGGAAATCTTTTAATTCAAAGTTTAGGATAGGTTTTTTTTTTTAAAATCAAACCCAAAACAGCCCCCGATGATCTATGACGGCGTATGTTCAGTTTTAAGGTGTTCTTCGTGTTTACAAGTTTTATATCCTTATGTTAGCTTGACATACTGTCATAATACATGTGTTGAAGTATTTTAAAAGTCAAGTTAGAAGGATTAAGTTTGTTTGCGAACAAGTTTGAAATCATTCAAACTATGTTCTTGTTGTTAAAATTTTATATCACAAAATAAGATAGCTATATAAATATGAATTGAATAAGGTTATGAATAAGGTTACTACCTCAAGTTACTTGAACAAGGTTGCTGTAAAAGATGAGTAAAATCCTAGAACCAAAAGAGTGGTGGAGTTGGATCAAAGATTGGAAGTAAACTTGTAAGTTTGGAAGGATTTTTGAAGTGTTTTTGGAAAGGTTTTCTTATGAGGTTTAAGTGTTGTTTTTGAAGCTAAATGATGGGGAAAATGCTTGGAGATGATCAAGTATGAAGTTAAGAGTATTTTGAGAGAGAAATGGGAGTGTAAGTTTGAGAAAATGGGGTGAAGAAATGGTGTTCATTTATAAAAACGTTTTTAGTTTATAAAGAAAGAAAAGATTCCTAATTTTGTTATTTTGTGTAAAAATCTATGCTAGCTTCCAATTCTAATTACCTCTCCTTGAGGGCATGAACAAGAGCTGATTAAAAGGTTGATTTGATGTGTATATACCAATAGTAAATACATCTAGATGATGGGTATGGTACGGGTACCTATACCCAAGGTGTACGTATAGAAATCTTTGAGAAAACGAAACGAGGATTCAAATATAGCTATCTTTTGTAAATATACTTATATTGTTTTATGTATGTAAGCCCTTTAAAAGTGATAGAATACATATCTATACGATGCATGTATAAGTATTATAGGTTATAAGTATTTTTGTCGAAGAACGTTACATATAATTACCGTTTTGAAAACTTAAGTTAGTAGTTTCAAAATATACTTATAACTCATTGTTATTAGTACACAATGAGATGTTAAACATCCTTAGATCATGTTGAATATAAATAAATACATATATATATATACAAACGTATAATTATCGTGTGTTTTTAGGGAGTAAAATCTTAGAATAAAAATTGAAATGGAAATGATATAGATATAGATATATAAAATGTCATATATATATATACATATATATATAGATATAAAGAGATTCCAAGTTGATATTTTAGCTAGAAGTTAAATACTAGATGTTAAGAGTTGTTAAACATGTCCCCCCATGATTTAAAAGGTTGAAAATGATGTTTTACTATTGGTATATATGAATAGTAAATACATCCAGAAGTTGTGTATAATACGGGTATAAATACAAAATTATTTTGTTTATGTGTTTAAAGATGTCTCATGAGTCATATGTAATGACAAGGATGTCATTTTCCATGATAAAAGGTTGAAAATGATGTTTTCCTACTAGTATATTCCAATAGTAAATACATCTTAATACAATACATATATATTTATTTTAACTTAGAAGTTATAACGTCGTTAAGCTTTATATATATATCGTTTCGAAGTTCTTAAGTTAGTAGTCTCATTTTATGTATATAATCCATTGTTAATATAATTAATGAGATACTTAATTATCATATATTCAAGTTAGATATAATCCATATATATACATAAGTATATAATTAATACAAGTTATGACGTTCGTGAATCGTCGGACAAATGGAAGGTCAAAGGGTAATTGATTACATGAATATAGTTTCAAACTTTTTGAGACTCAATATTACAGATTTTGCTTATCATGTCGGAAACATATAGAGTTTAAGGTTTAAATTTGGTCGGAAATTTCCGGGTCGTTACAGTACCCACCCGTTAAAGAAATTTCGTCCCCGAAATTTGGTAGAGGTTGTCATAGATAACAATGGGAACGTTTTCATGACGAATATGAGGTAATAACGGAGTCCTATCATTATTGATAGATATAGATAAAACGTTTCGATCATTTAAAGCGTACGAGCGAAGCTATCACAAAAA
The DNA here is from genome assembly GCF_046630445.1 of Rutidosis leptorrhynchoides. Taxonomy (NCBI): domain Eukaryota; kingdom Viridiplantae; phylum Streptophyta; class Magnoliopsida; order Asterales; family Asteraceae; genus Rutidosis; species Rutidosis leptorrhynchoides. The sequence continues at coordinate 237,558,263 of NC_092343.1, forward strand.
GAGAGTGAAAATGAGTAATATGGTATCGTTTTAACTGACGACGTAGTTATGATTGATTTCCGGAATTTACGAGATTTAAAGAAAATCTTTCGTAATAAGATTTGGTTCTTCGGCGATTTAGAAAATAGGATCTCCTTTGATTTAATGCGACAAATCTGTTGTGATTTCTTTGTCGGATATTTCACTTATAAAACTACCCCTATCGTTTCCTTATTTCCATATCCTACATCCTCTATTCTTTCTCTTTAGTTCCAACTTTAAGACATTCGCTAATATGCTCCATCCCATTCTAATCCTTGTTATATTTCTAACTTTCATATCTTTCATTCTTCTTTTTCATCTATCACCAGAAGAATCTATTCTCTTTTATCCTTTCCTTGGAATTATACTGTTTTTAATTCTCCCGTGCCTTTACGTTGCAATACGTATTGATATGCACGGTTTGTAGTTTCAGGGTTGTTGTTAAGTTTTATATCTTCCCTTATATTCCAATGTTCCTACTCATGTCCCTTAAAATCATTGTCATCCACAGTTAATGCTCTCTCTTATTTGCTGTGGTTTATGTTCCTATTTCTATTCTGGGTTTTTTTTTTTTCGTTTCTTTTTTCCCGTCCTCGAGCCAAGTGAACAATGGTATGAAATTCGTAGGTATAAGATTTGAAATGAACATAGCTTTTGTTCTCAGAAAGAAATGGTAACGGCACGATTTTGATTTGTCAAATTACCAGAAAAATAGAACTTATCAAGATGATATGTTCTTATTATGTTTCGAAATTGGATAGAATGTAAGAGCCGTGTAACATGGCACATGATGATGGTACTGTGAATCATCACATTCCATTAGAAACTTAACATGATTTACTGTAATATAATGAAGTTGATCAAGTTTCATTATATTATACTAATTCATGCATCAGTTCCCAACACTGCTTCAGAACATTCCTATTTTAATCTCGAAGGTTTTAGAACTTAGAAACTAACACAGTTTCTTTTATGTTGTAACGCAGATGTTACGGAGAGATAAATGTTTTCAGATAAGGATAATTGTGAAAATATCTTCAGAAATATTGAGGATATTTATAATGAAAGATATGATAATATCTTGGAATTTTTAAGATAATGACGATGAAGAATATTTGTCTGTGAAGGTTTAGAATAACGAGTAGGGTTCTTGCTAACGGTTTCAGCAGACACTAAATCGTTTGGATTCTTTGAAGTCAAACTTATTCTTCATGATTTGTCCACAGCTTTCTTCATAGTTTCGCATAATCCGCTTTTCGTGTTTCAACCCTTCTCTTTTTCTGGGCTTTTCCAACATACTATACTTCATCGTAAACTTTTGACTATTAAGGTCGTTTACGGTTTTTGCTGCTTCATCAGCATTTCAAGAACTACTTCATAGTCCAGGGTGTTTTTCAGAAACTTCACATTCGGAGTATGAAATTCTTAGAGATAGACGTTTTAGGCATAACGGAAAACAAATTTCTGCGAGATTTTCAAAATACTGATTGCGGATTCCACCGAAGAGATAACAAACTGCTGGGACATCTGATGATGATATCGTGGAATATAAAAAGGTTCTCCGTTAATGACGGCGAAAGGACAAGATATAAATATCGAGGTTATAATGAGAGTAGTTTTTCTGGAAAATTAAAGTGGAGCTGTGACAAAATTTGCTACTTGAAAAGGAATCGTAAGGTTGTTTTTGCTAATAAATGGTAAAGGATTCAACACAGATATGTGTTAAACTATGAATTTGGATTCGAGGGTTTTCAGGTGCGTAAATCTTTTCTTCTGTAGACGTGGTGCGGCTGATTCATCTTTCCGATCTAGGTGTTTTCAAGAATCATGAAAAGTTGTGAATGCGAATTGTAATCGTCAAGATTCGAATGAGGTTTAGGATGAAATCAAGTGGCAAACTTGAAGAATTGTTTAGTTTCATATATGATAATCAATATTTTAATTCATTTTAATTGTCCAAAGTTAGCAGTCCAATAGTCCAGTTGTCCAATAGTTCGATAGTTCAATAATATATATATATATATATATATATATATATATATATATATATATATATATATATAATATTCGAGTTAAATAATACATATCGTGACCCGTGTACCGGTCTCGGTGTCGATCACAACTCAAAGTATATATATATTTTGGAATCAACTCCGACCCTGTATAGCCAACTCCCACCTTCACATATAGAGTGTCTACGGTTGTTCCGAAATATATATATAGATGGGTCAATATGATAAGTCGAAACCTTGTATACGTGTCCCGTTTATTTAAAGTGCGTAAAATAAATAAATATATATATCATGACCCATGCACCGTGTTGTCTCAGAATTAATCCGACGTATTGCGTACATGTGTCCCGACTTAAAAAAAAATGCATAAAAGTAAATAACAGAAATTAAATGACGATAAATAAAATTGCGAGAATGTAAATTGCGATAAATTAAATGTTAATCAGTTAGCTGGGAACAGTTAGCCGGAACAGTTAGCGTGGAATCCTTAATAGATTTACAATTAGTTAAATCGTGTGTTTCTAACAAATTTTATTTTGTCCAATGTTTTCTTCTTTATGCCACTTGTTGGATTCTGATAAGTCAAAATCCGAATATGAAATTTGAATGAAAATGGTTATTCTGGGGTGAGCGGATACGAATATCGGTGGTTGTAAGTAGGATAATAGATGACCGTTGAATCAGATTCGAAGAATGTACAGTGTAACTTATTAAGGTGAATTCTAAATATTCCTCGGGTGCTACCCACCCGTTAAAATATTTTCATCATTAACAGTTTGTACGAAAGAATGTTTAATTACAATCTTTATGAAAATATACTTGCATATATATTTTCATTGGATGTAATCATGGATTTAATGAGTCAATAAGATATTATACTCATTTGATTTATTGTTGGCACTTGATTACATAATCTCTAAACATTAGAGATTACATAATTGCCATGTCGAACGAAAGTAAATGAGGTAGAACAATACGTAGAACGAAATTAATCGATGTAGAACGATATGTAGAACGAAGATCATACTCGAAATACAGGTGGTAATATTGAGACGTGTGATGTTGATATTCGAGGTTCAGATTGTGATGTTGATAGTTACGGCGTGGTTATGGTTTAAGGATGATAAGGGTATTGTCGACGTCGATGATGGTGGTACTGATTATGCTGCTGGTGCCGCTGCTGGTGTTTGTAACCTTCGCACCGTGTTCTCCAAAGCCGTTACACGAGCGCGAAGTTCGTTAATTTCTGCTAGTACACCAGGATGATTGGCTGTTGGAGTGAGCGAATGAACAAGATCCGAAATATGGGATAGAATATAATCGTGACGAGATACTCGAGAAATGAGAGAGAAAATGGTTATTCTAACAGGTTCGCCGGTAAGTGCTTCAGGTTCGTCGCCAATGGGGCAATTCGGTGGGTGAAAGGGATCACCTTCTTCTTGTCTCCAGTAATTTAGTATACTACGAACCCATCCCCAATTCATCCAGAATAGATGATGGGAAATTGGTTGATCCATTCCAGTGACGCTGCCTTCGAAGCCCGAATGGAAATCCATATCGGCGTAGCTGTCGGAGTCGGAGGAATTCGAACTGGACGCAGAGTTCATCTTGTATAATCGGGGAAACGAATTTTTGGTTTGGAATAGATTATAGGAGTTGGGTTTGGTATTCTTCAATACATAATTTACATATGTATTTATAATACTCAAAATCCCGTGAATTACGGAAAATCTTTAAAATTCACCAAGCAATGTCTATAGCAACAGATACGCTAGGATACGAATTTTGTCTATACACTATCGATGCACTAAATGCAATAAGACGTGTCTAGACATAAGGATACTAAGCAGGCAATTTCTAAGGATGATAAGCAGATGATTTCCAACTAAATATGATAAGCAAAACTTTTGACATGTAGACACGGTCAAAGTCCAGACTCACTAATGCATCCTAACAACTACCAGTTAGACACACTAATGCAAGGCCTGGTTCGCTAAGACCAACGCTCTGATACCAACTGTGATAACCGCTCCTAATCCATCCGGACGAAGTCCATATTGATTACAAACGAATTACAATAGTTGATAACATCGCGAGGTACTTGACCTCTATATGATACATTTTACAAACGTTGCATTAATTCTTAAAAGGCATTCTATCTTTACATCAAGCTTTGACATATTCGCCTAACATTTCATTAAACCCAAATGACCTAATCTGTCATTTACTTATTAATAGTCTCTAATGAACTTCAATAACTTGAATGCAACGTTCTTGAATCATGGCTTAAATGGTCCCAAGTAGTATCCTTAACATGATCTAATGCACAGCGGAAGACTTAATTCATACCTGAGAATAAACATGCTTAAAAGTGTCAACCAAAAGGTTGGTGAGTTCATAGGTTTAAGTTCTATATAATAGTCATGATGTTTAATAAGCCACAAGATTTCATTTAATCAAAGGTGCAGGATCATTACAACTGCAAAACAGAAATCATTCATACGCTGGAGCGACTGGATCCCAATAATAATATTAAACAGGCCACATAATATTCAGGCCACACAATTTAGATCTCTTCGGATATCCGGTAAACACAATAATACATCTCAGTCCTAAATACATCAGTCGTAGAATGTAGTTTCATGAACTTGTGCTTATTTTGTAAAACATTTATAAAAACAGCGCATGTATTCTCAGTCCCAAAAATGTATAGAGTAAAAGGGAGCAAATGAAACTCACCAAATGTATTTTGTAGTAAAAATACATATAACATTACTGAACACGCATAAGGTTGGCCTCGGATTCACGAACCTAATTAATTATATATTTATATATTGGTCAATATCTATTCAACAATTAAGATCAAGTCATATATATATATGGTGCCTTACGATCTTTATTAAGACTATAATATATTGTCGTATTATAAATTGTATCTCCATAAGTTCGGAATCAAGACATGTATAAATACATGTAGGATACAAGGTAAGTTAGCTAGGATAAGGTTAGCATCCATTTTTATTAATCAAAACCGTGGCTAAAAACAAGCAAAAATATCCAATTTTATTTTACCCATAATTTCTTCGTTACAAATCCGTTTTGAGTGATTCGACTTGCCATAGTTTTGTATCGAAAAGTTATTTACTAATCTAAATAGAAAAACAATATGTTTATAGTCGAAAATACAGTTTAGGTGTCAAATACAAGAAGATAGTCATATCCGTCGTAAGAACGACATCTTGATGACTCTTTTGAAAAACATACTTCCAATTAGAGTTTAACCATGGATTTTGGATATATTTCATATCCATATAAAATAAGATTTTTCACTAAAGGAAATCTTTTAATTCAAAGTTTAGGATAGGTTTTTTTTTTTAAAATCAAACCCAAAACAGCCCCCGATGATCTATGACGGCGTATGTTCAGTTTTAAGGTGTTCTTCGTGTTTACAAGTTTTATATCCTTATGTTAGCTTGACATACTGTCATAATACATGTGTTGAAGTATTTTAAAAGTCAAGTTAGAAGGATTAAGTTTGTTTGCGAACAAGTTTGAAATCATTCAAACTATGTTCTTGTTGTTAAAATTTTATATCACAAAATAAGATAGCTATATAAATATGAATTGAATAAGGTTATGAATAAGGTTACTACCTCAAGTTACTTGAACAAGGTTGCTGTAAAAGATGAGTAAAATCCTAGAACCAAAAGAGTGGTGGAGTTGGATCAAAGATTGGAAGTAAACTTGTAAGTTTGGAAGGATTTTTGAAGTGTTTTTGGAAAGGTTTTCTTATGAGGTTTAAGTGTTGTTTTTGAAGCTAAATGATGGGGAAAATGCTTGGAGATGATCAAGTATGAAGTTAAGAGTATTTTGAGAGAGAAATGGGAGTGTAAGTTTGAGAAAATGGGGTGAAGAAATGGTGTTCATTTATAAAAACGTTTTTAGTTTATAAAGAAAGAAAAGATTCCTAATTTTGTTATTTTGTGTAAAAATCTATGCTAGCTTCCAATTCTAATTACCTCTCCTTGAGGGCATGAACAAGAGCTGATTAAAAGGTTGATTTGATGTGTATATACCAATAGTAAATACATCTAGATGATGGGTATGGTACGGGTACCTATACCCAAGGTGTACGTATAGAAATCTTTGAGAAAACGAAACGAGGATTCAAATATAGCTATCTTTTGTAAATATACTTATATTGTTTTATGTATGTAAGCCCTTTAAAAGTGATAGAATACATATCTATACGATGCATGTATAAGTATTATAGGTTATAAGTATTTTTGTCGAAGAACGTTACATATAATTACCGTTTTGAAAACTTAAGTTAGTAGTTTCAAAATATACTTATAACTCATTGTTATTAGTACACAATGAGATGTTAAACATCCTTAGATCATGTTGAATATAAATAAATACATATATATATATACAAACGTATAATTATCGTGTGTTTTTAGGGAGTAAAATCTTAGAATAAAAATTGAAATGGAAATGATATAGATATAGATATATAAAATGTCATATATATATATACATATATATATAGATATAAAGAGATTCCAAGTTGATATTTTAGCTAGAAGTTAAATACTAGATGTTAAGAGTTGTTAAACATGTCCCCCCATGATTTAAAAGGTTGAAAATGATGTTTTACTATTGGTATATATGAATAGTAAATACATCCAGAAGTTGTGTATAATACGGGTATAAATACAAAATTATTTTGTTTATGTGTTTAAAGATGTCTCATGAGTCATATGTAATGACAAGGATGTCATTTTCCATGATAAAAGGTTGAAAATGATGTTTTCCTACTAGTATATTCCAATAGTAAATACATCTTAATACAATACATATATATTTATTTTAACTTAGAAGTTATAACGTCGTTAAGCTTTATATATATATCGTTTCGAAGTTCTTAAGTTAGTAGTCTCATTTTATGTATATAATCCATTGTTAATATAATTAATGAGATACTTAATTATCATATATTCAAGTTAGATATAATCCATATATATACATAAGTATATAATTAATACAAGTTATGACGTTCGTGAATCGTCGGACAAATGGAAGGTCAAAGGGTAATTGATTACATGAATATAGTTTCAAACTTTTTGAGACTCAATATTACAGATTTTGCTTATCATGTCGGAAACATATAGAGTTTAAGGTTTAAATTTGGTCGGAAATTTCCGGGTCGTTACACTAGGTGTCCTTGTTGTTGATAGGTTGGAGCTTTTGGAAGTTGGCCTAGTTTTGGGTAGTTTAGTCGCAAACCATGCTCGGGATGTCGTTTGGTTTATAAACTATTATTTGTATAGGTCAAATTTGTACTAAACTTTATTCGTGGCCTTTGTGCCTTTTGTAAACAATTAACTATTGTATGTTTGAAATGGAACTCGTGAATGGGTTACCGATTTTATTGGCGCGAAATTGTATTGTATAAAAAAAAATTTATCGTGTGGAATAAGGGTTGGGTTGTTACACCACCTCTTTGGTATATCTGTCTATTATTTCTCCCAAACTTTCTTTCGATTTTTGCTTAATGTCGTGACATTCAACATACGTTCTTTTGCGTGCGCGCAAATTGTGAAAGTTCAATAAGAATCTTGAGCACAAATCCGCAAAACCTGTAATGCTTTGGGCTGGCAAATTATTGAACCATTCCCTTGCTACTCCTTGCAACACTTTTGGTAGCATATGGCATGCTACCGCATCACCCCAACTGTGTGTTCTTGCAGTTCCTTCGAATTTTTGTAAAAAGTCATCCGGATCTGATAACCCATCATAACTTCCGAGTGTTAGAGGCAACACCGGTGAGACTGTGAAGGGATGATTAGCGAGGTGCGGCACAAACTTTTCTGTTGTATGGGCTAACTCAAGACTTTGCTTAGCATTTTGCCCTTGCATCACTGCAAACCAATTGCTCATAAACTCTTGTACCCGTGTTGGCTCATTGAAAGTGGGTGCCAAGTGTGGTGGCGCGACTTGCTGTAATTGAGATATTAAGCTGTTTGACTGAGGTGCGGCATGGTGCGTTCCGCTGTATTGATTGTTTGCAACAGTATGAACTGATTGCGGAGACGCACGCGCCGTTGACCTTTGTTGTGGTGTCAGCATGATGTATGAACCATCTGAATTTCTCAGACCCATCTGCCTGATTCTTTCTTGGGCTTTCTCGGTAGTGACCCATTCAATCGGTGTCTCGGGTTCAACCGAAGTGATAATTGGTATTGTACCCACACAGGTGGTTTTAACTTTAAAGCCTGGTGGAACCATCTCGCTTGGAGAACCAAAGCTAAGGATTTTGGGTGACATATCCTCGAATGGTTTAAAGCCAGTTCCTGTTTCCAATAAACTTCCATCGGGAGTGTGCCACCATCCCTTAGATGACTCATTCAGGACAGTTTCTGATGTAACCGGCCATGTTCCAACACTTGGTGTTGATGGAGGCTTTGATGTGCCTTTGGTTGGTGCTGGCAACGTCGACGGTGTGTTCGTAACAGTCGTCGTAGGTGTTTGAAACCCTGGACTTCTTGGAGAGTCCGATCGCCTTTGATTCTTTGCACTCTTACTTCCTCCACCCATTCTTGCTGACAATAAAGAAAAACCTGAAAGTGACCTATTAGTTAAACAAAAAAGTTTAATGGAAAAAAGGTACGTATAATAAATCATATACAACATAAATTCCAATCTTCTTTGTTTCATATAACCGGTCCCACGGATGGATCCAAATGATCAAGCATATTTTCACGGGGTCAAGGTGAACTTAAGCTTGAGTGCATAAAGGGGTTTAATGACTAACAATATTCGAACCTCCGACGCTTAGTCGTGGATAACCCACATCGGTATCGTTTCGATTCCGACAGGGTGGCCGATTTGAGAGTCCACCAACAACCTAGCATACGAGGTTGAGTGGCCCAAAGACATGAAGGTTTTATAGTTCAGTACATACCTGAAAGTCTTTAGAGATCGTAAGAAGCTTTGTTGGTACGATAGAGATTTGTATGATGTAGTTCACGTATGAGTAAAAACGAGTGAACGTATATGTATTTAGGGTTTATGAGCTATGTATTTATAGGCTCACGAATTAGGGTTTTGGTAGAATCTCTTCCCTAATTAAATGCAATCTCTTCCATAACTAACTTTCGTTATTTAAGGAAGAGAATCCGAATTGATTATACCGTACATTCTTCTAGAATGTACCGGACCCTTATGCAAGTATACGAAACTCGCATCAGATGGTATAGACGCATAGGGTGCGACTATACCCATAGTGTGCGATTTAATGCCTTGGATACGCATGCGCACAACCTTGCGGATATGCGTATCATTATTGGCTCATCTTAATGGGTTTCTGTCCTACATCTTAATGGGTCATAAATCCATTTAAATTGGGCTAACTTAAGAGTCCAATAGCGAGAATAGGATGGGCCTAAGTCCATTAAGGTAAAAAGTCCATTAAGACTAACTAGTGTGCATTAGTAAATTATTAAGCGTAATTAAGAAACCTTCAAGCCAAGTTACTGTTATTAATAAATAACAATTAGTATTACGTAGTCATAATATCCCAATTATGACAAAAGTTTAACGTGTACAAAGTACATAGCTCGTTCTAAACGTCAAGTGACACTAACGGTCATAAACGCATTCGAGGATCAAGTTAAGTGATTACGCACTTAATTACACATTGTAAGATAGTAATTAATCATGAATAAAGATCGCAGAGCATAAACTAGCTCAGTACGCACAAATACGCAGTTTCGTGAAAGTATAGAGCACAAAAATATAAGTCGAAAAAGTCGGGTCGTTACAATCTCATTGCACTCAATCCTTAATTAAGTAACTCATTAATTATGGATTGATCAATTGGCGCCATCCGTGGGACACGTTTTAAAATAAAACTCGGAATTTTTTGTTTTGTGCTGTCGAACATTTAATTGGCTGGTTTAATTTCAATCGTGTTTTGTTATGATGATTTGCAGGACCTTTTCAAGGCGTACCAGTTGATTTGATTATTGGCCATAGCAGCTAACACAAATCAAGTAAATAGTTCCGCGAATGCTGATGTGATGGCTAATGATTCGCAAAATGTCTTGCCGTTCAATTTGCAAGCAAATGTTAATGCTTTACTACGAGCAAATCAGTTCAGGATCCGCTCGTTAAAACGTCTAATGTTAACACCGCTAATACTGATTCGCAACTAGAGGTTGCTGTAGAAAAATGGTTACGCGCAGAAATCTGCAACAGAACCGTGATGAAACCATTGCTGAGGGCAAGTGATTAAGAGTTTTGGCTGGAAAATCACGTCTGAAAACAGAAAATTCATTGGCACCTCGCATACCGCATACTTACTTATGGCCGTTGAATAATTCAGGATCACAAGTTGATCACTTAGTTGTTGAACATCATGACAGTGATAGAATTAAGGCAGAGGAACGCCTTGTTTTAAATTCTACTTATAACTCAAAGATTGCGAAAGCGCCAAGAGAAGAAAGCGAATTTTCTGATGATTCGGATAGTGTGGAGGAATTTGTAAAAATTCCACATGTCAAGTGAAGGCGACCACCAACACCCTTCCCTCGTCATGGGGATGAGGGTGAAGCATCTGATGATGTCCACAGAGAAAATGCTCAACATTTTTTAGTGGATGCTTTAAAAGCATTGCGCCTAAGTCAATGCAGCATAAGTTTGAGCAACCGAATTTTTTGCAAGAGATGATAGCCAAATTTTGCGAGGAGAATACTGATACCCGCACTAAAAAAAGCAACTGAGATTACTACTGCTGCAAAAATGTTTGTCCAGCATATCTCTGATTATCCGATTGTTACACCGCCCATTGTGCCGGTGACTTTGGGAGTTTACTCAGGTTTAACTGATCCTTTAGATTTTTTGCAGCGGTTTGAAGGAGTGGTAAGCACCTATAATTGGGTGAGCCAATTGCGTGCAAAGTATTTCCCATGGTCTTACAAGGGTCAGCAAGGGAGTGGTTTCATAGTTTGCAAGCCCGCAGTATTATTGGCTTTATCGATCTTCACGATAAATGTTTGTTGCAGTTTCAAAATCTTTTACCGTAGAAAAAGACACATATTTAATGTCACGATATCAAGCAGGGTAACAAGGAAACTTTAAGCGCATTACTTACGCGGTACATTTATGAATGCCAAAAGATACCAAGTCTGAATGAAGATAAAAAAAATCCCTGGGTTTTTGCACGCCATCAATCCGCAGTGACATCCGACGCTTGTGTGGCATTTGAGAAGAGATGTTCCGCTAACTTTTGATAAGATGCAGCAAAAAATATATGATTATCTCAGAGGTGGAGAGGATAGTACTATAACCCCTTCATGTGGGTAGGGTAAGGATAAAAGTTGGCAAGATGATAATGATTCTTTCTGTGATGAAAATAACGACAATTATCGTGGTTCAGGATATCCAAGGCGAAATGGCGACGGTGGCTACCCGCGTAATGATAGACATCAAGGTCAAAATGATAATCATGGATATAACCGTCGAGATCGTTATTCTTCGCGAAAATGGAACAATGAGTCCTTCAATATCATCCAAATGTTAACAAAAACACCTAAAGAAATTCTTTTGCAAGAACGGGTAGCGAGATCTTTTCACGATCCTCAACCGTTAGCGGAGAACAACAGGTGCGACAAATCCAAGTTTTGCATTTTCCATGATGATTATGGCCATGATACTAATCGCTGTAGGAATTTGGCAGAGCTGGTTGTGTCATACCCTCAAATAGGGCCGGGGAAATATGACTTCACAATATCATAACACAAGTATGTATAAACAAGAACGACTCTATATGAGACGTTTTTAATTAAAACTAATGTATAAATGCAGAGGAAAGTGATAAGTTATTACAATAAATGTTTTAACGCAATAATATGAATGTATAAATGCGGACTCCAAAAGCAGCAAGTCCAAATAGCAAATAATCTTTAGCAATCCTCACCTGAGACAAAACATGCTTAAAGTGTCAACCAAAAATGGTTGAGTGAACAACATAGGTTTAATAATCACAATAAGTTTTAGACCACATGATTAGTTATAAAGTTTAATCAGTTCGGTAGTAGTGCTGAGGTGTATGATATCGAACCTAAACAAGTTACCCTGTGTGATCACTTTATTCGTTCGTGTCGTTAAATCATTATTATGTATCCATTGACCAACGGTCATCCGGATAGAGACGTCGCTCTCAATAGGCCTATTCACAATAATTAAGCTTGTCAAAATTCCAGCAACTAACGATATCATGGTTAGGGATTAAGCATGAATCAAAGCATGTCATAGCACAGTTTGAACTAATCAAAATAAAGTTTTCATGTACTTGTGTCTAAGCGTAAAACAGTTTAAAAGCAAGCATGTGTCTCACCCCCAAGTTTAACACAAGTATATAAAGATAGTTAAAAAGTGGGGCTATGAAGTTCACCTTAGTAGCAAGCAAGAAATTCCACGCAAGTAGTATGAACGAAGTGTGTAATCGGAGATCTCAACCTAGAGATATAATGTTTAATTAGTTAATGTCTAATAGACATAAAGTTTGTTTATTAATATAGTAGACTATATTAACAGTGACCGTTTTCGAGAAAAGTTACTATTTCTCAAAAGTTTCTTTATTTGGAAACCTACTATTTATGGAAAGCTTCCACTTATAGTAAGCTTCAAATTTAAGAATGTTCGGGTTATAATCTTTAACAAAGATGTTGTACAATCTCGCCCAAACTTCGTTGCTAACTAGCGGTGATGTTTGTAGTCTTTGTACTCTATCTTTAATTATAACCTTCACTTTAATAGTGTATACACATAACAAGTTATTTATATTCTTATTAGCTATATATTTATAAGTGATAATATATTTAGTGTCATTAAGTGTTACTATATAGTTAGGTGTATAAGTTATACTAATAATAGTATTATTATTTAATTAATCAACTATTATGTATACTTATCATTATATGTTACATATATAAATATACACCTATGTGATACATACATATATATGCTTTATTATTAGTATCATACATGTATTTGTTCATAACTATATTGGGTATATACATTAGGTGTAAGTGTTACATATATATAAGTGTAAGATGTTACATATACATATACACTATTTACTTTTCCTTTTATTTTCACTAACCTTATAAAATCATAACTAATTCATAATACTTTTAAGTTTAACAATCTTATTAATCAATTTGTTTAACCCTTATTCATAACCTTTTTACAACATCATTAACTTATTCAAAATCTTTTCTAACCAACCTCCTTATTACTTTTACCCTAACAATTTTATTAATCCAACCATTATCATTATTATTACTAATCCTCTTTCATATATTACAACTAATCCCATTAATCATAATCATGACCTATTAACTTATTAACATCCATAATCATAACTCTTAATCATCATTATCTCATTAACACATCATAATCTTTAACTTATCAAACTAGTTTTATGAGCATCATACTTCCTAAACCTTTAATCACCAATCTTAATAATTATTTATAATACTTTTTCATTCAATCATGCTCAACCTTACTAATCATATTCATAACTAGTTCATGATCATAACTTAACAACTTTACTTCATTTATTTAACTAGCTTATCAATCATTAATCATAACCTTTCATTATATCCTTTAATATTATTCATAACTTTTTAACTTTATCATTATCTATACAAGATTCATGATCATACATAAATCATACTTGATTATATTAACTAGTTCATAAATTAACCATAATACTTATAACTTAGCATGATTAATCTTATTAACTAATCATATTCATTATAGTTATTCATACAACAATCACAATTCATAATCTTACAATCACTCCTATCATTAATCATCTTTATATTCATACATATTCATATTGCTTATAATTAATCTTCAAGAACAAGACCATAATATATTAAAAAGTAATAGATTTGTAACGACCCCGAAATTTCCGACCAAATTTAAACCCTAATCTCTATATGTTTCCGACACGATAAGCAAAAACCCTAATGTTGAGTCTAGAAAGTTTGAAATCTATATTTGAATAATTAGTTACCCTTTGACTATGCTCGACGATTCACGAACTATTGTGTGTAAAAAAAATGTAAATAAATATATATATATATATATATATATATATATATATATATATATATATATATATATATATATATATATATATATATATATATATATATATATATATATATATGTAATTACTATTAAGAATTATTATATTGTAATATATGTGGTATATATATATTATCAACTGTGATCTATATATATATATAGAGTCTATAAGTAATTATTGTATTGTATAAAGATTAAATATTCAAAAACATACTATTATATATATGTAGATATATCTATATTAAGAAGAATATATGTAATTATGATTTCAAGTTTAAAACTGGTGAGTTATCAATGATATTAATATCATCCTCATTTTTTTTACATTAATTGTATTACTAACATATTATATAAATATGAAAGATGAAACAGGTAACTAGTTACATTAAAATTATTACATGTAGTATCACTAGATATTGTATTCATTAAAAATTATTATTTTATATATATATATATATTATCATTGATAATGTTATCTTTATCAATTTAAAATTTATTACTATTATTAATGTTATTATTATTATTATTAACAAAATTAGTGTATTATTAATATTATTGGAATCATTATTATTTGCATTATTATTATTTGTATTATTATTATTTAGTTTTAATATAATTATTATATTAGCTCTAATTATATAAAAACCATAATTCGTTTGAATTGGGACTTAGTAATTGTTATTTAATTACTGTAAGATTAAATATAATACAGATATAGATAATTATGGACATATAAATTTATATAAATACTGATATAATGTAACGCGTAATAATATTTTTATCTATCTTTATCAGTTATCTGTTTCTGTGTTCTGTTGCCTCGTGAACCCATTTTTCGCTATCATCACCTGTTCAAAACAAAAATGCAATCAAATCAAGTTTGATGTTTAAACTTTTCGTTTCCAATATATAAGTATCACCTACCACTTCTAAACTTACAGAATAAAAACAGAAAATAATAGAAGCTGGAAACAAGTCGACCTGTTCTTGATCCAAATTAGCAGAATCTCGAATGCGACTCAATTTACAAAAACTAAAATTGCTATTATGTTAGGAATACATGGAACGAACTATCTGTGAAATTTTAACTCTTAAATCCTCAAACTGAATTCGAATTTCGAAATTAAAGGAAAATTGTTAAAAGTTGAATTTTATGAACTTGAATTCAATTCGTGTTCGTTTTAATGTTTCAGGTCCAATTGATGTTTGATAAAGTTTTTAGTATGGATTTGCAACATATTTTGTGTTAAAATCTTTGGCTAATATGTTCTTGAACACGAAAACTATATTTTTTTTTCCTTCTTGAAACAGCGACAGACGCAAGCTCATGGGTCTTTTATTTTTTATTTTTTTTTGATTCAAGAAAACCACAATATATTGTTTCTATTTAGATTACGAAACCAAAAACCAACATTTAATTCGTAAACCATGTTGATTATCACTCTAGTCGATTTGAGTTTGGAGCTGATTGGGAAGAAGATGAAGTCTTCAGTACGGGTTAAAATAAATTGAATCTGCGAAATATTGAATAAGCGGGCAACAGCCCAATGGTTAAGCGTGTTAGCGTGAAGCGTGAGGTCTTGGGTTCGAGTCCCGTTGTTGCCTATTCTTTTTGGTAGAAGTTTTAAGAAGGTATATATATTTTATTCCCATTCTATTGTTATTATTATTATTATTATTAGTGTTGTTATTATTTTTATTACTAGTGTTATAAAGATTATTGTTATTATCATTTGTATAAGTATTACTATTATTAGAATTACTGATACAAGTAGTAAATGTAAATTATTATTAATACGAATATAATTACAATGATGATATATTGTTATTAATAAAATTAATATCATTACTAATATGTATGTTATTATTATTAACCTGTTCAGGATTATTATTATTATTATTAATGATATCAAAAATTATTATTAGTATTATCATTATTAACAAAATTATCATTATTAGTAACTCATTAATATAAAAATTATCATTTTAACAAATAAATATTTTTATATATACAAAATATATTTAGTACATATACTATAACGATACTAACATCTCATACAAACCACATAATAACATTATATAGATAAATATATATTTATGTATAAATCCTAAAATAAATTGTTATAATAGTTATATAAATATATAAACTAAATATATAAAATTTATCTAGATCTATATAACATATGAGATAACAAGTATATTATTAATAGTAATATATATATATATATATAAACTTGTTCGATTACGAGTAAATGTTTTAATAGATATACAAATGATATAGGTTCGTGAATCCGAGGCCAACTTTATACTTGATCTATGATGTTATATGTATTTTTACTACAAAATACAGCATGGTGAGTATATAGTCCCTTTTAAACTCTAAATATTTTGGGCTGAGAATACATGCGCTGTTTTTATAAATGATTTACGTTATGGACACAAGTGATCAAAAATAAATTCTACGTTGAGTTGTACCATGGCATATTTCTTTATACTTGGTAGCTAATATTTACGTGAGGAGCGTAAACGCGAATCCTGTTGATAGATCTATCGGGCCTGACAACCCCAACCGGGCTGGACGACCAGTTTTAAACGGTTGCACAGTACTTCGTTTCGTTACTACACTTGGTACGGTGTAGGGTTTATTTAAGAATATGCTGCTGTGATTTAAATGTTAAGTATGGTTACCAAGTGCTCAACGACTTTTCCATACACTTGCGAGTGTATTATGTATAAACATGAAATCTTGTGGTCCATAGTTGTTATAACGCTGCTAGCATCAAACCTATATATCTCACCAACTTTATGTTGACTTTTTAAAGCATGTTATTCTCAGGTACGAATTAAGTCTTCCGCTGTGCATAAACTCATATTAAAGATACTATTTGGAGTCGATCATCGCAATGGAACCAGATATTGATGATTTCGTCCAGGGGGACTTGGACGGGGTTTGACAAGATTAAAAGTAGGTTTATCATTAGGGTTTTAGGTATACCTTAGGAGGTTTGAGGTCAAGAAAAAGATGATGAAGGAAGGATGAAACCCGAGCTGAATTGCAGCAGGAAGATCACGACCCAACAGTGGGTTTTTGGGTCAGTTTTATCACGCAAGAATAGCAGAAAAATAGCAGCAACTTGCAGCAACAAAATTCTAGAAAAACGCAGCTACACAGGATGATTGTGGGCTGTTTGGACGTCGAAACAGGAACAGAAACCAGCAGCTGCAGTAACTACCCAAAAGAGGTCTTCTTGGACTATTTTTGGCTCGACAGAATCACAGGTACAGCAGCAGCGAAAACCAAAATAAAAACGGAGCAATAATTGATCGGATATGGGCTGTTTTGGATCAGCAAATCAGGAGGATTAAAGGAGCTATTGATGGCGTAATTGCAGCAACAATAATTCGATTTAAGGGACTGTTTTTACTGGCGAAACACAGTAGGACACTTGCAGTTTTGATGACGATTTAATGGGCTGAAAAAGGCTGCTTTGAAGGGTGATGATTGACGATGCAGATAAGGGTTTAAAAGCTTGTTGTTTGAGACTAGAAGAGGGCTGCAGGAGGGTTATATGTCGACGAAGAGAAGGGAGAAAAACTGGAAACCATTCGATGCAGAAAAAGGCTGTGGAGGGCTGCAATTTGTCGACAGAAAAATAAGAAAAGGAAGGCTCCCTTTTATAGTTGTGTTAACTTGGTGATCAAGCACTTGGGTTTAGACTAGGATACAAGCATTTGAGTTTGGCTAGGATTGGGTTAACTAAAAGATAAAGTTTAATTATTTTTTTTACAACTAGCCGATTATATATATATATATATAGATATAGATATATATATATATATATATATATATATATATATATATATATATATATGTATTTTATTATTATTATTATTATTATTATTATTATTATTAATATCACTAATATTAGGGTTACATTTTATTTAAATATTAGATCCTAACTTTTATAAATTTTATTTGGTTCCATTTAGTATATATATATATTCTTATTTGTTTGAATCTTATAAATATTGTCACATTTTATTTATGACATATTGTTTATATTATTTATTTAGTATTAGGGTTAGGGTTTAATATTTAATATTAAATGGGATTAGGGTTTAGTAGTTAATTGGTAGGGTTAGGTTTAGGGTTTCACATAATATTAGGGTTTTAATATGAATACGATCATTTAATGAAAGCATAAATTTTTAGTTCATTGGTCGTAACGGATAACAACCCTAAATTGATTACACAGAGGAACAGATGAAAAACCCCAAGGGCATTTTGGTCAATTGTAAAACGGAAATGTGAGGGTTGTTATAGTACCTCCCCGTTAATTTAAACTTCGTCCCGAAGTTTCAGGAAGACTTCTCGGATGCATCAACAGGTGAAAATAGATATGGATATTTCCGTTTCATCTGGTCTTCACGTTCCCAGGTATACTCGGGGCCTCTTCGTGAATTTCAACGGATCTTAACAACAGGAATAGAGCTTTGTTTCAAACGTTTAACCTCACGATCCAGAATTTCTATAGGTTTTTCGGTGAAGTGCAATTAATGCGAAGATCATTCAAGGGAATAACAAGTATGTCATCAAGACACTTTTTAAGATTCAAAATGTGAAATGTATGAACTTTAATTAACAGGACGTGTTGACTAAATATTACCATTCGGTCAACGTTTTGTTAAAGCAAAGTTTACACTTAATTACAGTGGAGATCTTCTTGAGTGATAGCTGATATTGTATGAAATTTCAGCCAAATGAGCCTGAGTGATCAGATTATTTAGTCTTATGGACTTCATCCACGACTAGTTCTCGAAAAATTTCTAAATAGCGGTGATTTTTATAGGTTCGACATGTATTCCTTCACTATTAACTACATGTCTGAGAATTTGTACGGTTTGTAGCCAAAGTTTACACTTGGAAGAACTTGGCATACAGTTGTTCCTTCTTTAAGGGCTCTAGAATCAATCGCAGATGTTGCTCATGCTCTTTCTCGCTCTTGGAATAGTTTAAGATGTCGTCAACGAAGACGATCACGAATTTATCAAGATAAGGTCTGCATGCATGGTTCATAAGATCCATGAATACAGCAGGAGCATTGGTTAAACCAAAAGGCATGACAAGAAACTCATAATGCCCACAGAATGATACGAGTGATTAATGAAAGATATCGTTCAACATATTATAATACATACGAACTTATCCTTGCGAAAAGCACCTTATTATCATGATTTTAGCCATATGTTGTAACAGAGGTCGAAATTTGTCTAGAATCACATCTAGTTGTAACTAGTTTAGAGTAAACACATAAACATCATAAACGTTTAAGGTAACTCCTTTAGAGAGGATAGCGAGGATCATAAGTTAAATTTCTGATAGGAAACCGCACGAAAGGTGTGATCTCTTAATGAGAAAGACGTTCTCGCTCAGATGGCGAGTCGATCTATCATTCACTTATGAGTTTAAGTGCGGATGAGAATCAATGTGAATCATTGGCTATAAAAATTATTTCCAACAGGTGAGGAAATCTTCGAAAAATACTTTCTTCTGTCAAAAAGATATTAAATCATAGAATTGACGTTTTACGAGGTTGTTGTGGTTTAGCCGTGAGATATCAGAAGTAAAATCTTCTCAACGGTCAACTTTACAAAGGGAAAAGTTACTGAGAACATAGATTTTTAAATGATGAACTCAATGGTAAGTTTCTAAGAGCAAGAGGAATTGTGATTATTACGTGGTGTAGAATGATACGAAAATTTTTATATAAACAAGCAATAAAATTTTTTACAGAAGTTCGAGTCGTTTAAGGTGACAATTTAAAAAGGAAAAGAAGTTCTTATTAAAACTAGAGTTATGTACAACATGTACTATTTTAAGTAAAATATCTTTTAAATAAAATAATTAATTTGTAAAAGTGAGAGTATAATTTTTTTTATGTACTAGTCAAAAATAAGTAAAGGTAAATTTACTTTATTATATAAACATATAAGATTTATAAAATTTGCACGAATGGCAGTGAATAAATTTATTTTATAGAACTTCGAGAGGATCGCACAGTAAAATAGTTTGTGCAAAATTTTGGTAAGTAGAATTTTCAAGTTGGAAAAAGATTGATGAAGATCGGGTGAAGAAATTTTGAAAATTTCGAGTTATTTTTATTTTTATTTTTTTAGCAAAAATGTTGCGAGGTAATGAAATCTATTGTATTTAAATACGGTTGTTGACTATTATTAGGACATATGTTCTTAAAATTTTTCATGTGTGAAGCTGTTGCTGGAAAGTGAGATATGAATGGTAGAGTATGAGAACGTGATAGCGAATGTGGTGTTTATAATATCTTCGTTTGAATATTCAAATGAAAATATTGCGAGTGGTTGTCACTTATCTTCGAAAGGTTTCCTAATGAAATTATGAAAATCTACACTAGCAGCGTAATTCAGTTAACAGGAGGCATGCTTCGAAGAAGTTTCGGGGGTGTCAAAGAGATAAGTTATTTAATAAAGAAAGAATGCAAAGCTTTACAACTTTTATGGCATAGAAGAATTTGTTAATCTACTCATGGGTATGAGATAGATAGTTTGATCGTAATGATCTCTTCGTATATCAGGTGATAATTACCCTTCATGTAATAACATTGAGATTTTTGAATGAATGGCTTGGAAATTTTCTTTGATTCACTTTCTATTCCATATGTCATGATATTGGAATTTCTATATGAATTACCGTAATATAATCACGTCGGCCAAGCGTCATTATATTTCACTAATTCATATTTCCACTTCAATATCACCCCATAAGGGAAGGATACGTGATCAAACTTTGACATTGAAATGTCGAGCATTTCGGAGTTCATGAGTGACATCCCTCGGTTTCACTATCCGAGGTGGTCTGATAAAAATAACTCGTGTGAGTCAAAGAATTCTTTGAATCACAATGGCGGAGTCAGGTCATAAAGATTTGAATGGACATGATAACAATCACATATTAGTTGATCCTTCAGAGTCGGGATCATGCAAGATGATAGGGTTTTGGCTTGGAATCCTTAGGAAAGGATACAAAATATCAATAGACATAAAAGCAGGTAGTAAGATGAATTGGCAGTATAAAGATTAAAGGAAAGCACTTAACACTAAGACATGAAAGGTTATAGTCCTAAAGATTGCTAAGGCACATAACTAACACATAAGGCACACATAAAATGTAATCCTGGTTCCCTATAACATGCCTGGGCTCTGATACCACTCTGTCATACCCTCAAATAAAGCCGGGGAAATATGACTTCACAATATCACAACACAAGTATGTATAAACGAGAACGACTCTATATGAGATTTTTAATTAGAACTAATGTATAAATGCAGCGGAAAGTGATAAGTTATTACAATAAATGTTTTAACGCAATAATATGAATGTATAAATGCGAACTCCAAAAGCAGCAAGTCCAAATAGCAAATAATCTTTAGCAATCCTCACCTGAGACAAAACATGCTTACAGTGTCAACCAAAAATGGTTGAGTGAACAACATAGGTTTAATAATCACAATAAGTTTTAGACCACAAGATTTAGTTATAAAGTTTAATCAGTTCGGTAGTAGTGTTGAGGTGTATGATATCGAAACTAAACAAGTTACCCTGTGTGATCACTTTATTCGTTCGTGTCATTAAATCATTATTATGTATCCATTGACCAACGGTCATCCGGATAGAGACGTCGCTCTCAATAGGCCTATTCACAATAATTAAGCTTGCCAAAATTCCAGCAACTAACGATATCATGGCAGGGATTAAGCATGAATCAAAGCATGTCATAGCACAGTTTGAACTGATCAAAATAAAGTTTTCATGTACTTGTGTCTAAGCGTAAAACAGTTTAAAAGCAAGCATGTGTCTCACCCCAAAGTTTAAAACAAGTATAAAAAGATAGTTAAAAAGTGGGGCTATGAAGTTCACCTTAGTAGCAAGCAAGAAATTCCACGCAAGTAGTATGAACGAAGTGTGTAATCGGAGATCTCAACCTAGAGATATAATGTTTAATTAGTTAATGTCTAATAGAC
Organism: Rutidosis leptorrhynchoides; assembly: GCF_046630445.1. Taxonomy (NCBI): domain Eukaryota; kingdom Viridiplantae; phylum Streptophyta; class Magnoliopsida; order Asterales; family Asteraceae; genus Rutidosis; species Rutidosis leptorrhynchoides. The sequence continues at coordinate 237,580,519 of NC_092343.1, forward strand.
ATAAAGTTTGTTTATTAATATAGCAGATTAACAGTGACCGTTTTCGAGAAAAGTTACTATTTCTCAAAAGTTTCTATATTTGGAAACCTACTATTTATGGAAAGCTTCCACTTATAGTAAGCTTCTAATTTAAGAATGTTCGGGTTATAATCTTTAACAAAGATGTTGTACAATCTCGCCCAAACTTCGTTGCTAACTAGCGGTGATGTTTGTAGTTTTTGTACTATATCTATAATTATAACCTTCACGTTAATAGTGTATACACATAACAAGTTATTTATATACTTATTAGTTATATATTTATAAGTGATAATATATTTAGTGTCATTAAGTGTTACTATATAGTTAGGTGTAAAAGTTATACTAATAATAGTATTATTATTTAATTAATCAACTATTATGTATACTTATCATTAAATGTTACATATATAAATATACACCTATGTGATACATACATATATATGCTTTATTATTAGTATCATACATGTATGTGCTCATAACTATATGGTATATATACATTAGGTGTAAGTGTTACATATATATAAGTGTAAGATGTTACATATACATATACACTATTTACTTTTCTTTTTATTTTCACTAACCTTATAAAATCATAACTAATTCATAATACTTTTAAGTTTAACAATCTTATTAATCAATTTCTAACCCTTATTCATAACCTTTTTACAACATCATTAACTTATTCATAATCTTTTCTAACCAACCTCCTTATTACTTTTACCCTAACAATTTTATTAATCCAACCATTATCATTATTATTTAATAATCCTCTTTCATATATTACAACTAATCCCATTAATCATAATCATGACCTATTAACTTATTAACATCCATAATATTAACTCTTAATCATCATTATCTCATTAACACATCATAATCTTTAACTTATCAAACTAGTTTTATGAGCATCATACTTCCTAAACCTTTAATCACCAATCTTAATAATTATTTATAATACTTTTCATTCAATCATGCTCAACCTTACTAATCATATTCATAACTAGTTCATGATCATAACTTAACAACTTTACTTCATTTATTTAACTAGCTTATCAATCATTAATCATAACCTTTCATTATATCCTTTAACCTTATTCATAACTTTTTAACTTTATCATTATCCATACAAGATTCATGATCATACATAAATCATACTCGATTATATTAACTAGTTCATAAATTAACCATAATACTTATAACTTAGCATGATTAATCTTATTAACTAATCATATTCATTATAGTTATTCATACAACAATCACAATTCATAATCTTTCAATCACTCCTATCATTAATCATCTTTATATTCATACATATTCATATTGCTTATAATTAATCTTCAAGAACAAGACCATAATATATTAAAAAGTAATAGATTAAAAGTAGGTTTATCATTAGGGTTTTAGGTATACCTTAGGAGGTTTGAGGTCAAGAAAAAGATGATGAAGGAAGTATGAAACCCGAGCTGAATTGCAGCAGGAAGATCACGACCCAACAGTGGGTTTTTGGGTCAGTTTTATCACGCAAGAACAGCAGAAAAATAGCAGCAACTTGCAGCAACAAAACTCCAGAAAAACGCAGCTACACAGGATGATTGTGGGCTGTTTGGACGTCGAAACAGGAACAGAAACCAGCAGCTGTAGTAACGACCCAAAAGAGGTCTTCTTAGACTATTTTTGGCTCGACAGAATCACAGGTACTGATCATATACATACTTATGTATATGTATATTCTTAAGTGCGAAAGGCTATGAAAAGGCAAAAGCACAAGTAAACTGAACCGCAGTGTTAGTGCGGTAGGGATTGCGCAGAACATTAAAGAATGCGAAGGCTTCTCGCAGTACTTGTGCGGAATGCCTAAGTGCCCGCATATTCTTACTTCCGCGTAGCTCCTGAGCCTATAAATAGGGAGCTTGGCCTCTCATTTTAGGTTGTTGATTTTGGAAGGGTTGCCCTAGCCATTGTGATTTCTCTCGTGACCTTGCCCGAGACTAAATCATTATTTGGTTAAGGTAATTTGCGAAGACCGGGACATGGTTGTTGATCGTTTAGCACTTAACGAAATATGACAATAAGGTCCCAAAACCATAATCGACATCCATCATACCCGCTCATTGCACTCAATCCTTGATTAACCGTAATAGGATAATCTAGGATTGATCAATTGGCGCCATCTGTGGGACACGAGTAGAATTGAAATGAGAAATTCGCGTTCGTTTTTAATCGAGCTATTAAACTCATTTTTAATTCTAATCGTGTTGTTTTCTGTTTTGTATCGCAGGAATACGTGATTTCGGTTACCGCAGCTGTGAGCAAAGTAAAATGACGAAGCAACAAAGGCTTTTGCTCACCAAAAAAGTTGCGTATGTGAATTTGAATGTGCATAAAGCACGTATCGCTTGTGTAGACAAGAGTTTGTCCGCAAAATTGAATAAAGAGCAAGATGCGAAAATAATAAGTACAATACACAAGAAAAAAGGATTTAAAAAGCGAAAAGCAGTGGAAGTATTCGAAAAATGGCAATTCGCGCCTATTACATTCCCATTTGAGCAAAGCCGCGAAATGAATGATATGCCGTTGGTCATATCGTGTAAAGTCGCGAATACAGGGATCACAATCATGAAGATACATGTTGATACTGGTAGTAGTATTGATTTGATATACCAACAATGTTTTAGACAATTACCAGAATGCATCAAGGCGGAGCTAAAGCCGACTGCGATATCCTTATCTGGTTTCGCGGGTGAGTCTGCTTGGCCTATGGGGCAGTTATCTTTAGATATTGAATTATGCGATGAAGTAGAGGTAAAGTTGACAAGGCACGCGCGGTTGGATTTTTATGTAATACGCGCTGCTTCGCATTATAACATGTTATTGGGTAGATCTGCATTGCGAAAGCTTGGTATAGTGCCATCGACAATACATGGAATGGTCAAGTTCACCACATGCAGGGGTGTAGCAACCATAAATTCATTGACTTTGCCATCAATGTGTGTGGCTATAAGTATGAAGGATGCTACTGTTCCGCATAAAAATGAAGATGATGATATGGTTATTATCAATCCTAAGTATGCTGATCAAAAAATCAAAATTGGAACTGAATTGAATGCGGATATAAGAAAGAAGATTGTGCAATTGTTGGTCGCATATATGGATGTGTTTGCTTGGTGTGAGCAAGATATGACTGGAGTTCCGCGTAGTGTCGCAGAGCATAGATTAAATGCTAACCCTGCGTTAAAACCTATTGTGCAAAAGCGCAGAGGAATGGCTTTAGACCGTATGAAATGGTTGTCTGCGGAAGTTGCTAAATTGGTCAATGCGGGAATATTGCGCGAAGTGAAATACCAAACATGGGTTGCGAACCCTGTTTTAGTAAAAAAAAAGCCAGATGGTTCGTGGAGAATGTGTATAGACTTTAAAGACATAAATAAGGCTTGTCCAAAGGATAACTATCCACTTCCTGAAATTGATCTTAAAGTTGAATCTTTGCATGATTATCCTTAAAAGTGTTTTTTGGATGCCGCAAAAGGATATCATCAAATACCAATGGCGTTGGAGGATGAAGATAAAACCGCATTTCACACTTGGAAAGGCATTTATTGTTATATTAAAATGCCTTTTGGTTTAAAGAATGCGGGAGCCACTTATCAGCGATTAATTGATAAAGCATTTAATGGACAGATCGGTCGCAATTTGGAAGCCTACGTTGATGATCTTGTTATAAAAAGCAAAACACAAGAAAATATTTTGGTGGATATGCAAGAAACATTTGAAAGTTTGCGGAAAATTAATATGAAGTTGAATCCGTCTAAGTGTAGCTTTGGGGAAAGAGAAGGCAAGTTTTTGGGTTACTATGTCACTGAACAGGGCATACAAGCAAACCCTAAGAAGATTGCGGCAATTGAAAATATGACTGTGCCTAAAACTGTGAAAGAGGTGCAAAGCTTAACTGGAAAAATTGCGGATTTAACGAGATTTCTTTCAAAAGCTGCAGAACGCCAGTTACCTTTCTTCCGCACTCTTAAAGGTTGTTTAAAACAAAAGAATTTTGTATGGACTGAAGAGGCTGATAAGGCATTTCAAGAAATGAAGCAACTGCTGGCCGCATTGCCTACGTTGACTGCGCCAGTTGACGGTGAAATTTTATATCTATACATTTTGATTGCGAGCGAAGCATTTGGCTCAGTCCTTGTTGCGGAAAGAAATAAAATCCAAAAGCCAGTATATTTTGTTAGTAAAGCACTTGCAGGAAGTGAAATAAACTATGCGCCAATAGAAAAATTTATTTACGCGCTAGTTTTGACTTCACGACGGTTGTGCAGATACTTTCAAGGTCATCCAATACATGTTTTAACTGATTTGCCGGTTAAACATGTGTTAAACACACCTGTGGTATCAGGACGACTTGCTAAGTGGGCGATTGAGCTTGGAGCATTTGAAATATCATATATACCGCGTACATCTGTGAAGGGGCAAGTTTTGGCAGATTATCTCGCAGAGATGACTGGTGATTTAGAGGTTATTCACGAAAGAACGCAATTACAGCCACCTCAACATGAAATTTGGGATTTATATACAGATGGAGCCTCATGTATTGAGGGGGCAGGTGCAGGGTTAGTGTTAACAATTCCAACTAGAGAAGAGCATACGTATGCACTGCGCTTTAATTTTGAAGTAACAAACAATGAGGCTGAGTACGAAGCATTGATTGCGGGTTTGAATTTGGCACGAAAGATGAATATAGTGCGGCTACGTGCATATGTTGATTCACAATTGGTGGCAAATCAATTTAGTGGATCTTTTGAAGCTCATGAGTTATCTATGCAGAAGTACCTGAAGCTTTTGCGAGAATCCGCGGAAAAATTTGAATTTTTCGAATTAATGCAAGTTTCGCGAAGTCAAAATAAAAAAGCAGGTGCGTTGAGCAAGCTTGCTGCTTTAGCATTTTCGCATTTTCAAAAACAGGTGTGGGTGGAAGAGCTTCCTAATAAATCCATTGATGGAAATTTATTTGTCGCGGCCATCGAGGAAGTTGGACCAAATTGGATGAATCCTATTGTGGATTATCTGCAAAATGGTGCATTACCAGAGGATAAGAGGGAGGCTCGTTTGGTGCTTGAAAATAATGTATTATATCAAAAGTCATATTTGGGGCCATTAATGCGGTGTGTAGGACCCGCAGAGGCTGCAACTATTGTAGAAGAGGTGCATAGTGGATCTTGTGCTCTTCACTCAGGATATAAAACTATTGCGGGCAAGATAATGCGTATGGGATACTTTTGGCCTACTTTATATCGCGATGTCGCGCAAATTGTTAAGCGGTGTAAAAGTTGTCAGCGGCATGCACCGCAGAATCGCAAACCGCGACATGATATGATTCCCATTGATTCGCCATGGCCATTTTATAAATGGGCCATCGATATCGTAGGATCTTTTCCACCAGGTGCAGGAAATGTGAAGTTCTTGATTGTCGCTATTGACTATTTCACTAAATGGGTGGAGGCCAAGGCCCTGCGAACGATTACTGGGGTGCAAGTGCGGAATTTTGTATGGGAATACATTGTATGTAGGTTTGGTATTCCGCGAGAGCTTGTAAGTTATAATGGGGCGCAGATCGCAAAAGATCCATTTTTAAGTTGGTGTGCAGAATTGAATATAATTCAAAAATTCACGTCTGTGGCACATCCGCAAGCAAATGGGTTGTGCGAAGTCACTAACCGTGATATTGTTAGCGGCATTAAGAAACGTTTGAATGAAAAGCGGAATGGATGGGTGGATGAACTTTCGAATGTACTATGGGCTCATCGCACTACTTTCAAGAAAAGTACTGGTGAAACACCTTTTAGCCTAGTGTATGGTTCAGAGGCAATGATCCCCGCAGAAATTTTTGTTGAGACGCACAGGGTTGCTAATTTTGATGAAAGTGCGAATGCGGATGGAATCTGCGAAAATTTAAATTTCATTGAAGAGCGGAGACTTACGGCCGCAATATGAGAGGCGAATAATAAACAGCAGATTGCTAAGTACTATAATAAGAAAGTGCGCGCGTTAGCCTTTGATATTGGAGAGTGGGTTTTGCGTAATAATGAATCAAGTCGTGCTGAAAAACAAGGAAAGTTGGGACCCAATTGGGAGGGACCATACCAGATTGTGGGAATTAATGCAGTCAGCTCTTATAAGCTTCAAGATATTGAAGGGCGCAATATACCTAATGCGTGGCATGCAACCTTGTTGAAGCGCTATTATATGTAAATCACGAAATTGTGTGAAATTTTATGTGCATTCTTGTGATTCATGTTAATGTGTATAACAAAAAGTTTGCAATTTTGTGAAAAATGAATAAAACTAAAAGTTTTTGTTCATTGCGGTGAGTATAGTTTATGAGATATTTCAACATGCAATGCGTTCAAAACAGCTATAAATGAAATCAAACAAGTGGTGGACGCATTCCCCTTATGCAACATTATGTTCTAATTGAAGGTATAAATTGGTTGCACCTAAATAATGATAAGATATCATGAAGCTGCGTTACTTTGGTTATGCGAAAGTAAAAGATAAGCAATGTTGAGTATTTGTGATAACATTATTAGTCAATCATAATGTAACGCAACTAAGTGCAAAATTAGATAAGTGATGGAAAAGCTCACTTAAGGTTTGCTACTAAGTATAAAAAATGTGTATGCGAAAAGATAAATATATTGGACATTTTTCCCAAAGTATTAGATTCAGCCATACTTGGATGCTTCGCAATAAACACAACTTTTAGCCTAAGGATCGTTTCGGCGGACTTAGAAGATTCATAATGTGCAGTATTGCACGTGCATACAGATTGTTTCGCATAAAGTAGTTGTTTATTATGTGCACAATAATATACAACGAAATTGCAAAAGACAATGCTAGTAATTATGAATAATGTAATAAAAAGCACTATATAAATAAATGCAATTACAATTGATAAATACAATTTTATTATAATCGCGGAAAGTACAATAATTAAAAATATTTAAATGCGTTTAACAATACGCACACAAACTGCGTAATTCTATTCCTGTTTGGATAAATCTAAACCAATGATGTCTTCGATGGGAGCATCCTTGTTTTGACTTATCGCTTCTAATTTGGGAATAGGAATTATGCGGATACCCTCCTTGGCCAATGCGAGCATTTCTTCTGCTCCCTCAATTGGGCAGATTAACTTCTCAATGTACTCTGGCATTGGCTCCGGAAGTACAGTCACTTTGCTTACCTCCTGAAGAAATTTCACTCGCTCCATTTGTTGTAGCGCAGTCACATAAGTGTCAAACTTCTGCGAAACATCCGCAGAATCCATGATTTTTTGCCCAAGCTCGGGCAAGTGTTCGCGGAGTTTCGCGAAGTTAGACTCCGCGGTGGCTTTGGCAGATAGGGTGGATTTTAGTTCAGTTTGGGTTTCTAAGAGTTTGTTTTTCATAGAATCATGTGCAACTTGAAGATTGTTCATTTCAATTGCCTTCGCGGACAATTGCTTCTTTAAATCATCCACAGAATTTTTTGTTGTTTGTAATTCCGTGGTGATAGAGGAGAGTTGGGACTGCGTCGTGGCATGTTTGGCTTGTTCCTTCTTCAAAACTTCAGAAAATTTTTCCTGTCGTGACATTGCATCATATGCAGATGCAAGTGACATATAGACATTTTGTGCGAAACAATTGAATGAATCGCTGTAGGAGAGTTTGCTGAATTCGGAACGTAAGTCATGAGGCAGAGCAAGTTTCATATGTTGCCTCTGATCCAGTGCAGCTTCTGGAGAGGCGCATAGATATCCTTGCAGGCCATCTATTTGGACTGATTTTACTGCGCTAGTAGGAGTGCGCCAAATGTCTTTATATTTTGATAAATCGAAGGTTGGTGGAGAGCTAGTTTGTGCAGTTGGTGGCGGAGTAACAGATGTTTCTGCTGCACAATGAATCACGAAATATCAATAACACTAGAAAAATATATATGTAAATTTTAAATATTGTAGGTATTATGTGAAGTGCAAATGATCATATATTTCATTCGCATTACCAGTTTCAGTGGTCGGTGGAACAACTAAGCTAGACCGCGTCATTCTCTTCGCATACCCCAAAAGAGGAGAGGTGGCGGGTCGTTTGCTGGGTGTCATCGTTGTTTTTGGAGTACTGGTAGTCGGGGATTTTTGTGAAGCCTTTGATGATGATTTTGCTTTTGGGCTCTTAAGCCTCTCTGCGAGAAAGGCTTTTGTGTCGTCTTTCTTCTCGATTTCAGAAACCCTCATGTTGATGATATTGGATAAATATGCAAGATTAGTTATGTAGAACGGATAGAAGTTGTTTGAATGAATGAGAAAGTATTATGGAGAGAGAAGGTGTGATGAAAAAAGGGTTTGATCACTATATATATGATGAGAAGAATACCTTTTAACGGCATGATACCTTAACGGCTATATACGCAGATACAAATTAAACAATATGCAAAACTAGCCGTTGATAAAATGCCATTATGCGTAAACGTTGTGCGTGCATCATGTGCACATACGGTCAGCTTACAATTTTTCTTTTTTCTTTTTAGAGTTTATTGTCTTATATTTTTTACAAAAATATAACACAATAAACTGGGGGGACTTGATCATATACATACTTATGTATATGTATATTCTTAAGTGCGAAAGGCTATGAAAAGGCAAAAGCACAAGTAAACTGAACCGCGGTGTTAGTGCGGTAGGGATTGCGCGGAACATTAAAGAATGCGAAGGCTTCGCGCAGTACTTGTGCGGAATGCCTAAGTGCCCGCATATTCTTACTTCCGCCTAGCTCCTGAGCCTATAAATAGGGAGCTTGGCCTCTCATTTTAGGTTGTTGATTTTGGAAGGGTTGCCCTAGCCATTGTGATTTCTCTCGTGACCTTGCCCGAGACTAAATCATTATTTGGTTAAGGTAATTTGCAAAGACCGGGACATGGTTGTTGATCGTTTAGCACTTAACGAAATATGACAATAAGGTCCCAAAACCATAATCGACATCCATCATACCCCCTCATTGCACTCAATCCTTGATTAACCGTAATAGGATAATCTAGGATTGATCAGGTACAGCAGCAGCGAAAACCAGAATAAAAACGGAACAATAATTGATCGGATATGGGCTGTTTTGGATCAGCAAATCAGGAGGATTAAAGGAGCTGTTGATGGCGTAATTGCAGCAACAATAATTCGATTTAAGGGACTATTATTACTGGTGAAACACAGTAGGATACTTGCAGTTTTGATGGCGATTTAATGGGCTAAAAAAGGCTGCTTTGAAGGGTGATGATTGACGATGCAGATAAGGGTTTAAAAGCTTGTTGTTTGCGACTAAAAGAGGGCTGCAGGAGGGTTGTATGTCGATAAAGAGAAGGGAGAAAAACTGGAAACCAGACGATGCAGAAAAAGGCTGTGGAGGGCTGCAATTTGTCGACAGAAAAATAAGAAAAGGAAGGCTCAGGTGTCGACTAATAAAAGAGGGAAAAGGGCTGCAGTTTTTGTCGACTAAAACACAGGAATGAGAGGGATTTGTAGCGTAAATTTTGTGATGCAATTTAGGAAAGACTTAGATCCCTTTTATAGTTGTGTTAACTTGGTGACCAAGCACTTGGGTTTAGACTAGGATACAAGCATTTGAGTTTGGCTAGGATTGGTTTAACTAAAAGATCAAGTTTAATTATTATTTTTTTTACAACTAGCCGATTTATTTATATTATATATATATATATATATATATATATATATATATATATATATATATATATATATATATATATATATATATATATATATGTATATATATATATATATATGTATATATATATATATATGTATATATATATATATATGTATATATATATATATATATATATATATATATATATATTATTATTATTATTATTATTATTATTATTATTAATATCACTAATATTAGGGTTACATTTTATTTAAATATTTGATCCTAACTTTTATAAATTTTATATATATTATATATGTCATAAATTTTATTTGGTTCCATTTAGTTTATATATATTCTTATTTGTTTGAATCTTATAAATATTGTCACATTTTATTTATGACATATTGTTTATTTTATTTATTTAGTATTAGGGTTAGGGTTTAATATTCAATATTAAATGGGATTAGGGTTTAGTAGTTAATAGGTAGGGTTAGGTTTAGGGTTTCACATAATATTAGGGTTTTAATATGAATACGATCATTTAATGAAAGCATAAATGTTTAGTTCATTTGTCCTAATGGATAACAACCCTAAATTGATTACACAGAGGAACAGATGAAAAACCTCAAGGGCATTTTGGTCAATTGTAGAACAGAAATGTGAGGGTTGTTATAGGTTGCGGAGGCATATGAGCAAGGTAAACTGGATCATTTAATAGCACAAGGTGCTGTAAATAATGCGAATGCGATTATATTGCCCGCAGAGTCTAATGCTCAGCAAGTGCAAAATACTGCTGATCGAAAAGCTACCGCGGTAAAGAATCTTGGGGTTAAATTGGTAAGTAAGAAAGAGAATATGTGCCGGATTCAGGTCATTAATGTGGTAGAGGTGTAAGGTGAAATGTCAGTGTTCCACATATCTGAACAATTCGCGAACTGGCAATGTCCCTCTATTACTTTTCCTCCTATAAACTTGAGCGCGGATCTTGATAAGCCAGTGGTGGTTTCCTTCTGCGTTGCAAATACTGGCATTGTAATTTTGAAGGTGCATGTTGACACTGGTAGCAGTGTGGATGTAATGTATGAGTAATGTTTTAGCAAGTTGTCTGCAAACATTAAAGCTTTGATGAAACCTGCTACGGTTTCGCTCGCTGGTTTTTCAGGAGAATTAACTTGGCCTATTGGTCAGTTGGAATTGCAAGTTGAATTAGTAGATGACTGCTATGAATCGCTAAGGCGCCAAGATTTGTTAAATCTTTATGTAATGCGAAATCAGTCACGGTTTAACATGATTCTTGGGCGCACTGCTTTGCGCATGTTTGGTGCAATACCATCCACGCTGCATGGAATGGTGAAGTTTTCTACTTGTATGGGTATTGGCACGCTGATTTCGGCGGTAGTTGAGCCACTTTGTGCGATGATTATGACGCGAGAAAGTGTAGGTGTTGAAGGGCATGCGGTGCTCACTGAATAATATACACGTTTGTAAAATAAGAACTTCGATATAATGCTTAATCATGTTTGATCATGATCAATTTGTTGTTTTTATTAATGAGCTGTTATTGCTTAAAGATAATGAATAAGACAAAGATAATTTGTGTTTTAGCGATTGTTTCTAATACAAAGCAGAAAACACTGCGTATGGCCACACGTAGTGATCATTTTGCAGAATACAATCGATTAAATTTTTAAACACTAAATTAATTCTTATGCAAATGCGACTAAGTGTTCGTAGAAATTCAAAAACACATGGCATTGTTTCGCTAAGTAATGACGCAACCTACTTATGCAATAATAATGCAGATGTATCTTGTGAAATTTCATCTTTGAAACCAAGTGATGAAATTGCCCACTTGTGTTAAATAATAAATGTTGTGAAAGGACAAAATTTCCTAAGTATTTGATCTTGCCATACTTAGATGCTTCGCAATGCTAATAAATTACCTAAGGATCGTTATTGACGGACTTAGAAGATTCATAATGTATAAGTTTATAAGAAAATAGATTGTTTCGCGAAAGTACATACTTATTATGTGCACGATAATAAAAGTTGGAAATTGCAAAGGATAAGTCTAAATTATGAATATATGTTAAATACACCGCTATATAAATAAGTCAAGTTGCAACTGCGAAACGAAAATATTTTCATTAATAATGCGTTATGCGAAACGCGTAAAATTACAAAATGCAATACAAGATTGCGGTTACAAATTTACAATTTAAACAACTATTCTAAAGCTTAAGCGCTTTAATGTCCTCAAAGGTAACATTTTGATGTCGGCTAAGTTCCTCCAGTGCCGGGATAGCGACCTTTTCAACTTCCTTCTTCGCTATACTCAGCACTTCTTGTGCCTCCCAGTTGGGCATATTTCCTTGGCAATATCTGCGGGAAGTGGTTGAGAAAGATCGCCAAGTTGGCACAGAAGGTCATACCATTCACAGCGGGTGGCAAGCTTTGAGGCTTGTGCATATGCCTTGAACGTTTCTGTCACCGGTGATGAATCCATCACCTTATCGCCAAACTCGGGAAGATATCTAACAAGCTGAGAAAATTGCTTGTCTGCGTATTCCGCTCTCTTTTTGAGCATGGCATTTTCATCTGCAGCTTTCTTCAATTCCGCTTCAAGCCTTTGCATTTTTCTGCGCTGAGAGCCAACAATTTTGACCTGTTTCTCATAGTGGTCAGACATTTTGTTGAATCGTTCAACATTATCAACGGTCAAACAAATGCCATTGAAGCAGTTGTTTATCCGCTGTCTTTTAGCTTGAGTGAATGAGAGTTCACATTATTGTCGTTGAACATTTGTAGGCACAAACTTGCAAAGTTTGTGGTAGAGTCTGTTAGCTTGTTCCTCCTCTTCAACCTCTTCTGCATCTTCTTCGCGGTTTGATGCTTCGGCGTCGGAAGGGATGTTTAAGTCTTCATCGCACGGCTCTTCAAAAATACCTTCGGGGATGTCCCTAGTAATGTTGTACAGTTGTTGTGGCTCCCTTGTAGAATCTGAAAGCACAACTAAAAGTAAATAAGAAAATAAGACAAATTAATGCGGTGATATTATCAGCGTAATGTAAGCAATGATGCGAAATGAAATCTACTTACTTGCTTCTTGTTCGGCTAGAGAGCGAAGGCGTTTTCTGCGAGGAGTAGTAGCTCCTTCTGCTGTCGCTTTACGTTTTCCGCGATCTTCACCACCGGGAATAGAAAACGTATTGAGAATCGGTTCGTCAATAGGTATGATTTCACTATCGCTGTCTTTTAAGCGATGCGCAGGTCTAATCGTGTTAACGTCCGCTGACCTCATCACCTGCTTAAGGTCAATCTCTGCAAAATGGTACCGCAAAAAGTTTTACAAACATAGAATAATATATAATGCATTTTTGTATAAAAGAAAATATAAGCAATATACCATTGTTTGCTTCATCGATTATAAGCGCGTTGCAATCGCCCCATAGCCAATAAATGGAAACTCCACCGATATAAAGCAGCACGTTGGAGTATGCCCGCATAATGAAGCCTGTATTCTTGATTGTGTTGAGTATATCTTGTTCAAAGCTATATGGGTAACTTTATCATTCACATTGGCGTCCATCTCGGTACACCAAGTTTTTGGCGTGGGCGGTGTTGTTAATAAAGAAGAATGAGTCGCGCCAGTTCCTAATAGAATCTTCGGGAGAAGTCATCTGTAACACCCCGTTTTTCCCTGTACATGATTTAAAAGTGTATTGTGTATGTACGACAGGTGCAAGAAGGATTCGCGACATTTTCTTGTATTGAAGTCTTGTGTGCAAGAAGTGGAGTCGGATCACGAAGAACGTCGCGACGTGAAACATCCGCGACTAATCCTCCCGGACGGAATCTTCAACAGTTGGTTCCATCGCGATGATCGACTCCAAGTAAGGTCCTTAATATGAGCCATTGCACAGCGGAAGACTTAATTCATACCTGAGAATAACATGCTTTAAAAGGTCAACATAAAGTTGGTGATATATATAGGTTTGATGCTAGCAGCGTAATAACAATGGACCACAAGATTTCATATGTAAACATTTTAATAAAAATATTCTAAGTGGTTGAGCACTTGGTAACCATACTTAACATTTAATCACGTCGCATATTCCCTTTATTATGAAATCTTACTACACTGTACCAAGTATAGTCACGAAACGAAGTACTATGCAACCGTTGAATACTGGTCGTCCAGTCCGGTTGGGGTTGTCAGGCCCGATAGATCTATCAACAGGATTCGCGTTTACAATACCGCTGTACATCGTAGTTACCAAGCTACAGGGAAGTATGCCAGTGGTACAACTCAACGTAGAATATATTTTTCAGTTACTTGTGTCCATAGTGTAAAACATAAAATACATGTATTCTCATCCCGAAATACTTAGAGTTTAAAAGTGGGACTATATACTCACCATACTGTATTTTGTAGTAAAAATACATATAACATCATTGAACACGTATAGGGTTGGCCTAGGATTCACGAACCTATATCATTTGTATAATTATTAACACGTATAATTGTTATCGAGCGAGTTTATATAAATTATTAATAATAATAATAATAATAATATTAATAATAATAATAATAATAATAATAATACAAATAAAAATAAAAATGACAACCTTTGAAGAAAGACTCAACAAAAGAACGCCACCGCCAAGACTCGAACCCAAAACCTCTCGAATACTTGACAACTACACTAACCATTCATCTACCCTTGTCTTTCTGATTACAACTATAACTTAATTTATTTGATCCTCGTTTCTGTTTCTCTTTTCTTATTCATAATATTAATCAAACCTCAACTAATCATCATCATCGTATTCATTTTTGTCCTAACAGAAATATAGATGGACTTGTGACCCAGCAATGAATACAATCTCGGCCCAACACCCATTTACGGCCCAAGAAGGGTTTCATAAGCCCAAATTCACAGCATCTTCTATTATACCAAAAAAAAAATTGTATCAGCCCTGAATTCGAACCCAGGACCTTGGGCTCCCCAGCCAACACCTTTAACCACTCTGGCATATCTATTATTCTGAATTGAATCGATCTTAATTATATATAACCTATTAACTTCCTGATTTCAGTACCCCTTTATTTTGTTAAATAATCTTGATGGAATGTGGTGGTAGGGTTGTTCAGACACGACAAACACACCGCTTTGTTTTACTTTACAACCCATTATCATCATTATAATAACTAATATCAATAACACCTTTGCTTATTTATTTCCTTCGTCACTTTAACAGAACCCAAAACAAAGAATAGGAAAAAAAATATTGGTACAGCAGGTAATTGAGTTATTCTCGTGATCGTTTATCTTTCATAAAGTAACAATAACAGTTTTGATCAAGGATATGAGAGAGATAAAGAGAGAGATGGTGGCGACGGTTAAGGTGGCAGATATGGGTTTGTAAGGTTGGTGATTGTTTGAATTAGAAACCGGGAACAGAAGTGAGAGATGGAGGTGAGGTGGTAACGTTCGATTGTGGTGATGTGGGTTGTGTTCACATCAATGAAAATAGTAAAACAAAATTAACAGTCGATGATAGTTGTGATTGTTGTAGTGGTGGTGGTGGATGACTATGATCAAGGTGGTGGTTTTTCATGGAGATTACATAGTGGTGGTGTAGATGCTGATCTTGTTTGAATCGAAGACAAAGAAAAGTGAAAATGGGTTCGTGGTGGTTAAGAGGTAGTGAAGGTAGCGGTCGGTAGAAAACAACATAAATCAAAGGTGATGTTTGAAGATGAGTTTCATAGATGATATAATGGGTTGTGATGGAAGTGGTGGGTTTTGATGCATTCGAACAAGAACATAAACATACATAGTTTGGCCAAATGGATTACAGTGAATATTATGATGGAGGTTGGTGATGATGATAGCTTCATGGTTGTGGTGGCTTTGGTGTTTTGTTCCGGCCAAAAGAATTAAGAAATAGTCGGTTATAACAAAGGTGATTAATGGTAATCATGGTGGGTTGTGTGGTGGTGTGGTTTAAAGTGTTAGCCGAAGGTGGTGTAGAAGTTATAGGATATGATATAGATGTTAGTAGATTCGATTACAGTTAATATAAATCAATTGACATTTGTTTGCTACCCTAATTGGTACGACCCCAAATAAACAATTCAAAAGAAAGTTAGAACACTCCAATTTATCATCACAGATTTTGGATGTTTGCTAGTTGGCTAAATCCTTGATTGGTATAATATAGGGAACAAAAAAATCAATTCCCACTAATTTTTGGTCGTATTTACACATATATCTCTATATTTAACTGTATACATATTTCTATATATGTATAGATAAATTTTTTTTATATATAAAACTAAATATATATATATATCTATAAAATATATATCGGTATTTGTATAATTATATATATATGTATATATACATATATATATGTATCCACCTTATGTATGTTAAACATATAAAGGAGTATAAAAATTTTTATAATTAACAATGGAATTATTAATAATAATATTGATAATATATAATCTTAATACTAATAATAAAATGATAATGATAATATTATTGTTATTGATAATAACAATAATACTAATCAAAATAATAATTTATATATATATATATATATATATATATATATATATATATATATATATATATATATATATTCATTTTCATATTTATATACATGTTTATATTGAAAGTGTTAATAACATTACTATGTCAACTATATTTTTAACTTATAGTTAAACTTATTATATTATTAATATTACGTTTTATTTTATAATTTCAAATTATTATATATACATACATTTATATACATATACATATTTATTTACAGATAGTTGTTCGTGAATCGTCGCGAATGGTCAAAAGGGCAAATGTATTCATATAACTGTTTCAAAGTTTTCGAGACTCAACATTACAAGTTTTTGCTTATCGTGTCGAAACATATAAAGATTAAGGTTTAAATTTGGTCGGAAATTTCCGGGTCGTTACAGTACCCAACCGTTAAAGAAATTTCGTCCCCGAAATTTGGTAGAGGTTGTCATAGATAACAATAGGAATGTTTTCATGACGAATATGAGGTAATAATAGAGTTTTATCATTATTGAAAGATATGGATAAAACGATTCGATCATGTGAAGCGCACGAGTGAAGCTATCACAAAAGAATGAAATGAGTGAATATGGAATTGTTTTAACCGATGACATGATTAGGATTGATTTCCAGAATTTAAGGGATTTAAAGAAAATCTTATATAACAAGATTTGGCTCTTTAGGTATAAGAATCTTCTTTAATTTAATGTGGCAATCTGTTTTGTTTTCTCTGTCGGATATTTCACTATAAATCTTCCTCCTCCGTTTCCTTATTCTCCACACCTTCTATTTTGCCTCCTCTACTCATTCCTTAATATGCTTCATCCAATCCTGATTCTTATTATACTTCTAACTTTCATATCTTTCATTCTTCTCTTTCATCTGTCACCAGAAAAATCTATTCACTTTTATGATTTTCTTGGTATTATAATGTTTCTAATTCTCCCGTGTCTTTACGTTGCAATACGTATTGATATACACGGTTTGTAACTTCTGAGTGATTGTTGAGTTTGATATCTTCCCTTATATTTCAATGTTCCTGCTTCTGTCTTCTATAATCATTGTCATCCACAGTTAATACTCTCTTCTATTTGCTGCGATTTATACTCCAATTTCTATTTCGGGGCATTGTCCCTTCGTTTCTTCTTCCCGTCCTCAAGTCAAGCGAGTAATGATCCAAAATTCGTAGGTATGAACATAGCTAATGCTCTTAGAAAGAAATGGTAATGTCACGATTTTGATTTGTCCGATTACCAGAATATCCTGGGAAAAGATCGAACTATCAAGACGATATGTTCCTAATACGTTTGGGGATTAGATAGAATGTAAGAGCCGTGTAACATGGCACATGATGACGGTACTGTGAATCATCACATTCCATTAGAAACTTAACATGGCTTACTTTAATATAATGAAGTTGATCAAGTTTCATTATATTATACTAATTCATGCATCAGTTCCCATTACTGCTTCAGAACATCCCTATTTTAAACTTGAAGGTTTCAGAATCTAGAAACTAACACAGTTTCTTTTATATTGTAACGCAGATGTTACCAAGAGTTGAATGATCGCAGATAGGAATAGTTGTGAGAATATCTCCAGAAATATGGAGAATATGTATAACGAAAGATATGAAGATATCTTATAATATCTAAGATAAGATGATGATGAAGAATATCATCTTGAAAGGTTTAGAATAAGGAGTAGAGTTCTTACTAACGGTTTCAGCAGGCACTGGATCATTTGGATCCTTTGTAGACAGGTTATGTTTTCATGATTTGTTCACGGCCTCCTTCATACTTTGCTCAATCCGTTTTCCAGTTCCAAACCTTCTCTTTTTCTGAACTTTACCAACCTACTGTACTTTATCGTCAACCTTTGACTTGTTAAAGTCGTTTACAGTTTTTGCTGC
This sequence comes from Rutidosis leptorrhynchoides, assembly GCF_046630445.1. NCBI lineage: Eukaryota > Viridiplantae > Streptophyta > Magnoliopsida > Asterales > Asteraceae > Rutidosis > Rutidosis leptorrhynchoides. The sequence goes on from NC_092343.1 coordinate 237,598,728, forward strand.
TTCATCAGTGTAACGACCTGGAAATTTCGACCAAATTTAAACCTTAATCTTTATATATTTCCGACACGATAAGCAAAAATCTGTAATGTTAAGTCTCGAAAGTTTGAAAACTATAATCAATTACCCTTTTGACCAAGTCTGACGATTCACGAACTTATAATTGAAAAATATAGATGTATATATATATATATATATATTTATCTAAATAATAAATATGATTATTTTATTACTAGTACTAGTACTATATTGATATTATTATTAATACCTTTATTACTAATTCTATTATCATTTTACTAAAGTAATAACAACATTAGAATTTATTAACATATTTAGTTAACACTAAAATTTAGTTAAAAATACAGATATATTTATATAAGCTATATAAATACATATAATTCATAAACATATAAATACAGAAATATTCACGCATCATGTATCTGTTTTTACTTTTCTTATTTCCTGTTGTCATGTGATAGTTTGTCAATCACAATCAACTGTATTAAACCTTGTTTTATTCCTCAATTCAGTACAATCGCGTATTCAATCAAGGAAACAATCCAAAGAAATTTGTTAAGCCATCGGTTTCAACAGATTTCTATTTTATCTCCTTCTGCCTATTTGATTGACGATCTTTTCTATTTAAATGCGTTCGATTCAGTTGTTAATGAAGAACCATGAACAATCACCTTCATATACTCTTCAACCTCTCACCACCATCATTTTCTTTTGAATCAAGAACCGACGACACCATAACCCATTAACATGTTCACCAAGAATCACCACTACCTCTATCACGCCCATCGAAAGCTTATGTTTCTTTGTTTCTGTCAATCGAAAACCTTGACATCTTCAACTAGAATCCATAGCTAACGATCACTTTATAATTACCTGTTTTCCTTTCTCGCTTCCAATCAAACCCACTGCAACCTTCGTTCTTGTTGGAACTACTGCTACTGCTCATACAAATGAACCCATTAAAATAATTGATGATGAAATTAAAGTGAAGGTGGGGAACGGATGTATTAGAAACAAAATAATGCAATGATTAAGAGTTGAGGTGAGTGGGGAGAGGGGTTGGAATGGGAACATCATACAAGTTAAATACTTTTCTTTTCACCCACCATCGAATAAATTAAAGAAGGAACTGTTTCTGTTTTTATTAATTTATGATAAACTGCAGCTCGACAAAATTCTTTTTATGTTTCTAAACCACAAATGCATCGACTGGGCTAGTAGAACTAGCTAATTACATTAATGGACTTCTATACTTGGGCTTCTTTAACACATAAATGGGCCATGAATTACAAAACCCACCGATCGGTTTTCTGGTTCCTCATCAACACAGACACCCGTTTCAAACAATGAAAATTTTAGATACATACGAAGGGATGATGAAGGGAGTGAAACGTTTGATAAATGGTGGAATGTTAATGATATCGTTGATAAAAGATAACGATGATAAAGATTGGTATGATTTTGAGATGAATACATATTGATATTGAAGACGATGAATAGTGTTATTATAAGTCACGACTCACGATTAATATGATGTTTATATTAATTCGAAAATAATTATGATACACGTTATGATTCATAATTATGATTGTGAATTATGATTATGATTATAACTATGAGGATGATAAAGAACTAAACCCCCTTACTGCTATTCGTTATGGTTCTGTTAATTGGATTTTGATGATGAGGAAGAGGGGAATTAAATAAAACGGGTTATATAGATTGTAGTGGGTATTAAAATAGAAAAATCACAATGGCAGAATGGTTCATGGTGTGTCGGGTTATCAAGGGACCTGGGTTCGAATCTCACCGCTGCCATTTATTTTTTTTAAAGGGGCTTCATAAGGTAGTTATTACCTTTATTATTATTACAATTATTATTATTATTATTATTATTATTATTATTATTATTATTATTATTATTATTATTATTATTAATAAAATAAGTATTACTATTAATATTCATTATTAACAAAAGTAACATTTTTTTAGTATCATTTTTATTATTATTATCTTTATTATTATTATTAACATTAACATGATTTTAAAAGTATTATTATAATAATTATTATGATTATTATTATTATTATTATTACAAATAAAATAATACATATTCATTATTAATAATAACATTTTTTTTTTCCAAATAAATATTATATACTTAAAAACGTACATATTACATACCACATAAATATAACGATATTTTTTTTACTAAGTAATTCTCTAAAGAATGTAAATTATTAAAATTACAATAAATAATAAATTTGTTCAATTACGTTATATGTTTTAATAAGATATACAAATGATATAGGTTCGTGAATCTGAGGCCAACCTTATATGTGTTCAGTGATGTTATATGTATTTTTACTACAAAATACATTAGGTGAGTATATAGTCCCTTTTAAACTCTAAATATTTTTGGGCTGAGAATACATGCGCTATTTTTTTTTAAATGATTTACGTTATGGACACAAGTGACTAAAATTACGTTCTACATGGGTTTGAATCAAAAATCCCCTAGCTTGGTAACTTTAACTATTGGTTTATGAACTGGTAGGCGCGAATCCTAAAGATAGATCTATCGGGTTTTACACCCCCACCCAGATGTTGTTCTAGTAAACTAGAAGAACGGGTGTTTAGTACTTCGAGGTTAACGGAACGCACTTGATTCGGTGCACATATTATCATAACTCAGGGGTACACACTCTTGTTAAGGCTAGTTACCGGGTGCCCACTGCTTAGAATGCTTTTCATACACTTGCGAGTGTATTATGTTTATAAATATGAAATCTTGTGGTCCATAGTTATAACGCTGCTAGCATCAAACCTATATCTCACCAACTTTATGTTGACATTTTAAAGCATGTTATTCTCAGGTACGAATTAAGTCTTCCGCTGTGCAATAGCTCATATTAAGGACCTTACTTGGAGTCGATCATCGCAATGGGACCAGATGTTGTCAATTTCGTCCAGGGGGATAAGGACGGGTTACTACAGATGGTATCAGAGCATTGGTCTTAGTGAACCAGGTCTCCCATTAGTGTGTCTAACTGGTGGTTGTTAGGATACATTAGTGAGTCTGGACTTTGACCGTGTCTGCATGTCAAAAAGTTTTGCTTATCATGACTAGTCGGAAATCATCTGCTTATCATCCTTAGGAAGTTGTCTGCTTAACATTCATAAGTCTGGACACGTCTTACTGCATTTAGTGCATCGATAGTGTATAGACAAAATTCATATCTTAGCGTATCTGATAATTTCTATCTTGGCGTATCTGTAGATTTGCCTGATATATGCCGCAAATTCTTCTGTAGTCTACAAAATCTTTAGTAATATATATGTAGATATTCTAAATAGCTAAAATATCATCCGATATCCAAAAATCATTTCACGTCGAATATCTCTTCCATCCACCAAATTGCCCTTTTCAACCTGAAGTGCTTATCGGCGAACCTGTTCAGGGAAAACCATTTTCTCTCCTCTCCTTCCGAGAATCCCGTCACGGTTATATATTATTCTATATTCGAATCTTAATCATTCACTCGCTTTAAACGTCAATCATTCCATAGTACTAGAAGAAGTTAATGAACTACACGCTCGTGTGACGACTTTGGAGAACCTGGTGCGAAGGTTACGAACACCAGCAGCAGCACCAGCAGCATAATCAGTACCACCATCATCGACGTCGACAATACCCTTATCATCCTTAAACCATAACCGCGCCTTAACTATTAACATCACAATCTGTACCTCGAATATCAACATCACACGCCTCAATATTACCACCTGTATTTCGAGTATGATCTTCGTTCTACATATCATTCTACATCGATTAATTCCGTTCTACGTATTGTTCTACCTCATTTACTTTCGTTCGACATGGCAATTATGTAATCTCTAATGTTTAGAGATCATGTAATCAAGTGCCAACAATAAATCAAATGAGTATAATATCTTCTTGACTCATTAAATCTATAATTATATCCGATGAAAATATATATGCAAGTATATTTTCATAAAGATGGTAATTAAAACTTCTTTCGTACAAACTGTTAATGATGAGAATATTTTAACGGGTGGGTAATACCCGAGGAATATTTAGAATTCACATTAACAAGTTACATTGTACATTCTTCGAATCTGATTCAACGGACGTCTAATATTCTATTTACAATCACCGATATACGTATCCGTTCACCACAGAATAACCATTTCCGTTCAAATTTCATATTTGAGATTTGACCTATCATAATCCAACAAGTGGCATAATGAAGAAAACATTGGATACAATAAAATTGGTTAGAAATAGACGAATTAACTAAATCGAAATATTGTTAGGATTCCACGCTAACTGTTCCTAGCTAACTGTTCCCGGCTAACATTTTATTTATCGCAATTTACATTCTCGCAATTTTATTTATTGTCATTTAATTTCTGTTATTTACTTTCACGCATTTTAAATAACGGGACACGTATGCAAGGTTTCGACTTATCATATTGACCCATCTATATATATATTTTGGAACAACCATAGACACTCTATATGTGAAGGTGGGAGTTGGCTATACAGGGTCGGAGTTGATTCCAAAATATATATATACTTGGAGTTGTGATCGACACCGAGACCGGTACACCGGTCACGATACGTATTAATTAATTCGAATATTATATATCTAATTTATATATGAATCTATTGAACCATTGAACAATCGGACTAATAGACTGCTAACTATGGACAAGTAAAATGAATTAAAATGTTGATTATAACATATGAAACTAAACAATTCTTCAAGTTTGCCACTTGATTTCATCTTAAACCTCCTTTGTACCTCGACAATTACAAATCGCATTCACAACTTTTCATGATTCTTGAAAACGTCTCGATCGAGAAGTTGAACCAGCCGCACCTCGTCTACGGAAGAAAGATTTATGCATACAGTTATGCACCTGAAAAACTTTCGAAACTGAAGTTATACTTAAAACATATCCGCGTTGAATTCTTTATCATTCATTAGCCAAAAACAACCATACGATTCCTTTTCAAGAAGATAATTTTGTCACAGCTCCACTTCGACTTCTCAGTGAGACTACTCTTATTATAACCTCGATATTTAAACCTTGTCCTTTCGCCATCGTTACCGGAGAACCTTTTATCCCACGACATCATCAACAGATATACCAACAGCTCGTCATCTCTTCGGCAAAATCCGCAATTAGTATTTTGAAATTCCCGCAGAACTTCTCCAGTTATACCTACAATGTCTATCCCTAAGAATTTCATACTCCAAATGTGAAGTTCTGGAAAACATCTTGAACGATAAATAACTTTTGAAATGCTGATGAAGCAGCAAAAACTGTAAACGACTTTAACAGTCAAAAGTTTGACGATAAAGAACAATATGTTGGTAAAACTCAGAAAAAGAGAAGGTTGGGAACTGGAAAACAAATTGAGCAAACTATGAAGGAGGCTGTGAACAAATCACAAAGAATAAGTTTAACTTCAAAGAATCCAAACGATTCAGTGTCTGCTGAAACCGTTAGTAAGAACCCTACTCCTTATTCTAAACCTTTCCAGATGATATTCATCATCATCATTTTATCTTAGATATTATAAGATATCTTCATATCTTCCGTTATACATATCCTCCATATTCCTGGAGATATTTTCACAACTATTCTTATCCGAGATCAATTATCACTCCGTAACATCTGCGTTACAACATAAAAGAAACTGTATTAGTTTCTAAATTCTGAAATCTTCAAGTTTAGAATGTTCTGAAGCAGTGTTGGGAACTGATGCATGAATTAGTATAATATAATGAAATTTGATCAACTTCATTATATTACAGTAAGTCATGTTAAGTTTCTAATGGAATGTGATGATTCACAGTACCATTATCATGTGCCAGGTTACACGGCTCTTACATTCTATCCAATCCCCAACCATAATAGAAACATATCATATTGATAGTTCTATTTTTTTTCAAGGTTATTCTGGTAATTTGACAAATCAAAAATCGTGCCGTTACCATTTCTTTCTTAAAGCATTAGCCATGTTCATTTCGAATTTCATACCTACTAAATTCGAACCATTGCTTGCTTGACTCAAGGACGGAAATAAGGAAACGAAGGGGGTAGATTTATAGTAAAATATCCGACAGAGCAATCGAGACAGATAATCGTATTAAATTAAAGAGGATCTTAATTTACTATAAACTTTGAAGAATCAAATCCTATAGATTTCCAAGATTTTCTTTAAAACCCTTAAGTTCCAGAAATCAATAGTAGCCACGTCATTGATTAAAAAGATTCCATATTTACTCATTTCATTCTTTTGTGATAGCTTCACTCGTGCGCTTCACATGATCGAATCCTTTTTATCCATAGCTTCCAATAATGATAAAACTCTATTATTACCTCATATTCGTCATAAAAACATTCATATTGTTATTTATGACAACCTCTACCAAATTTCGGGGACGAAATTTCTTTAACGAGTGGGTACTGTAACGACCCGGAAATTTCGACCAAATTTAAACCTTAATCTTTATATATTTCCGACACGATAAGCAAAAATCTGTAATGTTAAGTCTCGAAAGTTTGAAAACTATAATCAATTACCCTTTTGACCAAGTCTGACGATTCACGAACTTATAATTGAAAAATATAGATGTATATATATATATATATATATATATATATATATTTATCTAAATAATAAATATGATTATTTTATTACTAGTACTAGTACTATATTGATATTATTATTAATACCTTTATTACTAATTCTATTATCATTTTACTAAAGTAATAACAACATTAGAATTTATTAACATATTTAGTTAACACTAAAATTTAGTTAAAAATACAGATATATTTATATAAGCTATATAAATACATATAATTCATAAACATATAAATACAGAAATATTCACGCATCATGTATCTGTTTTTACTTTTCTTATTTCCTGTTGTCATGTGATAGTTTGTCAATCACAATCAACTGTATTAAACCTTGTTTTATTCCTCAATTCAGTACAATCGCGTATTCAATCAAGGAAACAATCCAAAGAAATTTGTTAAGCCATCGGTTTCAACAAATTTCTATTTTATCTCCTTCTGCCTATTTGATTGACGATCTTTTCTATTTAAATGCGTTCGATTCAGTTGTTAATGAAGAACCATGAACAATCACCTTCATATACTCTTCAACCTCTCACCACCATCATTTTCTTTTGAATCAAGAACCGACGACACCATAACCCATTAACATGTTCACCAAGAATCACCACTACCTCTATCACGCCCATCGAAAGCTTATGTTTCTTTGTTTCTGTCAATTGAAAACCTTGACATCTTCAACTAGAATCCATAGCTAACGATCACTTTATAATTACCTGTTTTCCTTTCTCGCTTCCAATCAAACCCACTGCAACCTTCGTTCTTGTTGGAACTACTGCTACTGCTCATACAAATGAACCCATTAAAATAATTGATGATGAAATTAAAGTGAAGGTGGGGAACGGATGTATTAGAAACAAAATAATGCAATGATTAAGAGTTGAGGCGAGTGGGGAGAGGGGTTGGAATGGGAACATCATACAAGTTAAATACTTTTCTTTTCACCCACCATCGAATAAATTAAAGAAGGAACTGTTTCTGTTTTTATTAATTTATGATAAACTGCAGCTCGACAAAATTCTTTTTATGTTTCTAAACCACAAATGCATCGACTGGGCTAGTAGAACTAGCTAATTACATTAATGGACTTCTATACTTGGGCTTCTTTAACACATAAATGGGCCATGAATTACAAAACCCACCGATCGGTTTTCTGGTTCCTCATCAACACAGACACCCGTTTCAAACAATGAAAATTTTAGATACATACGAAGGGATGATGAAGGGAGTGAAACGTTTGATAAATGGTGGAATGTTAATGATATCGTTGATAAAAGATAACGATGATAAAGATTGGTATGATTTTGAGATGAATACATATTGATATTGAAGACGATGAATAGTGTTATTATAAGTCACGACTCACGATTAATATGATGTTTATATTAATTCGAAAATAATTATGATACACGTTATGATTCATAATTATGATTGTGAATTATGATTATGATTATAACTATGAGGATGATAAAGAACTAAACCCCCTTACTGCTATTCGTTATGGTTCTGTTAATTGGATTTTGATGATGAGGAAGAGGGGAATTAAATAAAACGGGTTATATAGATTGTAGTGGGTATTAAAACAGAAAAAGCACAATGGCAGAATGGTTCATGGTGTGTCGGGTTATCAAGGGACCTGGGTTCGAATCTCACCGCTGCCATTTATTTTTTTTAAAGGGGCTTCATAAGGTAGTTATTACCTTTATTATTATTACAATTATTATTATTATTATTATTATTATTATTGTTATTATTATTATTATTATTAATAAAATAAGTATTACTATTAATATTCATTATTAACAAAAGTAACATTTTTTTTAGTATCATTTTTATTATTATTATCTTTATTATTATTATTAACATTAACATGATTTTAAAAGTATTATTATAATAATTATTATGATTATGATTATTATTATTATTATTATTACAAATAAAATAATACATATTCATTATTAATAATAACATTTTTTTTTTCCAAATAAATATTATATACTTAAAAACGTACATATTACATATCACATAAATATAATGATATTTTTTTTTACTAAGTAATTCTCTAAAGAATGTAAATTATTAAAATTACAATAAATAATAAATTTGTTCAATTACGTTATATGTTTTAATAAGATATACAAATGATATAGGTTCGTGAATCTGAGGCCAACCTTATATGTGTTCAGTGATGTTATATGTATTTTTACTACAAAATACATTAGGTGAGTATATAGTCCCTTTTAAACTCTAAATATTTTTGGGCTGAGAATACATGCGCTATTTTTTTTTAAATGATTTACGTTATGGACACAAGTGACTAAAATTACGTTCTACATGGGTTTGAATCAAAAATCCCCTAGCTTGGTAACTTTAACTATTGGTTTATGAACTGGTAGGCGCGAATCCTAAAGATAGATCTATCGGGTTTTACACCCCCACCCAGATGTTGTTCTAGTAAACTAGAAGAACGGGTGTTTAGTACTTCGAGGTTAACGGAACGCACTTGATTCGGTGCACATATTATCATAACTCAGGGGTACACACTCTTGTTAAGGCTAGTTACCGGGTGCCCACTGCTTAGAATGCTTTTCATACACTTGCGAGTGTATTATGTTTATAAATATGAAATCTTGTGATCCATAGTTATAACGCTGCTAGCATCAAACCTATATCTCACCAACTTTATGTTGACATTTTAAAGCATGTTATTCTCAGGTACGAATTAAGTCTTCCGCTGTGCAATAGCTCATATTAAGGACCTTACTTGGAGTCGATCATCGCAATGGGACCAGATGTTGTCAATTTCGTCCAGGGGGATAAGGACGGGTTACTACAATCAGCATTTTAAGAACTACTTCATAGTTCAAGACGTTTTTTCAGAAACTTCACATTCGGGGTATGAAATTCTTAGAGATAGACGTTTTTGGTATAACTTGGAGAATTTCTATGAGATTTTCAAAATACTAATTGCGGATTTCGCCAAAGGGATAACGAGTTGCTGGTACATCTGCTGATGATGTTGTGAAATGTAAAAGGTTCTCCGGTAACGACGGCGAAAGGACAAGGTATAAATATCGCGGTTATAATAGGAGTAGTCTTACTGAGAAGTCGAAGTGAAGCTGTGACAAAATTAGCTTCTTGAAAAGGAATTGTAGGGTTGTTTTTGCTAATGGATGATAAGGAATTTGACGCAGATAAGTTTTAACTATAACTTCGGTTTCGAAAATTTTTCAGGTGCATCGGTGTATGCACTAAATCTTTCTTCCGTAAACGAGGTGCAGCGGGTTCAACTTTTCGACGAGGTGTTTTCAAGAATCATGAAAGATTTGAACGCGAATTGTAATTGTCGAGGTACAAATGAGGTTTAGGATAAAATCAAGTGGCAAACTTGAAGAATTGTTTAGTTTCATATGTTATAATCAACATTTTAATTCATTTTAATTGTCCAAAGTTATCTGTCCAATAGTCCGATTGTCCAATGGTTCAATAGATTCATATATAAATTAGATATATAATATAATATTCGAATTACTTAATACGTATCGTGACCCGTGTGCCGGTCTCGGTGTCGATCACAACTCAAAGTATATATATATTTTGGAATCAACTCCGACCCTGTATAGCCAACTCCCACCTTCACATATAGAGTGTCTACGGTTGTTCCGAAATATATATATAGATGGGTCGATATGATAAGTCGAAACCTTGCATACATGTCCCGTTATTTATAGTGCGTAAAAGTAAATAACAGAAATTAAATGACGATAAATAAAATTTGCGAGAATGTAAATTGCGATAATATAAATGTTAATCAGTTAGCTGGGAACAGTTAGCCGGAACAGTTAGCGTGTAATCCTATCACAATTTCAATTAATTAATTCGTTTGTTTCTAACAAATTTTATTCTGTCCAATGTTTTCTTCATTATGCCACTTGTTGGATTCTGATAGGTCAAAACCCAATATGAAATTTTGAATGGAAATGGTTATTTTGTGGTGAATGGATACGTATATCGATGATTGTAAGTAGGATAGTAAATGACCGTTGAATCAGATTTGAAGAATGTACAGTGTAACTTGTTAATGTGAATTTTAAATATTCCTTGGGTACTACCCACCCGTTAAAATATTTTCCTCATTAACAGTTTGTACGAAAGAATTTTTTTAATTACGATCTTTATGAAAATATACTTGCATATATATTTTCTTCAGATGTAATTATGGATTTAATGAGTCAATAAAATTTTATACTCATTTGATTTATTGTTAGCACTTGATTACATGAGCTCTAAAACGTTAGAGATTACATAATTGCCATGTCGAACGAAGGTAAATGAGGTATAACAATACGTAGAACAAAATTAATTGATGTAGAACAATATGTAGAACGAAGATCATACCCGATGTACAGATGGTAATATTGAGGCGTGTGATGTTGGTATCCAAGATACAGATCGTAACGTTGAGATTTATGACGTGATTGTGGTTGAGGTGATAAGAGTATTGTCGGCGTTGATGATGGTGGTACGGATTATGCTGCTGGTGCTGCTGCTGGTGTCTCCACACCAGATTCTCCAAAGCCATCACTCGATCACGTAGTTCGTTAACTTCTTATATTATGTCGGGATGATTGACGATTGAAACGAGCGGGTGAGTAAGATTCGAAATATAGGATAATATATAATCGTGACGGGATACGCTGGAAATGAGAGGGTAAATGGTTTCTCGAACAGGTTTGCCGGTAAGTGCTTTCAGGTTTATCGCCAGGAGGGCAATTTGAGAAGATTCTTTAACATGAAATGATTTTCGAATATAGAATGATATTCTAACTTCATAGAATATCTATAATAATAAAGATTTTGTAGCCTAAAGAGGATCTTACGGCATATGACAAGCAAGTCTACAGATGCGCTAAGATATGAATTCTAGTCTATACACTATCAATGCACTAAATGCAATAAGACGTGTCTAGACTTAAGATTGATGAGCAGGCAATTCCCTAAGGATGATAAGCAGATGGTTTCCGACTAAAAATGATAAGCAAAACTTTTTGACAAGTAGACACGGTCAAAGTCCAGACTCACTAATGTATCCTAACAACTACTAGTCAGACACACTAATGCAAGACCTGGTTCACTAAGACCAACGCTCTGATACCAACTGAAACATCCGCGACTAATCCTCCCGGACGGAATCTTCAACAGTTGGTTCCATCGCGATGATCGACTCCAAGTAAGGTCCTTAATATGAGCCATTGCACAGCGGAAGACTTAATTCATACCTGAGAATAACATGCTTTAAAAGGTCAACATAAAGTTGGTGATATATATAGGTTCGATGCTAGCAGCGTCATAACAATGGACCACAAGATTTCATATGTAAACATTTTAATAAAAATATTCTAAGTGGTTGAGCACTTGGTAACCATACTTAACATTTAATCACGTCGCATATTCCCTTTATTATGAAATCTTACTACACTGTACCAAGTATAGTCACGAAACGAAGTACTGTGCAACCGTTGAATACTGGTCGTCCAGTCCGGTTGGGGTTGTCAGGCCCGATAGATCTATCAACAGGATTCGCGTTTACAATACCGCTGTAAATCGTAGTTACCAAGCTACAGGGAAGTATGCCTGTGGTACAACTCAACGTAGAATATATTTTTCAGTTACTTGTGTCCATAGTGTAAAACATAAAATACATGTATTCTCATCCCGAAATACTTAGAGTTTAAAAGTGGGACTATATACTCACCATACTGTATTTTGTAGTAAAAATACATATAACATCATTGAACACGTATAGGGTTGGCCTCGGATTCACGAACCTATATCATTTGTATAATTATTAACACGTATAATTGTTATCGAGCGAGTTTATATAAATTATTAATAATAATAATAATAATAATATTAATAATAATAATAATAATAATAATACAAATAAAAATAAAAGTGACAACCTTTGAAGAAAGACTCAACAAAAGAACGCCACCGCCAAGACTCGAACCCAAAACTTCTCGAATACTTGACAACTACACTAACCATTCATCTACCCTTGTCTTTCTGATTACAACTATAACTTAATTTATTTGATCCTCATTTCTGTTTCTCTTTTCTTATTCATAATATTAATCAAACCTCAACTAATCATCATCATCGTATTCATTTTTGTCCTAACAGAAATATAGATGGACTTGTGACCCAGCAATGAATACAATCTCGGCCCAACACCCATTTACGGCCCAAGAAGGGTTTCATAAGCCCAAATTCATAGCATCTTCTATTATACCAAAAAAAAAAAAATTGTATCAGCCCTGAATTCGAACCCAGGACCTTGGGCTCCCCAGCCAACACCTTTAACCACTCTGGCATATCTATTTTTCTGAATTGAATCGATCTTAATTATATATAACCTATTAACTTCCTGATTTCAGTACCCCTTTATTTTGTTAAATAATCTTGATGGAATGTGGTGGTAGGGTTGTTCAGACACGACAAACACACCGCTTTGTTTTACTTTACAACCCATTATCATCATTATAATAACTAATATCAATAACACCTTTGCTTATTTATTTCCTTCGTCACTTTAACAGAACCCAAAACAAAGAACAGGAAAAAAAATATTGGTACAGCAGGTAATTGAGTTATTCTCGTGATCGTTTATCTTTCATAAAGTAACAATAACAGTTTTGATCAAGGATATGAGAGAGATAAAGAGAGAGATGGTGGCGACGGTTAAGGTGGCAGATATGGGTTTGTGAGGTTGGCGATTGTTTGAATTAGAAACCGGGAACAGAAGTGAGAGATGGAGGTGAGGTGGTAACGTTCGATTGTGGTGATGTGGGTTGTGTTCACATTAATGAAAATAGTAAAACAAAATTAACAGTTGATGATAGTTGTGATTGTTGTAGTGGTGGTGGTGGATGACTATGATCAAGGTGGTGGTTTTTCATGGAGATTACATAGTGGTGGTGTAGATGCTGATCTTGTTTGAATCGAAGACAAAGAAAAGTGAAAATGGGTTCGTGGTGGTTAAGAGGTAGTGAAGGTAGCGGTCGGTAGAAAACAACATAAATCAAAGGTGATGTTTGAAGATGAGTTTCATAGATGATAGAATGGGTTGTGATGGAAGTGGTGGGTTTTGATGCATTCGAACAAGAACATAAACATACATAGTTTGGCAAATGGATTACAGTGAATATTATGATGGAGGTTGGTGATGATGATAGCTTCATGGTTGTGGTGGCTTTGGTGTTTTGTTCCGGCTAAAAGAATTAAGAAATAGTCGGTTATAACAAAGGTGATTAATGGTAATCATGGTGGGTTGTGTGGTGGTGTGGTTTAAAGTGTTAGCCGAAAGTGGTGTAGAAGTTGTAGGATATGATATAGATGTTAGTAAATTCGATTACAGTTAATATAAATCAATTGACATTTGTTTGCTACCCTAATTGGTACGACCCCAAATAAACAATTCAAAAGAAAGTTAGAACACTCCAATTTATCATCACAGATTTTGGATGTTTGCTAGTTGGCTAAATCCTTGATTGGTATAATATAGGGAACAAAAAAATCAATTCCCACTAATTTTTGGTCGTATTTACACATATATCTCTATATTTAACTGTATACATATTTCTATATATGTATAGATAAATTTTTTTTTTTATATATAAAACTAAATATATATATATATATATATCTATAAAATATATATCGATATTTGTATAATTATATATATATGTATATATATATATATATATATATATATATATATATATATATATATATATATATATATATATATATATATATATATATATATATCCACCTTATGTATGTTAAACATATAAAGGAGTATAAAAATGTTTATAATTAACAATGGAATTATTAATAATAATAATATTGATAATATATAATCTTAATACTAATAATAAAAAGATAATGATAATATTATTGTTATTGATAATAACAATAATACTAATCAAAATAATAATTTATATATATATATATATATATATATATATATATATATATATATATATATATATATATATATTCATTTTCATATTTATATACATGTTTATATTGAAAGTGTTAATAACATTACTATGTCAACTATATTTTTAACTTATAGTTAAACTTATTATATTATTAATATTACGTTTTATTTTATAATTTCAAATTATTATATATACATACATTTATATACATATACATATTTATTTATAGATAGTTGTTCGTGAATCGTCGAGAATGGTCAAAAGGGCAAATGTATTCATATAACTGTTTCAAAGTTTTCGAGACTCAACATTACAAGTTTTTGCTTATCGTGTCGAAACATATAAAGATTAAGGTTTAAATTTGGTCGGAAATTTCCGGGTCGTTACACGACGCGACATAAGAGGCCACTGCGCGGCAATGAACTAGAAATCAAATCAGAAGTTGGTTATAAAATGGTTCCAGACATGGGCTAAGGTCGCGGCGCGACCATTAATTCCACGGCGCGGCATTGCTGCTGAACAGGTTCCGGATTTTCGCAATATTTAAGTAAAGTAAGGGGCAATTTGGTCATTTCGCGTTTGAGCCAGATTTGGGGTTTTGACCTCATCCACTCATTCGTTTTTCTTATTTTCTTTTTCCTTTTTCTTTCATTTTCTCCCAAGAAACTCAAATACCCCAAGTGATTCAAGTGGGATTTTGGAAGGGAAGAAGAGGGATTTGATCCTTGGCGTAGTTGACAAGTTTGTTCTCCTTGTTCTTAGCTACACGGTGATACTAGTGGTAAGCTCTAACTCCGAAATTCGTTTTTGTGTTCTTCATTCAAATTTGAGGCTTTTGATTGTATGATTCTTAGATAGAACCCATTTAGTTGTTAATTGAAGATTAACACCAAGATTCGGGTTTATTGTTGTTAATGTTGGGTTTTGGGTTTGGTGTACAAGTTCATGCTTGTGAGACTTGCAATTGGGTGAAATCACTAGTATTTAGTGATTATTGAGATGTTGGAAGCAATTAGGGTTCATGGAGTTGACTAATATTGACTAGAGCCAAAATTAGGGTTAGATGATGATTTTGACCCGATTGTTGATTTAATAAGGTTTATAAACTTAAAATGGATTAAGTTGAAGTATTAAACCGAGTTAAATGTGTTTTGGTGATTAAAACTTGTAAATGGTGAGATTTTGACTTAATGGGTCAAAATTAGGGTTTTGGTGTCAAAATGGGTGAGACACGTGTTTAACACTTGTGTTCGGGTTTAATTGGCATATTAGGACCATTATCACTTGTGTTAGTGATTATTGGTTAGTTTGGGCGCGGGTTGTACTTGGAAGTGCATTTGGGTCGAAATTGCACTAAGTGTCGAATTGGGTCGGTTTGTAAATCCATCCTAATTGTGTTGTGATATTTATAATAATGGAATAGGTACTTTCCATTGACGAGTTGCGGACTATTCGGAAGCATTTCTTCAAGGCGACAAGGTGAGAGGAATAATTATACATGTATGTATATAATTTATTTGCTTGTGCGCGATGTGCACAATAGCCGGGTTTTAGGGCACATCGATGCGACGATAGCCGTTTGGACACCTTTGGGAATAGTGACATAATAGCCGGATTTTGTGCACTACATGTGACTTAAGAATTGTGGACCCGATATATTTATTTTAATGCTATTATTTTGACAATGAGCCACATAGCCGTTTTGTGACCATAGTTGTGGGACATAGCCGTTTTGTCCATTTGATAATTATGCACACAGTCGTGTTTGGGCATATGGTGGCGAGTAATAGCCGTGTTTTACTCCCACGTTGTTGATCGTATTATTTATGCACATAGTCGTGTTTGTGCATATGGTGGCGAGTAATAGCCGTGTTTTACTCCCACGTCGTTGCCCGTATAAATTGTTGCACATAGTCGTGTTTGTGCACATGATTGTGAGTAATAGCCGCGTTTTACTCACACGTTAATCAAGTGATGCCATAGCCGTTTTTGGAACACTTGGGGGTGACGCCATAGCCGTTTTTGGAACACCTCGGGGGTTAGCATACCATAGCCGTGTTTGGGAGCTAACGGTTGTTATGAACATCGGTGACTTGTTTCGCGAAGTCATTCCCTTGCGAAGAATTAGTTAACCATGGTTTATTGATTTGTTTTTGGTAGCACTTAATTATTACTATGATTATTTATGCTAAGGTTTGTGCTAGTTGTACGTTTGATGTTACCAGCTTGTGCGAATTGATACACGAGGTATTTATGGTGTGTTTGATGTTACTAGCTTTTACGCTTGTTATATGAGTTTATTGTGGTAAGATTGTTGATGCTAGTTTCTTATGCTTTAGCATGCGGGATTAATGTGTGGTTTGGGTAAGGGAGTGCAAGTATGTGACGACCCGACTTTTTCGACTTGCTTTTGTGCCTTGTATTTTTGGGTAAGGGAGTGCAAGTCAGCCTTTGTTTCGATCTCTATTCTTGATTGAAAACCTACTTTACCATTTTGACTTATGATGAATGATGATGATACTTAAGACCTAATTTACATACTTTTAAACCTTTGGGGACGATTTACTGACTTAGTAACTTTTGACTTAGGTTGAGGACCTTTCGGATTCGGACCAACTACTTGCTTACTTATCTCGAATCAACTTAACTACTTTTCACTGTGAGTTATAGCATCCCTTTTTACTTTAACTATTTTGGGACTGAGAATACATGCGCATTTTACGTTTTACATACTAGGCACGAGTACTTAAACTTTATATATGTGTGGGTTATACAACGGCGTAAACTTTCCCCTTAGCTCGGTAACGTTTAGTCATTAGTTTTTGAACCGATGAACGCGAATATTAGATATGGATCCATAGGGTTTGACATCCCCACTCGGGCTAGTCGCGCTAGCATTTAACGGGTGTTTAATACTTCGTAAACATACGCACTCGCCAAGTGTACTTTTAGGGGGTGATACTTACGTTAAGTTAGTTACCAAGTGCCCACGGTTGAACATATACTTTTCATACTATTTTGAAATACGAAATCTCGTGGCCTACCTTACATTACTGTTACATTTAAACTATAGCTCACCAACATTCGTGTTGACGTTTTTAAGCATGTTTTTCTCAGGTGCTTAAGGTTTGGTTGCTTCCGCTGTAGTTGTCATGCTTTGTAGACTCCCGCTGCGCTTATTAGAGATGTCTTCGCATGAAACATTTATTTTGCATTCAAACCATGTTACTTTTGAAACGATGAATTTGTAACGACCATTGGGTCACGTACTATTATTATTGCCTTCTATTTGTAGAGGCACATTATCGTATGTTAAACATTTGATGTTAGTTAATACATCACCTCTTTTTATGAATGCAAACTCTTTTTAAAACAGCATATAGTGTTTGACCTTGTAATGATCATGTTGTTGATGATCCGTACACGTTGATTTTGTACGGGGCGTCACATTTGGTAGGAGATCATTGGTTGTAGGGAATTAGGTTGCATTTGTGAGTCAAGACCGGACCCTATAGGATTCACTAATAGGACTAATCTACAACTTGCTAGTTTACTTGTTTCTGCGGAACTTGCTGCATGATGCTGCTTACTTTTACTGCTATATGTTGTATACTGCTACTTGCTTTTACTACTGCATGATACTATCTGCTTTCGATTGCATGATACTTGTTATTACTGCCATGCTATTTACTGCTATAGATGATCTAGACTGTCGTAGTTACTTTGCCTAATACGTGCTTGTTTTATGACTTACTGACATGGAAAAAGTTATTTTTACTTGTTCAGATGTCGTATATACCGCCCATTGTCATGCACTTGGAGAGCGACTCAGACTCATCAGCCACCTCGCCTGCTACTACTGCCGACTCACAGATTCCATCCTCTCCACCCTCTAGTGACTCTGGTGATTCGTCCTCGGGGGACAGTAGCCATGCACCCGACCCGATGATCAACTCAGACGTAGATGAGGACCCACAGGAGATTCCAGCTCCACTCATCCCAGGACCCTCGGAGCCACAGCACCATTCCGGTGGCGCTGTGATTACTGGTGAACATGGGGAAGGTCCATTCCGTAATGAGCTTGGGCATTGGGTCAGACACCTTCCTGATGGACGTGTCGTGCCGATTCCACCCGGCAGATACAGACTTTTGACTACCGGCCGAGCACATCCACCTTCAGATGATTCAGACGACCCATCATCCGACGACTCATCATCCGACGACTCTAGCGAGGAGGATTCCAACGAGGATTTCGAGGATGACTCCCACGAGGGGGACCCTGAGGAGGCGCCCTTGCAGCCACCCTCTACCCCGCTGAAGAACCGATATCATTTTGATGGTACCGTTATTCCAGGGATTAATGGAGGTAGACCGTTCTTGGACACACACGGTCAGTTGGTTAGGGTTACCGCCCGTAAGAGGGTTGTGCCGTATCCTGCTGATCCATTCGTGCGTAAGGCTTACCGTTATGCACCATCTACTTCTGGTGCTGGACCGTCTGCACCACCGGCACCACCTGTACCATCTGCACCACCTGCCCCACCAGCATCTCCCTCTGTTGAGGAACTGACGAGGGAATTGGATATCCTCCGTGCTCGGGTAACTGAGCTCGAGGACCAGATGTCCCACATAATGGACATCCTTCACCCACCGTCACCATAGGACTATTGTAGTAGATTTTATTATGTAATCTCGTTTGTAGTTTCATGTTTTACTTATGTATTGTACGAACTCTATGCGGATGTATGCAACTTTCTTATTAATGAATGGAACTTGGTGTTGTTTAATTTTTGTACGGTGTTCTATTTACGTTACTATATGATGATTTTGTGGTATTTGTATCTAGTTGCATTACTTAATTAACATGTGATGTGTTGATTCCATGTTGGTTACCATATAATGTATTATTATTTATTGAATGCTGGATTTTGACTGAAGTCAAAACTTTTGTTTAGAAGATCATGGCAAACGGAAGAATTAGGGAATCACCCACATCCGCCCAAATTGAGGAAATGATTGATGAACGAGTATCCGCAGCCATTGCGGACATCAACCCCCAAGCTCCACCAGTTAATCAGCAAAATCGTAACGGATGCACCTATAAGGAATTCCAAAGCTGCAAGCCACACAATTTCAGTGGTACTGAGGGGCCCGTTGGACTGACTAGGTGGTTTGAGAAATTGGAAAGTGTATTCCAGGTGAGCAACTGCTCAGAGACGAACAAAGCAAGTATGCCTCTTGTACGCTGTCAGACGGCGCTCTAACCTGGTGGAACACATTGGCTCAGGCCAAGGGTATTGACGAGGCGTATGCTACACCGTGGGAGGAATTCAAGGGGGCTATGATTGAGGAGTACTGCCCCAAAACAGAGATCCAGAAAATGGAAGCTGAATTTTGGGAGTTAAAGGTTGTGGGAACCGATCTGGATGGTTATAACCGTAGGTATCTGGAATTAGCTCTGATATGCCCCACGATGGTTTCCCCGGAATTTAAGCGAATGGAACGGTATTTGTGGGGACTTCCTAAGACCATTCAGGGAAACGTCACCTCTTCTAAGCCAGCCAGTGTCCCGGAAGCTATGCGCATGGCGCATACCCTGATGAACCAAATCACCAGCAAAGAACTAAAAAAGGGTAAATTAGAATCGGGTAGCAGTGAGAAGCGTAAGTGGGACAACAACAAGGGAAGGGTCTTTGAACAAAACTCGGCTAAGAGGCACAACGACGGGAGGAACCCCAACCCGAACACTAGCTCGAACCCAAACTACAAGGGTAGTCTCCCGCAATGCAAGAGATGCTATAAGCATCACACCGGGTACTACAACGTGGTTTGTGAAAAGTGCAAAAGGACCGGGCATATTGTTAAAGACTGCAAGATCACCACCCTAACTGTGAAGACAAACCCCACTGGATCGAGAAATTGTTATGAGTGTGGACAACAGGGGCACTTCAGAAATGAGTGTCCCAATAAGAGAAAGGACGGTGGGCCAGCGCGTGGACGAGCTTTCAATGTAAATGCAAAGGATGCCCGTGAGAACTCCTACTTGGTTACAAGTATATTCACTATCAACAATCTTTTAGCTTCTGTCATGTTTGATAATGGTGCCGATAGAAGTTATGTATGTAGACACTTTTGCTCTAAGTTAAATTGGTCATTAGTTCCTTCGAAAGAGAGTATGCTTGTTGAGGTAGCCAATGGAAAACTTGAGAAAGTTGATCAAATTAGCCGAGGAGGTATTATCAACATAGCCGGTGTGAATTTCGAGATTGACTTGATACCCATCAATTTGGGAAGTTTTGATGTGATTGTCGGTATGGACTGGTTGACCAAGGTAAGGGCCGACATCATATGTGGAGATAAAGCTCTTCGTATACCACAAGGAGATGGTGAGCCACTGATTATTTACGGAGAGAGACGTAGCTCGAAACTGAATCTCATTAGGTACATGAAAGCACAAAAGATCATGAAGAAAGGACGTCTTGCTATTTTAGCACATGTGAAAACGTTAGAAAACGAGGTGAAGAGCGTGGAAGATGTACGAATTGTGAACGAATTTCCTGATGTATTTCCGGAAGAATTGCCTGGATTACCGCCATCGAGAGCAGTGGAGTTTCAGATCGATTTAGTGCAAGGAGCTGCGCCTGTAGCTCGCCACCTTATCGACTCGCACCTTCCGAAATGCAAGAGTTGCAGAGTCAACTACAAGAACTACTAGATCGTGGATTTATCCAACCAAGTTCTTCGCCTTGAGGCGCGCCTGTTTTGTTTGTAAAGAAGAAGGACGGATCTTTCCGCATGTGTATCGACTACCGCGAACTCAACAAATTGACGATCAAGAATCGGTATCCCCTTCCCCGAATTGACGATCTTTTCGATCAGTTGCAAGGATCAAGTGTTTACTTTAAGATCAATTTGCGATACGGTTATCACCAGTTGAGGGTGAAGGAGAGTGATGTGATGAAGACTGCATTCAGAACTCATTATGGCCATTATGAGTTTCTCGTGATGCCATTCGGTTTAACCAACGCACCTACCGTATTTATGGATCTCATGAATCGTGTCTGCAAGCCATACCTGGATAAGTTCGTTATCGTCTTCATAGATGATATCCTCATCTACTCCAAAAGCGAAGAAGAACACGAGCATCATCTCCGACTAGTGCTTAAACTCTTGAGACGAGAGCAACTCTATGCAAAATTCTCCAAGTGTGAGTTTTAGTTGAAGGAGGTCCAATTTCTGGGTCATGTTGTGAGCGACCAGGGTATCAAGGTTGATCCCGCAAAGATCGAAGCTATCAGCAAGTGGGAAACCCCCACTACTCCGACTCACATCCGCCAATTTTTAGGTCTCGCCGGTTATTACCGAAGATTTATTGAAGGTTTCTCTCTGATTGCACGCCCATTAACTGCACTGACTCACAAAGGGAAGAAATTCCTTTAGGCAGCCGAGCAAGAATCAGCATTTCAAATCTTAAAAGAGAAGTTAACCACCGCACCTATCTTATCACTTCCTGAAGGCAGTGACGATTTCGTCGTGTATTGCGATGCCTCGAAAAATGGTTTTGGTTACGTATTGATGCAAAGAACGAAGGTCATTGCTTATGCTTCTCGTCAACTTAACATCCACGAGCGAAACTACACTACTCACGATCTCGAACTTGGAGCCGTTGTCTTTACGCTCATATTATGGAGACACTATCTTTATGGAACTAGAAGTACTATCTTCACCGATCACAAAAGCCTCCAACACATATTCGATCAGAAACACCTGAACATGATACAGCGACGATGGATCGAGACGCTGAACGACTATAATTGTGAACTCCATTATCATCCTGGCAAGGCCAATGTTGTAGCTGACACTTTAAGTCAAAAGGAGAGAATGGTACCTCTTCGTGTTCAGGCTCTGAACATCACCATTCATTCAAATCTCAACATCCAGATCCGAGTAGCCCAAGAAGAGGCTCTCAAGGAGGAGAATATATCTCATGAACACTAGAACATTCTCGTCTCTAAATTCGAGGTTAAGGATACTGGACTCCGATGTTATGCCGGAAGAATTTGGGTACCTCGTTATGGAGATCTACGGAGCCTTATACTAGATGAAGCCCACAAGTCGAGATATTCAATTCATCCAGGAGCCGGTAAAATGTACCACGATCTCAAGGAACAGTATTGGTGGCCTAATCTTAAGAAGGACGTTGCAACTTATGTTGGGAAGTGTTTGACTTGCTCGAAAGTTAAGGCCGAGCATCAGAGGCCTTCTGGGTTACTTCAGCAACCGAAAATCCTTCAATGGAAGTGGGAAAGGATAACAATGGACTTCATTACGAAGCTACCAAAGACAGTGGGCAGATATGATACCATCTGGGTTATTGTTGACCGTCTTACCAAATCCGCACACTTCTTAGCCATGAAGGAAACGGATACGATGGAGAGACTCGCTCAACTATACATAAAAGAGGTTGTATCTCATCAAGGTCTGCCCTTATCGATCATCTCAGATCGCGATCCCCGTTTTGCTTCCAGATTTTGGCGTTCCTTGCAAGAAGCCTTGGGGAATCGTCTCGATATGAGCACTGCGTATCACCCACAGACTGACAAACAAAGCGAACGCACGATTCATACTTTGGAGGACATGTTGCGTGCATGTGTCATTGATTTCGAAAATGCTTGGGAAAGGCATTTGCCGCTAGCCATATTCTCTTACAACAACAGTTATCATTCGAGTATTAATGCTGCACCTTTTGAAGCGTTGTATGGCCGCAAATGCCGATCTCCTAATTGTTGGGCTAGGCGAAACACAAATCACCAGACCCGAGATAGTCTATGAAACAACTGAGATCATTGTCCAAATTCAAGCGAGACTCAAGACGGCCCGTGATCGCCAAAAGAGTTATGCAGACCTTAAACGTAAAGACTTCGAATTCAACATGGTGACCGTGTAATGTTGAAAGTCGCACCTTGGAAGGGTGTGATCCATTTTGGAAAACGTGGGAAGCTCAACCCGCGATGTAATGACCCGAAAATTTCCGACCAAATTTAAACCTCAAACTTTATATATTTCCGACACGATAAGCAAAATCTGTAATGTTGAGTCTCGAAAGTTTTAAAATCTAAATTCATATATTCAATATATATGATTTTGATGCATATTTGTTACCGAAAATATCTGTCAAGTAACCTTTTTACAACTAGTTCTCCACAATAACTGAGCAATACGAATAGTTATATTTTATGTAAAAATTTAGGATTTTTCTGAAGACTTTTATCCGTCCCTGATTAACAACGAAGCCCAAAACCCAATCCGTACAACTCATGTCGACAGATAATCAAATAATTGATTGATGGCTTTACTGTTGTATGAATGATATGGAGATTACTATGCTTGTATGTACATATATGGATTAGGAATATGAAGCAATCAATCTAGCTGTCTTTGTTTGCTTTCATTATAGTGATATACACACGTAAATATGCAAGATATATAATACCATTCAATCTATCCTATATATATATATTTTCACTTACACATATGGCATAAGATATCAAACCCACCATTTTCATTTTCTGTTTCAATATTCATCGAACCACCCTCCACTTTCAAACCACGACTGCAAACCGTCATCACTATCTTCAACCAATTTATATATAACCATCAACCACCTTCTTTCCTCTATTAAACGTGATCGTAAATCACCACCCTTACTAATATGCTCAGCCCGTCACCTTCGCTCACCTCACACCGTTGAACCATCACTTTGAACACCCTTTGAGACCGCCACCACCACTTCACCTTCATCCCTAACCACCTCAACCCTTCTTCTTTCAAACTACACCACCATCATCATTGTTCATGTACAACCATCTAGCTCCACTAAAGGTTACCACCATAACACCACCACTATCATCAACTGCTATTGCTTTCGGTTTGCTCGATTCTCAGCTCAATGTAACCCCCTCGATTAGACCCATAACCGGAACCCATCTGTTTCTCTTTCTCCTGTTATGTTCAAACCACAACAACCCGTCATTTGGGTTGTTTCATTCGTTGCTATACTACTTTCTTTTCGAAACAGATTCATCTTGATAAACTGCTACTACCTTCGTTGCAAACCATAAACCATACGCACCATGACTCATCTCAACCATCGACACCTTTCAAAACTTTCTCTCTTTTATTTTTGCGACTGCTGCGGTTGTGTTGTGGTACTACAACAATGATAACTTAGTCAAGCGTGATGTGATTTAAAAGCAAAAGTAATCATCATCCATAATTGTTGCATGGTGTTTTACTTTAACCGACCAAAATGGGTCATCTATGGAGACGTCATTTTTTTTAAAAGTAATGACAACAACAAGAGCCACTTTTGAATTAGTTAAAGTTTAGTCAAGAAAGTGGCAGAAAAGGAATACAAGTAATATATCATATAGATTCATAAGTGGGTGATTCCATATTTAAGCTAGTAGTGGGTGGAAATAGCAAGTGGGTTAGCTTGATAAACCTTCACATACACGTTCATTCTCTTATTATATATACACGTGGAATTTCAAAAATTTGAAATATGATGATCATAAACGATTAATACATTCGAAGACAATAGTTACGTTACAGGTAAACGAAAGGAAATGATTAATGTTACATAGACTAGATTTATATTAAACGATGACGGGGTTCTGCCCAAGTGTTGCAAAACTAGTTTATGAGTGGGATAGAATCAAAGAGATTATGGGTTATAGCTATGAAGGTTATGGGTACTGTTCGGGTGTTTTGCTCGTGAGTCAAATTTGTGTTTATCATCTCTGTGTCGTTTATATACCTTTCCTGCAATATTGAATCTCAATATTGATACGTGAGCACTCAAAACTTGACTTTTATTTATTATTAGTGTGTCCCTGACTAGTGCTCGAGAAATTATGATCATGCATGTTTTTATATTTATTTTTGTCAAAATATATTTTAGGATAGAATCTGAATTAGTTACTCTTGCGGTTAAGATAAGGTATATGATATATATGTTTTTGGAAAGGTGGCGAAAAACTATAAACTTCTCATTTAGAAATCAAATGGATTTGATGAACGGATTAGAAATTATAATCAATTGAATTTTTGTATTAAATATTAAAAATGATTATTTTCATTATTACGTTGTCGTTAAAATTATCCTTATTTGATTATTATCATTATTATTATTATTATTATTATTATGGTTATTCTTATTAACTAAAAATAATTAATATTTTTTATCAAAAACTATCAATTTATTATTTTTATCATTGTTAATATTATTAATATTTATAAAATATCATTTTTAGTATAATTTTATATAGAAAGCATTATTAATAAGTTATATTATATTTACTCTAATAAATTTTGTAAAAATATTTAAATATAAAATGACGATATTTAACTATATTTAATTATGTATAAATTTTTGGAAATCGTTTTGAGTCAAATTCATTTTTGTTAACTTTTGCATATTAGTCTCGAGCATTAGGATTGTGGTACACTATAAATTAATTTTAATTGTTAAACATATATTAATCAATATATAAATATATATAATTAATTTAGGTTCGTGAATCGAAGGCCAACCTTATAATTTACCAATGGTGTTATATGTATTATTACTACAAAATACATTAGGTGAGTATATAGTCCCTTTTAAACTCTAAATATTTTTGGGCTGAGAATACATGCGTTGTTTTTATAAATGTTTTATGTTATGGACACAAGTGATCAAAAATATATATTCGAGGATGGGTTGTGTTATTGGCATACTTCCCTGTAACTTGGTAGCTAATATTTACGTGAGGAGCGTAAACGCGAATCCTGTTGATAGATCTATCGGGCCTGACAACCCCAACCGGGCTGGACGACCAGTTTTTAACGGTTGCACAGTACTTCGTTTTGCTGACTACACTTGTTTGGAAACGGTGTAGTGAAATTATATATGTAAGAGGGAATATGCGACGATGATCAATAGTTAAGTATGGTTACCAAGTGCACAATCACTTAGAATATTTTTATTAAAGCGCTTATGAAATATGAAATCTTGTGGTCCATAGTTATAACGTTGCTAGCATCAAACCTATATATCTCACCAACTTTATGTTGACGTTTTAAAGCATGTTATTCTCAGGTACGAATTAAGTCTTCCGCTGTGCATTTGCTCATGTTAAGGACATTACTTGGAGTCGATCATCGCAATGGGACCAATTGTTGGAGATTTCGTCCGGATGGATAAGGACGGGTCCTCACAGGTGGTATCAGGGCCGTGGTCTTAGTGAACCAGGGCTACATTAGTGTGTCTAACTGATAAGTCGTTAGGATACATTAGTGATTCTGGACTTCGACCGTGTTTGCATGTCAAAAGTTTTGCTTATCATTTCTAGTCGGAAATCATCTAATTATCATTCTTAGGGAATTGTCTGCTTATCATTCATAAGTCTAGACACGTCTTACTGCATTTAGTGCATCGATAGTGTATAGACAAAATTCATATCCTAGCGTATCTAATAATTCATATCTTGGCGCATCCGTAGACTTGCCTGACATATGCTGTAAATTCCTCTGTAGTCTACAAAATCTTTAGAATTGTATATATATAGATATTCTATATAGTTAGAATATCATCCGATATCCGAACATCATTTCACCTCGAAGATTCCTTCCATTCACCAAATTGCCCTCTTGGCGATGAACCTGAAGCACTTACCGGCAAACCTGTTCGAGAAACCATTTTCTCTCTCATTTCTAAAATAGCTCGTCACAGTTATATACCATCCCATATTTCGAATCTTATTCATCCGCTCGCTTCAACCGTCAATCATCCCGATGTACTAGCAGAAGCTAACGAACTTCGCGCTCGCGTGACGGTTTTGGAGAATATTGTGCGAAGGATACCAACATTAGCAACAGCACCGGCAGCATAACCAGTACCGTCAGCAACATCAACATTGCAATCTTCGGCACCAGCATCATCATCAGCAACAACAACATTACCATCATCAACGTCAACGGTATCCTTATCACCCCCAAACCACAACCACGTCATAAACCTCAACGTCACAAATTATACCTCGAGCATAATCACCGTTCTACGTATCGTTCTATCCACTTTACTTTCGTTCTACATATCATTCTACATCGATTATCTTCGCTTTACGTATCATCCTACCTCATTTATCTTCTCTCGACATGGCGATTATGTAATTTCTAAAGTGTTAGAGATTATGTAATCTAGTATTAACGATAAATCAAATGAGTTTAATATCCTATTAACTCATTAAATCCATGATTACATCTGACGAAAATATATATGCAGGTATATTTTCATAAAGATTGTAATTAAAAATCCTTTCGTACAAACTGTTGATGATGAAAAATATTTTAACGGGTAGGTAGTACCCGAGGAAAATTTCTGATTTCACATTAATAAGTTACACTGTACATTCTTCGAATCTGATTCAACTATCATTTACTATCCTACTTACAACTACCGATATACGTATCCGTTCACCATAGAACAACCATTTCTATTTAAATTTCATATTTGGATTTTGACCTATCAGAATCCAACAAGTGGCATAAAGAAGAAAACATTGGACGAAGTAAAATTTGTTAGAAACAGACGAATTAACTAAATGAAATTCTGTTAGGAATCCACGCTAACTGTTCCTAGCTAACTGTTCCCAGCTAACTGATTAACATTTAATTTATCGCAATTTACATTCTCACAATTTTATTTATTGTTATTTAATTTCTGCACTTTACATACCATCGGGACACATGTACAACAATACGTCGGATTAATTCTGAGACAATACGTTGTATAATGGGTCATGATATATATTTATTTATTTATTTATTTTATGCACTTTAAATAAAGGGACACGTATACAAGGTTTCGACCTATCATATTGACCCATATATATATATATATTTTGGAACAACCGTAGACACTCTATATGTGAATGTGGGAGTTGGCTATACAGGGTCGGAGTTGATTCTAAAATATATATATACTTTGAGTTGTGATCAATACTGAGACCGGTACACAGGTCACGATACGTATTAATTAATTCAAATATTATATATTAAATTATATATATTATTGAGCTATCGGGTTATTGGACAATTGGACTATTGGACTGCTAACTTTGGACAATTAAAATGAATTAAAATATTGATTATAACATATGAAACTAAACAATTCTTCAAGTTTGCCACTTGATTTTATCTTAAACCTCATTCGTATCTTGACGATCACAATTCGCATTCATATCTTTTCATGATTCTTAAAAACACCTCGATCGAGAAGTTGAACCCACCGAACCTCGTCTATGGAAGAAAGATTTATGCATACAGTTATGCACCTGAAAAACTTTTGAAACCGAAGTTATAGTTAAATCGTATCCGCGTCGAATTCCTTATCATTCATTAGCAAAAACAATCATACGATTCCTTTTCAAAGTAGCTAATTTTGTCACAGCTCCAGCAAGTTAACTTCGACTTCTCAGTAAAACTAGTCTTATTATAACCTCGATAAATATATGTTATCCTTTTGCCATCGTTACCAGAGAACCTTTTATATTCCGCGACGTCATCAGCAGATGTACCAGCAGCTCGTCATCCCTTCAGCGGAATCCTCAATCAGTATTTTGAAAATCTCACAGAACTTCTCCGGTTATACCTATAGCGTCTATCCCTAAGAATTTCATACTCCAAATGTGAAGTTTCTGAAAAACACTCTGAACTGTGAAGTAGTTCTTGAAATGCTGATGAAGCAGCAAAAACTGTAAACGACTTTAACAAGTCAAAGGTTGGCGATAAAGTACAGTGTGTTGGTAGAGCTCAAAAAAAAAGAAAAGGGTTGGAAATGGAAAATGGATTGAGCAAAGTATGAAGGAGGCCGTGAACAAATCATGAAAACTGAACCTGACTTCAAAGAATCCAAACGATTTAGTGCCTGCTGAAACCGTTAGTAAGAACTCTACTCCTTATTCTAAACCTTTCGAGATGATATTCTTCATCATCATTCTATCTTAGGTATTATAAGATATCTTCATATCTTCCGTTATACATATTCTCCATATTTCTGAAAATATTTTCACAACTATCCTTATCTGAAATTATTTATCACTCCGTAACATCTGCGTTACAACATAAAAGAAACTATGTTAGTTTCTAAATTCTGAAACCTTCGAATTTAAAATATGAATGTTTTGAAGTAGTGTTGGGAACTGATACATGAATTAGTATAATATAATGACACTTGATCAACGTCATTATATTACAGTAAGTCATGTTGAGTTTCTAATGGAATGTGATGATTCACAGTACCATCATCATATGTCATGTTACACGGCTCTTACATTCTAACCAATCTCCAAACATATTAGGAACATATCATCTTGATAGCTCTATCTTTTCCAGGATATTCTGGTAATATCAAAATCGTGCCATTTCCATTTCTTTTTAAGAGCATTAGCTATGTTCATTCTAAATTTTATACCTACGAGTTCCGAACCATTGCTTGCATGACTCGAAGTTGGGAAGAGAAAACGAAAGCATGAGGCTCTGAAAAATAACGAAGAATACGAAGCCCGATAACAATCCCGAAACTACAAACCGTGTATATCAATGCGTATAACAATATAAAGACACGGGAGAACTAAAAACACTATAAACCCAAGAGTAAAGTAGAAGTAAATAGATTCTTCTGGTGGTAGGAGAAAAAGAAGAATGATTGATATGAATGTTAGAAGGATATCAAGGATCAGGATGGGATGGAGCATATTGCTGAATGTCTTAAAGTAGGAATTAAGAAGAAAGAATAGAAGATGTAAAATACGGAGGACATAGGAAGGAAGGAGGTGGATTTATAGTGAAATATCCGACAGAGAAATCAAAGCAGATTACTGCATTAAATCAAGGAAGATCTCGATTTTCTAAATCGCCGAAACACAAATCTTATTACGTAAGATTTTCTTTAAATTCCTTAAATCCCGAAAATCAATCATAATCACGTCATCGGTTAAAACAATTCCATATTTACTCATTTCACTCTTTTGTAATAGCTTCACTCGTGCGCTTCATATGATCGAATCGTTTTATCTATATCTCTCAATAAAGATAAAACTCCGTTATTACCTCATACTCGTCATGAAAACATTCCTATTATTATTTATGACAACCTTTACCAAATTTTGGGGACGAAATTTCTTTAACGGGTAGGTACTGTAATGACCCGGAAATTTCCGACCAAATTTAAACCTCAAACTTTATATATTTCCGACACGATAAGCAAAATATGTAATGTTGAGTCTCGAAAGTTTTAAAATCTAAATTCATATATTCAATATATATGATTTTGATGCATATTTGTTACCGAAAATATCTGTCAAGTAACCTTTTTACAACTAGTTCTCCACAATAACTGAGCAATACGAATAGTTATATTTTATGTAAAAATTTAGGATTTTTCTGAAGACTTTTATCCGTCCCTGATTAACAACGAAGCCCGAAACCCAATCCGTACAACTCATGTCGACAGATAATCAAATAATTGATTGATGGCTTTACTGTTTTATGAATGATATGGAGATTACTATGCTTGTATGTACATATATAGATTAGGAATATGAAGCAATCAATCTAGCTGTCTTTGTTTGCTTTCATTATAGTGATATACACACGTAAATATGCAAGATATATAATACCATTCAATCTATCCTATATATATATATATATTCACTTACACATATGGCATAAGATATCAAACCCACCATTTTCGTTTTCTGTTTCAATATCCATCGAACCACCCTCCACTTTCAAACCACGACTGCAAACCGTCATCACTATCTTCAACCTATTTATATATAACCATCAACCACCCTCTTTCCTCTATTAAACGTGATCGTAAATCACCACCCTTACTAATATGCTCAGCCCGTCACCTTCGCTCACCTCACACCGTTGAACCATCACTTTGAACACCCTTTGAGACCGCCACCACCACTTCACCTTCATCCCTAACCACCTCAACCCTTCTTCTTTCAAACTACACCACCATTATCATTGTTCACGTACAACCATCTAGCTCCACTACAGGTTACCACCATAACACCACCACTATCATCAACTGCTATTGCTTTCGGTTTGCTCGATTCTCAGCTCAATGTAACCCTCTCGATTAGACCCATAACCAGAACCCATCTGTTTCTCTTTCTCCTATTATGTTCAAACCATAACAACCCGTCATTTGGGTTATTTCATTCGTTGCTATACTACTTTCTTTTCGAAACAGATTCATCTTGATAAACTGCTACTACCTTCGTTTCAAACCATAAACCATACACACCATGACTCATCTCAACCATCGACACCTTTCAAAACTTTCTCTCTTTTATTTTTGTGACTGCTGCGGTTGTGTTGTGTTACTACAACAATGATAACTTAGTCAAGCGTGATGTGATTTAAAAGCAAAAGTAATCATCATCCATAATTGTTGCATGGTGTTTTACTTTAACCAACCAAAATGGGTCATCTATGGAGACGTCATTTTTTTTTAAAAGTAATGACAACAACAAGAGCCACTTT
This sequence comes from Rutidosis leptorrhynchoides, assembly GCF_046630445.1. NCBI lineage: Eukaryota > Viridiplantae > Streptophyta > Magnoliopsida > Asterales > Asteraceae > Rutidosis > Rutidosis leptorrhynchoides. Next base: position 237,631,034 of record NC_092343.1, read on the forward strand.
TGAATTAGTTAATGTTTAGTCAAGAAAGTGGCAGACAAGGAATACAAGTAATATATCATATAGATTCATAAGTGGGTGATTCCATATTTAAGCTAGTAGTGGGTGGAAATAGCAAGTGGGTTAGCTTGACAAACCTTCACATACACGTTCATTCTCTTATTATATATACACGTGGAATTTCAAAAATTTGAAATATGATGATCATAAACGATTAATACATTCGAAGACAATAGTTACGTTACAGGTAAACAAAAGGAAATGATTAATGTTACATAGACTAGATTTATATTAAACGATGACGGGGTTCTGCCCAAGTGTTGCAAAACTAGTTTATGAGTGGGATAGAATCAAGGAGATTATGGGTTATAGCTATGAAGGTTATGGGTAATGTTCGGGTGTTTTGCTCGTGAGTCAAATTTATGTTTATCATCTCTGTGGCATTTATATACCTTTCTGCAATATTGAATCTCAATATTGATACGTGAGCACTCAAAACTTGACTTTTATTTATTATTAGTGTGTCCCTGACTAGTGCTCGAGAAATTAGGATCATGCATGTTTTTATATTTATTTTTGTCAAAATATATTTTAGGATAGAATCTGAATTAGTTACTCTTGCGGTTAAGATAAGGTATATGATATATATGTTTTTGGAAAGATGGCGAAAAACTATAAACTTTTCATTTAGAAATCAAATGGATTTGATGAACGGATTAGAAATTATAATCAATTGAATTTTTGTATTAAATATTAAAAATGATTATTTTTATTATTACGTTGTCGTTAAAATTATCCTTATTTGATTATTATCATTATTATTATTATTATTATTATGGTTATTATTATTAATTAAAAATAATTAATATTTTTATCAAAAACTATCAATTTATTATTTTTATCATTGTTAATATTATTAATATTTATAATATATCATTTTTAGTATAATTTTATATATAAAGCATTATTAATAAGTTATATTATATTTACTCTAATAAATTTTGTAAAAATATTTAAATATAAAATGACGATATTTAACTATATTTAATTATGTATAATTTTTTGGAAATCGTTTTGAGTCAAATTCATTTTTGTTAACTTTTGCATATTAGTCTCGAGCATTAGGATTGTGGTACACTATAAATTAATTTTAATTGTTAAACATATATTAATCAATATATAAATATATATAATTAATTTAGGTTCGTGAATCGAAGGCCAACCTTATAATTTACCAATGGTGTTATATGTATTTTTACTACAAAATACATTAGGTGAGTATATAGTCCCTTTTAAACTCTAAATATTTTTGGGCTGAGAATACATGCGCTGTTTTTATAAATGTTTTATGCTATGGACACAAGTGATCAAAAATATATATTCGAGGATGGGTTGTGTTATTGGCATACTTCCCTGTAACTTGGTAGCTAATATTTATGTGAGGAGCGTAAACGCGAATCCTATTGATAGATCTATCGGGCCTGACAACCCCAACCGGGCTGGACGACCAGTTTTTAACGGTTGCACAGTACTTCGTTTTGCTGACTACACTTGTTTGAAAACGGTGTAGTGAAATTATATATGTAAGAGGGAATATGCGACGATGATCAATAGTTAAGTACGGTTAAAGCGCTTATGAAATATGAAATCTTGTGGTCCATAGTTATAACGTTGCTAGCATCAAACCTATATATCTCACCAACTTTATGTTGACGTTTTAAAGCATGTTATTCTCAGGTACGAATTAAGTCTTCCGCTGTGCATTTGCTCATGTTAAGGACATTACTTGGAGTCAATCATCGCAATGGGACCAAATGTTGGAGATTTCGTCCGGATGGATAAGGACGGGTCCTCACACGCGATACATTGGTCCTTTTGAAATCTTGGAGCGTGTTGGACCCGTTCCTTACCCTTTGGATCTTCCGACACAATTGAGCTCAGTTCATCCTACTTTTCACGTATCGAATTTGAAGAAGTGTCTTGCTGAACCGGAACTTGTCATTCCACTGGAGGAACTTACAATTGATGACAAACTCCACTTCGTGGAAGAGCCTGTCGAAATTATGGATCGTGAGATCAAAACTTTTAAACACAACAGGATTCCGATCGTCCGAGTCCGATGGAATGCCAAACGAGGACCTGAGTTTACATGGGAGCGAGAGGATCAAATGATGCAGAAGTATCCTCACCTTTTCCCAACTCCTCCATCTCCCTCAGCTTAAAATTTCGGGACGAAATTTTCTTTAACAGGTGGGTAATGTAACGACCCTGAATTTTCCAACTTTTATTAATAATATTTATTATTAATGCTTGCGTTTTAATTAATGTATTCTTATACATTTTAGTTGTTACCGTATTTGACTTTCCATGTCCCGACTTGTCTTTGTGACACACGCTTTTCACGAATAATATTTCGGATATTATTTGCGTACATGATTAACTATTATTAATCATTTTTAATTAACTAATGCAAGTAGTTAATTACTTGGGCTTTTACTAACTTGTTGCTTACTTGAACTTGAGCTTATATTTTTGGACTTGGGAGCCCACCCTACACCACTTAGTGGACTAGTAAGCCCACTTTTATGCTAGTGTTTTATTAATGATAAGCAAGGATTAATTAAGCTAAGTAAGGAGACACAATGTTCAAGCATGCAAGACCTCTTTCCCATACATTTAACCTTATACCTCAATCTAGCTTTCATCATTCTTCCAACACTTGAAAGTGAGTTTTGACCTTCCCCTTTAAGCACTCCAAAACTATCGTACATCTTTGATGGAAAGGGAGTTCAAACATTTTTTTATGTTACTTATTTACTAGCATTCACTTCATTTTATACAGACATACTTACACCACACTATTTTCTCTCAACTTTTTCTCTCAAACTTTGTAAGTAACAACTTTAGTTTCTTTCTTTTTCTTCCCTTGAATTCAAAACCTATCATCATCATTTACGAGTTGTTGGTTGTTGTTCAAGATCAAACTTTATAGTTTGTATCTTCATATATCTTGTTTCTTCCATCTTTGTTTGATGAGAAATCAAGAATAGGGATCTAAGTTTCTATAACTTATGGTTCTACACTTAAGTATTATGAAGATTTAAAGTTCATAAGCTTTATAATCATACTTGTGTTCATGTTTTGTAAACTTAAGGTTTATTTTCTTAAAGATCTAAGCTTTGGCTTGAATCTTCTTAAGTATGAAACACACATGAACTTACTACTTGTAGATTTAGTTTATTTCTTCCTTTTGTACATATTTTAAATTCGTGATCTATATTTATTGGTCAAGTACTACTAGTTAATCTTGATCCCATTTTTCTTTAAACTTAAACTTTGTAAGTTCAAGAACATGGAAGTATAACTTTCTAGTTATAACTTCATACACTTATGTTAGATCTAAGTTTCTATAACTTATGGTCTTCCAATTTTGTTGTATACAAGAGCTTTTAAGCTTATATACATTTTACAAGATAAAAATCTAAGTTTCATAACTTATGGTTTTATTAAAGTAAAGATCCAAGTTATATAACTTAGGATTTAACTTAAGAACACTAGATCTAGACTTTCTAGTCTAGGATCTTTAAGATCTAACTAAGATCTAAGTTCTACAACTTAAGATCTTGTTTATTTAGTTTACTTTCAAGTTTATAGGTTAATATTACTATTAGAACTCATGTATGTGTCGGATCTATGATCTTGATGTAACTTTGGTTCATCAACCTACTTACAACCCTTAAATGAGTTGTGCTACTTATCTTAGACATACACTAGTGTTATGATGGTCAATCCTTGGTTAAGATGATGCAAACAAATCAACAAGTTGTACACTTGAAGCTACAAGCATCAAGGATGAGAACCGTGATGAGCATCAAGCACCAAGAACCCACCGGAACACATTGCATACTATTTTTAGAGGTCTGATCAGTACCTGGGCTACTAGAAAAGTTAATTTTACGAATGTTCAGTTCGGGTAGATGACTTTTCGTTTAATACTCGTCTTAATCCGATTTACAGTTTAGGATTTATAACCTTCCGAAAGTCACTACGTCCTTTTAACGTTGTGCTGAAATTTCTGACCTACTCACACTTAAACCGTCGCCACGGTCAAACGAAGACGAGTTTGGTTCTGAATTTTGGTCAGCAACTAGGGGACTCACATACGGAGCCATAGCCACTGATTACGCATCTTTTTGATTTACGTACAGGTTGTAGCAGCTGAACGAAGTCAGCCCTTGTTTCGATCTTTATTCTTGATTGAAAACCTACTTTACCTTTTTGACTTATGATGAATGATGATGATACTTAAGACCTAAGTTACATACTTTTAAACCTTTGGGGACGATTTACTGACTTAGTAACTTTTGACTTAGGTCGAGGACCTTTCGGACCAACTACTTGCTTACTTATCTCGAATCAACTTAACTACTTTTCACTGTGAGTTATAGCATCCCTTTTTACTTTAACTATTTTGGGACTGAGAATACATGCGCGTTTTACGTTTTACATACTAGGCACGAGTACTTAAACTTTATATATGTGTGGGTTATACAACGGCATAAACTTTCCCCTTAGCTCGGTAACGTTTAGTCATTGGTTTTTGAACTGGTGAACGCGAATCTTAGATATGGATCCATAGGGTTTGACATCCCCACTCGGGCTAGTCACGCTAGCATTTAACTGGTGTTTAATACTTCGTAAACATACGCACTCGCCAACTGTACTTTTAGGGGGTGATATGTGATGACCCGAAAATTTCCGATCAAATTTATACTTTAATCTTTATATGTTTCCGACACGATAAGCAAAAATCTGTAATGTTGAGTCTCGAAAGTTTTGAAATCTATGTTCATATATGCAATTACCCTTCGACTATTCCGACGATTCACGAACAATTAATTGTAAATAGATATGGGTGTATGTATATATAAATAATAATTCGAAATATAATTTGAAATATTATATGTTGTTGTTATTAAAAATTAATAAGATAAAAATAGGATATTATAATAATTATTATTTGAAATATACCTATATATATAAATAAAGTATATTAAAAATAAATATTAAATGATTGTAATACTCGTTAGACGTTTCGATTATTAATTAGACAAGTTTAATTCGAACTTATATGATTTTAGAATAAATGGTAATCCGAAAATGAGTTCTATAAATTTTAGGCTTACTGAAAATGTATTTAGGTTCTAGTTATTTAATTTTAATATTTTTTTATATTTTACCCAAAATTGAGAGGGACAGTCGATGTATTTTTATCTAATAAATTAATGATCAAATTTTATACCATAATGACTGAAATAATTAAATATACTTAATTTAAAAATATGAAATTTTTCTGAAGACTTTTTATTCGCCACTAAGTGAACTACAGGGCACAATTTAATAGTCCGTTAAAAATGTCGGTAGAATAATTTAAATCTAACGATGGCTTTACTATTTAATCAATGCTTTAATGATCTTTACTTTTTCCTTTCACTTCATTATTAGTTTAGTTTACTGTTTGTGTTTTTGTTTCTTTCTCTACAAATTATAAGTTTACGGAGCATATATTTAATACATATTTTTTTTATGCATTCCATACACACAACTCAAATATGCATCTCCTGGTACCTCTCCAACTTCACCAAGCAAACCCACTTCATCTCATTTGTAATCAATATCACTAACATCACTAACTTTATTTATTTCCTACTCATACTTTGATCACCACTCAAGAACATCATCATCGAACCAATTAATAACTCGATAATCTCTTTCAATTCCCGGTCGATCATCACCACTTCTAACACATGAACCGCCACCCTCCTCTACAACCATCAACGAAGATTACCACAACCAATTTTTTTCTATCTTTCACTTCGGTACAAAACCAAACTGCCACCATGTACATCGAACTCTTACAAGTTTGGTTTCCTTCTATTGTTTCTTTTTGCATCACCAACGAAACCCATAAAAATTCATATGTTTTCTGTTTCCATGTCGTGATCACATCATACTACCATCAACTATCATCAACCATTGTCTTTCTTGTTCTTTATTCATGAAACCATTCCCACCATGAACCATAGCACCCACCATGAAACCATCGTGTTATGTTCACTCAAACATCTCCAAAGAAAACCCACTTGAACTTATTAATTCTTTTAATACCATTCGGTTCCTTGAGCTCATCTCCATTAAATCATCACCACTTGCTCGATATAAACATAACCCGAACACCCCTTGATCGCTACTACTGTTTAAGTTTTCTGTTGATAATCGATCACCTAACATTCATCATCATCGAAAACCACCTTTGGTCTCCTTAAATTCACCACATTCCATCACAACACCGCCACCTTCACAACCCAAGAACCGACACACTCTCTCTCTCTCTCAAGCTCTACCATAAAACCCGCCACTTAATCCCCTAAGTTACTGCTACTGCAGTTTGCCCTTCATCTCCTGTCTTGTCGAAGCAAAAACAAACAAGGTAATTAAACTACTGCTGTGCGTTTATCTTTCTGTCAAACTCCATCCAAAAACGAATTTAATATAGATAATGAATACGTTCTTCTGTTGGGGATCGAATATAAAGAGAATTAGGATAGGATAGTGGGACAAACATTGTGAGCTTTGTGCTCTCTTTTTCTTTTAGAGCCGACATTTTACCAAGGAGGTAATATGATATAGATTGAGATGTTAAAGTCATGGTAGGGTATTAAGCATGAGTGTCAAGTTGTACGTGAATGATGGGTGTTGATTTGAATCAAGTGGCGTGTAATTTTTTTTCTCTTCTTTAGTCGACAATAACAAATAAGGGATCCCACCTAAGTCTTGTCCCATTTAAATTAAGCATGAGATGAATGATTAAGAATAGGAACAAAGATATAATATTGATAAAGTTGTTGAATTATTATGGTTTATGGTGCTAATATGAATCATGAGAAAAATGGCACGATCCCTCCTTTTGATCTTGGAGCCGACTTGTACCAAAATAAACCCCACTCAAAAACCGTTACGGAGTATCTGTTATTATTACTTGCCAGTTAAGAAGTATTTGCCAAAAGCCAAAACTCATCAAAACCTATATACCAAAACATAATGGAAGACAACAGCTAATTATTTTGATCCCACACCTTTTTGTTTATATAGTCGACTGAGAAGATTTTATAAAATACAGTCAGAACCGAAACCTTTTAGGTTGATACAACTTGGGCTCCCTTCATCATGGGCCATGGAATCATTTAAGTGGGTCTGTGATGAGCCAAAATTCTGGCCGACAGTTAATGGATACTAGCGATGATGATATTGGATAGTGATAATGATGATTGATGATGTTATAAATGATGATGATGACGATGATGGTATGATTTGTATGGGTCGTTATGTTATGTTGTGATTATGATATACATTATGATTCATGATTATGATTATGAATATAACTATGATGATAAAACGCGATGCTGTATTGAGGATACTATGAAATTTGATGATGATGTAATGATTGTATGATGAAGAATGAGGATGGCAGGTATATAAAGAAGAAGAAGAAGGCAGATTTATAGGTTTTAAGAATTTAATCCGTAGATGTAAGAAGAAAAGAAATAGTGGAGCAGCGGTTAGTTGTGGGTATGCTTACTTGAGAGGTCTTGGGTTCGAGCCCCGGCTGTGACAGATATTTTCTTTTTAGTATGCCTTTGAGGTAGTTACTTTATTATTATTGTTATTATTTCTATTATTAGTATTATTATTAGTAAAAGTATTATTAATATTGTTAATACCATTAAACTTATTATTATCACAAGTATTATTAAAATCATTATTATTATTATTATTATTATTATTATTATTATTATTATTATTATTATTATTATTATTATTATTATTATTATCATTATTATCAACATTATAATTATTATTATTATTTTGATAGTATTATTATCATTGTATCATTTTTATTATTAAAACTATCATATAATATTAATATTAAAGTTATTATCCTTATTAAAACTATCATTTTTAGAATTAACAGTTTTATTATTACTATCACTATTATCATTATCCTTAAACTAGTATTACTACAAATTATTAATTTTGCAAACAAAAGATATTTATATAAAAATATATGAAGTATTATAATATTACATAAAATTTTGTTTTAACTAATAATATTATTATTGATGTAACATTAATTAAATACCAAGCAAGTATCATAACACATTATAAGTAGTAATGAAATTATATATAAGAATATGAATCTTAATACATAACAAAATATATATAAACTTACTTGATTTATAATTTGTTAATATATATACATGATATAGGTTCATAAATCCGAGGCCAACCTTACACTTGTTTAATGATGTTATATGTATTTTTACTACAAAATACAGTATGGTGAGTTTCATTTGCCTTTTTACCCTTTATATATTTTTGGGCTGAGAATACATGCGCAACTTTTATAACTGTTTTACGAAATAGACAAAAGTAATCGAAACTACATTCTATGTTGAATTTATCGAACCGAATATTCCCCTTTTTAGCTTGGTAGCCCATGAATTGGTGTTCTGACATCAATTGACGCGAATCCTAAAGATAGATCTATTTGGCCCAACAAGCCTCACCCGATATGGGGTGCTTTAGTACTTCGAATTATCCTACCGATGAGAGTTCCGGAAAGGATGGGGATATTCTATATGCATTTCCGTTAAGGTCGGTTACCAGGTGTTCACATATGAATGATTTTTATCTCTGCCGTTTGCGAAATGCCGGATTTTGAGATAGTTATTATGAAAAATGAAATCTTGTGGTCTATTAAAATGATGAAAATGAAATGATTACTATAAACTAATGAACTCACCAACCTTTTGGTTGACACTTTAAAGCATGTTTATTCTCAGGTTGAAAGAAATCTTCCGCTGTGCATTAGCTCATTTTAAAGATATTACTTGGAGTCATTCATGACATATTTCAAAAGACGTTGCATTCGAGTCGTTGAAGTTCATTAGAGATTATTATTAAGTAAATGACAGATTAGGTCATTTATAGTTTGGATATTATGAAATGGTATGCATGCCTGTCAACTTTCGATGTAAATGAAAGTTTGTCTTTTAAAACGAATGCAATGTTTGTAAAATGTATCATTTAGAGGTCAAGTACCTCGCGATGTAATCATATGTAATGTTCTCGTCCATATGGATTTGGTCGGGGCATCACAGGTGGTATCAGAGCGGTGGTCTTAGCGAACCAGGTCAACATTAGTGTGTCTAACAAGTAGTTGTTAGATGCATTAGTGAGTCTGCATTAGTGCGTCTAACAGTTAGTTGTTAGGATACATTAGTGAAGTCTGAACTTCGACCTAGTAGTTGTTAGGTTACATTAATGAGTCTGGACTTGAACCTGGTCTGCATGTCAAATGTTTTGCTTATCATTTCTTGTCGAAAATTACCTGCTTATCATTCTTAGTCTAGACACATCTTACTGCATTGACTGCATGAATAGTGTGTAGACAAAATTCACATCTTAGCGTATCTGCTAATCCATATCTTAGCGTATCTGTTACTATAAACTTTGCCTGATATATTTCGTAAATGCCTCCGTAATCTACAAAATCTTCTGTTCTATATATAGGTATTCTATGTAATTAGAATATCATCCGATATCCGAAAATCATTTCATATCGAAAAATCCTTTATTCAATCGTACGCAATGGAACTCACCATTAATTCAAGTCCCTCGGATTCCGATATAGAGTCCCACTCCAGCTCCGAAAGCAGCGTCACCAGAATGAATCAATCAATCAGCCATCCCCAATTCATCTGATAGGTTCGTAATCTACTTAATCATCGAAGATAAGAAGAAGGAGATTCCTTTCACCAACCGAATTCACCTCTTGGTGAAGAACCTGAAGCACTTACCGACGAACCTGTTCGAAACACTATTTTCTCTCTCATTTCCAGAGTATCTCGACACAATTATATTCTATCCACAATTCTAAACCTTATTCATCCGCTCGTTCCGACCGACAATCATCCCAGAATAATATAAGAAGTCAACGAACTTCACGCCCGAATAATCAATTTGGAAAATATGGTGCAAAATGTGCCAGCTTCAGCAACATTACCGACACCAACAGTACCACCACCAACAACATCCGCATCCCAAGCCTAAATTTCACAATCTGTCCCACGAACATCAACATCATACGCACCATGGATACCAAGGAGTACCAACAGCAATTAACAATGAAGTATTGAACCATAACTTCATTAATATTCTGCGAAGAATATGTGGATCCTAATAGTTTTAGAGATTACTTATTCTAGCTCAAATCAAAAATCAAATGAGTCTAATATTATATTGACTCATTAACTCCATAATTACATATGAAGAAAATATATATGTATGTATATTTTCATAAAGATTGTGATTAACAAAACTTTTTCGTACAAACTGTTAATGATGAAAATATTTTAACGGGTAGGTAATACCCAAGGAATATTTAGTTTTCACATTAATAAGTTACACTGTACATTCTTCAAATCTGATTCAACAGTCATTCCATATCCTACTTACATCCACAGATGTATGAATCCGCTCACCACAAAATAACCATTTCCATTCAAATTTCATATTTGGATTTTGACATATCAGAATCCAACAAGTGGCATAATGAAGAAAACATTTGACGGAATAAAATTTGCTAGAAACAAACAAATTAACTATGAGAAATTTTTTTAAGAATCCACGCTAACAAAATTCTAGCTAACTGTTCCTAGCTAACGGTGGACTAATCAACTGAGGACTATCAACAGTGGACAATTAAAATAAATTAAAATATTGATTATAACATATGAAACTAAACAATTCTTCAAGTTCGCCACTTGATTTCACCTTAAACCTCAATTGTATCTTGACGATTCCAATTTGCGTTCAAACCTTTCATAATTATTGAAAACACCTCAATCAAGAGAATGAATCGACCACACTTCATCTACGGGAGAAAAGATTTACGCATATAGTTATGCACCTGAAAAATTCTCAGAACCTGTATAAATGTTTAACACGTGTCTGTGCTAGCTTCTTAAGCATTGTTATTTCCGAAAATAACAATGCAATTTCTTTTCAAAATAGCCAATTTTGTGACAGCTCCAGCAAATCAAGTTCAAGTTATTTATTCGAATAAACCCTACTATAAAGATTACCCCTTCATCATCGTTACCGGGGGACCGTTTATATTCCACCACATTCGCATTAAACTTACCAGCAACTTCACTACACATTGACTAAAGTCTCTCCGAAGAATCATTATATTTGTTCATTAAAACCCTATCATATACTTATCCGCATCTTATAATGAGAGTTGTCATATCAATTACCGAGAATTAGCAATCAGCATTTCAAATCTCGCAGCGTTTCTACATCAACAATTATATGTACACATATAACATTTATCTCTTAGAATTATGATCTTACACTCTGAAATTTTTGAAAAGCACCCAGTCTACAAATCAATACTCCAAATTCTGAAAAAGCTGAATACAGCAACAAAAACTGTACAAGCTGAATACAGCAGCAAAAACTGTATAAGCTGAATACAGCAGCAAAAACTGTACACGGCCTTAACCGTCGAAAGTATAAAGATAAAGAATAGTATATTGGCAAAGCTCAGAAAAGTTAGAACTGGAAATCTGATTTGAGCAAACCATGAAGGAGACTCTGAACAAATTATAAGGACTAAACTTGTACATAAAGAATCTAGATGATTCTATTTCTGATGAAATCTGTAGCGAATACCTTACTTCTTAACCACTCTAAATTATCGTGGATGAATTTCTTCATCACAATTTAATTCTGAAATCCTAAGATATCATCGTACATTTCTTTATTAATATCCCCAGTATTTCTGAAGAGATCTTCATAAATATTCTCGTTCGATATTAATTATCTCTCTGCGTTATCCGTATTTTATCATAAAAGGAAACTGTTTTAGTTTCTATATTCTATAAATCTTTGAATTTAAAATATGAATGTTTTTGAAGTAGTGTTGGGAACTGATGCATGAGTTAGTATAATATAATGACACTTGATCAACGTCATTATATTACAGTAATTCATGTTGAGTTTCTAATGGAATGTGATGATTCACAGTACCATCATCGTGTGCCATTTACACAACTCTTACATTCTATCCAATTTCCAAATATATTAAGAACACATTCTCTTGATAATTCTATCTTTTGGGATATTCTGGTAATTTGACAAATCAAGATCGTGCCATTACAATTTCCTTCTTAGAATATTAACTAAGTTCATTCCATACCTATGAATTCTGGACCATTATTCGTTTGACTTAAAGTCGGGAATAGAAAACAAAAGTATGGAACTCCAAGATATAAAGGAAACAAAGAGGGTGGATTTATAGTAAAATATCCGACAGAGCAATCAAAACAAACGATCGCATTTAAAGCGAATCCTAATTCCCTTGATTACCGAAGAATCAAATCTTATTACAAAGATTTTCTTCAAATCTTTTGAAATTGGGAAATCAATCCCATCTACGTCAAAAGATATGATGAATCTATACCTACTCATTTCACACTTTTGCGATAGCTTCACTTATGCTCCTTGCGTAATCAAATCGTTTTATCTATATTACTCAATGATGATAAAACTCTATTCACCAACTCATATTCGTCATGAAAACATTTTTATAGTTAGCCATGACGACCTCGATCAAATTTCGGGACGAAATTTCTTTTAACGGGTAGGTACTGTGATGACCCGGAAATTTTCGATCAAATTTAAACTTTAATCTTTATATGTTTCCGACACGATAAGCAAAAATCTGTAATGTTGAGTCTCGAAAGTTTTGAAATCTATGTTCATATATGCAATTACCCTTCGACTATTCTGACGATTCACGAACAATTAATTGTAAATAGATATGGGTGTATGTATATATAAATAATAATTCGAAATATAATTTGAAATATTATATGTTGTTGTTATTAAAAATTAATAAGATAAAAATAGGATATTATAATAATTATTATTTGAAATATACCTATATATATAAATAAAGTACATTAAAAATAAATATTAAATGATTGTAATACTCGTTAGACGTTTCGATTATTAATTAGACAAGTTTAATTCGAACTTATATGATTTTAGAATAACTGGTAATCCGAAAATGAGTTCTATAAATTTTAGGCTTACTGAAAATGTATTTAGGATCTAGTTATTTAATTTTAATATTTTTTTATATTTTACCCAAAATTGAGAGGGACAGTCGATGTATTTTTATCTAATAAATTAATGATCAAATTTTATACCATAATGACTGAAATAATTAAATATACTTAATTTAAAAATATGAAATTTTTCTGAAGACTTTTTATTCGCCACTAAGTGAACTACAGGGCACAATTTAATAGTCCATTAAAAATGTCGGTAGAATAATTTAAAACTAACGATGGCTTTACTATTTAATCAATGCTTTAATGATCTTTACTTTTTCCTTTCACTTCATTATTAGTTTAGTTTACTGTTTGTGTTTTTGTTTCTTTCTCTACAAATTATAAGTTTACGGAGCATATATTTAATACATATTTTTTTTATGCATTCCATACACACAACTCAAATATGCATCTCCTGGTACCTCTCCAACTTCACCAAGCAAACCCACTTCATCTCATTTGTAATCAATATCACTAACATCACTAACTTTATTTATTTCCTACTCATACTTTGATCACCACTCAAGAACATCATCATCGAACCAATTAATAACTCGATAATCTCTTTCAATTCCCGGTCGATCATCACCACTTCTAACACATGAACCACCACCCTCTTCTACAACCATCAACGAAGATTACCACAACCAAATTTTTTTTCTATCTTTCACTTCGGTACAAAACCAAACCGCCACCATGTACATCGAACTCTTACAAGTTTGGTTTCCTTCTATTGTTTCTTTTTGCATCACCAACGAAGCCCATAAAAATTCATATGTTTTCTGTTTCCATGTCGTGATCACATCATACTACCATCAACTATCATCAACCATTGTCTTTCTTGTTCTTTATTCATGAAACCATTCCCACCTTGAACCATAGCACCCACCATGAAACTATCGTGTTATGTTCACTCAAACATCTCCAAAGAAAATCCACTTGAACTTATTAATTCTTTTAATACCATTTGGTTCCTTGAGCTCATCTCCATTAAATCATCACCACTTGCTCGATATAAACCTAACCCGAACACCCCTTGATCGCTACTACTGTTTAGTTTTCTGTTGATAATCGATCACCCAACATTCATCATCATGGACAACCACCTTTGGTCTCCTTAAATTCACCACATTCCATCATAACACCGCCACCTTCACAACCCAAGAACCGACACACTCTCTCTCTCTCAAGCTCTACCGTAAAACCCGCCACTTAATCCCCTAAGTTACTGCTACTGCAGTTTGCCCTTCATCTCCTGTCCTGTCGAAGCAAAAACAAACAAGGTAATTAAACTACTACTGTGCGTTTATCTTTTGGTCAAACTCCATCCAGAAACGAATTTAATATAGATAATGAATACGTTCTTCTGTTGGGGATCGAATATAAAGAGAATTAGGATATGATAGTGGGACAAACATTGTGAGCTTTGTGCTCTCTTTTTCTTTTAGAGCTGACATTTTACCAAGGAGGTAATATGATATAGATTGAGATGTTAAAGTCATGGTAGGGTATTAAGCATGAGTGTCAAGTTGTACGTGAATGATGGGTGTTGATTTAAATCAAGTGGCGTGTAATTTTTTTTCTCTTCTTTAGTCGACAATAACAAATAAGGGATCCCACCTAAGTCTTGTCCCATTTAAATTAAGCATGAGATGAATGATTAAGAATAGGAACAAAGATATAATATTGATAAAGTTGTTGAATTATTATGGTTTATGGTGCTAATATGAATCATGAGAAAAATGGCACGATCCCTCCTTTTGATCTTGGAGCCGACTTGTACCAAAATAAACCCCACTCAAAAACCGTTACGGAGTATCTGTTATTATTACTTGCCAGTTAAGAAGTATTTGCCAAAAGCTAAAACTCACCAAAACCTATATACCAAAACATAATGGAAGACAACAGCTAATTATTTTGATCCCACACCTTTTTGTTTATATAGTCGACTGAGAAGATTTTATAAAATACAGTCAGAACCGAAACCTTTTAGGTTGATACAACTTGGGCTCCCTTCATCATGGGCCATGGAATCATTTAAGTGGGTCTGTGATGAGCCAAAATTCTGGCCGACAGTTAATGGATACTAGCGATGATGATATTGGATAGTGATAATGATGATTGATGATGTTATAAATGATGATGATGACGATGATGGTATGATTCGTATGGGTCGTTATGTTATGTTGTGATTATGATATACATTATGATTCATGATTATGATTATGAATATAACTATGATGATAAAACGCGATGCTGTATTGAGGATACTATGAAATTTGATGATGATGTAATGATTGTATGATGAAGAATGAGGATGGCAGGTATAAAATAGAAGAAGAAGACAGATTTATAGGTTTTAAGAATTTAATCCGTAGATGTAAGAAGAAAAGAAATAGTGGAGCAGCGGTTAGTTGTGGGTATTCTTACTTGAGAGGTCTTGGGTTCGAGCCCCGGCTGTGACAGATATTTTCTTTTTAGTATGCCTTTGAGGTAGTTACTTTATTATTATTGTTATTATTTCTATTATTAGTATTATTATTAGTAAAAGTATTATTAATATTGTTAATACCATTAAACTTATTATTATCACAAGTATTATTAAAATCATTATTATTATTATTATTATTATTATTATTATTATTATTATTATTATTATTATTATTATTATTATTATTATCATTATTATCAACATTATTATTATCAACATTATAATTATTATTATTATTTTGATAGTATTATTATCATTGTATCATTTTTATTATTAAAACTATCATATAATATTAATATTAAAGTTATTATCCTTATTAAAACTATCATTTTTAGAATTAAAAGTTTTATTATTACTATCACTATTATCATTATCCTTAAATTAGTATTACTACAAATTATTAATTTTGCAAACAAAAGATATTTATATAAAAATATATGATGTATACTAATATTACATAAAATTTTGTTTTAACTAATAATATTATTATTGATGTAACATTAATTAAATACCAAGTAAGTATCATAACACATTATAAGTAGTAATGAAATTATATATAAGAATATGAATCTTAATACATAACAAAATATATATAAACTTACTTGATTTATAATTTGTTAATATATATACATGATATAGGTTCGTAAATCTGAGGCCAACCTTACACTTGTTTAATGATGTTATATGTATTTTTACTACAAAATACAGTATGGTGAGTTTCATTTGCCTTTTTACCCTTTATATATTTTTGGGCTGAGAATACATGCGCAACTTTTATAAGTGTTTTACGAAATAGACACAAGTAATCGAAACTACATTCTATGTTGAATTTATCGAACCGAATATTCCCCTTTTTAGCTTGGTAACCCATGAATTGGTGTTCTGACATCAATTGACGCGAATCCTAAAGATAGATCTATTTGGCCCAACAAGCCTCACCCGATATGGGGTGCTTTGTACTTAGAATTATCCTACCGATGAGAGTTCCGGAAAGGATGGGGATATTCTATATGCATTTCCATTAAGGTCGGTTACCAGGTGTTCACATATGAATGATTTTTATCTCTGCCGTTTGCGAAATGCCGGATTTTGAGATAGTTATTATGAAAAATGAAATCTTGTGGTCTATTAAAATGATGAAAATGAAATGATTACTATAAACTAATGAACTCACCAACCTTTTGGTTGACACTTTAAAGCATGTTTATTCTCAGGTTGAAAGAAATCTTCAGCTGTGCATTAGCTCATTTTAAAGATATTACTTGGAGTCATTCATGACATATTTCAAAAGACGTTGCATTCGAGTTGTTGAAGTTCATTAGAGATTATTATTAAGTAAATGACAGATTAGGTCATTTATAGTTTGGATATTATGAAATGGTATGCATGCCTGTCAACTTTCGATGTAAATGAAAGTTTGTCTTTTAAAACGAATGCAATGTTTGTAAAATGTATCATTTAGAGATCAAGTACCTCGCGATGTAATCATATGTAATGTTCTCGTCCATATGGATTTGGTCGGGGCATCACATGATACTTACGTTAAGTTAGTTACCAAGTGCCCACGGTTGAACATATACTTTTCATACTATTTTGAAATACGAAATCTCGTGGCCTACCTTACATTACTGTTACATTTAAACTATAGCTCACCAACATTCGTGTTGACGTTTTTAAGCATGTTTTTCTCAGGTGCTTAAGGTTTGGTTGCTTCCGGTTGTCATGCTTTGTAGACTCCCGCTGTGCTTATTAGAGATGTCTTCGCATGAAACATTTATTTTGCACTCAAATTATGTTACTCTCGAGAAGCTCCAGAAGTCAAATCAGACCCTGAAAATCAGATTCAAGTGCTCCGGTGGGTTTCTTGGTGTTTGATGCTTATCATGGTTCTCATCCTTGATGCGTATAAGCATCAAGTGTACAACTCTTTGATGTTTTAGCATCAATTTGACCAAGTTTTAACCATCAAAACACAATGTCAAGACTAAGAAAGAAATACAACTCACTTAAGAGTTTTAGAAGGATGATGAACCAAAGCTACATCATGTTCTTAGTTTCGACACAAGTACAAGTTCTATTTGGAATTTAAAGCTACAAACTTAGATTCAAACCAAACAAGCAAGACCTTAAGTAATAGAACTTAGATCTTAGCTAAATATGGAAGACCTTAGACTAGAAAGTCTAGATCTTGTGTTCTAGATGAAACCATAAGTTATAGAACTTAGACTTTCAACTTTTACAAAACCTCAAGCTATAAAACTTAGATTTTTTTACAAAGTAGAATGAATGTAAGCTTATGAGATTTTGTTTTAATAAGTTAGATGACCATAAGTTACATAACTTAGATCGAACAAAATAATTAAACCCTAAGCTAGAAAGCTTGGATCTCTTAACAATACTTATGAGACTTTAAGCTAGAAAGCTTGTGTCTTTGTTTAATGAAAACTCAACTTACAAAATTAAAGTAAAACAACTTAAAGAAGATAATAAGTTAAATAACATGATCTCTTAACAAACTTTTTGTAGAAACCTCAAGCTAAAAAACTTGGATTTCTAATGTTCTTGGAGATCCTTAAAGCAAAAAGCTAGATCTACAAGTTACATGAAGATCATAAACATAAGTTTTGATCCTTTAACAAAAAATAAAGAGGCCTTAAGCTATGAGCTTAGATCTAACAAAGTAATGAAGATTCAAAGCTAAAGAGCTTGAATCCTCCATGTTCTTGCATCTCCTTCAATTAAAGTTTGAAGTTACAAGATATATGAAGATTCAAGTTACAAAACTTGAATCTTTTTACATGATAATGATGATGTCGAATTAGAAAGGGAAAAAGAAGAAGAAATCCAAGAAAACTTACAAGTTTTCTTAAGCTTTTAGTGTGAGAAAAACTACAGAGAAAGTGTGTGTGTGTTTTGAGAAATGATATGAAGTTTGAAAAAAAAATGAAGTGGTGGTGGTGGTATTATATGGCTGACGGTCATGGGTGGGGATGGGGGCACCATTTGGCTTGGAATGGGTGGTAGTACAATGGTGATGTTTGCATGTTGGGATCCCATGTAGCATGGTGTAAGAAATGGTACACAAGCATTCTGGTAATCTTGTCTTAATACAATATGGGTTTGTGTTATGTCTTAATGGATCATAAGTCCATTAAGATGGGCTAACATAATAGTCCATTAGCTAGAGTAGGGTGGGCCTTTGATAAACTAAGTCCATTAAGATCATAACTTCATTAAGGCTAACTAGTGTGCATTAGTAAAACACTAAGCGTAATTAAGCAACCGTCAAGCTAAGTAATTGTCATTAAAAAATAACAATTAGGATTAAGTAGTCATAACACTTCAATTATGACAGAAGTTTAACGTGTACTAAGTACATAGCTCGTTCTAAATGACAAGTGACACTAACGGTCATAAAAGCATTCAAGAATCAAGTTAAGTGATTAAGCACTTAATAACACGTTTTAAGATATTAACGAAAGTAATTAGCATGGATAATTATCCCAGAATATAATCTAGCTCAGTACGCACATATACGCAGATTCGTGAAAGTATAAAGCATAAATATAAGTCGAAAAAGTCGGGTCGTTACATTACCCACCTGTTAAAGAAAATTTCGTTCCGAAATTTTAAGCTCAGGTAGACGCTAGAGTCGGGAAGAAGTGAGGATATTTCTACATCATTTGGTCCTCTCGTTCCCAAGTAAACTCGGGTCCTCATTTAGCATTCCAACGGACTCAGACGATTGGAATCTTGTTGTGCTTCAAGGTCTTGACCTCGCTGTCCATGACCTCAACAGGCTCTTCCACAAAGTGGAGTTTATCGTCAATCGTAAGCTCATCGAGTGGCATGACAAGTTCTGGTTCGGCAAGACACTTCTTCAGATTCGATACGTGGAAAGTGGGATGAACATAACTTAATTGAGTCGGAAGATCTAAACGATAAGCAACGGGTCCAACACGCTCCAAGATCTCAAAAGGACCAATATATCGCAGATTTAGCTTTCCTCACTTTCCAAAACGGATTACACCTTTCCAAGGTGCGGCTTTTAACATAACCCACTTGGAATTCGAGATCTTTACATCTAATGTCAGCATAGCTCTTTTGGCGATTACGGGCCGTCTTGAGCCTTTCTTGGATTTGAACGATCTTCTCGGTTATTTCATGGGTGAGTTCGGGTCCGGTGATTTTCCTATCTCCTACTTCGGCCCAACAAATAGGAGAATGACATTTACGGCCATATAAAGCTTCGAAAGGTGCAGCCTTAATACTCGAGTGGTAACTATTGTTGTAAGAGAATTCGGCTAGAGGCAAATGCTTTTCCCAAGCTTTTCCGAAATCAATAACCCAAGCTCGTAACATGTCTTCCAAGGTTTGAATCATGCGTTCGCTTTGTCCGTCAGTTTGTGGGTGATATGCGGTACTCATGTCTAAACGTGTTCCCAAGGCTTCGTGCAAGGAACGGCAAAATCTAGAAGCGAAACGGGCATCTCGGTCGAAAATAATCGATAAGGGTACACCGTGACGGAATACAATTTCCTTTATGTATAGTTGTGAAAGTTTGTCCATTGTATCGGTTTCTTTCATGGCTAGGAAGTAAGCGGATTTGGTGAGACGGTCAATAATAACCCAGATGGTATCATAACCGCCTAGCGTTTTTGGTAGTTTCGTGATAAAGTCCATTGTTATCCTTTCCCACTTCCATTGCGGGATCTCGGTTTGTTGAAGTAACCCAGATGGCTTTTGATGCTCGGACTTGATCTTGGAACAAGTTAAACACTTTCCAACATGAGTAGCAATATCCTTTTTACTATTTGGCCAGCAATATTGTTCTTTGAGATCATTGTACATCTTACCGGCTCTGGGATGAATCGAGTATCTTGATTTATGGGCTTCATCTATAATAAGGCTTCGTAAATCCCCATAACTAGGCACCCAAATTCTTCCGGCGAAATATCGGAGTCTAGTCTCCTTAACCTCGAATCGAGAGACGAGAATGTTCAAGCGTTCATGAGAAATATTTTCCTCTTTGAGAGCCTCATCTTGGGCTACACGGATTTGGCTATTGAGATTTGTGTGGATGGTGATGTTTAAGGCTCGGACACGAAGAGGTACCATTCTCTCCTTTTGGCTCAAGGCATCGGCTACTACATTTGCCTTGCCAGGATGGTAACGGAGTTCACAATCGTAATCGTTCAATGTTTCAATCCACCGTCGTTGTCTCATATTCAGTTGTTTTTGATCGAAAATGTATTGGAGGCTTTTGTAGTCGGTGAAGATGGTACTTTTGGTTCCGTAAAGATAGTGTCTCCACAGTTTGAGTGCAAAGACAACAGCTCCAAGTTCGAGATCGTGTGTCGTGTAGTTTCATTCGTGAATTTTCAACTGTGGAGAGGCATAAGAAATAACTTTCTTCTGTTGTATCAATACACACCCAAAACCATGTTGCGAGGCATCGCAATATACAATAAAGTCATCATTTCCTTTGGGAAGGGATAAGATAGGAGCGGTGGTTAATTTTTTCTTTAAGGTTTGGAACGCCGTCTCTTGTTCGGCTGCCCAAACGAATTTCTTTCCTTTGTGAGTTAACGCGGTTAAAGGACGTGCAATCAAAGAGAAACCTTCGATGAATCTATGATAATAACCGGCGAGGCCTAAAAATTGACGAATATGAGTAACAGTAGTGGGGGTTTCCCACTTGCTAATGGCTTCGATTTTTGCGGGATCGACTTTAATACCTTGATCGCTTACAACATGACCAAGAAATTGAACTTCCTTTAACCAAAATTCACACTTGGAGAATTTGGCATAGAGTTGTTCTTGTCTCAAGAGTTCAAGCACGAGTCGAAGGTGTTGTTCGTGTTCTTCTTCGCTTTTAGAATAGATTAAGATATCATCTATGAATACGATAACGAATTTTTCTAGATACGGCTTGCACACGCGTTTCATAAGATCCATAAACACGGCAGGTGCGTTAGTCAAAACAAATGGCATCACAAGAAACTCATAATGACCATAACGAGTTCGGAACGCAGTCTTAGGGACATCGCCCTCCTTCACCCTTAACTGGTGATAACCGGATCACAAATCAATCTTGGAATAAATGCTTGATCCTTGCAGCTGATCGAATAGATCATCAATCCTGGGAAGGGGATACCGGTTCTTGATTGTCAACTTGTTTAGTTCGCGATAATCGATACATATACAGAAAGATCTATCCTTCTTCTTTACGAACAAAACAGGAGCGCCCAAAGGCGAAGAGCTTGGTTGAATAAATCCACGTTCTAGCAACTCTTGTAGTTGACTCTGCAACTCTTGTATTTCGGTTGGTGCAAGTCGATAAGGTACGTGGGCTACAGATGCAGCTCCCGGCACTAGATCGATCTGAAACTCCACTGATCACAGTGGGGGTAAACCTGGCAACTCTTCTGGAAAAACTTCGGGGAATTCGTTTACAATCGGTACATCCTTCACACATTTCTCCTCAGTTTCCAACTTCTTCACATGTGCCAAAATAGCAAAACGTCCTTTTCCCATGACCTTCTGTGCCTTCATACAACTAATAAGGTTCAGCTTTAGGCTACATCTCTCTCCGTAAACTATTAATGGCTCACTATTCTCGCGAGGTATACGAATAATCTTCTCTCCACAAACAACTTCTGCTTTTACCTTAGACAGCCAGTCCATGCCGACTATCACGTCAAAGCTTCCCAACTTAATGGGTATCAAATCAATCTTAAAATCCACACCAACTAAGTTTATTATACTTCCGCGACAAATTTGATCAGCTTTCTCATATTTCCCATTAGCTACTTCAACAAGATATTTCTCTTCCAAAGGAACTAATGACCAATCTAACTTAGAGCAAAAATGTCTACACATATAACTCCTATCGGCACCAGTATCAAACAAGACAGAAGCTAATAGTTTATTTACAGTGAATGTACCTGTAACCAAGTCAGGATCCTCGCGGGCATCTCTGGCGTTCAGGTTAAAGACTCTTCCACGTGCGGGCCCACCATCCATCTTCTTGTTAGGACATTCGTTCTTAAAATGGCCTTGTTGGCCGCATTCAAAGCACTTCCTTGGCGCATTCGATTTCGCTTTCACAGCTGAAGTGTTGATCCTACAATCCTTGCTGATGTGTCCCGTCCTCTTACATTTCTCACACACCACATTGCAGTACCCAATATGATGCTTACTTGCACTGAGGAAGGCTACCTTTGTAGTTTGGATTGGGGCCCCTTCCCGCATTGTTTCCCCTAAAGTTCTCATGCTTCTTGACTGGACCTTGTTTCCATCCCATTTGCACTTCACATTACTTGCTCCAGACTCTGATTTCACCTTCTCTGACTCTTGGCAGATAACCTAGTCAATTAAGGTGTGCGCCATGCACATAGCTTCCTGGACAGTCCCTGGTTTCGAAGAAGTGACATTCCCATGGATGTCTTTGGGATGTCCCCACAGATACCGCTCTAACCGTTTGTACTCAGGAGTAACCATTGTGGGGCACATTAAGGCTAACTCCAAGAATCTCCTATCATAACCATCAAGGTCAGTTCCTAACACCTTCAAGTCTCAAAACTTCATTTCCATCTTCTGAATTTCTGTCACACCCCAAGTTAGGGCCTGGGTGAAATGTGACTTAATATCAAATCAACCAACATATTATAATATACGAGAACAACACTAAATGATAAAACAAACTTTATTGAGTACGCAGCGGAAAATGAAATGTAGTTACAATGATAGGAATAACAATAATGGAAATATTCACATGCAGAAGTAATAAATGCGATATCTCTTGATCCTATGTCCAAGTAGCATAACATAAGTAGTAAGTATAAAAGCTTGAATCAAACAGCACCTGAGACAAAACATGCTAAAGTGTCAACCAAAAAGGTTGAGTGAAGTTCATAGGTTTAACAAAAAAGTTTGACCGTTGTTTTAGACCACAAGATTTAGTTTGTAAAGTCGAAAAGAAAAAGTTATGCCAATTCGTGATATTTATACTAAACATAGTTTTAACAGTTGGTACTGATATTTAGACTAGACTTTCAAGTTTACCCCGTGTCAAGTTTATCATTTATACTTATCGGTTGGGGGCTTGCTGGTCATAGCCCAACATATCACAGTTTAATAGTTGATACGTGTAAGTACTGATATTTAGACTAGACTTTCAAGTTTACCCCGTGTCAAGTTTATCATTTATACTTGTCGGTTGGGGGCTTGCTGGTCATAGCCCAACATATCACAGTTTAATAGTTGATACGTGTAAGTACTGATATTTAGACTAGACTTTCAAGTTTACCCCGTGTCAAGTTTATCATTTATACTTGTCGGTTGGGGGCTTGCTGGTCATAGCCCAACATATCACAGTTTAATAGTTGATACGTGTAAAACAGTTATAAAAGTTGCGCATGTATTCTCAGCCCAAAAATATAAAGAGTAAAAGGGAATCAAATAGACTCACATAAAATCGGTTTTAGTATTTGTATTCATTTAGTAAAACAGTTATAAAAGCATTGCATGTTAAAAATTTAAAAGCAAGCATGTGTCTCACCCCAAAAGTTTATAAAACAGTTAAAAAAAACAGGAAAAAGAGGGGCTATGAAGTTCACCTTAAATAGCAGTTGAAGTATTCCACGCAAGAAAGTAAAGTAAAGCAAGTAAGTGATCGGGATATCAACTAGAAGTAGTTCTTTAAGAGAGAAATGAGAGATTAAGGTGTAAGTTTGAAATGAGAAATGTATGTGGTATTTATAGTTGAAAATGTTAGGTAAAAATAAAATAAACTAAGTAAATCTTAAAAGTTAAAATAAGAAAAAGTAGTTTGTATTTTTATTAAAAGTAAAATCTTTAAAGTTAAAATAAGAAAAAGTATTTTGTATTTTTATTAAAGGTAAATCTTAAAAGTTAAAAGTAAAATCTTAAAAGTTAAAATAAGAAAAAGTAGTTTGTATTTTTATTAAAAGTAAAATCTTTAAAGTTAAAATAAGAAAAAGTATTTTGTATTTTTATTAAAAGTAAATCTTAAAAGTTAAAATATGAAAAAGTAGTTTGTATTTTTATTAAAAGTAAAATCTTAAAAGTTAAAATATGAAAAAGTAGTTTGTATTTTTATTAAAAGTAAAATCTTAAAAGTTAAAATATGAAAAAGTAGTTTGTATTTTTATTAAAAGTAAAATCTTAAAAGTTAAAATATGAAAAAGTAGTTTGTATTTTTATTAAAAGTAAAATCTTAAAAGTTAAAATATGAAAAAGTAGTTTGTATTTTTATTAAAAGTAAAATCTTAAAAGTTAAAATATGAAAAAGTAGTTTGTATTTTTATTAAAAGTAAAATCTTAAAAGTTAAAATATGAAAAAGTAGTTTGTATTTTTATTAAAAGTAAAATCTTAAAAGTTAAAATATGAAAAAGTAGTTTGTATTTTTATTAAAAGTAAAATCTTAAAAGTTAAAATATGAAAAAGTAGTTTGTATTTTTATTAAAAGTAAAATCTTAAAAGTTAAAATATGAAAAAGTAGTTTGTATTTTTATTAAAAGTAAAATCTTAAAAGTTAAAATATGAAAAAGTAGTTTGTATTTTTATTAAAAGTAAAATCTTAAAAGTTTAAAAGTATTTTGTATTTTTATTAAAAGTAAATCTTAAAAGTTAAAATTAGAAAAAGTAGTTTGTATTTTTGTTAAAAGTAAATCTTAAAAGTTAAAATTAGAAAAAGTAGTTTGTATTTTTATTAAAAGTAGAATCTTAAAAGTTAAAATATGAAAAAGTAGTTTGTATTTTTGTATTTATTTATTAAAAGTAGATATAGTTTTGATTTTTTTTTAATAAAATTCTAAAAAAATCATTTAATACATTTCTAAGAACATTTAACATTTTATTTCTATATTTTTTTTTAAATTATTAAATAAGAATTTTATATAAAAATTATTATTATATTTAGTCTTTATAATAAAAATTAAAATTTATGATTATTACTTTAGAGTTTTTATTAGTTTTATAAATGTTATAATATTATTTATGATTTAGTTAATTATATATTCTATTAACTAAATAACAAATGTAATATAAATATTATATATATTCATTGATGTAATTATGTTATATTATGTAACATAACCTTATTTATAATATTTATATTTATATTATTTATTTTAAGCGTACGTTTATTCGGTCAACGTTAAATTTATTCGTATATAACAACTCTAGGTATTTTAGTAAAATCGGAAGTCGAAAAGTGGGGGTTGTTACAGTACCTCCCCGTTAATAAAAACTTCGTCCTGAAGTTTTATGTAGACTTCTCGGATGCATCAGCGGCTGAGAAGAGATGGGGATATTTCTTGGATAGTACTTAGGAAAATTCTTAGATTGGCTTGGCATTCTAAGATATGTAAAGTTTCTAAAGTATAGTGTAGCATTTAACCATTAAAGGCAACAATTAAAAGCACTATGGTCAAGGAAAGTTGTAGTCCTACATTGCTAAGGTACCTAATTGTATAAGGCACACATAAAATGCAATCCTGGTTCTCTACAACAACCTGCTCTGATACCAATCTGTCACACCCCAAGTTAGGGACTGGGTGAAATGTGACTTAATATCAAATCAACCAACATATTATAATATACGAGAACAACACTAAATGATAAAACAAACTTTATTGAGTACGCAGCGGAAAATGAAATGTAGTTACAATGATAGGAATAACAATAATGGAAATATTCACATGCAGAAGTAATAAATGCGATATCTCTTGATCCTATGTCCAAGTAGCATAACATAAGTAGTAAGTATAAAAGCTTGAATCAAACAGCACCTGAGACAAAACATGCTAAAGTGTCAACCAAAAAGGTTGAGTGAAGTTCATAGGTTTAACAAAAAAGTTTGACCGTTGTTTTAGACCACAAGATTTAGTTTGTAAAGTCGAAAAGAAAAAGTTATGCCAATTCGTGATATTTATACTAAACATAGTTTTAACAGTTGGTACTGATATTTAGACTAGACTTTCAAGTTTACCCCGTGTCAAGTTTATCATTTATACTTGTCGGTTGGGGGCTTGCTGGTCATAGCCCAACATATCACAGTTTAATAGTTGATACGTGTAAGTACTGATATTTAGACTAGACTTTCAAGTTTACCCCGTGTCAAGTTTATCATTTATACTTGTCGGTTGGGGGCTTGCTGGTCATAGCCCAACATATCACAGTTTAATAGTTGATACGTGTAAGTACTGATATTTAGACTAGACTTTCAAGTTTACCCCGTGTCAAGTTTATCATTTATACTTGTCGGTTGGGGGCTTGCTGGTCATAGCCCAACATATCACAGTTTAATAGTTGATACGTGTAAAACAGTTATAAAAGTTGCGCATGTATTCTCAGCCCAAAAATATAAAGAGTAAAAGGGAATCAAATAGACTCACATAAAATCGGTTTTAGTATTTGTATTCATTTAGTAAAACAGTTATAAAAGCATTGCATGTTAAAAATTTAAAAGCAAGCATGTGTCTCACCCCAAAAGTTTATAAAACAGTTAAAAAAAAAGGAAAAAGAGGGGCTATGAAGTTCACCTTAAATAGCAGTTGAAGTATTCCACGCAAGAAAGTAAAGTAAAGCAAGTAAGTGATCGGGATATCAACTAGAAGTAGTTCTTTAAGAGAGAAATGGGAGATTAAGGTGTAAGTTTGAAATGAGAAATGTATGTGGTATTTATAGTTGAAAATGTTAGGTAAAAATAAAATAAACTAAGTAAATCTTAAAAGTTAAAATAAGAAAAAGTAGTTTGTATTTTTATTAAAAGTAAAATCTTTAAAGTTAAAATAAGAAAAAGTATTTTGTATTTTTATTAAAGGTAAATCTTAAAAGTTAAAAGTAAAATCTTAAAAGTTAAAATAAGAAAAAGTAGTTTGTATTTTTATTAAAAGTAAAATCTTTAAAGTTAAAATAAGAAAAAGTATTTTGTATTTTTATTAAAAGTAAATCTTAAAAGTTAAAATATGAAAAAGTAGTTTGTATTTTTATTAAAAGTAAAATCTTAAAAGTTAAAATATGAAAAAGTAGTTTGTATTTTTATTAAAAGTAAAATCTTAAAAGTTAAAATATGAAAAAGTAGTTTGTATTTTTATTAAAAGTAAAATCTTAAAAGTTAAAATATGAAAAAGTAGTTTGTATTTTTATTAAAAGTAAAATCTTAAAAGTTAAAATATGAAAAAGTAGTTTGTATTTTTATTAAAAGTAAAATCTTAAAAGTTAAAATATGAAAATCTTAAAAGTTAAAATATGAAAAAGTAGTTTGTATTTTTATTAAAAGTAAAATCTTAAAAGTTAAAATATGAAAAAGTAGTTTGTATTTTTATTAAAAGTAAAATCTTAAAAGTTAAAATATGAAAAAGTAGTTTGTATTTTTATTAAAAGTAAAATCTTAAAAGTTAAAATATGAAAAAGTAGTTTGTATTTTTATTAAAAGTAAAATCTTAAAAGTTAAAATATGAAAAAGTAGTTTGTATTTTTATTAAAAGTAAAATCTTAAAAGTTAAAATATGAAAAAGTAGTTTGTATTTTTATTAAAAGTAAAATCTTAAAAGTTAAAATATGAAAAAGTAGTTTGTATTTTTATTAAAAGTAAAATCTTAAAAGTTTAAAAGTATTTTGTATTTTTATTAAAAGTAAATCTTAAAAGTTAAAATTAGAAAAAGTAGTTTGTATTTTTGTTAAAAGTAAATCTTAAAAGTTAAAATTAGAAAAAGTAGTTTGTATTTTTATTAAAAGTAGAATCTTAAAAGTTAAAATATGAAAAAGTAGTTTGTATTTTTGTATTTATTTATTAAAAGTAGATATAGTTTTGATTTTTTTTTTAATAAAATTCTAAAAAAATCATTTAATACATTTCTAAGAACATTTAACATTTTATTTCTATATTTTTTTTAAATTATTAAATAAGAATTTTATATAAAAATTATTATTATATTTAGTCTTTATAATAAAAATAAAAATTTATGATTATTACTTTATAGTTTTTATTAGTTTTATAAATGTTATAATATTATTTATGATTTAGTTAATTATATATTCTATTAACTAAATAACAAAAGTAATATAAATATTATATATATTCATTGATGTAATTATGTTATATTATATAACATAACCTTATTTATAATATTTATATTTATATTATTTATTTTAAGCGTACGTTTATTCGGTCAACGTTAAATTTATTCGTATATAACAACTCTAGGTATTTTAGTAAAATCGGAAGTCGAAAAGTGAGGGTTGTTACAATTTCGGTTCTGGGGCAGTATTTCTCTATCATAGCCCTCTTAAACTCCTCCCATGGTGTTGCATATGCTTCATCAATTCCCTGAGCCTGGGTGAACGTGTTCCACCATGTCAAAGCGCTATCCGATAGCGTGCAGGATGCGTACTTAGTCCTGTTCGTGTCGGAACAGTTGCTAACCCGAAATACCGATTCTAACTTTTCAAACCATCTTGTTAACCCAACTGGTCCTTCCATTCCACTGAAGGTCTGTGGCTTACAACTCATAAATTCTTTGTAAGCGCACCCATTCTTAACAATTCGGTTAGCCATTGGAGCTTGTGTAGGGTTGGCATTCGCTATAGCTGCGGCCACTCGAGCAACCACCATTTCCTCAATTTGTGCTGCAGTGGGTATTTCTCTTGGACCTCTTCTGTTTGCCATTGATCTTCCAAATAAAAATTTCGACTTAAGTCAAAATCAATTATTCAATAATTAATAATGTCATAGCATATGGTAATCACTTATTCAATCAACACAATACATGTTAACTAAGTATGGCAAATCAGTTATAGATATCATAAAACCATCATACAATAACTTAAAGAAAACATCGTACGATTAATCAAACAACATTAAGTTCCATTCATAATAAGAAAAAGTTGCATACAACTTCTTAAGTTTTTGTACAATACACTAATGAAATCATGAAACTACTAATAAAAATACATAATGAAATCTAATACATAAGTCCTGTGGAGATGGTGGATAAATGACGTCCATCATGTGGGACACCTGGTCCTTGAGCTCTATCACTCGGGCACGTAGAGCACGCACTTCCCTCATCAGCTCTTCGATGGTGGGAGGTGCTGGTGGGGCTGGTGGTGCAGGTGGGGCAGGTGGTGCAGGTGGTGCAGGTGGTCCAGACGGTGCAGGTGGTGCAGATGTAGCACTAGAAGTAGATGGCGCAGTACGGGCGACCTTACGCACAAATGGATCAGCAGGTATCGGTACAACCCGCTTACGAGTGGTGATCCTAACCAACTGTCCCTGCGCGTTCACGAATGGCTTGCCTCCATTTACCCCTGGAATAACTGTACCATCGTAGTGGTAACGCTTCTTCGGCGGGTTAGAGGGTGGCGGTACATGCTCCTCCTCGGAGTCCTCCTCAGAATCCTCCTCGGGATCCTCCTCGCGTGTCTCGTCTGATGATGAACTGTCTGAGTTGTCTGAGGGTGGTGCAGGTACATCATGTGTAGGAGAATGTGTCTGGCTGGTGGTCATGATCCGATGTCTGCCAGGTGGACCTGGCACAACCCTCTCGTCATGGGTGTGTCTGACCCAATGTCCACGTCCGTTAAGAAATGGACAGCCCCCGTTTATCTCAGGGATCACGGTACCATCGGAATGATACTGTGGCCCCAGGAGACTATGGTTGGGTGGAGCTGGGATCTCCTCGGAATCCTCTTCACTATCAGAGATGACCATCAGGTCAGGCGAGTGACTACTATCCCTAGAAGACGAGTCATCAGAGTTTTCGGAGGGTAGTGGTAACGGAATAGGTGAGTCAGCAACACCAGTCGGCAAAGTAGCAGACGAGTCCGAATCACTCTCCAAGTCAATAATCATAAGCGGTATGTCCGACATCTGAACAAGGAAAAATAACTTTTTCCATGTCATTAAGACATATAGTAAGCATGTAATAAGGCATAGTAACAACAACAACCTAGATCATCTACAACAGTATATAGCATGGCAATAACAATATTACATTGCAGTATCATGCAATCAAAAGCAGATAGTAGCATGCAGTAGTGAGAATAAACAGTAGTATACGGCAATAACATATAGTAGTAATAGTAAGCAGTGGCATGCAGTAATTTCTGCAGAAATAGGTAAACGAGCAAGTTGTAGATTAGTCCTATTAGTGAATCCTAATCGACTCGGTCAAGACACACTAATGCAACCTAATTCCCTACAACCAATGCTCTGATACCAAATGTGATGCCCCGTCCAAAAATAAATGGTACGGATCATCAACAACAGGTCCATTACACGGTATAACACTATATGCTGGTTTAAAACAAAGTTTGCATTCATAAAAAGATAACGTTTTTCCAACGACAAAAGTTTAACAAGTGTAACATGCTTCTACGGATAGAAAGCATTGACAAAAGTACGTGAGACTTAGGTCATTACAAAACCATAGTTCGAATGTAACATAAGTTGTGAATGCAAAATAAAAAGTTTCATGCTTAGAAGACATCTCTAACAATGCAGCAGAAGTCTAACACGACAAGTTTAATACAGCGGAAGAAAATTTGTCTAAGCACCTGAGAAATAACTTGCTTTAAAAAGTCAACACGAATTTTGGTGAGCTATAGTTTTATTGTAAACAATAATGTAATGTAGACCACGAGATTTCGCATTCAAAACAGTATGAAAAGTATATGCTTAACCGTGGGCACTTGGTAACTAACTTAACGTAAAATAATATATCACCCCCTAAAAGTACACTTGGCGAGTGCGTAAGTTTACGAAGTATTAAACACCCGTTAAATGCTAGCGCGACTAGCCCGAGTGGGGATGTCAAACCCTATGGATCCATATCTAAGATTCGCGTCTACCAAGTTCATAAACCAATAGTTAAACGTTACCGAGCTAAGGGGAAAATTTGTGCCGTTATGTCACCCACACATATATAAAGTTAAAGTACTCGTGTCTAGTATGTAAAACATAAAAAGCGCATGTATTCTCAGTCCCAAAAATAGTTAAAGTAAAAAGGGAGCTATAACTCACACTGAATGTGCGGTAAAGTCGATACGAAAATGTAAGCAAGTAGTAAGTCGGTCCAAAAGGTCCTCAACCTAAGTCAAAGGTTACTAAGTCAGTAAATCGTCCCAAAAAGTTTACAAATGTAGTGACCCGAACTTTTCCGAACTCTTCTATGATTATATATTTACATGAAAACTATATTTTGCATGATTAAATGTTTCCAACATGTTAAGCAATCAAACTTGTTAAGACTTGGTTATTTGAAACAGAAATTTTATAAATATTTGATCACCCAGTTTGACCGATGATTCACGAACGCTATAAGTGGTATATGACATGATGATACATATATGAATAAATATATATGTTTAACATGATAAAATGATAATTAAATATATCATTAAGTGTGTCAACAATGAACTACATATGTAAAAACAAGACTACTAACTTAAGAATTTCGAAACGAGACATATACGTAACGATTATCGTTGTAACGATATTTTAATGTATATATATCATATTAAGATATATTCATATATCATGTTAACATGATAATATAATAATTTAACATCTCATTTGATATAATGAACAATGGGTTAATAACATTAAATGAGTTCATTAACTTAAAGGTTTTAAAACAATACTTACATGTAACGACTAGCGGTGACTTAACGACTCAGATAAAATGTATATACATGTAGTGTTTTAAGACGTATTCATACACTTTTAAAAAGACTTCAAGATACATATCAAAATACTTCTACTGAACAAAAGCGCATACAATTTCATTCTCATTCATTTTCATCAACAATTCCACTCGTAGTCGTTCAGTATCCGTACCGTACGACTTCTAGACGTACTTACTATGAGTATATACTAATAGGAACTAGCATGGGATTCCCCTCTTGATTATGTCATGCATGACTAATCAAATTTTAACTTCTACCATGAACTAGTCAACTAGCAACAACTCCTTTTAACCCCACTCACCACTCACCATTCACTTCATTTCATTTCCAAATTCTCTTTCTAATTCTCTCTCAACACCCCCACACACTTATGAACGAATTTTTCCAGTAACTAATTGTCATCTTCATCAAAAATTACTTCAAGAATCAAGCTATAATCATCATAGGAAGAACACTTCAAGTACACTTCGAAAACCCTTTCAAGTTTACTAGTTTACTTCCAATCTTGCTAATCCATTTCATGTGATCATCCAACCTCAAGAAATCATTGTTATTTACAGTAGGTTTTAATTCTAATTCAAGTTAATATTCATATTCAAGCTTTGATTTGATTTCCGTAACTTTAAATATCTTAATTCGAGTAGAAATCTTACTTGAACTTGTTTTCGTGTCATGATTCTACTTCAAGAACTTTCAAGCCATCCAAGGATCCTTTGAAGCTAGATCATTTCTTGTCACTTACAGTAGGTTTACCTACTAAAATTAAGGTAGTAATGATGTTCATAACATCATTCGATTCACATATATAAAGCTACCTTATTCGAAGATTATAACTTGTAATTACTAGAACATAGTTTAGTTAATTCTAAACTTGTTCGCAAATAAATTTAATACTTCTAACTAGACTTTTAAAATCAACTAAACACATGTTCTATATCTATATGATATGCTAACTTAATTATTTGAAACCGGGAAACACGAAGAACACCGTAAAACTGGATATATGTCGTCGTAGTACAACCGGGGGCTGTTTTGGTTTGGATAATTAAAAGTTATGAAGAACTTTGATTTAAAAGCTATATTTCTGGAAAAATGATTTTTCTTATGAACATGGAACTATATCCAAAAATCATGGTTAAACTCAAAGTGATAGTATGTTTTTCAAAATGGTCATCAAGATGTCGTTCTTTCGACGGAAATGACTACCTTTTACTAAATGACTTGAAAATTGTATTTCCGACTATAAACTCATACTTTTTCTGTTTATTTTCAAAAATATAAGTTCAATACAAAACTGTGGCCGCTTGAATCACTCAAAACGGATTAGAAACGAAGAAATGACGAGTAATACAAGATTGGTAAAAACTACATAGTTTAGCTACGTGAAATTTGGTAACAAATCTATTCCAACCATAACTTAATCAACTTGTATTATATATTATGTAATCTTGAGATACCATAGACACGTATACAATGTTTCGACCTATCATGTCGACACATCTATATATATTTCGGAACAACCATAGACACTCTATATGTGAATGTGGGAGTTGGCTATACAGGGTTGAGGTTGATTCCAAAATATATATAGTTTGAGTTGTGATCAATACTGAGATATGTATACACTAGGCCGTGGATTGATTCAAGATATATATTATGTTATTCATGTACGACAAATTATGGAACTTCTAACTTCGGACCGCTAACTGGATAACTAAAAATCATCAACACGTAATAAAGAAAATATTGTGAATATGTTTCGATCATATTTTGATATATGTATATATTGTTATAGGTTCGTGAATCAACCCGTGGCCAAGTAATTTTTCTCGACGAAGTAACATTCGGTGAAAGTGAGTTATAGTCCCACTTTTAAAAATCTAAATATGTTTGGGATGAGAATACATGCAGTTTTATAAATGCTTTACAAAATAGACACAAGTATGTGAAACTACTTTCTATGGTTGAATGATCGAATTTGGATATACCCCTTTTAGCTTGGTAGCCTAATAATTAGGGAACATACACCCTAATTGACGCGAATCCTAAAGATAGATCTATCGGGCCCAACGAGCCCCATCCAAAGTACCGGATGTTTTAGTACTTCGATTTTAATCAGGTCCGAGGTAGTTCCGGAATGATTGGGGATATTCTATATGCATCTTGTTAATGTCGGTTACCAGGTGTTCACCATATGAATGATTTTATCTCTGCCGTTTGCAAATGCCAGATTTTGAGATGGTTATTATGAAAAATTAAATCTTGTGGTCTATTATTATTATGATTTGTTATATGTAGAATTAAACCTATAACTCACCAACTTTTTTGTTGACATTTAAAGCATGTTTATTCTCAGGTGATTATTAAGAGCTTCCGCTGTCGCATACTAAAATAAGGACAAGATTTGGAGTCCATGTTGTATGATATTGTGTAAAAACTGCATTCAAGAAACTTATTTCGATGTAATATATTTGTATTGTAAACCATTATGAAATGGTCGTGTGTAAACGGGATATTCTAGATTATCATTATTTGATAATCTACGTAAAGCTTTTTAAGCCTTTATTGATGAAGTAAAGGATATGGTTTGTTTTAAAAATGAATGCAGTCTTTGAAAAACGTCTCATATAGAGGTCAAAACCTCGCAACGAAATCAATTAATATGGAACGTTTTTAATCAATAAGAATGGGACATTTCAGTTGGTATCCGAGCGTTGGTCTTAGAGAACCAGAAATTTGCATTAGTGTGTGTCTAACCGAGTTTGTTAGGATGCATTAGTGAGTCTGGACTTCGACCGTGTTTACTTGAAAAATGATTGCTTAACACATTTTGTTGGAAACTATATATTTAACATGTGAATATTATGTGATATATTAATCTCTTAACGTGTTTGATATTGTGTGATAGATGTCTACCTCTAGTACAAGTCCCATTGACTCGTCTATTAATAATGAAGAGTCAAATGTAAATTGGCATGATTCGTGGACTGATTCACAAGATTTCGAAGAGGAACCGGAAGAAGAATCGGAACCGGAGGAGGAGGAACCGGAGGAAGAAGTAGAACCGGTGGGAGAAATAATAAAACGGATAAGTAACAGAAAATCCTCAACCAACCGACCAAAGTTAATTGTGGTCAATGGTGTTTCCGCCAAGGAAGCAAAGTATTGGGAGGATTATCAATTCTCCGATGAATCGGATCCCGACGAGGATTCCGATGATGTTATAGAAATTACCCCAACACAATTTTAAGAGGCAATAGAGAATAATAAAGGAAAGGGCATAAAAATAGAGAAACCTGTTTCCAAACCCGATGAACTTTATATGTATCGTCAACACCCGTATTTCTTAAGTTGTGACATTAACCCGGGAACCTCTAAACCACCAGGTTTTTCTAGACCGATGTGGTATATCCCTAGAAACTTAGCAAAACGAACCAAAACCGAAGAAGAAGAAGAAACGAGCGAGTCGGAATAAGATAGTTGTATTCGTACGGTGTAATATATGTAATATAGTGTGCTTATGTTTTATGATATATGTAAAAATTGCTTGTATTAGTATGTATTTTTTTTTATGAATCTAACTCTTGTCTATTTTACAGTATAAAAACACAAAATGGTTAGACAACCCAATATTTTAGAAGACTTACCCGGAGATATGATTGATGAAATCCTGTCTAGAGTCGGTCAGGATTCCTCGGCACAACTATTTTTGGCAAAATCATTTTGTAAGACATTCGAAGAACGTTCCAAGAATGCCTTGGTTTATAAAAGGCTTTCGTTCGGAAGGTGGGGGACCTCAGATTGGGGAGTCCCTAAGTTAAACCATGTTTACCTTGACGCATATAATGCGGGAAATCCAAGTGTTATTTTACGCAAAGGGTTAAGAAATTATTTTGACTCAATATATCCGAATATAGGATTTTGGGATTTAGAAAAAGTGGCTAGCATGCAACATAAAGAAGCATGTTATGCTTACGGGTTAATAATGTTCACTTCTCACCAAAGTGAGAACAAGAACATCGGGCTACAATTGTTAAACAAAACGTTCCCACAAGTGACGGAGTCGGTAATTGGAGTAAGAAATGAAGTTTTTAGGTTGTTACGAGACTGTTGGTCATTACGTAACCTTCGTCCTTTTGACGACGTTACAACACATTGTCTTACTATCGGTCACAACGGATATGTTCCACAAAACCAAGGATGGGAAGTGGTATTGGTAAAACCAGAATGCATGACGTGTTTCTGGACGTATGAATTACGTGTCCTTATTGCCTTTGCGGAACGCCTTGCACGTAACTAGAATTATCTTCGCAACTACTTTGTATCAAAGTTTTTATGTGCTATATTTCATGCTATATGTAAAATAGCGGTATTGTAAGTTTGCAAGTTATTGTATAAAAGTTTGAATATGATATATGTTTTTTTTTTCTACGATTAGTTTTTCATATAGAATTGTAGTAGTTGAAATGGTATGTTAGCTACCAAGTATGAACTTAACGGGTAGGTACTACCCGAATTAAATATTATAAAACGCTAATATGAAGAAAGAGCATTTATAAATAAGTTCATATTATGCTACGAAATACTATTGGCTACTCTTGATATTCTATATGATTAACTCGTTTCTTTTGGCTATTTTTGAAGGAAATGGCACCAACCACTCGACATACCATGAATATGACCGAAGAAGATTTCCGTACCTTTCTTGCTGCGAACATAGCCGCAGTGCAAGCCGCGATGCATAATAACAACAATAACTCTGAAACTAGCAACGGAACAAACGCCACACGAACTCGTGTCGGATGTTCCTACAAAGAACTCACTGCCTGCAAACCGTTGGAATTCGATGGAACCGAAGGCCCAATCGGATTAAAACGATGGGCTGAAAAGGCCGAATCGGTATTTGCTATAAGTAAGTGTGCTGAAGACGACAAGGTGAAATACGCTACGCACACCTTCACTGGTGCAGCGTTGACATGGTGGAACACCTACCTCGAGCAGGTGGGACAAGATGCTGCTTACGCACTACCGTGGTCTGCATTCAAGCACTTAGTAAACGAGAAATACCGTCCCAGGAACGAGGTCAATAAACTTAAGGCGGAGCTTAGAGGGTTACAAACGCAAGGTTTCGATATTACCACGTATGAACGGAGATTCACAGAATTGTGCCTATTGTGTCCAAGAGCGTTCGAAGATGAAGAAGAGAAGATCGACGCGTTTGTGAAAGGGTTACCGGAAAGGATCCAGGAAGATGTGAGTTCAAACGACCCTGCCTCCATACAAAAGGCAAGTCGAATGGCTCACAAGCTCATAAACCAGATCCAAGGGAGAATGAATAATCAAGCGACCGAAGAGGTCAACACGAAACCACTCAAGAGAAAGTGGGAAGAAACCAGTGACAGGGGTTACGAATATAACAACAACAATAACTATCGTATCAACAACCAACCCCAAACTCACAAAAACAAACGCAACTTTTTTCGCGGTAATAACCACAACAAAAACCATCTCAACAACAACAACCACAACAATCGTCCCAACAACAATATCAATCGCAACAACAACAATTCCTATAACAAAAAGAATCAGAATCAGACATGCCAAAGGTGTGGAGAAAATCACCCGGGGTATTGCTCAACATTTTGCACCAAGTGTAAAAGAACTGGTCATGGCGCAGTAAAGTGTGAGGTCTACAGACCGAAGTTTAACAAGACTAATGGGACAAATAGTGTTGGATCAAATAATGCCAACGTTGTTTGTTTTAAATGTGGAAAACCGGGCCACATGATCAGAAGTTGCCCAAACCAAGGGAATACTAATGGGCAAAACCGTGGAAGAGTCTTCAACATCAACGGAGCAGAAGCACAGGAAGACCCGGAGCTTGTTACGGGTACGTTTCTTATTGACGATAAACCTGCTTATGTTTTATTTGATTCGGGTGCGGATAAGAGCTATATGAGTAGAGATTTTTGTGCTAAATTAAACGGTCCATTGACGCCTATGAATAATAAATTTTTACTCGAACTAGCAAACGGTAACCTAATGTCAGCAGATAAAATATGTCGGGATCGTGAAATTAAACTGGTTGGAGAAGTATTTAAGATAAATTTGATACCAGTAGTGTTAGGGAGTTTTGATGTGATAATCGGCATGGATTGGATGAAAAAGGAGAGAGCAGAGGTCGTGTGTTACGAAAATGCGATTCGCATTGTACGAGAAAAAGGAAAACCTTTAATGGTGTACGGAGAAAAGAGCAACGCGAAGTTAAATCTTATTAGTAACCTGAAGGCGCAAAAACTAATAAGAAAAGGTTGCTATGCCATTCTAGCACATGTCGAGAAGGTGCAAACCGAAGAAAAGAACATCAATGATGTTCCCATCGCAAAAGAATTTCCTGACGCATTTCTGAAAGAATTACCAGGACTACCTCCACATCGATCCGTTGAATTTCAAATAGATCTTGTACCAGGAGTTGCACCAATAGCTCGTGCTCCATACAGACTCGCACCCAGCGAAATGAAGGAACTCCAAAGTCAATTACAAGAACTTTTGGAGCGTGGTTTCATTCGACCAAGCACATCACCATGGGGAGCACCGGTGTTATTTGTTAAGAAGAAGGATGGTTCGTTCAGATTGTGTATGGACTACAGAGAGTTGAACAAACTCACCATCAAGAACCGTTATCCACTACCGAGAATCGACGACTTATTTGATCAACTACAAGGCTCGTCGGTTTATTCGAAGATTGATTTATGTTCCGGGTATCATCAAATGCGGGTGAAGGAAGACGACATTCTGAAGACTGCTTTCAGAACACGTTACGGTCATTACGAATTTATGGTCATGCCGTTTGGTTTAACTAATGCACTAGCTGTGTTCATGGATCTCATGAACCGAGTGTGTGGACCATACCTTGACAAGTTTGTCATTGTTTTCATCGATGACATACTTATTTACTCAAAGAATGATCGAGAGCACGAAGAACATTTGAGAAAAGTGTTAGAAGTATTGAGGAAGGAAGAATTGTACGCTAAGTTTTCAAAGTGTGCATTTTGGTTGGAAGAAGTTCAATTCCTCGGTCACATAGTGAACAAAGAAGGTATTAAGGTGGATCCAGCAAAGATTGAAACTGTTGAAAAGTGGGAAACCCCAAAAACTCCGAAGCATATACGCCAATTTTTAGGATTGGCTGGTTACTACAGAAGATTCATCCAAGATTTTTCCAAGATAGCAAAACCCTTGACTGCATTAACGCATAAAGGGAAGAAATTTGAATGGAAGGATGAACAAGAGAAAGCATTTCAATTGTTGAAGAAAAAGCTAACTACGGCACCTATATTGTCATTGCCAGAAGGGAATGATGATTTTGTAGTTTATTGTGACGCTTCGAAGCAAGGTCTTGGTTGTGTATTGATGCAACGAACGAAGGTAATTGCTTACGCGTCTAGACAATTGAAGATTCACGAGCAAAATTATACGACTCACGATTTGGAATTAGGCGCAGTTGTTTTTGCATTAAAGACTTGGAGGCATTACTTATATGGGGTCCAAAGTATTATATATACCGACCACAAAAGTCTCCAACACATATTTAATCAGAAGCAACTGAATATGAGACAGCGCAGGTGGATTGAATTGTTGAATGATTACAATTTTGAGCTTTGATATCACCCGGGGAAGGCGAATGTGGTAGCTGACGCTTTGAGTAGAAAGGACAGAGAACCTATACGGGTAAAAGCTATGAATATAATTATTTGTGCTAACCTTACTACTCAAATAAAAGAAGCGCAACAGGGAGTTGTAAAGGAAGGGAATTTGAAAAGTGAAATACCCAAAGCATCGGAGAAACATCTTAATATTCGGGAAGATGGAACCCGATATAGGGCTGAAAGAATTTGGGTACCAAATTTTGGAGATGTGAGAGAAATGGTACTTAAGGAGGCACATAAAACCAGATATTCAATACATCCCAGAACGGGAAAGATGTACAAGGATCTTAAGAAACATTTCTGGTGGCCGGGTATGAAAGCCGATATTGAAAGATATGTAGGAGAATGTTTGACATGTTCTAAAGTCAAAGCTGAACATCAGAAAACTATCAGGTCTACTTCAACAACCTGAAATCCCAGAATTGAAATGGGAAAACATTACCATGGATTTCATTACTAAATTGCCAAGGACTGCAAGTGGTTATGATACTATTTGGGTAATAGTCGATCGTCTCACCAAATCAGCACATT
Organism: Rutidosis leptorrhynchoides; assembly: GCF_046630445.1. Taxonomy (NCBI): domain Eukaryota; kingdom Viridiplantae; phylum Streptophyta; class Magnoliopsida; order Asterales; family Asteraceae; genus Rutidosis; species Rutidosis leptorrhynchoides. The sequence continues at coordinate 237,671,726 of NC_092343.1, forward strand.
TTCTGCCAATGAGAGAAGATGATAAAATGGAGAAGCTGGCACGATTATACTTAAAGGAAGTCGTTTCCAGACATGGAATACCTGTCTCTATTATCTCTGATAGAGATGGCAGATTTGTTTCAAGGTTCTGGAAAACATTGCAACAAGCGTTAGGGACTCGTCTAGACATGAGCACCGCCTATCATCCACAAACTGATGGGCAAAGCGAAAGGACGATACAGACCTTGGAAGACATGCTACGAGCATGTGTTATTGATTTTGGAAACGGTTGGGATCGACATCTACCGTTAGCAGAATTTTCCTACAACAACAGTTACCATTCGAGTATAGAGATGGTGCCATTTGAGGCACTTTATGGTAGAAAGTGCAGGTCTCTGATTTGTTGGAATGAAGTGGGGGATAGACAAATTACGGGTCCAGAGATTATTCAAGAAACTACCGAGAAAATCATTCAAATTCAGCAACGATTGAAAACCGCCCAAAGTCGACAAAAGAGTTACGCGGACCCTAAAAATAAAAGATATAGAATTTGAAATTAGAGAGATAGTCATGCTTAAAGTTGCACCTTGGAAAGGCGTTGTTCGATTTGGTAAAAGGGGGAAACTAAATCCAAGGTACATTGGACCATTCAAAATTATTGATCGTGTCGGACCAGTAGCTTATCGACTCGAGTTACCTCAACAACTAGCTGCCGTACATAACACTTTCCACGTCTCGAATTTGAAGAAATGTTTTGCTAAAGAAGATCTCACTATTCCGTTAGACGAAATCAAAATCAACGAAAAACTTCAATTCATTGAAGAACCCGTCGAAATAATGGATAGTGAGGTTAAAAGACTCAAGCAAAATACATATAAAATCGTTAAGGTTCGATGGAATGCTCGTAGAGGACCCGAGTTCACCTGGGAACGTGAAAGTCAGATGAAGAAGAAATACCCGCACTTATTTCCAGAAGATGAGCCAACACCTTCAATCGCTTAAAATTTCGGGACGAAATTTATTTAACGGGTAGGTAATGTAGTGACCCGAACTTTTCCGAACTCTTCTATGATTATATATTTACATGAAAACTATATTTTGCATGATTAAATGTTTCCAACATGTTAAGCAATCAAACTTGTTAAGACTTGGTTATTTGAAACAGAAATTTTATAAATATTTGATCACCCAGTTTGACCGATGATTCACGAACGCTATAAGTGGTATATGACATGATGATACATATATGAATAAATATATATGTTTAACATGATAAAATGATAATTAAATATATCATTAAGTGTGTCAACAATGAACTACATATGTAAAAACAAGACTACTAACTTAAGAATTTCGAAACGAGACATATACGTAACGATTATCGTTGTAACGATATTTTAATGTATATATATCATATTAAGATATATTCATATATCATGTTAACATGATAATATAATAATTTAACATCTCATTTGATATAATGAACAATGGGTTAATAACATTAAATGAGTTCATTAACTTAAAGGTTTTAAAACAATACTTACATGTAACGACTAGCGGTGACTTAACTACTCGGATAAAATGTATATACATGTAGTTTTTTAAGATGTATTCATACACTTTTAAAAAGACTTCAAGATACATATCAAAATACTTCTACTTAACAAAAGCGCATACAATTTCATTCTCATTCATTTTCATCAACAATTCCACTCGTAGTCGTTCAGTATCCGTACCGTACGGCTTCTAGACGTACTTACTATGAGTATATACTAATAGGAACTAGCATGGGATTCCCCTCTTGATTATGTCATGCATGACTAATCAAATTTTAACTTCTACCATGAACTAGTCAACTAGCAACAACTCCTTTTAACCCCACTCACCACTCACCATTCACTTCATTTCATTTCCAAATTCTCTTTCTAATTCTCTCTCAACACCCCCACACACTTATGGACGAATTTTTCCAGTAACTAATCATCATCTTCATCAAAAATTACTTCAAGAATCAAGCTATAATCATCATAGGAAGAACACTTCAAGTACACTTCGAAAACCCTTTCAAGTTTACTAGTTTACTTCCAATCTTGCTAATCCATTTCATGTGATCATCCAACCTCAAGAAATCATTGTTATTTACAGTAGGTTTTAATTCTAATTCAAGGTAATATTCATATTCAAGCTTTGATTTGATTTCCATAACTTTAAATATCTTAATTCGAGTAGAAATCTTACTTGAACTTGTTTTCGTGTCATGATTCTACTTCAAGAACTTTCAAGCCATCCAAGGATCCTTTGAAGCTAGATCATTTCTTGTCACTTACAGTAGGATTACCTACTAAAATTAAGGTAGTAATGATGTTCATAACATCATTCGATTCACATATATAAAGCTACCTTATTCGAAGATTATAACTTGTAATTACTAGAACATAGTTTTGTTAATTCTAAACTTGTTCGCAAATAAATTTAATCCTTCTAACTAGACTTTTAAAATCAACTAAACACATGTTCTATATCTATATGATATGCTAACTTAATTATTTGAAACCGGGAAACACGAAGAACACCGTAAAACTGGATATATGCCGTCGTAGTACAACCGGGGGCTGTTTTGGTTTGGATAATTAAAAGTTATGAAGAACTTTGATTTAAAAGCTATATTTCTGGAAAAATGATTTTTCTTATGAACATGGAACTATATCCAAAAATCATGGTTAAACTCAAAGTGATAGTATGTTTTTCAAAATGGTCATCAAGATGTCGTTCTTTGGACGGAAATGACTACCTTTTACTAAATGACTTGAAAGTTGTATTTCTGACTATAAACTCATACTTTTTCTGTTTAGTTTCAAAAATATAAGTTCAATACAAAACCGTGGCCGCTTGAATCACTCAAAACGGATTAGAAACGAAGAAATGACGAGTAATACAAGATTGGTAAAAACTACATAGTTTAGCTACGTGAAATTTGGTAACAAATCTATTCCAACCATAACTTAATCAACTTGTATTATATATTATGTAATCTTGAGATACCATAGACACGTATACAATGTTTCGACCTATCATTTCGACACATCTATATATATTTCGGAACAACCATAGACACTCTATATGTGAATGTGGGAGTTGGCTATACAGGGTTGAGGTTGATTCCAAAATATATATAGTTTGAGTTGTGATCAATACTGAGATATGTATACACTGGGTCGTGGATTGATTCAAGATATATATTATATTATTCATGTACGACAAATTATGGAACTTCTAACTTCGGACCGCTAACTGGACAACTAAAAATCATCAACACGTAATAAAGAAAATATTGTGAATATGTTTTGATCATATTTTGATATATGTATATATTGTTATAGGTTCGTGAATCAACCCGTGGCCAAGTAATTTTTCTCGACGAAGTAACATTCGGTGAAAGTGAGTTATAGTCCCACTTTTAAAAATCTAAATATTTTTGGGATGAGAATACATGCAGTTTTATAAATGCTTTACAAAATAGACACAAGTATGTGAAACTACTTTCTATGGTTAAATGATCGAATTTGGATATACCCCTTTTAGCTTGGTAGCCTAAGAATTAGGGAACGTACACCCTAATTGACGCGAATCCTAAAGATAGATCTATCGGGCCCAACGAGCCCCATCCAAAGTACCGGATGTTTTAGTACTTCGATTTTAATCAGGTCCGAGGTAGTTCCGGAATGATTGGGGATATTCTATATGCATCTTGTTAATGTCGGTTACCAGGTGTTCAACATATGAATGATTTTATCTCTGTCGTTTGCGAATGCCGGATTTTGAGATGGTTATTATGAAAAATTAAATCTTGTGGTCTATTATTATTATGATTTGTTATATGTAGAATTAAACCTATAACTCACCAACTTTTTTGTTGACATTTAAAGCATGTTTATTCTCAGGTGATTATTAAGAGCTTCCATTGTCGCATACTAAAATAAGGACAAGATTTGGAGTCCATGTTGTATGATATTGTGTAAAAACTGCATTCAAGAAACTTATTTCGATGTAATATATTTGTATTGTAAACCATTATGAAATGGTCGTGTGTAAACGGGATATTCTAGATTATCATTATTTGATAATCTACGTAAAGCTTTTTAAGCCTTTATTGATGAAGTAAAGGATATGGTTTGTTTTAAAAATGAATGCAGTCTTTGAAAGACGTCTCATATAGAGGTCAAAACCTCGCAACGAAATCAATTAATATGGAACGTTTTTAATCAATAAGAACGGGACATTTCAACAAGTATGTAAGTTAAGTCTTAAGTATCATCATTATCATCATACGTAAAAGATAAAGTTATTTTTCAACAAGAATAGAGGTCGAAACGAAAAGCTGAATTCAAATAGATGCTATGACCTCTACACAAACTGAAATGACGCGCGGTCAGTGTCTAAGGATCCGTTTGTGAGTCCTCTTACCGCTTTCCGAAATTCATATCCTAACTCGATGTCGTTTGACCGTGGCGATGGTCAAAGCGCGAGTAGGTCAGAAATTTCAGCACGTCGTTACAAAGGTGTAGTGAACTTTGGAAGACTATAAATCCTAAATCGTATATCGGATTTAGGCGAGTCTTAAACGAAAAGTCATCTACACATCCCGAACTATCTGGAAATATGCTTTCCAGAAGCTCCAGAAGTCAGATCAGACCCTGAGAAACAGATTCAAGTGCTCTGGTAGGTTTCTTGGTGTTTGATGCTTATCACGATTCTCATCCTTGATGCGTATAAGCCTCAAGTGTACAACTCTTTGATGTTTTAGCATCACTTTGACCAAGTTTTAACCATCAAAACACAATGTCAAGACTAAGAAATAAATACAACTCACTTAAGAGTTTTAGAAGGATGATGAACCAAAGTTACATCATGTTCTTAGTTTCGACACAAGTACAAGTTCTATTTGGAATTTAAATCTACAAACTTGGATTCAAACCAAACAAGCAAGACCTTATGTTATAGAACTTAGATCTTAGCTAGATATGGAAGACCTTAGACTAGAAAGTCTATATCTTGTGTTCTAGATGAAACCCTAAGTTAAAGAACTTAGACTTTCAACTTTTACAAAACCTCAAGCTATAAAACTTAGATTTTTTTACAAAGTAGAATGAATGTAAGCTTATGAGCTTTTGTTGTAATAAGTTAGATGACCATAAGTTACATAACATAGATCAAATAAAATAATGAAACCCTAAGCTAGAAAGCTTGGATCTCTTAACAATACTTATGAGACTTCAAGCTAGAAAGCTTGTGTCTTTGTTTAATGAAAATTCAACTTACAAAATTAAAGTAAAACAACTTAAAGAAGATCATAAGTTAAATAACTTGATCTCTTAACAAAGTTTTTGTAGAAACCTCAAGCTAGAAAACTTGGATTTCTAATGTTCTTGAAGATCCTTAAAGCAAAAAGCTAGATCTACAAGTTACATGAAGATCAGAAACATAAGTTTTGATCCTTTAACAAAAAATAAAGAGGACTTAACCTATGAGCTTAGATCTAACAAAGTAATGAAGATTCAAAGCTAAAGAGCTTGATTCCTCCATGTTATTGCATATTCTCAATTAAAGTTTGAAGTTACAAGATATATGAAGATTCACGTTACAAAACTTGAATCTTTTTACATGATGATGATGATGTCGAATTAGAAAGGGAAAAAGAAGAAGAAATTCAAGAAAACTTACAAGTTTTCTTAAGCTTTTAGTGTGAGAAAAACTAGAGAGAAAACTAGGGAGAAAGTGTGTGTGTTTTGAGAAATGAAATGAAGTTTGAAAAAAAATGAAGTGGTGGTAGTGGTATCATATGGCAAACAGTCATGGGTGGGGATGGGGGGACCATTTGGCTTGGCATAGGTGGTGGTACAATGGTGATGTTTGCATGCTGAGATCCCATGGTGTAAGAAATGGTACACAAGCATGCTAGTAATCTTGTCTTAATACAATATGGGTTTGTCTTATGTCTTAATGGATCATAAGTCCATTAAGATGGGCTAACATAATAGTCCATTAGCTAGAGTAGGGTGGGCCTTTGATAAAACTAAGTCCATTAAGATGATAAGTCCATTAAGGCTAACTAGTGTTCATTAGTAAAACACTAAGCGTAACTAAGCAACCGTCAAGCTAAGTGATATCGGGCAAAAAGTCACGTTTATACCCCCTAAATCAGGCCCTAAAACAATAAAGATTAAAACTTTGTCGGCAAAATTATCATTTTATCGGTTGATTTTGTAGATTAAGTAATTACAAAGGCTATGCAAAAAGAATCAAGTAAAATGGAGCTAAAACGAAGAATCTAGAGCGAAAACGGTGAAAGACAAGAAATCAAGTTACGATCCAAGGAACAAAGCTGACCAGGCTCCAAGTACGACTTGCCATACGGCTTGCCATACGGCTTGCCATACGGATTGCCGTATGGGTACCCCTTGACGGATACGTGCCACCAAGCGATCTGCCACCCGGATACGGTCTGCCAGATACGGCTTGCCATACGGCTTGCCAGCCGTATCCGGCAGAAATCCTAGCCTATTTAAAGGGGCACTCTCCATCATTTCAAAAAACACTCAACTTGCAATATAATTCATATTTTCAATCTTTTTAGGTAGTTTTTAGCAGTAGTTAGTTAGTTTTTATTTTTCGGAGGATATCCCGGCGAGTCCCTCGGATCCCGGGCAGATTAAGTTCGGCTTTTTCAGGCTTTTATCCGGTACGGCTATCTTTTATATTAAACATGTATTCTTACTCTTTATGTTTAATAAAGCGTTCTGATATTGCCATGATAGCTTAATTTATCTGTATGTTTCCATGATAGAAGTTTGGGTTAGCATAATTATGTTAATTTAGTACGGTTATTGTTATACTGCTGAACTAGGAAGTCTGATAGATTTGTATGCTAGCATCTTAAGGATTGACCAACTTAGGTTGTGATCAGGACTTGTCCACCTATATGAAATTAGCTACTTCATAGGATTAAGACCCCTGGATATACTGTATCTGAAGATTCTATGAACTCGGTATGGCTTGGAGTTCCCGAGAGGCATCTAATGCACTTTTAGGACACGGAACCTAGGAATTGAGACATGAATGACCTAGTATGCCTATTGACTATTCCGAAGAGACCTCTTAGGAGCTGTTAAGATCTAGTTAGTGTCTTTACTGTATGACCCAAGCCTATTGCATGTTCTTGTCTGATTGTTGCCCTAGGTCTTAGTCATATCAACTGTTTAGGTACTCATTAGGTTTCTATCTGCTTTACTATCAGCCTGTTAACTGTAATGCTGTATAATGTTTGTTTTGTTGTGATCTCACTGGTATGATGAAACGGTAGTTAGTTTTCATTCAAGGTTTTGCCAACTTAAATCGACGGACTCCTTCCGTTTGTGATCAGTGTTCAATCAACACGGCACGCTGTTATTCAGTTATCTAAACTGATAACGGGGGTTAGGATTAGAGCTCAACCCACTAACACACCTAGTACTCTACTTAGGATAACCTCCGAGGTATTGTTACGCTTCAGTTATACGACCAAGTGACATACTTCTCACTGCTCAAAGAGAACTCCGAGAGTTCAGGGATAAGTATGTCTGTGTAATTGGCTCATCCAACCAGATCAACATCAATCCAAGCATAGCTTTAAAATAAGCATAATTAACTCTACCTAACCCAACACTGATATCTTGGTCAACATTTCCCTGATCTGCATACTCCGGATATCCTCCCACCTTATTTACTTTTCCACATTTAGGACCTTTAGTTAAAAACCAACTACTATTTTCTATCCAGGTAATTTAAATAAAAGACAATTATCCACTTGATCTTCAATTCGTTAATCAGCATAAAAATTCGACACTAGGTTAACTTACACTTCTACACCTTAGAAAGTAAAGTAATTTAGGCCCCGCAAAATATAAATAAATGAAGACAATGTGTGCCACCGAATCGGACACCCTGCGACGTAACGACACCGCAGAAATAAAACCGTCCGTTAGTGGCATATCCGTTGTTTCTCTTGGCGCCGCTGCCGGGGATCGAATATTTTGATCGAGAAAGATTTTAAGCAGACAAAGTATTGTTTGGTGGTGTCTAAGAAAGACAATTATACACGGACTTGGTTATTGGATTTTCCGAACAGTCTCCAATTATATTGGAACCAAAAGGATCCTGCCTCTCCGGTTGTCGGCCTGGCCACCTCGATACGAGTAATCTGTGAGAAGTCCTATCAGTTAAGATATCCGATCTGGTTAGCGACCGAATTTCAAGAATAATTGTTTTTATTAAATTATCGATCCTTTTAGTAAATTAATATTTTCTAAAAGTTACTTTTAAGTTTTTCTTTTTATCATAAAATCTAAAAAAATCTAAAAATGGAACAACAAGACACCCTTGCTTATATGCATAAGTCATGCTTAGAGGAAAGAGGAGGACCAATCACCTTAGGAACCGAAGAAATTCCTGAAATCAGTTCACACATGATTAAACTAGTCAGTATGATCTGTAAATTTCAAGGATTACCGACTGACGATCCTAACTTTCATATAAACAAATTTATCAGTCTGGTTGACTCTTTTAAGAAGGACGCAAACGAGAAAAACATTTTAAAACTGCATCTTTTTCAATATTCACTTTCTAAACACGCTTCAGCATGGTTTGATGCACTTAACCCGAATTCAATCCATACGTGGGAGGATTTAGCCACTAAATTTCTAAACAAATACTATCCACCCTCCCTGCAAACCTGTTTAAGGAATGACATCACTAACTTTTCCCAAAAAGAGAATGAGTCATTGTGTATAGCATGGAATAGAGTAAAGATGATGCTTAAAAGAAGTCCAAATCATTTGTTAAGTCGGGCAGACATAGTCTGTACGCTTTACAATGGTTTGACCAAGGATGATAAGTCTCTCCTAGACATGGCCTCGCAAGGCAAATTCATGTCTCGAACGGCAGATGAAGCATGGGATCTCTTGGACACGATAGCTGCACAACAGGAAAGCTGGAACAATGAAGCTGCTGAGAAGGATGACGTCTTCGCGCATACGGTAAAAATGTTGGAAACCAGGTTACAAGATCTCACCCTCACTCTTCAAAGTTTACAAATTCCTAAGAACTCCGACGCTACTAGAACCAATCTAAGGTATCCTTACCCTAGATGGGCACACAAACAGCACAATAGCTCGGATCATAATATAATATTTCCATTGCACAAACCTACTATCCACTCTAAGGAAATTTTAGCTGAATTTATGAAGAAGCAATATATGATAAACCTTCAAGTCATAGAATGCCAAAACAAGTTTGACACTCTGATAAAGACTTTTGAAGAATTAATCACGAATTTTCAGCTTACGCTTAAAAGTTTAACCACTAAAATTGAGTTAGAGTGTAGTGAGTTTGATGCCCTCGTAATCACTCGAGGAGGAAAAGAAACAACTGTTAATGTACACATACAAGATTTTTCCGATAAGGAACCTGTGCCAATTGACCCAGTTGTCAATCCACCGGAACCTATCTCTCCTAAGGCCCCGGAAATCATTCCGCGCGCCCGCATACTTTTCCCAGGTAGGCTTAGGAAGGAAAAACAAGAGGCACAATTTGCCAAGTATTGGGATATTATCAAGAATTTGCATTTGAATGTACGTCTAGTAGATGCTTTAGTAGAAATGCCCAATTGCGCTAAATTTTTCAAAGAACTGCTTTCAAACAAAGAGAGATTAAGAGAGATAGTTAGCTTGCCCTTAAGTGAAGAATGCTCATTAGTGTTACAGCATGGAATTCCCCCTAAATTAGGAGATACAGGAAGATTTACGGTACCTTGCTACCTGCAAGGTGTCCAGATTAGTAATGCGTTAGCAGACTTAGGAGCCAGTGTAAACCTTATGCCCTATTCATTATTCAAGAAGCTAGGATTAAACGATTTAAGACCAACCAGGATGACTATCCAACTCGCGGATAGATCAGTTAAGATTCCCAAGGGAATAGCTGAAGATGTCCTAGTTAGAGTGGATAAGTTCGCATTCCCCGTTGATTTCGTCATTATGGACATTCAGGAAGACACGAAGATCCCACTCATTCTTGGCAGACCATTCCTAAATACTGCCAAGGCCGTAATTGACGTTCACGGGAAATCATTGAAGTTAAGGGTTGGAGGAGAAGAAATCACATTCAATGTTGATCGCCTCATGAACCATCCTAAGGAAGAGGATGTGAATCTCTCTGATTCTTTTCAAGAACTCGTCAACGAATACCTGGAAGAGACTATGGCTATTTGCAGTCAAGATCAAATTTCTAAGGATCTGTTCTTTACACCTCCTAAAGAAATTCTTGATGACCATTCCGCCATAGACCTTAGTAAATCCACATCTCCCCTCTCTGAAAGTGACTTTATTGGCCACACTATTCAAATAGCACCGCTAGGACAAGGCATTCCTTTACCTCTACTAAGGAGAAGACCGAATGAAGAGTCAGATTTCATTCCGGTATATCAGGAACCCCAGTCAAGGGAAGACTGTGAGGAATTTCCTGAACCTACCTTCGAAACTAAAGAAGAAGTTTCTGAAGATGAAGCATTGAGAAGGACAATTTCCAGAAATGAAGAACAGATAGCATCAGTGACCGCTACTGAAGAATCAGAATTTCAGGAGAGGTAGGACTCGTTAGATCGTAAGGAGATAGCTAGAATGAAGCCATCTATCGAGGAGCCTCCGGAATTGGAATTAAAGAAGTTACCCGACAATCTGGAGTATGCATTCTTAGAAGGAGAATCGCAACTCCCTGTGATCATATCGAAAGACCTCAAGCCGCAAGAGAAGGCGAAATTGATTCAAGTGCTGAAATCGCATAAGAAGGCAATTGCTTGGAAGATCTCCGACATCAAAGGGATCAGCCCCAACTATTGCACCCACAAGATCTTCATGGAAGACGATTTCAAGCCATCAGTTCAGAGGCAAAGAAGGGTCAACCCTATAATTCAAGAACTTCTGGACGCCGGTCTGATCTATCTAATCTCTGATTCACCATGGGTCTGTCATGTTCAAGTGGTACCCAAAAAGGGATGGACGACCGTAATTCAAAACGAGAATAATGAACTTATTCCAACTCAGGATGTTACCGGTTGGAGGGTTTGCATAGACTATCGTAAACTCAACGATGCAACCCGGAAGGATCATTTTCCGTTACCTTTTATTGATCAAATATTGGAACGTCTATCAGGGAACGAGTACTACTGTTTCATAGCCAGTTTTTCCGGCTATTTTCAAATTCCCCTCGATCCAAAGGACCAAGAGAAAACAACCTTCACCTGTCCTTATGGAACATTCGCCTATCGCCGTATGCCCTTTGGGCTATGCAATGCACCCGCTACCTTTCAGCGATGCATGGTGGCAATATTCCATGACATGATTGAGCGTTGTATGGAAGTCTTCATGGACGACTTCTCAGTCTTTGGAAGCACCTTTGATTCATGCCTTTCAAACCTGGACAAGATGCTCACCCGGTGTGAAGAGTAAAAGAAGGGATAGTTTTAGGACATAAGATCTCTAAAGCAGGAATAGAAGTTGATAAGGCTAAGATTGAGACCATCACTAAACTTCCAGAACCTACCACAGTAAAAGCGGTAAGGAGTTTACTAGGACACGTCGGTTTCTACCGACGCTTCATTAAGAATTTCTCGAAGGTCACCCGACCTCTCACTCATCTTCTAGGAAAGGAAGTCCCATTTGTTTTCAATGAAGAATGTCAAAAAAACATTCAACTTTCTGAAAGAGCAGCTAACACATGCACCGATCATGATAGCTCCTGACTGGAGTCTACCATTTGAGATCATGTGTGATGCGAGCGATTTCGCAGTTGGATCAGTGCTTGGACAACGGGTAGATAAACACTTTCATCCAATCTATTACGCAAGCAAAACCTTAACCGGAGCTTAAGAGAATTACACTACCACGGAGAAGAAGCTGCTAGCCGTAGTATTCGCCTTCGAAAAATTCCGTTCCTATCTTATCTTGTCCAAAACTACGGTCTACACAGATCATTCAGCCCTCAAATATCTATTCACGAAGCAAGACGCAAAGCCAAGACTCCTACGATGGATCTTACTCCTTCAAGAATTCGACATCGAGATTAAAGACAAGAAAGGAGCCGAGAACGTCGCAGCAGATCATCTTAGTCGTTTGGAGAACCCAACGATGGAAAAGCTTGCAGAACAAGATATCAGAGATAAATTTCCAGAAGAACAGCTTATGAGTTTAGGACAAACTCACATAGGATCAAAGTTTACCGATACCTCGTGGTATGCTGACATGGCCAACTATTTAGTTGCCGGAGTAGTACAGAAAGGGATGAGTACCTCCTGAAGAAGGAAGTTCTTCAGGGATGCAAAGTACTACTACTGGGAAGATCCTTACCTGTTTAGAATTTGCCCTGATCAGATAATCAGGAGGTGCGTAGATGAAAAACAAGCAGCAGGGATTCTTCACCAATGTCATCATGGACCAACTGGAGGTCATCATGGATCGAACTTAACAGCGAGAAAAGTCTACGAATCAGGATTCTACTGGCCATCTATATTTTGAGATGCGCAAGAGCTTGTAAAGCTTTGCGACGCATGCCAAAGGCAAGGCAATATCTCTATGAAGAACGAGATGCCTAGGACTAATATCCAAGATTGCGAGATCTTCGATATATGGGGATTAGACTTCATGGGCCCATTCCCAAAGTCTAACGGGAAAGAATACGTCCTCGTAGCAGTAGATTACGTCTCCAGATGGGTCGAAGCTTCCAACTAACGATGCCAAAGTCGTCACAAATTTCCTGAAGAGACTATTCTGCAGATTTGGAGCTCCCCGTGCGATCATTAGTGATAGAGGCACACACTTCTGTAACACTCAGTTTATGAAGGTGATGCAACAATACAGAGTTACCCACAAGATGTCCACTGCCTATCATTCGCAGACCAACGGACAGGCAGAAGTCACAAGAAGAGCACTGAAAAGAATCTTAGAACGAACTGTCAGCCATCATGGAAATAAATGGGCCGAGAAGCTAGCGATGCTCTGTGGGCATTCCGGACTGCTTACAAGAATCCTCTAGGAACTACACCCTACAGAATGATCTTTGGGAAAGCTTGTCACCTTTCGTTAGAACTCGAATACAAAGCTCTCTGGGCGCTGAAGACCTGCAACCTCGATCCCTCAGTTACTGGTAAACACATAAAGATGCAAATGAACGAACTCGCCGAATTGAGAGACTAAGCATATGAAACATCGTATATTTACAAGGAACGAACGAAACTTACGCATGATGCCAAATTAATCCCTACAAAGTTCACCCCTGGAGATAAGGTTCTTCTCTTCAATTCTCGGTTCAAGAAGTTCGCGGGAAAATTTAGATCAAGATGGAGTGGCCCATACAAAGTTGTACACGCCTTTCCACACGGAGCCGTGGAATTGGAAGGACCTACTGGTAATTTCAAAGTCAATGGCCACCGGTTGAAGGCATATCTAGAAGACCACGAGAAGGAAGAGAACCTCTTCTCCTTCGATCCATTTTGAAGATCTGACAAGGAAAAGTCGAGCTGTAACGACTTGATAAACAAAGCGCTCTTGGGAGGCACCCCTTGCTTATCCTTTTTATTTATTTATTTTCTTTCAAATTATTTTTTCAGTCTTAAGATGTTATTTCTGTACTAACCAACTAAGCGCCATACTTGCGCTTAGTGCTTACAGTTTTGTTTAATGTGTTTTAGGCAATATGCCAAGTTCAGGAGCATCAGCAAGCTTACCTGTACGCAGGAGGAGGACTCCTGTTGTCTATTCATCAGGGAGCAGCGCCGGTCAGAACAGGCCGTCTACAGGGCAACTAGGCCCTAGGAGATTAGTACTACAGAGTATCGAGGAAGATATCAGCACAGCGCCACCATCTCCTCCCATCAGACAATCTAGACGTCTAGCCAGGAGGCCGGCCGAGCATTCACCATTGACAGATATACATGAGCCACCGATATCTATCCACTATGGAGCTACACTGAGTGACCCAGATGTTGCGTGGGCGCTACTTAGGGATCAGCAGAGCCTTTATAAAGCTCTGCGAGCATACTTCCGTTGTGCAGAGATGCCTCATTCCACCCTAGGCTCATCATCATACAGGCTAGTATCCCGTGTTCAGTCGACACGACGATCTACGCCTGGGCAGTCTACGCCAGCTTCGGTTCACTCTATTGCTGTGCCCCCACATGCTTCTCCTACTCCTACTATGCCGCCTGCCCCAGTTGCAGAGCCGACTCCAGCTACAGTATTGCCAGATGGTTGTCATTTAGTGACCATTCCTATTTCAGTGGAGCCGCCAATGGCCCAGGCTTTTGAGATCACGGGGACCATTCCCAATGATGAGCTTTTCACATATTTATCTCACCTGGAACTACCATCAGACTTATGTCTAGACTCTTTGTTAGGCCCTGAGTTGGATATGGGACACACTTTCGAGCGCATGCCGAACTTGGATGAGGACGTACTGAGATATCTTTCAGAGCCGACACACATTGATCAGGATAGTATCTTCTAGACTACTTTATCTTTATTTTATGTTTCAGTTTTTATTTTCTAAAAAGCACTGTACTGAAAAAGTTGTTGTATAGTGGAAATTCTGCCTTTCTCTTTTTGTTCTTCATGCAGAAATATTATTATAAAAGAGACTGGTATGTAGGAGATGGACCGTAGGAAGGCCCAGCACTAGGAAAGTAAACCATAGGGAAGTAACCGTTCCTCAAACCTATTTAAATTATAACGCACTAAAATCTCTAAGTGTGGGGTTACCCCCGCAACCAACTTAGAATTTTAGAAGTCATCTCCTTAATTTATAAAGTATTAATATTCTTCTAGAGAATATTAGGGACAATGTTCTTCTAAGTGTGGGGTAATGGGTAAGGTTTTTAAGGTCGAAATTTCAAGTCAAAGTAACCATAAAACGCCAGGTTTTGAAAAATTCTTTTGTCCAAAAGTAATTAAGCTATGGATATTGGGTAATTTTGAAAAATTCTAACTTTGTTTTTGCCCAAAAGATTAATAAAGTTGCTAGAAATCGGTTTTCGGAACATTTATTAGAACGGAACGATTAAGCTAGAACTAATGTTTTGTGTCAAAAGATTTCTTTTAAGAAAATATGTTAAAGGCTACGCATGATCAAGCACGACCCCTACTCTAAAAAGTGAGGAACTTTGGACCCAAAGTATCTGTATGACCCATCAAATCTACAGTACTTTGTTATTTCAATTGATGAGCGTGCCGGTGTACGGTTCAAGTTAGAACTTGGTTCAGCCATACGTTTCAAGGCCAATGGTTAGTGAGCGCCATACGTGGTGCAGGTGCGATACTCCTTCCGAAATCATTCCAAATAGAGAAGACAAAACCCATCCGTTTCCATTTCCACTCCACGTAATTTCAACCAGACCAACTCACAAAAAGAGTTGATGAATCAGAAATATTCACCCCAAATTCACTCCCAAATACACCATACACCATTCATTCCCTTTTTCCATTCCACTAAAGATCCAGAGATCAACGAAGAGATAGATCGATAAAAATTCACTTCAAAAGCACTAGTCAAAAGATTCTGAACCCGTGATTGTTTTTGATAGGTCAAAGACCTATTTTCAGTGGATTATCACTTCCTCTCTGGCATCAGGAACGAAAGACAAAAGTTATGAAGAAAGGGTATGCCAGAATATATATATATATATATATATATATATATATATATATATATATATATATATATATATATATATATATATATATATATATATATATATATATGAATGAGCAAAGTCTCTAAGAGCAAAGTCTCTAATAAGGCAAAAAGAAACCCAAGGAGATGCCCTGAAGAAGAATGATGGAAGAGCGAAGAAAATTCTAGACAAAGTCTTAGCAAAATCCGCCTCTTCCGAAGAAAACCTTTACGGAATTCTCAGCCATTATCTATCTAAAATGGATATTCTGAAGAATCAAAATCTATCAATTCTCTCAAAAATCGAAAGATCTGGATCCCTTACACCCAAAATTAATAAATTTCCAACCAAACCCTATAACCCGTCTTCCTCTTGAAAGAATGCCTAGGAAGAAGATCAGTGCCGTCCTTACTTAACCGGTGGAGATATCGATGCTTTACCAAGCCTATGATGCGAACTGTTACACGACTGGCTTCTGAGCGACAATACAACTAGAATAGGACACCCTAAACACCTGAGTGATATGAGTGATCCGTCAGTGAGGAGCCTGATCATGTATACTCTACATCTGAGAGTTGGAAAGTACGCATTTTCCACTATGGACGAAACTGAAATCTAACGACCAAATCATCGAAGTTCGAAACTTTTTCTAATACTTTCGAAAGATGAACCGAATTCTGATAAAGGCATAATAAAAAGATCTACGGGTAGGGCAAAGAAGAATCTATTAGAAAGATCCCGATATTCTCGCTTTCTTGCTTGAGGACAAGAAAAGCTAAGTGTGGGGTATTTGATATCGGGCAAAAAGTCACGTTTTTACCTCTTAAATCAGGCCCTAAAACAATAAAGATTAAAACTTTGTCGGCAAAATTATCATTTTTTCGGTTGATTTTGTAGATTAAGTAAATACAAAGGAGATGCAAAAAGAATCAAGTAAAACGGAGCTAAAACGAAGAATCTAGAGCGAAAACGGTGAAAGACAAGAAATCAAGTTATGATCCAAGGAACAAGGCTGACCAGGCTCCAAGTACGGCTTGCCATATGGCTTGCCATACGGCTTTCCGTATGGGTACGCCTTGCCAGATACGTGCCACCAAGCGATCTGCCACCCAGATACGGTCTGCCAGATACGGCTTGCCATACGGCTTTCCGTACGGCTTGCCAGCCGTATCCGGCAGAAATCCTAGCTTATTTAAAGGGGCACTCTCCATCATTTCAAAAAACACTCAACTTGCAATATAATTCATATTTTCAATCTTTTTAGGTAGTTTTTAGCAGTAGTTAGTTAGTTTTTATTTTCCGGAGGATATCCCGGCGAGTCCCTCGGATCCCGGGCAGATTAAGTTCGGCTTTTTCAGGCTTTTATCCGGTACGCCTATCTTTTTTATTAAACATGTATTCTTACTCTTTATGTTTAATAAAGCGTTCTGATATTGCCATGATAGCTTAATTTATCTGTATGTTTCCATGATAGAAGTTTGGGTTAGCGTAATTATGTTAATTTATTACGGTTATTGTTATAATGCTGAACTAGGAAGTCTGATAGATTTGTATGCTAGCATCTTAAGGATTGACCAACTTAGGTTGTGATCAGGACTTGTCCACCTATATGAAATTAGCTACTTCATAGGATTAAGACCCCTGGTTATACTGTATCTGAAGATTCTATGAACTCGGTATGGCCGGAGTTCCCGAGAGGCATCTAATGCACTTTTAGGACACGGAACCTAGGAATTGAGACATGAATGACCTAGTATGCCTATTGACTGTTCCGAAGAGACCTCTTAGGAGCTGTTAAGATCTAGTTAGTGCCTTTACTGTATGACCCAAGCCTATTGCATGTTCTTGTCTGATTGTTGCCCTGGGTCTTAGTCATATTAACTGTTTAGGTACTCATTAGGTTTCTATCTGCTTTACTATCAGCCTGTTAACTGTAATGCTGTATAATGTTTGTTTTGTTGTGATCTCACTAGTATGATGAAACGGTAGTTAGTTTTCATTCAAGGTTTTGCCAACTTAAACCGACGGACTCCTTCCATTTGTGATCAGTGTTCAATCAACACGGCACACTGTTATTCAGTTATCTAAACTGATAACGGGGGTTAGGATTAGAGCTCAACCCACTAACACACCTAGTACTCTACTTAGGATAACCTCGAGGTATTGTTACGCTTCAGTTATACGACCAAGTGACATACTTCTCACTGCTCAAAGAGAACTCCAAGAGTTCAGGGATAAGTAGGTCTGTGTAATTGGCTCATCCAACCAGATCAACATCAATCCAAGCATAGCTTTAAAATAAGCATAATTACCTCTACCTAACCCAACACTGATATCTTGGTCAACATTTCCCTGATCTGCATACTCCAGATATCCTCCCAACTTATTTACTTTTCCGCATTTAGGACCTTTAGTTAAAAACCAACTACTATTTTCTATCAAGGTAATTTAAATAAAAGACAATTATCCACTTGATCTTCAATTCGTTAATCAGCGTAAAAATTTGACACTAGGTTAACTTACACTTCTACACCTTATAAAGTAAAGTAATTTAGGCCCCGCAAAATATAAATAAACGAAGACACTGTGTGCCGCCGAATCGGACACCCTGCGACCTAACGACACCGCAGAAATAAAACCGTCTGTTAGTGGCATATCACTAAGTAATTGTCATTAAGCAATAACAATTAGGATTAAGTAGTCATAACACTCCAATTATGACAAAAGTTTAACGTGTACTAAGTACATAGATCATTCTAAACGACAAGTGAGACTAACGGTCATAAAAGCATTCGAGGATCAAGTTAAGTGATTTAGCACTTAATAACACGTTTTAAGATATTAACGAAAGTAATTAGCATGGATAATGATCCCAGAATATAATCTAGCTCAGTACGCACATATACGCAGATTCATGAAAGTATAAAGCATAAATATAGGTCGAAAAAGTCGGGTCGTTATAAAACTGAATAGCCAATTTATTAAGCTTTATATACGCAAATACATTATTCGATTTAGGGTTTTAAACAATGTTTCTTATTACAAAATTATAGAATAAAAAAAAATATGTAATCAACAATTATAACAATCACAAGTTGCTGATTGGTAACATCAAAGATGCAATGCATAGAAACTTTTTTGATTCGTGTTATAAGAAACATTATCTAATTCATAGGACTTAAAGTCAATGATCAGTTATTTTAGTTTTCTTGTAGAAATTATGCCTATAATTATCTCATGAGTAAGGGATCAAATAACTACTTTTGAATAAGTACAATATGATTATCCAATTTATCACCATATGGCTAAAGTGCACCAATTTATTTTCCTCCAATACCGATATATGCTATTAAATTAAGAGGATTACTCCTACTCATATGATCCATTATTAAGGAAGTTTTAACTTCCTGGTTTATCAGTGATTATCCAATCCAGTTATATACTATTATCAAAGGTAAGAATTCACACCTATGCAGTCAAGTTAGATTCAGAAGGTAAAACTTTTTATAAATAAAATTAGGGATTTTCGGTGAGCAAATTGTTCACCTTCCAAAATTATTATCTGTATTGTCAACTTACCTTGGTTTGATAATGACAGCCCGGCTTCATCCATCGAACAAACCCATCAATGCATTTAAGCAGTTATTGGTTCAGATTGACAGTCAACAAAAAATGCCCATTTGCTGTGCACCAACACAACTTTTGCAAACTACTTGTTGAATGTATAGATCAAAGTAACAGTAGCCAAATCCTACTCAAACAAAAACAAAAAGAGCAGTGTGTTTGACTCATTAACATATTAAACATGAAGGCTATAAAAAAAATGAGAAATTTATGAACAAAGCAAATGTGTTCATCATAATCCCTCCAACAAACACTTCAAGGCTAACTGTACAAACCATTGTTGGCTACTTTTAGGTAACAATCTACGACTGTTTGACAACACGTATGAGGTGATAATAAGATCAATGAAAAATATCAACATAAACAATCACATTTATCAAAAAGAGCGAAAATTGATAAAGAAATAAAGGTGAAAATTAATACGGAGTGAAATTTTAACAATCACATACTCTCTTTCTAAAGCTACAACCCTTTTTCAAGAAGATAATCAAAAGTAAATCTAATAGGAAAAACATATGAATCTATAAATTTCTTATGTTTAATTATTGTG
Source organism: Rutidosis leptorrhynchoides (assembly GCF_046630445.1). Classification (NCBI taxonomy): domain Eukaryota; kingdom Viridiplantae; phylum Streptophyta; class Magnoliopsida; order Asterales; family Asteraceae; genus Rutidosis; species Rutidosis leptorrhynchoides. The sequence continues at coordinate 237,691,630 of NC_092343.1, forward strand.
ATAAAAAAATACCTATAATCATTGATGTATTTGCCAAATCACATGAATACTCCATCGATCAATATTCTTGATGCAATTAACAGTGAGGGTCTCATCATCCATCTTTGGGGATGAATTATGGGTAAGAAATTTTGGTGAGGATAATGTAGAGAAAGGCACACCGTGGAAGATGGAGTAGACTATAGATAGATGAACGAAAACGAAAGACGATCGTGAGATTAACTTGTGATAGGGTTTCGATTTTTTTTTATCGATTGTAAATTCAGAACCCTAGAGGAAGCAGGTTCAGACAATTTTAATTTGAACGAAGTTTCCTACAAAATTTATATCACCAGAACCGTAAAAATGTAATGAATAAATCTGTTGAAGCGGCGTACTATTTTATGGCCACCGTTTGCATTAATCGGCGCTTGAAAGTGCGGTGGTGGATAAATGGAGAAGAAAGAAATGAAGGTAGGAACAGATATGCAAGCCTATAGTGAGTGGTTTAATTTTATTACGGAGTATTTGTAATGTGGGACACCTGTCACATTGTGGTATTTTCTATAAAAATTAAAAAAAGAAAAAGAAAAATAGATAGCATGGACACTTGTAATGTGGGTGTTGGTGTTCCCCATGATGTGACAAGTGGCATGGGACCCTCACGCTTTATTTGTAACATCCCGTTTTCCTAATACATAGATTAAGGGTACGTATATTACCTTTTAAACGTTTAATTGTAACCGCGAACGATCTTGCATAGTTTAGTGTTTTAAAATGTAGGAAATGGTTGGATCAGACACCCTGTCGCGTTTGGATGGGTTTTATCGCGTTTGGAACCATCGCGGACCGCGACAAACCAGCTTGAAACGTGACGCCATCTGAAACCCCGTTTCTGTTCTTTTATCGCGTTTAAAAAATACCCGTCGCGTTATGGTGTCGCGAGACGCGACAAAGTGTCGCGAAATGCGACAAATGTCGCTGTAATGACATTTTTGGCCATTTAAATGGCATCTTTTGGGGGTATGTATAACAACCCTCACTTTTCCCTTCCGAATTTACCAAATTGCCCTTAGGGTTTCATTGTCATATTCTGGGTGTTATCATTAGGGTTGTTATCCGATCATAATTAATGATCTTAATTAATTCTTGAATTTATTAATATTAAAACCTAACCCTATGCATTAAATGCTAAACCCTAATACCATTTAATATTTAATATTAAGCCCTAACTCTAATACTAAATTAATAATATAAACTATATGTAATAATATTAAATGGTGACATTTATAAAATTAAAAACTAATTAGAACCAAGTTAAAATATATAAAAGACTTGGACTGATAATTAAATGATTTAATGTATTATAAATATATATAAATTTAATAAAAAAATATATAAAATACATAAATAATTAAGAATGTCGTGTAAATAATAAAAAAAGAATAAATCATATGTATCAAGTATATCGGCTCTATATTTTTTTTAGGAAATCAAGCTTGATCCCTAAGTTAATTACTCCTAGTTAACCTCTAATTCCTATTCTTGATCACCAAGAAAACTTAGTTAACTAGGAAACCTACAAAACTATATAAGGCCTCATGTATTCCTCATAAAATCACTACAAAATAACCAGCAGAAAAATATCCGATAGTTTCCTTGTTTCCCTCCAGCTTTCTATCATCAAAACAACCCTCATCCAGTCCCATTCAGTCGATCAAAACCCTCACCAAACCCCCTGCCCATCGACTAAATACCACCATCAAACAGCCTGCTCAAATCACCATTGTTTCTGCTTCTGTTCAGCCTTTAAAACAACCATCGAACCTGGTGTTTTCATGCTGCTAATCTGTATCAAACCAGTCCAAGAAGTTGTCCAAGTTGCTGCATAATTGCTGCATTTTTTTTTTTGGTTTTCTGGTTTGCTGCTGTACGTGAACAAAGGAGGACCCAAACAGCCCTTTTGGGTCATACTGCTGCTGCTGCTGCTTGCTTTCTGTGTTCTGTACGCACCATTATCATCACCAATCCTTGATCTTTAACCCTAAGGTATAACTAATAAACCCTAGTCTAATTGTGTGTTTAAATCAATTACTTATAAGATGATTAAAAAGTATTCTGTTATGTATTATGTTATGCATAAAGATTAAGTTATGAATGAGTGATTGTTGTAAAGATAATTATTATATATAATGTTAATGGTTATGATCCAAGTTAAAAGATATAATTATAAGATTGTGATAATAATAAAAGATGTATGATAATAAACTAGTTGTTATAATAAAGAGTTATGAATTATGAATTGATCATGAAGTATTAAGGTTATGTTAAAAGTTATGATTTTATGTTAAAGATGTTATGATAATGAGATTAAGTAGGTTAAATTGTAAGGGTTATGTTAATAATATGGTTAATCCAAATATGAGGTTTATGATTTTATGTAGGTGAAAAAGTTAAAAGTAGATTATGAATATGAGTTAATATTGATAAAAAGAAGATTAGGGTTTAGACATGATTAATGAAATAAATAAAGATTGGGATTAAAAGATTTAGGTTATGATTATGGATTAGTAACGTAGTTTAGATCATAGTGTACGTGCATGCATGCATGCATACATACGTTTGTGCATGCATACACTGTATGTATATGTGTGTGTGTATATGTAAATATATACATACGTGTATATATATGTGTATATATGTATGTATATGTACGTGTGTATATATGTGTGGATGTGTATTATATAAGTAATAAGTATAGTAAAATAATAAGAAAAGTAATAAGTATATGTATATGTATCATCTTACACTTATGTATATGTAAATCCTACACCTAATATGTATATACCATATAGTTATGAATACATACATGTATAAAAATAATAAAGAATATTAGTATATGTATGTATCACATAGAGGTATATTTATAGATGTAACATATAATGATAGACATACATAGTAATTGATTAAAGTAAATAATAATATTATTATTAGTATAACCTATACACTTATCTATATATTAACACATAATAACACTAAGTATATTATCAATTATATAAACACAACTTTCTTGAAAACGGTCACTGTTAATATAGTTTGCTATATTAATAAACAAACTTTATGTCTATTAGACATTAACTATTCGAACATAATATCTCTAGGTTGAGATCTCCGTGTTCAACACTCCGATCATATAACTTGCGTGGAATATCTATCTGCTATTAAGGTGAACTTCATAGCCCCACTTTTTAACTATCTTTATATACTTGTTTTGAACTTTTGGGGTGAGACACATGCTTGTTTTCAAACTGTTTTACGCTTAGACACGAGTTCAAACTTTATTCTGATTAGTTCAAACTGTGCTAACATGCTTTGATTCATGCTAAATCCCTACCATGATATCGTTAATTGCTATGTATAAAGGCAAGCTTAGTTATTGTGAATAGCGCTATTGAGGGTGACGTCTCTATCCGGATGACCGTTGGTCAATGGATACATAATAATGATGCACAACACGAACGTGATGTGTTTAGGGTAACTTATGGTTAGTATTGATATCATATACATCAGCACTACTACCGAACTGATTAAACTTTATAATTAAATCTTGTGGTCTAAAACTTGTTATAATTATTAAACCTATGTTGTTCACTTAACCAATTTGGTTGACACTTTAAGCATGTTTTTTCTCAGGTGAAGATTGCTAAAGATTATTTGCTTTTTGGACTTTGCTGCTTTTGGAGTCCGCATTTATACATTTACATTATTGCATTAAAACATTTATTGTAATGACTTAATAGTTTCCGCTGTTTAATACATTGGTTTATATTAAAAACGTCTCATATAGTGTCGTTCTCGTTTTACATACTTGTGTTGTGATATTGTGAAGTCATATTTCCCCGGCCCTATTTGGGGGTATGACAGAGTGGTATCAAAGCCAGGCTTTGTTATAGAGAACCAGGATTGCATTTATGTGTGCCTTATGTGTTAGTTAGGCGCCTTAGCAATCTATAGGTCTATAACCTTTCCTGCCTCGATTTATAAGTACTTTCCTTTACCTTTTGATTTGTGTTTTTGTGTCTTCCTTAGAACTTGCCTAATTTAGTTCTTTCGTGTCTTCTAGGATGTCTCGCAATAGCCCGATCATCATCTCCGACAATGAGTCTGATGGATCCTACTCCGAAAGATCTGTCCACACACCGGCTTATGGACCCGTTTCCCCGCCATTATCACCAACTCACCCAAATTATATACCTGCTAGTCCACCACACTCCCCTCTTATGGAAGAATCCCACATAAATGCTAACTATGATGGGGATGACAAGGAAGAAGAATCCAAGCCCTCTTTTCAAGGCAATGGCAACAATGGCGTACCACGAAATCTCTCGACTATTGGTTCTCATCAAAGTTTCGTGAGTTACCCGCCCCCTACATACAAGAGTACCAAAAGACCTGGGTTTGGAAATATGGAAATGGTGAATGCTGATCTCATAAGTTACACCAACCGATTTCAAGAGTTTGCTCTCATGGCTACTCCCGAGTATCTAGGGATCCAATGCTACATCAATGGATTGCCTAATGAAGTCCGAAGAGATGTTATCTTGGAGAACCTGAGCACCATACAAGAAGCTTCTTGCATGGCAAGCTATTTCATCGACAAACATAAGGAGAATGAAGGTGCAGAAAGGAAGAGAAAAGGAATGGAGCGAGAAAATTCTAAAAGCAAATTCAACAAGCTTTATAAGGGAAAATCCAACAAGTTTGATAAGGGAAAACGTTCTTATTGCAAAAGATGTGAGAGACATCATGAAGGATGGTGTAAGGCCAAGTGCACCAAGTGTGAGAAAGTGGGTCACGTAGCTAAGAATTGTAGAGTTGTTATTCCATTAACTTAAACTCCAGCCACAAAAACAAATGCAACCGTTCCTACTTGCTATAACTGCGGAGGAGTAGGGCATTTCAAAAATCAATGTTCGAATAAGGAGAAAAATGAAGTGGCACAATGAAGAGTTTTTGACAACTACAATAGTCATTTAAATTCCTCATAGTGTTCTTCATGTTATCATTTAGTATTTCTATATTTTGAAGAATTTCGTTAAGTTTTTGTAGTACTTTGGTTATTTTCTTTTAAATGAATGAATGATGCTATTTTATTTCCATTCATTTTCCATTGAATCATTTACCTCGAAGAAGATGAATAATGACTAGATGACATAGTAGTAACTTTATAGGGTAATAAAAGTATGATTTAGAATAATATAACAACACTTGATCAACGTAATTATATTATGATAAGTCATACAGAAATCCTAATGGATCATGATGGGAATAAGATTTGATCAACCTTAGGACCATTGTGTACCATTACATACTCCTTATCACTATATTGTCAACTAAAAATATCAACCCTAGATATTATATATCCTTCATTTGTCAATTATCCACGCCCGGTGCTGTACCTATTGCATAGGTACCATATCTCTTAGCTCCATCCAAAAGGAAGGAATTATCTAACCAACTCCAAGAACTTTTGGAGGAAGGTTTCATTCGTTGTAGCTTGCCTCCGTAAGGAGAACCCGTTCTATTTGTCAAGAAGAAAGATGGCACGTTGAGAATGTGTATTGATTATCGAGAACTCAACAAGCTAACCATCAAGAATCGTTATCCATTTCCGCTTATTGATGACCTGTTGACCAACTGCAAGGATCAAGAATCTATTCAATGAATTACCTTAGGTCGGGTTATCATCAAGTGAGAGTCAAGGAAACTAATGTTTCTACGACTACTTTCCTAACTCGTTGTAGACACTATGAGTTTCTTGTCATGTCTTTTGGTTTAACCAATGCTCCTGCTGTATTCATGGATCTTATGAACCATGCATGCAAACCTTATCTTGATAAATTCGTAATAGTCTTCATTGGTGACATATTAATCTATTCCAAGAGCGAGAAAGAGCATGAGCAACATCTGCAATTGATTCTAGAGCTTTAAAGAATGAACAACTGTATGCCAAGTTTTCCAAGTGTGAACTTTGGCTGCGAACCGTACAATTTCTTAGACATGTAGTTTATAGTGAAGGAATACATGTCGATCCTATAAAAATCACCGCTATTCAGAAGTTTTTCGAGAACTAGTCATGGATGAATTCCATAAGACTAGATATTCTAATCACCATGGCTCTTTTAGCTGAAATTTCATACAATATCAGCTCTCACTCAAGTAGATCCCCACTTAATTAATTGTAAACTTTGCTTTAACAAAACGTTGACCAAATGGTAATTTTTAGTCAACACTTTCTGTTAATTAAAGTTCATACATTTCACATCTCGAACCTTATAAAGTGGCTTGTTGACAACATACTTGTTATTCCTTTGAATGATCTTCGCCATAATGATAAATTGCACTTCACCGAAGAATCTAAAGAAGTTATGGATCGTAAGATTAAATGTATGAAACAAAGCTCTATTTTGGTTGTTAAGATCCATTGGAATTCACGAAAAGGCTCTGAGTATACCTGGGAACGTGAAGACCAGATGAAGCGGAAATATCCCCATCTATTCTTAAACGTTGATGCATCCGAGAAGTCTTACTGAAACTTCGGGACGAAGTTTAAATTAACGGGGAGGTACTATAACAACCCTCACTTTTCCCTTCCGAATTTACCAAATTTCCCTTAGGGTTCCATTGTCATATTCTGGGTGTTATCATTAGGGTTGTTATCCGATCATAATTAATGATCTTAATTAATTTTTGAATTTATTAATCTTAAAACCTAACCCTATGCATTAAATGCTAAACCCTAATATCATTTAATATTTAATATTAAACCCTAACTCTAATACTAAATTAATAATATAAAGTATATGTAATAATATTAAATGGTGACATTTATAAAGTTAAAAACTAATTAGAGCCAAGTTAAAATATATAAAAGACTTGGACTAATAGAACCAAGTTAAAATATATAAAAGACTTGGACTGATAATTAAATGATTTAATGTATTATAAATGTATATAACTTTAATAAAAAAATATATAAAATACATAAATAATTAAGAATGTCGTGTAAATAATAATAAAAAATGAATAAATCATATGTATCAAGTATATCGGATCTATATTTTTTTAGGAAATCAAGCTTGATCCCAAAGTTAATTACTCCTAGTTAACCTCTAATTCCTATTCTTGATCACCAAGCAAACTTAGTTAACTAGGAAACCTACAAAACTATATAAGGCCTCGTGTATTCCTCATAAAATCACCACAAAATAACCAGCAGAAAAATATCCGATAGTTTCTTTGTTTCCCTCCAGCTTTCTGTCGTCAAAACAACCCTCATCTAGTCCCATTCAGTCGATCAAAACCCTCACCAAACCCCCTGCCCATCGACTAAATATCACCATCAAACAGCCTGCTCAAATCACCATTGTTTCTGCTTCTGTTCAGCCTTTAAAACAACCATCGAACCTGCTGCTTTCTTGCTGCTAATCGGTATCAAACCAGTCCAAGAATTCGTCCAAGTTGCTGCATAATTGCTGTGTTTTTTTTTGGTTTTCTGGTTTTCTGGTGTACGTAAACAAAGGAGGACCCAAACAACCCTTTTGGGTCGTACTGCTGCTGCTTGCTTTCTTTCTTCTGTACGCACCATTATCATCACCAATCCTTGATCTTTAACCCTAAGGTATAACTAATAAACCCTAGTCTAATTGTGTGTTTAAATCAATTACTTATAAGATGATTAATAAGTATTATGTTATGTATTATGTTATGCATAAAGATTAAGTAATGAATGAGTGATTGTTGTAAAGATAATTATTATGTATAATGTTAATGGTTATTATCCAAGTTAAAAGATATAATTATAAGATTGTGATAATGATAAAAGATGTATGATAATAAACTAGTTGTTATAATAAAGAGTTATGAATTATGAATTGATCATGAAGTATTAAGGTTATGTTAAAAGTTATGATTTTATGTTAAAGATGTTATGATAATGAGATTAAGTAGGTTAAATTGTAAGGGTTATGTTAATAATATGGTTAATCCAAATATGAGGTTTATGATTTTATGTAGGTGAAAAAGTTAAAAGTAGATTATGAATATGAGTTAATATTGATAAAAAGAAGATTAGGGTTTAGACATGATTAATGAAATAAATAAAGATTGGGATTAAAAGATTTAGGTTATGATTATGGATTAGTAACGTAGTTTAGATCATGGTGTACGTGCATGCATGCATGCATACGTACGTATGTGCATGCATACACTGTATGTATATGTGTGTGTGTATATGTAAATATATACATACGTGTATATATATGTGTATATATGTATGTATATGTACGTGTGTATGTATGTGTTTGATGTGTATTATATAAGTAATAACTATAGTAAAATAATAAGAAAAGTAATAAGTATATGTATATGTATCATCTTACACTTATGTATATGTAAATCCTACACCTAATATGTATATACCATATAGTTATGAATACGTACATGTATAAAAATAATAAAGAATATTAGTATATGTATGTATCACATAGAGGTATACTTATAGATGTAACATATAATGATAGACATACATAGTAATTGATTAAAGTAAATAATAATATTATTATTAGTATAACCTATACACTTATCTATATATTAACACATAATAACACTAAGTATATTATCAATTATATAAACACAACTTTCTTGAAAACGGTCACTGTTAATATAGTTTGCTATATTAATAAACAAACTTTATGTCTATTAGACATTAACTATTCGAACATAATATCTCTAGGTTGAGATCTCCGTGTTCAACACTCCGATCATATTAACTTGCGTGGAATATCTATCTGCTATTAAGGTGAACTTCATAGCCCCACTTTTTAACTATCTTTATATACTTGTTTTGAACTTTTGTGGTGAGACACATGCTTGTTTTCAAACTGTTTTACGCTTAGACACGAGTTCAAACTTTATTCTGATTAGTTCAAACTGTGCTAACATGCTTTGATTCATGCTAAATCCCTACCATGATATCGTTAATTGCTACGTATAAAGGCAAGCTTAGTTATTGTGAATAGCGCTATTGAGGGTGACGTCTCTATCCGGATGACCGTTGGTCAATGGATACATAATAATGATGCACGACACGAATGTGATGTGTTTAGGGTAACTTATGGTTAGTATCGATATCATATACATCAGCACTACTACCGAACTGATTAAACTTTATAATTAAATCTTGTGGTCTAAAACTTGTTATAATTATTAAACCTATGTTGTTCACTTAACCAATTTGGTTGACACTTTAAGCATGTTTTTTCTCAGGTGAAGATTGCTAAAGATTATTTGCTTTTTGGACTTTGCTGCTTTTGGATCCGCATTTATACATTTACATTATTGCATTAAAACATTTATTGTAATGACTTAATAGTTTCCGCTGTTTAATACATTGGTTTATATTAAAAACGTCTCATATAGTGTCGTTCTCGTTTTACATACTTGTGTTGTGATATTGTGAAGTCATATTTCCCCGGCCCTATTTGGGGGTATGACAGAGTGGTATCAAAGCCAGGCTTTGTTATAGAGAACCAGGATTGCATTTATGTGTGCCTTATGTGTTAGTTAGGCGCCTTAGCAATCTATAGGTCTATAACCTTTCCTGCCTCGATTTATAAGTACTTTCCTTTACCTTTTGATTTGTGTTTTTGCGTCTTCCTTAGAACTTGCCTAATTTAGTTCTTTCGTGTCTTCTAGGATGTCTCGCAATAGCCCGATCATCATCTCCGACAACGAGTCTGATGGATCCTACTCCGAAAGATCTGTCCACACACAGGCTTATGGACCCGTTTCCCCACCATTATCACCAACTCACCCAAATTATATACCTGCTAGTCCACCACACTCCCCTCTTATGGAAGAATCCCACATAAATGCTAACTATGATGGGGATGACAAGGAAGAAGAATCCAAGCCCTCTTTTCAAGGCAATGGCAACAATGGCGTACCACGAAATCTCTCGACTATTGGTTCTCATCAAAGTTTCGTGAGTTACCCGCCCCCTACATACAAGAGTACCAAAAGACCTGGGTTTGGAAATATGGAAATGGTGAATGCTGATCTCATAAGTTACACCAACCGATTTCAAGAGTTTGCTCTCATGGCTACTCCCGAGTATCTAGGGATCCAATGCTACATCAATGGATTGCCTAATGAAGTCCGAAGAGATGTTATCTTGGAGAACCCGAGCACCATACAAGAAGCTTCTTGCATGGCAAGCTATTTCATCGACAAACATAAGGAGAATGAAGGTGCAGAAAGGAAGAGAAAAGGAATGGAGCGAGAAAATTCTAAAAGCAAATTCAACAAGCTTTATAAGGGAAAATCCAACAAGTTGGATAAGGGAAAACGTCCTTATTGCAAAAGATGTGAGAGACATCATGAAGGATGGTGTAAGGCCAAGTGCACCAAGTGTGAGAAAGTGGGTCACGTAGCTAAGAATTGTAGAGTTGTTATTCCATTAACTTAAACTCCAGCCACAAAAACAAATGCAACCGTTCCTACTTGCTATAACTGCGGAGGAGTAGGGCATTTCAAAAATCAATGTTCGAATAAGGAGAAGAATGAAGTGGCACAATGAAGAGTTTTTGACAACTACAATAGTCATTTAAATTCCTCATAGTGTTCTTCATGTTATCATTTAGTATTTCTATATTTTGAAGAATTTCGTTAAGTTTTTGTAGTACTTTGGTTATTTTCTTTTAAATGAATGAATGATGCTATTTTATTTCCATTCATTTTCCATTGAATCATTTACCTCGAAGAAGATGAATAATGACTAGATGACATAGTAGTAACTTTATAGGGTAATAAAAGTATGATTTAGAATAATATAACAACACTTGATCAACGTAATTATATTATGATAAGTCATACAGAAATCCTAATGGATCATGATGGGAATAAGATTTGATCAACCTTAGGACCATTGTGTACCATTACATACTCCTTATCACTATATTGTCAACTAAAAATATCAACCCTAGATATTATATATCCTTCATTTGTCAATTATCCACGCCCGGTGCTGTACCTATTGCATAGGTACCATATCTCTTAGCTCCATCCGAAAGGAAGGAATTATCTAACCAACTCCAAGAACTTTTGGAGGAAGGTTTCATTCGTTGTAGCTTGCCTCCGTAAGGAGAACCCGTTCTATTTGTCAAGAAGAAAGATGGCACGTTGAGAATGTGTATTGATTATCGAGAACTCAACAAGCTAACCATCAAGAATCGTTATCCATTTCCGCTTATTGATGACCTGTTGACCAACTGCAAGGATCAAGAATCTATTCAATGAATTACCTTAGGTCGGGTTATCATCAAGTGAGAGTCAAGGAAACTAATGTTTCTACGACTACTTTCCTAACTCGTTGTAGACACTATGAGTTTCTTGTCATGTCTTTTGGTTTAACCAATGCTCCTGCTGTATTCATGGATCTTATGAACCATGCATGCAAACCTTATCTTGATAAATTCGTAATAGTCTTCATTGGTGACATCTTAATCTATTCCAAGAGCGAGAAAGAGCATGAGCAACATCTGCAATTGATTCTAGAGCTTTAAAGAATGAACAACTGTATGCCAAGTTTTCCAAGTGTGAACTTTGGCTGCGAACTGAAAGGATCCGAAACTAATCATCCGGACGTTGTCCATATTGATTACAAACGAATTACAATAGTTGATAACATTGCGAGGTACTTGTCCTCTATATGATACATATTACAAACGTTGCATTTATTCTTATAAGGCAATCTATAGTTACATCCAGAATTGACATATTCGCCTGACATTTCATAATATTCAAATGACCTAAACCGCCATTTACTTAATAATAGTCTCTATGAACTTCAATGACTCGAATGCAACGCCTTATGATAAAAGTCCTTAATGGCCTCAAGTAGTATCCTTAGTACGAGCTAATGCACAGCGGAAGACTTAATTCATACCTGAGAATAACATGCTTTAAAATGTCAACATAAAGTTGGTGAGATATAGGTTTAATGGCGGCAGCAATATATATATAGACCACAAGATTTCGTATATAAACGGTTTAATAAAAATATTCTAAGTGGTTGAGCACTTGGTAACCATACTTAACATTTAATCACGTCGCATATTCCCTTTAATATGAAATCTTACTACACCGTACCAAGTGTAGTCACAAAACGAAGTACTGTGCAACCGTTGAATACTGGTCGTCCAGTCCGGTTGGGGTTGTCAGGCCCGATAGATCTATCAACAGGATTCGCGTTTACAATACCGCTGTAAATATTAGTTACCAAGCTACAGGGAAGTATGCCAGTGGTACAACTCAACGTAGAATATATTTTTCAGTTACTTGTGTCCATAACGTAAATCATTTATAAAAACAGCGCATGTATTCTCAGCCCAAAAATATTTAGAGTTTAAAAGGGACTATATACTCACTGTTGTCTTGAAGATATGTAATTTGACTCGGTCTCCGATTGATATCACGAACCTATCCATATATAATATATCAATTCCTTTTCTTTTTAAACAAACGTTACATATATATATATACTTGTTATACTTTTAATACTTTGAATAATTCCTTAGTCCGTAGTTAGCATTTCGATGTTAGTAATTCAATTTTAATGGTTCATTTTTAGATGTTTAATATACCCGCAATGAAATAAATAAAACCCCCAACGAAATAAATAAAACCCCATCGTATATGAATTGGTCGAGATTAATCTTGACCCACGGTACCGGTGTTGTCAAATGACGTGTTGCGTACATAAAGTACCGGTGTTGTCAAATGACGTGTTGCGTACAAACATGGGATCTTATGATTAATCTTCTCGTGTTGCTTACGGGTGATCCTGAACCATATAAAATTGAATTATGAGTACATATATATAAAATATCATGTTATCTTAGAAATATGTGATTTATATAAATTTTTCCCAATTAATCCCGAAGTTAAACAAGTCTAGGATATCCAATTTTGTTTCGGTCATAGTTTCTTCGTTACAAATCCGTTTTCGTTGATTCAAATTGCCATCTTCTTGGATCGAGTTCTTCTTTAAGACTATGAACTGGAAATACCTTGGTTTGTATTCAAAATCATACGGCATAGGTGAAATTTTAGTGAAACATATGAAGTTAAACATTTTCCTTTATGTAAACAACCTTAAATGATTATTTTTCTAAAAATACTTATACTTTGAATTAAATCATGAAATTTTTATGTGTTATCATATTCATAATAAAAATCATTTTTCCAGAACATAAACCTCAAATTCAAAGTTTAAGATAGTTTTTAATTATCCAACCCAAAACAGTCCCCGGTTGTACTCCGACGTCGTAAAAACAGTTTTTAAGGTAATCTTTGAAAAACCAAGTTATACCTTGTTAAATTAGCATATACATAAGTTATATTACAGGTCTTGAAGTATTTTAAAAGTTAAGTTAGAAGGATCTATTTAGTTTGCAAACAAGTTTGAAAACTTTCAAACTATGTTCTTGTTGTTAAATTTTTATACCACAAAATAAGATAGCTATATATATATGAATCGAATAAGGTTATGAACATAGATTCTACCTCAAGTTCCTTGGACAAGTTTGCTGTAAAAGAGGTGTAAGAAGCTAGAATCAAAAGGGTGATAGAAGTGGATGAAAGATTGGAAGCAACTTAAGACATGAACTTGAAATGAAAGTTGTATTTTTGTAGTGTTTTTGTTTGATCTTTTTATGGTGGTGTTTAAGGTGATTCTTGAGAGGATTTTTGCTGGAGTTTTTAGAGAGACATGAGACTAGTAAGTGTGTGTGTTTAGCTAGAGAAATAATGTTCCAAAAATTGAAAATGGATGCATGTATTTATGGTGGTGAAAATGGGAGACAAGAACAAAATTTCATGTTGTTATTTTGTGAAATTAGTCAACATACTTCCAAATTATAATTACCTTATACCTAGGGCATGAACAAGGTAGTTACCTTATACATAAGGCATGAACAAGGGCTGGTTGGTGGTGATTTGATGTGTATATACTAATAGTAAATACATATAGAAGCTAGGTATGATACGAGTACATATACTCTAGATATACGTATAGAAATCTTGTGAAAAATGGAATGAGAATTCAAATATAGCTATCTTTTGTGAATATACTTATATGGTTTTATGTATTTAAGTCCTTAAAAGTGATTAAATACATTACTTATATGATATATGTATAAACATTATAGGTCATAAGTATTTATGTCAAATAACGTTACGTATAGTTATCGTTTTAAAAACTTAAGTTAGTAGTTTCAAAATATACTTATAACTTATTGTTATTAATACAAAATGAGATATTAAAACATCCTTAGATCATGTTGAATATGTATATATACATATATATACACAAACGTATAATTATCATATGTTATATAGTTCGTGATATCATCGGTCAAACTAGACGGTCAAACGTTGTGTAAAACTCTTTTCAAAAACATAAGTCTCAACAATTTGGATTGCTTATCATGTTGGTAAGGTTTAATTTATGTAAATATTAATCTTATAAGTATAGAACGATCGAAAAAGTGCGGGTCATTACAGTGCTTATCGTATCGGAAACATGTAGAGTTTAAGGTTTAAATTTGATCGGAAATTTCCGGGTCGTTACAGTACCCACCCGTTAAAGAAATTTCGTCCCCGAAATTTGATAGAGGTTGTCATAAATAACAATAAGAATGTTTTCATGACGAATATGAGGTAATAATGAAGTTTTATCATTATTGAGAGATCTAGATAAAACGGTTCGATTATGTGAAGCGTACGAGTGAAGCTATCACAAAAGAATGAAATGAGTGAATATGGAATTGTTTTAACCGATGACATGATTAGGATTGACTTCCAGAATTTTAAGGGATTTAAAGAAAATCTTATGTAACAAGATCTGGCTCTTTAGGGATCAGAATCTTCTTTAATTTAATATGGCAATCTGTTTTGATTTCTCTGTCGGATCTTCCACTATAAGTCTACCCCTTTCGTTTCCTTATTTCCATATCCCACATCTTCTATTCTCTCTCTTTATTCCTACTTTAAGACATTCATCACTATGCTCCATCCCATTCTAATCCTTGTTATAGTTCTAACCTTCATATCTTTTATTCTTCTCTTTCATCTATCGCCAGAAGAATCTATTCTCTTTTATCCTTTCCTTGGAATTATAATGTTTTTAATTCTCCCGTGTCTTTACGTTGCAATACGTATTGATATACACGGTTTGTAGTTTCTGGGTGGTTGTTGGGTTTTATATCTTCCCTTATACTTTGATGCTCCTGCTTCTGTCTTATATAATCATTGTCATCCACAGTTAATATCTCCTCCTATTTGCTGTGATTTTTACCCCAATTTCTATTGCGGGGCTTTTGTCCCTTCGTTTCTTCTTCCCGTCCTCAAACCAAGCGAGCAATGGTCCGGAATAAGATTTGGAATAAACATAGCTAATGTTCTCAAAAAGAAATGGTAATGGCATGATTTTGATTTGTCAAATTACTAGAATATTTTGGAAAATTAGATCTATCAGGGTGATATATTCTAATATGTTTGAAGATTGAATAGAATGTAAGAGCCGTGTAACATGGCACATGATGATGGTACTGTGAATCATCACATTCCATTAGAAACTTAACATGACTTACTGTAGTATAATGAAGTTGATCAAGTTTCATTATATTATACTAATTCATGCATCAATTCCCAACACTACTTCAAAACATTCCTATTTTAAACTTGAAGGTTTCAGAATTTAGAAACTAACACAGCTTCTTTTATATTGTAACGCAGATATTACAGAGAGATAAATGATCGCAGATATGATTAGTTGTGAAAATATCTCCAGAAATATGGAGAATATATATAACGAAAGATATGAAGATATCTTATAATATTTAAGATAAGATGATGATGAAGAATATCATCTTGAAAAGTTTAGAATAATGAGTAGAGTTCTTACTAACGGTTTCAGCCGGCACTGGATCATTTGGATCCTTTGAAGACAGGTTCTGTTTTCATGATTTGTTCACGGCTTCCTTCATACTTTGCTCAATCCGTTTTCCAGTTCCAAACCTTCTCTTTTTCTCAGCTTTACCACCTTACTATTCTTTATCATCAAACTTTTGACTGTTAAAGTCGTTTATGATTTTTGCTGCTTCATCAGCATTCCAAGAACTACTTCACAGTTCAGGGTGTTTTTCGAAAACTTCATATTCGAAGTATGAAATTTCTTAGAGGTAATATCATAAGTATAGCTGGAGAAGTTCTGCAAGATTTTCAAAATACGAGTTGCGGATTCCACCAAAGGAATGCCGAGCTGCTGGTACATCTGCTGATGACGTTATGGAATATAAAAGGTTCTCCAGTGGTAACGGCGAAAGAACAAGGTATAAATTTCGAGGTTATAGTAGGAGTAGTCTTTACTGAGAAGTCGAAGTGGAGCTGTGACGAAATTAGCTTCTTAAAAAGGAATTGCAGAATTGTTTTTGCTAATAAATGGCAAAGAATTCAACACGGTATGCGTTAAACTCTGAATTTGGATTCGAGGGTTTTCAGGTGCGTAAATCTTTTCTTCTGTAAACGAGGTGCGGCTGGTTCAACTTCCCGATCGATGTGTTTTCAAGAATCATGAAAAGTTGTGAATGCGAATTATAATCGTCAAGATACAAATGAGGTTTAAAATAGAATCAAGTGGCAAACTTGAAGAATTGTTTAATTTCATAGGTTATAATCAGCGTTTTAACTCATTTTAATTGTCCAAAGTTAGCAGTCTAATAGTCCGGTTGTCCAATGGTCCAATATATTCATATATAACTTAATATATAATATTCTAATTAAATAATACGTATCGTGACCCGTGTACCGGTCTCGGTGTCGATAACAACTCAAAGTATATATATATTTTGGAATCAACTCCGACCCTGTATAGCCAACTCCCACCTTCACATATAGAGTGTCTACGGTTGTTCCGGAATATATATATATAGATGGGTCAATATGATAAATCGAAACCTTGCATACGTGTCCCGTTATTTAAAGTGCGTAAAATAAATAAATATATATCATGACCCATGCACCATGTAGTCTCAGAATTAATCCGACGTATTGCGTACATGTGTCCCGACAGTATGTACAGTGCGGAAATTAAATGTCAATAAATAAAATTGCGAGAATGTAAATTGCAATAAATTAAATGTTAATTAGTTAGCTGGGAACAGTTAGCCGGAACAGTTAGCGTGTAATCCTATCACAATTTCAATTAATTAATTCGTTTGTTTCTAACACTTTTTATTTTTGTCCAATGTTTTCTTCGTTATGCCACTTGTTGGATTCTGATAGGTCAAAATCTAAATATGAAGTTTGAATAGAAATGATTATTCTGTGGTGAACGGATACGTATATCGGATAGTGAATGATTGTTGAATCAGATTTGAAGAATGTACAGTGTAACTTATTAATGTGAATTCTAAATATTCCTCGGGTACCACCCACCCGTTAAAATATTTTCATCATTAATAGTTTGTACGAAAGAATTTTTAATTACAATCTTTGTGAAAATATACTTGTATATATATATTTTTTTCCGGATGTAATTATGAATTTAATGAGTCAATAGAATATTAAACTCATTTGATTTATCGTTAATTCTAGATTACATAATCTCTAAGACTTTAGAAATTACATAATCGTCATACGATACGTAAAGCGAAGATAATCGATGTAGAATGATATATAGATCGAAGATCATACTCGAAGTACAGATGTTGAGTCGTGTGATGTTGATATTCGAGGCACAGATTGTGATGTTGAGATTTAAGGCGCGGTTGTGATTGGGGTGATAAAGGTACTGTCGGCGTTAACGATAATAGTACGGATTATGCTGCTGGTGCTGCTGTTGGTGTTTGTAACCTTCGCACCATATTCTCCAAAACCACTACCCGAGCACGGAGTTCGTTGACTTTTTCTATTATACCGGGATGATTGACGGTTGGAACGAGCGAATGAACAAGATTTGAAATATGGGATAGTATGTAATCATGACGAGATACTCTATAAATGAGCGAGAAAATGGTGTTTCGAATAGATTCGCCGGTAAGTGCTTCAGGTTCATCGTTAAGAGGACAATTTGGTGGATGGAATGGATCACCTTCTTCTTGCCTCCAGAAATTTAGTATATTACGAACCCATCCCCAATTTATCCAGAATAGATGATGGGAAATTGGTTGATCCATTCCGGTAATGTTGTTCTCGGAGCTCGAATGGAAATCCATATCGGCGAAGCTATCGAAGTCGGAGGAATTTGAGCTGGATGAAGAATCCATCTTGTATGGTCGGAGAAATGAATTTTTGGTTTGGAATAGATTATAGGAGTTGGGTTTGGTGCTCTTCAATACATAATTTACATATGTATATATATAATATCAAAATCCCATGAATTACGGAGAATCTTTGAAATACGTCAGGCAATGTCTATAGTAACAGATACGCTAGGATATGAATTTTGTCTATACACTATCGATGCACTAAATGCAGTAAGACGTGTCTAGACTTAAGAATGATAAGCAGGCAGTTCCCTAAGGATGATAAGCAGATGATTTCCGACTAGGACTGATAAGCAAAACTTTTGACAGGCAGACACGGTCAAAGTCCAGACTCACTTAATGTATCCTAACAACTACTAGTTAGACACACTAATGCAAGGCCTGGTTCGCTAAGACCAACGCTCTGATACCAACTGAAAGGATCCGAAACTAATCATCCGGACGTTGTCCATATTGATTACAAACGAATTACAATAGTTGATAACATTGCGAGGTACTTGTCCTCTATATGATACATATTACAAACGTTGCATTTATTCTTATAAGGCAATCTATAGTTACATCCAGAATTGACATATTCGCCTGACATTTCATAATATTCAAATGACCTAAACCGCCATTTACTTAATAATAGTCTCTATGAACTTCAATGACTCGAATGCAACGCCTTATGATAAAAGTCCTTAATGGCCTCAAGTAGTATCCTTAGTACGAGCTAATGCACAGCGGAAGACTTAATTCATACCTGAGAATAACATGCTTTAAAATGTCAACATAAAGTTGGTGAGATATAGGTTTAATGGCGGCAGCAATATATATATAGACCACAAGATTTCGTATATAAACGGTTTAATAAAAATATTCTAAGTGGTTGAGCACTTGGTAACCATACTTAACATTTAATCACGTCGCATATTCCCTTTAATATGAAATCTTACTACACCGTACCAAGTGTAGTCACAAAACGAAGTACTGTGCAACCGTTGAATACTGGTCGTCCAGTCCGGTTGGGGTTGTCAGGCCCGATAGATCTATCAACAGGATTCGCGTTTACAATACCGCTGTAAATATTAGTTACCAAGCTACAGGGAAGTATGCCAGTGGTACAACTCAACGTAGAATATATTTTTCAGTTACTTGTGTCCATAACGTAAATCATTTATAAAAACAGCGCATGTATTCTCAGCCCAAAAATATTTAGAGTTTAAAAGGGACTATATACTCACTGTTGTCTTGAAGATATGTAATTTGACTCGGTCTCCGATTGATATCACGAACCTATCCATATATAATATATCAATTCCTTTTCTTTTTAAACAAACGTTACATATATATATATACTTGTTATACTTTTAATACTTTGAATAATTCCTTAGTCCGTAGTTAGCATTTCGATGTTAGTAATTCAATTTTAATGGTTCATTTTTAGATGTTTAATATACCCGCAATGAAATAAATAAAACCCCCAACGAAATAAATAAAACCCCATCGTATATGAATTGGTCGAGATTAATCTTGACCCACGGTACCGGTGTTGTCAAATGACGTGTTGCGTACATAAAGTACCGGTGTTGTCAAATGACGTGTTGCGTACAAACATGGGATCTTATGATTAATCTTCTCGTGTTGCTTACGGGTGATCCTGAACCATATAAAATTGAATTATGAGTACATATATATAAAATATCATGTTATCTTAGAAATATGTGATTTATATAAATTTTTCCCAATTAATCCCGAAGTTAAACAAGTCTAGGATATCCAATTTTGTTTCGGTCATAGTTTCTTCGTTACAAATCCGTTTTCGTTGATTCAAATTGCCATCTTCTTGGATCGAGTTCTTCTTTAAGACTATGAACTGGAAATACCTTGGTTTGTATTCAAAATCATACGGCATAGGTGAAATTTTAGTGAAACATATGAAGTTAAACATTTTCCTTTATGTAAACAACCTTAAATGATTATTTTTCTAAAAATACTTATACTTTGAATTAAATCATGAAATTTTTATGTGTTATCATATTCATAATAAAAATCATTTTTCCAGAACATAAACCTCAAATTCAAAGTTTAAGATAGTTTTTAATTATCCAACCCAAAACAGTCCCCGGTTGTACTCCGACGTCGTAAAAACAGTTTTTAAGGTAATCTTTGAAAAACCAAGTTATACCTTGTTAAATTAGCATATACATAAGTTATATTACAGGTCTTGAAGTATTTTAAAAGTTAAGTTAGAAGGATCTATTTAGTTTGCAAACAAGTTTGAAAACTTTCAAACTATGTTCTTGTTGTTAAATTTTTATACCACAAAATAAGATAGCTATATATATATGAATCGAATAAGGTTATGAACATAGATTCTACCTCAAGTTCCTTGAACAAGTTTGCTGTAAAAGAGGTGTAAGAAGCTAGAATCAAAAGGGTGATAGAAGTGGATGAAAGATTGGAAGCAACTTAAGACATGAACTTGAAATGAAAGTTGTATTTTTGTAGTGTTTTTGTTTGATCTTTTTATGGTGGTGTTTAAGGTGATTCTTGAGAGGATTTTTGCTGGAGTTTTTAGAGAGACATGAGACTAGTAAGTGTGTGTGTTTAGCTAGAGAAATAATGTTCCAAAAATTGAAAATGGATGCATGTATTTATGGTGGTGAAAATGGGAGACAAGAACAAAATTTCATGTTGTTATTTTGTGAAATTAGTCAACATACTTCCAAATTATAATTACCTTATACCTAGGGCATGAACAAGGTAGTTACCTTATACATAAGGCATGAACAAGGGCTGGTTGGTGGTGATTTGATGTGTATATACTAATAGTAAATACATATAGAAGCTAGGTATGATACGAGTACATATACTCTAGATATACGTATAGAAATCTTGTGAAAAATGGAATGAGAATTCAAATATAGCTATCTTTTGTGAATATACTTATATGGTTTTATGTATTTAAGTCCTTAAAAGTGATTAAATACATTACTTATATGATATATGTATAAACATTATAGGTCATAAGTATTTATGTCAAATAACGTTACGTATAGTTATCGTTTTGAAAACTTAAGTTAGTAGTTTCAAAATATACTTATAACTTATTGTTATTAATACAAAATGAGATATTAAAACATCCTTAGATCATGTTGAATATGTATATATACATATATATACACAAACGTATAATTATCATATGTTATATAGTTCGTGATATCATCGGTCAAACTAGACGGTCAAACGTTGTGTAAAACTCTTTTCAAAAACATAAGTCTCAACAATTTGGATTGCTTATCATGTTGGTAAGGTTTAATTTATGTAAATATTAATCTTATAAGTATAGAACGATCGAAAAAGTGCGGGTCATTACAGTGCTTATCGTATCGGAAACATGTAGAGTTTAAGGTTTAAATTTGATCGGAAATTTCCGGGTCGTTACACGAACCGTACAATTTCTTAGACATGTAGTTTATAGTGAAGGAATACATGTCGATCCTATAAAAATCACCGCTATTCAGAAGTTTTTCGAGAACTAGTCATGGATGAATTCCATAAGACTAGATATTCTAATCACCAAGGCTCTTTTAGCTGAAATTTCATACAATATCAGCTCTCACTCAAGTAGATCCCCACTTAATTAATTGTAAACTTTGCTTTAACAAAACGTTGACCAAATGGTAATTTTTAGTCAACACTTTCTGTTAATTAAAGTTCATACATTTCACATCTCGAACCTTATAAAGTGGCTTGTTGACAACATACTTGTTATTCCTTTGAATGATCTTCGCCATAATGATAAATTGCACTTCACCGAAGAATCTAAAGAAGTTATGGATCGTAAGATTAAATGTATGAAACAAAGCTCTATTTTGGTTGTTAAGATCCGTTGGAATTCACGAAAAGGCTCTGAGTATACCTGGGAACGTGAAGACTAGATGAAGCGGAAATATCCCCATCTATTCTTAAACGTTGATGCATCCGAGAAGTCTTAATGAAACTTCGGGACGAAGTTTAAATTAACGGGGAGGTACTATAACAACCCTCACTTTTCCCTTCCGAATTTACCAAATTTCCCTTAGGGTTCCATTGTCATATTCTGGGTGTTATCATTAGGGTTGTTATCCGATCATAATTAATGATCTTAATTAATTTTTGAATTTATTAATCTTAAAACCTAACCCTATGCATTAAATGCTAAACCCTAATATCATTTAATATTTAATATTAAACCCTAACTCTAATACTAAATTAATAATATAAAGTATATGTAATAATATTAAATGGTGACATTTATAAAGTTAAAAACTAATTAGAGCCAAGTTAAAATATATAAAAGACTTGGACTGATAGAACCAAGTTAAAATATATAAAAGACTTGGACTGATAATTAAATGATTTAATGTATTATAAATGTATATAACTTTAATAAAAAAATATATAAAATACATAAATAATTAAGAATGTCGTGTAAATAATAATAAAAAATGAATAAATCATATGTATCAAGTATATCGGATCTATATTTTTTTAGGAAATCAAGCTTGATCCCAAAGTTAATTACTCCTAGTTAACCTCTAATTCCTATTCTTGATCACCAAGCAAACTTAGTTAACTAGGAAACCTACAAACCTATATAAGGCCTCGTGTATTCCTCATAAAATCACCACAAAATAACCAGCAGAAAAATATCCGATAGTTTCTTTGTTTCCCTCCAGCTTTCTGTCGTCATAACAACCCTCATCTAGTCCCATTCAGTCGATCAAAACCCTCACCAAACCCCCTGCCCATCGACTAAATATCACCATCAAACAGCCTGCTCAAATCACCATTGTTTCTGCTTCTGTTCAGCCTTTAAAACAACCATCGAACCTGCTGCTTTCTTGCTGCTAATCGGTATCAAACCAGTCCAAGAATTCGTCCAAGTTGCTGCATAATTGCTGTGTTTTTTTTTGGTTTTCTGGTTTTCTGGTGTACGTAAACAAAGGAGGACCCAAACAACCCTTTTGGGTCGTACTGCTGCTGCTGCTTGCTTTCTTTCTTCTGTACGCACCATTATCATCACCAATCCTTGATCTTTAACCCTAAGGTATAACTAATAAACCCTAGTCTAATTGTGTGTTTAAATCAATTACTTATAAGATGATTAATAAGTATTATGTTATGTATTATGTTATGCATAAAGATTAAGTAATGAATGAGTGATTGTTGTAAAGATAATTATTATGTATAATGTTAATGGTTATTATCCAAGTTAAAAGATATAATTATAAGATTGTGATAATGATAAAAGATGTATGATAATAAACTAGTTGTTATAATAAAGAGTTATGAATTATGAATTGATCATGAAGTATTAAGGTTATGTTAAAAGTTATGATTTTATGTTAAAGATGTTATGATAATGAGATTAAGTAGGTTAAATTGTAAGGGTTATGTTAATAATATGGTTAATCCAAATATGAGGTTTATGATTTTATGTAGGTGAAAAAGTTAAAAGTAGATTATGAATATGAGTTAATATTGATAAAAAGAAGATTAGGGTTTAGACATGATTAATGAAATAAATAAAGATTGGGATTAAAAGATTTAGGTTATGATTATGGATTAGTAACGTAGTTTAGATCATGGTGTACGTGCATGCATGCATGCATACGTACGTATGTGCATGCATACACTGTATGTATATGTGTGTGTGTATATGTAAATATATACATACGTGTATATATATGTGTATATATGTATGTATATGTACGTGTGTATGTATGTGTTTGATGTGTATTATATAAGTAATAACTATAGTAAAATAATAAGAAAAGTAATAAGTATATGTATATGTATCATCTTACACTTATGTATATGTAACACCTACACCTAATATGTATATACCATATAGTTATGAATACGTACATGTATAATAATAATAAAGAATATTAGTATATGTATGTATCACATAGAGGTATATTTATAGATGTAACATATAATGATAGATATACATAGTAATTGATTAAAATAAATAATAATATTATTATTAGTATAACCTATACACTTATCTATATAGTAACACATAATAACACTAAGTATATTATCACTTATATAAACACAACTTTCTCGAAAACGGTCACTGTTAATATAGCTTGCTATATTATTAAACAAACTTTATGTCTATTAGACATTAACTATTCGAACATAACATCTCTAGGTTGAGATCTCCGTGTTCAACACTCCGATCATATAACTTGCGTGGAATATCTATCTGCTATTATGGTGAACTTCATAGCCCCACTTTTTAACTATCTTTATATACTTGTTTTGAACTTTTGGGGTGAGACACATGCTTGTTTTCAAACTGTTTTACGCTTAGACACGAGTACTCAAACATTATTCTGATTAGTTCAAACTGTGCTAACATGCTTTCATTCATGCTAAATCCCTACCATGATATCGTTAATTGCCACGTATAAAGGCAAGCTTAGTTATTGTGAATAGCGCTATTGAGGGTGACGTCTCTATCCGGATGACCGTTGGTCAATGTTGGTCTTTTTGATTGAGGCCGGTTTTGAGGAGCTAAAAACTGATTCCATCTTATCCAAACCTCATTCATCACTTTTCCATTTATTTAAAATAAAATCTAGAGAGAGAGTTGAGTTCTAGAGTGAGAGAGCTCATTTTGGTGAAGAAGAAGGCCGAATCTCGCCTAAACCCAAGCTTTAAAGTGGTTCCTTGCGTCTCTAGCTATGATTTGATAGTCTTGGTAAGTCCTAACTCTATGTTTCGAGTTCTAATTAGTTTATGCTAGGGTTTTGGTTCATTTGGAACTTATGTGACCCATTTGGGGTTAAAATGGGTGAACTTGGGTTGTGTTGATGAAAGGAAACCCTAAATAGCCATAATCTAGGGTTTGGTCTTAAGATTTGAGGTTGTAAGTGTTAAATGGTGTTCTTTGTCACTAATAAACTTGTAAATGATGAGAAAATTGTTAATGAGCTAAGTATGACTAGATTATGAGTCAAAGTATTAAAATGGGTCAAAATGGGTGATGTTGACCTAGTTTGGGCATGATGGGTATGAAAAGACCCTAAAGTATGTTAGTTGGTGTTTATATACCTAAATCACTAGCTTTTAGTGATGAATGGCGGTCTTGACCTTAAATGGACGGTCTTGGTGTATTTGGGGCATTTGGTGCATTTAAACCATTAAATGCACATGAGTTAAGTATTGGTGTTAGCCAACTAGTTTGTGTGTTGATTGAATACTTATTGTATTAGGTACCTTGCGTTGAAGTTTGCGGAAGTACAAAACCGTCAACGAATCGTTAAGGTGAGTGGAGTAATTATACGTATGTGTATATGGCGTGTTTATTTGTGGGTGTCATGGTATGAACCATCGAGCCGGTAGTGCCATAACATGTGTGCGAATAGATGTGAACCACGAGCCGGTAGCATCGAGTGTGAACCACGACCCAGTAGCACTATAAAATAAGATGTGAACCACGAGCCGGTAGCATCGAGTGTGAACCATGAGCCGGTAGCACTATAAAAATAGATGTGAACAACGAGCCGGTAGCATCGAGTGTGAACCACGAGCCGGTAGCATCGAGTGTGAACCACGAGCCGGTAGCACTATAAAATAAGATGTGAACCACGAGCCGGTAGCATCGAGTGTGAACCACGAGCTGGTAGCACTATAAAACAAAGTGTGAACCACGAGCCGGTAGCACTATAAAAGAGTATGACTCAAATGCGTATGGTGTGAACCACGAGCCGGTAGCACCATAGCGTTTATGGTTAACCATATTGAGATTATTGATTGTTTAGCATATTGTTTATATATATATTGTGTTGAGTATATGATAATATGGTTTTGTGATAATGTACGACTTGTTAATATTACGGGTACGATGACATGCTATTTGAGTTACAAGTTTGTATGAGGTATTTGGTGAGTGTGATTGCAAATAGATGGGTTATATATGTGTATGTATAATTATTGCACTCACTAAGCATTAACTTACCCTTCTCGTTGTTTATCTTTTTAGATGCAGGTGCGGAGAAGGGGAAGGGGGTTGTTGGGCACTAGTTACCCCTTGTTGGATGCTTGTTGAAGCTTTTTGGAAGTCGACCTATTGTTTTGGGGTAGTGTAACCCCAAACCATGCTCGGGTGTCGTTGGTCTAAAATTTATATTAAGGTCGAACTTGTAACATATTTCACTAATGGCCTTTGTGCCTTTTGTAAACATTAAACTCGTCACATGGTTAAATACGTTGTTGTAAGCTTTAACAAGTTTCATTTGAATGGGTTAAATCTTGTGACTGGTGTGTAATGTTCTAACTACTTTTAAAAAAAAAATATTGTCGGTTGTGTACGGGTTGGGTTGTTACAAGTGGTATCAGAGCATGGTCTAAGGGATTTAGGCGACTTGAGATAGGTGCCTAGACTTAGACTTTATTGTGTACGCGCTTTTATGCGGGACTTGTAGGACTTCAGGTCGGATCGGGAATTGTTAGTGCTTAGGTTTATGTGATCTAACCTTGCACTAATTGTTTTGTTTTGTAGTTGAATCATCAAGCGAGATAGACATTGTACTAGCGAGTTAATGCGATGTGCTCGCGTAGTAATGACTAGCTACCATTATTACGGGTGCAAATCGTGCCAAACAAGCGATGTGCGGCGATTGTTGAGCAAGATGGGGTAGTGTGGTATATATTTATACCTATGTGTTATGTCTTTTTGTTTCGTTGGTTAATCTATTTCATTTCTTAAGAATGAAGATGTAAGATGAATACGGAACGGAAGGGTCTACTAATGAAAGGAAGAACGAGTTTGCGGTAATGGTTGAAGCCGCAATTGAACAATGTGTCTCGGGTTTCGCCAACGAAGTTGGTCAAGTAGTCAAGGAGTCAATCGAAGGACATGTAACCGAAATGGTCCGAGACCAAGTGACTAAGGTCGTACGGGAAGAGTTTGAGAAGAGGTTTTCTGAACCTCGAGGTAGTGGTGATAAGGAAGTACTTGTAAGGCTAGAGCCACATGTTGCTCCGGGCAAGAGGAAAAGAGGTACGCCTGAAGGCGTCGGGAATGTGAAAAAGAAGAGTAAGGGAGGTTACACATCTAGATGTTTCAATTATGGGGTTAGGGGCCATAAGATATGGGAATGCACCTTGCCGAGGAGTGATAATGGAATGTGCTACTATTATCATAAGGAGGGGCACCAAAGGTCGGAGTGTCCTGAGTTGTTTAATGATCAAGGTAAAGGTGTAATTGAGGCAGCTAGTAGCAAGGGGAAGTGAGTGCCGGGTTCCGGTGTCACACCCCCAGTTAGGGCCTGGGTGAAATGTGACTTAATGAAAGGATCCGAAACTAATCATCCGGACGTTGTCCATATTGATTACAAACGAATTACAATAGTTGATAACATTGCGAGGTACTTGACCTCTATATGAAACATTTTACAAACGTTGCATTTATTCAAAAAAAAAATCTAATATTACATCGATTGTTGACATGATCGCCTAATATTTCATAATATCCAAATGTCCTAAACCACCATTTACTTATTAATAGTCTCTAGTGAACTTCAATGACTTGAATGCAACGTTTTTGAATCATGGCTTAAATGGTCCCGAGTAGTATCCTTAGTATGAGCTAATGCACAGCGGAAGACTTAATTCATACCTGAGAATAACATGCTTTAAAACGTCAACATAAAGTTAGTGAGATATAGGTTTAATGCCGGCAGCAATATATATATAGACCACAAGATTTCATATATAAACATTTTAATAAAAATATTCTAAGTGGTTGAGCACTTGGTAACCATACTTAACAATTAATCACGTCGCATATTCCCTTTAATATGAAATCTTACTACACTGTACCAAGTGTAGTCACGAAACGAAGTACTGTGCAACTGTTGAATACTGGTCGTCCAGTCCGGTTGGGGTTGTCAGGCCCGATAGATCTATCAACAGGATTCGCGTTTACAATACCGCTGTAAATATTAGTTACCAAGCTACAGGGAAGTATGCCAGTGGTACAACTCAACGTAGAATATAATTTTTCAGTTACTTGTGTCCATAACGTAAATCATTTATAAAAACAGTGCATGTATTCTCATCCCAAAATATTTAGAGTTTAAAAATGGGACTATATACTCACTGTTGTCTTGAAGATATGAAATTTTGACTTGGTCTCCGATTGATATCACGAACCTATCCATATATAATATATCAATATATTTTCTTTTTAAGAAATAAACGTTTCATATATATACTTTTAATACTTTTATAATTCCTTAGTCCGTAGTTAGCATTTTGATGTTAGTAGTCCACAATTAGTTGCTTAATAAAGTAAATAAATAAATAAAGACCACATCGTATTCATGTTGATCGGAATTAATCTTGACCCACGGTACCGGTGTTGTCAAATGACGTATTGCGTACATAAAGTACCGGTGTTGTCAAATGACGTGTTGCGTACATACGTGAGGTCTTATGATTAATCTTCTCGTGTTGTTTACGGGTGGTCCTGAAATATATAAAATTAAATTACGAGTACATATATATAAAATATCATGTTATTTTAGAAAGATGTGATTTATTTAATTTTTCTCCAATTATTTTCGTGGCTAAACAAGCTTTGGACACCCGATCTTATTTTGGTCATAATTTCTTCGTTACAACTCCGTTTTCGTTGGTTCAAATTGACACTTCCTTGGATCGAGTCCTTCTTTAAGACTATGAACTGAAAATATCTTGGTTTGTATTCAAAATCACACGGCATAGGTGAAACTTTAGTGAAACTTATGAAGTTAAACATTTTCCTTTATGTAAACAACCTTAAATGGTTATTTTTCTAAAAATACTTATACTTTGAATTAAATCATGAAATTTTTATGTGTTATCATATTCATAGTAAAAATCATTTTTCCAGAACATAAACCTCCAATTCAAAGTTTAAGATGGTTTTTAATTATCCAACCCAAAACAGTCCCCGGTGACACTCCGACGTCGTAAAAACAGTTTTTAAGATATTCTTTGAAAAATCAAGTTATACCTTGTTAAATTAGCATATAATTAAGATATGTTACAGGTCTTGAAGTATTTTAAAAGTTAAGTTAGAAGGTTCTATTTAGTTTGCGAACAAGTTTGTAATCATTCAAACTATGTTCTAGTTTATAAACTCTTATATATATTGATCATATACATAGCATTGTATATGTGTATTTTTATTGCTAAAGGCAAAAACAGAACTACGCGGATTATAAGGCACAGTTATGCGGTGCTCGCTAAAAACAATCACTGCGGTTAGGTATTCGCTGAAATACAAAACCGCGGTTCGACTCGCTGATTTTCTGCGGAGAGCGGAGCATCTCGCAGACCGCGGAAATCATGAGTACTATAAATAGAGAGCGTGGCCTCTCATTTATAGGTTGTTGATTCTCGGACATTTGCCTAAGACTATTGTGAATTTCACTTGTGACTTTGCCCAAGGACTTTTCACATTGAGTTAAGGTGAATCATGCTAATCGATAACGAAGACCGGGTCGGGGTGGTTGATCACTTGATTGTTAAAGTGAAAAACGATCATCGGGGCCCAAAATAGTTGCACAACATCCCATACACCATTATAATTTTATTGCACTCAATCCGTAATTAAGTAACATGATTAATTAAGGATTGATCAATTGGCGCCATCCGTGGGACACGTTTTATAAAATTAAGCTGAAATTTTTTGTTTAAACGCTGATTTAACAATTAATTAAGCGGTTTAATTTTAGATCGTGTTATTGTTGTGGTGATTTGCAGGTATTTTCTCAATTCGTAAGTTGTTAATCTGCTTAACGACTATGGCAACGAATGCAAAACAAGCTGGTGTTTCTGCGAACGCTGATGCATTGCCCGGCGATTCGCAGAATGTTATTGTATTTCCAATGCAAACAGATTCAAGTATTACTGCGAGAAAATCGGTTCAGGAACCGATAGCTAAAAAACTTAACGCAAATAATGCTAACGATTCGCAGCCCGAAGCTGCCGCTGAAAAAATGGTTGCACGCAGAACCATATTACAAAATCACGAAGAAACAATCGCTGAAGGAAAGCGAGCAAAAGTTGTATCTGGCAAATCAAGTTTGCGCACTGAAAAAGTTGTTAATGCTGCTATTGAGCAGGCTAAAAGAGATGCTAAACAAAACTGCGAATCTCGCATACCTCGCTCTTACTTGTGGCCGTTAAGCGGTTCAGGATCACAAAGTGATCGCCTAGTTCTTGAGCACAATGAAAGCGATAGTGATGACGCAAATAACCACATTCGCGTGCATTCTGCGCATAAGTCTAGATTAGCGAAAGTGTCAAGGCAAGACAATGAATTTTTTGATGATTCAGACAGTGCAGATGAATTTGTGAAAAATCCATATGCTAAGCGAAAGCGACCGCCAACACCTTTCCCTCGCTGTGGGGAACAAGGTGAGTCGTCGGACGCTGCTCGCAGAGAAAACGCTCAAAATTTTTTAGCAGATGCTTTCAGAAGTATCGCGCCAAAATCAATGCACCACAAGTTTGATCAGCCAAACTTTCTGCAAGACATGCTTACAAAATTTTGTGCGGATAGCACAGACATGCGCGCAAAAAAGGCAACAGAAATTATTACTGCGGCGGACAAGTTTGTCCAGCATATTTCTGACTATCCAATCGTTTCTCCGCCGATTGTGCCGGCAACGCTAGGAGTCTATTCAGGACTAACTGATCCTCTGGATTTTCTGCAACGCTTTGAAGGCGTTGTAAGCACTTACAGCTGGGATGAACCAATCGCGTGCAGAGTTTTTCCTATGGCCCTGCAGGGGTCCGCAAGGGAATGGTTTCACAGTTTGCCATCTCGCAGTATCATTGGCTTTGTGGATCTGCGAGAAAAGTTTTTGCTACAGTTCCAAAATTTGTTACCGCAGAAGAAGACACACATATAGTGTCACGATATTAAACAAGGCAATAAAGAGACCCTAAGCGTGCTGCTTACGCGGTATATTTACGAATGCCAAAAAATTCCGCGCTTAAATGAAGATCAAAAAATTTCTGGTTTTTTGCATGCTATCAACCCACAGCGGCATCCAACGCTTGTGCGGCGGTTAAGACGCGATGTCCCGCAGACATTCGCGAAAGTACAACAAGAAACTTATGATTATATCCGCGGAGGAGAAGATAGCAGTGTTACCCCCGCATGCGGCTGGGGTAGAGATAAAAATTGGCGTGACGACAATGATAGTTTCAGAGATGGTAACAGTGATAACTACCGCAGTTCAGGCTTTCCGCGTAGAAATGGTGGTGGCGGATTT
Organism: Rutidosis leptorrhynchoides; assembly: GCF_046630445.1. Classification (NCBI taxonomy): domain Eukaryota; kingdom Viridiplantae; phylum Streptophyta; class Magnoliopsida; order Asterales; family Asteraceae; genus Rutidosis; species Rutidosis leptorrhynchoides. The sequence goes on from NC_092343.1 coordinate 237,723,314, forward strand.
CAGCGAAATGACCGGTTTCAAGGCCAGAATGACAATCATTCGTATGGTCGCAATAACCGCTATTCCACACGTAAGTGGAATAACGAGTCATTCAATATAATCCAACTGCTAACAAAAACGCCCAAAGAAATCTTAATGCAAGAGCGAGTAGCTAAATCTTTCCCTGATCCGCAGCCTTTGGGGGAAAACAGCAGGCGCGACAGGTCGAAATTTTGTATCTTTCATGACGATTATGGTCATGATACCAATCGTTGCAGAGACTTAGCAGAATTCATTGCGGAAGCATACGAGCAGGGGAAATTGGATCATTTGATAGCGCAAAATGCATCCAGCACTGCGAATGCAATCATTATGCCCGCAGAGGCTAATGGCTCTAATCTCCCAAACGCGGTTGAGCGGAAAGCTCCTGCGGTGAAAAATTTGGGAGTGCGAATGGTAAACAAGAAGGAAAATCAATGCGGTGTAAAAGTGATCAATGTTGTGGAAGTGCAAGGTGCATTGTCAGTAATGCAAATTTCTGCGCAAATTGTTAGCTGGAAATGTCCATCTATCACATTTCCACCTGCAAGTTCGAATGCGAATAATGATAAGCCCGTGGTTATTGCATGTCGCGTCGCTAATACCGGCATCATAATCATGAAGGTACATGTCGATACTGGCAGTAGTGTCGATATCATGTACGAACAGTGTTTTCTACAGCTACCCGCAGAAATCCGCGCTTTGATGAAACCTACTGCGGTTTCGTTGGCCGGATTCTCAGGAGAGTCATCATGGCCTGTTGGCCAAATTGAATTGACAATGGAGTTGGTTGACGACAGCGATGAGTCGCTAACACGTCAGGCTTTGTTGAATTTGTATGTTATGCGAAATAAATCGCGGTTCAATATGATACTTGGCCGCACAGCTTTGCGCATGTTTGGCGCTATACCGTCGACTATACATGGTATGCTAAAGTTTTCAGCCAACAAGGGCATTGGTACGCTGATATCTGCGGAAATGGAGCCTTCTTGTGCTATGATTATGTCGAGTGCAGACATGTATGTTGAAGGGCATTCAGTTACCCCAGTTTAACGCGAAAACGAATAATGACATGTTGTATTGAAATCTCGCTAATATGCGCAATTTTATGTTTGAATATTGTAATGCACAATGTTGTAACGCGAATGAGTAATGCAAAGTTAATTTCAGTGTTAGTACTTGTTTCTTTAAACAGCGAAAACACTGCGTGTGGCCACGCGCAGTGCTTCTTTGCAGAATACAATTACTTAGCTTTTTATAACACTAAGTTAACATTTGCTCTGCGGATACTTTAAGTGTGGCGACATTGTTTTCGCTGAAAAACAAAGCCCACTTAAAATGATATATAAATGTATAAAAGTATAGCGAAACGCTTCGCGGATAAACCAAGTGATGAAATTGCCCACTTGAGTAGAATATTAAAATTGCGAAAGGGTAGAATTTTCCTAAGTGTTTGATTTTGCCAGCACTTAGATGCTTCGCAATGCTAATTTTACCTAAGGATCGTTTTGTCGGACTTAGAAGATTCATGATGATAAAAGATTGTTTCGCACAAAGTACGCCTTATTATGTGCACAATAATAAGCGCCGAAATTGCAAAGGACAAGTCTGAATTATGAATATTAATTGCAAAGCGCTATATAAATAAAATGTTGCAACTGCGAAAGATGAAATGCGGAAAATATTACATTAAAAAAGCGAACAAGTCGCAAAGGTAGTACAAAAAGCAATTCTAAGATTGCAAGCATACAATTACATAAGTGAAACAAAATTTAAAGCTCAAGCGCTTTAATTTCAGCGAGTGTTACATCCTCGCGCTCGCACAACTCATTTAGCGCCGGGATACTCACTTTCTCCACTTCTTTCTTGGCTACCTCTAATGCTTCCCGAGCATCATCGGTTGGGCATATCTCGGCGGCTAAGTCAGATGGTAGGGGCTTGGTGAGATCGCCGAGTTTGCAAAGCATGTCATGCCATTCGCAGCGAGCGGCAAGTATAGCGGCTTGCGAATAAGCTTCAAACTTTTCGGTGACAGGTTGTGAATCCATCACCTTCTCTGCGAATTGAGGAAGGTACTTAACAAGTTGAGCGAAATTATTCTCTGCAATGTTCGCTCTCTCGTTATGTTTAACCACAGCTTCCTTCGCTTTTGCTAACTCCTTTCTTAATCGCTCCGCTCTAAGATATTGAGAGTTCGCAACGTTAACTGCTTTTTCGCGTTCATTGGCTAAGTCGCTGAATCGACTAAAGCTATCCATAGTAAGACAAAGCGAGTCATACATGTTGTATAACCGCCGTCTCGCAGATTCAGCCAATGACAACCTGCTAAGCCTCTCTTTGGTTTCATTTGGCACAAAATTTTGCAAATCACGGTAAAGCTTGTTGGCTTCTGCATCGGCAATAGCTTCCTCTGGATCTACGTCATCTCCTTCTTCTTCATTAGACGCCTCTGCGTCAGAAGGATGAGAGGGGCCCTGGTCAGACTCGCCTACAGCACTTGAGGGAGCGCGGACCCTAATGTTGTAGCGTGGGGCAAATTCACCAGGAGATCCTGAAATGACAATTGCAGAAAAGTTGATAAATATCGCGAAAATTTTGCATAATATGCGCACATATAATTAGCAGTCGAAAAATAATAATAACGTACTAGTTTCTTGTTCGGCAAGAGTGCGAACACGTTTTTTACGCGGAGTTGGAGAACCTTCCGCTACCTTTCTTTTCCCGCGGTCCTCGCTTCCGGGGATAGAACGATCATTGATGATTGGCTCATCAATCAAGATAATATCGCCCTCGCCGACCTTTGGGCGTCGGGCAGGGCTGATACCGCTAACGTCAGCGGTCCTCATCATGAGATCCAGCGGAATCTCTGCAAAGTAATGCGAAACGTTATATAACATAACATATAGACTGCGAAATATGTTAAAAAATTATGCGAAAAATATAAGCGAAAATACCATTTTTCGCTGAATCAATCAGAAGAGCGTCGTGGTCGCTCCACGGCCATTGAATCGAAACGCCTCCAATGTACAGCGGTACATTGGAGTACGGTCTTATAATAATGCCAGCCTTCTTAAAAATTGCGAGAACTTCGCGCTCTAGATCATCGAGCACGGGTGTCTCATTGATGTCAGGGTCCATCTTATCGCACCACTCCCTTGGGATGCGACTATCGACATATGCAGTATCGTTAATATAAAAAAATGAATTACGCCAATTCCCGATGGAATCTTTTGGTGATAACATGTTGCCTAACCTACTGCGGAATGAAAACCACCCCACATCGTACAAAATCAAGCTATTAAGCATGCGGAACACATTTAATAAAGGCTGTTTATTATTCGCGTTGCAGTACATCTCGAAAAGCACAATTTTATTCACCACGTTAGGGTGAAGCTGTGCTAGTGCGACTTTATAGTATTCGCACACGCTGCGAAAGAACTGGGTTAAGGGTAAACGCAGGTTACCCTGCGAAATTGCAGATTCATAAATTGTAATTTTCCCCTTGGGGGGAGTGTTAGCTCGATCCTCTGACAAAGGGGCGGATGGTACAAACTGCCCAAGTGGCGTGTACCACTCCCTAAGAGTTTGAATCTTAGCTTCCGTCATATGCGACACAAAGCCGCCGGGCGTGTGAAACGAACCAGAAGCAGCCATTGTAGATTTGAAATGATGAAATTAAATATGCAAGTTGTGAGATCAAAGTATGAATTGAGAAGCTGGTAGGCTAAATTGATTGATTGTTAAGTATGCTTGTGATTGCGAGAATAAAATTGATTGCGAATTGGGAAAGTGTAAAGTTTTTGTGCGGAGATCTATGCTATTTATAATCAGGGATTGAGCGAGCAAGTGGAAAGGGTAATCATTATTTTTGACGGCTGTAATTACTGTGACTCGTAAACGGTAAAAATCGAGCCGTTAAAATAAGCTGATTTGACAGAATGGCGGAAAGTTACCGTTGTAATTACGCGTATCGCCTAATTAAGACAACGGTAATAAATGGCCAGTAAAAAACACGCATTGCGGACAGCGAAATATTTTAAGATACACTTCTTAAATTTTTAGAGTTTATCATGATGTATTTACTTCGCGAAAATGCATCATAATAAACTGGGGGGACTTGATCATATACATAGCATTGTATATGTGTATTTTTATTGCTAAAGGCAAAAACAGAACTACGCGGATTATAAGGCACAGTTATGCGGTGCTCGCTAAAAACAATCACTGCGGTTAGGTATTCGCTGAAATACAAAACCGCGGTTCGACTCGCTGATTTTCTGCGGAGAGCGGAGCATCTCGCAGACCGCGGAAATCATGAGTACTATAAATAGAGAGCGTGGCCTCTCATTTATAGGTTGTTGATTCTCGGACATTTGCCTAAGACTATTGTGAATTTCACTTGTGACTTTGCCCAAGGACTTTTCACATTGAGTTAAGGTGAATCATGCTAATCGATAACGAAGACCGGGTCGGGGTGGTTGATCACTTGATTGTTAAAGTGAAAAACGATCATCGGGGCCCAAAATAGTTGCACAACATCCCATACACCATTATAATTTTATTGCACTCAATCCGTAATTAAGTAACATGATTAATTAAGGATTGATCATATATAGCTATAAATATATGAATTGAAAAAGAGTTGAAGTAGAGTTTTTACCTCAAGTTTAAAATGTAAAGTTGCTGGAAAGAAGTAGTAAAATAAAAGTTTAGAGAGTTCTTGCAAGTGTGTGTGAAAATTGGAAGTAAAATTTGGAAAATGAATGTGTAAAAATGGGTTAGAAATGGTGCTTATTTATAGGCTTGAAAATTTGGTTTTTAGTGAAAATATCTAAGATAAGTTAAAATTTATTATGTCATGAATGACATATTATTCCAATAATTGAAGATTTCTATTGGTATATACCAATAGTAAATACTTCTAGAAGCTGTGTATAGTACCCTAGATATACGTATAGCAATCGTTGATAAAACGGAACGAGGATTCAAATATAGCTATCTTTTGTAAATATACTTATATTGTTTTATGTATGTAAGCCCTTTAAAAGTGATAAAATACATATCTATATGATGCATGTATAAGTATTATAGGTTATAAGTATTTACGTCGAAAAAAATTACGTATAGTTATCGTTTTGAAAACTTAAGTTAGTAGTTTCAAAATATACTTATAACTTATTGTTATTAATACAAAATGAGATATTAAAACATCCTTAGATCATGTTAAATATGTATATATACATATATATATACACAAACGTATAATTATCATATATTGTATAGTTCGTGATATCATCGGTCAAACTAGACGGTCAAACGTTGTGTAAAACTCTTTTCGGAAACATAAATCTCAACAATTTGGATTGCTTATCATGTTGGTTAGGTTTAATTTATGTAAATATTAATCTTATAAGTATAGAACGATCGAAAAAGTGCGGGTCAACTTTAGGGTTTTTGCTTATCGTGTCGGAACCATATAAAGATTAGAGTTTAAATTTGGTCAGAAATTTCCGGGTCGTTACAGTACCCATCCGTTAAAGAAATTTCGTCCTCGAAATTTGGTAGAGGTTGTCATAAATAACAATAGGAATGTTTTCATGACGAATATGAGGTAATAATGAAATTTTATCATTATTGAAAGATTTAGATAAAACGATTTGGTTATGTGAGACGCACGAGCGAAGCTATCACAAAAGAGTGAAATGAGTAAATATAGAATTGTTGTAACCGATGACGTGATTATGATCGATTTCCGGGATTTAAGGGTTTTAAAGAAAATCTTATGTAATTAGATTTAGTTTTGCGGCGATCAGGATCTTCTTTGATTTAACGCGGCAATCTGTTTTGATTTCTTTGTCGAATATTTCACTATAAATTTACCTCCTTCCCTTTCTTTCTTCCCACATCTTCTATTCTTTCTCTTTAGTTCCTACTTTAAGACATTCGCTAATATGCTCCATCCCATTCTAATCCTTGTTATATTTCTAACTTTCATATCTTTCATTCTTCTTTTTCATCTATCACCAGAAGAATCTATTTTCTTTTATCCTTTCCTTGGAATTATAATGTTTTTAATTCTCCCGTGCCTTTACGTTGCAATACGTATTGATATGCATGGTTTGTAGCTTCAGGGTTGTTGTTAGGTTTTATACCTTCCCTTATATTTCGATGTTCCTACTCCCGTCCCTTAAAATCATTGTCATCCACAGTTAATGCTCTCTCTTATTTGCTGTGGTTTATGTTCCTATTTCTATTCTGAGGTTTTGTCCCTTCGTTTCTTCTTCCCGTCCTCGAGCCAAGCGAACAATGGTCCGAAATTCATAGGTAGGAAATTTGGAATGAACCTAGCTATTGGTTTTAGAATGAAATTGTAATGGCACGATCTTGATTCGTTAAATTACTCGAATAATCCGAAAAAAATAGAACTATCAAGGTGATACGTTCTAATATGTTTGGAGACTTGATAGAATGTAAGAGTCGTGTAACATGGCACATGATGACGGTACTGTGAATCATCACATTCCATTAGAAACTTAACATGACTTACTGTAATATAATGAAGTTGATCAAGTTTCATTATATTATAATAATTCATGTATCAGTTCCCAACACTACTTCAAAACATTCATATTTTTAAACTTAGAGATTTCAGAATTTAGAAACTAACACAGTTTCTTTTATATTGTAGCGCAGATGTTACGGAGAGTTAAATGATCGCAGATAGGAATAGTTGTAAAAATATCTCCAGAAATATGAAAAATATGTATAACGAATGAAGATATCTTATAATATCTAAGATAAAATGATGGTGAAGAATATCATCTTAAAAAGTTTAGAATAAGGAGCAGTGTTCTTACTAACGGTTTCAGCAGGCACTGGATCATTTGGATCCTTTGAAGGCAGGTTCTGTTTTCATGATTTGTTCACGGCCTCCTTCATACTTTGCTCAATCCGTTTTCCAGTTCCAAACCTTCTCTTTTTCTCAGCTTTACCACCATACCATTCTTTATCATCAATCTTTTGATTGTTAAAGTCGTTTACAGTTTGTGCTGCTTCATCAACATTTCAAAAGCTACTTCATAGTTCAGGGTGTTTTCAGAAACTTCACATTCGAAGTATGAAATTTCTTAGGAATAAATGTTATAGGTATAACTGGGGAAGTTCTGCAAAGTTTTCAAAATGCTAATTGCGGATTTCGCCAAAGGGTGGACGATCTGCTGGTACATTTGCTGATGATGTCGTGAAATATAAAGGATTTTCTGGTAACGACGTCAAAAGGACAAGGTATAAATATCGAGGTTATAATAGGAGTAGTCTCATTGAGAAGTCAAAGTGGAGCTGTGACAAAATTAGCTAATTGAAAAGGAATCGTATGATTGTTTTTACCAAAGAATGATAAGGAATTCAACGCGGATAAGTTTATAACTTTGGTTTCGAAGGTTTCTCAAGTGCATAATTGTATGCAGGAATCTTTCTTCCATAGACGAGGTGCGGCTGGTTCAATTTCTCGATCGAGGTGTTTTCAGGAATCATGAAAGGATTTGAATGCGAATTGTAATCGTCAAGTTACGAATGAGGTTTAAGATAAAATCAAGTGGCAAGCTTGAAGAATTGTTTAGTTTCATATGTTACAATCAACATTTTAATTCATTTTAATTGTCCAATGTTTACTTCTTTATGCCACTTGTTGGATTTTGGTAGGTCAAAATCCGAATATGAAATTTGATTGAAAATGGTTATTCTGGGGTGAGCGGATACGAATATCGGTGGTTGTAAGTAAGATAATAGATAACCGTTGAATCAGATTCAAGAATGTACAATATAACTTATTAATGTGAATTCTAAATATTCCTCGGGTACTACCCACCCGTTAAAATATTTTCATCATTAATAGTTTGTACGAAGGAATTTTAATTACTATCTTTATGAAAATATACTTGCATATATATTTTCTTCAGAGATAATCATAGATTTAATGAGTCAATAAGATATTAAACTCATTTGATTTATCGTTAATTCTAGATTACATAATCTCTAAGACTTTAGAAATTACATAATCGTCATACGATACGTAAAGCGAAGATAATTGATGTAGAACGATATATAGAACGAAGATCATACTCGAAGTACAGATATTGAGTCGTGTGATGTTGATATTCGAGATACAGATTGTGATGTTGAGATTTAAGGCGCGGTTGTGATTGGGGTGATAAAGGTACTGTCGGCGTTGACGATGGTAGTACGGATTATGCTGCTGGTGCTGCTGTTGGTGTTTGTAACCTTCGCACCATATTCTCCAAAACCACTACCCGAGCACGGAGTTCGTTGACTTCTTCTATTATACCGGGAGGATTGACGGTTGGAACGAGCGAATGAACAAGATTTGAAATATGGGATAGTATGTAATCATGACGAGATACTCTAGAAATGAGCGAGAAAATGGTGTTTCGAATAGGTTCGCCGGTAAGTGCTTCAGGTTCATCATTAAGAGGACAATTTGGTGGATGGAATGGATCACCTTCTTCTTGCCTCCAGAAATTTAGTATATTACCAACCCATCCTCAATTCATCCAGAATAGATGATGGGAAATTGGTTGATCCATTCCGGTAACGCTGTTCTCGGAGCTCGAATGGAAATCCATATCGGCGAAGCTATCGAAGTCGGAGGAATTTGAGCTGGATGAAGAATCCATCTTGTATGGTCGGAGAAATGAATTTTTGGTTTGGAATAGATTATAGGAGTTGGGTTTGGTACTCTTCAATACATAATTTACATATGTATATATAATATCAAAATCCCATGAATTACGGAGAATCTTTGAAATACGTCAGGCAATGTCTATAGTAACAGATACGCTAGGATATGAATTTTGTATATACACTATCGATGCACTAAATGCAGTAAGACATGTCTAGACTTAAGAATGATAAGCAGGCAGTTCCCTAAGGATGATAAGCAGATGATTTCCGACTAGGATTGATAAGCAAAACTTTTGACAGGCAGACACGGTCAAAGTCCAGACTCACTTAATGTATCCTAACAACTACTAGTTAGACACACTAATGCAAGGCCTGGTTCGCTAAGACCAACGCTCTGATACCAACTGAAAGGATCCGAAACTAATCATCCGGACATTGTCCATATTGATTACAAACGAATTACAATAGTTGATAACATTGCGAGGTACTTGACCTCTATATGAAACATTTTACAAACGTTGCATTTATTCAAAAAAAAAAAATCTAATATTACATCGATTGTTGACATGATCGCCTAATATTTCATAATATCCAAATGTCCTAAACCACCATTTACTTATTAATAGTCTCTAGTGAACTTCAATGACTTGAATGCAACATTTTTGAATCATGGCTTAAATGGTCCCGAGTAGTATCCTTAGTATGAGCTAATGCACAGCGGAAGACTTAATTCATACCTGAGAATAACATGCTTTAAAACGTCAACATAAAGTTGGTGAGATATAGGTTTAATGCCGGCAGCAATATATATATAGACCACAAGATTTCATATATAAACATTTTAATAAAAATATTCTAAGTGGTTGAGCACTTGGTAACCATACTTAACAATTAATCACGTCGCATATTCCCTTTAATATGAAATCTTACTACACTGTACCAAGTATAGTCACGAAACGAAGTACTGTGCAACCGTTGAATACTGGTCGTCCAGTCCGGTTGGGGTTGTCAGGCCCGATAGATCTATCAACAGGATTCGCGTTTACAATACCGCTGTAAATATTAGTTACCAAGCTACAGGGAAGTATGCCAGTGGTACAACTCAACGTAGAATATAATTTTTCAGTTACTTGTGTCCATAACGTAAATCATTTATAAAAACAGCGCATGTATTCTCATCCCAAAATATTTAGAGTTTAAAAATGGGACTATATACTCACTGTTGTCTTGAAGATATGAAATTTTGACTTGGTCTCCGATTGATATCACGAACCTATCCATATATAATATATCAATATATTTTCTTTTTAAGAAATAAACGTTTCATATATATACTTTTAATACTTTTATAATTCCTTAGTCCGTAGTTAGCATTTTGATGTTAGTAGTCCACAATTAGTTGCTTAATAAAGTAAATAAATAAATAAAGACCACATCGTATTCATGTTGATCGGAATTAATCTTGACCCACGGTACCGGTGTTGTCAAATGACGTATTGCGTACATAAAGTACCGGTGTTGTCAAATGACGTGTTGCGTACATACGTGAGGTCTTATGATTAATCTTCTCGTGTTGTTTACGGGTGGTCCTGAAATATATAAAATTAAATTACGAGTACATATATATAAAATATCATGTTATTTTAGAAAGATGTGATTTATTTAATTTTTCTCCAATTATTTTCGTGGCTAAACAAGCTTTGGACACCCGATCTTATTTTGGTCATAATTTCTTCGTTACAACTCCGTTTTCGTTGGTTCAAATTGCCACTTCCTTGGATCGAGTCCTTCTTTAAGACTATGAACTGAAAATATCTTGGTTTGTATTCAAAATCACACGGCATAGGTGAAACTTTAGTGAAACTTATGAAGTTAAACATTTTCCTTTATGTAAACAACCTTAAATGGTTATTTTTCTAAAAATACTTATACTTTGAATTAAATCATGAAATTTTTATGTGTTATCATATTCATAGTAAAAATCATTTTTCCAGAACATAAACCTCCAATTCAAAGTTTAAGATGGTTTTTAATTATCCAACCCAAAACAGTCCCCGGTGACACTCCGACGTCGTAAAAACAGTTTTTAAGATATTCTTTGAAAAACCAAGTTATACCTTGTTAAATTAGCATATAATTAAGATATGTTACAGGTCTTGAAGTATTTTAAAAGTTAAGTTAGAAGGTTCTATTTAGTTTGCGAACAAGTTTGTAATCATTCAAACTATGTTCTAGTTTATAAACTCTTATATATATAGCTATAAATATATGAATTGAAAAAGAGTTGAAGTAGAGTTTTTACCTCAAGTTTAAAATGTAAAGTTGCTGGAAAGAAGTAGTAAAATAAAAGTTGAGAGAGTTCTTGCAAGTGTGTGTGAAAATTGGAAGTAAAATTTGGAAAATGAATGTGTAAAAATGGGTTAGAAATGGTGCTTATTTATAGGCTTGAAAAATTGGTTTTTAGTGAAAATATCTAAGATAAGTTAAAATTTATTATGTCATGAATGACATATTATTCCAATAATTGAAGATTTCTATTGGTATATACCAATAGTAAATACTTCTAGAAGCTGTGTATAGTACCCTAGATATACGTATAGAAATCTTTGATAAAACGGAACGAGGATTCAAATATAGCTATCTTTTGTAAATATACTTATATTGTTTTATGTATGTAAGCCCTTTAAAAGTGATAAAATACATATCTATATGATGCATGTATAAGTATTATAGGTTATAAGTATTTACGTCGAAAAACATTACGTATAGTTATCGTTTTGAAAACGTATAATTATCATATATTGTATAGTTCGTGATATCATCGGTCAAACTAGACGGTCAAACGTTGTGTAAAACACTTTTCGGAAACATAAATCTCAACAATTTGGATTGCTTATCATGTTGGTTAGGTTTAATTTATGTAAATATTAATCTTATAAGTATAGAACGATCGAAAAAGTGCGGGTCAACTTTAGGGTTTTTGCTTATCGTGTCAGAACCATATAGAGATTAGAGTTTAAATTTGGTCAGAAATTTCCGGGTCGTTACACTTAATATCAAATCAACCAACATATTATAATATACGAGAACAATACTAAATGATAAAACAAACTTTATTGAGTACGCAGCGGAAAATTAAATGTAGTTACAATGATAGGAATAACAATAATGGAAATGTTCACATGCAGAAGTAATAAATGTGATATCTCTTGATCCTATGTCCAAGTAGCATCACATAAGTAGTAAGTATAAAAGCTTGAATCAAACAGCACCTGAGACAAAACATGCTAAAGTGTCAACCAAAAAGGTTGAGTGAAGTTCATAGGTTTAACAAAAAAAGTTTGACCGTTGTTTTAGACCACAAGATTTAGTTTGTAAAGTCGAAAAGAAAAAGTTATACCAATTCGTGATATTTAAACTAAACAATAGTGTGCCCCATGACAAGTTAGTTCTACTTGTCGGTTTAAATTTCATTATCAAGCAATACAATGAGAACGTCAAATGTATCGGGGACGTTACTCCCGATAGGCCTACCCCCAATAACCTAGCGTGCCGAACACTTAAAAATATCACAGTAGGGACTTTAGCCGAACAAACTCGGTTTTAGCATTAATGGTGTATTCTATCGTATACACGCATAAAAGGCACAGTTATCGCATGAAATCAGCATCAGAAGGGCTAAAAGCAGCAAGTCATCAGCTTGACGTCTTCCGCCCTGCAGGCAGCTCCGTCATGCGTAAGCCCTGAAGGCCGCCTAGCGCGTAAGCCCTGAACGGAAGCCGCCCCACTTGGCGTAAAATTTGGAACAGAAATAACAGAACATATCATCATCTGACACGTGTCCCCGAATAATCCGGGACCTCTGACACTATAAATAGACCCCTTGGGTCGTCATTTTACAGATATCACATCATTCAGAGAATTTCTAGAGCAGAGCGACTTCTCTCTCTACTTTCTCTCACTAGAAGTCATCCGGCTAGCATTCTCATCGCACTACGGACGACAGACTAATAAAGCCACCCCACAAGTAGAAATACTTGTGAACCGGGTCTGCAGGGATTATTTCCCGAGGCAAAATATAGTCGGAAATACTCATCCCACTCTTAGCTAGATACTTCTAGTCTTTTGGCGCCATCTACTACAAAGAACACACGGAACGCAAAGGGAACCAAAACAGTTGAAGCTCCATTCATGAACACGCTTGAAGAAGTTAATAACCCGGTAGTGGAAGAAGTGATTGCGGAAGATGATATACTTGTTCCACCGCAAGAAGGTACAATCGAAGAGACAATTGCTGAAACAGCTGAACGACTTAAGCTTTTGGCTACTAGTTCAGGGAAACAGCCTGTAGTCGATGATACAGAGCCAAGAAATGCAGAGAAGTTTCCACGCTTTGTCATGGGATCTGACAAACGTCCGTCAATTCAAGCACGACGCTGTATTCCGTCCACTTCCATTCGGCGGACAACGGATGGAAAGAATAAGCAGATCATGAAGAAACAATCTCTTTCAAAATATAAGTTGACGAAGGTGCTGGATCAACTAAGCAGCTTAATTGATGATTCTGAAGACGATGATGAACTGGAGTGTTTTGGTGTTGAATCTGATGGTGAGCAAGACGGCAGAGAAGAATTCATGTCTGAGAAGAAGGCACAAATGTTTCTCAATAGCATCCTCAAGCAGACTGCTCCGGCAAAGTATAAAAAACGCTTGGCGCAACCCGCCGTCCGTGCTGTGGCGGTGGATAACTTCTTTGCCCTTATCACTGGTGACCAGGCCACAAAGCCACCAGCCATGGCGGAGGCAACGCAGTGTTTTGTGGACCGTATTGCCAATTATCCACTGCCAAGAAACTTAGCAATCCCAACAATTGGAGTATATGACGGCACCACTGATCCAGAAGACTTCCTAACAATGTTTGAAGGCGTCATGCGACTACAACACTGGGAAGATGAAACTGCGTGCCATATGTTTCCAATGGTACTGCAGAAAATGGCACGTGAGTGGTTCGCCAGCCTCCCTCCACGAAGCATTACCAGTTTTCTCGACTTGCGAGCAAAGTTCGTGATGCAATATCAGAATCTACGGAGTTGCACTTTAACACACCTTGATGCACATGAAATTACGATGCATCACAATGAATCGCTGAGCAACTTCATGAAACGTTACACATTGGAGGCACAGAAAATTCCAGATTGCCCTGAGTCACAACTTGTTTCAGGCTTCATTTTTTGCCTGGACCAGCGACGGTTCAGTGCACTCATTCATGCCTTGAGATATGATTTGCCAAAAACGTTGCATCAGGCTTTGGAGGTAGCACAGCGACATGTGCGAGCTGGAGAACGAGGGGTGGCTAGGTTTGAAACTGGTAATCAGAGCAGGCCGCACAACGGAGGCCGGTACTATGAACGAAATCAGCAAAGGAACAACAATGGTGGCTGGAAGGGAAACAATCATCCCAGCGATTTTAATCATCAGCGAAGACCCATCGAAAGGCACCCATTGATCATGGCACTCACCAAAACTCCAAAGGAGATCCTCTTCACAGAACCAGTACGCACCACTTTTAACGCTCCAGCTCCGATGGAGGAGAGAGAGGGTCTAAAGAGCGAGTTGTGGTGCCATTTTCATGAAGCTTGGGGTCATGACACTGATAACTGTAAATCCTTAATGCGAGAGATCATAGCGAAAATTAAAGAGGGTGAACTCAATCATTTGTTGCCCGGCAAGCAATACCGAAGAAACGATCCTCGTAGAAAGTTTGAATGGCAAAGGAAGGATAGCAACAGAAATCATCTTGGTGATAATCGAAGGGAACAGCATGAAGGAGGAAACAACAGAAACCAGCCTCAGTACGGGGGGCGGATGGCGGAGCGCGAACCGACCCCGGAAGTCGTGATCAGGATGGTTTCGTTTCACAACAGCAGCTTTGAAGAAGGAGAATCGTCTGGTAACAATGAGGATACATGGAGATATGCTCCAATCATCTTTCAGCCAATTCAAAACTGGGCTCTTTCCATTCAGCCGGTGGTTATTTCGGCACACATTGCTAACAGATTTGTTGACCGTATCTACACAGATACAGGTAGTGAAGCAGATATTATTTACTGGCATTGTTTTAAGAATTTCCCGAGGCATGTGAAGGATAGGTCAAGGAGCACAAGTTTGAAAGTTACGGGGTTGACTGGTGAACCAATAAGAGCGATGGGCAGAGTTAGATTGGAGGTTGTTTTGGGCATATTTCCTTTGATAAGGACAGAAACAGTTGATTTTACCATTTTGAATGGTACTTCCAGATTTAACGTGATTTTTGGGCGAGAGGCATTGGCAAGTTTTGGAGCAATAACGTCAACAGCTCACGCAGAACTAAGATTTCCCACTCCAAATGGAGTTGCGGCATTACATTCACAATTTGTGCAGCAAACAAGGGAACGTTCAGCGTTTGAGAATGGTCCAGAAAGACACATGAATCAAAGGAGACGTGGAAGGTTGTTTACTGAGGAGGAGGTGCAGGAATTTTTTATTCCTTGATTCAATGAGTTGGCCGGACAGCGCTGGGCGCTAGGCGTAGGAAGCAGAAGCTAGCAGCAGAACATCAAGAGCAGTGTTTATCTCTTTTAATCAAAGAACAGTTTGACTTTTATCAGTGTTTATTAACAACAAGAATTCTAGCAAGAACAGTTTATACAATCGTTGTACTGATGCTTATTCAGCATTTGCAAGAACATATTTTATCAATGAATGAAGCAAAGCGTTTATCAAATTTCTGTGAACCATTATTTGGTTACTTTACAGAGCATATATTGACAATTGCATGCATTAAACGTTCATGGCGTGCTAATAGGCTTGATCCACCTAACGGCCGACATCAATTGTTAATGCATTGCACAGTACTGAACAATGAATTTTATATATATTTGCTTAAACAAAGCGCTGCCTGTGACAAATGTAAAGCATTACATTTAGCCTGCCCACAGAAGGAGTGTATTTTATAGAATACCTCCGATGGCGGAAGCTTTTGTGCCGGCCAGTAAAGGCACAAGGGATCGGCTAGAAAACGTTTAAGTTTTACTAGAGAACACCGAGGCATGCACGAAACTCAGATACTTGTCATGACAAAACATAATAAATTAACTTCGCAGAACGAAGTTCTATTTTTTATATATATATAAAGGCAAAATAAATAGCAATTCTTCCTCATATACTTTATGACGGAAGGCGCATGCCGGACAAGTTATTCACTTGTATCCGATGTCCAAATAACAATCTCACAAATTATTACAATCATTCCTCATATGTTTTATGGCAGAAAGCGTATAACGGACAAGTTATTTAACTTGTACTTAGTATTTTGAACAACACTTTAATTTTTTCCTCATGATCTTCATGACGGAAAGCGTATGACGGAGAGTTTATGGGTTTATACTTAATCATTCTACACAAACACGTCATCGTAGTTCCTCATTAATTAATGGAAAGCGTATATACAGCTTCAAATATTTTTCCTCATTATTTGAGGGCATAATACTTATCAACAATTCTCAATTACATATTTTATAGTTTATTAAGTAGCTCATATGGCATGGCAAACAGTTTGGGTTACTTTCAGTTATACTCTGTTCAGTTGCAGAATAAAGCACAAGGCAGATTTATTTTAAGCATGACATATAAAGGATAATCATATACACATGGTGGTTATAACAGAGATTATATACCAAAACAGCAGTCAAATTATTACAACGAAGTTACTCAACTGTTTTTACAACAAATCATTCAAATTCAATACCCAACACATCTTGGGCAGTAGAATCTTCTCTACTACAGACCTCGTCGTAGACACTAACTCTCAGGGTGGATAGTTTGGTTTGAGCCTCTTCCATCTTTTCTTTTGCATCAGCAGGCATGAGTTGTTGAATGCTGGGCGGAGGAGTTTGATCGGGAGCAAAGTGGCTGAATAACTTGCCAGTAATGTCAGCAACATCATGAATCCGGGCAGCATCTACATAATCATTATAGGGATCCCCAACAAGCTTGGATCCCAACACCTTTGCAATTATACCAGGAATGCCCTTCTTCAGTATGGCAAAGTTATTCTGACCTTCCTCCGCCCTCCGGCGTTCAGCATTGAGTTGCTTCTCCAGCTCAGCAATTTTATCCTTCTCAACGTTCAGCAACAACTCTTTCTCCTTTTCAACGGTGGCCACTTTCTCCTTCTCGGCCTCAAGAGCCTTAGTCAAACTGTCCTTTTCCTCTTGCAGGACTCTAGCATTATCAAGAGCTTTTTCAAGCTCAGTCTGCCTAGCATTTGCTGTTGTCTTGAAATCATTCAGTACACGCATAGCTTCAGCAGCCCTTTTGCGATCATTGGCAGCAGCAAGAATTTCCTTACGGTTGTTCGCCAGAATAGTTTCTTGATGTTTTTGCAGCCGCATGAAAGCATTCACATGGTTGGACAACAGCAAAGTTACAGCAGCAGTGGACTCCCTTAATTGCTCAGCAACAAGAGCATTATAGTTTGGTTGTAACTCCTTGAGGGATGAGTCCTGCATAAACAAGTAATTATGGTTAGAATATTGCAAGGGCATATATACGTAAGCAGAGGTAGTGTGATGCATAATTTTAAATCAAGGTACCTGCAAGGTAGACACAAAGCCTTTGCCCTTAGAGGCAGCATAGTCCACAAGTGATTGCAGAGCACTCACAGGAGCAGGCACTGTTGGTACTTGTGCAGAAGAAGAAGAAACTGGGGGGATAGTAAACTGAGAGGGAGGAGTGTGAACTCCAGCATCGCCCTCAGACAAAAAGTCATCCGCCTTGGGGGAAGTAAAGGTGTATTCAGGAACAGACTTCTCACCTTCACTTTCTAAATTTTTTACCGGCGTCCGTTCTCCGCCACCAACAACCTTCTCCCCCTCATCCTCAGATTCTGGTAAAATTACTAACGCAAAAAGGTTAGTGTCACGAAAGCAAGTATATCAACCTGTATGGGAGGTATTGTAAAGCAAAAAAGAAGACATACTTCGTCGACGTTTGTTTTGTGGGTTTTCTTCAATACTCTGGCTCTTCTTTTTGCCTATGAGCTTTCTCCTTGTTTTCTTAAGGGTAGGATCAAGGGGCTTCAAGTCCCCAATAATATCAACAGATTCAGAAGTCTCTTGATTTGTAGTGGTGGTGGTGTTGTCTGCTCCAGTAGTGGTGGTGTTAGTTTCGGTGTCGCTGTCCGTGCTGCTGCTGACAACGATTTCTTTTTGCTTATCAGTCTCCACAGACTCTGTAGCAGCAGCATCACTAGTGCCAGCACCACCAGTAGCAACTTTCGCAGCTGCAGCATCAGCATCAGCTTTAGCTTTGGCTGCAACTTTTTCAGCTTCCAACTCTTCCGGTGTTTTCTTGCGAGGAGTAATCTCCAAAGCAGCAAGATCAAGAGAACGAACAACATTACGCACCAACATCTCTGGTTTACCTACAAATACCAAGTAAACAATAGTAATATGAGCAAACAGAAAAGAGCATTGAATAAGCATATGTTAAGAGGGTTATATCATGTCCTACCCTCTTCCTTCTTATTCTTGAGAACTGGCACACTGTCACTTGGCCATTCTTGGCTAACTCGGCACAGCACCAATACTCCTTCATAATGCTCATATGATCTAAGAGGCAGTTTCAGCTCTTTCAAATTATTAACAAGACGCTTTTCGTTATCAGAAAGTTTCATTGCTTTTCCGGCACCGGGTTCAACCTTACCCCATTTTCGGATTACGGCATAATCCTTTGGAATCACAGTTTCATCCACAAAAAAGAAAGGATTCTTCCAATCCTTCAGATTTGACACTGGATTAAGGCCAACAAATGACATACCCTTCTTGTTGTCAACGGTAAGCCAGCATTTGCTAATACTACGAATTCGAAATAGGGCATTAAATACCTTAACTTGGGGTTCAATCCCATTAGCGTTACAGAACATTTCAAATAGAACAATTTTCTGTAACCCGTGAGGGTGTATTTGGCTAAGGCATGCTGGGTAATGGCTAAGAACATCGAGAAGAAATTTTGTTGGCGGAACACGGAAGTTACCATGGGTAATTTGCAAGGTGTATAATGAAATCTTTCCTTTCGGAGGACGGTCAGCGGATTGGCCCGTGATGGGCAAAGTAGGATGGTACTGATGAAGGTGCTGATAATTGGCAACTAGCCAATCAAGGTATGTCTGTGTAAGAGATGAAGGTGTTGTGGTTACTTCTGTAAGGGTAGCAGGAGTTGATGTTGACGGTTCGGCGTGCTCCTCTACATGCTCTTCGCTGTGCTCTCGGCCAGTGGTCTCAGGAGAAGAGGCAGACATGATATAACAATAAAAGTATAAACAAACAAAAATTGCAGAAAGGGAGCAGTTACTGACCTTGAATGGTGAAAAACCTTAAAAAGTTGAAGAATGCGATGGAGATTTTAGGGAGAAAAGTGAGTTTTGAATCTAGGTAAAGGTAAAAAGTGAAGGCAAACGGGTTATGGTGGTTTTTATAGCGCCACTTCAATACAATTTCCACGGACAGGATTAAGACACGTGTATGGGTAATTTTAATCGTGGGGTCCAACGCTTGCACTTTTACAGCTAACAAGGCGCGTGAGGCATATTGACCACTAAACAGCAATGATTACAAATTCAGAAATTTCGTCTACATTTAATACTGGGTACATCTTTTCCAATGCAAGAAGGGGTAATGCAAAGATTGTTTTGAAGGGATTATTCAGAGTTTAAACACTTAATCATTTTTCAAAATGCTTAAGTCCTTAAACTGGGGGGACTTAATGGTGTATTCTATCGTATACACGCATAAAAGGCACAGTTATCGCATGAAATCAGCATCAGAAGGGCTAAAAGCAGCAAGTCATCAGCTTGACGTCTTCCGCCCTGCAGGCAGCTCCGTCATGCGTAAGCCCTGAAGGCCGCCTAGCGCGTAAGCCCTGAACGGAAGCCGCCCCACTTGGCGTAAAATTCGGAACAGAAATAACAGAACATATCATCATCTGACACGTGTCCCCGAATAATCCGGGACCTCTGACACTATAAATAGACCCCTTGGGTCGTCATTTTACAGATATCACATCATTCAGAGAATTTCTAGAGCAGAGCGACTTCTCTCTCTACTTTCTCTCACTAGAAGTCATCCGGCTAGCATTCTCATCGCACTACGGACGACAGACTAATAAAGCCACCCCACAAGTAGAAATACTTGTGAACCGGGTCTGCAGGGATTATTTCCCGAGGCAAAATATAGTCGGCAATACTCATCCCACTCTTAGCTAGATACTTCTAGTCTTTTGTTGACATACTAAGTCTTCTATCATAAGAAAATAGGTGTCAACAAGCATAATTTTAACAGTTTGGTACTTGTGTCTAAAGTGTAAAACAGTTTTAAAAACTAGCATGTGTCTCACCCCAAAGTTTATAAAACAGTTAAGAAAACAGGAAAAAGAGGGGCTATGAAGTTCACCTTAAATAGCAGTTGAAGTATTCCACGCAAGAAAGGAAAGTAAAGCAAGTAAGTGATCGGGATATCAACTAGAAGTAGTTCTTTAACAGTGAAATGAGAGATTAAGGTGTAAGTTTGAAATGAGAAATGTATGTGGTATTTATAGTTGAAAATGTTAGGTAAAAATAAAATAAAATAAAATAAGTAAATCTTAAAAGTTAAAATAAGAAAAAGTATTTTGTATTTTTATTAAAAGTAAAATCTTAAAAGTTAAAATAAGAAAAAGTAGTTTGTATTTTTATTAAAAGTAAAATCTTAAAAGTTAAAATAAGAAAAAGTAGTTCGTATTTTTATTAAAAGTAAATCTTAAAAGTTAAAATATGAAAAAGTAGTTTGTATTTTTATTAAAAGTAAAATCTTAAAAGTTAAAATATGAAAAAGTAGTTTGTATTTTTATTAAAAGTAAAATCTTAAAAGTTAAAATATGAAAAAGTAGTTTGTATTTTTATTAAAAGTAAAATCTTAAAAGTTAAAATATGAAAAAGTAGTTTGTATTTTTATTAAAAGTAAAATCTTAAAAGTTAAAATATGAAAAAGTAGTTTGTATTTTTATTAAAAGTAAATCTTAAAAGTTAAAATATGAAAAAGTAGTTTGTATTTTTATTAAAAGTAAAATCTTAAAAGTTAAAATATGAAAAAGTAGTTTGTATTTTTATTAAAAGTAAAATCTTAAAAGTTAAAATATGAAAAAGTAGTTTGTATTAATCTTAAAAGTTAAAATATGAAAAAGTAGTTTGTATTTTTATTAAAAGTAAATCTTAAAAGTTAAAATATGAAAAAGTAGTTTGTATTTTTATTAAAAGTAAAAATCTTAAAAGTTAAAATATGAAAAAGTAGTTTGTATTTTTATTAAAAGTAAATCTTAAAAGTTAAAATATGAAAAAGTAGTTTGTATTTTTATTAAAAGTAAAATCTTAAAAGTTAAAATATGAAAAAGTAGTTTGTATTTTTATTAAAAGTAAATCTTAAAAGTTAAAATATGAAAAAGTTGTTTGTATTTTTATTAAAAGTAAAATCTTAAAAGTTAAAATATGAAAAAGTAGTTTGTATTTTTATTAAAAGTAAAATCTTAAAAGTTAAAATATGAAAAAGTATTTTGTATTTTTATTAAAAGTAAATCTTAAAAGTTAAAATATGAAAAAGTAGTTTGTATTTTTATTAAAAGTAAAATCTTAAAAGTTAAAATATGAAAAAGTAGTTTGTATTTTTATTAAAAGTAAATCTTAAAAGTTAAAATAAGAAATTTGGTTTTTAGTGAAAATATCTAAGATAAGTTAAAATATATTATGTCATGAATGACATATTACACAAATAATTGAAGATTTCTATTGGTATATACCAATAGTAAATACTTCTAGAAGTTGTGTATAGTACGAGTATAATACGGGTATAAAATATATAAAGATGTTTCATGAATCATTTATAATAACAAAGATGTCATTTTCCATGATAAAAGGTTGAAAATGATGTTTTCCTACTAGTATATTCCAATAGTAAATACATCTTAATACAATACATATATATTTATTTTAACTTAGAAGTTATAACGTCGTTAAGATTTATATATATATATATATCGTTTCGAAGTCCTTAAGTTAGCAGTCTCATTTTATGTATATAATCCATTGTTAATATATTTAATGAGATACTTAATTATCATATATTCAAGATAGATATAATCCATATATATCCGTATATATACATAAGTATATAATTAATACTATATAATTAATACAAGTTATGATGTTCGTGAATCGTCGGACAAATGGATGGTCAATGGTTAACTGATTACATGAATATAGTTTCAAACTTTTCAAGACTCAACATTACAGATTTTGCTTATCGTGTCGGAAACATATAAAGATTAAGGTTTAAATTTGGTCGGAAATTTCCGGGTCATTACAGTACCTACGTTAAAGAAATTTCGTCCCCGAAATTTGATAGAGGTTGTCATGGATAACAATAAGAATGTTTTCATGACGAATATGAGGTGATAATGGAGTTTTATCATTATTAATAGATATAGATAAAATATTTCGATCATGTGAAGCATACGAGTGAAGCTATCACAAAAGAGTGAAATGAGTAATATGGAATTGTTTGAACTAATGACGTGGTTAGGATTGATATTCGGGATTTAAGGGATTTAAAGAAAATCTTATGTAATAAGATTTGGTTTTTCGGCGATCAGGATCTTCTTTGATTTAATGCGGCAATCTGTTTCGATTTCTCTGTCGGTCATTTCTCTATAAATTCATCCCTTCATTCCTTATTCTTTACACCTTCTATTCTTTCTTTCTCTTCTCTTTCCTTAATATGCTCCATCCAATCCTGATTCTTATTATACTTCTAACTTTCATATCTTTCATTCTTCTCTTTCATCTGCCGCCAGAAGAATCTATTCACATTTATGATTTCCTTGGAATTATAATGTTTCTAATTCTCCCGTGTCTTTACGTTGCAATACGTATTGATATACACGGTTTGTAGTTTCTGGGTGGTTGTTGGGTTTTATATCTTCCCTTATACTTCGATGTCCTTGTTTCGGTTTTCTATAATCATTGTCATTCATAGTTAATGCTCTTTCCCATTTGCTGCGATTTTTACTACAATTTTTATTTCGGAGCTTCATTCTTTTTCTTTTCCTCCTTTCCAACTAAGCATCTCTTGTAATGGTCCGAAATTCATAGGTATGAAATTCGGAATGAATATAGTTAGTGTTCTAAGAAAGAATTGGTAATGGCACGATTTTGATTTGTCAAATTACCAGAATATCCTGAGAAAGACCGAATCATCAAGAGAATATTTTCTTGATAAGTTTAGAGATTAGATAAAATGTAAGAGCCGTGTAACATGGCACATGATGATGGTACTGTGAATCATCACATTCCATTAGAAACTCAACATGACTTACTGTAATATAATGAAGTTGATCAAGTTTCATTATATTATACTAATTCATGCATCAATTCCCAACACTGCTTCAGAACATTCATATTTTAAATTTGAAGATTTTAGAACTTAGAAACTAACACAGTTTCTTTTATGTTGTAACGCAGATGTTACGGAGAGATAAATGATCCCAGATAAGAATAGTTGTGAAAATATCTCCAGAAATATGGAGAATATGTATAACGGAAGATATGAAGATATCTTATAATATCTAAGATAAGATGATGATGAAGAATATCATCTGGAAAGGTTTAGAATAAGGAGTAGGGTTCTTACTAACGGTTTCAGCAGGCACTGAATCGTTTGGATTCTTTGAAAGCAGATTCAGTTCTTGTATTTGTTCTTGGTCTCCTTCATGGTTTGCTCAATCCATTTTCCAGTTCCAATCTGAGCTTATACCATTCTTTATTATCAAGCTTTTGGCCATTAAGACCATCTATAGCTTTTGCTGCTTCGTCAGCATTCTCAAGGTTAATGAATCTGAATCATTGATTATCAATTCGAGATGTTTTCAAGAATTTTGAGCGTTGATCGCAGGATGTAACCGTCAATGGATCTAACAGTTGATGATGAAATGTTGTAAATTTCAAAAGTAATGAATGATAGTTTCGGTGGTTTGATATGATAATTCATCACAGAATACGAATGAATACAATTCATGAGAATCGGAATTGAAAAATTGTACAGTGTAACATATTAATGTGAGATATAAATATTTCTAGGGTATTACCTACCTGTTAAAATATTTTCACAATTAACAGTTTGTACAAAAGAGTTTTAATTACAGTCTTTATGAAAATATAAGTACATATATATTTTCCTTCAGATGTAATCATGGATTTAATGAGTTAATATAATATTAAACTCATTTGATTTATGGTTGGAACGAGAATGAATAATCTCCAAAACCTTAGAGATTTCATAATTGTCGCGAAATATTTTGCTAATGAAGTTATGAATCAATACATTCGTCGTTACACTTGATTTATTATGAAATGGAGTTTATTGTGTTGAAGCAGTGATTAACGATTGCTAAGTCATTAACGAAGGATGTACATCATAGCATATTAGTGATATGGATTAACCAAATAGTACATACTAGTTGAGATTCACACGTAATTGCTTAGTACGACAAGATTTATTATTGTTCCAAATCATATATATGTATATATAAAGTATACATATATAATTCTTCACGAAGAATGAGTCAATACATCTTGACTCATTATTGCTAATATTCCTTGGTATCTTTGGGGCGTATGATGTTGATATCCGAGGTATCGAGTATGATGTTGAGACGTGGGTTGTGGATGTTGTTGGTATTATTGCTGTTGGTGATGATGCTGATGGTACTGGTGATGTTGGTTATGCTGCTGGTGCTGCTGCTGGTGCGCGTAGGTTTTGCACCATATTCTCCAGAGCCACTACTCGAGCGCGAAGCTCGTTGAATTCTTCTCTTATACCGGGGTGATTGACGGTTGGGGTGAGCGAATGAACAAGATCTGAAATATGGGATAGGATATAATCGTGATGAGATACTCGAGAAATGAGAGAGAAAATGGTTTCTCGAACAGGTTCGCCGGTAAGTGCTTCAGGTTCGTCGCCAATAGGGCAATTCGGTGGGTGAAAGGGATCACCTTCTTCTTGTCTCCAGTGATTTAGTATATTACGAACCCATCCCCAATTCATCCAAAATAGATGATGGGAGATTGGTTGGTCCATTCCGGTGTTCGGAGCCCGAATGGAAGTCCATATCGGCGTAGCTGTCGGAGTCGGAGGAATTCGAACTGGACGTGGAGTTCATCTTGTATAGTCGGGGAAATGAATTTTTGGTATGGAATAGATTGTAGGAATTGGGTTTGGTACTCTTCAATACATAACTTACATATGTATATATAATACCAAAATCCCGTGAATTACGGAGAATCTTTGAAAGGCGACAGGCAATGTCTACAGTAACAGATACGCTAAGATATGAGTACGTGATATAACAGGGAGTTACATACGTTTGAGTGTGAGTAGTAACAAATATAGGAGTTACAAAAATCATGGATAATATGTAATACATATGTAATACTCAAAACTAGGATAGATGACTAAGTGAGTTGTTCTTAATAAGTTCACCACTTATTAAGTGTGTAAGTGACTAAGTGTTGTGTGATCACTATAGTCGGGTTAGCTATTGTGCACCATACCCAAACATCTATGCCACCGCCGAGTCACTTGAATGATTAATTGTTACCGGTTGGCCCAGGAATTCTCGACCAAAATCTAAGTTTGGCATTCGAAATTCACAAGCGTCCCATAGTGGTACCAAGGATCACCCAAGGCCTTAAGTAGCGTTGACGTTTGAGTAATTTCACATTATCGTGTATGTTATAATCCTAAGATTTAAGTATAGTTTCTAAGGTATAATGTATCATTTATCAATTAGAGGCAACAATTAAAGGCACTATGGTCAAGGAAAGTTGTAGTCCTACATTGCTAAGGTACCTAATTGTATAAGGCATACATAAAATGCAATCCTGGTTCTCTACAACAGCCTGGTTTGCTCTGATACCACTCTGTCACACCCCCAGTTAGGGCCTGGGTGAAATGTGACTTAATATCAAATCAACCAACATATTATAATATACGAGAACAATACTAAATGATAAAACAAACTTTATTGAGTACGCAGCGGAAAATGAAATGTAGTTACAATGATAGGAATAACAATAATGGAAATGTTCACATGCAGAAGTAATAAATGCGATATCTCTTGATCCTATGTCCAAGTAGCATCACATAAGTAGTAAGTATAAAAGCTTGAATCAAACAGCACCTGAGACAAAACATGCTAAAGTGTCAACCAAAAAGGTTGAGTGAAGTTCATAGGTTTAACAAAAAAAGTTTGACCGTTGTTTTAGACCACAAGATTTAGTTTGTAAAGTCAAAAAGAAAAAGTTATACCAATTCGTGATATTTAAACTAAACAATAGTGTGCCCCATGACAAGTTAGTTCTACTTGTCGGTTTAAATTTCATTATCAAGCAATACAATCAGAACGTCAAATGTATCGGGGACGTTACTCCCGATAGGCCTACCCCCAATAACCTAGCGTGCCGAACACTTAAAAATATCACAGTAGGGACTTTAGCCGAACAAACTCGGTTTTAGCATAATTTTAACAGTTTGGTACTTGTGTCTAAAGTGTAAAACAGTTTTAAAAACTAGCATGTGTCTCACCCCAAAGTTTATAAAACAGTTAAGAAAACAGGAAAAAGAGGGGCTATGAAGTTCACCTTAAATAGCAGTTGAAGTATTCCACGCAAGAAAGGAAAGTAAAGCAAGTAAGTGATCGGGATATCAACTAGAAGTAGTTCTTTAACAGTGAAATGAGAGATCAAGGTGTAAGTTTGAAATGAGAAATGTATGTGGTATTTATAGTTGAAAATGTTAGGTAAAAATAAAATAAAATAAAATAAGTAAATCTTAAAAGTTAAAATAAGAAAAAGTATTTTGTATTTTTATTAAAAGTAAAATCTTAAAAGTTAAAATAAGAAAAAGTAGTTTGTATTTTTATTAAAAGTAAAATCTTAAAAGTTAAAATAAGAAAAAGTAGTTCGTATTTTTATTAAAAGTAAATCTTAAAAGTTAAAATATGAAAAAGTAGTTTGTGTTTTTATTAAAAGTAAAATCTTAAAAGTTAAAATATGAAAAAGTAGTTTGTATTTTTATTAAAAGTTAAAATATGAAAAAGTAGTTTGTATTTTTATTAAAAGTAAATCTTAAAAGTTAAAATAAGAAATTTGGTTTTTAGTGAAAATATCTAAGATAAGTTAAAATATATTATGTCATGAATGACATATTACACAAATAATTGAAGATTTCTATTGGTATATACCAATAGTAATACTTCTAGAAGTTGTGTATAGTATGAGTATAATACGGGTATAAAATATATAAAGATGTTTCATGAATCATATATAATAACAAAGATGTGATTTTCCATGATAAAAGGTTGAAAATGATGTTTTCCTACTAGTATATTCCAATAGTAAATACATCTTAATACAATACATATATATTTATTTTAACTTAGAAGTTATAACGTCGTTAAGATTTATATATATATATATCGTTTCGAAGTCCTTAAGTTAGTAGTCTCATTTTATGTATATAATCCATTGTTAATATATTTAATGAGATACTTAATTATCATATATTCAAGATAGATATAATCCATATATATCCGTATATATACATAAGTATATAATTAATACAAGTTATGATGTTCACAAATGGATGGTCAATGGTTAACTGATTACATGAATATAGTTTCAAACTTTTCAAGACTCAACATTACAGATTTTGCTTATCGTGTCGGAAACATATAAAGATTAAGGTTTAAATTTGGTCGGAAATTTTCGGGTCATTACATCCGGCGGGTCTAAATGTTACAATTGTGGGCACCGGGGGCATAAGTCTCGCGAATGTCCGTCGGGCAAAACTGTATATTTCTATTGTCAGAAAGAAAGGGCACCAAAGGTCTGAGTGTCCCGATTTAGCTAGTAATCAGACTAAGAGATTTGGAGGTTTTGTGCCTACGTGTTTTAGGTGTGGAGGACGAGGTCATTTGGCGCAGGATTGTACGTGTACACCTTTAAGCACGATCAAGTGCTTCATTTTCCAGAAGGAGGGACACCAAAAGTCTGAGTGTTCCGAATCGTTTGCCGAGTGGGTTAAGAGGTTAGAGCGCGAGTATTCAATGGATGGTGAAGCACCAAACGATGTTGTTTCAGGTACTTCCAATTTTCGATGCAAATGTGCCTTATTATTATTGATTGTTGTGTACCGATGTATTCGGTTATGAAATTTAGACTTAAATTTTGTTTACGAAACCTAATTAGTTTCGAGTGAACGTGTATTTCAATAGTACCCACATAGGTGCGGGGTTAGAAATTTCGATACGGTGCACTAGGGTAACGCTTGAGTCATTGACTCATGAGAATGCGACTTGGAGGCGAATGCATTAGTGTAAATACATGGTATTGTTATGGGTAGCATCCCTAATGGAATTACCCTACGTAGGAGTTGGATTGACGATTTCGGGGCGTAAGACTTGGTGCAACCAAGCATTCCTTAGTGTTCGGAAAAAAATTTCTACCAAGCCATGGAGACGGGCTTTGGTTTTCAGATGTTAGAGCGAGTTCGCTGTCATGTGGAAGTTGATGAAACCGTTAATACAAAGTGTTGATCTAGATGAATGTTGGTAATGGAGTCTACGGGACCCAACGTTAGGTGTCTCCTTCATACCTATTAGCGTGGTATTCGACTCCGATGGCGTTACGGTTACATTGCAAATAGGGTACCAACAAGAAACCCTTTAGGTGTTCTAGTGATGGTGTGGAGGTTACAGTCGATAGCAATTCGATGATTGCTAGAGTAATACTCGTACGGTTAGGTAAATGCTTCGGTTAAAGTAGCAAAGGATAACCTGAAATCCTTTGTAGGCTCAAGGATGGAGCAAGGCTTAGTGATGTGTGTGTTATTGATATGCAATACGGGTGAACCTCGTCTCTCTTTTACGAGATGGTGGTGTAAGAAGTGAGTAACGCAATTGTTATGACAGCATAGTTCACTCCTTTACCGGAGGATAAACTTAGGTGTATTGTCAGTCGGACAAATTAGGGTACAATGGGTCGAATGAACCCACTGGTTGGAAAAGTCTACCCTACGGGTAGCGGCGTTCTTGATATACGGGTTACGAGTTATGTTGGCGTTAGGTCATTGCTTAATTGACGCCAGGGTGACAGAGAGCGTCGATGTCATGGTAAGGGAATTCGCGAAAATTCGTGGGCTGTGATCGATTAGGAGAATTGTCGTATAGGTCGATATGCTGTGCCTTGACTATGTTGGTTGAGTCTTTGGTTGTCTAGGCTTTCTACGTCGTGGGTTTTGGGTCGTTAAACTCGTTCGAGTGAGACCGTAGGATTTGTCGATTTTGTTGAGCATTATGGTGAAACCAATGAGGATGTAACCGGAGTGTAGTTGTACGTTTGACGATATTAACATGCTAGGAGGTATATGCATGTTAATTGGTGGTCCGATTTTGTTGGCTCGGATACGATGTGGCGAGTGTGGTACGCTCTTGACGGCCACTCTTTTCTTCTATGATTTTCGGGTGTATGAGTGATATGCCATTAGAGAGGCATTCTGTTAATCACGATTACGATTTGATGAAGTGCGTGTAGCGAAGGTTCATGGAGTTTATGGGAGAAGGTAACCGCGATGATGTTTATGATGAAGATGGAAGAGTATAAGCCTTGGTGTTTCCAAGCATCTCCTTAGTAATGAGTTGAAAGATTAATAGGCTAGTGGAATGTTTCACTCTGAGGGTGTGATTACTTTGTATTGGGTAATTGGGTGGCGGTAAGAAACCCGAAGATACAACTGTGTTTTACTATGGTGCTTGGCGGGCTTTAGAGTTGACCGGTTTAAAGGATCGAGGTTCGAGTACCTTATTATAGGTTCGTGTAGAATCGTTGAGTATGACCATCATCGAGACCGGTCATGTGGGTTATATAATGTCAGGATTTCGCGAAATGTTACCACATTGGCGGTGGGTATATGGGGTTAGAACCCTAAGTGGGGAAGTAAGTACCTGAGATTTCGGAATAATCCCTATCTAATAGACATGTTGAGCGAACGGGTGTCGCTTATTTAGGAAAGGAAGACTTCGATGGTTTTCGGAGAGGTCCCAAGATGGACTTGGGAATGAATTGTGAAGGATATTCTGTGACATGAGTTGGAATGGCGAAGTTCCCGAATGGCGGATACGATAGATTTTCGAAAAGTGTCGGGATGATTCCCGAATACACCACGATTGAAGGGCACGACGAAGATAATTGTCATAAATTGTTCTACTTTTAGGACGATTGTAAGGTGTATAGTACGAGTTTGGATACTCGTCGTAGGAGCAAACGATTGCGGTTGTTTTGTTTCGTGGGTTGATTACCGGATATCATTGAAAATGATGGAATGGTAAGGCCATTGGAGGAATGATTATGAAGTTTTCACGGCGTACTTCCGAGTGAGTGGTGAAAATTTTGGTTAAATGGAAGTATAACGAACGGTCGTTGTATTATGATGCGTTAGTGTGCGAAACGGGAATTCGGATGCGTGATTTACTATATGTGTGACTCCGCGTTGAAGACGGAAATGTTCGAGAGAGAAGTGCTTAGCTTCAAGTGTTGACTAGGATCACGAGGACGTGATCGAATTTAAGTGGGGGAGAGTTGTAACATCCCGTTTTCCTAATACATAGATTAAGGGTACGTATATTACCTTTTAAACGTTTAATTGTAACCGCGAACGATCTTGCATAGTTTAGTGTTTGAAAATGTAGGAAATGGTTGGATCAGACGCCCTGTCGCGTTTGGATCGGTTTTATCGCGTTTGGAACCATCGCGGACCGCGACAAACCTGCTTGAAACGCGACGCCATCTGAAACCCCGTTTCTGTTCTTTTATCGCGTTTAAAAAATATATGTCGCGTTATGATGTCGCGTGACGCGACAAAGTGTCGCGAAACGCGACAAAGTGTCGCGAAACGCGACAAATGTCGCTGTAATGACATTTTTGGCCATTTAAATGGCATCTTTTGGGGGTATGTTGGTCTTTTCGATTGAGGACGGTTTTGAGGAGCTAAAAACTGATTCCATCTTATCCAAACCTCATTCATCACTTTTCCATTTATTTAAAATAAAATCTAGAGAGAGAGTTGAGTTCTAGAGTGAGAGAGCTCAGTTTGGTGAAGAAGAAGGCCGAATCTCGCCCAAACCCAAGCTTTAAAGTTGTTCCTTGCGTCTCTAGCTACGATTTGATAGTCTTGGTAAGTCCTAACTCTATGTTTCGAGTTCTAATTAATTTATGCTAGGGTTTTGGTTCATTTGGAACTTATGTGACCCATTTGGGGTTAAAATGGGTGAACTTGGGTTGTGTTGATGAAAGGAAACCCTAAATAGCCATAATCTAGGGTTTGGTCTTAAGATCTGAGGTTGTAAGTGTTAAATAGTGTTCTTTGTCACTAATACACTTGTAAATGATGAGAAAATTGTTAATGAGCTAAGTTTGACTAGATTATGAGTCAAAGTATTAAAATGGGTCAAAATGGGTAATGTTGACCTAGTTTGGGCATGATGGGTATGAAAAGACCCTAAATTATGCTAGTTGGTGTTTATAGACCTAAGTCACTAGCTTTTAGTGATGAATGGCGGTCTTGACCTTAAATGGACGGTCTTGGTGTATTTGGGGCATTTGGTGCATTTAAGCCATTAAATGCACATGAGTTAAGTATTGGTGTTAGCCAACTAGTTTGTGTGTTGATTGTGTACTTATTGTATTAGGTACCTTGAGTTGAAGTTTGCGAAAGTACAAAATCGTCCCCGAATCGTTAAGGTGAGTGGAGTAATTATACGTATGTGTATATGGCGTGTTTATTTGTGGGTGTTATGGTATGAACCATCGAGCTGGTAGTGCCATAACATGTGTGCGAATAGATGTGAACCACGAGCCGGTAGCATCGAGTGTGAACCACGAGCCGGTAGCACTATAAAATAAGATGTGAACCACGAGCCGGTAGCATCGAGTGTGAACCACGAGCCGGTAGCACTATAAAAATAGATGTGAACCACGAGCCGGTAGCATCGAGTGTGAATCACGAGCCGGTAGCACTTTAAAATAAGATGTGAACCACGAGCCGGTAGCATCGAGTGTGAACCACGAGCCGGTAGCACTATAAAAAAAAGTGTGAACCACGAGCCGGTAGCACTATAAAAGAGTATGACTCAAATGCGTATGGTGTGAACAACGAGCCGGTAGCACCATAGCGTTTATGGTTAACCATATTGAGATTATTGATTGTTTAGCATATTGTTTATATATATATATATATATATATATATATATATATATATATATATATATATATATATATATATATATATTGTGTTGAGTATATGCTAATGCGGTTTTGTGATAATGTATGACTTGTTAATATTACTGGTACGATGACATGCTATTTGAGTTACAAGTTTGTATGAGGTATTTGGTGAGTGTTATTGCAAATAGATGGGTTATATATGTGTATGTATAATTATTGCACTCACTAAGTATTAGCTTACACCTCTCGTTGTTTATCCTTTTAGATGCAGGTGCGGAGAAGGGGAAGGGGGTTGTTGGGCACTAGTTAACCCTTGTTGGATGCTTGTTGAAGCTTTTTGGAAGTCGACCTATTGTTTTGGGGTAGTGTAACCCCAAACCATGCTCGGGTGTCGTTGGTCTAAAATTTATATTAAGGTCGAACTTGTAATATATTTGACTAATGGCCTTTGTGGCTTTTGTAAACATTAAACTCGTCACATGGTTAAATACGTTGTTGTAAGCTTTAACAAGTTGCATTTGAATGGGTTAAATCTTTTGACTGGTGCGTAATGTTCTAATTACTTAAAAAAAAAATATTGTCTGTTGTGTACGGGTTGGGTTGTTACATTATGTGATGAAGAGATGTGGAAATACGATAACTTGGCATACCTTCAATAATTTAGAACTTGAGCTTAATTAATTATTTGATTGTATAAATTTTTTACGAATAGATAACAACAACTTTTTAAAGATGTCGTTGGAAAATAAGTTATTGTACCTCTTGAGTTGCCTGAAAAACTATACAGTTAGAAAACCCCTTTGATTAACGATATTTGTGAAAAATATACATAAGAGATTTATGCTCGATGCATCTGTTACCAAGGCCGGAGCTAGAAAACTAAATAATAAATGGCACAAAATAAGCTTCGAAGCCCTTTCTTAGTAGCGAAGAAATAGACTTCGCCCACATGCAACAAAATAGAAGATTTTATTATTAAACTTTTACAGTAATATTTTATAGTAAAGCTCTTATAAATTTTGTCCAATTAAAATATTAGATTAGTAATATTTTATAGTGAAATTCTTATAATTTTTGTATAATTAATATATCAAATTATGCGATTCGAAAGAAGTCTTTTTAACACAATTATGTCATTTAAAATGAGTCTTCTACACAAAATAATAGTAGATTTTAATAATTATACTTTTACGGTTATATAGTATTCCTTTATAGTAAAACTCTTATACTTTTGTCAAATTAACATTCCAAATTTGATATATAAGAAACCTTGCATTTGTATAACTTATAAAATTGTTTTTACAGTGATATCACCTAAATCATACATATTTCACAAATGGAAATGTTACATTTGCTAATGTGGCCTATGTCGTTGGGTTTGAACACAACTTATTCAACATATGCCAACTGACAAACAAAAGAAAGATAGTCCAATGCAGAAGGAAAATTGACACTATTTTTAATAAGATGAGGAAGCCACTACTGACAGCAAAAAGACATGAGAACATGTATCAAATTGACATGAACACATTAGTCACTACAACAGATACTTGCTTCTATTCAAAGTCAGCAGATAACCTGAAGTGGTTATGGCACAAGAGACTCTTACATCCCAACTTTAAAGATATTCACAAATTAACAAGCAAAAATTTAGTGTCTGACCTACCCACCATGTCTTATGTGAAGGACAGATTGTGTCCTGGTTGTGAAAAAGAAAAGCATCACTATGCTTCATTCAAATCAAAGCAGATTTCATCTACTGAGAAACCATTTCACTTACTTCATATGGATCTCTTTGGTCCTATTAATATTTCCAGCTGTAGTGGAAAGAAGTATACACTGGTTATTGTTGATGAATATTCCAGATACACTTGATATTCTTTCTGAAGCAAAAGAGTGAAGCTGCTAATGAAATTATCAATTTTATCAAAAGAATTGAGTTACTGAATGGGCAACTGGTGAAGCAACTAAGAAGTGATCATGGTACAGAATTCAGAAATGCAACAAAGGAAGAATTTTGTGCTGACAAATGAATTTCACAAAACTTTTCTGTTGTGAGAACACCTCAACAAAATGGTGTTACAGAAAGAAGAAACAGAACTCTCATTGAAGTAGCAAAATCTATGCTTGCTGAGTCTGGGTTGAAGAATTCATACTGGACAGAAACTGTGAATACTGCATGATTTACCCAGAATAGATCTTTAATAGTGAAAAGACATCAGAAAAATGCTTATGAACTTCTCAAAGGAAGAAGATCCTCAATTTCATTTCTTCATGTATTTGACACTCCCTACTTCATTCTGAATAATAAGGACCAGCTTGGCAAGTTTGATGCTAAAGTTGATGAAGAAATATTCCTTGGATATTCCAACATGTCAAAGGCATATAGGGTCTACAACAAAAGAAGGGGATGTTTTGAAGAATCTATTAATGTTAAATTTGATGAAACTGTCCCTACCTACTCTTCTGGTCAAGAAGATGATGAGTTACTTTTTGAAGAGCCTACTCAGCATGCTCTTAATGAAGAAGAAGAACCAGCAGCAGTTCCCTCACTAATCCATGCTGCTGGGTTCTCTGAAGATGAGATGGAATATTCTGTTCCATTTATGTCTAAACCAACTAGACCTACTGGCTCTACTGAAGTACTACAACTTGAGCAGAGGTCCTCTGTTTCTGACGGATCACAGTTTGGTGCCGGTTCCACTAATAATGTGCAACAGTCTCCTACTGATGTGCATACTGCTGAATCAACTGATGATCATGATGATGTGTGTCCAAGCACGAGCTCTCCTGTTCATAACACTAGATGGACTAAAGAGCATCTAATTGAGCAGGTTATTAGAAACTTGGCTAGTGGGGTTAAAACAAAAGGCATGCAACCACTAACTTTTGTATGCATGTAAATTTTGTGTCTACCATTGAACCTACATGTCCCGAAGAAGCATTGAAAGATCCTAGATGGGCAAGAGCTATGCAAGATTAGCTCTCTTAGTTTGATAGGAATAAGGTATGGACATTGGTACCCAAACCTGATGATGATGAGAAGAAAATCATTAGTACCAAGAGGGTGTTTAAGAACAAGATGGATGAAGATGGGATTGTGATCAGAAACACAGCTAGATTGGTAGATCAAGGGTTTGGGAAACAAGAAGGATTGGATTATGGAGAAACTTATGCACCCGTATCAAGGATGGAAAAATCAAAATATTCTTAGCCTTTGCTTCTCATATGAACTTCAGAGAATTCCAAATGGATGTCAAATCTGCCTTTCTCAATGAGAAGCTGCAAGAAATAGTCTATGTCAAGCAGCCTCTTGGTTTTGTAAGCAGTAAACATCCAAACCATGTCTAAAAGTTAGACAAAGCTCTTTATGGCCTAAAACAGGCATCTAGAGCATGGTATGAGACACTTCATGTGTATTTTCACTGGTTTAGATTTTAAAGTTGGAACAATTGATACCACTTCATTCTTAAAAGAGACAGATGGTGATCTCTTGCTGGTACAGATATATGTGAATGATATTATTTATGGTTCTACAAATAAAAAAAGATTGTCAAGAATTTTCAAAAATTATGTCAAAGACATATGAAATGATTTTACAAAGAGATTTGTAATACTTTTAGTGATCATATACATAACATTGTATATGTATATTTTATTTGCTAAAGGCCAAGGGCAGAACTACGCGAACCATAATGCAAAGTTATGAAATGTTCGCCGAAAATAAGAATAGCGGCTACATTTTCGCGCTATAAAATGACTGCGGTTTAATCCGCCGAGTTTCCGCGGATAGTTAAGTGACTCGCAGACCGCGGATACCTCGAATACTATAAATAAGGAGCTTGGCTTCACATTTATAGGTTGTTGATTCTCTGCCATTTTCCCGAGCCTTTGTGAATTTCACTTGTGACTTTGCCCAAGGAATTTTCACATTGAGTTAAGGTGAATTATGCTAATTGACAATCAAGACCGGGTCGGGGTGGTTGATCACTTGATAGTTAAAGTGAAAGACGATCATCGGGGCCCAAAATAATCATCAAACATTCCATCCTCCATTATAATCTTATTGCACTAAATCCGTAATTAAGTAACATCATTAATTAAGGATTGATCAATTGGCGCCATCCGTGGGACACGTTTTACGAATTAAACTGAAAATTTTTGTTTCGAGCTATCAAACGATTAATTTTTTAGTTTAATTTCAATCGTGTTTTTGTTGTGGTGATTTACAGGCGAATACATTTAAAATTGGCGGTGAACTGTTCGATTGCTTTGAATAATGAGTAATATTAGAAATGATAACGATATAGTGGTCGCTGTGCGAGCGAATGCCCAAAAAAGAGGAAAAAAGCGAAATTCCGCTAAAATGTATCATAATTAGCAATTTGCGCCAATTAGTTTCCCGAAAATGCGGAGCGATGATTTTTCTGAAATGCCGATAGTAGTATCTTGCAAAATCGCGGAAGCTAACATCACAGTCATGAAAAGTTCATGTTGATAACGACAGTAGCGTTGATATTATTTACGAACAATGTTTCGCTCAACTTCCAGAAAGTATTAAAACAAACCTGCAAACAACTGCGGTTTCGCTAACCGGCTTTGTAGGAGAATCCTCATTGCCTATAGGCGTTTTTCCATTAGATATTGAGCTAGCTGATGTAAATGATGAAGCTTTAGTGCGGCAAGCATGTTTAGATTTTTATGTTATGCTTGCCTCATCTCGCTATAACATGCTGCTGGGGAGAACTGCTCTAAGTAAATTTGGAATTATCCCGTCCAAAATTCATAGCATGATTAAGTTTCCAACATTTAAAGGGGTTGCCACAATGCATTCAATGAGCATTATGCCTATTTGTGCGCCTGTTAACGTAAAAACCACAGGGCAGGAACCTGTTAATGATGCGGATACTATGGAAATAATTAATCCCGCATATCCAGAGCAAAAAATCAAAGTGGGATGCAATGTTAGTGTGGATACTAGGAAACAAATCGTGCAATTACTTGTCCAGTACATGGATGTTTTTGCTTGGTGTGAAAATGATATGACTGGTGTTCCGCGGCATATTGCGAAACACAAGATTAATGTAAATCCAGCTCTAAAACCCGTAGTGCAAAAGTGAAGGGGTATGACCCCAGATCGCATAAAGTGGTTGTGCGAAGAAGTAACAAAGTTGGTGATAGCTGGAATTCTGCGCGAAGTTCAATACCAATCGTGGATTGCGAATCCGGTGTTGGTGAAAAAACCTATGGTTCTTGGAGAATGTGTATTGATTACAAGGATTTGAATAAAGCGTGCCCTAAGGATAACTATCCGCTTCCAGAAACTGATTTAAAAGTGGAATCTTTGCATGCTTTTCCATACCAATGTTTTCTGGATGCGGCACGAGGTTATCACCAGATTCCTATGGCGGAAGAAGACGTGGATAAAACCGCATTTCATATGAGCAAAGGCATATATTGCTATATAATGATGCCTTTTGGTTTAATCAATGCGGGTGCAAGATATCAACGGTTGATTGATACCGCATTTGACAAACAAATAAGGCGTAATCTTGAAGCTTATGTAGATGATTTAGTCATCAAAAGTACAACGCAAGAGCGAATAATTGAAGATATGCGCGAAACATTTGAAAAATTGTGAAAAATAAACATGAAGCTTAATCCGCTAGAATGTAGTTTTGGCGAAACTGAAGGAAAATTTTTGGGATATCTTGTTACAGAACAGGGTATTCAAGCTAATCCAAAAAAGATCGCGGCTATAGAAAATATGACAGCGCCAAAAACGGTTAAAGAATTGCAAAGTTTGACGGGAAAACTGGCCGCATTAACGCGTTTCTTGTCTAAAGCTGCTGAAAGGCAGTTACCATTTTTCAAAACTCTAAAAGGTTGCTTGAAGAAAAAGAACTTTGTTTGGTCCAGCGAAGCAGAATCTGCATTTCAAGAGATGAAAAAGCTGTTGAAAACTTTGCCTACACTAACAGCGCCAGTGTAGCGACCCCGACAAATCGTCAAGTGACGGCGTCGTCTACGTACGGTCCCATTACATGGTCATAAGTATTTATAACAAAGTTTGACCGAAAATATATCGCATTCATTTCATAAAAGGATGTTTCAAAGTTTACAAAAGTATTTCCCAAAACAAGTACATAACAAATGTTATAGTTCATATGAAACACGTGCGACATAGTTTAAAATAGCTAAAAAGATGCTCCACGTATGCAAGTATACTCGACATCCAAGGCAAGTATCAAAAAGTATGTGCGGAAGCATGTATCACCTAAGTTCAAGGACCTGAGAAAAACATAGAGAATCTGTCAACGAAAACGTTGGTGAAATCATAGGTTTAAATAAGTAAGTGAGTAAAAGTAAGTTGAACCACAAGATTTGCAACATCGATAAAGTCATAGTACATTCTAAAAGTTAATATTCACGAGCACTCAATTATCAAAGCTTAACATTCTGTCCGTTGAACCCCGTAATAATAGTGTTAGAACATACACTGTTTCTCGAAAATATATTTCACCCGTAGACGGTAGCGAACCGTCCGAAGTGAGGGTTTGTCAAACCCATATGGCCATATAACATAAGTTCTCGCTTACACCATCTGATGTAACTAATGATAATCGAATTGAGGATTTGTGTTCAAACTCGTATGTAGAATGTTTGTTTTTCCTGTACTTGTGTTCACATAGTTTAAAAGGACGTTTATGTTTTCTCATCCCAAAAGTAAGTTCAAAAAG
The DNA here is from genome assembly GCF_046630445.1 of Rutidosis leptorrhynchoides. NCBI lineage: Eukaryota > Viridiplantae > Streptophyta > Magnoliopsida > Asterales > Asteraceae > Rutidosis > Rutidosis leptorrhynchoides. The sequence continues at coordinate 237,762,177 of NC_092343.1, forward strand.
AGTAAAAGTGGGACTATGATCTCACCTTTGGTTGCAAGAGTGAATAAGTACTTCAACAAGTAACGTGCGCAAAGAACAACGCTAGTCTCGACCTAAACAAATTGGTTGTATCAATAACGATAGTCACGAAGGGTCAAAGTTGTTCAATTAGTCCTATGGCTCGACACGACTCGATTACGTAGCATGTGAATCAAATTGTCAAGTTTCATGCAAGATACAAGTATAGAATCATGTTAGAAAGATTGCATAATTAATTAGTTAAGTTTGACAAAAATTCAAACTTGGTCGGGTCAAAGTCAACGAAAAAGTTAACATGTTCGGGTCGGGTCCCGAACTATTTTTCTATGCTAGTTATTCATATATAAGCATGTTAGAACAAGTTACATGTGAATTGTAGGTCCGTAGCATGTCAAACATTTTTCGTGAAAATGCAAAGTTGAACAGCCCCAAAAGTTATGGCCGCAATGTCCAAAGTTGCGGCCGTAACTTTGGTCCTTCAGGTGCTGAATGCTGAAATTTTCTAAGTGTCGAGCCAAACTTCAAACAACCATAAATCTAGAACCGTAAACATTCAAAACACGTATCTTATATCGTTGGAAAGCTCTTTTGACGTAGAATGCAACTAAACACATTTCATTAACCAAAAACAACATTTGCAATAACCGACTTTCTAGCTTAATGAACAATCAATGCACCTCATTTAATGTTCAAGTTCATCATTTATAACAACCCGGAAATTTCTGACTAAATTTAAACCTAACTTTTATATGATTCCGACGATTCACGAACAATTTTATGTAAATATATAATTTCTATTATTTAAACGATTTTAAAATAAACTTTAAAATATAATTGATTTTGAAAAAAAAAAAAAACTAAAAATTAAATAAATTTTTCAAATATATATTTCGAAATGAATATATATATATATATATATATATATATATATATATATATATATATATATATATATATATATATATATATATATATATATATATATATATATATATATATATATATATATATATATATATATATATATTTCAATGTAGTAAATTAGTAAAAAGAAAATAATACTTATCATGTAGTAAATGTAATAATAATAATGAGACTAAAAAAGAATCCTAAACAAATACATCCTTATGTTGACTAAAAATAAATAAAAAGAAAGTATAAACTAGTACATTCTTATGTTGACTAATTATAAACTAGTATACATATAGTCAATTTTGGTACATAAAGTATGTATTTTTATATTGAAATTTTAGGCTATAAATACTCATGAATGCAAGCATTAAACTTGCACCATTTCTCACACTTACAAAGTGTTTCTTTCTTTCTCTCCATTATCATCTTTGTTCTTACACTTCATTGTTAGTATTCTTAATCAAGAATCAAACCACTAAAGGTAGTTATAAGCCTACTGAATTATAACATATTATTATTTATACATAAAATACTACGACGAAGTCATGAGCGGGTTATTTCAAAACAAGTTTTATGAGAAGGATAGAGCTATGGAGGTTATGAGTATTGTTCGTGAGGTCAACCTAGCATTTGTAATGTCCGTTACATCTGTGTACTTTTTCCTGCAATATTGAGTCACAATATTGATACGTGAGTGATGTTTCCATTTTCAATTATTATTATTATTACTATCGTTATTATCACCAAGGTTATGATCAAAAGATAACGTATGACTTATACGAACTCAACTCTATTTACGGTGAAGTGGATGATGTCTAGGTTGCCATAATGGGAATAAGGTTTTGGATTAAACGAAAGGTTGTAGACTTATAGTCCAACTGAAAGTTCCTGACCCCCGGTTACATCTGGTCATCCCGACTTACTTAATAGCAATGAAGTTTGGACAAAGTTGTACAACGTCTTAATGTGGAGGATTATAACCCAAACTTTCTAAAACTATAAACCTGCTTTAAATGAAAACTTTTCAAAAGTAGAAACTCTTACTATTTTTATTATTATTATTATTTCTATTATTATTATCATAAGTATTAGTATTATTCTTACTAGTATTATTATCAAAATTATTATTTTCATTATTATTATTATTAAACTTACCATTTTTATTAAAAACTACTATTATTATTAAAAGTAATATTTCTATTAAAATTATCATTTCATTAACGGTATTAATCACTTTTATTATAAGTATTACTATTCATATCAATATTGTTATCATTATTAATACATGTATTACTATTATTATTATTATTATCAAAATCTTTTTGTATTAACATTATTAATAAAGTTATTATTATTAAAAGAATTATTATTAGCAAAACTATCATTTTAACAATTATATTGAAAACATTATTTTAGTAAAATTATCATTTTTATTAAAGTTATCATAATATCATTTTATCAAATAAATACTTATAAACAGAATATATATAAAAGTATATATATATATACAGAAATATATAAACAATTGAAATAAATAAACTTATTCGATTACAAGTATATGTGTTAATATATATACTTGATATAGGTTCGTGAATCCGAGGACAACTCTGTACTTGTTCAGTGCTATCATAAGCATACCATACAAATATCATATCATATTGTGAGTTTCATTTGCTCCCTTTTTATCTATGTTTTTGGGCTGAGAATACATGCGCAACTTTTATAACTGTTTTACATGCTAGACACAAGTACCAACTATTAAACTCTGCTATACCTGGCTATACGCTACAAAGTCCCTGTCGTGATATTTTTAATTGCTGTTAATGCATTCTTAATTATTGGGGGTAGGCCTATCGGGAGTAACGTCCCCGATTCATACAATGTGTCGCTTAATAATGATAAACCGACAAGTATCCACTTGTCCCTGGGCAAAATTCTGTTTAGTTTAAATATCACAATTCTTGTTATACTTTTGGATCAAAGGATCTACTTATATTTGGATCAAAGGATCTACTTTCTTTTGGATCTTGCGAGATCAACTTTTGGATCTGCGAGATCTACTTTTTGATCCTGCGGGAGATCAACTTTACAAACTAAATCTTGTGGTTTAACACTATTACTGAAATCATTATTTATGACAAACCTATGAACTCACTCAACCTTTGTGTTGACACTTTAAGCATGTTTATTCTCAGGTACTTGAATATTGCTTCCGCTATATATCTACTGCTTTGATGATGATTGCTTGCTATGCTTGGAGTCCTCATTACATATCATATCAATTAAAGACATTATGTAAACTGTTTATCTTCCGCTGCAAAACTCAACAAAACGTCTCATGTAGAGTCGTTCTCATTTATATAATTGTGATTTGATATAATTAGTGACATTTCTTCCAGGCCCTATTTGGGGGTGTCACAGATTGGTATCAGAGCAGAGTTGTTGTAGAGAACCAGGATTGCATTTTATGTGTGCCTTATAAAATTAGGTACCTTAGCAATGTAGGACTACAACTTTCCTTGACCATAGTGCCTTTAATTGTTGCCTTTAATTGATAAATGCTACACTATACCCTTGAAACTATACTTAAATCTTAAGATTATAACATACACGATAATGTGAAATTACTCAAACGTCAACGCTACTTAAGGCCTAGGGTGATCCTTGTTACCACTATGGGACGCTTGTGGATTTCGAATGCCAAACTTAGATTTTGGTCGAGAATTCCTGGGCCAACCGGTAACAACTGATCATCCAAGTGACTCGGCGGTGGCATAGATGTTTGGGTATGGTGCACAATATCAAACCCGACTATAGTGATCATACAACACCTAGTCACTTACACACTTAATAAGTGGTGAACATATTAAGAACAACTCACTTAGTCATCTATCCTAGTTTTGTGTATTACACATGTATTACATGAAATATTATCCATGACTTTTGAAACTCCTATAACTGTTACTATTCATACTCAACGTATATAACTCCTTGTTATATCACGTACTTATATGCCTTAAGCCTTTATGCATCGGTTTGCAAATCGGAAAAATATCATTGGATTATCACAGTATACAAATTGAAAGTATAAACTTATCATTTTTAATCTAGACACGTCATACTTGGAATATAGACAAATCATATCTTATTATATCTTATCATATCTATCCCAATAGATTTTGTCTAACACTTTTCCTAAATTTCCTCCGTAAATTACGGAAATCTTTTTGCTATATATACGTATTCAAGGAGACGAATACATCATTCAATATCCAACACTCATATCAAAACCTAATTCCAATCACATAATATGAATTTCTCACCTGATTCCTCAAGTTCCTCTAACTCCGAAGATAGCGTGACGGGAGCACACCCACCGATCAATTACCGCGATTTCTTCATAAAATGGGGATGGGTTCGCGAAATACTCACCCTATGGAGAAATGAAGAAGGTACTCCTTACCACGAGCCAAACTTACCACCAAACGTCGGAGTACTCGACTCGCTTACCGGCGAACATGTTCGCAATACCGTTTTCACTCTTTTTGCAAGGATTTTCCGCCTCGAAGGTCGACTCAATGTAACCCAAGATAGTATTCGTCCTCTACTCCCGAATTCTAACCAGATAGGGTTATTAAAAGAAGTTAGAAGACTTCGAACTAAATATCAAGAATTGACAAACCTTACGGAGGAATGGGTAGAACAAATCCATAGACTCGAGCATAAAGTAGAAACCCTGGAGAAAACAGTGCACGATCTGGAAGCTAGGCTCACATCTACTACCCAAGTACCACAAGCAACAGCACCAACAACATAACTAGCAGTACCATCAGTACCATCAGTATCACCACCAACAGCATCAGCATCACCACCAACAGCATCAGATTCACCAACAACAACATCCTCATCCCACACCTCAACATCACACCCGGTACTTCGGATATCAACATCATACGCCCCATATATACCAAGGAATATTAGTAATTGTGAGTTAAGATGTAATGACTCATTCTTCCTGGAGAATTATATATGTATACTTTATATATATATATATATGGTTTAATAATAAATCTTTTTGTACTAAGCTATTACGTATGAATCTTAACTACTTGGTTAATTCATATCACTAATATGCTATGATGTACATCATTCGTTAATGACTTAACAATCGTTAATCACTGCTTTAGCACAATAAACTCCATTTCATAATAAATTAAGTGTATTATTCAAATACATGTTTGATCTTACACTCCTATTTTCGATATACTCGAAACTTTCTAGAAAACATTATTCGTGCCTTGTAAATTTCACAAGAATTCTACAAGCACCAACATCATTTAACGAGGTATATATATAACAATGAACAATGAAGTATTGATTCATAACTTCACTAAAGAAATATTCCGCGACGATTATGTAATCTCTAAAGTTTTGGAGATTATTTATTCTTGTTTCAACCACAAATCAAATGAGTTTAATATTATATTAACTCATTAAACCCATAATTACATCTGAAGGAAAATATATATGCACGCATATTTTCATAAAGATTGTAATTAAATATTCTGTTGTACAAACTGTTGATGATGAAAATATTTTAACGGGTAGGTAAAACCCGAGAAATATGTTACATTGTACATTCTTCAAATCTGATTCGCATGAATTGTATTCATTCGTATTCGATGATGAATTATCACATCAAACCACTGAAATTATCATTCATTACTTTATTCGTCAACCATTAGATTCGTTGACGATTACAATCAGCGTTTAATCATCTAAAAATAAAATTTCTTGAAACCATCTCGGATTGATAATCGAAGATTCAAATATGACTGCATTGAATGCAGAGGAAACAGCAAAATTTTAGATAGTCTTAATGACCAAAAGCTTAACCATAAAGAATGGTACGTTGGAAAAGCTCAAAAGAAAATTTGGTACTGAAAAACGGATTGAGCTAACCATGAAGAAGACCAAGGACAAATGCAAGGACCAAACCCTATATTCAAAGAATCCAAGTAATTCTGGATCCGAGGAAATCTTTAGAGAATATCTTGCTCCGAAGTCATGTTAAAAGCTTACGGAAAATCTTTCTTCATCAATTTTCGAACTTAGAAATTCCAAAATATCATCATAAATATCCTCAATATTTCTGAAGATATCTTCATAATGATTCTTGTCCACAATTAATTATCACTTCACACTATCTGTGTTACATAATAAAACTGTTTAGTTCTATATTCTGTAAACCTTCGAGTTTAAATTATGAATGTTTTTGAAGAACTGTTGGGAATTGAAGCATGGATTAATATAATATAATGACGTCAGGCCAACGTGATTATATTACAGTAAGTCATGCTAAATTTCTAATGGAAGATGATGATTCATAGACTTTATAATCATCATTTGACATGTAACACGACTCTTACATTCTACTTAATCTTTGAACATATCAAGAAAATATATTCTTGATAGTTCTATCTTCAGTAACTCTGGTAATTTACCAAATCAAATCGTGATATTACGCTTAGAACAGTAGGTCCATTCGAAACTTCATACCTACGAATTCTGGACCATTACTCGCTTTACTTAGAGTCGAGAAGAAAATAAAAAGGCAAAGTGCTCCGACATATAAGGGAAAATATAAAACCTGATAACAACACCGAAATTACAAACCGTGTATATCAATACGTATTGCAACGTAAAGACACGGGAGAATTAAAAACATTATAACCCCAAGGTAATCGTAGAAGTAAACAGATTCCTCCGGTGGTAGATTAAAAATAAGAATGACTGAAACGATAGTCAGAAAAATAGACAGGATAAGAACTGGATGGAGCATTTTTCACAATCTTTGGAAATATGAATTGAAAAAGAAATTATAGAAGTGGTGAAGATAATGAAACGGAAGAAGCCAATTTATAGCGAAATTTCCAGACACATCAATCGAGACAACTCATCGCATTTAATCAAAGAAATCTCAAAATTTCCGTAAATACCGGAGAATCAAATCTTATGGATTACGAAGATTTCCTTTAATCCCTTGAATTTCGGAAATCAACTTTAACCATATCAAAAGTTAAAGAGAACATTTAATTTTCTCATTCACTCTTTTACGATAGCTTCGTTTATACGCTTCCTATAATCAAATCGTTTTATCCATATTATTCAATAGTGATAAAACTTTATTACAATATTCTTGTTATAAACAATAACGATCCCTATCAAACTTCATGACCGTGATTTTCACGAACTACTTTCTATTTTGTCTGTCCTAATATTGTGGCATAATACGCTCAAGGTTTATAAATGAGCTCAATATTATTCATAACACATTTCATGTCTCTAATTTACTGAAATCACTTGTAAAACATCATCATTTTGAATGATCTCCGCATTAATAATAAAATGCATTTCATAGAAGACCCTATAGAAATTATGATTCGTATGACTTAAACTCTTGAAACAAAACTATATTATATCTGTTGGAATTCACGCAAGGCCCCGAGCATACCTGGGAACGTGAAGACCAAATAAAACGTAAATACCCTCGTCTATGTACGAACAACGCCGACTGATGGCAACAACTAAATTTCGGGACGAAATTTCTTTTAACGGGTAGGTACTATAACAACCCGGAAATTTCTGACTAAATTTAAACCTAACTTTTATATGATTCCGACGATTCACGAACAATTTTATGTAAATATATAATTTCTATTATTTAAACGATTTTAAAATAAACTTTAAAATATAATTGATTTTGAAAAAAAAAAAAAACTAAAAATTAAATAAATTTTTCAAATATATATTTCGAAATGAATATATATATATATATATATATATATATATATATATATATATATATATATATATATATATATATATATATATATATATATATATATATATATATATATATATATTTCAATGTAGTAAATTAGTAAAAAGAAAATAATACTTATCATGTAGTAAATGTAATAATAATAATGAGACTAAAAAGAATCCTAAACAAATACATCCTTATGTTGACTAAAAATAAATAAAAAGAAAGTATAAACTAGTACATTCTTATGTTGACTAATTATAAACTAGTATACATATAGTCAATTTTGGTACATAAAGTATGTATTTTTATATTGAAATTTTAGGCTATAAATACTCATGAATGCAAGCATTAAACTTGCACCATTTCTCACACTTACAAAGTGTTTCTTTCTTTCTCTCCATTATCATCTTTGTTCTTACACTTCATTGTTAGTATTCTTAATCAAGAATCAAACCACTAAAGGTAGTTATAAGCCTACTGAATTATAACATATTATTATTTATACATAAAATACTACGACGAAGTCATGAGCGGGTTATTTCAAAACAAGTTTTATGAGAAGGATAGAGCTATGGAGGTTATGAGTATTGTTCGTGAGGTCAACCTAGCATTTGTAATGTCCGTTACATCTGTGTACTTTTTCCTGCAATATTGAGTCACAATATTGATACGTGAGTGATGTTTCCATTTTCAATTATTATTATTATTACTATCGTTATTATCACCAAGGTTATGATCAAAAGATAACGTATGACTTATACGAACTCAACTCTATTTACGGTGAAGTGGATGATGTCTAGGTTGCCATAATGGGAATAAGGTTTTGGATTAAACGAAAGGTTGTAGACTTATAGTCCAACTGAAAGTTCCTGACCCCCGGTTACATCTGGTCATCCCGACTTACTTAATAGCAATGAAGTTTGGACAAAGTTGTACAACGTCTTAATGTGGAGGATTATAACCCAAACTTTCTAAAACTATAAACCTGCTTTAAATGAAAACTTTTCAAAAGTAGAAACTCTTACTATTTTTATTATTATTATTATTTCTATTATTATTATCATAAGTATTAGTATTATTCTTACTAGTATTATTATCAAAATTATTATTTTCATTATTATTATTATTAAACTTACCATTTTTATTAAAAACTACTATTATTATTAAAAGTAATATTTCTATTAAAATTATCATTTCATTAACGGTATTAATCACTTTTATTATAAGTATTACTATTCATATCAATATTGTTATCATTATTAATACATGTATTACTATTATTATTATTATTATCAAAATCTTTTTGTATTAACATTATTAATAAAGTTATTATTATTAAAAGAATTATTATTAGCAAAACTATCATTTTAACAATTATATTGAAAACATTATTTTAGTAAAATTATCATTTTTATTAAAGTTATCATAATATCATTTTATCAAATAAATACTTATAAACAGAATATATATAAAAGTATATATATATATACAGAAATATATAAACAATTGAAATAAATAAACTTATTCGATTACAAGTATATGTGTTAATATATATACTTGATATAGGTTCGTGAATCCGAGGACAACTCTGTACTTGTTCAGTGCTATCATAAGCATACCATACAAATATCATATCATATTGTGAGTTTCATTTGCTCCCTTTTTATCTATGTTTTTGGGCTGAGAATACATGCGCAACTTTTATAACTGTTTTACATGCTAGACACAAGTACCAACTATTAAACTCTGCTATACCTGGCTATACGCTACAAAGTCCCTGTCGTGATATTTTTAATTGCTGTTAATGCATTCTTAATTATTGGGGGTAGGCCTATCGGGAGTAACGTCCCCGATTCATACAATGTGTCGCTTAATAATGATAAACCGACAAGTATCCACTTGTCCCTGGGCAAAATTCTGTTTAGTTTAAATATCACAATTCTTGTTATACTTTTGGATCAAAGGATCTACTTATATTTGGATCAAAGGATCTACTTTCTTTTGGATCTTGCGAGATCAACTTTTGGATCTGCGAGATCTACTTTTTGATCCTGCGGGAGATCAACTTTACAAACTAAATCTTGTGGTTTAACACTATTACTGAAATCATTATTTATGACAAACCTATGAACTCACTCAACCTTTGTGTTGACACTTTAAGCATGTTTATTCTCAGGTACTTGAATATTGCTTCCGCTATATATCTACTGCTTTGATGATGATTGCTTGCTATGCTTGGAGTCCTCATTACATATCATATCAATTAAAGACATTATGTAAACTGTTTATCTTCCGCTGCAAAACTCAACAAAACGTCTCATGTAGAGTCGTTCTCATTTATACAATTGTGATTTGATATAATTAGTGACATTTCTTCCAGGCCCTATTTGGGGGTGTCACATCATTGCACATTTATGATTCCGGGCATTCAATACATACATACAACACACCATTTTGTAGGTAATTGAGCATACAATGCAACTAACAACTTACTAACAACAATTCATGGCAATCAATGCATAAAATAATCATTTCAATTTCATCAAACCCTAACTCAATTCCACCAAAAATCACTAATCAAGTTCTTAGAGTTTTCTCATGCAACCTACACATCAAATTGAAGCTAGTAACACTAGGAACACATTTAATACATGCATTTATAACATTTAACAATCTTTAATTAACCAAATCACCAAATTAAACACACCCAAGTTCATATTCAAGCTAGTTACTCTAAATAACGAAATCAAGCATATAAATCATATAATCATGTTAGACATGAGCCATAGACACTAATTAACAACTTTATAACTCAAAAATATCAAGAATACAAAATCTAGTGATTTTAGAAAGTTACCCAAATGCAATGAAATCGGTATGGAATCGAAGAGGATGTTGCAAGGATTCCAAATATGTATTTTGTTTGAATTGAAGCTTGCTAGAATTTAAATGGATGATGATTCTTTGATATGGTGAATTGAAAGAAAATGTGAAAGTAGGAGAAGAAAAGAGAAAAGAAATGAGAAAAAGATGAATGGATGAGGTTGAAGGTTTGACTAGTTGACCTAGTCAAATCTTTGGCCTCTTGGCAAGTCTAGTCCCTCAACTTTGAATCGGGTGCGTGAATTACCTAAACGAGATAATTTAAAACGCGTATTAACGGGAGATGTTATAAACATATAACGGAGTTTTAAATAGTTTAACTGAAAAGTAAACGGAAAAAGGCGGTATGTTACATTACCTACTCCTTAAAAGAAATTTCGTCCCGAAATTTAAGCAGGCGTAGTAATCGTTGTTTCCTCCTCGGAATCCGACGATCCCGGAACCGGAAATAGATGAGGGTATTTCCTTCGCATTTGATCTTCCCTTTCCCAAGTAAACTCGGGTCCTCTCTTAGCGTTCCATCGGACCTTAACAATCGGTATCCGGCTTTGTTTCAATTCCTTCTCGACGTAGTCCACAATCTCAACCGGTTCCTCCACAAAATGGAGTTTGTCATTAATAGTAAGCTCCTCGAGAGGGACGACGATATCGGGCTCGGCAAGACATTTCTTCAAGTTAGATACATGAAAGGTAGGATGGACGGAGCTTAGTTGAGGCGGGAGATCCAAACGATACGCAACGGTTCCAACACGCTCTAAGATTTCGAAAGGACCAACATACCGCGGATTTAGTTTCCCACGTTTCCCAAAACGAATGACACCCTTCCAAGGTGCGACTTTTAACATAACGCGATCACCGACTTGAAATTCGAGGTCTTTGCGTCTTTTGTCGGTATAGCATTTTTGACGACTCCGGGCCGTCCGAAGCCTATCTCGGATTTGAAGGATCTTCTCGGTGGTTTCGTGAATGAGTTCGGGCCCGGAAATTTGCACGTCACCCACTTCGGCCCAACAAAGAGGAGAGCGACATTTTCGACCATATAACGCCTCAAAAGGTGCGGCCTTAATACTCGCGTGATAACTATTGTTATAAGAGAACTCGGCGAGAGGTAAGTGCTTATCCCAAGCTTTTCCAAAATCAACAACACAAGCTCGTAACATATCCTCTAAGGTTTGTATTGTACGTTCACTTTGCCCATCGGTTTGTGGATGATATGCGGTACTCATGTCTAAACGCGTTCCCAACGCTTCTTGTAACGTACGCCAAAATCTAGAAACGAAACGGCCATCTCAGTCGGAGATAATCGATAAAGGTACACCATGTCGGGCTACAATCTCCTTAATGTAAAGTCGTGCAAGTTTTTCCATTTTGTCGGTTTCTTTCATGGCGAGAAAATGTGCGGATTTGGTGAGACGGTCGACAATCACCCAAATAGTATCATAACCGCCCGACGTTTTCGGTAGTTTGGTGATAAAATCCATCGTGATCCTTTCCCACTTCCATTGCGGGATTTCGGGTTTTTGGAGTAACCCGGACGGTCTTTGGTGTTCGGCTTTGACCTTAGCGCAAGTCAAACACTTGGCAACGTATCTAGCAACTTCCTTTTGATGTTCGACCACCAATATTATTCTTTAAGGTCATGGTACATCTTATTGGCGCCGGGGTGAATCGAGTATCGTGATTTGTGGGCTTCGTCTAGGATGAGGTTTCGTAAATCGCCATATCTAGGCACCCAAATTCTTCCGGCGTAATACCGAAGTCCGTTCTCCTTAACTTCAAATCGAGAGATGAGGATGTTTAAAAGTTCACGTCCGATGTGGTTGTCCTTAAGAGCCTCCTCTTGGGCTACACGAATTTGGCTATTAAGGTTGGAGTGGATAGTGATGTTTAAAGCTCGGACATGAAGAGGCACCGCTCTTTCTTTTTGACTTAAGGCATCGGCCACCACATTTGCCTTTCCGGGATGGTAACGGAGCTCACAATTGTAATCGTTCAAGGTTTCAATCCACCGTCATTGTCTCATGTTTAGTTGCTTTTGATCGAAGATGTGTTGGAGACTTTTGTGATCGGTAAAGATAGTACTCTTAGTACCTAGAAGATGATGTCTCCATAACTTAAGTGCAAAGATGACGGCACCGAGTTCAAGATCATGTGTCGTGTAGTTTCGTTCGTGAACTTTGAGTTGTCGAGAGGCGTAAGAAATGACTTTCTTTCGTTGCATTAGTACACACCCATAACCGTTTTTCGAGGCATCACAGTATACAACAAAATCATCATTGCCTTTGGGAAGTGACAAGATAGGAGCGGTGGTTAGTTTTGTCTTCAAGATTTGGAATGCGGATTCTTGTTCGGATGCCCAAACGAATTTTCGTCCTTTGTGAGTTAACGCGGTTAAAGGACGAGCGATTAGGGAAAAATCCTTGATGAATTTACGATAGTATCCGGCGAGACCCAAGAATTGACGAATTTGAGTAGGAGTAGTAGGAGTCTCCCATTTACTAATGGCTTCGATTTTCGCGGGATCGACTTTAATGCCTTGATCACTTACAACGTGACCGAGGAATTGAACTTCCTTCAACCAAAATTCACACTTGGAGAACTTGGCATAGAGTTGTTCTTTTCTCAAGAGTTTAAGCACGAGTCGGAGATGTTCTTTGTGTTCCTCTTCGCTTTTAGAATAGACCAAAATATCTTCGATGAACACGATAACGAATTTGTCGAGGTACGGTTTGCACACGCGGTTCATGAGATCCATAAACACCGCCGGTGCGTTAGTGAGACCGAAAGGCATGACAAGGAATTCATAACTACCATAACGAGTCCGGAAAGCGGTTTTGGAGACATCTTCCCCCTTAACCCTTAGTTGATGATAACCCGAACAGAGATCGATTTTTGAATATACACAAGACCCTTGTAGTTGATCAAAGAGATCATCGATGCGAGGAAGAGGATATCGGTTTTTGACCGTCAATTTGTTTAGTTCACGATAATCAATGCACATTCGTAGGGATCCGTCTTTCTTCTTGACGAACAAAATCGGAGCGCCCCATGGTGAATGGCTAGGTTGAATGAAACCACGGTCAAGTAACTCTTGGATTTGACTTTGCAATTCTTGCAATTCGGATGGAGCGAGTCTATATGGTGCACGCGCTACGGGTGCAGCTCCCGGAATAAGATCGATTTGAAATTCAACCGGTCGATGAAGTGGAAGACCCGGTAATTCGTCGGGAAATACATCGGAAAAGTCACTAACAATCGGCACATCATCGATGCGCTTCTCGTCGGTCTCGACTTTCTTAACGTGAGCAAGAATCGTGAAACAACCCTTGCGGAGTAGTTTTCTAACTTTAAGGCACGAAACGAGATTGAGTCCGGTGCAATTCTTGTCGCCATAGACAATCAATGGTTCACCATTCTCGATAGGAATTCGGATTGCGTGAAGATCGCAAAGAATGTGAGATTTATTTTTGACCATCCAATTCATACCGATTATTACATCAAAACTTCCTAGTTCCATGGGTATCAAGTCAATTTCAAATTCATTACCCAAAATGTTCAAAGTACACCCCCGGTAATATGTGTCGGCACTTAAGAGTTTTCCGTCGGCCACTTCGATGGAATAAGTAGTATCTAAAGGGTGTGGTGGGGTACAAAGAGTAGGAGCCAAAGTCTTAGACACAAAACATTTATCGGCACCCGAATCGAATAAGCATGTAACATAAGTGTTGTTGAGAAGAAACGTACCCGTGACTAGTTCATTGTCATCTCGGGCTTCCTCGGTGTTGATGTTGAAGGCTCGGCCTCGGTTGTTGGGGTTGGCTTTCTTCTTCGGGCATTCGTTCTTATAATGGCCCGTTTGGCCACATTCAAAACAAGTGACCGTCTTTGGAGGATTGGGCCCCTTTCGAGCAACGGGGGCGGCGCTTGTGCAATTGTTGGCCCTATGACCAACTCCTTGGCAACGGTGACAAATTAGCTTGTTACATTCGCCGTAATGATGCTTGTGACATTTGTTGCAAAAAGGTAAGTTTCCGACATAACCCTTCTTGCCGTCGTTGTTGAAGGGCTTTTTGGTGAAGGTATTGTTGTTGTAGTTGGTTGATGGAGTGGCTTCCCATTTCCTTTTGTTGCCACCCGACTTGTCTTCGGCCTTAGGAGCCGGCACTACAATTTCGTTAACCGTCTCAATTAATTGGCGGGCCATGTTCATAGCGGCTTGATGAGTAGTGGGTTTGGATGACATCACCCCTTGTTTGATGCTTTTTGGAAGACCGTGCATGTAGAGCTCAATCCTTTGAGATTCGGGGTTAACGAGATTAGGACACATCAAAGATAGTTCGGCGAAGCGTAGATTGTAAGCCTTAAGATCGTTCTTGATCGCCTTCAAAGCTCTTAACTCTTGCTCGAGCTTTCGGGTCTCTTCGCGCGGAAAATATTCAACAATCATCTTTTCCTTCAAATTGGCCCAAGAAAGGGCATGAGCTTCATCGGTACCCACCGATTGAACATAGGTGTTCCACCAAGTGAGGGCAACACCGGAGAAAGTGTGGGTGGAGTACTTGACCTTATCTTGGTCCCGACAACCGCTTATGCTAAAGACGGCCTCCGTTTGTTCGAACCATCGAGTAAGCACAACCGGTCCCCCGGTTCCATCATAAGTGTGAGGTTTGCACCCCATGAAAGCTTTGTAGGAGCACCCTTCGCTAGAGTTACCGGCTCCTTGGTTGTTGGTGTTGTTGTTATGGTTGTTGTTATTGTTGTTGGTGGAGTGACCGGCCATGGCGGCCTCAACGGCGGTAGCTACCATGCGTTGCAAGGCTTGTTCGGGAGTTTCACGACGTGGCGCACGACGAGGAGGCATTGTTCCTTCAAAACAAAAGAATACCATTGGTTAGTATTCTAAATAATACTAACCGTGATATGGAATAAAGATAGAGAGAAAATTATCCTTGACTCGCCTTAAATTCTTTATGTCATAATGTCGGCATGTTCATATGAGTCACCGTAATAGAATCTCGGAATTATATTACCCTAATTCATATGTGCATTCGACATTACCACATATAGTCAAGGTGGCGTGTCAATTAAATTATACAACGCAAGAGTAAGATAGAATAAGAGTAGATATGAGTAAGAGAGTTCGAGTATAAATGCACAAGTAGTCAAGTAATTCCTACGTCAAGTCTATATGCCGGTTGTAGTCTAGACTCACCAATGTACCCTATGACTCGGGGTCGACACCAATGAACTCTAAATCCCTACAACCAAGGCTCTGATACCACTTGTAGCGACCCCGACAAATCGTCAAGTGACGGCGTCGTCTACGTACGGTCCCATTACATGGTCATAAGTATTTATAACAAAGTTTGACCGAAAATTATGTCGCATTCATTTCATAAAAGGATGTTTCAAAGTTTACAAAAGTATTTCCCAAAACAAGTACATAACAAATGTTATAGTTCATATGAAACACGTGCGACATAGTTTAAAATAGCTAAAAAGACCTCCACGTATGCAAGTATACTCGACATCCAAGGCAAGTATCAAAAAGTATGTGCGGAAGCATGTATCACCTAAGTTCAAGGACCTGAGAAAAACATAGAGAATCTGTCAACGAAAACGTTGGTGAAATCATAGGTTTAAATAAGTAAGTGAGTAAAAGTAAGTTGAACCACAAGATTTGCAACATCGATAAAGTCATAGTACATTCTAAAAGTTAATATTCACGAGCACTCAATTATCAAAGCTTAACATTCCGTCCGTTGAACCCCGTAATAATAGTGTTAGAACATACACTGTTTCTCGAAAATATATTTCACCCGTAGACGGTAGCGAACCGTCCGAAGTGAGGGTTTGTCAAACCCATATGGCCATATAACATAAGTTCTCGCTTACACCATCTGATGTAACTAATGATAATCGAATTGAGGATTTGTGTTCAAACTCGTATGTAGAATGTTTGTTTTTCCTGTACTTGTGTTCACATAGTTTAAAAGGACGTTTATGTTTTCTCATCCCAAAAGTAAGTTCAAAAAGAGTAAAAGGGGGACTATGATCTCACCTTTGGTTGCAAGAGTGAATAAGTACTTCAACAAGTAACGTGCGCAAAGAACAACGCTAGTTTCGACCTAAACAAATTGGTTGTATCAATAACGATAGTCACGAAGGGTCAAAGTTGTTCAATTAGTCCTATGGCTCGACACGACTCGATTACGTAGCATGTGAATCAAATTGTCAAGTTTCATGCAAGATACAAGTATAGAATCATGTTAGAAAGATTGCATAATTAATTGGTTAAGTTTGACAAAAAGTCAAACTTGGTCAGGTCAAAGTCAACGAAAAAGTCAACATGTTCGGGTCGGGTCCCGAACTATTTTTCTATGCTAGTTATTCATATATAAGCATGTTAGAACAAGTTACATGTGAATTGGAGGTCCGTAGCATGTCAAACATTTTTTGTGAAAATGCAAAGTTGAACAGCCCCAAAAGTTATGGCCGCAATGTCCAAAGTTGCGGCCGTAACTTTGGTCCTTCAGGTGCTGAATGCTGAAATTTTCTAAGTGTCGAGCCAAACTTCAAACAACCATAAATCGAGAACCGTAAACATTCAAAACACGTATCTTATATCGTTGGAAAGCTCTTTTGACGTAGAATGCAAATAAACACATTTCATTAACTAAAAACAATATTTGCAATAACCGACTTTCTAGCTTAATGAACAATCAATGCACCTCATTTAATGTTCAAGTTCATCATTGCACATTTATGATTCCGGGCATTCAATACATACATACAACACACCATTTTGTAGGTAATTGAGCATACAATGCAACTAATAACTTACTAACAACAATTCATGGCAATTAATGCATCAAATAATCATTTCAAGTTCATCAAACCCTAACTCAATTCCACCAAAAGTCACTAATCAAGTTCTTAGAGTTTTCTCATACAACCTACACATCAAATTGAAGCTAGTAACACTAGGAACACATTTAATACATGTATTTATAACATTTAACAACTTTTAATCAACCAAATCACCAAATTAAACACACCCAAGTTCATATTCAAGCTAGTTACTCTAAATAACGAAATCAAGCATATAAATCATATAATCATGTTAGACTTGAGCTATACACACTAATTAACAACTTTATAACTCAAAAATATCAAGAATACAAAATCTATTGATTTTAGAAAGTTACCCAAATGCAATGAAATCGGTATGGAATCGAAGAGGATGTTGCAAGGATTCCAAATATGTATTTTGTTTGAATTGAAGCTTGCTAGAATTTAAGTGGATGATGATTCTTTGATATGGTGAATTGAAAGAAAATGTGAAAGTAGGAGAAGAAAAGAGAAAATAAATGAGAAAAAGATGAATGGATGAGGTTGAAGGTTTGACTAGTTGACCTAGTCAAATCTTTGGCCTCTTGGCAAGTCTAGTCCCTCAACTTTGAATCGGGTGCGTGAATTACCTAAACGAGATAATTTAAAACGCGTATTAACGGGAGATGTTATAAACATATAACGGAGTTTTAAATAGTTTAACGGAAAAGTAAACGGAAAAAGGCGGGATGTTACAGCCAGTTCATGGCGAAATTCTTTATCTTTATATCTCAGTGGCAAACGAAGATTTCGGTTCAGTTTTGATCGCGGAAAGCAACAAAATACAAAAGCCGGTGTATATTGTTACTAAAGCTCTTACAGGAAGTGAGATAAACTATGCGGCGATTGAAAAGTTTGTGTATGCGCTTATTTTAACAACGCGAAGGCTACGAATATTTTCAAGGGCATCCAGTGCAAGTATTAACTAATATGCCAATTAAACAAGTCTTAACAAAACCAGGGCCCGGCAATGACATTGTAGGGCCATTTCCTGCAGGGCCCGGCAATGTTAAATACCTGATTGTCGCAATCGATTATTTTACTAAATGGGTTGAAGCTAAGGCGGTTCGCACTATTACTGGTGTGCAAGTGCGAAACTTTGTATGGGAGTACATCGTTTGCAGATTTGGCATTCCGCGGGAATTGGTTAGCGATAATGGTGCACAAATAGCGAAAGATCCTTTTAAGACATGGTGCACTGATTTAAATATCATACAAAAGTTTACGTCAGTGGCGCACCCAAAAGCTAATGGATTGTGCGAAGTAACCAATCGCGATATTGTAAGCGGTATTAAAAAGAGGTTATGCGAAAGGCGAACTAGTTGGGTAGAAGAATTACCCAATGTATTATGGGCACATCGCACCACTTTCAAAAAGACCACAGGGGAAACACCTTTTAGTCTGGTGTATGGCTCTGAGGTAGTAATCCCAGCAGAAATTCTGGTACCAACGCATAGAATTGCTAACTTTGAGGAAGAGGCAAACGATGTTGCGTTGAGCGAAAATCTGAATTTCATTGAAGAACGGAGGTTAATGGCTGCTATCAGAGAAGCGAATAATAAACAACAAATTACTAATTATTATAACAAAAGAGTGCGTGCTTTATCCTTCGCTATAGGCGAATGGGTGCTGCGAAATAATGAAGCAAGCAGAGCAGAAAAGCTTGGCAAATTGGGTCCTAATTGGGAAGGCTCTTATCAAATTGTGGCAATTAATGCGGCATGATCATATAAGCTCGCAGATATGGAAGGGCGAACTTTACCTAATGCATGGCATGCTGTTTTGTTAAAGCGATATTATGCATAGTTTTGCGGAAACTATCAGACATATATGGTATAAAGTGCGAAATTGGATACAAGGCCTATGGCTGATATACTTCTTATCTGTTTTTGTTTTTAATTTTTTGCAAGTCTTGATCACACTTGTAGAAATTTCAAAAATAAACACTTGTAAAAGTATGCGAAAAATTTATTTGTGGAATGCGAATGGTTATGAAATGTTTTGCAGTTTGTTTCATAATACTATAATATTTCGCAGTGTTTAAAAACCAAAGTGATGAAATTGCTCACTTTTGCATGCATATTATTGCGAAAGGAATTTTATATCCTAAATATTTGATCTTGCCAATATTTAGATGCTTCGCAATGCTAACTAATAGCCTAAGGATCGTTTCGGTAGACTTAGAAGATTCATAACGTATAAATAAATACGCATACAGATTGTTTCGCAAAAGTATACAATTATTATGTGCACAATAATATATGTTGGAAATTGCAAAGGACAAGTTTGTGTTATGAATATTGTTGATAAAAGCGCTATATAAATAATGAGTACTCGCGAATAAACAAAATTTTTTTGAAATTTCATTAATAATTAGGCAGAGATAGCTGCGCGCTAAATTGTACATAATCCTATTCTAATTTGGATAAATCAAGAGCGATGATGTCTTTCACAGTAGCATCTTCTTGTTGGCTTATTGCGGTAACTTTGTCAATGGTGATGTCTGCTAAGTTTGCTTGTGCGGTAGCAGCTGCATCACGTGCATCGGCAAGTGAACAAACGCGGTCTCCAATGGCGGGAGGTAGTGGATCTGGTATGGTGCAATGTGGAGCAATTTCATCTAGAAACTCTACTCTCTCGCGCAGACGAAGAGCAGCCGCGTAAGTAGAAAACTGCACATTCACAGGGCGTGAATTAAGAACCTTTTTTAGCAAACTCTGGTAGGTGTTGACGGAGTTGGGTGAACTCAAGCTTCGCGGAAGCTGCCGCGGTTAAAGCAGTGTCTCGTTCTGCAGCAAGCCTTGAAACCTCCTCTTGCAATGAGGAGATTGTGGTTTCAAGATTCTTTTGTTTTTCAGCTGCATTGGACACTTGCAGCTTCAAATCCTCTACCGCAGTTTTGGACGCGGTAAGTTCAGAAGAAAGGTCAACACAGCACTTCTCGCTGTTTTCAGCTTTGACTCTCTCAGTGTTGTACTTTTGTTGCTCAGCTGAGAGAATGTCGAAAAATTTATCTTCACGGCATATCATATCGTACGCCGAGTTGAAGCACATGTAGAAGTTTTGAACAAAGCTGTTGTGTGCATCAAGCGCAGAAAGTCTGGAAAATTTGCGGCGAAGCTCGCCGGGAATTGCTAGCTTCATTTGTTAGCGCTGATCCAGAGCAGCGCCAGCTGATGAATAGGTGTATCCGGATAAGCCATCAATCCGCACTCCATACGAGTCAGGGGGAGTGTGGAGTAGCTCGGTGATTTGTGCCGCAGATTCTGGGCTAGGAAACACTGTGTTGAAGGGCGAGTCTCCTGCAAAAAATGCAAATATTATATCAATAAAAGTACGTATTTCACAAAATGATATGCGTTAAACATGATTGCTTCATACCAGTTTGCTGCCCTCCTTCATAATCCGTTGTGATTGGATTATCGATTAAGGGGGAGTTTTGCTTGAGTTTCTTGCTCTGCATTGATGGTGGTGTTTGAAGCGGTCGCTTCCTAGAAACAGGTTGAGATGAGGGCGACTTCGATGTCAAATCAACGACAGGAATCGCCTGTTTTTCCTGCTTGATTTGGCTGCCGGAAGACTCTGTTGATTTAGACTCTGGACTATTAGCAATTTCGTAATAAGAGCCTTGGGATCTACTTTTCTATCGACCTCGTCAATCTTCATTTTGGAATAAGAAAGAGGAGCGGTGGTTAAGAATTTGTAAAGGTTAATTGCGAATTTTTATAATTGTGAAGTATGATCGACAAAGCGAGTGAGACCTTGGTGGTTATAAGCCTTGATATATATAAAAGAAATTAGGGTGGCAATTGATTGTGTTAATTATCCGTTGTGATAACTCAAACGGTAATATTTGAGACAACGGATAAAACGGTAACTTTACCCCTGTAGCGGTAACTAAGACAATGCGAAAGCGAAAATAGCTAAATGCGAATAACGGTTATAATAACAGCGAAATTTTAGAGTTTATCATGATACATCTGCTTCGCAACATGTATCATAATAAACTGGGGGGACTTGATCATATACATAGCATTGTATATGTATATTTTATTTGCTAAAGGCCAAGGGCAGAACTACGCGAACCATAATGTAAAGTTATGAAATGTTCACTGAAAATAAGAATAGCGGCTACATTTCCGCGCTATAAAATGACTGCGGTTTAATCCGCTGAGTTTATGCGGATAGTTAATTAACTCGCAGACCGCGGATACCTCGAATACTATAAATAAGGAGCTTGTCCTCACATTTATAGGTTGTTGATTCTCTGTTATTTGCCCGAGCCTTTGTGAATTTCACTTGTGACTTTGCCCAAGGAATTTCCACATTGAGTTAAGGTGAATTATGCTAATTGACAATCAAGATCGGGCCGGGTTGGTTGATCACTTGATAGTTAAAGTGAAAGACTATCATCGGGGCCCAAAATAATCATCAAACATTCCATCCTCCATTATAATCTTATTGCACTCAATTCGTAATTAAGTAACATCATTAATTAAGGATTGATCATCTAGGATTACAAATCAAACAACTTGATGATGGTATTTTTATAAGTAAAGATAAATATATCAAAGATATGTTAAAGAAGTGGGTATGGCATGTTTAAAAGACATACGGACTCCAATGGCATCATCCATTAAAATAGATGTTGATCCCAATCGTGAACCAGTCAATATCACTGAATATAGAGGTATGATTGGGTCCCTACTTTATCTTATAGCCAACAGACCAGATATTATGTTTGTCACATGTCTCTGTATTAGGTATCAAGATGACCCTAATGAGTCACACCTTCTTGCAGTAAAAAGGATATTTAGGTATTTAAAGGGTACTCCCAAACGTGGTCTCTGGTATCTCAAAGACAGGGATTTTGAGCTAATTGGGTATTCAGATGCTGACTTTGCAGGTTGTAAAATAGACAGGAAAAGTACTACTGGTGGTTGCCAGGTACTGGGTGGTAGGCTAGTCAGCTGGACTAGCAAAAAGCAAAATACTTTGTCCATATCTACTGCTGAAGTATAATATGTTTCTGCTGGTAGCTATACTGCTCAAGTACTATGGATGCAAAGCCAACTGAAGGACTATGGTGTTAATGTTACAAAAACTCCAATCTAATGTGACAACACAAGTGCCATTGCCATTACCAACAATCCTGTGTGTTAGGACCCCGAAATGTGTATAGTGTTAATGTGAATTAAGTTTAATAGAAGGTTCCTTAGAAGAGGGCTATATAAGGAACCTAAGTATTCCTAATTAGATAGTCATTGCATTGTAACTGAGTTTAAAAAGATATGGAATGTAATTTTACCGATTTTCTCTAATACCGAATCTGTTCTTTACCTCACCGAGTCGCATTCAATCTATCACATCTTCGGTTATCACTATGATTTGACCTATCATTTGGTATCAGAGCGTCCAGGGAGTGATATTACATCACTATACTGATCTAGAGATTGAAGATTACAGAATCTGATCACATTCGGTTAGATTGAAACACATTCGGTATCATCGACAGTGATAATCTGACGTTCAGATTCTTGTGATAAGTTCAGCGAAGGTTAATTAGGTGTTTTAGAAAGTGTTTCAATCATTATTACAGCTTTACAACAACAATTATGGAGATTCAAGCTAGTTTTTAGAGTTCGTAGCTAAAACTCTCGGTATTTATCAATTCAAGCTTGTTTATGTGTTTAAGTGAAGATCATAGGATTGAGTAGTGTTTGTGAGGTGTTTAATCACAAATTTGACGGTTTAATTTCATCAATTCTTCTATTTTTGAAGATTTGATCCTCATTTGGTATTTTAACTGCCATACCAAGTCTGCTTCAAAGTCCGAAATCCATCTTAAGTGTTGCAGTTTGTGGTGTGTTAGTGATTCCATCACATTCGGTATAATCATACGCAGCTAGTTCATGTGGTTTAAGCAAGGATTCGATCGTAATTTTAATTTTTAAACTTAGACTCAGTTTGTCAACTGCTACAGTTGACATTCGGTATAATCACATTCGGTTTGCTTGATATTTTTCTTGTTACTAATTTGTTTCCTTGTGCAACAAGCTTACCGAATCTGGTTACTGAACCAGATACCGAACCAAAATCTCAAATATACTTGTTATATTTTGAGGTTTAAGTGCTCTAAGGCTTCAAGTTCTATTCTTACCGAGTTTGTGTGAGATACCTGTTACTTTTATCAGTTTCTGATACAGAATCTGATATACCGAGTCAGATAACAAAACCAAAGCTGCTACAGTACTGCACCAGATACCGAACCCGAATCTGCTACAGTACCGAAACCGAATCTGACATTTTTGTTAGATTTTTGATACTGATTCTTGGTTTTTATGATCTACCAAATCCATACCGAATTCTTACTGAATCTGCCTCATTTTATCAAAACGTCTACTCAAGATACCTTAATCACTGGATCTAATTCCTAACCTCCTGTCTTGTTTGATGGCAAGTATTACCAGTGGCTACATTGTATCAGTCAGTATATAGATTACAAGGGTGAGGAATCAAAACACATTTGGGCTTCTTTAAGAGGTGGACCAAATGTTGAATTTCATCCAGAAACCAGTTTACCAATTTCAATCTATGAAGTCTCTGGTGATAAATGTGAGCGTGCTCAGGGTGATATGGAAGAAAAGAATATCATCAGGCAAGCTATTCTTTATGAACTGTTTGAGAATGTTGATAGCAACACATCTACTAAAGACTTATGGGATGAGACCCAGAGACAACAAGAAGTTTATGACATGACCAATGTCCCAAAGTTGAATAAGGCCCTGGGACTATATGAAGATTTTAAGCAAGAACCTGAAGAATTACTCAAGGATACCTACAGACATTTCAATGGTGTTCTGAATGAGTTGAAAAAGTGTAAGATTATAATGCTGAAATCAACATGAAGTTTCTCAAAAAGCTCAATTCTGATTGGACTCCTTATGGAACCATTATTCAATTCATCAAGGAGATTGACAAGCTTAATATTCATGAGATTGTAGGGGTTCTTATGCATTATCAACCAGCTATGTCTACCCTTTAAGCGGAAAGGAAATAGTCATCTCTGAGTGATCCAATTGCTCTTATTGCTAAGAAGAAGAGCAAATTATTCACCACTTCCAAAAGCTTATAAAAGAAAGTGCTTGTTGAAGAGTCACCTGATTTCGAAGAAATTGATCTTCGGATGTTGATGACTCTCACTATGATTTAGTCAAGATGGATGCAATGTTCACCAAAGCCTTGAACAAGTACAAATTCAAAGGTAATTCAACCAACCAACGCAAGAATTCATTTTCTTCCTCTTACTACAAGAAACCTCAACCTCAACAATCTGATAATTCTAAGAAGGAAGATTCCGCCTATTTCAATTGTGGCAAAGCTAGCCATTTCTCTCTTGATTGCAAAATGCCAAAGAAGAAGGATGCAGCTTACTACAAGAAGAAAATGGTGTTGGCTAAGGTTATGGAAACTAGGGGAGAGCTGAAACCGGTTGATGATACTTGGTTCAATTGGACGGATGAGTTAGAATCCGAGGAGGAACATGCTAATGTTTGCAAAGTGACCAAGCTTATCAAAGCTAAGGAAGATATGGAGAATGCTGACTCAACATCTGATGAGGATGAGGTACAATTAACTGAAATCCCACCTAATTTTATTAACATGCAAAATACACTGATGAAGAATTTAGTCTCAATCAGTAAAGATGTTAAAGGTTTGAAAACTGAAAACTGAACTTTAAAAGATAAAATCAAACTTAATGAGACTAAACCTTCTTCATCACAATCGAAAGTGAATCGTTTGAGAACCCAACTCAGTGCAATGGACATTGAGATGGAAGAACTTAAAAATCAATACTTCCGATCAAAATTGAACGAATTGATTATCGTTTAAAATTCGAACGTCTTGAGGAAAAGGTCAAATTCTTAGAAAAAGATTTTTCTGACCTAAAAGAACAACATGAAACCACCATTTCCAAGTTGAATAAGAAAATTATTCAATTGGAAGAAATCATCATTAAGAAGAAATCTGATATTTCTCTATTCAATAAAGATGTGCTTGAAATGAATGCTCAGCTTATAAAATTTGAAGATAAACTTTATCACACTGAGCAATCAAAAGCAATAATTGAAATGGAACTTTCAAAGAAACCAAACTCTATGAATAGACCAAAAACTATTCATGGTGAAAAATAGGTGTTTGGGTACGAAGATCTCAAGAC
Source organism: Rutidosis leptorrhynchoides (assembly GCF_046630445.1). Taxonomy (NCBI): domain Eukaryota; kingdom Viridiplantae; phylum Streptophyta; class Magnoliopsida; order Asterales; family Asteraceae; genus Rutidosis; species Rutidosis leptorrhynchoides. The sequence continues at coordinate 237,787,931 of NC_092343.1, forward strand.
GTTGGATAAAATTTTAAAGAAAGTTTCCCTGGATTATATCATTCTGATTACTTTCAAGCTGGTTTACTATATCATTTTGTGCATTCATCTGATGCTGATTTTGATAATGTGATTGCTAATCGTTCATCTAAAAAATATTATCAAATCAACCTGATGTATGAAAAGATTAATGCTGAATTGTGTAAATCACATCCTAGTTTCTTACAAGAGTTAGTTGAACATGAACAGAATATGCAAAATGCTGATTATGTGCCTAAACGTAGATTGGTTTATATTCCTGCACTCATGCTAGAGAAATATATATTAATGCTTGAGAATGAAGTGTTTCACAAACCTAGTTCTAGCATTATTACCATAGATGAGGTGTTTGATGAACCAAATTTTGATGTAAAACCAATTCTACCGGCCTTACCTGCATGTCCTGTTTCTGATGATAAAATCTGTGAAGACGTAGCACATGAACTAACTGTCTTCTTTGAGACAGAATCACTAGGTCAAAAGTCTTTAGATGTGAAAGTAGAACCTCAGGATGAACCAAAAGTTGAACCTAAGATAGTTTTGAATGCTAAAATATCTACAATAATGAACTTGAATCATCTAGTTGATAAACTTGAAAAGAAAATGTTGAATTGCAACTTAAGTGTACTTCTTTGAAACAAATGTTTGACTTGTGTGATAAATTGCCTACACTTTCTAAGAAAGAATGTACTTATGCTTTTAAGGAAGGTGAAGTTGTAGTTTCTGCTGAGGAATTACGTCTTGAAATTAAAGGTTTAAATCACAAGATATGTCTAACAACTACAAGCTAACACACTAAAGAAAGCTTCATCAAATGAGACCAAATTGTCTGAATCTGAGACCAAAGTGTCTAAATGTGTTTGTGGGATTACTAATAAGGTTAAGGGGACATCAAATTCTAAGGATACTAAACCTATTACTATTCTTAAAAATCCTTTACGTTCTCAATTTGGAAAAAGTGTTTCAAAAGTTGAACCTTCAACACAATTTATTTTTAAGAAGGTTCATTCTTCGAATGATTCTTTCTCTACTGAAAAGATTCCTATGATGATAATGTTAAATCAAACAAAGGAAAGTCTTTTAAAGAAACCAATTAAGTCTAAACAACACACAAGTCCAAAACCTGATTTGAGTGAGTATGATAACAAAGAACGTCAAATCAAAATGGAAATTTTTAAAAAATAATCATCTCGCATGTCAACTGAAAAGTTTGGATGTCTAACTAACAAATGTGTTTTTCGTGTCACAGGTTATAATCCAAACTTGAATTACAAGTCCAAATGGGTACCTAAGTCAATGACTAAGAAAGTAGCACACAAAACTGAGAAATCTGCTAGTCGACCTAAGAAACCATCTCATGTATTTAATTTTACTTATGCGAATTATAAATCATCTTGGAGTAATCTATGTGTTAAGACTTCTGATGAATCTGTAAATCTTTAGATTGCTTATGCGAAAGATATGTGTAATGTGCTTTTGGATGATGCTTTAAAATTTAAACTGCATGATGCATTACATTTTACTTATTTGTTCTATCTAAAGTTTTTTCCTGTTACAAACCGTAGAGGACCCAAACAAGTTTGGGTACCTAAACTCTAGGAAACTTAACGTTTACAGGGTTTTGATGTCTGTGTATGGTATATCGACTCTGGTTGTTCTCGACACATGACGAGCGTTAAATCCTTGCTTGTCAATCTCGTTGACAAATTCCTAGGAATGGTTACATTTGGAAATGATGAAATTACAGCGATAATGGGCTATGGAGATTATGTACAAAATGGCATTACAATCAAACAGGTCTCGTACGTTGAAGGTCTGAGTTGTAGTTTGTTTAGTGTCAGTCAATTATGCGATGGAGATCTCAAAGTTCTATTCGAACGTCGTCAATGCTCGGTGCAATCCACCGATGGAAATGATCTCCTTGTTGGTAAAGGTAGTGATTCACTATACACTATTGACCTCAATGATGCACCAACACATGGAAACTTGTGTTTGGTTACTCGTTCCACAAAAGAAAATTCGTGGTTATGGCATCATCAGATATCTCACCTGAATTACAAGGGAATCAATCGACTAGTCTCAAAAGACATGGTTGATGGTATTCCTAGCTTTCAATATGATAAGCATCATGTGCGTCCATCATGTGCAATAGGTAAGCTGAAACGGACTAATCATACGCTTAAGCAAGTCCCAAATACTTCAAAGTCTTTGCAATTATTTCATATGGACTTATGTGGACCCATGAGGGTTTCTAGCCTCGGCGGCTGGAAACATGTGCTTTTCATTGTTGATGACTATACCAGATTTACATGAATTTTTCTTTTAAGGACCAAATCTGAAACTCCCGCCATTATCATTGAGTTGGTTAAGAAAACTCAACGCTCTTTTAGCAAACATGTTAAGATCTGATAATGGACGGAAAAAATGACCTGCTTGATTGTTACCTAAAAGACCAAGGCATTGAACATCAGTTCTCTGCTGCTCGAACCCCCCCAACAAAATGGAGTATTCGAACGACGTAATCGTACGTTGTGCGAGGCAGCACGAATGATGATTGGCTTCTCTAAATTACCTCCGAAAATGTGGGGGTAGGCCATTTCAACTGCATTTTATACCCAAAACTCCTTATGAGTTGCTATATGTTAGACGCGCGAATGTTAAATATTTCAGTATTTTTGGCTGTATATGCTATGTTCTTAATGATTTTGACAGCCTTGGAAAGTTTGATGCTCATGGCGATCAGACCATATTTCACGGTTACTCGTCAAACAAAGTGGCTTATCGCGTGTATCATAAAAGAACAAGGACGATAAAGGAAAGCATTAATGTTCATTTTGATGAGTTATCGAGAATGCTTTTGATAAACTTAGTTCAAAAGCCGATCCTAACCTAGTTACTACTTTTTCGCACATAACTCAATTTTCTCGAAGAAGGGTGTTCCTATGGCAACTACAGAGGAATTGGATCTATCGTTTGATTCTTTGTATACTCCTCAACCGAACTCAACTGTTCATGTCGTACCTGAAACACCAACACAATCAATTTCATTTGAGACACAGCCAAGTCTCATTGATGAAGATACAACAACAACTGATCACCAGTTGTGTCTTCATCCTCCCTCCCACTTCCTGCTATTAATCTTGAACCCATTCAAGAAACATCCCTTGATACAACTCCATAAATTTCTCCTGAAATTCAAACAAACCCATTAGACAATGTTATTTCATAACAAGAGGATCATGGCTCAGCGTCAACAACGGTTAATGGTTCAATAGATACCACTAATGTAGGACCTCTTCTATATACCAACCGATAGACTAAAAGTCATCCGATTGATCTTATCATTGGTGATGCTACTGATCCGGTATCAACTCGAAATATGTGTTTATATACTGCCTTCCTTAGTAAGATTGAACCAACTTCGGTGGCTCAAGCCTTACTTGATCCAAACTGGGTAATAGAAATGCAAGAAGAGATAGGTCAATTTGAATGTTTGAAAGTATGGCGATTAGTTCCAATACCAACGGGTCAAAAACTAATCGGTGTGAAGTAGATCTTTAAAAACAAGAAAGATTATGATGGGGTTGTGGTTTGAAATAAGGCGCGACTTGTGGCTAAGGGTTATAAACAACAAGAGGGTATTGACTACGATGAAACGTTTGCTCCAGTTGCAAGGATTGAGGATATACGTCTTTTTCTTGCACTTGCTTCTCATATGAAGTTTACGGTATTCCAAATGGATGTCAAAACCTATTTTCTTAATGGTCATCTTCAAGAGGAAGTTTATGTTGATCAACCTGAAGGCTTTGTCGATCTTATTCCTCTGAATAATGTCTACTACTTGGAGAAAGCTTTGTACGGTCTAAAGCAAGCCCCGCGTGCATGGTACGAGTACTTGCTGGAAAATGGCTTTTCTCGTGGAACAATTTCTCGTGGAACAATTGATACAATGCTCTTCATCCGTAAAAACCAAGGTCACATTCTCTTGGTTCAAATTTACGTTGATAATATTATTTTTGGTTCTACGTCCCCGGCCTTAATCATAGAATTTGGTGACCTTATGGCCAACAAATTTGAAATGAGCATGCTTGACCAGCTTAATTTCTTATTGGGGTTACAAGTCAAACACTTACCAAATGGAATATTTATCAATCAAACCAAATATATCAATGATATGTTAAAATGTTTTAAAACGACTGCTTTAAAACCCATGACAACCCCAATGAGGAAATTACTGGATGCTGACGAAAAAGGGGAATCCTTTGATATAACGCTTTATAAAAGCATGGTTGGTTCTCTAATGTGTTTAACTGCGAGCAGACCGGACATTACACTTGCTGTAATGGTTTGTGCTGTTTTCAATCGAACCGAAAAGAATCACACTCCAAAGCAGTGGTTAGAATTTTCCAATACCTAAAAGGTACACCTAACCTTGGAATCTGGTATCCTCATGGATCCGATTTCAATCTCACTGCTTATACAGATGCGGATTATGGCGGTTGCCATTTTGATAGGAAAAGCACATCTGGATTTATACAGATGTTAGGAAATAGATTAGTTAGTTGGTCATCAAAAAAGAAAATCTGTGTATCCTTATCAACAGCTGAGTCTGAGTATATTGCTGCAGCTCACTGTTGTTCACAAGTTTTATGGATGACTCAACTATGGGACTATGGCTTTAAGATAACTAAGACCCCAATTTAATGTGATTCACAAAGTGCAATTGCAATTACTAGCAACCCGGTCCAACATTCTAAGAATAAACACATAGATATTCGTTATCACTTTATCAAGGACCATGTAGAAAAAGCAGATGTAAAATTATACTTTGTGCCTACAAACGTGCAATTAGCTGAAATGTTCACTTAACCCTTAGATGAAGTTAGGTTAAAGTTCTTAATTCGACAAATTGGCATGGTGGAATATATGCTTAATATCCTTAATTCAAATGGTACCTATACCTGGGATCTTGTGTTTAGGGGGAGTGAATACTTTGTAGGGGGAACAACTGACCTCTTATGCTTTACATATTATCATTCAAGGGGGAGTTTTTTTTCTGTTAACTCCCCGAGCTTTTAATTCAATAGTTACAAAATGTGGAGGTAACTTATTGATATCATATTCCAAGGAGGAGTTATTAAATTTTCTTGTGAAAAGATCAAAATGATGATTTAATTGACTGTATATCACATTTTGAGGAGGAGAAAGGGAGAAAATGAAAAAGAAAATTGATATTGATATTGAAAAAGTGAATACATAAAAATTCTATGTTTTAATTGTTAAAATTCACTTGGCTTGTATACATCTCAGTATGTAACCCGTTTTGACAATTGGTATCACTGAAGATTGTACTTTGTACATATTTCAAAGTTTTATAAGTACAAATCTTTTTTTTAGAAAATTCATAAAAATTTGAAAAGATTAAAATCAAAAAGATTTGAATTTTTCATGAATAAATGCTATTTTTAGCATCATGCCGAATCTGACAACCAAACAGTGCAGATTCAGTAAGTCTCAAAAAGTTCAAAATTCACGCAGTATTGATGTTTAATGAAAGTATAATAACGTGAATTTACTGATGTTGATTTTTCAAAATTTGAAGTTTATTTGATTAAAATCTTAAATGGATTGTATTCAGTATTGAAGGTCCATTTGATAAAGCGCATGTTTGACCCAAATTCGGTATATATATATATATATATATATATATATATATATATATATATATATATATATATATATATATATATATATATATATATAGAGGAGTCAAAGTCAAAGACTCTTACGTTTTAAAAAGCTTATACCAAATCTGATTAACTTACCGAGTCTTTGCCTAATTTACCGAGTTCGTTCTCTAATTAGTTCAATTCTTTGGTAAATCTTCCTTTTAATCAAGTTTTTGTTATACATATTCTAGATTTGAGTTAAATGAATGAAAATAAACCTGAAAATATCACATATTACATGAATAAGTCACTCAATTTGTAAAATCATTGGTAAAATCGAATCTGAGTTTGAAACTCTAAATCTTCGATTAAATCAAATTGATTTGACTTGTTTACATGAGATAAAGTCTATTCGGTGTTTAATTAGTTGATCTACCATAGAAATGACTCAGATTGCATGATTAATATGTGTTTAATGGATTCTATATATACCGAATGTGTTCATGCTACATTTACCGAGTATGTTCTACATAATAACATGTTTATCTGATTGTTTAGAGCTTCGATTTGATTCTAATTAAGAGTATGAGATTTATATGACTAGAAATGCATGTTAAGGAGATAGTATAAGAAATTTAAAGTTACCGAATCTGATATTAGGCTTGATAGCGAGACTGATTTCTGATAACTTAAAATTTCATGTTTTGAATTTGAAAAATCTTACATGTTTGTTCTAGTTCATCATTGTGAAAAGGAAAAGTATATTTGGTAACAATATTTGAGAAATTTTATGTTTACCGAATCTGCTCAATTTTCTTTGAAAAATGACTAAGTGTTGTTGGATTTTTGGTTGTTTTCGTGTTTGATTAATCATGATGATTCTTAAAATGTATAATGCTTTATTTGAATGTCATGAATATCAAATACTTGTATATATTTTGAATAAAAGATTTTTATAATTTATAAAATCAATAAAATTCATAAATTTGAAAATACAAAGGACTTCTAAGGAAATAGGAATAGAGATAAGTGCTTTATGATAACATATTGTGGTCTTCTATTCTTATCAAATAGTTAAATGGCAAACACTACTTCATTAACACTGCGACCAACATACCCGGCAACTACTGGCTTGCTATTCTAGAAATACATCACTTATGGTGTGCATTGAGAAATACTGTCAGTGTACCTGAGGAAGATTTGATAATTTTATATAGAACAATCAAATTTGTTGAGGCTACACAACCTACTGCTGCTAATCCACAAGGAGAACCTGCTAGATTTGAGTTTGAGCTTAGAGGTGTGAATGGTTTAAGGAGGATTACTAAGGCTGATTTCAGGAGGATATTTCAGCCTCCTCTTGTGAACAATGCTCCTGCATTCCCTTCTACTCAACAAATGATGAACTCCATCTTCCAACTTGGATATAGTTGAAACGACTTCGACTCGATTCCAGAAAACGCAACATTTTTTTTTTACATTTCAATACCAACACAAAAATTACGCAAACTCATTCATATCAACTAAGATTAAAATGTGTTTAAGCTTTAACAAACAAAAAAATCATACAACGAAATGCTTGATCAAGTTTAATCATTTATCGGGTTACCCACGACCCGTTACATAACACAAAAGTGTAATTTTGACCCAAATTACCTTACGAATGGTTTAAGACTCAACAACCCAAACTGATACCAAGAGCATGATCACGGGGACTATCTATCCCCAAATCATGTCCAATAAGCCACGAGCCATCCCGCCATGAGCTCAAACAACGTCTACATATCTAGTCTAGCAACTAGATAGCTCGAAGTCAACTGTACCTATAAAAAAAAATAAACAACGCGAGGGGTAAGCATAAAGCTTAGTGAATGCAATAATTATACATATACATATATAATTCACTTACTTGCACCCACTTACACATACAACGCATAATAACGCATATCAACGCATACCCCAAGCTACCATCACCGTTAGCATATAATCAACAAGTAACATGCTAAAACATAAACACAGACACGCATACAAGCAATATGGATCCATATTCACACAACCCGGCAATGGTACTCGCATTTCCCACCGGTACTCGCATTTCCCGATAACGTTATACCGCGCAAATACAACGTTACTCCCAAGGTGAAGTTAGTGGACCGAGTCAACGGCCACAACCCACCCATCGCACATGTCATGACGAAGTAGTAAAACTACCAACATCATGACACACATGTGACCCCCATCGTACAAAGGGTAGTGAAATCCTCACGCACGGATAACACTATAGTGGAACCTCACGCACGGATACACTAACCACACCCCACACACAAGCAAATAAATTATATACACCTACATATAATTATTCCACTCACCTCGGAATCTCTAGCAACACAATATCCGAATTCCACGAGTCGTCAATGTAATCCACCTATTACATTATATGACAAATAATAAGCTAAATATTTCTATTTAGCTAATTACCACACACATAAACACAAAACCCGCCCGTAAAGCCACTAGACACCATAAGTGACTCCTAACTTAATTTCGACCCAATTAAGGTTTCGACCAATTTGACTCAAGAAACAGTCGACTCATTACCACTATGAGTGGCAATTCAGGCCCAAAAAACAACCTAGCAATATTGAAACTAATACCAAGCCCAAAATCCCAAACTATAACACTTTATACAATTTTTACCCATTTTGACCGTTTGGACAGCCCCAACTTTACAGCAGTTTTTGACCCAGTTAATTTCCTTTTTAGTCCACAAAAACTTATTCATTGGATAGGATATTCAAAGACCTTTCCGAAAAGTACTCACACGCCCCAAACGGAGTCACGGTTTATAAGATATGACTTTTACAAAATCGAGTTTTGTGCGGTTTTTACTTAGCTGCGGGTTTAACATGATTTACCCAATTTTTAACTCATAACCCTATCCAAAACACCAATTCACTAACTCTTGATTAATAACACTATGAAGGATTAATTTTTACCATAAATCATCATCATCATCATCATTTACAAATACAAAGTCATGAATTTTAGTTACGATTACCCAAACCCTAGTTCATCCATGATGTCTATACATCATACATGAGCTAGTTCCAACACCAAACAACACCATGGACCATAATCAAAGAAAACCCACTTGTGTAAGATTAAGGTTCTTACCTACAACTTGAAGATGATGATTACTTGGATGAGAAACACACCGAATTGCACCTCTCCTAGCGTTCATCTAACATCAATTGCACCAAAACAAAAGTGGTTAGCTCCAATTTGATCAAAAATCGACATCTCCCTCTCCCGTTTGCTCTTGACCGTCGCTACCCACAACACCCAGGGACTTTCCCTTTAATTTCTTTTTTATCTGGTAATTGAATCTAGCTTCCAGACTTAATATTTTAAGTTTGGTAAAATTGCATCTTAGTCCCTAATCTTTATTAACCTTACACTTATGCCCCCTTTAAATATCATGGATGTTACAACTCTCCCCCACTTATATTGGATCACGTCCCCGTGATCTGCCCCACTACCATAAATTAGGTATTAGAACGCTAATACTTCAGCTAACACACTAATTTAGTATTCCTTTGTTACGATTACACTTAACAAACTAGTTATCAAATCAAACCTCAAATACTCCATTTTGAATATACTTATCATCTAACGAAATACACATCTACTCATTCGGAAGACACAATATGGGAACATAGGAGGTATTGTGGATCCCCGCAAGTTCCTTGGCAACCTTAACTGATACGCTAATCAACCAACTCTTGTCAGACTCAAATAGTCCCCAAAACTATGAGCCAAAATTTCTCATCCCCACAATCGGATTATTCCATGGTGAAATCTTATACATCACTATACTTTCCCTCTTGGAACACTAATAGTCTCTTCAACTACACATCTACGGTTTCGTCTATCTTTAATTCATTTCAAAACAACTTAGTTAACCTATGTTTCTTTTAATCAATCACAACTCCACTACACTGAGGTTCTCTCTTTCTCTCGCATTCCACTACATAAAGTGGCCTGCAGTACTAGCGTGAAAACTATCACTATACCAGAATTCTACCAATCATGAATATTCATCTCGTCTACCTCTAAAATCCACCGCACGACCCACAATATGCACACCAACGCCGGATGGACCTCTCGCCTTAACCATCTGTTAAGGATGATATCAACATTCTATTATTAATAGGTTCTCATAACCCTCAAGGTATCTACACCAAAATCAAATAGCTAACCGAGTGTCTCTATTTGAGACAATCGAAACTGGAATTCCTCACCTAACACTCGACCTTATAGTGGAGTAATCCATTAAAGATTCCAACGAAGACGCTTCCCTAAGAAGGAAAAGATGCAAGTTCCTCGACAACTGACTCATAATCATCTATTTATCACCATAGGGGATTCCCGACATCCCCAAATCACGATACAAAAGCATTCCTAGTGACAGTCACATCTCCATTACAGAATTTCTAAGTGATCACAATATCAAATATAACCTCCTCTCACATAATGGATTAATGGTGATGATCTTACGAGGATGTATACTTAATTACACCTACTACAATTGACTCCACACTTGATACTCAATAAATTGTATCCCAACGATCGAAACACTGGACATCGAGTTCAATATCACTGGCTCGGTACCCTACCACATTAAGATATCAGGTTCTTACCGAGGTCTGGAACTGTATACTCTGATATTTCTTCGGCGGCAGTAAAACCCCCCACTTAGGGTTCAACTCTACATCCACATCGACAAGATGATAAAATCCCACAAATTTGTAGTCTTTCAACTGACTTAAGCATTATCATAGTTGGTCAAAAGTACCAAATTTACAAAAATTCTCTTCGGACCCCTAAAATCGACATACTCAATGACCTTAGTCGTCATACACGTTAGTCGATCCTACTAGATCTTCTACTCACTTGACCGTTAGATTACTAATAGTCATTTACTCATTCTCGCAAAAAAGTGACTAATCTAATTAGCAAATGCATCACCTACAATGTAAGCACCTTACTAAATTATTCGGCCTAACTAGCCGTCAAGTCCTATGTCGTCTCACCATTCAATCTTACAACCTGAGCACGTAAGAGTAACGAGAATTCCCGTATCATTAGTTTACCGTACCCGTGTCAACTATCATTGTTCCGCGGTTGTTCATGGCAACAACCATATAGTTAATTTTTTTATTCATCCATTGCACACAAGGAATTTATCACAATGCTTACAAGTGCGACCTTACAACAGTCAAATTATTAACACCGACCCTTCTACATTGTCATCCACCGCTCTTCTCAAGGTTTCTTACATGTAAAAGAAAAATCTAAACACGACAATAACTACATCATTATCGGAGTCGAAAAATACACGAGCAGGCATAAAAGACACTTGTCCTAGCATTATGTGGACTCCCCCACCATCTACCGAGGTTTAGGAGCTCGATCTTTGGGTTCCATATTACCCAATGTTACCTATTGCGCCACTCAACATGGTGGTACTCACATTACATGCTTACATTACACATCATTATTCTACTTCCTTTCCGAATATCCTTGCCGAGTTTCTCACAGAACTGAAACTCAACACAAGCACACCCTTACAGATTTAATAGTGTCCGTGAAGATAATTTTACCGAACTCATCAATTACACCTAACACTCTTATCAACTATTCTATCACGAAGATTACCATCTAACATCAATTTTTAGGAAGACTCCTAAGAATGCCTTAAGCTACTCTGTCACGTGCGTAATCGCTACATTCACACTACTTACATCCTCTTAATCAAACTTGGTATATACAAACACCACTCTCAACTACATAGCTCACTTAAGCGAATAACTAATCTACTTTTACAACTCGTCACTTAATGACTTATAGTCATACCCGATAAACATTACGGTGCACTAGCTTAACAGTCTTTCTATCGAACGCACGTTCCTCACAAGTTTACCAAGGCCAAGATATTTAGCCTTACTACACATTTATATATCACTAACGAGACGAGATGCTTGGTGATACCAAGCCTTATACTCCTTTGCTCACTGCCAAAATTATAACACAAGGGAATTCCTTAAGGAAAATTACTCTATGTGCCTCATTAGCACACCTACGTTCTATCACAATTCCTCGTCATACGGGTCTCACTCCCGCGAGTTAATGACCCAATGACTCCCTAGTACACAATCTCTCAGGTTGACTCATGATTGGAGTCACTACGTGATTCCCTAATTACACACTCGACCAGGTCATAATACTTACTACTATCACGAGACTCGTTGCATCCCAGTACTGGATCCCAAGTCTCCGTCACACACCAACAATGGTCATCCTAGTTATGATAGAAGGCTCTCATCATATAAATCTCGACATTACACCCGCTATTTAGGGTGACTACGGTTGCACCAATCTTACGAGTATATGTACTCGCCTTAAATGTCTATGTTTACCGTAACTCTCCTCGATTTACTATACTCCTGTGGCGACAACAAACACAACACCTTAGACCAACGCACTCTAGGAACCATTATATGACTCCTAAATCACCACCAAATGTTTCCTAACCATGTCACGTTCATCCGTCAGTACTCAACATGTCATGCTTGGTGCCAAGATACGCGATTGTAATGATGTTGATCAGGCATTATTACAATTGCGTACTTTACCACTTCTACATGACCATAAAAAGTACTTTACCCGAACTTGCGCAACATTTACACAATACAAGACATGTAAACTCCTAGTACCTCCCAATGATCAAGTTCCCACCAGTGGACTTGATCGTTCAATCTTTCCAAACACCCAAGTACCAATTTTCGAATTCGTCCCTAAGACACTGTATACAACATATAATATATATATATATATATATATATAAGACACTGTATACAACATATAATATATATATATATATATATATATATATATATATATATATATATATATATATATATATATATATTATTACCACTGTAAGTCAACCTACTACCAAGGTGACTATCATCAAACACAATCTCATAGTCAGCCTATATACCTTAGGTGACTATCAATCTAAGGCATAACATCAAACACGAAAGAAGGCCCCACAAAATTACACATTACACACAATTCATACGGTTTAAGTCTAGGTAATTATACTCTACTACTAAGAACCTAGATCCCTTAAACCATGCTCTGATACCACTTGAAACGACTTCGACTCGATTCCAGAAAATGACAACATTTTTTTTTTTTTTACATTTCAATACCAACACAAAAATTACCTAAACTCATTCATATCAACCAAGATTAAAATGTGTTTAAGCTTTAACATACGACAAAATCATATAACGAAATGCTTGATCAAGTTTAATCATTTATCGGGTTACCCACGACCCGTTACATAACACAAAAGTGTAATTTTGACCCAAATTACCTTACGAATGGTTTAAGACTCAACAACCCAAACCGATACCAAGAGCATGATCACGGGGACTATCTATCCCCGACTCATGTCCAATAAGCCACGAGCCATCCCGCCATGAGCTCAAACAACGTCTACATATCTAGTCTAGCAACTAGATAGCTCGAAGTCAACTGTACCTATAAAAAAAATAAACAACGCGAGGGGTAAACATAAAGCTTAGTGAATGCAATAATTATACATATACATATATAATTCACTTACTTGCACCCACTTACACATACAACGCATAATAACGCATATCAACGCATACCCCAAGCTACCATCACCGTTAGCATATAATCAACAAGTAACATGCTAAAACATAAACACAGACACGCATACAAGCAATATGGATCCATATTCACACAACCAGGGAATGGTACTCGCATTTCCCACTTGTACTCGCATTTCCTGATAACGTTATACCGCGCAAATACAACGTTACTCCCAAGGTGAAGTTAGTGGACCGAGTCAACGGCCACAACCCACCCATCGCACATGTCATGACGAAGTAGTAAAACTACCAACATCATGACACACATGTGGCCCCCATCGTACAAAGGGTAGTGAAATCCTCGCGCACGGATAACACTATAGTGCAACCTCACACACGGATACACTAACCACACCCCACACACAAGCAAATAAATTATATACACCTACATATAATTATTCCACTCACCTCGGAATCTCTAGCAACACAATATCCGAATTCCACGAGTCGTCAATGTAATCCACCTATTACATTATATCACAAATAATAAGCTAAATATTTCTATTTAGCTAATTACCACACACATAAACACAAAACCCGCCCGTAAAGCCACTAGACACCATAAGTGACTCCTAACTTAATTTCAACCCAATTAAGGTTTCGACCAATTTGACTCAAGAAACACTCGACTCATTACCACTATGAGTGGCAATTCAGGCCCAAACAACAACCTAGCAATATTGAAACTAATACCAAGCCCAAAATCCCAAACTATAACACTTTATACAATTTTTACCCATTTTGACCGTTTGGACAGCCCCAACTTTACAGCAGTTTTTGACCCAGTTAATTTCCTTTTCAGTCCACAAAAACTTATTCATTGGATAGGATATTCAAAGACCTTTCCGAAAAGTACTCACACGCCCCAAACGGATTAACGGTTTACAAGATATGACTTTTACAAAATCGAGTTTTGTGCGGTTTTTACTTAGCTACGGGTTTAACATGATTTACCCAATTTTTAACTCATAACCCTATCCAAAACACCAATTCACTAACTCTTGATTAATAACACTATGAAGGATTAATTTTTACCATAAATCATCATCATCATCATCATTTACAAACACAAAGTCATGAATTTTAGTTACAATTACCCAAACCCTAGTTCATCCATGATGTCTATACATCATACATAAGCTAGTTCCAACACCAAACAACACCATGGACCATAATCAAAGAAAACCCACTTGTGTAAGATTAGGGTTCTTACCTACAACTTGAAGATGATGATTACTTGGATGAGAAACACACCGAATTGCACCTCTCCTAGCGTTCATCTAACATCAATTGCACCAAAACAAAAGTGGTTAGCTCCAATTTGATCAAAAATCGACATCTCCCTCTCCTGTTTGCTCTTGACCGTCGCTACCCACAACACCCAGGGACTTTCCCTTTAATTTCTTTTTTATCTGGTAATTGAATCTAGCTTCCAGACTTAATATTTTAAGTTTGGTAAAATTGCATCTTAGTCCCTAATCTTTATTAACCTTACACTTATTCCCCCTTTAAATAGCATGGATGTTACAATAGTGGAGATACTTCTGTTACACCTGCTAAGTTTCAGAAGAATTATTTACACTTCAATTGGTATGTGATCTTCTTGATCATAAACATGTGTCTTCTAATGACACGAAGTGGATCTGACAGCTTAACAATCCCGATGCTGAAGCTGTTCTACTCTTTCACCAGAGTAGAAAACCCAGAATATGCTGAAATTCTATAGGATCTGGTTCAGGCACAAGTGGACAAAATAAGGAGTTCATATATTCCCTGTGAAAGGTTTTTATGCATCTTTATTCACGATGCTTTAACCACTTGCAAAAATGCCAATGTTCCTGTTCCAGGTACACAAGGTATGCAGATGGTACGTTTTGGGGATGTGAAGATGAACATCCTGTGATATCTGAAAATCAATTCACTGCACCAATACCAAATTGGTTGGTGAGGTTAGATACTCCCTTAGACGCTAGAATGCATACTTATTTTGAGGCAGTAGGGATACCTCTTCCGAACCCAGCACAATAAGAACTAGTTGAACCCGCTGTGGTTCCAACCCAAGAGGTTATAGAGGAACCTAGAGTCCAACCCGGGCCAGCTAACACCTCACTTAGGATAAACCCGAAACTCCCTAGGGTTATCCGACAAGCTCAACCCATGAGAATCAGTGAACTTATTGCAACTAGGAATGAACCTACCTTATCAACTACACCTGAGGGGAGTGACACCGATTCTTCAGCAACTGAATCATCTCCCGAACAAACGAAGAAGAGGACACGATATATTCCTGATGAGATGATTTAGACTCCGCCTACACAACACGTAACTAGATCTAGGTCTTCAATTCATGTCGTTTGCCCAACAGTTACTGAAATCATTGTTGATATAGATCAAGACTTAGAGCCAACTAGATCACCTTCATCCATCTCCGTATCACATCCAAGAATAACAGTAAGCCCTACACTAAAAGACGTTCCGACTTTGGTAGGCAAAAGATCTAAATGCACGGATGGTAAAAAGACCAATCAGCTCATCCAACCTAATCAGGATATAAGAATAATTCCCACCGGCAAAGATGCCTCGGCATCTCAAAAGGAAGTAAAGTCTTCCTCTGCAGTAAAGTCTGCGTTGACTCAATCAATTGAGGAAACTCAGTCATTGAAGTCTAGGACGGCCGAAGGAGAGCCGAAAAATCTTGAAAAGGTACCCTGCATATCGATCAGAAATCCTCTTGATATACTTAATCCGAATGATGTTGTATTGCCTCAACGTCCAACAGGGCCTGGAGGTCCGGCTTATCTTAATGAGGGAGATCTGTCGCGTCCCATGGAAACAGATCAACATGACATTACTTCGGGAAATTTATCAGACTTCCAGCAGACTGTTCCCTTGGTTCAAGAAACTGATCCATTGGTTCAAACCACTTCACATTCATATCTGGAAAATCGAGATCCGGATGTTGAGTCTTTAACTGAAGAGATGTTCCACCTCATGGTACATTGATGACTTCAGGAGCAGGGGAAGAAATCTCCGCGAGAGCTAAAACGACGGGTAGTTCTTCTACTCTGTCAGAGTCCCATGAGACTAAAATCATGGAGGGGGTGATTTGAAAGTAACTCCAGTTGTTAACCAACCTCCATCAGAAGGGGACAATCTGATTAGTAGTATGTATCGCCCTACATATAAGAATAATTCTGCACTTATATCCTTACCTGCCCTCACGGCAAATCAAAACACTTCCACTGACATCACCTACATCATCTGCGGCGGCTCACCTAGTTACATTATTGTTTCATCACCTCGGTCACCTTCTCGGACATCTTCGAATTTTGATTTTCAATATCTTCTTGATAATGAGCTGGAGGCACTATACTTTGCTAAATTTTCTAAGCGAACAGATCTTGACAAAGTTCATGAGACGATGATGATTTATCTTGAACAAGAAAGGGTAGTGTTTCCTCTTTCTCCATGCAAATCACCTGGACCAATTCATATGCCTGACCATGATGATTTCGATCCCGACAATCTTCATGAGGGAGGGAATAGACGTGGTTATGGGTCCAGTGCTTTTCAACGCTCATCTTATGAAGCTGGTTCGTCTAGTCAACATTGGGGAAATGACGATGTAATTGATATTTCCAACTCTGAAAGTGATAAAGTTGAGGAGATTCAATATGACAGTTTTCTAGATGAATCAGTTACTCAGAGAGAAGGTGACACAGGGATGTTAATGATTTTGGATTCGACCAAAAAAACAGAGGATACATCAGCATCCATGGATAATCGTAATTTTGATGATGTCGAGGACATTCTGAATGGGAAGAGTGTTGTAAATGAATTCAATGAACATCAATTTATCAACATTACAGCTCCAACCGAGGAATTTGGGATACACTTTGAGAAGGAGATTTTCTCGAATGGCGATGAAGATACTACGAAACCTTCTAATCCTGATGTTCCTTTCCAATATCAGAAATTGTTCTTGAACGTGATGCTGACTATCAACTAAGTGATGATGAATAGAGGTTGATTCATCATTCACCATTGTGGAACAACAAGCTTACAAGATTTATGGTGAATCTGATCTCATCCTTACATCTTCAATGTGTGTTCTTGGTGCATGGAAATATCATAAGAAACCAGAATACCTCAAATCTTATCTGAACGTTCGAGATAAGTATAAACTGAAAAATGAAGAAAAACTTCAAGATCGGCAAAATTCGGAGATCAAAAGCATTAATAAAATATTGATGATCAACAAGGATAGAGTGAAAATGCCATTTTTCTACGTGACGAGAATGGATGATGAGGACTATCAGTTCTCTGAGGCAGATTTTGACAATCTAAGGATGAACGACATTATCTTCATCTACAATTACTTAACTGATGTGAATGAATCTGCGACAATATATCATGCTATTGCAATGAAGGAGGTCTACGGGTTTATTCCGGATTCAATGAGATGGATGTCTGTTACGACTTTCGGATGAGGTTAGAATCTGGACACAAGAAGATTGGAATCAAACCACCGAATCAAGTGATTGATGAATTAAAGTACATGTCCTTACTTGAAGTGAGTGGCTGTCCATATGGATTCGTATTTGTCAATTCTCACTACACAAAGATCTTCATTAGAGTATCAGATTTCAACAAATACTCAGACGGAACATTTGGATATGCTCCTAAATATTTAAGATGGAGATAGAACAATAAATGCTACTAAAAAGAAGATAGTTAGATAATCAAATATATCATGATAAGATTGAAGAGTCATCTCAACACAAGAATGAATATAAGAAGATATGAGAGACTCATAGGATTCAAATCAAAGATTCATTTCAGAGGAACAAAGTTCCTTTGGATGTTTCAAATAGGATTACATTGTAATTTTCACATTTAACACTAAGGGGGAGATTGTTAGGACCCCGAAATGTGTATAGTGTTAATGTGAAATAAGCTTAGTAGAAGGTTCCTTAGAAGAGGGCTATATAAGGAACCTAAGTAGTCCTAATTAGATAGCCATTGCATTGTAACTGAGTTTAAGAAGCCGTGGAATGTAATTTTATCGATTCTCTCTAATACCGAATATGTTCTTTACCTTAACGAGTCTCATTCAATCTATCACATCTTCGATTCTCACTATGATCTGACCTATCACTGTGATACATTTAAGGACCAAGCATATTAACGTTCGATATCACTTCATAAGGGTTCATGTTCAACAAGGAAATGTGGAGCTGCACTTCATATCAACAGATCATGTAACACCCTAGATTTTTTTTTTTTTTTTTTTTTTAAATCACAGCGGAACACTTATTTTACATAAATACCCTTAGTCGATTACAAACATTATTACCACATAACATTAGTTAATTACTTTATTACAAACCACAGGTGTTACGTTAAACGACTAGCTACACATTACAAAAGTTAAGACATCAGAGTTCGTCTTGTCAAACATATCGTCAGCCCGACTCCCGTCCCTACCAGCACTAAGATCCAAAACCTGCAAGGGAGGAGGTGAGGGGTTAGCACGAGGCTAAGTGAATGGAACTATCACAGGGTCTAGCATACAGTACCAACTTGTACTCCTACAACAACACAACATACAACAACATGCAACACATAACAACTGGCAACTAATGCTCCAACTAGAGACTCGGCGGCTTGTACGGGCACACGACACTAGTTGATCGGGCTAGCGTCTACCGAAAGTCCTTACTACTGAATCCCCAGTATAGTGAATCCACACGCAGGTGATGCGTCATTCAGCACTATACTCAACAAACAGTAGCCAACTGGACCCAACCACAACAAGGTTGACCTCTCTGAGCTGAACCTAACAACAATAGGTTCCAACAGGCAACTACAACAACTTGTGCACATACAACCAGTCAACTGCTACTACCACTACCACAGGCAACTAACAATACTATAAACATGGCAACCCTAACAACGAACAACTGTACAACATAACTACTAGTCATGGCAACTAACGACAATATAAGCATAGTAGCGCAACTTGCTACTCTATACTACACCAAGAGATAATCCCACTCACCGATTACCAGCAACAGAAGGCACTCAGAATTCTAATCTTACTGAGCCTTCTCTTCGTCCTTATCACCTGAGAATAAACATAACACAGTCAGTAATCGTGTCTTGATAACAACCTGACAACAAGACAATTACACAACAACACTACAAACAGCCTTAAGCACTTTCAACATATACGTGCAGGACACCAAACTACAAACGGGCAGCATAACGGCTAGGAAAAGCACTTGGGTAATACATTTTGCCCTGGCCACACAGTCGGTCGACTGTCTCTGACAGTCGGTCGATCGTCTCTGACAGTCGGTCGACTGTCCACTCCATCGGCCGACTGACTTTCCAGTCGGTCGATCCACTTGGTAAAACCTCAATCGGTCGAAGGTACCCTCAATCGGTCGATTGACTCACTCCATCGGCCGATCGTCTCGCCAGTCGGTCGACTGTCGACCGACAGTCGGCCGACTGTGTTCATCTTCCTCAGAATCTGAACAAAGGCTACGGACTTCACGAGGAAAATCCCAAAACTTGATCTAGAGCTCGTTTCCAACCCCAAAATCGACCACAACATGATCACTACTTAATATAGACTCAAAACCCATACAATTTTGACCAAAATAACACTTTAATCACTTGTTTTGACCCAAAATCAAGCTTTCTACCAAACTTATACAAAACCATGAATTAAACACTAAATTGAACACAAAAGCACTTGTTTCTTACCTTGATGAACTCAGCAAATGATAACCAACAAGAATTTAACTTCAATTTGAGCTCAAGATCAATAATCAAGGATTAGGGTTTGTGAAATGGGAGGGATGAAGGTACGGGAGGTTTGGGGAAATATCTAGAAAAGGGAAGAATAATACAGCCACTAGTCCCTTATTGTGTGTTAAAACCCACACTGCACAACACACGGGTATTTATCAGTTATCTGATATCTTTCGCACTTCGTTAGGCGGCCCTAACGGAGTCCAAATTAAATAAACAAACCTGTTCTGTGACCCTTGTCACAAACTGGTCTCAACTAAGCAACTAAATAATTATAAACATATAATTATTATAATAACATACAAACACACCCAAGGTCAAAAGGGTCATTTCAGCTAGGCCCGGTAACAGGATGTTACAAATCTACCCCCCTTAAAGAGATTCCGTCCTCGGAATCGGGTCAACTACGGTCAACAAACCGTAAACTCGACTAAGTCCATCATGTTAAACAACCCAAACTAGCAAATCGTCTTTCTAATACCAATCGTCTTTCTTTAAACAAGTGCACAAATATGGAATTTCCGACATTTTCTCACGTCTGATACATTACAATTTACCACAACGTCCACTGGTCAACGACGTGAATACACAAATCTCTGCTGTCAATCCAATGATCCAAGTCAAATTTCACGTTTCCAAGTCATTCTGTAATCAAAATCTCACCACAATTGTATAGGAAAACGAGATTTCTAAAGTCAATACACGTCCAATACAAAATAATGTATCACAATCTTCATCGATCAATGTCCGTTAATCCACTTAAGCCCACAAATTACACGATTAAGACAAATAATCAGAGTCAATTTCATGTTCCTACACCACTCTGTATCATACATTTCTCGATCTGTCATCCAATTCAACTCATAATTCTGTCAATATTCCACAATTATTCCAAGCTCAGGCAGTAGAATCAGTCATTACTATACATATACCCACACATTTGTCATTAAGTCAACAGAACTTTAGAGGTTATTCGTCTCATGTCCAGTCGCGTCACAATCTAATATAGCACAGGCCACCTAATTTTCCTTCAGCTTCTCGGAAATTCCGTATGACTTACCACAATATACTTCTGTTGGCCGGACACAAGTATATTATCCTAAATCATACTTTCATTCTGAGTCGCTCAACATGGAAAGATACTACTTGTTCCATCCTCTAGTCTTAAGTCCAACGAATCTCCTCAGACGTTTCGGCAATAACTAAACTACTTTATAATTAATCTGTTACATCATCTGTCCAATCATAGTTATTTAAACATTGTCCACCAAATGTTCAAATATAATCTAACAACGTTACTATACATCCAACAAGCATAGGAATTATCTGGTCAATAAAGTCCACTACTGACATCACTCATAATCATGTCATTGTCTAACAACTTCCTGTCATCCCAAAAATCCACTGCATAAAGATACCCAACCCATCTCTATCCAAGTCATGGTTTTCAATCCCGAAATATTTACCTGAAGGTCACCCTTACCCAACCAGGCACACAAGGGTCGCAACCAACACATACAACATCATAACCCAACTAAATAAATCTTACACTACAAGCAATATCTACCAATATACACACAAACATATATATACACAATCATATATATATAACTAAACAATACGAGGATTTTGAAACATACCTGTATTCACATCATATTCAACATCCGCATCTGCAACCAGCTGATAAGCTCTTGCTGTTGCCGTAGGTGGATTCTTTCTTTTCTGCCCAACTGGAGAACCAGAAGATCCACCTACTGATCCCGACTGCGCTCCTGGCCCCGCCCCAGAACCTGATCCTCTTACATACGGACACTGAGCTGACCTATGCCCCACTTGATGACACTTCCAACATACATCCTCTTGGAACGAACACATCCGAATCTCGTGTCCCACAATACCACATCTCAAACACCTTTTGGTTGAATCTGAACAAGGACCACTATGAGATGATCTACAACTATAACACCAAGAATTCTGACTCGATGCTGACCCACTCTGCTCTGACCCACTTTTCTTTTTCAACTTGACAGACTTCATTGATTTAAATTTAGACTGACTCATCACCTGATCTTGTTGTGGCATCACATAACCTACCATTCTGTTTCTTGCTGCTCTGACATCATCTTCTACCATCTTAGCCATAACAAATGCTTGCGATAACGTCGTCGCCATCCTAACCATTGTCCTGTACTCTGGTAAAATTATATTAACAAAATGCTGAATTCTAGACTGTTCATCTGGAACCCACTGTTGCACAAACCTTAATTTATCCATATACTGCTCAATCACCTCATCTATCGTCATTTGAGGTGTCATTTTCATTGCCAAAAATTCCGTCTTAATTCGGTTGAGATCATAGGACGAACAATACTGCTCACAAACTTTACTATAAAATTGTTCCCAAGTAATCATGCTCACTTGCTCTTTCGGTATACTAGAAATAACCGTATCCCACCAAACCATGGCCCTATTCTTCAACATACGACTAGCATAAATAACCTGTAATTCCGGTTCACACTGACAAGCCTCAAAACCTTTTCTATCTCTCTTAACCAGTTAAGGGTTACCGTTGGGTTAGAACTTCCAGAATACTCTGGCGGATTACAATTTAGAAACTGTTTGAACGTACATTTCTTCGGTTGTTGAAACAGCGGTATCTGATACTGACCCCACATCTGATTTGGGAACTGTTGATTAAGCTGAGGTGGCACCTGATACTGTTGAGGAAAAGCACTTCCAGTTTGCTGATAAATATTTGACTGCATCGGATACCCACTAAACATCTGATTCGGTACACTACCACTGGGATTCCCTGTTACCTGACGTTGTTCTAATTCCCTTATCCTATCATGTGCTTCCTTTAACTTACTTTGCAGTTCTATTACTTGTTCCTGCGGATCCTCTTCCGACACATATCCGTCTTCATCTGGGGCTCGGAATGTTCCGGGGGCTGACGGACCAGTTGCGTTTCCTGTATCATCTGCCATATCTGCACTACCACAACACTTCACACAAACGCTTAGTGGAAAACAGGTTAGTACCTACCAACTAACGCATGTAATCCCTATATTCACTTAACCCGTCCCCTCAGATATGTTTGACACAACACTAGATTTGGGAACATGACATTCAACACAATGTACATGCGGCCAAACCTATGCTCTGATACCAAGTTGTAACACCCTAGATTTTTTTTTTTTTTTTTTTTTAAATCACAGCGGAAGACTTATTTTACATAAATACCCTTAGTCGATTACAAACATTATTACCACATAACATTAGTTAATTACTTTATTACAAACCACAGGTGTTACGTTAAACGACTAGCTACACATTACAAAAGTTAAGACATCAGAGTTCGTCTTGTCAAACATATCGTCAGCCCGACTCCCGTCCCTACCAGCACTAAGATCCAAAACCTGCAAGGGAGGAGGTGAGGGGTTAGCACGAGGCTAAGTGAATGGAACTATCACAGGGTCTAGCATACAGTACCAACTTGTACTCCTACAACAACACAACATACAACAACATGCAACACATAACAACTGGCAACTAATGCTCCAACTAGAGACTCGGCGGCTTGTACGGGCACACGACACTAGTTGATCGGGCTAGCGTCTACCGAAAGTCCTTACTACTGAATCCCCAGTATAGTGAATCCACACACAGGTGATGCGTCATTCAGCACTATACTCAACAAACAGTAGCCAACTGGACCCAACCACAACAAGGTTGACCTCTCTGAGCTGAACCTAACAACAATAGGTTCCAACAGGCAACTACAACAACTTGTGCACATACAACCAGTCAACTGCTACTACCACTACCACAGGCAACTAACAATACTATAAACATGGCAACCCTAACAACGAACAACTGTACAACATAACTACTAGTCATGGCAACTAACGACAATATAAGCATAGTAGCGCAACTTGCTACTCTATACTACACCAAGAGATAATCCCACTCACCGATTACCAGCAACAGAAGGCACTCAGAATTCTAATCTTACTGAGCCTTCTCTTCGTCCTTATCACCTGAGAATAAACATAACACAGTCAGTAATCGTGTCTTGATAACAACCTGACAACAAGACAATTACACAACAACACTACAAACAGCCTTAAGCACTTTCAACATATACGTGCAGGACACCAAACTACAAACGGGCAGCATAACGGCTAGGAAAAGCACTTGGGTAATACATTTTGCCCTGGCCACACAGTCGGTCGACTGTCTCTGACAGTCGGTCGATCGTCTCTGACAGTCGGTCGACTGTCCACTCCATCGGCCGACTGACTTTCCAGTCGGTCGATCCACTTGGTAAAACCTCAATCGGTCGAAGGTACCCTCAATCGGTCGATTGACTCACTCCATCGGCCGATCGTCTCGCCAGTCGGTCGACTGTCGACCGACAGTCGGCCGACTGTGTTCATCTTCCTCAGAATCTGAACAAAGGCTACGGACTTCACGAGGAAAATCCCAAAACTTGATCTAGAGCTCGTTTCCAACCCCAAAATCGACCACAACATGATCACTACTTAATATAGACTCAAAACCCATACAATTTTGACCAAAATAACACTTTAATCACTTGTTTTGACCCAAAATCAAGCTTTCTACCAAACTTATACAAAACCATGAATTAAACACTAAATTGAACACAAAAGCACTTGTTTCTTACCTTGATGAACTCAGCAAATGATAACCAACAAGAATTTAACTTCAATTTGAGCTCAAGATCAATAATCAAGGATTAGGGTTTGTGAAATGGGAGGGATGAAGGTACGGGAGGTTTGGGGAAATATCTAGAAAAGGGAAGAATAATACAGCCACTAGTCCCTTATTGTGTGTTAAAACCCACACTGCACAACACACGGGTATTTATCAGTTATCTGATATCTTTCGCACTTCGTTAGGCGGCCCTAACGGAGTCCAAATTAAATAAACAAACCTGTTCTGTGACCCTTGTCACAAACTGGTCTCAACTAAGCAACTAAATAATTATAAACATATAATTATTATAATAACATACAAACACTCCCAAGGTCAAAAGGGTCATTTCAGCTAGGCCCGGTAACAGGATGTTACAGATCAACACCTATAAGATATATTCACCAAGTCCTTAGATGAGAAACGTTTTACCTATCTCATCTCTGAGCTGGGTATGCTGAAACTTTATAATAAAAGACAACTTTGTTTTTGTGCTGGTTCAACATCATATAGGGCAAACCAGTATGACATACTTTGCTGTCTACTGTCTGTATGCAGAACACCCAGCAAAACAAGTTTTTTTTTAATTGGTCAAAAGTTTGTAAAAATAAAGTACTAACTAGCTCACAACATTAAATTGGTACCTTTAAATGAACCTCATTTAATTCCAATGATTTAAATTAAATTCACGACATATTAAATGTACCAAAGAAATTTTGTATTAATTACAAACATTACCTTGTGTTTTTTTTATCTTCTCAAATTTGAATTAAAACCTACTGCATTTAATTCCTAATGGAAGTTATGAGTGTCCAAGCCAATTAAACGTCATATCGATGTTCTGATGTCCCTCGAAAACATGCCAGATTGTCACATCTGGCCACGCGCCTGCAGACGACAGTTGCCATATACTCTCTCCTGCACTTTTTCAGCCAATCAGAATGGTTAAATAGGGTGATTCACTTTCCATTTTACCCTTCAGTTATTCAACTTTAAAAATCCCTATTTTCTCTCAAATCCCAAAATCTTCAAATCTTCAAACTTTCATCTTAATCTTCAACAACGGCAGAACAACAACAACAACCCATCTAAAATAAACCTTAAGAACAACAGAAACCACAAACACAACCACAACCATAACCACAGCAGCAAGATGCACCACACCAATAGTAGCAAGAGGAAACCCGACCTCAAGCTCTATTTTCTCTTCATCTAAGCCTTGTTAGGGCTGAACCTACACATGCACATGATCATATTCTCCTATCAAGAGGCAATATTGTTCACTCCCTCTCGATTCCTAAATCAAAGGCAAATTTGGGCTATGAGTCCATTATCGAGTACCTGAGGCAATCATCAATTACCAGATATGTTCTAGGTGTTCCTTCTTTTTACCATGCCTGTCTTGGCATATTCTGGTACATAACAATGCTTGCCACCACCACTAAGGGTGTTCCATGAATTAGAGGCGTGGTGACTGAAACCCAAGCTTGTTTAATCACTGTAGAAGCTCTTCGCCAGGATCTTCAACTACCAACAAGACCGTTTGTCGACTCTCCAATGAGTGATGAGTTTAGGAGGGAGGTGTTAGGGTTCATTAACTATGACGGATGTGTTACTGCTCACAGCCCGTTGAGGAAGAACATGCCACCTTTGTGGAATTACTTCTTTGGTGTACTGACTCAATGTATGAGTCAAAAATCTGGTAGCTTTGACCAGTGCTATGACTTTGAGCTAAAGATTGGTCATGGGCAGATCTTCAACAGAAACATTGACTATGCTGCTGAAATCTATACAAGGTTAAGGGAAATGGTGGTTGCACCAACAAGAAGTGAATTGATCCCCTTTCCAAGATTTTTAAGTCTTGTCTTTGAAAAAGAACATGGTGATGGCTTCATTGATCCCTCCATTGACATAAAATTGAAACAAGGGGGATGCCAAAAGAAGCACCAGCTGTTCCACATACTGGTTTGTCACCAACAATGCTCCAGTACCTAGCTGCCAAGAGTGGAACTATCCTTTCGACTGCCTTTGGTCATGCACCAGCTGAGGGGGAGGGATCTCAGCGTAAGCTAGCTATACGCAAGAAGAAGCCAAATACAACGAATGGAACGACCACCGTCTCAGACACTGGTAAAGCAGTAGTTGTATTAGAATCTAGTGCTCTCTGATAACAAAGAACAACCCTAGTCTTATATACTGACTACCCACTTCTAGTTTTGGAGTTTGTTTCTTATCCATTTCTTGGTAACAAGCAAATCTAAATGTTCAAAAGCTGGCTCCATGCATGCCAAAGGGGAGAAAGCACCAGTCTCAACTATTGTTCCTGAAAAGGAGAAGGCTATGGAACCTGGTGTGTCTCTAGACCAAATAGCAACAAGCTGTAACATAATTAAAAACATTTTATCTGCTGACACAATTGTTGAAAGTGGAGTTGAAGGTATAACCTTTGCTCTAAAGGTGATTGGTTTTAAAACTAGTGTTAAGAGGAATAGCAACCATATTCCTCTAACTAGGCACTTCCCCATTTTTCAAAAATATACTACAAGAAATATCCTCTGATGACAGTACAACCAGCATAGAACATACTTGACTCCCAAAGAAGACTTGAGCTGGGTCCTCATCATGTTGAACCAGCTCAGGCTACTTCACCGCCTAGTTGCAACTTGGATCATGATAAGAGTCACACTAATCTATCTAAACCAGACAAAACTCTTACACAATCTAAGTCAACATGTATTGCCAATGAGTCACCAGAGTCACAACTGCACTTATAGACACAAGTTTGTCCCCAGAGACCAACATCAGATGCAATTATTGAGTCAAATTTATTTTGTTCTACTTTTACTAACATACAATGTTCCTATGTTTCATATATTTATAGTGCATAAGACAAAGAAGATGATGTGATTGAAAGGAATCCCTCTGTCTATTCTTGTGCTAATGTTGGTACTGGTGATTCTGCTGGTACTAGTGCTAATGTTGGTGCTCGTGATCTTGGTGGTACAGGTGATGATGTTGGTGTTGGTCCAACCATTCCTATTGTTAATGAGGAGATGGCTACTGCTGGTGATGTGGTCATTCCTTATGTTCTTCCTAGTACTACTGACCAAACCACTGCTGATGATGCAGTTGATTCCGATGCTATGGATATTGATCCTAATTATGTTGGTGGTAATCAAGATATTGGTGCTAATGCTACTATTCCCAGGCATTTCATCTCTGTAAATGCTGCTGGTGATATTATTGTTTCTGATGAGGCACCAGATACTGAGTCCAAGGGTGATACTGGGTCTAAAGGTGCTGATGATCAACCAATTGATGCTCCTACTCTTGCGACTGATGAAATGTTTTTTGAAACTATTACTCTAAATGCAGCTGGTACTATGGTCATTCCTGGTGAGGCCCCTGATGCTGATACCCAGGGTGCAACTATGGATGTTGGTACTGAAACTACTGCTAAAACTGAATCTTCTATGGGTGCTGCTACTACACAAAGGCCCGAGTTTGTTCCTAGAGTGCTAGATCCAGATGGGATTGTTCCCAAGTTTGTTTACAAGAGAGTAACCATTGCTCTAAATATTGACCTGTTGGTTGATCAATTAACTATTGATCCTCAAAGTTCTTTAATTGCTGCCAGCAAACTACCTGATGAGGTGTTGGTAGAATCTCTTAAACAGCTGGATGCACCAGCTAGTGATGAAGTATATGAGAGGCTGTCCACACTTGAAAACATTAATGAGCAGCCATAGTATTATTTCTTTGGTATGCCTGCTGCTTCTTCCCCATGGCTTAGTCACTGGAAACCTCTCAAGTTTCAGCTTGATCATGATACCGATAAGGTCATTATGCAAAATGTTCTTGATTCGTCAGTACCTTCTGATTCATCAGCTTCTTCCTCATCATCTTCTTCCTCTGATGGAGACGCTGATAAAGGTACTGGTAAGGATGAGCCAGTAGTTCCTAATATACTACTGGTTTCAAAGACAAACCAGTGGATCTTGATATTGATGATGCTGATTCTGTGGATAAGGATACTAGTGGTTCTAAGCTTTCGGGTGATCATGGTGATGAGTCTAATGATGACCTTCCACCTCCACCATCCCACAATGGTACTCCTATTCAAGCTATTACTCCACCACCACCACCCAGTGCAATAGATGTTGTTGAGATGGAAGGGTTATCTACTCTTGTTGTCTATCATACTGTTGCGAAAATCACACCATCCGTGCAAGAAACCATTAAGAAAACTGTTGTTGACTCTGTGGGAGAAGCACTTAAACTTGATGGTAGTATCACCACTTCAGCTATTGAGGCACAACTACATCAGACTAATGCATTTGCTGACTTTGCAGTTGAGGCAATCAAGAGACACCATGATAAAGAAGATGAACTCAATCAACGCATTCTCTCTCAAATTGAACATGATGATCACATTTCCAAACTTCAAGAGGAACTGGACCTAGAAAGATCAAGGGTTCATGTTCTGAATGAAGAAAACATGGTGCTTGAGGAGAGGCTTGAAAATTGTGAACAGTAGATGTCCAACATGGTTCCTGTTTCTACTTATCTTCGACTTGTTGAAACTATGCACAGGATGGTTGAACTTCAATCCGATATTCGAGCAAATGTTGATAAAATCGCCATGGGTGTAGCAAGAAATGAGGTTCGAACTTCCAATCTCTGTCTCAAACAACATGGTGTTTGATCATATATATAGGCATATATATGTATATTTTAAGTGCAAAAGGCAACTTAAATACAAGTGCAAACAGAGCTGCGCAGGAAAGCAATAACTGCCAAGTGCGCTAAAGCATTACGGAAGCCCGCATAAAGAAAGATTACGAAGATGTCCCGCACAAACATTGCGGATCTGCTAGTCACGCGCAGACATTCACTCCGCAGATATTCCAAACTTTCTAATATGGAGCTTGGCCTCTCATTTTAGGTTGTTAATTCTGTGCAATTGCTTTGGTTTTTATGGTTCGCTTGTGAATATGCCCAAGTCTCAATCATA
This sequence comes from Rutidosis leptorrhynchoides, assembly GCF_046630445.1. NCBI lineage: Eukaryota > Viridiplantae > Streptophyta > Magnoliopsida > Asterales > Asteraceae > Rutidosis > Rutidosis leptorrhynchoides. The sequence continues at coordinate 237,817,918 of NC_092343.1, forward strand.
ATCAAGCCTAGGTAATGCGATCAAGACCGGTACATGGTGATTGATCACTTGAATCTAAGTGAAAGATGATCATAAGGTCCCAAAAACATTATCAACACCACCATCCACCCCTCATTGCACTCAATTCTTAAATTAGACTAAACATCTGATTTAGGATCAGTCAATTGACGTCATCCGTGGGACATGAATTAAATTTGAATTCGATAAATCTATTTCGTGTAATCGAATGATTCAATTGTGAATTCAATTGTAATCGTGTTCTTGTTTAATGATTTGCAGGTATAAACATCTACAGTTTTTAATCATCTGATTTGTGCAAACAATGAAAAAGTCAAATAAAAACGTAGTTGCTAAGAGAACTGCGAAATTGGCAAGGCTTCAATGTTGACGAGATAACATATTTAAAAACAATTCAAAGGTTGATAATCTTGCAAAATCAAAGCAAAAATGGTCAGTAGAGCCAGATTCGCGCAGAAATGAGCTAGTTTGTGCAAATAAGCGACAATGTAACACCCCGTCAAAAATCCCTTTAATGGATTGTTAACTCTGGTCCCAGTGCTTGGCTTGACTTCTACGTAACAGTAATATTCTACAGCGGAAGCAATTAATACCTGAGAATAAAATACGCAAAACGGATCAACAATAATGTTGAGTGAATCTACAGGTTTAGGTAAACAATACAGTATGTTTAAGTAATAACATTTCAAAAACGTTTATTAGTGGAAGACCACCAAGATTTAATGTTAAAAGTTTGTAGACAACACTGTGTCCCGTTTCAAAAGTTTGTTGACACTACCATGTCAAGTTTCAAATATCTGTAGACAATACCATGTCAAGTTTTTTCTCTTTTGTCCATAAACCACAGTTTTATATAACGTTGTATAGTATCTGAAAAACAGTTATCAGAAAAATAGTTTAGTTTCCTTGACCACGAGATTTTACAAGTACAACACCAAGTTGCAAAATGTTTGCATAATCTGAGCACCTGAATACTAGCAATGACCCGAGTATAGAAACCATTATACCCGCCTTTACCTCCTAAAATGTTATACACTTGTTCGAGTGTATCTAATGTTCAAAGTAAATGCACCATAGTTAATATTGCAGGGTGAGGTTGTCAACCTAACGAATTCGTCCATCTAAATTGTGCTTACACCGATGGTATTAAAAGTATTCAAGCTAGAGGCTTTGTGAACAAACTCAATATGCAAATATAGTACTCGTGTCAATACAAAAGCATTTGATAATGTAAGTATAACAGCGTGTATTCTCATCCCTGAAAACATGTAAAAAGCGGGACTGTAGACTCACCTTTGAATAAGCTTGGATTGAAAAGTGGACAAATAACTGGTACGTATTATAGTCGAGTAATGCAACCTAAGTATACGTATTTAGGTTGGTCATAAATATGTCCTAAACAAATGTGGTTTCATAGTATAAGTTATCTTATTGCTCGACTCAACGCGTTTCAAAGTAAAAGTCAACTATATCATGCAAGTCAAACAAAGTCAACCGATGTCAAACCGAAAGTCAAACTTGGTCAAAGTAGTCATCTGAAGTCAACATCAGTAGGTTCATGTAAAATGTTGGTCAACATGTCAAACCTAAGTCAAACAATACGTTTCAGGTCATGAATGATCATTTTCACAATTTCAGTTTATCGTTGTGCACAAAGCTCATGAACACGTAGCACATTTAGCACATTATCTCATAGTAAAAAATTCACGTAAACATGGCGAACTCCAGATCATAAATATACTTAAAATCGATTCCAAAAAGTCCGGCCAGGGTCTCATACGATAATTAAAAGTCAGGAATCAAAAGGGGTACATCTGGGGTTTGCCAAGTCAGTTTCTGACCGCGCACTGATTTCGTTTTGGCTATAAACGGAGTTAGGAACATGCAACTGATACAAGATATAACAACCCTCACATTTCCATTCTGAATTTACTAAACTGCTGTAAGACCCAAATAATTATTGTACATAATGTATTTATGGTGTACGATGCGTGTATGAAGTGTACGACGCATGTACGTGTTGCTTGCTCGAACGTCGAGGGAAATTGGACGTTGTCTAAAGTGACAAGGTGTGTACGTATCTTTTCAACCCCAAATAAAGTTTTTGTTGATGTTTCAAAGCCTTACCATTGTAAAGAAAATCTTATTACGTTCCAACGATATTTGATTCATCGAAAACGGAGCTACGATCAAAAAGTTATGGCCAAAACAAGTTGCTGAAAACTGACCTGAAGGTTGGAGCGGCGCTCCACCTTATGGGGCGGCGCTCCGATCGCGTCTGATGCAATTTTCAGCATTTTTAAAAGGTTTAAATGAAGGGTACTTTGGTCTTTTCACTTGGGGCCGGTTTGGGGTCATCAAACTGATCTAGAACTCCATTGGAGCTCATTTCTCACCCACACAAACACTCTCATCCATATCTAGAGAGAGAGGAAGAGTTGTAGAGTGAGAGAGCTTGAATTGGAGAAGAAGGAGTCGGATTCTCGCCAAAGCTCTAGTTTTAAAGTTGTTCATCGTGTTCTTGGCTACATATAGGTAGTATTGGTAAGTTCAAACTCCGAATTTTATTTGTTTTATTTGAGATTCAATGTTAGGGTTTTGAGAATTGTTAGTTGTAAAACCCATTTAGTTGATGAAGAGGGTTTATGAAAACTTACTATTTGGATATTTGGCGGGTTTTGGGTTGGTTAATGATTTAACCATGTTTAAGACTTGTAAATGGTGTATAATCACTAGTATTAGTGATTATTGATGTTTTGGAGACCATTAGGGTTCTTGTGGTTGACTAATTTTGACTAGAGTCAAACATAGGGTTTGGTGGTGATTATGACCCAATTGTTTATTTAATAAGGTTTATGAACTTAAAATGGATTAAGTTGAAGTATAAACCCGAGTTAAATGTGTTTTGGTGTCAAAACTAGAAAATGGTGTGATATTGACTTTTAAGGGTCAAAATGAGCAAGTTTGGTGTCTAACACTTATGTTTGGGTTTGATTGGCGTTATTGGAACCATTATCACTCTAGTTAGTGATTATTGGCGAGTTTGGAGATGTGTTGTACTTGGAAGTACAATCGGGTCGATATTGCACTAGGTGTCAATATGGGTTGGTTTGTAATCCACCCTAATTATGTGGTTTATTATTATGATAATGGATTGGGTACGTTTCATAGGCGAAGCAACGAATTTGGCTTGCTTTCTTCAGGACTTCAAGGTGAGTGGAATAATTATACATGTATGTATATAATTTATTTGCTTGTGCGCGATGTGCACAATAGCCCGGGTTTTAGGGCACATCGATGCGACGATAGCCGTTTGGACACCTTTGGGAATAGTGACACAATAGCTGGATTTTGTGCACCACATGTGACTTAAGATTTGTGGACCCGATATATTTATTTTAATACTATTATTTTGACAATGAGCCACATAGCCATTTTGTGACCATAGTTGTGGGACATAGCCGTTTTGTCCATTTGATAATTATGCACATAGCCGTGTTTGTGCATATGTTGGAAAGTAATAGCCGTGCTTTACTCCCACGTTGTTGACCGTATTATTTATGCACATAGCCGTGTTTGTGCATATGGTGGCGAGTAATAGCCGTGTTTTACTCCCACGTTGTTGCCCGTATAAATTGTTGCACATAGCCGTGTTTGTGCACATGATTGTGAGTAATAGCCGTGTTTTACTCACACGTTGATCAAGTGATGCCATAACTGTTTTTGGAACACTTGGGGGTGATGCCATAGTCGTTTTTGGAACACCTCGGGGGTTAGCATACCATAGCCGTGTTTAGGAGCTAACGGTTGTTATGAACATCGATGACTTGTTTCGCGAAGTCATTCCCTTGCGAAGAATTGGTTAACCATGGTTTATTAATTTGTTGTTGGTAGCATTTAATTAGTATTATGATTATTATGCCAATGATGTTGCTAGTTGTACGATTATGATGATACTAGCTTTGTTGCGAGATGATATGCGAGTTTATGCTAAGGTTTATGCTAGTTGTACGTTTGATGTTACTAGCTTGTGCGAATTGATACACGAGGTAATTATGGTGCGTTTGATGTTACTAGCTTTTATGCTTGTTATACGAGTTTATTGTGGTAAGATTGTTGATGCAAGTTTCTTATACTTTAACATGCGGGATTAATGTGTGGTTTGGGTAAGGGAGTGCAAGTAGGTAAATTATATATGTATGTGTGTAGCTATTGCACTCACTAAGCTTTAGCTTACCCTCTCGTTGTTTACATTTTTATAGATTTGCTTGGATGCGGTGGCTCGGGTAAGCGCGGGAACTAGTGGACTCGCGTAGTTGCTTTAGAGGCATGCTTTTGGATTCGATTAGGATTGGGTAGCGTATCCCCAATCGCCATGCTCGGCTTTTATTTAGTGTTTAAAATTGTGGGATCTAAATGTGTATTTTGGTACTTAAAGGGTAATTTGGGTCGATGTTGGCCCCGCCTCGTAAAACTTATTTTATGAATGGAACATGTTAGTTTTTCATATATGAATACGTTGTGAAAAGCGTTTTGTCTAATAACGTCGGGAAGTAGCCAAACATTTTCATATTTCAAGACTTTTTGGACAACGGGCTGCCATACCCGTTCTGCGCGCCGCGCGGGGTCATTGCGCGACGCGCCACTAGCTGAACTAAGAAATTTTTTTTATCTCGCGTTTTTGGTTGGATAATGGGTTGGGTTGTTACAAGTGGTATCAGAGCATGGTCTAAGGGATTTAGGTGACTTGAGATAGGTGCTTAGACTTAGACTTTTGTGCGTGCTTAATTTTTTTGCGGGACTTGTAGGAGTACGGGTTGGAATGGGTTATAGTTAGTGCCTTGTTTGTAGGTGGATTAACGTTTATATTAGTAATGATATTATTAATATATTATTGTGTTGTGATAATAATTCTTGTGTGTGTTTATATCGCGTAGAATTATGTTTGGGTTTGCGTATATCATCGAGCGAGGCGGTTGTTGTACTAACGAGTTGATACAGCATGTGTGCGTAATAAGGACTTGCAAACCTTATTACGGGTGCAAATCGTGTCTATCAAGTGATGTACGACGAGTGTTTAGCAAGATGGGGCGGTGTTGTGCGTGTGGTATTATACGTTCGTGGACTAATCGTTTTGAATTCTTCGGAAAGACGACGCGAAACGAGATCGAGACGAACGACGTTGAGTTTAACTCTAGAGTTGCGGCTGCCGTTGCTGTAATGACCCGCACTTTTTCGATCAATTTATACTTATAAGATTAATATTTACATAAATTAAACCTTACCAACATGATAAGCAATCCAAATTGTTGAGATTTATGTTTTTGAAAAGAGTTTTACACAACGTTTGACCGTCTAGTTTGACCGATGATATCACGAACTATACAATATATGATAATTATACGTTTGTGTATATATATGTATATATACATATTTAACATGATTTATGGATATTTTAATATCTCATTTTGTATTAATAACAATAAGTTATAAGTATATTTTGAAACTACTAACTTAAGTTTTCAAAACAATAACCATACGTAACGTTATTTGATATAAATACTTATAACCTATAATGTTTATACATATATCGTATATATAATGTATTTAATCACTTTTTAAAGACTTAAATACATAAAACAATATAAGTATATTCACAAAAGATAGCTATATTTGAATCCTCATTCCATTTTTCACAAGATTTCTATACGTATATCTAGAGTACATGTACTCGTATCATACCTAGCTTCTATACGTATTTACTATTGGTATATACACATCAAATCACCACCAACCAGCCCTTGTTCAATGCCTTATGTATAAGGTAACTACTTTTGTTATCTAGTATGACAATTTCACATGATTAAAAGATTTTTTCACAAAATTACAAACTTATACACCTTTTACACCACCATTTATACTCCATCCATTTTCAATTTTTGATTCATTTTTACCTCAAACCTCTAGCTAAAAACACACACACTTTTAAGAGCCTTAAACTCCATAACCATTCAGCTAATATCCATGAAGATCTAGCCATAAAAACATCACTTAATCACCATAAGAAAACTCTTACAAAAACACTTCAAGAATCCTTCCAAGAACACAAACTTACTTCCAATCTTTCATCCAATTCCATCACCCTTTTAGTTCTAGGTTTTCACTCCTCTTTTACAGCAATATTGTCCAAGTAACTTGAGGTAGTAACTTTGTTCATAACCTTATTCGATTCATATATATATAGCTATCTTATTTTGTGGTATAAAATTTTAATAACAAGAACATAGTTTGAATGTTTTCAAACTTGTTTGCAAACTAAATAGATCCTTCTAACTTAACTTTTAAAATACTTCAAGACCTGTAATATAACTTAAATATATGCTAATTTAACAAGGTATAACTTGGTTTTTCAAAGAACACCTTAAAAACTGAATTTACGACGTCGGAGTGTAACCGGGGGCTGTTTTGGGTTGGATAATTAAAAACCATCTTGAACTTTGAATTGGAGGTTTATATTCTGGAAAAATGATATTTATTATGAATATGTTAACACATAAAAATTTCATGATTTAATTCAAAGTATAAGTATTTTTAGAAAAATGGTCATTAAATGATATTTTTGTAACAAAAATGATTAACTTCATATGTTTCACCAAAGTTTGACCTATGAACTGTGATTTCGAATACAAACTAAGGTATTTACAATTCATAGTCTTAAAGAGGGACTCGATCCAAGGAAGTGGCAACTTGAACCAACGAAAACGGAGTTGTAACGAAGAAACTATGACCAAAACAAAATCGGATATCCAAGACTAGTTTAGCTACGAAAATAATTGGAGAAAATTAAATAAATCACATCTTTCTAAAATAACATGATATTTTATATATATGTACTCATAATTTAATTTTATATGGTTCAGGAACACCCGTAAACAACACGAGAAGATTAATCATAAGATCCCATGATTGTACGCAACACGTCATTTGACAACACCGGTACTTTATGTACGCAACACGTCATTTGACAACACCGGTACCGTGGGTCAAGATTAATCTCGACCAATACATATACGATGGGGGTTTTATTTATTTCATTGCGAGTTTATTAAACACCTAAAAATGAACCATTAAAATTGAATTACTAACATCGGACTGCTAACTACGGACTAAGAAATTATTAAAAGTATTAAAAGTATAATAAGTATATATATGTGACGATTGTTTTAAAAAGAAAAGGTATTGATATATTATATATGGATAGGTTCGTGATATCAATCGGAAACCAAGTCGAAATTACATATCTTCAAGACAAAAGTGAGTATATAGTCCCACTTTTAAACTCTAAGTATTTCGGGATGAGAATACATGTATTTTATGTTTTACATTATGGACACAAGTAACTGAAAAATATATTCTACGTTGAGTTGTACCGCTGGCATACTTCCCTGTAGCTTGGTAACTGTTATTTACAGCGGTATTGTAAACGCGAATCCTGTTGATAGATCTATCGGGTCTGACAATCCCAACCGGACTGGACGACCAGTATTCAACGGTTGCACAGTACTTCGTTTCGTAACTACACTTGGTACGGTGTAGTAAGATTTCATAATAAAGGGAATATGCGACGTGATTAAATGTTAAGTATGGTTACCAAGTGCTCAACCACTTAGAATATTTTTATTAAAATGTTTACATATGAAATCTTGTGGTCTATATTTATATCGCTGCCGACATTAAACCTATATCTCACCAACTTTATGTTGACGTTTTAAACATGTCTATTCTCAGGTGATAATTAGAAGCTTCCGCTGCAACATGTTGAATTTAAGCAGGATCTTGCGTACTCATATTTGTGTCAAAAACAAAACTGCATATCCGAGGATTTGTATTGTAAAATATGCTAGAAATCGTATTGTTATCATCATATGTAAAGCTTGTAAGTCTAAGATTATCGCTAAATGATAATCATCTTTTTATTGTCTAAAGCTTGTATTAAAAATAAGAGTTATGGTTTGTAATGTATAATATATGCAGTTGTTCTTTTAAAAATGTCGCATATAGAGGTCAATACCCTGCAATGAAATCATACGTTATTTAACGCGTTCTTATGGTTAAGGACGGGTTATGACATGTGGTATCAGAGCGGTGGTCTTAGCGAACCAGGTTTGCATTAGTGTGTCTAACTGATAAGTCGTTAGGATACATTAGTAAGTCTGGACTTTGACCGGGTCTGATTTAAAAACCATTGCTTATCATTGTTGGTTAAAATTTATATGTAAATATTATGTACTACTAATGGGTTAGTTGTTGTGTGATAGATGTCGGGCTCGAAACTTTTTATCACATTCATCGACTCCGAACCAGAATCTTCAGATGGTGTTCCAGTCATTAACCTATCCGATGACGAAAATGATATCTTTGGGGAAGACTCACAAATTCCGGATGAACCAACTATAAAGAACCCGGAAAGTGAACCCGAGGAGGAAAGTGAACCCGAAGAGGAAAGTGAACCCGAGGAAGAAATACAGGAAATTACGAAAGACAAGTTTGAACAAGGAAAGAAACGAAAGGCTAATGAATTAGAAAATTCAAATCCCGAGTTTAGGGAGGATGATGTGGCACCAACTCCACTAGACACTACCACCCCTATACCCGCTATTCCTATTAGTGCTATCCCGACATCTAGTTCTTCATCCCCACCGCCAAAATATAGGCAGACAGCTAGGATAAGCGTTAGGCCATTCCTTGAACCTAAACGTCCTAGAAAATAGACCAAACGATGCGCTGCCGTATTAAACCATGGGATCATATAATGTTTTGTATAATATTATTAGTGTGGTTTGCTTAAATGTTCGATGTAAGATAAGCATATGTAAAATAGTGAAGTATGAAATGCAATAATTTTCCATGGTTAAGTATTATTTAGATTGTAGTAATTGGTTCTGTACTAAGCTATTAAGTATGAACATTAACGGGTAGGTACTACCCTAGATATAATTATTGTAACGACCTGGAAATTTCCGACCAAATTTAAACCCTAAACTCTATATGTTTCCGACACGATAAGCAAAAACCCTAATGTTAAGTCTAGAAAGTCTGAAAACTATATTTGGATGATTAGTTACCCTTTTGACCAAGCCTGACGATTCACGGACATTTATGTGTATATGTGACATATATAGTTAATAATAACAAAGTATTAGATATACAATATTAGGTTTTGACATAAGGTTATTATATTTAACGGTGAGAGTAAAAGATAATAAGATATTACAAATATCTGAATCTGTCTTTGTCAAAATATTAACGAGTCGTTTTAATAAGAATAAAGATTTTTAACGTTATCTTAAAAGTTGGAATTTTTCTAGAAACCTTTTGACAAATTGTAAATGATAACGGTCCGTGATTTTAATAAAGCGTGTTTATTAAATATATATTTATGTATTTTACAAAATGATTAAACATAGTCTTTAACTAAATATAAAACGTTTTGTATTTAAAAATACTTAGTTAAACAACGAACTTATTTTTTTTTTGATATAATATAATTTGATTATAAAATATTTTTTATGGATTTTCAATGATATAAAAATAAAAATAAAGATAATATAAAGATTTCTAATGAGCACCAAAAGACTACAATATTTCATCACAAGATTTCAAGTTAAAATGTTGGAAATCACTAAACCTGCGCACTTGCACGAGAAAAATCATAACTAATTCATACTGACTCGAAAAAGGGTGATCTTGGTGTCCAGACGACCGTAACTCAAAAATCTACAACTTTCGTGAAGACACATTACACGAATCGTGTACCTATCTACACGAAACGTGTAATGTTTTACCGACATAAAAGTGATAAAGTGGTTAGGTGGCCAAAATTTTCCTTTAAAACGTCTGATTTCTGGCTTATGTTTTCATTCATAATATTTTTTTCATTTTTTTCTTCATATATCTATCTAACTATCTCAGAACTTTATACATACATATATATATTTAAATTATTATTATTATTAAGATTAAGATTAATATTGATATTAATCTTAAAATTAGGAGTATATTATTATGATTTTTACATAAAATTCCACGACAAGGTTCTGCCCAAATGTTTTCACAACTAGTTTCATGAATGGGATTGAGTTAAAGAAATTATGGGTTATAGCTATGGAGGTTATGGGTATGGATAGGGGGTTTTGCTCGTGAACTAAACTTGTATTTATCGTCTTCGGGGTGTTTATATTCTTTCCTGCAATATTGAATCTCAATATTGATACGTGAGCACTCTAAACTTAACTTTTATTTACTTTTAATGTGTCCCTGACTAGTGCTCGAGAATTTGCATTCAAGCTTGTTTATTTATTTATTTTTGTCAAATTATATAATAGGATAGAATCTGAATTAGTTACCTCTGCGGTTAAGATTAGGTATATGAATAATATGTTTTTGGAAAGGTGGCGAAAAACTATAAACTTTTCATTTAGATGTCGAATGGATTCGACGGACGGATTTGAAGTTATAGCCAATTGAACTTTCGTACAAATTATTAAAAATGAATATTTTTATTATTACGTTGTCGTTAAAAATCAACAATATTATTATTAAATTATTATAGTTACGATTTTATTAATATTTTTATTAAAATTTTCAAACTATTATGTTGATCGCATTTGTTAATAAAATTATTAGATTGTTATCAACCACGTTGAAATTATCATTTTTATTTAAAAGTATTTTTAGAGATGTTATTACTATAATTGCTATGATTATTATTATTATTGATAAATGAAAACAAATCATATTTTTAACAAATTAATATTTTGATTATTATTATTATTAAAACTATTAAATTATTATTATTAAAATTAACATATTCATTAAAAGTATGGTTTTAAATAAAAATATTGTAGTTATTATAAAAATGCCATTTTTATTATTTAGTATATTTATATAAAATTCTATGAAAAGAAATATATTGATAAATTTTGTAAAAATATTTTAAAATGTAAAAACAATAATATTTAAGCATGTACAAATTTTTGGGAAATTATTTTGAGTCAAATACAATCTTTTTAACTTTTGTATATTAGTCTCGAGCATTAGGAATGTGGTACACTATAAATTGACTTTATTTGTTAATTAAATATTAATCAATATATAAATATATAATTAATTAGGTTCGTGAATCGAAGGCCAACCTTATAAGTTACCAATGGTGTTATATGTATTTTTACTACAAAATACGATTGGTGAGTTCATTTGCTCCCTTTTTAATTGCTTTTGCAATATTTATATTTTTGGGACTGAGAATACATGCGAAGCTTTTATAAATGTTTACGAAATAGACACAAGTACTTAAAATACATTCTACGTTGAGTTGTACCACTGGCATACTTCCCTGTAGCTTGGTAACTAATATTTACAGCGGTATTGTAAACGCGAATCCTGTTGATAGATCTATCGGGCCTGACAACCCCAACCGGACTGGACGACCAGTATTCAACGGTTGCACAGTACTTCGTTTTGTGACTACACTTGGTACAGTGTAGTAAGATTTCGTATTAAAGGGAATATGCGACGTGATTAATTGTTAAGTATGGTTACCAAGTGCTCAACCACTTAGAATGCTTTTATACACTTGCGAGTGTACATATATTTATAACTATGAAATCTTGTGGTCTATTGAAATTTCTGATAACTGTTGTTACGATAAACCTATGAACTCACCAACCTTTTGGTTGACACTTTAAAGCATGTTTATTCTCAGGTACGAATTAAGACTTCCGCTGTGCATTAGCTCATATTAAGGATACTAGTTGGGATCATTTAAGCCATGATACAAGAACGTTGCATTCGAGTCATTGAAGATCATTAAGGGCTAATATTAAGTAAATGACAGATTAAGTCATTTAGATATTGTGAAATGTTAGACGAACATATCAATTTTGATGTAATGATAGATTGCCTTTTTAAGAATAAATGCAACGTTTGTAAAATGTATCATATAGAGGTCAAATACCTCGCGATGATATCAACTATTATAATTCGTTTGTAATCGATATGGACGTTGTCCGAATGGATTAGGAACGGATCGTTATAATTATAAAACGCTAATAAGAAGAAAAGGCTTTTATAATAATACCTGGTTCATATTGTTAACAAGCTATAATGTACTATAAATACACACTACATCTATAATATTCCATGTGAATAATTATTTTCTTTCATTAGGAAATGGCGCGATTGAATCGAATGACGGAACAAGAAGTCGAGGAATTCATCAACCAGCGAGTGAACGACAGAATGTTATGGGTCGAAGCTGCAAGAGCTGCTGCAGTTAACCCAAATCCTCGTGTAGGATGCACCTACAAGACTTTTCAAGCTTGCAAGCCCTCATCATTCAGTGGAACGGAAGGACCGATCGGTTTAACTCGGTGGATAGAAAAGATGGAGACTGTGTTTAAAATCAGTGGTTGTGTTGAAAAGGACATGACCAAGTATGCATCGTGCACTTTACAAGATAGTGCACTCACGTGGTGGAAAAATTATGTGAAGGCTGTAGGAGGAGATGTAGCTTATGATACTCAATGGGAGGAATTCAAAACGATGTTAATCAACGAATATTGTCCAAGGAACTAGGTTAGGAAGTTGGAAGATGAATTACGAAGCCTGAAGGTTGTTGGTACTGAAATCACCAACTACAATCAGTGATTCATGGAATTAGTTTTGCTATGTCCTGAATTGGTTCCAACCGAAGAACGGAAGATTGAAATGTACAAAGATGGTTTGCCCACAAAGGTCAAGGCAAACATTACAGCATCGAGACCTAAGACAATTCATGAAGCTATAACCATGGCAAATGAGCTAATGGATCAGGTCATCTTGGATAAGAAAGCATCCAATACTGATGTGAAGGTATCAGGTAACAAAAGAAAGTGGAATGGAAATTATGATCGAGGTAATCAACAACAATCCATTAAGAAAAAAGAAACCACGCAAGGTGCGGGTAGTGGTTCAGGCTTTGGTTACAAAGGACAAAGTCCTTTATGCAACCGATGCCACAAACATCACTTTGGTTACTGTAGTGTGGTATGCAACAAATGTAATCGACAGGGTCATCTTGCTGAAGATTGTAGGGCTCTCGTTACAAATACAAATGGTACCAAGACTCCTGCCACCAATGCAAATAGAACTGCTTTGGCTACCGTTACTTGTTTTGGGTGTGGAAAACAAGGTCACTATAAGAGCCAGTGCCCGAATCCAGGGAAGAATGTCGGACCTGCACGTGGGAGAGCATTTATTATTAATGCTAGAGAGGCACGTGAAGACCCGGAGCTTGTTACGGATACGTTTACCATTAATAACTTATCAGCGTCTATTATATTTGATACTGGTGCCGATAGAAGTTACGTGTGTAGAAATTTTTACACTAAGTTGAATTGTTCATCATTACCTCTAGATGCTAAGTACATGATTGAGTTAGCTAATGGTAAACTAATTAAAGCCGATAAAATTTGTTATGATTGTGAAATAAATTTAGCCGGAGAAACGTTTAAAATTGACTTGATACCCGTAGAATTAGGAAGTTTTGATGTAATAGTCGGCATGGACAGGATGTCCAAAGTAGGAGCTGAAATTATGTGTTCCAAGAAGGCAATTCGCATTCCTAGTAAGGATAAAATGCTGGTGATGATTTATGCAGAGAAGGGTAATTCAAAGCTAAAACTCATTAGCTGTTTGAAAGCCAAGAAGTGTTTAGAAAAGGGATGTTATGCTATTCTAGCACATGTTAATAAAGTCGAAAAGAAAGAAAAAGAGAAGTGCATCAACGACGTGCCTGTGGCAAGAGATTATCCTGAAGTTTTTCCGGAAGAGTTACCGGGATTACCTCTATTTAGATCTGTAGAATTTCAAATAGATTTAGTACCAGGAGCTGCACCAGTGGCTCGTGCGCCATATAGACTTGCACCGTCCGAGTTAAAAGAACTTCAAGATCAGTTAAAAGAATTACTGGATCGTGGATTCATACGACCAAGCACTTCACCGTGGGGAGCTCCAATTTTGTTTGTTAAGAAGAAAGATGGATCTTTTAGGATGTGTAAAGATTATCGTGAATTAAATAAGTTAACTATCAAGAATCGGTATCCACTACCGAGAATTGATGACTTATTTGATCAACTGCAAGGATCTTGTGTTTATTCGAAAATCGACCTAAGATCGGGCTATCATCAACTACGTGTCAAAGAAGAGGACATTCCGAAAACTGCTTTTCGAACACGCTACGGTCATTACGAATTTTTGGTCATGCCGTTTGGATTGACGAATGCGCCAGCTGTATTCATGGACCTCATGAATCGAGTTTGTAGTCCGTATTTAGATAAGTTTGTTATCGTTTTTATTGATGATATTCTTATCTATTCCAAGAGTGAGCAAGAGCATGAGCAGCATTTAAGGTTGATATTAGAGTTGTTGAGAAAAGAACAGCTATATGCTAAATTTTCTAAATGTGCTTTCTGGCTGAAAGAAGTGCAATTTCTTGGCCACGTTGTTAGTAGCAAAGGAATTCAGGTTGATCCAGCAAAAACCGAAGCCATTGAAAAATGGGAGACTCCTAAGACACCAACGCAGATACGCCAATTTTTGGGTTTAGCCGGTTATTATAGAAGGTTTATTCAAGATTTCTCCCGAATAGCTAAGCCGTTGACAGCATTAACGCAAAAAGGGAAGAAATATGAATGGACCTCTGAGCAGGAGAGTGCATTTCAATTACTAAAAAAGAAGTTGACTACGGCGCCTATTTTATCGTTACCTGAAGGGAACGATGATTTTGAAATATATTGTGACGCTTCGCGACAAGGTTTTGGTTGCGTTCTTATGCAACGGAAGAAAGTTATTGCATACGCATCCCGACAATTGAAGATTCACGAGCGGAATTATACGACGCATGATCTAGAATTGGGAGCAGTCATGTTTGCATTGAAGATGTGGAGACACTACTTGTATGGGGTTAAATGCACTGTGTTTACTGATCGTAAAAGCCTTCAACATATTTTTGATCAGAAATAGCTGAACATGAGGCAACGTAGGTGGGTTGAGTTAATAAACGACTATGATTGTGAAATTCGTTATCATCCCGGGAAGGCGAACATGGTGGCCGATGCTTTAAGCAGAAAGGAACGAGAACCAATTCGAGTACGAGCGATGAACATAAAAATTCGCATGAATCTCAACTCACAAATCAAAGAAGTTCAACGAGAAGCACTTACTAAAGAAAACATAAGAAATGAAATAATGAAGAAGTATGAGAAGCAACTCGTTATACGGGAAGACGGAATTCGATATTTTGTAAACCGTATTTGGGTACCTAAGTTGGGTGGATTAAGGAAGTTGATATCACATAAAACAAGATACTCGATACATCCTGGAGTTGGAAAGATGTATCAAGATCTTAAGACACATTATTGGTGGCCTAATTTAAAGAGAGACGTTGCAACATACGTTGGGGAGTGTTTAACTTGTTCCAAAGTCAAAGCAGAACACCAAAAGCCGTCAGGATTACTTCAACAACCAGAAATCCCAGAATGGAAATGGGATGGTATTACCATGGATTTCATCACGAAGTTACCAAAGACTGCCTGGGGATACGACACCATTTGGGTGATTGTTGATCGTCTCACCAAGTCTGCACATTTCTTTCCTATAAAGGAAACGGATAGAATGGAGAAACTATTACGATTGTATATAAAGGAAATTGTTTCAAGGCATGGAATACCTATTTCCATTATATCTGATCGTGATAGTAGATTTACCTCAAAGTTCTGGCAATCACTACAAGAGGCACTAGGAACTCGTTTGGATATGAGTACCGCAGATCATCCGAAAACGGACGGGCAGAGTGAAAGAACAATTCAGACTCTTGAAGACATGCTCAGGGCATGTGTGATTGATTTTGGAAACGGATGGGATAAGTATTTACCGTTAGCAGAATTCTCGTATAATAATAGTTATCATGCGAGCATTAAAGCTGCACCATTCGAAGCACTGTATGGAAGGAAGTGTAGATCTCCTATCTGTTGGAATGAAGTAGGAGATCGACAATTAACTGGTCCCGAGATCATACACGAAACGACTGAGAAGATAGTACAAATCAAGGAGAGATTGAAAACAGCCCGTAGTCGCCAAAAGAGCTATGCCGATGTCCGAAGGAAACCATTAGAGTTTCAGGTCGGGGACATGGTTATGTTAAAGGTGTCACCATGGAAAGGTGTAATACTCTTCGGAAAAAGGGGTAAACTAAACCCAAGATATGTAGGCCCGTTCAAGATCGTCGAACGCATTGGACCGGTAGCTTATCGACTCGAGTTACCTCAACAACTAGCCGGAGTACATAATACCTTTCACGTCTCAAACCTTAAGAAGTGTCTTGCAAAGTAAGACCTCACCATTCCTCTTGAAGAAATCCAAGTTGACGAGAAATTACAATTCGTAGAAGAACCAGTCGAAATCATGGACCGTGAAGTTAAACAACTCAAGCAGAGCAACATACCGATCGTTAAAGTTCGTTGGAATGCTCGAAGAGGTCTTGAGTTTACTTGGGAACGAGAGGATCAGATGAAACAAAAGTATCCACACTTGTTTCTCGATGACGCAAAATAGGTACAATTTTAAAATTTCGGGACGAAATTTATTTAACGGGTATGTACTGTAATGACCCGCACTTTTTTCGATCAATTTATACTTATAAGATTAATATTTACATAAATTAAACCTTACCAACATGATAAGCAATCCAAATTGTTGAGATTTATGTTTTTGAAAAGAGTTTTACACAACGTTTGACCGTCTAGTTTGACCGATGATATCACGAACAATACAATATATGATAATTATACGTTTGTGTATATATATGTATATATACATATTTAACATGATTTATAGATGTTTTAATATCTCATTTTGTATTAATAACAATAAGTTATAAGTATATTTTGAAACTACTAACTTAAGTTTTCAAAACAATAACCATACGTAACGTTATTTGATATAAATACTTATAACCTATAATGTTTATACATATATCGTATATATAATGTATTTAATCACTTTTTAAAGACTTAAATACATAAAACAATATAAGTATATTCACAAAAGATAGCTATATTTGAATCCTCATTCCATTTTTCACAAGATTTCTATACGTATATCTAGAGTACATGCACTCGTATCATACATAGCTTCTATACGTATTTACTATTGGTATATACACATCAAATCACCACCAACCAGCCCTTGTTCAATGCCTTATGTATAAGGTAACTACTTTTGTTATCTAGTATGATAATTTCACATGATTAAAAGATTTTTTCACAAAATTACAAACTTATACACCTTTTACACCACCATTTATACTCCATCCATTTTCAATTTTTGATTCATTTTTACCTCAAACCTCTAGCTAAAAACACACACACTTTTAAGAGCCTTAAACTCCATAACCATTCAGCTAATATCCATGAAGATCTAGCCATAAAAACATCACTTAATCACCATAAGAAAACTCTTACAAAAACACTTCAAGAATCCTTCCAAGAACACAAACTTACTTCCAATCTTTCATCCAATTCCATCACCCTTTTAGTTCTAGGTTTTCACTCCTCTTTTACAGCAATCTTGTCCAAGTAACTTGAGGTAGTAACTTTGTTCATAACCTTATTCGATTCATATATATATATAGCTATCTTATTTTGTGCTATAAAATTTTAATAACAAGAACATAGTTTGAATGTTTTCAAACTTGTTTGTAAACTAAATAGATCCTTCTAACTTAACTTTTAAAATACTTCAAGACCTGTAATATAACTTAAATATATGCTAATTTAACAAGGTATAACTTGGTTTTTCAAAGAACACCTTAAAAACTGAATTTACGACATCGGAGTGTAACCGGGGGCTGTTTTGGGTTGGATAATTAAAAACCATCTTAAACTTTGAATTGGAGGTTTATATTCTGGAAAAATGATATTTCTTATGAATATGTTAACACATAAAAATTTCATGATTTAATTCAAAGTATAAGTATTTTTAGAAAAATGGTCATTAAATGATATTTTTGTAACAAAAATGATTAACTTCATATGTTTCACCAAAGTTTGACCTATGACCTGTGATTTCGAAAACAAACTAAGGTATTTATAGTTCATAGTCTTAAAGAGGTACTCGATCCAAGGAAGTGGCAACTTGAACCAACGAAAACGGAGTTGTAACGAAGAAACTATGACCAAAACAAAATCGGATATCCAAGACTAGTTTAGCTACGAAAATAATTGGAGAAAATTAAATAAATCACATCTTTCTAAAATAACATGATATTTTATATATATGTACTCATAATTTAATTTTATATGGTTCAGGAACACCCGTAAACAACACGAGAAGATTAATCATAAGATCCCATGATTGTACGCAACACGTCATTTGACAACACCGGTACTTTATGTATGCAACACGTCATTTGACAACACCGGTACCGTGGGTCAAGATTAATCTCGACCAATACATATACGATGGGGGTTTTATTTATTTCATTGGGGGTTTATTAAACACCTAAAAATGAACCATTAAAATTGAATTACTAACATCAGACTGCTAACTACGGACTAAGAAATTATTAAAAGTATTAAAAGTATAATAAGTATATATATGTGACGATTGTTTTAAAAAGAAAAGGTATTGATATATTATATATGGATAGGTTCGTGATATCAATCGGAAACCAAGTCGAAATTACATATCTTCAAGACAAAAGTGAGTATATAGTCCCACTTTTAAACTCTAAGTATTTCGGGATGAGAATACATGTATTTTATGTTTTACGTTATGGACACAAGTAACTGAAAAATATATTCTACGTTGAGTTGTACCACTAGCATACTTCCCTGTAGCTTGGTAACTGTTATTTACAGCGGTATTGTAAACGCGAATCCTGTTGATAGATCTATCGGGCCTGACAACCCCAACCGGACTGGACGACCAGTATTCAACGGTTGCACAGTACTTCGTTTCGTAACTACACTTGGTACGGTGTAGTAAGATTTCATAATAAAGGGAATATGCGACGTGATTAAATGTTAAGTATGGTTACCAAGTACTCAACCACTTAGAATATTTTTATTAAAATGTTTACATATGAAATCTTGTGGTCTATATTTATATCGCTGCCGGCATTAAACCTATATCTCACCAACTTTATGTTGACTTTTTAAACATGTCTATTCTCAGGTGATAATTAGAAGCTTCCGCTGCAACATGTTGAATTTAAGCAGGATCTTGCGTACTCATATTTGTGTCAAAAACAAAACTGCATATCCGAGGATTTGTATTGTAAAATATGCTAGAAATCGTATTGTTATCATCATATGTAAAGCTTGTAAGTCTAAGATTATCGCTAAACGATAATCATCTTTTTATTGTCTAAAGCTTGTATTAAAAATAAGAGTTATGGTTTGTAATGTATAATATATGAAGTTGTTCTTTTAAAAATGTCGCATATAGAGCTCAATACCCTGCAATGAAATCATACGTTATCTAACGCGTTCTTATGGTTAAGGACGGGTTATGACAGTTGCGGAGCAGGTGGGTGCGTTACGAGAAGAAATGGATAGGAAGTATTCCGAATCTCGAAGTAGTGGTGAAATGGAGCGTTGTCTTAAGAGCTTCATGAGGACTAAACCACTGATGTAGGACGGGAAACCGGATCCTTTAGTAAGCACCACATGGATCTCGGAGGTCGAAGGATGTTTTCGCACTATTGAATGCCCTCCCGAGAAAAAGACGAGACTCGCTACTAGTTTGTTGTGGGGTAGGGCGAGGGATTGGTTGGATGGTAAGATTGATCTTGTTGGTGGCGAAACGTTTATGGCGTTATCGTGGGACGAATTTAAGGAGGAATTCTTCGAGGAGTTCCGGACTTCAGCCGATTTGTCGGAGTTGTGTAAGGAGTTGCGAAATTTGTAACAGGGTTCTATGGATTTAAATACTCTCAAGACGACCTTTATGGCGAAGGCTCGTTTTGCCCGGAGTATTTGGGGAGTGATCATTTGTTGATGGAGGAGTTCTATCAAACCTTGAATGACGACTTGAAGAAAAAAATTAGCAGAGTTCATGCGAAATCGTTTGCGGAGTTATTCGCCGTGGCTAGGGGTTTCGAGTCGTATTCGCGATCGAAGGTTGGTGAACCTTCAAGTGAGAGAAGGGTTGTTTTCTTATGGTGCTCCAAGTAAGAGGACTAAGGGTCCGAGCGTGAGCACGGGTGGTACACGGATAGGTATATCGGATTCTAGTGCGGCTGGGTGTTACAATTATGGCGTGAGAGGTCACAAGTCTTGGGAATGTCCGGTGCCAAAGGGTGATGGCACGGTATGTTTCAATTACCAAGAAGAAGGACATCGTAAGTCAGAATGTCCCAAGTTAGCGGGGACAGGGGCAGCAAGGACACGTTAAGATACATTTCGTTTTAATAAATATGTCCTTTGATTATTTATTATGTGTCGTTTGAGTTGGAGTATGTTAAATGCATCGTGTTGTGCATGTTATCGTCATGGGTGACGTTCCTAATGGAAGTACCCTATGGTGACGTTTTGATTGTTGGGCGAAGGGCGTAAGACTTGGTGCAACCAAGCATTCCTTAGTATTGGGAAATGTTTCTACCAAGCCATGTGGGTGAGCTTAGGTGTTTGGATGTTAGAGCGTGTTCGCTCTCGTGTTAAAGTTGATGAACCATGAGGTTCGTCGGGTGGTTGGAACCCTTGAGATCGATTGTCTTGGACCTCGATGTATGTTGGAAATGGAGTCTACATGACGCGACATTAGGTGCCTCTCTTATGCCCACTAGCGTGGTGTTCGACTCCGATTGTGTCGCGGTTACATTGTACTTAGGGTACCGAAGCGAAACCCTTAGGTACATGAGTGACTAGGTGAAATTTGACAAACTAAAGCAATTGGATGATTGAGAGAGTATAGTTTGTGTAAATTGTGGTACACTTTTCGTTCGAAGTGTTTAAGGACAGGTTAAGATCCTTGGTAGGCTCAAGGTTGGAGCAAGATATGGTGATGGGTCATGTGAACCCAATTGTTAGTAAAGTCTACCCTTGGTAGCGTTGTACGGGTGTACAAATTGTGGTTATGGAACGTAATTCCAAGTGGGGGAGTTACACTCCCGCACGAGGAGGTTTTGGTGGGAGATTTCGGATGACGCTTTTAGTAAATCCGAAACTTGTGTTGGGACCTAGTTTTGGTCAATTTGTGGTAGAGTACAATTTTGGTTAAATTGTATGATTTTGGATTTGGAAATTATCACCGAGGTGGTAATGTGGTAAATCTCATTGAGGGATAATGGCGTGTTTGGTGAGCAAAGTGAAATCCCTTGGTTAAGGGATGTGCGTGTCGGATTCTCTTATAGAGAATTATTGTTTTGTACCTATGTTTGATATAGGTGGTTCTTGCTCGATTGTGTGAATGGTTAGTGGTATCCGTTAGGATTCACTATGGCGTAGCAGAGCGCGATGTTACGCTACTCGTTGTTCGAGGCCAAAAGGGCGTTGATTGGTGAAGCATGACCTTCGGGGTCCGCTGACTTCATCATGGGAGTAGTGATATATCGGTAAAGCATGACCGTTGACGGGGTCCGCTGACTTCATCCGGTGTTGAATGATCTATCGGTTGTTTTATACACCGATGGTGGGGTCGTAAGGACCGTGTGGTGTGATCTATCGGTTGTTTTATACACCGATGGTGGGATCGTTATGACCATGTTTTGTAATTAGTGATGCGATAGCCGTGTTTCGCTCACATGTTGTTACGGGTGTGACAATAGTCGATTTTGTACACCTTAGGTTTTAGCGTTTCCATAGTCGTTTTGGGCGCTTTTGGTTTTAGCCGTTGTTGATGATGTTAGGATAGTGGCGTATTGGTTATATTGCGCGCTACAAAGGATGTTTAGTGGTAAGTGTAATCCGTAAGGATTCATGTGGTTCGATATTCAACGTTCAGATTGTTGACTTTAGGTTGAGACTTGGTCGCTTTTAGCGTTGTCCTTGGTAAAGGTACGCTAAGGAATTGATATCTCGGTACGAGATTGGTTGAGTTTTTCCCAATATGGGGAATTGAGCAGGTTTTAGTGCTCGGATTGTGGTTTTGATAAATCACGGGTGACGATTTTAGTTGTTAAAGGTGATTCATTGGGAAGAATTGTCTAGGAAAGTTCGGATTGGGACTTATGATTGAGGACCATTGAGTAGGTCCGGATTGGTTAGTGGAGAAGATCACGAGGACGTGATCGAGTTTAAGTGGGGGAGAGTTGTAAGACCCAAATAATTATTGTACATAATGTATTTATGGTGTATGATGCATGTATGAAGTGTACGACGCATGTAAGTGTTGCTTGCTCGAACGTCGAGGGAAACTGGACGTTGTCTGAAGTGACAAGGTGTGTACGTATCTTTTCAACCCCAAATAAAGTTTGTGTTGATGTTTCAAAGCCTTACCATTGGAAAGAAATTCTTATTACGTTCCAACGATATTTGATTCATCGAAAACGGAGCTACGGTCAAAAAGTTATGGCCAAAACAAGTTGCTGAAAACTAACCTGAAGGTTGGAGCGGTGCTCCACCTTATGGAGCGGCGCTCCGATCGCGTCTGATGCAATTTTCAGCATTTTTAAAAGGTTTAAATGAAGGTTACTTTGGCCTTTTCACTTGGGGCCGGTTTGGGGTCATCAAAACTGATCTAGAACTCCATTGGAGCTCATTTCTCACCCACACAAACACTCTCATCCATATCTATAGAGAGAGGAAGAGTTCTAGAGTGAGAGAGCTTGAATTGGAGAAGAAGGAGTCGGATTCTCGCCAAAGCTCGAGTTTTAAAGTTGTTCATCGTGTTCTTAGCTACGTATTGGTAGTATTGGTAAGTTCAAACTTCGAATTTCATTTGTTTGATTTGAGATTCAATGTTAGGGTTTTGAGAATTGTTAGTTGTAAAACCCATTTAGTTGATGAAGAGGGTTTATGGAAACTTGCTATTTGGATATTTGGCGGGTTTTGGGTTGGTTAATGATTTAACCATGTTTAAGACTTGTAAATGGTGTATAACCACTAGTATTAGTGATTATTGATGTTTTGGAGACCATTAGGGTTCTTGTGGTTGACTAATTTTGACTAGAGTCAAAATTAGGGTTTGGTGGTGATTATGACCCAATTGTTTATTTAATAAGGTTTATGAACTTAAAATGGATTAAGTTGAAGTATAAACCCGAGTTAAATGTGTTTTGGTGTCAAAACTAGCAAATTTGGGCAAGTTTGGTGTTTAACACTTATGTTTGGGTTTGATTGGCGTTATTGGAACCATTATCACTCTAGTTAGTGATTATTGGCGAGTTTGGGGATGTGTTGTACTTGGAAGTATAATGGGGCGATATTGCACTAGGTGTCAATATGGGCTGGTTTGTAATCCACCCTAATTGTGTGGTTTATTATTATGATAATGGATTAGGTACGTTTCATAGGTGAAGCAACGGATTTGGCTTGCTTTCTTTAAGACTTCAAGGTGAGTGGAATAATTATACATGTATGTATATAATTTATTTGCTTGTGCGCGATGTGCACAATAGCCGGGTTTTAGGGCACATCGATGCGACGATAGCCGTTTGGACACCTTTGGGAATAGTGACACAATAGCCGGATTTTGTGCACCACATGTGACTTAAGATTTGTGGACCCGGTATATTTATTTTAATGCTATTATTTTGACAACGAGCCACATAGCCGTTTTGTGACCATAGTTTTGGGACATAGCCGTTTTGTCCATTTGATAATTATGCACATAGCCGTGTTTGTGCATATGGTGGCGAGTAATAGCCGTGTTTTACTCCCACGTTGTTGACCGTATTATTTATGCACATAGCCGTGTTTGTGCATATGGTGGCGAGTACTAGCCGTGTTTTACTCCCACGTTTTTGCCCGTATAAATTGTTGCACATAGCCATGTTTGTGCACGTGATTGTGAGTAATAGCCGTGTTTTACTCACAGGTTGATCAAGTGATGCCATAGCCGTTTTTGAAACACTTGGGGGTGTGCCATAGCCGTTTTTGGAACACCTCGGGGGTTAACATACCATAGCTGTGTTTGGGAGCTAACGGTTGTTATGAACATCGATGACTTGTTTCGCGAAGTCATTCCCTTGCGAAGAATTGGTTAACCATGGTTTATTAATTTTTTGTTGGTAACATTTAATTATTATTATGATTATTATGCCAATGATGTTGCTAGTTGTACGATTATGATAATACTAGCTTTGTTACGAGATAATATGCGAGTTTATACTAAGGTTTATGCTAGTTGTACGTTTGATGTTACTAGCTTGTGCGAATTGATACACGAGGTAATTATGTTGCGTTTGATGTTACTAGCTTTTACGCTTGTTATACGAGTTTATTGTGGTAAGATTGTTGATGCTAGTTTCTTATGCTTTAACATGCGGGATTAATATGTGCTTTGGGTAAGGGAGTGCAAGTAGGTAAATTATATATGTATGTATGTAACTAATGCAGTCACTAAGCTTTAGCTTACCCTCTCGTTGTTTACATTTTTATAGATTTGCTTGGATGCGGTGGCTCGGGTAAGCGCGGGAACTAGTGGACTCGCGTAGTTTCTTTAGACGCATGCTTTTGGATTCGATTAGGTTTGGGTAGCGTATCCCCAATCGCCATGCTCGGCTTTTATTTAGTGGCTCGGGTAAGCGCGGTGAAACGCCCCGTCCTAATCCATCCGGACGAAGTCCATATTGATTATAAACGATTCATAACAGTTGATTACATCACGAGGTACTTGACCTCTATATGATACATTTTTACAAACATTTCATTCGTTTTTGAAAAGACAATCTTTCATTACATCGAAAATTGACGACATGCATACCATCTCATAATATATCCAACTATAGTTGACTTAATAATAATCTTGATGAATTCAACGACTCGAATGCAATGTCTTTTGAAATATGTCATGAATGACTCCAAGTAATATCCTTAAAATGAGCTAATGCACAGCGGAAGATTTCTTTCATACCTGAGAATAAACATGCTTTAAAGTGTCAACCAAAAGGTTGGTGAGTTCATAGGTTTGTCATAAATAGCATTTCAATCATTTTAATAGGCCACAAGATTTCATTTAATTAAATGCGCAGGATCATTACAACTGCAAAAATCATTCATACGATGAATCGCCTGGTAACCGACCTTAACATAGAGCGCTTAAGATATCTGGCATCATACATTCCACTATTCAAATGTATGACAAGGACCCTTCGAAGTACTAAAACATTTCCACTATTCGAAAATGGGGGTGGTTGGTGCCCGTAGATCTACCTTTAGGATTCGCGTCAATTAGTGTTTTTCACTAATTCTTAGGTTACCAAGCATAATAATAATAAGTACAGATATCCGGTATAACAAAACAAACGTAGAATGTAGTTTCATGAACTTGTGCTTATTTTGTAAAACATTTATAAATTTGCATGTATTCTCATCCCAAAATAATTTAGATAGTAAAAATGGGACTATAACTCACCATACTGTATTTCATAGTAGAAACACATATAACATCATTGAATAAGTGTAAGGTTGGTCTCGGATTCACGAACCTAAATTAATTTTATATATTGGTTATTATCTGTTTAACAATTAAGGACAAGTCATAGTGTACCTCAATCCTAATGCTCGAGACTAATATGCAAAAGTTAACAAAAGTTCATTTGACTCAAAATAATTTCCAAAAATTTATACATGATTATTATATAGTTAAATATCGTCGTTTTATATTTTTAAATATTTTTACAAAATTTATTAGAGTATAATTCGTTAATTAATAAATAATCTTTACCTATAAAAATATACTAAGATAAATGATATTTTATAATAATAATAATATTTCCATTTAAAATAATTCTTTTAATCAAAATAATAATTTTAATGATGATAACGATGATAAAATAATAAATTGATAGTTTTAATAGTAATAACGATCAACATAATAATTGGATAGTTTTAATATAAATGATGTTTTTAATTACGACTAAAATAATAATTTGATAGTTTTTGATAAAAAAATATTAATTATTTTTAATTATTAATAATAATGATCATACTAATAATAATAATGATAATAATAATAATAATAATAATAATAACAATAATGATAATAATCAGATAATAATAACGATGATTATAACGACGACGTAATAATAAAAATAACCATTTTTAATAATTAATATAAAAATTCAATCGATTATAACTTCTAATCCGTTCATCAAATCCATTCGATATGTAAATGAAAAGTTTATAGTTTTTCGCCAGCTTTCCAAAAACATGTATATCATATACCTTATCTCAACCGCATGAGTATTTAATTCAGAATCTATCCTAAAATATATATTGATAATAATAAGCATACAAGCATACATGATCCTAATTTCTCGAACACTAGTCAAGGATACACTACTAATATATAAAAGTTAAGTTATGAGTGCTCACGTATCAATATTGAGATTCAATATTGTAGGAAAGTATGTAGACACAACGGAGATGATAAATGCAAGGTTGGCCTTTGATTCACGAACAATACCCCCGATCAATACCCATAACCTCCTTATTTAATACCCATGAATTTCTTAGCTTTAAACCATTTGAAAACTCGTTTTGAAATCACCCGAACATAACCCCGTCGTAGTATTTTATGTATATTACTAATAATAATAAGACTACTTAATAATAATAAGACTAATAATAATAATAGGAGTAATAATAGTAATGATAAAATCTTACGAAGTAATATATATGTATGTATGTGTAAAATGATCCTAAAATTTGAGATATATATAGAATAAATATAATAATATAATAATATTGAAATAGAATATAATAATATAATATTATAATAAAGTAATAATATAATAATAATAAAATAATATAATAATAAAAGGAATCAAATGTGTGAAACCATTTTTGTTGTTTTGCTTGTCGACATATTTAAATATAATATATATAATAATATAATAATATTGAAATAAAATATAATAATATAATAATATATTTAGAATCAAATTTGAATCGTAAATTTTTAAAAAGTCGTATTTATTGAATACTTCAGGGTTATATTATGTAACTTATAATTAATAATTTCTATCATGTCACTTTCATGTGAATAGTAAATTAATTAATTTCATTTCATTTACTATTCATATGAATAGTAAATGAATTAATTTTGATTCAACTATTTAAGCTACACGTTGTTGTACGTTGTGCTTTACAGATTGTACATTTTTAATTTAACTTCGTTTCTTAAAAAAAATTACAAAAATTATATCATAAAAATAAAACAACTTAATACATAAAATTTTTAATTTGAAAAAGCATCGTTTAATAGTAAATTTTTATCATTTCATCATGACGGGTTCGAGTTTTAAATTATAGGTTGTTCGTGAATCGTAGGGTAAAGTCCAATGGTTAATTGATTACATAAAGATTTTAAAACTTTCGAGATTCAACATTACAGATTTTTGCTTATCGTGTCGGAAACATATAGAGATTAAGGTTTAAATTTGATCAGAAATTTCCGGGTCATTACAGTACCTACCCGTTAAAGAAATTTCGTCCTCGAAATTTGATAGAGGTCGTCATGGATAACAATAAAACGTTTTCATGACGAATATGAGTTGGTAACTTAGAGTTTTATCATTATTGAGTAATATAGATAAAACGATTCGATTACGCGAAGAGTATAAATGAGGCTATCGCAAAAGAGTGAGATGAGTAAAAATATATATTCGCTTAACCGAGTCGTAGTTATGATTGATTTCCGGAATTCATGGGATTTAAAGAAAATCTTACGTAATAAGATTTGGTTCTTCGGCGATTTAGGAAATCAGGATCTTCTTTGATTAAATGAAATAATCTGTTCCGATTGTTCTGTCGGATATTTCACTATAAATCTACCCCCTTCGTTTCCTTATTTCCATATCTCACATCCTATTCTTTCTCCCTTGTTTCATACTTTAAAGTATTCATCAATATGCTCCATCCCATTCTGATCTTTGATATACTTCTAACCTTCATATCCGTCTTTCTTCTCTTTCATCTACCGCCAGAAGAATCTATTTACTTCTACTATACTCTTGGGTTTATAGTGTTTCTAGTTCTCCCGTGTCTTTATATTGCTATCTGCATCGATATATACGGTTTATAATTTCTGGGTGGTTGTTGGGTTTTATATCTTTTCTTATATTTTGATGTCCCTGCTTCTGTCTCCATTAATCATTGTCATCGATAGTTAATGCTCTCTCCTATTTGTTGCGATTTATACCCCAATTTCTATTTCATAGTTTTGTCCTTTCGTTTCTTCTTCTTGTGATTAAGCACTGCTTGTAATGGTCCAGAATTTACAGATATGAATTTCGGAATGAACATAGTTAATGTTCTAAGAAGGAAATCGTAATGGCACGATTTTAATTTATTAAATTACCAGAATACCCTGGAGAAGACCGAGTCATCAAGAAAAATATTTTCTCGATTTGTTTAGAGATTAGATAGAATGTAAGAGTCGTGTAGATGTCACATGATGATGGTACTGTGAATCATCATGCTTCATTAGAAACTCAGCATGAATTACTGTAATATAATCACGTTGATCAAGTGTCATTATATTATACTAACTCATGCATCAGTTCCCAACACCACTTCAAAACATTCATATTTTAAACCCGAAGGTTTCAGAATTTAGAAACTAACACAATTTCTTTTATGTTGTGACGCAGATATTACGGAGAGATAAATGATCTCATATAAGATTAGTTGTGAAAATATCTCCAGAAATATGGAGAATATGTATAATGGAAGATACGAAGATATCTTATAATATTTAAGATAAGATGATGATGAAGAATATCTGTCTGTGAAGGTTTAGAATAAAGAGTAAGATTCTTACTAACGGTTTCAGCAGACACTGAATCATTTGGATCCTTTGAAGGCAGGTTCAGTCCTTGTGATTTATCCACAACCTCTTTCATACTTTGCTCAATCTGTTTTCCAGTTCCAAACCTTTTTTTTCTCAGATTTACCACCATACTATTCTTTATCATCAAACTTTTGACTATTAAAGTCGTTTACAGTTTTTGTGCTTCATCGGCATTTCGAGAACTAGTCTGTAGTTCAGGGTGTTTTTTTTCTTCAGAAACTTCACATTCTAGTATGTAATTCTTAGGGATAGACGTTATAGGTATAACTGGAGAAGTTCTGCGAGATTTTCAAAATACTAATTGTTGATTCTGCCAAAGGGATGACGAGCTGCTGGTACATCTGCTGATGATGTCGTGGAGTATAAAAGGTTTTCTGGTAACGACGGCGAAAGAACAACGTATCTAACAAGATTATAATACAACTAATTCGACTGAAAAGTTAGAATTAACTTGTTGGAGCTGTGACAAAACTAGTTGCTTGAAAAGGAATCATAAGGTTGTTTTTGCTAATAAATGGTAAAGGATTCAATGCGGGTACGTGTTAAACTATGAATTTGGGTTCGAGAGTTTTTCAGGTACATAAATCTTTTCTTCCGTAGATGAAGTGTGGCTAGTTCATCCTCCCGATCGAGGTGTTTTCAAAAATCATGAAATATTTGAACACGGATTGTAGTTGTCGAGGTACAAATGAGGTTTAGGGTGAAATCAAGTGGCAAACTTGAAGAATTGTTTAGTTTCATATGTTATAATCAATATTTTAATTCATTTTAATTGTCCAATGTTAGTAGTCCAATAGTCCAATAATCCAATAGTTCATATATATAGTTTAATATATAATATTCGAATTAATTAATACGTATCGTGACCCGTGTACCGGTCTCTGTATTGATCACAACTCAAACTATATATATATTTTGGAATCAACCTCAACCCTGTATAACTAACTCCATCATAGAGTGTCTATGGTTGTTCCAAGATAGATATATAGATGGGTCAATATGATATGTCGAAACCTTATATACGTGTCCCGTTATTTAAAGTGCGTAAAATAAATAACAGAAATTAAATGACGATAAATAAAATTGCGAGAATGTAAATTGCGATAATTAAATTGCGATAAATTAAATGTAACCAGTTAGCTAGGAACAGTTAGCGTGGAATCTTAACAAAATTTCAATTAGTTAATTCGTTTGTTTCTAACAAATTTTAATTTGTCCAATGTTTCTTCATTATGCCACTTGTTGGATTCTGATAGGTCAAAATCCAAATATGAAATTGAATGAAAATGGTTATTCTGCGGTGAACGGATTCGTATCTTTGTGGATTTAAGTAGGATAGTAAATGACTGTTGAATCAGATTTGAAGAATGTACAGTGTTACTTATTAATGTGAAATTTAAATATTCCTCGGGTACTACCTACCCGTTAAAATATTTTCATCATTAACAGTTTGTACGAAAGAATTTTTATTTACAATCTTTATGAAAATATACTTGCATATATATTTTCTTCAGATGTAATTATGGAGTTAATGAGTCAATAAGATATTAAACTCACTTGTTTTATCGTTAGTACTAGATTACATGATCTCTAGAACATTAGAGATTACATAATCGTCATGTCGAACGAAGATAAATGAGGTAGAACGATATGTAAAGCGAAGATAATCAATGTAGAACAATATGTTGAACGAAGATCATACTCAAAGTACAAATGGGATTATTGAGGCGTGTGAGGTTGATATCCGAGGTACAGATCGTGATGTTTAGATTTACGACGTGGTTGTGGTTGGGGTGATAAGGGTATTGTCGACGTTGATAATGATTGTACGGATTATGCTGCCGGTGCTGCTGCTGGTGTTTGTAACCTTCGCACCATATTTTCTAAAGCCACTACCCGAGCGCGAAGTTCGTTGACTTCTTCTCTTACACCGGGATGATTGACGGTTGGGGTGAGTGAATGAACAAGATCTGAAATATGGGATAGTATATAATCGTGACGAGATACTCTAGAAATGAGATAGAAAATGGTTTCTCGAACAGGTTCGCCGGTAAGTGCTTCAGGTTCATCGCTAAGAGGGCAATATGGTGGATGGAAGGGATCACCCTCTTCTTGTCTCCAATAATTTAGTATATTATGAACCCATCCCCAATTCATCCAGAATAGATGATGGGAGATTGGTTGATCCATTCCGGTGACGCTGCTTTCGGAGCCCGAATGGAAATCCATATCGGCATAACTGTCAGAATCTGAGGAATTCGAACTTGATGCGGAATCCATCTTGTATAGTCGGGGAAATGAATTTTTGGTATGAAATAGATTATGGGAGTTAAATTTGATATTCTTCAATACATAATTTACATATGTATATATAATACCAAAATCCCATAAAGTACGGAGAATCTTTGAAATGCGTCAGGCAATGTCTACAGTAATAGATACGCTAAGATATGAATTTTATCCATACACTATCTATGCAATGAATGCCGTAACGCGCGTTTAGACTTAAGATGATAAGCATGGTTTCCGACAAGATATGATAAGCAAAACTTTTGACATGCAGACACGGCCGAAGTCCAGACTCACTAATGCATCCTAACGACTTATCAGTTAGACACACTAATGCAGACCTGGTTCGCTAAGACCACCGCTCTGTACCAACTGAAACGCCCAGTCCTAATCCATCCGGACGAAGTCCATATTGATTATAAACAATTCATAACAGTTGATTACATCACGAGGTACTTGACCTCTATATGATACATTTTTACAAGCATTTCATTCGTTTTTGAAAAGACAATCTTTCATTAAATCGAAAATTGACGACATGCATACCATCTCATAATATATCCAACTATAGTTGACTTAATAATAATCTTGATGAATTCAACGACTCGAATGCAATGTCTTTTGAAAATATGTCATGAATGACTCCAAGTAATATCCTTAAAATGAGCTAAAGCACAGCGGAAGATTTCTTTCATACCTGAGAATAAACATGCTTTAAAGTGTCAACCAAAAGGTTGGTGAGTTCATAGGTTTGTCATAAATATCATTTCAATCATTTTAATAAGCCACAAGATTTCATTTAATTAAATGCGCAGGATCATTACAACTGCAAAAATCATTCATACGATGAATCGCCTGGTAACCGACCTTAACATAGAGCGCTTAAGATATCTGGTATCATACATTCCACTATTCAAATGTATGACAAGGACCCTTCGAAGTACTAAAACATTTCCACTATTCGAAAATGGGGGTGGTTGGTGCCCGTAGATCTACCTTTAGGATTCGCGTCAATTAGTGTTTTTCACTAATTCTTAGGTTACCAAGCATAATAATAATAAGTACAGATATCCGGTATAACAAAACAAACGTAGAATGTAGTTTCATGAACTTGTGCTTATTTTGTAAAACATTTATAAATTTGCATGAATTCTCATCCCAAAATAATTTAGATAGTAAAAATGGGACTATAACTCACCATACTGTATTTCGTAGTAGAAACACATATAACATCATTGAATAAGTGTAAGGTTGGTCTCGGATTCACGAACCTAAAATAAATTTTATATATTGGTTATTATCTGTTTAACAATTAAGGACAAGTCATAGTGTACCTCAATCCTAATGCTCGAGACTAATATGCAAAAGTTAACAAAAGTTCATTTGACTCAAAATAATTTCCAAAAATTTATACATGATTATTATATAGTTAAATATCGTCGTTTTATATTTTTAAATATTTTTACAAAATTTATTAGAGTATAATTCGTTAATTAATAAATAATCTTTACCTATAAAAATATACTAAGATAAATGATATTTTATAAAAATAATAATATTTCCATTTAAAATAATTCTTTTAATCAAAATAATATTTTTAATGATGAAAACGATGATAACATAATAAATTGATAGTTTTAATAGTAATAACGATCAACATAATAATTTGATAGTTTTAATATAAATGATGTTTTTAATTACGACTAAAATAATAATTTGATAGTTTTTGATAAAAAAATATTAATTATTTTTAATTATTAATAATAATGATCATACTAATAATAATAATGATAATAATAATAATAATAATAATAACAATAATGATAATAATCAGATAATAATAACGATGATTATAACGACGACGTAATAATAAAAATAACCATTTTTAATAATTAATATAAAAATTCAATCGATTATAACTTCTAATCCGTTCATCAAATCCATTTGATATGTAAATGAAAAGTTTATAGTTTTTCGCCAGCTTTCCAAAAACATGTATATCATATACCTTATCTCAACCGCATGAGTATTTAATTCAGAATCTATCCTAAAATATATATTGATAATAATAAGCATACAAGCATACATGATCCTAATTTCTCGAGCACTAGTCAAGGATACACTACTAATATATAAAAGTTAAGTTATGAGTGCTCACGTATCAATATTGAGATTCAATATTGTAGGAAAGTATGTAGACACAACGGAGATGATAAATGCAAGGTTGGCCTTTGATTCACGAACAATACCCCCGATCAATACCCATAACCTCCTTATTTAATACCCATGAATTTCTTAGCTTTAAACCATTTGAAAACTCGTTTTGAAATCACCCGAACATAACCCCGTCGTAGTATTTTATGTATATTACTAGTAATAATAAGACTACTTAATAATAATAAGACTAATAATAATAATAGGAGTAATAATAGTAATGATAAAATCTTACGAAGTAATATATATGTATGTATGTGTAAAATGATCCTAAAATTTGAGATATATATAGAATAAATATAATAATATAATAATATTGAAATAGAATATAATAATATAATATTATAATAAAGTAATAATATAATAATAATAAAATAATATAATAATAAAAGGAATCAAACGTGTGAAACCATTTTTGTTATTTTGCTTGTTGACATATTTAAATATAATATATATAATAATATAATAATATTGAAATAAAATATAATAATATAATAATATATTTAGAATCAAATTTGAATCGTAAATTTTTAAAAAGTCGTATTTATTGAATACTTCAGGGCCATATTATGTAACTTATAATTAATAATTTCTATCATGTCACTTTCATGTGAATAGTAAATTAATTAATTTCATTTCATTTACTATTCATATGAATAGTAAATGAATTAATTTTGATTCAACTATTTAAGCTACACGTTGTTGTACGTTGTGCTTTACAGATTGTACATTTTTAATTTAACTTCGTTTCTTAAAAAAATTACAAAAATTATATCATAAAAATAAAACAACTTAATACATAAAATTTTTAATTTGAAAAAGCATCGTTTAATAGTAAATTTTTATCATTTCATCATGACGGGTTCGAGTTTTAAATTATAGGTTGTTCGTGAATCGTAGGGTAAAGTCCAATGGTTAATTGATTACATAAAGATTTTAAAACTTTCGAGACTCAACATTACAGATTTTTGCTTATCGTGTCGGAAACATATAGAGATTAAGGTTTAAATTTGATCGGAAATTTTCGGGTCATTACACGCGGGAACTAGTGGACTCGCGTAGTTGCTTTAGAGGCATGCTTTTGGATTCGATTAGGTTTGGGTAGCGTATCCCCAATCGCCATGCTCGGCTTTTATTTAGTGTTTAAAATTGTGGAGTCGAAATGTGTATTTTGGTACTTAAAGAGTAATTTGGGTCGATGTGGGCCCCGCCTCGTATAACTTATTTTATGAATGGAACGTGTTAATTTTTCATATATGAATACATTGTGAAAAGCGTTTTGTCTAATAACGTCGGGAAGTAGCCAAATATTTTCATATTTCAAGACTTTTTGGACAGCGGGCTGCCAGACCCGTTCTGCGCGCTGCGCGGGGTCATGGCGCGCCACGCCACTATCTGAACAAAGAAATTTTTTTTATCTCGCGTTTTTGGTTGGATATTTGGTTGGGTTGTTACAACTGCCCTTAGGGTTTCATTGTCATATTCTGTGCTTTAGCACTAAGGTTGTTATCCGGTTAAAGTTAATATAGTAATTAATACTAAAACCCTAACACTATTTGAAACCCTAAACCTAACCCTACTTACTAACTACTAAATCCTAATCCCATTTAATATTGAATATTAAACCCTAACCCTAATACTAAATAAATAATATAAACAATACGTCATAAATTAAATACGTCATAAATTAAATGTGACATTTATATGAACTAAAAATTAATAAGAACTTATATGAACTTAGTAAAATTTATAAAAGTTGGGACCAATAAATGAATAAAATGTATTTTTACCAAATGTATCCTAAATATTAATAATAGTAATAATAATAAAAAAATATATAAAATATATATATAAAAGGCTAATGCCGATTAAAAAAAAAGAGAGAAAGCTAGGAGATTTGTATAAAAGGAAAACTTAGTTAACAAGTAACTACTAATCCTAATTAACTTCTAGTACTTGCATCCTAATCTAATTTAAGTCCTTGATCACCAAGTTCCCAGATTCCTAATAAGATCACAACTCTTGTAACACATCTATATAAGGCGTTGATGTTTCATAATCTGCACACCACAAAAATAATCCATAAAACCCTCTCCCTTTGCTGCAAAATAGTCGACCAATCCCTTCAGTTTTTCCCTTTTTTAGTCGACAGGTTTGTAGTCCCAAACCCCATCCTTATCGACTATAACTACCACCCTTCAATCAATATTTAAACAGCCCTCATTGTTGCTTGTATAGTTGACATATACCTGCAGCCCTTCCCTCTTTTAATCGACACTTAAACAGCCCCAAAACAGCCCTCCATCACAGCTATTTTAGTCGACTATAAACCCCTCAAAATCAGCCTGCTTTTGTTGCCTTTAACCTCCACGAAACAACTTCCTATTCAGCCCATAATTCTTCTGTTTTGTTACTGTAAAATGTGACTCTACAGCTCCATAAACAACCGGTTGTTGTTGCATTTCTTTTCTGGTTTTCCTGCAAGTTTTCGTGATCAAAAAAGACAGCCCAAGATCGATTGTGTTGCTGTGATTTTGTTGCTATTCTTGCTGTTTCTGACGAGCTATTCAGACCCAAGAAGACCCTTGTTTTGGGTCGTGAATTGCTGCAGTCTTCTGCTGTGTTGGTGACCCAAGAAAACCCTTGTGAGGTCGTGATTGTTGCTGTTGATTTCTGCTTCCCGTTCAGTCCATATTAGCACTATATTCATCAACTTTTTTTTATCTTTATCCATTAAGGTATCCTTAACCCTAGCCTCATGTTACTTATAAATTAATTTACTTTAAGTATTATGTTTATGATTAATAAGTTTAAGGTTATTGAATCATGATATTGGTTATAATTAAAAGTGAACTAGTTGATGAATGGTAATAATAAGGTTAAGATTGTTAAACTTAAAATTATGAATATAAAGTGATCATGATTGTTGTTAAGTTATGATTTAAGAAGTTATAAAACTAGGTTAATGACTTAAAAGATATTGAACATGAAGCTAGTTAATAATAGTGAAGATTAGGATCATATGAATTCGTAAATTATTAGGTTATGACAAGTTTGAACGTGAATAGCCTATGAGATGAATAAGAGTTATGATCTGATTAGGTTAAGTTTATGATAAAAAGTTTTTGATTATAAGATTAGTGATGTTTAGTAAAGAATAATGATAATAACAATACATGTGCAGGCATGCATACGTATGTATATATATATATACATATATAAGTAGGTATATGCTTGTGTATATGCATATATATATACATAGGTGTATATGTATGAGTATATATGTACGTGTGTATGTATGTATGAATGTGTATTATGTAAGTTATATAAGTTAGTGAATATAATAATAAAAGTAATAAGTGTATATAAATATATGTATCATCTTACACTTATATATATGTAACACCTACACCTAATATATATATATATATATATATATATATATATATATATATATATTCTTTATTATTACTATACATGTATGTGTTCATAACTATATGGTGTATATATATATATATATATATCACATAGGTATAATTATATACATGTATAGTTATGAACACATACATGTACACCATATAGTTATGAACACATACATGTATAGTAATAATAAAGAATATATATATATATATATATATATATATATATATATATATATATATATCACATAGGTATAATTATATACGTAACATATAATGATAGGTTTACATAACAGTTGAATAATTTAAAACTAATAATACTATTATTAGTATAACATATACACCTACCTATATAGTAACACTTAATCACACTAAATATATTATCACTTTTATATATATATATATATATATATATATATATATATATATATATATATATATATATATATATATATATATATATATATATATATATATATACAATTAATAGGTATATTAATAATTTGTTAAGTGTATACACTTATAACGTGAAGGTTATAATTAAAGATAGCGTACAAAGACTACAAACATTACTGCTACTTGTGGCCTAGGGTGATCCTTAGTACAATTCATGGTAGCAACGAAGTTTGGGCGATATTGTACAACATCTTTGTTAAGACTTATAACCCGAACATTCATGAATTAGAAGCTTACTATAAGTGGAAGCTTTCCATAAATAGTAGGTTTCGAAATATAGAAACTTTTGAGAAATAGTAACTTTTCTCGAAAAATGGTCACTGTTAATATAGTTTACTATATTAATAAACAAACTTATGTCTATTAGACATTAACTAATTAAACATTATATCTCTAGGTTGAGATCTCCGATTACATACTCCGTTCTTACTACTTGCGTGGAATTTCTTGCTTGTTACTAAGGTGAACTTCATAGCCCCTCTTTTTACTATTTCTTAACTGTTTTATAACTTTGGGGTGAGATACATGCTTGCTTTTAAACTGTTTTACGATTAGACACAAGTACTCAAACTTTATTTTGATTAGTTCAAACTGTGCTAACATGCTTTGATTCATGCTAAATCCCTACTATGATATTGTTAATTGCTGGAATTTTGGCAAGCTTAGTTATTGTGAGTAGCGCTATTGAGAGTGACATCTCTATCCAGTTGACCGCTGGTCAATGGATACATAATAATGATTCAACGACACGAACGTGATGTGTTTAGGGTAACTTATGGTTAGTTTCGATATCATATACCTCACCACTACTACCGAACTGATTAGACTTTATAATTAAATCTTGTGGTCTAAAAACTTGTTATAATTATTAAACCTATGTTGTTCACTCAACCATTTTGGTTGACACTTTTAAGCATGTTTTGTCTCAGGTGAAGATTGCTAAAGATTATTGTCTATTTGGACTTTGCTGCTTTTGGAGTCCGCATTTATACATTCATATTATTGCATTATAACACTTAGATTACATTTACATTTTAAAGGATTCATTTGTATGACTTATACTTTCCGCTGTTTTATATACATTGGTTTATATTAAAAACGTCTCATATAGAGTCGTTCTCGTTTATACATACTTGTGTTGTGATATTGTGAAGTCATATTTCCCTGGCCCTATTTGGGGGTATGGCAGAGAGGTATCAGAGCCAGGTTGTTATAGAGAACCAGGATTGCATTTTATGTGTGCTTTATGTGCTAGTTAAGGTGCCTTAGCAATCTATAGGACTATAACCTTTCCTGCCTTAGTTTAAGCACCTTACTTATTTGCCCGTATTCTTGCCTTAGTTTAAAGTGCGATCCTCAGTTCTATGCTTGCCTTACCATGCTCTCCTTATATCCTTGCCGTCATACCATGCCTTAGAATCTGCTTAGTACTCCTTCTCTAGGATGTTTAGTCATCACCCAGTCATCGTTTCGGACACCGAAGGATCCGACACTGAAGGATTTATCCGCACACCCAATTACTCACTTGCTTCACCATCATTATCACTAACTTACCCATATTACCTTATCCATTAGTGATGCTATCTAGTACACCATAACACTTCCACTAATACTGTGTTTGTGTGTTGAAGATCAATGGAAACTCGTGGTGCTAACGCTCTTCCCAATGTTACTTTGACTCCCGCACAATTTCAACAACTACTTGCTGCCACCCAAGGCAACAATAAAGGGAACAACCAAGGGAATCCATCCACATCATGCACCTACAAGGAGTTCATGAACTGTAAGCCTCCATCCTTCAATGGGAATCAGGAAGCGGTCGAGTTAACTCATTAATTCAAAAAACTCGAATCAATCTTGCGTATCTATAACTGTGCGGAGGCCGACATAGTGAAGTATGCCACTCACACACTAGGTGGCCTTGCTTTGACTTGGTGGAACGCCTATTCCCAAACTGTGGGGCTAGATGCTGCTAATGTTATTCCATAGGCCGTTGTGAAAAGAATGATGACGGATAAGTTTTGCCCAAGGAATCAAATCTGAAGGCTAGAAGTAGAGTTTTGGGAATTGAAGGTCAATGGTACCAATATAGAGGCTTATACCAACAGGTTTATAGAGTTGGTTTCACTATGCCCGGATATCGTACCAAATGAACAAAAGAAGATTGAGCGATACATAGAAGGCCTTCCTGATGAGATTTAAGGAAATGTTATTGCTGCTTGCAAAGAGACCTTAGATGCAGTGATACTTATGGCTCAAAACTTCATGATGGCAAAGAGGAGAAAGGTCGCGGTTAATAAACAAGCCGAGGCTAAGACTGGTGAAGGCAAAAGGAAATTTGAGCCTACTCAGGAATCAAACCAAGGTTCAAATAAGAAAGTTTCCGAAATTTCAAGAGGAGGTTATTTAGGGAAACAACCTTATTGTAATCGTTGTGAGAAACACCATTCTGGGTGGTGCAAGGCTGAGTGCACCAAGTGTAAGAAGATTGGTCATATAGCCAAGACTTGTAGGGTTGCAGTTCCTTCGACTGATACACCTGCAACAAAAGCCAACGTAATCGTTCCTACATGCTATGACTGTGGAGAAAAAGGGCATTTTCGCAACCATTGTCCAAAGAAAAAGGATAACACGTGAAACGCTAAAGGCCGAGCGTTTGTGATAACTGCCGAGGAACCTCGGGATAATGAGGAAGAAGGATGAAGAGGCACAGTGAAAAGTTTTTTATAACTACAAGAGTCATTTAAATTTCTCATTTTCACGGTGTTCTTTATGTTACCATTTAGTACTTTTATAATTTGAAGGATTTCGTTAAGTTTCTGTAATACTCTAGTTATTTTCTTTTAAATGAATGAATGATTTTATTTTCTTTTCTAACAATTTCCATTGAATCATTTACCTCGAGAAGATGAATATTGATTAGATGACATGGACCTGTATGATTTAGAATAATATAATGACACTTGATCAACGTAATTATATTATGATAAATCATGCAGAAATCCTAATGGATCATGATGGGAATAAGATTTGATCAACCTTAGGACCATTGTGTACCATTACCTACTCCTTATCACTATATTGTCAACTAAAAATATCAACCCTAAATATTATATTGTCCTTTACTTGTAAATTATCCACGCCCGGTGCTGCACCTATTGCATAGGCACCATACCAATTAGCTCCATCCGAAATGAAGGAATCATCCAGCCAACTCTAAGAGCTTTTGGAGAAAGGTTTCATTCGTCTTAGCTTGCCTCCGTGAGGAGTGATATCGGCTAAAAAGTCACGTTTTTACCCCCGATATTGAGTCCCAAAAAGCATAAAGTATAACGCTTTGTTAGGAAAA
This sequence comes from Rutidosis leptorrhynchoides, assembly GCF_046630445.1. NCBI lineage: Eukaryota > Viridiplantae > Streptophyta > Magnoliopsida > Asterales > Asteraceae > Rutidosis > Rutidosis leptorrhynchoides. The sequence goes on from NC_092343.1 coordinate 237,858,721, forward strand.
TAATCGCTTTTTCGGTTAAACTTGTAAGCAAAGTAATTACGAAGATGATGCAAAAAGAATCAAGAGAATCGGAGCTAAAACGAAGATTCTAGAGCGAAAACGGTGAAAGTCAAGAAATCAAGTTACGATCCAAGGAACAAAGGCTGACCAGACAAAAAATACGCCTTGCCATACGGCTTGCCGTATGGGTACGGCTTACCAAAAACGTGCCACCAAGCATGTTGCCACCCGGATACGGCCTGCCAAGTACGGCTTCCCATACGGCTTGCCGTACGGCTTGCCAGCCGTATCCAGAAGATTTTCCATGTCTATTTAAAGGGCTTTGGTCATTCATTTCAACACACACCTCTCTTCACTCTCTCACTAGAATACACTTTCTCCCACTATAGCTTTCAAGGCCTTCTCACCTCCGAGTGGGAAATTAAGTACCCGGAGGCGAACGCCGAAGATTGTACTAGGAGCGGGCTTGAGGTTGTCAGCACTTGTAATGGTTCAGATCTCGTCTATAAACGGTGAACGCTTTCCTTAATTTAATAAAGTTATTATCTTGAGTTTCTTTCATCTTGCATGATCATCTATCTGTTACAATTGTTTATCATATGTTGAATATTTTATCTGAAACTTGTTATGTTGTTATGCTGAAACCTTGACGGTTTAGAAGTTTAATTTACGGATCACCCTTTCCGCTTATTCACGTGGCTATAACCTAGTATTAGGACCTGATCAACCCTAGGATACCTGGTAAGTAGTTATGTGTGCTTAACATCACAATAGGGATATAGTACCTACGTACGAATAAGTATTTGTTTGTCATAGAAGAGCTGCCCATTTAGGTTGTGATCAGAGTTAGCAATAGAGAGTTTAGTGAACACTAGCTTACTCAGAAGCATGATTCGCGTCAGAAGCAGTGTTCTTGAGATGCTGTAAGATGATCCGAGGTTGAATAAGTGATCTCAAAGGAGAGACTTCTATCCCAATTAGCAGTACCTTAGGATATCTAAGATTGCACATCTGTTAATGTCGAGGCATAGAATACTAATTTAGTGGTAGGATATTGCTTTAGTTAGACCAACTAGGATTAAGAAAAGCTGAGACGTTCCTTTATAGGGTAAACCACTTTGTTTATGTACCTAGGACTCTATCTATAAGGTCGTTAAACCTTTCAGGTTAACATTGGGAGTAGGGATTACCTGTCTTAGCCAGAATCTTCAAAGCCTAAACTCTTAGTGACAAATCAGTTAGGTTTATAGCCCAGTTGATTGAGGTTTAGTGTTTATTCTAGGAAGTTGAACTCTTGCGATAATTCCCCTTCAGAATTCTATTCATCATACCTATCTTTACTTTTCCTGTCTAGTTAGTGTTTTATCTTACTTAGTTAACCATAATCTATCACTTCTTGTCACTAGGGTTAACTGTATAGGCACTTTTGTCCCACGTTACTGAGCAAACATACAAAAATACGAACCTGAGTTATATTTACCACTTACTCGTTAAGAAGGAAGACAAGTAGGTGAGCTATAGCTTGGAACCCCAGCTAAATATAAATAAAAAACAACCACTACTCGCTCCTCGTGGTAGCTGATTCTGACGCGCCGTGGCCTAACGACACCGCGAGAATAAACCGTCCGTTTCGGCCATATCACGAGGAGAGGTAAGTTTTTGGAGCCGCTGCCGGGGACTTATTTTCTGTCTGTTAAGGTAATCGCTGATTCTATCAAGATATCTAAGATTCTTGGGTGGTGTCTAAGAAAGACAATTATACACGGACTTGGTTATTGGATTTTTCGAACAGTCTCCAATTATATTGGAACCAAAAGGATCCTGCCTCTCCGGTTGTCTGCCTGACCACTTGTTTCGAAGATAGATTGACAAGAATCACACATGCTTAACAAGCAGGGAGTTTGTCGGTATAGGATTTAAAGTCGCCATTATAGTAAACCCTTTTCAAATATAAAAACAAAACAAAATATTAATTATGGTTTTTCTTTTTGTAGTTTCCAGTTCAAACTTAACCGACTACGAAGAAAGTGTGAATGGCAGTTGCTCTCCTACGACTTCGGAAACCGGCGAAGTTTTTCTTTTTAAACCAAAAACAAATCTAAACCCTGATGAGTCTCATCAAGACTTAGTACTTGATTCTTGTAGTCCAAGAAGCCGGATAATTTCATCCGACTTAGAGATTTCATTGCTTTTGGATAAGTTTTACTCAAATTCACCAGGATTCGACCCTCTTCACGATCCAAAAGGGAGGCTCAGTCTTAACGAACTCCTGATAATGGAAGATGAGATAAGGGAAGAATATCCAACTATTTTCAATTATCCAGACTTGTTCGAATTTAATCCTAAAAAGATACGAAACCCTGATAAAACAAAAGCTCCGTTTATTGGAAATCTGTTAAATCCCAGTAGAATGTTAGACGTCTATAGAGAATTCGTTAGGCACGTCTATTCCTCGGACTTCCCATTTTCAACATTTCAACTCAATTTATTAAAAGAGCCGCGTTCTCAGACTCGTTCTCTTCACAAACTGTTAAAAGAATGTGGGGATGACCTTTTCGTCAAGTATCGGGATGCAGAAATTAATTTCAAATTCGATTTAGAGTCATTCGTCGCTTTTCTCCCTCACTTCACCAATAAGGAGATTTCTCCAATACACATAAACCGTTACGTCTCGGCAATGATCTCTGAATTAGAATTTTGGAGTGAAAGCAAGATACCTAACCCTGTTTCAACCTACGGAAACCGAGATTTCTTTTACTTTGATCCAGCCTCATTTCTTATCAAAAGATTAATTGAAGTTTTTCCGGATTCTACCGAGGAAAGAATACATCAGAATTTCTTCGCAAAAAGAAAGGAAGTATATTCAGAACTCGTGCAGATCCTCACTATGTCAAAATTTCCATTTACAAACCCGCAAAGGAAGATCATTCGAGAAATATCTTCAAATTTTAAATTTACTATCGGTGATCCTGACTGCGCGGAAGATCTTTTATTCCAAGACACGGTGGCAAAACTTCTTTTTGAACTAAATTATAGAGATACTGGGCCACGGGACGGAATTTCGAATACTAAAAAGTTAAAAGGGCTTTGGTTAAACTTATGGACGATATCGGAGATTTACAGAAACGCGAGCGTAAAATGTTAAGTGATTTCGAAATATTTTCAATACACTCCGCGGATCTGCTCTGGATGGTCAAAGAAGCTTTAAACTTGTCTTTCTTTCCGCGTCATTTCTGGAATTTAGTTGTAGAACCTGTGTAATTTGAAATTTTAATGATAATAAAATATTTTAATTTTTGTTATTTTCCTTTTTATTTTTATTTCTTTTAACTTGTCTCAGAAAATATGCAAAATTCAAAAATAATATAAAAATAACCGGATTAAAATCCGAGGTTTTATTCTATTTATCTTTTCTTAAAACCCTTTAAATTTTAAAATTATAAAAACTTAAAAATTGTGCAAGTCGGGTTGGGGAAATAAGCCCGCGTGCCACACGGGCCTTTTTCTTTCTCTTTTTCCTTCCCTTTCCTCTTTCTTTTTCTTCTTTCTTGCGTTTTCTTCTTCCTCTCTGTGACCCAACACCGATGGCACCACCATCACTCTCAATCCTTCATTTCTTGGCCGTTTTTGACGAATCAAAGCTCGAATCCTACTCTCTCAGGCCTCCTAAACACGATTCTAGCGTCAATTTCGAACGAAAGGTACTCTTTCTTGATGAAAATTCGAATTTTCTCTAAAGGTCAAATTTTTGATTTTTTAGAAAAACTTGATTTTTGACTCAATTTTGGATTCCTTTATGCTTAGATAGATAATGTGATTGCTTTGTGTTAGTTTTTAGGCTAGATTGAGGCAATTAGGATAGTTTTTGGCTCACGACTCGTCACTTGAGGTTTTAGGGTGAAAATTGGGTAAAATTCTTGGAGATTTGATGTTTTGCTAGATTTGTTAGGCTTAGTGATTCATTAGGATTGCTTAGAATCTGAATTTGGAACCAAATAGGCTAGTTTGCTTGATTTTGAATTTTTAGTCAAACTACACGTTATTAGGACTTCGGTTTTTCCTATAGTTAAAACGTTTTTTAAAACTTAGGATTGCCTTAGAACTAGTTCAAATGATGGAATCAATGATTTGCTCATGAAAATGTAGCCTAATCTTTGATTTTCCTTATTTTGTACGTTTTGAACAAAATGAATATTTTTCGGTCAAACGGCTCTAAACTTTGACTTTGACGTGTTATAACTCAACTTTGATGTTTGAAAATATTTAAGGTAATTAAAAATGGTCCTTAGGATCATTGTATGCTTAAATGTCATCATTTTTGGTTGAAAATTGTTTATTACGACTAAATGACTATAATTATTATTTGTTGCATTATTTATCGTAATCACGGGTACACTATGAATTTTGCGCTAAATTAAGCCTATAGTTCATTTCAATGTTGTTTGCGGTAATTTTGGCTATATTTGACTATAACAGGATTTTGGAAAACTCCATTTTTAAAGCCCTCATTTCGAATTTTTTTTTCGAAAAATATAGGCATTTTTGGAGTTTAAATTTTAATTTTTGGAACATAACCTACTTTACTTAATTGTGCAGATGGCTCTTCGTCGCAACCACGTTGAATTTCCCAATTGTCTTCTTAACCAAGAAAACCCGGAGGAGCATGAACCCTTCATGCGGGTTTGGTATAACCGCGAGAAATCAGGGAATAAATACGTTAATTGGACAATACTCGAGGAGTGTGGTTGGGACCAGGATCTTAGACGAATGTTTGAATTCCAAGCCGAAGGTAGAACGCATTGGGCTTGGAAGGAGTTGTTTGAACTTAACGAAACAACTTATGATGAGCCATACGCGGAGTTTATGGCCACGTGGAGTTTTGATTCTGAGGTGAGTTCAACCGATTATCTCACTCAGGAGTGTATTCACTTTAGGCACCAGAACCGAATGTACCATTTAACTCTCGGGCAGTTTGCGAGATACCTCGAGTTATATAAAGAAAATCAACTCAACCGGCGGATATTCAGGAACGGTTTAACCTCCCCGAATCAAATGCAACATCATCATTTCTGGCGCCAACACACCACCGACGACGAAGATTGGCACTCAAGTAAAAAGGCATCTAAATTTATAAACCCCGAATTCCGAATACTCCACCACTTGATCACCAAAACCCTTTATCCAAAAGCCAGACACGGCGGCGCTGTCACCATCAGAGATATGCACCTAATGAACGCCATCATCAACAACCAAAACGTACAGGTGGCGCATCTCCTCGCTCAAGCCATTACTGCCGAGAAAAGTTCAGCAAGTACGGTTGTTCCAGTTTTGGGAGGTGTTGTTACCAAGCTGCTTAGACGAATGGGTGTTTTAGGGGATGTTGAGCGACTTCATTATAGGATTGGAGCCATGTCTGAGGAAATAGGGTACAAGTTATTGAGCAATTGGAAGTTGATTCGCGTGGAGGATGAGCGTTTGATCATCCAAGCGAATCCTGAGATACCTGATTCCGAGGAACGGATGGTGCCGGGTGTGAGAGTTCAGGGATTTAGGCATGACGGCCGGACTAGGGATGGTAGTAGGAGGAGAGGTTCTCAGGAACCTATGGACGAGGACGATCCGACGGCCCATGGGCGGCCCACAGACACCCGCCGACATTCATCCGTCAGAGAGGGTGATCGTCCATGATCTTGTTACCCGCCTTTCGGTTATCAGTATCATATGGGGGAAGTACCGGGACCGGAGAGTTGGTTCTCTCATCATGCGATCCTCGAGAATTTGGATCATTTGGCATATCACGCAGCGAGGCAGTTCGACATTCCGCCACCTCCTCATGAGTATCCGGTAATGCAGGCTTTTCGTGATCCTATGGGTGCTGGCCCAATCCATCAGTTTTCCGGACCTCCAGATCCACCTACTCATCATTTATCATAGCGTACAGTGATCCCATCTCCACCGCATCCTCCAGAGACTACAGAGGTCGAGAACTTCGTCAATCAGATATTTAGAACTGACCCCATTCTCACGTCTACCGTTGGACAGGACCCGATATGGGATCAGGCAGTGGAGCAGAGTACAGCTGCAGGAGTGACACAGGGTATACAGGGTATGGATGTGAACCTCCAATGGGGGCAAAACAGAGGTTCACAGGATAGTTTCGGTTGGAATTTAGGTCCGATGGTACACACGAGCACCTCATCATTGACCGGGTTGATAGCTAGATCAGGAGAGATCGAGTTTAGGATGTCCTCAGATGTTAACATGGCAGAGTTGGCAGCTCAGCTTGCTACTGACGAGGAGATGACCAGTGAGGGTCAGTCTAGATACGGAACCCGACGGGAGCTCGTACGAGAGTCATTTATTCCCCACCATACTCCACACCCCAGCCATGATCATGAGTACATTTTGGAACACTATATTTTCACTATCACTACATTTCATTTTATCATATTACATTATGTTGTGTACGCCCAATTTTGGGCATTATTACTTTTATTTCTAGTATGCTTGTCTTTAGAATAATGTTGCATGAATAAACGTCACAAACGCGAACGATGATTGAGACCATACAAGGCGGATGGTGGAGCAGAGACGACGTGAACAAGGATGACGCCGATACCATAATTGAAGAATCCAGATAAAGCGCGCCATCCAATTGCACGTCCTGAAACCCTAGGGGAGTACTACGTCTTCAAACACCTTTTCAATTAGAATATACGCAATTACTATACCACTATAAAAACTAAGTGTGGGATTGGCAACCCCACCAACATAAACTTTTTATAACACAAACGCCTCTTTTAAAAACCAAAGTGTGGGATACTCCGTATCCTTAACATTGAGGATAATGTTATTTTAAAGTGTGGGATAGCAAATGTTGCACATAACGATTCTTGTAAAATCCTCAAGTTTTTCACAAAATTTAAAAGTTTTCGAATTATCAAACGCTAAGGATGATTAAATTCTATAAAAGATCAAAACGTTTTTATTACAAAATAGGCAAAAAGGGTAAAACAAGGTTGAAAACTTTTTGCGAAAACAAAAATCAACTTCCCAATAGAGCATTGCATAACGAAAGGCGCAAATCGACCTGTTATAATTGTTGTGAGGCACCCCCAAATAAGGCTTTATAAGCACTCATTTTTAGTGCTTCACTATATTTCCGTTGAGCGCGCCGATGTTAACATCTTGGAATCAGAACTTGCTCTTGATCTACATTTCGGAATCACACATTTTGACGAGAATGACTAACTTAAACCTCAGCTATTCATGAAGACGAAAACAACCCCCACCTTCATTTCCACTTTCACTTTCGCTCCACAAAAATCCATTTCACCTTTTCCTTATTTACTCTATCCGCTTCATAAACAAATAAATCCCGACAAATCATTATTTTTCGGGAAAACCTCCAAAAATCGCAATAGAAAAAATGCGAGCATCCAAGTCAAGTATCAAAGAAGATCGCCGAAAAGGAGACCTCGAAGAGAAAAGCAAGAGTTGCTTTCAAAAAAAAAAAAAAAAAAAAAAAAAAACTAGAGCAAAGTCTCTATGAATAAAGGCTCTGAGAAAGGGAGCATAACCAGTAAAGATCCGAGAACAGAACTCCTGGCGGTAAAAAGAAGGAGGCTCATCAAAGAAATTCCGACAAAAGCTAAAAGGATCGATGAAATCAGTCTTTCAAAAACAAAAACTCCTATCTATCAAAACCCTTCGTACTCTAGAAACTTCAAAAATCCCCATCTCTTCAAGCTGGGTCGATAACCGAAAATTCTCGCAAATTAAGTGATGGAGATTTGAGTCTTGATCAAGCCTATGACGAAGAATGTGAGCATGACTGGCTAAGAGTGACTTCATTTCTTAGAACTTTAGGACACCCTAAATACTTGAGTGAAATGAGTGACCCGAGAAAGATAGCCTCAGTTATGTAACCTCCTCTCATGCTTGCGGGAAAAGATTTGAGATTAGCAAAAAGAATAAAAACCGAGTTTCAGCTCTTCCGTCTTGTGGAATGAAATAGCTTGATCTCTACGAATTAAAGTCCTCACTGTTTTAAGTTCAGAAGTTTGCTTGAGGACAAGTAAAGTCTAAGTGTGGGATATTTGATATCGGCTAAAAAGTCACGTTTTTACCCCCGATATTGAGTCCCAAAAAGCATAAAGTATAACGCTTTGTCGGCAAAATAATCGCTTTTTCAGTTAAACTTGTAGGCAAAGTAATTACGAAGAAGATGCAAAAAGAATCAAGAGAATCGGAGCTAAAACGAAGATTCTAGAGCGAAAACGGTGAAAGTCAAGAAATCAAGTTACGATCTAAGGAACAAAGGCTGACCAGACAACAAATACGCCTTGCCATACGGCTTGCCATATGGCTTGCCGTATGGGTACGGCTTACCAAAAACGTGCCACCAAGCGTGTTGCCACCCGGATACGGCCTGCCAAGTACGGCTTGCCATACGGCTTGTCGTACGACTTGCCAGCCGTATCCGGCACATTTTCCATGTCTATTTAAAGGGCTTTGGTCATTCATTTCAACACACACCTCTCTTCACTCTCTCACTACAATACACTTTCTCCCACTAGAGCTTTCAAGGCCTTCTCACCTCCGAGCGGGAAATTAAGTACCCGGAGGCGAACGCCGAAGATTGTACTATGAGCGGGCTAGAGGTTGTCAGCACTTGTAATGGTTCAGATCTCGTCTGTAAACGGTGAACGCTTTCCTTAATTTAATAAAGTTATTATCTTGAGTTGCTTTCATCTTGCATGATCATCTATCTGTTACAATTGTTTATCATATGTTGAATATTTTATCTGAAACTTGTTATGTTGTTATGCTGAAACCTTGATGGTTTAGAAGTTTAATTTACGGATCACCCTTTCCGCTTATTCACGTGGCTATAACCTAGTATTAGGACCTGATCAACCCTAGGATACCTGGTAATTAGTTATGTGTGCTTAACGTCACAATAGGGATATAGTACCTACGTACGAATAAGTATTTGTTCGTCATAGAAGAGCTGCCCATTTAGGTTGTGATCAGAGTTAGCAATAGAGAGTTCAGTGAACACTAACTTACTCAGAAGCATGATTCGCGTCAGAAGCAGTGTTCTTGAGATGCTGTAAGATGATCCGGGGTTGAATAAGTGATCGCAAAGGAGAGACTTCTATCCCAATTAGCAGTACCTTAGGATATCTAAGATTGCACATCTGTTAATGTCGAGGCATAGCATAGTAATTTAGTGGTAGGATATTGCTTTAGTTAGACCAACTAGGATTAAGAAAAGCTGAGACGTTCCTTTATAGGGTAAACCACTTTGTTCATGTACCTAGGATTCTATCCATAAGGTCATTAAACCTTTCAGGTTAACGTTGGGAGTAGGGATTACCTGTGTTAGCCAGAATCTTCAAAGCCTAAACTCTTAGTGACAAATCAGTTAGGTTCATAGCCCAGTTGATTGAGGTTTAGTGTTTATTCTAGGAAGTTGAACTCTTGCGATAATTCCCCTTCAGAATTCTATTCATCATACCTATCTTTACTTTTCCTGTCTAGTTATTGTTTTATCTTACTTAGTTAACCATAATCTATCACCTCTTGTCACTAGGGTTAACTGTATAGGCACTTTTGTCCCACGTTACTGAGCAAACATACAAAAATACGAACCTGAGTTATATTTACCACTTACTCGTTAAAAAGGAAGACAAGTAGGTGAGCTATAGCTTGGAACCCCAGCTAAATATAAATAAAAAACAACCACTACTCGCTCCTCGTGGTAGCTGATTCTGACGCGCCGCGGCCTAACGACACCGCGAGAATAAAACCGTCCGTTTCGGCCATATCAAGGAGCACCCGTTCTTTTCATTAAGAAGAAAGATGGGACGTTGAGAATGTGTATTGGTTACCGAGAACTCAACAAGCTAACCATCAAGAATCGTTATCCATTCCCGCTTATTGATGACCTGTTTGACCAACTGCACGAATCAAGTGTCTATTCAAAGATTGATCCTAGGTCGGGTTATCATCAATTGAGAGTCAAGGAAACTGATGTTTCTAAGACTATTTTCTGAACGCGTTGTAGACACTATGAGTTTCTTGTCATGCCTTTTGGCTTAACCAATGCTCCTGCTGTAATCATGGATCTTATGAACCATGCATGCAAACCTTATCTTGATAAATTCGTGATAGTCTTTATTGATGACATCCTAATTTATTCCAAGAGCGAGAAAGAGAATGAACAACCTCTGCGATTTATTCTAGAGCTCTTAAAGAAGGAACAACTAAATGCCGAGTTTTTCCAAGTATGAACTTTGGCTGCGAACCGTACAATTTCTTGGGCATGTAGTTGATAGTGAAGGAATACATGTCGATCCTATAAAAATCACCGCTATTCAGAAATTTTTTGAGAACTAGTCATGGATGAAGTCCATAAGACTAGATATTCTAATCACCCATGCTCTTTTGGCTGAAATTTTATACAATAACAGCTATCACTCAAGTAGATCTCCACTGTAATTAATTGTAAAATTTGCCTTAACAAAACGTTGACCGAATGGTAATTTTTGGTCAACACTTCCTGTTAATTAAAGTTCATACATTTCACATTTCGAATCTTAAAAAGTGTCTTGTTGATGACATGCTTGTTATTCCCTTGAATGATCTTCGCATTAATAATAAGTTGCACTTCACCGGAAAACCTATAGAAGTTGTAGATCATGAGGTTAAACGTTTGAAACAAAGCTCTATTTCTGTTGTTAAGATACGTTGGAATTCATGAAAAAGGCTTCGAGCATACCTGGGAACGTGAAAACCAAATGAAACGGAAATATCCACATCTATTCTCAACTGTTGGTGCATCCGAGAAGTCCTACTGAAACTTCGGGATGAAGTTTAAATTAACGGGGACGTACAATAACAACCCTCACATTTCCATTCTGAATTTACTAAACTGCCCTTAGGGTTTCATTGTCATATTCTGTGCTTTAGCACTAGGGTTGTTATTCGGTTAAAGTTAATATACTAATTAATACTAAAACCCTAACACTATTTGAAACCCTAAACCTAACCCTACCTACTAACTACTAAACCCTAATCCCATTTAATATTGAATATTAAACCCTAACCCTAATACTAATTAAATAATATAAACAATACGTCATAAATTAAATGTGACATTTATATGAATTAAAAATTAATAAGAACTTATATGAACTTAGTAAAATTTATAAAAGTTAGGACCAATAAATGAATAAAATGTATTTTTACCAAATGTAACCTAAATATTATTAATAGTAATAATAAATATATATATATATATATATATATATATATATATATATATATATATATATAAGGCTAATGCCGATTAAAAAAAAGAGAGAAAGCTAGGAGATTTGTATAAAAGGAAAACTTAGTTAACAAGTAACTACTAATCCTAATTAACTTCTAATACTTGCATCCTAATATAATTTAAGTCCTTGATCACCAAGTTCCCAGATTCCTAATAAGATCACAACTCTTGTAACACATCTATATAAGGCGTTAATGTTTCATAATCTGCACACCACAAAAATAATCCATAAAACCCTCTCCCTTTGCTGCAAAATAGTCGACCAATCCCTTCAGTTTTTCCCTTTTTTAGTCGACAGGTTTGCAGTCCCAAACCCCATCCTTGTCGACTATAACTACCACCCTTCAATCAATATTTAAACAGCCCTTATTGTTGCTTGTATAGTTGACATATAACTGCAGCCCTCCATCACAGCTATTTTAGTCGACTATAAACCCCTCAAAAAGAGCATGCTTTTGTCGCCTTTAACCTCCACGAAACAACTTCCTGTTCAGCCCATAATTCTTCTATTTTGTTACTGTAAAACGTGACTCAAACAGCTCCATAAACAACCCGTTGTTGTTGCGTTTATTTTCTGGTTTTCCTGCAAGTTTTCATGATCAAAAAAGACAGCCCAAGATCGATTGTGTTGCTGTGATTTTGTTGCTATTCTTGTTGTTTCTGACGAGCTATTCAGACCCAAGAAGACCCTTATTTTGGGTCGTGAATTGCTGCAGTCTTCTACTCTGTTCGTGACCCAAGAAAACCCTTATGAGGTCGTGATTGTTGCTGTTGATTTCTGCTTCCCGTTCAGTCCATATTCGCACCATATTCATCAACTTTTCTTAATCTTTATCCATTAAGGTATCCCTAACCCTAGCCTCATGTTACTTATAAATTAATTTACTTTAAGTACTAGGTTTATGATTAATAAGTTTAAGATTATTGAATCATGATATTGGTTATAATTAAAAGTGAACTAGTTGATGAATGTTAATAATAAGGTTAAGATTGTTAAACTTAAAAGTATGAATACAAAGTGATCATGATTGTTGTTAAGTAATGATTTAAGAAGTTATAAAACTAGGTTAATGACTTAAAAGATATTGAACATGAAGCTAGTTAATAATAGTGAAGAATAGGATCATATGAATTCGTAAATTATTAGGTTATGACAAGTTTGAACGTGAATAGCCTATGAGATGAATAAGAGTTATGATCTGATTAGGTTAAGTTTATGATAAAAAGTTTTTGATTATAAGATTAGTAATGTTTAGTAAAGAATAATGATAATAATAATACATGTGCAGGCATGCATACGTATGTATGTATATATACATATATAAGTAGGTATATGCTTGTGTATATGCATACATATACATATATATATATATATATATATATATATATATATATATATATATATATATATACATATACATATATATATATAGGTGTATATGTATGAGTATATATGTATGTATATGTACGTGTGTATGTATGTATGAATATGTATTATGTAAGTTATATAAGTTAGTGAATATAATAATAAAAGTAATAAGTGTATATAAATATATGTATCATCTTACACTTATATATATGTAACACCCACACCTAATATATATATATATATATATATATATATATATATATATATATATATATATATATATATATATATATATATATATATATATATATACCATATAGTTATGAACACATACATGTATAGTAATAATTAAGAATATATATATGTATGTATCACATAGGTATAATTATATACGTAACATATAATGATAGGTTTACATAACAGTTGAATAATTTAAAACTAATAATACTATTATTAGTATAACTTATACACCTACCTATATAGTAACACTTAATTACACTAAATATATTATCACTTATATATATATATATATATATATATATATATATAATTAATAGGTATATTAATAATTTGTTAAGTGTATACACTTATAACGTGAAAGTTATAATTAAAGATAGCGTACAAAGACTACAAACATAACATTACTGCTACTTGTGGCCTAGGGTGATCCTTGTGAGACGACCCGACCCAATCCATAGGGACGAATACAATAACATATGATAACATTGCGAGGTACCTGACCTCTATATGATACATTTTACAAACGTTGCATTTATTCTTAAAAGGCAATCTATCATTACATCAAAAGTTGACATGTTCGCCTAACATTTCATAATATCCAAATGACCTAATTTGTCATTTACTTAGTAATAGTCTCTAATGATCTTCAATGACTCGAATGCAACGTTCTTGAATCCTGGCTTAAATGGTCCCAAATAGTATCCTTAATATGAGCTAATGCACAGCGGAAGACCTAATTCATACCTGAGAATAAACATGATTAAAAAGTCAACAAAAATGTTGGTGAGTTATAGGTTTAAATCTATATAGTAATTCATAATAATAATAGACCACAAGATTTGATTTTATAAATGGCATACACAAATTATGTGTATAAAAATCATTCATATGATAAACACCTGGTAACCGACCTTAACAAGATGCATATAGAATATCCCCCAGTATACAGCGCGTAGCTACTATACTATAAATACCTCGAAGAACTAAAGCAGCCAAACCCTTTGACTGAAGCGTGTTAAAGCTCATAGATCTATCTTTAGGATTCGCGTCAATTAGTGGCAATTATAATAAACACTAATTCTTAGGTTACCAGAATAAAAGGGGGTGATATCCAGTGTAATCAATCAATCATAGAATGTAGTTTCCGGTACTTGTGTCTATTTCGAAAAACATTTATAAAAATAGCATATATTCTCATCCCAAAAATAATTAGATAGTAAAAATGGGACTATAACTCACTTGTGATGATTTCCGAATAGATAGTAATAAGACTTGGCCTTTGACAAATTCACGAACCTAATAATAATATTCTTGTGTCAAGATATGTATATATATATAATTAATATTCCATACTTATGATAATTTTAATTGTCCTTTGTTAGTAGTCCAATAGTCCGACAGTCCAATAGTCCGATAGTCCAATAGTCCGATAGTCCAACAGTATAAATATATATATAAATATAAATGCGTATATTTTGTTAGAATTCACTAACACTATAATATATTGTCTTAATATAGTAAGACACATAATATGTATATTATCTGAAGCAATCCGCGACCCATTGTATACATGTCTCAGGCTCGATCACAACTCAAAGTATATATATATTTTGGAATCAACCTCAACCCTGTATAGCCAACTCCAACATTCACATATAGAGTGCCTATGGTTGTTCCGAAATATATATATAGATGGGTCGATATGGTATGTCAAAACGCTGTATACGGATCCACGGTGATCAAGTCATATATATATATGGTGCCTTACGATCTTTATTAAGACTATAATATATTGTCGTAGAACTTAATCACGACTATTATAAATTGTATTTCCATAAGCTCAGGAACAAGACATGTATAAATACATGTAGGATACAAGGTAAGTTAGCTAGGATAAGGTTAGCATCCATTTTTATTAATAAAAACCGTGGCTAAAAACAAGCAAAAATATCCAATTTTATTTTACCCATAATTTCTTCGTTACAAATCCGTTTTGAGTGATTCGACTTGCCATAGTTTTGTATCGAAAAGTTATTTACTAATCTAAACTGAAAAACAATATGTTTATAGTCGAAAATACAGTTTAGGTGTCAAATACAAGAAGATAGTCATATCCGTCGTAAGAACGACATCTTGATGACTCTTTTGAAAAACATACTTTCACTTTGAGTATGACCATGATTTTTGGATATGTTTCACATCCATATAAAATAAGATTTTTCACCAAAGGAATTCTTTTAATTCAAAGTTTAAGATAGGTTTTTAAAATCAAACCCAAAACAGCCCCCGATGATCTATGACGGCGTATGTTCAGTTTTAAGGTGTTCTTCGTGTTTACAAGTTTTATATCCTTATGTTAGCTTGACATATTGTCATAAAACATGTGTTGAAGTATTTTAAAAGTCAAGTTAGAAGGATTAAGTTTGTTTGCGAACAAGTTTAGAAATGATCTAAACTTTGTTCTTGTTGTTATTAGTTATAAACTCAAAATAAGATAGCTATATGAATATGAATCGAATAAGATTATGAATAAGGTGACTACCTCAAATCAATTGAACAAAGTTGCTGAGATAAAAGTGATGTTCTTGATCTTCAAAGAGTTCTTGAAATGGATTCAAAAGATTGAAAGTATAGACTTGAAGTATGTGTGTTTAAAGAGTGTTTAAAGAGTAAGAAATGAAGAGAATACTTGGAGTTCTTGTGTGTGAATATTATGAGAGTGAAGGTGGGTTAAATAGATGATATGGATGAGTAAAAAGAGGGTTAAAATTCGTTGGTCATGCATATGGTTAAGAGACTTTATCAAAATTTGGAATATAGCATAATAACTTTATCAAAATTTGGAATATAGCATAATAATGCATACTAGAAGTTAAAATGTTGGTTCCATCATGTTTATTCTTGTCTTGTGACTCATAGGGCTGCTAAGGAGGTAATAATTGGTATTTCATATTGGTATATACTCATAGTATTGAAGTATGGAAGCTGGGTATGATACGGGTGTAAATACCGAATGAATACGAATAGAATTCTTGATGGAATTGAATGGGAATATGAATATAGCTATAACGACCCGTTCCTAATCCATTCGGACAACGTCCATATCGATTACAAACGAATTATAATAGTTGATAACATCGCGAGGTATTTGACCTCTATATGATACATTTTACAAACGTTGCATTTATTCTTAAAAAGGCAATCTAACATTACATCAAAATTGTTATGTTCGTCTAACATTTCACAATATTCAAATAACTTAATTTTAGCTCTTAATGATCTTCAATGACTCGAATGCAACGTTCTTGTATCATGACTTAAATGGTCCCAACTAGTATCCTTTATATGAGCTAATGCACAGCGGAAGACTTAATTCGTACCTGTGACTAAACATGCTTAAAAGTGTCAACCAAAAGGTTGGTGAGTTCATAAGTTTATTGTAACAACAGTTATCAAAAGTTTCAATAGACCACAAGATTTCATAGTTATAAATATCTGTACACTCGCAAGTGTATAAAAGCATTCTAAGTGGTTGAGCACTTGGTAACCATACTTAACATTTAATCACGTCGCATATTCCCTTTAATATGAAATCTTACTACACCGTACCAAGGTGTAGTCGCAAAACGAAGTACTGTGCAACCGTTGAATACTGGTCGTCCAGTCCGGTTGGGGTTGTCAGGCCCGATAGATCTATCAACAGGATTCGCGTTTACAATACCGCTGTAAATATTAGTTACCAAGCTACAGGGAAGTATGCCAGTGGTACAACTCAACGTAGAATGTATTTTAAGTACTTGTGTCTATTTCGTAAACATTTATAAAAGCTTCGCATGTATTCTCAGTCCCAAAAATATATATATTGCAAAAGCAATTAAAAAGGGAGCAAATGAAACTCACCAATTGTATTTTGTAGTAAAAATACATATAACATCATTGATAACTTATAAGGTTGGCCTTCGATTCACGAACCTAATTAATTATATAATTTTATATCGATTAATATCTAAATAACGATTAAAGTCAATTTCTAGTGTACCAATCCTAATGCTCGAGACTAATTTGTAAAAGTTAACAGAAATTCTTTTGACTCAAAATGAACTCCAAAAATTTATACCTGAATAAATATAGTCATTTTATATTTTAAATATTTAACAAAATTTATTTATAGTAAATAACAATACTTGTTAATAAATAATATTTTATATACAAAAATATATCAAATTGGTGAATTAATATTTTATAATAATAATATTTCCTTAAAATGATAATTTTATTAATAAATTGATAATTTTCATAATAATAATAATAACAAAAATGATAAATTTATAATTTTGTTGATTATAATAGTTAAAGTAATATTTTGACAATTTTTGACAAAATTATTAATTGTTTTTAGTTATTAACAAAATAATATTTTTAATAAAGATAATAATTAATAGTTTTAATAATAATAATAATTAAAATAATAATTTTACATTTGTTGTAAAAATATTAGTTACTAATAATTTTAATAACCTCGATGGTAGTGTTTATAATTATAACAATAATTTTAACAACGACGTAACATAAAAATATTCATTTTTAATAATTTGTACGAAAGTTCAATTGGCTATAACTTCAAATCTGTCCGTCGAATTCATTCGACATCTAAATGAAAAGTTTTTAGTTTTTCGCCACCTTTCCAAAAACATATTATTCATATACCTTATTTCAATCGCAAGAGTAACTAATTCAGATTCTATCCTAAAAATATATTTTAACAAAAATTGATATAAAAATATACACGATCCTAATTTCTCGAGCACTAGTCAAGGATACACTAAAAGTAAATAAAAGTTAAGTTTAGAGTGCTCACGTATCAATATTGAGATTCAATATTGCAGGATATTATTTAGACACAACGGAGATGACAAACACTAGTTTGTCTCACGAGCAAAACCCCTGATCCATACCCATAACTTCCATAGCTATGACCCATGATCTCCTTAATATTATCCCACTCATGAAATTAGTTTTGGAACACTTGGGCAGAACCCCGTCATAATCTTTGGTATATTTTTAATATTAATAACACTCCAAATCTAAGATTAATAATAATCTTAATCTTAATCTTAACCTTAACTTTAATAATAATAATAATAATAATAATAATAATAATAATAATAATAATAATAATAATTATAAAATAATTATCGTTTACGGAGTATTTATTGTATCATGTGTGTGTGTGTGAAGAAAAAAAACGGATCCATATATTTTAATTTATACAACTTTTGCTGAAATTTGCCACCTAACCACTTTATGTCGGCAAAACATTACACGATTCGTGTAGATGGGTACACGATTCGTGTAAGGTATATTCATGAAAGTTGTAGATTTTTGAGTTACGGTCGTTTGGACACCAAGATCACCCTTTTTCGAGTCAGTATGATTTAGTTATGATTTTTCTCGTGCAAGTGCGCAGGTTTAGTGATTTCCAACATTTTAACTTGAAATCTTGTGATGAAATGTTGTAGTCTTTTGGTGCTCATTAAAAATCTTTATATTATCTTTATTTTTATTTTTATATCATTGAAAATCCCTAAAAATATTTTATAATCAAATTATATTATATAAAAAAAATGTTCGTTGTTTAACTAAGTATTTTTAAATACAAAACGTTTTATATTTAGCTAAAGACTATATTTAATCATTTTGTAAAAATACATAAATATATATTTAATAAACACGCTTTATTTAAATATTTATTTTTATTAAAATCACGGACCGTTATCATTTACAATTTGTCAAAAGGTTTCTAGAAAAGTTACGACTTTTTAGAATACGTTAAAATCTTTATTTTATTAAAACGACTCGTTAATATTTTGACAAAGACAGATTCAGATATTTGTAAAATCTTAGCTCTTTTACTCTCACCGTTAAGTATAATATTCTTATATCGAAACCTATTATATCTAATACGTTGTTATCGTTAACTATAAACAAATATATAACACATAAACACATATACGTTCGTGAATCGTCAGGCTTGGTCAGAAAGGTAACTAATCATCCAGATATAGATTTAAGGTTGTCTAAACTCAACATTAGGGTTTTTGCTTATCGTGTCGGAACCATATAGAGATTAGAGTTTAAATTTGGTCGGAAATTTCCGGGTCGTTACAGTACCCACCCGTTAAAGAAATTTCGTCCTCGAAATTTGGTAGAGGTTGTCATAAATAACAATAGGAATGTTTTCATGACAATTATGAAGTGATAATGAAGTTTTATCATTATTGATAGATATAGATAAAACATTTCGATCATGTGAAGCGTACGAGCGAAGCTATCATAAAAGAGAGTGAAATGAGTAATATGATATCGTTTTAACTGATGACGTGGTTATGATTGATTTATGAAATTCATGAAATTTTAAGAAAATCTTTTGGAATAAGATTTGGTTCTTTGGCGATTTTAGGAAACAGGATCTCCTTTGATTTACTGCGATAAGGCTGTTATGACTTCTTTGTCAGATATTTCACTTGTAAAAACTACCCCCTTCGTTTTCTTTCTTCCCGTCATTGAGTCAAGCGAGTAATGGTCCGAAGTTCGTAAGTATGAGATTCGGAATGAACATAGCTAATGTTCTAAGAAAGAACTGGTAATGACACGCTTTTGATTGATCAATTTACTAGGATATTTCGGAAAATTAGAACTATCAGAGTGATTCGTTCTAATATGTTTGGAGATTGGATAGAATATAAGAGTCGTGTAACATGGCACATGATGACGGTACTGTGAATTATCACATTCCATTAGAAACTTAACATGAGTTACTGTAATATAATGAAGTTGATCAAGTTCCATTATATTATACTAATTCATGCATCAATTCCCAACACTACTTCAAAACATTCATATTGAAGATTTCAGAATTTAGAAACTAACACAGTTCCTTTTTATGTTGTAACGCAAATATTACGGAGGAATGAATGATTTCAGATAAGGATAGCTTCGAAAACATCTTCAGAAATATTGAGGATATTTATAATGAAAGATATGATAATGTCTTAGGATTTCTAATGTCGAAGGATGATGATGAAGATGGACCCGTAAGGGTTTAGATTCGGAAGCATGGTGTTTGCTACGGAATTGTCACGATTCTTTATGTACAAGTTTAGTCCTTGTAATTTGTTCAGAGTCTCTTTCACGATTTGCTCAATCCGGTTTTAAGTACCAAGTTTTTCTATCGAGCGTTCCTAACACTTCCTCTCTTTATCATCAAGTTTTGGTCATTATGACTGTCTTGCATCATGTTGCTTCGTTAGTATTTCAAGAACTACTTCATAGTTCAAGACGTTTTTCAGAAACTTCACATTCGGGGTATGAAGTTCTTAGAGGTAATATCATAAGTATAGATGAAGAGATTCTGCAAGATTTTCAAAATACGACTTGCGGTTTCCGTCCTAGGAATGTCGAGCTGCTGGTACATCTGCTGATAACGTTGTAAAATATAAAAGATTCTTCGGTGGTAACGACGGAAGAACAAGGTATAGATTTCGAGGTTATAGTAGGAGTAGTCTTACTGAGAAGCCGAAGTGGAGCTGTGTCAAAATTAGCTTCTTGAAAAGGAATTGTAGGGTTGTTTTTGCTAATGAATGACGGAGGATTCAACACAATATGTGTTAAACTATGAATTTGGTTTCGAGAGTTTTCAGGTACGTAAATCTTTTCTTCTGTAGACAAGGTATGGCAGGTTCGACTTCTCGATCGAGATGTTTTCAAAAATCATGAAAGGACTTGAATACGAATTGTAATTGTCAAGATACGAATGAGGTTTGAGATAAAATCAAGTGGCAAACTTGAAGAATTGTTTAGTTTCATATGTTATAATTAATATTTTAATTCATTTTACTTGTCCATAATTAGCAGTCTGTTAGTTCGATTGTCCAATAATACAATAGTTAAATATATATATATATATATATATAATATTCAAATTAAATAATACATATCGTGACCCGTGTACCGGTCTCTGTATTGATCACAACTCAAACTATATATATAGATGGGTCGATATGATAAATCGAAACCTTGTATACGTGTCCCGTCATATAAAGTGCGTAAAATAAATAAATGTATATCATGACCCATGCACCGGTGTTGTCTCAGAATTAATCCGACGTGTTGCGTACATGTGTCCCGACAGTAGTACAGTGCGGAAATTAAAATTGCGAGAATGTAAATTGCGGAAATGTAAATTGCGATAAATTAAATGTTAATCAGTTAGCTGGGAACAGTTAGCCGGAACAGTTAGCGTGAAATCCTTAATAGATTTTCAATTAGTTAAATCGTGTGTTTCTAACAATTTTAATATATCCAATGTTTTCTTCATTATGCCACTTGTTGGATTCTGATAAGTCAAAATCCGAATATAAAATGAGAATGGTTATTCTGGGATGAGCGGATACGAATACCGGTGGTTGTGAGTAGAATAATGGATGACCGTTGAATCAAATTTAAAGAATGTACAGTGTAACTTATTAATGTGAATTCTAAATATTCTTCGGGTGCTACCCACCCGTTAAAATATTTTCATCATTAACAGTTTGTACGAAAGAAATTTTTAATTACAATCTTTATGAAAATATACTTGCATATATATTTTCATTGAATGTAATTATGGATTTAATGAGTAAAGAAAATATTATACTCATTTGATTTATTGTTGGCACTTAATTACATGATCTCTAAACATTAGAGATTACGTAATTGCCATGTCGAACGAAAGTAAAGCGAAGGTAATCGATATGGAACGATATATCGAACGAAAATTTAGTAGATAGAACGATACGTAGAATGGTGACTATACTCATGGTATAGTTTATGACGTTGAGGTTTATGACACGGTTGTGGCTGCTGCTGGTGTTTGTAACCGTCGCACCATCTTTTCCATAGCCGTCACACGAACGCGAAGTTTGTTAACTTATACTTGTACACCGGAATGTTTGGCGATTTGAAGCGAACGGATGTATAAAATTTGGAATATGAGATGGTATATAATTATGATGAGATATCCGTAAAAAGGGGAAAAGAAATGGTTTCTCGAACAGGTTCGTCGGTAAGTGTTTCAGGTTTATCGCCAAAAGAGTAATTTAATGGATAGAAAGGTTCCTCGATGTGAAATGATTTTCGGATGTCGTATGATATTCTAACTATATAGAATATCTATATATATCTCCAAAGATTTCATGGTCTTCAAAAGAATTTACGGCATATGTCAGGCAAATCTAGGATGCGCTAAGATATGATTTTCGTCTATACACTATCGATGCACTAAATGCAGTAAGACGTGTCTAGACTTAAGAATGCTAAGCAGGCAATTCCCTAAAGATGATAAGCAGATGGTTTTCGACTAAAGTGATAAGCAAAACTTTTTGACAGGCAGACACGGTCAAAGTCCAGTCTCACTAATGTATCCTAACAACTACCAGTTAGACACACTAATGGTGACCTGGTTCGCTAAGACCAACGCTCTGATACCACCTATAACGACCCGTTCCTAATCCATTCGGACAACGTCCATATCGATTACAAACGAATTATAATAGTTGATAACATCGCGAGGTATTTGACCTCTATATGATACATTTTACAAACGTTGCATTTATTCTTAAAAAGGCAATCTAACATTACATCAAAATTGTTATGTTCGTCTAACATTTCACAATATTCAAATAACTTAATTTTAGCTCTTAATGATCTTCAATGACTCGAATGCAACGTTCTTGTATCATGACTTAAATGGTCCCAACTAGTATCCTTTATACGAGCTAATGCACAGCGGAAGACTTAATTCGTACCTGTGAATAAACATGCTTAAAAGTGTCAACCAAAAGGTTGGTGAGTTCATAAGTTTATTGTAACAACAGTTATCAAAAGTTTCAATAGACCACAAGATTTCATAGTTATAAATATCTGTACACTCGCAAGTGTATAAAAGCATTCTAAGTGGTTGAGCACTTGGTAACCATACTTAACATTTAATCACGTCGCATATTCCCTTTAATATGAAATCTTACTACACCGTACCAAGGTGTAGTCGCAAAACGAAGTACTGTGCAACCGTTGAATACTGGTCGTCCAGTCCGGTTGGGGTTGTCAGGCCCGATAGATCTATCAACAGGATTCGCGTTTACAATACCGCTGTAAATATTAGTTACCAAGCTACAGGGAAGTATGCCAGTGGTACAACTCAACGTAGAATGTATTTTAAGTACTTGTGTCTATTTCGTAAACATTTATAAAAGCTTCGCATGTATTCTCAGTCCCAAAAATATATATATTGCAAAAGCAATTAAAAAGGGAGCAAATGAAACTCACCAATTGTATTTTGTAGTAAAAATACATATAACATCATTGATAACTTATAAGGTTGGCCTTCGATTCACGAACCTAATTAATTATATAATTTTATATCGATTAATATCTAAATAACGATTAAAGTCAATTTCTAGTGTACCAATCCTAATGCTCGAGACTAATTTGTAAAAGTTAACAGAAATTCTTTTGACTCAAAATGAACTCCAAAAATTTATACCTGAATAAATATAGTCATTTTATATTTTAAATATTTAACAAAATTTATTTATAGTAAATAACAATACTTGTTAATAAATAATATTTTATATACAAAAATATATCAAATTGGTGAATTAATATTTTATAATAATAATATTTCCTTAAAATGATAATTTTATTAATAAATTGATAATTTTCATAATAATAATAATAACAAAAATGATAAATTTATAATTTTGTTGATTATAATAGTTAAAGTAATATTTTGACAATTTTTGACAAAATTATTAATTGTTTTTAGTTATTAACAAAATAATATTTTTAATAAAGATAATAATTAATAGTTTTAATAATAATAATAATTAAAATAATAATTTTACATTTGTTGTAAAAATATTAGTTACTAAAAATTTTAATAACCTCGATGGTAGTGTTTATAATTATAACAATAATTTTAACAACGACGTAACATAAAAATATTCATTTTTAATAATTTGTACGAAAGTTCAATTGGCTATAACTTCAAATCTGTCCGTCGAATTCATTCGACATCTAAATGAAAAGTTTTTAGTTTTTCGCCACCTTTCCAAAAACATATTATTCATATACCTTATTTCAATCGCAAGAGTAACTAATTCAGATTCTATCCTAAAAATATATTTTAACAAAAATTGATATAAAAATATACACGATCCTAATTTCTCGAGCACTAGTCAAGGATACACTAAAAGTAAATAAAAGTTAAGTTTAGAGTGCTCACGTATCAATATTGAGATTCAATATTGCAGGATATTATTTAGACACAACGGAGATGACAAACACTAGTTTGTCTCACGAGCAAAACCCCTGATCCATACCCATAACTTCCATAGCTATGACCCATGATCTCCTTAATATTATCCCACTCATGAAATTAGTTTTGGAACACTTGGGCAGAACCCCGTCATAATCTTTGGTATATTTTTAATATTAATAACACTCCAAATCTAAGATTAATAATAATCTTAATCTTAATCTTAACCTTAACTTTAATAATAATAATAATAATAATAATAATAATAATAATAATTATAAAATAATTATTGTTTACGGAGTATTTATTGTATCATGTGTGTGTGTGTGAAGAAAAAAAACGGATCCATATATTTTAATTTATACAACTTTTGCTGAAATTTGCCACCTAACCACTTTATGTCGGCAAAACATTACACGATTCGTGTAGATGGGTACACGATTCGTGTAAGGTATATTCATGAAAGTTGTAGATTTTTGAGTTACGGTCGTTTGGACACCAAGATCACCCTTTTTCGAGTCAGTATGATTTAGTTATGATTTTTCTCGTGCAAGTGCGCAGGTTTAGTGATTTCCAACATTTTAACTTGAAATCTTGTGATGAAATGTTGTAGTCTTTTGGTGCTCATTAAAAATCTTTATATTATCTTTATTGTAACGACCCGGAAATTTCCGACCAAATTTAAACCTTAATCTTTTCATGTTCCGACACGATAAGCAAAATTTGAAATTTTTGAGTCTAGAAAGTTTTAAAATCTATATTCATGTAATTAAGTTACCATTTGACCATGCCCGATGATTCACGAACAACTGTTTGTAATTAGATATATATACATATATATATATGTAAATAAATATATTTATGTTAGTAATCATTTGTATGAAATTATTATTAATTATATAGAATAGCTAAAATTGTTAATTGAGTAAATATATATGTGTGACTTTTATAATATATGCAGTATTATATATAAAACATATAAATATTAAATATTAATGTGAGTGTTATTATTGTTATTATTTATATATAGTACATAAGTATGAAGTTTGATACAATAATTACAAATATCACTGTTACTATTATTAATACTAATGTCAGAACTATTATAATTATATTTTTTTTTATTTTTATTTGAAAAATATAATTTAGTATTGTAAGTAATGATATTATCTTTATCAGTATCATTTGTTATTAGATGTTATTATTATTAAGAATTATCATTATTATAAATTATTATCATTAGAAAAGGATAATATTAATTATTATTTTTTTTTTAGAACTATTGTTATTATAAGTTACTAATAATGCTATATTTATTATAAAAGTTACTACTATTAATATTAATACAATCTATAAATATTATTTAAAAAAAAATAATAATAATATAATAATAAAAATAAAAATGATATTATTATTATCTATTTGATTATTGTATAGTTTCTTTTTATTTATTATTATTAATATAATTATTATTAAAAATATATTTGTTAATTATTAAAAATAATTATATATCTTAGATAATACAGAATAATAATATCGATATTTAATCTATTTAAATTATAACAGGATATAATATAAAAACAGATTACGTGTTCTCTATTTTCTGTTTACTATCAATCCGTGATCTCCTTTATCACTAGATAACAACCAATTAAACTGCAGCATTAGATTCGATCCACAAGGTTTTATCCTTTATATACCGTATATGTTTACTGCAATTCGAAAAGAAGACTGGATATAATAAAAACAGAAAGGAAAGAAAAACCCATCTCGTCCCTGTTTAAAACTCAAACCACGAAATTTCAAATTTTTGATGTAATTCGAAAACTGTTAATGCAATTCTAGTCTAAAGATTTCGTTTAAACTTTCTGTAAACTTTCAAACACCAATATTCACTATAGACTAAGAATTTTTGAAATCAAAATTTTAAATTCAAAAGTCAATTAATCGATTCTTCAAGAAATTCGAGATAATTGTGATGTTTTAGGATCAATAAACGATCCAAGTAGTTTCTGGGAGTCGTTTAGCAACTAATTCATGTTATAAGTTAAACCTCAAACGCGTTTAAATTCAAAATCACTGCTCGAGTTCATAAGACCCATGGCGGGTCTGATTTTGAGTTATATTTTTTTTTTCTGTTGTAAATAAATTAGGAAACCAGTGGAAATCATTTCTGTTTTATTTACGAATTCAAAACCCTTTTGTTTATCGATTGTTGATTGTGGTCTGGATTGGGTCGTGAGCATTAATTGATGAAGATGAAGTTGAACACAATCAGTCACGGGTTATATTTAAGCAAAGGCGATTTAAAACAGAAAAACCAACTGGTTCGGTTGGTTAAGGGGTTATAATGAATACCGAGGGGTCACGGGTTCGAACCCGGTTCCTGCCACTTTCTTTTTAAAACAAGATTTTGAGGTAGTTTTCCTAACATAATAATTATTATTATTTTTGTATTTATTATTATTATTATTATTAATGTAATTAGATATTATTATTAGGATTACTATTATTGTTATCCTTATTATTAATGAAATATTAGTAATGTATTAAGTATTACTAATAATATTAACTTTGCCATTTTAGTATAATTGATATAATTATTATTATGAAAATGATACGATTTATAATATTATTAGTATTAGTATTATTATTATTATTATAACTATTATTTTGCAAACAAAAGATATTTATATAAAAAAAAATAATAATATATATTTGCTATATAATTATATTAATATCATTTAATATTATTGATATTAATATAACATTAACTAAATTATATATATATATATATATATATATATATATATATATATATATATACCGAATAAACTATTATAATATATTTATGAATAAAATACATAAATATTGATCTAGACATAACTAAAAATATATAAATTTGCTCGACTTCGATTATATGTTTTAATACATATACAAATGATATAGGTTCGTGAATCCGAGGCCAACCCTACACGTGTTTAATGATGTTATATGTATTTTTACTACAAAATACAGTATGGTGAGTATATAGATCCCTTTTAAACTTTAAATACTTTTGGGCTGAGAATACATGCGCTATTTTTATAAATGATTTACGTTATGGACACAAGTAACTAAAATTACGTTCTACATGGGTTTGAATCAAAAATCCCCTAGC
This sequence comes from Rutidosis leptorrhynchoides, assembly GCF_046630445.1. Taxonomy (NCBI): domain Eukaryota; kingdom Viridiplantae; phylum Streptophyta; class Magnoliopsida; order Asterales; family Asteraceae; genus Rutidosis; species Rutidosis leptorrhynchoides. Next base: position 237,886,187 of record NC_092343.1, read on the forward strand.
TTGGTAACTTTAACTATTGGTTTATGAACTGGTAGGCGCGAATCCTAAAGATAGATCTATCGGGTTTTACACCCCCACCCAGATGTTGTTCTAGTAAACTAGAAGAACGGGTGTTTAGTACTTCGAGGTTAACGGAACGCACTTGATTCGGTGCACATATTATTATAACTCAGGGGTACACACTCTTGTTAAGGCTAGTTATCGGGTGCCCATTGCTTGGAATGCTTTTCATACACTTGCGAGTGTATTATGTTTTTAAATATGAAATCTTGTGGTCCATAGTTATAACGCTGCTAGCATCAAACTTATATATCTCACCAACTTTATGTTGACCTTTTAAAGCATGTATTTCTCAGGTATGAATTAAGTCTTCCGCTGTGCAATAGCTCTTATTAAGGACCTCACTTGGAGTCGATCATCGCGATGGAACCAACTGTTGAAGATTCTGTCCGGGAGGATAAGGTCGAGGTCTTTACAGTTGGTATCAGAGCGTTGGTCTTAGTGAACCAGGTCTCCCATTAGTGTGTCTAACTGGTGGTCGTTAGGATGCATTAGTGAGTCTGGACTTTGACCGTGTCTGCCTGTCAAAAATTTTGCTTATCATTTCTAGTCGGAAACCATCTGCTTATCATCCGTAGGAAATTGTCTGCTTATCATTCTTAAGTCTAGACACGTCTTACTGCATTTACTGCATTGATAGTGTATAGACAAAATTCATATCTTAGCGTATCTGATAATCCATATCTTAGCGTATCCGTAGACTGGCCTGACATATACCGTAAATTCCTCCGTAGTCTACGAAATCTTTAAAATCTATATACATAGATATTCTATATAGCTAGAATATCACCCGATATCTGAAAATCATTTCACATCGAAAATCTCTTCCATTTACCAAATCGCCTTCTTGATGATGAACCTGAAGCACTTACCGGCGAACCTGTTCGAGAAATCATATACCCTCTCATTTCTAGAATATCTCGTCACGATATTCTATATTTCGAATTTTGCTCACCCGCTCGCTTCAACCGTCAATCATCCTGTAGTATTAGAAGAAGTTAACAAACTACGCGCTCGTGTGACGACTTTGGAGAACCTGGAGCGAAGGATACGACCACCAGCAGCAGCACCAGCAGCATAACCATTACCACCATCATTGACGTCGACAGTAACCTTATCATCCCTAAACCATAATCGCGCCGTAACTCTCAACATCACAATCTGTACCACGAATATCAACATCACACGCCTCAATATTTCCATCTGTATTTAGAGTATGATATTCGTTCTGCATATCGTTCTACATCAATTAATTTTGTTCTATGTACTGCTCTACCTCATTTACCTTCGTTCGACATGGCAATTATGTAATCTCTAATGTTTTAGAGATCATGTAATCAAATGCCAACAATAAATCAAATGAGTATAATATTCTATTGACTCATTAAATTCATAATTACATCCGAAGAAAATATATATGCAAATATATTTTCATAAAGATTGTAATTAAAACTTCTATCGTACAAACTGTTAATGATGAGAATATTTTAACGGGTGGGTAGTACCCGAGGAATATTTAGAATTCACATTAATAAGTTACACTGTACATTCTTCGAATCTGATTCAACGATCATATACTATTCTATTTACAATTACCAATATACGTATCCGTTCATCACAAAATATTCGTTTCCATCCAAATTTCATATTCGGATTTTTACCTATCCGAATCCAACAAGTGGCATAACGAAGAAAACATTAGACAAAAAAAAAAAAAAAAAAAAAAGTGTTAGAAACAAACGAATTAATTAATTGAAATTGTGATAGGATTTCACGCTAACTGTTCCGGCTAACTGATCCCAGCTAACTGATTAACATTTACATTATCGCAATTTACATTTCCGCAATTTTATTTATTGTCATTTAATTTCTGTTATTTACGTTTACGCACTTTAAATAACGGGACACGTATACAAGGTTTCGATCTATCATATCGACCCATCTATATATATATTTCAGAACGACCATAGACACTCTATAGTTGGCTATACAGGGTTGAGGTGGATTCCAAAATATATATATAGTTTGAGTTGTGACCGACACTGAGACCGGTACACGGGTCACGATACGTATTATTTAATTCGAATATTATATATTAAATTATATATGAATCATTGAACCATCGGACTATTTGACTGCTAACTTTGGACAATTAAAATGAATTAAATTAAAATATTGATTATAACATATGAAACTAAATAATTCTTCAAGCTTGCCACTTGATTTCATTCTAAACCTCATTTATACCTCGACAATTACAATTCGCGTTCAAAACTTTCATAATTCTTGAAAACATTTCGATCGATAGAATGAACCAACCGCATCTCATCTCTGGAAGAAAAGATTCTTGCATATAGATATGCACTCGAAAACTCTCGAAGACTGAGTCAACGTTTAACACGCAGCAGTGTTAATTTCTTTAGTGTTATTATTACCCACAATAACTTTGTAATCCCTTTTCAAATTAACCAATTTTGTCACAGCTCCAGCAAGATAACCTCGACTTCTCAGAAAGGTTAGTTTCGATATATATACACGTTATTCTTTCGTTGTCGTTACCGGAGAATCTTTTATATTCCACCATATTACCATCAGCGTTTAATCATCTAAAAACACAATTCGCCCGAAAACACCTCGGATTGATAACCAACGATTCAGATATGGCTGCATTAAATGCAGAGGAAACAGTAAAATTGTAGATGGCCTAAATGGCCAGAAGTGTGATGATAAAGAAGGAAGTGTTAGGAACGCTCGATAGAAAATTTGGTACTGAAAAATGGATTGAGCTAACCGTGAAGGAAACAAAGAACAAATACAAGGACTGAATCTGCCCTTAAAGAATTTAAATGATTCAGTGCCTGCTGAAATCATTAGTAGGAACCCTACTTCTTATTCTAAACCTTTCCAGCTGATATTCTCCATCATCATCTTATCTTAGATATTATAAGATATCTTCATATCTTTCGTTATACATATTCTCTATATTGCTGTAGATATTTTCACAACTATTCTTATATGACATTCTGGGAAAATTCCGTATCTCTCCGTAATATCTGTGTTATAACATGAAAGAAACTGTGTTAGTTTCTAAATTCTAAAACTTTCAAATTTAAGATATGAATGTTTTGAAGTAGAGTGGGGAACTGATGCATGAATTAGTATAATATAATGAAATTTGATCAACTTCATTATATTACAGTAAGTCATGTTGAGTTTCTAATGGAAGGTGATGATCAACAGTACCATCATCATGTGCCATGTTACACGACTCTTGCATTCTATTCAATCTCTAAACAAATTAAGGACATATCTTCTTGATAGTTCTATCCTTTCGGATGTTCTGGTAATTTACCAAATTAAGATCGTGCCATTACAATTCCGTTCTTAGAACGTTAATTATGTTCATTTCAAAATCCATACAAACTCTGGACCATTATTCGTTTGACTCGAAGTCGGGAAGAGAAAACAAAAGCATGAAGCTCCGAAATATAAGGGAGAATATAAAGCCCGATGACAATACCGAAATTACAAACCGTGTATATCAATGCGTATAGCAATATAAAGACACGGGAGAATGAAAAACACTATAAACACAAGGAAATCGTAAAAGTAAACAGCTTCCTCCGGTGTTAGATGAAAAAGAAGAATGACAGATATGAAAGTTAGAAATATATTAAGGATCATAATGGGATGGAGCATATTGACAAAATGTTTTAAAGTATGAAGTAAAGAGAAAGAAAAGAAGGTGAGAGTTGTAAGAAAACAACTGGTTTGGATTTATAATAACATATACTACAGAGCAATCAAAACAGATGAACGCATTTAAAGCGGATCATAATTTCCCTTGATTACCGAAGAATCAAATCTTATTACGAAGATTTTCTCTAAATCTCTTGAATTTGGAAATCAATCCCATCTACGTCAAAAGATATGACAAATCTATACCTACTCATTTCACTCTTTTCTGATAGCTTCACTCGTACGCATCGAGTAATTCAATTATTTTATCGATATTACTCAATGTTGATAAAACCCTATTATATCAACTCTTATTCGTCATAAAGACAATTTTATTGTTAGCCATGACGACCTCACTCAAATTTCGGGGACGAAATTTCTTTAACGGATGGGTACTGTAACGACCCGGAAATTTCCGACCAAATTTAAACCTTAATCTTTTCATGTTCCGACACGATAAGCAAAATTTGAAATTTTTGAGTCTAGAAAGTTTTAAAATCTATATTCATGTAATTAAGTTACCATTTGACCATGCCCGATGATTCACGAACAACTGTTTGTAATTAGATATATATACATATATATATATGTAAATAAATATATTTATGTTAGTAATCATTTGTATGAAATTATTATTAATTATATAGAATAGCTAAAATTGTTAATTGAGTAAATATATATGTGTGACTTTTATAATATATGCAGTATTATATATAAAACATATAAATATTAAATATTAATGTGAGTGTTATTATTGTTATTATTTATATATAGTACATAAGTATGAAGTTTGATACAATAATTACAAATATCACTGTTACTATTATTAATACTAATGTCAGAACTATTATAATTATATTTTTTTTTATTTTTATTTGAAAAATATAATTTAGTATTGTAAGTAATGATATTATCTTTATCAGTATCATTTGTTATTAGATGTTATTATTATTAAGAATTATCATTATTATAAATTATTATCATTAGAAAAGGATAATATTAATTATTATTTTTTTTTTAGAACTATTGTTATTATAAGTTACTAATAATGCTATATTTATTATAAAAGTTACTACTATTAATATTAATACAATCTATAAATATTATTTAAAAAAAAATAATAATAATATAATAATAAAAATAAAAATGATATTATTATTATCTATTTGATTATTGTATAGTTTCTTTTTATTTATTATTATTAATATAATTATTATTAAAAATATATTTGTTAATTATTAAAAATAATTATATATCTTAGATAATACAGAATAATAATATCGATATTTAATCTATTTAAATTATAACAGGATATAATATAAAAACAGATTACGTGTTCTCTATTTTCTGTTTACTATCAATCCGTGATCTCCTTTATCACTAGATAACAAACAATTAAACTGCAGCATTAGATTCGATCCACAAGGTTTTATCCTTTATATACCGTATATGTTTACTGCAATTCGAAAAGAAGACTGGATATAATAAAAACAGAAAGGAAAGAAAAACCCATCTCGTCCCTGTTTAAAACTCAAACCACGAAATTTCAAATTTTTGATGTAATTCGAAAACTGTTAATGCAATTCTAGTCTAAAGATTTCGTTTAAACTTTCTGTAAACTTTCAAACACCAATATTCATTATAGACTAAGAATTTTTGAAATCAAAATTTTAAATTCAAAAGTCAATTAATCGATTCTTCAAGAAATTCGAGATAATTGTGATGTTTTAGGATCAATAAACGATCCAAGTAGTTTCTGGGAGTCGTTTAGCAACTAATTCATGTTATAAGTTAAACCTCAAACGCGTTTAAATTCAAAATCACTGCTCGAGTTCATAAGACCCATGGCGGGTCTGATTTTGAGTTATATTTTTTTTTTCTGTTGTAAATAAATTAGGAAACCAGTGGAAATCATTTCTGTTTTATTTACGAATTCAAAACCCTTTTGTTTATCGATTGTTGATTGTGGTCTGGATTGGGTCGTGAGCATTAATTGATGAAGATGAAGTTGAACACAATCAGTCACGGGTTATATTTAAGCAAAGGCGATTTAAAACAGAAAAACCAACTGGTTCGGTTGGTTAAGGGGTTATAATGAATACCGAGGGGTCACGGGTTCGAACCCGGTTCCTGCCACTTTCTTTTTAAAACAAGATTTTGAGGTAGTTTTCCTAACATAATAATTATTATTATTTTTGTATTTATTATTATTATTATTATTAATGTAATTAGATATTATTATTAGGATTACTATTATTGTTATCCTTATTATTAATGAAATATTAGTAATGTATTAAGTATTACTAATAATATTAACTTTGCCATTTTAGTATAATTGATATAATTATTATTATGAAAATGATACGATTTATAATATTATTAGTATTAGTATTATTATTATTATTATAACTATTATTTTGCAAACAAAAGATATTTATATAAAAAAAAATAATAATATATATTTGTTATATAATTATATTAATATCATTTAATATTATTGATATTAATATAACATTAACTAAATTATATATATATATATATATATATATATATATATATATATATATATATATATATATATATATATATATACCGAATAAACTATTATAATATATTTATGAATAAAATACATAAATATTGATCTAGACATAACTAAAAATATATAAATTTGCTCGACTTCGATTATATGTTTTAATACATATACAAATGATATAGGTTCGTGAATCCGAGGCCAACCCTACACGTGTTTAATGATGTTATATGTATTTTTACTACAAAATACAGTATGGTGAGTATATAGATCCCTTTTAAACTTTAAATACTTTTGGGCTGAGAATACATGCGCTATTTTTATAAATGATTTACGTTATGGACACAAGTAACTAAAATTACGTTCTACATGGGTTTGAATCAAAAATCCCCTAGCTTGGTAACTTTAACTATTGGTTTATGAACTGGTAGGCGCGAATCCTAAAGATAGATCTATCGGGTTTTACACCCCCACCCAGATGTTGTTCTAGTAAACTAGAAGAACGGGTGTTTAGTACTTCGAGGTTAACGGAACGCACTTGATTCGGTGCACATATTATTATAACTCAGGGGTACACACTCTTGTTAAGGCTAGTTACCGGGTGCCCATTGCTTGGAATGCTTTTCATACACTTGCGAGTGTATTATGTTTTTAAATATGAAATCTTGTGGTCCATAGTTATAACGCTGCTAGCATCAAACTTATATATCTCACCAACTTTATGTTGACCTTTTAAAGCATGTATTTCTCAGGTATGAATTAAGTCTTCCGCTGTGCAATAGCTCTTATTAAGGACCTCACTTGGAGTCGATCATCGCGATGGAACCAACTGTTGAAGATTCCGTCCGGGAGGATAAGGTCGAGGTCTTTACATTTATTTTTATTTTTATATCATTGAAAATCCCTAAAAATATTTTATAATCAAATTATATTATATAAAAAAAATGTTCGTTGTTTAACTAAGTATTTTTAAATACAAAACGTTTTATATTTAGCTAAAGACTATATTTAATCATTTTGTAAAAATACATAAATATATATTTAATAAACACGCTTTATTTAAATATTTATTTTTATTAAAATCACGGACCGTTATCATTTACAATTTGTCAAAAGGTTTCTAGAAAAGTTACGACTTTTTAGAATACGTTAAAATCTTTATTTTATTAAAACGACTCGTTAATATTTTGACAAAGACAGATTCAGATATTTGTAAAATCTTAGCTCTTTTACTCTCACCGTTAAGTATAATATTCTTATATCGAAACCTATTATATCTAATACGTTGTTATCGTTAACTATAAACAAATATATAACACATAAACACATATACGTTCGTGAATCGTCAGGCTTGGTCAGAAAGGTAACTAATCATCCAGATATAGATTTAAGGTTGTCTAAACTCAACATTAGGGTTTTTGCTTATCGTGTCGGAACCATATAGAGATTAGAGTTTAAATTTGGTCGGAAATTTCCGGGTCGTTACAATAGCTATCTTTGTTGAGTATAAGTATGTTAGTATATATGTACTTAAGTCCTTTAAAAGTGTATTAATTCATATTAATACAATACATATATATACATTTTAATTTAGAAGTTATTACAACGTTAATCGTTATATATATGTATATAGTCTTGAAGTCTTTAAGTTAGTAGTCTCATTTTATGTATATAACCAATTGTTATTATATATAATGAGATACTTAAAAATCATTTTAACAAATCATAAGAGTATATATATCCATATATACATCATTATATAATTATTTCAAATTATGACGTTCGTGAATCGTCAGACAGACTGGGTGGCCAAATGTTTGTATAAAAATCATTTCAAATAACCAAATCTTAATGAGTTTGATTGCTTAACATGTTGGTAAGGTTTAATTTATGTAAATATTAATCTTATAAGTGTAAAACGATCGGAAAAATCCGGGTCGTTACATTACCTACCCGTTAAATAAATTTTGTCCCGAAATTTGATAGAGATCGTCATGGATAACAATATGGGTGTTTTCATGATGTATATGAGGTGACAATGGAGTTTTATCATTATTGGGAGGTATAGATACAACGGTTCGATCAAGTGAAGCACACAAGTGAAGCTATCATAAAAGAGTGAATTGAGTAAATATGGATTTGTTTGAACCGATAACGTGATTAGAATTGATTTCCGGAATTTATGGAAAATCTTACGTAATAAGATTTGGTTCTTTGGCGATCAAGATCTTCTTTGATTTAGTGCGGCGATCTGTTTCGATTTATTTGTCGAATATTTTGCTATAAATCCACTTCCTTCTTTTCCTTATTTCCACAACTCACATCTTCTATCCTTTCTCCCTCAACTCATACCTTAAAGTATTCTTTTAAATGCTCCATCCCGTTCTAATTCTTGTTATACTTCTAACTTTCATATCTTTCATTCTTCTCTTTCATTTATCGCCAGAAGAATCTATTTACTTCTATCCTTTCCTCGGAATTATAATGTTTTTAATTCTCCCGTGTCTTTACGTTGCAATACGTATTGATATACATGGTTTGTAAATCCTGGGTGATTTTCGGCCTTTGTATTCTTCATTATTTTTCAAAGCTTCATACTTTCGTTTTCTCTTCCCGACTTCGAGTCAAGCGAGTAATGGTCCGGAATTTGTAGATATGAGATTCGAAATGAGTATTAATGGTGTATCCTATCGTATACACGCATAAAAGGCATAGTAATCGCATGAAATCAGCATCAGAAGGGCTAAAAATAGCAAATCATCAGTTTGGCGTCCTCCGCTCTGCAGGCTGCTCCGTCATGCGTAAGCCCTGAAGGCCGCCTAGCGCGTAAGCCCTGAACGGAAACCGCCCCACTTGGCGTAAATTTCGCAACCTGAATAACAGAACATCTCAGCAGCTGACACGTGTCCCCGAATAATCCGGGACCTCTGACACTATAAATAGACCCCTTGGGTCGTCATTTTAGATAGATCATATTATTCAGAGAATTTCCAGAGCAGAGCAACTTCTCTCTCTACTTTCTCTCACTAGAAGTCATCCGGCTAGCATTTTCACCGCACTACGGACGACAGACTAATAAAGCCACCCCACAAGTAGAAATACTTGTGAACCGGGTCTGCAGGGATTATTTCCCGAGGCAAAATATAGTCGGCAACACTCATCCCACTCTTAGCTAGATACTTCTAGTCTTTTGTTGACATACTAAGTCTTTTATTATAAGAAAATAGGTGTCAACAATGGCGCCATCTACTACAAAGAACACACGGAACGCAAAGGGAACCAAAACAGTTGAAGCTCCATTCATGAACACGCTTGAAGAAGTTAATAACCCGGTAGTGGAAGAAGTGATTGCGGAAGATGATATACTTGTTCCACCGCAAGAAGGTACAATCGAAGAGACAATTGCTGAAACAGCTGAACGACTTAAGCTTTTGGCTACTAGTTCAGGGAAATAGCCTGTAGTCGATGATACAGAGCCAAGAAGTGCAGAGAAGTTTCCACGCTTTGTCATGGGATCTGACAAACGTCCGTTAATTCAAGCACGACGCTGTATTCCGTCCACTTCCATTCGGCGGACAACGGATGGAAAGAATAAGCAGATCATGAAGAAACAATCTCTTTCAAAATATAAGTTGACGAAGGTGCTGGATCAACTAAGCAGCTTAATTGATGATTCTGAAGACGATGATGAACTGGAGTGTTTTGGTGTTGAATCTGATGGTGAGCAAGACGGCAGAGAAGAATTCATGTCTGAGAAGAAGGCACAAATGTTTCTCAATAGCATCCTCAAGCAGACTGCTCCGGCAAAGTATAAAAAACGCTTGGCGCAACCCGCCGTCCGTGCTGTGGCGGTGGATAACTTCTTTGCCCTTATCACTGGTGACCAGGCCACAAAGCCACCAGCCATGGCGGAGGCAACGCAGTGTTTTGTGGACCGTATTGCCAATTATCCACTGCCAAGAAACTTAGCAATCCCAACAATTGGAGTATATGACGGCACCACTGATCCAGAAGACTTCCTAACAATGTTTGAAGGCGTCATGCGACTACAACACTGGGAAGATGAAACTGCGTGCCATATGTTTCCAATGGTACTGCAGAAAATGGCACGTGAGTGGTTCGCCAGCCTCCCTCCACGAAGCATTACCAGTTTTCTCGACTTGCGAGCAAAGTTCGTGATGCAATATCAGAATCTACGGAGTTGCACTTTAACACACCTTGATGCACATGAAATTACGATGCATCACAATGAATCGCTGAGCAACTTCATGAAACGTTACACATTGGAGGCACAGAAAATTCCAGATTGCCCTGAGTCACAACTTGTTTCAGGCTTCATTTTTTGCCTGGACCAGCGACGGTTCAGTGCACTCATTCATGCCTTGAGATATGATTTGCCAAAAACGTTGCATCAGGCTTTGGAGGTAGCACAGCGACATGTGCGAGCTGGAGAACGAGGGGTGGCTAGGTTTGAAACTGGTAATCAGAGCAGGCCGCACAACGGAGGCCGGTACTATGAATGAAATCAGCAAAGGAACAACAATGGTGGCTGGAAGGGAAACAATCATCCCAGCGATTTTAATCATCAGCGAAGACCCATCGAAAGGCACCCATTGATCATGGCACTCACCAAAACTCCAAAGGAGATCCTCTTCACAGAACCAGTACGCACCACTTTTAACGCTCCAGCTCCGATGGAGGAGAGAGAGGGTCCAAAGAGCGAGTTGTGGTGCCATTTTCATGAAGCTTGGGGTCATGACACTGATAACTGTAAATCCTTAATGCGAGAGATCATAGCGAAAATTAAAGCGGGTGAACTCAATCATTTGTTGCCCGGCAAGCAATACCGAAGAAACGATCCTCGTAGAAAGTTTGAATGGCAAAGGAAGGATAGCAACAGAAATCATCGTGGTGATAATCGAAGGGAACAGCATGAAGGAGGAAACAACAGAAACCAGCCTCAGTACGGGGGGCGGATGGCGGAGCGCGAACCGACCCCGGAAGTCGTGATCAGGATGGTTTCGTTTCACAACAGCAGCTTTGAAGAAGGAGAATCGTCTGGTAACAATGAGGATACATGGAGATATGCTCCAATCATCTTTCAGCCAATTCAAAACTGGGCTCTTTCCATTCAGCCGGTGGTTATTTCGGCACACATTGCTAACAGATTTGTTGACCGTATCTACACAGATACAGGTAGTGAAGCAGATATTATTTACTGGCATTGTTTTAAGAATTTCCCGAGGCATGTGAAGGATAGGTCAAGGAGCACAAGTTTGAAAGTTACGGGGTTGACTGGTGAACCAATAAGAGCGATGGGCAGAGTTAGATTGGAGGTTGTTTTGGGCATATTTCCTTTGATAAGGACAGAAACAGTTGATTTTACCATTTTGAATGGTACTTCCAGATTTAACGTGATTTTTGGGCGAGAGGCATTGGCAAGTTTTGGAGCAATAACGTCAACAGCTCACGCAGAACTAAGATTTCCCACTCCAAATGGAGTTGCGGCATTACATTCACAATTTGTGCAGCAAACAAGGGAACGTTCAGCGTTTGAGAATGGTCCAGAAAGACACATGAATCAAAGGAGACGTGGAAGGTTGTTTACTGAGGAGGAGGTGCAGGAATTTTTTATTCCTTGATTCAATGAGTTGGCCGGACAGCGCTGGGCGCTAGGCGTAGGAAGCAGAAGCTAGCAGCAGAACATCAAGAGCAGTGTTTATCTCTTTTAATCAAAGAACAGTTTGACTTTTATCAGTGTTTATTAACAACAAGAATTCTAGCAAGAACAGTTTATACAATCGTTGTACTGATGCTTATTCAGCATTTGCAAGAACATATTTTATCAATGAATGAAGCAAAGCGTTTATCAAATTTCTGTGAACCATTATTTGGTTACTTTACAGAGCATATATTGACAATTGCATGCATTAAACGTTCATGGCGTGCTAATAGGCTTGATCCACCTAACGGCCGACATCAATTGTTAATGCATTGCACAGTACTGAACAATGAATTTTATATATATTTGCTTAAACAAAGCGCTGCCTGTGACAAATGTAAAGCATTACATTTAGCCTGCCCACAGAAGGAGTGTATTTTATAGAATACCTCCGATGGCGGAAGCTTTTGTGCCGGCCAGTAAAGGCACAAGGGATCGGCTAGAAAACGTTTAAGTTTTACTAGAGAACACCGAGGCATGCACGAAACTCAGATACTTGTCATGACAAAACATAATAAATTAACTTCGCAGAACGAAGTTCTATTTTTTATATATATATAAAGGCAAAATAAATAGCAATTCTTCCTCATATACTTTATGACGGAAGGCGCATGCCGGACAAGTTATTCACTTGTATCCGATGTCCAAATAACAATCTCACAAATTATTACAATCATTCCTCATATGTTTTATGGCAGAAAGCGTATAACGGACAAGTTATTTAACTTGTACTTAGTATTTTGAACAACACTTTAATTTTTTCCTCATGATCTTCATGACGGAAAGCGTATGACGGAGAGTTTATGGGTTTATACTTAATCATTCTACACAAACACGTCATCGTAGTTCCTCATTAATTGATGGAAAGCGTATATACAGCTTCAAATATTTTTCCTCATTATTTGAGGGCATAATACTTATCAACAATTCTCAATTACATATTTTATAGTTTATTAAGTAGCTCATATGGCATGGCAAACAGTTTGGGTTACTTTCAGTTATACTCTGTTCAGTTGCAGAATAAAGCACAAGGCAGATTTATTTTAAGCATGACATATAAAGGATAATCATATACACATGGTGGTTATAACAGAGATTATATACCAAAACAGCAGTCAAATTATTACAACGAAGTTACTCAAGTGTTTTTACAACAAATCATTCAAATTCAATACCCAACACATCTTGGGCAGTAGAATCTTCTCTACTACAGACCTCGTCGTAGACACTAACTCTCAGGGTGGATAGTTTGGTTTGAGCCTCTTCCATCTTTTCTTTTGCATCAGCAGGCATGAGTTGTTGAATGCTGGGCGGAGGAGTTTGATCGGGAGCAAAGTGGCTGAATAACTTGCCAGTAATGTCAGCAACATCATGAATCCGGGCAGCATCTACATAATCATTATAGGGATCCCCAACAAGCTTGGATCCCAACACCTTTGCAATTATACCAGGAATGCCCTTCTTCAGTATGGCAAAGTTATTCTGACCTTCCTCCGCCCTCCGGCGTTCAGCATTGAGTTGCTTCTCCAGCTCAGCAATTTTATCCTTCTCAACGTTCAGCAACAACTCTTTCTCCTTTTCAACGGTGGCCACTTTCTCCTTCTCGGCCTCAAGAGCCTTAGTCAAACTGTCCTTTTCCTCTTGCAGGACTCTAGCATTATCAAGAGCTTTTTCAAGCTCAGTCTGCCTAGCATTTGCTGTTGTCTTGAAATCATTCAGTACACGCATAGCTTCAGCAGCCCTTTTGCGATCATTGGCAGCAGCAAGAATTTCCTTACGGTTGTTCGCCAGAATAGTTTCTTGATGTTTTTGCAGCTGCACGAAGGCATTCACATGGTTGGACAACAGCAAAGTAGCAGCAGCAGTGGACTCCCTTAATTGCTCAGCAAGGAGAGCATTAAAGTTTGGTTGTAACTCCTTGAGGGATGAGTCCTGCATAAACAAATAATCGTGATTGGAATATTGCAAGAATATATACAAGTATACGAAAGTAATGTGATGCATAACTTTAAAGTAAGGTACCTGCAAGGTAGACACAAAGCCCTTGCCCTTAGAGGCAGAATAATCCACAAGTGATTGCAGAGCACTAACAGGAGCAGGCACGGTGGGCACCTGGGCAGAGGAAGAAGAAACAGGAGGAATATTGGTTTGAGTAGGGGGAGTACGGGTAACGTTGTCGTCATCCGCCATGAGGTCATCCGCCTTGAATGACGTAAAGGTATACTCAGGAACAGACTTATCACCTTCACTCTCTAAACTCTTATCCGGCGTCCGTTCACCGCCACCGATAACCTTCTCCCCCTCATCCTCAGATTCTGGTAAAATTACTAACATTAAAAGGTTAGTGTCATGAAAGCAAATATATCACGCTATATTGGAGGTATTGTGAAGCAGAAAAGACGACATACTTTTTCGACGTTTGTTTTGTGGATTTTCTTCAACACTCTTGCTTTTCTTTTTGCCTATCTGCTTCTTTCTTGATCTTTTGAGAATAGGATCAAGGGGCTTCAAGTCACCAATAATATCAATAGACTCGGATGTCTCCTGATTGGTGGTGGTGTCGTCTGCCTCAGTGGTGGTGGTGTTGGTTTCCGTTTCGCTATCCGTGCTGCTGCTGACAATGATTTCTTTTTGCTTGTCGGTCTCAATAGGCTCTGTAGCAGCAGCATCACTGGTACCAGCACCATCAGTAGCAGCTTTAGTAGCTGCAGCATCAGCTTCTGCCTTGGCTTGAGCAGCAACTTTTTCAGCTTCCAACTCTTCTGGTGTTTTCTTGCGAGGAGTAATCTCCAAAGCAGCAAGATCAAGAGAACGAACAACATTACGCACCAACATCTATGGTTTACCTACAAATACCAAGTAAACAATAGTAATATGAGCAAACAGAAAAGAGCATTGAATAAGCATATGTTAAGAGGGTTATATCATGTCCTACCCTCTTCCTTCTTATTCTTGAGAACTGGCACACTGTCACTTGGCCATTCTTGGCTAACTCGGCACAGCACCAATACTCCTTCATAATGCTCATATGATCTAAGAGGCAGTTTCAGCTCTTTCAAATTATTAACAAGACGCTTTTCGTTATCAGAAAGTTTCATTGCTTTTCCGGCACCGGGTTCAACCTTACCCCATTTTCGGATTACGGCATAATCCTTTGGAATCACAGTTTCATCCACAAAAAAGAAAGGATTCTTCCAATCCTTCAGATTTGACACTGGATTAAGGCCAACAAATGACATACCCTTCTTGTTGTCAACGGTAAGCCAGCATTTGCTAATACTACGAATTCGAAACAGGGCATTAAATACCTTAACTTGGGGTTCAATCCCATTAGCGTTACAGAACATTTCAAATAGAACAATTTTCTGTAACCCGTGAGGGTGTATTTGGCTAAGGCATGCTGGGTAATGGCTAAGAACATCGAGAAGAAATTTTGTTGGCGGAACACGGAAGTTACCATGGGTAATTTGCAAGGTGTATAATGAAATCTTTCCTTTCGGAGGACGGTCAGCGGATTGGCCCGTGATGGGCAAAGTAGGATGGTACTGATGAAGGTGCTGATAATTGGCAACTAGCCAATCAAGGTATGTTTGTGTAAGAGATGAAGGTGTTGTGGTTACTTCTGTAAGGGTAGCAGGAGTTGATGTTGACGGTTCGGCGTGCTCCTCTACATGCTCTTCGCTGTGCTCTCGGCCAGTGGTCTCAGGAGAAGAGGCAGACATGATATAACAGTAAAGTATAAACAAACAAAAATTGCAGAAAGGAGAGCAGTTACTGACCTTGGATGACGAAAAAACCTTAAAAAAGTTGAAGAAAGTGATGAAGATTTTTGACAGAAAGTAAATTTTGGATTAAGGTGAAAAAGAATGAAGCTAAAAGGGTTATGGCGGTTTTTATAGCAGAACCTCAATGAAAATTTCATGGACACGATCAAGCCACGTGTACAGGTCATTTCAATCGTGGGGTCCAATGGTTGCACTTTTGCAGAAGCCAGGCGCGTGAAGCATCTCAGCCGTTAAAAAATAATGATTGCAATTTCAGTAAAATTCGTCTGCATTTAATGTTGGGTATGATTTTCCCAAAGCAAAAAGGGAAATGAAGAGCTTATTGCGAACGAGTTATTCAAGTTTAAACACTTAATCATTTTTCAAATGCTTAAGTCCTTAAACTGGGGGGACTTAATGGTGTATCCTATCGTATACACGCATAAAAGGCATAGTAATCGCATGAAATCAGCATCAGAAGGGCTAAAAATAGCAAATCATCAGTTTGGCGTCCTCCGCTCTGCAGGCTGCTCCGTCATGCGTAAGCCCTGAAGGCCGCCTAGCGCGTAAGCCCTGAACGGAAACCGCCCCACTTGGCGTAAATTTCGCAACCTGAATAACAGAACATCTCAGCAGCTGACACGTGTCCCCGAATAATCCGGGACCTCTGACACTATAAATAGACCCCTTGGGTCGTCATTTTAGATAGATCATATTATTCAGAGAATTTCCAGAGCAGAGCAACTTCTCTCTCTACTTTCTCTCACTAGAAGTCATCCGGCTAGCATTTTCACCGCACTACGGACGACAGACTAATAAAGCCACCCCACAAGTAGAAATACTTGTGAACCGGGTCTGCAGGGATTATTTCCCGAGGCAAAATATAGTCGGCAACACTCATCCCACTCTTAGCTAGATACTTCTAGTCTTTTGTTGACATACTAAGTCTTTTATTATAAGAAAATAGGTGTCAACAAGTATAGCTAATGCTCTAAGAAAGAAATGGTAATAGAACAATTTTGATTTGTCAAATTACCAGAATACCCCGAAAAAGATAGAACTGTCAGGATGACATGTTCCTATTATGTTTGAGAATTGGATAGAATGTAAGAGCCGTGTAACATGGCACATGATGATGGTACTGTGAATCATCACATTTCATTAGAAACTTAACATGACTTACTGTAATATAATGAAGTTGATCAAGTTTCATTATATTATACTAATTCATGCATCAGTTCCCAACACTGCTTCAGAACATTCCTATTTTAAACTCGAAGGTTTTAGAACTTAGGAACTAACACAGTTTCTTTTATGTTGTAACGCAGATGTTACGGAGTGATAAATAATTTTAGATAAGGGTAGTTATGAATTTTTTTTTTTTTTCCAAAAATATGGAGAATATGTATAACGGAAGATATGAAGATATCTTATAATATCTAAGATAAGATGATGATGAAGAATATTTTTCTGTGAAAGTTTAGAATAAGAAGTGGGGTTCCTACTGATGGTTTCAGCAGGTACTGAATCATTTGGATTCTTTAAAGGCAGATTCAGTCCTTGTGATTTATCCACAGCCTCCTTCATACTTTGCTCAATCCGTTTTCCAGTTTCAAACCTTCTCTTTTTCTGAGCTTTACCAACACACTGTACTTCATCATCAAACTTTTGACAGTTAAAGTCGTTTACAGTTTTTGCTGCTTCATCAGCATTCTCAAGGTTAATGAATCTGAATCATTGATTATCAATCCGAGGTGTTTTCAAGAATTTTGAGCGTTGATCGCAGGATGTAACCGTCAATGGATCTAACGGTTGACGAAGAAATGTTGTAAATTTCAAAAGTAATGAATGATAGTTTCGGTGGTTTGATGTGATAATTCATCACAGAATACGAATGAATACAATTCATGAGAATCGGAATTGAAAAATGTACAGTGTAACATATTAATGTGAGATATAAATATTTCTATTGTATTACCTACCCGTTAAAATATTTTCACAATTAACAGTTTGTACAAAAGAGTTTTAATTACAGTCTTTATGAAAATATACGTACATATATATTTTCCTTCATATGTAATCATGGATTTAATGAGTTAATATAATATTAAACTCATTTGATTTATGGTTGGAACGAGAATGAATAATCTCCAAAACTTTAGAGATTTCATAATTGTCGCGAAATATTTCGCTAATGAAGTTATGAATCAATACATTCGTCATTACACTTGATTTATTATGAAATGGAGTTTATTGTGTTGAAGCAGTGATTAACGATTGCTAAGTCATTAACAAAGGATGTACATCATAGCGTATTAGTGATATGGATTAACCAAATAGTGCATACTAGTTGAGATTCACACGTAATTGCTTAGTACGACAAGATTTATTATTGTTCCAAATCATATATATGTATATATAAAGTATACATATATAATTCTTCACGAAGAATGAGTCAATACATCTTGACTCATTATTGCTAATATTCCTTGGTATCTTTGGGGCGTATGATGTTGATATCCGAGGTATCGAGTATGATGTTGAGACGTGGGTTGTGGATGTTGTTGGTACTATTGCTGTTGGTGATGATGCTGATGGTACTGGTGATGTTGGTTATGCTGCTGGTGCTGCTGCTGGTGCGCGTAGGTTTTGCACCATATTCTCCAGAGCCACTACTCGAGCGCGAAGCTCGTTGAACTCTTCTCTTATACCGGGATGATTGACGGTTGGAACGAGCGAATGAACAAGATTCGAAATATGGGATAGTATGTAGTCATGACGAGATACTCTAGAAATGAGCGAGAAAATGGTGTTTCGAATAGGTTCGCCGGTAAGTGCTTCAGGTTCATCGTTAAGAGGACAATTTGGTGGATGGAATGGATCACCTTCTTCTTGCCTCCAGAGATTTAGAATATTACGAACCCATCCCCAATTCATCCAGAATAGATGATGGGAAATTGGTTGATCCATTCCGGTGACGCTGTTCTCGGAGCTCGAATGGAAATCCATATCGGCGTAGCTATCGAAGTCGGAGGAATTCGAACTGGATGAAGAATCCATCTTGTATAGTCGGAGAAATGAATTTTTGGTTTGGAATAGATTATAGAATTTGGGTTTGGTACTCTTCAATACATAATTTACATATGTATATATAATACCAAAATCCCGTGAATTACGGAGAATTTTTGAAATACGTCAAGCAATGTCTATAGTAGCAGATACGCTAAGATGTGAATTTTGTCTATACACTATCGATGCACTAAATGCAGTAAGACGTGTCTAGACTTAAGAATGATAAGCAGGCAGTTTCCTAAGGATGATAAACAGATGATTTCCGACTAGAAATGATAAGCAAAACTTTTGACATGTAGACACGGTCAAAGTCCAGACTCACTAATTCATCCTAACAACTACCAGTTAGACACACTAATGCAAGGCCTGGTTCGCTAAGACCAACGCTCTGATACCACATGAGACGACCCGACCCAATCCATAGGGAGGAATACAATAACATATGATAACATTGCGAGGTACCTGACCTCTATATGATACATTTTACAAACGTTGCATTTATTCTTAAAAGGCAATCTATCATTACATCAAAAGTTGACATGTTCGCCTAACATTTCATAATATCCAAATGACCTAATTTGTCATTTACTTAGTAATAGTCTCTAATGATCTTCAATGACTCGAATGCAACGTTCTTGAATCCTGGCTTCAATGGTCCCAAATAGTATCCTTAATATGAGCTAATGCACAGCAGAAGACCTAATTCATACCTGAGAATAAACATGCTTAAAAAGTCAACAAAAATGTTGGTGAGTTATAGGTTTAAATCTATATAGTAATTCATAATAATAATAGACCACAAGATTTGATTTTATAAATGGCATACACAAATTATGTGTATAAAAATCATTCATATGATAAACACCTGGTAACCGACCTTAACAAGATGCATATAGAATATCCCCCAGTATACAGCGCGCAGCTACTATACTATAAATACCTCGAAGAACTAAAGCAGCCAAACCCTTTGACTGAAGCGTGTTAAAGCTCATAGATCTATCTTTAGGATTCGCGTCAATTAGTGGCAATTATAATAAACACTAATTCTTAGGTTACCAGAATAAAAGGGGGTGATATCCAGTGTAATCAATCAATCATAGAATGTAGTTTCCGGTACTTGTGTCTATTTCGAAAAACATTTATAAAAATAGCATATATTCTCATCCCAAAAATAATTAGATAGTAAAAATGGGACTATAACTCACTTGTGATGATTTCCGAATAGATGGTAATAAGACTTGGCCTTTGACAAATTCACGAACCTAATAATAATATTCTTGTGTCAAGATATGTATATATATATAATTAATATTCCATACTTATGATACTTGTGATAATTTTAATTGTCCTTTGTTAGTAGTCCAATAGTCCGACAGTCCAATAGTCCGATAGTCCAATAGTCCGATAGTCCAACAGTATAAATATATATATAAATATAAATGCGTATATTGTGTTAGAATTCACTAACACTATAATATATTGTCTTAATATAGTAAGACACATAATATGTATATTATCTGAAGCAATCCGCGACCCATTGTATACATGTCTCAGGCTCGATCACAACTCAAAGTATATATATATTTTGGAATCAACCTCAACCCTGTATAGCCAACTCCAATATTCACATATAGAGTGCTTATGGTTGTTCCGAAATATATATATAGATGGGTCGATATGGTATGTCAAAACGCTGTATACGGATCCACGGTGATCAAGTCATATATATATATGGTGCCTTACGATCTTTATTAAGACTATAATATATTGTCGTAGAACTTAATCACGACTATTATAAATTGTATTTCCATAAGCTCAGGAACAAGACATGTATAAATACATGTAGGATACAAGGTAAGTTAGCTAGGATAAGGTTAGCATCCATTTTTATTAATAAAAACCGTGGCTAAAAACAAGCAAAAATATCCAATTTTATTTTACCCATAATTTCTTCGTTACAAATCCGTTTTGAGTGATTCGACTTGCCATAGTTTTGTATCGAAAAGTTATTTACTAATCTAAACTGAAAAACAATATGTTTATAGTCGAAAATACAGTTTAGGTGTCAAATACAAGAAGATAGTCATATCCGTCGTAAGAACGACATCTTGATGACTCTTTTGAAAAACATACTTTCACTTTGAGTATGACCATGATTTTTGGATATGTTTCACATACATATAAAATAAGATTTTTCACCAAAGGAATTCTTTTAATTCAAAGTTGAAGATAGGTTTTTAAAATCAAACCCAAAACAGCCCCCGATGATCTATGACGGCGTATGTTCAGTTTTAAGGTGTTCTTCGTGTTTACAAGTTTTATATCCTTATGTTAGCTTGACATATTGTCATAAAACATGTGTTGAAGTATTTTAAAAGTCAAGTTAGAAGGATTAAGTTTGTTTGCGAACAAGTTTAGAAATGATCTAAACTTTGTTCTTGTTGTTATTAGTTATAAACTCAAAATAAGATAGCTATATGAATATGAATCGAATAAGATTATGAATAAGGTGACTACCTCAAATCAATTTAACAAAGTTGCTGAGATAAAAGTGATGTTCTTGATCTTCAAAGAGTTCTTGAAATGGATTCAAAAGATTGAAAGTATAGACTTGAAGTATGTGTGTTTAAAGAGTGTTTAAAGAGTAAGAAATGAAGAGAATACTTGGAGTTCTTGTGTGTGAATATTATGAGAGTGAAGGTGGGTTAAATAGATGATATGGATGAGTAAAAAGAGGGTTAAAATTCGTTGGTCATGCATATGGTTAAGAGACTTTATCAAAATTTGGAATATAGCATAATAACTTTATCAAAATTTGGAATATAGCATAATAATGCATACTAGAAGTTAAAATGTTGGTTCCATCATGTTTATTCTTGTCTTGTGACTCATAGGGATGCTAAGGAGGTAATAATTGGTATTTCATATTGGTATATACTCATAGTATTGAAGTATGGAAGCTGGGTATGATACGGGTGTAAATACCGAATGAATACGAATAGAATTCTTGATGGAATTGAATGGGAATATGAATATAGCTATCTTTGTTGAGTATAAGTATGTTAGTATATATGTACTTAAGTCCTTTAAAAGTGTATTAATTCATATTAATACAATACATATATATACATTTTAATTTAGAAGTTATTACAACGTTAATCGTTATATATATGTATATAGTCTTGAAGTCTTTAAGTTAGTAGTCTCATTTTATGTATATAACCAATTGTTATTATATATAATGAGATACTTAAAAATCATTTTAACAAATCATAAGAGTATATATATCCATATATACATCATTATATAATTATTTCAAATTATGACGTTCGTGAATCGTCAGACAGACTGGGTGGCCAAATGTTTGTATAAAAATCATTTCAAATAACCAAATCTTAATGAGTTTGATTACTTAACATGTTGGTAAGGTTTAACTTATGTAAATATTAATCTTATAAGTGTAAAACGATCGGAAAAATCCGGGTCGTTACACCTTGGTACAATTCATGGTAGCAACGAAGTTTGGGCGAGATTGTACAACATCTTTGTTAAGAATTATAACCCGAACATTCATGAATTAGAAGCTTACTATAAGTGAAAGCTTTCCATAAATAGTAGGTTTCCAAATATATAAACTTTTGAGAAATAGTAACTTTTCTCGAAAAATGGTTACTGTTAATATAGTTTATTACATTAATAAACAAACTTATGTCTATTAGACATTAACTAATTAAACATTACATCTCTAGGTTGAGATCTCTGATTACATACTCCGTTCTTACTACTTGCGTGGAATTTGTTGCTTGTTACTAAGGTGAACTTCATAGCCCCTCTTTTTACTATTTCTTAACTGTTTTATAACTTTGGGGTGAGACACATGCTTGCTTTTAGACTGTTTTACGATTAGACACAAGTACTCAAACTTTATTTTGATTTGTTCAAACTGTGCTAACATGCTTTGATTCATGCTAAATCCCTACCATGATATCATTAATTGCTGGAATTTTGGCAAGCTTAGTTATTGTGAGTAGCGCTATTGAGAGTGACGTCTCTATCCGGATGACTGCTGGTCAATGGATACATAATAATGATTCAACGACACGAACGTGATGTGTTTAGGGTAACTTATGGTTAGTTTAGATATCATATACCTCAGCACTACTACCGAACTGATTAGACTTTATAATTAAATCTTGTGGTCTAAAAACTTGTTATAATTATTAAACCTATGTTGTTCAATCAACCATTTTGGTTGACACTTTTAAGCATGTTTTGTCTCAGGTGAAGATTGCTAAAGATTATTTGCTATTTGGACTTTGCTGCTTTTGGAGTCCGCATTTATACATTCATATTATTGGATTATAACACTTAGATTACATTTACATTTTAAAGGATTCATTTGTATGACTTATACTTCCCGCTGTTTTAAATACATTGGTTTATATTAATAACGTCTCATATAGAGTCGTTCTCGTTTATACATACTTGTGTTGTGATATTGTGAAGTCATATTTCCCCGGCCCTATTTGGGGGTATGGCACAAGACCAGTGGTCATAGTTCAAGGATAAGTCAAACTAACACATATCAAAAATCGAGCAATTTTTGTTTAGCCAATTTATACAGTTTATTCATGCAAGTTGAATATTCAGTTGCTCAGCTCAAATCAGAATTTACATAAAGTATGGCTCTATTGTGCCCAACGCATAAGGTTTCATAGATTGACATACACTAAAAATAAGTCACATATCATGTTAGAATTCATATTCCAGAAGCTTACATGCTCATTCAATAAACACAATCCGCAGAGTATAAAACAGAGAACAATTTACATATTCGATTCTAGTTTAGCTAGTCACATTCGCACGCGATTATCCGAAGATCTAGATACAATTAGCCTATGATATTTGGATGAAAGGTGAAGTACTTCTTGTGCACATTTCAAATATTCAAAGCTTTAAATCTAGAAGTTAACACATTTTATCATACAAGGCTGGTTTCATGCAAGTGCTGTCAAATTCCACATTTTCACTAAATCGATCATATCTCAAGTTATACATAAGCAAAAAACATGATATCCTAGTGTAACCTGAGTGTTTTTAAATTACCTATCCAATGGTATAAATTTCATAAGCCAATTCGTGGTCTATCAAACCCAGTTTTCTGATTTCACAATAATAACACAACGTTAATTCAAATTGACATAACTAGAGCATACGGAAACAAAATTAAGTGATTCCAAAGCCTAAACTCAATAGTTTTTCGCAAGGAATCTGAATATAACATAATACCATACATTTGAAAAACTCAAAATCACTGATCATGCAAAAACAATTTCGGTTCTTAACCCTAACGCATCAAACGATCAATTTAACGATAACAATTTACATGTACGCATATAGACTTGAGCAATTGACAACATAACTATGAAACTTTAATAAAAATCATATTTTTAGGATTAGGGTTTATATTTTTATACCTTAGATCAACCATCAAAGCACACCAATACGTAGAGGATGACGGGAATTACAAACTTCGTGTAGGACGTTTAATCTAACGAACAAAAATTGATGTGGTTGTGTTGGGTGTTTAGGTAGTCGATGGGGAGGTAGAGAAGAAGGGAATCGACTGAATTTTTGATTAGGGAGTTGATGCAGTAGATTAGGTTACAAGCTAATTTATATCTAGGGCCTAATGTAGTTTAATGGATCACTAGTAAAAACATAAGCCCAAAATAAATAAAATAAAGGGGTGAGTTGGGCACGGTCGGCCGAATGGGCCCAAGGAGAGTGTCTGGGCTCTCGTAGTCCAATTCATTGTATTCGTGGTCCGTTTCAAGTGCCGTTTAGACGTACCGAAGGCCCGGAACGCTAAACCGATCGTTAAAACGCAACCAAACGTTTAATTTATTAAAAACCCAATAAATTAAATATTTTTAAAAAGTTAATAATTAATAAATTAATTATTAAAATAAACCCGACCGTTTCGTTGCTCAAAAAGCGGTTATCAAGATCGTATCGTTTTTATCGTATTTCATTATCCGAAATATTTATTTGAATTAATATCAACCCATATTAATTACTGTAACCCTCCAAAGATCAAGTATGCATATATTACTCAAAAACACATAAACGTCAAGTAATCGCCGTTAAATAAACTAACAGAAGGTTAATGGAAGTAACGGAAAAAGCAGGGTTGTTACATTACCCACCTGTTATTATAAATCTCGTCCCGAAATTTTAGTGAACGTCCGCTGAAGTAGTTTCCTGGGGAAACAATTGCGGGTATTTCAGTCTCGTCTGGTCTTCACGCTCCCACGTGAACTCTGGTCCTCTTCTCGCGTTCCACCGAACTTTGACGATAGGAATTCTGCTTTGTTTTAACTGTTTGACCTCGAGGCCCAAGACTTCGACAGGTTCTTCAATGAAATGAAGTTTGTCATCGATATGCAGTTCCTCTATAGGAATAATCAAATTCTCATCGGCTAAGCACTTCTTTAAGTTGGATACATGAAATACGTCGTGTATACCGCTGAGTGCTTGTGGTAGTTCCAACCTGTAAGCTACCGGTCCAACTCTTTCAGTTATCTCGAACGGTCCAACATATCTAGGACTCAGTTTACCTCGTTTCCCGAACCGCATAACACCCTTCCAAGGTGATACTTTAAGCATAACTTTGTCACCAACTTGGAATTCTATGTCCTTTCGCCTAATGTCGACATAACTCTTTTGGCGACTCCGAGCCGTTCTCAATCGTTCCTGAATCTGTGGAACTTTCTTAGTTATCTCCTGAATAATTTCAGGACCTATCAACTGACTATCCCCCAACTTTCTCCAACAAACAGGAGACCTACACTTCCTTCCGTACAACGCTTCGAAAGGTGCAGCTTTAATGCTCGCATGGTAGCTGTTATTGTACGAGAACTCAGCTAGTGGTAAATACTTATCCCATCCGTTTCCGAAATCAATGACACATGCTCGCAACATGTCTTCAAAAGTTTGAATAGTTCATTCGTTCTGGCCATATGTCTGGGGGTGATATGCTGTACTCATTTCTAAACGGGCCCCCATTGCTTTCTGTAATGATTGCCAAAATCTGGAAGTAAATCTGCTGTCGCGATCAGATATAATGGATATATGCACTCCATGCCTAGAGACGACTTCCTTAATGTAGATCTGAGCCAACTTCTCCATCTTATCAGTTTCCCTTATCGGTAAGAAATGTGCAGACTTAGTGAGACGATCCACGATATCCCAAATAGTATCGTGACCTTCCGCCGTCCTCGGCAGTTTCATGATGAAGTCCATGGTAATACCTTCCCACTTCCAGTGAGGAATCTCTGGTCGAGTTAATAATCCTGATGGCTTCTGATGTTCAACCTTGACCTTAGCGCAAGTCAAGCACTTTCCGACATAGGTAGTAATGTCAGCTTTCAAATTTGGCCACCAATAGAACGCCTTCAAATCTTGGTACATTTTATCTTGATCCCGGATGAATTGAGTACCTTGACTTGTGTGCTTCCTCCAACACTAGTTCTCTCAATCCACCGAACTTTAGTACCCAGATTCGATTAGCAAAGTACCGTGTTCTGTCCTCTTTGATGTCAAATTTCTTATCCATTCCTCTGAAAAATTTCACATCGACATTTTCTTGTTTCACGGCTTCTTGTTGTGCTTTGCGGATTTGTGATGTGAGATTCGTACGGAAAACTATGTTAAGACCTTTAACCCTAAGAGTTTTCTCTCACTCTCTTCTGCTTAAGGCATCCGCCACAACATTCGCCTTGCCTGAATGGTATTGGAGTTCGCAGTTATAATCGTTTAGCAGTTCCATTCAACGTCGTTATCTCATGTTGAGCTGTTTCTGATCAAATATGTGTTGTAAACTCTTATGGTCAGTGAAGATAGTAAACTTGTTTCCATACAGGTAGTGTCTCCACGTTTTAAGTGCAAAGACAACGGCTCTTAGTTCAAGGTCGTGCGTAGTGTATTTCAGCTCGTGAATCTTTAACTGACGTGATCCATAAGCAATAACCTTGTTTTGTTGCATAAGCACGCAACCCATTCCTTGACGTGAGGCATCACAATAAACAACAAAATCTTCACTTCCCTCGGGTAGAGACAATACTGGTGCAGTTGTTAACTTCTCTTTCAACAATTGAAATGCGGTCTCTTACGGTTCTGACCACTCATACTTCTTGCCCTTATGAGTCAACGTGGTTAATGGTCGGGTGATCTTAGAGAATCCTTCAATGAATCTCCTGTAGTAACCAGCTAGACCCAAAAGTTGCCTAATCTGCGTTGGCATCTTTGGAGTTTCCCAAATCTTAACCGACTCAATCTTTGCTGGATCGACCTGTATTCCATTATCCCCTACAACATGGCCAAGAAAGTGTACCTCTGGTAACCAAAAATCACACTTAGAGAACTTTGCATACAACTGCTCTTTTTTAAGCATGGTCAATATATGTAACGACCCGGATTTTTCCGATCGTTTTACACTTATAAGATTAATATTTACATAAATTAAACCTTACCAACATGATAAGCAATCTAAATTGTTGAGATTTATGATTTTGAAAAGAGTTTTACATAACGTTTGACTGTCCAATTTGACCGATGATATCACGAACTATATAACATACGATAATTATACGTTTGTATATATATATATATATATGTATTTATTTATATTTAACATGATCTAAGGATGTTTAACATCTCATTGTGTACTAATAACAATAAGTTATAAGTATATTTTGAAACTACTAACTTAAGTTTTCAAAACGATAACTATACGTAATGTTTTTCGACGTAAATACTTATAACCTATAATACTTATACATGCATCGTATAGATATGTATTTTATCACTTTTAAAGGGCTTACATACATAAAACAATATAAGTACATTTACAAAAGATAGCTATATTTGAATCCTCGTTTCGTTTTCTCAAAGATTTCTATACGTACACCTAGGGTATAGGTACCCGTATCATACCCATCTTCTAGATGTATTTACTATTGGTATATACACATCAAATCAACCTTTTTAATCAGCTCTTGTTCATGCCCTCAAGGAGAGGTAATTAGAATTGGAAGCTAGCATAGATTTTTATACAAAATAACAAAATTAGGAATCTTTTCTTTCTTTATAAACTAAAAACGTTTTTATGAATGAACACCATTTCTTCACCCCATTTTCTCATACTTACACTCTCATTTCTCTCTCAAAATACTCTTAACTTCATACTTGATCATCTCCAAGCATTTTCCCCATCATTTAGCTTCAAAAACAACACTTAAACCTCATAAGAAAACCTTTCCAAAAACACTTCAAAAATCCTTCCAAACTTACGAGTTTACTTCCAACCTTTGATCCAACTCCACCACTCTTTTGGTTCTAGGATTTTACTCATCTTTTACAGCAATCTTGTCCAAGTAACTTGAGGTAGTAACTTTGTTAAAAATCTTTTTCGATTCGTATTTATATAGCTATCTTATTTTGTGATATAAAATCTTAACAACAAGAACATAGTTTGAATGATTTTAAACTTGTTCGCAAACTAAATAGATCCTTCTAACTTAACTTTAAAATACTTTAAGACCTGTAATATATCATAATGATATGCTAACTTAACAAGATACAACTTGTTTTTGCAAAGAATAACTTAAAAACTGAATCTACGGTGTCGGAGTGTAACCGGGGGCTGTTTTGGGTTGGATAATTAAAAACCAACTTGAACTTTGAATTAGAAGTTCATGTTCTGGAAAAATTATATTTCTTATGAATATGTTATCACATAAAAATTTCATGGTTTAATTCAAAGTATAAGTATTTTTAGAAAAATGATCATTAAATGATGTTTTTATGACAAAAATGATTACTTTCATAAGATTCACCTAGAGTTTGGACTATAGCCTGTGATCCCGAATATAAACCATGGTATTTACAGTTCATATTCTTAAATTTTGACTCAATCCAAGGAGATGGCAAGTTGAATCAACAAAAACGGAGTTGTAACGAAGAAACTACGACTAAAATAAGATCGGGTGTCCAAAGCTTGTTTAACAACGAAAATAATTGGAGAAAAATTAAATAAATCATATCTTCCCTAATTAATATGATATTTCATATATATTTACTCATGATTTAATTTTATATATTTCAGGACCACCCGTAAACAACACGAGAAGATTAATCATAAGACCTCATGTACGTACGCAACACGTCATTTGACAACACCGGTACTTTATGTACGCAACACGTCATTTGACAACACGGTACCGTGGGTCAAGATTAATTCCAATCAACATGAATACGATGGGGTCTATATTTATTTCATTAAACATCTAATTGTGGACTACTAACATCAGACTGCTAACTACGGACTAAAGAATTATAAAAAGTATAAAAAGTATTAAAAGTATATATATGAAGCATTTTTTTTTCTTAAAAAGAAAATATATTGATATATTACATATGGTTAGGTTCGTGATATCAATCGGAGACCAAGTCGTGTTATTATCTTCAAGACAAAAGTGAGTATATAGTCCCACTTTTAAACTTTAAATATTTCGGGATGAGAATACATGCATTTTATGATTTACGTTATAGACACAACTGACTAAAAATATATATTCTACGTTGAGTTGTACCACTGGCATATTTATCTGTAGCTTGGTAACTACAATTTACATGGGTATTGTAAACGCGAATCCTGTTGATAGATCTATCGGGCCTGACAACCCCAACCGGACTGGACGACCAGTATTTAACGGTTGCACAGTACTTCGTTTCGTTACTACACATGGTACGGTGTAGGAAGATTTCATAATAAAGGGAATATGCGACGTTGATTAAATGTTAAGTATGGTTACCAAGTGCTCAACAACTTAGAATATTTTTATTAAAATGTTTACATATGAAATCTTGTGGTCTATATTTATATCGCTGCCGGCATTAAACCTATATCTCACCAACTTTATGTTGACGTTTTAAGCATGTCTATTCTCAGGTGATAACTAAAAGTTTCCGCTGCATCATGTTGAACTTAAGCAAGATTTGGAGTTCGCATATTTGTGTCAAAAATAAAACTGCATATCGGAAGATTTGTAATGTAAAATATGTTGGAAATCGTGTTATCGTTATTACATGTAAAGTTTGTAAGGCTAAGATTATCGCTAGGCGGTAATCATTATTATGTTGTTTAAACCTTGGTTTTTAAATAAAAGTTATGGTTTGTATTGTAAAAACGAATGCAGTTTTTGAAAAACGTCGCATATAGAGTTCAATACCTCGCAATGAAATCATATTTTATTGTATTCGACCTTATGGTTAAGGTCGAGTCGTCTCATGTGGTATCAGAGTGGTGGTCTTAGCGAACCAGGTTTACATTAGTGTGTCTAATTGATAAGTCATTAGGATGCATTAGTAAGTCTGGACTCTGACCGTGTCGGATTCTAAAAACTATTGCTTATCATTGTTGGTTAAAAATTGATATGTAAATATTATGAGGTACTAACTTGCTAGTTATTGTGTGATAGATGTCCGGATCAGAACTTATTATCATATTCAGTGACTCCGAACCCGATTCCCCATATGGTATTACAGTCATTAATTTATCCGATGACGAAAATGACATCTTTGGGGAAGACTCACGATATCCGGATGAACCAACTATAGAGGAACCGGAAAGTGAACCGAAGGAGGAAGAAAAACATGAAATTACAAAAGATGAGATCAAACTAGGAAAGAAACGAAAGGCTAATGAATTAGAAAATTCAAATCCCGAGATTAGTAAGGATGTTGTGGCACTAACTCCACTAGACACTACCACCCCTATCCCCGCTATTCCTATTAGTGCTATCCCGGCATCTAGTTCTTCGGCCCCTCAGCCAAAACGTAGGGAGACAGCTAAGATTCGCGTTGGGGGATGAAAGGACCGCTCCTAATCCATCCGGACGAAGTCCATATCGATTATAAACGAATCACAATAGTTGATTACATTGCGAGGTACTTGACCTCTATATGATACAATTTACAAACGTTGCATTTATTCTTAAAAAGCAATCTATCATTACATCAAGAGTTGACATGTTTGCCTAACATTTCATAATATTCAAATGACCTAATCTGCCATTTACTTAATAATAATCTCTAATGAACTTCAATGACTCGAATGCAACGTCTTTTGATATATGTCATGAATGACCCCAAATAATATCCTTAATATGAGCTAATGCACAGCGGAAGATTTCTTTCAAACCTGAGAATAAACATGCTTTAAAGTGTCAACCAAAAGGTTGGTGAGTTCATTAGTTTATAGAATTCATTTCATTTCATCATTTTAATAGACCACAAGATTTTAAGTATTATAAAATCGTACAGAAGTCCCATTCCAACTGCACAAATAAAATATCATTCATATGAAGAACACCTGGTGAGGATTCCAAAATATAATAGTAACCATCTGTGCCGGTCTTTCACCCCACGGCTGAATACATGTGCCTTCAAAATATAGAACCTCTGTGCCGGTCTTTACACCCCACGGCTGAACACATGTATATAAAATATAGGACAACCGGTGCCAAAATACAAAACCATTCATTCAACTCGGGAGCTCATTCGCTCTAACCGAAATAAACCAGTGACAATACGTGCCATAATAATCAATCCCAACCCCAGATAATTCTATCATAGAATGCAGTTAAGGTACTTGTGTCTATTTCGTAAAACAGTTATAAAAACAGCGCATGTATTCTCAGTCCCAAAAATATATATAATGCAAAAGCATTTAAAAAGGGAGCAAATGAAACTCACTTGTGATGATTTCCAAATAGATGGTAATAAGACTTGGCCTTTGACAAATTCACGAACCTAATAATAATATTCTTGTGTCAAGATATATATAATTAATATTCCATACTTATGATACTTGTGATAATTTTAATTGTCCTTTGTTAGTAGTCCAATAGTCCGATAGTCCAATAGTCCGATAGTCCAACAGTATAAATATATATATATAAATATAAATGCGTATATTGTGTTAGAATTCACTAACACTATAATATATTGTCTTAATATAGTAAGACACATAATATGTATATTGTCTGAAGCAATCCGCGACCCATTGTATACATGTCTCATGCTCGATCACAACTCAAAGTGTATATATATTTTGGAATCAACCTCAACCCTGTATAGCCAACTCCCACATTCACATATAGAGTGCCTATGGTTGTTCCGAAATATATATATAGATGGGTCGATATGATATGTCAAAATGCTGTATACGGATCCACGGTGATCAAGTCATATATATATATGGTGCCTTACGATCTTTATTAAGACTATAATATATTGTCGTAGAACTTAATCACGACTATTATAAATTGTATTTCCATAAGCTTGGGAACAAGACATGTATAAATACATGTAGGATACAAGGTAAGTTAGCTAGGATAAGGTTAGCATCCATTTTTATTAATCAAAACCGTAGCTAAAAACAAACAAAAATATCCAATTTTATTTTACCCATAATTTCCTCGTTACAAATCCGTTTTGAGTGATTCGACTTGCCATAGTTTTGTATCGAAAAGTTATTTACTAATCTAAACAGAAAAACAATATGTTTATAGTCGAAAATACAGTTTAGGTGTCAAATACAAGAAGATAGTCATATCCGTCGTAAGAACGACATCTTGATGACTCTTTTGAAAAACATACTTCCAATTAGAGTTTAACCATGGATTTTGGATATATTTCATATCCATATAAAATAAGATTTTTCACCAAAGGAAATCTTTTAATTTAAAGTTTAGGATAGGTTTTTAAAATCAAACCCAAAACAGCCCCCGATGATCTATGACGGCGTATGTTCAGTTTTAAGGTGTTCTTCGTGTTTACAAGTTTTATATCCTTATGTTAGCTTGACATACTGTCATAATACATGTGTTGAAGTATTTTAAAAGTCAAGTTAGAAGGATTAAGTTTGTTTGCGAACAAGTTTAGAAATGATCTAAACTATGTTCTTGTTGTTATTAGTTATAAAACTCAAAATAAGATAGCTATATGAATATGAATCGAATAAGATTATGAATAAGGTTACTACCTCAAATCAAATAAATAAAGTTGCTGGAGAAATAAGGAGAGTATCTTGAGTTTAAAGATACCCTTGATGGCTTGGAATTCTTGAAGTATAAACATGGAATGAACAAAAGTTCGAATAAGAATTCTATCTTGAATTAAGATAGTTATAAGTATATAAATTGAACCAAAATTTATATATGATTCTTACCTTGATTATTAGCTGAGAAGCTACTGATATGAAAGTAGGATTATGAATTCTAAAGAGTTTTGGAGTTGGATTGAAAGATTAGAAGTAAACTTGTACACTTGAAAGGTTATCTTGACATTTATGAAACTAGAACTTGTAAAATTTATGAAGAACACTTAGAACATGAAGATGAAACTTGAGAGAGATCAATTAGATGAAGAAAATTGAAGAATGAAAGTGTTTGTAGGTGTTTTTGGTCGTTCATAATGGATTAGATATAAAGGATGTGTCATTTTATTTTCTTGTAAAAAAGTCATGAATGATTACTAAAGTTTTTGTAATTTTATGTAATCATTCATGCTAGTTGCCAAATGATGGTTCCCACAAGGTTAGGTAGCTCACATGGGCTGCTAAAGAGAAGATTTTTATGTGTATATACCAATAGTAAATACATCTAGAAGCTGGGTATGATACGAGTGTGAATACCGAATGAATACGTATAGAAATCTTGATGGAATTGAATGAGATTATGAGTATAGCTATCTTTGTTGAGTATAAGTATGTTAGTATATATGTACTTAAGTCATTTAAAAGTGTATTAATTCATTTTAATACAATACATATATATACATTTTAATTTAGAAGTTATTACAACGTTAATCGTTATATATATGTATATAGTCTTGAAGTCTTTAAGTTAGTAATCTCATTTTATGTATATAACCAATTGTTATTATATATAATGAGATACTTAAATATCATTTTAACAAATCATAAGAGTATATATATCCATATATACATCATTATATAATTATTTCAAATTATGACGTTCGTGAATCGTCAGACAGACTGGGTGGCTAAATGTTTGTATAAAAATCATTTCAAATAACCAAATCTTAATGAGTTTGATTACTTAACATGTTGGAAACATTTAATCATGAAAAAAATATATATAGTTTCAAAACTTTCGAGACTCAACATTACAGATTTTTGCTTATCGTGTCGGATATATATAAAGATCAAAGTTTAAATTTGTTCGGAAATTTCCGGGTCGTCACAGTACCTACCCGTTAAAAGAAATTTCGTCCCGAAATTTGATCGAGGTCGTCATGGATAACTATAAGAATGTTTTCATGACGAATATGAGTCGATAATAGAGTTTTATCATCATTTGTAATATTGATAAAACAATTTTTGATTATACAAAGAGTATAAGTGAAACTATCGCAAAAGAGTGGAATGAGTAAATATAGAATCGTTTTAACTGATGACGTAGTTATGATTGATATCCGGAATTCAAGGAATTTTGAAGAAATTTTCATAATAAGATTTGATTCTCCGGTAATTAAGGAGATCCAAAACTTCTTTGGTTTATCGCGATAATCTGCTTCGATTGTTCTGTCGGATATTTTCCTATAAATCCACCTTCTCCATTTCCTTACAATTCACACCTTCTATTCTTTCTTCCTCAATTTATACCTTAAAGCATTCGTTAATATGCTTCACCCTATCCTGATCCTTGATATCCTCTTAACGTTCATATCTGTCATTCTTCTTTTTAATCTGCCACCAGAAGAATCTATTTACTTTTACTATACCCTAGGGTTTATAGTGTTTCTAGTCCTCCCGTGTCTTTATATTGCTATTTGCATTGACATCTACGGTTTATAATTTACGGGCGGTTGTTGGGTTTTATATATTCCCTTATGCCTCGACGTTCCTGCTTCTGTCTTCTATAATCGCTGTCATCCACAGTTAATGCTCTCTTCTATTTGCTGCGATTTAGACTCCAGTTTCTATTTCGGGGCTTTGTCCTTTCGTTTCTTCTTCTTGCGATTAAATAGCTCTTGTAATGGTCCAGAATTCGTAGGTATGGATTTCAGAATGAACATAGTAATTGTTCTAAGAAGGAATTTGAAAGGGTGCGATATTGATTTGTCAAATTACCAGAATACCCTGGAAAAGACCGAATCATCAAGAAATATTTTCTTGATATGTTTAGAGATTAGATAGAATGTAAGAGTCGTGTAAATGGTGCATGATGACGGTATGTTCTGTGAATCATCACGTCCATTAGAAACTCAGCATGAATTACTGTAATATAATGACGTTGATCAAGTGTCATTATATTATACTAACCCATGCATCAATTCCCAACACTACTTCAAAACATTCATATTTAAATTTTTTTAGAATTTAGAAACTAACACAGTTTCTTTTATGTTGCAGGTATTACGGAGAGATAAATGATCTCAGAAAAAAAATCGTTACGATAATATCTCCAGAAATATGGAGAATATGTATAATGAAAGATACGAAGATATCTTATAATATTTAAGGTGAGATGATGATGAAGAATATCTGTCTGTGAAGGTTTAGAATAAGAAGTAAGGTATTTACTAACGAGTTCAGCAGGCACTGAATCATTTGAATCCCTTGAAGGCAGATTTAGTCTCTGTGATTTGTCCGCTGCTTCCTTCATACTTTGCTCAATTCGTTTTTCAGTACCAAATCTTTTCTTTTTCTGAGCTTTACCAACTCACTATCTTTTATCATCAGACTTTTGACCGTTTAGATCATCTATCATGTTTATGTTTCCTCTGCATTTAATGCTATAATATCTGAATCACTAATTATCAATTCGAAGTGGGTTCAGAGGAATCGTGTTTTAGATGATTAAACGCTGGTGATAATATGGTGGAATATGAAAGGTTCCCCAGTAACAATGACGAATAGCAACGTATCTATTGGGTTTAAAATAAGACTAGTCCGACTGAAAAGTCGAAGTTGACTTGCTGAAGTTGTGACAAAATTGGCTACTTTGAAAAGAAATTGTAAGGTTGTTTTTGCTAATAAATGGTAAAGGATTCAACACGGTACATGTTAAACTATGAATTTGGGTTCGAGAGTTTTTCTGGTGCATAAATCTTTTCTTCCGTAGATGAAGTGCGGCTGGTTCATCCTCTCGATCGAGGTGTTTTTCAAGAATTATGAAAGATTTGAACGCGGATTGTGATCGTCAAGATACAAATGAGGTTTAAGTTGAAATCAAGTGGCAAACTTGAAGAATTGTTTAGTTTCATATGTTATAATCAATATTTTAATTCATTTTAATTGTTCAATAGTCCAATAAATTCATATATAATTTAATATATAATATTCGAATTAATTTAATTCGTGACCCGTGTACCGGTCTCAGTATTGATCCGATGTATTGTGTACATGCGTCCCGATTTATAGTGCGTAAATGTAAATAACAGAAATAAAATTGCGATAAATGTAATACGGAATTAACATTTAGCTGGGAACAGTTAGCGTGGATTCCTATCAAAGTTTATCATAGTTAATTTGTTTGTTTCTAACACTTTTTATGTTGTCCAATATTTTCTTCGTTATGCCACTTGTTGGATTCGGATAGGTAAAAATCCAAATATGAAATTTGAATGGAAATGGTTATTCTGGGATGAACGGATTCGTATCTTTGTGGATGTAAGTATGATAGTAAATGACTGTTGAATCAGATTCGAAGAATGTACATTGTAACTTATTAATGTGAAATCTAAGTATTCCTCGGGTACTACCTACCCGTTAAAATATTTTTCATCATTAACAATTTGTTCGGAAGAATTTTTAATTACAATCTTTATGAAAATATACTTGCATATATATTTTCTTCGGATGTAATTATGAATTTAATGAGTCAATAGGATATGAAACTCATTTGATTTATCGTTATTATTAGATTACATGATCTCTAAAACATCAGAGATTACATAATCATCATGTCAAACGAAGATAAATGAGGTAGAATGATACGTGAAGCGAAGATAGTCGATATAGAACAATATGTAGAACGAAGATCATACTCGAAATATAGATGATGATATTGAGGCGTGTGATGTTGATATCCGAGACATAGATTATGATGTTGAGGTTTACGACGCAGTTGTGGTTGAGGGTGATAAGAGTACTGTCGGCGTTGATGATGATGGTACGGATTATGCTGCTGGTGCTGCTGCTGGTGTTTGTAACCTTCGCACCATGTTTTCCAAAGCCGTCACGCGAGCGCGAAGTTCGTTAATTTCTGCTAGTACACCGGGATGATTAGCGGTTGGAGTGAGCGAATGAATAAGATCTGAAATATGGGATAGTATATAATCGTGACGAGATACTCTAGAAATGAGAGAGAAAATGGTTTCTCGAACAGGTTCGCCGGTAAGTGCTTCAGGTTCATCGCCAAGAGGGCAATTTGGTGGATGGAAGGGATCACCCTCTTCTTGTCTCCAATAATTTAGTATATTACGAACCCATCCCCAATTCATCCAGAATAGATGATGGGAGATTGGTTGATTTATTCCGGTGATGCTTCCTTCGGAGCCCGAATGGAAATCCATATCGGCGTAGCTGTCAGAGTCGGAGGAATTCGAACTGGATGCGGAGTTCATCTTGTATAGTCGAGGAAATGAATTTTTGGTTTGGAATAGATTAAAGAAGTTAGGTGTGGTATTTTTCAATACATAATTTACATATGTATATATAATACCAAAATCCCGTAAATTACGGAGAATCTTTGAAAAGATATTAGTCAAAGGTAACAGATATACTAAGATATGAATTTTGTCTTTACACTATCAATGCACTAAATGCATTAAGACGTGTCTAGACTTAAGAATAATAAGCAGGCAATTTCCTAAGGATGATAAGCAGATGATTTCCGACTAGAAATGATAAGCAAAATTTTTGACATGTAGACACGGTCGAAGTCCAGACTAATTAATGCATCCTAACAACTACTAGTTAGACACACTAATGCAAGACCTGGTTCGCTAAGACCACCGCTCTGATACCAACTGAAAGGACCGCTCCTAATCCATCCGGACGAAGTCCATATCGATTATAAACGAATCACAATAGTTGATTACATTGCGAGGTACTTGACCTCTATATGATACAATTTACAAACGTTGCATTTATTCTTAAAAAGCAATCTATCATTACATCAAGAGTTGACATGTTTGCCTAACATTTCATAATATTCAAATGACCTAATCTGCCATTTACTTAATAATAATCTCTAATGAACTTCAATGACTCGAATGCAACGTCTTTTGATATATGTCATGAATGACCCCAAATAATATCCTTAATATGAGCTAATGCACAGCGGAAGACTTCTTTCAAACCTGAGAATAAACATGCTTTAAAGTGTCAACCAAAAGGTTGGTGAGTTCATTAGTTTATAGAATTCATTTCATTTCATCATTTTAATAGACCACAAGATTTTAAGTATTATAAAATCGTACAGAAGTCCCATTCCAACTGCACAAACAAAATATCATTCATATGAAGAACACCTGGTGAGGATTCCAAAATATAATAGTAACCATCTGTGCCGGTCTTTCACCCCACGGCTGAATACATGTGCCTTCAAAATATAGAACCTCTGTGCCGGTCTTTACACCCCACGGCTGAACACATGTATATAAAATATAGGACAACCGGTGCCAAAATACAAAACCATTCATTCAACTCGGGAGCTCATTCGCTCTAACCGAAATAAACCAGTGACAATACGTGCCATAATAATCAATCCCAACCCCAGATAATTCTATCATAGAATGCAGTTAAGGTACTTGTGTCTATTTCGTAAAACAGTTATAAAAACAGCGCATGTATTCTCAGTCCCAAAAATATATATAATGCAAAAGCATTTAAAAAGGGAGCAAATGAAACTCACTTGTGATGATTTCCAAATAGATGGTAATAAGACTTGGCCTTTGACAAATTCACGAACCTAATAATAATATTCTTGTGTCAAGATATATATAATTAATATTCCATACTTATGATACTTGTGATAATTTTAATTGTCCTTTGTTAGTAGTCCAATAGTCCGATAGTCCAATAGTCCGATAGTCCAACAGTATAAATATATATATATATAAATATAAATGCGTATATTGTGTTAGAATTCACTAACACTATAATATATTGTCTTAATATAGTAAGACACATAATATGTATATTGTCTGAAGCAATCCGCGACCCATTGTATACATGTCTCAGGCTCGATCACAACTCAAAGTGTATATATATTTTGGAATCAACCTCAACCCTGTATAGCCAACTCCCACATTCACATATAGAGTGCCTATGGTTCATCCGAAATATATATATAGATGGGTCGATATGATATGTCAAAACGCTGTATACGGATCCACGGTGATCAAGTCATATATATATATGGTGCCTTACGATCTTTATTAAGACTATAATATATTGTCGTAGAACTTAATCACGACTATTATAAATTGTATTTCCATAAGCTTGGGAACAAGACATGTATAAATACATGTAGGATACAAGGTAAGTTAGCTAGGATAAGGTTAGCATCCATTTTTATTAATCAAAACCATAGCTAAAAACAAACAAAAATATCCAATTTTATTTTACCCATAATTTCCTCGTTACAAATCCGTTTTGAGTGATTCGACTTGCCATAGTTTTGTATCGAAAAGTTATTTACTAATCTAAACAGAAAAACAATATGTTTATAGTCGAAAATATAGTTTAGGTGTCAAATACAAGAAGATAGTCATATCCATCGTAAGAACGACATCTTGATGACTCTTTTGAAAAACATACTTCCAATTAGAGTTTAACCATGGATTTTGGATATATTTCATATCAATATAAAATAAGATTTTTCACCAAAGGAAATCTTTTAATTTAAAGTTTAGGATAGGTTTTTAAAATCAAACCCAAAACAGCCCCCGATGATCTATGACGGCGTATGTTCAGTTTTAAGGTGTTCTTCGTGTTTACAAGTTTTATATCCTTATGTTAGCTTGACATAATGTCATAATACATGTGTTGAAGTATTTTAAAAGTCAAGTTAGAAGGATTAAGTTTGTTTGCGAACAAGTTTAGAAATGATCTAAACTATGTTCTTGTTGTTATTAGTTATAAAACTCAAAATAAGATAGCTATATGAATATGAATCGAATAAGATTATGAATAAGGTTACTACCTCAAATCAAATGAATAAAGTTGCTGGAGAAATAAGGAGAGTATCTTGAGTTTAAAGATACCCTTGATGGCTTGGAATTCTTGAAGTATAAACATGGAATGAACAAAAGTTCGAATAAGAATTCTATCTTGAATTAAGATAGTTATAAGTATATAAATTGAACCAAAATTTATATATGATTCTTACCTTGATTATTAGCTGAGAAGCTACTGATATGAAAGTAGGATTATGAATTCTAAAGAGTTTTGGAGTTGGATTGAAAGATTAGAAGTAAACTTGTACACTTGGAAGGTTATCTTGACATTTATGAAACTAGAACTTGTAAAATTTATGAAGAACACTTAGAACATGAAGATGAAACTTGAGAGAGATCAATTAGATGAAGAAAATTGAAGAATGAAAGTGTTTGTAGGTGTTTTTGGTCGTTCATAA
Organism: Rutidosis leptorrhynchoides; assembly: GCF_046630445.1. Taxonomy (NCBI): domain Eukaryota; kingdom Viridiplantae; phylum Streptophyta; class Magnoliopsida; order Asterales; family Asteraceae; genus Rutidosis; species Rutidosis leptorrhynchoides. The sequence goes on from NC_092343.1 coordinate 237,926,810, forward strand.
TGGATTAGATATAAAGGATGTGTCATTTTGTTTTCTTGTAAAAAAATCATGAATGATTACTAAAGTTTTTGTAATTTTATGTAATCATTCATGCTAGTTGCCAAATGATGGTTCCCACAAGGTTAGGTAGCTCACATGGGCTGCTAAAGAGAAGATTTTTATGTGTATATACCAATAGTAAATACATCTAGAAGCTGGGTATGATACGAGTGTGAATACCGAATGAATACGTATAGAAATCTTGATGGAATTGAATGAGATTATGAGTATAGCTATCTTTGTTGAGTATAAGTATGTTAGTATATATGTACTTAAGTCATTTAAAAGTGTATTAATTCATATTAATACAATACATATATATACATTTTAATTTAGAAGTTATTACAACGTTAATCGTTATATATATGTATATAGTCTTGAAGTCTTTAAGTTAGTAATCTCATTTTATGTATATAACCAATTGTTATTATATATAATGAGATACTTAAATATCATTTTAACAAATCATAAGAGTATATATATCCATATATACATCATTATATAATTATTTCAATTTATGACGTTCGTGAATCGTCAGACAGACTGGGTGGCTAAATGTTTGTATAAAAATCATTTCAAATAACCAAATCTTAATGAGTTTGATTACTTAACATGTTGGAAACATTTAATCATGAAAAAAATATATATAGTTTCAAAACTTTCGAGACTCAACATTACAGATTTTTGCTTATCGTGTCGGATATATATAAAGATCAAAGTTTAAATTTGTTCGGAAATTTCCGGGTCGTCACAGGGGATTCCCTGAACATAAACGTTTTGGGATATAGGCTGAATGATGCACTGTTGTTTAAAACCATGGGAACAAATAACGTTTTGTATAATATTACTAGTGTGGTTTGCTTAATGTTTGATGTAAGATAAGCTTATGTAAAATAGTGGAGTGTGAAATGCAATAATTTTCCATGGTTGAGTATTATTTGGATGGTAGTAATTGATTTTCTGTACTAAGCTATTAAGTATGAACTTTAACGGGTAGGTACTACCCCAGATATAATTATAAAACGCTAATAAGAAGAAAAGGCTTTTATAATAATAACTGGTTCATATTATTAATAAGTTGCGATGTACTGTAATTACATACTACATCTAAAATATTCCATGTGAATAATTATTTTTTTTTCATTCTTATAGAAGAAAATGGCGCGAGTGAACCGAATGACGGAACAAGAAGTCGAGGAACTCATAAATCAACGAGTGAACGACAGAATGTTATGGGTCGAGGCTGCAAGAGCTGCTGCAGTTAACCAAAATCCTCGTGTAGGATGCACTTACAAGACTTTTGAGGGTTGCAAGCCTTCATCATTCAGTGGAACAGAAGGACCAATCGGTTTAACCCGGTGGATCGAAAAGATGGAGTCCGTGTTTAAAATCAGTGGTTGTGTTGAGAAGGACATGACCAAGTATGCATCATGCACTTTACAAGATAGTGCACTCACGTGGTGGAAAAACTATGTGAAGGCTGTGGGAGGAGATGTAGCTTATGATACTCCATGGGAAGAATTCAAAACAATGCTAATCAACGAGTATTGTCCAAGAAATGAAGTTAGGAAATTGGAAACTGAATTACGAAGTCTGAAAGTTGTTGGTACTTAACTTGTAACGACCCGGAAATTTCCGACCAAATTTAAACTCTAATCTCCATATGGTTCCGACACGATAAGCAAAAACCCTAAAGTTGACCCGCATTTTTTTTGATCGTTCTATACTTATAAGATTAATATTTACATAAATTAAACCTAACCAACATGATAAGCAATCCAAATTGTTGAGATTTATGTTTCCGAAAAGAGTTTTACACAACGTTTGACCGTCTAGTTTGACCGATGATATCACGAACTATACAATATATGATAATTATACGTTTGTGTATATATATATATGTATATATACATATTTAACATGATCTAAGGATGTTTTAATATCTCATTTTGTATTAATAACAATAAGTTATAAGTATATTTTGAAACTACTAACTTAAGTTTTCAAAACGATAACTATACGTAATGTTTTTCGACGTAAATACTTATAACCTATAATACTTATACATGCATCATATAGATATGTATTTTATCACTTTTAAAGGGCTTACATACATAAAACAATATAAGTATATTTATAAAAGATAGCTATATTTGAATCCTCGTTCTGTTTTCTCAAAGATTTCTATACGTATATCTAGGGTACTATACACAGCTTCTAGAAGTATATACTATTGGTATATACCAATAGAAATCTTCAATTATTGGAATAATATGTCATTCATGACATAATAAATTTTAACTTATCTTAGATATTTTCACTAAAAACCAAAATTTCAAGCCTATAAATAAGCACCATTTCTAACTCATTTTTACACATTCATTTTCCAAATTTTACTTCCAATTTTCACACACACTTGCAAGAACTCTCTCAACTTTTATTCTACTACTTCTTTCCAGCAACTTTACATTTTAAACTTGAGGTAAAAACTCTACTTCAACTCTTTTTTTCAATTCATATATTTATAGCTATATATATAAGAGTTTATAAACTAGAACATAGTTTGAATGATTTCAAACTTGTTCGCAAACTAAATAGATCCTTCTAACTTAACTTTTAAAATACTTCAAGACCTGTAACATATCTTAATTATATGCTAATTTAACAAGGTATAACTTGGTTTTTCAAAGAATATCTTAAAAACTGTTTTTACGACGTCGGAGTGTCACCGGAGACTGTTTTGGGTTGGATAATTAAAAACCATCTTAAACTTTGAATTGGAGGTTTATGTTCTGGAAAAATGATTTTTACTATGAATATGATAACACATAAAAATTTCATGATTTAATTCAAAGTATAAGTATTTTTAGAAAAATAACCATTTAAGGTTGTTTACATAAAGGAAAATGTTTAACTTCATAAGTTTCACTAAAGTTTCACCTATGCCGTGTGATTTTGAATACAAACAAAGGTATTTTCAGTTCATAGTCTTAAAGAAGGACTCGATCCAAGGAAGTGGCAATTTGAACCAACGAAAACGGAGTTGTAACGAAGAAATTATGACCAAAATAAGATCGGGTGTCCAAAGCTTCTTTAGCCACGAAAATAATTGGAGAAAAATTAAATAAATCATATCTTTCTAAAATAACATGATATTTTATATATATGTACTCGTAATTTAATTTTATATATTTCAGGACCACCCGTAAACAACACGAGAAGATTAATCATAAGGCCTCACGTATGTACGCAACACGTCATTTGACAACACCGGTACTTTATGTACGCAATACGTCATTTGACAACACCGGTACCGTGGGTCAAGATTAATTCCGATCAACATGAATACGATGTGGTCTTTATTTATTTATTTACTTTATTAAGCAACTAATTGTGGACTACTAACATCAGAATGCTAACTACGGACTAAGGAATTATAAAAGTATTAAAAGTATATATATGAGACGTTTATTTCTTAAAAAGAAAATATATTGATATATTATATATGGATAGGTTCGTGATATCAATCGGAGACCAAGTCAAAATTTCATATCTTCAAGACAACAGTGAGTATATAGTCCCACTTTTAAACTCTAAATATTTCGGGATGAGAATACATGTATTTTATGTTTTACGTTATGGACACAAGTAACTGAAAATATATTCTACGTTGAGTTGTACCACTGGCATACTTCCCTGTAGCTTGGTAACTAATATTTACAGCGGTATTGTAAACGCGAATCCTGTTGATAGATCTATCGGGCCTGACAACCCCAACCGGACTGGACGACCAGTATTCAACGGTTGCACAGTACTTCGTTTTGTGACTACACTTGGTACGGTGTAGTAAGATTTCATATTAAAGGGAATATGCGACGTGATTAATTGTTAAGTATGGTTACCAAGTGCTCAACCACTTAGAATATTTTTATTAAAAATGTTTATATATGAAATCTTGTGGTCTATATTTATATCGCTACCGGCATTAAACCTATATCTCACCAACTTTATGTTGACATTTTAAAGCATGTTATTCTCAGGTATGAATTAAGTCTTCCGCTGTGCATTAGCTCGTACTAAGGATACTACTTGAGGCCATTAAGGACTTATATCATAAGGCGTTGCATTCGAGTCATTGAAGTTCATAGAGACTATTATTAAGTAAATGGCGGTTTTGGTCATTTGAATATTATGAAATGTCAGGCGAATATGTCAATTATGGATGTAACTATAGATTGCCTTTTAAGAATAAATGCAACGTTTGTAAGATGTATCATATAGAGGGCAAGTACCTCGCAATGTTATCAACTATTGTAATTCGTTTGTAATCAATATGGACAACGTCCGGATGATTAGTTTCGGATCCTTTCAGTTGGCATCAGAGCTGGTCTGGTCGCACCATACTAGAGGCCGATCAATCATAGAGGGGGTTCTCACAGTGTTACCTGTGACGAAGCATTGGCTCTTGCCCCTCGCGGTCCCTGTCAGGGTTGGCTGTACTGCCGAGAGGCGGGCTGTAAAATCAGTGTCTGAGATACGCTCAGTGGTCACTAAGGCGGTTAGCCGAGACGGCACTGGGTGGGATGCGTCCCCACTGTATCCTTTCAGTTGGTATCAGAGCATTGGTCTTAGCGAACCAGGCCTTGCATTAGTGTGTCTAATTAGTAGTTGTTAGGATACATTAAGTGAGTCTGGACTTTGACCGTGTCTGCCTGTCAATAGTTTTGCTTATCAATCCTAGTCGGAAATCATCTGCTTATCATCCTTAGGGAACTGCCTGATTATCATTCTTAAGTCTAGACACGTCTTACTGCATTTAGTGCATCGATAGTGTATAGACAAAATTCATATCCTAGCGTATCTGTTACTATAGACATTGCCTGACGTATTTCAAAGATTCTCCGTAATTCATGGGATTTTGATATTATATATACATATGTAAATTATGTATTGAAGAGTACCAAACCCAGCTCCTATAATCTATTCCAAACCAAAAATTCATTTCTCCGACCATACAAGATGGATTCTTCATCCAGCTCAAATTCCTCCGACTTCGATAGCTTCGCCGATATGGATTTCCATTCGAGCTCCGAGAACAGCGTTACCGGAATTGATCAACCAATTTCCCATCATCTATTCTGGATGAATTGGGGATGGGTTCGTAATATACTAAATTTCTGGAGGCAAGAAGAAGGTGATCCATTCCATCCACCAAATTGTCCTCTTAACGATGAACCTGAAGCACTTACCGGCGAACCTATTCGAAACACCATTTTCTCGCTCATTTCTAGAGTATCTCGTCATGATTACATACTATCCCATATTTCAAATCTTGTTCATTCGCTCGTTCCAACCGTCAATCATCCCGGTATAATAGAAGAAGTCAACGAACTCCGTGCTCGGGTAGTGGTTTTGGAGAATATGGTGCGAAGGTTACAAACACCAACAGCAACACCAGCAGCATAATCCGTACTACCATCGTCAACGCCGACAGTACCTTTATCACCCCAATCACAACCGCGCCTTAAATCTCAACATCACAATCTGTATCTCGAATATCAACATCACACGACTCAATATCTGTACTTCGAGTATGATCTTCGTTCTATATATCGTTCTACATCGATTATCTTCGCTTTACGTATCGTATGACGATTATGTAATTTCTAAAGTCTTAGAGATTATGTAATCTAGAATTAACGATAAATCAAATGAGTTTAATATCTTATTGACTCATTAAATCTATGATTATCTCTGAAGAAAATATATATGAAAGTATATTTTCATAAAGATAGTAATTAAAAATTCCTTCGTACAAACTATTAATGATGAAAATATTTTAACGGGTGGGTAGTACCCGAGGAATATTTAGAATTCACATTAATAAGTTATATTGTACATTCTTGAATCTGATTCAACGGTTATCTATTATCTTACTTACAACCACCGATATTCGTATCCGCTCACCCCAGAATAACCATTTTCAATCAAATTTCATATTCGGATTTTGACCTACCAGAATCCAACAAGTGGCATAAAGAAGAAAACATTGGACAAAATAAAAATTGTTAGAAACACACGATTTAACTAATTAAAAATCTATTAAGGATTCCACGCTAACTGTTCCAGCTAACTGTTCCCAGCTAACTGATTAACATTTAATTTATCGCAATTTACATTCTCGCAATTTTATTTATCGTCATTTAATTTCCGCACTGTACATACTGTCGGGACACATGTACAACAATACGTCGGATTAATTCTGAGACAACACGTTGTATAATGGGTCATGATATATATTTATTTATTTTTCGCACTTTAAATAACGGGACACGTATACAAGGTTTCGACTTATCATATTGACCCATCTATATATATATTTCGGAACAACCGTAGACACTCTATACGTGAAGGTGGGAGTTGGCTATACAGGGTTGGAGTTGATTCCAAAATGTATATATACTTTGAGTTGTGATTGACACGGAGACCGGTACACGGGTCACGATACGTATTAATTAATTCGAATATTATATACATATATATATTATTGAACTATTGGACTATTGGACTGCTAACTCTGGACAATTAAAATGAATTAAAATGTTGATTGTAACATATGAAATTAAACAATTCTTCAAGCTTGCCACTTGATTTCATCCTAAACCTCATTTGTACCTCGACAATTACAATTCGCATTCGAACCTTTCATAATTCTTGAAAACACCTCGACCGAAAAGTTGAACCCGCCGCACCTCGCCTACGGAATGAAGATTTATACATACAGTTATACACCTGAAGTACTCTCGAACCCAAATTCATAATTTAACACATAACGTATTGAATCCTTTGCCATTTATTAGCAAGAACAACCCTACAATTCCTTTTCAAGAAGCTAATTTTGTCACAGCTCCACTTCGACTTTTCAGTGAGATTATTTCTATTATAATCATGATATTTATACCTTGTCCTTTCGCCGTCATTACCGGAAAACCTTTTATATCCCTCGACAACATCAACAGGTGCACCAGTAGATCGTTATCCTTTTGGCGAAATCAACAATCAGTATTTTGAAAATCTCGCGGAACTTCTTCCATCATATCTATAATGTCTATCCCTAAGAATTTCATAATCTGAACGTGAAGTTTCTGAAAAACACCCGAGACTATGAAATAGTTCTTGAAATGCTAACGAAGCAGAAAAAACTGTAAACGACTTTAACGGTCAAAAGTTTGATGACAAAGAATAGTAAGGTGGTAAAGCTGAAAAAAAAAAAAAGTTTGGAACTAGAAAACGGATGAAGCAAAGTATGAAAGAGGCTGTGGATAAATCACAGGGACTGAACCTGCTCTCAAAGAATACAAAAGATTCCGTACCTGCTGAAACCGTCAGTAAGAACCCTACTCTTTATTCAAAACCTTGCCCGAATGATATTTTTCATCATCATCTTATCTTAGATATTATAAGATATCTTCATATCATTCGTTATACATATTTTTCATATTTCTGGAGATATTTTTACAACTATTCCTATCTGCGATCATTTATCTCTCCGTAACATCTGCGTTACAATATAAAAGAAACTGTGTTAATTTCTAAATTCTGAAACCTCCGAGATTAAAATATAAATGATTTGAAGTAGTGTTGGGAACTGATGCATGAATTAGTATAATATAATGAAACTTGATCAACTTCATTATCTTACAGTAAGTCATGTTAAGTTTCTAATGGAATGTAATGATTCACAGTACCGTCATCATGTGCCATGTTACACGGCTCTTACATTCTATCAAGTCTCCAAACATATTAGAACGTATCACCTTGATAGTTCTATTTTTCCAGAATATTCGAGTAATTTAACGAATCAAGATCGTGCCATTACAATTTCATTCTAAAACCAATAGCTAGGTTCATTCCAAATTTCCTACCTACGAATTTCGGACCATTGTTCGCTTGGCTCGAGGACGGGAAGAAGAAACGAAGGGACAAAACCTCAGAATAGAAATAGGAACATAAAGCACAGCAAATAAGAGAGAGCATTAACTGTGGATGACAATGATTTTAAGGGACGGGAGTAGGAACATCGAAATATAAGGGAAGGTATAAAACCTAACAACAACCCCGAAACTACAAATCGTGCATATCAATACGTATTGCAACGTAAAGGCACGGGAGAATTAAAAACATTATAATTCCAAGGAAAGGATAAAAGAGAATAGATTCTTCTGGTGATAGATGAAAAAGAAGAATGAAAGATATGAAAGTTAGAAATATAACAAGGATTAGAATGGGATGGAGCATATTAGCGAATGTCTTAAAGTAGGAACTAAAGAGAAAGAATAGAAGATGTGGGAAGAAAGAAAGGGAAGGAGGTAAATTTATAGTGAAATATTCGACAAAGAAATCAAAACAGATTGCCGCGTTAAATCAAAAAAGATCCTGATCGCCGCAAAACTAAATCTTATTACATAAGATTTTCTTTAAAACCCTTAAATCCCAGAAATCGATCATAATCACGTCATCGGTTACAACAATTCTATATTTACTCATTTCACTCTTTTGTGATAGCTTCGCTCGTGCGTCTCACATAATCGAATCGTTTTATCTAAATCTTTCAATAATGATAAAATTTCATTATTACCTCATATTCGTCATGAAAACATTCCTATTGTTATTTATGACAACCTCTACCAAATTTCGAGGACGAAATTTCTTTAACGGGTGGGTACTGTAACGACCCGGAAATTTCCGACCAAATTTAAACTCTAATCTCCATATGGTTCCGACACGATAAGCAAAAACCCTAAAGTTGACCCGCATTTTTTTTGATCGTTCTATACTTATAAGATTAATATTTACATAAATTAAACCTAACCAACATGATAAGCAATCCAAATTGTTGAGATTTATGTTTCCGAAAAGAGTTTTACACAACGTTTGACCGTCTAGTTTGACCGATGATATCACGAACTATACAATATATGATAATTATACGTTTGTGTATATATATATGTATATATACATATTTAACATGATCTAAGGATGTTTTAATATCTCATTTTGTATTAATAACAATAAGTTATAAGTATATTTTGAAACTACTAACTTAAGTTTTCAAAACGATAACTATACGTAATGTTTTTCGACGTAAATACTTATAACCTATAATACTTATACATGCATCATATAGATATGTATTTTATCACTTTTAAAGGGCTTACATACATAAAACAATATAAGTATATTTATAAAAGATAGCTATATTTGAATCCTCGTTCTGTTTTCTCAAAGATTTCTATACGTATATCTAGGGTACTATACACAGCTTCTAGAAGTATATACTATTGGTATATACCAATAGAAATCTTCAATTATTGGAATAATATGTCATTCATGACATAATAAATTTTAACTTATCTTAGATATTTTCACTAAAAACCAAAATTTCAAGCCTATAAATAAGCACCATTTCTAACTCATTTTTACACATTCATTTTCCAAATTTTACTTCCAATTTTCACACACACTTGCAAGAACTCTCTCAACTTTTATTTTACTACTTCTTTCCTGCAACTTTACATTTTAAACTTGAGGTAAAAACTCTACTTCAACTCTTTTTTCAATTCATATATTTATAGCTATATATATAAGAGTTTATAAACTAGAACATAGTTTGAATGATTTCAAACTTGTTCGCAAACTAAATAGATCCTTCTAACTTAACTTTTAAAATACTTCAAGACCTGTAACATATCTTAATTATATGCTAATTTAACAAGGTATAACTTGGTTTTTCAAAGAATATCTTAAAAACTGTTTTTACGACGTCGGAGTGTCACCGGGGACTGTTTTGGGTTGGATAATTAAAAACCATCTTAAACTTTGAATTGGAGGTTTATGTTCTGGAAAAATGATTTTTACTATGAATATGATAACACATAAAAATTTCATGATTTAATTCAAAGTATAAGTATTTTTAGAAAAATAACCATTTAAGGTTGTTTACATAAAGGAAAATGTTTAACTTCATAAGTTTCACTAAAGTTTCACCTATGCCGTGTGATTTTGAATACAAACCAAGGTATTTTCAGTTCATAGTCTTAAAGAAGGACTCGATCCAAGGAAGTGGCAATTTGAACCAACGAAAACGGAGTTGTAACGAAGAAATTATGACCAAAATAAGATCGGGTGTCCAAAGCTTCTTTAGCCACGAAAATAATTGGAGAAAAATTAAATAAATCATATCTTTCTAAAATAACATGATATTTTATATATATGTACTCGTAATTTAATTTTATATATTTCAGGACCACCCGTAAACAACACGAGAAAATTAATCATAAGACCTCACGTATGTACGCAACACGTCATTTGACAACACCGGTACTTTATGTACGCAATACGTCATTTGACAACACCGGTACCGTGGGTCAAGATTAATTCCGATCAACATGAATACGATGTGGTCTTTATTTATTTATTTACTTTATTAAGCAACTAATTGTGGACTACTAACATCAGAATGCTAACTACGGACTAAGGAATTATAAAAGTATTAAAAGTATATATATGAGACGTTTATTTCTTAAAAAGAAAATATATTGATATATTATATATGGATAGGTTCGTGATATCAATCGGAGACCAAGTCAAAATTTCATATCTTCAAGACAACAATGAGTATATAGTCCCACTTTTAAACTCTAAATATTTCGGGATGAGAATACATGTATTTTATGTTTTACGTTATGGACACAAGTAACTGAAAAATATATTCTACGTTGAGTTGTACCACTGGCATACTTCCCTGTAGCTTGGTAACTAATATTTACAGCGGTATTGTAAACGCGAATCCTGTTGATAGATCTATCGGGCCTGACAACCCCAACCGGACTGGACGACCAGTATTCAACGGTTGCACAGTACTTCGTTTTGTGACTACACTTGGTACGGTGTAGTAAGATTTCATATTAAAGGGAATATGCGACGTGATTAATTGTTAAGTATGGTTACCAAGTGCTCAACCACTTAGAATATTTTTATTAAAAATGTTTATATATGAAATCTTGTGGTCTATATTTATATCGCTGCCGGCATTAAACCTATATCTCACCAACTTTATGTTGACATTTTAAAGCATGTTATTCTCAGGTATGAATTAAGTCTTCCGCTGTGCATTAGCTCGTACTAAGGATACTACTTGAGGCCATTAAGGACTTATATCATAAGGCGTTGCATTCGAGTCATTGAAGTTCATAGAGACTATTATTAAGTAAATGGCGGTTTAGGTCATTTGAATATTATGAAATGTCAGGCGAATATGTCAATTATGGATGTAACTATAGATTGCCTTTTAAGAATAAATGCAACGTTTGTAAGATGTATCATATAGAGGGCAAGTACCTCGCAATGTTATCAACTATTGTAATTCGTTTGTAATCAATATGGACAACGTCCGGATGATTAGTTTCGGATCCTTTCATAACTCACCAATTACAATCAGCGATTCATGGAATTAGCCTTGCTATGTCCTGAATTGGTACCAACCGAAGAATGGAAGATTGAATTGTACAAGGATGGGTTGCCCAAAAATGTCAAGGCAAATGTTACAGCATCGAAACCTAAGACAATTCATGAGGCCATCACCATGGAAAATGAACTGATGGACCAGATTATTCTGGATAAGAACACCGATGTCAAGACACCGGAAAACAAAAGAAAGTGGGAAGGTAATCACGATCGAGGTTACCATCAACAATCCAACAAGAAACCAGAAATTGTACAAGGTGCGGGTAGTGGGACAGGCGCAGGATACATAGGACGACAACCTTATTGTAATAGGTGTTATAAACATCACTCAGGCTATTACAATATTGTGTGTGACAAATGCCACCGAAGGGGTCATCACACTAAGGATTGTAGGTGTAACGACCCGGAAATTTCTGACCAAATTTAAACTCTAATCTCTATATATTTCCGACACGATAAGCAAAAAAAAAACCCTAATATTGAGTCTAGAAAGTTTGAAATCTATATTCAGGTAACCAATTACCCTTTAACCATGCCTGACGATTCACGAACAACCTATAATTTAAAACTCGAACCCGTCATAATTTATATATGATTTACCTTCTTAAACGATGCTATTTCAAATTAAAATTTTACGTATTAAGTCGTTTTATTTTTATGATATAATTTTTGTAATTTTTTTTAAGAAACGAAGTTAAATTAAAAATGTACAATTTGTAAAGCACAACGTACAACAATGTATAGCTTAAATAGTTGAATCAAAATTAATTCATTTACTATTTATATGAATAGTAAATGAAATGAAATTAATTAATTTACTATTCACATGAAAGTGACATGATAGAAATTATTAATTATAAGTTACATAATATACCCCTGAAGTATTTAATAAATACGACTTTTTAAAAATTTACGATTCAAATTTGATTCTAAATTTATTATTATATTATTATATTCTATTTCAATATTATTATATTATTATTTTATTACTTTATTATATTATTATATTATTATAATTAAACAGATTCCTTTTATTATTATATTATTTTAATATTATTATATTATTACTTTATTATAATATTATATTATTATATTCTATTTCAATATTATTATATTATTATATTTCTTTTCAAAATTATTATATTATTATTTTATTAATCTATATATATGAATGATCGATTTCTCATTCTGGCTCATTAAATTTTTACTACGCATATTATCATTAGTATTTATATTATTATTATTATTATTATTACACTTATTATCAATCTTATTATTATTATTAAGTAGTATTATTATTAGTATTATTTTACATAAAATATTACGACGGAGTGCTGTCCGAGTGATTTTGAAATTGTTTTTCGAGCGGGATAGAGCTAAGGAAATTATGGGTTATAGCTATGGAGGTGATGGGTTTGGTTCATGGGTATGCTCGGGAGGTCAATTTAGTATTTATTATCTTCGTCGCGTCTACGTACCTTTCCTACAATATTGATTCTCAATATTGATACGTGAGTACTCCTAAATTAATTTTTACATATTAATAGTGTATCCCTGACTAGTGCTCGAGAAAATAGAATTATGCATGCTTGTACTTTTGATATTGCCCCTAGATAGGTTATGTTGAATCTTGAATTAATTATGTATGCGGTTGAGATAAGATATAAGATATGCATGTCGTTGGAAAGCTGACGAAAAACTATAAAATTTTCATTTAGATATTGTATGGTTTTGATGAATGGATTAAAAGATATCGTAAATTGAAATATCTATACTTTTAAAGTATTATTGTTAAAATAATTATCGTTATCGTTATTGTTATCATCGTTATTATTATTATTATTATTATCAATATTATTTTATCAGATAAATATGTAATACAAAGATACTTTTACCACTCGTAACATAATTAATAATACATATCACTATATTTTTATGATATTAAGTGAACCTTATAAAAATTTATTATTTAAATGTATAAAAATATATTTTTTTTTATCATATATAGACTTTGGTATAAATTATTATTAACAAATGACTTTTATTAATTACTTTAATAAACATTTGATAAACTTATTTAAATATATAGTATGACTATATTTAAGTCATATATTAAACATGTACATATATTTTGAAGACATTTTGGGTCAAAACGTTCGTTGTTAACCTTTGCATGATAATCTCGAGCATTAGGATTGTGGTACACTACGACTTAACCTAAATTGTTAGACAAATATTGACCAACATGTAAATATATATAAATAATTTAGGTTCGTGAATCCGAGGCCAACCTTACACTTGTTCAATAATGTTATATGTATTTTTACTACAAAATACAGTATGGTGAGTTTCATTTGCTCCCTTTTTAGATGCTTTTGCAATATATATTTTTGGGACTGAGAATACATGCGCTTTTATAAATGTTTGACGCAATAGACACAAGTACCTTAACTGCATTCTATGATAGAATTATTTGGGATTGGGATTGATTAATATGGCACGTATTGTCACTAGTTTATTTCGGTTAGAGCGAATGAGCTCCCTAGTTGAATGAATGGTTTTGTATTTTGGCACCGGTTGTCCTATATTTTATATACATGTGTTCAGCCGTGGGGGAGTAAAGACCGGCACAGAGGTTCTATATTTTTAAGGCACATGTATTCAGCCGTGGGGTGAAAGACCGGCACAGATGGTTACTATTATATTTTGGAATCCTCACCAGGTGTTCTTCATATGAATGATATTTTTCATGTGCAGTTGGAATGGGACCTCTGCACGTCTTATTATAAATAAAAATCTTGTGGTCTATTAAAATGATGAAATGAAATGATTACTATAAACTAATGAACTCACCAACCTTTTGGTTGACACTTTAAAGCATGTTTATTCTCAGGTTTGAAAGAAATCTTCCGCTGTGCATTAGCTCATTTTAAGGATATTACTTGGAGTCATTTCTGACATATTTCAAAAGACGTTGCATTCGAGTCATTGAAGTTCATTAGAAATTATTATTAAGTAAATGACAGATTAGGTCATTTATAGTCTGGATATTATGAAATGGTATGCATACCTGTCAACTTTCGATGTAATGAAAGGTTGTCTTTTAAAAACGAATGTAATGTTTGTAAAATGTATCATTTAGAGGTCAAGCACCTCGCGATGTAATCATATGTTATTGTATTCATCCCTATGAATTGGGTCGGGTCGTCTCATGTGGTATCAGAGCGGTGGTCTTAGCGAACCAGGTCTGCATTAGTGTGTCTAACTGATAAGTCGTTAGGATACATTAGTGAGTCTGGACTTCGACCGTGTTTGCATGTCAAAAGTTTTGCTTATCATTTTTAGTCGGAAATCATTTACTACTAACCTAAGAAACTACCTGCTTATTATTCTTTAGTCTAAACGCGTTTTCTTGCAGTTATTGCATAATAGTGTATAGACGAAATTTTATCCTGGCATATCTGCTACTGTGAACTTTGAATGACATTTTTCAAAGATTCCTCCGTAATTTATGGGATTTTGGTAATATATATACATATGTAACTATGTATTGAAGAATACCAGATCTAAATCCTACAACCTATTCTATACCAAAAATTTATTTCCCCGACTATACGAGATGGATTCTGCATCTAGTTTGAATTCCTCCGATTCTGACAGTTATGGCGATATGGATTTTCATTCGAGCCCCGAAGGCAGCGTCACCGGAATGGATCAACCAATCTCTCATCATCTATTCTGGATGAATTGGGGATGGGTTCGTAATATACTACATTATTGGAGACAAGAAGAAGGTGATCCCTTCCATCCACCGAATTGCCCTATTGGCGATGAATATGAAGCCCTTACCGGCGAACCCGTCCGAGAAACTATTTTCTCTCTCATTTCTCAAGTATCTCGTCACGATTATATACTATCCCACATTTCAGATCTTGTTCATTCGCTCACCCCAACCGTCAATCATCCCGGTGTAAGAGAAGAAGTTAATGAACTTCGCGCTCGTGTGACGGCTTTGGAGAACACGGTGCGAAGGTTACAAACACCAGCCGTAGCACCGGCAGCATAACCAGCACCACCAGCAACATCATCATCTGAACTTCGAATATGATCCTTGTTCTACATATCATTCTACACCGATTACCTTCTCTTTACGTATCGTTCTAAATTATTTATCTTCATTCGACATGACGATTATGTAACCTCTAATGTTTTAGAGATATGTAATCTAGTGATAACGATAAATAAAATGAGTTGAATATTTTATTGACTCATTAAATTCATAATTACATCCGAAGAAAATATATATGCAAGTATATTTTCGTAAAGATTGTAACTAAAAATTCTTTCATACAAACTATTAAAGATGAAAATATTTTAACGGGTAGGTAGTACCCGAGGAATATTTAGATTTCACATAGATAAGTTACACTGTACATTCTTCGAATCTGATTCAACGGTCCTTTGCTATCCTACTTACAATCACTGATATATGTATCCGTTCACACCAGAATAACCATTTCCATTCAAATCTAGTATTTGGATTTTTACATATCCGAATCCAACAAGTGGCATAATGAAGAAAACATTGGACATGATAAAAATGTGTTAGAAACAAACGAACTAATAAATTGAAATATTGTTAGGAATCCACGCTAACTGTTCCTAGCTAACATTTAATTTATCGCAATTTTCATTCTCGCAATTTTATTTATCGTCATTTAATTTCTGCATACCGTCGGGACACATGTACAACAACACGTCGGATTAATTCTGAGACAACACGTTGTATAATGGGTCATGATATATATTTATTTATTTTACGCATTTTAAATAACGGGACACGTATACAAGGTTTCGACTTATCATATCGACCCATCTATATATATATTTCGGAATAACCGCAGACACTCTATATGTGAATGTGGGAGTTGGCTATACAGGGTCGGAGTTGATTCCAAAATATATATATACTTTGAGTTGTGATCAACACTGAGACCGGTACACGGGTCACGATACGTATTAATTAATTCGAATATTATATGTCTAATTTATATATGAATTTATTGGACCCTTGGACAATCGGACTATTGGGCTGCTAACTTTGGACAATTAAAATGAGTTAAAATGCTGATTATAACATATGAAACTAAACAATTCTTCAAGTTTGCCACTTGATTTTATCCTAAACCTCATTCGTATTTTGACGATTACAATCCGCATTCAAATCTTTTCATGATTCTTGGAAATATCTCAATCAAGATGTTGAACCAACCACATCTCATCTATGGAAGAAAAGATTCTTGCATATAATTATGCACTCGAAAACTCTCGGAGACTGAGTCAACGTTTAACACGTAGCAGTGTTAATTCCTTTAGTGTTATTATTACCCAAAATAACTTTTCATTTCCCTTCCAAATTAGCCAATTTTGTCATAACTCCACTTCGACTTCTCAGTAAGATTACTCTTAGTATAACCTCGATATATATACATTGCTCTTCCGCCATCATTACCGGAGAACCTTTTATATCCTATCATATTATCATCAGCGTTTAATCATCTAAAAACACAATTCTCCTGAAACCACCACAGTTTGATAACCGATGACCCAGATCCGTTAACTTTGAGAATGCTGACGAAGCAGCATGTTGTAGATGGTTTCACTGTCCAAAAGTTAATGATAAAGAATGGAGTATTAGAAACGCTCAATAGAAAATTTGGTACCAACAAGTGGATTATGCGAAATTATGAAGGAAGCCGTAAACAAATTACAAAGAATAAGTTTGACTTCAAGGGATCCAAATGATTCGGTGCCTGCTGAAATCTTTAGCGAACACCTTGCTTCTGAATCTAAACCCTTACGGGTAAATCTTCATCATCATCCTTGATATTAGAAATTCGAAGATATTATCGTATCTTCCATTATAAATATCCTCAATATTTCTAGAGATATTTTTGAAAGGATCCGAAACTAATCATCCGGACGTTGTCCATATTGATTACAAACGAATTACAATAGTTGATAACATTGCGAGGTACTTGCCCTCTATATGATACATCTTACAAACGTTGCATTTATTCTTAAAAGGCAATCTATAGTTACATCCATAATTGACATATTCGCCTGACATTTCATAATATTCAAATGACCTAAATCGCCATTTACTTAATAATAGTCTCTATGAACTTCAATGACTCGAATGCAACGCCTTATGATATAAGTCCTTAATGGCCTCAAGTAGTATCCTTAGTACGAGATAATGCACAGCGGAAGACTTAATTCATACCTGAGAATAACATGCTTTAAAATGTCAACATAAAGTTGGTGAGATATAGGTTTAATGTCGACAGCGATATAAATATAGACCACAAGATTTCATATATAAACATTTTAATAAAAATATTCTAAGTGGTTGAGCACTTGGTAACCATACTTAACAATTAATCATGTCGCATATTCCCTTTAATATGAAATCTTACTACACTGTACCAAGTGTAGTCACGAAACGAAGTACTGTGCAACCGTTGAATACTGGTCATCCAGTCCGGTTGGGGTTGTCAGGCCCGATAGATCTATCAACAGGATTCGCGTTTACAATACCGCTGTAAATATTAGTTACCAAGCTACAGGGAAGTATGCCAGTGGTACAACTCAACGTAGAATATATTTTTCAGTTACTTGTGTCCATAACGTAAAACATAAAATACATGTATTCTCATCCCGAAATATTTAGAGTTTAAAAGTGGGACTATATACTCACTGTTGTCTTGAAGATATGAAATTTTGACTTGGTCTCCGATTGATATCACGAACCTATCCATATATAATATATCAATATATTTTCTTTTTAAGAAATAAACGTTTCATATATATACTTTTAATACTTTTATAATTCCTTAGTCCGTAGTTAGCATTTTGATGTTAGTAGTCCACAATTAGTTGCTTAATAAAGTAAATAAATAAATAAAGACCACATCGTATTCATGTTGATCGGAATTAATCTTGACCCACGGTACCGGTGTTGTCAAATGACGTATTGCGTACATAAAGTACCGGTGTTGTCAAATGACGTGTTGCGTACATACGTGAGGTCTTATGATTAATCTTCTCGTGTTGTTTACGGGTGGTCCTGAAATATATAAAATTAAATTACGAGTACATTTATATAAAATATCATGTTATTTTAGAAAGATGTGATTTATTTAATTTTTCCCCAATTATTTTCGTGGCTAAACAAGCTATGGACACCCGATCTTATTTTGGTCATAATTTCTTCGTTACAACTCCGTTTTCGTTGGTTCAAATTGCCACTTCCTTGGATCGAGTCCTTCTTTAAGACTATGAACTGAGAATACCTTGGTTTGTATTCAAAATCACACGGCATAGGTGAAACTTTAGTGAAACTTATGAAGTTAAACATTTTCCTTTATGTAAACAACCTTAAATGGTTATTTTTCTAAAAATACTTATACTTTGAATTAAATCATGAAATTTTTATGTGTTATCATATTCATAGTAAAAATTATTTTTCCAGAACATAAACCTCCAATTCAAAGCTTAAGATGGTTTTTAATTATCCAACCCAAAACAGTCCCCGGTGACACTCCGACGTCGTAAAAACAGTTTTTAAGATATTCTTTGAAAAACCAAGTTATACCTTGTTAAATTAGCATATAATTAAGATATGTTACAGGTCTTGAAGTATTTTAAAAGTTAAGTTAGAAGGATCTATTTAGTTTGCGAACAAGTTTGAAATCATTCAAACTATGTTCTAGTTTATAAACTCTTATATATATAGCTATAAATATATGAATTGAAAAAGAGTTGAAGTAGAGTTTTTACCTCAAGTTAAAAATGTAAAGTTGCTGGAAAGAAGTAGTAAAATAAAAGTTGAGAGAGTTCTTGCAAGTGTGTGTGAAAATTGGAAGTAAAATTTGGAAAATGAATGTGTAAAAATGAGTTAGAAATGGTGCTTATTTATAGGCTTGAAAATTTGGTTTTTAGTGAAAATATCTAAGATAAGTTAAAATTTATTATGTCATGAATGACATATTATTCCAATAATTGAAGATTTCTATTGGTATATACCAATAGTAAATACTTCTAGAAGCTGTGTATAGTACCCTAGATATACGTATAGAAATCTTTGAGAAAACGGAACGAGGATTCAAATATAGCTATCTTTTGTAAATATACTTATATTGTTTTATGTATTTAAGTCTTTAAAAGTGATTAAATACATTACTTATACGATATATGTATAAATATTATAGGTCATAAGTATTTAAGTCAAATAACGTTACGTATGGTTATCGTTTTGAAAACTTAAGTTAGTAGTTTCAAAATATACTTATAACTTATTGTTATTAATACAAAATGAGATATTAAAACATTCTTAGATCATGTTAAATATGTATATATACATATATATACACAAACGTATAATTATCATATATTGTATAGTTCGTGATATCATCGGTCAAACTAGACGGTCAAACATTGTGTAAAACTCATTTCAAAAACATAAGTCTCAACAATTTAGATTGCTTATCATGTTGGTAAGGTTTAAATTATGTAAATATTAATCTTATAAGTATAGATCGATCGAAAAAGTGTGGGTCAACTTTAGGGTTTTTGCTTATCGTGTCGGAACCATATAGAGATTAGAGTTTAAATTTGGTCGGAAATTTCCGGGTCGTTACAGTACCCACCCGTTAAAGAAATTTCGTCCTCGAAATTTGGTAGAGGTTGTCATAAATAACAATAGGAATGTTTTCATGACGAATATGAGGTAATAATGAAATTTTATCATTATTGAAAGATTTAGATAAAACGATTCGGTTATGTGAGACGCACGAGCGAAGCTATCACAAAAGAGTGAAATGAGTAAATATAGAATTGTTGTAACCGATGACGTGATTATGATCGATTTCCGGGATTTAAGGGTTTTAAAGAAAATCTTATGTAATAAGATTTAGTTTTGCGGCGATCAGGATCTTCTTTGATTTAACGCGGCAATCTGTTTTGATTTCTTTGTCGAATATTTCACTATAAATTTACCTCCTTCCCTTTCTTTCTTCCCACATCTTCTATTCTTTCTCTTTAGTTCCTACTTTAAGACATTCGCTAATATGCTCCATCCCATTCTAATCCTTGTTATATTTCTAACTTTCATATCTTTCATTCTTCTTTTTCATCTATCACCAGAAGAATCTATCCTCTTTTATCCTTTCCTTGGAATTATAATGTTTTTAATTCTCCCGTGCCTTTACGTTGCAATACGTATTGATATGCACGGTTTGTAGTTTCGGGGTTGTTGTTAGGTTTTATACCTTCCCTTATATTTCGATGTTCCTACTCCTGTCCATTAAAATCATTGTCATCCACAGTTAATGCTCTCTCTTATTTGCTGCGGTTTATGTTCCTATTTCTATTCTGAGGTTTTGTCCCTTCGTTTCTTCTTCCCGTCCTCGAGCCAAGCGAACAATGGTCCGAAATTCGTAGGTAGGAAATTTGGAATGAACCTACCTATTGGTTTTAGAATGAAATTGTAATGGCACGATCTTGATTCGTTAAATTACTCGAATATTCCGGAAAAATAGAACTATCAAGGTGATACGTTCTAATATGTTTGGAGACTTGATAGAATGTAAGAGCCGTGTAACATGGCACATGATGACGGTACTGTGAATCATCACATTCCATTAGAAACTTAACATGACTTACTGTAATATAATGAAGTTGATCAAGTTTCATTATATTATACTAATTCATGCATCAGTTCCCAACACTACTTCAAATCATTTATATTTTAATCTCGGAGGTTTCAGAATTTAGAAATTAACACAGTTTCTTTTATATTGTAACGCAGATGTTACGGAGAGATAAATGATCGCAGATAGGAATAGTTGTAAAAATATCTCCAGAAATATGAAAAATATGTATAACGAATGATATGAAGATATCTTATAATATCTAAGATAAGATGATGATGAAAAATATCATCCGGGCAAGGTTTTGAATAAAGAGTAGGGTTCTTACTGACGGTTTCAGCAGGTACGGAATCGTTTGTATTCTTTGAGAGCAGGTTCAGTCCCTGTGATTTATCCACAGCCTCTTTCATACTTTGCTTCATCCGTTTTCTAGTTCCAAACTTTTTTTTTTCCAGCTTTACCACCTTACTATTCTTTGTCATCAAACTTTTGACCGTTAAAGTCGTTTATAGTTTTTGCTGCTTCGTTAGCATTTCAAGAACTATTTCATAGTCCCGGGTGTTTTTCAGAAACTTCACGTTCAGATTATGAAATTCTTAGGGACATTATAGATATGATGGAAGAAGTTCCGCGAGGTTTTCAAAATATTGATTGTTGATTTCGCCAAAAGGATAACGATCTGCTGGTGCACCTGTTGATGTTTTCGAGGGATATAAAAGATTTTCCGGTAATGACGGCGAAAGGACAAGGTATAAATATCATGATTATAATAGAAATAATCTCACTGAAAAGTCGAAGTGGAGCTGTGACAAAATTAGCTTCTTGAAAAGGAATTGTAGGGTTGTTCTTGCTAATAAATGGCAAAGGATTCAATACGTTATGTGTTAAATTATGAATTTGGGTTCGAGAGTTCTTCAGGTGTATAACTGTATGTATAAATCTTCATTCCGTAGGCGAGGTGCGGCGGGTTCAACTTCTCGGTCTAGGTGTTTACAGGAATCATGAAAGGATTTGAATGCGAATTGTAATCGTCAAGTTACGAATGAGGTTTAAGATAAAATCAAGTGGCAAGCTTGAAGAATTGTTTAGTTTCATATGTTACAATCAACATTTTAACTCATTTTAATTGTCCAATGTTTTCTTCTTTATGCCATTTGTTGGATTCTGGTAGGTCAAAATCCGAATATGAAATTTGATTGAAAATGGTTATTCTGGGGTGAGCGGATACGAATATCGGTGGTTGTAAGTAAGATAATAGATAACCGTTGAATCAGATTCAAGAATGTACAATATAACTTATTAATGTGAATTCTAAATATTCCTCGGGTACTACCCACCCGTTAAAATATTTTTGTAGTAACCCGTCCTTATCCCCCTGGACGAAGTCATCGACATTTGGTTCCATTGCGGTGATCGACTCCAAGTAATGTCTTTAAAGTGAGCAAATGCACAGCGGAAGACTTAATTCGTACCTGAGAATAACATGCTTTAAAAGGTCAACATAAAGTTGGTGAGATATATAGGTTTGATGCTAGCAGCGTAGTAACTATGGACCACAAGATTTAAAGTTTATAAACATAATACACTCGCAAGTGTATGAAAAGCATTCCAAGCAATGGGCACCCGGTAACTAGCCTTAACAAGAGTGTGTACCCCTGAGTTATAATAATTTGTGCACCGAATCAAGTGCGTTCCGTTAACCTCGAAGTACTAAACACCCGTTCTTCTAGTTTACTAGAACAACATCTGGGTGGGGGTGTAAAACCCGATAGATCTATCTTTAGGATTCGCGCCTACCAGTTCATAAACCAATAGTTAAAGTTACCAAGCTAGGGGATTTTTGATTCAAACCCATGTAGAATGTAATTTTAGTCACTTGTGTCCATAACGTAAATAATTTATAAAAACAGCGCATGTATTCTCAGCCCAAAAATATTTAAAGTTTAAAAGGGACTATATACTCACCTAATGTATTTTGTAGTAAAAATACATATAACATCATTGAACACGTATAAGGTTGGCCTTGGATTCACGAACCTATATTATTTATATAATTATTAACACATATAGTCGTAATCGAACAAAATTTAAATATTATATCCTAAATTACATATTATATATATATATTGAATTTATGTATATATTCAAAATAATTGTTATTAATATATAAATTTGATAAAAAAAATATCTAATTTGTTATTTATGAATATTTGTATAAAAAATCTAATGTGGTTAATACATACTTATAACTTTAAAACTTTTATTTTCACAATAATTTTAATGTTTATAATATTGATAATACTAATAAGAATAATACTGATAGTGTTAGTGATAATAAAATAATGAGGGTTAATAATGATAAAATTTTCTTTTACAAACCATACTAATAGTGGTATTTATATTAATAATAATAATAATATTTATAATGATACTTATGTTAATAATATTAATAATAATTCTAATACTTATAAAATAATACTAATACTAATATCAACGAAAATAATAATAAGTTTTATTGTATATAAGTTTTTATATAAATATTGTTAATATGTTTTATATATATAGTTATATGACTTATTAATATAATTGTAGTATATGTAATAGGTAGGTTTTATATACAAAATATTATTTATTTAAGAATGAAAGTTTTGATAATAATAAAAAAAAAAATAGACTTTTACCAACACCTTCTTAATATAACCTTAACCAACCTATTATGTTTAACAAGTTTCATAATCATATTCATTTTTCATTTATAATAATAATTATAGTTATAGTGGAGTATATATATACATATACATATACTATAATATAAAATTTAAGGTTTATAGATTATACCCTCGGTTAAATCGGGTGCGAGAGACGAGTATTGTTTGCATTTGGGCCCGATACAATTTCGACATAACTAAGTAAATATGAAGCGGACAGTTTTTCTTGGGCCATAAGAATATTCTAACAGCCCATTAGGGAGTAACAACTCTGTTGGGCCTTGCTTGGAGTTTAAGCCCGAGAAGAGAAAAAAAAAATATAGCTCGATGGCCTGCTTATATCATCCGACCCCTTATTTCCTTCTCTTCCACAATTCGGGTCATCCCTCCCCGTTTCATACAGTGCTCCCAATCTTCCAAGATCAATTTCCACAAAAATCAAATCACAAAAAAATCAATTGAACTCGATTCCTAGACCCACTCTTATGAAGTCCTGTGAAGGAGATCGAGATTAATAGCAACAAAAATTTCCAATTTTGTTAAGAACCATAGCGACGGTGATGGTGAATCTAGAAATCAGAAATCGAGATCTAATGCGGTTCAGGTATCGCTTTCTTCTTGAAAAGTGTTGAGAATGCCTCAAAGAACACTCGTAACTTATTTTTATTATCTAAAGATATCTGATTCGTTCCAATTAAAATGTTGACCTATAATAAACTAGCTTTGATTTGACGAATTCGAGTTATATTTATTGATTTAGGAGCTGTAACGGGTTTTTGGGTTCTCTGGTAATCGGCTGCGAACAGAGAGCAGAAATTATAGTAGGTGCAGCAAAATTCGTTGGTAGTTTCTTAATCGTGGTGTCGAAGTGGAGTCTGAAACAGAAGCAGAAAGATCCAGGCAGTAGTTAGGTATATTTGATGCTTGTTTGTGGGTGAAATTTGAGAGTGTGTTTTGAGTTGGGGCTCGACCGAATAGCAATAGCAGTGAGTATCCAGTAGCTTAGATAATAGGTTTGTTTTAGTAAAGAAAGGAAAGAAAGAAAGGAAGATGTTGTCTTGAAAGAAAAAAATAATATAGGTGAGGGTTTGAAGTGGTTGTTGCCAGATGATGTGCCGGTTAGATTGTCTACGGCAGGTGATTGTATTCAGAGGGTGGTGGTGCTCGAATGCCAAACAGAAAACAGTTTAAAGAGTTAATGGTTGTGATGGTTGATTCACGATCAACAACAGGAGACAGGGAAAAATATAACTCAGCAACAAGGATGTGGGAGTGGTGATTTGTGGTCTTCAAACAGAGAATAACAGCAACAAGTTTATAAGGTTGCGTGTGGTTATTTGGGCTATTGCTAGATCGAAACAGAAAACTCGAAGTAATAAACTATAGTGGTGGAGGTGCAATGGATCGTTAGAAAAGGTGGTAGCGGTGGTAATCAAAACAGGAGAGTCGGGTGAAGAGAGGCGAGTTGTGATTATGCATATGTATTTGTATGTCGTGTATCCATATAAAGAAGATGAGTGTGTTATTTTTTTTGTTTTATATTCCTCCTGCACTTCCATGTATATATATAATGTATATAGATTCATAAATATCAAGAAAATAATGCTCATCTAGTCACCATAAGGGTAAAGGTTGAAAACATATTGATGTTACATAATCAATCACGGGTATTTCACTGTGGATGTAGTTGAAAAAGGTGAAGGAAAAAATAGATAGATGGATCAATGATAGTACAGAGATAAAAGTCTCATAATATCAAATGTAATGAATATAATAATAAATGTAAATATATTTATTAAATAATATGTGATTCATAAACGTGCACTAGTAAAAGTGAAAGCCTGTGTTTTGTTTTTAAATATATTGATATGTATTTTAGTAATAATGAAAGTGACAATAACAATATTAATATGATATCTTGTAATTACATATGTTAATGTTACAATTTATAATTATGTAATACATAATGATTATATAATATACACCTATAAAATAACATATATTATATATTCGTTTTAATAGTAATTTATTTCGTATATTATTGTGCATTCTTAATTCTAAAGTTTCAATTATATTTTCATATTCATATTTATTATATATACTAATATATATTTGTATATACATGTTTATTTACAAAAAAAGTTCGTGAATCGTCGGCACAGTCAAAAGGTAATTGATTATCCGAAAATAGATTTTAAACTTCCTAGACTCAATGTTACAGATTTTGCTTATCGTATCGGAAACATTTAAAGATTAAGGTTTAAATTTGGTCGGAAATTTCCGGGTCGTTACAGTACCCACCCGTTAAAGAAATTTCGTCCCTGAAATTTGATCGAGGTTATCATAGATAACAATAGGAATGTTTTCATGACGAATATGAGATAATAATGGGGTTTTATCATTATCTAGAGATATAGATAAAATGATTCGATCATGTGAAGCGTACGAGTGAAGCTATCACAAAAGAATGAAATGAGTAAAAATATATTCCTTTTAACCGATGACGTAGTAATGATGGACTTTCGGGATTCATGGGGTTTAAAGAAAATCTTATGTAATAAGATTTGGTTCTTCGGCGATCAGAATCTTCTTTGATTTAATGCGGTAATCTGTTTCGATTTCTCTGTCGGATATTTCACTATAAATTCACCTCCTTCGTTTCCTTTATATTTTGGAGTTCCTTTCTTGGGTTTTCTCTTCCCGACTTTTAGTCAAGCGAATAATGGTCCGGAATTTGTAGGTATGAAATTTGGAATGAACATAACTAATGTTCTTAGAAAGAAATGGAATTGGCACGATTTCGATTTGTCAAATTACCAGAATATCCAGGAAAATAGAACTATCAAGATGATTTGTTCTTAACATGTTTTGGAATTGGATAGAATGTAAGAGCCGTGTAACATGGCACATGATGATGGTACTGTGAATCATCACATTCCATTAGAAACTTAACATGACTTACTGTAATATAATGAAGTTGATCAAGTTTCATTATATTATACTAATTCATGCATCAGTTCCTAACACTACTTCATAACATTCCTATTTTAAACTCGAAGATTTCAAAATTTAGAAACTAATGCAGTTTCTTTTATATTGTAACGCAGATGTTACGAAGTGATAAATGATTTCAGATGGGAATAATATCTCCAGAAATTTGAAGAATATGCATAACGGGTGATATGAAATATCTTATAATCTCTAAGATAAAATGTTGATGAAGAATATCATCCGAAAAGGTTTAGAATAAGGAGTAGGGTTCTTATTAACGATTTCAGCAGACACTGAATCATTTTGAATCCTTTGAAGTCGAGTTTAGTTTTCATGATTTGTTCACGGTTTCCTTCATACTTTGCTCAATCCGTTTTCCAATTTCAACCCTTCTCTTTTTCTAAGCTTTTCCAACATACTTTACTTCATCGTAAACTTTTGACTGTTAAGGTCGTTTACAGTTTTTGCTGCTTCATCAGCATTTCAAGAACTACTTCATAGTCCAGGGTGTTTTTCAGAAATTTCACATTCGAAATATGTTATTCTTTAGAGATAAACGTTTTCGGTATAACTGGAAGAATTTCTACGAGATTTTCAAAATACTAATTGCGGATTTCGCCAAAGAGATAACGAGTTGCTGGTACATCTGCTGATGGTGTTTGTGAAATATAAAAGGTTCTCCAGTAACGACGGCGAATAGACAAGATATAAATATCGAGGTTATAGTAGGAGTAGTCTTAATGAGAAGTCGAAGTGGAGCTGTGACAAAATTAGCTTCTTGAAAAGGAATTGTAGGGTTGTTTTTGCTAATGAATGATAAAGAATTCGACGCAGATAGGTTTTAACTATAACTTTGGTTTTGAAAGTTTTTCAGGTGTATAACTGTATGCATAAATCTTTCTTCCATGGATGAGATGCAGCTGGTTCAACTTCTCGATCGACGTGTGTTCAAGAATCATGATAGGTTTGAACGCGGATTGTAATCATCAAGATACGAATGAGGTTTAAGATGGATTCAAGTGGCAAACTTGAAGATTAATTTAGTTTCATATGTTATAATCAATATTTTAATTCATTTTACTTGTCCATAGTTAGCAGTCTATTGTCCGATTGTCCAATGGTTCAATAACAGTTCAATATATTCATATATAATTTAATATGCATAATTAATACGTATCGTGACCCGTGTACCAGTCTCAGTGTCAATCACAACTCAAACCATATATATATTTTGGAATCAACTCCAACCCTGTATAGCCAACTCCCACCTTCACATATAGAGTGTCTGCGGTTGTTCCGAAATATATATATAGATGGGTCGATATGATAGGTCGAAACCTTGTATACGTGTCCCGTTATTTAAAATGCGTAAATAACAGAATGACGATAAATAAAGTGCATA
Organism: Rutidosis leptorrhynchoides; assembly: GCF_046630445.1. Lineage (NCBI taxonomy): Eukaryota > Viridiplantae > Streptophyta > Magnoliopsida > Asterales > Asteraceae > Rutidosis > Rutidosis leptorrhynchoides. The sequence continues at coordinate 237,955,189 of NC_092343.1, forward strand.
AAATAAATAACAGAAATTAAATGACGATAAATAAAATTGCGAGAATGTAAAGTGCGAGAATGTAAATTGCGATAATGTAAATGTTAATCAGTTAGCTGGGAACAGTTAGCCGGAACAGTTAGCGTGAAATCCTATCACAATTTCAATTAATTAATTCGTTTGTTTCTAACACTTTTTATTTTTGTCCAATGTTTTCTTCGTTATGCCACTTGTTGGATTCTGATAGGTCAAAATCCAAATATGAAATTTGAATAGAAATGGTTATTCTGGAATGAACGGATTACGTACAATGATGATTAGGCTCGAGGTACAAAATGAGATGTTGAGGCAGGTGATGTTGAAACTTGGGTTGTTGGTGGTACTGGTGTTGATGTTGGTACCAGTGATGTTGCTGGAGCTGTTAAGTTTTGCACCATATTCTCCAAAACTACTACTCGAGCGCGAAGTTCGTTGACTTCTTCTACTAACCCTGGCCGGTTATTAGTGTGAGATGGAGGTTGGATATCTTCTCTAGTTCCGTTAATGGTAGCCTCAAGACGAAAAATTCTTGCAACGAGGGTATAAACAGTATTGCGAACAGGTTCGCCGGTGAGTGGGTCGAGTACTCCGACATTAGGCGGTAGATTCGGCTCATGATATGGAGTACCTTCTTCATTTCTCCATAGAGTAAGTATTTCGCGAACCCATCCCCACTTTCTAAAGAAATCTCGGTAGTTGATCGATTGATGCGCTCCCGTCACACTATCTTTGGAGTCAGAGGAACTTTGTCGATTCGTGGAGGCCATCGTACGCGATCACAGAAAGATTTTTGGTATGAAAGGCTTAGTGAGAGCAATGAGAGTTGGATGGTAAACTCAATGCATAATATGCATAAATATATATAGTACCAGGATTCCTTAAATCACGGAGAAATTTACGGAAAATATTAGGCAAAGTTTACCGTAATAGATACGCTAGGATATGAATTTGTCTATACACTATCAATGCAGTAAATGCAATAAGACGTGTCTAGACTTAAGCAGGCAATTCCTAAAGATGATAAGCAGATAGTTTCCGACTAGGAATGATAAGCAAAACTTTTTGTCATGCAGACACGGTCAAAGTCCAGACTCACTAATGTATCCTAACAACTACTAGTCAGACACACTAATGCAATGCCTGGTTCGCTAAGACCACCGCTCTGATACCATCTGTAATAACCCGTCCTTATCCCCCTGGACGAAGTCATCGACATTTGGTTCTATTGCGGTGATCGACTCCAAGTAATGTCTTTAAAGTGAGCAAATGCACAACGGAAGACTTAATTCGTACCTGAGAATAACATGCTTTAAAAGGTCAACATAAAGTTGTTGAGATATATAGGTTTGATGCTAGCAGCGTAGTAACTATGGACCACAAGATTTAAAGTTTATAAACATAATACACTCGCAAGTGTATGAAAAGCATTCCAAGCAATGGGCACCCGGTAACTAGCCTTAACAAGAGTGTGTACCCCTGAGTTATAATAATTTGTGCACCGAATCAAGTGCGTTCCGTTAACCTCGAAGTACTAAACACCCGTTCTTCTAGTTTACTAGAACAACATCTGGGTGGGGGTGTAAAACCCGATAGATCTATCTTTAGGATTCGCGCCTACCAGTTCATAAACCAATAGTTAAAGTTACCAAGCTAGGGGATTTTTGATTCAAACCCATGTAGAATGTAATTTTAGTCACTTGTGTCCATAACGTAAATAATTTATAAAAACAGCGCATGTATTCTCAGCCCAAAAATATTTAAAGTTTAAAAGGGACTATATACTCACCTAATGTATTTTGTAGTAAAAATACATATAACATCATTGAACACGTATAAGGTTGGCCTTGGATTCACGAACCTATATTATTTATATAATTATTAACACATATAGTCGTAATCGAACAAAATTTAAATATTATATCCTAAATTACATATTATATATATATATATATTGAATTTATGTATATATTCAAAATAATTGTTATTAATATATAAATTTGATAAAAAAAAATATCTAATTTGTTATTTATGAATATTTGTATAAAAAATTTAATGTGGTTAATACATACTTATAACTTTAAAACTTTTATTTTCACAATAATTTTAATGTTTATAATATTGATAATACTAATAAGAATAATACTGATAGTGTTAGTGTTAGTGATAATAAAATAATGAGGGTTAATAATGATAAAATTTTCTTTTACAAACCATACTAATAGTGGTATTTATATTAATAATAATAATAATATTTATAATGATATTTATGTTAATAATATTAATAATAATTCTAATACTTATAAAATAATACTAATACTAATATCAACGAAAATAATAATAAGTTTTATTGTATATAAGTTTTTATATAAATATTGTTAATATGTTTTATATATATAGTTATATGACTTATTAATATAATTGTAGTATATGTAATAGGTAGGTTTTATATACAAAATATTATTTATTTAAGAATGAAAGTTTTGATAATCATAAAAAAAAAATAGACTTTTACCAACACCATCTTAATATAACCTTAACCAACCTATTATGTTTAACAAGTTTCATAATCATATTCATTTTTCATTTATAATAATAATTATAGTTATAGTGGAGTATATATATACATATACATATACTATAATATAAAATTTAAGGTTTATAGACTATACCCTCGGTTAAATCGGGTGCGAGAGACGAGTATTGTTTGCATTTGGGCCCGATACAATTTCGACATAACTCAGTAAATATGAAGCGGGCAGTTTTTCTTGGGCCATAAGAATATTCTAACAGCCCATTAGGGAGTAACAACTCTGTTGGGCCTTGCTTGGAGTTTAAGCCCGAGAAGAGAAAAAAAAAATATAGCTCGATGGCCTGCTTATATCATCCGACCCCTTATTTCCTTCTCTTCCACAATTCGGGTCATCCCTCCCCGTTTCATACAGTGCTCCCAATCTTCCAAGATCAATTTCCACAAAAATCAAATCACAAAAAAATCAATTGAACTCGATTCCTAGACCCACTCTTATGAAGTTCTGTGAAGGAGATCGAGATTAATAGCAACAAAAATTTCCAATTTTGTTAAGAACCATAGCGACGGTGATGGTGAATCTAGAAATCAGAAATCGAGATCTAATGCGGTTCAGGTATCGCTTTCTTCTTGAAAAGTGTTGAGAATGCCTCAAAGAACACTCGTAACTTGTTTTTATTATCTAAAGATATCTGATTCGTTCCAATTAAAATGTTGACCTATAATAAACTAGCTTTGATTTGACGAATTCGAGTTATATTTATTGATTTAGGAGCTGTAACGGGTTTTTGGGTTCTCTAGTAATCGGCTGCGAACAGAGAGCAGGAATTATAGTAGGTGCAGCAAAATTCGTTGGTAGTTTCTTAATCGTGGTGTCGAAGTGGAGTCTGAAACAGAAGCAGAAAGATCCAGGCAGTAGTTAGGTATATTTGATGCTTGTTTGTGGGTGAAATTTGAGAGTGTGTTTTGAGTTGGGGCTCGACCGAATAGCAATAGCAGTGAGTATCCAGTAGCTTAGATAATAGGTTTGTTTTAGTAAAGAAAGGAAAGAAAGAAAGGAAGATGTTGTCTTGAAAGAAAAAAATAATATAGGTGAGGGTTTGAAGTGGTTGTTGCCAGATGATGTGCCGGTTAGATTGTCTACGGTAGGTGATTGTATTCAGAGGGTGGTGGTGCTCGAATGCCAAACAGAAAACAGTTTAAAGAGTTAATGGTTGTGATGGTTGATTCACGATCAACAACAGGAGACAGGGAAAAATATAACTCAGCAACAAGGATGTGGGAGTGGTGATTTGTGGTCTTCAAACAGAGAATAACAGCAACAAGTTTATAAGGTTGCGTGTGGTTATTTGGGCTATTGCTAGATCGAAACAGAAAACTCGAAGTAATAAACTATAGTGGTGGAGGTGCAATGGATCGTTAGAAAAGGTGGTAGCGGTGGTAATCAAAACAGGAGAGTCGGGTGAAGAGAGGCGAGTTGTGATTATGCATATGTATTTGTATGTCGTGTATCCATATAAAGAAGATGAGTGTGTTATTTTTTTTGTTTTATATTCCTCCTGCACTTCCATGTATATATATAATGTATATAGATTCATAAATATCAAGAAAATAATGCTCATCTAGTCACCATAAGGGTAAAGGTTGAAAACATATTGATGTTACATAATCAATCACGGGTATTTCACTGTGGATGTAGTTGAAAAAGGTGAAGGAAAAAATAGATAGATGGATCAATGATAGTACAGAGATAAAAGTCTCATAATATCAAATGTAATGAATATAATAATAAATGTAAATATATTTATTAAATAATATGTGATTCATAAACGTGCACTAGTAAAAGTGAAAGCCTGTGTTTTGTTTTTAAATATATTGATATGTATTTTAGTAATAATGAAAGTGACAATAACAATATTAATATGATATCTTATAATTACATATGTTAATGTTACAATTTATAATTATGTAATACATAATGATTATATAATATACACCTATAAAATAACATATATTATATATTCGTTTTAATAGTAATTTATTTCGTATATTATTGTGCATTCTTAATTCTAAAGTTTCAATTATATTTTCATATTCATATTTATTATATATACTAATATATATTTGTATATACATGTTTATTTACAAAAAAAGTTCGTGAATCGTCGGCACAGTCAAAAGGTAATTGATTATCCGAAAATAGATTTTAAACTTCCTAGACTCAATGTTACAGATTTTGCTTATCGTATCGGAAACATTTAAAGATTAAGGTTTAAATTTGGTCGGAAATTTCCGGGTCGTTACAATTTTCATCATTAATAGTTTGTACGAAGGAATTTTTAATTACTATCTTTATGAAAATATACTTGCATATATATTTTCTTCAGAGATAATCATAGATTTAATGAGTCAATAAAATATTAAACTCATCAGGTTTATTGTTAATACTAGATTACATAGTCTCTAACGCATTAGAGATTACTTAGTCGCCATATTGAACGGAGGTAATGAGGTAGAATGGTACGTGAATCGAAGTTAATCGATATAGAACGATATGTAGAACGAAAATAAAGTGGATAGAGCGATACATAGAACGGTGATTATACTCGAGGTGTAATTTGTGACGTTGAGATTTACGACGTGGTTGTGATTGGGGTGATAAAGGTACTGTCGGCGTTGACGATGGTAGTACGGATTATGCTGCTGGTGCTGCTGTTGGTGTTTGTAACCTTCGCACCATATTCTCCAAAACCACTACCCGAGCACGGAGTTCGTTGACTTCTTCTATTATACCGGGATGATTGACGGTAGGAACAAGCGAATGAACAAGATTTGAAATATGGGATAGTATGTAATCATGACGAGATACTCTAGAAATGAGCGAGAAAATGGTGTTTCGAATAGGTTCGCCGGTAAGTGCTTCAGGTTCATCGTTAAGAGGACAATTTGGTGGATGGAATGGATCACCTTCTTCTTGCCTCCAGAAATTTAGTATATTACGAACCCATCCCCAATTCATCCAGAATAGATGATGGGAAATTGGTTGATCCATTCCGGTAACGCTGTTCTCGGAGCTCGAATGGAAATCCATATCGGCGAAGCTATCGAAGTCGGAGGAATTTGAGCTGGATGAAGAATCCATCTTGTATGGTCGGAGAAATGAATTTTTTTTTGGTTTGGAATAGATTATAGGAGTTGGGTTTGGTACTCTTCAATACATAATTTACATATGTATATATAATATCAAAATCCCATGAATTACGGAGAATCTTTGAAATACGTCAGGCAATGTCTATAGTAACAGATACGCTAGGATATGAATTTTGTCTATACACTATCGATGCACTAAATGCAGTAAGACGTGTCTAGACTTAAGAATGATAAGCAGACAGTTCCCTAAGGATGATAAGCAGATGATTTCCGACTAGGATTGATAAGCAAAACTTTTGACAGTCAGACACGGTCAAAGTCCAGACTCACTTAATGTATCCTAACAACTACTAGTTAGACACACTAATGCAAGGCCTGGTTCGCTAAGACCAACGCTCTGATACCAACTGAAAGGATCCGAAACTAATCATCCGGACGTTGTCCATATTGATTACAAACGTATTACAATAGTTGATAACATTGCGAGGTACTTGCCCTCTATATGATACATCTTACAAACGTTGCATTTATTCTTAAAAGGCAATCTATAGTTACATCCATAATTGACATATTCGCCTGACATTTCATAATATTCAAATGACCTAAACCGCCATTTACTTAATAATAGTCTCTATGAACTTCAATGACTCGAATGCAACGCCTTATGATATAAGTCCTTAATGGCCTCAAGTAGTATCCTTAGTACGAGATAATGCACAGCGGAAGACTTAATTCATACCTGAGAATAACATGCTTTAAAATGTCAACATAAAGTTGGTGAGATATAGGTTTAATGTCGACAACGATATAAATATAGACCACAAGATTTCATATATAAACATTTTAATAAAAATATTCTAAGTGGTTGAGCACTTGGTAACCATACTTAACAATTAATCACGTCGCATATTCCCTTTAATATGAAATCTTACTACACTGTACCAAGTGTAGTCACGAAACGAAGTACTGTGCAACCGTTGAATACTTGTCGTCCAGTCCGGTTGGGGTTGTCAGGCCCGATAGATCTATCAACAGGATTCGCGTTTACAATACCGCTGTAAATATTAGTTACCAAGCTACAGGGAAGTATGCCAGTGGTACAACTCAACGTAGAATATATTTTTCAGTTACTTGTGTCCATAACGTAAAACATAAAAATACATGTATTCTCATCCCGAAATATTTAGAGTTTAAAAGTGGGACTATATACTCACTGTTGTCTTGAAGATATGAAATTTTGACTTGGTCTCCGATTGATATCACGAACCTATCCATATATAATATATCAATATATTTTCTTTTTAAGAAATAAACGTTTCATATATATACTTTTAATACTTTTATAATTCCTTAGTCCGTAGTTAGCATTTTGATGTTAGTAGTCCACAATTAGTTGCTTAATAAAGTAAATAAATAAATAAAGACCACATCGTATTCATGTTGATCGGAATTAATCTTGACCCACGGTACCGGTGTTGTCAAATGACGTATTGCGTACATAAAGTACCGGTGTTGTCAAATGACGTGTTGCGTACATACGTGAGGTCTTATGATTAATCTTCTCGTGTTGTTTACGGGTGGTCCTGAAATATATAAAATTAAATTACGAGTACATATATATAAAATATCATGTTATTTTAGAAAGATGTGATTTATTTAATTTTTCCCCAATTATTTTCGTGGCTAAACAAGCTATGGACACCCGATCTTATTTTGGTCATAATTTCTTCGTTACAACTCCGTTTTCGTTGGTTCAAATTGCCACTTCCTTGGATCGAGTCCTTATTTAAGACTATGAACTGAGAATACCTTGGTTTGTATTCAAAATCACACGGCATAGGTGAAACTTTAGTGAAACTTATGAAGTTAAACATTTTCCTTTATGTAAACAACCTTAAATGGTTATTTTTCTAAAAATACTTATACTTTGAATTAAATCATGAAATTTTTATGTGTTATCATATTCATAGTAAAAATTATTTTTCCAGAACATAAACCTCCAATTCAAAGTTTAAGATGGTTTTTAATTATCCAACCCAAAACAGTCCCCGGTGACACTCCGACGTCGTAAAAACAGTTTTTAAGATATTCTTTGAAAAACCAAGTTATACCTTGTTAAATTAGCATATAATTAAGATATGTTACAGGTCTTGAAGTATTTTAAAAGTTAAGTTAGAAGGATCTATTTAGTTTGCGAACAAGTTTGAAATCATTCAAACTATGTTCTAGTTTATAAACTCTTATATATATAGCTATAAATATATGAATTGAAAAAGAGTTGAAGTAGAGTTTTTACCTCAAGTTAAAAATGTAAAGTTGCTGGAAAGAAGTAGTAAAATAAAAGTTGAGAGAGTTCTTGCAAGTGTGTGTGAAAATTGGAAGTAAAATTTGGAAAATGAATGTGTAAAAATGAGTTAGAAATGGTGCTTATTTATAGGCTTGAAAATTTGGTTTTTAGTGAAAATATCTAAGATAAGTTAAAATTTATTATGTCATGAATGACATATTATTCCAATAATTGAAGATTTCTATTGGTATATACTAATAGTAAATACTTCTAGAAGCTGTGTATAGTACCCTAGATATACGTATAGAAATCTTTGAGAAAACGGAACGAGGATTCAAATATAGCTATCTTTTGTAAATATACTTATATTGTTTTATGTATTTAAGTCTTTAAAAGTGATTAAATACATTACTTATACGATATATGTATAAACATTATAGGTCATAAGTATTTAAGTCAAATAACGTTACGTATGGTTATCGTTTTGAAAACTTAAGTTAGTAGTTACAAAATATACTTATAACTTATTGTTATTAATACAAAATGAGATATTAAAACATTCTTGTATATTGTATAACGTTATTTGACTTATACTTATAACGTTATTTGACTTATACTTATAACGTTATTTGACTTAAATACTTATGACCTAAATTGTTAAATATGTATATATACATATATATACACAAACGTATAATTATCATATATTGTATAGTTCGTGATATCATTGGTCAAACTAGACGGTCAAACATTGTGTAAAACTCATTTCAAAAACATAAGTCTCAACAATTTAGATTGCTTATCATGTTGGTAAGGTTTAAATTATGTAAATATTAATCTTATAAGTATAGATCGATCGAAAAAGTGTGGGTCAACTTTAGGGTTTTTGCTTATCGTGTCGGAACCATATAGAGATTAGAGTTTAAATTTGGTCGGAAATTTCCGGGTCGTTACAATTTTCACAACTATTCTTATCTGAAATCATCTATCTCTCCGTAACATCTGCGTTACAACATAAAAGAAACTGTGTTAATTTCTAAGTTCTAAAACCTTCGAGTTTAAAATATGAATGTTTTGAAGTAGTGTTAGGAACTGATGCATGAATTAGTATAATATAATGAAACTTGATCAACTTCATTATATTACAGTAAGTCATGTTGAGTTTCTAATGGAATGTGATGATTTACAGTACCATCATCATGTGCCATGTTACACGGCTCTTACATTTTATCTAATCTCTAAACATATCAAGAAAATATTCTCTTGATGATCCGGTCTTTTCCAGAACATTCTGGTAATTTGACAAATCAAAATCGTTCCATTACCATTTCTTTCTAAGAGCAATAGCTATGTTCATACCTACGAATTCCGGATCATTATTCGCTTGACTTGAGGACGGGAAGAAGAAACGAAGGGACAATGTCCCGAAATAGAAATTGGAGTATAAATCGCAGCAAATAGAAGAGAGTATTAACTATGGATGACAATGATTATGGAAAACAGGAGCAGGAACATCGAACTATAAGGAAAGATACCAAACCCAATAACCACCCAGAAACTACAAACCGTGTATATCAATACGTATGGCGACGTAAAGACACGGGAGAATTAGAAACATTATAATTCCAAGAAAATCATAAAAGTGAATAGATTCTTCTGGCGGTAGATGAAAGAGAAGAATGAAAGATATGAAAGCTAGAAGTATAACAAAAATCAGAACAGGATGAAGCATTTTAAAGAATACCTTAAGGTATGAATTAGAGGAGGAAGAGAAGGAGATGTGAGGTATGGAAGTAAGGAAGGGAAGGAGGTGGATTTATAGTGAAATATCCGACAAAGAAATCGAAACAGATTACCGTATTAAATCAAAGGAGATCCTGTTTCCTAAACCGTCGAAGAACCAAATCTTATTACATAAGATTTTCTTTAAATTCCTTAAATTCTGGAAATCAATCCCAATCACGTCATCGGTTAAAACAATTCCATATTCACTCATTCCACTCTTTTATGATAGTTTCACTCGTGCGCTTCACATGATCGAATCGTTTTATCCATATCTTCTGATAATGATAAAACTCTATTATTCGTCATGAAAACATTCATATTATTATTTATGACAACCTCTACAAATTTCGGGGACGAAATTTCTTTAACGGGTGGGTACTGTAACGACCCGGAAATTTCTGACCAAATTTAAACTCTAATCTCTATATGTTTCCGACACGATAAGCAAAAAAAACCCTAATATTGAGTCTAGAAAGTTTGAAATCTATATTCAGGTAACCAATTACCCTTTAACCATGCCTGACGATTCACGAACAACCTATAATTTAAAACTCGAACCCGTCATGATTTATATATGATTTACCTTCTTAAACGATGCTATTTCAAATTAAAATTTTACGTATTAAGTCGTTTTATTTTTATGATATAATTTTTGAAATTTTTTTTAAGAAACGAAGTTAAATTAAAAATGTACAATTTGTAAAGCACAACGTACAACAATGTATAGCTTAAATAGTTGAATCAAAATTAATTCATTTACTATTTATATGAATAGTAAATGAAATGAAATTAATTAATTTACTATTCACATGAAAGTGACATGATAGAAATTATTAATTATAAGTTACATAATATACCCCTGAAGTATTTAATAAATACGACTTTTTAAAAATTTACGATTCAAATTTGATTCTAAATTTATTATTATATTATTACATTCTATTTCAATATTATTATATTATTATTTTATTATTTTTTATTATATTATTATATTATTATAATTAAACACGTTTAATTCCTTTTATTATTATATTATTTTAATATTATTATATTATTACTTTATTATAATATTATATTATTATATTCTATTTCAATATTATTATATTATTATATTTCTTTTCAAAATTATTATATTATTATTTTATTAATCTATATATATGAATGATCGATTTCTCATTCTGGCTCATTAAATTTTTACTACGCATATTATCATTAGTATTTATATTATTATTATTATTATTATTACACTAATTATCAATCTTATTATTATTATTAAGTAGTATTATTATTAGTATTATTTTACATAAAATATTACGACGGAGTGCTGTCCGAGTGATTTTGAAATTGTTTTTCGAGCGGGATAGAGCTAAGGAAATTATGGGTTATAGCTATGGAGGTGATGGGTTTGGTTCATGGGTATGCTCGGGAGGTCAATTTAGTATTTATTATCTTCGTCGCGTCTACGTACCTTTCCTACAATATTGATTCTCAATATTGATACGTGAGTACTCGTAAATTAAATTTTACATATTAATAGTGTATCCCTGACTAGTGCTCGAGAAAATAGAATTATGCATGCTTGTACTTTTGATATTGCCCCTAGATAGGTTATGTTGAATCTTGAATTAATTATGTATGCGGTTGAGATAAGATATAAGATATGCATGTCGTTGGAAAGCTGACGAAAAACTATAAACTTTTCATTTAGATATCGTATGGTTTTGATGAATGGATTAAAAGATATCGTCAATTGAAATATCTATACTTTTAAAGTATTATTGTTAAAATAATTATCGTTATCGTTATTGTTATCATCGTTATTATTATTATTATTATCCATATTATTTTATCAGATAAATATGTAATACAAAGATACTTTTACCACTCGTAACATAATTAATAATACATATCACTATATTTTTATGATATTAAGTGAACCTTATAAAAATTTATTATTTAAATGTATAAAAATATATTTTTTTATCATATATAGACTTTGGTATAAATTATTATTAACAAATGACTTTTATTAATTACTTTAATAAACATTTGATAAACTTATTTAAATATATAGTATGACTATATTTAAGTCATATATTAAACATGTATATATATTTTGAAGACATTTTGGGTCAAAACGTTCGTTGTTAACCTTTGCATGATAATCTCGAGCATTAGGATTGTGGTACACTACGACTTAACCTAAATTGTTAGACAAATATTGACCAACATGTAAATATATATAAATAATTTAGGTTCGTGAATCCGAGGCCAACCTTACACTTGTTCAATAATGTTATATGTATTTTTACTACAAAATACAGTATGGTGAGTTTCATTTGCTCCCTTTTTAAATGCTTTTGCAATATATATTTTTGGGACTGAGAATACATGCGCTTTTATAAATGTTTGACGCAATAGACACAAGTACCTTAACTGCATTCTATGATAGAATTATCTGGGATTGGGATTGATTAATATGGCACGTATTGTCACTAGTTTATTTCGGTTAGAGCGAATGAGCTCCCGAGTTGAATGAATGGTTTTGTATTTTGGCACCGGTTGTCCTATATTTTATATACATGTGTTCAGCCGTGGGGGAGTAAAGACCGGCACAGAGGTTCTATATTTTGAAGGCACATGTATTCAGCCGTGGGGTGAAAGACCGGCACAGATGGTTACTATTATATTTTGGAATCCTCACCAGGTGTTCTTCATATGAATGATATTTTTCATGTGCAGTTGGAATGGGACCTCTGCACGTCTTATTATAAATAAAAATCTTGTGGTCTATTAAAATGATGAAATGAAATGATTACTATAAACTAATGAACTCACCAACCTTTTGGTTGACACTTTAAAGCATGTTTATTCTCAGGTTTGAAAGAAATCTTCCGCTGTGCATTAGCTCATTTTAAGGATATTACTTGGAGTCATTTCTGACATATTTCAAAAGACGTTGCATTCGAGTCATTGAAGTTCATTAGAAATTATTATTAAGTAAATGACAGATTAGGTCATTTATAGTCTGGATATTATGAAATGGTATGCATACCTGTCAACTTTCGATGTAATGAAAGGTTGTCTTTTAAAAACGAATGTAATGTTTGTAAAATGTATCATTTAGAGGTCAAGCACCTCGCGATGTAATCATATGTTATTGTATTCGTCCCTATGAATTGGGTCGGTTCGTCTCAGTAGGGTTCCTGTCGCAAGAAATACCAAAACTCCTGCCACCAACGCAAATGGAACTGCGTTAGGCCCGGTTATTTGTTTTGGGTGTGGAAAACCAGGACATATTATGACTTATTGCCCGAATGCAGAAATGAAGAATGAACCTACTCGTGTAAGGGTGTTTAATATCAATACCAGAGAGGCACGAGAAGACCCGAAGTTGGTTACGGGTACGTTTTCTGTTAATAATTTATCAGCATCTATTATATTCGATACCGGTGCCGATAAAAGTTACATGAATAAAGACTTTTACACTAAGTTAAATTGCTCATCATTACCCTTAGATGCCAAGTATTTAATTGAATTAGCTAATGGTAAGTTATTAAGAGCCGATAAAATCTGTCATGACTGTAAGATAGAGATAGCCGGAGAAACATTTAAGATTGATTTGATACCTGTTGAATTGGGAAGTTTTGATATAATTATTGGCATGGACTAGATGTCCAAAGTAGGAGTCGAAGTGGTGTGTGCAGAAAAGGCAATTTGCATTCCCCGAAAAGATAAATCAATGATAATGATTTACGGAGATAAAGGTAACTCGAACCTAAATCTCATTAGCTGTTTGAAAGCCTGAAAATGCTTAGAAAAGGGATGTTATGCCATCCTAGCACATGTAAAGAAAGTTGAAGAAAAGGAGAAGAATATTAATGATGTAAATGTAGTAAGAGACTTTCCCGATGTATTTCCGGAAGAATTACCGGGACTACCTCCTTTTAGGTCTGTAGAGTTTCAAATAGATCTTGTACCAGGTGTTGCACCGGTTGCTCGTGCTCCATATAGACTAGCACCGTCTGAGTTAAAAGAACTTCAGAGTCAGTTAAAAGAATTACTGGATCGTGGATTCATACGACCAAGTACTTCACTATGGGGAGCTCCAATTTTATTTGTTAAGAAGAAAGATGGATCTTTTAGGATGTGTATAGATTATCGTGAATTAAATAAGTTAACTATCAAGAATCGGTATCCATTACCGAGAATTGACGACTTATTTGATCAACTGCAAGGATCATGTGTGTACTCAAAAATCGACCTCAGATCGGGTTATCATCAATTACGTGTCAAGGAAGAAGATATTCCGAAAACAGCTTTTCGGACACGTTATGGTCATTACGAATTTTTGGTTATGCCGTTTGGGTTGACAAATGCGCCAGCTGTATTCATGGATCTCATGAATCGAGTTTGTAGTCCGTATTTAGATAAGTTTGTTATCGTTTTCATTGACGATATTCTTATCTATTTCAAAAGTGAACAAGAGCATGAACAACACTTAAGGTTAATATTAGAGCTGTTAAGAAAAGAACAGCTATACGCCAAATTATCTAAGTGTGCTTTTTGGTTGAAAGAAGTGCAATTTCTTGGTCACGTTGTTAGTAGCAAGGGAATTCAGGTTGATCCAGCTAAAATTGAGGCCATCGAAAAATGGGAAATCCTAAGACACCAACGCAGATACGCCAATTTTTGGGTTTAGCTGGTTATTATAGAAGGTTTATTCAAGATTTCTCCCGAATAGCTAAGCCGTTGACAGCATTAACGCAAAAAGGGAAGAAGTATGAATGGACTTCTGAGCAGGAGATTGCATTTCAATTACTGAAGAAGAAGTTGACTACAGTGCCTATTTTATCGTTACCAGAAGGGAACGAGGATTTTGAGATATATTGTGACGCTTCGCGACAAGGTTTTCGTTGCGTCCTTATGCAACGGAAGAAGGTTATAGCATACGCATCTCGACAATTGAAGATTCATGAGCGGAATTATATGACGCATGATCTAGAATTGGGAGCAGTAGTGTTTGCATTAAAGATATGGAGACACTACCTATATGGAGTTAAATGCACTGTGTTTACGGATCATAAAAGCCTTCAGCATATTTTTGATCAGAAACAGCTGAACATGAGGCAACGTAGGTGGGTTGAACTGATAAACGACTATGATTGTGAAATTCGCTATCATCCTGGGAAAGCGAACGTAGTGGCCGACGCTTTAAGCAGAAAGGAACGGGAACCAATTCGAGTACGAGCAATGAACATAAAAATTCGCATGAATCTCAATTCACAAATCAAAGAGGCTCAACGAGAAGCTCTCACTAAAGAAAACATAGGAAATGAAGTAATGAAGAAGTATGAGAAGCAACTCGTTATACGGGAAGACGGAATTCGATATTTCGCAAACCGTATTTGGGTACCGAAGTTGGGTGGATTAAGGAAGTTAATATTGAATGAGGCACATAAGACAAGATATTCGATACATCCTGGAGTTGGAAAAATGTATCAAGATCTTAAGACGCATTATTGGTGGCCTAATTTGAAGACAGACGTTGCAACATATATTGGTTAACGTGTTCCAAAGTCAAAGCAGAACACCAGAAGCCGTCAGGGTTACTTCAACAACCAGAAATCCCAGAATGGAAATGGGACGGTATTACCATGGATTTCATCACGAAGTTACCTAAGAATGCTTGGGGTTATGACACTATTTGGGTAATAGTTGATCGTCTCACCAAATCTGCACATTTCCTGCCTATAAAGGAAACAGATAGAATGGAGAAACTATTACGATTATACATAAAGGAAATTGTTTCGAGGCATGGAATACCTATTTCCATTATATCCAATCGTGATAGTAGATTTACATCAAAGTTCTGGCAATCACTACAAGAAGCCCTGGGAACTCGTTTGGATATGAGCACCGCATATCATCCACAAACTGACGGGCAAAATGAAAGAACAATTCAGACTCTCGAAGACATGCTCAGGGCATGTGTGATCGATTTTGGAAACGGATGGGATAAGTATATACCATTAGCAGAATTCTCGTATAATAATAGTTATCATGAGAGCATTAAAGCTGTACCATTTGAAGCACTGTATGGAAGGAAGTGTAGATCCCCTATCTGTTGGAATGAAGTAGGAGATCGACAATAAACTGGTCCTGAGATTATACATGAAACTACTGAGAAGATAGTACAAATTAAAGAGAGATTGAAAACAGCCCGTAGTCGCCAAAAGAGCTATGCCGATGTCCGAAGGAAACCATTAGAGTTTCAGATCGGTGACATGGTTATGCTAAAGGTGTCACCTTGGAAGGGTGTAATACGTTTCGGTAAAAGGGGTAAACTGAACCCAAGGTATGTAGGTCCATTCAAGATCAGTGAACGTATTGGACCGGTAGCTTATCGACTCGAGTTACCGCAACAACTCGCCGGAGTACATAATACGTTCCATGTCTCAAACCTTAAGAAATGTCTTGCAAAGGAAGATCTCACCATTCCTCTTGAAGAAATCCAAGTCAACGAGAAACTGCAATTTATAGAAGAACCAGTCGAAATTATGGACCGTGAGGTTAAACGGCTTAAGCATAGCAACATACCAATCATTAAGGTTCGTTGGAATGCTCGAATGGGTCCCGAGTTTACTTGGGAACGAGAGGATCAAATGAAACAAAAGTACCCACATCTGTTTTCCGATGACGCATAGTAGGTACAATTTTAAAATTTCGGGACGAAATTTATTTAACGGGTAGGTAATGTAACGACCCGGATTTTTCCGATCGTTTTACACTTATAAGATTAATATTTACATAAATTAAACCTTACCAACATGATAAGCAATCTAAATTGTTGAGATTTATGATTTTGAAAAGAGTTTTACATAACGTTTGACCGTCCAATTTGACCGATGATATCACGAACTATATAACATACGATAATTATACGTTTGTATATATATATGTATTTATTTATATTTAACATGATCTAAGGATGTTTAACATCTCATTGTGTACTAATAACAATAATTTATAAGTATATTTTGAAACTACTAACTTAAGTTTTCAAAACGATAACTATACGTAATGTTTTTCGACGTAAATACTTATAACCTATAATACTTATACATGCATCGTATAGATATGTATTTTATCACTTTTAAAGGGCTTACATACATAAAACAATATAAGTACATTTACAAAAGATAGCTATATTTGAATCCTCGTTTCGTTTTCTCAAAGATTTCTATACGTACACCTAGGGTATAGGTACCCGTATCATACCCATCTTCTAGATGTATTTACTATTGGTATATACACATCAAATCAACCTTTTTAATCAGCTCTTGTTCATGCCCTCAAGGAGAGGTAAATAGAATTGGAAGCTAGCATAGATTTTTATACAAAATAACAAAATTAGGAATCTTTTCTTTCTTTATAAACTAAAAAGGTTTTTATGAATGAACACCATTTCTTCACCCCGTTTTCTCATACTTACACTCTCATTTCTCTCTCAAAATACTCTTAACTTCATACTTGATCATCTCCAAGCATTTTCCCCATCATTTAGCTTCAAAAACAACAATTAAACCTCATAAGAAAACCTTTCCAAAAACACTTCAAAAATCCTTCCAAACTTACGAGTTTACTTCCAATCTTTTGATCCAACTCCACTACTCTTTTGGTTCTGAGATTTTACTCATCTTTTACAGCAATCTTGTCCAAGTAACTTGAGGTAGTAACTTTGTTAAAAATCTTTTTCGATTCATATTTATATAGCTATCTTATTTTGTGATATAAAATCTTAACAACAAGAACATAGTTTGAATGATTTCAAACTTGTTCGCAAACTAAATAGATCCTTCTAACTTAACTTTAAAATACTTCAAAACCTGTAATATATCATAATGATATGCTAACTTAACAAGATACAACTTGTTTTTGCAAAGAATAACTTAAAAACTGAATCTACGGCGTCGGAGTGTAAATGGGGGCGGTTTTGGGTTGGATAATTAAAACCAACTTGATCTTTGAATTAGAAGTTCATGTTCTGGAAAAATGATATTTCTTATGAATATGTTATCACATAAAAATTTCATGGTTTAATTCAAAGTATAAATATTTTTAGAAAAATGATCATTAAATGATGTTTTTATGACAAAAATGATTACTTTCATAAGATTCACCTAGAGTTTGGACAATAACCTGTGATCCCGAATATAAACCATGGTATTTACAGTTCATATTCTTAAATTTTGACTCGATCCAAGGAGATGGCAAGTTGAATCAACAAAAACGGAGTTGTAACGAAGAAACTACGACTAAAACAAGATCGGGTGTCCAAAGCTTGTTTAACAACGAAAATAATTGGAGAAAAAATTAAATAAATCATATCTTCCCTAATTAATATGATATTTCATATATATTTACTCATGATTTAATTTTATATATTTTAGGACCACCCGTAAACAACACGAGAAGATTAATCATAAGACCTCATGTACGTACGCAACACGTCATTTGACAACACCGGTACTTTATGTACGCAACACGTCATTTGACAACACGGTACCGTGGGTCAAGATTAATTCCGATCAACATGAATACGATGGGGTCTATATTTATTTCATTAAACATCTAATTGTGGACTACTAACATCAGACTGCTAACTACGGACTAAAGAATTATAAAAAGTATTAAAAGTATATATATGAAACATTTTTTTTCTTAAAAAGAAAATATATTGATATATTACATATGGTTAGGTTCGTGATATCAATCGGAGACCAAGTCGTGTTATTATCTTCAAGACAAAATTGAGTATATAGTCCCACTTTTAAACTTTAAATATTTCGGGATGAGAATACATGCATTTTATGATTTACGTTATAGACACAACTGACTAAAAATATATATTCTACGTTGAGTTGTGCCACTGGCATATTTCTCTGTAGCTTGGTAACTACAATTTACATGGGTATTGTAAACGCGAATCCTGTTGATAGATCTATCGGGCCTGACAACCCCAACCGGACTGGAAGACCAGTATTTAACGGTTGCACAGTACTTCGTTTCGTTACTACACATGGTACGGTGTAGGAAGATTTCATAATAAAGGGAATATGCGACGTTGATTAAATGTTAAGTATGGTTACCAAGTGCTCAACAACTTAGAATATTTTTATTAAAATGTTTACATATGAAATCTTGTGGTCTATATTTATATTGCTGCCGGCATTAAACCTATATCTCACCAACTTTATGTTGACGTTTTAAGCATGTCTATTCTCAGGTGATAACTAAAAGTTTCCGCTGCATCATGTTGAACTTAAGCAAGATTTGGAGTTCGCATATTTGTGTCAAAAATAAAACTGCATATCGGAAGATTTGTAATGTAAAATATGTTGGAAATCGTGTTGTCGTTATTACATGTAAAGTTTGTAACGCTAAGATTATTGCTAGGCGGTAATCATTATTATGTTGTTTAAACCTTGGTTTTTAAATAAAAGTTATGGTTTGTATTGTAAAAACGAACGTCGCATATAGAGGTCAATACCTCGCAATGAAATCATATGTTATTGTATTCGACCTTATGGTTAAGGTCGGGTCGTCTCAATATCGAACGTAGATGTTGTTCGTGCTCTTCTTTGTTCTTAGAGTACACCAATATGTCATAAATAAATACAATGACGAGTTTATCTAGGTATGGCTTACACACACGGTTCATGAGGTCCATGAACATTGCTGGTGCGTTCGTCAAACCAAACGGCATCACTGTAAACTCATAATGTCCATAACGTGTTCTAAACACCGTCTTCGGGACATCAGCTTCTTTGACTCTCAATTGGTGATACCCGGATCTCAAATATATCTTCGAATAAAAACTAGATCCCTGTAGTTGATCAAATAAGTCATCAATCCTCGGCAGCAGATACTGATTCTTGATTGTCAACTTATTCAATTCTCTGTAGTCGATACACAATCTCATCGACCCATCCTTCTCTTTAACAAACAAGACCGGAGTTCCAACTCGGAAAATTCCTGGTTATGTGACCCACCTTCTAGTACCTGTCACAAATTAGGGAATTACAACTCTGGTGTTCTTTGCCATGGGAAGCTCTTGTAGTTCTAAAGGTGCAAGTCCGTATATTGTACGCGTAATGGGGTGCAGCTGCTGGCACCAAATCACTCCAAAATTCGAATTCACGGTGGGGTGGACATGTAACCCTAGGACAATCTCTAACAGTCGGGACATATTCGGGTCTCTTAAATGTCGATTCAAGTTTACTCACATGTGCCAGAATGGTGAGACATTCTCATCTCATGTACTCCTGGACCTTTGAGTAATTAATGTAAGATGACGGTGTTCTGATCTCCCCTCCGTACACCATCATTGGTTCGCTGTCAGTGAAAGGAGTTCGAATAGTCTTCTGGTCGTAGCTGTCTCGGTTGTGTCGTCAGGTAACCAGTTTGTTCCAACCACGAGGTTAAAACTTCCCAGTTTAATAGTGTAATGACCCTGGTTTTTCCAACTTTAATTAATAATGTTTATTATTAATACTTGTGTTTTAATAAATGTATTGTTATACATTTACTTGTTACCGTGATTGACTTTACATGGCCCGACTCGTCTTTGTGACACACGAACTTTTCACGAATAATATTTCGGATATTATTTGCATTCATGATTAATTTTTATTAATCATTTTTAATTAACTAAGGTCACTAGTTAATTACTTGGGCTTTTTATTTAATTGTTGGTTATTTGGACTTGGGCTCTTATTATATGGACTTGGAAGCCCACCTTACACACTTAATGGACTAGTTAGCCCATCATTAAGCTAATGAATCTTTAAGATTAAGAATAAGGATTAATTAGTCATGAGGAATCTAGTTACTAGAATACTTACACCTTGTTCCCACACCATTTAACTTTATTACCACTCTAAGCTATCACCTTTCTCCCATGTTTGAAAGTTGCATTGATCCCTTCCTCTTTGATCCCCTTAACCGTCGGCCTAGGTTGAGTAAAAGGGGACTTCAAATTTTTTTTGTATTACTTAGTTACTTGTATTCACTTCATTCTTCACACACACAACTTACTTACATTTTCTCTCTAATTTTCCTCTCATTTTTCTCTCAAAATATTGTAAGTAACATAAACTTTTTCTTCTCCTTTCTTTTCTTTAAAAACCAAAACCTAAACATACATCATCATCATCAGTTTACTTCTTACTTGTTTACTTACTTGTTGTTGTTAAAGATCAAGTTCTCTAACTTGAATCTTCATGTAATCTTGGTTACTTTCATTTTTGTTTGATGAAGAACCAAGAACAAGAACCTAAACTTTCTAGCTTACGGTTCTACACTTAATGTTTTAAAAGATTTAAAGTTCATGAGTTTATAATCATACTTGTGTGTTCATGTTTGTAAATTTAAGGTTTACTTTCTTAAAAGATCAAAGCCTTGGCTTGAATCTTTCTAAGTATGAACAACCATGAACTTATTACTTGTAGATTAGTTTATTTCTTCATTTCTTGCACTTTTAAATTCGTGATTGTTGTTTAATGGTCAAGTATTACTAGTTAATCTTGATCTCATACTTCTTGAAACTAAAGTTAACTTTGTAAGTTCAAGAACATTGAAGTTTAACTTTCTAGTTACAACTTCATATACTTATGAAAGATCTAAGTATCTATAGCTTATGGTCTTCTAATTTTGTTGTAAACAAGAGCTTATGAGCTTACATACACTTTACAAGATTAAAATCTAAGTTTCATAACTTATGGTTTCATTAAAGTAAAAATCCAAGTGTTATGACTTAGGATCTAACTTAAGAACTTTAGATTCAGACTTTTGGGTCTAGGATCTTCAAGATCTAACTAAGAACTATGTTCTACAACTTAAGATCTTGATTATTTAGTTTACTTTCAAGTTTATAGCTTTATATTACTATTAGAACTCATGTATATGTCGGATCTAAGATCTTGATGTAACTTTGGTTCATCAAACTACATACAACTCTTAAGTGAGTTGTGCTACATATCTGAGACATACACTAGTTTTATGATGGTCAAAACTTTGTAAAGATGATGCAAACCCATCAACGAGTTGTACACTTGAAGCTACAAGCATCAAGGATGAGAACCGTGATGCGCATCAAGCACCAAGAACCCATCGGAACACCTTTCTTGCTGCTTTTTGGAACTGATCAGACCACCTAGGCTACTGTAAAGTTGATTTTCAGTTTTCTCAGTTCGTTTAGATGACTTTTCATTTAAGACTCGTCCTAATCCGAGTTATGGTTTAGGATTTATGGCCCTCCGAATGTCACTATGTCCTTTTAACGTTGTGCTGAAAATTCTGACCTACTCGCACTTAAACCGTCGCCACGGTCAAATGAAGATGAGTTTGGATCTGAATTTTGGGCAGCAACTAGGGGACACACATACGGAGCCATGGCCACTAGTCTCACCTCAATTCAGTTTGTATAGAGTCCGTGGCTACTGAACGAAGTCAGCCTTTGTTTCAAACTCTTTTCTTGAATGAAACTTACTTTATACTTTTTGTTTGATGATGATATTTAAGACCTAATTTACATAATTTTGAACCTTTGGGAACGATTAACTGACTTAGTAACTTTTGACTTAGGTTGAGGACCTTTTTGGACAAACATACTTGCTTACTTTTCCAGTGTCAACTTAACTACTTAATCACTGTGAGTTATAGCATCCCTTTTTACTTTAACTATTTTGGGACTGAGATTACATGCGAGTTTTACGTTTTACATACTAGGCACGAGTACTTAAACTTTATATATGTGTGGGTTATACAACGGCATAAACTTTCCCCTTAGCTCGGTAACATTTAGTCATTGGTTTTTGAACCAGTGAACGCGAATCTTAGATATGGATCCATAGGGTTTGACATCCCCACTCGGGCTAGTCGCGCTAGCATTTAATGAGTGTTTAATACTTCGTAAACATACGCACTCTCCAAGTGTACTTTTAGGGGGTGTTATTTACGTTAAGTTAGTTACCAAGTGCCCACGGTTATACATATACTTTTCATACTGTTTTGAAACGCTGTTTGCAGCACTGAAATCTCGTGGCCTACATTACATTACTGTTATACTTAAACTATAGCTCGCCAACCTTTGTGTTGACGTTTTTAAGCATGTTTTTCTCAGGTGATTAAGGTTAGCTTGCTTCCGATGTTGTACTCTTGCTGTAGACACCCGCTGCTATTTAGAGATGTCACCGCATGAACGTTTATTTACATTCAAACTTTATTAGATTTGAAACAATGATTTGTAACGACCTATGGGTCACGTACTATTATCTTTGCTTCTATTCATAGAAGCATACTTTTGATTGTTAAACATTTGACGTTGGTTAAAATGTCACCTATTATCATGAATGCAAACTTATTTTGAAATAGCATATAGTGTTTGACCTTGTAATGATCCTGTTGTTGATGGTCCGTACATGATGATTCAGTACAGGGCGTCACATTTGGTATCACAACATTGGTTTTAGGGAATTAGGTTGCATTAGTGAGTCTAAGACCGACCCGAGTAGGATTCACTAATAGGACTAATCTACAACTTGCTAGTTTACTTATTTCTGCGGAATTTACTTCATGCTGCTGCTTACTTTTACTGCTATATGTCATATACTGCTACTTGTTTTCACTACTGCATGATATTATTTGCTTTCGATTGCATGCTACTTCTGTACGATTCGTTATTATTGCCATGCTATTTACTGCTATACATGATCTAGACTGTCATAGTTACTTTGCCTAGTACGTGCTTGCTTTATGACTTACTGACATGGAAAAAGTTATGTCTCCTTGTTCAGATGTCGGATGTACCACCTGTTATCATTTTGGAGAGCGACACAGTCTCATCCGCCACCTCGCCTGCCATTGTTGCCGATTCTCAGATCCCATCGGCGACACCCTCCAGTGACTCTGGCGCTTCATCCTCTGGAGCCAGTAGCCATGCACCCGACCTAGTGATTACCTCAGACGGAGCCGAGGACCTCCAGGAGATTCCAGCTCCACTTGCCCCAGAACCCTCGGAGCCACAGCACCATCCCGGTGGTGTTGTGATTCCCGCGGAACTTGGGGAAGGTCCGGTCCGTAACGAGCATAACCATTGGTGCCGACACCTTCCTGATGGACATTTAGTGCCAATCCCGCCTTTCAGATACCGACTGATGATGGCCGCCCGGGGAGAGCCACCCGTGCAGCCACCTCCACATGATTCCGACGACCCATCATCCGACGACTCATCCTCCGACGATTCTAGCGATGAGGATTCTGATGAGGACCCTGATGATGCACCTGTACAGCCACCCTCCACCCCGCCGAAGAAGCGGTATCGTTTCGATGATACTATTTTTCTAGGGATTAACGAAGGTCGAGCATTCATTGACGCACATGGTCAGCGGGTTAGGGTTACTGTGCCGTACCCTGCTGACCCACTCGTGCGTAAGGCTCCCCGTTACGCACTGTCTACTTCTGGAGCTGGACCGTCTGCACCACCGGCACCACCTGCACCATCACCACTGCCTATTCCACCATCTCCCCCCGTCGAGGAACTGATGAGGGAGGTGGAGATCCTCCGTGCTCGGATCACTGAGCTTGAGGACCAGATGTCCCATGTATTGGACATCCTACACCCACAATCACCATAGGACCTTTGTAGTAGATTTCATTATGTAATCTCATTTGTAGTTTCATGTATTACTTATGTATTGTACGAACCTATGCGGATGTATGCAACTTATTATTAATGAATGGAACTTTGTGTTGTTTAATTTTTGCACGGTGTTCCATTTACGTTACTGTATGATGATTTTGTGGTATTTGTATCTGGTTGCGTTACTTAATTAACATGTGTTGTGCTGTTTCCATGTTGGTTGTTATATACTGTATTATTATATATTGAATGTTGGATTTTAACTTGAGTCAAAATGTTTGTTTAGAACATCATGGCAAACGGACGATCAACGCCCACAGTTGCCCAAATTGAGGAAATGATTGTTGAACGTGTAGCCAGAGCTGTAGCGGAAATGCAACCCCAAGCTCCACCAGTTATTCAGCCCATTCATAATGGGTGCACATACAAAGAGTTTCAAAGCTGCAAGCCCCACAACTTTAGTGGTACCGAGGGGCCGGTTGGTCTCACTAGGTGGTTTGAGAAATTAGAATCTATGTTCCGAGTTAGCAACTGCTCAGAGACGAATAAAACCAAGTATGCCTCATGTACACTGGCGGACGGCGCCCTCACTTGGTGGAACACATTGGCTCAAGCCAAGGGTATTGATGAGGCGTATGCTATGTCGTGGGAAGAATTCGAGGGGGCCATGATTGAAGAGTATTGTCCCCGAACAGAGATCCAGAAGATGGAGGCTGAATTTTTGCAGTTGAAGGTTGTTGGGAACGATCTTGATGGTTACAACCGTAGGTATCTGGAGTTAGCTCTCATGTGTCCCATGATGGTCACCCCGGAATTCAAGCGTATGGAGAGATACTTGTGGGGACTTCCTAAGTCCATTAAGGGAAATGTCACCTCCTCTAAGCCACCTAACGTCCCAGAAGCAATGCGCATGGCGCACACCTTAATGAACCAAATTATCATCGATGAACCGGAAAAGGCTAAGTCCGAGCAGGTAGTAGTGAAAAGTGTAAGTGGGACAACAACAACAAGGGAAGGGTCTTTGAACAAACCCCCGCCAAGAGGCACAACGATGGGAGGAACCCCAATCCGAACACCAACTCGAACCCCAACTACAAGGGTAGTCTGCCACAATGCAAGAGGTGCTACAAGCACCATACCGGGTACTGTAATGTTGTCTGTGAAAAGTGCAAACGGACTGCGCATATTGGCAGAGGCTGCAAGATCACCACCATGACTGGGAAGCCGAACCCCACAGGGCCGAGAAAGTGCTACGAATGTGGACAACCGGGCCACTTCAAAAATGAGTGTCCCAACAAGCGAAAGGACGGCGGACCACCGCGTGGTAGAGCTTTCAACGTTAATGCAAGGGATGCCCGTGAGAACCCCGACTTGGTGACAGGTATATTCACTATCAGTAACTTATTAGCTTCTGTCCTGTTTGATACTGGTGTCGATAGAAGTTTTGTATGTAGAAATTTCTGCTCTAAGATAAATTGGTCGTTAGTTCCTTTATAAGAGAGTATGCTTGTTGAGGTAGCCAATGGAAAACTTGAAAAAGTTGACCAAATTGGCCGAGGAGCTATTATCAACATAGCTAGTGTGGATTTCGAGATAGACTTGATACCCATTAAGTTGGGAAGCTTTGACGTGATTGTCGGCATGGATAGGTTGACCAAGGTAAGGGCCGACATTATCTGTGGAGATAAAGCTCTTTGTATACCACAAGGAGTTGGTGAGCCACTCACTATTTATGGAAAGAGATGTAGCTCGCAACTGAATCTCATTAGTTGCATGAAAGCGCAAAAGATCATAAAGAAAGGACGTCTTGCTGTCCTAGCACATGTGAAAACGGTAGAAACCGAGGTGAAGAGCGTGGGTGATGTACCAATTGTGAATGAATTTTCCGATGTCTTTCCGGAAGAATTGCCTGGATTACCGCCACCGAGAGCCGTAGAGTTTCCGATCGATTTAGTGCCAGGAGCTGCACCTGTAGCTCGCGCACATTACCGACTCGTACCTTCTAAAATGCAAGAATTGTAGAGCTAACTACAAGAATTGTTAGACCGAGGGTTCATCAAACCAAGTTCTTCGCCTTGGGGCGCTCCTGTTTTGTTTGTAAAGAAGAAGGACGGATCCTTCCGTATGTGTATCGACTACCGTGAACTCAACAAATTGACGATTAAGAATTGGTATCCCCTTCCACGAATAGACGATCTTTTTGATCAACTGCAAGGATCGAGCGTTTACTCTAAGATCGATTTGCGATCCGGTTATCACCAGTTGAGGGTGAAAGAGAGTGATGTGATGAAGACAGCATTCAGAACTCGTTATGGTCACTATGAGTTTCTTGTGATGCCATTCGGTCTGACCAACGCACCTGCCGTATTCTTGGACCTCATGAATCGTGTCTGCAAGCCATACCTGGATAAGTTTGTTATCGTCTTCATAGATGATATCCTCATCTACTCCAAAAGCGAAGAAGAACACGAGCACCATCTTTGTCTAGTGCTTGAACTCTTGAGGCGAGAGAAACTCTACGCAAAGTTTTCCAAGTGTGAATTTTGGTTAAAGGAAGTTCAATTTTTGGGTCATGTTGTGAGCGACCAGGGTATTAAAGTTGACCCCGCCAAGATTGAAGCTATCAGCAAGTGGGAGACCCCCACTACTCCAACTCACATCCGCCAATTTTTGGGTCTTGCCGGTTACTACTGAAGATTTATCGAAGTTTTCTCTCTGATTTCACGCCCATTAACCGCACTGACTCACAAAGGGAAGAAATTCGTTTGGGCAGCCGAGCAAGAGACAGCATTTCAAATCTTGAAACAGAAGTTAACCACCGCACCTATCTTATCACTTCCTGAAGGCAGTGACCACTTCGTTGTGTACTGTGACGCCTCGAAAAGTGGTTATGGTTGTGTATTGATGCAAAGAACGAAGGTCATTGCTTATGCTTCTCGTCAACTTAAGATCCACGAGCGAAACTACACTACTCATGATCTCAAACTTGGAGCCGTTGTCTTTGCGCTCAAATTGTGGAGGCACTATCTTTATGAAACTAAATGTACTATTATTACCGATCACAAGAGCCTCCAACATATATTCGATCAGAAACACCTGAACATGAGACAACGACGATGGATCGAGACGCTGAATGATTACAATTGTAAACTTCGTTACCATCCGGGCAAGGCCAATGTTGTAGCTGACGCTTTAAACCGAAAGGAGAGATCGGTACCTCTTCGTGTTCGAGCCCTGAACATCACTATTCATTCCAATCTCCACAGCCAAATCCGAGTAGCCCAAGAGGAGGGTCTCAAAAAGAAGAACATACCTTATGAATACTTGAACATTCTCATCTCTAAATTCGAGGTTATGGAGTCTGGACTCCGATGCTATGCCGGAAGAATTTGGGTACCTCGTTATGGAGACCTACGGAGTCTTATACTTGATGAAGCCCACAAGTAAAGATATTCGATTCATCCCGGAGCGGGCAAAATGTACCACGATCTTAAGGAACAGTATTGGTGGCCAAATCTTAAGAAGGACGTTGCAACTTATGTTGGTAAGTGTTTAACTTGTTCGAAGGTTAAGGCCGAACATCAGAGGCCTTCTGGATTACTTCAACAACCGGAAATCCCGCAATGGAAGTGGGAAATGATAACAATGGACTTTATTACCAAGCTACCAAAGACGGTGGGCGGATACGATAACATCTGGGTTATTGTTGACCGTCTTACTAAATCTGCACACTTCTTAGCGATGAAGGAAACGGTACGATGGAGAGACTCGCTCAACTTTAAATTAAAGAGGTTGTATCTCGTCATGGTGTGCCCTTATCGATCATCTCAGATCGCGATCCCCATTTTGCTTCTAGATTTTGGCGTTCTTTACAAGAAGCTATGGGAACTCGTCTCGACATGAGTACTGCATATCACCCTCAGACCGATGGACAAAGTGAACGCACGATTCAGACTTTGGAAGACATGTTGCGTGCATGTGTCATTGATTTTGGAAAGGCTTGGGAAAGGCATTTGTCGTTAGCTGAATTCTCTTACAACAACAACTATCATTCGAGTATTAATGCCGCACCTTTTGAAGCGTTTTATGGCAGCAAGTGCCGTTCTCCTATTTGTTGGGCCGAGTTAGGCGAAGTGCAAATCACCGGACCCGAGATAGTCCATGAAACATCAGAGAAGATTGGCCAAATTCAAGACAGACTCAAGACGGCCCGTAATCGCCAAAAGTGTTATGCAGACCTTAAACGTAAAGACTTCGAATTCAACGTGGGTGACCGTGTAATGTTGAAAGTCGCACCTTGGAAGGGTGTAATCCGTTTTGGAAAGCGCAGAAAGTTGAACCCGCGATACATTGGTCCTTTCGAAATTATGGAGCGTGAGGTCAAAGTTTTGAAACACAACAGAATTCCGATCGTCTGAGTCCGATGGAATGCCAAACGAGCACCTGAGTTTACATGGGAACGAGAGGATCGAATGATGCAGAAGTATCCTCACCTTTTCCCAGCTCTTCCATCTCTCTCAGCTTAAAATTTTGGGACGAAATTTTCTTTAACAGGTGGGTAATGTAACGACCCTGGTTTTTCCAACTTTAATTAATAATGTTTATTATTAATACTTGTGTTTTAATAAATGTATTGTTATACATTTACTTGTTACCGTGATTGACTTTACATGGCCCGACTCGTCTTTGTGACACACGAACTTTTCACGAATAATATTTCGGATATTATTTGCATTCATGATTAATTTTTATTGATCATTTTTAATTAACTAAGGTCACTAGTTAATTACTTAGGTTTTTTATTTAATTGTTGGTTATTTGGACTTGGGCTCTTATTATATAGACTTGGAAGCCCACCCTACACACTTAATGGACTAGTTAGCCCATCATTAAGCTAATGAATCATTAAGATTAAGAACAAGGATTAATTAGTCATGAGGAATCTAGTTACTAGAATACTTACATCTTGTTCCCACACCATTTAACTTTATTACCACTTTAAGCTATCACCTTTCTCTCATGTTTGAAAGTTTCATTGATCCCTTCCTCTTTGATCCCCTTGACCGTCAGCCTAGGTTGAGTAAAAGGGGAGTTCAAATTTTTTTTTTTTTTTTGTATTACTTAGTTACTTGTATTCACTTCATTCTTCACACACACAACTTACTTACATTTTCTCTCAACTTTTCCTCTCATTTTTCTCTCAAAATATTGTAAGTAACATGAACTTTTTCTTCTCCTTTCTTTTCTTTAAAAACCAAAACCTAAACATACATCATCATCATCAATTTACTTCTTACTTGTTTAGTTACTTGTTGTTGTTAAAGATCAAGTTCTCTAACTTGAATCTTCATGTAATCTTGGTTACTTTCATTTTTGTTTGATGAAGAACCAAGAACAAGAACCTAAACTTTCTAGTTTATGGTTCTACACTTAATGTTTTAAAAAATTTAAAGTTCATGAGTTTATAATCATGCTTGTGTGTTGATGTTTGTAAACTTAAGGTTTACTTTCTTAAAAGATTAAAGCCTTGGCTTGAATCTTTCTAAGTATGAACAACCATGAAATTATTACTTGTAGATTAGTTTATTTCTTCATTTCTTGCACTTTTAAATTCGTGATTGTTGTTTAATGGTCAAGTATTACTAGTTAATCTTGATCTCATACTTCTTGAAACTAAAGTTAACTTTGTAAGTTCAAGAACATGGAAGTTTACCTTTCTAGTTACAACTTCATATACTTATGAAAGATCTAAGTTTCTATAGCTTATGGTCTTCTAGTTTTGTTGTAAACAAGAGCTTATGAGCTTACATACACTTTACAAGATGAAAATCTAAGTTTCATAACTTATGGTTTCATTAAAGTAAAGATCCAAGTGTTATGACTTAGGATCTAACTTAAGAACTTTAGATCTAGACTTTTGGGACTAGGATCTTCAAGATCTAACTAAGAACTATGTTCTACAACTTAAGATCTTGATTATTTAGTTTACTTTCAAGTTTATAGCTTTATATTACTATTAGAACACATGTATGTGTCGGATCTAAGATCTTGATGTAACTTTGGTTCATCAAACTACATACAACTCTTAAGTGAGTTGTGCTACATATCTGAGACACACACTAGTTTTATTATGGTCAAAACTTGGTAAAGATGATGCAAACCCATCAACGAGTTGTACACTTGAAGCTACAAGCATCAAGGATGAGAACCGTGATGCGCATCAAGCACCAAGAACCCATCGGAACACCTTTCTTGCTGCTTTTTGGAACTGATCAGACCACCTAGGCTACTGTAAAGTTGATTTTCAGTTTTCTCAGTTCGTGTAGATGACTTTTCATTTAAGACTCGTCCTAATCCGAGTTATGGTTTAGGTTTTATGGCCCTCCGAATGTCACTATGTCCTTTTAACGTTGTGCTGAAAATTCTGACCTACTCGCACTTAAACCGTCGCCATGGTCAAATGAAGACGAGATTGGATCTGAATTTTGGGCAGCAACTAGGGGACACACATACAGAGCCATGGCCACTGGTCTCACCTCAATTCAGTTTGTATATAGGCCGTGGCGACTGAACGAAGTCAGCCTTTGTTTCAAACTCTTTTCTTGAATGAAACTTACTTTATACTTTTTGTTTGATGATGATACTTAAGACCTAATTTACATACTTTTGAACCTTTGGGAATGATTTACTGACTTAGTAACTTTTAACTTAGGTTGAGGACCTTTTCGGACAAACATACTTGCTTACTTTTCCCGTGTCAACTTAACTACTTAATCACTGTGAGTTATAGCATCCCTTTTTACTTTAACTATTTTGGGACTGAGATTACATGCGTGTTTTACGTTTTACATACTAGGCACGAGTACTTAAACTTTATATATGTGTGGGTTATACAACCGTATAAAGTTTCCCCTTAGCTCGGTAACGTTTAGTCATTGGTTTTTGAACCGGTGAACGCGAATCTAAGATATGGATCCATAGGGTTTGACATCCCCACTCGGGCTAGTCGCGCTAGCATTTAACGAGTGTTTAATACTTCGTAAACATACGCACTCGCCAAGTGTACTTTTAGGGGGTGTTATTTACGTTAAGTTAGTTACCAAGTGCCCACGGTTATACATATACTTTTCATACTGTTTTGAAACGCTGTTTGCAGCACTGAAATCTCGTGGCCTACATTACATTACTGTTATACTTAAACTATAGCTCACCAACCTTTGTGTTGACGTTTTTAAGCATGTTTTTCTCAGGTGCTTAAGGTTAGCTTGCTTCCGCTGTTGTATTCTTGCTGTAGACACCCGCTGCAATTTAGAGATTTCACCGCATGAACATTTATTTGCATTCAAACTTTATTACATTTGAAAAAATGATTTGTAACGACCTATGGGTCACGTTGATATCGGGCTAAAAGTCACGTTTTTACCCCCTAAATCAGACCCTAAAACAATAAAGATTTAAACTTTGTCGGCAAAATTATCGTTTTTTCGGTTGATTTTGTAGATTAAGTGATTACAAAGGCGATGCAAAAAGAATCAAGAAAAACGGAGCTAAAACGAAGAATCTAGAGCGAAAATGGTGAAAGAAAACAAATCAAGTTACGATCCAAGGAACAAGGCTGACCAGGCTACGAGTACGGCTTGCCATACGGCTTTCCGTATGGGTACGCCTTGCCAGATACGTGCCACCAAGCGTGCTGCCACCCGGATACGGCTTGCCAGATACGGCTTGCCATACGGCTTGCCGTACGGCTTCGCAGCCGTATCTGGCAGCTTTTCTAGCCTATTTAAAGGGGCACTCTCCATTCATTTTCAACACACTCAACTTGCAATACAATTCATATTTTCAATCTTTTTAGGTAGTTTTTAGCAGTAGTTAGTTAGTTTTTATTTTCCGGAGGATATCCCGGCGAGTCCCTCGGATCCCGGGCAGATTAAGTTCGGCTTTTTCAGGCTTTTATCCGGTACGCCTATCTTTTGTATTAAACATGTATTCTTACTCGTTATGTTTAATAAAGCGTTCTGATATTGCCATGATAGCTTAATTTATCTGTATGTTGCCATGATAGAAGTTTGGGTTAGCGTAATTATGTTACTTTAGTACGGTTATTGTTATACTGCTGAACTAGGAAGTCTGATAGATTTGTATGCTAGCATCTTAAGGATTGACCAACTTAGGTTGTGATCAGTACTTGTCCACCTATATGAAATTAGCTACTTCATAGGATTAAGACCCCTGGTTATACTGTATCTGAAGATTCTATGAACTCGGTATGGCCGGAGTTCCCGAGAGGCATCTAATGCACTTTTAGGACACGGAACCTAGGAATTGAGACATGAATGACCTAGTATGCCTATTGACTGTTCCGAAGAGACCTCTTAGGAGCTGTTAAGATCTAGTTAGTTCCTTTACTGTATGACCCAAGCCTATTGCATGTTCTTGTCTGATTGTTGTCTTAGGTCTTAGTCATATCTACTGTTTAGGTACTCATTAGGTTTCTATCTGCTTTACTATCAGTACGTTAACTGTAATGCTGTATAATGTTTGCTTTGTTGTGATCTCACTAGTATGATGAAATGGTAGTTAGTTTTCATCCAAGGTTTTGCCAACTTAAACCGACGGACTCCTTCTGTTTGTGATCAGTGTTCAATCAACACGGCATGCTGTTATTCAGTTATCTAAACTGATAACGGAGGTTAGGATTAGAGCTCAACCCACTAACACACCTAGTACTCTACTTAGGATAACCTCCGAGGTATTGTTACGCTTCAGTTATACGACCAAGTGACATACTTCTCACTGCTCAAAGAGAACTCCGAGAGTTCAGAGATAAGTAGTTCTGTGTAATTAGCTCATCTAACCAGATCAACATCAGCCCAAGCATAGCTGATAATGCCAAAAATGAACACATATTTTATAGCATTATTCCCCAAGAAAGACAAGATTTTAGTTGCAATTGTTCGATTTACAAGCGATATTCGTTTAAATAATAAAAAGTGAAGACAAAAGGCAGATTCAACAAATTAAAGACGGAAAGGTCCAAAAAGCTAAAAAGTACAAGATACAATCAAAAAGGTTCAAATTATTGATGAAGAACGTCTAAAAATGACAAGAGTACAAGACGCAAAACGCAAAGTACACGATATAAAATTGTACGAAAGGACATTCGAAAATCCGGAACCGGGACATGAACCAACTCTCAACGCTCGACGCAACGGACCAAACACATCAAGTCTACTATGCATAATAATTAAATATAATATATAAATAATTATTTAAATTATTTAAATTTTATATTTAATTATTATTATATTATGTCGGCAGAAGAAAAAAACAAAAGGACAGCTGGATCCACCTGGCAACGCGAGTCGCGGCCAAATGCACAGGGACCAGCGCGAGTCGCTGCCAAGCTAGCCCACCAATCTGCCTATAAATACATCGAGCCTGGTTTCAGTTTAAAATATCCATCCATCAATCTATCTTTCTCTCTGTTTCTCTCACGTATAACATAAATAAATATAATTATAATTTTAATTTTTAATAATAATATTAAGATTATGGTATTGAATCTTATGAGTGTATAAATCAAAATTCTGCCCGTGTAATATTACTCTATTATTAATCACTGTAAGTTATGTCTATATTATTTTCATTAATGTCTTGTAGCTAAGCCGTTATTATGCTTATTTAATACCGAAGTAATCGTGATGTAAGGCTAAATACTAAAATTGGGGTAATTGGGCTTTGGACCATAATTGGGGTTTGGACAAAAGAACGACACTTGTGGAAATTAGACTATGGGCTTTTAATGGGCTTTATATTTAATTAACGATACCTCGTTAACTTTATATAAAGGTTATAATTTTATGTATCTATAAATTTCCATATACGCTTAATCGGACACGGTGGGCGGGATATTTATAAGTACATATTATTGTTCATTTGACCGGACACGGGGGTGAATTATTGGCCACTAGACTAGTTGAAACAGGGATGGATTACATTTAAGGAAACTTTGGTGTAATTGTTAACAAAGTAACAAAACCTTGGAATACACGTAATCGATAACCTGGTGTATTCATTAAACAAAGAATTAATACCTTGTTACAGTTTAAGTCCCCAATTAGTTGGAATATTTGACTTCGGACATAAGGACTATTTGACGAAGAACCTCGCATTTATAATTATGCCCGTTGGACCATTATGGACAAAACCGTATGGACATCTTGAATAATCCAGGACAAAGGACAATTAACCCATCGGACTAAAACTAAAATAAATACGCCAAACATCATGATTACGGAAGTTTAAATAAGCATAATCCCTTTTATTTCATATTTAATCGCACTTTTAATTTTCGCACTTTATTTCTGACATTTTAATTATCGTCATTTAATTTACGCTTTAAATTAAGTTATTTTTATTTTTAATATTTTGCATTAGGTTTTAACTGTGTTTTAAGTTTTAAAAATCGACAAACCGGTCATTAAACGGTAAAAACCCCCTTTTATATAATTATAATACTACTAATATATATATATATATATATATATATATATATATATATATATATATATATATATATATATATATATTTCTATTTTTATATTTTTAAAATATAGTGTGCGTTAAACTTCTCGAGCTTTCCCTGTGGAACGAACCGGACTTACTAAAAACTATACTATAATACGATTAGGTGCTCTGCCTATAAAGTGTTGTAGCAAGGTTAAGTATATCCCACTCGATAAATAATTAAATAACTTGTGTAAAATTGTAGCATATTTAATAGTATTTCGTAACAAAATTAATACTATTTCGTATACACCCCCTACGACATCAAGTATATTTTTGGCGCCGCTGCCGGGGATCGCCGAAGCGAAACGCCAATATAAATTTTTTTTTTTTTTTAAGTTTTTATAAAAAGTTATAAAAAATATAAAAATTAAAAATCTTTAAAAACCGAAAAAAAAAATATATTTACAAATCTATTTTCTTTAAGAATTTTTAAGTTTATTAAATATTTCTATTTTTATTTAAATATAAGTTTTTATTTAATTTATATATAAATCTTTTACTTATTTATTAAAACGGAAAATCAAAACAGAATATATAAAGTAAATAAATAATATAAATAATTAATACGTTGACCTGTAACCAACTTGGCCTGTCCCCTGTTTTTGAACCGACCGCGAGTCGCGGCCAACTTGAACTGGGACAAGCGCGAGTTGCGCCGACCACTCTGACAGGCCACAGAAGCCCTGCCGACAGCATTAATTACGGTTTATATATTATTATTATTATCTTAACCCTAATTAGGGTATAGTTATTTTATTATTTAGTTTTAGTTTTATTTTTAATTAGTTATAATTATTTATAATTAAATTTAAATTAATACTTTTATTATATAAAATATAAAAATAATATTTTTATAAAAATTAATAATTTTTATTAACTTTTTATAACTTTTATATTTTGTATATTTTATTTATTTTTAGCGTAATTTTTGTATTTTTATCGTTCGTGCTTAGTTTTAAGTCTAGTTTCTGCCATAGTTTTAATTTTTATTTCTAGATTTTTAGGATTGCCGTAAAATCCGAAGTGCTTATTCCTTAGACTAAGTTTTAGGTGCTTTAGAATTTTGCGACGCCATTTTTCGTGCTATTTTCTTATTTTTCGACACCGTTTACCTATGTATCAATTACAATTCCAATTAGTGATCTCTATTTGTAGTTTTAATTTTAAGATAGTGATAGTTATAAGGTTGTATTAGTCGCGTGTTTTTAAGTCTTTTAAGCCACTCTTCACCTTTTTCATCTTTTTCGACACTTTTCGACGCGCAATCTATTTCTTCCTTATTTCTCGTCATTCTAGTTATAGGACATAGAATTTTATCTACTTCTTATCTAATATTTCTTAAACAGAAAGAGAAATTATTTAAGTGGTTAAATTAATAGACGTTGACATTTTTCTGGTTCGTAGTAATAGTTGGATTTATACGTGGAACGGGTTGTTGGAGCCAAACAGTCCTCAATTATATTGAGACCAAACGAATCCTGCCCCTCTGCTGCATCTTTTGGCTATTCGAAACGTGGGCAAAAATCAGAAAAGTCTATTAATTGGATAGCTTATATAAGTTTTTCTTATTATTTTTATAACTAATAGGATATTCTGTGAATGCACCGAGCAAGACGTTCGCCTCCGGTCATACGTTCACCACCTGTAACTCGATCAAGACATTTAGCAAATATCGCCGTCGTTGATTTTTCTTTAGAATCATCATCAAGACGACCAAATCCTCAAACTCAAATTTCCGATAATCCAGTTTTTGAAACAAACCTCACAATTGAGAATCCGGAGAATACTCAGGGACAATTTCGAGACCCTGATCCACTAATCATTCCTCCGGTACCTCCAAACATACAAATAGAGATTGTTGAAACCATTAAATCAGAAACCTCTAGTGATTCGGATACAACACTTCCAATCATGGAAAATCTAGAACCTCTAAGTATGGAAGACCGAATGAGAGCTAAACGTACTGGCCAAGGTCATGCAATTACTCAACCAAACGTTAATGCGCCAGATTATGAAATCAAAGGACAAATTCTACATATGGTAACTAACCAATGTCAATTCAGTGGTGCGCCGAATGAAGATCCAAACGAACATCTTCGTACGTTTAATAGGATCTGTACACTATTCAAAATCCGAGAAGTGGAAGATGAACAAATCTATCTCATGTTATTTCCCTGGACTTTAAAGGGAGAAGCGAAAGATTGGTTAGAATCGTTACCTGAAGGGGCGATTGATACATGGGATGTTTTAGTAGAAAAATTTCTTAAACAATTCTTTACGGCATCCAAAGCCGTAAGACTTCAAGGGGAAATTGTTACGTTCACACAAAAGCCAAATGAAACTCTATATGAGGCGTGGACAAGATTTGGAAAATTGTTAAGAGGATGTCCGCAACATGGTTTAGATACTTATCAAATAGTGCAAATATTCTACCAAGGTTGTGACATCACTACACGGAAAGACATCGATATAGCAGCCGGTGGTTCAATTATGAAGAAAACCGCAACTGAAGCTTACAAAATCATTGATAACACTGCTTCCCACTCACATGAGTGGCACCAAGAAAAAGATATCGTTAGATCATCTAAAGCAGCTAGAGCCGATTCTAGTCATGACTTAGATTCCATTTCTGCAAAGATAGATGCTTTCGAGAGACGAATGGAAAAGATGACTAAAGATATTCACGCTATAGGAATTAGTTGTGAGCAGTGTGGAGGACCACACTTGACAAAAGATTGTCTCAGTATTGAACAAACAATGGAACAAATAGAGAATGTTTCATACATGAACCAAAGGCTTGGAAATAATTACCAGAATAATTATCAACCGCCAAGACCAAACTACAATCAAAATCAGAACTATAACCGAAATGTTCCATACAACAACCAACAAGGTCCTAGCAATCAACAAGTATCTAATAATACTTATAATCAGCAAAGACCTATTTTTCCAATTAAACCACCACAAACCGATGATAAAAAGCCAAATCTTGAAGACATGATGTCAAAGCTAGTTGAATCTCAAACTCAGTTTTTCACATCTCAGAAACAAACCAATGAACAAAATGCTCAAGCATTTAGGAATCAACAAGCTTCGATTCAAAATTTGGAACAAGAAGTGAGCAACCTAGCAAGGTTGATAGGTGAAAGAAAACCGGGAAGTTTACCGAGTGATACAAATGCTAACCCCCGGAATGAAACAGCTAAAGCTATTACCACAAGAAGTGGTATTACACTTAAACCACCTGAAATACTTGTAATTTCAGATGATTCTATTCCTACTCCATAAGAACCACAATCTGATCAAGAAAAGGAAAAAGAACCGGTAGTTGAAAAGGTTAATGAAGATAACACAGTTAAGGCTAAACCTTATGTTAAACCATACCAACCACCACTTCCTTACCCAAGTAAAATGAGAAAAGAAAGACTTGAAGCCGAGCAATCCAAATTCTTGGATATGTTTAAACAAATAAATGTAAATCTTCCTTTCATTGATGTGATTTCAGGAATGCCAAGGTATGCTAAATTCTTGAAAGATCTAATCACAAATAGAAAGAAAATGGAAGAACTTTCCGCTGTCACTATGAATGCTAATTGTTCAGCAGTGCTGTTGAATAAGATACCCGAAAAACTCTCTGATCCAGGAAGTTTCACAATTCCATGTTTTCTGGGTAGTCTTAGTTCAATAGAAGCATTGGCAGACTTAGGTGCTAGTATAAATTTAATGTCGTATTCACTATACGCTAAACTAGACCTTGGAGAATTGAAACCAACAAGAATAAGCATACAACTAGCCGATCGATCAGTAAAATATCCTAGAGGGATAATGGATAACATGCTAGTTAAAGTTGGTAATTTAGTATTTCCAGTAGATTTTGTTATTCTGGACATGGAAGAAGATTCTCGAGTTCCTCTCATTTTAGGAAGGCCATTTTTAAACACGGCGAAAGCAATAATAGACGTGTTCAATAAGAAACTGACCCTAAGTATAGAGGACGAGAGTGTTACCTTTTCAGTAGATAGAGCCATGCAACAACCGCAATCTGCAGATGATACATGTTACTATATGAAAACTGTAGATTCATATGTAGAATTGTTAGAAGAATTTCCAGAATTACAAGGAATGGGAGAATGTTCTGTAGGAGAAGGAACTGAACCAATTGATGAAGCTGAAATGTTAGCTACACTTCTAGATAATGAATATGAACCAACAACAGAAGAACTTCAAATGTTAAAAGAAGAAGACATATATCGATATAAATCATCGATAGAAGAACCACCAACTTTAGAGTTAAAGCCACTTCCAACCCATTTGGAATACGCTTATTTACATGGTGAATCTGAATTACCTGTAATAATATCGTCTTCTCTCACAAACGATGAAAAATCTCGACTCATTTCTGTGCTTAAAGCTCACAAACCAGCTATTGCATGGAAGATTCATGACATCAAAGGCATAAGTCCTTCGTATTGTACTCATAAAATCCTTATGGAAGAAGGTCATAAAACGTATGTGCAACGTCAACGAAGACTAAATCCTAATATGCAAGATGTTGTTAAGAAAGAAATTATTAAACTGCTAGATGCAGGTTTAATTTATCCAATTTCTGATAGTCCATGGGTAAGCCCAGTTCAATGCGTACCTAAGAAGGGTGGCATGACTGTCATCACAAATGAAAAAGATGAGCTTATTCCTACTAGGACTGTAACGGGATGGCGTGTTTGTATTGATTATAGAAAATTAAATGACGCCACTAGAAAAGATCACTTTCCCTTACCTTTCATTGATCAAATGTTGGAAAGGTTAGCCGGAAACAGTTACTATTGTTTTCTAGATGGTTTTTCCGGATACTTTCAAATTCCAATAGCACCCGAAGATCAAGAGAAAACCACATTCACGTGCCCTTATGGTACTTTTGCTTACAAACGCATGCCATTTGGACTTTGCAACGCCCCTGCAACTTTTCAAAGGTGTATGATGGCGATTTTTCACGACATGATAGAAGAATGCATGGAAGTTTTCATGGATGACTTTTCAGTCTTCGGTGATACTTTTGAATCATGTCTAGTTAATCTTGAACGAATGCTTATTAGATGCGAGCAATCAAATCTAGTACTTAATTGGGAGAAATGCCATTTCATGGTTAAAGAAGGCATCGTTCTTGGTCATAAAATTTCAAAGAAAGGAATTGAAGTGGATAGAGCTAAAGTAGATGTAATTGCTAAACTTCCACATCCCACCAATGTTAGAGGAGTTAGGAGTTTTCTAGGGCATGCCGGTTTTTACCGACGTTTTATAAAGGATTTTTCTAAAATTGCCACTCCTTTAAATAAACTCCTAGAGAAGGATGCACCATTCATCTTTTCGGATGAATGCATCAAATCTTTTAATATTCTTAAAGAGAAACTCACTAATGCGCCGATCATGATAACACCAAATTGGAATCTACCATTTGAACTCATGTGCGATGCAAGTGATTTTGCAATGGGAGCTGTTTTAGGACAAAGGATTGAAAAACGATTTCAACATATTTACTACGCTAGTAAGACGTTACAAGGAGCACAAACAAATTACACAACTACTGAAAAAGAACTCCTTGCTATTGTCTTTGCTTTTGACAAATTTCGTTCATATCTCGTTCTATCCAAAACGATAGTCTATACCGATCATTCTGCTCTTAGATACCTATTTTCGAAGCAAGATGCCAAACCACGATTAATTCGTTGGATCTTACTTTTACAAGAGTTTGATATTGAAATCCGAGATAAAAAGGGAGCAGAAAATCTCGCAGCCGATCATCTTTCTCGTCTTGAAAATCCCGATTTAGAAGTTCTAAATGAATCGGCCATACAAGATAACTTTCCCGATGAATATCTATTGAAGATAGATTATAGTGAAATTCCATGGTTTGCTGACTTTGCAAACTACCTATTATGTGGATTCCTTGAAAAAGGGTTGTCGTACCAAAAACGAAAGAAATTCTGTAGTGATATAAAACACTATTTCTGGGAAGATCCACATTTATTCAAAAGATGTCCCGATGGAATAATACGCTGATGCGTATTCGGAGAAGAAGCCAATCAAATCTTAAACCATTGTCACACAGGACCAATAGAAGGGCATTATGGGCCTCAACTCACAACAAGAAAAGTTTACGATGCTGGATTCTATTGGCCTACAATTTTCAAAGACGCACACCTTCTTTGCAAATCCTGTGATGCATGTCAAAGGGCCGGAAAAATAAGTCAACGTGATGAAATGCCACAAAATGTCATTCAAGTATGTGAAGTATTTGACATTTGGGGTATTGACTTTATGGGTCCATTTCCAAAATCTCATAATAATCGCTACATTCTCGTTGCCATTGATTATGTATCTAAATGGGCGGAAGCACAAGCTCTCCCAATTAACGATGCACGAGTTGTAGTCTATTTCTTAAAACGTCTTTTTGCAAGGTTTGGAGCACCGAAAGCTTTAATAAGTGATCGGAGAACTCATTTCTGTAATAATCAACTTGAGAAAGTTCTCAAACGTTATGGAGTAACTCATAAAATCTCAACCGCTTATCATCCACAAACAAGTGGACAAGTTGAAAATACCAACCGAGCATTAAAAATAATTCTAGAGAAAACCGTAGGATCAAATCCGAAGGAATGGTCCATGAAATTGGAGGATGCACTCTGGGCTTTTAGAACAGCCTACAAAACTCCAATTGGAACCACACCTTTTAAACTTGTTTACGGAAAAGCATGTCACCTTCCAGTAGAAATTGAGCACAAAGCATTTTGGGCTTTGAAGACATGTAATCTTGATTTACATGAAGCCGGACGTTTACGATTAAGTCAACTTAACGAATTAGAAGAATTAAGGAACGAAGCTTATGAAAATTCGTTAATCTATAAGGAAAGAACAAAGAGATGGCATGATAAAAGAATCAGAAGTTCAAAAGATTTCAAAGAAGGAGACCGAGTTCTTATTTTCAATTCACGATTCAAGCTATTTCCTGGAAAATTGAAATCAAGATGGTCTGGACCATTCACAGTCAAAAGAGTATTCCCATACGGAACAATAGAGTTAATAGATTCAAATGGAGTTGAATTTAAGGTTAATGGTCACAGAGTTAAACATTACATACATGATTCGATGGAAGTTGACAATGAAGTTAGTCATAATTTCATTACCAAAGAAAACCCTCAGAATGAAAACATAAATATGTTATCAACAACACATGAAAAGCCAAAATCTGAAGAAGAGGAAGCTTCAAACTGGAGTGATGAAGAAGAATTTCTATACAAGCCACCTACTCTAAGGAATGAAGAAAAATGTGAACAAGAAATAGAAGAGCCAAGAAAAGATCACCAGGATAAGGTTAACAAACCAACTGTTCCTACTAAAGTAAGAGATCCAGGTGAATTTATCATTTATTGTTTACTTAAAGATGGTGCTATGTACAATGGACACGCAGATTTAGGAGCAAGTGCAAACGTTATGCCACTTTCCTTACACAAAAGATTAGGTGTAGGTAAATTAAAACCAACCAAGATAAGAGTTCAATTATTCGACCAAACCATTAAACACCCGGTTGGAATAGCAAACAACTTTATTGTTAAAGTGGGAAGTTTAACCTTTTTGCAAACTTCATAGTTATCAATATGGAGGAAGACCTTAATATTCCTCTAATTTTAGGTCGCCCATTTTTAACAACAACCAAAGCGTTCATTGATGTAAGAAACGGTAGAATAACACTTAGGGATGGAGATGAATCGGTTACCTTTGTGAACAAAAAGTTTAGACCTCCACCAACCAAAACTGTTGAACCAATAGAAATGCCTAAGTGTGGGGAATATGAAGAAAACCCTATTGAGGAACCGATAACAAAGAACCCCGATGATGATACGAAATTAGATAAACCCGTTATTGAAAGTTCAACGAAGAAACTTTATCAACGGATTCAAGATGCTAGAAATAAGGGGAACTTTGAGTTATGTAATCGATTAATATCCAATTCATCACCTGAAGAAAGAGTAATGTTAGTTGAATATGTGAATTTTAGAGAGGAAGTCATTAGCTGGCTGAGAACAAAAGTCAGTGATATAAGAGTTGATAATGAAGTTAATCACAAATTCGATACCACAGCTAACTAAGTGTGGGGAGAATCGAATCTTTTTAAGGAAAATATGAATTTATGTTAGAGTTAGATTGTCTGTTTTCGTGTACTTTTCGAAAATGGAACCCGATTGGTCTTTCCCTAGCAGACCCTAAAGAACTAGTCTTCTCCCCCCATTCTGAATTTTTATTTCTTTTAGGTTTTACAAGATGAAGAATTCCTTTGATCTGAACCATGGTTTACTGCTACATGCTATGATCACTAAACGTAATAATGACGAACTACCGAGTGAATTGGTATCCGTAATAAGAGAAAGAATGGACATAGAAAGAAAAGAACTCAGGAACGATTATAATAAAATGCACTTTGGTAGAGGAACATCAAAATCCGCAGCAAAAAGAAGAGCAAGACACCTGGAAAAATGTTACAAATGCGGAAAATGGTCACATGAAGGAAAATGTTCGAATAATCAAACTCATTCCAATACCGAGTTTGTTACCTTATGAAGAGAAGGACCGTACGTATGTTCAGAAGAAAAGTTATTAAACACTCGTGGATACGCTTATGTAGCAATGGAAAATGAAATCAAAAGACTCTCCTATGAGTCATCTAAAGCAGGTCATTAAGAATTCCATCTAGCAGGTAAGTATGTACAATTTTTATTTTTATTTTTATTGCTTTTAACCTTTTGAAATTAAACGCTAAATCGTTCGCTATAAAGTATTAAATTGGTATTTAATAAAATTAGGCATAAGCCGAAATTATTAATATCATACAAAAATTTATTACATCACTGCGAAGCTTACCGTTTATTCATAAGGTATAAATATCTTTAATCAATCAAACCAAAATATTTCAGAAATTCGTCATGAGTAAAACTAGGTTAGGGAACTAAAATTACTTTACCCAAAAGAGGGGCGTATATTTTTGATAATATTTGATTGATTAAAGTGGGATAAAAGACCAAAAAGATTTTTAATTTTATTTTAAAACTAATATATTATATTAATATTATAAATCTTATAATATAAATATCTTTAAGTTTTTAAATATTTTATAAATTAATATTTAATATAAGTTTATAAAATTAATATAAGTTTAAAAATATCAATGATATATTGCATCTTTAATCTTTAAAATATGAATTTTTAATTTTATGCATTTTAAATTTAAGTTTGTGTGATTTTAAAAAGCGAAAATTTACTTTATCTCTTTAAGTTAAAAATATTATTTTTAAAATTCATCGTGAGTTGAAGACTAGACCGTTGAGTCGAAATTGCTTTACCCGAGGGCGGGACGAGAATTTTTATTATCATTATTTTTAATCCTACTTGATTTAAAGTATATCAAAAAAATTAAAAAACCCAAAAACCTTTGCTTTTAAAATCGCGTTTTAAAAATGACAAATTTTAAAATTTTGTCGAGGGACGGACTAGGGCATCGTTCCGAAACGCCCTCATCTTAAAAAGAAACAAAAGTTTAAAATTAATTTACTTATAGGTTTTAAAAGTATAATAAAAAAATATATATATATATATATATATATATATATATATATATATATATATATATATATATATATATATATATATATATATATATATGGGCGCGACTCGCGTTGGTTTAAGGGTCCTATAGGCGCGACTCGCGTCCAGGTTGAAAACCAGAAAAAAATAAAAACGG
Source organism: Rutidosis leptorrhynchoides (assembly GCF_046630445.1). Classification (NCBI taxonomy): domain Eukaryota; kingdom Viridiplantae; phylum Streptophyta; class Magnoliopsida; order Asterales; family Asteraceae; genus Rutidosis; species Rutidosis leptorrhynchoides. The sequence goes on from NC_092343.1 coordinate 238,000,022, forward strand.
GCAGAGCAGACCAGTCCCTCACACCCCATATCAGTTTCTGCGAACAAAAACCCCAAAACTCCGAAAAATCCCTCTCAAAATCACAATTTTTAACCGTTAATCCTCCCGTTTTTCACTAAAATCATGTTAAGAAGGGTATTATCTAAGAACTACTCAAGGAAACAGGTAAATTCCTTCCCCAAACACCCATTAAATCCGAATTATTTAAATGTTCTTGAGCTATTTTTATAATTTAATTTTTGTTAATTTATAGTGTAATTAGTGTTAAATTGATGTTATATTATGCATGTATATCCTAGATTGAAGCTGTTTAACATGATTAGAAGCCTTTAACTTCAAATTTTTAGAAATCTAGGGTTTGTGTTCTTGAACAATTTGGGGCTTTTTGATTTAAATAGGTTATGGCCGATTTTTGTCATGAATTGTTGCTAAATTAAGTAGTGTAACATGTTTAGGTAGTTAATTGATCCAAACTTTGAGCCTAAACATGATTTTGAGATTTAAAGTAGACTTTTTAAGTCTAAAAATTCATGAACTTGGTTAATTTGATGTAAAGGCCATTTGAAACTTGTTTAATTGCTAGTAGTGATTATTTTGGCAAATAATTTGAGATGAATGCTTATGAACTTGATGAACATTTTCGTATATACTTATTTGAAAAAGTGTAGATTTGACAAAAATATGAAAATGAGCATAAGTTTGATATAAATGCCTTATGGAAATTGTTTAATTGTTATAATGATTACTTTTGACATGTTTTAGAAGTTGAATGTTATAAAACATTGTATACATTTTCGTATTTATTTATTTGTAAAAGTGTAGAATTGCTATAATTATGAAATTGTGTATAAAGTTTGTTATGAATTGAACATGTCATTATAATTGTTTCAAGTTATTATTTTGCTAACACTAATGCATATTTGGATGCACAATTTTTGTATTTGATATGTTTTACAGAATGTAAGGGGTGAATCTTCATCCCAAGCTCGTGTTGCTCCTTCTGAAAATGCGAATCAAGAGGAGATTGACAATCTTTACAAACAGGAATTGCCTCATCAGATTAAGACATTTTCAAATCTGCACTTGGATCGATTGCATCCAAATTTGAGAATAGATAGACATTGGATTAACTATCCAGATTACCAGGACGCCTTACATACTCTTCATTCAAAGGCTGTTGAAGTACCCAAAGTGATAGATTGGGAACCATTAGAGAGAGTGGAATTAGCCGAACCGATTAGAGAATTGCTTAGGTAAAGGTATGGTAATTCCATCTTTGATGACTGGGTAACATTATTCAACATGCATAGGCCTGTTTATAAAGTTTAGTGTGAAGAGTTATTATGTAGTGTAGTAATAAATGATCGGGTAGCTAGTTTGACCGATCGTTCTTTTCTTAGATTTTTATTAGGAGGTTCGATGCGTTGCATGTCTTTACTAGACATGGCTCGGGCATTACGTATATATACGCCCGAGGAGCTTGCATCGCCCGATTGTCAAGGGTTGATTTTGCATGGTAGGAGAGTAGATGAAGATTTTGATATGAATGCTGTGTGGAGTCAAATGAAGAGCCACCACCGGTTTAACGGAGGAGATTACTCTTATACGGATATAGATAGAGCCGAATTAAGAGTAATTCATAGATTTTTAGCAAATTCGCTTACACAAAGAGGTAAGAACAAGGAAAAAGTAAATGAACAGGATTTATTTTACCTGATGTGTATTCGAGACCCACAAAGTGCCGTAAGTATACCTTATTGTGTGGGTTACTATCTATCAGCTATAGTTAGGAATTTGAGGACTGGTAGTATAATAGGAGGTGGTGTATTCGTTACTTTGATTGCTGAATATTTTAATGTGGACATAAGTCGAGGGGGATTATTAGTAGAAGAACCAGAACAACGCGAGCCGGTAATTAGTTTGAATGTTTATCATGGTGCTAAGGTATTGAAAAGGAAAAACAACATCGCAGTACGTTATGTTGGTAGACATCCACAGGTAGAAAGAGGTCAGCAACAAGGTAATGTAGGAGGAGGGAATGAAATGGCAGAACTTCAAAGGTTTATGGCTGCACAACAATATGAAAATGCAAGAACACGAGCATATCAAGATTGGCAGGCTCATCAACAAGAAATCGTGAGTTATTGCCAACATGAAGGTATAATTTATATTCCTACTCAAAGACCCGTATTCCCTCCTTGGTCTATAGAAATGCAACCACCGTACCCTACTTATAACCCATTCGAAGCATTTGCTAACACTTACGGTTATGCATGGAACCCCTACTGGTTTCAGTAATCAACCCTGTTTTTTTTAGTTTTATTTATTTAATTTTTGTAATGTTTGATATACTTAACAGTTATGTTTGTATTGTTTTAGTTTGATAATTTTCTAACTTTTTTTATTAGATTTTATTAATTTTTGAATGTGGGGTGATATACCAAACTTCAAAAATATGTATATGTATGCTTGTATCTTATATACACGACAGGTTAAAACAACGCGTTTTCAAAGACTGGCATTAAGTTCAGCAAAAGCAAGTAATTTTGACGACAAGATGCAAAATTATATGTGATGTAACAACAAACGGAATGAACAAATGACGTGCACCATTTATCATTCAACACAAACAAACAACAAAATGTTTGAAAACTTTGGTAAAATTTAATCACTATTCTACGCTAATCACCCTCAATAATTTAAACTATTACTGATTTCTTGCAAATGAGGGCATTGCAAGATCTTAAGTGTGGGAAGGGGTTAAATTCTTTCGGATTTTAAAAATTTTTTGATTTAAACACTTGGTTACCATTAAAAATGCTAGTAACGCAGTAGTTGTATTAGAATCTAGTGCTCTCCGATAACAAGGAATAGCCCTAGTCTTATATACTGACTACCCACTTCTAGTAAATTTTTCAAAATTTTCAACAAAATGAATTCAAAATCATGTTTATATATATTTATGAACGATGAAAACTAGGTCATTGAGCCGAAATTATCGTTACCTCGGAAAGGACATAAATTGAGAAACAACCCAATATGTTAGAATTCATTTAAGAATGGAATAGAGGAGAAAAAGGCAAAGAAAAACATAAATAAAAGCCAAGTGTAGGAAAACTTTACCAAGTTATTCAAAATATATCACATATTTTTGTACAAATTTTTGAAAATACTTTTGTTATGGAACGATAATCAACTGTTTTACCCGCTGAAACTATTGAAGAAGAAATGGATCTACACGATGAATCAATTCCATCAGTAAAAGGAAGTAAAGTCTTCCGAAAAAGACACGCACTTCTTGATTTAGGTCATGAAGTTGTCGTCCAGACCAGCTGTAGGTTGACGAAAAATCTAGAAAAGTCATCACTAAAATCGGCTGGAAATCTACGGACCTCAGCATCAAACAGGGTCTCCATGTGGTCAGATTTATCCTAACCATGAGAAGGATTTATCTCGTACAATGGGGGGGCACCGTGCAAATTAGCTTGATAAGACTAATGAATCAAATCCCCAGAAAAGATAATCTCCTTAACAGATTAAAAATCAGCTTTTAAGCCTGATATTACTCAATCCTTGAGATTGACCTTAAAGATTGAGAATTCAAACTCATGGAATTCGATGATATCTAAACTCGAGTTTGAACGAGAAAATATTTTGATCAAAAATACAAACCAATTTGTTTTCTGAAAATCCATTTTCAATGAGTTCATTACCATTGAACGTAAAATCCTAGAAATTCACCTGGAATTCATTAGGTCACCTGAACCAAATCGGGTGTCAACCGTAAGAACGGTGGTTGCATAGCATGGTCGGAGACAGGACCTTGTGCCAGACCGAAAAATTATAGGATGATCTTTACTATTGCTCCTACCAAGGATAGTTCTAGCATCCGACACGTTTAAAGACCATAATCATCTGCATGTCACGGGACATTGCCTTAACAGTTTCTTGTTCATCGCTTTCCTTTACAACCGGACGGTAGTTTACCGAAAGGTAATATACGGAACAAGTAAACTGGAAGTGTGCTATTCGATACCGGGATAGCAGTGGATTACACGAGCATAAAAGTTTTAGCCAAAATATTGATCCACAAATATATTTTGCAACACCAATGATGGATCAAATTAGAAAACTTGTCTAGGGTAAAATCTAGCATGAATTTTCAAAAGATCAAATGTTTTCATAAAGATCCAATTTCCTAAAAGATCTAAATTTTTATAGTCATGTGGGACTGTAAACCGCCTTTCAAATGTGCACTTTGCTTTGGAAACCGAAAGTAAATCGGCTATTTGATTGAAAGTGTCATTGACCTAAACCCGAGGCAACTATAAAAGACACACCCACCTTTAACCACATCGCTATTATCATTGTTTATACCGCCGTATTGAAGTCACTGATGTACAAAGTGTGAAGAATAAAGAAGTGATTCAAGTGTTTTTCAAGACTATATTGCTTGAGGACAAGCAACGCTTAAGTGTGGGAATATTGATAATGCCAAAAATGAACACATATTTTATAGCATTATTCCCCAAGAAAGACAAGATTTTAGTTGCAATTGTTCGATTTACAAGCGATATTCGTTTAAATATTAAAAAGTGAAGACAAAAGGCAGATTCGACAAATTAAAAACGAAAAGGTCCAAAAAGCTAAAAAGTACAAGATACAATAAAAAAAGGTTCAAATTATTGATGAAGAACGTCTAAAAATGACAAGAGTACAAGACGCAAAACGCAAAGTACACGATATAAAATTGTACGAAAGGACATTCGAAAATCCGGAACCGGGACATGAACCAACTCTCAACGCTCGACGCAACGGACCAAACACATCAAGTCTACTATGCATAATAATTAAATATAATATATAAATAATTATTTAAATTATTTAAATTTTATATTTAATTATTATTATATTATGTCGGCAGAAGAAAAAAACAAAAGGACAGCTGGATCCACCTGGAAACGCGAGTCGCGGCCAAATGCACAGGGACCAGCGCGAGTCGCGGCCAAGCTGCCCTACCAATCTGCCTATAAATACATCGAGCCTGGTTTCAGTTTAAAATATCCATCCATCAATCTATCTTTCTCTCTGTTTCTCTCACGTATAACATAAATAAATATAATTTTAATTTTAATTTTTAATAATAATATTAAGATTATGGTATTGAATCTTATGAGTGTATAAATCAAAATTTTGCCCGTGTAATATTACTCTATTATTAATCACTGTAAGTTATGTCTATATTATTTTCATTAATGTCTTGTAGCTAAGCCGTTATTATGCTTATTTAATACCGAAGTAATCGTGATGTAAGGCTAAATACTAAAATTGGGGTAATTGGGCTTTGGACCATAATTGGGGTTTGGACAAAAGAACGACTCTTGTGGAAATTAGACTATGGGCTTTTAATGGGCTTTATATTTAACTAACGATACCTCATTAATTTTATATAAAGGTTATAATTTTATGTATCTATAAATATCCATATACGCTTAATCGGACACGGTGGGCGGGATATTTATAAGTACATATTATTGTTCATTTGACCGGACACGGGGGTGAATTATTGGCCACTAGACTAGTTGAAACAGGGATGGGTTACATTTAAGGAAACTTTGGTGTAATTGTTAACAAAGTAATAAAACCTTGGAATACACGCAGTCGATAACCTGGTGTATTCATTAAACAAAGAATTAATACCTTGTTACAGTTTAAGTCCCCAATTAGTTGGAATATTTGACTTCGGACATAAGGACTATTTGACGAAGAACCTCGCATTTATAATTATGCCCGTTGGACCATTATGGACAAAACCGTATGGACATCTTGAATAATCCAGGACAAAGGACAATTAACCCATCGGACTAAAACTAAAATAAATACGCCAAACATCATGATTCCGGAAGTTTAAATAAGCATAATCCCTTTTATTTCATAATTAATCGCACTTTTAATTTTCGCACTTTATTTCTGACATTTTAATTATCGTCATTTAATTTACGCTTTAAATTAAGTTATTTTTATTTTTAATATTTTGCATTAGGTTTTAACTGTGTTTTAAGTTTTAAAAATCGACAAACCGGTCATTAAACGGTAAAAACCCCCTTTTATATAATTATAATACTACTAATATATATATATATATATATATATATATATATATATATATATATATATATATATATATATATATATATATTTATATTTTTATATTTTTATATTTTTAAAATATAGTGTGCGTTAAACTTCTCGAGCTTTCCCTGTGGAACGAACCGGACTTACTAAAAACTATACTATAATACGATTAGGTGCTCTGCCTATAAAGTGTTGTAGCAAGGTTAAGTATATCCCACTTGATAAATAATTAAATAACTTGTGTAAAATTGTAGCATATTTAATAGTATTTCGTAACAAAATTAATACTATTTCGTATACACCCCCTACGACATCAATAGCCCTAACATAAGCATAATTACCTCAACCTAACCCAATACTGATATCTTGGTTGACATTTCCCTGATCTACATACTCCGGATATCCTCCCACCTTATTTACTTTTCTGCATTTAGGATCTTTAGTTAAAAACCAACTACTATTTTCTATCCAGGTAATTTAAATAAAAGACAATTATCCACTTGATCTTCAATTCGTTAATCAGCATAAAAATTCGACACTAGGTTAACTTACACTTCTACACCTTAGAAAGTAAAGTAATTTAGGCCCCGCAAAATATAAATAACAAAACGACTATGTGCTGCCTTGATCAATCGAATCAGACATCTTGCGACCTAACGACACCGCGGAAATAAAACCGTCTGTTTCGGCCATATCTTTGCATGCACATCAAGTTTTCTGGCGCCGCTGTCGGGGAATCGAATATTTTGATCGAGAAATTAAACAGACAAAGTGTTGTTTGGTGGTGTCTAAGAAAGACAATTATACACGGACTTGGTTATTGTATTTTCCGAACAGTCTCCAATTATATTGGAACCAAAAGGATCCTGCCTCTCCGGTTGTCGGCCTGGCCACCTCGATACGAGTAATCTGTGAAAAGTCCTGTCAGTTAAGATATCCGATCTGGTTAGCGACCGAATTTCAAGAGTAATTGTTTTTATTAAATTATCGATCCTTTTAGTAAATTAATATTTTCTAAAAGTTACTTTTAAGTCTTTTTATTCTTATAAAATCTAGAAAATCTAAAAAATGGAACAACAAGACACCCTTGCTTCTATGCATAAATCGTGCTTAGAGGAAAGAGGAGGACCAATCAACTTAGAAACTGAAGGAATTCCTGAAATCAGTTCACACATGATTAAATTAGTCAGTATGATCTGCAAATTTCAAGGATTACCGACTGACGATCCTAACTTTCATATAAACAAATTTATCAGTCTGGTTGACTCTTTTAAGAAGGACGCAAACGAGGTATCCTTCAAAGTTTACAAATTCTTAATAACTCCGATGCTACTAGAACCAATCTAAGGTATCCTTACCCTAGATGGGCATACAAACAGCACAATAGCTCGGATCATAATATAATATTTCCATTGCACAAACCTACTCTCCACTCTAAGGAAATTTTAGCTGAATTTATGAAAAAGCAATATACGATAAACCTTCAAGTCATAGAATGCCAAAACAAGTTTGATACTTTGATAAAGACTTTTGAAAAATTAATCACGAATTTTCAGCTTACGCTTAAAAGTTTAACCACTAAAATTGAGTTAGAGTGTAGTGAGTTTGATGCCTTCGTAATCACTCGAGGAGGAAAAGAAACAACTGTTAATATACCCATACAAGATTTTTCCGATAAGGAACCTATACAAATTGACCCAGTCGTCAATCCACCGGAACCTATCTCTCCTAAGGCCCCGGAAATCATTCCGCGCACCCGCATACCTTTCCCAGGTAGTCTTAGGAAGGAAAAATAAGAGGCACAATCTGCCAAGTATTGGGATATTATCAAGAATTTGCATTTGAATGTACGTCTAGTAGATGCTTTAGTAGAAATGCCCAACTGCGCTAAATTATTCAAAGAACTGCTTTCAAACAAAGAGAGATTAAGAGAGATAGTTAGCTTGCCCTTAAGTGAAGAATGCTCATTAGTGTTACAGCATGGAATCCCCCCTAAGTTAGGAGATACAGGAAGATTTACGGTACCTTGCTACCTACAAGATGTCCAGATTAGTAATGCGTTAGCAGACTTAGGAGCCAGTGTAAACCTAATGCCCTATTCATTATTCAAGAAGCTAGGATTAAACGATTTAAGACCAACCATGATGACTATCTAACTCGCGGACAGATCAGTTAAGATTCCCAAGGGAATAGCTGAAGATGTCCTAGTTAGAGTGGATAAGTTTGAATTCCCCGTTGATTTCGTCATTATGGATATTGAGGAAGACACGAAGGTCCTACTCATTCTTAGCAGACCATTCCTAAATACTGCCAAGGCCGTAATTGACGTTCACGAGAAATCATTGAAGTTAAGGGTTGGAGGAGAAGAAATCACATTCAATGTTGATCGCCTCATGAACCATCCTAAGGAAGAGGATGTGAATCTCTCTGATTCTTTTCAAGAACTCGTCAACGAATACCTGGAAGAGACTATGGCTATTTGCAGTCAAGATCAAATTTCTAAGGATCTGTTCTTTACACCTCCTCAAGGAAATCTTGATGACCACTCCGCCATAGACCGTAGTCGACACACATCTCCCCTCTCTGGAAGCAACCTTATTGGCAACACTATTCAAATAGCACCGCTAGGACAAGGCATTCCTTTACCTCTACTAAGGAGAAGAACGAATGAAGAGTCAGATTTCATTCCGGTATATCAGGAACCCCAGTCAAGGGAAGACTGTGAGGAATTTCCCGAACCTACCTTCGAAACTAAAGAAGAAGTTTCTGAAGAGGAAGCATTGAGAAGGACAATTTCCAGAAATGAAGAACAGATAGCATCAGTGACCGCTACTGAAGAATCAGAATTCCAGGAGAGATACGACTCGTTAGATCGTGAGGAGATAGCAAGAATGAAGCCATCTATCAAGGAGCCTCCGGAATTGGAATTGAAGAAGTTACCCGACAATCTGGAGTATGCATTCTTAGAAGGAGAATCGCAACTCCCTGTGATCATATCGAAAGACCTCAAGCCACAAGAGAAGGCGAAACTGATTCAAGTGCTGAAATCACATAAGAAGGCAATTGCTTGGAAGATCTCCGACATCAAAGGGATCAGCCCCAACTATTGCACCCACAAGATATTCATAGAAGATGATTTCAAGCCATCAGTTCAGAGGCAAAGAAGGGTCAACCCTATGATTCAAGAAGTCGTCAAGAAAGAAGTAATCAAACTTCTGGACGCCGGTCTGATTTATCCAATCTCTGATTCACCATGGGTCAGTCTTGTTCAAGTGGTACCCAAAAAGGGAGGGAAGACCGTCATTCAAAACGAGAATAATGAACTTATTCCAACTCGGGAAGTTACCGGTTGGAGGGTGTGCATAGACTATCGTAAACTAAACGATGCAACCCGAAAGGATCATTTTCCGTTACCTTTTATTGATCAAATGTTGGAACGTCTATCAGGGAACGAGTACTACTGTTTCCTAGACAGTTTTTCCGGCTATTTTCAAATTCTCCTCGATCCAAAGGACCAAGAGAAAACAACCTTCACCTGTCCTTATGGAACATTCGCCTATCGCCGTATGCCCTTTGGGCTATGCAATGCACCCGCTACCTTTCAGCGATGTATGGTGGCAATATTCCATGACATGATTGAGCGTTGTATGGAAGTCTTCATGGACGACTTCTTGGTCTTTGGAAGTACCTTTGATTCATGCCTTTCAAACCTTGACAAGATGCTCACCCGGTGTGAAGAGTCAAATCTAGTTCTTAATTGGGAAAAATGTCACTTCATGGTAAAAGAAAGGATAGTTTTAGGACATAAGATCTCTAAAGCAGGAATAGAAGTTGATAAGGCTAAGATTGAGACCATCACTAAACTTCCAGAACCTACCACAGTAAGAGCGGTAAGGATTTTCCTAGGACACGCCGGTTTCTACTGACGCTTCATTAAGGATTTCTCGAAGGTCACCCGACCTCTCACTCATCTCCTAGGAAAGGAAGTCCCGTTTATATTTGATGAAGAATGTCGAAAAGCATTCAACTTTTTGAAAGAGCGGCTAACACATGCACCGATCATGATAGCTCCCGACTGGAGTCTACCTTTCGAGATCATGTGTGATGCGAGCGATTTCGCAGTTGGATCAGTGCTTGGACAACGGGTAGATAAACACTTTCATCCAATCTATTACGCAAGCAAAACCTTAACCGGAGCTCAAGAGAATTACACTACCACGGAGAAGGAGCTGCTAGCTGTAGTATTCGCCTTCGATAAATTCCGTTCCTATCTTATCTTGTCTAAAACTATAGTCTACACAGATCATTCAGCCCTCAAATATCTATTCACAAAGCAAGACGCAAAGCCAAGACTCCTACGATGGATCTTACTCCTTCAAGAATTCGACATCGAGATTAAAGACAAGAAAGGAGCCGAGAACGTCGCAGCAGATCATCTTAGTCGTCTGGAGAATCCGACGTTGGAAAAGCTTGCAGAACAAGATATCAGAGATAAGTTTCCGGAAGAACAGCTTATGAGTTTAGGACAAACTCACATAGGATCACAGTTTACTGATACCCCGTGGTATGCTGACATCGCCAACTATTTAGTTGCCGGAGTAGTACAAAAAGGGATGAGCACCTCCCGAAGAAGGAAGTTCTTCAGGGACGCCAAGTACTACTACTGGGAAGATCCTAACCTGTTTAGAATTGGCCTGATCAGATAATCAGGAGGTGCGTAGATGAAAAACAAGCAGCAGGGATTCTTCACCAATGTCATCATGGACCAACTGAAGGTCATCATGGAGAAAACTTAACAGCAAGAAAAGTCTACAAATCAGGATTCTACTGGCCATCTATATTTTGAGATGCGCAAGAGCTTGTAAAGCGTTGCGACACATGCCAAAGGCAAGGCAATATCTCTATGAAGAACGAGATGCCTACGACTAATATCCAAGCTTGCGAGATCTTCGATATGTGGGGATTAGACTTCATGGGCCCATTCCCAAAGTCTAACGGGAAAGAATACGTCCTCGTAGCAGTTGATTACGTCTCCAGATGGGTCGAAGCTCAAGCGTTTCCGACTAATGATGCCAAAGTCGTCACAAATTTCCTAAAGAGACTATTCTGCAGATTTGGAGCTCCCGTGCGATCATTAGCGATAGAGGCACACACTTCTGTAACACTCAGTTTATGAAGGTGATGCAACAATACGGAGTTACCCACAAGATGTCCACTGCCTATCATCCGCAGACCAACGGACATGCAGAAATCACGAACAGAGCATTCAAAAGAATCTTAGAACGAACTGTCGGCCATCATGGAAATAAATGGGCTGAGAAACTAGACGATGCTCTGTGGGCATTCCGGACTGCTTACAAGAATCCTCTAGGGACTACACCCTACAGAATGATCTATGGGAAAGCTTGTCACCTTTCGTTAGAACTTGAATACAAAGCTCTCTGGGCGCTGAAGACCTGCAACCTCGATCCCTCAGTTACTGGTAAACATAGAAGAATGCAAATGAACGAACTCGCCGAATTGAGAGACCAAGCATGTGAAACGTCTTACATCTACAAGGAACGAACGTAACTTACGCATGATGCCAAATTAATCCCTACAAAGTTCGCCCCTGGAGATAAAGTTCTTCTCTTCAATTCTCAGTTCAAGAAGTTCGCGGGAAAATTTAGATCAAGATGGAGTGGCCCATACAAAGTTGTACACGCTTTTCCACACGGAGCCGTGGAGTTGGAAGAACCTACTGGTAATTTCAAGGTCAATGGCCACCGGTTGAAGGCATATCTAGAAGACCACGAGAAGGAGGAGCACCTCTTCTCCTTCGATCCATTTTAAATATCTGACAAGGAAAAGTCGAGCTGTAACGACTTGATAACCAAAGCGCTCTTGGGAGGAACTCCTTGCTTATCCTTTTTATTATTTATTTATTTTCTTTCAAATTATTTATCAGTCTTAAGATATTATTTCTGTACTAACCAACTAAGCGCCATACTTGCGCTTAGTACTTACAGTTTGTTTAATGTGTTTTAGGAAATATGCCAAGTTCAGGAGCATCAGCGAGCATGCCTGTACACAGGAGGAGGACTCCTGTCGTCTATTCATCAGGGAGCAGCGCCGGTCAGAACAGGCCGTCTACAGGGCAACTAGGCCCTAGAAGATTAGTACTACAGAGTATAGAGGAGGATATTAGCGCATCGCCACCATCTCCTCCCATCAGACGATCTAGACGTCTTGCCAGGAGACCGGCCAAGCATTCACCATTGATAGATATACATGAGCCGCCGATATCTATCCACTATGGAGCTACACTGAGTGACCCAGATGTTGCATGGGCACTACTCAGGGATCAGCAGAGCCTTTATAAAGCTCTGAGAGCATACCTCCGTCGTGAGGATATGCCACGTGCCACCCTGGGCCCATCATCATACAGGCTAGTACCCCGTGTTCAGTCGACACAACGGTCTACGCCTGGGCAGTCTACACCAGCTTCGGTTCACTCTGTTGCTATGCCTCCACATGCTTCTCCTGCTCCTATTGTGCCGCCTGCCCTAGTTGCAGAGCCGACTCCAGCTACAGTATTGCCAGATGGTTGTCATTTAGTGACCATTCCTATTTCAGTGGAGCCGCCAATGGCCCAGGCTTTTGAGATCACGGGGACCCTTCCCGATGAGGAGCTTTTCACAGACTTATCTCACCTTGAGCTACCATCAGACTTATGTCTAGACTCTTTGTTAGGCCCTGAGTTGGATATGGGACACACTTTCGAGCGCATGCCGAACTTGGATGAGGACTTACTGAGATATCTTTTAGAGCCGACACACATTGATCAGGATAGTATCTTCTAGACTACCTTATCTTTATTTTATGTTTCAGTTTTATTTTCTTTATAAAAAGCATTGTACTGAAAAGTTGTTATATAGTGGAAATGCTGCGTTTCTCTTTCTGTTCTTCATGCAGAAATATTATTATAAAAGAGACTGGTATGTAGGAGATGGACCATAGGAGGCCCAGCACTAGGAAAGTAACGCGACCATAGGGAAGTAACCGTTCCTCAAACCTATTTCAATTATAACTCACTAAAATCTATAAGTGTGAGGTTACTCCCACAACCAACTTAGAATTTTAGAGGTCATGTTCTTAATTTATAAAGTATTAATATTCTTTCTAGAGAACATTAGGGACAATGTTCTTCTAAGTGTGGGGTAATGGGTAAGGTTTTTAAGGTCGAAATTTCAAGTCAAGTAACCATAAAACGCCAGTTTTTGAAAAAATTCTTTTGTCCAAAAGTAATTAAGCTATGGATATTAGGTAATTTTAAAAAATTCTTACTTTGTTTTTGCCCAAAAGATCTAATAAAATTGCTAGAAATCAGTTTTCAGAACATTTATTAGAACGGAACGATTAAGCTAGAACTAATGTTTTGTGTCAAAAGATTTCTTTTAAGAAAATATGTTAAAGGCTACGCATGATCAAGCACGACCCCTACTCTAAAAAGTGAGGAACTTTGGACCCACAGTATCTGTATGACCCATCAAATCTACAGTACTTTGTTATTTCAATTGATGAGCGTGCCAGTGTACGGTTCAAGTTAGAACTTGGTTCAGACATACATTTCAAGGCCAATGGTTAGTGAGCATCATACGTGGTGCATGTGCGATACTCCTTCCAAAATCATTCCGAATAGAGAAGACAAAAGTCATCCGTTTAAGTTTCCACTCCACGTAATTTTAACCAGACCAACTCATATAAAGAGTTGATGAATCAGAAATATTCACCCCAAATTCACTCCCAAAATACACCATACACCATTCATTCCCCTTTCCATTTCACTAAAGATCCAGAGATCAATGAAGAGATAGATCGATAAAAATTCGCTTCAAAAGCACTAGTCAAAAGATTCCGAACCCCTGATTGTTTTTGATAGGTCAAAGGCCTATTTTCAGTGGATTATCACTTCCTCTCTGGGCACCAGGAACGAAAGACAAAAGTTATGAAGAAAGGGTATGCCAAAAAAAAATGAAATGATATGAAAGAGCAAAGTCTCTAAGAGCAAAGTCTCTAATAAGGCAAAAAGAAACCCAAGGAGATGCCCTGAAGAAGAATGATGGAAGAGCGAAAGAAAATTCTAGACAAAGTCTTAGCAAAATCCGCCTCTTCCGAAGAAAACCTTTACGGAATTCTCAGCCATTATCTATCCAATATGGATACTCTGAAGAATCAAAATCTATCAATTCTCTCAAAAATCAAAAGATCTGGATCCCTTTCACCTAAAATTCATATATTTCCAACCAAACCCTGTAACCCGTCTTCCTCTTGAAAGGATGCCTAGGAAGAAGATCAGTGCCGTCCTTATTTAACCGGTGGAGATATCAATGCTTTACCAAGCCTATGATGAGAACTGTTACACGACTGACTTCTGAGCGACAATACAAGTAGAATAGGACACCCTAAACACTTGAGTGATATGAGTGATCCGTCAGTGAGGAGCCTGATCGTGTATACTCTACATCTGAGAGTTGGGAAGTACGCCTTTTCCACTATGGACGAAACTGAAATCTAACGACCAAATCATCGAAGTTCGAAATATTTTCTAATACTTTCAAAAGATGAACCGACTTCTGATGAAGGCATAATAAAAAGATCTACGGGTGGGGCAAAGAAGAATCTATTAGAAAGATTCCGATATTTCCGCTTTCTTGCTTGAGGACAAGCAAAGCTAAGTGTGGGGTATTTGATATCGGGCAAAAAGTCACGTTTTTACCCCCAAAATTGTCATAACCCGTCCTTAACCATAAGAACGCGTTAGATAACGTATGATTTCATTGCGAGGTATTGACCTCTATATGAGACATTTTTAAAAGAAAAACTGCATATATTATACATTACAAACCACAACCATTATTTTTGTTACAAGCTTAAGACAATAAAAAGAAGATTAACGTTTAGCGATAATCTTCGACTTACAAACTTTACAAATGACGACAACAACACGGTTTCTAGCATATTTTACAGTACAACATCTCGGATATGCAGTTTTATTTTTGACACAAACATGCGTACGCAAGATCCTGGTTAGGTCCAACATGATGCAGCGGAAACTTTAGAAATCACCTGAGAATAAACATGTTTTAAAAGGTCAACATAAAGTTGGTGAGATATAGGTTTAATGCCGGCAGCAATATATATATATAGACCACAAGATTTCGTATATAAACAGTTTAATAAAAGTATTCTAAGTGGTTGAGCACTCGGTAACCATACTTAACATTTTCACGTCGCATATTCCCTTTAATATGAAATCTTACTACACCGTACCAAGTGTAGTCACAAAACGAAGTACTGTGCAACCGTTGAATACTGGTCGTCCAGTCCGGTTGGGGTTGTCAGGCCCGATAGATCTATCAACAGGATTCGCGTTTACAATACCGCTGTAAATATTAGTTACCAAGCTACAGGGAAGTATGCCAGTGGTACAACTCAACGTAGAATATATTTTTCAGTTACTTGTGTCCATATCGTAAAACATAAAATACATGTATTCTCATCCCGAAATATTTAGAGTTTAAAAGTGGGACTATATACTCACTCTTGTCTTGATGATATATATATTTTGACTCGGTCTTCCGGTTGATATCACGAACCTATCCATATATAATATATCAATATGTTTTCATTTTAAAACAAACGTTATATATATATATATACTTGTTATACTTTTAATATTTTGAATATTTCCTTAGTCCGAAGTTAGCAGTCCGAGGTTAGCAATTCAATTTTAATGGTTCATTTTTAGATGTTTAATATACCCGCAATGAATAAATACAACCCCCAACGAAATAAATAAAACTCCCGTAAAACCCCATCATAAATGTATTGGTCGAGATTAATCTTGACCCACGGTACCGGTGTTGTCAAATGACGTATTGCGTACATAAAGTACCGGTGTTGTCAAATGACGTATTGCGTACAAACATGGGATCTTATGATTAATCTTCTTGTGTTGTTTACGGGCGATCCTGAACCATATAAAATTGAATTGTAAGTACATATATATAAAATATCATGTTATTTTAGAAGTATGTGATTTTATGTAAATTTTTCCAATGAATCCCGAAGTTGAAAATGTCTAGGATAGCCAATTTTGTTTCGGTCATAGTTTCTTCGTTACAAGTCCGTTTTCGTTGATTCAAATTGCCATCTTCTTGGATCGAGTTCTTCTATAAGACTATGAACTGTAAATACCTTGGTTTGTATTCAAAATCATACGGCATAGGTGAAAGTTTAGTGAAACATATGAAGTTAAACATTTTTGTTACAACAAAATCATTTAATGACCATTTTTCTAAAAATACTTATACTTTGAAAAACCAAGTTTTACCTTGTTAAATTAGCATATACATAAGTTATATTACAGGTCTTGAAGTATTTTAAAAGTTAAGTTAGAAGGATCTATTTAGTTTGCAAACAAGTTTGAAAACATTCAAACTATGTTCTTGTTGTTAAACTTTTGTACCACAAAATAAGATAGCTATATATATATGAATCGAATAAGGTTATGAACATAGATTCTACCTCAAGTTCCTTGGATAAAGTTGCTGTAAAAGAGAAGTAAGAAGCTAGAATCAAAAGGGTGTTGGAAGTGGATGAAAGATTGAAAGTAAGTTGGTGTTCTTGGAAGGTTTTCTTGAAGTGTTGTTGTAAGAGTTTTCTTATGGTGTTTTAGTATGGTTTTTATGGCTAGATCTTCTTGGTTATTTGCTGGATTTTTATGGAGTTTAGAGAGTAAGAAAGAGTGTGTGTTTTTGATAAGAAAATGGTAGTAAAAATGAATCAAAATGCTCTTGTATATATACTACAAAAAAAAGTGTTCCATGATGTATATGGACAAAAATTTCAAGTGATCATTTTATGTATCTAGTCCTAATTGCTTCCAAATTCAATTACCTAGCCCTAATGGCATGAACATTGGCTGGTTAGGTGGTGATTTTGATGTGTATTTACTATTAGTAAATACGTATAGGAACTGGGTATGATACGGTACATATACCGTAGATATACGTATAGAAATTTTGTGAAAAATGGAATGAGGATTCAAATATAACTATCTTTTGTGAATACACTTATATGATTTTATGTATTTAAGTCTTTAAAAGTAATTAAATACATTACTTATACAATATATGTATAACATTATAAGTCTTAAGTATATATGTCAAATAACGTTACGTATTGTTATCGTTTTGAAAACTTAAGTTAGTAGTTTCAAAATATACTTATAACTTATTGTTATTAATACAAAATAAGATATTAAAACATCTTTAAATCATATTAAATATGTATATATACATATGTATACGCAAACGTATAATTATCATATATTGTATAGTTCGTGATATCATCGGTCAAACTAGACGGTCAAACATTGTGTAAAACTCTTTTCGGAAATATAAATCTCGACAATTTGGATTGCTTATCATGTTGGTAATGTTTAATTTATGTAAATATCAATCTTATAAGTATAGAATGATCGAAAAAGTGCGGGTCGTTACATTACCTCCCCGTTAAATAAATTTCGTCCCGAAATTTTAAAATTGTACCTATTTTGCGTCATCGAGAAACAAGTGTGGATACTTTTGCTTCATCTGATCCTCTCGTTCCCAAGTAAACTCGGGACCTCTTCTAGCATTCCAACGAACCTTAACAATCGGTATATTGCTCTGTTTGAGCTGTTTAACTTCACGGTCCATGATTTCGATTGGTTCTTCGACGAATTGTAGTTTCTCGTCGACATGGATTTCTTCAAGAGGAATGGTGAGGTCTTCCTTTGCAAGACACTTCTTAAGGTTTGAGACGTGAAAGGTATTATGTACTCCGGCGAGTTGTTGCGGTAACTCGAGTCGATAAGCTACCGGTCCAATGCGTTCGATGATCTTGAACGGGCCTACATATCTTGGGTTCAGTTTACCCCTTTTGCCGAAACGTATTACACCTTTCCAAGGTGACACCTTTAGCATAACCATGTCCCCGACCTGAAACTCTAATGGTTTCCTTCGGACATCGGCGTAGCTCTTTTGGCGACTACGGGCTGTTTTCAATCTCTCCTTGATTTGCACTATCTTCTCAGTCGTTTCATGTATGATCTCAGGACCAGTTAATTGTCGATCTCCTACTTCATTCCAACAGATAGGAGATCTACACTTCCTTCCATACAATGCTTCGAATGGCGCAACTCCAATGCTCGCATGATAACTATTATTATACGAGAATTCTGCTAACGGTAGATATTTATCCCATCCATTTCCAAAATCGATCACACATGCCCTGAGCATGTCTTCGAGAGTCTGAATCGTCCTTTCACTCTGTCCATCGGTTTGTGGATGATATGCGGTACTCATATCCAACCGAGTTCCTAGTGCCTCCTGTAGTGATTGCCAGAATTTTGAAGTAAATCTACTATCACGATCGGATATAATGGAAATAGGTATTCCATGCCTTGAAACAACTTCCTTTATATATAATCGTAATAGTTTCTCCATTCTATCCGTTTCCTTTATAGGCAAGAAATGTGCAGACTTGGTGAGACGATCAACAATCACCCAAATGGTGTCGTAACCCCAGGCAGTCTTAGGTAACTTCGTGATGAAATCCATGGTAATACCATCCCATTTCCATTCTGGGATTTCGGGTTGTTGAAGTAACCCTGACGGCTTTTGGTGTTCTGCTTTGACTTTGGAACAAGTCAAACATTCCCCAACATATGTTGCAACGTCGGTCTTTAAGTTAGGCCACCAATAACGTGTCTTAAGATCTTGATACATCTTTCCAACTCCAGGATGTATCGAGTATCTTGTCTTATGTGCCTCGTTCAATATCAACTTCCTTAATCCACCCAACTTCGGTACCCAAATACGATTTGCAAAATATCTAATTCCGTCTTCCCGTATAACGAGTTGCTTCTCATACTTCTTCATTATTTCATTCTTTATGTTTTCTTTATTGAGTGCTTCTTGTTGAACCTCTTTGATTTGTGAGTTGAGATTCATACGAATTTTTATGTTCATCGCTCGAACTCGAATTGGTTCTCGTTCTTTTCTGCTTAAATCGGCCACCACGTTCGCCTTCCCGGGATGATAACGAATTTCACAATCATAGTCGTTTATTAACTCGACCCACCTACGTTGCCTCATGTTCAATTGTTTCTGATCAAAAATATGTTGAAGGCTTTTATGATCAGTAAACACAGTGAATTTAACCCCATACAAGTAATGTCTCCACATCTTCAATGCAAAGACAACTGCTCCCAGTTCTAGATCATGCGTCGTATAATTCCGCTCGTGAATCTTCAATTGTCGGGATGCAAATGCAATCACTTTCTTCCGTTGCATAAGAACACAACCAAATCCTTGTCGCGAAGCGTCACAATATATTTCGAAATCATCGTTCCCTTCTGGTAACGATAATATAGGTGCCGTAGTTAACTTCTTCTTCAGTATTTGAAATGCGTTCTCCTGCTCCGAGGTCCATTCATATTTCTTCCCTTTTTGCGTTAACGCTGTCAACGGCTTAGCTATTCGGGAAAAATCTTGAATAAACCTTCTATAATAACCGGCTAAACCCAAAAATTGGCGTATCTGCGTTGGTGTCTTAGGAGTCTCCCATTTTTCAATAGCTTCAGTTTTTGCTGGATCAACCTGAATTCCTTCGCTATTAACAACGTGACCAAGAAATTGCACTTCTTTCAACCAAAAAGCACACTTAGAAAATTTAGCATATAGTTGTTCTTTTCTCAACAATTCTAATATCAACCTTAAATGCTCTTCATGCTCTTGCTCACTCTTGGAATAGATAAGAATATCATCAATGAAAACGATCACAAACTTATCTAAATACGGACTACAAACTCGATTCATGAGATCCATGAATACAACTGGCGCATTCGTCAATCCAAACGGCATAACCAAAAATTCGTAATGACCATAACGTGTCCGAAAAGCAGTTTTCGGAATGTCCTCTTCTTTGACGCGTAGTTGATGATAGCCCGATCTTAAGTCGATTTTTGAATACACACATGATCCTTGCAACTGATCAAATAAGTCATCAATTCTCGGTAGTGGATACCGATTCTTGATAGTTAACTTATTTAATTCACGATAGTCTATACACATCCTAAAAGATCCATCTTTCTTCTTAACAAACAAAATTGGAGCTCCCCACGGTGAAGTACTCGGTCGTATGAATCCACGGTCCAGTAATTCTTTTAACTGACTTTGAAGTTCTTTTAACTCGGACGGTGCAAGTCTATATGGAGCACGAGCCACTGGTGCAGCTCCTGGTACTAAATCTATTTGAAATTCTACCGATCTAAATGGAGGTAATCCCGGCAATTCTTCCGGAAAAACTTCAGGAAAATCTCTTGCCACAGGCACGTCGTTGATACACTTTTCTTTCTTTTCGACTTTATTAACATGTGCTAAAATAGCGTAACAACCCTTTTCTAAACACTTCTTGGCTTTCAAACAGCTAATGAGTTTTAGCTTTGAATTACCCTTCTCTCCATAAATCATCACCGGTATTTTATCCTTACCAGGAATACGAATTGCCTTCTTGGCACAAACAACTTCCGCTCCTATTTTGGACATCCAGTCCATGCCGACTATTACATCAAAACCTCCTAATTCTACGGGTATTAAGTCGATTTTAAACGTTTCTCCGGCTAGATTTATTTCACAATCACGACAAATTTTATCGGCTTTAATTAGTTTACCATTAGCTAACTCAATCAAGTACTTAGCATCTAGAGGTAATGATGAACAATTCAATTTAGTGTAAAAATTTATACACACGTAACTTCTATCGGCGCCAGTATCAAATAAAATAGATGCTGATAAGTTATTAATGGTAAACGTACCCGTAACAAGCTCCGGGTCTTCACGTGCCTCTCTAGCATTAATAACAAACGCTCTTCCACGTGCAGGTCCGCCATTCTGATTCGGGCACTGGCTCTTATAGTGACCTTGTTTTCCACACCCAAAACAAGTAATGTTAGCCAAAGCAGTTCTATTTGCGTTGGTGGCAGGAGTCTTGTTACCATTTGCGTTTGTAACGAGAGCCTTACAATCTTCAGCAAGATGTCCCTGTCTATTGCATTTAGTGCACAACACACTACAGTAACCAAAATGATGTTTGTGACAACGGTTGCATAAAGGACTTTGTCCTTTGTAAGCAAAGCCTGAACCACTACCCGCACCTTTCGTGGTTTCTTGTTTCTTATAAGGTTGTTGTTGGTTACCTCGATCATAACCTCCATTCCACTTTTTCTTGTTCCCCAATACCTTCACCTCAGTATTGAATGCTTTCTTGTCCAAAATGACCTGATCCATTAGCTCGTTCGCCATGGTTATAGCTTCATGAATTGTTTTAGGTTTCGATGCCGTAACGTTTGCCTTGACCTTGCTGGGCAAACCACCTTTGTACATTTCAATCTTTCGTGCTTCGGTTGGAACCAATTCAGGACATAGTAAAACCAATTCCATGAATCGCTGATTGTAGTTGGTGATTTCAGTACCAACCACCTTCAAACTTCGTAACTCATCTTCTAACTTAATAACCTCATTCCTTGGACAATACTCGGTGATTATCATTGCTTTGAATTCTTCCCATGGAGTATCATAAGCTACATCTCCTCCTACCGCCTTCACATAATTCTTCCACCATGTGAGTGCACTATCTTGTAAAGTGCACGATGCAAACTTGGTCATGTCTTTTTCATCACAACCACTGATTTTAAACACCGTCTCCATCTTTTCTATCCATCGGGTTAAACCGATCGGTCCTTCCGTTCCACTGAATGATGATGGCTTGCAAGCTTGAAACGTCTTGTAGGAGCATCCTACACGAGGATTTGGATTAACTGCAGCAGCTCTTGCAGCTTCGACCCATAGCATTCTATCGTTCACTCGCTGGTTGATGAGTTCCTCGAGTTCTTGTTCCGTCATTCGATTCAATCGCGCCATTTCCTAATGAAAGAAAATAATCATTCACATGGATTATTATAGATGTAGTGTGTATTTATAGTACATTTATAGCTTGTTAATAATATGAACCAGGTATTATTATAAAAGCCTTTTCTTCTTATTAGCGTTTTATAATTATATCTTGGGTAGTACCTACCCGTTAATGTTCATACTTAATAGCTTAGTACAGAATCAATTACTACAATCTAAATAATACTTAACCATGGAGAATTATTGCATTTCATACTTCGCTATTTTACATATGCTTACATCAAACTTTAAACAAACCACACTAATAATATTATACAAAACATTATGTGATTCCATGGTTTAATACGGCAGCGCATCGTTTGGTCTATTTTCTAGGACGTTTAGTTCCAATGAATGGCCTAACGCTTATCCTAGCTGTCTCCCTACGTTTTGGCTGAGGAGCCGAAGAACTAGACGCCGGGATAGCACTAATAGGAATAGCGGGGATAGGGGTGGTAGTGTTTAGTGGAATTGGTGCCACTTCATTCTCATTAAACTCGGGATTTGGATTTTCTAATTCACTAGCTTTTCGTTTCTTTCCTTGATCATATTTTTCTTTCGTAATTTCCTCGGGTTCACTTTCCTCTTCGGGTTCACTTTCCTCCTCGGGTTCACTTTCCGATATTTCTATAGTTGGTTCATCCGGAAATTGTGAGTCTTCCTCAAAAATACCACTTTCATCATCGGATATGTTAATGACTGAAACACAATCTGAAGGTTCTGATTCGGAGTCGCTGAATGTGATAATAAGTTTCGAGCCCGACATCTATCACACAACAACTAACCCATTAGTACTTACATAATATTTACTCATAAATTTTAACCAACAGTGATAAGCAATGTTTTTTTTTTTAAAAAAAACAGACCCGGTCAAAGTCCAGACTTTACTAATGTATCCTAACGACTTCTCGGTTAGACACACTAATGCAAACCTGGTTCGCTAAGACCAACGCTCTGATACCACATGTCATAACCCGTCCTTAACCATAAGAACGCGTTAGATAACGTATGATTTCATTGCGAGGTATTGACCTCTATATGAGACATTTTTAAAAGAAAAACTGCATATATTATACATTACAAACCACAACCATTATTTTTGTTACAAGCTTAAGACAATAAAAAGAAGATTAACGTTTAGCGATAATCTTCGACTTACAAACTTTACAAATGACGACAACAACACGGTTTCTAGCATATTTTACAGTACAACATCTCGGATATGCAGTTTTATTTTTGACACAAACATGCGTACGCAAGATCCTGGTTAGGTCCAACATGATGCAGCGGAAACTTTAGAAATCACCTGAGAATAAACATGTTTTAAAAGGTCAACATAAAGTTGGTGAGATATAGGTTTAATGCCGGCAGCAATATATATATATAGACCACAAGATTTCGTATATAAACAGTTTAATAAAAGTATTCTAAGTGGTTGAGCACTCGGTAACCATACTTAACATTTTCACGTCGCATATTCCCTTTAATATGAAATCTTACTACACCGTACCAAGTGTAGTCACAAAACGAAGTACTGTGCAACCGTTGAATACTGGTCGTCCAGTCCGGTTGGGGTTGTCAGGCCCGATAGATCTATCAACAGGATTCGCGTTTACAATACCGCTGTAAATATTAGTTACCAAGCTACAGGGAAGTATGCCAGTGGTACAACTCAACGTAGAATATATTTTTCAGTTACTTGTGTCCATATCGTAAAACATAAAATACATGTATTCTCATCCCGAAATATTTAGAGTTTAAAAGTGGGACTATATACTCACTCTTGTCTTGATGATATATATATTTTGACTCGGTCTTCCGGTTGATATCACGAACCTATCCATATATAATATATCAATATGTTTTCATTTTAAAACAAACGTTATATATATATATATATATACTTGTTATACTTTTAATATTTTGAATATTTCCTTAGTCCGAAGTTAGCAGTCCGAGGTTAGCAATTCAATTTTAATGGTTCATTTTTAGATGTTTAATATACCCGCAATGAATAAATACAACCCCCAACGAAATAAATAAAACTCCCGTAAAACCCCATCATAAATGTATTGGTCGAGATTAATCTTGACCCACGGTACCGGTGTTGTCAAATGACGTATTGCGTACATAAAGTACCGGTGTTGTCAAATGACGTATTGCGTACAAACATGGGATCTTATGATTAATCTTCTTGTGTTGTTTACGGGCGATCCTGAACCATATAAAATTGAATTGTAAGTACATATATATAAAATATCATGTTATTTTAGAAGTATGTGATTTTATGTAAATTTTTCCAATGAATCCCGAAGTTGAAAATGTCTAGGATAGCCAATTTTGTTTCGGTCATAGTTTCTTCGTTACAAGTCCGTTTTCGTTGATTCAAATTGCCATCTTCTTGGATCGAGTTCTTCTATAAGACTATGAACTGTAAATACCTTGGTTTGTATTCAAAATCATACGGCATAGGTGAAAGTTTAGTGAAACAT
Source organism: Rutidosis leptorrhynchoides (assembly GCF_046630445.1). Lineage (NCBI taxonomy): Eukaryota > Viridiplantae > Streptophyta > Magnoliopsida > Asterales > Asteraceae > Rutidosis > Rutidosis leptorrhynchoides. Next base: position 238,024,689 of record NC_092343.1, read on the forward strand.
ATGAAGTTAAACATTTTTGTTACAACAAAATCATTTAATGACCATTTTTCTAAAAATACTTATACTTTGAAAAACCAAGTTTTACCTTGTTAAATTAGCATATACATAAGTTATATTACAGGTCTTGAAGTATTTTAAAAGTTAAGTTAGAAGGATCTATTTAGTTTGCAAACAAGTTTGAAAACATTCAAACTATGTTCTTGTTGTTAAACTTTTGTACCACAAAATAAGATAGCTATATATATATGAATCGAATAAGGTTATGAACATAGATTCTACCTCAAGTTCCTTGGATAAAGTTGCTGTAAAAGAGAAGTAAGAAGCTAGAATCAAAAGGGTGTTGGAAGTGGATGAAAGATTGAAAGTAAGTTGGTGTTCTTGGAAGGTTTTCTTGAAGTGTTGTTGTAAGAGTTTTCTTATGGTGTTTTAGTATGGTTTTTATGGCTAGATCTTCTTGGTTATTTGCTGGATTTTTATGGAGTTTAGAGAGTAAGAAAGAGTGTGTGTTTTTGATAAGAAAATGGTAGTAAAAATGAATCAAAATGCTCTTGTATATATACTACAAAAAAAAGTGTTCCATGATGTATATGGACAAAAATTTCAAGTGATCATTTTATGTATCTAGTCCTAATTGCTTCCAAATTCAATTACCTAGCCCTAATGGCATGAACATTGGCTGGTTAGGTGGTGATTTTGATGTGTATTTACTATTAGTAAATACGTATAGGAACTGGGTATGATACGGTACATATACCGTAGATATACGTATAGAAATTTTGTGAAAAATGGAATGAGGATTCAAATATAACTATCTTTTGTGAATACACTTATATGATTTTATGTATTTAAGTCTTTAAAAGTAATTAAATACATTACTTATACAATATATGTATAACATTATAAGTCTTAAGTATATATGTCAAATAACGTTACGTATTGTTATCGTTTTGAAAACTTAAGTTAGTAGTTTCAAAATATACTTATAACTTATTGTTATTAATACAAAATAAGATATTAAAACATCTTTAAATCATATTAAATATGTATATATACATATGTATACGCAAACGTATAATTATCATATATTGTATAGTTCGTGATATCATCGGTCAAACTAGACGGTCAAACATTGTGTAAAACTCTTTTCGGAAATATAAATCTCGACAATTTGGATTGCTTATCATGTTGGACCTAACCAGGATCTTGCGTACGCATGTTTGTGTCAAAAATAAAACTGCATATCCGAGATGTTGTACTGTAAAATATGCTAGAAACCGTGTTGTTGTCGTCATTTGTAAAGTTTGTAAGTCGAAGATTATCGCTAAACGTTAATCTTCTTTTTATTGTCTTAAGCTTGTAACAAAAATAATGGTTGTGGTTTGTAATGTATAATATATGCAGTTTTTCTTTTAAAAATGTCTCATATAGAGGTCAATACCTCGCAATGAAATCATACGTTATCTAACGCGTTCTTATGGTTAAGGACGGGTTATGACAAAAATCAGACCCTAAAACAATAAAGATTTAAACTTTGTCGGCAAAATTATCGCTTTTTCGGTTGATTTTGTAGATTAAGTGATTACAAAGGCGATGCAAAAGGAATCAAGAAAAACGGAGCTAAAACGAAGAATCTAGAGCGAAAAAGGTGAAAGACAAGAAATCAAGTTACGATCCAAGGAACAAGGCTGACCAGGCTACGAGTACGGCTTGCCATACGGCCTGCCGTATGGGTACGCCTTGCCAGATACGTGCCACCAAGCGTGCTGCCACCCGGATACGGCTTGCCAAATACGGCTTGCCATACGGCTTTCCGTACGGCTTGCCAGCCGTATCTGGCAGCTTTTCTAGCCTATTTAAAGGGGCACTCTCCATTCATTTTCAACACACTCAACTTGCAATACAATTCATATTTTCAATCTTTTTAGGTAGTTTTTAGCAGTAGTTAGTTAGTTTTTATTTTTCGGAGGATATCCTGGCGAGTCCCTCGGATCCCGGGCAGATTAAGTTCGGCTTTTTCAGGCTTTTATCCGGTACGCCTATCTTTTGTATTAAACATGTATTCTTACTCTTTATGTTTAATAAAGCGTTCTGATATTGCCATGATAGCTTAATTTATCTGTATGTTGCCATGATAGAAGTTTGGGTTAGCGTACTTATGTTACTTTAGTACGGTTATTGTTATACTGCTAAACTAGGAAGTCTGATGGATTTGTATGCTAGCATCTTAAGGATTGACCAACTTAGGTTGTGATCATGACTTGTCCACCTATATGAAATTAGCTACTTCATAGGATTAAGACCCCTGGTTATACTGTATTTGAAGATTCTATGAACTCGGTATGGCCGGAGTTCCCGAGAGGCATCTAATGCACTTTTAGGACACGGAACCTAGGAATTGAGACATGAATGACCTAGTATGCCTATTGACTGTTCCGAAGAGACCTCTTAGGAGCTGTTAAGATCTAGTTAGTGCCTTTACTGTATGACCCAAGCCTATTGCATGTTCTTGTCTGATTGTTGCCTTAGGTCTTAGTCATATCTACTGTTTAGGTACTCATTAGGTTTCTATCTGCTTTACTATCACTATGTTAACTGTAATGCTGTATAATGTTTGCTTTGTTGTGATCTCACTAGTATGATGAAATGGTAGTTAGTTTTCATCCAAGGTTTTGCCAACTTAAACCGACGGACTCCTTCCGTTTGTGATCAGTGTTCAATCAACACGGCAAGCTGTTATTTAGTTATCTAAACTGATAACATGGGTTAGGATTAGAGCTCAACCCACTAACACACCTAGTACTCTACTTAGGATAACCTCCGAGGTATTGTTACACTTCAGTTATACGACCAAGTGACACACTTCTCACTGCTCAAAGAGAACTCCGAGAGTTCAGGGATAATTAGGTCTGTGTAATTGGCTCATCCAACCAGATCAACATCAATCCAAGCATAGCTTTAAGATAAGCATAATTACCTCTACCTAACCCAACACTGATATCTTGGTCGACATTTCCCTGATCTGCATACTCCGGATATCCTCCCACCTTATTTACTTTTTCGCATTTAGGATCTTTACTTAAAAACCAACTACTATTTTCTATCCAGGTAATTTAAATAAAAGACAATTATCCACTTGATCTTCAATTCGTTAATCAGCATAAAAATTCGACACTAGGTTAACTTACACTTCTACACCTTAGAAAGTAACGTAATTTAGGCCCCGCAAAATATAAATAACAAAACGACTATGTGCTGCCTTGATTAATCGAATCAGACATCCTGCGACCTAACGACACCGCAGAAATAAAACCGTACGTTTCGGCCATATCTTTGCATGCACATCAAACGTAATATTATCTTTGCTTCTATTCATAGAAGCATACTTTTGGTTGTTAAACATTTGACGTTGGTTAAAATGTCACCTTTTATCATGAATGCAAACTTATTTTGAAATAGCATATAGTGTTTGACCTTGTAATGATCCTGTTGTTGATGGTCCGTACATGATGATTTAGTACGGGGCGTCACAAAAATTTCTGTAGAGTATATGTTGTCTAAGGAAAGTGCTGGATCCTAAACGTTGTGACCAAATTCTCTAGCGTTAAAGCTTCTATCAGCACCGGTGTTGACAGGACATATAAACATTATGATTGATGAGTGAGAAAAATTTCGTGACCAATTTCATGGAAGACGAAAATGAACAAGGTGTAATGGCAACTCAAACAAAATCTGATATTTAATCGAAAAGGGTTGGTACAAACTCCCAGACGTGTGTGTCTCGCGGGAAACAGATGAAGTGTAGTTCGCGTTGATGTGTTCAAAGTTGGTTGGTAATGTTTGTGGGTATAATGAAAATGATTGCCGCTCAAGAAAAGTACGTTGAAGCAGAATGAGGAGGGATATGGTAATGAGTAGTATTACTAGTAGCAATGAGTGATGGCGTTAGCGATAAATAGCGATGGGTTGTGATAAGCAGTGATGATAGTAGTAACATATAAGTTGTTAGATAGCATGCTCGCATCATAAGTATATTCACATGTATACTAATGCACCCAATAAGGCATAATAGTGATCAGTCGGTAGGCTCGTGTTGGGAAACAAAATCATGAAACCGCGGGTAGCTGAATGATAAGTAAGTTGGAAATCGAGTAGACAACATCTACTACTTATTGTGTGGGCTGTTATCAGGAATACCTCCTCTGAAGACGTATCAAAAATCGGTTGTGATACACAGTAGCGAGTAGTAAAACGTGGAGGTGTTAGTAGTGATGGGTGGTACTTATTAGTGGTAAGTAGTAATGAGTAGTGTTGTGTAGTAGCAAGTAACAAAGGGTAGCAGTAAGTAGTATTTAGTAATGACAAGCAGTGAGAAGTAGTGATCAGTCGTGACTAGCAGCGAGAGGCGACGTTGAGTAGTAGTTAGCATCGATAAACAGTACCGAGTAGTGGCATGAGATGACAAATGTGCTCAAGTAGTGTCTTTGTAGTGACAAGTAGTGATCGATGGTGACAGACAGTGTCGAGCAGTGACGAGTTGTGTCATGATTACAAGTTACTTATAAGTTACAATAACAATTATTTTGCACACTGTAAGTTTCTACTCATATTTGAGGTTATACAGTTTCTGTTCTAAACGGTGTCTATCCAAGTAACCTACTTGACTCGCTCACAATTCCTTATTTTGCGGTGTCGGAACTTCTATATGAGTTATTGTAATGTAATCCCGGTCATTACATTACGCTATCTCACATTTCCATTCGACATCGCTCTATAAGTTCAAGATAGCGTAGTTGACTTAATTCTGTTAAATCTCGCGTCGCGTATACGTATACGATTCGTAGTATAGTGTTCAGTTCAAGTCCATATCATATGGGTATAAGGTGTATATGTACGTGATGTAATGTGTAGCCCTACATGTAGCATAGTAACACATACGGTGCAAGTATGGTGCATAAAAGTCATCCAAGACACACGGCTATAGACTAGACTCACTAATGCGCCCTACAGTTAGACACACTGACGCATCCTAGTTCCCTATAGCCAAAGCTCTGATACCAAATGTAACACCCTGTCAAAAATCTCTTTAACGGAATGTTAACTCTGGTCCCAATGCTTGGCTTGACTTCTACGTAACAACAATATTCTACAGCGGAAGCAATTAATACCTGAGAATAAAACACGCAAAACGGATCAACAATAATGTTGAGTGAATCTACAGGTTTAGGTAAACAATACAGTATGTTTAAGAAATAACATTTCGAAAACGTTTATTAGTGGAAGACCACCAAGGTTTAACATTAAAAGTTTGTAGACAACACCGTGTCCCGTTTCAAAAGTTTGTTGACACTACCATGTCAAGTTTCAAATATCTGTAGACAATATCATGTCAAGTTTTATCTCTTTTGTCCGTAAACCACAGTTTTAAATAACGTTGTATAGTATCTAAAAACAGTTATCAGAAAAATAGTTTAGTTTCCTTGACCACGAGATTTTACAAGTACAACACCAAGTTGCAAAATGTTTGCATAATCTGAGTACCTGAATACTAGCAATGACCCGAGTATAGAAACCACTATACCCGCCTTTACCTCCTAAAATGTTATACACTTGTTCGAGTGTATCTAATGTTCAAAGTAAATGCACCACAGTTAATATTGCAGGGTGAGGTTGTCAACCTAACGGATCCATCCATCTAAATTGTGCTTACACCGATGGTATTAAAAGTATTCAAGCTAGAGGCTTTGTGAACAAACTCAATATGCATATATAGTACTCGTGTCAATACAAAAGCATTTGATAATGTAAGTATAACAGCGTGTATTCTCATCCCTGAAAACATGTAAAAATCGGGATTGTAGACTCACCTTTGAATAAGCTTGGATTGAAAAGTGGACAAATAACTTGTACGGATTATAGCCGAGTAATGCAACCTAAGTATACGTATTTAGGTTGGTCAATAAATATGTCCTAAACAAATGTGGTTTCATAGTATAAGTTGTCTTATTGCTCGACTCGACGCGTTTCAAAGTAAAAGTCAACTATATCATGCAAGTCAAACAAAGTCAACCGAAGTCAAACCAAAAGTCAAACTTGGTCAAAGTAGTCATCTGAAGTCAACATCAGTAGGTTCATGTCAAATTTTGGTTAACATGTCAAACCTAAGTCAAACAATACGTTTCAGGTCATGAATGATCATTTTCACAATTTCAGTTTATCGTTGTGCACAAAGTTCATGAACACGCAGCACATTTAGCATATTATCTCATAGTAAAAAATTCAAGTAAACATGGCGAACTCCAGATCATAAATATACTTAAAATCGATTTCAAAAAGTCCAGTCAGGGTCTCATACGATAATTAAAAGTCAGGAATCACAAGGGGTACATTTGGGGTTTGCCAAGTCAGTTTCTGACCGCGCACTGATTTCATTTTGGCTATAACTGGAGTTAGGAACATGAAATTGATACAAGACCAGTGGCCATAGTTCAAGGACAATTCAAACTAACACATATAAAAAATATAACAATTTTTGTTTAGCCAGTTTATACAGTTTTTTCATGCAAGTTGAATATTCAGTTTCTCAGCTCAAATCAGAATTTACATAAAGTATGGCTCTATTGTGCCAACGCATAAGGTTTTAGAGATTGACATAAACTAACAATAAGTCACATATCATGCTAGAAATCATATTCCAGAAGCTTACATGCTCATTCAATAAACACAATCCGCAGAGTATAAAACAGAGAGCAATTTACAGATTCGATTCTAGTTTAGCTAGTCACATTCGCACGCGATTATCCGAAGATCTAGATACAATTAGGCTATGATATCTACATGAAAGGTGAATTAATTTTTATGTAAATTTTAAATAGGCAAAGCTTTAAATCCAGAAGTTAACACATTTTATCATACAAGGCTGGTTTCATGCAAGTGCTGTCAAATTCCACATTTTCACTAAATCGATCATATCTCAAGTTATACATAAGCAAATAACATGATATCCTAGTGTAACCTGAGTGTTTTCAAATTACCTATCCAATGGTATAAATTTCATAAGCCAATTAGTGGTATATCAAACTCAGTTTTCTGATTTCACAACAATAACACAACGTTAATTCAAATTGACATAACTAGAGCATACGGAAACGAAATTAAGTGATCCAAAGCCTAAACTCAATATTTTTTCGCAAGGAATCTGAATATACCATAATACCATACATTTGAAAAACTCAAAATCACTGATCATGCAAAAACAATTTCGGTTCTTAACCCTAACGCATCAAACGATCAATTTAACGATAACAATTTACATGTACGCGTATAGACTTGAGCAATTGACAATATAACTATTAAACTTTAATAAAAATCAGATTTTTAGGATTAGGGTTTATATGTTTATACCTTAGATTAACCATCAAAGCACACCAATACGTAGAGGATGATGGGAATTACAAACTTCGTGTAGGACGTTTAATCTAACGAACAAAAATTGATGTGGTTGTGTTGGGTGTTTAGGTCGTCGATGGGAGGCAGAGAAGAAGGGAGTCGACTGAATTTTTGATTAGGGTGTTTATGCAGTAGATTAGGTTACAAGCTAATTTATATCTAGGGCCTAATGTAGTTTAATGGATCACTAGTAAAAACATAAGCCCAAAATAAATAAAATAAAGGGGTGAGTTGGGCATGGTCGGCCGAATGGGCCCAAGGAGAGTGTCTGGGCTCTCGTAGTCCAATTCCTTGTATTTGTGGTCCGTTTCAAGTGCCGTTTAGACGTACCGAAGGCCCGGAACGCTAAACCGATCGTTAAAACGCAACCAAACGTTTAATTTATTAAAAACCCAATAAATTAAATATTTTTAAAAAGTTAATAATTAATAAATTAATTATTAAAATAAACCCGAGCGTTTCGTTGCTCAAAAAGCAGTTATCAAAATCGTATCATTTTTACCGTATTTCATTATCCGAAATATTTATTTGAATTAATATCAACCCATATTAATTACTGTAATCATCCAAAGATCAAGTATGCATTTATTACTCAAAAACACATAAACGTCAAGTAATCGCCGTCAAATAAACTAACGGAAGGTTAACGGAAGTAACGGAAAAAGCAAGGTTGTTACAGACAAGCACATGAAGCAAAAATAGTAGGCATGGTTCATAAGCGAAAGAAAGCTAATAAAAGAAAAGCCGCAGAAATGCTTGACAAATGGCAACTTGCGCCAATAACATTTCCGCCAAAGCAGAATTACTGCATGATTGATTCGCGAGTAATCGTATGTTGCAAAACTGCAAACACTGGAATCACAATTATGAAAGTGCATGTGGACACGGGAAGCAGCGTAGACATCATATATGAACAATGCTTCTGCAAGCTACCAGAAAGTATCAGGGCAGAACTGATACCTACCACAGTTTCGCTATCTCGTTTTGCATAAGAATCCGCATGGCCGGTTGGGCAATTGCTGCTCAAAATTGAGCTTGTTGATGAAACAGATGCAAAATTGATGCGCCAAGCATGATTAGATTTGTATGTTATGCGCTCTGCTTCGTGCTATAATATGTTACTGGGACGTTCTGCACTATCGAAATTTGGAATAATTCCTTCAAGTATACACGGAATGATAAAGTTTGCAACGTGTATGGGTGTTGCAACTATGAATTCTGCACTGGTACACCCAATTTGTGCAAATGTTAACATGCAAGGCACAGTAAGAGCAAATGCTGGCGCGAAAGATAATTTGGTTGTCATAAACTGTGCTTATCCAAAACAAACAATCAAAATTGGCAATAATCTGGATATAGATATCAAAAAGCAATAAGTGCAACTGCTTATCGCAAATATGGATGTTTTTGCATGGTGTGAGCAAGAAATGACTGTTGTTCCACGAGAGATAGCGGAACACAAACTTAATGCAAATCCTGCGGCAAAATAAATAATTTAAAAGCGCCGAGGTATGGCTCCAGACCGCATGAAGTGGTTATGTGCGGAAGTAAATAAACTTGTTAAGGCAGGGATTTTATGTGAAGTAAAATACCAAACCTGGGTTGCAAATCCAGTATTGGTCATAAAGCCTGATGGATCGTGGTGGATGTGTATTGATTTTAAAGATATCAATAAAGCTTGTCCTAAGGACATCTATTCGCTGCCAGAGATAGATTGGAAAGTTGAATCGATAAATGAGTATCCTTTTAAGTGCTTTTGGACGCTTATAAAGGGTACCACCAAATCACAATGGCAGAGGAAGATGAAGATAAAACTGCATTTCACATAGGCAAAGTGTGACGCCCCGTACAAAACCGTCGTGTACGGATCATCAACAACAGGATCATTACAAGGTCAAACACTATATGCTGTTTGAAAACGAGTTTTGCATTTATGAAAAAGATAACTTCCAATGCTTTATAAAAGATAACTTGACATAAAAGTCATTACAAAACCATTATTCAAAATAACATAAGTTACGAATGCAAAATATAAGTTCCATTATTGAGACATCTCTAAGTAATGCAGCGGAATTCTAACATGGCAGGTCCTTAACAGCAAGTCTAAATAGCATGACAGCAAGTCTAACAGCAGAAGCAAGAAACCTCTAAGCACCTGAGAAAACATGCTTAAAACGTCAACAATAATGTTGGTGAGCTATAGTTTAAATCGTAACAGTAATATAAGGTTGACCATGAGATTTCAATGTTCAAAGCAATAAGAAAGTATATGTTTAACCGTGGGCACATGGTAACTAGACTTAACATAAATATAAATATCACCCCCTAAAAGTACACCTGGCGAGTGCGTATGTCCTCGAAGTATTAAACACCCGTTAAATGCTAGCGCGACTAGCCCGAGTGGGGATGTCAAACCCTATGGATCCATATCTAAGATTCGCGTCTATCGGTTCAAAAACCAATAGTTAAACGTTACCATGCTAAGGGGAAATTTTATGCCGTTATATAACCCACACATATGTAAAGTTTAAGTACTCGTGTCAAGTAAATAAAACATAAAAAGACGCATGTATTCTCAGTCCCAAAAATAGTAAAAGTAGTAAAAAGGGATGCTATAACTCACAGTGAATAAGCAATACGAGATGATACGAAAGTGTGCAAGTAGTAAGTCGGTCCGAAAGGTCGTCAACCTAAATCAAAGGTTACAAGGTCAGTATGGTGTCTTTATAAGTTTTAATAGCGCATAAAATAAGTTTAAGTGTCATCATCATCATCATCATTCATCATCGTAAAAGTTAAGTAAGTTTAATAAGTATAGAGGTCAAAACAATAGGCTGACTTTGATCAGCTGCTACGGCCTCTACGTAAATCGAAAAGACGTGAAATCAGTGGCCATGGCTCCGTGTGGGAGTCCTCTAGTTGCTGACCAATTTCTAGACCCAAACTCATCTTTGTATGACCGTGGCGAAGGTTTAAGTGCGAGTCGTTCAGAAATTTCAGCACAACGTTACAAGGGTTTAGTGATTTTGAAAAGGCCATAAATCCCAAACCGTAAATCGGATTGAGACGAGTCTTAAACGGAAAATCATCTACTCGAACCAGGCTATCCGAAAATTAACTTTTCCAGTAGCCCAGGAGCCTGATCAGATCCAAAAAACAGTAGGTAAGGTGCTCCGGTGGGATTCTTGGTGCTTGATGCTCATCACGGTTCTCATCCTTGATGCTTGTAGCTTCAAGTGTACAACTCGTTGATGGGTTAGCATCACCTTGACCATGTTTCTACCATAAACAAACAATATGTTAATACCAAGTAAGAACACAACTCATTTAAGAGTCTTAGATGGATGATGAACCAAGGTTGCATCATATTCTTAGTCTTAACACAATTTCAAGTTACATTTACAACTAAAGCTACAAACTTTAATTCAATCAAACAAGTATGAACATAATCTAAGTCAAATGAAGTGATGGAACCCTAAGCAAGAGAGCTTGGATCCTTTTCACACAAGTTACAAGATTACAAAGCTAGAAAGCTTGAACGTTTGGTGTTCTTGAAGATCTTGAAGCATAAAGCTTGGATCTTCAAGTTACATGAAGATAACAAACACAAGTTTGAATCTTTATAAAAAAAATAACAAGTTCATAAGTTAGAAAATTTAGATCCAACAAAAAGATATGAAGATTCAAGCTAGAAAGCTTGCATCTTGGTTATTCTTGAAGATCTTGAAGCATAAAGCTTGGATCTTTAAGTTACATGGAGATTACAAACAAAAGTTTGAATCTTTATAAACAAATAACAAGATTAAAGCTAAAAAGATTTAGATCTACAAAGTAGGTGAAGATTCAAAGCTAGAAAGCTTGAATATTCCATGTTCTTGAAGGATTCAAATCCATGTTTGAATCTACAAGATGTAATCAAGATCAAAGCTAAAAAGCTTGATCCTTTAAAGGATGATGATGATCACGAAAATGATAAGAGAAGAAGAGGAAGAAGAAGAAATTCAAAAACTTACAAGTTCTAGAGTGAGAAAGACTAGAAAGGAAATAAGAGAGTAAGTGTGTGTGAAATGCAAATGAGAGCAAGTGTAAAATGGATGGAATAAGGCTTGTATTTATAGGTGAATGAGGGTGTGGTGGGGTGGTTTTGGCCGTGAGCAAGGAAGGGGGACAAGGGGGACAAAAGTTTTCTTTTTGGTTAATCGTTGTCTAAAGTTGGTGCTTATGCTAGGATCCCATGCAACATTAAGGATAATGCTTGACATAAATGCTAGCATGTTCCGTCTAATAAATGGGCATTTGTCTTACTTATTAATGGGTCACTAGCTATTATTTATTGGGCTAATTAAATAGTCCACTAACTAGTGTAGGGTGAGCTAAGGTCCAATAAGGTAGAAAGTCCAACAAGACTAACTAGTAAGCATAAGTGAATCACTAAGCGTAATTAAGCATCCAAAAACCCAAGTAATTATTATTAAATAATAATAATTAATATTCCGTAGTCATAATATTCCGATTACGACAAAAGTTAAACGTGTACGCAGTTAGCAGTTTATTCGAAACGTCAAGTGACACTAACGTACATAAAGGCTTCTGCTGAACAAGTTAAGTAACCTATGTACTCTAAGGCACGTTTTAACATATAAATGGAAGTAAACCATGTATATCAAGATTCCAGAGTATAAAGTAGCACAGTACGCACAAATATGCAGTTTCGCAAAAACAAAAGGATAAAAGCAAGTCGAAAAAGTCGGGTCGTTACATTACCCACCTGTTAATGGAAATTTCGTCCCGAAATTTAAGCTGAGGGAGATGGAGGAGCTGGGAAAAGGTGAGGATACTTCTGCATCATTTGATCCTCTCACTCCCAGGTAAACTCAGGTCCTCGTTTGGCATTCCATCGGACTCGGACGATCGGAATCCTGTTGTGTTTCAATACTTTGACCTCACGATCCATAATTTCGACAGGCTCTTCCACGAAGTGGAGTTTGTCATCAATCGTAAGTTCTTCCAGTGGTATGAAAGTTCCAGTGGAGCAAGACACTTCTTCAAATTTGATACATGAAATGTAACACCCCACTTTCCTAAACATGACATTTTGACGTCATTTAAATGTCTAAGGATGATTTCGTAGTGGTACGAATGTATTTAGTTGACCTCGATGGACTTGGTGTAATATAAAAAGTGAAATTGGGTGTTAACAGGTCCCTCGTCGTGTTTGAAAGGGTTTTATCGCGTTCAAGGAGGTCGCGATACGCGACCATGTCACTCAATACGCGACGGCTCCAGCATTCCAGCTACTGTCACCTTTGTCGCGTTCCAAGCAAGTTTATCGCGTCGGTGCAGTCGCGATCCGCGACATGGGGTCGCGATACGCGACACGACGCTGTTTTGACATTTTTGCCCCGTTTTTAATGGATATTTTGGGGGTACTTTGGTAGTTTCGCATGGTGAACGGGTTTTAAGCCCCAAATCAGTTCCAAGCCTTATCTTATCTTCATTTCCTCCACCTCCTCTCAATTTCCAAACCCTAGTGAGGGAAAGTGAGTTCTAGAGAAAGAAAGTGGGTTTTGAGGAAGAAGAAGGTGGTTCCGGGTCAAACCTCAAGTATTAAAGTTGTTCTACTCGTCAACGGCATCATTTTGGCGGTGTTGGTAAGTCTTAACTCCGAATTTCATCTTTGTAATTTGATATTCAAGTTTGGGGTTTTGAGTTAGTTTGTTGAAAAACCCATTTAGGGGATGAATTGAGTAATTGGAACTAATTATTGTTGATGTTGGTTGGTCTTGGGTTGGTTAATGAAATTAACCATGTTTATGACTTGCATGTAGTGAGTAATCACTAGTATTAGTGATTATGAAAGTGTTGGAACCACTTTGGATGTATTTGAGTTAACCAATTTTGGAAATGGGTCGAAATTTGGATTAAAGTGTCATTTTGGGCAAGATTGGTGTTTAATGCCTATGTTTGGGTTTAATTGGCGTTTTAGGACCGTTCTCACTTGTGTTAGTGAATGTCGGTTAGTTTTGGGCGCGGTTTGTATTTGGAAGTGCATTTGGGTCGAAATTGCACTAAGTGTCGAATTGGGTTGGTTTGCAAATCCAATCTAATTGTGTTGTGGTATTTATGATAATGGAATAGGTACTTTCCATTTGACGCGTTGCGGATTTCTTGGAAGCTTTTCTCAAGACTTCAAGGTGAGTGTTAATATCCTATATGCCTATGTATGTGTAGGATGGGTGCGGGTCGGGCGAAAGGGGTTCTCGGTTATAGAGCTTACCTCTTATATAGGTGGATTAGTTGGACTTGAGTATAGGTCCAATTGGCACGGTTGTGCGTTTTGGTTGACCACCTTTGGCGAGGTGCACACTTTGTGTGTACGTTATCACACGGGCGTGTGATGCGGATTTTATAACCCCAATGGCGAAGGGTTAATATTGTGAGTGGAACGATTATACACATGAGTACATAATGTATGTACTTGTATGAAGTTCGATGTGGGTTTAAGTTCGGGCGGTCAATACCACATCGGGTCAATATATGATATGGGTTTAAATTTCGGGCGTTCGATACCATGTCATATATGTGCGCGTGGGCGTGTAGCGTGGGTTTAAAGTTCGGGCGTTCGATACCACATTACACGTGATGGGTGGGTTTAAAGTTCGGGCGTTCGATACCACCCAGGGGTTAGTGACATAGTTCGTTGTACACTAATGGTTGTTGGGAACACCGATGGGAAATTCGAAGTACCATTCCCTTGTGTTATTGGTTAACCATGGTTATTGTGTTGTGAGCGTGAGTTATATCGTTCGAGTTATATTTATATATATATATATATTGTATTACGTATATTGTTGTATTGACGTGATGTAGCTAATCCCTCCGGGTGTAGCTCTTTGGCGTTGTTCACCTCGTCGTTGGTGAACTCATTTTGTTGTTGTATCTTTAGCGTGTTGCTTAGCGACTACGGTATGCGTAGTTTAGCTTGCCTTATTCTTGGATGTTGCGGTATGCGGTATTTGTTTATCTTTGTGGCGTGTCCATTTTGTGCATATATATGTATGTAGTATATTATCACTCACTAAGCATTAGCTTACCCTCTCGTTGTTGATATTTTTATAGGTTGCATACTTGGCGGCTCGGGTGAGCTCGGGGATTAGAGATCTTGGCTAGGTTGCTTAGAAGATCTTGATGTTGTACTCGATAAGGATTTGGGTAGCGTAGTCCCAAATCACCATGCTCGGTTTTTGTTGGAAACTAAATTAGTCGGGTCGCGTATGTCCTTTTGGGCAATTAACTATTGTAATAAATGTGTTAAAGTTTATTAAACTTATTATTGAGTTAAAGATGTTTTGGAAATAATAAATGGGACCTAAAGTACGATTTAAAGCGTATTAAAAGGAAAAAAATTTACGGGTCAAATTTTAATACGGGTTGGGTTGTTACAAGTGGTATCAGAGCATGGTCTAAGGGATTTAGGTGACTTGAGATAGGTGCCTAGACTTAGACTTTTGTGTGTGCGTAATTTGTTGCGGGACTTGTAGGATTACGGGTCAGGAATGGGTTTAGTTAGTGCCTTGTTTATAGGTTGACTAACGTTTATATTAGTAATGCGGATATTATTAATATATTATTTGTGTTGTGGTGTAATTCTCGCGTGTGCTTCTATCGAGTAGAATTTTGTTTGTGTTTGTCTATGGCATCGAGCGAGGCGGTCGTTGTACTAACGAGTCGGTGCGGCGTGCGTGCGTAATAAGAACTTGCAGACCTTATTACGGGTGCAAATTGTGTCTAACAAGTGATGTACGATGAGTGTTTAGCAAGATGGGGCGGTGTGTGCGTGTGATTTCATACGTTCGCGGACTAATCGTTTTGCATTCTTGAGAATGACGACGCGAAACGAGATCAAGACGAATGACGCGGAGTTTAACGCTAGAGTTGCGGCCGCCGTTGCAGAGCGAATGAGAGCGTTTCGAGAGGAAATGGATGAGAAGTATTCCGAACTTCAAAGTAGTGGTGAAATGGAGTGTTATCTTAAGAGCTTCATGAGGACTAAAACCCCGATGTATGATGGGAAACCGAATCTTTGGGTGAGCACAACTTGGATTTCGGATGTCGAAGGGTGTTTTTCGTACTAGTGGTTGCCCTCCCGAGGAAAAGACGAGACTCGCTAATAGTTGTTGCGTGGTAGGGCAAAGGATTGGTTGGATGGTAAGATTGATTTTGTCGGTTGAGACGACCCGACCCAATCCATAGGGACGAATACAATAACATATGATAACATTGCGAGGTACCTGACCTCTATATGATACATTTTTCAAACGTTGCATTTATTCTTAAAAGACAATCTATCATTACATCAAAAGTTGACATGTTCGCCTAACACTTCATAATATCCAAATGACCTAATCTGCCATTTACTTAGTAATAGTCTCTAATGATCTTCAATGACTCGAATGCAACGTTCTTGAATCCTGGCTTAAATGGTCCCAAATAGTATCCTTAATATGAGCAAATGCACAGCGGAAGACTTATTTTGTACCTGAGAATAACATGCTTTAAAACGTCAACATAAAGTTGGTGAGATATAGGTTTAATGCCGGCAGCGATATAAATATAGACCACAAGATTTCATATATAAACAGTTTAATAAAAATATTCTAAGTGGTTGAGCACTTGGTAACCATACTTAACATTCAATCACGTCGCATATTCCCTTTAATATGAAATCTTACTACACCGTACCAAGTGTAGTCACAAAACGAAGTACTGTGCAACCGTTGAATACTGGTCATCCAGTCCGGTTCGGGTTGTCAGGCCCGATAGATCTATCAACAGGATTCGCGTTTACAATACCACTGTAAATAATAGTTACCAAGCTACAGGGAAGTATGCCAGTGGTACAACTCAACGTAGAATATATTTTTCAGTTACTTGTGTCCATAATGTAAAACATAAAATACATGTATTCTCATCCCGAAATATTTAGAGTTTAAAAGTGGGACTATATACTCACTGTTGTCTTGAAGATATGTAATTTCGACTTGGTCTCCGATTGATATCACGAACCTCAAGTTACATGGACAAGATTGCTGTAAAAGAGAAGTAAAAATCTAGAACCAAAAGAGTGATGGAGTTGGATGAAATATTGGAAGTAAACTTGTGTTCTTGAAAAGATTCTTGAAGTGTTTTTGTAAGGGTTTTCTTATGGTGATTAAGTGATGTTTTTATTGCTAGATCTTCATGGATACTAGCTGAATGGTTATGGAGTTTCTTAAGAGTGTGTTTTTGGTTAAAGAAATGAGGTAGTAAAATTTGAAAATGGAAGATGTATTTAAGGCCATAAAAACATGATTAATGGAAAAACATGGACAAAATTTCATGTTGTATTTTTATGTAATTAGTCATACTAAACATCAAAAGTAGTTACCTTATACATAAGGCATGAACAAGAGAGTTACCTTATACATAAGGCATGAACAAGGGCTGGTTGGTGGTGATTTGATGTGTATATACCAATAGTAAATACGTATAGAAGCTAGGTATGATACGAGTACATGTACTCTAGATATACGTATAGAAATTTTGTGAAAAATGGAATGAGAATTCAAATATAGCTATCTTTTGTGAATATACTTATATTGTTTTATGTATTTAAGTCTTTAAAAAGTGATTAAATACATTATATATACGATATATGTATAAACATTATAGGTTATAAGTATTTATGTCCAATAACGTTACGTATGGTTATCGTTTTGAAAACTTAAGTTAATAGTTTCAAAATATACTTATAACTTATTGTTATTAATACAAAATGAGATATTAAAATATTCTAAGATCATGTTAAATATGTATATATACATATATATACACAAACGTATAATTATCATATGTTATATAGTTCGTGATATCATTGGTCAACTAGACAGTCAAACGTTGTGTAAAACTCTTTTCAAAAACATAAATCTCAACAATTTGGATTGCTTATCATGTTGGTAAGGTTTAATTTATGTAAATATTAATCTTATAAGTGTAAAATGATCGGAAAAATCCCGGTCGTTACATTACCTACCCGTTAAATAAATTTCGTCCCGAAATTTGATAGAGATCGTCATGGATAACAATATGGGTGTTTTCATGACGTCTATGAGGTGATAACGGAGTTTTATCATTATTGGGAGGTATAGATACAACGGTTCGATCAAGTGAAGCGTACAAGTGAAGCTATCACAAAAGAGTGAAATGAGTAAATATGGAATTGTTTTAACCGATGACGTGATTAGGATTGATTTCCAGAATTTAGGGAAAATCTTACGTAATAAGATTTGGTTCTTTGGCGATCAAGATCTTCTTTGATTTAGTGCGGCGATCTGTTTCGATTTCTTTGTCGAATATTTTGCTATAAATCCACTTCCTTCTCTTCCTTATTTCCACAACTCACATCTTCTATCCTTTCTCCTTCAACTCATACCTTAAAGTATTCTTTTAAATGCTCCATCCCGTTCTAATTCTTGTTATACTTCTAACTTTCATATCTTTCATTCTTCTCTTTCATTTATCGCCAGAAGAATCTATTTACTTCTATCCTTTCCTCGGAATTATAATATTTTTAATTCTCCCGTGTCTTTACGTTGCAATATGTATTGATATACACGGTTTGTAAATCCTGGGTGATTTTCGGCCTTTGTATTCTTCATTATTTTTCAAAGCTTCATACTTTCGTTTTCTCTTCCTGACTTCGAGTCAAGCGAGTAATGGTCCGGAATTTGTAGATATGAGATTCGAAATGAGTATAGCTAATGCTCTAAGAAAGAAATGGTAATAGAACAATTTTGATTTGTCAAATTACCAGAATACCCCGGAAAAGATAGAACTGTCAGGATGACATGTTCCTATTATGTTTGAGAATTGGATAGAATGTAAGAGCCGTGTAACATGGCACATGATGATGGTACTGTGAATCATCACATTTCATTAGAAACTTAACATGACTTACTGTAATATAATGAAGTTGATCAAGTTTCATTATATTATACTAATTCATGCATCAGTTCCCAACACTGCTTCAGAACATTCCTATTTTAAACTTGACGGTTTTAGAACTTAGAAACTAACACAGTTTCTTTTATGTTGTAACGCAGATATTACGGAGAGATAAATATTCTCAGATAAGAATAGTTGTGAAAATATCTCCAGAAATATGGAGAATATGTATAACGGAAGATATGAAGATATCTTATAATATCTAAGATAAGATGATGATGAAGAATATCATCGGGAAAGGTTTAGGAAAAGGGGTAGGGTTTTTACTAATGGTTTCAGCAGGCACTGAATCGTTTGAATCCTTTGAAAGCAGATTCAGTTCTTGTGATTTATCTACATCCTCCTTCATACTTTGCTCAATCCGTTTTCCAGTTCCAACCCTCCTCTTTTTCTAAGCTTTACCAATACAATGTACTTCATCATTAAACTTTTGACTGTTAAAGTCGTTTACAGTTTTTGCTGCTTCGTCAGCATTTCAAGAACTACTTCATAGTCCAGGATATTTTTCAGAAACTTCACATTCGAAATATGTAATTCTTAGGGATAGTCGTTCTCGGTATAACTGGGAGAATTTCTACGAGATTTTCAAAATACTGATTGCGGATTTCGCCAAAGAGATAACGAGTTGCTGGTACGTCTGCTGATGATGTTGTGAAAAAGGTTCTCCGGTAACAACGGCGAAAGGACAAAGTATAAATATCGAGATTATAATAGGAGTAGTCTCACTGAGAAGTCGAAGTGGAGCTGTGACAAAATTAGCTTCTTGAAAAGGAATCGTATGATTGTTTTTGATAATGAATGATAAGGAATTCGACGCGGATACGTTTTAACTATAACTTCGGTTTCGAAAATTTTTCAGGTGCATCACTGTATGTATAAATCTTTCTTCCGTAAACGAGGTGCGGCTGGTTCAACTTCTCGATCGAGGTGTTTTCAAGAATCATGAAAAGATTTGAATGAGGATTATAATTGTCGAAGTACAAATGAGGTTTAGGATGAAATCAAGTGGCAAACTTGAAGAATTGTTTAGTTTCATATGTTATAATCAACATTTTATTTCATTTTAATTGTCCAATGTTTCTTCTTTATGCCACTTGTTGGATCCGGATAGGTAAAAATTCAAATATGAAATTTAAATGGAAATGGTTATTCTGGGGTGAAAAGATACGTATATCGATGGTTGTAAGTAGAATAACAAATGACCGTTGAATCAGATTCGAAGAATGTACAGTGTAACTTATTAATATGAAATCCAAATATTCCACGGGTACTACCTACCCGTTAAAATATTTTTCATCATTAACAGTTTGTACGAAAGAATTTTTAATTACAATCTTTATGAAAATATACTTGCATATATATTTCTTCGGATGTAATTATGAATTTAATGAGTCAATAAGATATTAAACTCATTTGATTTTTTTTTTCCGGTTAGAATTGGAGTACATAATCTTTAAAACATTAAAGATTACATAATCGCTATGTATAACGAAAACAAATGATGTAGAACAATACGTAGAACGATGATAATCAATGTGGAACAATATATAGAACAAAGATCATACTCGAAGTTCCGATGAGGTTTTTGAGGTATGTGATGTTGTTATCCGAGATACAGTTTGTGAGGTTGAGATTTTAGGGGTGATAAGAGTACTGTCGGCGTTGATGATGGTGGTATAGATTATGCTGCTGGTGCTGCTGCTGGTGTTTGTAACCTTCGCACCGTATTTTCTAAAGCCACTACCCGAGCGCGAAGCTCGTTGACTTCTTCTATTATACCGGGATGATTGACGGTTGGAACGAGCGAATGAACAAGATTCGAAATATGGGATAGTATGTAGTCATGACGAGATACTCTAGAAATGAGCGAGAAAATGGTGTTTCGAATAGGTTCGCCGGTAAGTGCTTCAGGTTCATCGTTAAGAGGACAATTTGGTGGATGGAATGGATCACCTTCTTCTTGCCTCCAGAGATTTAGTATATTACGAACCCATCCCCAATTCATCCAAAATAGATGATGGGAAATTGGTTGATCCATTCCGGTGACGCTGTTCTCAGAGCTCGAATGGAAATCCATATCGGCGTAGCTATCGAAGTCGGAGGAATTCGAACTGGATGAAGAATCCATCTTGTATAGTCGGAGAAATGAATTTTTGGTTTGGAATAGATTATAGAAATTGGGTTTGGTACTCTTCAATACATAATTTACATATGTATATATAATACCGAAATCCCGTGATTTACGGAGATTTTTTTTTTTTTTGAAATACGTCAAGCAATGTCTATAGTAACAGATACGCTAAGATATGAATTTTGTCTATACACTATCGATGCACTAAATGCAGTAAGACGTGTCTAGACTTAAGAATGATAAGCAGGCAGTTTCCTAAGGATGATAAACAGATGATTTCCGACTAGAAATGATAAGCAAAACTTTTGACATGTAGACACGGTCAAAGTCCAGACTCACTAATGTATCCTAACAACTACCAGTTAGACACACTAATGCAAGGCCTGGTTCGCTAAGACCAACGCTCTGATACCACATGAGACGACCCGACCCAATCCATAGGGACGAATACAATAACATATGATAACATTGCGAGGTACCTGACCTCTATATGATACATTTTTCAAACGTTGCATTTATTCTTAAAAGATAATCTATCATTACATCAAAAGTTGACATGTTCGCCTAACACTTCATAATATCCAAATGACCTAATCTGCCATTTACTTAGTAATAGTCTCTAATGATCTTCAATGACTCGAATGCAACGTTCTTGAATCCTGGCTTAAATGGTCCCAAATAGTATCCTTAATATGAGCAAATGCACAGCGGAAGACTTATTTTGTACCTGAGAATAACATGCTTTAAAACGTCAACATAAAGTTGGTGAGATATAGGTTTAATGCCGGCAGCGATATAAATATAGACCATAAGATTTCATATATAAACAGTTTAATAAAAATATTCTAAGTGGTTGAGCACTTGGTAACCATACTTAACATTCAATCACGTCGCATATTCCCTTTAATATGAAATCTTACTACACCGTACCAAGTGTAGTCACAAAACGAAGTAATGTGCAATCGTTGAATACTGGTCGTCTAGTCCGGTTGGGGTTGTCAGGCCCGATAGATCTATCAACAGGATTCGCGTTTACAATACCACTGTAAATAATAGTTACCAAGCTACAGGGAAGTATGCCAGTGGTACAACTCAACGTAGAATATATTTTTCAGTTACTTGTGTCCATAATGTAAAACATAAAATACATGTATTCTCATCCCGAAATATTTAGAGTTTAAAAGTGGGACTATATACTCACTGTTGTCTTGAAGATATGTAATTTCGACTTGGTCTCCGATTGATATCACGAACCTCAAGTTACATGGACAAGATTGCTGTAAAAGAGAAGTAAAAATCTAGAACCAAAAGAGTGATGGAGTTGGATGAAAGATTGGAAGTAAACTTGTGTTCTTGAAAGGATTCTTGAAGTGTTTTTGTAAGGGTTTTCTTATGGTGATTAAGTGATGTTTTTATGGCTAGATCTTCATGGATACTAGCTGAATGGTTATGGAGTTTCTTAAGAGTGTGTTTTTGGTTAAAGAAATGAGGTAGTAAAATTTGAAAATGGAAGATGTATTTAAGGCCATAAAAACATGATTAATGGAAAAACATGGACAAAATTTCATGTTGTATTTTTATGTAATTAGTCATACTAAACATCAAAAGTAGTTACCTTATACATAAGGCATGAACAAGAGAGTTACCTTATACATAAGGCATGAACAAGGGCTGGTTGGTGGTGATTTGATGTGTATATACCAATAGTAAATACGTATAGAAGCTAGGTATGATACGAGTACATGTACTCTAGATATACGTATAGAAATTTTGTGAAAAATGGAATGAGAATTCAAATATAGCTATCTTTTGTGAATATACTTATATTGTTTTATGTATTTAAGTCTTTAAAAAGTGATTAAATACATTATATATACGATATATGTATAAACATTATAGGTTATAAGTATTTATGTCCAATAACGTTACGTATGGTTATCGTTTTGAAAACTTAAGTTAATAGTTTCAAAATATACTTATAACTTATTGTTATTAATACAAAATGAGATATTAAAATATTCTAAGATCATGTTAAATATGTATATATACATATATATACACAAACGTATAATTATCATATGTTATATAGTTCGTGATATCATCGGTCAACTAGACAGTCAAACGTTGTGTAAAACTCTTTTCAAAAACATAAATCTCAACAATTTGGATTGCTTATCATGTTGGTAAGGTTTAATTTATGTAAATATTAATCTTATAAGTGTAAAATGATCGGAAAAATCCGGGTCGTTACATCGGTGGTGAAACGTTTATGGCCTTATCGTGGGACGAGTTTAAGGAGGAAATTCTTCGAGGAGTTCCGGACTTCGGCCGATTTGTGGGAATTGCGTAATGAATTGCGAAATTGCGACAAAGATCTATGGATTTGAGTACTCTCAAGACGACCTTTTATGGCAAAAGTTCGTTTTCGTCCGGAGTATTTGGGGAATGATCGTTTGTTAATGTGGGATTTTTATCGAACTTTGAATGATGACTCGAGGAATAAGATTAGCCGGGTTACGCGAAATCGTTTTCGGAATTATTCGCCTGGGCTAGAGGTTTCGAGTCATATTCGCGATTGAAGGTTGGTGAACCTTCAAGTGAGAGAAGGGTTGTTTCTTATGGTGCTCCAAGTAAGCGGACTAAGGGTCCGAGTGTGATGACCCGGAAATTTCCGAACAAATTTAAACTTTGATTTTTATATATATCCTACACGATAAGCAAAAATCTGTAATGTTGAGTCTCGAAGGTTTTGAAACTATATTTTGCATGATTAAATGTTTCCAACATGTTAAGCAATCAAACTTTTAAGACTTGGTTAATTGAAATGGAAATTATGTAAATGTCTGATCACCCAGTTTGACCGATGATTCACGAACGCTATATGTGGTATATGACATGATGATACATATATGAATAAATATATATGTTTAACATGATAAAATGATAAGTAAATATATCATTAATTGTGTCAACAATGAACTACATAAGTAAAAACAAGACTACTAACTTAAGATTTCCGAAACGAGACATATACGTAACGATTATCGTTGTAACGATATTTTAATGTATATATATCATATTAAGATATATTCATATATCATGTTAACATGATAATATAATAATTTAACATCTCATTTGATATAATAAACAATGGATTAACAAGATTAAATGAGATCGTTAACTTAAGGACTTCAAAACAAATCAAAACATGTAACGACTAACGATGACTTAACGACTCATTTAAAATGTATATACTTATAAGGTTTTTAAATGTATTTGAACACTTTTGAAAGACTTCAAGACATATACCAAAGTACTTCCAGTTAACAAAAATGCTTACAGTTACATTCTCGTTCAGTTTCGTCAACAATTCTACTCGTATGCACCCGTATACGTACTCGTAGAATATACAGCTTCTAGATGTATGTACTATTGGTATATACACTCCAATTATCAGCTCTTAGCAGCCCTTGTGAGTCACCTAACACATGTGGGAACCATCATTTGGCAACTAGAATGAAATATCTCATAAAACTACAAAAATTTGGTAAATCATTAATGACTTTTTACAAGTAAACAAAATTACATATCCTTTATATCTAATCCATATACCAACGACCAAAAACACCTACAAACACTTTCATTCTTCAGTTTTATTCATCTAATGAATCTCTCTCAAGTTCTATCTTCAAGTTCTAAGTGTTCTTCATAAATTCCAAAAGTTCTAGTTTCATAAAATCAAGAATACTTTCAAGATTGCAAGTTTACTTCCAAGTTTTCTAAATCCATTCCAAGTGATCATCCAACCTCAAGAAATCTTTGTTTCTTACAGTAGGTTATCTTTCTAATTCAAGGTAATAATCATATTAAAACTTTGGTTCAATTTCTATAACTATAACAATCTTATTTTGAGTGAAAATCTTACTTGAACTTGTTTTCGTGTCATGATTCTGCTTCAAGAATTTTCAAGCCATCCAAGGATCCTTTGAAGCTAGATCCATTTTTCTCATTTCCAGTAGGTTATCTAAGGATCTTAAGGTAGTAATGATGTTCTTAACATCATTCGATTCTTACATAAAAAGCTACCTTATTCGAAGATTATAAACTTGTAATTACTAGAACATAGTTTAGTTAATTCTAAACTTGTTCGTAAATAAATTTAATCCTTCTAACTAGACTTTTAAAATCAACTAAACACATGTTCTATATCTATATGATATACTAACTTAATGATTTGAAACTTGGAAACACGATAAACACCATAAGATCGGATATACGCCGTCGTAGCTACAACCGGGGGCTGTTTTGGTTGGGATAATTAAAAGCTATGAAGAACTTTGATTTAAAAGCTAGATTTCTGGAAAAATGATTTTTCTTATGAACATGAAACCATATCCAAAAATCATGGTTAAATTCAAAGTGAAAGTATGTTTTTCAAAACAGTCATCAAGATGTCGTTCTTTCGACGGAAATGACTACCTTTTACTAAATGACTTGAAAATTGTATTTCCGACTATAAACTCATACTTTTTCTGTTTAGTTTCAAAAAGATAAGTTCAATACGAAACCGTGGCCGCTTGAATCACTCAAAACGGATTAGAAACGAAGAAATGGCGAGTAATACAAGATTGGTAAAAAATACATAGTTTAGCTACGTGAAAATTGGTAACAAATCTATTCCAACCATAACTTAATCAACTTGTATTATATATTATGTAATCTTGAGATACCATAGACACGTATACAATGTTTCGACCTATCATGTCGACACATCTATATATATTTCGGAACAACCATAGATACTCTATATGTGAATGTGGGAGTTGGCTATACAGGGTTGAGGTTGATTCCAAAATATATATAGTTTGAGTTGTGATCAATACTGAGATATGTATACACTGGGTCGTGGATTGATTCAAGATATATATTATGTTATTCATGTACGACAAATTATGGAACTTCTAACTTCGGACCGCTAACTGGACAACTAAAAATCATCAACACGTATTAAAGAAAATATTGTGAATATGTTTCGATCATATTTTGATATATGAATATATTGTTATAGGTTCGTGAATCAACCAGTGGCCAAGTCTATTCTCGGCGAATTGTTAATCGGTGAAAGTGAGTTATAGTCCCACTTTTAAAAATCTAAATATTTTTGGGATGAGAATACATGCAGTTTTATAAATGTTTTACAAAATAGACACAAGTATGTGAAACTACTTTCTATGGTTGAATGATCGAATTTGGATATCACCCCGTTTAGCTTGGTAGCCAAAGAATTAGGGAACGTACACCCTAATTGACGCGAATCCTAAAGATAGATCTATCGGGCCCAACAAGCCCCATCCAAAGTACCGGATGTTTTAGTACTTCGATATTAATCAGGTCCGAGGTAGTTCCGGAATGATTGGGGATATTCTATATGCATTTTGTTAATGTCGGTTACCAGGTGTTCACCATATGAATGATTTTTATTTCTAAGTACGATGCGAAATGCCTGCTTGAGATGGTTATTATGAAAAATGAAATCTTGTGGTCTATTATTATTATGATTTGATTTATGTAGAAATTAAACCTATAACTCACCAACCTTTTGGTTGACACTTTAAAGCATGTTGTCACACCCCCAGTTAGGGCCTGGGTGAAATGTGACTTAATATCAAATCAACCAACATATTATAATATACGAGAACAATACTAAATGATAAAACAAACTTTATTGAGCACGCAGCGGAAAATGAAACGTAGTTACAATGATAGGAATAAGAATAATGGAAATGTTCACATGCAGAAGTAATAAATGCGATATTTCTTGATCCTATGTCCAAGTAGCATCACATAAGCAGTAAGTATAAGAGCTTGAATCAAACAGCACCTGAGACAATACATGCTAAAGTGTCAACCAAAAAGGTTGAGTGAAATTCATAGGTTTAGTAAATATTTAACCTGTTTTATTTTTAGAACACAAGATTTTGTATTTATAAAAGTAGATCCTTTGATCCCAAAAGTAAGTAGATCCTTTGATCCAAAAGTATACCAAGAACTGTGATATTTAAACTAAACAGAATTTTGCCCAGTGACAAGTGGATACTTGTCGGTTTATCATTATTAAGCGACACATTGTATGAATCGGGGACGTTACTCCCGATAGGCCTACCCCCAATAATTAAGAATGCATTAACAGCAATTAAAAATATCACGACAGGGACTTTGTAGCATATAGCCAGGTATAGCAGAATTTAATAGTTGGTACTTGTGTCTAAATTGTTTAAAGTATAAAAGCAGCATGTGTCTCACCCCAATAAGTATAAAAAGTAAATTGAGCTCAAGTAAAGTGGGGCTATGAAAATCACCTTAGTAAGTAGGAAAGAGTTGTTATTCCTTGGAATAGAAGAGTTGGATGAATGTGAGCAGAAAGTCAACCTAATGACATTTAAGAGTAGTTAAATATTTTGCCCAAATTTAAGTTTAAGTATGCAAGTGTTTAAGTGTAGTTCGTTTTACTAAGTTTCCATTCTTAGTAAGTTTCCACTTTTAGTAAGTTTCCATTTTTAGTAAATTAGTGTTGAACACTAGTGAGTTGTCCTTAATAAGTCCACCACTTATTAAGTGTGCAAGTAAGTGTATGATTACTATAGTCGGGTTGATATTGTGGATCGTACCCAAACATCTATGCCACCGCCGAGTCACTAGAATGACCAATTGTTACCGGTTGGCCCAGGAATTCTCGACCAAAATCTAAGTTTGGCATTCGAAATCCACAAGCGTCCCATAGTGGTACCAAGGATCACCCTAGGCCTTAAGCAGCGTCGACGTTCAAGTAATTTCACGCTATCGTGAACGACTATTATAATCTTATAATATAAGTAGTAGTATATTTTATGTGTTAGTAATAATATAGGTGTGTAAGTGTTAGTAGTATATAGTAGCATTATTTAATTAGGTCTAATTGATTAAAGTAGTATTTAATGATTAAGTTTTAGTAATTAATAAATGTTTAGGGTTTTAATTAATGTAGTAAGTAGTAATATATAAACATGATTATGATTATGAACGAATATAAACATGCACAATATGAATGTTAAGATCATGCACGAATATGATTATGAATATGAATTGAAAGAAAGATTTAAAAGTTTTAAGATTTTGGATCATACCTTGTTAATGATGATTAAGATTAACAAGAAACAAGAAGAAAACTTGGTGATGAAGATCAAATAACCCAAAAAAATGAAGAACACACTTGAAAATCTTGATGAACACGAAGAACAAGCTTGAAGATCCGAATACCACAAGAGAGGGAGAGGGAGAGATTGTTTTTGAGAGAGGATTTTGGTGTGATTTGTGAATGAGAAACTAGGAGTTTAAGGGTGTTTATATAGTGCAAGTATTAGAGTGTTAGTCAACATAAGGATGTTCTAATTAATGATTTTATTATGTTTTATAATTTTTAGTCAACAATAGGTGATACTAGTTTATAATTAGTCAACATAAGGATGTACTAGTTTATACCTTATTTTTAGTCAACATAAGGATGTAATTGTAAAAGATTCTTTAGTCTCATTATTATTACTATTATTACTATTATTATTTTTACATTTACTACATGATAAGTATTATTTTCTTTTTACTAATTCATGACTTGTATATATTTAGTTCCCAATTGTTTTATTATTTATATAAATGTCACTTTTTATTTATTACTTACAGGTTATTAGTTATAATATTACATAAATGCATAAATTTTAATTAGTAGTGAGTGTCGACTAACAATTTATTATTTTCATCTTTTATTAACTTGTCAATTATTGCACAAAGTTAATTAATATGTTTTCTAACTCTTAACACTTAACAATTGTTGATTAAAGTTTGATCATTAAGTTTTAATTATATTGTTTGGGCATTTAATATTGAAAGAATATAGAATGGAAAAATGAGGGTCGTTATAGTACCTCCCCGTTATTGAAAACTTCGTCCCGAAGTTTTGGGTAGAGTTCTCGTTTGCATCAGCAGTTGAGAAGAGATGGAAGTATTTCCGTATCATTTGGTCTTCGCGTTCCCATGTATGTTAGGGGCTGCTACACGAATCCCAACGGATTTTAACAATAGAGTTTTATTTTCACGTTCCCTGGTACAATCGGGGCCCTTTCGTGAATTCCAATGAGTGTTGACAATAAGTATATTGTTTTGTTTATACGTTTGATCCCATGATCCTTAACCATATTAGGTCGTTTACAGAGTGCATTAAATGCGGAGATTTTCCAAGGAATAACAAGAGTATCGTTGACTAGTTTCCCTTTAAAAGGAAAGATGACGCTATACCAGTATTAAATGTGTCGTTGAGTTCATTAGAGTCTTGAGTGTTTATGCCGCTCTAGTAGGGCAGATAAAATAAAGTAGAGTACGTAAAACTTCAGTTACGTAGTTTGATGTATGACTGGTGTTTGTTAGAGATAGCACCAGCTTCAAGTTTCGAAAGGTAACCATAATACCTTTAGTTTTCAATAGATGTCTAATGGACAACTGAGATGTTTGGTTGAGGATACATTGACCTCAGGATACTATAGTTTCAGAATGTAGCGTCAAGATTGATGATTTCAGTTTCATGTCGATCCATAGGTTAAAACTTGACTAGAATAACATCTAGTTACAATCCATGAAGGAAGAAATGTGTAGAGTGTCTTCATAAATGTTTAGGGTAACTCCTTCAGAGTAAGAAAAGTATTTTCGCACAAATGGCGAGTCGGTCTATTATTTACTTACGAGTTTAAATGCGGATTCGAATAAATGTGAATCGTTGTTTATAGGACGAAGGAACCTCTGCCTCTTTGTTCTAAAGATCGTAAAATTGATGTTTACGAGAGCGTTGTAGTTTTTTTTTTTTTTTTTTTTTCCGTGAAATACTGGAAGTAGAAAACTTCTTAATGATTAGCATAACAGGGAAGAGATGGCGTACGTAGAGAGGTAAGTCTCGTTCTTGCACGGTGAATGAGAATAAAGGTAATCCAAACACATTGGAGAGCAAAAAGAAAGTTTTAATAAGAAGCCAAAGTAATTTTGAAAAAAAAAAATAATTTTGCGACGTTTGATATAACAATGTAAATGAAGCGGAGCTATTAGTAAAACTTGAGTTGTATACAACACGTACTATTTTATGTGAAATAATTTGAACATTACGAAAAAGAGTTGATTAAAAGAATGTTTAATTTAATGAAACAAAGGTAAATTGATAAAAATGCTATTCGGGAAAAATCTTGAATAAACCTTCTATAATAACCGGCTAAACCCAAAAATTGGCGTATCTGCGTTGGTGTCTTAGGAGTCTCCCATTTTTCAATAGCTTCAGTTTTTGCTGGATCAACCTGAATTCCTTCGCTATTAACAACATGGCCAAGAAATTGCACTTCTTTCAACCAAAAAGCACACTTAGAAAATTTAGCATATAGCTGTTCTTTTCTTAACAACTCCAATATCAACCTTAAATGCTCTTCATGCTCTTGCTCACTCTTGGAATAGATAAGAATATCATCAATGAAAACTATAACAAACTTATCTAAATACGGACTACAAACTCGATTCATGAGGTCCATGAATACAGCTAGCGCATTCGTCAATCCAAACGGCATAACCAAAAATTCGTAATGACCATAACGTGTCCGAAAAGCAGTTTTCGGAATGTCCTCTTCTTTGACGCGTAGTTGATGATAGCCCGATCTTAAGTCGATTTTCGAATAAACACATGATCCTTGCAATTGATCAAATAAGTCATCAATTCTCGGTAGTGGATACCGATTCTTGATAGTTAACTTATTTAATTCACGATAGTCTATACACATCCTAAAAGATCCATCTTTCTTCTTAACAAACAAAATTGGAGCTCCCCACGGTGAAGTACTCGGTCGTATGAATCCACGGTCCAGTAATTCTTTTAACTGACTTTGAAGTTCTTTTAACTCGGACGGTGCAAGTCTATATGGAGCACGAGCCACTGGTGCAGCTCCTGGTACTAAATCTATTTGAAATTCTACCGATCTAAATGGAGGTAATCCCGGCAATTCTTCCGGAAAAACTTCAGGAAAATCTCTTGCCACAGGCACGTCGTTGATACACTTTTCTTTCTTTTTGACTTTATTAACATGTGCTAAAATAGCGTAACATCCCTTTTCTAAACACTTCTTGGCTTTCAAACAGCTAATGAGTTTTAGCTTTGAATTACCCTTCTCTCCATAAATCATCACCGGTATTTTATCCTTACCAGGAATACGAATTGCCTTCTTGGCACAAACAACTTCCGCTCCTATTTTGGACATCCAGTCCATGCCGACTATTACATCAAAACCTCCTAATTCTACGGGTATTAAGTCGATTTTAAACGTTTCTCCGGCTAAATTTATTTCACAATCACGACAAATTTTATCGGCTTTAATTAGTTTACCATTAGCCAACTCAATCAAGTACTTAGCATCTAGAGGCAATGATGAACAATTCAATTTAGTGTAAAAATTTCTACACACATAACTTCTATCGGCGCCAGTATCAAATAAAATAGATGCTGATAAGTTATTAATGGTAAACGTACCCGTAACAAGCTCCGGGTCTTCTCGTGCCTCTCTAGCATTAATAACAAACGCTCTTCCACGTGCAGGTCCGCCATTCTGATTCGGGCACTGACTCTTATAGTGACCTTGTTTTCCGCAGCCAAAACAAGTAACGGTAGCCAAAGCAGTTCTATTTGCGTTGGTGGCAGGAGTCTTGTTACCATTTCCATTTGTAACGAGAGCCTTACAATCTTCAGCAAGATGTCCCTGTCGATTGCATTTAGTGCACAACACACTACAGTAACCAAAGTGATGTTTGTGACAACGGTTGCATAAAGGACTTTGTCCTTTGTAACCAAAGCCTGAACCGCTACCCGCACCTTTCGGGGTTTCTGGTTTCTTAAAAGATTGCTGTTGGTAACCTCGATCATAATTTCCGTTCCACTTCCTTTTGTTACTCGATACCTTCACCTCAGTAGTGAATGCTTTCTTATCCAAAATGACCTGATCCATTAACTCGTTCGCCATGGTTATAGCTTCATGAATTGTCTTAGGTTTCGACGCCGTAACGTTTGCCTTGACCTTGCTGGGCAAACCACCTTTGTACATTTCAATCTTCCGTGCTTCGGTTGGAACCAATTCAGGACATAGTAAAACCAATTCCATGAATCGCTGATTGTAGTTGGTGATTTCAGTACCAACCACCTTCAAACTTCGTAACTCATCTTCTAACTTAATAACCTCATTCCTTGGACAATACTCGGTGATTATCATTGCTTTGAATTCTTCCCATGGAGTATCATAAGCTACATCTCCTCCTACCGCCTTCACATAATTCTTCCACCATGTGAGTGCACTATCTTGTAAAGTGCACGATGCAAACTTGGTCATGTCTTTTTCATCACAACCACTGATTTTAAACACCGTCTCCATCTTTTCTATCCATCGGGTTAAACCGATCGGTCCTTCCGTTCCACTGAATGATGATGGCTTGCAAGCTTGAAACGTCTTGTAGGAGCATCCTACACGAGGATTTGGATTAACTGCAGCAGCTCTTGCAGCTTCGACCCATAGCATTCTATCGTTCACTCGTTGATTGATGAGTTCCTCGAGTTCTTGTTCCGTCATTCGATTCAATCGCGCCATTTCCTAATGAAAGAAGATAATTATTCACATGGATTATTATAGATGTAGTGTGTATTTATAGTACATTATAGCTTGTTAATAATATGAACCAGGTATTATTATAAAAGCCTTTTCTTCTTATTAGCGTTTTATAATTATATCTTGGGTAGTACCTACCCGTTAATGTTCATACTTAATAGCTTAGTACAGAATCAATTACTACAATCTAAATAATACTTAACCATGGAAAATTATTGCATTTCATACTTCGCTATTTTACATATGCTTACATCAACCTTTAAACAAACCACACTAATAATATTATACAAAACATTATGTGATTCCATGGTTTAACTCGGCAGCGCATCGTTTGGTCTATTTCCCAAAACATTTATGTCCAGGGAATCCCCCAACGCGAATCCTGGCTGTCTCCCTACGTTTTGGCTGAGGAGCCGAAGAACTAGATGCAGGGATAGCACTAATAGGAATAGCGGGAATAGGGGTGGTAGTGTCTAGTGGAATTGGTGCCACAACATCCTTACTAATCTCGGGATCTGAATTTTCTAATTCACTAGCTTTTCGTTTCTTTCCTTGATCATACTTTTCTTTCGTAATTTCCTCGGGTTCACTTTCCTCTTCGGGTTCACTTTCCTCCTCGGGTTCACTTTCCTCCTCGGGTTCACTTTCCGATATTTCTATAGTTGGTTCATCCGGAAATTGTGAGTCTTCCCCAAAAATACCACTTTCGTCATCGGATATGTTAATGACTGAAACACAATCTGAAGGTTCTGATTCGGAGTCGCTGAATGTGATAATAAGTTTCGAGCCCGACATCTATCACACAACAACTAACCCATTAGTACATACATAATATTTACACATAAATTTTAACCAACAGTGATAAGCAACGGTTTTCAAAATCAGACCCGGTCAAAGTCCAGACTTTACTAATGTATCCTAACGACTTCTCGGTTAGACACACTAATGCAAACCTGGTTCGCTAAGACCAACGCTCTGATACCACATGTCATAACCCGTCCTTAACCATAAGAACGCGTTAGATAACGTATGATTTCATTGCGAGGTATTGACCTCTATATGAGACATTTTTAAAAGAAAAACTGCATATATTATACATTACAAACCACAACCATTATTTTTGTTACAAGCTTAAGACAATAAAAAGAAGATTAACGTTTAGCGATAATCTTCGACTTACAAACTTTACAAATGATGACAACAACACGGTTTCTAGCATATTTTACAATACAACATCTCGGATATGCAGTTTTATTTTTGACACAAACATGCGTACGCAAGATCCTGGTTAGATCCAACATGATGCAGCGGAAGCTTTAGAAATCACCTGAGAATAGACATGTTTTAAAAGGTCAACATAAAGTTGGTGAGATATAGGTTTAATGCCGGCAGCAATATATATATAGACCACAAGATTTCGTATATAAACAGTTTAATAAAAGTATTCTAAGTGGTTGAGCACTCGGTAACCATACTTAACATTTTCACGTCGCATATTCCCTTTAATATGAAATCTTACTACACCGTACCAAGTGTAGTCACAAAACGAAGTACTGTGCAACCGTTGAATACTGGTCGTCCAGTCCGGTTGGGGTTGTCAGGCCCGATAGATCTATCAACAGGATTCGCGTTTACAATACCGCTGTAAATATTAGTTACCAAGCTACAGGGAAGTATGCCAGTGGTACAACTCAACGTAGAATATATTTTTCAGTTACTTGTGTCCATATCGTAAAACATAAAATACATGTATTCTCATCCCGAAATATTTAGAGTTTAAAAGTGGGACTATATACTCACGGTTGTCTTTGAAGATATATAATTTGACTCGGTCTTCCGGTTGATATCACGAACCTATCCATATATAATATATCAATACCTTTTCTTTTTAAACAAACGTTGTATATATATATATTTGTTATACTTTTAATACTTTGAATATTTCCTTAGTCCGAAGTTAGCAGTCCGAGGTTAGCAATTCAATTTTAATGGTTCATTTTTAGATGTTTAATATACCCGCAATGAATAAATACAACCCCCAACGAAATAAATAAAACTCCCGTAAAACCCCATCATAAATGTATTGGTCGAGATTAATCTTGACCCACGGTACCGGTGTTGTCAAATGACGTATTGCGTACATAAAGTACCGGTGTTGTCAAATGACGTGTTGCGTACAAACATGGGATCTTATGATTAATCTTCTCGTGTTGTTTACGGGCGATCCTGAACCATATAAAATTGAATTGTAAGTACATATATATAAAATATCATGTTATCTTATAAAGATGTGATTTTATGTAAATTTTTCCAATGAATCCCGAAGTCAATTAAGGCTTGGATAACCAATTTTGTTTCGGTCATAGTTTCTTCGTTACAAGTCCGTTTTCGTTGATTCAAATTGCCATCTTCTTGGATCGAGTTCTTCTATAAGACTATGAACTGTAAATACCTTGGTTTGTATTCAAAATCATACGGCATAGATGAAAGTTTAGTGAAACATATGAAGTTAAACATTTTTGTTACAACAAAATCATTTAATGACCATTTTTCTAAAAATACTTATACTTTGAAAAACCAAGTTTTACCTTGTTAAATTAGCATATACATAAGTTATATTACAGGTCTTGAAGTATTTTAAAAGTTAAGTTAGAAGGATCTATTTAGTTTGCAAACAAGTTTGAAAACATTCAAACTATGTTCTTGTTGTTAAACTTGTATACCACAAAATATGATAGCTATATATATATGAATCGAATAAGGTTATGAACATAGATTCTACCTCAAGTTCCTTGGATGAATTTGCTGTAAAAGAGAAGTAAGAAGCTAGAATCAAAAGGGTGCTAGAGGTGGATGAAAGATTGGAAGTAAGTTGGTGTTCTTGGAGGGTTTTCTTGAAGTGTTTTTGTATGGTTTTCTTATGGTGTTTAACTAGTGTTTTTGGAGCTAGATTTCTATAGATGTGAGCTGAGATGATTAAGGGGTTTAAGGCTTATAAGTGTGTGTTTTAGAGTTAGTGATCTAGTGAAAAAAATGGAAATGAGCATGTATATATATACACATATCAAAAACGTGATATATAGATACATGATATGTATAACTTTGTTTTGTTACAAATAAGTCTTGATAAATGACTAAAGATGGTTCCCACAAGTTATTATCATGTCCCTTAATCATTCATGGCTGATCATTGGTATTTCCTATTGGTATATACCAATAGTAAATACATCTAGAAGCTAGGTATGATACGAGTACAAATACTCTAGGTATACGTATAGAAATTTTGTGAAAAATGGAATGAGGATTCAAATATAGCTATCTTTTGTGAATACACTTATATGATTTTATGTATTTAAGTCTTTAAAAGTGATTAAATACATTACTTATACAATATATGTATAAACATTATAAGTCTTAAGTATTTATGTCAATTAACGTTACGTATTGTTATCATTTTGAAAACTTAAGTTAGTAGTTTCAAAATATACTTATAACTTGTTGTTATTAATACAAAATGAGATATTAAAACATTCATTAATCATGTTAAATATGTATATATACATATATATACACAAACGTATAATTATCATATATTGTATAGTTCGTGATATCATCGGTCAAACTAGACGATCAAACGTTGTGTAAAACTCTTTTCGGAATTATAAATCTCGACAATTTGGATTGCTTATCATGTTGGTAAGGTTTAATTTATGTAAATATTAATCTTATAAGTATAGAATGATCGAAAAAGTGCGGGTCGTTACAGGTGACCAATGAGTGTACCTCAGAAAACTGATTTATCGTCTAACTATAAAAGAACATTTTATGGGTGCAAAGATTTTCTAAAAAATTTTATAAAACTGCCATCTAAAGTGGCTCAAGAGTTTTTCACAAAAGATCTTAATAGTAAGTTTCATCTCTTAACAGAGGGCGAGAAAAGGTGTGATCCACACATGGTGTAGTCTGATACGAAAACCTTTAATAAAATCAACTAAGGAAGTTTTGAAAAACAAAACCTTTAACGTTTGTTGTGACAACATAAACAGAACGAAGTTCCTAGTAAATTTAGAAGTAGGTACAACGTGTACCATTTTGCACAAAACTATTTTACTTAAGTTGAATAACTCGGTAAAGGAGCGGTTTTTAAATAATTTGAAGATATAACTTAGTATCAAAATAAGTAAGTATAATTTATACATATGTGATTTTATAAATCGTATAAGGGACATAAAAGTTTTTAGTATTTTCATTGTCTGTAAATCTTGTGAGGACCGCACAAATAAACGTGTAAAAATTTTGATAAACATAGTTTTTCATATTTCAAAGGTTACGAGTTGGAAAAGATTGAGTGAAAAAGCTTTGAATCATCGGGTGGCCAGTTACTAGGTAATGAAAACTAATGACATAAATGTAGTTTTGGTAATTATCAGGACACAAGTATTTGGGCCAAAAATATTCACGTGCGAAGCCGTTGCTAACAAGTGAGGTACGAAGGATAAAGCACGGGGATGAGAAGTTAATCGCTTCTTGAATTTGCAAAGTGCCAAACAGGTTATGACTAGTATTAAAGCCGGAATAATGATGGTATTAATACCACTAAATGAGGATCCCTTGAAATAAGTCAGGACTTAGAGTTATGTAAGAAAGAGCATTGAGCATTGTTCCAACAGGCGTGGCAAATAAGGTTCTTGGGGTAACGCAATGATTTTTAAATGGTTTAAGTGTCAGTGGATGCCCAAAGGCTCTGAATGACGTGGCAGAAGTGTCTTCAACACATACACACATGAATCTCTCGATTTCGACGGTTGTAAAGTCTTCACGATGACTTGGGTACGAATGAGCAACGAAGAATTTTATATAGCAAGCAACGAAAATTTTTATAGGAATTATTTAAGGTGACAATGTATGGAAAGAAACGAAGTTCTAGTAAACTAGGGTTACGTACAACCCGTGCCATTCAAAGTAAAATATATCTTGAACAAAAGATTTGATTTGTAAGAGTGAAAGTAAAACTTTACATGTATTTGTCAAAAATAAGCAATCATTTACTTTATTTTATATAACGGGTATGATTCCAAAAATTTGTACGAATGGCAAACAAATGAATTTATTTTATAAAGCTTTGAGAGGATAGCATAGTAAAACAATGTGTAAAAATTTTTTTTGGCAAACAAAGTTTTCATATTTCGGAGGTTACAAGTTGGAAAAGATTGATGAGAATCGAGTAAAAGACTTTTGAAAATTTGGAGTGATATTTGAGGTAATAAAAACCATTGAATTTATATGTGATTGACGACTATTAGTAGTACATAAGTCCTTTGACTAAAAACGCTTAAGTGTGAAGTTGTTGCTTATAAGTGAGATACGAATGGGAGAGTATGAGGATGAGAATGAACCACCCATTGATTTTAGGAAAATTTCGAACCGGTATGACTAATATCGAGGTAAGAAGGACGATGTTGTGGTTATCATCGAATAAGAAATTCCTCGTGAAACGTTAGGATTTAGAGTTGCGTACGAATGAGTATCAAATGAGATTCTTGGGAAATCTTCAATATAGAATTTGGATTGCTGAAGTGATGGAATACAATTTCCTTTAAGTATCGTTGTGCAAGTTTGTCCATTGTATCGGTTTCTTTCATGGCTAGAAGGTGAGCAGTTTTGGCGAGATGGTTAATAATAACCCAGGTGATGTCCTAACCGCCTTACCGTCTCTGGTAGTTTAGTGATGAATCTCTTCCCATTTCTATTGTGGGATTTCGGGTTGTTGTCATGTAACTAATAAGGTTCAGTTTCCGGGCTACATCTCTTCCCATAATAGTTTCACCATTCTTGCGAGGTATACGAATAAATTTTTCCTCATTATAATTAAATTCCGCGTTCATCCTTGAAAGTCAGTTCGTTCCAACTATATCATTAAGTTTCCTAACTTGATGAGTATTAAGTTAATCTTAAAGTTCATCCCCACTATTGCATCCAATCTCTCCAAATTGATGGATGTTAGGTTAATCTTAAGGTTCATTCCAACCAATCTTATTATGCTGCCGTGAAAATTTTATCAATCTTCTCAAATAACATATGCTTGTGTGTAGGTAACTAATTCTTTTCAACTACTACATTAAAACTTCCAGGTTTGGTTAATATGGGGTCATCTCCCACTGACCCACCTGTTAATCTTAAAGTACTACTTTAGATTATTCCTCTATCTTCCTCAGTTTACCATTTGCTTGTGTCCTATAGAATACTTAATTCCCATGGTTGTGGATGGTTTATTATTCATGATAATTCTAAGGTTCTTAGATGTAAGGTTTCTATCATTCTAGTATTAAACAACTCCGAAACAAAAAAACGTTGTGCCGAAACGTACCCTAACATGAATCAGGATCCATGCAAGTTTCCATAATGATTTCTTTACCGCAGGTAAGTTTAAAGTTTTTCCTATATGAGAACTTTCTCCTTAAATGTCCAGGGTGTCGATATTTATAACAAATTTTAGGGTTATCAGTTCTGCAATCAAAGCCCGTTTTGTATAGTATCTGGGATACGTGGTTATTCCTTCCCTACCTCTAACAGACTATAATGTGTATGCTCAAATGATCCCTGCCAAAATTTTCCTGGATCACCCCATATTCCTCATGTAGTAATATTGGAACTTCTGCATGATTTACTTCAATATAATCACGCTGGCCTGGCGTCATTATATTGTACTAAATCGTACGTTCATTCAAATATCATTTCATATGGTCAATGTAACGTGATCACTTCCAATTATACACAATTTCATCTAACGGTGCTTTATCTATGCCATCTCAAAACGGAATCGACATAACTAATCTCACAGTTTCTCGATGTGGGTGCGTAGGTTCCGTAGATCATGTATTAATGCCTAAGTGTCCCGAAGTTTCTTCAAAGGTTCGGATTCAGGTAACGTTGTTAGGTTCCTTTCTAGAAATTCAATCTGGGTCTCGTGTCGGATTGTACGTGTAGCAAGTAGTGATACGATATGTCTCGAGGCGACTCGCAAGTCTTTGGGTATGGCTGAGTATTAGTAGAAGACACTATGACCTCGTTAAAGGGAATGCCTTCCCGACTTCTCCAATGTCTAGGAGTGGTAGGGACCTAAGTGCAGAAGTGTCGTTAGATCGTTGAGCATTCGTGAAGAATGAAAGAGTTAAGTGACGGTCATGAAAGCGTACAGTGTATGTGTCAACTGAACAATCTTCTAGATTGCGTGAAGTAATGTTTCGATCTCTAGAACGGTGGAACAGTAGTAACAGGTGGATTACACTACTAGTTCTTAGGGTTAGACGAGTGGGAAACTAGTTCAGGAAAATATCTGAACCGGAAAAAATAAGTTCTCCATGTCGGTATAGCGAATAGTAGGCATGTAGCAAGAGTGCAATCAGGCATATCAACTACAGCAGCCTAGATCGTTTATAGTAGCACGTAGCATGGCAAAAGTAACGGTATCATTCCGAAGTAACATGCTAAAAGCAGATTGTAGCATACAGTAGCGAGAGTAAGCAAAAGCATACAGCGAGTTTACATAGCAGTAAAAGGAAACGGTAGCATGCAGTGAGTTCATACAGTAGTAGAAGTAAGCGGTGGCATGCAGTAGTAGTAAACGGTAACATGCAGTAATATAACACAGTAGCATGCAATCGAAAGTAGATAATAGCATGCAGTAGTGGAAGCAAGTAATAGCATACAACATATAGTAGTAAAAGTAGGCAGCAGCATGCAGTAAGTTCAGCGGAAACAAGTAAACTAGCAAGTTGTAGATTAGTCCTATTAGTGAATCCTAATCGGGTCGGCCTTAGACTCACTAATGCATCCTAATTCCCTACAACCAATGCTCTGATACCAAATGTGATGCCCCGTACTAAATCAACATGTACGGACCATCAACAACAGGATCATTACAAGGTCAAATACTATATGCTGTTTCAAAAGAGTTTGCATTCATAATAAAAGTGATATCTTAACCAACATCAAATGTTTAACAACCCAAAGTATGCTTCTACGAATAGCAAGCATAAATAATAGTATGTAACCCATAGGTCGTTACAAATATATCGTTTCAAAAGTATCATGTTTGAATGCAAAATAACGTTTCATGCGGTGACATCTCTAATAAGCGCAGCGGGTGTCTACAAAGCATGAATAGTACAGCAGAAGCAAGCAAACCTTAAGCACCTGAGAAAAACATGCTTAAAAACATCAACACGAATGTTGGTGAGCTATAGTTTAAGTATAACAGTAATGTAAGGTAGGCCACGAGATTTCAGTGCTACAAAGAGCGTTTCAAAACAGTAATCCAAATCAGTATGTTTAAGTATATGCTCAACCGTGGGCACTCGGTAACTAACTTAACGTTTAAAATACCCCCCGAAAGTACACTTGGCGAGTGCGTATGTTTACAAAGTATTAAACACTCGTTGACTGCTAGCGCGACTAGCCCGAGTGGGGATGTCAAACCCTATGGATCCATATCTAAGGTTCGCGTTCACCGGTTCATAAACCAATGATTAAACGTTACCGAGCTAAAGGGAATGTTTCTGCCGTTATATAACCCACACATATATAAAGTTTAAGTACTCGTGCCTAGTATGTAAAACATAAAATCCGCATGTATTCTCAGTTCCCAAAATAAGTTAAAGTAAAAAGGGAATGCTATAACTCACGATGATAAGTAGCGGTAAAGTAGTTGTAACGTAGAGTCGGGAAAGTGTGCATGTAATCGGTCCGAAGTCCTCAACCTAAGTCAAATAGTACTAAGTCAGTAAATCTTCCTAATAGATTCATAAGTAGCTACAATAGGTCTTAAAGGTCATCATCATTCATCATCAAACGAAAGGTATAAAGTATGTTTTGTTCAAGAAATGAGTTTAAAACGAAGGCTGAAATCGGTCAGTCACCACGGCATCTACACAAACCGAACAGAGGTAAGACCAGTGGCCATGGCTCCGTATATGAGTCCTTTAGTTGTGGTAAAAGTTCCAGAAGCAAACTCATCTTATTTTGACCGTGGCGACGGTCGAAGTGCGAGTAGGTCAGAATTTTCAGAACAACGTTAAAAGGACATAGTGACGGTCGGAGGGCCTTAAATCCTAAACCGTAACTCGGATGAAGAAGAGTCTTAAACGAAAAATTATCTAATCGAAAAGAGCTATCTGAAAATCAAGGTTACAGTAGCCCAGGTGTACTGGTCTGTTACAGAAACAGCAAAACAGTGAGCAGAAGACAGAAAACAGAAAGATAGTGGGTTCCGGTGGGTTTTGGTGCTTGATGTTCATCATGGTTCTCATCCTTGATGCATATAGCTTCAAGTGTACAACTCATTGATGTGTTTACATCATCTTTACCAAGTTTTGACCATCATAACCCTTGTGTAAGTCTAAGACATGAAGCACAACTCACTTAAGAGTTGTATGTAGTTTGATGAACCAAAGTTACATCAAAGTCTTAGGTTTAACACATACATGAAATATAAAGGTAGTTTTGAACTATAAACTTGAAAATAAACTAACTAATCAAGATCATAAGTTGTAGAACATAGTTCTTAGTTTGATCTTGAAGATCCAAGACTCAAAAGTCTTGATCTAAAGTCATTAAGTTATATCCTAAGTATTAACACATGAATCTTTACTTTAATGAAACCAAAAGTTACAAAACTTAGATTATCAACTAGTAAAGTGTATGTAAGCTTTAAAGCTCTTGTTTATGACAAAATGAGTAGACCATAAGCTATAGAACTTAGATCCATTACAAGTATTTGAAGTTATAACTTGTAAGTTAAACTTCTATGTTCTTGAACCTTTAAAGTTAACTTTAAATTCAAGAAAGTTATGAGATCAAGACTAACTTGTAGTACTTGACCAACAACAACCAAAATCACAAAATTAAGTGCAAGTAAATGAAGTAGTGAACTAAATAAACAAGTAACAAGTTCATGGGTTGTTCATACTTTAAAGATTCAAACCAAAGTTTGATCTTTAGAAAGTAAACTTTAAAGTTTACTTCATGAACTTCAAGTATGATTTACAACACATGAACCTTAAATCTTTTAAAATAAATAAGGTAGAACATAACTAGAAAGCTTATGTTCTTGTTTGTTCTTGTAAATACAAGATAAGATGAAGAATAAACTAAATAGTTTGATTCTTGTTAACTAGTAAGTAAGTAGCTACAACAAAGTTCAAGTAACTAATCAACAACAAGAACAAGTAATTAAGAAACAAGGAATGATGATGAAGAGATGTTGGATTCAGTTTTTAAATGAAGAAAAGAAGAGAAAAAGTCTCAAGTAACTTACAATGTTTGAGAGCAAAAGAGAGAAAATATTTGAGAGAAAGTAAGTGTGTGAAATATGAAAGGAAGTAAGGGTGAATACAAGTGAGAGTAATACAAAAAAATGAAACCATATCCTCTCTTCTACCCCCTAAACCGACGGTATGAGTATCAAAATGGGGGAGGGAAATGTTCCTTGGTCACTGGCATGAAAAGCCTTACAAAAGTTGGTTATTTGGTGTATGTGCATGGGGATTATGGTAGCTAGATTCCTTCAAGTATTAAACTAAGTAGTTAAGTTCCAAATAATACTTACAAGTGAAAGACATGGGCTAATTAAGTCCATATAAGAAGTAGGGTGGGCTTATAAGCCCATATTCAAGAGTCCATATACATTAATCAAGCCCAAGTTCAAGTAATTCCCAAGTAAATCCAATTAAAGCCCAAGTAACTAACTAATAACCATAGTTAATTAAAATGATTAATAAAACTTAATCATGAATGCAAATAATATCTAAAAATATTATTCGTGAAAGTTTCGTGTGTTACAAAGACGTTTCGGGCATTTAAAGTCAAGTACGGGCATTCTTGGCAACATGTAAATGTAATAACATACATTTGTTTAATCACACGTATTAATAATAATAATTATTAATAAATAAACGTTGGAAAATCCAGGGTCGTTACATAATAAATGGTCACGTGTAGGGTTAAAAGAATATACGGAATTTGTAAAAATTTTAAAAAAATTCAAAAAGGTGAATTTTGAAGGTAATCAAAAAAAAAGAC
The DNA here is from genome assembly GCF_046630445.1 of Rutidosis leptorrhynchoides. Classification (NCBI taxonomy): domain Eukaryota; kingdom Viridiplantae; phylum Streptophyta; class Magnoliopsida; order Asterales; family Asteraceae; genus Rutidosis; species Rutidosis leptorrhynchoides. The sequence goes on from NC_092343.1 coordinate 238,068,096, forward strand.
TGGCAATTCAGAGACACAAACGGCTACAGCAGGTTTATGTTACCGAGGAAAAAGGCACTTCTTATTTGTTTTTTATAGTTTTAGTGATTTTATTTTTTGCAAAAATAAAGACATTAAACTGTGTGGACTTAATGGTGTATCCTAGGGAATACACGCATAAAAGCATCGTTTTTACAGAAAAGAAACACTCCAAATGCATAAAAGACAGCAATAATAGCAGTTTTTATTAAACAACCGTTCAACGCTCAGTCAGGCCGTCCAGTATCATGCGTAAGCCATGCAGACAGCTTCTATACTTAAGCCCTTGAATAGGCGCGTGAGCGACACACATGCCACGTCTGCCAAGCCAAAGGCGGTTGCGGATATTTCGCATACCTAAATTAATCAGCATCTGACACGTGTTTTTGAAAAATTTGGAGGATCGACTCCTATAAATAGACCCCCTGGGTCACCATATTTAGACAGTTCAGTCATTTGTGGCAGGGAACACACTTTCTCTCACACAATACTTTCTCACTCTAGAACTCCACCGCTTAGCAACAACACGCTAGACGGACCAACTTACAGTTTGCTCCCAGAAGACTGATAAGGCCACCCTACAGAGATCTCGTCTGTGTTCCAGGTCTGTAGGGATCTTATCCCAAGGGCATACATCAGTCGGCAACACATCTCACTACGCTGAGCAGTTCTAGTATTATACCGGTACCTTTTAGCCGCTAGACGGAAGATAGTACCAACACTGCCGATTAGCAACTTAAATGACACAAGTAATGGCCTAAAATAAATCAAAGAAGACCCCCCTCTTGTGGATTTCAGCCAAGGGGCTGGAAAAGGCTTCTTGGACTCACAAAAGTTGCTAGCCAAGTTTCCTAAATGTACTCATCAAGTATGGTTAGCCGAAACCGCGAACCGAATCGCTAAACGTTAATTTTTCGCATTTTTAATCTATCAAAATTCTAATAAATTGAAAGTGTCTTAAAAACATACTAATTATATAATATAATTATTAAAAATGATTTATGTTACGTTTCAATCGAATGGCCCTTATGGGTGAGTCCATGGTCTAATTTCACCTAGTTTGGTCATTCCTTGTATAGGCTGTTAAGCCATTAACATTTTAAATGGCTATCTTTTGATATTAAGAAAGTCATCAAATGGGTGAGATCTTGCCATATGAATTTTATACATTAATTATTACACCATATATAAAGTTTTCTTATTACATTATAGTACTATTAGTATTAAGTATTATAGTATAGTATTATTATTATTATTATTATTATTATATTATCCTATATGTTAATTGTGATTTACTGTTCACGAGGGCAGTTTCACCATTTCACTTCGTTTTCCATTTAATTACAACTTTGCCACCACACCCCATCAACATTCCTCCACCCATAAACCAACCGCCACCACCACAGCCACCTGTCACCGCCACTAACAACCACCTGCCAACGCCATCAACAACTACCTGCCACCGCCACCAATAACCTCCTGCAACCACTACTGTGGTCAACCTCACCAACACCATCATAGAAACCCAACACCGCCACCACTTCCAACCACCACAAACAATCTAAGTCGTTCGCTGACCATCATGCCTGAAACCGCGTACGAAGCCTGGAACCCACATAAAAAATCAACATTCAACCTCAAATAACAAATGAAACCACCAAAGCATACATGAACTCACCGCCTGATTCTGCCAAAACAAGAAACCAGAGAAAAGATTTCGGCCAAAAAGCTGCAAAATCCGACCCACCATCACTACCACTCCACCACCGAGAAACTACCTGCCACCACCACCACCACCGCCACAGTTCACCACCATTTCTAGCCATCACCATCACATCCGTCCAGTAACCGGCATCAACTACTATCAAAAAAATTCGAGATCAGAAACATTAAAAAAATTACGGAAACAAGAAAACGAAAAGAAGCTCACAGAATATAAGAGATCGACACCCATAGTAGAAAACATACAACTAAAGACCCGTCGGAACCAACCCACCACCGTAGATGGCGCTACCTACCTCCGGCAAGAGAGAAAAAAAAGAGGAAAAAGATGGGAGTGTTCTTCGGACCACCGACGAGAAACCAATGGCCAGTGGAAGGGATTAATAATTAGTGTTGATTTGAGAAGAAGTAGGCTACAGACACTATAAGGTTTTCTTTTTGTTGGAGAAAAAGTCCAAAAGCAACTCATATACTCCATTGATTTGTTTTATTTAATTTTATTAATTGATATTTGATATGTATAATATATAATTAATTTTGAGAAGAAAGCAAAGAAAAGCAGTCACTTTGGGGAGGGGGTGAGAAATGAGGAAGTGACTACTCAATTACTTTTAGATATGACTGCTCAATTTTACTCTCTACTTTAAGTATTATCTTCATCTTGTTATAATATGAGTACAAAAAGTCATATGGATGATAAATTTTTAGTCAACTTTGTATAGCTTGCATAGTAATATTTTACACTATAAATAAGGCCTCTATGTTAGCCTTCAAAAAACACACTTTGATATATATATTTCATATATATAAACTCTCTCTCTTTTCTTACTTATATGTATAAGTCTCTAATTAGTAAATTGTAGAAACCCGAACTAATCCTCCCGGACGAGGTCTTCAACAGTTGGTCTCATTACGATGATCGACTCCAAGTAAGGTCCTTTATATGAGCTAATGCACAGCGGAAGACTTAATTCGTACCTGAGAATAACATGCTTTAAAATGTCAACATAAAGTTGGTGAGATATATAGGTTTGATGCTAGCAGCGTTATAACTATGGACCGCAAGATTTCATATATAAAAATATAATACACTCGCAAGTGTATAAAATCATTCTGCTTATGTTGAGGCCTCAGTAACCAACCTTAACAATAATATAATAAGTCATCTTCGCAAAGATGGATATGTACACTCGCAAGTGTATAAATAATCCTCGAAGTACTAAACATCCGCCCACTAGTTCTTATGTCTAGTGCAGCCTACTGGATGGGGGAGTTAAACCTGATAGATCTATCTTTAGGATTCGCGCTTACATGCTATCATAACATATAACTAAATTACCTAGCACATCAATCCGCAGAATATCATTTTAATCACTTGTGTCCATAACGTAAATCATTTATAAAAAACAGCGCATGTATTCTCAGCCCAAAATATTTAAAGTTTAAAAGGGACTATATCTCACCATACTGTATTTTGTAGTAAAAATACATATAACATCATTGAACACGTATAAGGTTGGCCTCGGATTCACGAACCTATATCACGTATATATATATATATATATTAACACATATAATTGTAATCGAACAATTCTACACATTATTAGTGATATAATTATTATTTCGATATAATATATATTTCATTAATAATTTAATTAGATATATTTATTTTTGTATACATTAAATAGATAATTAATATTTATTACAAAAATATTACTATAGTTATGTTTTATGTCATAAATATATTTTTATATAGAAATTCTTTATTTAATATATTAATAATACTATTAATAAAAATATTACTAATTTTAATAATAATGAAAAATATCAAGAATAATAATACTTTTAGTAATAATAATAATAATAATAATAATAATAATAATAATAATAATAATAATAATAATAATAATAATAATAATAATAATAATAATAATAATAATAATAATAATAATAATAATAATGTTAGTCATGATATATATACCTTCCAAGGCCTTTATAAAAATAACCCGTGATAGGACTCAAACCCATGATCTCTCGCACACTCATATCCACTCCTTACCACTCATCCAATCTTTGTTTTTCTGATTCAAATCGTACACCAAAAGTATTTAACCCGATCTGTTTTATTTCGGCCCAACATGTTAGGAAAAGGATTTAAGATCCACGGCCCAACAGGTAAGCAGATCACGGCCCACTACTTCTTTTGACATTTAAAAAAAAATGTTGTAGTGCCCTGGATTAGAACCCGTGACCTATTGCTACCTTGCTAAGACCCTTGACCATCCATCCATGCTTACATATCTGTTTTAAATCGTCCCTTATTCCTATTTAAACTCGATTATTCTGTTTCCCTTTTCACTTGTCTTCTCCATTTATAACCGAATTCTAATTCATGTCCAAAATCATGACCACGACATATACATTGAATTGAGACTTGAATTTTAATTATAAACGACCTGCTTCTGATTTCTTTTATATAAAAAATAAATAAAAAAAATAAAAAAAACAAAACTGCAGTCGCTGTAGAAAAAAAAAATATGAAGAACCCAAAACCGAATTTCAACATAGGAATGTTTTGAGGCCTCAAGTCCTTCATGAAATATCTTCGAAATCATCATTATAACATTTTGGTATTATCAATTGAACCAGAAACAACATCTATATTACAAATTTTAATTACAAAGACTCGATTGATTTTTTTTTTATAACCTTTAACTCGAAAATTCGAAATTAATTTGCGAAATTGTAAGCTGAAACTTTACACAAAGTTCAACTGAAATTATCCTAACACTTTGGCATTTTTAGATTTTGGAATATCATTTAAAATCGAGCCTTTGAGTTTTGTAATTGGAAACAGAATTGTCGAGCCAAGTATAAATAAAAAAATATGTTTCTGGGTTTCTTTTTCGAATAGCAGCTCAACATATAAATCATAGAGTTGAATGATTGATAAAAAAACAGGGATTGATCTAAATTTGTTTTATAGCAGATGAATGCCGACCAGGTACCACGAGCAAAAAGAAAAAAAATATAAACTGCCAAAAAAAAATTCGCGTATCTGTATTCTGTTTATATTTTATATAATTTAATTTTAATAATTAATAAATATCTTGATAATAATATTAAATATAGAATTAATAATTATATAAAATCTTAATATTACCAATTAATACTAAAAAGAATATTAATAATATTATTAATGATAAATATAATAATTTTGTATTATGTTCTATAATAATAATAATGAGAATAATAATTTATTAATAATAATTCTTAAAAATAATAATACTATATTGATTATAATAACAAATATCTTAATTTTACTACTAGTTATTAGTAATAATAATAGCAATAAATATTATCAGTGATTCTAATAATAATAATAATAATAATATTAATTATAATAACATTGATTATACGAATTTTAATATCTAATTTCAATAAGACAGATAATGATAATATCATTAGAATTAATAATGATAATAATACTTATAATAACACTTGTACATTTCAAATTTCATATATACTTCATATAATAATCTTAGTGATACAAATGTTGATAATGACAGTGAAATTAATAGTAATAATATTAATATTACAAATGTATAACTATCAATTATATATCTTATAGAATCTTTAATATTTATAATTGACAATATATATATATATATATATATATATATATATATATATATATATATATATATATATATATATATATATATATATATATATATATATATATATATATATATATATATATAATTTTTACTTATCTAAAGAGTTTGTTTATTCATATATATTTTCATATTAATTTACACACCATTGTTCGTGAATCGTCAGGCTTGGTCAAAGGGTGGCTAATTATCCGAATATAGATTTTCAGACTTTCTAGATTCAACATTAATGTTTTTGCTTATCGTGTCGGAAACATATAGAGATTAGAGTTTAAATTCGGTCGGAAATTTCCGGGTCGTTACAGTACCCACCCGTTAAATAAATTTCGTCCCCGAAATTTGGTAGAGGTTGTCATAAATAACAATAGGAATGTTTTCATGACGAGTATGAGGTAATAATAGAGTTTTATCATTATTGGAGGATATGAATAAAACGATTCGATCATGTGAAACGTACGAGTGAAGCTATCACAAAAGAGTGGAATGAGTAAATAATTATATTCGTTTCAACCGATGACGTAGTTACTATTAACTTCCGAGATTTAAGGGATTTAAAGAAAATCTTACGTAATAAGATTCGATTTTTCGGCAATAAGGATCTTATTTGATTTAATACGGCCATCTGTTTTGATTCCTCTGTCGGATATTTTACTATAAATCCACCCCTTCATTTCCTTATTTTTCACAACTCACACCTTCTATTCTTCATTCCTTAATATGCTCCATCCCGTTCTGATTCTTGTTATACTTCTAACTTTCATATCTTTCCTTCTCCTCTTTCATTTATCGCCAGAAGGATCTATTTACTTATATCACTTCCTCGGAATTATAACGTTTTTAATTCTCCCGTGTCTTTACGTTGCAATACGTATTGATATACACGGTTTGTAAATCCTGGGTGGTGGTTGGGTTTTATATCCTTCATTATTTTTCGGAGCTTCATGCTTTCGTTTTCTCTTCCCGAATTTGTGTCAAGCGAGTAATGGTCCGGAAGTTTGTAGGTATGAAATTTGAAATGGACATATCTAATGTTCTTAAGAAGGAAATGGTAATGGCACGATTTTGATTTGTCAAATTACCAGAATATCCTGGAAAAGACTGAATCATCAAGAGAAATATTTTCTTGATATGTTTAGAGATTAGACAGAATGTAAGAGTTGTGTAACATGACACATGATGATGGTACTGTGAATCATCACATTCCATTAGAAATTTAACATAACTTACTGTAATATAATGAAGTTGATCAAGTTTCATTATATTATACTAATTTATGCATCAGTTCCCAACACTACTTCAAAACATTCATATTTTTAAACTTGAAGGTTTCGGGATTTAGATACTAACATAGTTCCTTTTTATGTTGTAACGCAGATGTTATGGAGTGATAAAGGATTTCGGATAAGGATGGTTGTGAACATATTTCCAGAAATATGGAGAATATAACGGAAAATATGAAGATATCTTATAATATCTTAAGATAAGATGATGATGATGAATATCATCTGGAAAGGTTTAGAATAAGGAGTAGGGTTCTTACTAACGGTTTCAGCAGGCACTGAATCGTTTGGATTCTTTGAAGTCAAACTTATTCTTTGTGATTTGTCCACAGCCTCTTTCATACTTTGCTCAATTCGTTTTCCAATTCCCAACCTTCTCTTTTTCTAAGCTTTACCAACACACTGCACCTTTATCGTCAAACTTTTGACCGTTAAAGTAGTTTACAGTTTTTGCTGCTTCATCAGCATTTCAAGAACTAGTTCGCAGTTCATGGTGTTTTTCAGAAACTTCACATTAGGACTATGAAATTCTTAGGGATAGACGTTTTGGGCATAACGGGAAAAATTCTGCGAGATTTTCAAAATACTGATTGCGAATTCCACCGAATAGATAACAAACTGCTGGGACATCTGATGATGATATTGAAATGCCCCGTTCATATGGATTATAAACGTTTCATATTAATTGGTTTCTTTGCGAGGTTTTGACCTCTATATGAGACGTTTTCAAAGCTTGCATTCATTTTAAAATAAACATAACCTTTATTATTGAATAAAGGTCTAAAAGCATAAGTTTTGATTGTCGATCAAAGACAACCTCCTCAAAATACATGTATTTTACACACACCATTACATACTTGCCAACAATATATTACAAATACAATTCCCGAATGCAAGTTTATTTATTAAGAAAAGCATGATGACTCCAAATCTTGACGTTGAGTAAACATGCAACAGCGGAAGCTTTCTAATAATCACCTGAAAATAAACATGCTTAAAAAGTCAACACAAATGTTGGTGAGTTATAGGTTTAAACTTACATAGTAATTCATAATAATAATAGACCACAAGATTTTATTTTATAAATGGCATATACAAATTATATGTATAAAAATCATTCATATGAAAAACACCTGGTAACCGACCTTAACAAGATGCATATAGAATATCCCCCAGTATACAGCGCACAGCTACTATACTATAAATACCTCGAAGAACTAAAGCATTCAAACCCTTTGACTGAAGCGTGTTAAAGCTCATAGATCTATCTTTAGGATTCGCGTCAATTAGTGGCAATTATAATAAACACTAATTCTTAGGTTACCAGAATAAAAGGGGGTGATATCCGGTGTAATCAATCAATCATAGAATGTAGTTTCCGGTACTTGTGTCTATTTCGAAAAACATTTATAAAAATAGCATATATTCTCATCCCAAAAATAATTAGATAGTAAAAATGGGACTATAACTCACTTGTGATGATTTCCAAATAGATGGTAATAAGACTTGGCCTTTGACAAATTCACGAACCTAATAATAATATTCTTGTGTCAAGATATATATATATATATATATATATATATATATATATATATATATATATATATATTATATATATATATATATATATATATATATATATATATATATATATATATATATATATAATTAATATTCCATACCTATGATACTTGTGATAATTTAAATTGTCCTTTGTTAGTAGTCCAATAGTCCGATAGTCCAATAGTCCGATAGTCCAACAGTATAAATATATATATATATATAAATATAAATGCGTATATTGTGTTAGAATTCACTAACACTATAATATATTGTCTTAATATAGTAAGACACATAATATGTATATTATCTGAAGCAATCCGCGACCCATTGTATACATGTCTCAGGCTCGATCACAACTCAAAGTATATATATATTTTGGAATCAACCTCAACCCTGTATAGCCAACTCCAACATTCACATATAGAGTGCCTATGGTTGTTCCGAAATATATATATAGATGGGTCGATATGATATGTCAAAATGCTGTATACGGATCCACGGTGATCAAGTCATATATATATAGTGCCTTACGATCTTTATTAAGACTATAATATATTGTCGTAGAACTTAATCACGACTATTATAAATTGTACTTCCATAAGTTCGGGAACAAGACATGTATAAATACATGTAGGATACAAGGTAAGTTAGCTAGGATAAGGTTAGCATCCATTTTTTTTGTATTAATCAAAACCGTCGCTAATAAACAAGCAAAAATATCCAATTTTGTTTTACCCATAATTTCTTCATTACAAATCCGTTTTGAGTGATTCTGGTGGCCACGGTTTCGTATTGAACTTAAATTTATGAAACTAAACAGAAAAAGTATGAGTTTATAGTCGAAAATCCAAGTTACAAGTCGTTTAGTAAAAGGTAGTCATTTCCGTCGAAAGAACGACATCTTGATGACCATTTTGAAAAATATACTTTCACTTTGAGTATAACCATGGTTTTTGGATATGTTTCATATCCATATAAAATAAGATTTTTCACCAAAGGAATTCTTTTAATTCAAAGTTTAAGATAGGTTTTTAAAATTAAACCCAAAACAGCCCCCGTTGATCTATGACGGCGTATGTTCAGTTTTAAGGTGTTCTTCGTGTTTACAAGTTTTATATCCTTATGTTAGCTTGACATACTGTCATAATACATGTGTTTAAGTATTTTAAAAGTCAAGTTAGAAGGATTAAGTTTATTTGAAAACAAGTTTAGAATTAATCTAAACTATGTTCTAGTTATTATTAGTTATAAACTCAAAATAAGATAGCTATATGAATATGAATCGAATAAGATTATGAATAAGGTTACTACCTCAAATCAAATGAATAAAGTTGCTGGAGAAATAAGGAGAGTATCTTGAGTTCAAAGATACCCTTGATGGCTTGGAATTCTTGAAGTATAAACATGGAATGAACAAAAGTTCGAATAAGAATTCTATCTTGAATTAAGATAGTTATAAGTATATAAATTGAACCAAAATTTATATATGATTCTTACCTTGATTATTAGCTGAGAAGCTACTGATATGAAAGTAGGATTATGAATTCTAAAGAGTTTTGGAGTTGGATTGAAAGATTAGAAGTAAACTTGTACACTTGGAAGGTTATCTTGACATTTATGAAACTAGAACTTGTAAAATTTATGATGAACACTTAGAACATGAAGATGAAACTTGAGAGAGATCAATTAGATGAAGAAAATTGAAGAATGAAAGTGTGTGTAGATGTTTTTGGTCATTCATAATGGATTAGATATAAAGGATGTGTCATTTTGTTTTCTTGTAAAAAAAAGTCATGAATGATTACTAAAGTTTTTGTAATTTTATGTAATCATTCATGCTAGTTGCCAAATGATGGTTCCCACAAGGTTAGGTAGCTCACATGGGCTGCTAAAGAGAAGATTTTTATGTGTATATACCAATAGTAAATACATCTAGAAGCTGGGTATGATACGGGTGTGAATACCGAATGAATACGTATAGAAATCTTGATGGAATTGAATGAGATTATGAGTATAGCTATCTTTGTTGAGTATAAGTATGTTAGTATATATGTACTTAAGTCCTTTAAAAGTGTATTAATTCATATTAATACAATACATATATATATACATTTTAATTTAGAAGTTATTACAACGTTAATCGTTATATATATGTATATAGTCTTCAAGTCTTTAAGTTAGTAATCTCATTTTATGTATATAACCAAATGTTAATATATGTAATGAGATACTTAAATATCATTTTAACAAATCATAAGTATATATATATATATATATCCATATATACATCATTATATAATTATTTCAAATTATGACGTTCGTGAATCGTCAGGCAGACTGGGTGGCCAAACATTTGTATAAAATTCATTTCAAATTCCCAAATCTTAATGAGTTTGATTGCTTAACATGTTGGAAACCTTAATTATGTAAATATTAATCTTCTATATATTAGTGGAAAAATCCGGGTCGTTACATTACATACCCGTTAAATTAAATTTCGTCCCGAAATTTGGAATAGTACCTAATCAACGTGCGATATCGGGAAACAGGTGTGGATACTTGACCTTCATTTGGTCTTCTCGTTCCCAAGTGAATTCAGGTTCTCTACGAGCATTCCACCGAACCTTAACGATTGGTATTTTGTTTTGCTTAAGTCCTTTAACCTCACGATCCATTATCTCGACAGGTTCTTCAACGAATTGTAGTTTTTCGTTGATCTTAATTTCGTCTAAAGGAATAGTGAGATCTTCTTTAGCTAAGCATTTCTTCAGGTTCGAGACGTGAAAGGTATTATGTACGCCGGCTAATTGATGAGGTAATTCAAGTCGATAAGCTACTGGTCCAACGCGATCAATAATCCTGAATGGACCAACGTACCTCGGGTTTAGTTTTCCCCGTTTTCCAAAACGAACAACGCCTTTCCAAGGTGATACTTTAAGCATGACCATGTCACCAACCTTAAATTCTAAATCTTTTCTTCTAACGTCCGCGTAGCTCTTTTGTCGATTCTGAGCAGTTTTCAATCGCTGCTGGATCTGGATGATTTTCTCGGTGGTTTCTTGAATAATTTCCGGACCTGTAAGTTGTCTATCCCCCACATCACTCCAACAAATCGGTGACCTGCACTTTCTTCCATAAAGTGCCTCGAATGGTGCCGCATCAATACTCGAATGGTAGCTGTTGTTGTACGAAAACTCAGCTAACGGTAAGTGTCGATCCCAACTGCTTCCAAAATCAATAACACATGCTCGTAGCATGTCTTCGAGTGTCTGTATTGTCCTTTCACTTTGCCCATCAGTTTAGGGGTAATAGGAAGTACTCATGTCTAGACGAGTCCCCAATGCTTGTTGTAACGTCTGCCAAAACCTTGAAACAAATCTACCATCCCTATCAGAGATAATAGAGATTGGTATTCCATGTCTGGAGACAACTTCCTTCAAGTATAATTGTGCTAACTTCTCCATTTTGTCATCTTCTCTTATTGGCAGGAAATGTGCTGACTTGGTAAGACGATCGACTATTACCCAAATTGTATCATAACCACTTGCAGTCCTTGGCAATTTAGTAATGAAATCCATGGTAATGTTTTCCCATTTCCATTCTGGGATTTCAGGTTGCTGAAGTAGACCCGATGGTTTTTGATGCTCAGCTTTGACTTTAGAACAAGTGAAACATTCTCCTACATATGTGGCAATATCGGCTTTCATTCCAGGCCACCAAAAGTTTCTCTTGAGGTCTTGGTACATTTTTCCCGCTCCGGGATGTATTGAATATCTAGTTTTATGTGCCTCATCAAGTACCACTTTCCGCGAATCTCCATATTTTGGTACCCAAATTCAATCAACCAAATATCGAGCTCCATCTTCTCGAATATTAAGCTGTTTTTCCAATCCTTTGGGTATTTCCCTTTCAAAACTTCCTTCCTTTAAAACCACCTGTTGTGCCTCTTTTATTCGAGTAATAAGGTTGGTACGAATAATCATATTCATAGCTTTTACTCGAATAGGTTCTCTTTCCTTTCGACTCAAGGCGTCGGCTACAACATTTGCCTTCCCCGGGTGGTAACGAATCTCGCACTCATAATCATTTAGCAGCTCAACCCACCTACGCTGCCTCATATTCAGTTGTTTTTGATTTAAATATGTTGAAGACTTTTGTGGTCAGTGTATATGATAAATTTGACCCCATATAAATAATGTCTCCACATCTTTAATGCAAAAACAACGGCGCCCAATTCCAAGTCGTGTGTGGTGTAGTTTCGTTCATGAGTCTTGAGTTGTCGAGAAGCATGTGCAATTACCTTCTTTCGTTGCATAAGAACACACCCAAAACCCAATCGTGATGCGTCACAATAAATGACAAAGTCTTCAACTCCTTCGGGTAACGATAAAATAGGTGCCGTAGTTAACTTCTTTTTCAATAATTGGAAGGCACCTTCTTGTTCAAAAGTCCATTCATACTTCTTCCCCTTATGTGTCAATGCAGTTAAAGGTTTTGCTACTCGGGAAAAATCTTGAATAAATCTCCTATAGTAACCGGCTAAACCCAAAAATTGGCGTATTTGCGTTGGAGTTTTCGGGGCTTCCCAATTTTTAATGGCTTCAATCTTGGCGGGATCAACTTTGATTCCATTACTACTAACTACGTGGCCAAGAAAATGAACTTCTTTTAACCAAAAAGCGCACTTAGAGAATTTTGCATAAAGCTGTTCTTTTCTTAACAACTCTAACACAAGTCTCAAGTGTTGTTCATGCTCTTGGTTATTCTTCGAATAGATAAGGATGTCATCAATAAAGACAATAACAAACTTATCTAAATATGGATTACATACTCAGTGCATGAGGTCCATGAATACTGCGGGTGCATTGGTTAAACCGAATGGCATAACCATAAATTCATAGTGGCCATAACGAGTTCTGAAGGCTGTTTTCGGGATGTCGGCGTCTTTGACCCTCAGTTGATGATAACCCGACCTTAAGTCGATTTTGGAGTATACGCTCGAACCTTGGAGTTGATCGAATAGGTCGTCGATTCTTGGTAAAGGGTATCGGTTTTTGATGGTTACTTTGTTTAGCTCACGGTAATCGATACACATATGAAAAGATCCATCTTTCTTTTTGACGAACAGAATTGGAGCTCCCCATGGTGACGTACTCGGTCGGATGAAACCACGTTCTAATAGTTCTTGTAGTTGGCTTTGTAATTCTTTCATCTCGGTGGGCGCAAGTCTATATGGAGCACGAGCTATTGGTGCAGCTCCTGGTACAAGATCTATTTGAAACTCGACGGATCGGTGTGGAGGTAGTCTAGGTAATTCGTCCGGAAACACCTCAAGAAATTCTCTTACGACGGGTATGTCATCAATTTTCTTTTCTTCGGTTTCTACCTTCTCGACGTATGCTAGTACAGCATAGCAACCTTTTCGTATTAGTTTACGTGCCTTTAAACTATTAATAAGATTTAATTTGGCATTACCCTTTTCTCCGTACACCATTAAGGGTAACCCATCTTCGCTCGGGATGCGAATCGCCTTTTCGTGACAAACAACTTCGGCTTTTACTTTGGACATCCAATCCATACCAATTATTACGTCGAAACTCCCCAATTCCACCGGTATTAAATCAATTGCAAACGTTTCGCTAGCTAAAGTAATTTTTAGATTACGGCAAATTTTATCAACTTTAATTAGTTTACCGTTTGCTACTTCGACTATACACTTTTTATCCAAAGGCGTTAACGAGCAATTTAGTTTGGCACAAAATTCTCTACTCATATAACTTCTATCCGCACCCGAATCAAATAAAACATAAGCAGGTGTATTGTTGATAAGAAACGTACCCGTAACAAGCTCCGGGTCTTCCTGCGCTTCTGCCCCTTTAATGTTGAAGGCTCTTCCACGACCTTTTCCGTTATTATTCCCTTGATTAGGACATGCGTTTTTGAAATGGCCCGGCTTTCCACATCCGTAACAAACAATGGCAGTTTTATTTATGTCGGCATTATTTGTTCTGACGTTGTGATTTACCCTTGGTCCAAACACCTCGCACTTCGTTGCACCATGACCCGATCTGTTGCATTTGCTACATATCACCGAACAAAATTTGTCCGGATGAAATCCGTCGCACCTAAAACATGGAGTTCTCTGCTTTTTGTTGTTGTCGTTGTTATTGTTGCCGCGATTGAGGTTGTTGTTGTTGTAGTTGTTGTTGGGGTTGCGATTTTTGTTGTTGCGATGGTTGTTGCGATTTTTGTTGCGATGATTGTTGTAATTGTTGTTGTTGTCGTGGTGGTTGTTTTGGTTATTATTATTGTGTTGGTGACCCTTGTCACCGCTTTCTTCCCACTTTCTTTTACCTTCTTTCATTTTGACCTCCTCAGCCTCCTGCATTTTTATCCTCCCTTCGATTTGGCCTATGAGTTTATGGGCCATACAACTTGCTTTCTGCATTGTTGTAGGGTCCTTTGATCCTACATGCTCCTGAATTCGTTCTGGTAATCCTTTCACGAATGCTTCTATTTTGGCTTCTTCGTCCTCAAATGCACCAGGACACATTAAAGCCAGTTCTGTGAAACTTCGTTCGTAGCTGGTGACGTCATAACCTTGGGTTTTCAGTTCTTTAAGCTCTGTCTTGAGCTTGTTGATTTCTGTTCGGGGACGGTATTCTTCCTTCATCATGTGCTTGAAGGCGGACCATGGAAGAGCGTAGGCGGTATTTTTTTCCTACGTGATCCATGTAGGTATTCCACCATGTCAATGCAGTACCCTTAAAAGTATGTGAGGCATACTTCACTTTGTCCTCTTCCGAACAGTTGCTAATTGCGAATACGGCTTCGACTTTCTCCGTCCACCGTTTTAATCCAATGGGTCCTTCGGTCCCTTCAAAATCATTTGGTTTACAGGACATAAAAGCTTTGTAGGAACATCCTACGCGGTTTCCTGTGTTGTTCGCTCCACTGCTGGAACCTGATTGGTTGTTGTTGTTGTTTATAGCAGCCACCACTGCAGCAATATTTGCCACAAAGGTTTGAAGTTCTTCAGTGTTCAAATTTTGTCTCGTGACTGGGGCCATTTCCTTCAAAAATAGCCAATGAATTAATCATATAGAATATTATGAGTAGTTAATAACGCTTTGTAGCGTAATATGAATTTTATTATTATAAAAGCCTTTTCTTCATATTAGCATTTTATAATAGTGATTCAGGTAGTACCCACCCGTTAAAATTCATACTTAATAGCTAGTACACAAATAACTACTGTGATCAAATAATATTCTATCATGAAAAACTTAATGCATTAATACCTCACGCTTATTCTTTTTGTATAATATTTTACAATAACTTCATACTACTCTATTTTACAAAACGTATGAAAAATATAGCACACTATATATTATTATACAAGGCGTGAAGTCGAATAGCTGCAGAAGCACATTAGAAACGACACTATTTCTTGTCGTTTGGTGAATCATGATGCTTTTTAATTTCCCAGTAAGGTTTGCAAGTCATACTAGCAGTTTTTCGGTTTCGTGTAATGGATCCTGAAGTGGTAGGTGCGGTTGAATCAGTTTTATAAGGATGAATTCGGCTGGAAGGATTTTGGTTGTCCCTAATAACCAAAGGGTGGTTATTTTTAGGATAAGGTGAAGATATGTCATGTTCAGGTTTTAGGGTTAGAGATTTCCCCCAAGATTTATTCCTAAGTTTTGTTGCTTCATCGAACTCTTCCCTTGAAATCTCAATTACTTTTTCTTCTGGATCCTCTTTCGGATCCTCTTTAGGTTCTTTCACTTCCAGTTCTTCCGGAAACTGTGAATCTTCCCAAAAATTCTCATCATCACCATCGTATCCATCATTAGATATATGGATGGTTGACGAATCTGTCTTTGCGTCCTCTTCGTCACTTGATATAATAATGATCGGTTATGTCGTTGGAGATTCATCTTCGGAGTCGGTAAATGAGATAATAATTTCGAAGCTAGAGGTAGACATCTATCACACAACAGTGAGCACGTTAAGAGAATAATACATCTTATAATATTTACCTATTAATAATCTAGGTTTCCAACAAAAGTGTTAATCAATCTTTTTTTTTTAAAAGCAGTCACGGTCGAAGTCCAGACTCACTAATGCATCCTAAAAAAAATCGGTTAGACACATTAATGAAATTTTTTTTCTTTCTGGTTCTCCAAGACCACCGCTCTGATACCAACTGAAATGCCCCGTTCATATGGATTATAAACGTTTCATATTAATTGGTTTCTTTGCGAGGTTTTGACCTCTATATGAGACGTTTTCAAAGCTTGCATTCATTTTAAAATAAACATAACCTTTATTATTGAATAAAGGTCTAAAAGCATAAGTTTTGATTGTCGATCAAAGACAACCTCCTCAAAATACATGTATTTTACACACACCATTACATACTTGCCAACAATATATTACAAATACAATTCCCGAATGCAAGTTTATTTATTAAGAAAAGCATGATGACTCCAAATCTTGACGTTGAGTAAACATGCAACAGCGGAAGCTTTCTAATAATCACCTGAGAATAAACATGCTTAAAAAGTCAACACAAATGTTGGTGAGTTATAGGTTTAAACTTACATAGTAATTCATAATAATAATAGACCACAAGATTTTATTTTATAAATGGCATATACAAATTATATGTATAAAAATCATTCATATGAAAAACACCTGGTAACCGACCTTAACAAGATGCATATAGAATATCCCCCAGTATACAGCGCACAGCTACTATACTATAAATACCTCGAAGAACTAAAGCAGTCAAACCCTTTGACTGAAGCGTGTTAAAGCTCATAGATCTATCTTTAGGATTCGCGTCAATTAGTGGCAATTATAATAAACACTAATTCTTAGGTTACCAGAATAAAAGGGGGTGATATCCGGTGTAATCAATCAATCATAGAATGTAGTTTCCGGTACTTGTGTCTATTTCGAAAAACATTTATAAAAATAGCATATATTCTCATCCCAAAAATAATTAGATAGTAAAAATGGGACTATAACGCACTTGTGATGATTTCCAAATAGATGGTAATAAGACTTGGCCTTTGACAAATTCACGAACCTAATAATAATATTCTTGTGTCAAGATATATATATATATATATATATATATATATATATATATATATATATATATATATATATATATATATATATATATATATATATATAATTAATATTCCATACCTATGATACTTGTGATAATTTAAATTGTCCTTTGTTAGTAGTCCAATAGTCCGATAGTCCAATAGTCCGATAGTCCAACAGTATAAATATATATATATATATATATATATATAAATATAAATGCGTATATTGTGTTAGAATTCACTAACACTATAATATATTGTCTTAATATAGTAAGACACATAATATGTATATTATCTGAAGCAATCCGAGACCCATTGTATACATGTCTCAGGCTCGATCACAACTCAAAGTATATATATATTTTGGAATCAACCTCAACCCTGTATAGCCAACTCCAACATTCACATATAGAGTGCCTATGGTTGTTCCGAAATATATATATAGATGGGTCGATATGATATGTCAAAACGCTGTATACGGATCCACGGTGATCAAGTCATATATATATATAGTGCCTTACGATCTTTATTAAGACTATAATATATTGTCGTAGAACTTAATCACGACTATTATAAATTGTACTTCCATAAGTTCGGGAACAAGACATGTATAAATACATGTAGGATACAAGGTAAGTTAGCTAGGATAAGGTTAGCATCCATTTTTTTTTATTAATCAAAACCGTCGCTAATAAACAAGCAAAAATATCCAATTTTGTTTTACCCATAATTTCTTCATTACAAATCCGATTTGAGTGATTCCGGTGGCCACGATTTCGTATTGAACTTAACTTCATGAAACTAAACAGAAAAAGTATGAGTTTATAGTCGAAAATCCAAGTTACAAGTCGTTTAGTAAAAGGTAGTCATTTCTGTCGAAAGAACGACATCTTGATGACCATTTTGAAAAATATACTTTCACTTTGAGTATAACCATGGTTTTTGGATATGTTTCATATCCATATTAAATAAGATTTTACACCAAAGGAATTCTTTTAATTCAAAGTTTAAGATAGGTTTTTAAAATTAAACCCAAAACAGCCCCCGTTGATCTATGACGGCGTATGTTCGGTTTTAAGGTGTTCTTCGTGTTTACAAGTTTTATATCCTTATGTTAGCTTGACATACTGTCATAATACATGTGTTGAAGTATTTTAAAAGTCAAGTTAGAAGGATTAAGTTTATTTGCAAACAAGTTTAGAATTAATCTAAACTATATTCTAGTTATTATTAGTTATAAACTGAAAATAAGATAGCTATATGAATATGAATCGAATAAGATTATGAATAAGGTTACTACCTCAAATCAAATGAATAAAGTTGCTGGAGAAATAAGGAGAGTATCTTGAGTTCAAAGATACCCTTGATGGCTTGGAATTCTTGAAGTATAAACATGGAATGAACAAAAGTTCGAATAAGAATTCTATCTTGAATTAAGATAGTTATAAGTATATAAATTGAACCAAAATTTATATATGATTCTTACCTTGATTATTAGCTGAGAAGCTACTGATATGAAAGTAGGATTATAATTCTAAAGAGTTTTGGAGTTGGATTGAAAGATTAGAAGTAAACTTGTACACTTGGAAGGTTATCTTGACATTTATGTAACTAGAACTTGTAAAATTTATGATGAACACTTAGAACATGAAGATGAAACTTGAGAGAGCTCAATTAGATGAAGAAAATTGAAGAATGAAAGTGTTTGTAGGTGTTTTTGGTCGTTCATAATGGATTAGATATAAAGGATGTGTCATTTTGTTTTCTTGTAAAAAAAAGTCATGAATGATTACTAAAGTTTTTGTAATTTTATGTAATCATTCATGCTAGTTGCCAAATGATGGTTCCCACAAGGTTAGGTAGCTCACATGGGCTGCTAAAGAGAAGATTTTTATGTGTATATACCAATAGTAAATACATCTAGAAGCTGGGTATGATACGGGTGTGAATATCGAATGAATACGTATAGAAATCTTGATGGAATTGAATGAGATTATGAGTATAGCTATCTTTGTTGAGTATAAGTATGTTAGTATATATGTACTTAAGTCCTTTAAAAGTGTATTAATTCATATTAATACAATACATATATATACATTTTAATTTAGAAGTTATTACAACGTTAATCGTTATATATATGTATATAGTCTTGAAGTCTTTAAGTTAGTAATCTCATTTTATGTATATAACCAAATGTTAATATATGTAATGAGATACTTAAATATCATTTTAACAAATCATAAGTATATATATATATATATCCATATATACATCATTATATAATTATTTCAAATTATGACGTTCGTGAATCGTCAGGCAGACTGGGTGGCCAAACATTTGTATAAAATTCATTTCAAATTCCCAAATCTTAATGAGTTTGATTGCTTAACATGTTGGAAACCTTAATTATGTAAATATTAATCTTCTATATATTAGTGGAAAAATCTGGGTCGTTACAGATATCGTGGAATATAAAAGGTTCTCTGATAACGACGGCGAAAGGACAAGATATAAATATCGAGATTATAATAAGAGTAGTCTTTCTGGGAAGTCGAAGTGGAGCTGTGACAAAATTTGCTACTTTGAAAAGAAGTCATAAGGTTGTTTTTGCTAATAAATGGTAAAGGATTCAATACGGATACTACGAATTTGGGTTCGAGAGTTTTTCAGGTGCATAAATCTTTTCTTCCGTGGATGGAGTGCGGCTGGTTCAATTTCTCGATTGAAATATTTTCAAGAATCATGAAAAGTTTGAACGCGGATTGTAATCGTCAAGATACAAATGAGGTTTAGGATGAAATCAAGTGGCAAACTTGAAGATTAATTTAGTTTCATATGTTATAATCAATATTTTAATTCATTTTACTTGTCCATAGTTAGCAGTCTATTAATCCGATTGTCCAATGGTTCAATAGTTCAACCGTTCAATATATTTATATATATATTAATATACATAATTAATACGTATCGTGACCCGTGTACCGGTCTCAGTGTCGATCACAACTCAAAGTATATATATATTTTGGAATCAACTCCGACCCTGTATAGCCAACTCCCACCTTCACATATAGAGTGTCTATGGTTGTTCCAAAATATATATATAGATGGGTCGATATGATAAGTCGAAACCTTGCATACGTGTCCCGTTATTTATAGTGCGTAAAAGTAAATAACAGAAATTAAATGACGATAAATAAAATTGCGAGAATGTAAATTGCGATAAATTAAATGTTAATCAGTTAGCTGGGAACAGTTAGCCGGAACAGTTAGCGTGAAATCCTATCACAATTCCAATTAATTAATTCGTTTGTTTCTAACACTTTTTATTTTTGTCCAATGTTTTCTTCGTTATGCCACTTGTTGGATTCTGATAGGTCAAAATCCAAATATGAAATTTTAATAGAAATGGTTATTCTGTGGTGAACGGATACGTATATCAGTAGTTGTAAGTAGGATAGTAAATGATCGTTGAATCAGATTCGAAGAATGTACAGTGTAACTTATTAATGTGAAATCTAAATATTCCTCGGGTACTACCCACCCGTTAAAATATTTTTATCATTAACAGTTTGTACAAAAGAATTTTTAATTACAATCTTTATGAAAATATACTTGCATATATATTTTTGTCAGATGTAATTATGGATTTAATGAGTCAAAAACTTATTTGATTTATTGTTAATACAAGATTACATAATTTCTAAAGCATTAGAGATTACATAATCGCCAGATCGAACGAAGGTAAACGATATAGAACGATACGTAAAGAGGAGGTAATCGGTGTAGAATGATATGTAGAACAAAGATCATACTCGAAGTTCAGATGATGATATTGAGGTACGTGGTGCGAATGTGATTGTTGGTGGTGGGAATGATACGGTTGGTGTTGATGCTGATAATGTCGTTGACGTCGGTGATGCTGCTGATGTTTGTAACCTTCGCACCGTGTTTTCCAAAGTCGTCACGCGAGCGCGAAGTTCGTTAATTTCTGCTAGTACTCCGGGATGATTGGCGGTTGGAGTGAGCGAATGAACAAGATCCGAAATATGGGATAGGATATAATCGTGACGAGATACTCAAGAAATGAGAGAGAAAATGGTTTCTCGAACAGGTTCGCCGGTAAGTGCTTCAGGTTCGTCGCCAATAGAGCAATTCGGTGGATGGAAGGGATCTTCGATGTGAAATGATTTTCGGATATCGGATAATATTCTAACTATATAGAATATCTATATATATTCCTAAAGATTTCGTAAACTACAGAGGAATTTACGGCATATGTCAGGAAGGTCTACAGATGCGCTAAGATATGAATTTTGTCAATACACTATCGATGCACTAAATGCAGTAAGACGTGTCTAGACTAAAGAATACTAAGCAGGCAATTCCTAAGGATGATAAGCATATGATTTCCGACTAAAAATGATAAGCAAAACTTTTGATAGACTTACACGGTCAAAGTCCAGACTCACTAATGTATCCTAACAACTACCAGTTAGACACACTAATGCAAGGCCTGGTTCACTAAGACCAACGCTCTGATACCAACTGTAGAAACCCGAACTAATCCTCCCGGACGAGGTCTTCAACAGTTGGTCCCATTACGATGATCGACTCCAAGTAAGGTCCTTTATATGAGCTAATGCACAGCGGAAGACTTAATTCGTACCTGAGAATAACATGCTTTAAAATGTCAACATAAAGTTGGTGAGATATATTGGTTTGATGCTAGCAGCGTTATAACTATGGACCGCAAGATTTCATATATAAAAATATAATACACTCGCAAGTGTATAAAATCATTCTGCTTATGTTGAGGCCTCAGTAACCAACCTTAACAATAATATAATAAGTCATCTTCGCAAAGATGGATATGTACACTCGCAAGTGTATAAATAATTCTCGAAGTACTAAACATCCGCCCACTAGTTCTTATGTCTAGTGCAGCCTACTGGATGGGGGTGTTAAACCCGATAGATCTATCTTTAGGATTCGCGCTTACATGCTATCATAACATATAACTAAATTACCTAGCACATCAATCCGCAGAATATCATTTTAATCACTTGTGTCCATAACGTAAATCATTTATAAAAAACAGCGCATGTATTCTCAGCCCAAAATATTTAAAGTTTAAAAGGGACTATATCTCACCATACTGTATTTTGTAGTAAAAATACATATAACATCATTGAACACGTATAAGGTTGGCCTCGGATTCACGAACCTATATCACGTATATATATATATATTAACACATATAATTGTAATCGAACAATTCTACACATTATTCGTGATATAATTATTATTTCAATATAATATATATTTCATTAATAATTTAATTAGATATATTTATTTTTGTATACATTAAATAGATAATTAATATTTATTACAAAAATATTACTATAGTTATGTTTTATGTCATAAATATATTTTTATATAGAAATTCTTTATTTAATATATTAATAATACTATTAATAAAAATATTACTAATTTTAATAATAATGAAAAATATCAAGAATAATAATACTTTTAGTAATAATAATAATAATAATAATAATAATAATAATAATAATAATAATAATAATAATAATAATAATAATAATGTATGTCATAAATATATTTTTATATAGAAATTCTTTATTTAATATATTAATAATACTATTAATAAAAATATTACTAATTTTAATAATAATGAAAAATATCAAGAATAATAATACTTTTAGTAGTAGTAATAATAATAATAATAATAATAATAATAATAATAATAATAATAATAATAATGTTAGTCATGATATATATACCTTCCAAGGCCTTTATAAAAATAACCCGTGATAGGACTCGAACCCATGATCTCTCGCACACTCATATCCACTCCTTACCACTCATCCAATCTTTGTTTTTCTGATTCAAATCGTACACCAAAAGTATTTATCCCGATCTGTTTTATTTCGGCCCAACATGTTAGGAAAAGGATTTAAGATCCACGGCCCAACAGGTAAGCAGATCACGGCCCACTACTTCTTTTGACATTTAAAAAAAAATGTTGTAGTTCCCTGGATTAGAACCCGTGACCTATTGCTACCTTGCTAAGACCCTTGACCATCCATCCATGCTTACATATCTGTTTTAAATCGTCCCTTATTCCTATTTAAACTCGATTATTCTGTTTCCCTTTTCACTTGTCTTCTCCATTTATAACCGAATTCTAATTCATGTCCAAAATCATGACCACCACATATACATTGAATTGAGACTTGAATTTTAATTATAAACGACCTGCTTCTGATTTCTTTTATAAAAAAAAATAATAAAAAAAAATAAAAAAAACAAAACTGCAGTCGCTGTAGAAAAAAAAAATATGAAGAACCCAAAACCGAATTTCAACATAGGAATGTTTTGAGGCCTCAAGTCCTTCATGAAATATCTTCGAAATCATCATTATAACATTTTGGTATTATCAATTGAACCAGAAACAACATCTATATTACAAATTTTAATTACAAAGACTCGATTGATTTTTTTTTTATAACCTTTAACTCGAAAATTCGAAATCAATTTGCGAAATTGTAAGCTGAAACTTTACACAAAGTTCAACTGAAATTATCCTAACACTTTGGCATTTTTATATTTTGGAATATCATTTAAAATCGAGCCTTTGAGTTTTGTAATTGGAAACAGAATTGTCGAGCCAAGAATAAATAAAAAAATATGTTTCTGGGTTTCTTTTTCGAATAGCAGCTCAACATATAAATCATAGAGTTGAATGATTGATAAAAAAAACAGGGATTGATCTAAATTTGTTTTATAGCAGATGAATGCCGACCAGGTACCACGAGCAAAAAGAAAAAAAATATAAACTGCCAAAAAAAAAATTCGCGTATCTGTATTCTGTTTATATTTTATATAATTTAATTTTAATAATTAATAAATATCTTGATAATAATATTAAATATAGAATTAATAATTATATAAAATCTTAATATTACCAATTAATACTAAAAATAATATTAATAATATTATTAATGATAAATATAATAATTTTGTATTATGTTCTATAATAATAATAATGAGAATAATAATTTATTAATAATAATTCTTAAAAATAATAATACTATATTGATTATAATAACAAATATCTTAATTTTACTACTAGTTATTAGTAATAATAATAGCAATAAATATTATCAGTGATTCTAATAATAATAATAATAATAATATTAATTATAATAACATTGATTATACGAATTTTAATATCTAATTTCAATAAGACAGATAATGATAATATCATTAGAATTAATAATGATAATAATACTTATAATAACACTTGTACATTTCAAATTTCATATATACTTCATATAATAATCTTAGTGATACAAATGTTGATAATGACAGTGAAATTAATAGTAATAATATTAATATTACAAATGTATAACTATCAATTATATATCTTATAGAATCTTTAATATTTATAATTTACAATATATATATATATATAATTTTTACTTATCTAAAGAGTTTGTTTATTCATATATATTTTCATATTAATTTACACAACATTGTTCGTGAATCGTTAGGCTTGGTCAAAGGGTGGCTAATTATCCGAATATAGATTTTCAGACTTTCTAGATTCAACATTAATGTTTTTGCTTATCGTGTCGGAAACATATAGAGATTAGAGTTTAAATTCGGTCGGAAATTTCCGGGTCGTTACATAAATAAGCCAAAGGTAGTTATAAACTACTAAATTACAACACGTTATCAGCACGATGAGCTTAGTGTAATCAAAGGATATCTTAAACGATCACGAGTCACTAATCAAGGTATGAAACTATTAATAATTTTCAGACTCGAATATATCAAATTCTGGACTACTAACATTTTGAACTACTAATTTTTATTAAGTTCTTAGCGCATTTGTATTGTTCTTATTATATGGTTGGCTCTGCCACCTAAATTATATATGGTCGACACTGTCGCTTAACTATCATTTATGTTTTCTAACTCTTATTAACTTCACTAACATTTATATTTATGTTATTTAAGTTATATATGGCCGGTTATACCGCCTGAATTATATTTTCTATAATCTAACTCTTATTAACTTCACTAACATTTATATTTATGTTATTTAAGTTATATATGGTCGGTTATACCGCCTGAATTATATTTTCTGTAATCTAACTCTTATTAACTTCACTAATATTTATATTTATGTTATTTAAGTTATATATGGTCGGTTATACCGCCTGAATTATATTTTATGTAATCTAACTCTTATTAACTTCACTAACATTTATATTTATGTTATTTAAGTTATATATGGTCCGTTATACCACCTGAATTATATTTTCTATAATCTAACTCTTATTAACTTCACTAACATTTATATTTATGTTAATAAGACCTCATGATTGTACGCAACACGTCATTTGACAACACGGTACCATGGGTCGAGATTAATTCTGATCAATACGAATACGAAAGGGGTCTTTATATGTTATCTAACATTTATGATTACTTATGCAATTGATCATTATTTATTTCATGCATACTAATGTTTATTCTTACATTTATAATTTTAAAAGTTAAAATAAGAAAAAGTAGTTTGTACTTTTATTAAAAGTAAATCTTAAAAGTTAAAATACAAAAAATAGTTTGTATTTTTATTAAAAGTAAATCTTAAAAGTTAAAATAAGAAAAAGTAGTTTGTACTTTTATTAAAAGTAAATCTTAAAAGTTAAAATACAAAAAGTAGTTTGTATTTTTATTAAAAGTAAATCTTAAAAGTTAAAATAAGAAAAAGTAGTTTGTATTTTTATTAAAAGTAAATCTTAAAAGTTAAAATAAGAAAAAAGTGGTTTGTATTTTTATTAAAAGTAAATCTTAAAAGTTAAAATAAGAAAAAAAGGAATGGTAACATGGAGTAGCTTTTTGTCAAAAATAAAGTATTGAAAATGAAGTGGTCTCCTTCTATAATTAAAAAAAAAATATACTTTCATCAAATGAATTTTTTTATGGCCGACAATTCCAAACACGAGTCAGTGTTTAGTTTATCAAGAATATCTCTTGCTTTGGTGAAAGGTCACGATCACGATATCGGGTGTTGTGAAAGAATTAAAAAATTGGTCAAGTGGCTTTTTAAAAACTAGAAAGTTTTTTTTTTAACAAAAGTTTTTTTTTATATATATTTATAATTTACGGGTAACGTAAAAAAAAGGAAGTTTTATTTTTAACAAAGAAAGTGTTTAAATGAGTTTTACAGAAAGGGGGAAAGCAAAGTAAAAAAAACTTTTTTCCAAACTTGTCAAATATTTTGTTAAAAACGTGACCGTTGAAAAAAGGAGGTTGAATAATAAAACTTAAAAAACAAATTATTTTTTTTAAGAGTGTGCATCAAAATGGCCTGTTTAATAATGGGGAGTTAAAAAGATAGTCAAATTGTTTCAACGAACAAGGGTTCAATTGGATGTTTCTTAAAAAAAAAAAAAAATCCAAATTTCCAGTTATTTGATTTTTTTTTTTTTTTAAATCCGCGGGTACGGGTGATGGATCCAATGAATCTGCATCCACGACCCGCGGGTGCTATCCCTAATTGTGACAAATACAAATCAACTAAAAGTCTAAAAGATAAATACTCTTATAGGGACCAAATGTTCACAATAATTGCCTAAGCTAGATATGAAACAAATAGTTCATCAAGAAAAACAAATATGCATCTAAAGCTTCTACTGAAAATTAATGTGCAAGGTACAACATATAACTATATGGTCAAATTCATTTGAGCCTTCGGAGTCACAAGTATATGATGTATATATATTACTCAATTAACAAAATAGTAAATCGAAATTAATTCATATGAATAGTAAAACGAAATTAATTAATTTACTATTCACATAAAAAGCGCGTATGATGAAAAGCGCATATGATGAAAAGCGCAGCGCATATGATAAGCGCATATGATAAAAAGCGAATATGATGAAAAGCGCAGCGCATATGATGAAAAGCGCATATGATTAAAAACGCATATGGTGAAAAACACAGCGCATATGATTAAAATCGTATATGGTGAAAAGGATATATGATGAAAAAGTACATATGGTGATTTATGAAAAAAAAAACACATATGGTGATTAATGAAAAGCACATATGGTGATTAATGAAAAGTATATTGTGAAAAAGAATCACAAATGTTTCTTGAAAGAATTCAAGGTAAGATATATGAACCAATTCATCCATCATGTGAACCATTTTGATATTTCATGGTTCTAATAGACGCATCTAGCGGATGGTCTCATATTTGTATGTTATCAAGCCGTAATATGGCATTTGCAAAGTTTCTTGCACAAATTATTAAATTAAGAACACATTATTCTGATTACACCATTAAAAGGATGAGACTTGATAATACTGGTGAGTTAACATCTCAAGCATTTAATGATCATTATATATATGTCTACAAGGATTGTTGTTGAACATCCAGTTGCTCATGTGCATACACAAAATTGGTTTAGCTGAATCAATAGATAAACGCTTACAGCTAATAACTAGCCAATTAGAAATGAGTACAAAACTCTCAATATTTATATGGGGACATGTAAATTTACATGATGTGACATTAATTCGCATTAAATCAAGTGCAAGTTATAAATATTCTCCATTACCAACTTAATTTTGGTGGAGACCAAATATTTTCCATCTTAGAACATTTGGTTGTGCAGTGTAATTTTAATTGAACAACCACAACAAATCGTTCCTCAAAGAAGGATTGAAATATATGTTAGATATGAAACATCTTCAATCATAAGATATATTAAACCCATGACGGGTGATGTTTTTACAGCAAATTTTGTCGATTGTCACTTTAATGAAACATTGTTCCCTATATTAGGGGGAGAAATGAAATATAAATAAAATAATGTTTCATGGTGTGAACATCAATTAAGG
This sequence comes from Rutidosis leptorrhynchoides, assembly GCF_046630445.1. Lineage (NCBI taxonomy): Eukaryota > Viridiplantae > Streptophyta > Magnoliopsida > Asterales > Asteraceae > Rutidosis > Rutidosis leptorrhynchoides. The sequence continues at coordinate 238,096,425 of NC_092343.1, forward strand.
AATATTGATCATCGCACAAAAGAATGCGAAAAGAAAGTTCAAATATAATGCGTATGTAAAAACTTGCAAATTAATTACTTTATGCATTTAAAGATACAAAAAATAAGTGACTAAATCATATATACCAGCAGTAAATGCTTCAGCTAGAATTGAAATTACAAAAGCTGGCAATAATGTCACTCATGAGTCTTTGCTACGGCAGAAACGTGGGAGACCAATTGGTTCCAAAGATAAAAATCCTCGAAAAAGAAAATCAGCTGATAATGAGGTAAAAGAAAGTGTTCAAGAAGAACCACAAATCAATACTCCTTCTGCAGAGGATATTGATAAATGTAAATACTAAAATTGCGATAAATTATGCAATATTATGGAACCGAAATGAAATTAAAATCTCTATGAGATATTTTCATATAATGTTACAATGACATCATGAATAAAGATGATGATCTGGAACTAAAATCTGTCATTGAATATACAAAATGGACATGATTGAGCTCCATAGAAAGGAGCAATACGAGCTGAATTAGAATCGCTCGATAAAAGAAAAGTTTTCGGATCAATCGTTATCACTTTTAAAGATGTGAACCGTATGGGATACAAATGAATTTTTATCCGAAAAGAAATGTGCAAATGAAGTTACAAGGCAAAACGGGATACAAATGAATTTTTATCCGAAAAGAAATGTGCAAATGAAGTTACAAGGCAAAACGGGATACAAATGAATTTTTATCCGAAAAGAAATGTGCAAATAAAGTTACAAGGCAAAACTAGACTTGTAACTCGAGATTTCCCACAAAGACCAGAAATGAATTAGGAGAAAAACTTATCCTAATCAACCTGGTAGTTATTTAAATGCATCTCATAAATGTTGTTACTACTTATCTGTTGAAGGATTTTCTTATGCCCGAGAGACATAATGAAATTAATGTGGCTAACATGTTATGATTCAAGTCGGGTCATACCCAATAACAAGCTGTCAACACTTTTATGTATTTGTTTTAATGATAGGTTCTTTAAAACTAATACTAAGTACTTAGACTTTGAAATTGGTTTTCTAAAGTGAAATGCAGGAAATAATTATATGGATAATTATTTATTTACATATGTAAGTTTAATTATTTATTAAACTTACACTTGTGACATATTACTTTATAATGGGTATATAAAGTTATATGTACATATATATGTAAATAATGGATGGAAGTATCATGTGTTTTAAGGAAGTAAAAAAAATAAAAATAAAAAAGGGGGAGTAAAAATGGCAGCCATTTTGGAGTAACCAAGGAGCCATTTTGCTTTTCCTTTACTCCATATAATTATTGCTAGGTGCATGCTTCTTTTTTCTTCCAAGACACACTTCCATCTAGATTTCAAATTGCAAATTTTCTCCTCCTTCTTGCTCCTCATCTTGGCCGATTCTAGGAGGGTTCCAAAAGAGGTTTTGGGTTGATTTTGCAAGTAATCTAAGTACACTAAATCCTAACCAATTAAGTGTTGACAATAGCTTGTGGGTATCAAAGGCTTGAAACTTCAAGTTAGAGGTTTTCTTCAATCAACATCATCATCTTCATCCTTGTTCTTCACCTCCTTTTTGGAGTAGGTATAACATCTTACTAGCTTCTATTTACATTTTAGTATATTTTTCAAGACTAGATCTTTAATGGAATTCTTGTTTTAAAAGGTTAAAACTTTACATGCATAAACTTGAATATGCTTCCGCTTGATACTTTCATATATACACGAATATATATATACATACAAATGGGTTTTGTAACTTGTTTATGTGAAGAATTCCATCAATGGTATCTAGAGCCAAAGTCTTGTTAATATGCTTCTTGTTTTGGCTAGTAAACTCATTTATTTTACAATCTACCAACATGCATGAAAGTAGAATGTAAAAATTTTGAGTTTTCGTGGGGATGATGGCTTGGCCGAATTATTTGGGGTTCCAAAAGTGGGTTTGGACTTCAAGTTTGACCAAGATTATTGTTATGTTGTTGTTCACAATCGAGCCTAGACCGTGTGGTTGTATGTTTGGTTGCTTTGGTTGTGATATTCATTCATATGATTTGTAATAATTTTGTAATTTTGGTTTGTAATAAGTTGTATGTAATCTTGTAATTTTTCATGTAATTTGTTCTATTTTGGTTTGTAAAATAGAATAGGTTGTTATTTCATTTTCTAGAAAAATTGTATTAGGATATAATTTTGTAAAGTGAAAATGAAGATTCATGAAGAAGATTACAAGATGGAGCTTATGAAGTTACAAGATTAAGTGGGAGATTTTGTTTAAAAATCTCTTACTTTGGTTAACCCCTTAGGTGACATTTGTTTTTTGGCTAAACAAATGTCCACCAAAATGGCTCTTGATTGTGAACACTTTGTTATGCATGTTTGTGTATGTTTGGTTGCTACAAGATCATCACATGTTTACCACTTGCATAATACATTATAATTGGTTATAATAAAACATAACAAAATGACACTAATAATTGGTTATTAGACCTAAATAAAATGGTTTATTTAAAAGGTAATGAAATGGTTATAACTAGTAATTGGTTTACTAAAAGGACATGAAAATGGTTTTTCATAAATATACTACACACCAAATGCATGTTGGTGTATAGCACTTTGTTTTCTAAACTAGAATATAGAAAACCTAAAATCCCTTTACTAAAACAAGGTAAACAAGTTAAACGCCATCCTTTTGTGGAAACACTTAGACATATTAGGAATCTCTTGATGGGATAAAGGTCACCTAACCGTCATGAGTGAACTAATATGAATAAGGTACACTTCGCATACATGTGGGATAAAGGTCACCTAACCACTTGTATGTTAAGTCTACATGTCTACACAAGTAGGACGACTTGATTTGGGAATCATGAACTTAGGGTCACCGAAGCATGAGGAACAAATAGGCGTTGATGGGATTAATATGCCATGCAAAAGGATTGCATGATCCCATAACTTAGAAGTTGCAAAAGGATTGCAATTGTCATTATGACTACCTAGCTAAATCAAATGACGGGATAAAGGTCACCTAACCAAAATTTGATTTACCGTTGGATTCTAATATTTAATGAAACAAATTAAAAGGGTATTGTTTATTAAATTCAAAATCGATACTTAAAATGAACTTTGTTGAATTTTGTAGATGGCCGCTAATAACAACAAAAACATGAACAACGCACCACTTAACTTTAACAACCTATCGTTACGGTCTCTCCTTGAGAAAGACAAACTCAACCATACAAACTTTATGGATTGGTTCCGCAATCTTCGGATTGTCCTCAAACAAGAGGATAAAATGTATGTGCTTGAGGACCCCATTCCCGATCAACCGGATGAGAATGATGTGGAGGCAATGGCCTCTTACGATAAGTATTGCCACGACTCCCTTCAAGTCTCATGCTTAATGCTTGGGACTATGATACCCGAACTCCAAAAGGATTTCGAGCATCATAGCGCATACGACATGATAACACAATTGAAGGAGATGTTTCTCCAATAAGCACGTGTTGAGCGTTTCGAAACGGTTCGGGCGCTTCATGCTTGTCGTATGGACGATACCCAATCGGTTTCATCTTATGTACTTAAGATGAAAAGCCTTATCGATCGTGCTAACCGTCTTATCCTAAACATATCTAATGAGTTAGCCACCGATCTTATCCTTAACTCCCTATCAAAGAGGTTTGATCAATTTGTAATAAATTACAACATGAATGGGATGGATAAGAGCATAGGTGAGCTTCACGGTATGCTAAGAACGGCGGAAACAAGCATGGGTAAAAGGGCTTTACCCATGTTAGCAATCGATCAAGGTGGGTCTAAAGGTAACACCTCTAAGCCAAAGGTGGCTAAGAGAAAAGGACCCGCCCATCAAGGCAAAGGGAAGGGGAAGATGGTTGCCCCAACCATCAACAAGGCTAAGAAGCAAAAGGTAGCCGAGAAGGCAAACCCCAAGGAAGACCCATGTTTCGGTTGCGGTGAGATGGGTCATTGGAAACGAAACTGTCCGGTCTACCTTAAGGAGTTGAAGGACAAGAGGGATGCAGGGCAAACCTCAGGTAATATATATATGGTATATATAGAGCTTAGTATTACTTCTTCTAATACATGGGTATTAGACACCGGATGTGGAACTCATATTTGTAATACTTTGCAGGGGTTCAAAAGAAGTGATCGTATGGTGGGAACATCAAATCTCTATATGGGCAATGGTGCAAAGGTGCATGTTAAAGCTCAAGGAGAATTTGTTTTGAAGCTTCCAAGTGGATTGGAGCTTATTTTAGAAAATGTTTTGTATGCACCGGATTTATGTCGAAACATTATTTCTATTTCTCGCTTAAAACAATGTGGTTACGTTGTTAATTTTATTGATGATGACATTCATTTTTCTAAAGATAATATATTCTATTTCAAGGCTTCGCCTTCAAATGGAATTTATGAATTGGTTCATGATGACGCATCATCGAGCTCTATATACCATACAAGCACCAAGAAACTCAAAAGGGATTTGAGTGATTCCTATTTATGGCATTGTCGCCTTGGCCATATAAACAAGAACCGAATGCATACACTTCAAAAGAATGGACTTTTGAAATCAAATGTAATGGATTCGTTTGATGTATGTGAATCTTGTTTACAAGGCAAGATGACTAAAGCACCTTTCAAAGGGACTTATGAGAGGGCTAAAGATTTATTGGGATTAATACATTCGGATGTATGTGGACCCTTTAAACCCATGACTAGGAATGGTGAAAGGTACTTTGTTACTTTCATTGATGACTTTAGTCGTTTCGGATATGTCTACTTATTAAGACATAAGGACGAAACGTTTGAAGCATTCAAAGAATATCAAAACGAAGTACAAAATCAACTCAATAGGACAATTAAGGTACTTCGTACCGATAGAGGAGGTGAATACCTAAGCGATGCCTTCCAAGATCATCTTAGGAGTTGTGGGATTATCTCACAACTTACTCCGCCCGGAACACCCCAACTTAATGGAGTTTCCGAAAGGAGGAACCAAACCCTAATGGATATGGTTCGATCTATGATGGCAAGAAGCTCGTTACCTCTATCATTTTGGGGTTATTGTCTAAGCTCCGCGGCTCGTATTTTAAATATGGCCCCAACCAAGAAAGTGGAACGAACTCCTCATGAGATGTGGTTTGGAAAACCTCCTTCTCTTTCATACTTAAAAGTATGGGGATGTGAAGCTTATCCTAAGCGTTATGTAGCTAATAAGCTACATTCTCGATCCACAAAGTGTATCTTCATAGGGTATCCCAAAGATAACATGGGATATTACTTCTATGATCCATCCGAGCAAACGGTATTTGTAGCTCGGAAAGCGGAATTTCTTGAAACCAAGTTCCTTATGGAAGGTGATGGTGAAAGGAAGATAGATCTTGTAGAGGTACAAGATCAAGCCGATGATACACAATTGGTTGACACTAGCACTCAACATGAGGATGTTGAAAATGATCAAGAGGATGATCAAAGTACACAAGACGTTCGAAGATCTAGTAGGATTAGTAATCCTCCCGAGAGATATGGGTTTCTCGTGGATGGTTGCTATACGGTTGATTTGGATGAACCGGTAAACTACGAAGATGCTTTATCAAGGATTGATAAAGATAAATGGCAAGAAGCCATGAACGCCGAGATGCAATCCATGTATGATAACCAAGTTTGGGAACTTGTTGAGCAACCTCCTAGCTCTAAGCTAGTTGATTGCAAGTGGCTTTTCAAGAAGAAAACCGACATACATGGAAACTTGGATACATACAAAGCTAGACTTGTAGCAAAGGGTTTCACTCAAACTCAAGGGGTTGACTATGATGAAGCTTTCTCGCCTGTGGCAATGCTAAAGTCTATTAGGATATTGTTTGCCATCGCTGCTCACTATGATTACGAAATTTGGCAAATGGATGTCAAAACCGCTTTCCTAAATGGATATCTTGAGGAAGATGTATATATGGTACAGCCCGAAGGTTTTGTCGATCCGAAAAATCCTAAAAAGGTATGCAAGTTAAAGAAATCAATCTATGGATTGAAACAAGCATCGAGAATGTGGAATCACCGTTTTAATGAAGAGGCAAAGAAATTTGGCTTTATTAAAAATGGTGATGAAGCTTGTGTATACAAGAAGGCTAGTGGGAGCTCCATGATGTTCCTTGTGCTATATGTGGATGATATATTATTATTTGGGAATGATATAACCACAATGCAAGAGGTCAAAACTTGGTTAAAAGGTTGCTTCTCCATTAAGGATCTTGGAGAAGCACAATACATATTGGGGATTGGAATCTATAGGAATAGATCCAAGAGATTGATAGGTTTAAGCCAAAGTACATACATTGATAAAATCTTGAAAAGGTTCAAGATGGAAAACTCTAAGAAAGGTTTGGTACCTATTCAAAAGGGAACAGTTCTCAGTTCATCTCAGTGTCCTACCACCAAAGATGAACAAGAGAGAATGAAGAAAGTCCCATATGCATCTGCTATTGGGTCTATCATGTATGCAATGATATGTACTAGACCGGATGTGTCATGCGCTCTAAGCTTGACAAGTAGATACCAGAATAACCCGGGAAATAGTCATTGGACTGCGGTTAAATGTATATTGAAATACCTTAGAAGGACTAAGGATATGTTTCTAATATATGGGTCTGGTGAGGAGGAACTCGCTGTAAAAGGTTACGTGGACGCGAGTTTCCAAACTGATCGAGATGACTCTTGATCACAATCCGGTTATGTATTCATGTTAAATGGTGGTGCGGTCTCTTGGAAGAGTGCGAAACAGGAAGTTGTTGCGTTATCCACTACAGAGTCGGAGTACATTGCCGCCTCATTGGCAGCTCAGGAAGCTGCATGGATGAAGAAATTCATCGACGACTTAGGAGTGGTCCCTTCCATTCAGGACCCTCTTGAGATCTTTTGTGACAACGAGGGTGCGATTGCTCAAATCAAGGAACCTCGTGCTCATCAAGAGACTCGTCACATTGAGCGGAGATTCAACTACATTAGGGATGAGGTTGAAAAAGGAAAGATATGTATTCACAAAGTTCACACAGATCAAAATGTTGCGGATCCACTCACGAAGCTTTTACATGGGCCAAAACATGAGGGACATGTTTGTGCAATAGGGCTTCGATATTCTAGTGATTGGAATTGATCTATTTTAAGTATTGTAACGGAACGAATTAGTTCAAACTCATTAATATAATTATGGTATTAATTTATTTATGAGTCATGTTCCAATTTTGCATATTTTATCCATGAATAAACTATTATTCAAAATTCCGTAGTTGATCACATTTGTGGGAACAAGTGTGAGGTCTAGACTATTATGAACTTGGATTGGTTAACATTCAAATGGTGAATGTGGGGCAAGGTTGCGACCAAGGTTCATAGATATTTGTGGGACACAAATATTGGAAGACCCGCTCTCAAGATTTACTATATAGAGCCTTTATGGTTGATCACACGTAATCTTGAGTAAAGGAGAATATCATTATATCCTCTGACCTGAGACACATATTGGGTTCAGATATTCACCAAATATTGTGCCTTGATTCTTTCCTTCGCTATTCTGAAACATGGTAGTACATAAGGGAGGCTTCACGTATGGTACAAGGTGTAGTATCTAGGACGTATGTAGTCAAGATGGAATTTGTCCCTCTTATTCGTTGAGAGTCGGATGTCTAAGGCCTGATTAAGTTAAATCTATAAGAGAGTGATCATTCTATGTCTCTTGGATTTAACATGACATCTGAGACAAAAGGATATATTGAAAGATTCACCTAAATCATATTCGAGATGGGAACTCGAAAGGGATGATGTTATTGAATGGCACTAAGTCATAACATGTTGGGGGTGATGGACGGTAGTTAGGTGGTATCTGTCACTTGCATTAATTCCTTATGTTTCCCGTGCAAGTGGGAGATTGAAGGATTTTCTTATGCCCGAGAGACATAATGAAGTTAATGTGGCTAACATGTTATGATTCAAGTCGGGTCATACCCAATAACAAGCTGTCAACACTTTTATGTATTTGTTTTAATGATAGGTTCTTTAAAACTAATACTAAGTACTTAGACTTTGAAATTGGTTTTCTAAAGTGAAATGCAGGAAATAATTATATGGATAATTATTTATTTACATATGTAAGTTTAATTATTTATTAAACTTACACTTGTGACATATTACTTTATAATGGGTATATAAAGTTATATGTACATATATATGTAAATAATGGATGGAAGTATCATGTATTTGAAGGAAGTAAAAAAAATAAATAAAAAAAAGGGGGAGTAAAAATGGCGGCCATTTTGGAGTAACCAAGGAGCCATTTTGCTTTTCCTTTACTCCATATAATTATTGCTAGGTGCATGCTTCTTTTTTCTTCCAAGACACACTTCCATCTAGATTTCAAATTGCAAATTTTCTCCTCCTTCTTGCTCCTCATCTTGGCCGATTCTAGGAGGGTTCCAAAAGAGGTTTTGGGTTGATTTTGCAAGTAATCTAAGTACACTAAATCCTAACCAATTAAGTGTTGACAATAGCTTGTGGGTATCAAAGGCTTGAAACTTCAAGTTAGAGGTTTTCTTCAATCAACATCATCATCTTCATCCTTGTTCTTCACCTCCTTTTTGGAGTAGGTATAACATCTTACTAGCTTCTATTTACATTTTAGTATATTTTTCAAGACTAGATCTTTAATGGAATTCTTGTTTTAAAAGGTTAAAACTTTACATGCATAAACTTGAATATGCTTCCGCTTGATACTTTCATATATACACGAATATATATATACATACAAATGGGTTTTGTAACTTGTTTATGTGAAGAATTCCATCATCTGTATGGATCACTTAATAGTGATATATATATGAATATACCTGAAGGGTTAAGGTATCATAAGCATCTAATGCAAAACCCAAGGGAATATATTCCATTAAATCACAAAGATTTCTAAATGGGTTTATACAATCGGGACGTATGTGGTATAATCGATTAAATTACTACTTGATAAGAAAAGGGTATACATATAAACTTATTTGCACGTGTGTTTTATAAAAACAATGTTCGGATATGTGATCATAGCTGTTTATATCAATTATCTTAAATAAAGAAATCTATGAAGCCATTCAACTTCTAAAGAAAGATTTTAAATTAAAAAAAAATCAAGTATTACGTTGATTTACATATTGAGCATATAACTAATGACTTACTTATATATCAAACAACTTATACCGAAAAGATTTTAAAATATTTTAATATGGACAAGACAAAAACCATTAAGTACTCATATGGTTGTTAGATCTTAATATTGATACTAATCCATTTCATCCTCTAGAAGATCATGAAGATCTTCTTGGTTCAGAAGTTCCATATTTTAGTGCAATTGGGGCTCTTATGTATCTTACAAATTATACAAGATCTGACATTTCTTTTGCAGTTAATTTGTTGACAAGGTTCAGCTCAGCCCCTACCAAAACACATTGGAATGGGATCAAACAAATAGTTTGATACCTTTGAGGAACTACTGATTTAAAATTATTTTATTCTAACAACTCGAAACAAGATTTGTTTGGTTATACAGATGCAGATTATTTATCTGATCTACATAAAGCTAAATCTCAAACTGGATATGTATTCCTAAATGGAGGCACCGTAATATCATGACGTTCTCAAAACAAACACTTGTTGCAACATCATCAAATCATGCCGAAGTGATTGCATTACATGAAGCTACTCGGGAATGATTTTAGTTAAGATCAATGATACAAATCATTATTGATTCTTGTGGACTAGAACGCTATAAAAGCCTAACAACTATCTATGAAGATAATACAGCTTACATAGTACAAATGAAAGAAGAGTATCAAAAATGACAGAACAAAACATAAATGCTGACGAGGCGCTAAAGCTATAAACGGTCTTAATGGTCATAAGTTTGATGGAAAAGAATGGTATATTGGTAAGGCTCAGAAAAAGACTGAAAGGGAATAGGAATTGAAACAACAGTTTGAACAAACCATGAAGGAGACTGTAGACAAATCACGTGGGCCAAACTTGTACATAAGAGATTTAGATGATACAGTTTCAGATGATAACCGCAGATTCTTCTCATATACTCAAGATCTCGTAAAAGACAACCAGATTAAAATGAGATACGTTCAATCAACAACTCTGCTGATCTTTATACCAAAGCACTGTCAATCACTGTTTTCAAAACATACGTTCACAATATTGGCATGAGGCAAGTTCAAAAGATGTGACGACTCAGCGTTGTCTACTTGAGGGGGAGTCAACTCTACACTGCACTCTTTTTCCCTTGACTAAAGTTTTTATCCCACTGGGTTTTTCTTTAGCAAGGTTTTTAATGAGACAGTACTAGTTGCACTCTAATAAAATTGATCATCCAAGGGGGAGTGTTATAATATGAGTACAAAAAGTCATATGGACGATAAATTTTAGTCAACTTTGTATAGCTTGCATAGTAATATTTTACACTATAAATAAGGCCTCTATGTTAGCCTTCAAAAAACACACTTTGATATATATTTCATATATATAAACTCTCTCTCTTTTCTTACTTATATGTATAAGTCTCTAATTAGTAAATAAGCCAAAGGTAGTTATAAACTACTAAATTACAACACATCTTTATTTATAATTTATTTGTTTATTTTATATTCATTATTAATATTAATTTATATATATATATATATATATATATATATATATATATATATATAATATTATGAGAGTGATTCTCACACACCACTTTTTGATCCATATACACTTTTGTCTCATAAAGTTACAGTTATGCCCTTGAGAGTTGAATTTATATTATAATTACTATAAATATAATTAAGGGTAAAATATGTAATTAGGTGTACATGGTTCAAAAAGTGGTATGTGAAAATCACCGTGTTATATATATATATAGGGTATCGTATTATATATGACTAAAATATTACGGGGTACTACAGAGTACATATTTATTTATCTTCATTTGTTAAAAAAATAATAAAGTGGTAAGAAATTTGCTAGAGACGGTTTATGAGGCTTATTTTCATCCTACTATTATTTTATTTAGTTTAGTCTTAAATGAGAAAATAAAATGCCTCATAAATTAATAAGAACTGTTATTTGTAGAATTTTTGTAACATCCCTAAATTTCCTTCCACACTCGAGCCGCGCCGCGGCTAATATGTGAGCTGATGCTCTTGGGGTGCTTTTCAGCTTTAAGCCGTGCCGTGGGGCCTGGAGCCGCGCCGCGGGCTATAACTGCAGTAGATGCTGAATCAGCATTTTAAATGGGGTTAAATGAGAGGCATTTGAGTCATTTCACATATGGACGGGTTTTGAGCCTCAAAACTGATACCAACCTCAACCTTATCCTCATTTTATCCCATCACATCCACTCAAACACTCTCTTCTCATCTTAGAGAGAGAAACCCACTTCTAGAGAGAAGAAGCTCGATTTGGAGTAGAAAAAGCTCGATTCGGGTGAAAGCTCAAGTGTTGAAGTTGTTCATCTCGCTCCTAGCTACGTTTTGAGGCTAATGGTAAGTCTCGAATCCGAGTTTCATTATTTTTAATTGTTGTTCAATTTTGGGTTTTGAACTTGCATGTTCTTGAGAAAACCCATTTAGCTCTTTAATGGAAGTTTGGAGCTAGTAATTGGTGTTGTTGACCTTTGTTGGTGGAATTTGGGTGGGTTGATGATTTAACCATATTTAAGACTTGTAATTTGGGTTTAATCACTAAGTTTAGTGATTATGGAAGTATTGGAACCAATTTGGGTGTATTTGGAAGACTAATTTTGAAATCGGTCAAAATTAGGGTTTGTAGGTGATTTTGAGAAAGATAAGTATTTAACACTTATGATTTGGTTTAAGTGGCGTATTAGGACCATTTTCACTAGTGTTAGTGATTATTGGTTAGTTTGGGCATGGTTTGTGCTTGGAAGTGCAATTGGGTCAAAATTGCACTAAGTGTCAATTTGGGTTGGTTTGTAATCCATCCTAATTGTGTTGTTTGTTATGTGATAAATGGAATAGGTACTTTCCATTGACGTGTTGCGGATTATTTCGGTTGCATTCATCAAGGCGCTAAGGTGAGTGTAAATATATTATATGCGTATGTATGCATATGATGGGTGCGGGTGGGGTAGAGTGATCCTCGGGCGTTCGGGTTCACTTTACATGTGTGTGAGATAATGGACTCTATGAGTTTTGGGTCCATGTGGCACGTTTGTGCGTTTTGGGTTACTACCCTTGGGGTAGTGAATCTCGGGCGATACGGATTCACATTGACGAGTAGGTCAACCCCGTTGATGTTGTTGAGGTGATTAGGTAGTGATTCTCGTGTAGTTTCGACTTCACTAGTAAATTGCGTGTGGTTTCGGATTCACGATGCCGCGTGTGGTTTCGAACATTCTCATTGTTGTTGACTTAGGGTAGTGAATCGCGTGTAGTTTCGGATTCACTGGGGCGTGTGTAGTTTCAGCCAACCCTATCGTCGTGAGGTGAAGGTGGTGAATCGCGTGTGGTTTCGGATTCACTAGGCGCGTATGATCAATCCTAGATTATCCAATTAAGGTTAATCAAGGATTGAGTGCAATGAGGGGGTACAATGGATGTCGATTATGGTTTTGGGACCTTATTGTCATATTTCGTTAAGTGCTAAACCATCAACAACCATGTTCCGGTCTTCGTAAATTACCTTAACCAACAAAGATCAAGTCTCAGGCAAATTCACGAGAGAGATCAATATGGCTAGAGCAATTCTTCCAGAATCAACAATCTCAAATGAGAGGCCAAGCTCTCTATTTATAGGTTTTAGATCTATGCGGAAGTAAGATGTGCGGGCACTTAGAGAAACCGCATAAGTACTGCGAGAACCCTTTGCATTCTTTATTGTTCCACGCAGTCTCACCGCACTCATTATCATTTTCTGCGGTTTACTTGCCTTGTATCTTTGCCTTTAAGTAGCCTTTCACACTAAAAATATACATATACATATGTATGTATATGATCAAGTCCCCCCAGTTTATTGTGTTACATTTTTGCAGAAAATGTAATACAATAAACTCTAATAAAAATTGTAGTTTGTCTTTATATGCGAACGATTTACGCACAATATTTATGCGTAAAGGCATTGTTTATTTTTACAACGGCTATTTTTATATTCGTTGATTTTTTTTGCATATATAGCCGTTAGGTAAAATTGCCGTTGGGATTTATTCTTTCAATATATATAGAGGTTGATTATCACTTCATCCAACACACTTTATCTCTCATTCATATTAACCATCAACACGGTTGTCTCTTTATAATCTTTTTATTTTACACAAACAACCTTCTCATTCGTTCATCATCATCATGAGGGTGTCAGAGATTGAAAAGAAGGACGACACAAAACAATTTCTTGCAGAGAGGCTCAAAAGCCCTGAATCAAGATCATCAAAACCTGTACAGAAATCTCCTACCACCAGCGCAACAACTGCAACTCCAAGCAAACGACCCGCTACATCTCCTGTTTTAGGATCTGCCAAGAGGGTTACGCGGTCTAGCTCGGTTATTCCTACTGAATCCGAGACTGGTAATGTTCACATTGCGCATATTATTATTTTTGATTTAAGTAACACCTATAGTGTTCTTTAATGCTAATATAGCTTTTTGTTTTTTTTTATTATTAGATTTTTTCAGCAGAAACATCCATTACTCCACCACCAACAACGCAAACAAGCTCTCCACCAACATTTGATCTATCTAAGTACGAAGACATTTGACGCACTCCCCCCAGTGCTGTAAAATCCATTAAATTGGATGGCCTTCAAGGTTATTTATGCGCATCTCCAGAAGCTGCACTGGATCAACGGCAGTACATGAAGCTTGCCCTCCTTCATGATCTGCGCGCTGAGTTTAGCAAACTCTCTCATAGCGACGCATTCAACTGCTTTGCCCAAAATTTCTTCATGACATTTGCATCCGCATTTGATGCAATGTCTCGTCAAGAAAAAATTTCTGAATTTTTGAAAAAAGAACAAACCAAGCATGCAATCACTCAATCCCAGCTTTCTTCCACCACCGCAGAGTTACAAACAGCTAAAAATTCTGCAGATGATTTGAAGAGACAACTATCCGAGAAAGACATTGAAAAGGATAATCTTCAGGCCGCTCATGACACTATGAAAAATAAACTCCTTCAAACTCAAACCAACCTAACCGCAGCTTTGTCCGCAAAAACAACTGGGGAATCTAGCTTCGCGAGACTTCGCGAACATTTGCCTGAACTTGGGCAAAAAATTATGGATTATGCCGATGTTTCTCAGCGATTTGATACGTACGTTACTGCACTTCAACAGCTTGAGCGAGTGAAGTTTTTGCAGGAAATTAGTAAGGTGACCGTATTACCGGAACCAATTCCGGAATACATTGAAAAGCTAATATGTCCTCTTGAAGAGGCAGAAGAGATGGTCGCATTGGCCAGAGAAGGAATTCGCGTTATTCCTATTGTCAAAACCCGTCCTTATCCCCCTGGACGAAATCATCAACATCTGGTCCCATTGCGATGATCGACTCCAAGTAATGTCCTTAAAATGAGCAAATGCACAGCGGAAGACTTAATTTGTACCTGAGAATAAACATGCTTAATAGTGTCAACCAAAAGGTTGGTGAGTTCATAGGTTTATCATAATAATCATTTCAATTTCTTAATAGACCACAAGATTTCATATTCATAAACATAATACACTCGCAAGTGTATGAAAAGCATTCTAAGTGATTGAGCACTTGGTAACCATACTTAACATTTAATCATCGTCGCATATTCCCTTTCATATAACATCGCTACACCATACCAGGTGTATTATACAAAACGAAGTACTGTGCAACCGTTTAGAACTGGTCGTCCAGCCCGGTTGGGGTTGTCAGGCCCGATAGATCTATCAACAGGATTCGCGTTTACAATACCACATGTAAATAGTAGTTACCAAGCTACAGGGAAGTATGCCAATAACTCAACTCAACATAGAATATATTTTTAAGTACTTGTGTCTATTTCGTAAACATTTATAAAAACAGCGCATGTATTCTCAGTCCCAAAAATATATATTGCAAAAGCAATTAAAAAGGGAGCAAATGAAACTCACCTAATGTATTTTGTAGTAAAAATACATATGACTATATTGAACAATGTAGGGTTGGCCTCAGATTCACGAACCTATATCAATTATGTATATTAACTCATAGAATCCAATAATTCTATTTATTAATTATATAAAATTTATATTTTAGTGTTGTAATTATATATAAAATTTATACTAAAGCTTAATTAAAGTATATATATTTTATTTACCATTTTATATCTTAAATTATAGGTTATCTATATTTATTTTATATACTTTAAATAAATAATTTATAAGAATATTAATATACTTTAATAATAATAATAATGATAGTAGTAATAATAGTGCTTTTAATAAGGATGATAGTTTAAATAACAATGATAATCTTAATAAAAACGTTAATTTTAATAATATAAATAAAAATGATAAAAAAAATTATAATAATATTAATAATGATAATAAGAATGATGATACTTATAATCATAATGAAAATGATAACTTTAATAAAAATACTTTTGTTAATAATAATAATAATTTTAATGATAATACTAATAATAATAATAATAATAATAATAATAATAATAATAATAATAATAATAATAATAATAATAATAATAATGGTAAGAGTAATACTACCTCAAAGGAGTAACTCTTAAGAAAAATGCTCAAGTCCGGGTTTGAATCCGCGACGTCCCGCTAATCCTATAACACCACAACCACTCCACTATTTCTACTTTTCTGGTATAATACGAATCAAATATTTATTTGACCATTTTCTGTTTTCTTCTTCTTCTACAACTTCATCATCATCTAAACTTCATTTCCAAATAATCACAAAACCATCCTATAACACCTCAAATAATCACAAAACCATCATTTTTTTTTATCACTAATATTGTCTTCATTGTGTCTTCATCACATACCATCATCAATTTTTATCCTAATTATTATCATAATCCTAATCATTTTTTTTCTAATTATCTTTAACTATATCCTTTTATGTATAAATGAATCCTTTAAAACTCCACTCAACTTTGTCATCATAATAAATCTTTAATAACACAAGTGGAGTTATGTGTTTATACTTCTTGGCTAAAAAAAATAAGTAGCAGCAATAAACTCGTCACCCTATATCATTATCTATACGAACATTATCTTATACGGAGCACCACCACCATTAAGTCTCAAATTTAATTGAAAGTTCAACACACAAAAGAGTCTCGGCCCAGCAAGAGATAGCAGTCCACTTGTATCCCTCGGCCCAACAGAGATAGCAGTCCACTTGTATCCCTCGGCCCAACAGAGATAGCATGTAGTCCAGGAAATTCAATAAATGGATTTTGACAGGAATTAGGCATCGAATTGACTAGATGTAAACGTAGTGGGGGACACAACTTTGCATTTAGTCCCACTTGTAAAATAAACAAAATAAAACCGGGTCATTGAAATTGGGAGAATATATTTCTTTTTGTTCCCTCGTTCACATTTAGTACACGTATCATCTTCTTCAGATCTATCATATATCATCATCACCATCATCGTTTATTACTGTATCATCTTCTTCTTCTCATCAAAGTCGTAGCAGTAGCAGTAGAAGTTAATAGCAGCCTGTGTTTGTTCGATCGGGTATATACAGAAGTAGAAATTGCTGCTGTAGCAGCAACAGTAGGAAATAGAAACAAAATGAAAACGAGAACGATCAAGAAGGTAAGAAGAAAGAAAAAAAATATATACGGTGAGGTGATGGTTATGACGAGTTCAAGAAAAAAATATATATAAGAGAGGGATAGAGAAATAGCGAGGGTGGATGGTTGTAGTCTCGGTGGTGAAGGTTCTTCATGGTGGTGACCAGTGGAGCTAGGGTGGTGGTGATTGGTTTAGCGTATCATGATAAAGACGTGGTGGTTTGGTTGTGGATTACGGTTACAGGAATAGAAATAGGTGGTAATCGGTGGTACATCAAACAATAACCAAGATGGGTCTTGATTGATCACGTCCAAAGCAGAAAGGTAAAGGAGAGATATAGAGAGAGATGAGAATGAGAGATGGGTGTTGTCGATGTTTTGCAGGTGGTGTTCTAAACGGGTTTGGTGACGATTATTGGTAGTGAACACAATGAAGATGGTGAAAGTTTTATGGTGGTTGTGGTGATTTCAACAAGAGAGGGAGAGAGATTCAAGGTGATTTTTAGATGGTGTTGGTTGGTTCTGGCACTCGATAACAGAAAAGAGACCATAGTGGTCGTCGAAGAAACAATATAGAAGTAGATGAAAGTTATACATGGAAACAAGAGGAAGGAGTAGTTGTGTGTTTTGATGCATAAATGAATAAGTAACATATATAATTGTATGTAAGTGTGATTGCTCGACAAAGTCAGTAACCTATATGATATTTAATGCAATTATTTCACACTAGCATGAATAATTCAACCACTCTCATTTGTTTCCTTCTACCACTAATTCAACAAAAACAAAAAGATAAAACAAACGTGATACATTTTGATATTTAGTGTGCCGACATTGTTATATAATACAAGGTCTGGTATCTCGTGCTCTGTTATTAATCAGTGATGGTTAAAAGTCTTAAGAAGATCCCATATTTTAATATAGTATTTATATATTTATATGTATATATCTATTTAAATATATATGTATCTATTTACAAATAGTTGTTCGTGAATCGTCGGGATAGTCGAAGGTCAATTGAGTATATGAAACAGTTCAAAATTTTTGAGACTCAACCTAACCGATTTCTCTTATCGTGTCAAAAATACAATATCGTATCGAGAGTTTGATTTGAAATTAGTCGAAATTTTCCGGGTCGTTACATTACCCACCCGTTAAAGAAATTTCATCCCCGAAATTTGAGTGAGGTCGTCATGGCTAACAATAAAATTGTTTTAATGACGAATATGAGTTGATAAATAGAGTTTTATCATTATCGATTAATATAGATAAAACAATTCGATCATGTGAAGCGTACGAGTGAAGCTATCACAAAAGAGTGAAAAGTTCCGTCTTGACTTTTGACGTAGTCATGGTGGATTTCCGGAATTTAAGGAATTTAAGGAAGTCTTCTAATCAGAAAGAAAATGTAATAGCACGATTTTTTTTAGCAGCTGTTGGAGTTACGGAAGAACAGAAATATCATGGAAAAATTTCTGTGATATGCTTAGAGATTATGTAGATTGAGAGAGTCGTGTAACATGGCACATGATGAGGGTGAGATCTGTGAACCATCATCACATTCCATTAAGAATTTAGCATGACCTACTGTATTATAATCACGTTGGCCAAGTGTCATTATATTATAGTAACTCATGCTTCAATTCCCAACACTTCTCCAGGAATCATTCATAATTCAAACTCGAAGGTTATAGAATTTTTAGAAACTAAAACAGTTTCATTTATGATGTAACACAGATAACACGAGGAGATAGATAATTTTGGACAAAGATATTTATGAAGATATCTTCAGAAATATTGAAGATATTTATGACGATATTTTGAAATTTCTAGATCGAAGGATGATGAAGAAAATGTTTTAGCAAGGATTTAGAATAAGTAAGGAACAAGATATTCACTAGAGATTTCGTCAGATACTGAATCATCTGGATTCGTTAAGTACAGGCTTAGTCTTTGTGATTTGTTCACAATCTCCTTCATGGTTTTCTTAAACCGTTTTTCAGTACCAATTTTCTATTGAGTGTTTCCAACACTCTATTCTTTATCATCAAACTTTTGGCCATTAAGACCATCTACAGTTTTACTGCTTCCTCTGCATTTAATGTAGCCATATCTGAATCGTTGGTTATCATTCCGAGGTGGTTTCAAGAGATTGGTGTTTTTAGATGATTAAACGCTGATGGTAATATGGTGGAGTATGAAAGGTTCCCCAATAACAATAAAGAGTACACATATATATCAAGGTTATAATAAGGTTGTTTCGGATAAAAGTCGGAGTTGACTTGCTGGAGCTGTGACAAAATTTGGCTAATTTGGAAAGGAATTGCAAAGTGATTTTCGGTAGTAACATCGCCAAAGGAGCTAGCGCAGATACGTGTTAAACGTTTACTCAGGTTTCGAGTGTTTTCAGGTGCATAACTATATGCATCAATCTCTTCTTCCGTAGATGAAGTGCAGCTGGTTCATCTTCTCGATCGAGGTGTTTTCAAGAATCATGAAAGATTTGAACATGGATTGGAATCGTCAAGATTCAAATGAGGTTTAGAATGAAATCAAGTGGCAAACTTGAAGATATGTTTAGTTTCATATGTTATAAACAATATTTTAATTCATTTTAATTGTCCAAATTTAGCAGTCCAATTGTCCAATAGTCCAATATATTCATATATAACTTAATATATAATATTAATACGTATCGTGATCCGTGTACCGATCTCAGTATTGATCACAACTCAAACCATATATATATATTTTGGAATCAACTCCAACCCTGTATAGCCAACTCCCACATTCACATATAGAGTGTCTATGGTTGTTCCCAAATATATATATAGATGGGTCGATATGATAAGTCGAAACCTTGTATACGTGTCCCATTATTTATAGTGCGTAAAATATATAAATATATATCATGACCCGTGTACAACGTATTGTCTCAGAATTAATCCGACGTATTGTGTACATGTGTCCCGATTTAAAAATGCGTAAAAGTAAATAACAGAAATTAAATGACGATAAATAAAATTGCGAGAATGTCAATTGCGATAATTAAAATATAATACGGAATTAACAGTTAGCTGGGAACAGTTAGCTAGGAACAGTTAGCGTGGAATCTTAACAATATTTTAATTAGTTAATCCGTTTGTTTCTAACAAATTTTTATTTGTCCAATGTTTTCTTCATTATGCCACTTGTTGGATTCTGATAAGTCAAAACCCAAATATGAAATTTGAATGGAGATGGTTATTCTGTGGTGAACGGATATGTATATCGGTGGTTGTAAGTAGGATAGTAAATGACCGTTGAATCAGATTCGAAGGATGTACATTGTAACTTATTAATATGAAATCAAAATATTCCTCGGGTATTACCTACCCGTTAAAATATTTTCATCATTAATAGTTTGTACGAAAGAATTTTTAATTACAATCTTTATGAAAATATACTTGCATATATATTTTCTTCGAATGTAATTATGAATTTAATGAGTCAATAGGATATTGAACTCATTTGATTTATCGTTAATACTTGATTACATGATCTCTGAAGCATTAAAGATTACATAATCGTCATGTCGAACGAAGACAAATGAGGTAAAATGATACGTAAAGCGAAGATAATCAATGTAGAACGATATGTAGAACGAAGATCATACTCGAAGTATAGATGGTGATATTGAGGCGTGTGATATTGATATCCGAGGCACAGATTATGATGTTGAGGTTTATGACGCGGTTGTGGTTGAGGGTGATAAGGGTACTGTTGGCGTTGATGATGGTGGTGCGGATTATGCTGCTGGTGCTGCTGCTGGTGTTTGTAACCTTCGCACCATGTTCTCCAAAGCCGTCACGCGAGCGCGAAGTTCGTTAACTTCTGTTAGTACACCGGGATGATTGACAGTTGGAGCGAGCGAATGAACAAGATTCGAGATATGGGATAGTATATGGTCGTGACGAGACACTCTGGAAATGAGAGAGAAAAATGGTTTCTCGAACAGGTTCGCCGGTAAGTGCTTCAGGTTCATCGCCAAGAAGGCAATTTGGTGGATGGAAGGGATCTTCGATGTGAATGATTTTTGGATATCGGATGATATTTTAATTACATAGAATACCTATATTTAGTATAGAAGATCCTGTAAATTACGGAGGGATTTAAGGAAACGTGTCAGATAAAGTCTACAGTAACGGATACGCTGAGATATGAATTTATCTGTACACTATCTATCACATAAGTGCAGGAAGTCGTGTCTAGACTTAGGAATGATTAGCAGGTAATTTTCCACTAGGAATGATATACAATACTTATAATATGCAGCTAAGGTCGAAGTCCAGACTCGCTAATGTATCCTAACAACTATCAGTTAGACACACTAATGCAAGACCTGGTTCGCTAAGACCAACGCTCTGATACCAAATGTCAAAACCCATCCTTATCCCCCTGGACGAAATCATCAACATCTGGTCCCATTGCGATGATCGACTCCAAGTAATGTCCTTAAAATGAGCAAATGCACAGCGGAAGACTTAATTTGTACCTGAGAATAAACATGCTTAATAGTGTCAACCAAAAGGTTGGTGAGTTCATAGGTTTATCATAATAATCATTTCAATTTCTTAATAGACCACAAGATTTCATATTCATAAACATAATACACTCGCAAGTGTATGAAAAGCATTCTAAGTGATTGAGCACTTGGTAACCATACTTAACATTTAATCATTGTCGCATATTCCCTTTCATATAACATCGCTACACCATACCAGGTGTAGTATACAAAACGAAGTACTGTGCAACCGTTTAGAACTGGTCATCCAGCCCGGTTGGGGTTGTCAGGCCCGATAGATCTATCAACAGGATTCGCGTTTACAATACCACATGTAAATAGTAGTTACCAAGCTACAGGGAAGTATGTCAATAACTCAACTCAACATAGAATATATTTTTAAGTACTTGTGTCTATTTCGTAAACATTTATAAAAACAGCGCATGTATTCTCAGTCCCAAAAATATATATTGCAAAAGCAATTAAAAAGGGAGCAAATGAAACTCACCTAATGTATTTTGTAGTAAAAATACATATGACTATATTGAACAATGTAGGGTTGGCCTCAGATTCACGAACCTATATCAATTATGTATATTAACTCATAGAATCCAATAATTCTATTTATTAATTATATAAAATTTATATTTTAGTGTTGTAATTATATATAAAATTTATACTAAAGCTTAATTAAAGTATATATATTTTATTTACCATTTTATATCTTAAATTATAGGTTATCTATATTTATTTTATATACTTTAAATAAATAATTTATAAGAATATTAATATACTTTAATAATAATAATAATGATAGTAGTAATAATAGTGCTTTTAATAAGGATGATAGTTTAAATAACAATGATAATCTTAATAAAAACGTTAATTTTAATAATATAAATAAAAATGATAAAAAAAAATTATAATAATATTAATAATGATAATAAGAATGATGATACTTATAATCATAATGAAAATGATAACTTTAATAAAAATACTTTTTGTTAATAATAATAATAATTTTAAAAATGATAATTTTAATGATAATACTAATAATAATAATAATAGGGGTAACAATAATACTACCTCAAAGGAGTAACTCTTAAGAAAAATGCCCAAGTCCGGGTTTGAATCCGCGACGTCCCGCTAATCCTATAACACCACAACCACTCCACTATTTCTACTTTTCTGGTATAATACGAATCAAATATTTATTTGACCATTTTCTGTTTTCTTCTTCTTCTACAACTTCATCATCATCTAAACTTCATTTCCAAATAATCACAAAACCATCCTATAACACCTCAAATAATCACAAAACCATCATTTTTTTTTATCACTAATATTGTCTTCATTGTGTCTTCATCACATACCATCATCAATTTTTATCCTAATTATTATCATAATCCTAATCATTTTTTTTTCTAATTATCTTTAACTATATCCTTTTATGTATAAATGAATCCATTAAAACTCCACTCAACTTTGTCATCATAATAAATCTTTAATAACACAAGTGGAGTTATGTGTTTATACTTCTTGGCTAAAAAAAAATAAGTAGCAGCAATAAACTCGTCACCCTATATCATTATCTATACGAACATTATCTTATACGGAGCACCACCACCATTAAGTCTCAAATTTAATTGAAAGTTCAACACACAAAAGAGTCTCGGCCCAGCAAGAGATAGGAGTCCACTTGTATCCCTCGGCCCAACAGAGATAGCAGTCCACTTGTATCCCTCGGCCCAACAGAGATAGCATGTAGTCCAGGAAATTCAATAAATGGATTTTGACAGGAATTAGGCATCGAATTGACTAGATGTAAACGTGGTGGGGGACACAACTTTGCATTTAGTCCCACTTGCAAAATAAACAAAATAAAACCGGGTCATTGAAATTGGGAGAATATATTTCTTTTTGTTCCCTCGTTCACATTTAGTACACGTATCATCTTCTTCAGATCTATCTTATATCGTCATCACCATCATCGTTTATTACTGTATCATCTTCTTCTTCTCATCAAAGTCGTAGCAGTAGCAGTAGAAGTTAATAGCAGCATGTGTTTGTTCGATCGGGTATATACAGAAGTAGAAATTGCTGCTGTAGCAGCGACAGTAGGAAATAGAAACAAAATGAAAACGGGAACTATCAAGAAGGTAAGGAGAAAGAAAAAAAATATACGGTGAGGTGATGGTTATGACGAGTTCAAGAAAAAAATATATAGAAGAGAGGGATAGAGAAATAGCGAGGGTGGATGGTTGTAGTCTCGGTGGTGAAGGTTGTTCATGGTGGTGACTAGTGGAGCTAGGGTGGTGGTGATTGGTTTAGTGTATCATGATAAAGATGTGGTGGTTTGGTTGTGGATTACGGTTACAGGAATAGAAATAGGTGGTAATCGGTGGTACATCAAACAATAACCAAGATGGGTCTTGATTGATCACGTCCAAAGCAGAAAGGTAAAGGAGAGATATAGAGAGAGATGAGAATGAGAGATGGGTGTTGTCGATGTTTTGCAGGTGGTGTTCTAAACGGGTTTGGTGACGATTATTGGTAGTGAACACAATGAAGATGGTGAAAGTTTTATGGTGGTTGTGGTGATTTCAACAAGAGAGGGAGAGAGATTCAAGGTGATTTTTAGATGGTGTTGGTTGGTTCTGGCACTCGATAACAGAAAAGAGACCATAGTGGTCGTCGAAGAAACAATATAGAAGTAGATGAAAGTTATACATGGAAACAAGAGGAAGGAGTAGTTGTGTGTTTTGATGCATAAATGAATAAGTAACATATATAATTGTATGTAAGTGTGATTGCTCGACAAAGTCACTAACCTATATGATATTTAATGCAATTATTTCACACTAGCATGAATAATTCAACCACTCTCATTTGTTTCCTTCTACCACTAATTCAAAAAAAAACAAAAAGATAAAACAAACGTGATACATTTTGATATTTAGTGTGCCGACATTGTTATATAATACACGGTCTGGTATCTCGTGCTCTGTTATTAATTAGTGATGGTTAAAAGTCTTAAGAAGATCCCATATTTTAATATAGTATTTATATATTTATATGTATATATCTAATTAAATATATATGTATCTATTTACAAATAGTTGTTCGTGAATCGTCGGGATAGTCGAAGGTCAATTGAGTATATGAAACAGTTCAAAATTTTTGAGACTCAACCTAACCGATTTCTCTTATCGTGTCAAAAATACAATATCGTATCGAGAGTTTGATTTGAAATTAGTCGAAATTTTCGGTCGTTACACCTATTCCAAAACTGGAGGCTATAAGTCAAAATAAAGATGCTCCCGTCGAAGACATTATTGATTTAGACTTAACCAGTAAGTAATAGAATTTCGCAATCATATGCGCATCTGTAAGCGCGTTTTAATGTTTCAATTTGTTGTACTTTCCGCAGTATTATAATAAAATTTTATTTATCAATTGCAATTGCTTTTATTTATATAGCGCTTTGAGAATATTATTCATAATTACTAGCATTGTCTTTTGCAATTTCATTGTTTACTATTGTGCACATAACAAACAATTACTTTATGCGAAACAACCTGTATGCACGTGTTGTTCTGCACATTATGAATCTTTTAAGTCCGCCGAAACGATCCTTAGGTAAAAATTTGTGTTTATTGCGAAGCATCCAAGTATGGCTAGATCTAATACTTCGGGTAAAATTTAACAAATTGCATTCCTTTCGCATACACTTTAAATTGTTTTTATTAACTTTCAAGTGGTCTTTACCATCACTTGTATAATTTCAATTTTGGTATTTTATGCAACGCGTTATATTTACAAACTACGCAAAAACGCACAATTGTTGTTATGAAGAAAAACTTGAATTTCATTCATTTCGCATATTAATACAAACTTAATTTTGCTTCTCATAAGCTCAAATCATTAGATTGCGCATAGAATTTCGCACATTTCTTCTGATTATATGTAATATCCTTTCAACAAAGTAGCATGACACGCGTTAGGTATATTGCGCCTTTCAATGTCCTGGAGTTTATAAGAGCCTGCCGCATTGATTCCCACGATTTGGTATGGACCTTCCCAGTTAGGTCCCAACTTCCCAAGTTTTTCAGCACGGCTTGCTTCATTATTCCGCAAAACCCACTCTCCAACATCGAAGGCTAACGCGCGTACTTTCTTGTTGTAATACTTGGCAATTTGTTGCTTATTATTTGCCTCGTATCGCGGCCATAAGCCTGCGCTCTTCAATGAAATTTAGATTTTCACAAATGCCATCTGCATTCGCATTTTCATCAAGTTTAGCAACTCTATGCGTTTCAACAAAGACTTCCGCGGGAATCATTGCCTCTGAACCATATACCAGGCTAAAAGGTGTTTCGCCCGTACTTTTCTTGAAAGTAGTGCGATGAGCCCATAGTACATTTGACAGTTCATCAACCCATCCATTCCGCTTTTCATTCAAACATTTTCTAATACCACTGACAATATCGTGGTTAGTGACCTCACATAGCCCATTTGCCTGCGGATGTGCAACTGATGTAAATTTTTGAATTATATTCAATTCCACACACCAGCTTAGAAATGGATCTTTAACAATCTGTGCCCCATTATTGATCATATACATAGCATTGTATATGTATATTTTTATTGCTAAAGGCAAAAACAGAACTACGCGGGTTATAAGGCACAGTTATGCGGTGCTCGCTAAAAACAATCACTGCGGTTAGGTATTCGCTGAAATACAAAACCGCGGTTCGACTCGCTGATTTTCTGCGGAGAGCGGAGCATCTCGCAGACCGCAGAAATCACGAGTACTATAAATAGAGAGCGTGGCCTCTCATTTATAGGTTGTTGATTCTCGGACATTTGCCTAAGACTATTGTGAATTTCACTTGTGACTTTGCCCAAGGACTTTTCACATTGAGTTAAGGTGAATCATGCTAATCGATAACGAAGACCGGGTCGGGGTGGTTGATCACTTGATTGCTAAAGTGAAAAACGATCATCGGGGCCCAAAATAGTTGCACAACATCCCATACTCCATTATAATCTTATTGCACTCAATCCGTAATTAAGTAACATGATTAATTAAGGATTGATCAATTGGCGCCATCCGTGGGACACGTTTTATAAAATTAAGCTGAAATTTTTTGTTTAAACGCTGATTTAACAATTAATTAAGCGGTTTAATTTTAGATCGTGTTATTGTTGTGGTGATTTGCAGGTATTTTCTCAATTCGTAAGTTGTTAATCTGCTTAACGACTATGGCAACGAATGCAAAACAAGCTGGTGTTTCTGCGAACGCTGATGCATTGCCCGGCGATTCGCAGAATGTTATTGTATTTCCAATGCAAACAGATTCAATTATTACTGCGGGAAAATCGGTTCAGGAACCGATTGCTAAAAAACTTAACGCAAATAATGCTAACGATTCGCAGCCCGAAGCTGCCGCTGAAAAAATGGTTGCACGCAGAACCATATTGCAAAATCGCGAAGAAACAATCGCTGAAGGAAAGCGAGCAAAAGTTGCATCTGGCAAATCAAGTTTGCGCACTGAAAAAGTTGTTAACGCTGCTATTGAGCAGGCTAAAAGAGATGCTAAACAAAACTGCGAATCTCGCATACCTCGCTCTTACTTGTGGCCGTTAAGCGGTTCAGGATCACAAAGTGATCGCTTAGTTCTTGAGCACAATGACAGCGATAGTGATGACGCAAATAACCACATTCGCGTGCATTCTGCGCATAAGTCCAGATTAGCGAAAGTGTCAAGGCAAGACAATGAATTTTCTGATGATTCAGACAGTGCAGATGAATTTGTGAAAAATCCATATGCTAAGCGAAAGCGACCGCCAACACCTTTCCCTCGCTGTGGGGAACAAGGTGAGTCGTCTGACGCTGCTCGCAGAGAAAACGCTCAAAATTTTTTAGCGGATGCTTTCAGAAGTATCGCGCCAAAATCAATGCACCACAAGTTTGATCAGCCAAACTTTCTGCAAGACATGCTTACAAAATTTTGTGCGGATAGCACAGATATGCGCGCAAAAAAGGCAACAGAAATTATTACTGCGGCGGACAAGTTTGTCCAGCATATTTCTGACTATCCAATCGTTTCTCCGCCGATTGTGCCGGCAACGCTAGGAGTCTATTCAGGACTAACTGATCCTCTGGATTTTCTGCAACGCTTTGAAGGCGTTGTAAGCACTTACAGCTGGGATGAACCAATCGCGTGCAGAGTTTTTCCTATGGCCCTGCAGGGGTCCGCAAGGGAATGGTTTCACAGTTTGCCATCTCGCAGTATCATTGGCTTTGTGGATCTGCGAGAAAAGTTTTTGCTACAGTTCCAAAATTTGCTACCGCAGAAGAAGACACACATAGAGTGTCACGATATTAAACAAGGCAATAAAGAGACCCTAAGCGCGCTGCTTACGCGGTATATTTACGAATGCCAAAAAATTCCGCGCTTAAATGAAGATCAAAAAATTTCTGGTTTTTTGCATGCTATCAACCCACAGAGGCATCCAACGCTTGTGCGGCGGTTAAGACGCGATGTCCCGCAGACATTCGCGAAAGTACAACAAGAAAATTATGATTATATCCGCGGAGGAGAAGATAGCAGTGTTACCCCCGCATGCGGCTGGGGTAGAGATAAAAATTGGCGTGATGACAATGATAGTTTCAGAGATGGTAACAGTGATAACTACCGCGGTTCAGGCTTTCCGCATAGAAATGGTGGTGGCGGATTTCAGCGAAATGACCGGTTTCAAGGCCAGAATGATAATCATTCGTATGGTCGCAATAACCGCTATTCCACACGCAAGTGGAATAACGAGTCATTCAATATAATCCAAATGCTAACAAAAACGCCCAAAGAAATCTTAATGCAAGAGCGAGTAGCTAAATCTTTCCCTGATCCGCAGCCTTTGGGGGAAAACAGCAGGCGCGACAGGTCAAAATTTTGTATCTTTCATGACGATTATGGTCATGATACCAATCGTTGCAGAGACTTAGCAGAATTTATTGCGGAAGCATACGAGCAGGGGAAATTGGATCATTTGATAGCGCAAAATGCATCCAGCACTGCGAATGCAATCATTATGCCCGCAGAGGCTAATGGCTCTAATCTCCCAAACGCGGTTGAGCGGAAAGCTCCTGCGGTGAAAAATTTGGGAGTGCGAATGGTAAACAAGAAGGAAAATCAATGCGGTGTAAAAGTGATCAATGTTGTGGAAGTGCAAGGTGCATTGTCAGTAATGCAAATTTCTGCGCAAATTGTTAGCTGGAAATGTCCATCTATCACATTTCCACCTGCAAGTTCGAATGCGAATAATGATAAGCCCGTGGTTATTGCATGTCGCGTCGCTAATACCGGCATCATAATCATGAAGGTACATGTCGACACTGGCAGCAGTGTCGATATCATGTACGAACAGTGTTTTCTACAGCTACCCGCAGAAATCCGCGCTTTGATGAAACCTACTGCGGTTTCGTTGGCCGGATTCTCAGGAGAGTCATCATGGCCTGTTGGCCAAATTGAATTGACAATGGAGTTGGTTGACGACAGCGATGAGTCGCTAACACGTCAGGCTTTGTTGAATTTGTATGTTATGCGAAATCAATCGCGGTTCAATATGATACTTGGCCGCACAGCTTTGCGCATGTTTGGCGCTATACCGTCGACTATACACGGTATGCTAAAGTTTTCAGCCAACAAGGGCATTGGTACGCTGATATCTGCGGAAATGGAGCCTTCTTGTGCTATGATTATGTCGAGTGCAGACATGTATGTTGAAGGGCATTCAGTTACCCCAGTTTAACGCGAAAACGAATAATGACATGTTGTATTGAAATCTCGCTAATATGCGCAATTTTATGTTTGAATATTGTAATGAACAATGTTGTAACGCGAATGAGTAATGCAAAGTTAATTTCAGTGTTAGTACTTGTTTCTTTAAACAGCGAAAACACTGCGTGTGGCCACGCGCAGTGCTTTTTTGCAGAATACAATTACTTAGCTTTTTATAACACTAAGTTAACGTTTGCTCTGCGGATACTTTAAGTGTGGCGACATTGTTTTCGCTGAAAAACAAAGCCCACTTAAAATGATATATAAATGCATAAAAGTATAGCGAAACGCTTCGCGGATAAACCAAGTGATGAAATTGCCCACTTGAGTAAAATATTAAAATTGCGAAAGGGTAAAATTTTCCTAAGTGTTTGATTTTGCCAGCACTTAGATGCTTCGCAATGCTAATTTTACCTAAGGATCGTTTTGTCGGACTTAGAAGATTCATGATGATAAAAGATTGTTTCGCACAAAGTACGCCTTATTATGTGCACAATAATAAGCGCCGAAATTGCAAAGGACAAGTCTGAATTATGAATATCAATTGCAAAGCGCTATATAAATAAAATGTTGCAACTGCGAAAGATGAAATGCGGAATATATTACATTAAAAAAGCGAACAAGTCGCTAAGGTAGTACAAAAAGCAATTCTAAGATTGCAAGCATACAATTACATAAGCGAAATAAAATTTAAAGCTCAAGCGCTTTAATTTCAGCGAGTGTTACATCCTCGCGCTCGCATAACTCATTTAGTGCCGGGATACTCACTTTCTCCACTTCTTTCTTGGCCACCTCTAATGCTTCCAGAGCATCATCGGTTGGGCATATCTCGGCGGCTAAGTCAGATGGTAGGGGCTTGGTGAGATCGCCGAGCTTGCAAAGCATGTCATGCCATTCGCAGCGAGCGGCAAGTATAGCGGCTTGCGAATAAGCTTCAAACTTTTCGGTGACAGGTTGTGAATCCATCACCTTCTCTGCGAATTGAGGAAGGTACTTAACATGTTGAGCGAAATTATTCTCTGCAATGTTCGCTCTCTTGTTATGATTAACCACAGCTTCCTTTGCTTTTGCTAACTCCTTTCTTAATCGCTCCGCTCTAAGATATTGAGAGTTCGCAACGTTAACTGCTTTTTCGCGTTCATCGGCTAAGTCGCTGAATCGACTAAAGCTATCCATAGTAAGACAAAGCGAGTCATACATGTTGTATAACCGCCGTCTCGCAGATTCAGCCAATGACAACCTGCTAAGCCTCTCTTTGGTTTCATTTGGCACAAAATTTTGCAAATCACGGTAAAGCTTGTTGGCTTCTGCATCGGCAATAGCTTCCTCTGGATCTACGTCATCTCCTTCTTCTTCATTAGACGCCTCTGCGTCAGAAGGATGAGAGGGGCCTTGGTCAGACTCGCCTACAGCACTTGAGGGAGCGCGGACCCTAATGTTGTAGCGCGGGGCAGATTCACCAGGAGATCCTGGAATGACAATTGCAGAAAAGTTAATAAATATCGCGAAAATTTTGCATAATATGCGCACATATAATTAGCAGTTGAAAAATAATAATAACGTACTAGCTTCTTGTTCGGCAAGAGTGCGAACACGTTTTTTACGCGGAGTCGGAGAACCTTCCGCTACCTTTCTTTTCCCGCGGTCCTCGCTGCCGGGGATAGAACGATCATTGATGATTGGCTCATCAATCAAGATAATATCGCCCTCGCCGACCTTTGGGCGTCGGGCAGGGCTGATACCGCTAACGTCAGCGGTCCTCATCATGAGATCCAGCGGAATCTCTGCAAAGTAATGCGAAATGCTATATAACATAACATATAGACTGCGAAATATGTTAAAAATTATGCGAAAAATATAAGCGAAAATACCATTTTTCGCTGAATCAATCAGAAGAGCGTCGTGGTCGCTCCACGGCCATTGAATCGAAACGCCTCCAATGTACAGCGGTACATTGGAGTACGGTCTTATAATAATGCCAGCCTTCTTAAAAATTGCGAGAACTTCGCGCTCTAGATCATCGAGCACGGGTGTCTCATTGATGTCAGGGTCCATCTTATCGCACCACTCCCTTGGGATGCGACTATCGACATATGCAGTATCGTTAATATAAAAAAATGAATTACGCCAATTACCGATGGAATCTTTTGGCGATAACATGTTGCCTAACTTACTGCGGAATGAAAACCACCCCACATCGTACAAAATCAAGCTATTAAGCATGCGGAACACATTTAATAAAGGCTGTTTATTGTTCGCGTTGCAGTACATCTCGAAAAGCACAATTTTATTCACCGCGTTAGGGTGAAGCTGTGCTAGTGCGACTTTATAGTATTCGCACACGCTGCGAAAGAACTGGGTTAAGGGTAAACGCAGGTTACCCTGCGAAATTGCAGATTCATAAACTGTGATTTTCCCCTTGGGGGGAGTGTTAGCTCGATCCTCTGACAATGGGGCGGATGGTACAAACTGCCCAAGTGGCGTGTACCACTCCCTAAGAGTTTGAATCTTAGCTTCCGTCATATGCGACACAAAGCCGCCGGGCGTGTGAAACGAACCAGAAGCAGCCATTGTAGATTTGAAATGATGAAATTAAATATGCAAGTTGTGAGATCAAAGTATGAATTGAGAAGTTGGTAGGCGAAATTGATTGATTGCTAAGTATGCTTGTGATTGCGAGAATGAAATTGATTGCGAATTGGGAAAGTGTAAAGTGTTTGTGCGGAGATCTACGCTATTTATAATCAGGGATTGAGCGAGCAAGTGGAAAGGGTAATCATTATTTTTAACGGCTGTAATTACTGTGACTCGTAAACGGTAAAAATCGAGCCGTTAAAATAAGCTGATTTGACAGAATGGCGGAAAGTTACCGTTGTAATTACGCGTATTGCCTAATTAAGACAACGGTAATAAATGGCCAGTAAAAAACACGCAATGCGGACAGCGAAATATTTTAAGATACACTTCTTAAATTTTTAGAGTTTATCATGATGCATTTACTTCGCGAAAATGCATCATAATAAACTGGGGGGACTTGATCATATACATAGCATTGTATATGTATATTTTTATTGCTAAAGGCAAAAACAGAACTACGCGGGTTATAAGGCACAGTTATGCGGTGCTCGCTAAAAACAATCACTGCGGTTAGGTATTCGCTGAAATACAAAACCGCGGTTCGACTCGCTGATTTTCTGCGGAGAGCGGAGCATCTCGCAGACCGCAGAAATCACGAGTACTATAAATAGAGAGCGTGGCCTCTCATTTATAGGTTGTTGATTCTCGGACATTTGCCTAAGACTATTGTGAATTTCACTTGTGACACTGCCCAAGGACTTTTCACATTGAGTTAAGGTGAATCATGCTAATCGATAACGAAGACCGGGTCGGGGTGGTTGATCACTTGATTGCTAAAGTGAAAAACGATCATCGGGGCCCAAAATAGTTGCACAACATCCCATACTCCATTATAATCTTATTGCACTCAATCCGTAATTAAGTAACATGATTAATTAAGGATTGATCAATTATCACTTACAAGTTCTCGCGGAATGCCAAATCTGCATACAATGTATTCCCATACAAAATTCCACACTTGTACACCAGTTATCATACGCAAAGCTTTTGCTTCCACCCATTTAGTGAAATAATCAATTGCCACAATGAGAAACTTTACATTCCCTGCACCTGGTGGAAATGGTCCCACAATATCAATGGCCCATTTATAAAATGGCCATGGCGAATCAATTGGAATCATGTCATGTCTTGGTTTTCGATTCTGGAGCGCATACCTTTGACAACTTTTACACCTTTTAACAATTTGCGCAACCTCGCGATACAGGGTAGGCCAAAAGTAATCCATTCGCATTATTTTCGCTGCAAAAGTTTTATAACCTGAATGAAGAGCGCAAGTTCCGCTATGCACCTCTTCAATAATTGTTGCAGCCTGTGCGGGTCATACACACCGCATTAATGGTCCCAAATACGATTTGCGATATAACACATTATTTTTAATCACATACATAGGAGCTCTTTCGCGTACCAAACGTGCTTCCTTTTTGTCTTCTGGTAATGCACTATTTCGCAAATAATTCACAATAGGATCTATCCAATTTGGTTCAACTTCTTCTATAGCCGCAACAAATAAACTTCCATCAATGGACTTATTGGGAAGTTCTTCTACCCAGACCTGCTTTTGAAAATGCGAAAATGTTAGTGCAGCAAGCTTGCTTAACGCATCCGCCTTTTTATTTTGACTTCTTGATACTTGTGATAACTCGAAAAATTCAAACTTTTCTGCGGACTCCTGCACAAGTTTTAAATACTTCTGCATAGACAGCTCATGAGCTTCAAAAGAGCCATTGAATTGATTTGCCACTAGCTGCGAATCAACATATGCGCGCAACTGCGAAATATTCATCTTATGCGCCATATTTAATCCCGCAAGCAATGCTTCATATTCAGCCTCGTTGTTTGTCACATCAAAATTAAAGCGTAGCGCGTATGTGTGCTCTTCTCCACTCGGGCTTGTCAACACCAATCCCGCACCCGCACCTTCAATACACGATGCACCATCCGTATATAAATCCCAGATTTCGTGTTGAAGTGGCTTTAATTGTGTTCTTTCATGGATAACCTCCAGTTCACCCGTCATTTCTGCAAGGTAATCTGCCAAAACTTGACCTTTGACGGATGTACGCGGTAAATATGATATTTCAAATGCTCCAAGCTCGATCGCCCATTTGGCGAGTCTTCCTGATATCGCAGGTGTGCTCAAAACATTTTTAACCAGCAAATCAGTTAAAACATGTATTGGATGACCTTGAAAGTATCTGCATAACCTTCTTGACGTCAAAACTAACGCGTAAATAAAATTTTCAATTGGCGCATAGTTTATTTCACTTCCCGCAAGTGCCTTGCTAACAAAATAAACTGGCTTCTGGACTTTATTCATTTCCGCAATAAGTACTGAACCAAATGCTTCATTCGCCACCGAAATTAAAGGTATAATATTTCACCATCCACAGGCGCGATTAGTGTAGGCAATGTAGCAAGCAATTGCTTCATTTCTTGGAATGCCTTATCTGCCTCTTCTGTCCATACAAAGTTCTTCTATTTCAAACACCCTTTAAGAGTGCGAAAGAAAGGCAACTGTCTTTCTGCAGCCTTTGAAAGGAATCTAGTTAAAGCCGCGATCTTTCCAGTTAAACTTTGTACTTCTTTAACAGTTTTAGGCGCGGTCATGCTTTCAATTGCGGTGATTTTCTTAGGATTTGCTTGTATGCCTTGCTCAATGACATAATACCCTAGAAATTTGCCTTCCTTTTCCCCAAAACTGCATTTAGATGGATTCAACTTCATATTATTTTTTCACAAATTTTCAAATGTTTCCTTCATATCCAGCAAAATATTTTCTTGCGTTTTGCTTTTTATAACAAGATCATCAACATACGCCTCAAGATTTCGGCCTATCTGACCCTCAAACGCTTTATCAATTAATCGCTGATAAGTTGCTTCCGCATTCTTGAGGCCAAAAGGCATTTTAATATAACAATAAATGCCTTTTCCAGTATGGAATGCGGTTTTATCCTCATCTTCCAACGCCATTGGTATTTGATGATATCCTTTTGCAGCATCTAAAAAACATTTATAAGGATAAGCGTGCAAAGATTCCACCTTAAGATCTATTTCAGGAAGTGGATAGTTGTCTTTTGGATAAGCTTTGTTTATGTCTTTAAAGTCTATACACATCCTCCACGAACCATCAGGTTTTTTCACCAAAACAGGGTTTGCAGCCCATGTTTGATATTTTACTTCACGCAATATGCCTGCATTAACCAATAGTAACTTCCGCACATAACCATTTCATGCGGTCAGGAGCCATTCCTCTACGTTTTTGCACAACAGGTTTTAGCGCAGGATTAGCATTTAATCTATGTTCCGCAACATTACGCGGAACTCCAGTCATATCTTGTTCACTCCAAGCAAACACGTCGTCCATGTACGCGACAAGCAATTGCACAATCTTCTTTCTTATTTCCGCATATAATTCGGTGCCAATTTTTACTTTCTGATCAGGATATCTAGGGTTCACAATAACCATATCATCTTCTGCAATTTTATGCGTGACAACTGCATCTTGCGTGCTTATAGCCGCACAAATTGACTGCATAGCCATCGAATTTATTGCTGCTACACCCTTGCAAGTAGTGAATTTGACCATTCCATGTATTGTAGATGGCACTATGCCAAACCTACGCAACGCGGATCTTCCCAATAACATGTTATAATGCGAAGCTGCGCGTATAACATAAAAATCTAACTGCGCTTGTCTTGTCAACTTCATCTCTATTTCATCATATAACTCAATTTCTAGTGATAATTTCCCCATGGGCCAGGCAGATTCACCCGCAAAACCAGATAAGGATACCGCGGTTGCTTTAGTTCCGCTTTGATGCATTCTGGTAATTAACGAAAGCATTGCTCGTATATCAATTCTATGCTGCTGCCCGTATTGACATGTATCTTCATAATTGTTATCCCAGTATTCGCGATTTTACAAGATATGACTAACGACGTGTCATACATTTCGTGGTTTTGCTCAAATGGGAATGTAATGGGAGCGAATTGCCATTTTTCAAGCATTTCTACTGCTTTTCGCTTTTTAAATCCTTTCTTCTTGTGTATTGTGCTTATTATTTTCGTATCTTGCACCTTTTGCAGCTCTTTTGGCGAATTTTTGTTTAAAAAGGTTTCGCGTAATTTATGCACCTTCAAATTCATATTCGCCTTATTTACAACCTTCTTGGTAGATAAAAGCTTTTGTTGTTTCGTCTTTTCACTTTGCTCACGACTTATGTGATATAGATTGCGTTTTCCTGCAATATAATGAAGGAAATAACACGGTTAGAATTAGAAAATGAGTTTAATAGCTCGATTATAATGAACGTAGATTTCTCATTTCAATTCTATTCGTGTCCCACGGATGGCGCCAATTGATCAATCCTAGATTATCCAATTAAGGTTAATCAAGGATTGAGTGCAATGAGGGGGTACAATGGATGTCAATTATGGTTTTGGGACCTTATTGTCATATTTCGTTAAGTGCTAAACGATCAACAACCATGTCCCGGTCTTCGTAAATTACCTTAACCAACAAAGATCAAGTCTCAGGCAAATTCACGAGAGAGATCAATATGGCTAGAGCAATTCTTCCAGAATTAACAACCTCAAATGAGAGGCCAAGCTCTCTATTTATAGGTTTGAGATCTATGCGGAAGTAAGATGTGCAGGCACTTAGGAATTTCGCATAAGTACTGCGAGAACCCTTCGCACTCTTTATTGTTCCACGCAGTCTCACCGCACTCATTATCATTTTCTGCGGTTTAGTTGCCTTGTATCTTTGCCTTTAACTATCCTTTCGCACTAAAAATATACATATACATATGTATGTATATGATCACGTGTGGTTTCGGTCGGCCTTCATGTGTTTGAGGTTAAGGGGTTAACCTTGGGATTTTGGGTAAACACACACACACACACACACACACACACACACACACACACACATATATATATATATATATATATATATATATATATATATATATATATATATATTGTAGTGTTGTAGCTAATCTTGCGGTTTTGCCTTGGTGGTACGTAATGTATAGCTTGCTAGTTATACTTGGATGCGGTACGAGTTTATTGATCAGTCCTTAATTAATGATGTTACTTAATTACGGATTGAGTGCAATAAGATTGTAATGGAGGATGGGATGTTTGATGATTATTTTGGGCCCCGATGATCGTTTTTCACTTTAACTATCAAGTGATCAACCACCTCGACCCGGTCTTGATTGTCAATTAGCATAATTCACCTTAACTCAATGTAGAAATTCCTTGGGCAAAGTCACAAGTGAAATTTACAAAGGCTTCGGCAAATGGCAGAGAATTAACAACCTATAAATGAGAGGCCAAGCTCCCTATTTATAGTATTCGAGATATCCGCTGTCTGCGAGACACTTAACTATCCGCGGCAACTCAGCGGATTAAACCGCAGTTATTTACCAGCGCGGAAATTAATCTGCTGATATTATTTTCAGCGAACACTTCATAACTTAGCTTTAAAGTTCGCGTAGTTCTGCTTTTGTCTTTTAGCCAATAAAACACACATATACAATACTATGTATATGATCAAGTCCCCCCAGTTTATTATGATACATACTGCGAAGCAGATGTATCATGATAAACTCTAAAAATTCGCAGTTATTGCAGCTGTTATCTTCATTGAGGCATTTTCGCATTTACCTAGTTACCATTGAGTTATCACAATAGATAATTAATGCAATCAATTACCATCCTTATTTCCCCTATATATATCGTGACTCATAATCACTAATTTTCCACTTGCTTTCTCTATCACAATTCGCAATTTCATACCTTCACTCTTAACCCTTACAAGTTCTTCAATCACAACTTTCCCACTTTAATTAGAAATGAAGATTGACGAAGTCGATCGCAAGGTATATCCTAAGGCATTGA
The DNA here is from genome assembly GCF_046630445.1 of Rutidosis leptorrhynchoides. Taxonomy (NCBI): domain Eukaryota; kingdom Viridiplantae; phylum Streptophyta; class Magnoliopsida; order Asterales; family Asteraceae; genus Rutidosis; species Rutidosis leptorrhynchoides. The sequence continues at coordinate 238,134,198 of NC_092343.1, forward strand.
TTAACAAATTGTTAACTAGTCCGGAGGCTAAATCGGCGACATTCTCCGGTCATCAAATCAAACAAGAGAAACAGGCTATTCCCCTTGTTGATTTGACGGCGAAGTCACCATCATCACAACCAGGTTCTGCAAAATGACCATTTCAAACACCGCCATCATCTCAGAGCAAGAAGCTCAAGCAAAGCACTCCTTTATACGATAATCCGATCATATCAGATTATGAAGGAGGCCAGCAAACTGGTATGAATCAAATCATGTTTAACGCATATCATTTTGTGAAATACATACATTTATTGATATAATTTTTGCATTTTTTGCAGGAGACTCGCCCTTCAACCCGGTGTTTCCTAGCCCAGAATCTGCGGCACAAATCACTGAACTACTCCGCACTCCCCCTGACTCGTATGGAGTGCGGATTGATGGCTTATCTGGATATACGTATGCATCAGCTGGCGCTGCTCTGGATCAGTGCCAGCAAATGAAGCTAGCAATTCCCGGCGAGCTTCGCCGCGAATTCTCCAAACTTTCTGCGCTTGATGCGCACAACAGTTTTGTTCAAAACTTCTATATGTGCTTCAACTCGGCGTACGATATGATATGCCGGGAAGAAAAAATTTTCGACGTTCTTGGTGCTGAGCAACAAAAGTACAATACGGAGCGGGTCAAAGTTGAAAACAGTGAAAAACGCTGTGTTGACCTCTCTTATCAACTTACCGCAGCAAAAACCACCGCGGATGATTTCAAATTGCAGGTTTCAGCCGCTGCTGAAAAAGAAAAGAAACTACAAGCCACCATTTCCTCACTTCAAGAGGATGTTCAAAAGCTTACTGCAGAGCGAGATAATGCTCTGGCCTCAGCAGCTTCCGCAAAGTTTGAATTCTCCCAACTCCGCCAACACCTGCCGGAGTTCGCGAAAAAGGTTCTTAACTCACGCTCGGTGAATATGCAGTTTTCTACTTACGCAGCTTCTCTTCAACTACGCGAGAGAGTAGAGTTTCTAGATGAAATTGCTCCACATTGCACCATACCAGATCCACTTCCTCCCACCATTGATGACAGCATTTGTTCATGTAACGACCAGGAAATTTCCAACCAAATTTAAACCTTAAACTCTATATGTTTCCGACACGGTAAGCAAAAACCTTAATGTTGAGTCTAGAAAGTTTGAAACTATATTCATGTAATCAATTACCCATTGACCATCCATTTGTCCGACGATTCACGAACGTCATAACTTGTAGTAATTATATACTTATGTATATATATGGATATATATGGATTATATCTATCTTGAATATATGATAATTAAGTATCTCATTAAATATATTAACAATGGATTATATACATAAAATGAGACTACTAACTTAAGGACTTCGAAACGATATATATATATATATAAAGCTTAACGACGTTGTAACTTCTAAGTTAAAATAAATATATATGTATTGTATTAAGATGTATTTACTATTGGAATATACTAGTAGGAAAACATCATTTTCAACCTTTTATCATGGAAAATGACATCTTTGTTATTATATATGATTCATGAAATATCTTTATATATTTTATACCCGTATTATACTCGTACTATAGACAGCTTCTAGAAGTATTTACTATTGGTATATACCAATAGAAATCTTCAATTATTTGTGTAATATGTCATTCATGACATAATATATTTTAACTTATCTTAGATATTTTCACTAAAAACTAAATTTCTTATTTTAACTTTTAAGATTTACTTTTAATAAAAATACAAAATACTTTTTCTTATTTTAACTTTTAAGATTTTACTTTTAATAAAAATACAAACTACTTTTTCTTATTTTAACTTTTAAGATTTTTACTTTTAATAAAAATACAAACTACTTTTTCTTATTTTAACTTTTAAGATTTTACTTTTAATAAAAATACAAACTACTTTTTCTTATTTTAACTTTTAAGATTTTACTTTTAATAAAAATACAAACTACTTTTTCTTATTTTAACTTTTAGGATTTTACTTTTAATAAAAATACAAACTACTTTTTCTTATTTTAACTTTTAAGATTTACTTTTAATAAAAATACAAAATACTTTTTCTTATTTTAACTTTTAAGATTTTACTTTTAATAAAAATACAAACTACGTTTTCTTATTTTAACTTTTAAGATTTTACTTTTAATAAAAATACAAAATACTTTTTCTTATTTTAACTTTTAAGATTTTACTTTTAATAAAAATACAAAATACTTTTTCTTATTTTAACTTTTAAGATTTTACTTTTAATAAAAATACAAACTACTTTTTCTTATTTTAACTTTTAAGATTTTACTTTTAATAAAAATACAAACTACTTTTTCTTATTTTAACTTTTAAGATTTTACTTTTAATAAAAATACAAACTACTTTTTCTTATTTTAACTTTTAAGATTTTACTTTTAATAAAAATACAAAATACTTTTTCTTATTTTAACTTTTAAGATTTTACTTTTAATAAAAATAAAAAAATACTTTTTCTTATTTTAACTTTTAAGATTTACTTATTTTATTTTATTTTATTTTTACCTAACATTTTCAACTATAAATACCACATACATTTCTCATTTCAAACTTACACCTTAATCTCTCATTTCTCTCTCAAAATACTTTTAACTTCATACTTGATCATCTCCAAGCATTTTCTACATCATTTAGCTTCAAAAACAACCCTTAATCATCATAAGAAAAACCACACAAGAAAACTTCAACAATCATTCCAAAAATACAAGTTTGCTTCCAATCTTCAATCCAACTCCACCACTCTTTTGGTTCTAGGATTTTTCTCATCTCTTACAGTAACTTTGTCCAAGTAACTTGAGGTAGTAACCTTATTCATAACCTTATTCAATTCATATTTATATAGCTATCTTATTTTGTGTTGTAAAATTTTAACAACAAGAACATAGTTTGAATGATTTCAAGCTTGTTCGCAAACAAACATAATCCTTCTAATTTGACTTTTAAAATACTTCAACACATGTATTATGACAGTATGTCAAGCTAACATAAGGATATAAAACTTGTAAACACGAAGAACACCTTAAAACTGAACATACGCCGTCATAGATCAACGGGGGCTGTTTTGGGTTTGATTTTAAAAACCTATCCTAAACTTTGAATTAAAAGATTTCCTTTGGTGAAAAATCTTATTTTATATGGATATGAAATATATCCAAAACCCATGGTTAAACTCTAATTGGAAGTATGTTTTTCAAAAGAGTCATCAAGATGTCGTTCTTACGACGAATATGACTATCTTTTTGTATTTGACACATAAGCTGTATTTTCGACTATAACCATATTCTTTTTCTATTTAGATTAATAAATAACGGTTCGATACAAAACTATGGCAAGTTGAATCACTCAAAACGGATTTGAAACGAAGAAATTATGGGTAAAACAAAATTGGATATTTTTGTTTATTTTTAGCTACGGTTTTGATTAATAAAAATGGATGCTAACCTTATCCTAGCTAACTTACCTTTTATCCTACATGTATTTATACATGTATTGATCCCGAACTTATGGAAATACAATTTATAATAGTCGTGATTTGTAGGTTTTTCGTATGCCCGAGAGACATATTAAATTAATGTGGCTAACATGTTATGATCCAAGTCGGGTCATACCCAATAACAAGCTTACCAACACCTTATACGCATTTAATCTTAACAATTGGATCATTGATTAAATACGCGACACTTGAACTTTAAGAAAAAATGGTTTTCTTAAATATTAATTGATGTGTATATATATAAATTATGGAATAATTTATATAACAAGAGTTTAAATTATTTATGGGTTAAATAATTGATTTTGTTATGTTACATTTTATAAAGTTTAGTTTTATAAAAATAAATGTACATAACAAATATATAAATATGGAAGTATTATGAAGAGTTTTATAAAAACTTATTCTTTTTTATAAAACTTATTTTATAATACTTGAAAGAGAAAGTGGCCTTGGAGTTGCAAGTTCACATGCTTTTGGCTTGGAATCTTTCACCCATACTTTCTCAATTCCATATGTAAGCATCTTGACTCTTGTACGAACCAATACATGCAAATATACTTGAAAAAAACTGCACAAAACTCTCTAAAATTCTGCTGAATTTCGTGGGGTTTAGAGAGGGAGAAAGGGTTCTTCATTTGATTTTTGCAAGCTAAGTTCAAGTGTCAACAAATCCTAACCAAAGTACAAGGTGTTGGTGATAATCTTGGGGTATAACTACTTGAGGTTTCATTGTTTTGGAGCTCCATTCATCATCATCATCTTCATCACTTATCAACAAGCTTGGAGTAGGTATAAACTCTTTTCTTGCTTGTAGTTTGTAAGTATGTTTCACAACTTGATCCTAATTGGGATTTAACCTTAATTGGTTAAAGATTAACAAGTTACTAAATGGTTATTTACATGCTTCCGCTTTAAATGATTCTTAAAAAGTTTTAAGTATTATGAAACTTGTTAAATCCCAACAATGGTATCTAGAGCCGAAGTTGTTGAAATATGCTTCGAGATGGTTTTGAACTCACCATAACTTTGCATTTTATGTACATGCATGATTGTAAAATGCAAAAATTTATGATTTTGGGTGGGTTTATTATTATGGCCGAATTTTAGGAGGTTCCAAATGGGTTTTGGAACTTGCCATTTTGGTCATTTTGGTTGCATGTTGAGTTCACAATCAAGCCTTGGCCTTTTGTTTGAATGGTTGCATGTTTGGATGATTATTAATAATTCATTTGGTATGTAATATTAATTCATTCATATGGTTGTAATATTTATTCAATTGGTTTGTAATAATATTCATTTGGTTATGTAATTTATTTTATATTTGGTATGTAAAATAGATTAGGTTGTATTTTCATTTTCTAGACAAAATGTATTAGGATATATTTTGTAAAATGATGAAGATGATGAAGACTTGAAGAACACATGAAGAAGCATTTGGATGCAAGATTAAGTGGGAGTTTTAAAATCTCCTACTTTGTGTTATTACCCTAACCCGGTGGCATTTTGTTTTCGGCTAAACAAAATGCTTACCAAAAATGGCTTGATTGTGAACATATTGTTTTGCATGCTTGGTTGTTTATTGTATGATTGTGGATTGTATGTTTGTATGCTACAAGTTAATCACACAAGTTAACAACAAACAAAACTAAAATTTAATTGGTTAAATTAGACGTTATTAACAACATGCAAAACGACAATTTAAATGGTTAAATTGAAATGGTAAAGGACATTAATAAACGGTTATTAAGGACATGATAAGGATCATACATATAAAATGGTTTATATTAAGTAATTGGCTTAATTACAAGATATGAAAAATGGATTTTCAAATAAACCATACACTAAATGCATGTTGGTGTATGGTGCAAAAGTTTTCTCAAACTAGAATTAACGAAAACTCAAAATCCCTTTCACTAACAAGGTAAACAAGTTTAACGCCATCCTATTTGTGTGACACTTAGGAATGTTAGGGAACTCATGATGGGATAAAGGTCACCTAACCATTATGAGCAAACTAATATGATTAAGGTGAATTTCGCATGCTTGTGGGATAAAGGTCACCTAACCACATGTATGTTAAGTTTACACGTCTACACAAGTAGGACGACTTGATTTGGAAATCATGAACTTAGGGTCACCGAAGCATGATGAACAAATAGGCGTTGATGGGATAATATGCCATGCAAAAGGATTGCATGATCCCATAACTTAGAAGTTGCAAAAGGATTGCAATTGTCATATAATGACTACCTAGCTAAATCAAATGACGGGATAAAGGTCACCTAACCGAAATTTGGTTTACCGTTGGATTCTAATATTTAATAAGTCAATTAAAATATAAAAGGGTATTGTTTATTAAATTTAAAATCGATACTTAAATGAACTTTGTTAAATTTTGTAGATGGCCGCCAATAACAACAACAACATTCTTAACGCACCTATTAACATGAACAACCTATCGTTAAGGTCTCTCCTCGAGAAAGACAAACTCAACCATACGAACTTTATGGATTGGTTCCGTAATCTTAGAATTGTCCTCAAACTTGAGGATAAAGCGTATGTGTTGGAAGACCCTATTCCCGACCAACCGGACGAAGAAGATGTAGAGGGCATGGCTTACTATGACAAATATTGTGCCGATTCGGTGCAAGTCGGTTTCCTAATGCTTGGGACTATGATACCCGAACTCCAAAAGGATTTCGAACATCATAGTGCATATGACTTGATAACGCAATTGAAGGAGATGTTCCTTCAACAAGCACGTTTCGAGCGCTTCGAAACGGTTCGAGCGCTACATGCATGTCGTATGGATGACACCCAATCCGTCTCCTCTTATGTCCTCAAAATGAAGAGCCTCATTGATCGTGCAAACCGTCTTAACCTCAACATATCTAATGAGCTAGCCACCGATCTTATCCTAAACTCCTTGTCAAAGATGTTTGACCAATTTGTAATTAATTACAATATGAATGGGATGGATAAGACCATCGGTGAGCTACATGGCATGTTAAGGACGGCCGAAACTAGCATGGGTAAAAGGGCTTCACCCGTGCTAATGATCAATGATGGTGGGTCCAAAGGTAATAACACCTCTAAGCCTAAGGTGGCTAAGAGGAAAGGACCCGCTCATCAAGGCAAGGGAAAGGGGAAGATGGTTACCCCAACCAAAAACAAGAACAAGAAGCAAAAGGTTGCCGGACAAGCAAACCCCAAGGAAGACCCGTGTTTCGGTTGCGGTGAAATGGGTCACTGGAAACGAAACTACCCGGTCTACCTTAAGGAGTTAAAGGAAAAGAGGGATGCAGGGCAAACCTCAGGTAATATATATATGGTATATATAGAGCTTAGTATTACTTCTTCTAATACATGGGTATTAGACACTGGATGTGGAACTCACATTTGCAATTCTTTGCAGGGGTTCAAAAGAAGTAACAAACAAGTGGGAACATCAAGTCTCTTTATGGGAAATGGAGCCAAGGTGCAAGTAAAGGCTCAAGGAGACTTTGTATTGAAACTTCCAAGTGGTTTGGAACTTATTTTGAACAATGTTTTGTATGCACCCGATTTATGTCGAAACATTATTTCAGTTTCCCGTTTGAAACAATGTGGTTTTAATCTTAATTTTGTTAATGATGATATCCATATTTATTTAGATAATGTATTCTATTTCAAGGCTTCGCCTTCAAATGGAATTTATGAATTGGTTCATGATGACACATCATCTAGTAGCTCAATGTACCATACAAGCACTAAGAAACTCAAAAGGGATTTGAGTGATTCCTACTTATGGCATTGTCGCCTTGGTCACATAAACAAGAACCGAATGCATACACTTCAAAAGAATGGACTTTTGAAATCAAATGAAATGGATTCATTTGATGTATGTGAATCCTGTTTACAAGGCAAGATGACTAAAGCACCTTTCAAAGGGACCTATGAAAGGGCTAAAGACTTATTGGGATTAATACATTCGGATGTGTGTGGACCCTTTAAGCCCATGACTAGGAATGGTGAAAGATACTTCGTTACTTTCATTGATGACTTCAGTCGTTTTGGATATGTCTACTTATTAAGACACAAGGATGAAACTTTTGAAGCATGCAAAGAATATCAAAATGAAGTACAAAATCAACTCAACAAGACAATCAAGGTACTTCGTACCGATAGAGGAGGTGAATACCTAAGCGATGCTTTCCAAGATCATCTTAGGAGTTGTGGGATTATCTCACAACTTACTCCACCCGGAACACCCCAACTTAATGGAGTGTCCGAAAGGAGGAACCGAACCCTAATGGATATGGTTCGATCTATGATGGCAAGAAGCTCGTTACCTTTATCATTTTGGGGTTATTGTCTAAGCTCCGCGGCTCGTATTTTAAATATAGCCCCAACCAAGAAAGTAGAACGAACTCCTCATGAGATGTGGTTTGGAAAACCTCCGTCTCTATCATACTTAAAGGTATGGGGATGTGAAGCTTATCCTAAGCGTTACGTCCCTAATAAGTTGAATGCTCGATCCACGAAGTGTATCTTCATAGGATATCCCAAGGATGATATGGGATACTATTTCTATGATCCATCCGAGCAGAATGTATTTGTTGCTCGGAAGGCGGAATTCCTTGAAACTAAGTTCCTAATGGAAGGAAATAGTGAAAGGAAGATAGATCTTGAAGAGGTTCAAGATCAAGTAGATGATACACAATTGGTTAACACTAGCACTCAACATGAAAATGTTGATAGTGATGAAATGGATGATCAAAATACACAAGACATTCGTAGATCTGGTAGGATTAGCAATCCTCCTGAGAGATATGGGTTTCTCATAGATGGTTGCTATACGGTTGATTTGGATGAACCAACAAACTACCAAGATGCTTTATCAAGGATTGATAAAGATAAATGGCAGGAAGCCATGAAATCTGAGATGCAATCCATGTATGACAACCAAGTTTGGGAACTTGTTACGCAACCTCCTGGCTCTAGGCTAGTTGATTGTAAATGGCTTTTCAAAATGAAAACCGACATACATGGAAACCTGGATACATACAAAGCTAGACTTGTAGCAAAAGGTTTCACTCAAACTCAAGGGATTGACTATGATGAAACTTTTTCGCCTGTGGCAATGCTAAAGTCTATTAGGATATTATTTGCCATTGCTGCTCATTATGATTACGAAATATGGCAAATGGATGTCAAGACCGCTTTCCTAAATGGATATCTTATGGAAGATGTCTATATGGTTCAGCCTGAAGGTTTTGTTGATCCGAAATATCCTAAAAAGGTATGCAAGTTAAAGAAGTCAATCTACGGATTGAAACAAGCATCTAGAATGTGGAATCATCGTTTTAATGAGGAAGCTGAGAAATTTGGCTTCATTAAAAATGGTGATGAAGCTTGTGTATATAAGAAAGCTAGTGGGAGCACTATCATGTTCCTTGTATTATATGTGGATGATATATTGTTATTTGGGAACGATATTCCGGTAATGCAAGGTGTTAAAACTTGGTAAAGTAAATGCTTCTCCATTAAGGATCTTGGAGAAGCACAATACGTTTTGGGGATTGGGATCTACAGGGATAGATTCAAGAAATTGATAGGTTTGAATCAAAGTGCATACATTGAAAAGGTCTTGAAAAGGTTCAAGATGGAGAACTCTAAGAAAGGTTTGGTACCTATTCAAAGAGGAACACTTCTCAGTTCATCTCAGTGCCCTACTACAAAAGATGAACAGGAGAGAATGAAGAATGTCCCATACGCGTCTGCTATTGGGTCAATCATGTATGCAATGATATGTACTAGACCGGATGTGTCATGCGCTCTTAGCTTGACAAGTAGATACCAGAATAACCCAGGAAACAGTCATTGGATTGCTGTTAAAAGTATATTGAAATACCTTAGAAGGACTAAGGATATGTTTCTAATATACGGGTCTGGTGAGGAGGAACTCGCTGTAAAAGGTTACGTGGACGCGAGCTTCCAAACTGATCGAGATGATTCTCGATCACAATCCGGTTATGTATTTACATTAAATGGAGGTGCGGTCTCTTGGAAGAGTTCAAAACAGGATGTTGTTGCGTTATCCACTACAGAGTCGGAGTACATTGCCGCCTCATTGGCAGCACAGGAAGCTGCATGGATGAAGAAATTCATCGACGACTTAGGAGTGGTCCCTTCCATTCAGGACCCTCTTGAGATCTTTTGTGACAACGAGGGTGCGATTGCCCAAATCAAGGAACCTCGTGCTCACCAAAAGACCCGTCATATTGAGCGGAGATTCAACTACATAAGGGATGAAGTTGAAAAAGGAAAGAAATGTATTCGCAAGGTTCACACAGATCTTAATATAGCGGATCCACTCACGAAGCTCTTACATGGAGCAAAACATGAAGGGCATGTTAGTGCATTAGGGCTTCGATATTCTAGTGATTGGTTATGATCTGTTTTAAGTATTGTACCAGAACGAAATTATTCAAACTCATTAATATAACTATGGTGTTAATTTATTTGAGTTATGTTCCTATTTTGCATATTTCATCCATGAATAAGCAATTATTCTAAATTTCCGTAGTCGATCACATTTGTGGGAACAAGTGTGAGGTTTAGACTATTATGAACTCGGATTGGTATACATTCATAGGTTGAATGTGGGGCAAGGTTGCAACCAAGGTTCATAGATATTTGTGGGAAACAAATATTGGAAGACCCGCTCTCAAGAATTACTGTATAGAGCCTTTGTGGTTGATCACATGTAATCTTGAGTAAAGGCGAATATCATTGTATCCTTTGACCTGAGATACATATTGGGTTCGGATATTCACCAAGTATTGTGCCTTGATTCTTTCCTTCGCTATTCTGAAATATGGTAGTACATAAGGAAGAACTCAGGTATATTACAAAGTGTATATCTAGGAAGTATGTAGTCAAGATGGAATTTGTCCCTCTTATTCGTTGAGAGTCAGATGTCTAAGGCCTGAAAAGTTAAATCTATAAGAGAGTGATCACTCTGTATCTCTTGGATTTAACATGACATCTAGGACGAAAGGATAAAATGAAAGATTCACCTATATATCAGTTCGAGTAAGGAACTCGAAAGGGATGATGTTATTGAATGGCACAAAGTCATAACATATTGGGGGTGATGGACGGTCGTTAGGTGGTATCCGTCACTTGCATTAATTTCTTATGTTTCTCGTGCAAGTGGGAGATTGTAGGTTTTTCGTATGCCCGAGAGACATATTAAATTAATGTGGCTAACATGTTATGATCCAAGTCGGGTCATACCCAATAACAAGCTTACCAACACCTTATACGTATTTAATCTTAACAATTGGATCATTGATTAAATACGCGACACTTGAACTTTAAGAAAAAATGGTTTTCTTAAATATTAATTGATGTGTATATATATAAATTATGGAATAATTTATATAACAAGAGTTTAAATTATTTATGGGTTAAATAATTGATTTTGTTATGTTACATTTTATAAAGTTTGGTTTTATAAAAATAAATGTACATAACAAATATATAAATATGGAAGTATTATGAAGAGTTTTATAAAAACTTATTCTTTTTTATAAAACTTATTTTATAATACTTGAAAGAGAAAGTGGCCTTGTGAAATGTCCCGTTCTTATTGATTAAAAACGTTCCATATTAATTGATTTCGTTGCGAGGTTTTGACCTCTATATGAGACGTTTTTCAAAGACTGCATTCATTTTTAAAACAAACCATAACCTTTACTTCATCAATAAAGGCTTAAAAGCTTTACGTAGATTATCAAATAATGATAATCTAAAATATCCAGTTTACACACGACCATTTCATAATGGTTTACAATACAAATATATTACATCGAAATAGGTTTCTTGAATGCAGTTTTTACACAATATCATACAACATGGACTCCAAAACTTGTCCTTATTTTAGCATGCGACAGCGGAAGCTCTTAATAATCACCTGAGAATAAACATGCTTTAAATGTCAACAAAAATGTTGGTGAGTTATAGGTTTAATTCCTACACATATCAAATCATAATAATAATAGACCACAAGATTTCATTTTTCATAATAACCATCTCAAGCAGGCATTTCGCATCGTACTTAGAGAAAAAATCATTCATATGGTGAACACCTGGTAACCGACATTAACAAGATGCATATAGAATATCCCCAATCATTCCGGAACAACCTCGGACCTGATTAAAATCGAAGTACTAAAACATCCGGTACTTTGGATGGGGCTTGTTGGGCCCGATAGATCTATCTTTAGGATTCGCGTCAATTAGGGTGTACGTTCCCTAATTCTTAGGCTACCAAGCTAAAAGGGGTGATATCCAAATTCGATCATTCAACCATAGAAAGTAGTTTCACATACTTGTGTCTATTTTGTAAAGCATTTATAAAACTGCATGTATTCTCATCCCAAAAATATTTAGATTTTTAAAAGTGGGACTATAACTCACTTTCACCGATTAACAATTCGTCGGGAATAGACTTGGCCACTGGTTGATTCACGAACCTATAACAATATATACATATATCAAAATATGATCGGAACATATTCACAATATTTTCTTTATTACGTGTTGATGATTTTTAGTTGTCCAGTTAGCGGTCCGATGTTAGAAGTCCAATAGTCCGATAGTCCAATAGTATAAATATATATATAAATATAAATGCGTATATTGTGTTAGAATTCACTAACACTATAATATATTGTCTTAATATAGTAAGACACATAATATGTATATTGTCTGAAGCAATCCGCGACCCATTGTATACATGTCTCAGGCTCGATCACAACTCAAAGTATATAAATTATGTTGGAATCCACTTCGACCCACAGCTAACTCGCAATTACTGCCAATGGTGTCTTATAGTTCGTTCCAATAATATATATAGAAGAAGTCAAAATGATATGTCAAAACGCTGTATACGGATCCACGGTGATCAAGTCATATATATATATATATGGTGCCTTACCATCTTTATTAAGACTATAATATATTGTCGAAGAACTTAATCACGACTATTATAAATTGTACATCCATAAGTTTGGGAACAAGACATGTATAAATACATGTAGGATACAAGGTAAGTTAGCTAGGATAAGGTTAGCTTCCATTTTTATTAATCAAAACCGTGGCTAAAAACAAGCAAAAATATCCAATTTTGTTTTACCCATAATTTCTTCGTTACAAATCCGTTTTGAGTGATTCAACTTGCCATAGTTTTGTATCAAATCATTATTTATTAATCTAAACAGAAAAAGAATATGTTTATAGTCGAAAATATAGCTTAGGTGTCAAATAAAAGAAGATAGTCATATCCGTCGTAAGAACGACATCTTGATGACTCTTTTGAAACACATACTTCCAATTTGAGTTTAACCATGGATTTTGGATATATTTCATATCCATATAAAATAAGATTTTTCACCAAAGGAAATCTTTTAATTCAAAGTTCAATATAGATTTTTAAAATCAAACCCAAAACAGCCCCCGATGATCTATGACGGCGTATGTTCAGTTTTAAGGTGTTCTTCGTGTTTACAAGTTTTATATCCTTATGTTAGCTTGACATACTGTCATAAAACATGTGTTGAAGTATTTTAAAAGTCAAGTTAGAAGGGTTAAATTTATTTGCGAACAAGTTTAGAATTAACTAAACTATGTTCTAGTAATTACAAGTTATAATCTTCGAATAAGGTAGCTTTATATATATGAACCGAATGATGTTATGAACATCATTACTACCTCAAATATAGTAGGTAAACCTACTGTAAGTGACAAGAAATGATCTAGCTTCAAAGGATCCTTGGATGGCTTGAAAGTTCTTGAAGTAGAATCATGACACGAAAACAAGTTCAAGTAAGATTTCTACTCGAATTAAGATATTTAAAGTTATGGAAATCGAATCAAAGCTTGAATATGAATATTACCTTGAATTAGAAAGATAACCTACTGTAAGAAACAAGGATTTCTTGAGGTTGGATGATCACATGAAATGGATTAGCAAGATTGGAAGTGAACTAGTAAATTTGGAAGTGTTTTTGAAGTGTTCTTGAAGTGTTCTTCCTATGATGATTAAAGCTTGATTCTTGAAGTAATTTTTGATGAAGATGATGATTAATTACTGGAAAAATACGTTCATAAGTGTGTGGGGGTGTTGAGAGAGAATTAGAAAGAAAATTGGAAGTGAAATGGAGTAGGTGGTGAGTGGTGAGTGGGGTTAAAAAGGAGTTCTTGTTTGACTAGCTCATGGTAGAAGTTAAATTTGATTTTGTCATGAATGACATAATCAAGAGAGGAATCCCATGCTAGTTCCTATTGGTATATACATTTTAACTGAGTCGTTAAGTCATCGTTAGTCGTTACATGTTTTGATTTGTTTTGAAGTCCTTAAATTAACGATCTCATTTAATCTTGTTAATCCATTGTTTGTTATATCAAATGAGATGTTAAATTATTATATTATCATGTTAACATGATATATGAATATATCTTAATATGATATATATACATTAAAATATCGTTACAGCGATAATCGTTACGTATGTCTCGTTTCGAAATTCTTAAGTTAGTAGTCTTGTTTTTACTTATGTAGTTCATTGTTGACACACTTAATGATATATTTAATTATCATTTTATCATGTTAAACATATATATTTATTCATATATGTAACATTATGTCATATACCACTTATAGCGTTCGTGAATCATCGGTCAAACAGGGTGATCAAATATTTATAAAATTTCCGTTTCAATTAACCAAGTCTTAACAAGTTTGATTGCTTAACATGTTGGAAACATTTAATCATGTAAATATAGTTTTCATGCAAATATATATTCATAGAAGAGTTCGGAAAAGTTCGGGTCACTACATTACCTACCCGTTAAATAAATTTCGTCCCGAAATTTTTAAGCGATTGAAGGTGTTGGCTCATCTTCTGGAAATAAGTGTGGGTATTTCTTCTTCATCTGACTTTCACGTTCCCAGGTGAACTCGGGTCCTCTACGAGCATTCCATCGAACCTTAACGATTTTATATGTATTTTGCTTGAGTCTTTTAACCTCACTATCCATTATTTCGACGGGTTCTTCAATGAATTGAAGTTTTTCGTTGATTTTGATTTCGTCTAACGGAATAGTGAGATCTTCTTTCGCAAAACATTTCTTCAAATTCGAGACGTGAAAAGTGTTATGTACGGCAGCTAGTTGTTGAGGTAACTCGAGTCGATAAGCTACTGGTCCGACACGATCAATAATTTTGAATGGTCCAATGTACCTTGGATTTAGTTTCCCCCGTTTACCAAATCGAACAACGCCTTTCCAAGGTGCAACTTTAAGCATGACCATCTCTCCAATTTCAAATTCTATATCTTTTCTTTTAAGGTCCGCGTAACTCTTTTGTCGACTTTGGGCGGTTTTCAATCGTTGCTAAATTTGAATGATTTTCTCGGTAGTTTCTTGAATAATCTCTGGACCCGTAATCTGTCTATCCCCCACTTCATTCCAACAAATCGAAGACCTGCACTTTCTACCATAAAGTGCCTCAAATGGGGCCATCTCTATACTCGAATGGTAACTGTTGTTGTAGGAAAATTCTGCTAACGGTAGATGTCGATCCCAACCGTTTCCAAAATCAATAACACATGCTCGTAGCATGTCTTCCAAGGTCTGTATCGTCCTTTCGCTTTGCCCATCAGTTTGTGGATGATAGGCGGTGCTCATGTCTAGACGAGTCCCTAACGCTTGTTGCAATGTTTGCCAGAACCTTGAAACAAATCTGCCGTCTCTATCAGAGATAATAGAGACGGGTATTCCATGTCTGGAAACGACTTCCTTTAAGTATAATCGTGCCAGCTTCTCCATTTTATCATCTTCTCTCATTGGCAGAAAATGTGCTGATTTGGTGAGACGATCGACTATTACCCAAATAGTATCATAACCACTTGCAGTCCTTGGCAATTTAGTAATGAAATCCATGGTAATGTTTTCCCATTTCCATTCTGGGATTTCAGGTTGTTGAAGTAGACCTGATGGTTTCTGATGTTCAGCTTTGACTTTAGAACATGTCAAACATTCTCCTACATATCTTGCAATATCGGCTTTCATACCCGGCCACCAGAAATGTTTCTTAAGATCCTTGTACATCTTTCCCGTTCTGGGATGTATAGAATATCTGGTTTTATGTGCCTCCTTAAGTACCATTTCTCTCACATCTCCAAACTTTGGTACCCAAATTCTTTCAGCCCTATATCGGGTTCCATCTTCCCGAATATTAAGATGTTTCTCCGATGCTTTGGGTATTTCACTTTTCAAATTCCCTTCCTTTACAACTCCCTGTTGTGCTTCTTTTATTTGAGTAGTAAGGTTAGCACGAATAATTATATTCATAGCTTTTACCCGTATAGGTTCTCTGTCCTTTCTACTTAAAGCGTCGGCTACCACATTCGCCTTCCCCGGGTGATATCGAAGCTCAAAATCGTAATCATTCAACAATTCAATCCACCTGCGCTGTCTCATATTCAGTTGCTTCTGATTAAATATGTGTTGGAGACTTTTGTGGTCGGTATATATAATACTTTGGACCCCATATAAGTAATGCCTCTAAGTCTTTAATGCAAAAACAACTGCGCCTAATTCCAAATCATGAGTCGTATAGTTTTGCTCGTGAATCTTCAATTGTCTAGACGCGTAAGCAATTACCTTCATTCGTTGCATCAATACACAACCAAGACCTTGCTTCGAAGCGTCACAATAAACTACAAAATCATCATTCCCTTCTGGCAATGACAATATAGGTGCCGTAGTTAGCTTTTTCTTCAACAATTGAAACGCTTTCTCTTGTTCATCCTTCCATTCAAATTTCTTCCCTTTATGCGTTAATGCAGTCAAGGGTTTTGCTATTTTGGAAAAATCTTGGATGAATCTTCTGTAGTAACCAGCCAATCCTAAAAATTGGCGTATATGCTTCGGAGTTTTCGGGGTTTCCTACTTTTCAACAGTTTCAATCTTAGCTGGATCCACCTTAATACCTTCTTTGTTCACTATGTGACCGAGGAATTGAACTTCTTCCAACCAAAATGCACACTTTGAAAACTTAGCGTACAATTCTTCCTTTCTCAATACTTCTAACACTTTTCTCAAATGTTCTTCGTGCTCTTGATCATTCTTTGAGTAAATAAGTATGTCAACGATGAAAACAATGACAAACTTGTCAAGGTATGGTCCACACACTCGGTTCATGAGATCCATGAACACAGCTGGTGCATTAGTTAAGCCAAACAGCATGACCATAAACTCGTAATGACCGTAACGTGTTCTGAAAGCAGTCTTCGGAATGTCGTCTTCCTTCACCCGCATTTGATGATACCCGGAACGTAAATCAATCTTCGAATAAACCGACGAGCCTTGTAGTTGATCAAATAAGTCGTCGATTCTCGGTAGTGGATAACGGTTCTTGATGGTAAGTTTGTTCAACTCTCTGTAGTCAATACACAATCTGAACGAACCATCCTTCTTCTTGACAAATAACACCGGTGCTCCCCATGGTGATGTGCTTGGTCGAATGAAACCACGCTCCAAAAGTTCTTGTAGTTGGCTTTGGAGTTCCTTCATTTCGCTGGGTGCGAGTCTGTATGGAGCACGAGCTATTGGTGCAGCTCCTGGTACAAGATCTATTTGAAATTCAACGGATCGATGTGGAGGTAGTCCTGGTAATTCTTTCGGAAATACGTCGGGAAATTCTTTTGCGACGGGAACATCATTGATGTTCTTTTCTTCGGTTTGCACCTTCTCTACATGTGCTAGAATGGCATAGCAACCTTTTCTTATTAGTTTTTGCGCCTTCAGGTTACTAATAAGATTTAACTTCGCGTTGCTCTTTTCTCCGTACACCATTAAAGGTTTTCCTTTTTCTCGTACGATGCGAATCGCATTTTCGTAACACACGACCTCTGCTCTCTCCTTTTTCATCCAATCCATGCCGATTATCACATCAAAACTCCCTAACACTACTGGTATCAAATTTATCTTAAATACTTCTCCAACCAGTTTAATTTTACGATCCCGACATATCTTATCTGCTGACATTAGGTTACCGTTTGCTAGTTCGAGTAAAAATTTATTATTCATAGACGTCAATGGACCGTTTAATTTAGCACAAAAATCTCTACTCATATAGCTCTTATCCGCACCCGAATCAAATAAAACATAAGCAGGTTTATCGTCAATAAGAAACGTACCCGTAACAAGCTCCGGGTCTTCCTGTGCTTCTGCTCCGTTGATGTTGAAGACTCTTCCACGGTTTTACCCATTAGTATTCCCTTGGTTTGGGCAACCTCTGATCATGTGGCCCGGTTTTCCACATTTAAAACAAACAACGTTGGCATTATTTGATCCAACACTATTTGTCCCATTAGTCTTGTTAAACTTCGGTCCGTAGACCTCACACTTTACTGCGCCATGACCAGTCCTTTTACACTTGGTGCAAAATTTCTGGCAGAACCCTGAGTGATTCTCTTCACATCTTGGACATTTATTGTTCTGATTGTTGTTGCCATTGTGGTTGTTGAGGTTGTTGTTAGGATTTTTATTGTTGTTGAAACGGTTGTTGTTGGAATGATTTTTGTTGCGGTTGTTGCGAAAAATGGTGCGTTTGTTGCTGTAATTTTGGGGTTGGTTGTTGACACGATAGTTATTGTTGTTGTTATATTCGTAACCCCTGTCACTGGTTTCTTCCCACTTTCTCTTGAGTGGTTTCGTGTTGACCTCTTCGGTCGCTTGATTATTCATTCTCCCTTGGATCTGGTTTATGAGCTTGTGAGCCATTTGACTTGCCTTTTGTATGGAGGCAGGGTCGTTTGAACTCACATCTTCCTGGATCCTTTCCGGTAACCCTTTCACAAACGCGTCGATCTTCTCTTCTTCATCTTCGAACGCTCTTGGACACAATAGGCACAATTCTGTGAATCTTCGTTCATATGTGGTAATGTCGAAACCTTGCGTTTGTAACCCTCTAAGCTCCGCCTTAAGTTTATTGACCTCGTTCCTGGGACGGTATTTCTCGTTTACTAAGTGCTTGAATGCAGACCACGGTAGTGAGTAAGCAGCATCTTGTCCCACCTGCTCGAGGTAGGTGTTCCACCATGTCAACGCTGCACCTGTGAAGGTATGCGTAGCGTATTTCACTTTGTCATCTTCAGCACACTTGCTGATAGCAAATACCGATTCGACCTTTTCAGTCCATCGTTTTAATCCGATTGGACCCTCGGTTCCATCGAATTCCAGCGGTTTGCAGGCAGTGAACTCTTTGTAGGAACATCCGACACGAGTTCGTGTGGCATTTGTTCCGTTGCTAGTTTCAGAGTTATTGTTGTTATTATGCATCGCGGCTTGCACTGCGGCTATGTTCGCAGCAAGAAAGGTACGGAAGTCTTCCTCGCTCATGTTCAAGTTCTGGCGAGTCGTTGGTGCCATTTCCTTCAAAGATAGCCAAAAGAATTTAGTTAATCATATAGAATATTAGGAGTAGTCAATAATATTTCGTAGCTTAATATGAACTTATTTATAAAAGCCTTTTCTTCATATTAGCATTTTATAATTTTAATTCGGGTAGTACCTACCCGTTAAGTTCATACTTAGTAGCTAGCGCGAAAATTAACTACTACTTGTCAAGATAATATTCTATCATGAAAAACTTAATTCATTAATATTTCACATATAAACTTTTGATACAATATTATACAATCATACCATAGTGCTATTTTACATATGTCATAAAATATAGCACACACTAGCTTTTATACAAGGTAGTTGCGAAGATAACTCTAGCTAATGCGCAAGGCGTTCCGCAAAAGCAATAAAGATACGTAATTCATACGTCCAGAAACAAGTCATGCATTCTGGTTTAACTAAGACTATTTCCCATCCTAAGTCTTGTGGAACGTAACCGTTGTGACCATTATCAAGACAACATGTTGTAGTGTCGTCAAAAGGACGAGGGTTACGTAAAGTCCAACAGTTTTGTAACAACCTAAAAACCTTGTTTCTCACCCTAACTATCGAATCCGTCACTTCTGGAAATGTTTTATTCAACAATTGTAATCCGATGTTCTTTTTCTCACTTTGGTGAGAAGCGAACATCACTAATCCGTAAGTATAACATGCTTCTTTATGTTGTATGTTAGAAGCTCTTTCTAAGGCTTGAAGTCCTATATTCGGATACGTTGAGTCAAAATAGGTTCTTAACCCGTAGCGTAAAATAACATTTGGGTTCCCCGCATTATATGCGTTAAAGTAAACACGGCGTAACTTATGGACTCCCCAATGTGATATCCCCCATCTTTCAAACGAAAGCCTTTTATAAACCAAGGCATTTTTGGAACGTTCTTCGAATGTCTTACAAACTGATTTCACCGAAAATAGTTGTGCCGAGGAATCCTGACCGACTCTAGACAGGATTTCATCAATCATGTCTCCGGGTAAGTCTTCTAAAATATTGGGTTGTCTAACCATTTTGTGTTTTTATACTGTAAGATAGACAAGAGTTAGATTCATAAAAGATACATATATATATATATATCACATAATATTTACATGTTAAATATATAGTTTCCAACAAAATGTGTTAAGCAATCATTTTTCAAGTAAACACGGTCGAAGTCCAGACTCCTCGGTTAGACACACACTAATGCAAATTTCTGGTTCTCTAAGACCAACGCTCTGATACCAACTGAAATGTCCCGTTCTTATTGATTAAAAACGTTCCATATTAATTGATTTCGTTGCGAGGTTTTGACCTCTATATGAGACGTTTTTCAAAGACTGCATTCATTTTTAAAACAAACCATAACCTTTACTTCATCAATAAAGGCTTAAAAGCTTTACGTAGATTATCAAATAATGATAATCTAAAATATCCAGTTTACACACGACCATTTCATAATGGTTTACAATACAAATATATTACATCGAAATAGGTTTCTTGAATGCAGTTTTTACACAATATCATACAACATGGACTCCAAAACTTGTCCTTATTTTAGCATGCGACAGCGGAAGCTCTTAATAATCACCTGAGAATAAACATGCTTTAAATGTCAACAAAAATGTTGGTGAGTTATAGGTTTAATTCCTACACATATCAAATCATAATAATAATAGACCACAAGATTTCATTTTTCATAATAACCATCTCAAGCAGGCATTTCGCATCGTACTTAGAGAAAAAATCATTCATATGGTGAACACCTGGTAACCGACATTAACAAGATGCATATAGAATATCCCCAATCATTCCGGAACAACCTCGGACCTGATTAAAATCGAAGTACTAAAACATCCGTTACTTTGGATGGGGCTTGTTGGGCCCGATAGATCTATCTTTAGGATTCGCGTCAATTAGGGTGTACGTTCCCTAATTCTTAGGCTACCAAGCTAAAAGGGGTGATATCCAAATTCGATCATTCAACCATAGAAAGTAGTTTCACATACTTGTGTCTATTTTGTAAAGCATTTATAAAACTGCATGTATTCTCATCCCAAAAATATTTAGATTTTTAAAAGTGGGACTATAACTCACTTTCACCGATTAACAATTCGTCGGGAATAGACTTGGCCACTGGTTGATTCACGAACCTATAACAATATATACATATATCAAAATATGATCGGAACATATTCACAATATTTTCTTTATTACGTGTTGATGATTTTTAGTTGTCCAGTTAGCGGTCCGATGTTAGAAGTCCAATAGTCCGATAGTCCAATAGTATAAATATATATATAAATATAAATGCGTATATTGTGTTAGAATTCACTAACACTATAATATATTGTCTTAATATAGTAAGACACATAATATGTATATTGTCTGAAGCAATCCGCGACCCATTGTATACATGTCTCAGGCTCGATCACAACTCAAAGTATATATATTATGTTGGAATCCACTTCGACCCACAGCTAACTCGCAATTACTGCCAATGGTGTCTTATAGTTCGTTCCAATAATATATATAGAAGAAGTCAAAATGATATGTCAAAACGCTGTATACGGATCCACGGTGATCAAGTCATATATATATATGGTGCCTTACCATCTTTATTAAGACTATAATATATTGTCGAAGAACTTAATCACGACTATTATAAATTGTACATCCATAAGTTTGGGAACAAGACATGTATAAATACATGTAGGATACAAGGTAAGTTAGCTAGGATAAGGTTAGCTTCCATTTTTATTAATCAAAACCGTGGCTAAAAACAAGCAAAAATATCCAATTTTGTTTTACCCATAATTTCTTCGTTACAAATCCGTTTTGAGTGATTCAACTTGCCATAGTTTTGTATCAAACCATTATTTATTAATCTAAATAGAAAAAGAATATGTTTATAGTCGAAAATACAGCTTAGGTGTCAAATAAAAGAAGATAGTCATATCCGTCGTAAGAACGACATCTTGATGACTCTTTTGAAAAACATACTTCCAATTTGAGTTTAACCATGGATTTTGGATATATTTCATATCCATATAAAATAAGATTTTTCACCAAAGGAAATCATTTAATTTAAAGTTCAATATAGATTTTTAAAATCAAACCCAAAACAGCCCCCGATGATCTATGACGGCGTATGTTCAGTTTTAAGGTGTTCTTCGTGTTTACAAGTTTTATATCCTTATGTTAGCTTGACATACTGTCATAAAACATGTGTTGTAGTATTTTAAAAGTCAAGTTAGAAGGGTTAAATTTATTTGCGAACAAGTTTAGAATTAACTAAACTATGTTCTAGTAATTACAAGTTATAATCTTCGAATAAGGTAGCTTTATATATATGAACCGAATGATGTTATGAACATCATTACTACCTCAAATATAGTAGGTAAACCTACTGTAAGTGACAAGAAATGATCTAGCTTCAAAGGATCCTTGGATGGCTTGAAAGTTCTTGAAGTAGAATCATGACACGAAAACAAGTTCAAGTAAGATTTCTACTCGAATTAAGATATTTAAAGTTATGGAAATCGAATCAAAGCTTGAATATGAATATTACCTTGAATTAGAAAGATAACCTACTGTAAGAAACAAGGATTTCTTGAGGTTGGATGATCACATGAAATGGATTAGCAAGATTGGAAGTGAACTAGTAAATTTGGAAGTGTTTTTGAAGTGTTCTTGAAGTGTTCTTCCTATGATGATTAAAGCTTGATTCTTGAAGTAATTTTTGATGAAGATGATGATTAATTACTGGAAAAATACGTTCATAAGTGTGTGGGGGTGTTGAGAGAGAATTAGAAAGAAAATTGGAAGTGAAATGGAGTAGGTGGTGAGTGGTGAGTGGGGTTAAAAAGGAGTTCTTGTTTGACTAGCTCATGGTAGAAGTTAAATTTGATTTTGTCATGAATGACATAATCAAGAGAGGAATCCCATGCTAGTTCCTATTGGTATATACATTTTAACTGAGTCGTTAAGTCATCGTTAGTCGTTACATGTTTTGATTTGTTTTGAAGTCCTTAAATTAACGATCTCATTTAATCTTGTTAATCCATTGTTTGTTATATCAAATGAGATGTTAAATTATTATATTATCATGTTAACATGATATATGAATATATCTTAATATAATATATATACATTAAAATATCGTTACAGCGATAATCGTTACGTATGTCTCGTTTCGAAATTCTTAAGTTAGTAGTCTTGTTTTTACTTATGTAGTTCATTGTTGACACACTTAATGATATATTTAATTATCATTTTATCATGTTAAACATATATATTTATTCATATATGTAAAATTATGTCATATACCACTTATAGCGTTCGTGAATCATCGGTCAAACAGGGTGATCAAATATTTATAAAATTTCCGTTTCAATTAACCAAGTCTTAACAAGTTTGATTGCTTAACATGTTGGAAACATTTAATCATGTAAATATAGTTTTCATGCAAATATATATTCATAGAAGAGTTCGGAAAAGTTCGGGTCACTACACCTTGGAGTTGCAAGTTCACATCCTTTTGGCTTGGAATCTTTCACCCATACTTTCTCAATTCCATATGTAAGCATCTTGACTCTTGTAGGAACCAATACATGCAAATATACTTGAAAAAAACTGCACAAAACTCTCTAAAATTCTGCTGAATTTCGTGGGGTTTAGAGAGGGAGAAAGGGTTCTTCATTTGATTTTTGCAAGCTAAGTTCAAGTGTCAACAAATCCTAACCAAAGTGCAAGGTGTTGGTGATAATCTTGGGGTATAACTACTTGAGGTTTCATTGTTTTGGAGCTCCATTCATCATCATCATCTTCATCACTTATCAACAAGCTTGGAGTAGGTATAAACTCTTTTCTTGCTTGTAGTTTGTAAGTATGTTTCACAGCTTGATCCTAATTGGGATTTAACCTTAATTGGTTAAAGATTAACAAGTTACTAAATGGTTATTTACATGCTTCCGCTTTAAATGATTCTTAAAAAGTTTTAAGTATTATGAAACTTGTTAAATCCCAACATGATTAAGTTCTACGACAATATATTATAGTCTTAATAAAAATCGTAAGGCACCATATATATATATATATATATATATATATATATATATATATATATATATATATATATATATATATATATATATATATATATATATATATATATATGACTTGATCTTAATTGTTAAATAGATATTGACCAATATATAAATATATAATTAATTAGGTTCGTGAATTCGAGGCCAACCGTATGCGTGTTCAGTGATGTTATATGTATTTTTACTACAAAATACAGTATGGTGAGTTGTAGTCCCATTTTTTTACTATCTAAATTATTTTGGGATGAGAATACATGCAAATTTATAAATGTTTTACAAAATAAGCACAAGTTCATGAAACTACATTCTACGATTGTTTTGTTATACCGGATATCTGTACTTATTATTATTATGCTTGGTAATCTAATAATTAGTGAAAAACACTAATTGACGCGAATCCTAAAGGTAGATCTACGGGCACCAACCTCCCCCATTTTCGAATAGTGAAAATGCTTTAGTACTTCGAAGGGTCCTTGTCATACATTTGAATAGTGGAATGTATGATGCCAGATATCTTAAGCGCTCTATGTTAAGGTCGGTTACCAGGCGACTCATCGTATGAATGATTTTTGCAGTTGTAATGATCCTGCGCATTTAATTAAATGAAATCTTGTGGCTTATTAAATGTTATGATTATTATATAGAAACTAAACCTATGACTCACCAACTTTATGTTGACATTTTAAAGCATGTTATTCTCAGGTACGAATTAAGTCTTCCGCTGTGCATTAGCTCATATTAAGGATATTACTTGGGGCCATTTATGACATAATTCAGAAAGACGTTGCATTCGAGTCATTGAAGTTAATTAGAGATTATTATTAAGAAAATGGCAGAATAGGTCATTTGAATATTATGAAATGTTAGGCGAACATGTCAACTATCGATGTAATATTAGATTCTCCTTTAAGAATAAATGCAACGTTTGTAAAATGTATCATATAGAGGTCAAGTATCTCGTGATGTTATCAACTATTGTAATTCGTTTGTAATCAATATGGACTTCGTCCGGATGGATTAGTTTTGGGTTTCTACAGTTGGTATCAGAGCGTTGGTCTTAGCGAACCAGGTCTGCATTAGTGTGTCTAACTGGTAAGTTGTTAGGATACATTAGTGAGTCTGGACTTCGACCGTGTCTGCATGTCAAAAAGTTTTGCTTATCATTGCTAGTCGGAAATCATCTGCTTATTATCCTTAGGAAATTGCCTGCTTATTATTCATAAGTCTAGACACGTCTTACTGCATTTCCTGCATTGATAGTGTATAGACAAAATTCATATCTTAGCGTATCTGTTACTATAGAATTGCCTGACACATGTCGTAAATTCCTCCGTAGTCTACGGAATCTTTAGTACTATATATATAGGTATTCTATAAAGTTAGAATATCATCATATATTCGAAAATCGTATCACCTCAAAGATCCTTTTCATCCACCAAATTGCCCTTGTGGCGATGAACCTGAAGCACTTACTGGCGAACCTGTTCGAGAAACCATTTTCTCTCTCATTTCTAGAGTATCTCGTCACGATTATATAATATCCCATATCACGAATCTTATTCATCCGCTCGCTCCGACCGCCAAACATCCTCGTGTACTAGCAGAAGTGAACGAACTTCGCGCTCGCGTGACGGCTTTGGAGAACATGGTGCGAAGGTTGCAAACACTAGCAGCAGCACCAGCGGCATAATCCATATCACCATCATCAACGTCAATGGTATCCTTATCACCCTCAAACAACAACCACATCGTAAATCTCAACGTCTCAAATTACACCTCGAGTATAATCACCATTCTACATATCGCTCTATCCACTTTATTTTCGTTCTATATATCGTTCTACATCGATTATCTTCTATTTATGTACCATTCTACCTCATTACCTTCGTTCAATATGGCGACTAAGTAATCTCTAATGCTTTAGAGATTATGTAATCTAGTATTAACAATAAACCTGATGAGTTTAATATCTTATTGACTCATTAAATCTATGATTACATCTGAAGAAAATATATATACAAGTATATTTTCATAAAGATCGTAATTAAAAATTCTTTCGTACAAACTGTTAATGATGAAAACATTTTAACGGGTGGGTAGTACCCGAGGAATATTTAGAATTCACATTAATAAGTTACACTGTACATTCTTCGAATCTGATTCAACAATCATTTACTATCCTACTTACAACTACCGATATACGTATCCGTTCACCACAGAATAACCATTTCTATTCAAATTTCATATTTGGATTTTGACCTATCAGAATCCAACAAGTGGCATAATGAAGAAAACATTGAACGAAAATAAAAAGTGTTAGAAACAAACGAATTAATTAATTGAAATTGTGATAGGAATCCACGCTAACAGTTCCGGCTAACTGTTCCCAGCTAACTGATTAACATTTAATTTATCGCAATTTACATTCTCGCAATTTTAATTTCTGCACTGTACATACTGTCGGGACACATGTACAGCAATATGTCAGATTAATTCTGAGACAACACGTTGTATAATGGGTCATGATATATATTTATTTATTTTACGCATTTTAAATAACGGGACACGTATACAAGGTTTCGACTTATCATATTGACCCATCTATATATATATTTCGGAACAACCGTAGACACTCTATATGTGAAGGTGGGAGTTGGCTATACAGGGTCGGAGTTGATTCCAAAATATATATATACTTTGAGTTGTGATCGACACTGAGACTGGTACACGGGTCACGATACGTATTAAGTAATTTGAATATTATATATAATTTATATATTAATTTATTGGACCATTGGACAATTGGACTATTAGACTGCTAACTTTGGACAATTAAAATGAGTTAAAATGCTGATTATAACATATGAAACTAAACAATTCTTCAAGTTTGCCACTTGATTCTATTTTAAACCTCATTCGTATATTGACGATTATAATTCGCATTCACAACTTTTCATGATTCTTGAAAACACCTCGATCGGAAAGATGAACCAATCGCACTTCATCTACGGAAGAAAAGATTTATGCACCTGAAAAACTCTCAAATCCAAATTCATAGTTTAACACATATCGTGTTGAATCCTTTGCCATTTATTTGCAAAAACAACCCTACAATTCCTTTTCAAGAAACTAATTTTGTTACAGCTCCACTTCGACTTCTCAGTGAGACTACTCCTATTATAACCTCGATAATTATACCTTGTCCATTCGCCGTCGTAACCGGAGAATCTTTTATATTTCACAACATCATTAGCAGATATACCAGCAGCTCGTTATCTTTTTGGCGGTATCCGCAATTAGTATTTTGAAAATCTTGTAGCACTTCTCCAGTTATACCTATAATGTCTAATCCTAAGAATTTCATACTTCGAATGCGAAGTTTTTGAAAAACACCCTGAACTATGAAGTAGTTCTTGAAATGTTAATGAAGCAACGAAAATTGTAAACGACTTTAACAGTCAAAAGATTGATGATGAAGTACAGTGTGTTGGTAAAGCTCAGAAAAAGAGACGATTTGGAACTGAAAAACGGTTTGAGCAAAGTATGAAGGAAGCTGTAGATAAATCATAAGGACTGAATCTGCCTTCAAAGGATCTAAATGATTTAGTGTTTACTGAAACCGTTAGTTAGAATCTTACTCCTTATTCTAAACCTTTCCGGATGATATTCTTCATCATCATCCTATGTTAGATATTATAAGATATCTTCATATCTTCCGTTATACATATTCTCCATATTTTCGGAGATATTTTCACAACTATTCCTATCTGAGATCATTTATCTCTCCGTAATATCTGCGTTACAACGTAAAAGAAACTGTGTTAGTTTCTAAATTCTTAAATCTTCGAATTTAAAATAGGAATGTTTTGAAGCAGTGTTGGGAACTCATACATGAATTAGTATAATATAATGACACTTGATCAACGTCATTATATTACAGTAAGTCATGTTGAGTTTCTAATGGAACATGATGATTCACAGTACCATCATTATGTGCCCTGTTACACGGCTCTTACATTCTATTCAATTTCTAAACATATCAAGAAAATATTTCTTGATGATTCGGTCTTTTCCAGGATATTCTGGTAATTTTACAAATCAAAAATCGTGCCATTATCATTTCTTTCTAAGAGCATTAACTATGTTCATTCCAAGTTTCATACCTACGAATTTCGGACCATTACTCGCTTGACTCGAAGTCTGGAAGAGAAAATGAAAACCTGAAGTTCCGAAAAATAATGAAGAATATAAAGCCCAATAATAACTCCGAAATTACAAACCGTGTATATCAATGCATATAGCAATATAAAGACACGGGAGAACAAGAAACACTATGAACACAAGAGTATAGTAGAAGTAAATAGATTCTTCCGGTGGTAGATAGAAAAGAAGAATTACAGATACGAAAGTTAGGAGTATATTAAGAATCAGGACGGGATGAAGCATATTGATGAATGCTTTAAAGTATGAATCAAGGGGGAAAGAATAGAAGGTGTGAGTTGTGGAAAATAAGGAAACGAAGGAATGGATTTATAGTGAAGTATCCGACAGAGAAATCGAAACAGATTGCCGCATTAAATTAAAGAAGATTCTGATCGCCGAAGAACCAAATCTTATTACGTAAGATTTTCTTTAAATCTCTTAAATTCTGGAAATCAATCTTAATCACGTCATCAGTTAAAACAATTCCATATTCACTCATTTCATTCTTTTGTGATAGCTTCACTCGTGCGCTTCACATGATCGAATTGTTTTATCCATATCTTCCAATAATGATAAAACTCTATTATTACCTCATATTCGTCATGAAAACATTCCTATTGTTATTTATGACAACCTCTACCAAATTTCGGGGACGAAATTTCTTTAACGGGTGGGTACTGTAACGACCCGGAAATTTCCAACCAAATTTAAACCTTAAACTCTATATGTTTCCGACACGATAAGCAAAAACCTTAATGTTGAGTCTAGAAAGTTTGAAACTATATTCATGTAATCAATTACCCATTGACCATCCATTTGTCCGACGATTCACGAACGTCATAACTTGTAGTAATTATATACTTATGTATATATATGGATATATATGGATTATATCTATCTTGAATATATGATAATTAAGTATCTCATTAAATATATTAACAATGGATTATATACATAAAATGAGACTACTAACTTAAGGACTTCGAAACGATATATATATATATAAAGCTTAATGACGTTGTAACTTCTAAGTTAAAATAAATATATATGTATTGTATTAAGATGTATTTACTATTGGAATATACTAGTAGGAAAACATCATTTTCAACCTTTTATCATGGAAAATGACATCTTTGTTATTATATATGATTCATGAAATATCTTTATATATTTTATACCCGTATTATACTCGTACTATACACAGCTTCTAGAAGTATTTACTATTGGTATATACCAATAGAAATCTTCAATTATTTGTGTAATATGTCATTCATGACATAATATATTTTAACTTATCTTAGATATTTTCACTAAAAACTAAATTTCTTATTTTAACTTTTAAGATTTACTTTTAATAAAAATACAAAATACTTTTTCTTATTTTAACTTTTAAGATTTTACTTTTAATAAAAATACAAACTACTTTTTCTTATTTTAACTTTTAAGATTTTTACTTTTAATAAAAATACAAACTACTTTTTCTTATTTTAACTTTTAAGATTTACTTTTAATAAAAATACAAAATACTTTTTCTTATTTTAACTTTTAAGATTTTACTTTTAATAAAAATACAAACTACTTTTTCTTATTTTAACTTTTAAGATTTTACTTTTAATAAAAATACAAACTACTTTTTCTTATTTTAACTTTTAAGATTTTACTTTTAATAAAAATACAAACTACTTTTTCTTATTTTAACTTTTAAGATCTACTTTTAATAAAAATACAAAATACTTTTTCTTATTTTAACTTTTAAGATTTTACTTTTAATAAAAATACAAACTACTTTTTCTTATTTTATCTTTTAAGATTTTACTTTTAATAAAAATACAAAATACTTTTTCTTATTTTAACTTTTAAGATTTTACTTTTAATAAAAATAGAAACTACTTTTTCTTATTTTAACTTTTAAGATTTTACTTTTAATAAAAATACAAACTATTTTTTCTTATTTTAACTTTTAAGATTTTACTTTTAATAAAAATACAAACTACTTTTTCTTATTTTAACTTTTAAGATTTTACTTTTAATAAAAATACAAAATACTTTTTCTTATTTTAACTTTTAAGATTTTACTTTTAATAAAAATAAAAAAATACTTTTTCTTATTTTAACTTTTAAGATTTACTTATTTTATTTTATTTTATTTTTACGTAACATTTTCAACTATAAATACCACATACATTTCTTATTTCAAACTTACACCTTAATCTCTCATTTCTCTCTCAAAATACTTTTAACTTCATACTTGATCATCTCCAAGCATTTTCTCCATCATTTAGCTTCAAAAACAACCCTTAATCATCATAAGAAAAACCACACAAGAAAACTTCAACAATCATTCCAAAAATACAAGTTTGCTTCCAATCTTCAATCCAACTCCACCACTCTTTTGGTTCTAGGATTTTTCTCATCTCTTACAGTAACTTTGTCCAAGTAACTTGAGGTAGTAACCTTATTCATAACCTTATTCAATTCATATGTATATAGCTATCTTATTTTGTGTTGTAAAATTTTAACAACAAGAACATAGTTTGAATGATTTCAAGCTTGTTCGCAAACAAACATAATCCTTTTAACTTGACTTTTAAAATACTTTAACACATGTATTATGACAGTATGTCAAGCTAACATAAGGATATAAAACTTGTAAACACGAAGAACACCTTAAAACTGAACATACGCCGTCATAGATCAACGGGGGCTGTTTTGGGTTTGATTTTAAAAACCTATCCTAAACTTTGAATTAAAAGATTTCCTTTGGTGAAAAATCTTATTTTATATGGATATGAAATATATCCAAAACCCATGGTTAAACTCTAATTGGAAGTATGTTTTTCAAAAGAGTCATCAAGATGTCGTTCTTACGACGAATATGACTATCTTTTTGTATTTGACACATAAGCTATATTTTCGACTATAAACATATTCTTTTTCTGTTTAGATTAATAAATAACGGTTTGATACAAAACTATGGCAAGTTGAATCACTCAAAACGGATTTGAAACGAAGAAATTATGGGTAAAACAAAATTGGATATTTTTGTTTATTTTTAGCTACGGTTTTGATTAATAAAAATGGATGCTAACCTTATCCTAGCTAACTTACCTTGTATCCTACATGTATTTATACATGTATTGATCCCGAACTTATGGAAATACAATTTATAATAGTCGTGATTAAGTTCTACGATAATATATTATAGTCTTAATAAAAATCGTAAGGCACCATATATATATATATATATATATATATATATATATATATATATATATATATATATATATATATATATATATATATATATATATATATGACTTGATCTTAATTGTTAAATAGATATTGACCAATATATAAATATATAATTAATTAGGTTCGTGAATCCGAGGCCAACCGTATGCGTGTTCAGTGATGTTATATGTATTTTTACTACAAAATACAGTATGGTGAGTTATAGTCCCATTTTTTTACTATCTAAATTATTTTGGGATGAGAATACATGCAAATTTATAAATGTTTTACAAAATAAGCACAAGTTCATGAAACTACATTCTACGATTGTTTTGTTATACCGGATATCTGTACTTATTATTATTATGCTTGGTAATCTAATAATTAGTGAAAACCACTAATTGACGCGAATCCTAAAGGTAGATCTACGGGCACCAACCTCCCCCATTTTCGAATAGTGAAAATGCTTTAGTACTTCGAAGGGTCCTTGTCATACATTTGAATAGTGGAATGTATGATGCCAGATATCTTAAGCGCTCTATGTTAAGGTCGGTTACCAGGCGACTCATCGTATGAATGATTTTTGCAGTTGTAATGATCCTGCGCATTTAATTAAATGAAATCTTGTGGCTTATTAAATGTTATGATTATTATATAGAAACTAAACCTATGACTCACCAACTTTATGTTGACATTTTAAAGCATGTTATTCTCAGGTACGAATTAAATCTTCCGCTGTGCATTAGCTCATATTAAGGATATTACTTGGGGCCATTTATGACATAATTCAGAAAGACGTTGCATTCGAGTCATTGAAGTTAATTAGAGATTATTATTAAGAAAATGGCAGAATAGGTCATTTGAATATTATGAAATGTTAGGCGAACATGTCAACTATCGATGTAATATTAGATTCTCCTTTAAGAATAAATGCAACGTTTGTAAAATGTATCATATAGAGGTCAAGTATCTCGTGATGTTATCAACTATTGTAATTCGTTTGTAATCAATATGGACTTCGTCCGGATGGATTAGTTTCGGGTTTCTACAGTTCACTTGACGTAGCGCGTAACGCTGTAGCTACTGCTCAAGCCAACTTAGCGGATATTCCCATTGACAAGGTCAATGCAATAAGCCAATAAGAGGATGCTACTGTGAAAGATATCATCGCTCTTGATTTATCCAAATTAGATTAAGGATTTGTACATCTTAGCGCGCAGCTATCTCTGCGTTTTTATTAATGAAATTTCATCTTTTTATGTTTATTCGCGAGTACTCTTTATTTATATAGCGCTTTTATCAACAATATTCATAACACAAACTTGTCCTTTGCAATTTTCAGCTCTTATTATTGTGCACATAATAAGCGCGTACTTTTGTAAAACAATTTGTATGCGTATATGCGTATACGTTATGAATCTTCTAAGTCCGCCGAAACGATCCTTAGGCAATTAATTAGCATTGCGAAGCATCTAAGCATTGGCAAAATCAAATACTTAGGATATAAAATTCCTTTCGCAATAATTCGCATGCAAAAGTGGGCAATTTCATCACTTTGCTATATAAACACCGTGAAATACTACAGAAATATGAAATACACTACAAAACATTTCATAACTATTCGCATATCGCAATTAAACTTTTCGCATACTTTTACAAGTGACTATTCTTAAAATTTCTACAAGCGTGATCAAGACTTGCAAAAAATTAAAAACAAGAACACTTAATAAGTACATTAGCCATATGCCTTGTATCCAATTTCGCACTTTGTGCATATATCCTTGATATCTTTCGCAAAGCTATGCATAATATCGCTTTAATAAAACAGCATGCCATGCATTAGGCAAAGTTTGCCCTTCTATATCCGCGAGCTTATATGATCCTGCCGCATTAATTGTCACAATTTGATAAGGGCCTTCCCAATTAGGACCCAATTTGCCAAGCTTTTCTGCTCTGCTTGCTTCATTAT
This sequence comes from Rutidosis leptorrhynchoides, assembly GCF_046630445.1. NCBI lineage: Eukaryota > Viridiplantae > Streptophyta > Magnoliopsida > Asterales > Asteraceae > Rutidosis > Rutidosis leptorrhynchoides. The sequence goes on from NC_092343.1 coordinate 238,167,737, forward strand.
TTCGCAGAACCCATTCGCCTATAGCGAAAGATAAAGCACGCACCCTTTTGTTATAATACTTAATGATTTGCTGTTTATTATTCGCTTCTCTGATAGCAGCCATTAACCTCCGCTCTTCTATGAAATTGAGATTTTCGCTCAACGCAGCATCATTTGTTTCGTCATCAAAGTTAGCAATTTGATGCGTTGGTACTAGAATTTTTGCGGAGATTACTGCCTCAGAACCATACACCAAACTAAAAGGTGTTTCACCTGTGCTCTTTTTGAAAGTGGTGCGATGTGCCCATAACACATTGGGTAATTCATCTACCCATCCAGTTCGTCTTTCGCATACCCTCTTTTTAATACCACTTACAATATCACGATTGGTTACTTCGCACAAACCATTAGCTTGCGGGTGCGACACTGATGTAAATTTTTGTATGATATTTAGATCAGCGCACCATGTCTTAAAAGGATCTTTCGCTATTTGTGCACCATTATCGCTAACCAATTCTCGCGGAATGCCAAATCTGCAAACAATGTATTCCCATACAAAGTTTCGCACTTTCACACCAGTAATAGTGCGTACCGCCTTAGCTTCAACCCATCTAGTAAAATAATCGACTGCAACAATCAGAAATTTAACATTGTCGGGCCCTGCAAGAAATGGCCCTACAATGTCAATAGCCCAATTATTAAATGGCCACGACGAATTAACGGGAATCATATCATGTCGCAGAATTTGCGGAGCATGCCTTTGGCAACTTTTACAGCGTTTAACAATTTAGCTACATCGCGGTATAGGGATGGCCAAAAGTATCCCATCCGCATAATTTTTGCTGTGATAGTTTTGTAACCGGAATGCAGTGCACAAGTACCATTATGCACTTCTTCGACAAGCATTTCTGCCTCGATTGGGCCAACACATCGCATCATCGGTCCGCAATATGATTTGCGATATAGGATATCATCTTGAATGATATACATTGGCGCCCGCTCTCGTACTAAACGAGCTTCGCAACTATCCTCTGGTAGAATATCACTGCGGATATATTGTAGGATTGGCTCCATCCAGTTTGGCTGTTCCTCTGTAACAGATGCGACCATTAAGTCACTATCTATTGACTTACTTGGTAATTCTTCAACCCACACTTGCTTTTGAAAGTGTGAAAAAGTTAAAGCGGCTAATTAGCTCAAAGCATCCGCCTTTTTGTTTTGACTTCTTGGCACTTGCGAAAGTTCAAAATGCTCGAACCGCGCTGCGGTTTCCTTTAATAGCTGCTAGTACTTCTGCATAGAAGGATCATGTGCTTCAAAAGATCCGCTAAACTGATTCGCTACTAGCTGCGAATCCGTAAATGCACGCAACTTAACAATATTCATTTTTTGCGCAATATTTAAGCCTGCGAGCAATGCCTCATACTCTGCCTCATTGTTTGTCACATCAAAATTAAACTGCAATGCGTAAGTATGCTCCTCACGGCTTGAGCTTGCCAAAACTAAACCCGCACCTGCACCTTCTGCGCAAGAAGCACCATCAGCAAATAAATCCCAAATCTCGCTGAGTTCCAGTTTTAGCGCGGTTCGCTCATTAATCACCTCCAACTCTCCAGATAGTTCAGCGATATAATCCGCCATAACCTGAACTTTTTCAGAACTACGCGGAAGTAAGATATTTGATAAGCACCTAATTCTACTGCCCACAATGCGAGTCTACCAGATATCTCTGGCTTTGTTAAGACTTGCTTGAGTGGCATATTAGTTAATACATGTACTGGATGCCCTTGAAAATATCTCCGTAGCCTTCGCGTCGTTAAAATAAGCGAATACACAAACTTTTCAATCGGCGCATAGTTTATTTCACTTCCCGTAAGAGCCTTGCTAACAAAATACACTGGCTTCTGTATTTTGTTTCTTTCCGCGATCAAAACTGATCCAAAAGCTTCGTTTGCCACCGAGATATAAAGATAAAGAATTTCGCCATGAATCGGCGCTGTTAACGTAGGCAAAGTTTTCAACAAGTTTTTCATCTCTTGAAACGTAGATTCTGCTTCACTGGACCAAACAAAATTCTTTTGTTTCAAGCAGCCTTTTAGGGTTTTGAAAAATGGCAACTTCCTTTCAGCAGCTTTAGACAAGAAACGCGTTAATGCGGCTAGTTTGCCCGTCAAACTTTGCACTTCCTTAACCGTTTTTGGCGCGGTCATATTTTCTATAGCCGTAATCTTTTTTGGATTAGCTTGAATACCTTGTTCTGTAACAAGATATCCCAAAAATTTCCCTTCAGTTTCGCCAAAACTACATTTTAGCGGATTGAGCTTCATGTTTATTTTCCGCAGTTTGTCAAATGTTTTGCGCATATCTTCAATGATTCGCTCTTGCGTCGTGCTTTTGATGACTAAATCATCTACATAAGCTTCAAGATTACGCCCTATTTGTTTGTCAAACGCAGTATCAATCAACCTTTGATATGTCGCACCTGCATTGATTAAACCGAAAGGCATCATTATATAGCAATATATGCCTTTGCCCGTATGAAATGCGGTTTTATCTGCATCTTCTTGCGCCATAGGAATCTGGTGATAACCTCTTTCCGCGTCCAGAAAACATTTATATGGAAAAGCATGCAAAGACTCCACTTTTAAATCAATTTCTGGAAGCGGATAGTTATCTTTGGGGCACGCTTTATTCAAATCTTTGTAATCAATACACATTCTCCAGGAACCATCAGGTTTTTTCACCAACACTGGATTCGCAATCCATGATTGGTATTGGACTTCGCGCAAAATTCCAGCTCGCACTAATTTTGTTACTTCTTCACATAGCCATTTTACGCAATCTGGGGCCATACCCCTTCGCTTTTGCACTACGGGTTTTAGAGCTGGATTCACATTAAGCATGTGTTCCGCAATGTAACGCGGAACACCAGTCATATCGTTTTCGCACCAGGCAAAAACATCCATGTACTGGACAAGTAATTGCACAATTTGTTTCCTAGTATCCGCACTAACATTGCGACCTACTTTGATTTTCTGCTCTGGATATGCGGGATTAATTATTTCCATAGTATCTGCATCATCGACAGGTTCCTGCCCTGTGGTTTTTACATTAACAGCCGCACAAATAGGCTAATGCTCATTGAACATATTGTGGCAACTCCTTTATATGTTGGAAACTTAATCATGCCATGAATTGTGGACGGGACAATTCCAAATTTACTTATAGTGGTTCTTCCCAGCAGCATGTTATATCGAGATGAGGCTAGCATAACATAAAAATCTAATCGCGCTTGTCGCACCAAAGCGTCATCATTTACATCAGCTAGCTCGATGTTTAATGGCAAAACACCTATAGGTAATGAAGATTCTCCTGCAAAACCGGTTAGCGAAATCGCGGTTGTTTGCAGGTTTGTTTTAATATTTTATGGCAGTTGAGCGAAGCATTGTTCGTAAATAATATCAACGCTACTACCGTTATCAACATGAATTTTCATAACTGTGATGTCAGCATCCGCGATTTTGCACGATACTACTATCGGCATTTCAGAAAAATCATCGCTCTGCATTTTCGAGAAACTAATTGGCGCAAACTGCCAATTATGATACATTTTAGCGGACTTTCGCTTTTTTCCTCTTTTTTGGGCGTTCGCTCGCACAACGACCACTTTATCACTATCATTTCAAATATTACTAATTATTCCAAGTAATCAAGCAGTTCACCGCCGATCTTAAATGCACGCACCTGCAAATCATCATAACAAAAACACGATTGAAATTAAACCAACAAATTAATTGCTTGATGGCACGAAACAAAAAATTTTCGGTTTAATTTGTAAAACGTGTCCCACGGATGGCACCAAATTGATCAATCCTTAATTAATGATGTTACTTAATTACGGATTGAGTGCAATAAGATTGTTATGGAGGATGAGATGTTTGATGATTATTTTGGGCCCCGATGATCGTTTTTCACTTTAACTATCAAGTGATCAACCACCCCGACCCGGTCTTGATTGTCAATTAGCATAATTCACCTTAACTCAATGTAGAAATTCCTTGGGCAAAGTCACAAGTGAAATTTACAAAGGCTTCGGCAAATGACAGAGAATCAACAACCTATAAATGAGAGGCCAAGCTCCCTATTTATAGTATTCGAGATATCCGCGGTCTGCGAGACACTAAACTTGTAGTGACCCGGAAATTTCCGACTGAATTTAAACTTTAATCTTTATATGTTTCCGACACGATAAGCAAAGTCTGTAATATTGAAATCTCAAAAACTTTGAACTGTGTTCATATATGCATTTACCCTTAGTCTGCTCTCGACGATTCACGAACAATTTGTAAAAAGATATGTGTGTATGTTTATATAAATAATAATTCGAAAAATAATTTGAAGTATTATATGTTGTTGTTATTAGAAATTAATAAAATAAAAATAGGATATTATAATAATTATTATTTAAAATATAGCTCTATATATAAATAAAGTATATTAAAAATAAATACCAAATGATTGTAATACTGGCTTGATGTTTCGATTGTTATTAAGCAAGCTAAATTCCAGTTTATATGATTTTAAAAATAAACCTAGGTTTTCATTTTATTTTAATTTGTAAACGATCATATTTTACTTTTAGTTGGTTCACCAATTTCAAGTTACATAGTAATTGATAAAAAGGTGTTTAATTGTACTAATAATGCTACACTAGGAAACTCATTGATTTACAATTTTGCTTAACGATGTTACAAATATTTTTGATAAAATATTTGAAATTTTTGAAGTTATATCAATGATATACTATTAGAAATGTGTACTTATGCAATGAGACTTTAATGAAATGAAGATATGGCTACTATGTTAACTTTATATAGAATGATGTTATAATTTGTGAAATTTGTTAAAATAATTATAGAGACGTCTAGTAAAGTTGAACTATATGTTAAACTTAATTTCCCTAATTAAAAGTAACATTTATTGAGATAGATGATGCATGAACTAACAGTGTTACACGGGATTGAATATAATAAAGGAAATAGTGTCGGTAACAAGAAACCAAAGAGTAAGGCTGCTAATTTTATTATTATTATTATTATTATTATTATTGTTGCACGTTTTGTATTATATATTTAGATATACTACTGATTGTCTAGAAATGAGAGAATTGAATTGTCTCTTTCTTTTGTTTCTCAAAACAACTCATCATCTTTATTAAATTTACTCCTTAATTCTACTCAAAGATATTAAGTTTTGCAACAAAAATTATATTCCATACTTCTATCCTTGTTCCGACCATCAAACGTCATCATCATGGGTGATCATCACTCTCGCCATCCCTGAACCACTTCACCATGTATTTTAGTTGATCGGTACATCACCACCACTTCAGTCACCTTAATCTAACCCAACCCAACACCACCGTAAGCTGCTTGTTACCATCCTCTCCAATCCACCACCATTCTAAGCCTTCAACACCTTTACAACCATTATCACCAACTCGCGTCTGCAACCGAGACCCAAAACACCACGTCTACATCTATTCTCTTGTTTCAAACCTGCTCGTGCTCACTGTTTTGGATGACATATTTCTGTTTATATTCGAACAACACCTCCGGTCACCATGAACAAACCGACACCATCACTTTCTTAAAACAATCAACACCATCATTAACCACCGCTACTATACTCTTGTTTCTTGTTTTCTTTGTCGTAAAAGCATAAACAACAAAACCCGTTTTATCATCAAAACCCACCTTCTGTTATTTCAAACCACCACTTGCAACCTTGCTTGAATGCTCTGCTATAAACTACCACACTGCTACTGCAGCTACAGTTGCTACCTTCTATTTTCTGTTTTAAACTATTAAACTATCGTGAATCGTCACCATTGTTATAAACCACATCGCCATCATTCCTCTCCTATTCTAGTTTGAAGAACCCACATAACTACCTTAATACCCTATCTTCAATCGTGAACAACTTTCACCACCTGGTTACCTTTTGATCAAAGTAAACTCAAACCAAAACAAGAGACTATCGACAAATTAGCCATATAAAGGACGTGGGGTATATATGATGGATGGTACACAATGAAAGAAATGCTAGCTGTATTTCTTTTAGTCAAGTAAGAAAACCCCACTTGATATTAAATATGCACACTAGTGGTTATTGATTGTTGCTGCATGATTAGTTTTAGATAGAGACGTGTTGTTATTTTTCTCCTTGGATTATAAAAATGCACATCACATCCTTGTATTTGGGCTGTAATCGATCGGTTAGTGGGCTACCAGGTACCTGGACCGAAACTATCTGAAGGCAACTTGGGCCACATTCGCAAAACCCATTTTTCTGTTTCTGGTTCACTGTCACGCACACCCTGGTATCAAGCTATGGCGATAATGATTTTAGGCATAAGTAAGTGATATTGATCGATGATAATGATGAAGTAAAACGATGAGGATTAGGATACCTAATTGTGATTTTATGTGGTAGTGATGATCTAGTTAATATAGTACCACGAGTTGATTAGGATGAAAATGAAAAATCATGAAAAGATAAAGAGGATAAGTGAAGAAGATGATGAAAAATAATGATAATAATCGATTTAATTAAAATAATGATGACGATTATGAGGTTAAACAAAGAATGATGATGATGATTGATGAAAACGTGTTGAAGATACAAACACTGTCGATTTCTGTTTCTAATACCGACGCTTAATTAGAACCAAACCAAACCCACATAATTGTTTCATGGATCACGTTTTGATGGGCTGTCTTGTTGGGCCACGACCCAACTCTTGTTCCCATTGGGCTGTTATGATCTTTGATTAAGTTTTGAGAAGAAGATGAGAGCAGGTTAAAAACATTTCGGTTTATATATAAACCGAAAAACAGAAGTGGTGTAATGGTGAGAGCGGGTGGGTTTGAACGAAAGGTCTCGAGTTCGAGCCTCGTTTGAGGTATTATGGTTTTGGAACTCACTCTTCAAAGGTTGTTATTATTATTATTATTATTATTATTATTATTATTATTATTATTATTATTATTATTATTATTATTATTATTATTATTATTATTATTATTATTATTATTATTATTATCATCATCATCATTATGATTGGGATTATTATTATTTTGAAAATGATACAAATTATTATTATTAGTATTAGTATCATTTTATAATTAAAGTTATTATTATTATTATTATTAGTATTATTATTATTAGTATTATTATTATTATCCTTGTTTTTAGTATTTTTACAAACAAAAGATATTTATATGAAAATATATATTTACTACATATATCATAAGTACACTAATATTAGATTTTAAGATTTTAATATATTAACTAATATAATATTACTTTTATATTAATATAACATTTAGTAGAAAATATATATCATATAAGTATTATAACGAATTATAAGGATTAATATAATTATATATAAGGATGTTAATCTATATATATTATAGAAAATATACATAAACTTAGTTGATTAATATTACAAGGGGTTAATATGTATACTTGATATATGTTCGTGAATCCGAGGCCAACCTTATACTTGTTCAATGTCGTCATATGTATTTTTACTACAAAATACAATAGGTGAGTTTCATTTGCCTTTTTACCCTTTACATTTTTGGGCTGAGAATACATGCGCAACTTTTATAACTGTTTTACGAAATAGACACAAGTAATTGAAACTACGTTCTATGGTTGAATGATCGAATTTGGATATGCCCCTTTTAGCTTGGTAGCCTAAGAATTAGGGAACGTATACCCTAATTGACGCGAATCCTAAAGATAGATCTATCGGGCCCAACGAGCCCCATCTAAAGTACCGGATGTTTTAGTACTTCGATTTTAATCAGGTCCGAGGTTGTTCCGGAATGATTTGGGGATATTCTATATGCATCTTGTTAATGTCGGTTACCAGGTGTTCACCATATGAATGACTTTTATCTCTGCCGTTTGCGAATGCCGGATTTTGAGATAGTTGTTATGAAAAATGAAAATCTTGTGGTCTATTAAAATGATGAAAATGAAATGATTACTATAAACTGATGAACTCACCAACCTTTTGGTTGACACTTTAAAGCATGTTTATTCTCAGGTTTGAAAGAAATCTTCTGCTGTGCATTAGCTCATTTTAAGGATATTACTTGGAGTCATTCATGACATATTTCAAAAGATGTTGCATTCGAGTCGTTGAAGTTCATTAGAGATTATTATTAAGTAAATGACAGATTAGGTCATTTATAGTTTGGATATTATGAAATGGTATGCATACTTGTCAACTTTCGATGAAATGGAAGTTTGTCTTTTAAAAACGAATGCAATGTTTGTAAAATGTATCATTTAGAGGTCAAGTACCTCGCGATGTAATCAAATGTAATGTTCTCGTCCATATGGATTAGGTCGGGGCACTACAGGTGGTATCAGAGCGGTGGTCTTAGCGAACCAGGTCTGCATTAGTGTGTCTAACTGATAAGTCGTTAGGATGCATTAGTGAGTCTGGACTTCGACCGTGTCTGCATGTCAAAAGATTTACTTATCATTTGTGTCCAAAAATTACCTGCTTATCATTCTTAGTCTTGACACGTGTTTTTGCGTTTATTGCATACACGATGTATAGACGAATATCATATCCTATCATATCTATTACCATGGATCTTATTTGGCACTTTCCAAAATTTTCTCCGTAAATTACGGAATCTTTTCGCTATATATATATGTATTCGAGAAGATGGAGATTGTGACGCCCCGTACTAAATCATCATGTACGGACCATCATCAACAGGATTATTACAAGGTTAAGTACTATATGCGTTTTCAAAACAGAGTTTGCATTCATTAATAAAAGTGACGTCATAGCAAACATCAAATGTTTTACAATTCAAAAGCATGCTTCACTAAGTAGAAGCAAATAGTAAGTGTACGTGACCCCAATGGTCATTACATAACAAAGTTTCAAAAGTAAATAAGTTTGAATGCAAGATAAGTAGTCATGCGATAACAACTCTAAGCAGCGGGTTCTACAGCACGACTAGTATGATAGCGGAAGCGACTTCAAGCACCTGAGAAATACATGCTTAAAAATGTCAACACAAAGGTTGGTGAGCTATAATTTAAGTGTAACAGTAATGTAAGTAGGCCACGAGATTTCAGTGCTACAACGAGCGTTCAAAAGTATGTAAAAGTATATGCTTAACCGTGGGCACCCGGTAACTAACTTAACGTTTAATGTACCCGCTGAAAGTGCACTTGGCAAGTGCGTATAACCTCGAAGTATTAAACACTCGTTAAATGCTAGCGCGACTAGCCCGAGTGGGGATGTCAAACCCTATGGATCCATATCTAAGATTCGCGTTCACGGTTCAAAAACCAATGATTAAACGTTACCGAGCTAAAGGGAATGTTTCTGCCGTTATATAACCCACACATATATAAAGTTTAAGTACTCGTGCCCAGTATGTAAAACATAAAATCCGCATGTATTCTCAGTTCCCAAAATAAGTTAAAGTAAAAAGGGAATGCTATAACTCACAATGATATGTAGTAGCGGTAAGTAGCAGTCGGGAAATGGTGTGCAAGTAACGGTCCAAATGTCCTCAACCTAAGTCAAATAGTACTAAGTCAGTAAGTCGTCTCAAAAGGTTTATAAGTATGTAATTAAGGTCATAAGGGTCATCATCAATCATCATTAAACAAAAGGTAACAAGTAAGACTCGTTTATGAAAGTCGTTTAAAACAAAGGCTGACTTGGATCAGTCACCACGGCCTATACACAAACCGAACAGAGGTGAGACCAGTGTCCATGGCTCCGTATATGAGTCGTTTAAGTGTGGTTGAAATTACAGAAGCTAACTCATCTTCATTTGACCGTGGCAACGGTATAAGTGCGAGTAGGTCTGAAATTTCTGCACAACGTTAAAGGACATAGTGACGAACGGAGGGCCATAAATCCTAAACCGTAACTCGGATGAAGATGAGTCCTAAATGAAAAATTATCTACTCGAAAAGTTCTATCCAAAAATCAAGGTTAGGTCAGCCCAGACCCACAGGTCTGTTCCAGAAACAGCTGAACAGAAACTTTTGGACAGAAACAGTGGGTTTTAGGTGAGTTCCGGTGTCTTGGTGCTTGATGCTCATCATGGTTCTCATCCTTGATGCGTCTAGCTTCAAGTGTACAACTCGTTGATGTGTTAACATCATCTTGACCAAGTTTTGTCCATCATAACTCAAGTGCAAGTCTAAGACATGAAGAACAACTCATTTAAGTGTTGTAAGTGTTTTGATGAACCAAAGTTACATCAAAGTCTTAGATTTAGCACATACATGAAATGTAAAAGTAATACAACTAAATTTTGACAATTATAACACAAGTGTGAGTCTCAAGACATGTAGATCAACTCACTTAAGAGTTGTATGAGGTTTGATGAACCAAAGTTACATCAAAGTCTTAGTTTCAACACTTACATGAACTTTAGAGGTAAAAACAAGTTATAAACTTAAATTATCAACTAGTAAAGTGTATGTAAGCTTCATAGCTTTTGTTTATGACAAATTAAGAAGACCATAAGCTAGATAACTTAGATCTTTCAAAAGTATTTGAAGTTGTAACTAGTAAGTTACACTTCTATGTTCTTGAAACTCATAAGTTAACTTTTAAGTTCAAGAGAATTATGAGATCAAGTCTAACTTGTAGTACTTGACCAAATAAACTAACAACATGTAAATAAAGTGCATAATTGAAGTAGTAACTTAAGTAAACAAGGAAATGATTCATAGTTGCTCATACTTTTAAAGATTCAACCAAAGTTGATCTTTAAGTGAAGTAACTTCAAAGTTACTTCAAGAACTACAAGTAATGAGTTTATACAACTATGAACTTCAATCTTTTGAAACAAAGTATGTAGAACATAACTAGATAGATTATGTTCTTGATGTTCTTGTTATAACAAGATAAAGATGAAGAATTAAACTAGTAAGTTTATTCTTGTAACATGAAAGTAAGTAAGTAAACAACTTAGTAACTTACAAGTAATCAACTCTAAATAAGAACAAGTAATAACAACAAATGATGATGATGATGATTATGGGGCCTTATGGCCACGGTTTTGTTAGGCAAAGAAGAAGAGAAAAGTCTTCAAACTTACTTACAAAAACTAGAGAAAGTTGAGAGAAAATTTGAAATGCAAGTGTGTGTGTATTTTGGAATGAGAGAATGTGAGTGAACTAATGAGAGAAGTGAATGAAAAATGAGACCAAAACTCCCCATATGGGGTGCCTTGGCCGACGGCCTTCATGGGGTCAAGGGGAGGCAAAATGTTCACCATGTAATAGCAAGTAAAGCCTTGTAAAGTTGGATCTTAGATGGGTTTGCATGGGGATAGTGAGCCAACAAGATTCCTAATGGTAAAACTAACTAGTTACATGCTAAACTAATACTTACAAGTGTCATGTGGGCTAGTTAATTCATAAATATAAGTAGGGTGGGCTTACACAAGTCCATTTACACTAAAAGGCCCAAGTTTGCAAGTAGTTAGCAAGTAATCCAATAAAAGTCCAACTTAAGCCCAAGTAACTAACTAATCACCATAGTTAATTAAAATGATTAATAAACTAATCATGAATGTAAATAATATCTTAAAATATTATTCGTGCAAGTTCTGGGTGTCACAAAGACGTTTCGGGCATTTAAAGTTCAAGTACGGGCAATTAAGGCAACATGTAAATGTAATAACATACATTCGTTTAATCACACGTATTAATAATAATTATTAATAAATAACGTTGGAAAAACCAGGGTCGTTACATTACCCACCTGTTAAAGAAAATTTTGTCCCGAAATTTTAAGCTGAATCTGAAGGTGATGGAGGAGGTGGGAAAAGGTGAGGATACTTCTGTCTCATGCGGTCCTCTCGTTCCCAAGTAAACTCAGGTCCTCGTTTGGAATTCCATCAAACTCGGACGATCGGAATCCTATTATGTTTCAACTCCTTGACTTCTCGTTCCATGATTTCAACGGGCTCTTCCACAAAGTGGAGTTTGTCATCGATAGTAAGTTCCTCCAATGGTATGATAAGTTCACGTGGAGCAAGACATTTCTTCAAGTTTGATACGTGGAAGGTAGGATGAACTGAGCTCAATTGTGCCGGAAGATCAAGACGATAAGCAACGGGTCCAACACGCTCTAAAATTTCAAAAGGACCAATGTACCGCGGGTTTAACTTTCCGCGCTTTCTAAAACGGATCACACCCTTCCAAGGTGCAACCTTCAACATAACACGATCACCAACGTTGAATTCAAAGTCTTTACGTTTAAGATCAGCATAACTCTTTTGGCGATCACGGGCTACCTTGAGTCTGTTTTGAATCTGAGCAATCTTTTCTGATGTTTCATGGACTATCTCGGGCTCGGTGAGTTGCACTTCACCTAGCTCGGCCCAACAAAGAGGAGAACGGCACTTGCGGCCATACAACGCTTCAAAAGGTGCAGCTTTAATGCTCGAGTGATAACTGTTGTTGTAAGAAAATTCGGCGAGTGGCAAATGCCTTTCCCAGGCCTTTCCAAAGTCAATAACACATGCACGCAACATGTCCTCCAAGGTTTGAATCGTTCGTTCACTTTGCCCGTCAGTCTGAGGGTGATATGCAGTGCTCATGTCGAGACGAGTTCCCATGGCTTCTTGCAAAGAACGCCAAAATCTAGAAGCAAAACGAGGGTCGCGATCGGAGATGATTGATAAAGGTATACCGTGTCGTGATACAACCTCCTTGATATAAAGTTGAGCAAGCCTCTCCATTGTATCGATTTCTTTCATTGCTAAGAAATGTGCTGATTTAGTAAGGCGGTCAACAATAACCCAAATGGTATCGTATCCGCCCACCGTCTTTGGCAGCTTGGTGATAAAGTCCATAGTTATCATCTCCCACTTCCATTGTGGGATTTCCAGTTGTTGAAGTAACCTAGAAGGTTTTTGATGTTCGGCTTTAACCTTCGAGCAAGTCAAACACTTACTAACATAAGCTGCAACGTCTTTCTTAAGATTGGGCCACCAATACTGTTCTTTAATATCGTGGTACATCTTGCCCGCTCCGGGATGAATCGAATATCTAGACTTGTGAGCTTCGTCAAGTATGAGGCTCCGTAGATCTCCATAACGTGGTACCCAAATTCTTCCGGCATAACATCGGAGTCCGGATTCCCTAACCTCGAATTTTGAGATGAGGATGTTCAAATATTCATACCGCAAATTCTTCTCTATGAGAGCCTGTTCTTGGGCTGCTCGGATTTGGTTCTGGAGATTGGAATGAATTGTGATGTTCAATGCTCGAACACGAAGGGGTGCCGATCTCTCCTTTCGGCTTAATGTGTCAGCAACAACGTTGGCTTTACCCGGATGGTAGCGAAGTTCACACTTGTAATCATTTAGCGTCTCAATCCACCTTCGTTGTCTCATATTCAAGTGTTTCTGATCGAATATATGTTGGAGACTCTTGTGATCGGTGAAGATAGTACATTTAGTTTCATACAGATAGTGCCTCCACAATTTGAGCGCGAAGACAACGGCTCCAAGTTTAAGATCGTGTGTGGTGTAGTTTCGTTCGTGGATCTTAAGTTGACGAGAAGCATAGGCGATGACCTTCGTGCGTTGCATCAGTACACAACCATAACCAGTCTTCGAGGCGTCGTAATAAACAACAAAATCGTCATTACCCTCAGGAAGTGATAAGATAGGCGCGGTGGTTAACTTCTGTTTCAAAAATTGAAATGCTTTCTCTTGCTCATCTCCCCAAACAAATTTCTTTCCTTTGTGAGTGAGTGCAGTTAACGGACGTGAAATCAGAGAGAAACCTTCGATAAACCTTCGGTAGTAACCGGCAAGACCCAAAAATTGGCGGATGTGAGTCGAAGTAGTGGGGGTCTCCCACTTGCTGATCACTTCTATCTTGGCGGGATCAACTTTGATGCCCTGGTCACTCACAACATGACCCAAAAACTGAACTTCCTTCAACCAGAATTCACACTTGGAAAACTTTGCGTAGAGTTGCTCTCATCTCAAGAGCTCAAGTACTAATCGGAGATGATGCTCGTGTTCTTCTTCGCTCTTAGAGTAGATGAGGATATCATCAACGAAGACTATAACAAACTTGTCCAAGTACGGCTTGCAAACACGGTTCATAAGGTCCATAAATACAGCAGGTGCATTGGTCAGACCGAATGGCATTACAAGAAACTCATAATGACCATAGCGGGTTCTAAATGCAGTTTTCATCACGTCGCTTTCTTTCACCCTCAACTGGTGATAGCCCGATCGCAAATCGATCTTTGAGTAAACACACGATCCTTGCAGTTGGTCAAAAAGATCGTCAATTCGTGGAAGAGGATACCGATTCTTGATTGTTAATTTGTTAAGCTCACGGTAGTCGATACACATTCGGAAGGATCCGTCCTTCTTCTTTACAAACAACACAGGCGCGCCCCACGGCGAAGAACTCGGTTGAATAAACCCTCGATCAAGTAATTCTTGTAGTTGGCTTTGCAATTCTTGCATCTCGGAAGGTGCAAGTCGATACGGTGCACGAGCTACATGTAGTGCCCCGACCAAATCCATATGGACGAGAACATTACATATGATTACATCACGAGGTATTTGACCTCTATATGATACATTTTACAAACGTTGCAATTGTTTTCAAAAGACAACCTTTCATTACATCAAAAGTTGACAGGTATGTATACCATTTCAGAATATCCAAACTATAAATGACCTCATCCGTCAATTACTAAATAATAATCTTTAATAAACTTCAACAACTCGAATGCAACGTCTTTTGAAATATGACATGAATGACTCCAAGTAATATCCTTAAAATGAGCTAATGCACAGCGGAAGATTTCTTTCAAACCTGAGAATAAACATGCTTTCAAGTGTCAACCACAAGGTTGGTGAGTTCATTAGTTTATCATAATCATTTCATTTTCATCATTTAATAGACCACAAGATTTCATTTTTCAATCCATAAATATCATTCTCATAGCAGGCATTTCGCATCGTACTAGTGATAAAAATCATTCATATGGTGAACACCTGGTAACCGACATTAACAAGATGCATATAGAATATCCCCAATCATTCCGGAACTACCTCGGACCTGATTAAAATCGAAGTACTAAAACATCCGGTACTTTGGATGGGGCTTGTTGGGCCCGATAGATCTATCTTTAGGATTCGCGTCAATTAGGGTGTACGTTCCCTAATTCTTAGGCTACCAAGCTAAACGGGGTATATCCAAATTCGATCATTCAACCATAGAAAGTAGTTTCGATTACTTGTGTCTATTTCGTAAAACAGTTATAAAAGTTGCGCATGTATTCTCAGCCCAAAAATATGTAAAGGGTAAAAAGGCAAATGAAACTCACCATACTGTATTTTGTAGTAAAAATACATATAACATCATTGAACAAGTTTAAGGTTGGCCTTGGATTCACGAACCTAAATTATTTATGTATCTGTCAATATTTGTCTAATACATTAAGTTAAGTCATAGTGTATCACAATCCTAATGCTCGAGTCTAATACGCACAAGTTAACAAAGTTCATTTTGACTTAAAATGATTTCCCAAAATTTTATATATATGATTATTATATAGTTTCAGTATCGCCGTTTGAATATTTAAAAGATTTGTTAAAGTATATAATTCACTTTTTAATAAGTAAAGCTTTATTTAAAATATACTTTTATATATCTTAAGTAGTAAATTTGTAAAGTTCCTTATCGTAAAATAATATATTAAATGTAATTATATTATTAGTATATTTGTTTGATAAAAAAAATAACCTTGATAATAATAATAAGTAAAAGTTGTATTTATTTTGTAATAAAAATTATTATTTATTCTATTTATCAAGATATCAATGTTTTTATTTACTAAAATTAATATTATGATAAAATGATAATTCTGATTATAATAACATTAATATTTATAATACTTTAATATTAGCTTTAAAAAACTAATTTTATTTAAAATTGATAATAATAATAATAACAATTTTTAATGATAATACTAATAATATCAATAATGGTAATAATAATAATCATAAAAATAATAATTTGATAAAAACTGTAACGACGATAATAACGACGATAATAATAATTATTTTTAATAATATCATCAAAAATTCAATTAACTATAGCTTCTAAACCGTTCGTCGAAATCATTCGACATCTAAAGGAAAAGTTCTTAATTTTTCGCTAGCTTTCCAACGATATACATATCTTATACCTTAGCTCGTCCCTAGTATAACAACTTTTAAGATTCAACGTAGTCTATCCAGGGGCAATATCAAAAATACTAGCATGCATAATCCTAAATACTCGAGCACTAGTCAAGGATACACTATTGATAAATAAAAGTTAAGTTATGAGTGCTCACGTATCAATATTGAGGTTCAATATTGCAGGAAAAGTACGTAAACGCAACGGAGATGATAAACACTAATTTGACCTCATGAGCATACCCCCGAACATTACCTATAACCTCCAAAGCTATAACCCATAATTTCCTTCGCCATATCCTACTCACAAGACTCACTTTGAAATCACACGGGCAGGACCTCGTCGTAGTCTTTTATGTATATATAGTAATAATAATACTCTTACTAATACTAATAATAATAATAAAGGAGTTAATATTAATAATCTTAATATTAATAATAATATATAATTTATAGTAATATGTAAGTGTATGTGTGCGTGTGTTGATTAAATGAATCAGAAATGGAAACGTTCGAGTTTTAAAGCATTTTGACACATCCCATATGGCCATGCGACTCGCATGGTGGTGTGTGTTGAGCCCATGCGACTCGCATGGTGCTCAATTCCAGCTGTGATCCATTTTAAATCCATGCCGACACTTTTGATTTTATTTATATTAATTATAATTAATTATTTAATATATATTATTAATTATATATTATATTATATTTACGTTCATGGTAAAAATATAATTTTTACAAAAATGATACGTACGTTGTCACTCAACTCATGTCCCGGTTCCGGTTTTTCAAACGAAGTTTCGTACGTTTAGAAAAACTAACCTTTTATATTTTGTATAACGTACCAACACTCAAATCAATAGCAACTGTTTAACTTCAACTATAATCTAATCATTTTAATCGTTTTGGTCTCTTTTTTTATAAATCAAATTCTTGTTATATAACAAAACATATTATAATAATATTAGTTTAAAAAAAAATGTTTTACGACTAATTTGTAATTCATCACCTTGTAAAATATAACTATATTTTTATTTAAAAACATAAACTTGTATATATCATAAATAATGGAAATATAAGTGTAATAATATTTAGTTAATAATAGTTCAAAGTTTATTTTAAGTTCGCTTAGGAAACCTATAATACGTAACGTTTATACCTTAAAACATAAGTCGATATAATTTATTTATGCGCCAACGTTTAACTTAATTTCCTTACTTTCTTAATATTTAATGAATCAGATAGTCGGATTCTATTATATCGAACATCGTTTTCGTACGTTTGAAAAATAGATCAATTAAGTTTTATGAAATTCAATCCTCCACCAACTTCTGTTTAATCCTCAATAATAACACTCTTGTTCTTATATAAAATCACTTTTCCATAAATTCCGAATACCGTTAAAAGTAAGGGTTACCTAATTTAAAGTGGACCTCACAATAGATGCTCTTAATTATAATTTGATGTATCTTATCAATCATTTGATATCCTACATCCATCGACAAGCAATAATAAACTTATATCGAAACCAAACACGTTTACGTAACGTATTGCATACCTAATACCTTGTTAACGTTTTTAACTAATAAGTATATATTATATATACATATCAATAGACACATAAATGTTCGTGAATCGATAGGCATGGTCAAAGGGTAACTTGATTACATGAATCTAGTTTCAAACTTTTCGAGACTCAACATTACATATTTTGCTTATCGTGTCGGATACATATAAAGATTAAAGTTTAAATTTGGTTGGAAATTTCCGGGTCATCACATTACCTACCCGTTAAAAGAAATTTCGTCCCGAAATTTGATAGAGGTCATCATAGCCAACAGTAAGAATGTTATTATGACGAATATAAGTCGATAATAGAGTTTTATCATCATTGAGTAATCTGGTAAAATGATTTGTTTTTTTTTTGTGAAGAGCTCGAATGAAGTTAACACTTAAGAGTGAAAATGAATATATGCAAGTTTGACTTAACTGGTGACGTAGTCAAGATTTATTTCCGGAATTTAAGGAATTTGGAAGAAATCTTCATAATAAGATTTGATTCTTCAGTAATTAAGGAGATTCAGATCTTCTTTGGTTAAATGCGACCATCTGTTTCGATTGATCTGTCGGATATTTCTCTATAAATCTACCCTCGTCGTTTCCTTACAACTCACACTTTCTATTCTTTCTCCTCAGTTCATACTTTAAAACATTCGTCAATATGCTCCATCCCATTCTGATCCTTGATATACTCTTAATTTTTACATCTGTCATCATTCTCTTTCATCTACCACCGAAAGATTTTATTTACTTCTACTATTATCTTGGGGTTATAGTGTTATTAATTTTCCCGTGCCTTTACGTGGCAATACGTATTGATATGCACGGTTTGTAGCTTCTGGGTGGTTGCTGGGTTTTATATCTTCCCTTATGTTCTAATGCCCCTGCTTCTGTCTTCTATAGTCATCGTCATCCATAGTTAACGCTCTCTTCTATTTGCTGCGGTTTATACCCCGAATTTCTATTTCAGAGCCTTGTCCTTTCGTTTCTTCTTCTTGCGATTAAATAGCTCTCGTAATGGTCCGGAATTCGTATGTATGGATTTTAGAAGGAATATAGTAATCGTTTTAAGAAGGAAAGGGCAATGGTAAACCCTGATTTGTTAAATTACCAGAATACCCTGGAAAGGACCGAATCATCAAGAAATATTTTCTTGATATATTTTAAGATTAGTTAGAATGTAAGTGTCGTGTAAATGGCACATGATGACGGTATGTTCTGTGAATCATCACGTTCCATTAGAAACTCAACATGAATTACTGTAATATAATTATGTTGATCAAGTGTAATTATATTATATTAACCCATGCATCAGTTCCCAACACTACTTCAAAAACATTCATATTTGAATTTTTCAGAATTTAGAAACTAACATAATTTCTTTTATGTTGCAGATATTACGGAGAGATAAATGATCTCAGATAAGAATAGTTGTGATAATATCTCCAGAAATATGGAGAATATTTATAATGGAAGATACGAAGATACCTTATAATATTTAAGGTAAGATGATGATGAAGAATATCTGTCTGTGAAGGTTTAGAATAAGGGTAAGGTGTTTGCTAACGAGTTCAGCAGGCACTGAATCATTTCTTTGAAGGCAGATTTAGTCCCTGTGATTTGTCCACGGCTTCCTTCATACTTTGCTCAATCCGTTTTTCAGTACCAAATCCTTTCTTTTTCTGAGCTTTACCAACTCACTATCTTCTATCATCAAACTTTTGACCGTTTAGACCGTCTACCATTTTTATGTTTCCTCTGCATTTAATGCTATAATATTTGAATTGCTGGTTATCAATCCGAGGTGGGTTCCGAAGAATTGTGTTTTAGATGATTAAACGCTGGTGGTAATATGGTGGAATATGAAAGGTTCCCCAGTAACAATGACGAAAGGGCAACGTATCTATCGGGTTTATAATAAGACTGGTCCGACTGAAAAGTCGAAGTTGACTTGTTGAAGCTGTGACAAAATTGGCTACTTTGAAAAGGAATCGAAATGTTGTTTTTGCTAATAGATGATAAAGGAATCGACACGGTTACGTGTTGAACTTTGATGTGTGGTTGGATCATCATCTCGATTGTTCATTATTTGAAGTGTCTTTCAAAAAAAAAAATCAAAGGGTTTTAAGTGCAGATTATCATTGTCAATATCCAAAGGATGAAATCGTCATGAATCTTGGCTGATTCTCAAATCCTTCTAAGTGTTACGAATAAGAGTGATTTCTTATCACAGTTTTGAAGTCAAAGTATAGCTTCTAATTACGTAGGAATATAAGAGCGATGATTTCGATTATATCCCGAATTAAATTCTGAAATTTTGAAATCAGAATATGTAATCAGATTCGAATGAATATGATTGTTTTGATTTCTATAGAAGAATGTATATTATTGTGAAAGTAGGGAGTATAGTTGATGATTGTTAAATCAGAATTGAAGAATGTGATACATTAATTGTGAATATCTCGCGGGTATTACCTACCCGTTAAAAAATTTCACAGATAATATTTTGAACAAGAATTTTCATTACAGTCTTTAGGAAAATATTTGTGGGTATATTTTCTTCAGATATAATACAAATTCAATGAGTTAATATCCTATTAAACTCATTTGATTTCTGGCTTGAATTAGAAAGAGATAATCTCTAAAACATGAAAGATTACATTATCTTCGCGGAGTATTTCACTAATGTACCTAATACTTTAGTACTTATTCTTATAGATATTTTCTTAGTGAATCATGCTGATGCTCATAGAACTGTTGCTAACTTCGCAAGATAAGAATATTGTTTTCCCGTAAATTTCGGGTATATCGAAGATGAAAGTGTATAATCAAACATGTTATTGGATGATACACTTGATTTATTATGAACCGGAGTTCATTAGATTGAAACAGAGATTGTGGTTAACGATGATTAAGTTGTTAATGAAGGATGTACATCATAAGATATTAGTAATATGAATTTAAACGAGTAGTATCTACTCTTTTTTTTTTTTAATTCATACTTAATAGCTTAGTACAAAAAGATTTATTATAATTCCAGGATTCATATATATAAAATATATAATAATTCTTCAGAAGGAATGAGTTAATACTATATAACTCGTTGATACAACATATTCGTTGTTGATTGGTAACAATTTTCAGAGTGATTCTTGAACTGATGAGATTTGTGATGTCATAGGTGTTGCTGATGTTACAGACTATACTGGTGATGCTAACGGTACTGTTGCTGCTGATGATACTTCCGGTAATTGCTAGTGATGCTTGTATAACAAGTAAATCGCGCACCATCCTTGTTAGGGTTTCGATTCTTCCTTGACTCATTTTGGTTCACTCATCTGATTTAGGGTTAGGGTGGAAATAGATAATCTCTAAGACTTTAGAAATTACATAATCGTCGTAGAATATTCCTCCGATGAAGTTATGAATCAATACTTCATCGTTTGTTGTTGTTGGTACTCTTTGGTATCTATGATGCGTGTGATGTTGATATCCGAGGTATAACTTATGATGTTGAGGCGTGTGATGCGGATGTGATTATTGATGGTGGTAATGATACTGTTGGTGTTAATGATGGTGATACCGTTGATGTCGGTGATGCTGTTGATGTTTAGGGTGTTGAGGTTTGCGATGTTGATGTTACTGGCGGTACTGATTATGCTGCTGGTGCTGCTGATGGTGTTTGTAATACTTGCACCATAAGCTCCAAAGCCGTCACACGAGCACGAAGTTCGTTAACTTCTGCTAGTATACCGGGATGATTGTCGGTTGGAACGAGCGGATAAATAAAATCTAGAACTTGATGTAGTATATAATCGTGACGAGATTCTCTGGAAATGAGAGAGAAAATGGTTTCACGAACAGGTTCACCGGTAAGTGCTTCAGGTTCATTGCCAATAGGGCAATTTGGTGGATGGAAAGGATCACCTTCTTCTTGTCTCCAATAATTGAGGAGGCTACGAACCCATCCCCATTTCATCCAAAATAGATGATGATTGATTGGTTGATCCATTCCGGTCACACTGTTTTCGGAGCTCGAATGGAAATCCATATCGACATAGCTGTCGAAATCTGAGGAGTTCGAACTGGTTGAGGGATCCATCTCGTATGATCAGGGGAAGAAGTTTTTGGTATAAAGTAGGTTGTAGAATTTAGATTTGGTATTCTTCAATTATATAATTTGCATATTTATATATAATATCCAAAATCCCATAAATTACGGAGAGTCTTTGAAAGATGTTAGTCAAAGTTCACAGTAATAGATACGCTAAGATATTTATTAGCAGATATGCTAAGATGTGAATTTCGTCTATACGCTGTTATGCAATAAATGCAGAAAAACGCGTCTAAACTTAAGATGATAAGTAGGTAATTTCCTAAGTATGATAAGTAGATGATTTCCGACTAAAAATGATAAGCAAAACTTTTGACATACAGACACGGTCGAAGTCCAGACTCATTAATGCATCCTATCAGCTATCAGTAAGACACACTAATGCAAGACCTGGTTCGCTAAGACCACCGCTCTGATACCACCTGTAGTGCCCCGACCAAATCCATATGGACGAGAACATTACATATGATTACATCACGAGGTATTTGACCTCTATATGATACATTTTACAAACGTTGCAATTGTTTTCAAAAGACAACCTTTCATTACATCAAAAGTTGACAGGTATGTATACCATTTCAGAATATCCAAACTATAAATGACCTCATCCGTCAATTACTAAATAATAATCTTTAATAAACTTCAACAACTCGAATGCAACGTCTTTTGAAATATGACATGAATGACTCCAAGTAATATCCTTAAAATGAGCTAATGCACAGCGGAAGATTTCTTTCAAACCTGAGAATAAACATGCTTTCAAGTGTCAACCACAAGGTTGGTGAGTTCATTAGTTTATCATAATCATTTCATTTTCATCATTTAATAGACCACAAGATTTCATTTTTCAATCCATAAATATCATTCTCATAGCAGGCATTTCGCATCGTACTAGAGATAAAAATCATTCATATGGTGAACACCTGGTAACCGACATTAACAAGATGCATATAGAATATCCCCAATCATTCCGGAACTACCTCGGACCTGATTAAAATCGAAGTACTAAAACATCCGGTACTTTAGATGGGGCTTGTTGGGCCCGATAGATCTATCTTTAGGATTCGCGTCAATTAGGGTGTACGTTCCCTAATTCTTAGGCTACCAAGCTAAACGGGGTATATCCAAATTCGATCATTCAACCATAGAAAGTAGTTTCGATTACTTGTGTCTATTTCGTAAAACAGTTATAAAAGTTGCGCATGTATTCTCAGCCCAAAAATATGTAAAGGGTAAAAAGGCAAATGAAACTCACCATACTGTATTTTGTAGTAAAAATACATATAACATCATTGAACAAGTGTAAGGTTGGCCTTGGATTCACGAACCTAAATTATTTATGTATCTGTCAATATTTGTCTAATACATTAAGTTAAGTCATAGTGTATCACAATCCTAATGCTCGAGTCTAATACGCACAAGTTAACAAAGTTCATTTTGACTTAAAATGATTTCCCAAAATTTTATATATATGATTATTATATAGTTTCAGTATCGCCGTTTGAATATTTAAAAGATTTGTTAAAGTATATAATTCACTTTTTAATAAGTAAAGCTTTATTTAAAATATACTTTTATATATCTTAAGTAGTAAATTTGTAAAGTTCCTTATCGTAAAATAATATATTAAATGTAATTATATTATTAGTATATTTGTTTGATAAAAAAAATAACCTTGATAATAATAATAAGTAAAAGTTGTATTTATTTTGTAATAAAAATTATTATTTATTCTATTTATCAAGATATCAATGTTTTTATTTACTAAAATTAATATTATGATAAAATGATAATTCTGATTATAATAACATTAATATTTACAATACTTTAATATTAGCTTTAAAATACTAATTTTATTTAAAATTGATAATAATAATAATAATAACAATTTTTAATGATAATACTAATAATATCAATAATGGTAATAATAATAATCATAAAAATAATAATTTGATAAAAACTGTAACGACGATAATAACGACGATAATAATAATTATTTTTAATAATATCATCAAAAATTCAATTAACTATAGCTTCTAAACCGTTCGTCGAAATCATTCGACATCTAAAGGAAAAGTTCTTAATTTTTCGCTAGCTTTCCAACGATATACATATCTTATACCTTAGCTCGTCCCTAGTATAACAACTTTTAAGATTCAACGTAGTCTATCTAGGGGCAATCTCAAAAATACTAGCATGCATAATCCTAAATACTCGAGCACTAGTCAAGGATACACTATTGATAAATAAAAGTTAAGTTATGAGTGCTCACGTATCAATATTGAGGTTCAATATTGCAGGTAAAGTACGTAAACGCAATGGAGATGATAAACACTAATTTGACCTCATGAGCATACCCCCGAACATTACCTATAACCTCCAAAGCTATAACCCATAATTTCCTTCGCCATATCCTACTCACAAGACTCACTTTGAAATCACACGGGCAGGACCTCGTCGTAGTCTTTTATGTATATATAGTAATAATAATACTCTTACTAATACTAATAATAATAATAAAGGAGTTAATATTAATAATCTTAATATTAATAATAATATATAATTTATAGTGATATGTAAGTGTATGTGTGCGTGTGTTGATTAAATGAATCAGAAATGGAAACGTTCGAGTTTTAAAGCATTTTGACACATCCCATATGGCCATGCGACTCGCATGGTGGTGTGTGTTGAGCCCATGCGACTCGCATGGTGCTCAATTCCAGCTGTGATCCATTTTAAATCCATGCCGACACTTTTGATTTTATTTATATTAATTATAATTAATTATTTAATCTATATTATTAATTATATATTATATTATATTTACGTTCATGGTAAAAATATAATTTTTACAAAAATGATACGTACGTTGTCACTCAACTCATGTCCCGGTTCCGGTTTTTCAAACGAAGTTTCGTACGTTTAGAAAAACTAACCTTTTATATTTTGTATAACGTACCAACACTCAAATCAATAGCAACTGTTTAACTTCAACTGTAATCTAATCATTTTAATCGTTTTGGTCTCTTTTTTTTATAAATCAAAGTCTTGTTATATAACAAAACATATTATAATAATATTAGTTTAAAAAAAAATGTTTTACGACTAATTTGTAATTCATCACCTTGTAAAATATAACTATATTTTTATTTAAAAACATAAACTTGTATATATCATAAATAATGGAAATATAAGTGTAATAATATTTAGTTAATAATAGTTCAAAGTTTATTTTAAGTTCGCTTAGGAAACCTATAATACGTAACGTTTATACCTTAAAACATAAGTCGATATAATTTATTTATGCGCCAACGTTTAACTTAATTTCCTTACTTTCTTAATATTTAATGAATCAGATAGTCAGATTCTATTATATCGAACATCATTTTCGTACGTTTGAAAAATAGATCAATTAAGTTTTATGAAATTCAATCCTCCACCAACTTCTGTTTAATCCTCAATAATAACACTCTTGTTCTTATATAAAATCACTTTTCCATAAATTCCGAATACCGTTAAAAGTAAGGGTTACCTAATTTAAAGTGGACCTCACAATAGATGCTCTTAATTATAATTTGATGTATCTTATCAATCATTTGATATCCTACATCCATCGACAAGCAATAATAAACTTATATCGAAACCAAACACGTTTACGTAACGTATTGCATACCTAATACCTTGTTAACGTTTTTAACTAATAAGTATATATTATATATACATATCAATAGACACATAAATGTTCGTGAATCGATAGGCATGGTCAAAGGGTAACTTGATTACATGAATCTAGTTTCAAACTTTTCGAGACTCAACATTACATATTTTGCTTATCGTGTCGGATACATATAAAGATTAAAGTTTAAATTTGGTTGGAAATTTCTGGGTCATCACACTACAGGTGCAGCCCCTGGCACTAAATCAATTTGAAATTCTACTGCCCTCGGTGGCGGTAATCCAGGCAATTCTTCAGGAAAGACATCAGAGAACTCGTTCACAATACGCACATCTTCCACTTTCTTCTCCTCGGTTCCTACGGTTTTCACGTGAGCTAGGACAGCAAAACGTCCCTTCTTCATTATCTTTTGTGCCTTCACACAACTAATAAGGTTCAGTTGAGAACTACATCTCTCCCCATAAATGATCAATGGCTCGCCATCTCCTTGCGGTATGCGGAGTGCTTTGTCTCCACAAATAATCTCGGCTCTTATCTTAGTCAACCAATCCATGCCAACAATAACATCAAAACTTCCCAACTTAATGGGTATCAAGTCTATCTCAAAGTCTACACCGATGTTGATAATAGCCCCTCGGCCAATTTGGTCCACTTTTTCAAGTTTTCCGTTGGCTACCTCGACAAGCATACTTTCCTTTAAGGGAACTAACGACCAATCTAACTTATCACAAAAATGCCTACACACATAACTCCTAGCGGCACCAGTATCAAATAGGACAGAAGCTAAAAGATTGTTGATTTTGAATATACCTGTCACCAAGTCGGGGTTGTCGTGTGCATCTCTTGCATTAACATTGAAGGCTCTAGCACGTGGTTGTCCGCCATCCTTGCATTTGTTAGGACACTCGTTTCTGAAATGGCCCGTCTTTCCACATTCATAACACTTCTTAGGCCCATTGTTGTTGTGGTTTGGCTTCACATTCAAAGTAGTAACCTTGCAATCCTTGCCAACATGTCCAGATCGTTGGCACTTCTCACAGATAACATTGCAATACCCAGTATGGTGCTTGTAACACCTATTGCATTGTGGTAAAGTTCCTTTGTAGTTCGGATTGGAGCGGTTGTTGTTGTTGGGGTTGGGGTTGTTATTTTGCCTAAACCCTTCATGTCGCTTTGCCGGGTTTTGATCATAGTTCCTACCCCTGTTGTTGTTGTGGTTGTTGTCCCATTTCCTCTTTTCACTACTACCGTCTTCAAACTTAGCCTTCTCCGGCTCGTCAAGGATGATTTGATTCAAGAGAGTATGCGCCATGCGCATTGCTTCGGGAACGCTTGGTGGCTTGGATGAGGTAACATTACCCTTGATGGACTTTGGAAGTCCCGAGAAGTATTTCTCCAAGCGCTTAAATTCGGGGGTGACCATGGTCGGACACATAAGAGCCAACTCCAAAAATCTACGATTGTAGCTGTTAAGGTCGTTCCCTACGGCCTTCAGTTGCATAAATTCGATTTCCATCTTTTGAATTTCGGTCCTCGGACAGTATTCCTCGATCATAGCACATTTAAACTCCTCCCAAGGCGTAGCATACGCCTCATCAATTCCTTGCGCTTGGGCCATGGTATTCCACCATGTAAGCGCGCCATCAGAAAGCGTGCAAGATGCAAATTTCGTTTTGTTAGCTTCCGAATAATTGCTAACCCTGAATACCGATTCCAACTTTTCAAACCATCTTGTGAGACCGACTGGTCCCTCAGTGCCACTGAAGTTGTGTGGCTTGCAGCTTTGGAATTCCTTATAGGTACACCCATCTCGGACGGGTGGAATGACAGGCGGTGGTACCATTTGAGGGTTCCTTTCTGCTAGAGCAGCAGCAACACGTTCGTTAATCATTTCCTCAATCTGTGCGGCAGTAGGTCTTGCTGTTCCATTAGCCATGATGTTCTATACAAACATTTTGACTCAAGTCAAAATCCATTATGCAAATAATAATAATATAGTGTATGACAACCAACATGAAAATAGCACAACACATGTTGATTAAGTAATGCAAGCAGATATAGGTACCACAAAACCATGATACGACAACGTAAATAGAACATTTATGCAAAAATTAAACAACACAAATTTTCCATTCATTAATGATAATAAGTTCATACATTACAGTAAGTTCGTACAATACATAAGTGAAATATGAAATTACCAAAAGAGATTACAATACAGAATCTAATACAAAGTCCTACGGTGATGGTGGGTGCAAGATGTCCAAAACCTGAGCCAACTGCTCCTCGAGCTCAGTAACTCGAGCCTGGAGAATCTCAATCTCCCGCCTCAGTTCCTCATTAGAGGAAGATGGTGGGGCAGGTGGTGCTGGCGGTGCAGGTGGTGCCGGTGGTGCTGAAGTAGATGGTCTGGCTCTGGATGTAGACAGTAATATCAGTGGGTCGGCAGGGTACGGCACCAGCCGTTTACGAGCAGTGATCCTTCGACGCCGACCAAAAGCGTCAGTAATAGTACGACCCGGAATAATGCCAGCGAAGCGATACCGCTTCTTCGGCGGGGTAGAGGGTGCCTGAATAGGTCTGTCAGCGGGATCCTCCTCATCACTGGAGTCATCAGATGAGGTGTCGTCTGAAGGAGCATCAGTGGAAGACCCGTCGTCTGAATCATGTGGTGGTGACACGGGTAGCTGAGGTGGTAACCCGAAGCGTCCGAAAGCGGCCAACATCTGTCGGTGTCGGCCTGGCGTAATCACGACTAAGTATCCGTCAGGAGTACGTCGGCAAGGAGTACGCATGTGGTTGCGAAAGGGACCTTCCCCGAACTCCGCGGGGATCTCCATACCACCAATGCGAGGCAGTGGCCTCGGGGGTCTGGAAGCAGACGTTGGGACAGGTACACTAGAGCTAGCTCCAGAAGTAGAAGCGCCGGGATCGCCAGTGGGTGTCGGGGCCGGTGTATCGGCAGCAGCAGCAGGTGTAGCAGTAGGTGGAACAACGGGGTCTGAGCCTGTACTGCCCGGAATGTCAGCAGGTGGAACGTCCGACATCTGAACAAGGAAAAGTAAATTTTCCATGTCAGTAAATCATAAAGCACGCAAATAATAGGCCAACAGTTTAAATCAAGTATAACAGTAACTAGCATGGCAACAACAGCAATTCGTGTGAAAGTAGCATGCAGTCGAAAGCAGATAGCATCATGCAGTAGTGATATCATATAGTAGCATACGGCATATAGCAGTAAAAGTAAGCAGCAGCATGCAGTAAACACAACGGAAACAAGTAAACTAGCAAGTTGTAGATTAGTCCTATTAGTGAATCCTACTCGGGTCGGTCTTAGACTCACTAATGAATCCTAATTCCCTACAACCAAGGCTCTGATACCAAATGTGACGCCCCGTACTAAATCATCATGTACGGACCATCATCAACAGGATCATTACAAGGTTAAGTACTATATGCGTTTTCAAAACAGAGTTTGCATTAATAAAAGTGACGTCATAGCAAACGTCAAATGTTTTACAATTCAAAAGCATGCTTCACTAAGTAGAAGCAAATAGTAAGTGTACGTGACCCCAATGGTCATTACATAACAAAGTTTCAAAAGTAAATAAGTTTGAATGCAAGATAAGTATGAAATGTCCCGTTCTTATTGATTAAAAACGTTCCATATTAATTGATTTCGTTGTGAGGTTTTGACCTCTATATGAGACGTTTTTCAAAGACTGCATTCATTTTTAAAACAAACCATAACCTTTACTTCATCAATAAAGGCTTAAAAGCTTTACGTAGATTATCAAATAATGATAATCTAGAATATCCCGTTTACACACTACCATTTCATAATGGTTTACAATACAAATATATTACATCGAAATACGTTTCTTGAATGCAGTTTTTACACAATATCATACAACATGGACTCCAAAACTTGTCCTTATTTTAGCATGCGACAGCGGAAGCTCTTAATAATCACCTGAGAATAAACATGCTTTAAATGTCAACAAAAATGTTGGTGAGTTATAGGTTTAATTCTATATCAAATCATAATAATAATAGACCACAAGATTTCATTTTTCATAATAACCATCTCAAGCAGGCATTTCGCATCGTACTAAGAGATAAAAATCATTCATATGGTGAACACCTGGTAACCGACATTAACAAGATGCATATAGAATATCCCCAATCATTCCGAAACTACCTCGGACCTGATTAAAATCGAAGTACTAAAACATCCGGTACTTTGGATGGGGCTCGTTGGGCCCGATAGATCTATCTTTAGGATTCGCGTCAATTAGGGTGTACGTTCCCTAATTCTTAGGCTACCAAGCTAAAAGGGGAGATATCCAAATTCGATCATTCAACCATAGAAAGTAGTTTCACATACTTGTGTCTATTTTGTAAAGCATTTATAAAACTGCATGTATTCTCATCCCAAAAATATTTAGATTTTTAAAAGTGGGACTATAACTCACTTTCACCAAATATTACTTCGTCGAGAAATTTACTTGGCCACGGGTTGATTCACGAACCTATAACAATATATACATATATCAAAATATGATTGAAACATATTCACAATATTTTCTTTATTACGTGTTGATGATTTTTAGTTGTCCAGTTAGCGGTCCGAAGTTAGAAGTTCCATAATTTGTCGTACATGAAAAACTTAATATATATCTTGAATCAATCCACGACCCAGTGTATACATATCTCAGTATTGATCACAACTCAAACTATATATATTTTGGAATCAACCTCAACCCTGTATAGCCAACTCCCACATTCACATATAGAGTGTCTATGGTTGTTCCGAAATATATATAGATGTGTCGACATGATAGGTCGAAACATTGTATAAGTGTCTATGGTATCTCAAGATTACATAATATATAATACAAGTTGATTAAGTTATGGTTGGAATAGATTTGTTACAAAGTTTCACGTAGCTAAATTGTGTAGTTTTTACCAATCTTGTATTACTCGCCATTTCTTCGTTTCTAATCCGTTTTGAGTGATTCAAGCGGCCACGGTTTCGTATTGAACTTATCTTTTTGAAACTAAACAGAAAAAGTATGAGTTTATAGTCGGAAATACAATTTTCAAGTCGAGTAGTAAAAGGTAGTCATTTCTGTCGAAAGAACGACATCTTGATGACTGTTTTGAAAAACATACTTTCACTTTGAATTTAACCATGATTTTTGGATATGGTTTCATGTTCATAAGAAAAATCATTTTTCCAGAAATCTAGCTTTTAAATCAAAGTTCATCATAGCTTTTAATTATCCCAACCAAAACAGCCCCCGGTTGTAGCTACGACGGCGTATATCCGATTTTATGGTGTTTATCGTGTTTCCGGGTTTTAAATCATTAAGTTAGTATATCATATAGATATAGAACATGTGTTTAGTTGATTTTAAAAGTCTAGTTAGAAGGATTAAATTTATTTGCGAACAAGTTTAGAATTAACTAAACTATGTTCTAGTAATTACAAGTTATAATCTTCGAATAAGGTAGCTTTATATATATGAATCGAATGATGTTATGAACATCATTACTACCTTAAATATAGTAGGTAAACCTACTGTAAGTAACAAGAAATGATCTAGCTTCAAATGATCCTTGGATGGCTTGAAAGTTCTTGAAGTAGAATCATGACAAGAAAACAAGTTCAAGTAAGATTTTCACTCGAAATAAGATTGTTATAGTTATAGAAATTGAACCAAAGTTTTAATATGATTATTACCTTGAATTAGAAAGATAACCTACTGTAAGAAACAAAGATTTCTTGAGGTTGGATGATCACTTGGAATGGATTTAGAAAACTTGGAAGTAAACTTGCAATCTTGGAAGTATTCTTGATTTTATGAAACTAGAACTTTTGAAATTTATGAAGAACACTTAGAACTTGAAGATAGAACTTGAGAGAGATTCATTAGATGAAGAAAACTGAAGAATGAAAGTGTTTGTAGGTGTTTTTGGTCGTTGGTATATGGATTAGATATAAAGGATATGTAATTTTGTTTACTTGTAAAAAGTCATGAATGATTTACCAAATTTTTGTAGTCTTATGAGATATTTCATGCTAGTTGCCAAATAATGGTTCCCACATGTTTAATTACTCACATGGGCTGCTAAGGAGTTGATGATTGAAGTGTATATACCAAAAGTACATACATCTAGAAGCTGCGTATTCTACGAGTATATGTACGGGTACGTACGTGTAGAATTGTTGATGAAAATGAACGAGGATGTAATTGTAAGTATTTTTGTTAATTAGAAGTACTTTGATATATGTCTTGAAGTCTTTCAAAAATGTTCAAATACATTTAAAAACATCATAAGTATATACATTTTAACTGAGTCGTTAAGTCATCGTTAGTCGTTACATGTTTTGATTTGTTTTGAAGTCCTTAAGTTAACGATATCATTTAATCTTGTTAAACCATTGTTTATTATATCAAATGAGATGTTAACTTATTATATTATCATGTTAACATGATATATGAATATATCTTAATATGATATATATACATTAAAATATCATTACAACGATAATCGTTACGTATATGTCTCGTTTCGAAATTCTTAAGTTAGTAGTCTTGTTTTTACTTATGTAGTTCATTGTTGACACACTTAATGATATATTTACTTATCATTTTATCATGTTAAACATATATATTTAATCATATATGTATCATCATGTCATATACCACTTATAGCGTTCGTGAATCATCGGTCCAACTGGGTGATCAAATATTTACAAAATTTCTGTTTCAATTAACCAAGTATTAACAAGTTTGATTGCTTAACATGTTGGAAACATTTAATCATGCAAATATAGTTTTCATGTAAATATATAATCATAGAAGAGTTCGGAAAAGTTTGGGTCACTACATTACCTACCCGTTAAATAAATTTCATCCCGAAATTTTAAGCGGTTGAAGGTGTTGGCTCTTCTTCTGGAAATAAGTGCGGGTATTTCTTCTTCATCTGACTTTCACGTTCCCAGGTGAACTCGGGTCCTCTACGAGCATTCCATCGAACCTTAACGATTTTAAATGTATTTTGCTTGAGTCTTTTAACCTCACTATCCATTATTTCGACGGGTTCTTCAATGAATTGAAGTTTTTCGTTGATTATGATTTCGTCTAATGGAATAGTGAGATCTTCTTTAGCAAAACATTTCTTCAAATTCGAGACGTGGAAAGTGTTATGTACAGCAGCTAGTTGTTGAGGTAACTCGAGTCGATAAGCTACTGGTCCGACACGATCAATAATTTTGAATGGTCCAATGTACCTTGGATTTAGTTTCCCCCGTTTACCAAATCGAACAACGCCTTTCCAAGGTGCAACTTTAAGCATGACCATCTCTCCAATTTCAAATTCTACATCTTTTCTTTTAAGGTCCGCGTAACTCTTTTGTCGACTTTGGGCGGTTTTCAATCGTTGCTGAATTTGAATGATTTTCTCGGTAGTTTCTTGAATAATCTCTGGACCCATAATTTGTCTATCCCCCACTTCATTCCAACAAATCGGAGACCTGCACTTTCTACCATAAAGTGCCTCAAATGGCGCCATCTCTATACTCGAATGGTAACTGTTGTTGTAGGAAAATTCTGCTAACGGTAGATGTCGATCCCAACCGTTTCCAAAATCAATAACACATGCTCATAGCATGTCTTCCAAGGTCTGTATCGTCCTTTCGCTTTGCCCATCAGTTTGTGGATGATAGGCGGTGCTCATGTCTAGACGAGTCCCTAATGCTTGTTGCAATGTTTGCCAGAACCTTGAAATAAATCTGCCATCTCTATCAGAGATAATAGAGACAGGTATTCCATGTCTGGAAACAACTTCTTTTAAGTATAATCGCGCCAGCTTCTCCATTTTATCATCTTCTCTCATTGGCAGAAAATGTGCTGATTTGGTGAGACGATCGACTATTACCCAAATAGTATCATAACCACTTGCAGTCCTTGGCAATTTAGTAATGAAATCCATGGTAATGTTTTCCCATTTCCATTCCGGGATTTCAGGTTGTTGAAGTAGACCTGATGGTTTCTGATGTTCAGCTTTGACTTTAGAACATGTCAAACATTCTCCTACATATCTTGCAATATCGGCTTTCATACCCGGCCACCAGAAATGTTTCTTAAGATCCTTGTACATCTTTCCCGTTCCGGGATGTATTGAATATCTGGTTTTATGTGCCTCCTTAAGTACCATTTCTCTCACATCTCCAAACTTTGGTACCCAAATTCTTTCAGCCCTATATCGGGTTCCATCTTCCCGAATATTAAGATGTTTCTCTGATGCTTTGGGTATTTCACTTTTCAAATTCCCTTCCTTTACAACTCCCTATTGCGCTTCTTTTATTTGAGTAGTAAGGTTAGCACGAATAATTATATTCATAGCTTTTACCCGTATAGGTTCTCTGTCCTTTCTACTCAAAGCGTCGGCTACCACATTCGCCTTCCCCGGGTGATATCGAAGCTCAAAATCGTAATCATTCAACAATTCAATCCACCTGTGTTGTCTCATATTCAGTTGCTTCTGATTAAATATGTGTTGGAGACTTTTGTGGTCGGTATATATAATACTTTGGACCCCATATAAGTAATGCCTCCAAGTCTTTAATGCAAAAACAACTGCGCCTAATTCCAAATCGTGAGTCGTATAATTTTGCTCGTGAATCTTCAATTGTCTAGACGCGTAAGCAATTACCTTCATTCGTTGCATCAATACACAACCAAGACCTTGCTTCGAAGCGTCACAATAAACTACAAAATCATCATTTCCTTCTGGCAATGACAATATAGGTGCCGTAGTTAGCTTTTTCTTTAACAATTGAAACGCTTTCTCTTGTTCATCCTTCCATTCAAATTTCTTCCCTTTATGCGTTAATGCAGTCAAGGGTTTTGCTATTTTGGAAAAATCTTGGATGAATCTTCTGTAGTAACCAGCCAATCCTAAAAATTGGCGTATATGCTTCGGAGTTTTCGGGGTTTCCCACTTTTCAACATTTTCAATCTTGGCTGGATCCACCTTAATACCTTCTTTGTTCACTATGTGACCGAGGAATTGAACTTCTTCCAACCAAAATTTACACTTTGAAAACTTAGCGTACAATTCTTCCTTTCTCAATACTTCTAACACTTTTCTCAAATGTTCTTCGTGCTCTTGATCATTCTTTGAGTAAATAAGTATGTCATCGATGAAAACAATGACAAACTTGTCAAGGTATGGTCCACACACTCGGTTCATGAGATCCATGAACACAGCTGGTGCATTAGTTAAACCAAACGGCATGACCACAAACTCGTAATGACCGTAACGTGTTCTGAAAGCAGTCTTCGGAATATCATCTTCCTTCACCCGCATTTGATGATACCCGGAACGTAAATCAATCTTCGAATAAACCGATGAGCTTTGTAGTTGATCAAATAAGTCATCGATTCCCGGTAGTGGATAACGGTTCTTGATGGTGAGTTTGTTCAACTCTCTGTAGTCAATGCACAATCTGAACGAACCATCCTTCTTCTTGACAAATAACACCGGTGCTCCCCATGGTGATGTGCTTGGTCGAATGAAACCACGCTCCAAAAGTTCTTGTAATTGACTTTGGAGTTCCTTCATTTCGCTGGGTGCGAGTCTGTATGGAGCACGAGCTATTGGTGCAGCTCCTGGTACAAGATCTATTTGAAATTCAACGGATCGATGTGGAGGTAGTCCTGGTAATTCTTTCGGAAATACGTCAGGAAATTCTTTTGCGATGGAAACATCATTGATGTTCTTTTCTTCGGTTTGCACCTTCTCGACATGTGCTAAAATGGCATAGCAACCTTTTCTTATTAGTTTTTGCGCCTTCAGGTTACTAATAAGATTTAACTTCGCGTTGCTCTTTTCTCCGTACACCATTAAAGGTTTTCCTTTTTCTCGTACAATGCGAATTGCATTTTCGTAACACACGACCTCTGCTCTCTCCTTTTTCATCCAATCCATACCAATTATCACATCAAAACTCCCTAACACTACTGGTACCAAATTTATCTTAAATACTTCTCCAACACGATCTCGACATATCTTATCTGCTGACATTAAGTTACCGTTTGCTAGTTCGAGTAAAAATTTATTATTCATAGACGTCAATGGACCGTTTAATTTAGCACAAAAATCTCTACTCATATAGCTCTTATCCGCACCCGAATCAAATAAAACATAAGCAGGTTTATCGTCAATAAGAAACGTACCCGTAACAAGCTCCGGGTCTTCCTGTGCTTCTGCTCCGTTGATGTTGAAGACTCTTCCACGGTTTTGCCCATTAGTATTCCCTTGGTTTGGGCAACTTCTGATCCTGTGGCCCAGTTTTCCACATTTAAAACAAACAACGTTGGCATTATTTGATTCAACACTATTCGTCCCATTAGTCTTGTTAAACTTCGGTCCGTAGACCTCACACTTTACTGCGCCATGACCAGTTCTTTTACACTTGGTGCAAAATTTCTGGCAGAACCCTGAGTGATTCTCTTCACATCTTGGACATTTATTGTTCTGATTGTTGTTGCCATTGTTGTTATTGAGGTTGTTGTTAGGATTTTTATTGTTGTTGAAACGGTTGTTGTTGGAACGATTGTTGTAGTTGTTGTTGTTGGGATGATTTTTGTTGCGGTTGTTGCGAAAAATGGTGCGTTTGTTGTTGTAATTTTGGGGTTGGTTGTTGACACGATAGTTATTGTTGTTGTTATATTCGTAACCCCTGTCACTGGTTTCTTCCCACTTTCTCTTGAGTGGTTTCGTGTTGACCTCTTCGGTCGCTTGATTATTCATTCTCCCTTGGATCTGGTTTATGAGCTTGTGAGCCATTCGACTTGCCTTTTGTATGGAGGCAGGGTCGTTTGAACTCACATCTTCCTGGATCCTTTCTGGTAACCCTTTCACAAACGCGTCGATCTTCTCTTCTTCATCTTCGAACGCTCTTGGACACAATAGGCACAATTCTGTGAATCTCCGTTCATACGTGGTAATGTCGAAACCTTGCGTTTGTAACCCTCTAAGTTCCGCCTTAAGTTTATTGACCTCGTTCCTGGGACGGTATTTCTCGTTTACTAAGTGCTTGAATGCAGACCACGGTAGTGAATAAGCAGCATCTTGTCCCACCTGCTCGAGGTAGGTGTTCCACCATGTCAACGCTGCACCTGTGAAGGTATGCGTAGCGTATTTCACTTTGTCATCTTCAGCACACTTGTTGATAGCAAATACCGATTCGACCTTTTCAGTCCATCGTTTTAATCCGATTGGACCCTCGGTTCCATCGAATTCCAGTGGTTTGCAGGCAGTGAACTCTTTGTAGGAACATCCGACACGAGTTCGTGTGGCATTTGTTCCGTTGCTAGTTTCAGAGTTATTGTTGTTATTATGCATCGCGGCTTGCACTGCGGCTATGTTCGCAGCAAGAAAGGTACGGAAATCTTCTTCGGTCATATTCAAGTTCTGGCGAGTCATTGGTGCCATTTCCTTCAAAAATAGCCAAAATAATTTAGTTAATCATATAGAATATTAGAAGTAGTCAATAATATTTCGTAGCTTAATATGAACTTATTTATAAAAGCCTTTTCTTCATATTAGCGTTTTATAATTTTTAATTCGGGTAGTACCTACCCGTTAAGTTCATACTTAGTAGCTAACGCAAAAATTAACTACTACTTGTCAAAATAATATTCTATCATGAAAAACTTAATTCATTAATATTTCACATTTAAACTTTTGATACAATATTATACAATCATACCATAGTGCTATTTTACATATGACATAAAATATAGCACACACTAGCTTTTATACAAGGTAGTTGCGAAGATAACTCTAGCTAATGCGCAAGGCGTTCCGCAAAAGCAATAAAGATACGTAATTCATACGTCCAGAAACAAGTCATGCATTCTGGTTTAACTAAGACTATTTCCCATCCTAAGTCTTGTGGAACGTAACCGTTGTGACCTTTATCAAGACAACATGTTGTAGTGTCGTCAAAAGGACGAGGGTTACGTAAAGTCCAACAGTTTTGTAACAACCTAAAAACCTTGTTTCTCACCCTAACTATCGAATCCGTCACTTCTGGAAATGTTTTATTCAACAATTGTAATCCGATGTTCTTTTTCTCACTTTGGTGAGAAGCGAACATCACTAACCCGTACGTATAACATGCTTCTTTATGTTGCATGTTAGAAGCTCTTTCTAAGGCTTGAAGTCCTATATTCGGATACGTTGAGTCAAAATAGGTTCTTAACCCGTAGCGTAAAATAACATTTGGGTACCCCGCATTATATGCGTTAAAGTAAACACGGCGTAACTTATGGACTCCCCAATGTGATATCCCCCATCTTTCAAACGAAAGCCTTTTATAAACTAAGGCATTCTTGGAACGTTCATCGAATGTCTTACAAACTGATTTTGCCAAAAATAGTTGTGCCGAGGAATCCTGACCGACTCTAGATAGGATTTCATCAATCATGTCTCCGGGTAAGTCTTCTAAAATATTGGGTTGTCTAACCATTTTGTGTTTTTATACTGTAAGATAGACAAGAATTAGATTCATAAAAGATACATATATATATCACATAATATTCACATGTTAAATATATAGTTTCCAACAAAATGTGTTAAGCAATCATTTTTCAAGTAAACACGGTCGAAGTCCAGACTCACTAATGCATCCTAACAAACTCGGTTAGACACACACTAATGCAAATTTCTGGTTCTCTAAGACCAACGCTCGGATACCAACTGAAATGTCCCGTTCTTATTAATTAAAAACGTTCCATATTAATTGATTTCGTTGCGAGGTTTTGACCTCTATATGAGACGTTTTTCAAAGACTGCATTCATTTTTAAAACAAACCATAACATTTACTTCATCAATAAAGGCTTAAAAGCTTTACGTAGATTATCAAATAATGATAATCTAGAATATCCCGTTTACACACTACCATTTCATAATGGTTTACAATACAAATATATTACATCGAAATACGTTTCTTGAATGCAGTTTTTACACAATATCATACAACATGGACTCCAAAACTTGTCCTTATTTTAGCATGCGACAGCGGAAGCTCTTAATAATCACCTGAGAATAAACATGCTTTAAATGTCAACAAAAATGTTGGTGAGTTATAGGTTTAATTCTATATCAAATCATAATAATAATAGACCACAAGATTTCATTTTTCATAATAACCATCTCAAGCAGGCATTTCGCATCGTACTAAGAGATAAAAATCATTCATATGGTGAACACCTGGTGACCGACATTAACAAGATGCATATAGAATATCCCCAATCATTCCGGAACTACCTCGGACCTGATTAAAATCGAAGTACTAAAACATCCGGTACTTTGGATGGGGCTCGTTGGGCCCGATAGATCTATCTTTAGGATTCGCGTCAATTAGGGTGTACGTTCCCTAATTCTTAGGCTACCAAGCTAAAAGGGGAGATATCCAAATTCGATCATTCAACCATAGAAAGTAGTTTCACATACTTGTGTCTATTTTGTAAAGCATTTATAAAACTGCATGTATTCTCATCCCAAAAATATTTAGATTTTTAAAAGTGGGACTATAACTCACTTTCACCAAATATTACTTCGTCGAGAAATTGACTTGGCCACGGGTTGATTCACGAACCTATAACAATATATACATATATCTAAATATGATTGAAACATATTCACAATATTTTCTTTATTACGTGTTGATGATTTTTAGTTGTCCAGTTAGCGGTCCGAAGTTAGAAGTTCCATAATTTGTCGTACATGAAAAACTTAATATATATCTTGAATCAATCCACGACCCAGTGTATACATATCTCAGTATTGATCACAACTCAAACTATATATATTTTGGAATCAACCTCAACCCTGTATAGCCAACTCCCACATTCACATATAGAGTGTCTATGGTTGTTCCGAAATATATATAGATGTGTCGACATGATAGGTCGAAACATTGTATACGTGTCTATGGTATCTCAAGATTACATAATATATAATACAAGTTGATTAAGTTATGGTTGGAATAGATTTGTTACAAAGTTTCACGTAGCTAAATTGTGTAGTTTTTACCAATCTTGTATTACTCGCCATTTCTTCGTTTCTAATCCGTTTTGAGTGATTCAAGCGGCCACGGTTTCGTATTGAACTTATCTTTTTGAAACTAAACAGAAAAAGTATGAGTTTATAGTCGGAAATACAATTTTCAAGTCGTGTAGTAAAAGGTAGTCATTTCTGTCGAAAGAACGACATCTTGATGACTGTTTTGAAAAACATACTTTCACTTTGAATTTAACCATGATTTTTGGATATGGTTTCATGTTCATAAGAAAAATCATTTTTCCAGAAATCTAGCTTTTAAATCAAAGTTCATCATAGCTTCTAATTATCCCAACCAAAACAGCCCCCGGTTGTAGCTACGACGGCGTATATCCGATTTTATGGTGTTTATCGTGTTTCCGGGTTTTAAATCATTAAGTTAGTATATCATATAGATATAGAATATGTGTTTAGTTGATTTTAAAAGTCTAGTTAGAAGGATTAAATTTATTTGCGAACAAGTTTAGAATTAATTAAACTATGTTCTAGTAATTACAAGTTATAATCTTCGAATAAGGTAGCTTTATATATATGAATCGAATGATATTATGAACATCATTACTACCTCAAATATAGTAGGTAAACCTACTGTAAGTAACAAGAAATGATCTAGCTTCAAATGATCCTTGGATGGCTTGAAAGTTCTTGAAGTAGAATCATGACAAGAAAACAAGTTCAAGTAAGATTTTCACTCGAAATAAGATTGTTATAGTTATAGAAATTGAACCAAAGTTTTAATATGATTATTACCTTGAATTAGAAAGATAACCTACTGTAAGAAACAAAGATTTCTTGAGGTTGGATGATCACTTGGAATGGATTTAGAAAACTTGGAAGTAAACTTGCAATCTTGGAAGTATTCTTGATTTTATGAAACTAGAACTTTTGAAATTTATGAAGAACACTTAGAACTTGAAGATAGAACTTGAGAGAGATTCATTAGATGAAGAAAACTGAAGAATGAAAGTGTTTGTAGGTGTTTTTGGTCGTTGGTATATGGATTAGATATAAAGGATATGTAATTTTGTTTACTTGTAAAAAGTCATGAATGATTTACCAAATTTTTGTAGTCTTATGAGATATTTCATGCTAGTTGCCAAATAATGGTTCCCACATGTTTAATTACTCACATGGGCTGCTAAGGAGTTGATGATTGAAGTGTATATACCAAAAGTACATACATCTAGAAGCTGCGTATTCTACGAGTATATGTACGGGTACGTACGTGTAGAATTGTTGATGAAAATGAACGAGGATGTAATTGTAAGTATTTTTGTTAATTAGAAGTACTTTGATATATGTCTTGAAGTCTTTCAAAAATGTTCAAATACATTTAAAAACATCATAAGTATATACATTTTAACTGAGTCGTTAAGTCATCGTTAGTCGTTACATGTTTTGATTTGTTTTGAAGTCCTTAAGTTAACGATATCATTTAATCTTGTTAAACCATTGTTTATTATATCAAATGAGATGTTAAATTATTATATTATCATGTTAACATGATATATGAATATATCTTAATATGATATATATACATTAAAACATCGTTACAACGATAATCGTTACGTATATGTCTCGTTTCGAAATTCTTAAGTTAGTAGTCTTGTTTTTACTTATGTAGTTCATTGTTGACACACTTAATGATATATTTACTTATCATTTTATCATGTTAAACATATATATTTAATCATATATGTATCATCATGTCATATACCACTTATAGCGTTCGTGAATCATCGGTCCAACTGGGTGATCAAATATTTACAAAATTTCCGTTTCAATTAACCAAGTATTAACAAGTTTGATTGCTTAACATGTTGGAAACATTTAATCATGCAAATATAGTTTTCATGTAAATATATAATCATAGAAGAGTTCGGAAAAGTTCGGGTCACTACAAAGTAGTCATTCGATAACAACTCTAAGCAGCGGGTTCTACAGCACGACTAGTATGATAGTGGAAGCGACTTCAAGCACCTGAGAAATACATGCTTAAAAATGTCAACACAAAGGTTGGTGAGCTATAGTTTAAGTGTAACAGTAATGTAAGTAGGCCACGAGATTTCAGTGCTACAACGAGCGTTCAAAAGTATGTAAAAGTATATGCTTAACCGTGGGCACCCGGTAACTAACTTAACGTTTAATGTACCCCCTGAAAGTGCACTTGGCAAGTGAGTATAACCTCGAAGTATTAAACACTCGTTAAATGCTAGCGTGACTAGCCCGAGTGGGGATTTCAAACCCTATGGATCCATATCTAAGATTCGCGTTCACGGTTCAAAAACCAATGATTAAACGTTACCGAGCTAAAGGGAATGTTTCTGCCGTTATATAACCCACACATATATAAAGTTTAAGTACTCGTGCCCAGTATGTAAAACATAAAATCCGCATGTATTCTCAGTTCACAAAATAAGTTAAAGTAAAAAGGGAATGCTATAACTCACAATGATATGTAGTAGCGGTAAGTAGCAGTCGGGAAATGGTGTGCAAGTAACGGTCCAAATGCCCTCAACCTAAGTCAAATAGTACTAAGTCAGTAAGTCGTCTCAAAAGGTTTATAAGTATGTAATTAAGGTCATAAGGGTCATCATCAATCATCATTAAACAAAAGGTAACAAGTAAGACTCGTTTATGAAAGTCGTTTAAAACAAAGGCTGACTTGGATCAGTCACCACGGCCTCTACACAAACCGAACAGAGGTGAGACCAGTGGTAATGGCTCCGTATATGAGTCATTTAAGTGTGGTTGAAATTACAGAAGCTAACTCGTCTTCGTTTGACCGTGGCAACGGTATAAGTGCGAGTAGGTCTGAAATTTCTGCACAACGTTAAAGGACATAGTGACGAACGGAGGGCCATAAATCCTAAACCGTAACTCGGATGAAGACGAGTCCTAAATGAAAATTTATCTACTCGAAAAGTTCTA
This sequence comes from Rutidosis leptorrhynchoides, assembly GCF_046630445.1. Classification (NCBI taxonomy): domain Eukaryota; kingdom Viridiplantae; phylum Streptophyta; class Magnoliopsida; order Asterales; family Asteraceae; genus Rutidosis; species Rutidosis leptorrhynchoides. The sequence continues at coordinate 238,210,435 of NC_092343.1, forward strand.
TCCAAAAACAAAGGTTAGGTCAGCCCAGACCCACGGGTCTGTTCCAGAAACAGCTGAACAGAAACTTTTGGACAGAAACAGTGGGTTTTAGGTGAGTTCCGGTGTCTTGGTGCTTGATGCTCATCATGGTTCTCATCCTTGATGCGTATAGCTTCAAGTGTACAACTCGTTGATGTGTTAACATCATCTTGACCAAGGTTTGTCCATCATAACTCAAGTGCGAGTCTAAGACATGAAGAACAACTCATTTAAGTGTTGTAAATGTTTTGATGAACCAAAGTTACATCAAAGTCTTAGATTTAGCACATACATGAAATGTAAAAGTAATACAACTAAATTTTGACAATTATAACACAATTGTGAGTCTCAAGACATATAGATCGACTCACTTAAGAGTTGTATGAGGTTTGATGAACCAAAGTTACATCAAAGTCTTAGTTTCAACACTTACATGAACTTTAGAGGTAAAAACAAGTTATAAACTTAAATTATCAACTAGTAAAGTGTATGTAAGCTTCATAGCTTTTGTTTATGACAAATTAAGAAGACCATAAGCTAGATAACTTAGATCTTTCAAAAGTATTTAAAGTTGTAACTAGTAAGTTACACTTCTATGTTCTTGAAACTCGTAAGTTAACTTTTAAGTTCAAGAGAATTATGAGATCAAGTCTAACTTGTAGTACTTGACCAAATAAACTAACAACATGTAAATAAAGTGCATAATTGAAGTAGTAACTTAAGTAAACAAGGAAATGATTCATAGTTGCTCATACTTTTAAAGATTCAACCAAAGTTGATCTTTAAGTGAAGTAACTTCAAAGTTACTTCAAGAACTACAAGTAATGAGTTTATACAACTATGAACTTCAATCTTTTGAAACAAAGTATGTAGAACATAACTAGATAGATTATGTTCTTGATGTTCTTGTTATAACAAGATAAAGATGAAGAATCAAACTAGTAAGTTTATTCTTGTAACATGAAAGTAAGTAAGTAAACAACTTAGTAACTTACAAGTAATCAACTCTAAATAAGAACAAGTAATAACAACAAATGATGATGATGATTATGGGGCCTTATGGCCACGGTTTTGTTAGGCAAAGAAGAAGAGAAAAGTCTTCAAACTTACTTACAAAAACTAGAGAAAGTTGAGAGAAAATTTGAAATGCAAGTGTGTGTGTATTTTGGAATGAGAGAATGTGAGTGAACTAATGAGAGAAGTGAATGAAAAATGAGACCAAAACTCCCCATATGGGGTGCCTTGGCCGACGGCCTTCATGGGGTCAAGGGGAGGCAAAATGTTCACCATGTAATAGCAAGTAAAGCCTTGTAAAGTTGGATCTTAGATGGGTTTGCATGGGGATAGTGAGCCAACAAGATTCCTAATGGTAAAACTAACTAGTTACATGCTAAACTAATACTTACAAGTGTCATGTGGGCTAGTTAATTCATAAATATAAGTAGGGTGGGCTTACACAAGTCCATTTACACTAAAAGGCCCAAGTTTGCAAGTAGTTAGCAAGTAATCCAATAAAAGTCCAACTTAAGCCCAAGTAACTAACTAATCACCATAGTTAATTAAAATGATTAATAAACTAATCATGAATGTAAATAATATCCTAAAATATTATTCGTGCAAGTTCTGGGTGTCACAAAGACGTTTCGGGCATTTAAAGTTCAAGTACGGGCAATTAAGGCAACATGTAAATGTAATAACATACATTCGTTTAATCACACGTATTAATAATAATTAATAATAAATAACGTTGGAAAAACCAGGGTCGTTACAGAGATATCATCCAATATTCAGCCCTCAAATCATATCAAGAATCATTTTATAACTTTCCGTGATCGTGTAAGATGGCCTCTTCGAATAGACCAAGTTCCCCAGCTCCGAAGACAGCGTGACAAGAGCACATCACCTGATCAACTACCGTGATTATTGGAGAAAATGGGGGTTGGTTCACGACATACTCACCCTATGGAGAAGGGAAGAAGGTACTCCATATCATGAGCCGAATCTACCGCCTAATGTCGGAGTACTCGACCCGCTCACTGGCGAACCTGTTCGCAACACTGTTTATACCCTCTTGGCGAGAATTTTTCGTCTTGAGGCTACCATTAACGGAACTAGAGAAGATATCCAACCTCCACCTCACACTAATATCCATCCAGGGTTAGTAGAAGAAGTCAACGAACTTCGTGCTCGAGTAGTAGCTTTGGAGAATATGGTGATAAACTTACCAGCTTCAGCAACATCACCAGCACCAACGGTACCACCAATAATAGTACCGACAGCACCAATACCACCAACAATCACATCCGTATCACACGCCTCAACATCACAATCTGTACCTCGGATATCAATATCATACGCACCATAGATAGCAAGGAGTACCAACAGCAATTAACAATGAAGTATTGAACCATAACTTCATTAATATTCTGCGAAGAATATGTGGATCCTAATAGTTTTAGAGATTACTTATTCTAGCTCAAATCGGAAATGAAATGAGTCTAATATCATATTAACTCATTAAATCCATGATTACATCTGAAGAAAATATATATGTATATATATTTTCATAAAGATTGTGATTAAAAATTCTTTCGTGCAAACTGTTAATGGTGAAAATATTTTAACGGGTAGGTAATACCCGAGGAATATTTAGATTCCACATTAATAAGTTACACTGTACATTCTTCGAATATGATTCAATAGTCGTTTACTATCCTACTTACATCCACAGATATACGAATCCATTCACCACAGAACAACCAATCTCATCCACAATCGATTACATATTCTGATTTTAATAGATCAGGATTCAAGTCAAGAAATAACTGATACCAGCATTTTTAAATTCATACATCTTTCAAAGTTATACTTTGACTTCAAAACTTTGCTAACTCCTTTAGCGTTGTTATTACAAAAAAAAAAAAAAAAAAAAAAACTTTGCAATTTCTTTCCAAATTAGCTAATTTTGTCACAGCTCCAGCAAATCAACTTCAACTTTTCGTTCAAATCAACCTTATTATAACTTTGATATATAAGTTTGCCTTTCGTCATCATTACCAAAGAATCGTTTATATTCCACCACGTTAGTAGTAAACTTACCAGCAACTTTATTACTCATTGGCTTAAGACTCTCCGAAGAACCATTATAATTGTTCATTAAAACTCTATCATATACACATCCGCATCTTGTAACGAGAATTGACATACCAGTTACCGAGAATCAGCAATCACTATTTTGAATCTCGCAGCATTTCTACATCAATAATTATATGTATACATATAACATTTATCTCATAGAATTATGAACTTTCATTCTGAAATTCTGAAAAGCACACTAGCTTACGAATCAGATCTCTGAGTTCTGAAAAATGAATCGAGCAAACATGAAGAAGACCAAGGATAAATGCAAGGATCAAAGTCTGTATTTAAAGAATCTTGATGATCCTGTTCCTGACGAAGTCATTAACGAATACCCTGCTCCTGATTTTAAACCTTTGCGGATCTTATTCTTCATCTTCATCTTATCTTAAATATTATAAGATATCTTCGTATCTCTCATTATACATATTCTCCATATTTCTGGAGATATTTTCACAACTATTCTTATCTGAGATCATTTATCTCTCCGTAATATCTGCAAAATAAAAGAAACTGTGTTAGTTTCTAATTTCTGAAAAATTCAAATATGAATGTTTTGAAGTAGTGTTGGGAACTGAAGCATGAGTTAGTATAATATAATGACACTTGATCAACGTCATTATATTAAAGTAGTTCATGCTGAGTTTCTAATGGACGTGATGATTAACAGAACATACCGTCATCATGTGCCATTTACACGACTCTTGCATTCTACTCAATCTCTAAACGTATTAAGAACATATCTTCTTGATAGTTCTATCTTTCCGGATATTCTGATAATTTACCAAATCAAGATCGTGCCATTATGATTTCCTTCTAAGAACATTAACCATGTTCATTTCAAAATCCATACCTACGAATTCCGGACCATTATTCGCTTGACTTGTAGTCGAGAACAGGAGATAAAAGTATGGAACTCTTGAATATAAAAGAAAATATAAAGTTCGACAACAACACATAAATTACAAACCGTGTATATCAATGCGTATAGCAATATAAAGACACGGGAAAATGAAAAACACTATAACCCCAAGGTAATGGTAGAAGAAAGTAACTTCTTCCGGTGGCAGAAAAAAAATGACAGATATAAAAGTTAGAAGTATATTAAGGATCAAAACAGGATGAAGCATATTAACAAATACTATAAAGTATGAAGTGAGGAGAAAGAATAGAAGATGTGAGATATGGAAATAAGGAAGCGAAGGGGGTAGATTTATAGTGAAATATTCGATAGAGAAATCAGAACAGATTATTGCATTTAATCAAAGAATATCCTGATTTCCTTAATCGCCGAAGAACCAAATCTTATTACGAAGATTTTCTTTAAATTCCTTGAATTCCGGAAATCAATCTTGACTACTGTAACGACCCGCACTTTTTCGATCGTTCTATACTTATAAGATTAATATTTACATAAATTAAACCTTACCAACATGATAAGCAATCCAAATTGATGAGATTTATATATCCGAAAAGAGTTTTACACAACGTTTGACCGTCTAGTTTGACCGATGATATCACGAACTAAGCAATATATGATAATTATACGTTTGTGTATATATATGTATATATATACATATTTAACATGATTAATGAATGTTTTAATATCTCATTTTGTATTAATAACAACAAGTTATAAGTATATTTTGAAACTACAAACTTAAGTTTTCAAAACGATAACAATACGTAACGTTATTTGACTTAAATACTAAAGACTATAATGTTTATACATATATTGTATAAGTAATGTATTTAATCACTTTTAAAGACTTAAATACATAAAATCATATAAGTGTATTCACAAAAGATAGCTATATTTGAATCCTCATTCCATTTTTCACAAAATTTCTATACGTATATCTAGAGTATTTGTACTCGTATCATACCTAGCTTCTATACGTATTTACTATTAGTATATACACATCAAAATCACCACCTAACCAGCCATTGTTCATGCCATTAGGGCTAGGTAATTGAATTTGGAAGCAATTATGACTAGATACATAAAATTATAACTTGAATTTTTGTCTTGATACCCCCCTTGCCCACGTTTTTAAAGGGGTATCATGGAGTACCATTTTGATTCATTTTTACTTCCATTTTCTTAGCAAAAACACACACTCTTTCAAGAACTCTAAACTCCACAACAATCCAGCAACTTACCAAGAAGATCTAGCTTCAAAAACCATACTAAAACACCATAAGAAAACCATACAAAAACACTTCAAGAAAACCTTCCAAGAACACCAACTTACTTCCAATCTTTCATCCACTTCCAACACCCTTTTGATTCTAGCTTCTTACTTCTCTTTTATAGCAACTTTATCCAAGGAACTTGAGGTAGAATCTATGTTCATAATCTTATTCGATTCATATATATATAGCTATCATATTTTGTGGTATACAAGTTTAACAACAAGAACATAGTTTGAATGTTTTCAAACTTGTTTGCAAACTAAATTAGATCCTTCTAACTTAACTTTTAAAATACTTCAAGACCTGTAATATAACTTAATTATATGCTAATTTAACAAGGTAAAACTTAGTTTTTCAAAGTATAAGTATTTTTTTAGAAAAATGGTCATTAAATGATTTTGTTGTAACAAAAATGTTTAACTTCATATGTTTCACTAATGTTTCACCTATGCCGTATGATTTTGAATACAAACCAAGGTATTTCCAGTTCATAGTCTTAAAGAAGAGCTCGATCCAAGGAGATGGCAATTTGAATCAACGAAAACGGATTTGTAACGAAGAAACTATGACCGAAACAAAATTGGTTATCCTAGACTTTTTCAACTTCGGGATCAATTGGAAAAAAATTATATAAATCACATATTTCTAAGATAACATGATATTTTATATATATGTACTCATAATTCAATTTCATATGGTTCAGGATCACCCGTAAGCAACACGAGAAGATTAATCATAAGATCCCATGTTTGTACGCAACACGTCATTTGACAACACCGGTACTTTATGTACGCAATACGTCATTTGACAACACCGGTACCGTGGGTCAAGATTAATCTCGACCAATTCATATACGATGGGGTTTTATTTATTTCGTTGGGGGTTTTGTTTATTTCATTACGGGTATATTAAACATCTAAAAATGAACCATTAAAATTGAATTACTAACAAAGAAATGCTAACTACGGACAAAGGAATTATTCAAAGTATTAAAAGTATAACAAGTATATATATATGTAACGTTTGTTTAAAAATGAAAACATATTGATATATTATATATGGATAGGTTCGTGATATCAACTGGAAGACCGAGTCAAAATATATATATCATCAAGACAAGAGTGAGTATATAGTCCCACTTTTAAACTCTAAATATTTCGGGATGAGAATACATGTATTTTATGTTTTACAATATGGACACAAGTAACTGAAAAATATGTTCTACGTTGAGTTGTACCACTGGCATACTTCCCTGTAGCTTGGTAACTAATATTTACAGCGGTATTGTAAACGCGAATCCTGTTGATAGATCTATCGGGCCTGACAACCCCAACCGGACTGGACGACCAGTATTCAACGGTTGCACAGTACTTCGTTTTGTGACTACACTTGGTACGGTGTAGTAAGATTTCATATTAAAGGGAATATGCGACGTGAAAATGTTAAGTATGGTTACCAAGTGCTCAACCACTTAGAATATTTTTATTAAACTGTTTATATACGAAATCTTGTGGTCTATATATATATATTGCTGCCGGCACTAAACCTATATCTCACCAACTTTATGTTGACCTTTTAAAACATGTCTATTCTCAGGTGATTTCTAAAGCTTCCGCTGCATCATGTTGAACCTAAGCAGGATCTTGCGTACTCATATTTGTGTCAAAAATAAAACTGCATATCCGAGGAGTTGTATTGTAACTTATGGTCGAAATCGTGTTGTTATCATTATTTGTAAAGTTTGTAAGTCGAAGATTATCGCTAAACGATAATCATCTTTTTATTGTCTAAAGCTTGTAACAAAAATAATGGTTATGGTTTGTAATGTATAATATATGCAGTTTTTTTTTAAAAATGTCTCATATAGAGGTCAATACCTCGCAATGAAATCATACGTTATCTAACACGTTCTTATGGTTAAGGACGGGTTATGACATGTGGTATCAGAGCGTTGGTCTTAGCGAACCAGGTTTGCATTAGTGTGTCTAACCGAGAAGTCGTTAGGATACATTAGTAAAGTCTGGACTTTGACCGGGTCTGATTTTTAAAAACCATTGCTTATCACTGTTGGTTAAAATTTATGTATAAATATTATGTAAGTACTAATGGGTTAGTTGTTGTGTGATAGATGTCGGGCTCGAAAATTATTATCACATTCAGCGACTCCGAATCAGAACCTTCATATGGTGTTCCAGTCATTAACATATCCGATGACGAAAGTGGTATTTTTGGGGAAGACTCACAATTTCCGGATGAACCAACTATAGAAATATCGGAAAGTGAACCCGAGGAGGAAAGTGAACCCGAGGAAGAAATACTAGAAATTTCGAAAGAAAAGTACGATCAAGGAAAGAAACGAAAAGCTAGTGAATTAGAAAATTCAGATCCCGAGATTAGTAAGGATGTTGTGGCACCAACTCCACTAAACACTACCACTCCTATCCCCGCTATTCCTATTAGTGCTATCCCGGCATCTAGTTCTTCGGCTCCTCAGCCAAAACGTAGGCAGACAGCTAGGATAAGCGTTAGGCCATTTATTGGAACTAAACGTCCTAGAAAATAGACCGAACGATGCACTGCCGTATTAAGCCATGGAATCATATAATGTTTTGTATAATATTATTAGTGTGGTTTGCTTCATGTTTGATGTAAGATAAGCATATGTAAAATAGCGAAGTATGAAATGCAATAATTTTCCATGGTTAAGTATTATTTAGATTGTAGTAATTGGTTCTGTACTAAGCTATTAAGTATGAACATTAACGGGTAGGTACTACCCTAGATATAATTATAAAACGCTAATAAGAAGAAAAGGCTTTTATAATAATACCTGGTTCATATTATTAACAAGCTATAATGTACTATAAATACACACTACATCTATAATAATCCATGTGAATAATTATTTTCTTTCATTAGGAAATGGCGCGATTGAACCGAATGACGGAACAAGAAGTCGAGAACTTCATCAACCAGCGAGTGAACGATAGAATGCTATGGGTCGAAGCTGCAAGAGCTGCTGCAGTTAATCCAAATCCTCGTGTAGGATGCTCCTACAAGACGTTTCAAGCTTGCAAGCCCTCATCATTCAGTGGAACGGAAGGACCGATCGGTTTAACCCGATGGATAGAAAAGATGGAGACGGTGTTCAAAATCAGTGGTTGTGATGAAAAAGACATGACCAAGTATGCATCGTGCACTTTACAAGATAGTGCACTCACATGGTGGAAGAATTATGTGAAGGCGGTAGGAGGAGATGTAGCTTATGATACTCCATGGGAAGAATTCAAAGCGATGTTAATCAACGAGTATTGTCCAAGGAATGAGGTTATTAAGTTAGAAGATGAGTTACGAAATTTGAAGGTGGTTGGTACTGAAATCACCAACTACAATCAGCGATTCATGGAATTGGTTTTGCTATGTCCTGAATTGGTTCCAACAGAAGCACGGAAGATTGAAATGTACAAAGGTGGTTTGCCCAGCAAGGTCAAGGCAAACGTTACGGCATCGAAACCTAAGACAATTCATGAAGCTATAACCATGGCGAACGAGCTAATGGATCAGGTCATTTTGGACAAGAAAGCATTCACTACTGATGTGAAGGTATCGAGCAACAAAAGAAAGTGGAACGGAAATTATGATCGAGGTTACCAACAACAATCTTTTAAGAAACCAGAAACCCCGAAAGGTGCGGGCAGTGGTTCGGGCTTTGGTTACAAAGGACAAAGTCCTTTATGCAACCGATGTCACAAACATCACTTTGGTTATTGTAGTGTGTTGTGCACCAAATGTAATCGACAGGGACATCTTGCTGAAGATTGTAAGGCTCTCGTTACAAATGCAAACGGTAACAAGACTCCTGCCACCAACGCAAATAGAACTGCTTTGGCTAACGTTACTTGTTTTGGGTGTGGAAAACAAGGTCACTATAAGAGTCAGTGCCCGAATCCAGAGAAGAATGGCGGACCTGCACGTGGAAGAGCGTTTGTTATTAATGCTAGAGAGGCACGAGAAGACCCGGAGCTTGTTACGGGTACGTTTACCATTAATAACTTATCAGCATCTATTTTATTTGATACTGGCGCCGATAGAAGTTACGTGTGTAGAAATTTTTACACTAAATTGAATTGTTCATCATTGCCTCTAGATGCTAAGTACTTGATTGAGTTAGCTAATGGTAAACTAATTAAAGCCGATAAAATTTGTCGTGATTGTGAAATAAATTTAGCCGGAGAAACGTTTAAAATCGACTTAATACCCGTAGAATTAGGAGGTTTTGATATAATAGTCGGCATGGACTGGATGTCCAAAGTAGGAGCGGAAGTTGTGTGTGCCAAGAAGGCAATTCGTATTCCTGGTAAGGATAAAATACCGGTGATGATTTATGGAGAGAAGGGTAATTCAAAGCTAAAACTCATTAGTTGTTTGAAAGCCAAGAAGTGTTTAGAAAAGGGATGTTACGCTATTTTAGCACATGTTAATAAAGTCGAAAAGAAAGAAAAGTGTATCAACGACGTGCCTGTGGCAAGAGATTTTCCTGAAGTTTTTCCGGAAGAATTGCCGGGATTACCTCCATTTAGATCGGTGGAATTTCAAATAGATTTAGTACCAGGAGCTGCACCAGTGGCTCGTGCGCCATATAGACTTGCACCGTCCGAGTTAAAAGAACTTCAAAGTCAGTTAAAAGAATTACTGGACCGTGGATTCATACGACCAAGTACTTCACCATGGGGAGCTCCAATTTTGTTTGTTAAGAAGAAAGATGGATCTTTTAGGATGTGTATAGATTATCGTGAATTAAATAAGTTAACTATCAAGAATCGGTATCCACTACCGAGAATTGATGACTTATTTGATCAATTACAAGGATCATGTGTTTATTCGAAAATCGATCTAAGATCGGGTTATCATCAATTACGCGTCAAAGAAGAGGACATTCCGAAAACTGCTTTTCGGACACGTTATGGTCATTACGAATTTTTGGTCATGCCGTTTGGATTGACGAATGCGCCAGCTGTATTCATGGACCTCATGAATCGAGTTTGTAGTCCGTATTTAGATAAGTTTGTTATCGTTTTCATTGATGATATTCTTATCTATTCCAAGAGTGAGCAAGAGCATGAAGAGCATTTAAGGTTGATATTAGAATTGTTGAGAAAAGAACAACTATATGCTAAATTTTCAAAGTGTGCCTTCTGGTTGAAAGAAGTGCAATTTCTTGGCCACGTTGTTAATAGTAAAGGAATTCAGGTTGATCCAGCAAAAACTGAAGCCATTGAAAAATGGGAGACTCCTAAGACACCAACACAGATACGCCAATTTTTGGGTTTAGCCGGTTATTATAGAAGGTTTATTCAAGATTTTTCCCGAATAGCTAAGCCGTTGACAGCGTTAATGCAAAAAGGGAAGAAATATGAATGGACCTCTGAGCAGGAGGACGCATTTCAAATACTGAAGAAGAAGTTAACTACAGCGCCTATATTATCGTTACCAGAAGGGAACGATGATTTTGAAATATATTGTGACGCTTCACGACAAGGTTTTGGTTGTGTTCTTATGCAACGGAAGAAAGTTATTGCATTTGCATCCCGACAATTGAAGATTCACGAGCGAAATTATACGACGCATGATCTAGAATTGGGAGCAGTCGTGTTTGCATTGAAGATGTGGAGACACTACTTGTATGGGGTTAAATTCACTGTGTTTACTGATCATAAAAGCCTTCAACATATTTTTGATCAGAAACAATTGAACATGAGGCAACGTAGGTGGGTCGAGTTAATAAATGACTATGATTGTGAAATTCGTTATCATCCCGGGAAAGCGAACGTGGTGGCCGATGCTTTAAGCAGAAAGGAACGAGAACCAATTCGAGTACGAGCGATGAACATAAAAATTCGCATGAACCTCAACTCACAAATCAAAGAAGTTCAACGAGAAGCACTTAATGAAGAAAACATAAAGAATGAAATAATGAAGAAGTATGAGAAGCAACTCGTTGTACGGGAAGATGGAATTCGATATTTTGCAAATCGTATTTGGGTACCGAAGTTGGGTGGATTAAGGAAGTTGATATTGAACGAGGCACATAAGACAAGATACTCGATACATCCTGGAGTCGGAAAGATGTATCAAGATCTTAAGACACGTTATTGGTGGCCTAATTTAAAGACAGACGTAGCAACATATGTTGGGGAGTGTCTAACTTGTTCTAAAGTCAAAGCAGAACACCAAAAGCCGTCAGGGTTACTTCAACAACCAGAAATCCCAGAATGGAAATGGGATGGTATTACCATGGATTTCATCACGAAGTTGCCAAAGACTGCCTGGGGATACGACACCATTTGGGTGATTGTTGATCGTCTCACCAAATCTGCACATTTCTTGCCTATAAAGGAAACGGATAGAATGGAGAAACTATTACGATTGTATATAAAGGAAGTTGTTTCAAGGCATGGAATACCTATTTCCATTATATCCGATCGTGATAGTAGATTTACCTCAAAGTTTTGGCAATCACTACAGGAGGCACTAGGAACTCGTTTGGATATGAGTACCGCATATCATCCGCAAACCGACGGGCAGAGTGAAAGAACAATTCAGACTCTTGAAGACATGCTCAGGGCATGTGTGATCGATTTTGGAAATGGATGGGATAAATATCTACCGTTAATAATAATAGTTATCATGCGAGCATTGGAGCTGCGCCATTCGAAGCATTGTATGGAAGGAAGTGTAGATCTCCTATCTGTTGGAATGAAGTAGGAGATCGACAATTAACTGGTCCCGAGATCATACACGAAACGACTGAGAAAATAGTGCAAATCAAGGAGAGATTGAAAACAGCCCGTAGTCGCCAAAAGAGCTACGCCGATGTCCGAAGGAAACCATTAGAGTTTCAGATCGGGGACATGGTTATGTTAAAGGTGTCACCATGGAAAGGTGTGATACATTTCGGCAAAAGGGGTAAACTGAACCCAAGGTACGTAGGCCCGTTCAAGATCATCGAACGCATTGGAACGGTAGCTTATCGACTCGAGTTACCGCAACAACTCGCCGGAGTACATAATACCTTTCACGTCTCGAACCTTAAGAAGTGTCTTGCAAAGGAAGACCTCACCATTCCTCTTGAAGAAATCCATGTCGACGAAAAACTACAATTCGTCGAAGAACCAATCGAAATCATGGACCGTGAAGTTAAACAGCTCAAACAGAGCAATATACCGATTGTTAAGGTTCGTTGGAATGCTAGAAGAGGTCCCGAGTTTACTTGGGAACGAGAGGATCAGATGAAACGAAAATATCCGCACTTGTTTCTCGATGACGCCAAATAGGTACAATTTTAAAATTTCGGGACGAAATTTATTTAACGGGGAGGTAATGTAACGACCCGCACTTTTTCGATCGTTCTATACTTATAAGATTAATATTTACATAAATTAAACCTTACCAACATGATAAGCAATCCAAATTGATGAGATTTATATATCCGAAAAGAGTTTTACACAACGTTTGACCGTCTAGTTTGACCGATGATATCACGAACTAAGCAATATATGATAATTATACGTTTGTGTATATATATGTATATATATACATATTTAACATGATTAATGAATGTTTTAATATCTCATTTTGTATTAATAACAACAAGTTATAAGTATATTTTGAAACTACTAACTTAAGTTTTCAAAACGATAACAATACGTAACGTTATTTGACTTAAATACTAAAGACTATAATGTTTATACATATATTGTATAAGTAATGTATTTAATCACTTTTAAAGACTTAAATACATAAAATCATATAAGTGTATTCACAAAAGATAGCTATATTTGAATCCTCATTCCATTTTTCACAAAATTTCTATACGTATATCTAGAGTATTTGTACTCGTATCATACCTAGCTTCTATACGTATTTACTATTAGTATATACACATCAAAATCACCACCTAACCAGCCATTGTTCATGCCATTAGGGCTAGGTAATTGAATTTGGAAGCAATTATGACTAGATACATAAAATTATAACTTGAATTTTTGTCTTGATACCCCCTTGCCCACGTTTTTAAAGGGGTATCATGGAGTACCATTTTGATTCATTTTTACTTCCATTTTCTTAGCAAAAACACACACTCTTTCAAGAACTCTAAACTCCACAACAATCCAGCAACTTACCAAGAAGATCTAGCTTCAAAAACCATACTAAAACACCATAAGAAAACCATACAAAAACACTTCAAGAAAACCTTCCAAGAACACCAACTTACTTCCAATCTTTCATCCACTTCCAACACCCTTTTGATTCTAGCTTCTTACTTCTCTTTTATAGCAACTTTATCCAAGGAACTTGAGGTAGAATCTATGTTCATAATCTTATTCGATTCATATATATATAGCTATCATATTTTGTGGTATACAAGTTTAACAACAAGAACATAGTTTGAATGTTTTCAAACTTGTTTGCAAACTAAATTAGATCCTTCTAACTTAACTTTTAAAATACTTCAAGACCTGTAATATAACTTAATTATATGCTAATTTAACAAGGTAAAACTTAGTTTTTCAAAGTATAAGTATTTTTTTAGAAAAATGGTCATTAAATGATTTTGTTGTAACAAAAATGTTTAACTTCATATGTTTCACTAATGTTTCACCTATGCCGTATGATTTTGAATACAAACCAAGGTATTTCCAGTTCATAGTCTTAAAGAAGAACTCGATCCAAGGAGATGGCAATTTGAATCAACGAAAACGGATTTGTAACGAAGAAACTATGACCGAAACAAAATTGGTTATCCTAGACTTTTTCAACTTCGGGATCAATTGGAAAAAAATTATATAAATCACATATTTCTAAGATAACATGATATTTTATATATATGTACTCATAATTCAATTTCATATGGTTCAGGATCACCCGTAAGCAACACGAGAAGATTAATCATAAGATCCCATGTTTGTACGCAACACGTCATTTGACAACACCGGTACTTTATGTACGCAATACGTCATTTGACAACACCGGTACCGTGGGTCAAGATTAATCTCGACCAATTCATATACGATGGGGTTTTATTTATTTCGTTGGGGGTTTTGTTTATTTCATTACGGGTATATTAAACATCTAAAAATGAACCATTAAAATTGAATTACTAACAAAGAAATGCTAACTACGGACTAAGGAATTATTCAAAGTATTAAAAGTATAACAAGTATATATATATGTAACGTTTGTTTAAAAATGAAAACATATTGATATATTATATATGGATAGGTTCGTGATATCAACCGGAAGACCGAGTCAAAATATATATATCATCAAGACAAGAGTGAGTATATAGTCCCACTTTTAAACTCTAAATATTTCGGGATGAGAATACATGTATTTTATGTTTTACAATATGGACACAAGTAACTGAAAAATATGTTCTACGTTGAGTTGTACCACTGGCATACTTCCCTGTAGCTTGGTAACTAATATTTACAGCGGTATTGTAAACGCGAATCCTGTTGATAGATCTATCGGGCCTGACAACCCCAACCGGACTGGACGACCAGTATTCAACGGTTGCACAGTACTTCGTTTTGTGACTACACTTGGTACGGTGTAGTAAGATTTCATATTAAAGGGAATATGCGACGTGAAAATGTTAAGTATGGTTACCAAGTGCTCAACCACTTAGAATATTTTTATTAAACTGTTTATATACGAAATCTTGTGGTCTATATATATATATTGCTGCCGGCACTAAACCTATATCTCACCAACTTTATGTTGACCTTTTAAAACATGTCTATTCTCAGGTGATTTCTAAAGCTTCCGCTGCATCATGTTGAACCTAAGCAGGATCTTGCGTACTCATATTTGTGTCAAAAATAAAACTGCATATCCGAGGAGTTGTATTGTAACTTATGGTCGAAATCGTGTTGTTATCATTATTTGTAAAGTTTGTAAGTCGAAGATTATCGCTAAACGATAATCATCTTTTTATTGTCTAAAGCTTGTAACAAAAATAATGGTTATGGTTTGTAATGTATAATATATGCAGTTTTTTTTTAAAAATGTCTCATATAGAGGTCAATACCTCGCAATGAAATCATACGTTATCTAACACGTTCTTATGGTTAAGGACGGGTTATGACAACTACGCCACCGGTTAAGTCAAACATGCATTTATTCATTTTCACTCTTAAGTGATAGTTTCATTCGTGCTCTTCACAAAAACGAATTGTTTTATCCATATTACTCAATGATGATAAAACTCTATTTATCAACCCATAATCGTCATGAAAACATTTTTATTGTTAGCCATGACCACCTCACTCAAATTTCGGGACGAAATTTCTTTTAACGGGTAGGTACTGTAGTGACCCGGAAATTTCCGACTGAATTTAAACTTTAATCTTTATATGTTTCCGACACGATAAGCAAAGTCTGTAATATTGAAATCTCAAAAACTTTGAACTGTGTTCATATATGCATTTACCCTTAGACTGCTCTCGACGATTCACGAACAATTTGTAAAAAGATATGTGTGTATGTTTATATAAATAATAATTCGAAAAATAATTTGAAGTATTATATGTTGTTGTTATTAAAAATTGATAAAATAAAAATAGGATATTATAATAATTATTATTTAAAATATAGCTCTATATATAAATAAAGTATATTAAAAATAAATACCAAATGATTGTAATACTGGTTTGATGTTTCGATTGTTATTAAACAAGCTAAATTCCAGTTTATATGATTTTAAAAATAAACGAAGGTTTTCATTTTATTTTAATTTGTAAACGATCATATTTTACTTTTAGTTGGTTCACCAATTTCAAGTTACATAGTAATTGATAAAAAGGTGTTTAATTGTACTAATAATGCTACACTAGGAAACTCATTGATTTACAATTTTGCTTAACGATGTTACAAATATTTTTGATAAAATATTTGAAATTTTTGAAGTTATATCAATGATATACTATTAGAAATGTGTACTTATGCAATGCGACTTTAATGAAATGAAGATATGGCTACTATGTTAACTTTATATAGAATGATGTTATAATTTGTGAAATTTGTTAAAATAATTATAGAGACGTCTAGTAAAGTTGAACTATATGTTAAACTTAATTTCCCTAATTAAAAGTAACATTTATTGAGATGGATGATGCATGAACTAACAGTGTTACACGGGATTGAATATAATAAAGGAAATAGTGTCGGTAACAAGAAACCAAAGAGTAAGGCTGCTAATTTTTTTATTATTATTATTGTTGCACGTTTTGTATATTTATATATTTAGATATACTACTGATTGTCTAGAAATGAGAGAATTGAATTGTCTCTTTCTTTTGTTTCTCAAAACAACTCATCATCTTTATTAAATTTACTCCTTAATTCTACTCAAAGATATTAAGTCTTGCAACAAAAATTATATTCCATACTTCTATCCTTGTTCCGACCATCAAACGTCATCATCATGGGTGATCATCACTCTCGCCATCCCTGAACCACTTCACCATGTATTTTAGTTGATCGGTACATCACCACCACTTCAGTCACCTTAATCTAACCCAACCCAACACCACCGTAAGCCGCTTGTTACCATCCTCTCCAATCCACCACCATTCTAAGCCTTCAACACCTTTAAAACCATCATCACCAACTCGCGTCTGCAACCGAGACCCAAAACACCACGTCTACATCTATTCTCTTGTTTCAAACCTGCTCGTGCTCACTGTTTTGGATGACATATTTCTGTTTATATTCGAACAACACCTCCGGTCACCATGAACAAACCGACACCATCACTTTCTTAAAACAATCAACACCATCATTAACCACCGCTACTATACTCTTGTTTCTTGTTTTCTTTGTCGTAAAAGCATAAACAACAAAACCCGTTTTATCATCAAAACCCACCTTCTGTTATTTCGAACCACCACTTGCAACCTTGCTTGAATGCTCTGCTATAAACTACCACGCTGCTACTGCAGCTACAGTTGCTACCTTCTGTTTTCTATTTTAAACTATTAAATTATCGTGAATCGTCACCATTGTTATAAACCACATCGCCATCATTCCTCTCCTATTCTAGTTTGAAGAACCCACATAACTACCTTAATACCCTATCTTCAATCGTGAACAACTTTCACCACCTGGTTACCTTTTGATCAAAGTAAATTCAAACCAAAACAAGAGACTATCGACAAATTAGCCATATAAAGGACGTGGGGTATATATGATGGATGGTACACAATGAAAGAAATGCTAGCTGTATTTCTTTTAGTCAAGTAAGAAAACCCCACTTGATATTAAATATGCACACTAGTGGTTATTGATTGTTGCTGCATGATTAGTTTTAGATAGAGACGTTTTGTTCTTTTTCTCCTTGGATTATAAAAACGCACCTCACATCCTTGTATTTGGGCTGTAATCAATCGGTTAGTGGGCTACCAGGTACTTGGACCGAAACTATCTGAAGGCAACTTGGGCCACATTCACAAAACCCATTTTTCTGTTTCTGGTTCACTGTCACGCACACCCTGGTATCAAGCTATGGCGATAATGATTTTAGGCATAAGTAAGTGATATTGATCGATGATAATGATGAAGTAAAACGATGAGGATTAGGATACCTAATTGTGATTTTATGTGGTAGTGATGATCTAGTTAATATAGTACCACGAGTTGATTAGGATGAAAATGAAAAATCATGAAAAGATAAAGAGGTTAAGTGAAGAAGATGATGAAAAATAATGATAATAATCGATTTAATTAAAATAATGATGACGATTATGAGGTTAAACAAAGAATGATGATGATGATTGATGAAAACGTGTTGAAGATACAAACACTGTCGATTTCTGTTTCTAATACCGACGCTTAATTAGAACCAAACTAAACCCACATAATTGTTTCATGGATCACGTTTTGATGGGTTGTCTTGTTGGGCCACGACCCAACTCTTGTTCCCATTGGGCTGTTATGATCTTTGATTAAGTTTTGAGAAGAAGATGAGAGCAGGTTAAAAACATTTCGGTTTATATATAAACCGAAAAACAGAAGTGGTGTAATGGTGAGAGCGGGTGGGTTTGAACGAAAGGTCTCGAGTTCGAGCCTCATTTGAGGCGTTATGTTTTTTGGAACTCACTCTTCAAAGGTTGTAAACTTATTCTTATTATTATTATTATTATTATTATTATTATTATTATTATTATTATTATTATTATTATTATTATTATTATTATTATTATTATTATTATTATTATTATTATTATTATTATTATTATTATTATTATTATTATTATTATTATTATTATCATCATCATCATCATTATGATTGGGATTATTATTATTTTGAAAATGATACAAATTATTATTATTAGTATTAGTATCATTTTATAATTAAAGTTATTATTATTATTATTATTATTATTATTATTATTATTATTATTAGTATTATTTTTATTATTATTATTATTATTATTATTATTATTATTATTATTATTATTATTATTATTATTATTATTATTATCCTTGTTTTTAGTATTTTTACAAACAAAAGATATTTATATGAAAATATATATTTACTACATATATCATAAGTACACTAATATTAGATTTTAAGATTTTAATATATTAACTAATATAATATTACTTATATTAATATAACATTTAGTAGAAAATATATATCATATAAGTATTATAACGAATTATAAGGATTAATATAATTATATATAAGGATGTTAATCTATATATATTATAGAAAATATACATAAACTTAGTTGATTAATATTACAAGGGGTTAATATGTATACTTGATATAGGTTCGTGAATCCGAGGCCAACCTTATACTTGTTCAATGCGGTCATATGTATTTTTACTACAAAATACAATAGGTGAGTTTCATTTGCCTTTTTACCCTTTACATTTTTGGGCTGAGAATACATGCGCAACTTTTATAACTGTTTTACGAAATAGACACAAGTAATTGAAACTACGTTCTATGGTTGAATGATCGAATTTGGATATGCCCCTTTTAGCTTGGTAGCCTAAGAATTAGGGAACGTACACCCTAATTGACGCAAATCCTAAAGATAGATCTATCGGGCCCAACGAGCCCCATCCAAAGCACCGGATGTTTTAGTACTTCGATTTTAATCAGGTCCGAGGTTGTTCCGGAATGATTTGGGGATATTCTATATGCATCTTGTTAATGTCGGTTACCAGGTGTTCACCATATGAATGACTTTTATCTCTGCCGTTTGCGAATGCCGGATTTTGAGATAGTTGTTATGAAAAATGAAAATCTTGTGGTCTATTAAAATGATGAAAATGAAATGATTACTATAAACTGATGAACTCACCAACCTTTTGGTTGACACTTTAAAGCATGTTTATTCTCAGGTTTGAAAGAAATCTTCCGCTGTGCATTAGCTCATTTTAAGGATATTACTTGGAGTCATTCATGACATATTTCAAAAGACGTTGCATTCGAGTCGTTGAAGTTCATTAGATATTATTATTAAGTAAATGACAGATTAGGTCATTTATAGTTTGGATATTATGAAATGGTATGCATACTTGTCAACTTTCGATGAAATGGAAGTTTGTCTTTTGAAAACGAATGCAATGTTTGTAAAATGTATCATTTAGAGGTCAAGTACCTCGCGATGTAATCAAATGTAATGTTCTCGTCCATATGGATTAGGTCAGGGCATTACATAACTATCCGCGGCAACTCAGCGGATTAAACCGCAGTTATTTACCAGCGCGAAAATTTATCTGCTGATATTATTTTCAGCGAACACTTCATAACTTAGCTTTAAAGTTCGCGTAGTTCTGCTTTTGTCTTTTAGCAAATAAAACACACATATACAATACCATGTATATGATCATTTATTATTTGTGTTCGTGATGCGTATTCATTTTATGCATATGTATGTATATAGTATGTTTATTCTCACCAAGCTTTATAGCTTACCCTCTCGTTGATATTATTTTTACAGGTTCGCAAGGTGGCGGCTCGGGTAAGCGTGAGAACTAGTGGACTTTTGTAGGTTACTTTAGAAGACCTGCTTTCGGATTGATTTGGGATTAGGTAGTGTGTCACCAATCGCCATGCTCGGTCTTTTGTTGTGTGTAAACGAAACGGGTCGAAATTGTCGCTTTCATGTAATTATGGGTCGTTGGAGTCCCAAAGGTCGTAATGTACTTTTGTCTATTAAAACCCGGATTAATTAATGTTTTAAAAAGTGTTGGAATTGGGTTGGGGATTTATGAATCTCGGTTTGGGCGAAAATGGATTATCATGTAAATAAAATGGGCTGAACTGATCTCCCAGTTATAGCGCGCCGCGCGTTAGCATGCGCGCCGCGCAAATGGCCAATTGCTGGTGGTTCGCCCAGTTGTCAACTTCTGACTTTGATTTACGCTTTAGCGCGCGCCGCGCACCCATTCGCGCGCCGTACAGATGGTTAGACAGGAAATTATTGTTGCTTTTAAAAAAATCGTGTTTCTAGTAAACGGTTTTGGGGTCGTTACATTTTTTGTAATTTTGAATTTGTTTTTATTTTTAGTCTAAGCAACAATCGCACAAACAAAATTTTTCATTTCTTTACGCCATATAACCCCGTCTTGCTGCAACATGCGGGGTTTATATCCTTCAATTTTCCCTTCCTTTGTCATTCTTTTATTTCTTTACCGTTTAATTGTCCGACTGTTAACCTTTTTATTTTAAACGTTTAATTAATTGAATGTTAACTTATAAAAAGCACCCGCAACGAAGCACAGGCTTTCTATACTCGTTAATATATAAATGTTATTAATTGAATTTTTTTTTTATTTGCCAACGGATACATGAAAGTATCCAACCAGAATCGGCCACGTGTCCCACCCATCCCAACAATGTCGTTGCCTTCCCCGTTGGATACCGCCCCACGCCCCCTTTTTTCTCTTCGGCAACGCCTTGATACGGCAATGGGGGCGGCGCCGGGTGCCAACTCACCCACCCACGCCGTTGGTGTACGTCCGATACAAGGGGTCTTATACGGAGTAGATTAGAGAGGAGAGAAGAGAGAAGATTTTCTTTCTTTCATTTCAAATAAAAACTCTCGTTTAACTGAGGTCTTTTCTTTAATTTCGGCTGGTTTTGTTAAAACCCCAAAAATAAAGAACCCGCTGCTGAATTACAAACCTATTTCGATTCCGACTGCGATAACTACCTCCACCGCTTGATTTGAGTTTCTGTTCACTTCCATTCTCCCACGCCGTAGTCGTTTTCCAGAAATCTCTCAAATTACAAATCCAAAGGTACCTATCTGAATCATGTTAAAACCTAGAATTTAGAGTTTAGGTCAAATGTCACAATAATTCTTCATATCTCATTGATATTTGTGTATATTTCTTCATTAATTTGTTAGAGATTATCATAAGTTGCCAGTGTAAATGTTAAAACCTAGTTTTTAGAAATTTGGATAATATCACGTCAATATCGATTGATATCTATATGAGATACATTTCTTCCTTATTAGAATAGAAATATTAAGTTTTTAGTGTGAATGCTGAGACCTAGAAAATTTATCTTTTAGAAATTAGGAGAATGTCATAATATTATCCCAATTCTGTCTGATACTTAGATATCTTTGCTCATTAATTCTATATAATTTCAGGGTAAATGTTGAAAGCTAGAAAAGTTAGTGGTAGAGGTGAAACAGCAGGCGGCGGAACTGCACATTACGCATTTGGAGCTTTAGAAGATGATTTAATCATCAAACATAGGCTTCTCACTCGAACAACAACCACACGAGGTGAACCTCCTTTGAAAAAACTCCAAAAAAAGTTCACCTCTTTTGCTCTCGAAACCGAAAAAGATGCCGATAATTACGCCGATTGCGAGAGGCTTGCAAAAGCTTTTTTACAGGAGTTGAAGACTTTTGAGCTTCCATTAGTGAAGACAAAAGCGGTTATTGATGCAAATGTTAGAGAAAAGGAGAATTTTAATGAGTTGAATGATGAGATAAATAGGAAGATAGTGGAAGCACAAAATGATATTGAGGAATTGAAGAAGCAACTTGAGGAGAGTAAAGTTGAAAGGAAGCATAAGGAAGAGTGTGAGATGATTAGGAAGTTGATTGCTGCACAAACGCCTAGATATGAGACTCAAAAGCTGATTAATGAATTGGAGAAGGAGATTGCTGCATTGGAAGCCGAAAATACTGCTAGTTCGAGGACGCTTGAGCTTCGTAAAAAGCAATTTATTCTTCTGTTACATGTGGTATGTACTTTTCTCCTACTAAAAGTTCTCAAAAAAATTTCTGCTTTTTATGTTAATTTTTGCTTTATATTAGTGTAGTTGACAACTTGACATACAGTAGTAGCAGTACACTAGCTGATTTACTATGTAGTCATGTTTCGTTATTTCTTAGTTTTTTTCAAAATTTATTTTACCCTTAAAAAAAGGCCTTACAAGCTCTGCTGTTTTAATTGAAAAAACGTGTTGCTCTAGGTTCTTTCTCAATTTACAGGGTAATTTTGTGTAAGTGATAACTGAAAAATAGCATTCTTAGTCATCTTTAAATTTGATTACATGTGTATATTATTTCAATTTATGAGCTCTGGTGATTATGTGTATATTAATGATATATGTACACACACAATGAACTAGTAACAATTATTGAAATTAGTAGAGATGACTCTTACTATCTAGAACGTCGGAGAGGTTTACCAATGGTAGTTGTACTTTAGATGAAAGCTATGCCATGTGTTATTCTCTTATCACAAAGAGTGATTGACTATTTGTTTTTGTATAATCAAAAGGGACAAGTTAAACATGTATATATCCTTTCGGAAAGTTGAGAATATAAAATACCACATGTTGTGTCCATGTTTGTTTGATATAAAATAAAATATCCTATCAATTATAAGAACTGTCACGGAAGCCATAACATCCTAGTAGCGGGTTTTTATATTGCTCTATGTTCATATAGTTGGTCAGTCGTGTAGTTAGACCCATGGAGAAGGCACCCTGCCCATCCTCATGTACATGCAAACTGCATATAGTGTTTATTCGTTTTTGGTGACCTCACTCAGATACTCTATACATCTAATAGAGTTTAAAAGGTTTAATAAACTGTATTTGTAGCTTTCCTCTGGGTGTATATCCTTAGTATGGAATAAAATATGTTATTGTGTAATATAGTTTGGTTCTAAGCAATATGCTTGCTTATCAGACTTTGTATGATTGTCTACATTCCACCTTCCCCATACTCTGCCAATGGCGGAATTGGATATTGTTGTTCTTGTGCTGTTGTTGATTAATACCCAATATTTTCATCAACGGGGCTACATGAATAATTGAATATCTGATATGAACAGATCTTTTTAGTTTGTGTGAGGGTAATTACAGATTAATAGGTCATTTGTGATCTGAATTTTATTACTTATCTTATATGTTGTATCAAGTTTAAACATGTTCATGTCTACACTCTTGAAATTACTTGTTTTATATCAGACTAAATTGACCTTTGGAATCCAGGTTTTCAATCATTTGATTTAATTACCTTAACTATCTTAGATTCTTTATAATGTTGCTTAGTTCAGCGTTGGTTTGTTTGCTGGTTCACTATTATAACCTGATAACACTTTGAAGAGAATCATTGATGTTGGGCATGAATTGCTTAACTTTTTTCAAAGTTGCTTGGGTCAAAGGTTTTCTTAGATATATTGGTTGAGAGGATTTTGAAATGAAACTATTAATAAGAATTCTTTATGACCTGGTTGAAGTTTTCTGCTCCAGTAGTTTAAAGAAACTTTGACTAATACAATGTAGTATTAGTTTGACCGAAAAGCTCTCAAGTTGTAAGATTAATATGTCGATAATGAACTTAGTTAGAAGAGATGCCACAAATGGACGTTAGACGAGTTCTCACATGTTATGAAAAAACTCTGCTTCTTTTGGGAATTTTACAAAACAAAAGAAGACTTATCCTATTGTATTCCCATCATGCGGTTATAGATTTCGGTCATATGGGAAAAGACATTAGCTAGATTTTCATGTTATGTGTATATATTTAGTTAGTTAATTGTTTTGTCAAGACAACAGTGAATGATGCATTAGGTATTTTTAATACGTTTAGACTATACCTGGCAAACGGGCCAGGTTGGGTCGGTTTGGGTAACATGCCAAAATGGTTTTGGGTTAAAATGGGTCATGGGTCAAACAGGTAAAAGTTTTAAATGGGTCTAAATGGGTCAGGTTGGGTCGGTTTGGGTAATAGTTCAAAATGGATAACGGGTCAAATAGGTCCAAACAAGTCATATTCTTTTACACTTGATTTTTTACATTTATTATATTGTTTTAGTTATTATTAATACTTATTATATATATAAGAAATTATTAATATACATAATAATTGATAACCATTAATGCTTTCATAAATTATTGACGGATGAGTCTTGTTATGCTCGACCCATTTGAGCCATTCACAAGACCCATTATACCCGTTCTCTATTTATTGAACTTAGGATTTGATACCCGTTTGACTCGTTCTTTTATATTTTGTGTAAGACTTAATAGGTTGAAGAAAAACTCATTGTACCTTTTCTTTAAGTTTTGGTTTACATTGTCGGGCCTAATTTTTTTCAAGACTTATTTGACCCGAAAGCTTGACCCATTTGACCCAAGTTTAAGAGAATGGGTCTCAATTGCCAGGTATAGTTTAGACTCCATCTGTATTTACAAAACTGCAGCCGTAAGTTTATCTATGTTAGTTAGGCTTAATTAACGCCTTGTATTGTATCTAGAAGCATTATGATACCATAAAGCAATAACAAATACAGTACAAATTAGTCTCACTGGGACCTTTATCAATCAGAGTCTATATGTGTAAAAAGTGAAACTTGAGTGCTGACTTTAATCGTCTAATGATAATGTTACTAGACTTGTAAATGGGGAAGTTTGAAACAACAGTATATAGTATAATTCATTTGCAAAGTCTTGATTCTTAAGTTTTGGAAGGTTTTATGTATTTAAATTCCACTTTGTAGGACTTGTGGACCCTTCATGTATGTGACTCATTTTATATTGTATAATTTATCTATTCAGCTAATTACTGAAAATATAACGCCCAATAGATCCATCATAGCTAAATTGGTCGTAAATGCCGGTTCAATTATCAATTTAGATTGTTTATCTAACTAGGTAACATGATGAATATTAATATTCTAGAACTAGTATTTTGCTGATTTTATCACTTTTCCACCTGTTGTAATTAGTGATAGTTCTAGAAGAAAACAGTTGTCCACATGTTAACCTGACACGTCTCTTATTCTCATCATTTATTGTCTAAATTTTCGTTTTGCTTGCTCCTTTGTTTCTAGTTTTGTGAGTTTTTTTTTCTGCTATGATTTCTGAAAAATATTTTTATTTTTTTTACAAAATAGTATCTATTGGAGTCTTTGTTTATATACTAGTGTAGTACTATTACATATGGTTTGAGCTGCCTTCAATAGCATTTGATAAACTTGGATCTAGACTTTTCCAAAAAGAGGTGGATGTTTAAACTGCTTAACCTTAAAGGAATAAATAGATCTCAAAAGCATTGATAATTGGCTCCATGAGGTTTTTAAAATTTGCCATTTTGTAAAGATCAATTGATGCTAAAAGGTTATTCCAAACCCAGTGATTGGCTTAGATAAACCTCTCTTCGGAAATGGGAATTTACTACCATATAAGTAAATATATTTTTTATTTCAGTTGATATACAATTTTTGGGTCACAGAAATATTATTCTTCATATTTTCATTGCGCGCCCAGAAAGACTGATGTTTATTAGGGCAACAATATTTATGCCTGAAAATTAGGCCTAACTTGTCTTCTTCATCTTTACTTCTGATATTTGTCCTGTGTCTCAGTCTACTCCTTTTAGGCAATACTTTTAGCCACACATTTTATTCATTCTAATCATTTTTTTTATTATTATTGTTCTGGAATTTCGTAAGGTCATTTATGTTGTCATTGCTCATGTGTACATACTATCCAATGTAGGTTGATGAGTTGCAAAACACCATTGAGGAGGAGCAAAAGAGTATGTTAGAAGAAATGCGAATGTCGATTTTTGAGAACAAAAACATTGTGGAAGGTGCTGCTGCTGCTGCTGGGACTTCAGAATCTATGGCTATTGATTAATGTATTTGTATGTTTTGTACTTATATACTTATTTATCATTTCACTCCCTGTAGCTTTCCCGGATAATAAACCTTAATTTTTAGTTCTCTTGTTTGTATTATTTGTTTTTAATATGAACTAGCAGTTTAGACTGTTTGAGAAAGGTGGACCGAAAATATTCAGTCAATATTATTATGACATTCTGTTTGACATATACGATCTAAATCTGAAATTATTTAGGCCATTCTTAGTACGATTTTCCGTATAGCGGTTGTAAGGTACTAGTACAGAAAGTTGCTGCTTAGCATATGGCGTATAATGTTGATTGTTGTTTGCCCTCGAGAAATTATCTCTGCAGACCCGAAACACGGATAGATGATCCGTGGGGTGGCTTCAATCAATCTGAGGATCAATCTGAAGTTGATCCATATAGCGCGTTGCTGCTAAGCGGCTAATGTATGTTTAGAGTGAGAAAGAACTGTGTGAGAGAGAAAGTGTACTTCTCTCTGACTGAAGTTCAGAATTATGATGATGTGAAATGTAGTGACCCAGGGGGTCTATTTATAGGCATAGAATGTCCGAAATTCACGGGATACACGTGTCAATCACTGAATGGCTCTGTTACGTGAAGTATCTGGAATGTCGGTGGCGTGTGCTGACGTGGCCGCGTGCCGTTCACGCGCTGAGTTAAAGGCTTATGCACTGAAGCTGCCTGCAGGGCTTACGCTTGACGATGGGCGGCCTGATATACGCTGGGCGGCAGATACTGAACACCGCTAGATTTTGTTATCTTTTGTGCTACTTGATCGATTTTTCTGTATAAAATGCGTGTATCTCCTGGGATACACCATTAAGTCCCCCCAGTTTAATGTCTTTATTTTTGTTAAAAATAAAGTCATTAAACTAAAAAATAAAAAATGCTTTTTTCCTCTAAGACCCAAAACTGCTGTGGCCGTCTGATTTCCTGCTCTGACGTCACATATCTAATTATGAATTTGTCCATAAAGTCCTTTCGATTTATTTTGAAAATTTAATTTGTTTTGTTCATCTAATCTGTTCCATACACGTGTCTCGATCTCATCTTTCCATTACCAAGTTGCCCGACTATAAATAGCTCCCTTTCGTTTCGTTTTTCCTTTTCTGAAAACTGAGTATTTGCTGTTAAGATATCTACAATTTACCTAGTGTAACGATCTGTTAAGTGCAAGGTCAGTAATTATTCATCTTTTTCTTCTGTTTGATTTTATCTTTACGCACTACCATGGCCGAATCCGGCAGCACGTCTTCCCAGAGAGACAATCGTGACGTCAGTACTATTCCTTCTAGTATTACTGAAGCCAATATAGAACAGCTATGTAGAAAACACGGATATCTTAGATTATTAAATCCTGTTGTTCCCTCGTCTAGTGATAGGGCCAATAAACCTCCACAGAAGATGATGACTCTCTACAAATTGCAACTAACTGTAGGGAACCTACGTATTCCTCTTTCTTCCTTTCTTCAACAGCTTCTTGCCCACTATGGGATAGGTCTTAGTCAAATTCATCCATTAGGTTTACAAAAAATTATTCTGTTCGAAATGTACTGCAATTCTGTAGAAGAAACTCCCAATGTGAATATTTTCCGTGAATTATTTAGAACTAGATTAGTTAGCAAATGTTGGTATACATTTGATTGTAAGCCGAACAAGTCGTTTACTGGGGTGAAGGAAAGTTCTTTAAAGAACTGGAAAGATCCCTATTTCTTTGTTAATGAAAGGGTTGTTCAGGACGCCTGGGCATGTGTTCGTGATTGGAGAAAAACTACCATAGGAGTTAGCAAATCCACCACATTATCTGAAGATGAAAGTTTTATTCTTGATACTTTGAAGACGTTCAAATTTCCACAAAGGTCATATGATGATTATGAAGCCATATTGGTTCTCTGTAAAATGAGTAATAATTGGCGTGCTGGATATACACCGGTGCTGCGCTGGGAAGTCCGTGGTAGGCACCTTTATTGATATATTCTGTTATTTGTTATGCTGTTCTGAGTTGTGTATGTTGTTATATATGTTTCTGTTTGTTTGTATACTATCTTATTGCAGAACAAGAAATGCAGGTTTACAGAACCTTCAAGAAGACCAATCTTGACCCTTTGATTGTGTCTGAACGGCCCAAAACTCCTGCTGAAATTGAGGCGGATAAAGCCCAAGATGCTGCTTTTGAACAACAATTAAAAAGCCCAGAGCGGTCTGTTGAGGGCGGAGATGGTGGTACTATTCAACCATCTTCTGATGTTGAGATTGTTGTATTTACCCCTGAACCGTCCAGCGCCAAGAAGGCTGGCAAAAGTTCAAAACGTGAGGGAAAACGCCCAGCGGGTGAAGATGTTGACAAACCAAAAAAGAGAAGTATGTATCTTAGCTACATCTATATAAGTAAATTAATAATTTTGTGTCAAAGCTCTATTGTATATTTATCTGTTTCTCCATTTGATAGGATTGGTTCTTCGAGATGATGTTGTTGATACTTCTACTTGGAAGGATCCTGAGAGCAATAAAACTGTTAATGTTGAAGATGACAGTGATGATGATAATGAAGAAACTGATGATGTTGATTCTTTTGAGACTCCTCCATTCAGAACTCTGCATACTTCTAAAGGGACTGATACAACACAATCCTCTGCCTCTACTCAACCAACATCCATACCATTAAGCGGATTACAAGCCTTTCTTGATGATCCCAACAACAAATCTGATGATTTTGCTGAGTTTTTGAAGGTAACTCTTAGTATACTTATGATTTACCAACATCACTTCATTTTTAATTGAATTCTTATCTTGTCCATCGTATTTATTGTAGGCAAACACTGTTTCTGATTTATCTTCCTCTCTATCCACCATGACCTATAAACAAAGTTATCAGTCTACTGCTGCAGCGTTAGTGCTTCTGAATCAACATATGATTCATAATCTGAAAATTCAGAAGGCTCATGAGACTATCATTGCCAATGCTGTGCACAATGCTACCAGAGTAAATAGGCTTGAGCTTGATTTAAAAGATAGCAACATGAAATTGAAAACTGCAATGGATACTGTGGAGAAAAAGGATGAGTTGTTGGGGGTAGTGCAAACAAAATGTGTTGCAGAGAGGGTAGAAAAAGAAAAATTCATGGAAGAGAATGATAAACTGGTGAAGGAAAATGAAGAACTGAAAAAGGTGTTGGAAGAGAAAAATCAATTGTTGGAGGAAAAGATTGCTGCTGCTGCTGATGTTAAAAAGAACTTTACTGATTTAAAAGCCGGTATCCCTGGTCTTGTGCATAGGGTGTTGAGTTCCTCACTTGTGGGTCAGACTTTCAATAGGTATTTGGTGGCATCTATAGAAAGTGATCTTGCAGATGCAATGGAGGAGATTTTAAATGCCCTACCTGTGAAGCCTGATCCTTTACCAGATGCTATTTCAAAACACATGAAACCAGATACTGATGTCAAGCTGTAGGTGGCCATTGCTGAAGTGACTTCTTTGAAAATTGATTCTGTGAGTGAAGTTTGTGCTAGGGAGGATGTGTCAGTGAAGGACATTTTGGATGTGCCTATTTGTCATAACCCGTCCTTAACCATAAGAACGCGTTAGATAACGTATGATTTCATTGCGAGGTATTGACCTCTATATGAGACATTTTTAAAAGAAAAACTGCATATATTATACATTACAAACCACAACCATTATTTTTGTTACAAGCTTAAGACAATAAAAAGAAGATTAACGTTTAGCGATAATCTTCGACTTACAAACTTTACAAATGATGACAACAACACGGTTTCTAGCATATTTTACAATACAACATCTCGGATATGCAGTTTTATTTTTGACACAAACATGCGTACGCAAGATCCTGGTTAGATCCAACATGATGCAGCGGAAGCTTTAGAAATCACCTGAGAATAGACATGTTTTAAAAGGTCAACATAAAGTTGGTGAGATATAGGTTTAATGCCGGCAGCAATATATATATATAGACCACAAGATTTCGTATATAAACAGTTTAATAAAAGTATTCTAAGTGGTTGAGCACTTGGTAACCATACTTAACATTTTCACGTCGCATATTCCCTTTAATACGAAATCTTACTACACCGTACCAAGTGTAGTCACAAAACGAAGTACTGTGCAACCGTTGAATACTGGTCGTCCAGTCCGGTTGGGGTTGTCAGGCCCGATAGATCTATCAACAGGATTCGCGTTTACAATACCGCTGTAAATATTAGTTACCAAGCTACAGGGAAGTATGCCAGTGGTACAACTCAACGTAGAATATATTTTTCAGTTACTTGTGTCCATATTGTAAAACATAAAATACATGTATTCTCATCCCGAAATATTTAGAGTTTAAAAGTGGGACTATATACTCACTGTTGTCTTGAAGATATGAAATTTGACTCGGTCTCCGATTGATATCACAACCTATCCATATATAATATATCAATATGTTTTCATTTTAAAACAAACGTTATATATATATATACACTTGTTATACTTTTAATACTTTGAATAATTCCTTAGTCCGTAGTTAGCATTTCGATGTTAGTAATTCAATTTTAATGGTTCATTTTTAGATGTTTAGTATACCCGCAATAAATAAAACCCCCAACGAAATAATAAAACCCCAACGTATATGAATTGGTCGAGATTAATCTTGACCCACGGTACCGGTGTTGTCAAATGACGTATTGCGTACATAAAGTACCGGTGTTGTCAAATGACGTATTGCGTACAAACATGGGATCTTATGATTAATCTTCTCGTGTTGTTTACGGGCGATCCTGAACCATATAAAATTGAATTGTAAGTACATATATATAAAATATCATGTTATTTTAGAAGTATGTGATTTTATGTAAATTTTTCCAATGAATCCCGAAGTTGAAAATGTCTAGGATAGCCAATTTTGTTTCGGTCATAGTTTCTTCGTTACAAGTCCGTTTTCGTTGATTCAAATTGCCATCTTCTTGGATCGAGTTCTTCTTTAAGACTATGAACTGTAAATACCTTGGTTTGTATTCAAAATCATACGGCATAGGTGAAAGTTTAGTGAAACATATGAAGTTAAACATTTTTGTTACAACAAAATCATTTAATGACCATTTTTCTAAAAATACTTATACTTTGAAAAACCAAGTTTTACCTTGTTAAATTAGCATATACATAAGTTATATTACAGGTCTTGAAGTATTTTAAAAGTTAAGTTAGAAGGATCTATTTAGTTTGCAAACAAGTTTGAAAACATGCAAACTATGTTCTTGTTGTTAAACTTTTGTACCACAAAATAAGATAGCTATATATATATGAATCGAATAAGGTTATGAACATAGATTCTACCTCAAGTTCCTTGGATAAAGTTGCTGTAAAAGAGAAGTAAGAAGCTAGAATCAAAAGGGTGTTGGAAGTGGATGAAAGATTGAAAGTAAGTTGGTGTTCTTGGAAGGTTTTCTTGAAGTGTTGTTGTAAGAGTTTTCTTATGGTGTTTTAGTATGGTTTTTATGGCTAGATCTTCTTGGTTATTTGCTGGATTGTTATGGAGTTTAGAGAGTAAGAAAGAGTGTGTGTTTTTGATAAGAAAATGGTAGTAAAAATGAATCAAAATGCTCTTGTATATATACTACAAAAAAAGGTGTTCCATGATGTATATGGACAAAAATTTCAAATGATCATTTTATGTATCTAGTCCTAATTGCTTCCAAATTCAATTACCTAGCCCTAATGGCATGAACATTGGCTGGTTAGGTGGTGATTTTGATGTGTATTTACTATTAGTAAATACGTATAGGAACTGGGTATGATACGGTACATATACCGTAGATATACGTATAGAAATTTTGTGAAAAATGGAATGAGGATTCAAATATAGCTATCTTTTGTGAATACACTTATATGGTTTTATGTATTTAAGTCTTTAAAAGTGATTAAATACATTACTTATACGATATATGTATAAACATTATAAGTCTTAAGTATTTATGTCAAATAACGTTACGTATAGTTATCGTTTTGAAAACTTAAGTTAGTAGTTTCAAAATATACTTGTAACTTATTGTTATAGATACAAAATGAGATATTAAAACATTCATTAACCATGTTAAATATGTATATATACATATATATACACAAACGTATAATTATCATATATTGTATAGTTCGTGATATCATCGGTCAAACTAGACGGTCAAACGTTGTGTAAAACTCTTTTCGGAAATATAAATCTCGACAATTTGGATTGCTTATCATGTTGGCAAGGTTTAATTTATGTAAATATTAATCTTATAAGTATAGAATGATCGAAAAAGTGCGGGTCGTTACATTACCTCCCCGTTAAATAAATTTCGTCCCGAAATTTTAAAATTGTACCTATTTTGCGTCATCGAGAAACAAGTGCGGATACTTTCGTTTCATCTGATCCTCTCGTTCCCAAGTAAACTCGGGACCTCTTCTAGCATTCCAACGAACCTTAACAATCGGTATATTGCTCTGTTTGAGCTGTTTAATTTCACGGTCCATGATTTCGATTGGTTCTTCGACGAATTGTAGTTTCTCGTCGACATGGATTTCTTCAAGAGGAATGGTGAGGTCTTCCTTTGCAAGACACTTCTTAAGGTTCGAGACGTGAAAGGTATTATGTACTCCAGCGAGTTGTTGCGGTAACTCGAGTCGATAAGCTACCGGTCCAATGCGTTCGATGATCTTAAACGGGCCTACGTACCTTGGGTTCAGTTTACCCCTTTTTCCAAAACGTATCACACCTTTCCAAGGTGACACCTTTAGCATAACCATGTCCCCGACCTGAAACTCTAATGGTTTCCTTCGGACATCGGCGTAGCTCTTTTGGCGACTACGGGCTGTTTTCAATCTCTCCTTGATTTGCACTATCTTCTCAGTTGTTTCATGTATGATCTCGGGACCAGTTAATTATCGGTCTCCTACTTCATTCCAACAGATAGGAGATCTACACTTCCTTCCATACAATGCTTCGAATGGCGCAGCTCCAATGCTCGCATGATAACTATTATTATACGAGAATTCTGCTAACGGTAGATATTTATCCCATCCGTTTCCAAAATCGATCACACATGCCCTGAGCATGTCCTCGAGAGTCTGAATTGTCCTTTCACTCTGCCCGTCGGTTTGCGGATGATATGCGGTGCTCATATCCAAACGAGTTCCTAGTGCCTCTTGTAGTGATTGCCAAAACTTTGAAGTAAATCTACTATCACGATCGGATATAATGGAAATAGGTATTCCATGCCTTGAAACAACTTCCTTTATATACAATCGTAATAGTTTCTCCATTCTATCCGTTTCCTTTATAGGCAAGAAATGTGCAGACTTGGTGAGACGATCAACAATCACCCAAATGGTGTCGTATCCCCAGGCAGTCTTTGGTAACTTCGTGATAAAATCCATGGTAACACCATCCCACTTCCATTCTGGGATTTCTGGTTGTTGAAGTAACCCTGACGGCTTCTGGTGTTCTGCTTTGACCTTAGAACAAGTTAAACACTCCCCAACATATGTTGCAACGTCGGTCTTTAAATTAGGCCACCAATAACGTGTCTTAAGATCTTGATACATCTTTCCAACTCCAGGATGTATCGAGTATCTTGTCTTATGTGCCTCGTTCAATATCAACTTCCTTAATCCACCCAACTTTGGTACCCAAATACGATTTGCAAAATATCGAACTCCATCTTCCCGTACAACGAGTTGCTTCTCATACTTCTTCATTATTTCATTCTTTATGTTTTCTTTATTGAGTGCTTCTTGTTGAACCTCTTTGATTTGTGAGTTGAGGTTCATGCGAATTTTTATATTCATTGCTCGAACTCGAATTGGTTCTCGTTCCTTTCTGCTTAAAGCATCAGCCACCACGTTCGCCTTCCCGGGATGATAACGAATTTCACAATCATAGTCGTTTATTAACTCGACCCACCTACGTTGCCTCATGTTCAATTGTTTCTGATCAAAAATATGTTGAAGGCTTTTATGATCAGTAAACACAGTGAATTTAACCCCATACAAGTAATGTCTCCACATCTTCAATGCAAACACGACTGCTCCCAGTTCTAGATCATGCGTCGTATAATTCCGCTCGTGAATCTTCAATTGTCGGGATGCAAATGCAATCACTTTCTTCCGTTGCATAAGAACACAACCAAAACCTTGTCGCGAAGCGTCACAATATATTTCGAAATCATCGTTCCCTTCTGGTAACGATAATATAGGCGCCGTAGTTAACTTCTTCTTCAGTATTTGAAATGCGTTCTCCTGCTCAGAGGTCCATTCATATTTCTTCCCTTTTTGCGTTAACGCTGTCAACGGCTTAGCTATTCGGGAAAAATCTTGAATAAACCTTCTATAATAACCGGCTAAACCCAAAAATTGGCGTATCTGCGTTGGTGTCTTAGGAGTCTCCCATTTTTCAATAGCTTCAGGATCAACCTGAATTCCTTCGCTATTAACAACGTGACCAAGAAATTGCACTTCTTTCAACCAGAAAGCACACTTAGAAAATTTAGCATAAAGTTGTTCTTTTCTCAACAATTCTAATATCAACCTTAAATGCTCTTCATGCTCTTGCTCACTCTTGGAATAGATAAGAATATCATCAATGAAAACGATAACAAACTTATCTAAATATGGACTACAAACTCGATTCATGAGGTCCATGAATACAGCTGGCGCATTCGTCAATCCAAACGGCATGACCAAAAATTCGTAATGACCATAACGTGTCCGAAAAGCAGTTTTCGGAATATCTTCTTCTTTGACGCGTAGTTGATGATAACCTGATCTTAGGTCGATTTTTGAATACACACATGATCCTTGCAACTGATCAAATAAGTCATCAATTCTCGGTAGTGGATACCGATTCTTGATAGTTAACTTATTTAATTCACGATAATCTATACACATCCTGAAAGATCCATCTTTCTTCTTAACAAACAAAATCGGAGCTCCCCACGGTGAAGTACTTGGTCGTATGAATCCACGGTCCAGTAATTCTTTTAACTGACTTTGAAGTTCTTTTAACTCGGACGGTGCAAGTCTATATGGAGCACGAGCCACTGGTGCAGCTCCTGGTACTAAATCTATTTGAAATTCTACCGATCTAAATGGAGGTAATCCCGGCAATTCTTCCGGAAAAACTTCAGGAAAATCTCTTGCCACAGGCACGTCGTTGATGCACTTTTCTTTCTTTTCGACATTATTAACATGTGCTAAAATAGCGTAACATCCCTTTTCTAAACACTTCTTGGCTTTCAAACAGCTAATGAGTTTTAGCTTTGAATTACCCTTCTCTCCATAAATCATCACTGGCATTTTGTCCTTACCAGGAATACGAATTGCCTTCTTGGCACACACAACCTCCGCTCCTACTTTGGACATCCAGTCCATGCCGACTATTACATCAAAACCTCCTAATTCTACGGGTATTAAGTCGATTTTAAACGTTTCTCCGACTAAATTTATTTCACAATCACGACAAATTTTATCGGCTTTAATTAGTTTACCATTAGCTAACTCAATCATGTACTTAGCATCTAGAGGTAATGAGGAACAATTCAATTTAGTGTAAAAATTTCTACACACATAACTTCTATCGGCACCAGTATCAAATAAAATAGATGCTGATAAGTTATTAATGGTAAACGTACCCGTAACAAGCTCCGGGTCTTCTCGTGCCTCTCTAGCATTAATAACAAACGCTCTTCCACGTGCAGGTCCGCCATTCTGATTCGGGCACTGGCTCTTATAGTGACCTTGTTTTCCACACCCAAAACAAGTAATGTTAGCCAAAGCAGTTCTATTTGCGTTGGTGGCAGGAGTCTTGTTACCATTTGCATTTGTAACGAGAGCCTTACAATCTTCAGCAAGATGTCCTTGTCTATTGCATTTAGTGCACAACACACTACAGTAACCAAAATGATGTTTGTGACAACGGTTGCATAAAGGACTTTGTCCTTTGTAAGCAAAGCCTGAACCACTACCCGCACCTTTCGTGGTTTCTTGTTTCTTATAAGGTTGTTGTTGG
Source organism: Rutidosis leptorrhynchoides (assembly GCF_046630445.1). Taxonomy (NCBI): domain Eukaryota; kingdom Viridiplantae; phylum Streptophyta; class Magnoliopsida; order Asterales; family Asteraceae; genus Rutidosis; species Rutidosis leptorrhynchoides. The sequence goes on from NC_092343.1 coordinate 238,247,036, forward strand.
TTACCTCGATCATAACCTCCATTCCACTTTTTCTTGTTCCCCAATACCTTCACCTCAGTATTGAATGCTTTCTTGTCCAAAATGACCTGATCCATTAGCTCGTTCGCCATGGTTATAGCTTCATGAATTGTTTTAGGTTTCGATGCCGTAACGTTTGCCTTGACCTTGCTGGGCAAACCACCTTTGTACATTTCAATCTTCCGTGCTTCGGTTGGAACCAATTCAGGACATAGTAAAACCAATTCCATGAATCGCTGATTGTAGTTGGTGATTTCAGTACCAACCACCTTCAAACTTCGTAACTCATCTTCTAACTTAATAACCTCATTCCTTGGACAATACTCGGTGATTATCATTGCTTTGAATTCTTCCCATGGAGTATCATAAGCTACATCTCCTCCTACCGCCTTCACATAATTCTTCCACCATGTGAGTGCACTATCTTGTAAAGTGCACGATGCAAACTTGGTCATGTCTTTTTCATCACAACCACTGATTTTAAACACCGTCTCCATCTTTTCTATCCATCGGGTTAAACCGATCGGTCCTTCCGTTCCACTGAATGATGATGGCTTGCAAGCTTGAAACGTCTTGTAGGAGCATCCTACACGAGGATTTGGATTAACTGCAGCAGCTCTTGCAGCCTCAACCCATAACATTCTGTCGTTCACTCGCTGGTTGATGAGTTCCTCGAGTTCTTGTTCCGTCATTCGATTCAATCGCGCCATTTCCTAATGAAAGAAAATAATTATTCACATGGAATATTATAGATGTAGTGTGTATTTATAGTACATTTATAGCTTGTTAATAATATGAACCAGGTATTATTATAAAAGCCTTTTCTTCTTATTAGCGTTTTATAATTATATCTTGGGTAGTACCTACCCGTTAATGTTCATACTTAATAGCTTAGTACAGAATCAATTACTACAATCTAAATAATACTTAACCATGGAAAATTATTGCATTTCATACTTCGCTATTTTACATATGCTTACATCAAACTTTAAACAAACCACACTAATAATATTATACAAAACATTATGTGATTCCATGGTTTAATACGGCAGCGTATCATTTGATCTATTTCCCAAAACATTTATGTCTAGGGAATCCCCCAACGCGAATCCTAGCTGTCTCCCTACGTTTTGGCTGAGGAGCCGAAGAACTAGACGCCGGGATAGCACTAATAGGAATAGCGGGGATAGGGGTGGTAGTGTTTAGTGGAATTGGTGCCACTTCATTCTCATTAAACTCGGGATTTGGATTTTCTAATTCACTAGCTTTTCGTTTCTTTCCTTGATCATATTTTTCTTTCGTAATTTCCTTGGGTTCACTTTCCTCTTCGGGTTCACTTTCCTCCTCGGGTTCACTTTCCGATATTTCTATAGTTGGTTCATCCGGAAATTGTGAATCTTCCCCAAAAATACCACTTTCGTCATCGGATATGTTAATGACTGAAACACAATCTGAAGGTTCTGATTCGGAGTCGCTGAATGTGATAATAAGTTTCGAGCCCGACATCTATCACATAACAACTAACCCATTAGTACTTACATAATATTTACATATGAATTTTTAACCAACAGTGATAAGCAATGGTTTTTAAAATCAGACCCGGTCAAAGTCCAGACTTACTAATGTATCCTATCGACTTCTCGGTTAGACACACTAATGCAAACCTGGTTCGCTAAGACCAACGCTCTGATACCACATGTCATAACCCGTCCTTAACCATAAGAACGCGTTAGATAACGTATGATTTCATTGCGAGGTATTGACCTCTATATGAGACATTTTTAAAAGAAAAACTGCATATATTATACATTACAAACCACAACCATTATTTTTGTTACAAGCTTAAGACAATAAAAAGAAGATTAACGTTTAGCGATAATCTTCGACTTACAAACTTTACAAATGATGACAACAACACGGTTTCTAGCATATTTTACAATACAACATCTCGGATATGCAGTTTTATTTTTGACACAAACATGCGTACGCAAGATCCTGGTTAGATCCAACATGATGCAGCGGAAGCTTTAGAAATCACCTGAGAATAGACATGTTTTAAAAGGTCAACATAAAGTTGGTGAGATATAGGTTTAATGCCGGCAGCAATATATATATATATAGACCACAAGATTTCGTATATAAACAGTTTAATAAAAGTATTCTAAGTGGTTGAGCACTTGGTAACCATACTTAACATTTTCACGTCGCATATTCCCTTTAATACGAAATCTTACTACACCGTACCAAGTGTAGTCACAAAACGAAGTACTGTGCAACCGTTGAATACTGGTCGTCCAGTCCGGTTGGGGTTGTCAGGCCCGATAGATCTATCAACAGGATTCGCGTTTACAATACCGCTGTAAATATTAGTTACCAAGCTACAGGGAAGTATGCCAGTGGTACAACTCAACGTAGAATATATTTTTCAGTTACTTGTGTCCATATTGTAAAACATAAAATACATGTATTCTCATCCCGAAATATTTAGAGTTTAAAAGTGGGACTATATACTCACTGTTGTCTTGAAGATATGAAATTTGACTCGGTCTCCGATTGATATCACAACCTATCCATATATAATATATCAATATGTTTTCATTTTAAAACAAACGTTATATATATATATACACTTGTTATACTTTTAATACTTTGAATAATTCCTTAGTCCGTAGTTAGCATTTCGATGTTAGTAATTCAATTTTAATGGTTCATTTTTAGATGTTTAGTATACCCGCAATAAATAAAACCCCCAACGAAATAATAAAACCCCAACGTATATGAATTGGTCGAGATTAATCTTGACCCACGGTACCGGTGTTGTCAAATGACGTATTGCGTACATAAAGTACCGGTGTTGTCAAATGACGTATTGCGTACAAACATGGGATCTTATGATTAATCTTCTCGTGTTGTTTACGGGCGATCCTGAACCATATAAAATTGAATTGTAAGTACATATATATAAAATATCATGTTATTTTAGAAGTATGTGATTTTATGTAAATTTTTCCAATGAATCCCGAAGTTGAAAATGTCTAGGATAGCCAATTTTGTTTCGGTCATAGTTTCTTCGTTACAAGTCCGTTTTCGTTGATTCAAATTGCCATCTTCTTGGATCGAGTTCTTCTTTAAGACTATGAACTGTAAATACCTTGGTTTGTATTCAAAATCATACGGCATAGGTGAAAGTTTAGTGAAACATATGAAGTTAAACATTTTTGTTACAACAAAATCATTTAATGACCATTTTTCTAAAAATACTTATACTTTGAAAAACCAAGTTTTACCTTGTTAAATTAGCATATACATAAGTTATATTACAGGTCTTGAAGTATTTTAAAAGTTAAGTTAGAAGGATCTATTTAGTTTGCAAACAAGTTTGAAAACATGCAAACTATGTTCTTGTTGTTAAACTTTTGTACCACAAAATAAGATAGCTATATATATATGAATCGAATAAGGTTATGAACATAGATTCTACCTCAAGTTCCTTGGATAAAGTTGCTGTAAAAGAGAAGTAAGAAGCTAGAATCAAAAGGGTGTTGGAAGTGGATGAAAGATTGAAAGTAAGTTGGTGTTCTTGGAAGGTTTTCTTGAAGTGTTGTTGTAAGAGTTTTCTTATGGTGTTTTAGTATGGTTTTTATGGCTAGATCTTCTTGGTTATTTGCTGGATTGTTATGGAGTTTAGAGAGTAAGAAAGAGTGTGTGTTTTTGATAAGAAAATGGTAGTAAAAATGAATCAAAATGCTCTTGTATATATACTACAAAAAAAGGTGTTCCATGATGTATATGGACAAAAATTTCAAATGATCATTTTATGTATCTAGTCCTAATTGCTTCCAAATTCAATTACCTAGCCCTAATGGCATGAACATTGGCTGGTTAGGTGGTGATTTTGATGTGTATTTACTATTAGTAAATACGTATAGGAACTGGGTATGATACGGTACATATACCGTAGATATACGTATAGAAATTTTGTGAAAAATGGAATGAGGATTCAAATATAGCTATCTTTTGTGAATACACTTATATGGTTTTATGTATTTAAGTCTTTAAAAGTGATTAAATACATTACTTATACGATATATGTATAAACATTATAAGTCTTAAGTATTTATGTCAAATAACGTTACGTATAGTTATCGTTTTGAAAACTTAAGTTAGTAGTTTCAAAATATACTTGTAACTTATTGTTATAGATACAAAATGAGATATTAAAACATTCATTAACCATGTTAAATATGTATATATACATATATATACACAAACGTATAATTATCATATATTGTATAGTTCGTGATATCATCGGTCAAACTAGACGGTCAAACGTTGTGTAAAACTCTTTTCGGAAATATAAATCTCGACAATTTGGATTGCTTATCATGTTGGCAAGGTTTAATTTATGTAAATATTAATCTTATAAGTATAGAATGATCGAAAAAGTGCGGGTCGTTACACTATTTAAGAACATATTTCTCTGTAATGATAACATATAATAATTTTATGTTGATAATTTGCTTGCATATATTGCTGTTATGCTTTATGTCAGCATACTTTGCTGTTCTTATCATATTGCTGCTATGTGTATGTGAATTTCATATATCATGTCATATGAAATGATGTTCGTCTTAAACTGAATTTTGATTATATATTGAACTTTTATCTGTCGTCCGTTGTCCGTAATGCATCATCACATCATTTCCCCTTTATGAATCTAAAGTATACTGCTACCTACATGTCATTGTGTATTCAGATTAAAAATTGTATATCTGGTTTGTTTTGGGCAAAACATGTATAATTTTGTGATTGATGCGTAAACAATTTATCCGTTCTCCGTTCTGCATTAGCTGAATTATGTTATGAAGAAATATCGAGAAGTCTTTTGATAACTTTTGAAATAGGATGTGAATGAATCATAATGTTGGTATTCTGTCTATATGTTATAAAAATTGGTAAATGTGTTGGAGAGAATTCTGTTTATGGAACTAGCGATGTTCCGTCTAGCGTGTTGCGCTTAGGTTTTGTGCGGCTTACAAAATACACTTGTATTTAATTTTTCTGTTTACAAGATTAAATGGATTTATGCCGTTGTGATAAACCATTCTGTATGTCATGACATTATGAGATCTTTAGTTTTGCCTCGGTGCCCTCTAGCGAAGTAAATACTTTACGCTAGTCGATCCCTTGTGTCTATAATGTTGACACAAGAGCCTCTACCATCGGGGGCATAAAAATTCATTGCCTTATGTGGGTAGGAATGAATGCCATGCTTTACATTCGTAACGCGTAATGCTGTGTGTTGGTCCCTTAATAACAACAGGAGTATTGTAGAGGGGGGGTGAATACAATTCTTTTCTTAATTAACTTAGTAAGTTAAACACGTTTAGTATTCGTAGTAAATAAGATAGAGTCACAGGTAAATTTTCAACGGTTTTTCTTTATTGATTATATCAAAAAGAATCACAACTATCCTTGGCGGAATGATAGTTGGTTGATACAGATTACCTAGAAAATAGCTAAGAGATAAACTTAAGCTATTACACAGTTTGGACTCTAACAAATAAACCCACACCACTAGTTTTTACAATAGTGGATACAACGATATATATAGCAGTCCTATTGACCGTGTAATTGATCTATTGTCCACTGGTACATAGGATGTCTGTACTTGAGGGGACAATTGTGTAAGGAGGCGTGCTCCCTTTCTTTCCTCTTTAGTAGCTATTTGCAGGAACACTCCAATTCGGTTTGGCACCACTATTTGATTAAACAAATAGAATGTTGTGTTCCCTAGGCGTTGACAAGGATAACTTATGTCTGCACATAAGTTAAACTTCTGCATTCCCATGCGGTCTTGTAAGGTCACTTGTCAGCCGCCGACACGTGTCCTTCTCTGTTCAACTTTGTCTTCGACTTCTGTTGAATAGTACGTTTGATGTAGACCACTCAGGGAAACTACCATGCTTGTAATGGAGCATGGCTGTCTTGTGTTGTATGCTGACATCCAGACTTACTGGTTCTTCATATGCTGAGTCACTTGATATTCTTGATTTGCTGAGTGCACATCCTGTGCTGATTCGAAGAATACACTTCTACCTTGTGCTGATAGACTAGACAGCATACATAACACTCGACACAGCTATATTAGCTGACTATACATAAACAGACTTGTGCTGGCTGCACATAACACCTTAGTGTAGATAAATATAGTTTTGTCATAATTAAATCCTTAATTATTTCAGGGACTCAACAATCTCCCCCTATTTGATGATGACAAAACCTATGACATGAAGAGAAAACACTAAAGCCAGCACTTAGGGACCTAATGAAAATAGGCAGTAACTTTGTCCCTTTAAGTTTGTTTTGGGATCTTTTGCTGAGTTATCTATATCTTATAATTTGATATGATTTTGAAGATAAACTCATTTTACTTTCATTACAACAGATATATACAATAATTACAAAAAGGTTCATAATGAACAGTAAAGTACAAAAGATACAATTTAAGCACATAGGAGACTATCTATCTTTATCTCTTTCTTTTTCTCTTTCTTCATCAGATAGCTCCTCTTGTTTAACCTTCCAGGCATGAGGGAACAGTAGAGGCAATTCAGCAGGGTCATAAACAGGGATGAAAGGAGGTAGAATGATTTTGCTTCTTCCAGTTGGTCCTTCACCAGTAAGTTGCTTCCCTTTAGTCTTTTGAGCAAGAAATTCATCAACATCAACTACTGGTGCATTTCCAAACTTAGTTGCCTTTAGGAACAGCTGTTGGAGTTCAGTCTTAAGAGCACTCTTGATAGCACTCTCACCTTTGCCAATGAAATACTCCAAGATTTCTATCCATTCACTGAATCCAAAGGTTCTTAAGTCATCAAAGCTAATCCTTTCTTGAACATTGTTATCCCTGACAACATTGAAAGCTCTCTTCGACCCTCTGTTCACCTTGATAATTCTGCAGGGATTAGATCTTCTGTTCATCACATCACCATACCTACTCCTATAATAATTTTCAGGAAATTCAATAGCTGGTTCAGGTACTATAGGAGCAGTAGCAGGTGCTTTCTCAGCAGCTTCTATCTTATCAAGTGCCTTATCCTGTTCTTTGACAATGGCTCTGACTAGTTTGAGGGACTCAGCCTGTTGCTTTTGGTCAGCAGCCAATCTGTCTTCAATATCCTGAAGCCTTGTTCGCTCAGCAAGTTCTGCATCAGCAGCTTCTCTGGCTTCCCTTTCAGCAGCCAATCCCAACAGATAATCATCATAAGAAATGTTCAGGGATCTGATTGCTTCAATCATCTTTCTCCCCTCTTCAGTACCAAGGGCAGCACAGTATTCCCTGATATCCATACCCAGCTGGTGAGCCTCTTCAAAATGAATTCTCTCATCAGTAGTGGAGAGCCTGAGACCACTGTTATTCAGGTACACCCTAATGTCAATGCCAAAAGTTAAAGCAGCAATATAGTGTGGCTGATCAAGAGGGTGATGCAACAGCCTGACTTGACGAATTCTTTCATTGAGCTCAATTTGTCTTTGCTCAAGCAGCTCTGGAACAGTGATTTGAAGTCTATAGGCTTCTCTTTCATCTGGGTTCATTTTTCTGATGTTGGGCTCACCATGGGTTACTGAATTATCTTCCCAAGTGATGTGTTTGTCATGAACCCTTGGGGAAGGTGGAGGATACATAGATGATTCATAGCTGCCAGATGTGCTGACTGGATGCTGATTAACTCGGTTATCCTGTGTTCTGTCAAAATAGGCTTGAATCTGGGGAGGAAGAGGAGATAGAACAAAAGTTTGGCCATCTCTTCCCCAGACTGTGAAGTCAGCAGGATCAACCGTTCCATCATCAACTTGCTTGGTACCCAGCTCAACCGACTTTGCTGGGTCTTCTACACTTGTACTACCCAGCAGCACACTTCTGGCTGGGTCTTCTTTCACAGCACTCCTTGCTGTGTCTTCTGTGCCAGCTGACTGATTAGTATCAGCTGGCTCAACCACTTTAGTACCTTCATCAGCTGCCTCAAATAAGGGTCCTTTCCTCAAGGGCTGATTGTCCCTAGGAGCAGATTTTACCCTTTGTTTATCAATAGGCCTGGGTTCAGCTGATGGTTCTTGTGTCGATACTGGTTGAATAGGAGGCAGGTAGGGAACAATAGCAAGATGCTCCCCCTGACTAATATCATCATCATCAAGGATGACTGTTTCTGTTGGCTGAGTTTGTTGTGTAGCTGGTTGAGCAGCAGAATCTGATTGAGGAGTAGTGCTGGCTTCTAACATAGCATCAACCCATTTCATGAAAATATCAGCTCTAACTCCAGCAGTTGACTCAGTAGAATCAAGATAATCTTTCATCTCAGCAGGAGTCATGCTCCTGATTCTTTCTGCTCTCTGTGCATACAGCTTTGCCCTTTGTTTGTCGTATTTGACCATAAACTCTGCATTTCTTTTTCTAGCCTCTTTTCGGTGTTTATCAAAGGCAGTAAGGTCATCATCGACTGCCATAGCGTTTGGACTTAGCCATCTTCTGTGCATAATTTTACGACGTTTAAGATCAGCAAAGGCCTCAAACTTGGCATTAAAGGCATCATCTAGTTCCTGCTGTCGCTTTTGATGTCTCTCTAACTTCCTCTTCATTTTTCGTTCAATAGATTGAGACAGTACAAAAGCTTCAGCTACAGCCATATCAGAAACTTCACTGGGCTTACTGCCAGAACCAATATCATCCACTGGTGTGGCAGACATACTGGGTTGAGTACCACCAGCTGCCTGTGCACGACCAGCTTCAGTATGAGCGTTGCTGGGCTTAGGGCCAGTATCTTGACCATCACCATCTCCATCTCTCCTAGGTTGTTTAGGAGCCTTTTCATGTTCATGCTCCCCCTCAGACTGTTTTCTCTTCTTAGATTTCTTTTTAGACTTTTTCTCCCCCTTTTTGTCATCAGCACGAGCAGCAGGGTGAATAGTAGGGGAGACAGTAGCATCAAGATCACTGTCTGACTGAGGAGCAGAGAAAGCAAAATTATTCCACTCAGCAACCTCTGGAGTAAGATGAGCACCAGGATCCACACCAAATTGCCTTAACAGAAGATTGGAGGATCTAACTTCATTCCTGGCTACACCCATAGCCATCTGTTCAACAATGGCTCGGACATCGCCTTGCAAGGCAGCCATTCGATGCATATTCTCAACCATCTGAACATAGGCAGTAGCAGGAATCATGTTAGCCATTTGAGCTTCCTGTGATTCCAATCTCTCATGTAACACCCTGTTCTCCTCATTTAAGAAAACATTTCTGCGGTTAGCAGCATCTAAATCAGCTTGGAGTCGGGTGATATTTTCACAATACTCATTGTGAGAGATGATTCGCCTTTGTAATTCCTCTTCTTCTTCATGCTGTCTGACAATTGCATCAACAGCAAGATCAGCAAAAGCACACACCTGCCGGAGTTTTAGATCAATTGGAGTAGTAACAGCTTGTCCAGCAGAGCGTACAGCAGCAGAGACACTATCAACAATAGCTTTGCGAATAGTCTCTTGCAAATTCGGTGTGACCTCTTGCAGTGTCTTATAGACAGCAAAGGTGGAAATATCAGCAACCTCATCCTCATTGAACTTTAAATGTGTAGAGGTTGAAGGTTGGTCGGTAGCAGCTAACAGAGGAGTATCACCATGGGGTGGTGGTGGTGGAAGGTCAGGAACTGACTCATCACCATGATCACCATCGTTTTTACCTTCGCCCGAAGGCTTAGAACCACTGATATCCTTGTCAGCATCATTATCAGCATTGTCATCAGTAAGATCCACTGGTTTGTCTTTGGAACCAGTCACGTTATCATGAATGACTGGTTCACCCTTACCAGTACCTTCATCAGCATCACCATCAGAAGAAGATGATGAGGAAGAAGCTGAGGAAGAAGAGGGTACTGGCGAATCAGGGACATTTTGCATAACACACTTACCAGTAGTGGGATCGATGACAAACTTGAGAGGCCTCCATGTACCAGGAAATGGAGAAGCAGCTGGAGCCATACCAAAAACATGATAGTAAGGCTGTTCATTGATTTGCTCCATCAGGGCTATCCTCTCATAAATTTCTTCTCTAGCTGGTCTATCAAGCTGAGATAATAGCTCAACTATCTCTTCACGAGGTAATCTGCTGGCTGAGACTATTGCAGATTCGGGATCAATGGTTAGCTGATCGACAAGCATAGCAATCTTGGGAGAGATTGCAGCTCCCTTGAAAATGAAGTTAGGAACAACTTCATCTGGATCTGGTACCTGCACAACATATGGCTTTTTCTCCTCAGTAACAGGAGCCTTAGCTGAATCAGTAGTTGTGTCAGCAGAGATACCAGCATCCTTAACATCAGCAACCTGTGCACCAGTATCAGAAGGAAAAGTAGCACTAGTACCAGTATCCATAGCAGAATCAGATGGAAACGTAACACTAGCACTAGCATCAGCTGTAACAATACCAGAATCAGAACCAGGAATGACAATAACATTAGCTTCATTCGGCTGAATGGTCTCAAACTCCATAGCAGCATCTGGTTCAGTAGCAGCCAAAATTGGACCAATAGGATGACGAACCGTAGATTCTGTAAGAACTTGACGTTCCACAGTAGAAGAATCAGAAGAATTAGCAGGCTCATCAGTCATGAATACCAGGTCCACTTTTGGCTGGGTGACAGGTTCATCAAGAAGAACATCCTTGACAATATTGTCAATAACCTTGTCAAGAACAGGAGGTTCTTCCATGATAACATCTTCCACATCATGCTCAGTAGTGGAAGTAGTAGTACTGAGAGTTTGAGGAGGAACAGTAGTAGCAGTTGCATCAGTAACCATCTCCTCAGTAACAGTAGTTGGACCAGTAGGAGTGGCCAACACCTCAGTAGCACCAGCAGCAGCAGAATCAACAGTACCAGCATCAGCACCACCAGTAACAGAATCAGTGGCACCAACACCAGTAGCAGAGGCAGCAATATCACCAGTAGGAATAACAACATCTTTATTTTGCTCCCCCTCTGCCTGTTCATCTACCCTGCTAAGAACTGAAACAATAGAACAAGTTATGTTAGTAACTGCAGAACCAAATAAATTGGACTCAACAATTGCATCTGTGTGTGGTCTCTGGGGACAGACTTGTGATTTGGTCAGCCCTTCGAATGAGACAGAATAAGGTGTCTGTAAGTACAGCTGTGACTCTGCTGACTCATTGGCAACACATGTTGACCCAGTTAGTGTAAGAGATCTGGCTGGTAATGATGTAGGAGTGCGACTCTTATCAGTATCCGAGTAACATACTGGCTGTGCAGTCATCTGAGCTGGTTCAACACGATGAAGACCCAGCTCAAACCTGCTTTGGGGGTCAGTAAAGTTCTCTGCTGGTTGTACTGTCAGCAGAGAGTATTGCATTGAGTTCATTTCAGAAAAGTGTGGAAGTGCCTGGTTAGAAGAGTATGGGTTGCTACTCTTCTTGACACCTGTTTTAAAACCAGTCAGCTTGGGAGCCAGGGTGATACCTTTAACTCCCTCAACATTTTTCAAGTCAGCAGTTAAAAGATTTTCAATTAGATTAGATTGTTCTGCTGTTTGGTCTAGAAACGCACCAGGTTCCATAGCTGTTTCCTTTGCAGGATCAGCAGTTGAGACTGGTGCAATCTCCCCTGTGGTTCGCTTGGAGCCGGCTTTAGCACGCTTAGGTTTGCCTGTTACCAAGAAATAGATGAGCAACGGATTCCAACACTAGAGATGGGTAGTCAGTATATAAGACTAGGGCTGTTCTTTATGATCAGAGAGCACTAGATTCTAATACAACTACTGCTTTACCAGTATATGAGACGGTGGCTGTACTAGTTGAGGTAGCTGGCTGCTTCCTTCGCGTTGCTGGCTTTCGCTGAGGTCCCTCCCCCTCAGCTGGTGCAGAACCAGAGGCAGTCGATTGGGTGGCTCCACGACGAGCAGCAAGATACTCGCGCATTGCTGGTGTCAACTCAGCATATGGAGCAGCAGGTACATCCTTTGGCATCCCCCCTTGTTTTGCTGGGATGTCATATGATTTATCAGCAATCTGCTGATATATATCCCCCAATTCACGTTGAAATACCATGCTCAAAAATCGAGGAAAGGGAATCAGATGTGTTCGTCTTGGTGCTTGCACCATCTCCCTTAGCCTCACATAAATTTCACTTGCATAGTCAATATTTCTGTTAAACAACAAACCATGACCCAGCTTAAGCTCATAATCGGAGCACTGGTCAAAACTACCAGACTTCTGGCTGATGCACTGGGTCAGCAACCCAAAGAAATAATACCATAGAGGTGGCATGTTCTTTCTCAACGGTGTATGAGCAATTGCCCCATCGTACCCAATTTCTTCCAAGACCTCCCTTCTGAAAACATCGCTGGTGGGTGAATCGACAAACGGGCCACCAGGTAACTGCAAAGCGCGTCGAATGGCCTCCACTGTGACAGAACAATTTAGGGTTTCTGTTACCATGCCACGAATACATGGAACGTTTTGGGGTGTGGTGGCAACGGTGGCAGTATACCAAAATCGTGCCAAACAGGCAGGATAGAATCGAGAAGGTACACCGGTGATGGCTCTTGCCAGAGGTGATTGTCGGATATAATCGATGAGAGCCTCATACCCTTTGTTAACCTTCGATTTGGGAATTGAAAGAGCATGTGCAGCATTGCCTCTAGATAGGCGAATCAGTGAGTGATCAGGTGCATTGGGAGCCCTAATCAGGTTGGGGTGGAGATTGAACAGTGGTGCCTGAATGACGGGTTCCTGGACCACCTGTTCCTCCGGTGCCGGTGCCGGTGCCGGTTGAGGTTGTGGTTGTTGTTGTTCGACTGGAGGAGGTTGTTGTTGCTGTTGTTCCTCTTGCTGGCTTGCAGCAAGTGGTGTTTGTTGTTGTTGTTCTGCCATTGATGAATGTAAGATGAAGATTTGAAGATTTGAAGATTGAAGCGAGTTTGAGAGTAAAAGTGTGTGTGATTTTGAGTAATGAATAACCGAAGGTTATTATGGAAGATGAAACACACTTTTATCCGTTGTGATTGGGTGAAAAAGTGCAGGAGAGAGAAAAATTACTGTCATCTGCAGGCGCGTGGGCAGATGTGACAGACTGGCACGTTTTCAAGGGAACACAGACTGTTGACATGACGTTTATACGGCTTAAGCACTCATACCTCCCATTCAGCATTAAATGCATCAGATTTCATTTCAAAACGAGTTGATTTAAAACCACAAAAATAATTTTTTGTATTAAATACAAAATACTTTTTGTTACATTTAATATGTTGTGAATTTAATTTAAATCATTGGAAGTAAATGAGTTTTCAGTTTTAAGAAATCATTAAATTTGGAGAGCTATTTATTATTTCATTGAAAACATTTAAGTAACCAAAATATAAAAGACCTTGCTGTGCTGATTGTTTGACATGTAGGCAGTAAGTAAGTAAATGTGACTTACTGGTTTGCCCTACATGTTGTAGAGCCAGCACACCAACAAAAATTGTCTTTTATTCAGAGTTCAAGCATACCCAGCTCAGAGATGAGATAGTTAAAACGTTTCTCATCTAATGGCTTTGTAAATAGGTCTGCTAACTGCTGGTCAGTAGAAATAAAATGTAACTCAACATCACCCTTTTGAACATGATCCCTTATGAAATGATACCGAACATCGATGTGCTTAGTCCTTGAGTGCATCACAGGATTGTTGGTGATAGCAATTGCACTGGTGTTGTCACAGTAGATTGGAGTTTTTGTAACATGAACACCGTAGTCCTTTAGCTGGCTTTGCATCCATAGTACTTGAGCAGTACAACTACCAGCAGAAACATATTCTGCCTCAGCAGTAGATGTGGACACAGTATTTTGCTTTTTGCTTGTCCAGCTGACTAGCCTACCACCCAGTAACTGGCAACCACCAGTAGTACTTTTCCTGTCTATTTTACACCCTGCAAAGTCAGCATCTGAATACCCAATTAGTTCAAAATCCTGGTCTTTGGGATACCAAAGACCACGTTTAGCAGTACCTTTTAGGTATCTGAATATTCTTTTTACAGCCAGCAAGTGTGACTCTTTAGGATCAGCTTGATATCTGGCACAGAGACATGTGGCGAACATAATATCTGGTCTGCTGGCTGTGAGATAAAGTAGGGATCCAATCATACCTCTATATTCAGTGATATTGACTGGTTCACCATTTGGATCAGCATCTATTTTAATGGATGCTGCCATTGGAGTCCCTATATCTTTTAAACAGGTCAGGCCAAATTTCTTTAACATATCTTTGATATATTTATCTTGACTTATAAAGATTCCATCATCAAGTTGTTTGATCTGCAATCCTAAAAAGTATTGCAGATCTCTTTGTAAACTCATTTCATATGCCTTTGACATACGTTTTGAAAATTCTTGACAATGTTTTTCATTTTTAGAACCATAAATAATATCATCCACATATATCTGTACCAACAAGAGATCACCATCTATCTCTTTTGAGAATAGAGTGGTATCAATTGTTCCAACTTTAAAACCTATACCAGTGAGGTACACATGAAGTGTCTCATACCATGCTCTTGGAGCCTGTTTCAGGCCATAAAGAGCTTTGTCTAACTTGTAGACATGGTCTGGATATTTACTGCTTACAAAACCAGGAGGCTGTTTGACATAAACTTCTTCTTGCAGCTTCCCATTCAGAAATGCAGATTTAACATCCATCTGGAATACCCTAAAGTCCATCCTAGCAGCATATGCTAAGAATAATCTGATAGCTTCCATCCTAGCCACTGGTGCATAAGTTTCCCCATAATCCAATCCTTCTTCCTGTCTAAACCCTTGAGCAACCAATCTTGCTTTGTTTCTGATTACAACCCCATCTTCATCCATCTTATTTTTAAACACCCACTTTGAAAGGATCCGAAACTAATCATCCGGACATCGTCCATATAGATTAAAAACGAATTACAACAATTGATAACATCACGAGGTACTTGACCTCTATATGATACATTTTACAAACGTTGCATTTATTTCTTAAAGACAATCTATCATTACATCGAGAGTTGATATATTAGCCTAACATTTTATAACAACCAAAAGACCTAATCCGTCATTTGCACAACAATAGTCTTTAATGAACTTCAATGACTCGAATGCAACGTCCTTGTATCATAGCTTAAATGGTCCCAAACAATATCCTTAATATGAGCTAATGCACAGCGGAAGACTTAATTCGTACCTGAGAATAACATGCTTTAAAAAGTCAACATAAAGTTGGTGAGATATATAGGTTTGTTGCTAGCAGCGTTATAACAATGGACCACAAGATTTCGTATATAAACATTTCAATAAAAATATTCTAAGTGGTTGAGCACTTGGTAACCATACTTAACATTTAATCACGTCGCATATTCCCTTTAATATGAAATCTTACTACACCGTACCAAGTGTAGTCACAAAACGAAGTACTGTGCAACCGTTGAATACTGGTCGTCCAGTCCGGTTGGGGTTGTCAGGCCCGATAGATCTATCAACAGGATTCGCGTTTACAATACCGCTGTAAATATTAGTTACCAAGCTACAGGGAAGTATGCCAGTGGTACAACTCAACGTAGAATATATTTTTCAGTTACTTGTGTCCATAACGTAAATCATTTATAAAAACAGCGCATTTATTCTCAGCCCAAAAATATTTAGAGTTTAAAAGGGATCTATATACTCACTGTTGTCTCGAAGATATATATATTTTGACTCGGTCTTCCGGTTGATATCACGAACCTATCCATATATAATATATCAATATATTTTCATTTTAAACAAACGTCTCGTATATATATTTATAATACTTTTAATACTTTGAATAATTCCTTAGTCCGTAGTTAGCGTTTCGATGTTAGTAATTCAATTTTAATGGTTCATTTTTAGATGTTTAATATACCCGCAATAAAATAAATAAAACCCCCAACGAAATAAATAAAACTCCCATAAAACCCCATCGTATATGAATTGGTCGAGATTAATCTTGACCCACGGTACCGGTGTTGTCAAATGACGTATTGCGTACATAAAGTACCGGTGTTGTCAAATGACGTATTGCGTACAAACATGGGATCTTATGATTAATCTTCTCGTGTTGCTTACGGGTGATCCTGAACCATATGAAATTGAATTATGAGTACATATATATAAAATATCATGTTATCTTAGAAGTATGTGATTTTATGTAAATTTTTCCAATGAATCCCGAAGTTGAAAATGTCTAGGATAGCCAATTTTGTTTCGGTCATAGTTTCTTCGTTACAAGTCCGTTTTCGTTGATTCAAATTGCCATCTTCTTGGATCGAGTTCTTCTTTAAGACTATGAACTGTAAATACCTTGGTTTGTATTCAAAATCATACGGCATAGGTGAAAGTTTAGTGAAACATATGAAGTTAAACATTTTTGTTACAACAAAATCATTTAATGACCATTTTTCTAAAAATACTTATACTTTGAAAAACCAAGTTTTACCTTGTTAAATTAGCATATATTTAAGTTATATTACAACTCTTGAAGTATTTTAAAAGTTAAGTTAGAAGGATCTATTTAATTTGCAAACAAGTTTGAAAACATTCAAACTATGTTCTTGTTGTTAAACTTTTGTACCACAAAATAAGATAGCTATATATATGAATCGAATAAGGTTATGAACATAGATTCTACCTCAAGTTCCTTGGACAAGGTTGCTGTAAAAGAGAAGTAAGAAGCTAGAATCAAAATGGTGTTGGAAGTGGATGAAAGATTGGAAGTAAGTTGGTGTTCTTGGAAGGTTTTCTTGAAGTGTTTTTGTATGGTTTTCTTATGGTGTTTTAGTATGGTTTTTGAAGCTAGATCTTCATGGAATTTTGCTGGATTGTTGAAGGTGTTTAAGGCTTCAAAGTATGTGTGTGTTTTGGCTAAAAAGTTGAAGTAAAAATGAACCAAAATGATCATGTATAAATACTAAAAAAAAAAACATGTTACATTAAGTATATGGACAAAATTTTCAAGTAATCATTTTATGTATCTAGTCCTAATTGCTTCCAAATACAATTACCTAGCACTAAGGGTATGAATAATGGCTGGTTAGTGTAACGACCCAGAAATTTCCGACCAAATCTAAACCATAATCTCTATATGTTTCCGACACGATAAACAAAAACCTTAATGTTAAGTCTAGAAAGTTTGAAATCTATATTCGGATAACTAGTCACCCTCTTGACCAAGTCCGACGATTCACGAACGTCATAACTTGTATTAATTATATACTTATGTATATATATGGATATATATGGATTATATCTAACTTGAATATAAGATAATTAAGTATCTCATTAAATATATTAACAATGGATTATATACATAAAATGAGACTACTAACTTAAGGACTTCGAAACGACATATATATATATAAAGCTTAATGATGTTATAACTTCTAAGTTAAAATAAATATATATATGTATTGTATTAAGATGTATTTACTATTGGAATACACTAGTAGGAAAACATCATTTTCAACCTTTTATCATGGAAAATGACATCTTTGTTATTATATATGATTCATGAAGCATCTTTTGACATTTTATACCCGTATTATACTCTTAATATACCCAGCTTCTATACGTATTTACTATTGGTATATACACATCAAATCAACATCCTAATCAACATCTAATCAGCCATTGTTCATGCCCTCAAGGATAGGTAATTAGAATTGGAAGCTAGCATAGATTTTTATACAAAATAACAAAATTAGGAATCTTTTCTTTCTTTATAAACCAAAAACGTTTTTATGAAAGAACACCATTTCTTCACCCCATTTTCTCATACTTACACTCCCATTTCTCTCTCAAAATACTCTTAACTTCATACTTGATCATCTCCAAGCATTTTCCCCATCATTTAGCTTCAAAAACAACACTTAAACCTCATAAGAAAACCTTTCCAAAAACACTTCAAAAATCCTTCCAAACTTACAAGTTTACTTCCAACCTTTTAATCCAACTTCACCACTCTTTTGGTTCTAGGATTTTACTCATCTTTTACAGCAACTTTGCCCAAGTAATTTGAGGTAGTAACCTTGTTCATAATTTTATTTTATTCATATTTATATAGCTATCTTATTTTGTGATATAAGATTTTAACAACAAGAACATAGTTTGAATGATTTCAAACTTGTTCGCAAACTAAATAGATCCTTCTAACTTAACTTTTAAAATACTTCAAGACCTGTAATATATCTTAAATATATGCTAACTTAACAAGGTATAACTTGGTTTTTCAAAGAACACCTTAAAAACTGAATTTACGACGTCGGAGTGCAACCGGGGGCTGTTTTGGGTTGGATAATTAAAAACTATTTTGAACCTTGAATTGGAGGCTTATTTTCTGGAAAATTGATATTTACTATGAATATGATAACACATAAAAATTTCATGATTTAACTCAAAGTATAAGTATTTTTAGAAAAATAATCATTTAATGTTGTTTACATAAGGGAAAATGATCAATTTCATAAGTTTCACCAAAATTTGACCTATGACCTGTGATTTCGAATACAAACTAAGGTATTTGCAGTTCATATTCTTAAAGAAGGACTCGATCCAAGGAAGTGGCAATTTGAACCAACGAAAACGGAGTTGTAACGAAGAAACTATGACCAAAATAAGATCGGGTGTCCAAAGCTTGTTTAGCCACGAAAATAATTGGAGAAAAATTAAATAAATCACATCTTTCTAAAATAACATGATATTTTATATATATGTACTCATAAATTAATTTTATATATTTCAGGACCACCCGTAAACAACACGAGAAGATTAATCATAAGACCTCACGTATGTACGCAACACGTCATTTGACAACACCGGTACTTTATGTACGCAACACGTCATTTGACAACACCGGTACCGTGGGTCAAGATTAATTCCGATCAACATGAATACGATGTGGTCTTTATTTATTTTATTAAGCAACTAATTGTGGACTACTAACATCAGACTGCTAACTACGGACTAAGGAATTATAAAAAGTATTAAAAGTATTATAAGTATATATGTAACGATTATTTGAAAAGAAAATATGTTGATATATTATATATATGGTTAGGTTCGTGAATCGAAGGCCAACCTTATAAGTTACTAATGGTGTTATATGTATTTTTACTACAAAATACATTAGGTGAGTATATAGTTCCCTTTTAAACTCTAAATATTTTTGGGCTGAGAATACATGCGCTGTTTTTATAAATGATTTACGTTATGGACACAAGTGACAAAAAAATTACGTTCTACGTTGAGTTGTACCACTGGCATACTTCCCTGTAGCTTGGTAACTAATATTTACAGCGGTATTGTAAACGCGAATCCTGTTGATAGATCTATCGGGCCTGACAACCCCAACCGGACTGGACGACCAGTATTCAACGGTTGCACAGTACTTCGTTTTGTGACTACACATGGTACAGTGTAGTAAGATTTCATAATAAAGGGAATATGCGACGTGATTAAATGTTAAGTATGGTTACCAAGTGCTCAACCACTTAGAATGCTTTACATACACTTGCGAGTGTATTATGTTTACAAATATGAAATCTTGTGGTCCATTGTTATAACGCTGCTAGCATCAAACCTATATTTCTCACCAACTTTATGTTGACGTTTTGAAGCATGTTATTCTCAGGTACGAATTAGGTCTTCCGCTGTGCATTAGCTCATGTTAAGAATACTACTTGGGACCATTTAAGTTATGATACAAGAACGTTGCATTCGAGTCATTGAAGATCATTAAAGACTAATATTAAACAAATGACAGATTAGGTCATTTGGATATTGTGAAATGTTAGACGAACATGTCAATTCTCGATGTAATAATAGATTGTCTTTTAAGAATAAATGCAACGTTTGTAAAATGTATTATATAGAGGTCAAGTACCTCGCGATGTTATCAACTGTTGTAATTCGTTTGTAATCAATAAGGACATCGTCCGGATGATTAGTTTCGGATCCTTTCAGTTGGTATCAGAGCGTTGGTCTTAGCGAACCAGGTCACCCATTAGTGTGTCTAACTTGTAGTTGTTAGGATACATTAGTGAGTCTGGACTTTGACCGTGTCTGCCTGTTAAAAAGTTTTGCTTATCGTTTCTAGTCGGAAACCATCTGCTTATCATCCTTAGGGAATTACCTGCTCATCAATCTCAAGTCTAGACACGTCTTATTGCATTTAGTGCATCAATAGTGTATAGACAAAATTCATATCTTAACGCATATGTAGACCTGCTTGTCAAAAACTGTAGGTTCCTCTGTAGGCTATGAAATCTTTTGTATTGCACACAGATATTCTATGAAGTTAGAATATCACCCTATATTCGAAAATCATTTCACATCGAAGATCTCTTTCATCCACCAAATTACCCTTTTCAAACCGAAGCGCTTACCGGCAAACCTGTTCGAGAAACCATTTTCTCTCCCCTTTTTCCAAGTATCTCATCACGATTACATACTATCCCATATCTCGAATTTTATTCATCCGCTCGCTTCGACCGCCAATCATTTCGGTGTACTAGCAGAAGTTAACAAACTACGCGCTCGTATGTTGGCTTTGAAGAACCTGGTGCGAAAGTTACAAACACCAGCGGCAGCACCAGTAGCATAACCAGTACCTCCAGTAACATCAACATCGCAACCTTCAGTACCAGCACTATCAACAACATCACTATCATCAACGTCAATGGTATCCTTAACACCCTCAAACCATAACCGCGCCGTAACTCTCAACATCACAATCTGTATCTCGAATATCAACATTACACGCCTCAATATCACCATCTGTACTTTGAGTATGAACTTCGTTCTACACATCGATTTGCATCGACTATCTTCGCTTTACGTATCATTCTATCTCATTTTTCCTCGTTCGACACGATGATTATGTAATTTCTAAAGTTTTAGAGATTATGTAATCTAGTATTAACGATAAATCAGATGAGTTTTTGACTCATTAAATTCATGATTACATCCGATGAAAATATATATGCAAGTATATTTTCATAAAGATTGTAATTAAAAATTCTTTCGTACAAACTGTTAATGATGAAAATATTTTAACGGGTGGGTAGCACCCGAGAAATATTTAGAATTCACATTAATAAGTTACACTGTACATTTTTCGAATCTGATTCAACGGTCAATTGATTATCCTACATACAACCACCGATATTCGTATTCGCTCACCCCAGAATAACCATTTCCATTCAAACTTCATATTCGGATTTTGACCTATCAGAATCCAACAAGTGGCATAAAGAAGAAAACATTGGACAAAATAAAATTTGTTAGAAACAGACGAATTAACTAATTGAAATATTATTAGGAATCCACGCTAACTGTTCCTAGCTAACTGTTCCCGGCTAACATTTAATTTATCGCAATTTACATTCTCGCAATTTTATTTATTGTTATTTAATTTCTGCACTTTACATACCGTCGGGACACATGTACAACAATACGTCGGATTAATTCTGAGACAACACGGTGCATGGGTCATGATATTCATTTATTTATTTTACGCACTTTAAATAACGGGACACGTATGCAAGGTTTCGACTTATCATATCGACCCATCTATATATATATTTCTGAACAACCATGGACACTCTATATGTGAAGGTGGGAGTTGGCTATACAGGGTTGGAGTTGATTCCAAAATATATATATGGTTTGAGTTGTGATCGACACTGAGACCGGTACACGGGTCACGATATGTATTATTTAATTCGAATATTATATATATTATTTATATATGAATTTATTGGACTATTGGACTGCTAACTTTGGACAATTAAAAATGAATTAAAATATTGATTATAATATATGAAACTAAACAATTCTTCAAGCTTGCCACTTGATTCTATCTTAAACCTCATTCGCATCTTGACGATTACAATTCGTATTCACAACTTTTCATGATTTTTGAAAACGTCTCGATCGAGAAGTTGAACCAGTCGCACCTCGTCTACGGAAGAAAGATTCCTGCATATGGTTATGCACCTGAAAACTCTTGGAAACTGAGTCAACATGTAGCAGAGTAAATTTCTTTAGTGTTATTATTACCCAAATTAACTTTGCAATTTCTTTTCAAATTAGCCACTTTTATCACAGCTCCACTTTGACTTCTCAGTAAAACTAGTCTTATTGTCATCTCCATATAAATACGTTGTTCTTTCGCCGTCGTTATTGGAGAACCTTTCACGATATCATGTACCAGCAGTTCGGCATTTCTTTAGCAAAATCCGCAAGTCGTATTTTGAAAATCTGGCAGAACTTCTTCAGCTATACTTATGACGTTTATCTCTAAGAATTTCATACCCCGAATGTCAAGTTTCTGAAAAACGTCTTGAACTATGAAGTAGTTCTTGAAAATGCTAACGAAGCAGCATGATGTAGATGGTCTTAATGACCAAAAGTTGATGATATAAGAAGGAAGTGTTAGGAACGCTCGATAGAAAATTTGGTACTAAAAACCGGATTGAGCAAACCGTGAAGGAGACTTTGAACAAGTTACAAGGACTAAACTTGTACATAAAGAATCATGACGATTCTGTAGCAAACACCTTACTTCCGAATCTAAACCCTTACGGGTCAATCTTCATCATCATTCTTCGACATTAGAAATTCCAAGATATTATCATATCTTCCATTATAAATATCCTCAATATTTCTGAAGATGTTTTCACAACTATCCTAATCTGAAATCATTTATTTCTCCGTAATATCTGTGTTACAATATAAAAGAAACTGTGTTAGTTTCTAAGTTCTAAAACCTTCGAGTCTAAAATAGGAATGTTCTGGAGTAGTGTTGGGAACTGATGCATGAATTAATATAATATAATGAAACTTGATCAACTTCATTATATTACAGTAAGTCATGTTAAGTTTCTAATGGAATGTGATGATTCACAGTACCGTCATCACGTGCCATGTTACACGGCTCATACATTCTATCCAATCTCTAAACTTATCAAGAAAATATTCTTTTGATGATTCGGTCTTTTCCAGGATATTTTGGTAATTTGACAAATCAAAATTTTGTCATTACCATTTCCTTCTAAGAGCATTAGCTATGTTCATTCCAAATCTCATACCTACGAAGTCCGGACCATTGCTCGCTTGACTCAAGGACGGGAAGAAGAAACGAAGGGACAAAGCCCCAAAATAGAAATTGGGGTATAAATCGCAGCAAAAAAAAAAGAGAGAGTATTAACTATGGATGACAATGATTATAGAAAACAGAAACAAGAGCATCAAAGTATAAGGGGATATATCAAACACAACAACCACCCAGGATTTACAAACCATGTATATCAATGCCGATAGCAATATAGAGGCATGGGAGAACTAGAAGCACTATCAACGCAAGAGTATAGTAGAAGTAAATACACTCTTCTAGTGGTAGATGAAAAAGAAGGATGACAGACGTAAAAATTAAGAGTATATCAAGGATTAGAATGGGATGAAGCATATTAGCAAATGCCTTAAAGTGGGAATTTAGGAGAAAGAGTAGAAGATATGGATATGAAAATAAGAAAACGAAGGGAGTAGTTTTATAGTGAAATATCCGACAAAGAAATCGAAACAAATTACCGCATTAAATCAAAGGAGATCCTGTTTTCTAAATCGCCGAAGAACCAAATCTTAATACGTAAGATTTTCTTTAATTCCATAAATTTCGGAAATCAATCTTAAACACGTCATTGGTTGAAACAAGTATATTTTTACACATCTCACTCTTTTGGATAGCTTCACTCGTGCGCCTCACATAATCAAATCGTTTTATCTAAATCTCTCAATAAGGATAAAACTCTATTATTACCTCATATTTGTCATGAAAACATTCCTATTGTTATTTATGACAACCTTTACCAAATTTCGGGGACGAAATTTCTTTAACGGGTGGGTACTGTAACGACCCAGAAATTTCCGACCAAATCTAAACCATAATCTCTATATGTTTCCGACACGATAAACAAAAACCTTAATGTTAAGTCTAGAAAGTTTGAAATCTATATTCGGATAACTAGTTACCCTCTTGACCAAGTCCGACGATTCACGAACGTCATAACTTGTATTAATTATATACTTATGTATATATATGGATATATATGGATTATATCTAACTTGAATATAAGATAATTAAGTATCTCATTAAATATATTAACAATGGATTATATACATAAAATGAGACTACTAACTTAAGGACTTCGAAACGACATATATATATATAAAGCTTAATGATGTTATAACTTCTAAGTTAAAATAAATATATATATGTATTGTATTAAGATGTATTTACTATTGGAATACACTAGTAGGAAAACATCATTTTCAACCTTTTATCATGGAAAATGACATCTTTGTTATTATATATGATTCATGAAGCATCTTTTGACATTTTATACCCGTATTATACTCTTAATATACCCAGCTTCTATACGTATTTACTATTGGTATATACACATCAAATCAACATCCTAATCAACATCTAATCAGCCATTGTTCATGCCCTCAAGGATAGGTAATTAGAATTGGAAGCTAGCATAGATTTTTATACAAAATAACAAAATTAGGAATCTTTTCTTTCTTTATAAACCAAAAACGTTTTTATGAAAGAACACCATTTCTTCACCCCATTTTCTCATACTTACACTCCCATTTCTCTCTCAAAATACTCTTAACTTCATACTTGATCATCTCCAAGCATTTTCCCCATCATTTAGCTTCAAAAACAACACTTAAACCTCATAAGAAAACCTTTCCAAAAACACTTCAAAAATCCTTCCAAACTTACAAGTTTACTTCCAACCTTTTAATCCAACTTCACCACTCTTTTGGTTCTAGGATTTTACTCATCTTTTACAGCAACTTTGCCCAAGTAATTTGAGGTAGTAACCTTGTTCATAATTTTATTTTATTCATATTTATATAGCTATCTTATTTTGTGATATAAGATTTTAACAACAAGAACATAGTTTGAATGATTTCAAACTTGTTCGCAAACTAAATAGATCCTTCTAACTTAACTTTTAAAATACTTCAAGACCTGTAATATATCTTAAATATATGCTAACTTAACAAGGTATAACTTGGTTTTTCAAAGAACACCTTAAAAACTGAATTTACGACGTCGGAGTGCAACCGGGGGCTGTTTTGGGTTGGATAATTAAAAACTATTTTGAACCTTGAATTGGAGGCTTATTTTCTGGAAAATTGATATTTACTATGAATATGATAACACATAAAAATTTCATGATTTAACTCAAAGTATAAGTATTTTTAGAAAAATAATCATTTAATGTTGTTTACATAAGGGAAAATGATCAATTTCATAAGTTTCACCAAAATTTGACCTATGACCTGTGATTTCGAATACAAACTAAGGTATTTGCAGTTCATATTCTTAAAGAAGGACTCGATCCAAGGAAGTGGCAATTTGAACCAACGAAAACGGAGTTGTAACGAAGAAACTATGACCAAAATAAGATCGGGTGTCCAAAGCTTGTTTAGCCACGAAAATAATTGGAGAAAAATTAAATAAATCACATCTTTCTAAAATAACATGATATTTTATATATATGTACTCATAAATTAATTTTATATATTTCAGGACCACCCGTAAACAACACGAGAAGATTAATCATAAGACCTCACGTATGTACGCAACACGTCATTTGACAACACCGGTACTTTATGTACGCAACACGTCATTTGACAACACCGGTACCGTGGGTCAAGATTAATTCCGATCAACATGAATACGATGTGGTCTTTATTTATTTTATTAAGCAACTAATTGTGGACTACTAACATCAGACTGCTAACTACGGACTAAGGAATTATAAAAAGTATTAAAAGTATTATAAGTATATATGTAACGATTATTTGAAAAGAAAATATGTTGATATATTATATATATGGTTAGGTTCGTGAATCGAAGGCCAACCTTATAAGTTACTAATGGTGTTATATGTATTTTTACTACAAAATACATTAGGTGAGTATATAGTTCCCTTTTAAACTCTAAATATTTTTGGGCTGAGAATACATGCGCTGTTTTTATAAATGATTTACGTTATGGACACAAGTGACAAAAAAATTACGTTCTACGTTGAGTTGTACCACTGGCATACTTCCCTGTAGCTTGGTAACTAATATTTACAGCGGTATTGTAAACGCGAATCCTGTTGATAGATCTATCGGGCCTGACAACCCCAACCGGACTGGACGACCAGTATTCAACGGTTGCACAGTACTTCGTTTTGTGACTACACATGGTACAGTGTAGTAAGATTTCATAATAAAGGGAATATGCGACGTGATTAAATGTTAAGTATGGTTACCAAGTGCTCAACCACTTAGAATGCTTTACATACACTTGCGAGTGTATTATGTTTACAAATATGAAATCTTGTGGTCCATTGTTATAACGCTGCTAGCATCAAACCTATATTTCTCACCAACTTTATGTTGACGTTTTGAAGCATGTTATTCTCAGGTACGAATTAGGTCTTCCGCTGTGCATTAGCTCATGTTAAGAATACTACTTGGGACCATTTAAGTTATGATACAAGAACGTTGCATTCGAGTCATTGAAGATCATTAAAGACTAATATTAAACAAATAACAGATTAGGTCATTTGGATATTGTGAAATGTTAGACGAACATGTCAATTCTCGATGTAATAATAGATTGTCTTTTAAGAATAAATGCAACGTTTGTAAAATGTATTATATAGAGGTCAAGTACCTCGCGATGTTATCAACTGTTGTAATTCGTTTGTAATCAATAAGGACATCGTCCGGATGATTAGTTTCGGATCCTTTCAGTTAGGTAGTGATTTGACATGTATTTACTATTAGTAAATACGTATAGAAGCTAGGTATGATACGAGTACAAATACTCTAAATATACGTATAGAAATTTTGTGAAAAATGGAATGAGGATTCAAATATAGCTATCTTTTGTGAATACACTTATATGGTTTTATGTATTTAAGTTCTTAAAAGTGATTAAATACATTACTTATACGATATATGTATACATATTATAAGTCTTAAGTATTTATGTCAAATAACATTACGTATTGTTATCATTTTGAAAACTTAAGTTAGTAGTTTCAAAATATACTTATAACTTATTGTTATTACTACAAAATGAGATATTAAAACATTCATTAATCATGTTAAATATGTATATATACATATATATACGCAAACGTATAATTATCATATATTGTATAGTTCGTGATATCGTCGGTCAAACTAGACGGTCAAACGTTGTGTAAAACTCTTTTCGGAAATATAAATCTCGACAATTTGGATTACTTATCATGTTGGTAAGGTTTAATTTATGTAAATATTAATCTTATAAGTATAGAACGATCGAAAAAGTGCGGGTCAACTTTAGGACTTTTGCTTATCGTGTCGGAACCATATAGAGATTAGAGTTTAAATTTGGTCGGAAATTTCCGGGTCGTTACAGTACCCATCCGTTAAAGAAATTTCGTCCTCGAAATTTGGTAGAGGTTGTCATAAATAACCATAGGAATGTTTTCATGACGAATATGAGATGATAATGAAGTTTTATCATTATTGAGAGATATAGATAAAACGATTTGATCATTTGAAGCGTACGGGTGAAGCTATCATAAAATAGTGAAATGAGTAAATATGGAATCGTTTTTAATCGATGACGTGGTTTAGAATTGATTTCCGGGATTTAAGGGATTTAGGGAAAATTTTACGTAATAAGATTTGATTCTTCGGCGATCAGAATCTTCTTTGATTTAATGCGGTAATCTGTTTCGCTTTCTCTGTCGGATATTTCACTATAAATCCACCCATTCGTTTCCTTATTTTTCACAACTCGCATCTTCTACTCTTTCTCCTTAATTCCTACTTTAAGGTATCCTTTGAAATGCTTCATCCCGTTCTGATTTTTGTTATACTTCTAACTTTTATTTCTTTCATTCTTCTCTTCCATCTACCGCCAGAAGAATCTATTCACTTTTATGATTTTCTTGGAATTATAATGTTTCTAATTCTCCCGTGTCTTTACGTCGCCATACGTATTGATATACACGGTTTGTAGTTTCTGGGTGGTTGTTGGGTTTGATATCTTTCCTTATACTTCGATGCTCCTGCTTCTGTTTTCCATAATCATTGTCATCCATAGTTAATATTCTCTCCTATTTGCTGTGATTTATACCCCAATTTCTATTTTGGGACTTTGTCCCTTCGTTTCTTCTTCCCGTCCTTGAGTCAAACGATCAATAGTTCGGAATTCGTAGGTATAAAATTTGGAATGAACCTAGCTATTGGTTTTAGAATGAAATTGTAATGGCACGATCTTGATTCGTTAAATTACTCGAATATTCCGGAAAAATAGAACTATCAAGGTGATACGTTCTAATATGTTTGGAGACTTGATAGAATGTAAGAGCCGTGTAACATGGCACATGATGACGGTACTGTGAATCATCACATTCCATTAGAAACTTAACATGACTTACTGTAATATAATGAAGTTGATCAAGTTTCATTATATTATACTAATTCATGTATCAGTTCCCAACACTACTTCAAAACATTCCTATTTTAAACTTGAAGGTTTTAGAACTTAGAAACTAACACAGTTTCTTTTATGTTGTAACGCAGATATTACAGAGAGATAAATATTCTCAGATAAGAATAGTTGTGAAAATATCTCCAGAAATATGGAGAATATGCATAACGGAAGATATGAAGATATCTTATAATATCTATGATAAGATGATGATGAAGAATATCATCGGGAAAGGTTTAGGATAAGGGGTAGGGTTTTTACTAATGGTTTCAGCAGGCACTGAATCGTTTGAATCCTTTGAAAGCAGATTCAGTTCTTGTGATTTATCTACATCCTCCTTCATACTTTGCTCAATCCGTTTTCCAGTTCCAACTCTCCTCTTTTTCTAAGCTTTACCAACACAATGTACTTCATCATTAAACTTTTGACTGTTAAAGTCGTTTACAGTTTTTGCTGCTTCTTTAGCATTTCAAGAACTACTTCATAGTCCAGGATGTTTTTCAGAACTTCACATTCGAAATATGTAATTCTTAGGGGTAGTCGTTCTTGGTATAACTGGGAGAATTTCTACGAGATTTTCAAAATACTGATTGCGGATTTCGCCAAAGAGATAACGAGTTGCTGGTACGTCTGCTGATGATGTTGTGAAAAAGGTTCTCCGGTAACAACGGCGAAAGGACAAAGTATAAATATCGAGATTATAATAGGAGTAGTCTCACTGAGAAGTCAAAGTGGAGCTGTGACAAAATTAGCTTCTTGAAAAGGAATCGTATGATTGTTTTTGATAATGAATGATAAGGAATTCGACGCGGATACGTTTTAACTATAACTTCGGTTTCGAAAATTTTTTTCAGGTGCATCGCTGTATGCATAAATCTTTCTTCCGTAAACGAGGTGCGGCTGGTTCAACTTCTCGATCGAGGTGTTTTCAAGAATCATGAAAGGATTTGAATACGAATTGTAATTGTCAAGTTACGAATGAGGTTTAAGATAAAATCAAGTGGCAAGCTTGAAGAATTGTTTAGTTTCATATGTTACAATCAACATTTTAATTCATTTTAATTGTCCAATGTTTTCTTCTTTATGCCACTTGTTGGATTTTAGTAGGTCAAAATCCGAATATGAAATTTGATTGAAAATGGTTATTCTGAGGTGAGCGGATACGAATATCGGTGGTTGTAAGTAAGATAATAGATAACTGTTGAATCAGATTCAAGAATGTACAATATAACTTATTAATGTGAATTCTAAATATTCCTCGGGTACTACCCACCCGTTAAAATATTTTCATCATTATTAGTTTGTACGAAGGAATTTTTAATTACTATCTTTATGAAAATATACTTGCATATATATTTTCTTCGGATGTAACTATGAATTTAATGAGTCAATAAAATATTCAACTCATTTGATTTATCGTTATTACTAGATTACATAATCTCCAAAACATTAGAGATTACATAATCGTCATGTCGAACGAAGAACGATACGTAAAGAAGAGGTAATCGGTGTAGAATGATATGTAGAACAAAGATCATATTCGAAGTTCAGATGATGATGTTGAGGTACGTGGTGCGGATGTGATTGTTGGTGGTGGTAATGATACGGTTGGTGTTGATGCTGATGATGCCGTTGACGTCGATGATGCTACTGGTACTACAGATTGCGAGGTTGATGTTGTTAACGGTACTGGTTATGCTGCTGGTGCTGCTGCTGGTGTTTGTAACCTTCGCACCGTGTTCTCCAAAGCCGTCACACGAGCGCGAAGTTCGTTAATTTCTGCTAGTACACCAGGATGATTGGCGGTTGGAGTGAGCGAATGAACAAGATCCGAAATATGGGATAGGATATAATCGTGACGAGATACTCGAGAAATGAGAGAGAAAATGGTTTCTCGAACAGGTTCGCCGGTAAGTGCTTCAGGTTCGTCGCCAATGGGGCAATTCGGTGGGTGAAAGGGATCACCTTCTTCTTGTCTCCAATAATTTAGTATACTACGAACCCATCCCCAATTCATCCAGAATAGATGATGAGAAATTGGTTGATCCATTCCAGTGACGCTGCCTTCGAAGCCCGAATGGAAATCCATATCAGCGTAGCTGTCGGAGTCGGAAGAATTCGAACTGGGCGCGGAGTTCATCTTGTATAGTCGGGGAAATGGATTTTTGGTTTGGAATAGATTATAGGAGTTGGGTTTGGTATTCTTCAATACATAATTTACATATGTATTTATAATACTCAAAATCCCGTGAATTACGGAGAATCTTTGAAATACGTCAGGTAATTTCTATAGTAACAGATACGCTAGGATATGAATTTTGTCTATACACTATCGATGCACTTAAATGCAATAAGACGTGTCTAGACTTAAGAATGATAAGCAGGCAGTTCCCTAAGGATGATAAGCAGATGATTTCCGACTAGGATTGATAAGCAAAACTTTTGACAGGCAGACACGGTCAAAGTCCAGACTCACTTAATGTATCCTAACAACTACTAGTTAGACACACTAATGCAAGGCCTGGTTCGCTAAGACCAACGCTCTGATACCAACTGAAAGGATCCGAAACTAATCATCCGGACATCGTCCATATAGATTAAAAACGAATTACAACAATTGATAACATCACGAGGTACTTGACCTCTATATGATACATTTTACAAACGTTGCATTTATTTCTTAAAGACAATCTATCATTACATCGAGAGTTGATATATTAGCCTAACATTTTATAATAACCAAAAGACCTAATCCGTCATTTGCACAACAATAGTCTTTAATGAACTTCAATGACTCGAATGCAACGTCCTTGTATCATAGCTTAAATGGTCCCAAACAATATCCTTAATATGAGCTAATGCACAGCGGAAGACTTAATTCGTACCTGAGAATAACATGCTTTAAAAAGTCAACATAAAGTTGGTGAGATATATAGGTTTGTTGCTAGCAGCGTTATAACAATGGACCACAAGATTTCGTATATAAACATTTCAATAAAAATATTCTAAGTGGTTGAGCACTTGGTAACCATACTTAACATTTAATCACGTCGCATATTCCCTTTAATATGAAATCTTACTACACCGTACCAAGTGTAGTCACAAAACGAAGTACTGTGCAACCGTTGAATACTGGTCGTCCAGTCCGGTTGGGGTTGTCAGGCCCGATAGATCTATCAACAGGATTCGCGTTTACAATACCGCTGTAAATATTAGTTACCAAGCTACAGGGAAGTATGCCAGTGGTACAACTCAACGTAGAATATATTTTTCAGTTACTTGTGTCCATAACGTAAATCATTTATAAAAACAGCGCATTTATTCTCAGCCCAAAAATATTTAGAGTTTAAAAGGGATCTATATACTCACTGTTGTCTCGAAGATATATATATTTTGACTCGGTCTTCCGGTTGATATCACGAACCTATCCATATATAATATATCAATATATTTTCATTTTAAACAAACGTCTCGTATATATATTTATAATACTTTTAATACTTTGAATAATTCCTTAGTCCGTAGTTAGCGTTTCGATGTTAGTAATTCAATTTTAATGGTTCATTTTTAGATGTTTAATATACCCGCAATAAAATAAATAAAACCCCCAACGAAATAAATAAAACTCCCATAAAACCCCATCGTATATGAATTGGTCGAGATTAATCTTGACCCACGGTACCGGTGTTGTCAAATGACGTATTGCGTACATAAAGTACCGGTGTTGTCAAATGACGTATTGCGTACAAACATGGGATCTTATGATTAATCTTCTCGTGTTGCTTACGGGTGATCCTGAACCATATGAAATTGAATTATGAGTACATATATATAAAATATCATGTTATCTTAGAAGTATGTGATTTTATGTAAATTTTTCCAATGAATCCCGAAGTTGAAAATGTCTAGGATAGCCAATTTTGTTTCGGTCATAGTTTCTTCGTTACAAGTCCGTTTTCGTTGATTCAAATTGCCATCTTCTTGGATCGAGTTCTTCTTTAAGACTATGAACTGTAAATACCTTGGTTTGTATTCAAAATCATACGGCATAGGTGAAAGTTTAGTGAAACATATGAAGTTAAACATTTTTGTTACAACAAAATCATTTAATGACCATTTTTCTAAAAATACTTATACTTTGAAAAACCAAGTTTTACCTTGTTAAATTAGCATATATTTAAGTTATATTACAACTCTTGAAGTATTTTAAAAGTTAAGTTAGAAGGATCTATTTAATTTGCAAACAAGTTTGAAAACATTCAAACTATGTTCTTGTTGTTAAACTTTTGTACCACAAAATAAGATAGCTATATATATATGAATCGAATAAGGTTATGAACATAGATTCTACCTCAAGTTCCTTGGACAAGGTTGCTGTAAAAGAGAAGTAAGAAGCTAGAATCAAAAGGGTGTTGGAAGTGGATGAAAGATTGGAAGTAAGTTGGTGTTCTTGGAAGGTTTTCTTGAAGTGTTTTTGTATGGTTTTCTTATGGTGTTTTAGTATGGTTTTTGAAGCTAGATCTTCATGGAATTTTGCTGGATTGTTGAAGGTGTTTAAGGCTTCAAAGTATGTGTGTGTTTTGGCTAAAAAGTTGAAGTAAAAATGAACCAAAATGATCATGTATAAATACTAAAAAAAAAACATGTTACATTAAGTATATGGACAAAATTTTCAAGTAATCATTTTATGTATCTAGTCCTAATTGCTTCCAAATACAATTACCTAGCACTAAGGGTATGAATAATGGTTGGTTAGGTAGTGATTTGACATGTATTTACTATTAGTAAATACGTATAGAAGCTAGGTATGATACGAGTACAAATACTCTAAATATACGTATAGAAATTTTGTGAAAAATGGAATGAGGATTCAAATATAGCTATCTTTTGTGAATACACTTATATGGTTTTATGTATTTAAGTTCTTAAAAGTGATTAAATACATTACTTATACGATATATGTATACATATTATAAGTCTTAAGTATTTATGTCAAATAACATTACGTATTGTTATCATTTTGAAAACTTAAGTTAGTAGTTTCAAAATATACTTATAACTTATTGTTATTACTACAAAATGAGATATTAAAACATTCATTAATCATGTTAAATATGTATATATACATATATATACGCAAACGTATAATTATCATATATTGTATAGTTCGTGATATCGTCGGTCAAACTAGACGGTCAAACGTTGTGTAAAACTCTTTTCGGAAATATAAATCTCGACAATTTGGATTACTTATCATGTTGGTAAGGTTTAATTTATGTAAATATTAATCTTATAAGTATAGAACGATCGAAAAAGTGCGGGTCAACTTTAGGACTTTTGCTTATCGTGTCGGAACCATATAGAGATTAGAGTTTAAATTTGGTCGGAAATTTCCGGGTCGTTACACACTTAGTACCAATGACTTTCTTTGTCTTATCTTCAGGTTCAGGTACCAATGTCCACACTTTGTTCCTATCAAACTGAGTAATTTCTTCTTGCATTGAACCAACCCAGCTAGGATCTTGAAGTGCTTCCTCAGGACACGTGGGCTCAATGGTAGACACAAAATTAACATGCATACAAAAGTTGCTGGTTGCATGCCTCCTTGTTTTAACACCACTAGCAAGATTACCAATAACTTGCTCAATCGGATGCTCCCTTGTCCATTTAGTGTTATGAACAGGTGAGCTGGTTGTAGAACACACAGCATCTTGATCATCAGCTGGCTCAGAAGATTGATCAGCAATAGAAAGCAGCTGTTCAATATCAGTAGAATCAGTACCAGCTTGTGATCTTTCAGAACCAGCAGACCTAGGCTCAAGTTGCAGCACTTCAGTAGAGCCAGTAGGTCCACACGGTTTGGACACAGATGGAACAGAAAGTTCCATTTCATCATCAGAGAACCCAGCAGCATGGATTGGTGAGGGATGTGCTGCTGGCTCTTCATCATCAAGAGCTTGCTGAGTAGGCTCTTCAAACAGTAACACTTCATCTTCACGATCAGTAGATGAAGCAGAGGCAGTTTCATCGAATGTAACATTGATGGATTCTTCAAAACAACCCCTTCTTTTGTTGTAGACCCTATATGCCTTTGACATGTTGGAATATCCAAGGAATATACCTTCATCAGCTTTAGCATCGAATTTGCCCAGCTGATCCCTATTATTTAAAATGTAACAGGGAGTGCCAAATACATGAAGAAATGAAATTGAGGGTCTTCTCCCTTTGAGAACTTCATAAGCAGTTTTCTGATGTCTTTTCACAATAAGAGATCTATTCTGGGTGAAACAGGCAGTATTCACAGCTTCTGCCCAGTAGGAATTCTTCAACCCAGACTCAGCCAACATAGATCTTGCTGCTTCAATGAGAGTTCTGTTTCTTCTTTCTGCAACACCATTTTGCTGAGGTGTTCTCACAGCAGAGAAATTTTGGGAAATACCTTTGTCAGCACAAAATTCTTCTAATGTAGCATTTCTGAATTCTGTACCATGATCACTTCTAAGTTGCTTCACCAGTTGCCCATTCAAAAGCTCCATTCTTTTGATAAAATTGATGATTTCATCAGCAGCTTCACTCTTTTGCCTCAAAAAGAACACCCAAGTGTATCTCGAGTATTCATCAACAATAACCAGTGTATACTTCTTCCCACTACAACTGGCCACATTAACTGGACCAAACAGATCCATATGAAGTAAGTGAAATGGTTTCTCAACAGATGAGATTTGCTTTGATTTGAACGAGGCATGGTGATGTTTTCCCTTTTCACAACCAGGACACAATCTGTCCTTCACATAAGACATCGTGGGTAGCCCAGACACCAAACTTCTACTGGATAATTTGTGAATATCTTTGAAGTTGAGATGTGAGAGTCTCTTGTGCCATAACCACTTCAGGTTGTCTGCTGCCTTCGAATAGAAACAAGTATCAGTTGTAGTGACTGCTGTGTTCATGTCAATTTGATACATGTTTTCATGACGTTTTGCAGTCAGCAGAGGCTTCCCTGTCTTATCAAAAATAGTACCAATCTTCTTTCTGAATTGGACTATCTTATTCTTGCTTGTCAGTTGGCTTATGCTGAGTAAGTTATGTTTAAGCCCAACTACATATGCAACATTTGAGAACGTGACATTCCCATTTGTCAAAGTACCAAAACCCTTTGTGTAACCCAACGAATTATCTCCATACGAAACCACTGGACCATCCTTTTCCTGATAGTCCATCAGCAGGGACTTACATCCGGTCATATGTCTCGAACAACCACTATCGAGATACCAGATTTGCTTGTTTTGAATGCCCTACACAAAAGCTTAGAGATTAGTTCTTTTTGGGAACCCATCCAAGGATGGGTTCTGAAGGAGTCACTTTTGGTGACTTCTTCTTTTCTGCTGGCTTGCTAGAAGAAGCAGCAGATGGGGTTTGGGTTTGAGTACACTGGTTAGCCAGGTGAGTTTTGCTGCCACATTTGTAGCATTTTCTCACTTTAGGCATTTGTGGCTGATCATACACAGATCTAATAGGGGCAGCCAGATCGGGTCGACTTTCGATTACTGCCTTAATTAGCTGGTCAAGCTTGACTGTCATTACCTCAGTGATAGACAGCTCATCATCCGACTTCTGTTGAATAGTACGTTTGATGTAGACCACTCAGGGAAACTACCATGCTTGTAATGGAGCATGGCTGTCTTGTGTTGTATGCTGACATCCAGACTTACTGGTTCTTCATATGCTGAGTCACTTGATATTCTTGATTTGCTGAGTGCACATCCTGTGCTGATTCGAAGAATACACTTCTACCTTGTGCTGATAGACTAGACAGCATACATAACACTCGACACAGCTATATTAGCTGACTATACATAAACAGACTTGTGCTGGCTGCACATAACACCTTAGTGTAGATAAATATAGTTTTGTCATAATTAAATCCTTAATTATTTCAGGGACTCAACACTGTGCGTAAGAAAAATTAAAATTTTTTATTGATAATACTGTCACACATACAACATTTTTGTGTAATATCTTCATATGGGGTGATCAAGTCCCAATTAGAAAATTACAAAAAGTGTATTGTGTTATTGTCTGAACTGATGAAAATTAAAAATGTGATAAAAACTGTTCTGTAAGATTCATGATGTTATACTGTCTTCCGTGTACCGTGCTGCGTCCTGCTTTCAATGTTGCCACATTTTGGGTGGTTTGAAGTACCCGTTCACATCATTTCTACTGAACAACTGCCTCGATGATTCCCCCCTGACAAAATTCCCTGGAGCTTCATGAACAACTGATCTTTCCCTTGCCGGTCCAACATATTCAGAGTGTATCACTGCTACACCATTTGGCGTTGGGAAACGCAATTCTGCATGCGGTGTAGAGGTAATTGCTCCGAATTTGCGAAGGGTCCGCCTACCGAACAACGCACTGAACCTTGATCTGCCATCAAGAACTGTAAAGTCCACAATTTATGTGCGGACCAAAGGGTGTGTTCCCAATGTTACATCCAGTTTCACTTTACCAACTGCCCTTATTGACTCACCCGTGATACCAGCAATTTTTAAGTTCGTGTAGCGTAGCCTATTGATATGCCACTAACGGACGGTTTTATTTCTGCGGTGTCGTTAGGTCGCAGGGTGTCCGATTCGGCGGCACACAGTGTCTTCATTTATTTATATTTTGCGGGGCCTAAATTACTTTACTTTCTAAGGTGTAGAAGTGTAAGTTAACCTAGTGTCGAATTTTAATGCTGATTAACGAATTGAAGATCAAGTGGATAATTGTCTTTTATTTAAATTACCTGGATAGAGAATAGTAGTTGGTTTTTAACTAAAGGCCCTAAATGCGGAAA
The DNA here is from genome assembly GCF_046630445.1 of Rutidosis leptorrhynchoides. Classification (NCBI taxonomy): domain Eukaryota; kingdom Viridiplantae; phylum Streptophyta; class Magnoliopsida; order Asterales; family Asteraceae; genus Rutidosis; species Rutidosis leptorrhynchoides. The sequence continues at coordinate 238,284,557 of NC_092343.1, forward strand.
AGTAAAAAGGTGGGAGGATATCCGGAGTATGCAGATCAGGGAAATGTTGACCAAGATATCAGTATTGGGTTAGGTTGAGGTAATTATGCTTATGTTAAGGCTATATTTGGACAGCTGTAGATCTGGTTGGATGAGCCAATTACACAGACCTACTTATCTCTGACTCTCGGAGTTCTCTCTGAGCAGTGAGAAGTATGTCACTTGGTCGTATAACTGAAGCGTGACAATACCTCGGAGGTTATCCTAAGTAAAGCACTAGGTGTGTTAGTGGGTTGAGCTCTAATCCTAACCCCCGTTATCAGTTTAGATAACTGAATAACAGCGTGCCGTGTTGATTGAACACTGATCACAAACGGAAGGAGTCCGTTGGTTTAAGTTGGCAAAACCTTAATTGAAAACTAACTACCGTTACTTCATACTAGTGAGATCACAACGAAACAAACA